>NC_136067.1:1397861294-1400719190 GCF_964261635.1 Lissotriton helveticus
GGGCATTATGTATGCACTTACTCTTCTTTTCCACTTCTATGGGGTCTACATTTAGCGTGATCCTGCTGGTCTTCACAATACCTTTGACCAGGACAAGTGTTCCATTTTATTTAGTACTTATTTAGTACTTGTGTTTTGGTTTGTCTTCCCCATTTTGTGATGCACGTGTTTATTCATGCTTGTGCCAGTGTGAAGGTATTCTCGGATTCCTTTCTCTGTATTCTCAGGCTAAGTTTCCCTTGAATACGGCTTTGCTGGAGAACGGAGCTTAGCCCAATGGCATTTGGTATTGCCGCTGATTTTTCGAATCCCAGCTGTCCATAGCTCATCACACTTTGGGTTATATAGTTTACACTGTGGTCCTCTGACTCAGTTTTGCTTCATTGCTAAAATCTTTTTTTCTGTGACTTTCAGTGTTGTTCACACTTAAGTTGCCTGTGGTCCTTTCCACAGCTCTTGTTGGGAGCCATTGCTTTTTCTCATGCATCTTCCTACATACCTCCAGTCTTTTATCTTAATTTAGACCAGCTAGTTCTTTTCGGAACCTTTGGTACGATCAGTTTGCAGGTATGGCAATGGAATACAATTCTAAGTTAAGGAATCTGCAGCTAGATGTCTATATCAGCTGGACACCTTCGGTAACGCCTTATGTGGTAGATACATGATGTAGCTGCCTATTTTTTAAAAGCCCACCCATCCTCCCGCTCTGCAAACGACTATAGTATCACGTTTAAACATCTTCAAGGACCCTGGTTTAACTCACCAGTGATCAGTGTTTTCATTCTGTATGCTCTGTGATTTGGGTTTGAGTATTACCATGTCTTTATTTAAGACTTTGTAATTATTGCTTACAAAAATATTTCTATCTTTTTTGGCACACTTTTTCCACAGTCAGTTTCTGTAGTGGCTCTGCGTTTTTTGCACAGAAAGTACTCACAGAAGAAACTGACTTCAGCGTGTCAGAGGGCATCTTATATGGACTCTGGTGTCATCGCATGCGTGGACGATGTCGCTATGCATTGACGTGACGTCCACTGCCGATGCACAGAGGTACTATTGTTGAAAAACGTCCGATTTAGTCTGGCGCCTGGAGAGAATTGAAAGTTAAGGAATCTGCTGTTAAATCATATCTCTACCAGATAAGGCGTTACTTAAGTTAAGTAATGTGTCCATCTGGCATAGACATGATCTAGCCGCAGATTCCTTACTAACCCACTCATCCTCCCAGCACTGTGGACAACTTTTTAAGGTCAGGCCTGAACCCCCCTCCCCCCTCCCCCCCCCCCCCCCCCTTTCAGGGCCCTAGTTGTTCAGAAGCACACCAATGTTGGTGCACTTTATGGCTCTTTGCTTCTGGCATGGAAAGTTATGTAGAGGAACTGACGTCAGCATGCCGAGATGGTGCGAAGACTATGCCACCAACATCAAGTAGAACCGACCGACAATACCTACCAGTGCGTAATGGTATTGCTAGAAGAAAAATCTTATATTGACATGGTCATAGGCTGATTTTATGTCCATAAGAGCCAGAAGAATGGAACCATTTTTAATGATTGTATAATTCTTGATAGGTTCATGGAGATCCAAGCGTTGTTCAAGCATTTTTCGATTGTGCCAAGTCTTAACATAAAACCATATTGGAGATAGTGGGAAATATCATTCTAACCAGCCCAAGCCAGGATACTCTCCATTTGTACCCTCCCAGCAACTTTCACTACGAAACGAAATAACTGAAATAGGAGAGTAACATTTTGTATCTGAAAGAAACAGGTTAGTATTAGATTCCTTACCTTAGAATATCCCCAGGCGTCAGTCTGGATCCGGAAACTTTTGCGTAGCAGTACCCCTGCGCGTCGGTAGGCGTCGTCTGCAGGCGTCCCCTGCGGCTCCGCGTCGTCGGCGTCGTGCGCCGTGATGACGTCGCTGGAGTATATAGACGCCGCCTCCGCGCGCTGACGTCAGTTCTTCTTTTTTCCGCGCCAGTTAGCGCAGATCCGAAGAGCAGTACTCCGGTCTTTTGACCAAGTTTTTTGTTAACTGATTGATCTTTACGGTGCCGGTAGGATGCCCGGTTTCAAGAGTTGTGACGAGTGCGACCGCCTGATGTCGGTCACCGACCACCATCGACTCTGCCTCCGGTGTCTGGGCGCAGACCACGACGTGGAGTCCTGCGTCGACTGTCGGGCCTTGACTGGAAAAGCTAGGCGGGAGCGGTCCCGCAAGCTTCTCGAGCTCCGGTTGTCGGCCCCGCGTCGAGAGCGGTCCCGGTCCGGTCGGAGGTCGAGGGAGCGGTCGAGGGAACGGTCGCGGAGCCGCCATGGGCGCTCCGGGAGTCGCCACCATTCCTCCGGCTCGTCAGGTAAGCACAAGAAGTCGGGGCGTCGCCATCGCACCCCCGACTCCCCCCGACGCCCGCATGCTGCGGCCGGGGGCTCGGGTGACCCCACCCCCGCGGTCCCGCATGGGTCGCCGACGCCGTCTACCCCACACCTGTCGGTCCCTGGGGAAGGCGCGTCGCGTGAGGAGATCGAGGCCTTCCTCATTGCTATGAGGGCGAGGTCTTCTCCGGCGGGGCCTTCGGCGCCTGCGGGCCCGTCGGTCCCGTCTGGGGGCCCGAGCGGTTCGGGTGCTCCTGCCCCGGCGCCGCCGGTGGCTCCGGCCCCGGCGCCGCTGGTTCCCTCTGGTTCGTCGCCGGCTGGTCTCCCGGCCTCTCCGGCGTCGGTTCCTGTGGGCCAACCCGTGGTACCGCCCCCGCGTGGTGCAGCGACTCCGCCGTCGGCTCCGGCCGGCGTCGGGTCCCCGGCACCGACGCCGCGCGGCGCCACCCCCCTTTCCTCCCCGACTCCGGACTCGGAGCCGGACCGGCGTCGGCCGACGCCGGACCCGACGCCGATGGGGCCCGTTGACCCCGATGTCTATATCGTCGACCCAGAATATGGGTATGACGAGGAGGAGTATGGAGAGGGTTGGGAGGGGTCTGAGGACCCTCTATCCCGTGCCTGCCAGTACGATGTGGACTGGGTAGGTGATCTGGGTGATGCCAGTGGCCTGGACGAGTCACCCAACCCTGGGTTTGTCTCTCCGTCCCCTGTGGCGTCCGAGGCGGGTGCTGCCTATTCGGTGGTCCTGATGAGGGCTGCCAAGGCCTTACACCTTGAGCTCCCCGTCGCGAAGGTCAAACCGAATATTCTGACGGAAGTTTTTAAACCGCAGTCATGCCCCCAGGAGCCTCTGCTGCCGTTTAATGAGGCCCTGACGGATGTCCTTCTGGGCACCTGGTCCAGGCCCGCTTCTGGTGTGCCGGTTGACCGGAACGTTGCCAGGCGTCACCGTCCCTGCTCGGACGACCCTGCCTTCCTGTCCACCCATCCCTCCCCGGAGAGTCTGGTGATCCAGGCCTCCACTTCACAGTCCGCATTTCCGTCGGCTCCGCCCGACCGGGAATCAAAGAGGTACGACCAATTTGGTAAAAAAGTGTTTTCCTCTTTGAGCGCTGGACTGCGGTCTTGTAACACCGCGTGCCTCTTGGGCCGCTACACCCACTCCCTGTGGGATACGGTCGAGGAGTGTTTGCCGCAATGCCCCCAGGAAGTGCGGGACAAGCTCACCCGGGCCTTGGTTGAAGGCCGGGATGCGGCGCGGTACTCGATCCGTTGTGGTCTGGACACCACGGACTCACTGGGACGGGCCATGTCCACTACGGTGGCGATTCGTCGCCATGCCTGGCTGAGATCTGCCAACTTCTCACCGGACGTCCAAAATACACTTATGGACATGCCATTTGATGGCAGTCGCCTATTTGGTGACAAAGCGGACCACGCGCTGGAGCGCTTCAAGGACTCCAGGGTCACGGCCAAGTCCTTGGGTCTCTCGACCCAGCGCCAGCAGACGGGTTCGTTTCGGCCCTTTCGTGGCCAAGGGAGGGGAGGTCCCACACGTGCTGCCAGCCACGCGGCGCAGAGCGCTCCCCAGCGCGGTGGCGCCCGTGGTTTCCGCCGTGGTGGCGGTAGAGGCCAGCGTCGTGGTCAGTCCACGCCTCCCTCCGCTGCGGCATCCAAGCCTTCCTAGTCCGAGCTTTCGGGCTCACGTGACGCCAGTGGGTGGCAGGGTTCGCCATCACCACTCCCGCTGGCGCGCGATAACATCGGACAGGTGGGTGCTGCAGCTTGTCCGAAGGGGCTATGCCCTCCCCTTCGAGTCCACTCCTCCAGCCATGCCACCGCAGAACCACCGTGTGTCGGGGGACCACTTGACACTTCTGCAGGAGGAAGTTACGGCCCTCTTGGCCAAGGGGGCCATCGAGCGCGTTCCTGGGCCAGAAGTAGGGTGTGGTTGCTACTCCCACTACTTTCTGGTACCCAAGAAGGACAAGGGAGGCCTGCGTCCTATCTTGGATCTACGGAACGTCAACGGCTTCCTCCGGAAGGAGAAGTTCAAGATGTTGACTTTGGCTCAGGTCTTGGCTGCTCTAGACCCACAAGACTGGATGGTAGCGTTGGACTTGCAGGATGCGTACTTTCACATCCCCGTCCTGCCGGCCCACCGGCGTTACCTGCGGTTCACGGTAGGCCACGAGCACTTTCAGTTTATCGTGCTCCCATTCGGCCTTACCAGCGCCCCACGGGTGTTCACGAAAGTGATGGCGGTGGTCGCAGCTCATCTGCGCCGGTTAGGGGTTTCAGTCTTCCCCTACCTCGACGACTGGCTGTTGAAGGCGGGCTCGCCCCAGACAGTCGTCCACCACCTTCAGATGACGGCAGACCTCCTGCACGAGCTGGGGTTTTCCATCAATGTGCCGAAATCACACCTGTGTCCCTCTCAAAAGCTCCTTTTCATCGGAGCGGTTCTCGACTCGGCGCAGTTTCGGGTTTATCCTCCGGAACGGCGGGTCCGGGATATTCAGGCTCTGATTCCCATCTTTCAGCCGTTATCCCGGGTTTCGGTCAGGTTGACGCTGCGGCTTCTGGGGCTGATGGCCTCCTGCATCCTTCTGGTGCATCACGCCAGATGGCGGATGCGGGCTCTGCAGTGGGACCTGAAGTTTCAGTGGGCCCAGCATCAGGGCAACCTATCCGACCATGTCCTGATCTCGGAGGGCACTGCGAGACAGTTGCAGTGGTGGCTTACGGACCGCGATTGGGTCAGGGGCAGATCCCTCTCCCTTCCCCAACCGGAGCACGTGGTTGTGACGGACGCGTCCCTCCAAGGCTGGGGTGGCCACTTGGGAGAGGCGGAGATCAGAGGCCTCTGGTCTCCGGCGGAGTCCCGGCTCCATATCAACATGTTGGAGCTGCGGGCGATTCGCCTAGCACTGAAGGCATTCCTCCCCTTTGTCAACGGGAGTGTAGTGCAGGTGTTCACGGACAACACCACCGCCATGTGGTACTGCAACAAACAGGGCGGTGTGGGGTCGTGGACCCTTTGCCAAGAGGCTCTGCGCCTCTGGCAATGGCTGGAACGTCAGGGCGTGACTCTGACGGTTCAACACCTGGCAGGTTCTCTGAACGCCAGGGCGGACGAACTCAGCCGTCGGTGCTCGGTGGATCACGAATGGCGTCTGAACTCGGATGTGGCGAGAGGCCTCTTTCAGCAATGGGGAGAGCCTTGGTTAGATCTATTCGCCACAGAAGAGAACGCGCAATGTCATCAGTTCTGCGCGTTGGAGTTTCCAAGACGGCACTCGCTCGGCGACGCCTTTCGGCGCGAGTGGAGTTGCGGTCTGTTGTACGCCTTTCCGCCTATACCACTTCTGCCCAGAGTGCTGAAGAAGATCAGGCGCGACCGGGCCCAAGTTATCCTTGTGGCTCCGGACTGGGCTCGAAGGTACTGGTATCCCGAGCTACTCAGCATGACAGTCGGTCCCTCGATCCGCCTGCCCCTTCAGGAGGACCTTCTGTCGCAGCAGCAGGGGACGGTCCTCCACCCGAACCTTTCCAGTCTCCACCTCCATGCGTGGAGATTGAGCGGCGACAGTTGAGGCCATTTGACTTGCCTCCTGAAGTCTGTGATGTCATTCTGGCAGCCAGGCGTCCCTCCACAAAGTCGGTATACGCCTGCCGGTGGAACAGATTTGTGGCATGGTGCACAGCGAAGGCTGTGGATCCCCTTTCTGCCCCTCTGTCTGAGGTTCTCCTCTTCCTCCTTTCCCTTGCCCAGCAGGGCTCTGCTCTGGGCACTATCAAGGGCTATCTTTCTGCCCTTTCCGCCTTCTTGAGGCTACCTGATCAGCCATCTTTGTTCAAGTCCCCTATTGTGTTGAGATTCTTGAAGGGCATCACGCACATGTATCCTCCAACTCCGTTCGTGATGCCTCAGTGGGACTTGAACCTGGTTTTGACTTTCCTGATGTGCGCTCCCTTTGAGCCCCTTCATTCCTGTCCTCTCCGTCTTCTCACCTTAAAGACGGCCTTCCTGGTAGCCATCACCTCTGCCAGGAGAGTGAGTGAGCTCCAGGCTCTTTCTATTCAACCTCCTTTCTTGTCTGTTCATCCTGATAAGGTGGTTCTTCGGACTAGACCTTCTTTCCTGCCCAAGGTAGTCTCTGCTTTTCACATTGGGCAGTCCATCACCTTGCCCTCTTTCTTCCCGCCTCCGCATCCTTCAAAGGATGAAGAGCGGCTCCATCGTCTGGACCCAAAACGTGCGCTTTCATTCTATATGGATCGCACACGCCAGTTCCGGGTGGATGACCAACTGTTTGTTGGCTACGTGGGTGAGAAGAAGGGAAGGGCGGTACAGAAACGGACCATCTCTCGGTGGGTCGTCCTGTGCATCAAAGCATGCTACTCTTTGGCTCGGAAGGAGCCTCCTGTTGGGCTGAGGGCCCATTCCACTCGGGCCACGGCGGCTACTACTGCCCTGGGCCGGGGAGTCCCTTTGCAGGACATTTGCCAGGCGGCCACGTGGGCCTCGCTGCACACCTTTGCGAGGCACTACTGCCTGGACAGTCAAGTCCGGAGGGATGGCTTCTTTGGCCGTTCGGTCCTCCAGGACTTTCTGGTGTAGGTTGTATTGGTTCGCAGACCCACCACCGGGGTTGGTATTGCTGGGGTATCTATTCTAAGGTAAGGAATCTAATACTAACCTGTTTCTTTCAGATGAACAAGTTACTTACCTTCGGTAACGATATATCTGTAAGAAACAGTAGTTAGTATTAGATTCCTTACCGCCCCGCCCATCCTCCCCGTTCTGCGAACTGATACCTAGGGTTAAGGACATCCCTTTCAGGGCCCTAGTTTCAAATGGCACCAGTGTTGGTTCTCACATGGCTCTGCGTGTTCTGGCGCGGAAAAGCTGTGTGCAAAGAACTGACGTCAGCGCGCGGAGGCGGCGTCTATATACTCCAGCGACGTCATCACGGCGCACGACGCCGACGACGCGGAGCCGCAGGGGACGCCTGCAGACGACGCCTACCGACGCGCAGGGGTACTGCTACGCAAAAGTTTCCGGATCCAGACTGACGCCTGGGGATATTCTAAGGTAAGGAATCTAATACTAACTACTGTTTCTTACAGATATATCGTTACCGAAGGTAAGTAACTTGTTCATCAGCTTTATTACCTTTATTGAAGCCTGGGACAGTGACCACGTGGGATCAGGTAGCTGGCATGGAAGGGAAAAATTAAGAACTCTGGTAATAATATGGGCCAAGAGATCAAGGTTAACTTTATTGTTGTCATCGGTACCCCATATGGTCCTGGTGATTTAGCTGCTGGAATATTATTGATTGCCAACCCAACCTCCGAGAATGCCAAAAATGATCAAATCAATAAAAGTTTGAATCCAGCTTGGTAGCCTCACAATAGATTCTGTAAATATGACTGACCCAAACACATGGCAGAAGAATAACATCTAAAGAAGATCCTGACAGGCAAGAATTCAGATACTTCCAAAAACTGCCATTATCCTTCTTGGTGCTAGCCTATAATAAACAATCCAAAGCTTGTTCTCCAGTATTGTTACTCCTGATTGTGAGAGTTTTCTTATATGCACCCTACAATGAGCAATCATCTCTAGCTTTATCGTTTAAAGCCCTCTTTAGATCTCAGTTTGTTTCCAGCTTTAGAGCAGACGTATAAGTGTATTTTTGTAGCATTGCATTTTGGGGCAACTGCAAAATGTACCTTATTTTTTCAATGTTTTATCACTATACTCTTAGTTGGGCAAGATGAAATCAAAAATACTTTTAAAAAAAAGGTTACTTCTGGAAGTTATAGGAGCTTGACACCAATCAGTAATATCTATATTGTGGATCTGAAGAAGGAAACTCAATAGCAACGCAATTTTATTGGCAGGATGCAAAGTAGAAGAAAATATCGCGTCTTCCATTGCAGGGCTTGGTCCCAGCCTTATGAACATTTTGCGTTTTTTTTTAAGGCACATAATGGGGCAGGGTGTGCACAACAAAATTTAAATATTTGTATCTTTTTGGGCACACGACCTGCAGTACCCAGTGAAGCCCTCCTTTGCGATACCAAAGTTTCAAACCAATGCTGCGGTTCTAAAAAAAAATAAAAAAAACATTTAAAGATAAAATGAGGAGGGTCTGATTGTAGACCTGAGCCTGCCGCCAACCGCCATTGAGTAGACTGCACCATTAGGGTTGGCTGCCTGCAGTGGACTAGGTGTGAGGCCACCATCTGCGCTTAGTTGAAGACCGTGAGCAGCATGGGGCCTGGCTGTTGCCAGCGGTGATAATCTGTTGGGAGGAGGGGGTGGTATTGGGCACAGGGCCTTGTCAGTGGCCTTGCTCAGTGAGGGGTTCGTCATATAATGGGGGTTAGATGCAGGTCGCCTGCGAGGGTTGGGTGGCAGGCCCTGCAACCAACCCCCTGTTCCGGCCCACTGCGCAGAGCTGAAGGCTCAGGGATTGGCCACCTGCAGCGGAGATGGGGGCCTAACCACTGCGTATATCAAAAGGCGGTGGGGAGGTAGGCGATTTGCGGGGGGAGGGGTTGGGCTAAGGTCACTGAGGGAGTTGGATGTGTGCATAGAATATGATAAATAGAACCTCAAATGCACTGAAAAAACAAAGGTTAAAGAGACATTCTATTTTGGTTTGGTAATAAGATCTTATCCGGTGTTTGCTTAATTTACAATCTGATGAGAGACCCACAGAAGCTCACTAAAATATGAAATATCAGTGATGCCCTCAATGATGTAATTTAAAATGTCATGAGTTATGTAATGTGTGAGGTCATAAGAAGTACATGACTGTCTTAGGGGGAGTGACAAACTAGTTCTCTGAACTATAACTGGTGAGTTTGTGTTTACTCGGTTTTTAAACGTGAACTAATTTCAACACCTAACTATAAAGTCACATTAGCCATTGTTATTTCCTGTTTTTTTTATATGTTAATATCTTATTACCATACGTAACTGTAGTCACACTTTAACCTTTGGTTTTTCTTGTGAATGAATGAATGGCTGAATATGTATAGTTCGTTTTTAGCCCGCTTTGATGATCTAACTACGTGTCTTTCTAGAAGCATGGAGCCTAATTATGCCGGTTTCATATTTTTATGAGGTATGTTGCTATTTTGGTGATAATTGAGTTGTTAGGTGAAAGTGTGTGTATGTATGAACGAAGACCCTGTGTTGGGGAAAGTGCTGTCTTAAAATACTTATGGAGTTCAGTGCTGTCATAGAAAAGGGCTATGTTATGAGAGAGTAGGCTACTTGTTGTTAAGGATCACGTTAGTGCAAATAGTTTTGGTTATTTTTACTCTGGTGATTTTTAATTCGGACGTGAGACTATTGGGTTTGTTCCAAAACTAGTTCCATATTTATTCAGACTTTGAGACTCTTTTTGTTAGCTCCCCTTTTAGAGTAAGTGGAAGAACAGAATGCGCTGGTGCCAAATGTGGTCAAAGTGAAGACACTATTTGTGGATTTTAAAAGAGTTGGTTAGTTTGCTTTAGTGCCTGTGAAATTTGGCAGTGTGTTTGGTTGGGCCTTTGGTAGGTGAAATGATAGGCACTGTTAATGTGTGGGATAGGCATATTTTCTTGAGGTTTGAAACTGAAGGGAATGTCACCCTCTGCAAAGCTTGTGGGTCCCCTGGAGGTTTCAGTGGATTTACTGCTACTGTTTGAAGAATATTTTTGCATTTAAAGCTTTTGTAGGTGTATGCGGCACTGCGAGCATGGTAAGGTTATTCATTAGAAGCTTTTTGCTTGTGGAGGATCACTTGTAGTGTGTGATCCACAGGGGACGGGGACTATATAATTCTTTGGGAGAATAGAGTGCAGATCAATCACTTCATGCGATAAGCTTGGTGTGCCCAAAAATCTGATTGCCATCTCTTCGACTCCGTGACAGATGATGATAGTGGCCACTTTAGGACTCTCTGAAGATCGCGACCATGCATCTGTGAGCCACAAGAGAGTGCTAGGCTAACTATCATGAAGGATTTGTTTTGCCTAGTTGGTTCAACCACCAACAAAGGTCCTGGCTGCTGGATTTCCTTTGATTTGTTGGCCCAGTTGGTTCTCGGGGTTGGTTGTGTGTGATTGGGCATCATGATTAGGGAGTGTTAGTAACTGTTTCTGAATGGATTAGATCGGTCATTTTAGAAACCAGTATTGACTTGGTTTGAGCATTTGTAGCTTTTGAAAAAAAAAATATTGATTCATTAAACTGGAGCGCGAAAATGTCAGTACGTTTATTTCAAATTATTTACTGCGTTTAAGAAATCTTTTCATGCCTACTCCCTCCAAGCAGAGCACATCTGAATAGAACAAACATTTTTTTATAGACCCAAATTATAGTGTGTTGAATGATCCAAAGAGGTTTTATTATATTTAGTATTTGCAATCTCATTATACTGTGTTTGCCATTCAACTTAAGATAACTGTTGATACACAGCCTTCACAATGCCTACTCCATACTGTAGTTTCTAGCCCTTAGATTTTAAAACGTATTTTGTTTTTCCATCACCTCCACATGGCGATTGTTTGAACTTCCTCACCTGTGAATAAATATTTTTGTGTTCACTTTAGTTTGTTATTGCGCCCAATAGTTGTAGCTTTACTTTTAGCCTTAAAAATACTTTGCTGTTATACCTTCTATTGCTATTAAGAATTTGGTTCTCTGTTATTTCCGATTTATTTTTTGGTGTATCTATGTTTAGAGACGTTTTTAATTAAAACTTGTAGTTTAAACTGTTAGTCTATGACGTTGCCAGAACTGGACTCGTTGCTCCAGATTGGGCTACACCTGAGATTTCTTTAACGGTCACTACATTGCCTGTTTATTCTGGTTACACTGCACCCTATGCATTCAAACATTCCTTACGTAGTCTCCATACAATTGTTAGATTGTTTATCCTCCATGAACTCATATGATTTGGTGTCTCACTTACGGAAATTCACGACCTCACTCCTTTTCTACTATTGACACTGTCAATATCTACATGCATTAATAATTATTTAACTTCCCTTGCTGCTTTTAAGTCATACTGCACACTATCCACCAGGACCAGATTTATCAATATTTTGATGCCCATCACTGTCGGTTCTAAATACAACATATGACCCTGGCTCCCTTTCCTACACTGCTAAGTTGAATCCTCCTTCTAGAACTGTATTAAATACCTTAGATCATATCAGTTTATCTGGCTCGACAATTTCCCTAATCGTAGTCAAACACTAATACATTTGCCTGTGGAGCATGTATTTCATTATCTAGTTCGACTGTTCTCACAGGAACATACATTTTTAATTCGACTATATCTCTAAATTTGACTCTAAATATTTTTGCCCCCAAAAAACAAGTAAACCTTGGAGAATCTAGGAAAAAAGACAATTTATGAATAATCGTACTTGGCAAGATGAGAATACCTTTTTTTATTTGTCAAAAACACAGAAGTGATCTTGCTGCCAAAGCTATTGGGGTGAAATTAGTCAGGTTGTTTTGAAATAAACATGTATTTGATTACTGTTGCAGTTGATCTTGGCTTTTGATATTGGTATTAGAGCCAGCTATTTTTAATGTATACCTTTTTGAGTTAGTGCTTGAATATTGGTTGTACTTTTGCATTCATACGGTGATTTGGTGTTGTAGGGCTGTATTACCATACTGCTGCGCAAGTCCTTTAGCTGTTTGTATGTCTAAGCTGGACATTAGGCCATTCTTGTAATTGTGTGCTGACATTGTTTATGAAATGTGGTTGACATGAAGACTGCCTGAACTTTAACTGTTAAGAATGTAGTCCCATTTTAATAGTTTTTGCTTATTTGAAGGTTCAAATTTGTAAGCCTATTTTTGTGTGTAATGTTGATACTTGTAATAATGGCATCTCTTCAATGAGACACTTACTTGTGTCTATGATCCTTAGCAGCACTATATACATACAATCCATGGGTATTACGTTTGATTGTCTCAAGTATTATTTTTCGACTGCACGCACACTTTCTAGGTTTGGACATTCCATTTGTCATAGTTTGGAGAATAATCTTTTGCGCAGTTGGGGTCCTTATTTCCTTTTGAGACGGGAGGGCTCGATGATTCATTATTGCTGCGTGAAAAAAATGATATGTTTATTATGAACCAAATAGTTAACAAATTTAGACCTAGAAGTAACGTGATGGAACAAATTTAGTGAGTGTAGTGGACCTTGAGATGTGTGACTAAACGTATGCTAGTGTGATAGTGCCTTTAAACAGAATACTAATGGACTGTATCATCCAGATGTTCAAAGTGTTATGATTGGCACATATTTTAAGCCTTTGTTTCAAAGCTGCCCTTAAGAATATGGTCATTTATAATTGGTAGACATTTCCAAATAACATTTTTATAGAAGATAAATGTTGAAGAAGTGAGGCCTACGCAAATTAATTCTAAAGAGATCTGTAAGTGCTAAATGCTTCGCATCTTCACCCCAATCACTGACTAAAAGTACCCAGTTCAGAAACTTGATCAACAGATGAAGGCAGCAGAGATTTTTGAAGCACTTCCAAGTCTTTTACCATAATTATAAAGGTGGGTGAAATTATTCAATGTACATACAAAAGAAATCTAATTTCATAGGAAAATGTGCTTAAGCTGCCTTTGTTCACTCACCCGTGAAGTGTCAATTATACAGATTCTGTGAGGATACATTACAACAATGTCATCGTTGATGAATGTATGTTGCGAGAGCAAGTTTGTAAGAGTCACAATAGCTCTCAAGTTACCCTGTCACATGTGATATTTTAATCCAACCCTGGTTCAGAGGTTCTTTTCGAATGTGTGTTGCCATGGTATTTGTAAACCTGCTTATGAAAACAGCCTGTTTACCAGAATGCTTTAAACTTGAGTTTAATATCCAGGAGTGATTCAGATTTCACTGCGACTTGGCCACTAGAGAGCAATAGAAAAAACAAACTTCCTAAATTTTGAAGTGCTTGATTTCATTTGTAATCAACTGTATACTCAACTGTACGTTTCTTTCATCTTAAACCCAGGTGGGGCGATATCCATGCTCTCTGCTTGCCTAGCCGAAGTTTCCACATGGATGTCAAGTAACTGTTTAGAACTGAACCCTGATAACACAGAGGCAATTTGAACGAAGCCAGCCGTTGAACTGCAAGATGAGCCCCACATGATACCTGGCTCCTTCACATTAACACATGACTTTAAAAAAAAAAAAGTAAATGTTCTCTAAACACACAAAGGCACAGCATGAGACAGCCGTCTGGACTCTCAGTGGATGTTTGTCCGACCCTGAAAAAACAGACGGACTATTTGACTCTTTTGTCTGAAGTGTGGATAGTTGAGTAAACATTGGGCCCTGGAAGTGTGTCCTTCAAAGCAAACTTTTTTTCCTTAGTCTGTCATTCAGAAGGCTACGAACATCTTCTAAAATGATAGCTTAGCGAACCGGGAGCCATTTTGAAACCAGAGTGTCACAATGGAGCAACAATGGAATAGGCAAAACATGTAACATACCCAACTTCCTATTCCCAGTAGTGGCCAGTAGTAAGACACCAGAGGCAGTAGTTGGCTCATAAATAAGACACATGTGTGCCAGATCCGGTATCTTGCCTCACCATTGTATTCAAAAGTGTTGCCATTTTCAGAATTTCTTTTATTATGATTTGAGGGAATTCACAGTTTTTTTCTAATGATATGTCTGGAAGCAATGGACCACCTGGAGCCCTATGCATCTGAGAGGCCTAATTACTCTTTTCAGCCCAGTAATGTCAAGCGCGATGACTGGATATTGGTGTCAACCAAGCCTACGGTCAGTTACTGTTGGAGCAAAATTATATCTCCCTGTTCCTATTACTAGCTGCTGAAAAAAGAATAGGAACACGTGGCACTCCTTAAACAAGAAGGTGAAACAGGACTCCACAACCATTCAGTTGAAGATTAACCAGGAACCAAAAAGAGTGAATACGTTTTGGGGAAACTGAAGCAGTCTATGAACCTGCAGCAGAAAAATGAAACCAAGATCTTAACCATCTTGAATGCTACATCGGCACACCTTGAGTCCCCCTTCAGCGCTCCTAACCTGATGCAGAAATGGCCAGCAATTGGGATGTAGGCTCTTATTTATTACTGACTACTGTGGTGTAAATAGTTTCCCCCCCACATGTAATTGTGAGAGCCCTTTTTTGCTGAGCTGTTTTTCCTACTCTGCACTTGAATGGTGTTTGATGCGAGAAGTTAAACGCGGAGATTTATGATACGGTATCTCAAGATAGTAACAGTTCTGCTTTCGCTTGGAGTGTCTTCGTGGCCTCTTCATGGAGCTCTGCATGGCATCGAGGCTCACTTGTTTGCACTGGAATACTAAGCTACCAACTTTTCCCTGCTTTGTCCCTAACTCACAGCCCTAGAGTCCAACACCATGCTCCTTTTATTCTCTGTACTGTTTTTTTTTTTGAACTAGGGGAGCAGCCTGTCATCATTGGACTATTGGTTGCTAATTTATAAAAGCCGGAAAAGTGTTTTACTCCATTTGTGTCATCTGAGGCCCGGTTTGTATTTGTTCTTAAAATGCAAATAAAAGAATGTTTTAAGAAACAAAAAATAAGCACTTGTGATTTAGTACAAGGGGAAGTTCTTTCTGAAAGAATTAATGGATTGATGATTATTATTAAAGTGAATGATTAGACCTTTGCTTAGTAATTATGCTTTATAAATTCAGAATGCCAAGCGAGTCTGGTTGTCCACATGGAAGCTTCCACAGTTGAAAATAGACTATATTCCCACTGCAAATTCCATTGTAATATAACACTTTAAATTCCCACGTTCCATCTTTTCTTGCCTATACGTAGATTGCATAAACCCATAATCATGGCTTTGCATCCCACCGGCCAACATTCTACCTCTCCTACAAATGATCATTGGTGCTGCCAATTAGGTTTGAAGCATGCAGCATCATATAAGGTTGCTTAAAATCCAGATGACTTCGAATGACTGCACAGGAAATACATGTTCGAGGCACGTGGGCTGCTGAATTCATATCTATAGCATAGATCGCCGCCTAGTGTTGGGTCCGGATGATTGCATATTGTTGTGCCGGAAGAGTCTTCGAAGTATCACGAGATAGGTGACTCCTCCCCTGGACTACAGTGCGCATGGGCATCGACTCCATCCCCAGATTGTTTTTTTCCGCCATTGGGTTCGGATGTGATTTCGACAACTCCTGCTCGGAATCGTTATAGAACTTTATCAAGGCCAAAAGGCCTTCTCTGAACCGTCGGTATTGTTTGCGTTCGGTCCCGACTATACTCCAACTCGTCGAGTTGGATATCCGGGGAGTCTTTTGGCTCTTCGGGGATCGAGGCCCAGTCGACGCAGCAAGACTTCGACGGCATGGAACGGAGTCCGTTCAAGAACTGTCCCGTGTGTGGCTCCAAGTACCCACACGTAGACGTCCATCCTGTGTGCAACAAGTGCCTGTCGCCGGACCACAACGAGGCCAACTGTATGGCCTGTTCCAGATTTTGATCGAAGAAAACGATCAAGATGCGGCACGTGGCGCGCTTCGAGGCCCAGCGATCGGCTCCAGCACCGGTGGACATCTTCGACGACGCGGAAGCAGACGAGCAAGAGCTTCAACTGCAGATTTCACCTCCAGCGGTGGACGTCGAGTCCGACTACGAAGCGGACGTCGGAAGGCCAAGACCTGGAGGAAGTCGTCGAGGAGGTAGGGGGCGAGGACGAAGCATATGGGGCCATGGAAGATAGCTCGGAGGATGAGCTATGCCCCGTTCGTACTTTTAGAAAGGCTCAGGTCGAGGGATCGCCACACGGCCTTACCCAAGACCTTACACCAGAATCCACGGCCCTGCCGCCCGGCTACGGACACCTCAGCGGAGCCGCCATTACCTAAATCGAAACCGAAACTGAAACCATCGGTGTCGACGAAAACAAAGATGGCCGAGACGCCATCGAAAATGTCTGCTCCAACATAGACGCCGTCGTCGTCAGAGGCCTCGAAGCCAAAGAAGGCTGTCGACCAGGCAAAGGTGCCGAAGGTGGTCAAGGAGCCGAGCTCGAAGAAGGCCGTCGAGTCGGTGTCAAGCAAGGCGGTCGAGCCAAAATCCAAGAAGGCTGTCGAGCCTACATCAGGCGAGTCTGTCGAGCCAAACAGCAAAAGGCCCGTCAAGACTAAGTCACCCAAGGGCGCCGAGCCAAAGTCTGGGGTCCCGACGCCAAAAGTCAAAGCTGCCGTTCCGAAGCCGTCGGCGTCGACGTCTGCGGCCGTGGTCAGAGATCGAAGCGCACCGGTCGGGGATCCTCCTGCGCCTCGAACAGACAAACAAAAGTAGTCGACGCTCGGGTCTTCCCCTGGGGGCGGCCCAAGGTCGTCGGTCGGGTCGACGAAACCGTCCGCTTCCTTTACGAAGCAGGTCTCGGACTCCCTCAAGCGAATTAGGGACAAGGCTTCAGCATCGGAACCGGAAACGCCTTCCGCACCGAAGCCGTCTGCCCCATCGAAGAAGACTTCAATGCCAATCCTCTACACGTTACCGCCTAAGGTGGTGCCGAAGGCCTTCGCACCACGGTCGGTGCCCAAGGACTCTGAAGTGTCGAAGCCAACTCACCCGGGTGGGAGTTTGAGTCATCGACAACCTTTATTGGAAGATGGGTCGGAGCATTTCATCGATGCCGACACCGGGAAGCTCACGCTTTACAAGAGGAAAATAACATCACAGCCTTTGGAGTCGTATACTATTCCTCTGAAACGCAAGAAGCCTGCACCAGAAACACCAGTTCTGGTTGAACAGATTCTTCCACAGCCTAGGAGGAGTGCAACACCTTCACCCACTTACTCTGATGGAGGTGAAGGGGAGCAGGATGAGGAGTACAACTTTCCTGCAAACATAGAGCCTGATGAGCAACAGGACTCATGGATGGACACAGGTGATCAAGGGGACCAGCAAACAGTCCATGACCCTCAGATTTATAACGTAAAAACGTCTCCCACTGAAGATTCTGCGGCATTTAATGCCTTATTTGAAAGGGCAGCTACAAACCATAAAGTGGAAATGCATGCTGACCCTGTGGAGGTTGACTTCCTTTTTGACACTTTCTCCGCTGCTGAAAAAACTGTCAAGACTCTTCCGATGCTAAAAGGGGTCCTTAAGCATGCGGCAGACATTTTCAAGGAACCCACGAGATCAAGGGTTGTCAACCCTAGAAATACAGACCGGCACCTGGCGACCCAACCTACATTAGGGGCCAGTTGCCTCTAGACTCTTTGGTGGTCTCTAATGCCCGCAAGAGGGCGAACTCCCAAACCACGGGTGAAGCTCCTCCCCCAGACAAAGAGTCAAAAGTGCTGGAGGCATCGGGTAAGAGAGTAGCAGCTCAGGCGGCCAACATCTGGCGCGTCTCAAACACGCAGGCACTGTTGGCCAGATACGATAGGGCACACTATGACACCCTAGAGCAGCTGTTGCAACACCTTCCAGAACAGTTTAAAGAGGGAGCTGAAATGCTTATCCAGGAGGAAAAGCTCATCTCCAACGCTGCTATAAAGTGTGCGCTAGACGTTGCGGACACGGCAGCGAGAGCAATCAACACTAGTGTGATGTTGAGGCGACAGGCATGGCTCCGCATCTCAGGGTTCAAGCCAGAGATACAGACTACTATCCTCAACCAGCCGGTTAACCCAGACAGGTTATTTGGTCAAGAGGTAGATACCACCCTGGAAAAGATCAAAAAAGATACTGAGACTGCCAAGTCCATGGGTGCTCTCAGTCACAACAGTTTCGAGGGAACACTTTTCGTCGCTCAGGCAATCGAGGTGTTAACAGAGGACACATGTCGCAGCAGACGCCATTCAATAAAAGTGGGGCGCAATCCTCGTACACCAAGCAGGGTAGAGGTGGATACAGAGGAAACCGTGCCAAGGGTAGAGGCAGAGGCAACAACAGTTCCCGTTCCTCTGCCGCAAACACACAGTGACTCCCTGTCACTGCCCCCCGACCATCCAACACCTGTCGGGGGGAGACTCCAACAGTTCCTGCCAGTCTGGAAGTCCATCACCACAGACAGGTGGGTCAGGCAACTTATCCAGTTCGGCTATTGTTTAGAGCTGACATCCACTCCACCCAACATACCCCCAAAACAACGTCCTATGTCAGCAGAGCACTTGCACTTATTGCAGCAAGAGGTTCTTGTGATGCTGTAAAAAGGCGCAATAGAGCTCGTGCCAGTGGGGGAGGAAGGCACAGGGGTTTATTCCCTGTACTTCTTAATCCCAAAGAAGGACGGATCACTCAGACCGATTCTAGACCTACGCCCTCTGAACCAGTACATTCTTTCAGAACACTTCCACATGTTAACACTCCAGCAGGTTCTTCCGTTGTTAAACCAGGGAGACTTCCTCGCAAACTTGGACCTCAAGGATGCTTACTTTCACATACCACTCCATCCATCCCACAGGAAATACCTCAGGTTCACCATCCAAAACCGGCATTACCAGTTCAAGGTCCTCCCTTTCGGAGTGACCACTGCCCCCAGAGTGTTCACGAAATGTCTGCCGACAGTAGCAGCGCACCTCAGGAGACAGAGCATACATGTCTACCCTTATCTAGACGACTGGCTGGTTCAAGCACAGCCGGCCCAGCGGTGCGCCGCACACATGTCCCACACCATTCACCTCCTTCACAGTCTGGGGTTTTCACTAAACTATCCAAAGTCGCACCTTCAGCCAGCCCATGTGCGGCAGTATTTGGGCGCGACGATAAATACTCTGGCAGCCACGGCTCAGCCAAACCCAGTGAGGATCGACAACATCCAGTCGCTAATCCAGAGGTTCAGACTGCAACACTCACTCTCAGCGAGAGTGTTCATGCAGCTGATAGGCACGATGGCCTCCTGCATCTTCATAGTCCCGCACGCACGGTTGCATATGCGTCCGCTCCAAGAATGCTTGGCACATCAGTGGACTCAGGCTCAAGGACAGTTGAAAGACCTAGTGTTGGTGACCGGTCGGGCATACAACTCTCTGCATTGGTGGAATCCACACAACCTTTGCAAGGGCCGACCGTTCCAAGAGCCTGTGCCACAGATTATCAGAACAACGGACGCATCTCTCCAGGGGTGGGGAGCTCATGTGCTCCGCTACACGGTGCAGGGACTTTGGACGACGCAGCAAAAGAAGATGCACATCAACTACCTAGAACTGATGGCAATCTTCATGGCTCTCAAGTCCTTCAAAGTACATCTGTGCAACAAAGTCGTGTTGATCCGGACGGACAACATGACAGCCATGTACTACATCCAAAAGCAGGGAGGTACACACTCTCCACAGTTGTCTCATCTGGCTCAGAGCATGTGGAAGTGGGCCATTCAGAGGAACATCTTCCTCATGGCGGAACACCTCCCAGGCAAGGACAATCAGATGGCGGATCTGCTCAGCAGGTTCAGCCACCAGATGCACGAGTGGGAGTTAAATCCATCAGTGCTCCGTCCGTACTTCCAGCAGTGGGGTCATCCAGAGATAGACCTGTTTGCCACAAGGGAAAACGCAAAATGCCAAAGCTTTGCCGCCAGGTTCCCTCAACCACAGTCGCAGGGCAATGCGATATGGATGAACTGGTCAGGCAGATTTGCTTACGCTTTTCCCCCAGCACCTCTCATTCGCTGGTGGCAAGAAAGCTAAAGCAACACTCGATGACGCTCATCCTGGTTGCTCCGACGTGGGCACGCCAACCATGGTACACCACTTTTCTAGAACTCTCCGTGGTACCGCATCAAAGGCTGCACCTCACACCAAGGCTCTTGACGCAGAACCATGGCGACATTCAGCATCCAGATCCGCAACAGCTCAATCTGGCGATCTGGCGATCTGGCTCCTGAGGTCTGTTTGGCTACCTTAATTTTCCTCCTGAATGCATGGACATCATCCGGGAGGCACGAAAGCCCACTACCAGAGCTTGCTATGCGGCAAAATGGAAGCGGTTTGTCATTTACTGTACAGAACACAATATCAACCTGCTAGATGCATCCATTCCTAATATCATCTGCTATTTGTTACATCTTTACAAATGCAATCTAGCATATGCTTCCATTCGGATACACTTGTCCGCCATAGCGGCTTATCTACAAAACAGGCAGCATCTTTCTGTTTTCAGGGTGCCTGCCATTAAAGCATTTCTGGAAGGTCTGAAGCGGGTCATCCCTCCCAGGACCCCACCAGCTCCTGTGTGGAACCTCAATGTGGTCCTCACCAGATTGATGGGTCCCCCGTTTGAGCCTCTACATTCATGTGAGATTCAGTTCTTGACATGGAAAGTGGCTTTTCTCATTGCCATCACGTCTCTGAGACGTGTTAGTGAGCTGCAAGCGCTCACAATACAAGAGCCGTTTATTCAAATTCATTCAAACAGGGTGGTGCTGCGCACTAACCCCAAGTTTCTTCCTAAGGTGGTGTCGCAGTTTCATGTCAATCAAACCATCGAACTGCCCGCATTCTTTCCAAACCCTGAAACAGTAGCGGAAAGAATGCTCCACACGCTTGATGTCAAAAGGGCGTTAATGTACTACATTGACAGAACCAAAGATTTTAGGAAGACACAACAACTCTTTGTTGCCTTCTCAGCCCAGCACAAAGGCAACCCCATTTCCAAAGCAGGAATAGCCAGGTGGATCGTTAAGTGTATTCAGATTTGCTATCAGAAAGCTAAGCGCACTTTAACGGTCCCCCCCAGGGCACACTCCACACGCAAGTTGGGGGCCTCCATGGCATTCCTAGGTAATATTCCTTTGAAAGACATTTGTAGAGCAGCCACATGGTCTACACCACATACGTTTACCAAACATTACTGTGTAGATGTGCATTCCAAACAGCAGGCAGCTGTAGGACAGGCTGTTCTTAAAACACTTTTTCAGACTTCTGCAGCTGGCACGGGCGGCCGCTGTTAATGGAGGGACTGCTATGTATTCTATGCTATAGATATGAATTCAGCAGCCCACATGCCTCGAACTGAATATGCTACTTACCAGTATGCATCTGTTCTTGGCATGTAGGGCTGCTGACATTCATATCGCCCGCCCTCCTCCCCGGCGCCCGTAGCAGCTGCAGACCTTTCTTGCATTCAATCTTAAGCATGGCCATCGCTTACACTATTACACTCCATCTTTGCCACAATGGCTAAAAACAATCTGGGGATGGAGTCGATGCCCATGCGCACTGTAGTCCAGGGGAGGAGCGTTATCTCGTGATACTTCGAAGACTCTTCCAGGACAACAATATGCAATCATCCGGACCCAACACTAGGCGGCGATCTATGCTATAGATATGAATGTCAGCAGCCCTACATGCCAAGAACAGATGCATACTGGTAAGTAGCATATTCAATTCTATTCAACATTCCTTATCCAAAACAAATCATCACAAAGGGTTTATTAGTTTAGGAATCTGCCAGATTCCTTTGTTATTACAGGTACCTTTGCCACACTTAACCAAGTTATAAAGTTTTGACTGGACTGAATGTTTTTTTCTTATTTATCCCAGGCGGGGGGGGAGGGGTCTAAAACTAATCAACCTTCAACATCACTTCAGGGAAAGTGAGCCCTTCGAGCCCTTCAAGGCATTGCGTCAGTCATTTGTTGTTACCAATTATACACCACTGTCTTTGGAGCAGCTTCATGGATTTAAGGATTGTGTTTTAACCATTTTTAATTTTTAGGATTTCTTTTTGAACTATCAAATTATTTCCTTATGTACGAAATGCAGAACTATTATACTGATCAATAACTATGACATTAAGACATGTGGATTTTGAGTTATGCTCTTAATCCCTTGTAAGCTTGAAAGCTCCTGGTGCTGTTCCCCTGTGCCGTCTTGTTCTTGAGTGGGGCTATTTAATGCTTTATATTTTTGAGCCACCCAATCCCCCAAGAGGTGCTTTATAGTGGCATAATGTAACTTTCCAACTGAGGGGATGTAAGTCTATCCTTGTTAACCCCAAACATGGGTTACTATTGTCCCCATGTTCAGACCGTGGTCAGTGTCATCACACTGGATGCTACGCTCAAGGGCGTAATTTGTACCCTTAAGGAAGGACAAGTGATCCCTGCTTTCACACTATCACTGGTTATCCTCTGGATCTGATGTCCTTGTAACATGCCACATCAGCCCACAGAACATACCAGGACAGGGTTTGAGCACTTCCTGTTAACTTTCCAGGTTTTGAGATACTCAGAGGGTAGCCTAGTTCGGCAGATAGGTGTGAGGTGACTCCTGTCTTGGGGCATGATAAAGGGTTAGGCATCTGGGTGGCCCCCTCACCAGTTGTGGGGCTATCTCTAGAGTGTAAAGGTTTATTCTTTGGACCAGTGTCTGCCTACTTGCATCACAATCGAGAAGTCTCCTGCCTGGATGTTATCTGTTCCTTCATCCGTCTGTTTTTAATTGGCCGCATTATGGTGGGATCTGTGTGTGTGTGTGTGTGTGTGTAGAGGTATGTGCACCAGCGATGATGGCACACGGTGCCTTGGTAGTGGCTGCACCGACATGGCTGAGAAGGTCATCAGAGGTAGGACTATAAAAGATCCCGTCTCTGCACCCCAGGTTTGACTACATAGTATCTGAAAGAGACATGTTAGCGATAGATTCCTTACCTTAGAATATCCCCAGGCGTCAGACTGGATCAGGAAATTTTTGCGTAGCAGTACCCTTGCGCGTCGGTAGGCGTCGTCTGCGGCTCCGCGTCCGTCGTGGGCGCCGTGATGACGTCGTCGGAGTACTTAGACGCCGCCTCCGCGTGCTGACGTCAGTTCTTCTTTTTTCCGCGCCAGCAAGCGCAGATCTGGAAAAAGCAGTACTTCTAGTCACTTTTTGACTAACTTTTTGGGATCATTTTGATCATCTTTTCGAAGTCGAACGACTCCGATCGGTGCCATAGGGATGCCTGGATTTATGCACTGCGAGGATTGCGACCGCACAATGTCGGTCACCGATCCTCACCACCGGTGTCTTCTCTGTCTAGGCGTCGACCACGACGACAAGGCCTGCCCCGACTGCCGGGCCCTATCTTCGAAAGCCAGGCGGGAGCAGTCCCGCAGGCGACTCGAACTCCGGCAGTCGGCCCCGCGCCGCGAGAGGTCCCGGTCCCACGGGAGGTCGAGGGACAGGTCGCGGGGTCGGAGCCACCACAGCTCCGAGAGTCGGCACCACTCCTCCGGGTCGAAGTCGTCGTCAGGTAAGAATCACAAGAAGTCGAAGAGGCGTCATCGCTCTTCTACTCCCCTCGACGCTCGCGCGACACGGCCGGGGATTCAGGTGACACCGCCCACGCGGCTCCGTCAGAGTCGCGGGCGCCGCGTCCAGCTCCACACCCTTCGGGCCCGGCGCCGCAGGAACCTACTGAATCCGCTTCGGGATCTGGGTCGTCGCCGGTGGACCTTACGGCCCCCCCGGCGTAGGTCCGTCAAGTGTCCCCTCCGGCGCCGTCCTCGGGCGGCGCCGTCCCCGATGCCTCCCTCGACCCGGTTCCGGCGTCGGAGCAGCGCCGCTTTCGACGCCGCTTGGGGAGTTTACCTTCTATGAGCCGGCCCCATCCATTGACAACCCTGATTATCAGGAGATGGGTGATGAGGAGTATTGGGAGGGGTCTGAGAACCCTCTGACCAGAGAGTGTCAGTCTCAAGAGGACTGGACAGGTGGACTTTGGGATGCCAGTGGTCTGGACACCTCACCGGACACTGGTTTTGTCTCACCTCCTACCGTGGCTACGGAGGAGGGGGCAACCTACAGTGTGGTGCTGATGAGGGCAGCCAAGGCCTTGGGCCTTCAGCTCCCCGTCGCGGCCGTGAGGACTAACCTCCTCACTGAGGTCCTTAAACCGCAGTCAAGCTCGGCCGAGCCTCTGCTGCCCTTTAATGAGGCCTTGACCGACGTTCTTTTGGGCACTTGGTCCAGGCCCGCTACGGGTTCGCCCGTAGATAGGAACGTGGCCAGACGCCACCGCCCGGCCCCGGGCGACCCATGTTTCCTGTCCACCCACCCCACCCCCGAGAGCCTGGTCATCCAGGCCTCCAATTCCCAGACCGCATTCCCGTCGGCTCCGCCGGACAGGGAATCCAAGAGGTACGAGCAGTACGGTAAAAAGATCTTCTCCTCCCTTAGTCTGGGACTGCAGTCTTCCAACACCGCATGCCTCTTGGGCCGCTACACCCACTCTCTGTGGGATACGGTTGCGGAAGTGCTGCCAGAGTGTTCGTTGGAGGTACTGGCCAAACTCGGCCAAGCCCTTGTGGAGCCAAATATTCTATCCGGTGTGGGCTGGATACCACCGACTCACTAGGTAGAGCGATGGCAACGACTGTGGCAGTCAGACGCCACGCCTGGTTGAGGTCGGCCAACTTTTCGGCCGATGTCCAAAACACACTGATGGACATGCCGTTTGATGGCCGTCGCCTTTTTGGCGACAAGGCAGACCGTGCGCTTGAGCGCTTTAAGGACTCCAGGGCTACGGCCAAGTCCTTGGGCCTCTCGGCCCGCGCCAGCAAACGGGTGTCTTTCGCTCCTTTCGTGGCCACGGAAAGGGCGCCCCCACACGTGCTGCCAGCCACACGCCGCAGTTTAACATCCAGCGCGGTGGCGGCCGTGGAAATCGCCGTGGAGGCGGTCGGGGACAACGGTGAGGCCAGTCCACACCCTCCCCCGCAGCATCCGCCTCAAAACCCTCCTAGTCTGTGCTTTTCGGCCCATGTGACGCCAGTGGGGGTCAGGGTTCGCCATCACCACTCTCACTGGCGCACTGTCACTTCGGACAGGTGGGTGCAGCAGATCGTCCGAAGGGGCTACTCCCTCCCCTTCGAGACGGCCCCTCAAGCCATGCCACCGCAACACCACCGCGTGTCGGGGGATCATTTGCGGCTTTCTGCAGGAGGAAGTTTCGGCCCTCTTGGCCAAGGGGGCCATCGAGCGCGTTCCTGGGCCAGAAGTAGGTTGTGGTTGTTACTCCCACTACTTTCTGGTACCCAAGAAGGGCAAAGGGGGCCTACGCCCTATCTTGGACCTACGGAACTGGCTTCCTCCGGAAGGAGAAGTTCAAAATGCTAACTCTGGCTCAGGTCTTAGCTGCCCTGGACCTAGGAGACTGGATGGTAGCGTTGGACTTGCAGGACGCTTATTTCCACATCCCCGTCCTGCCGGCCCACCGGCGCTTCCTGCGGTTCACGGTAGGCCATGAGCACTTTCAGTTTACCGCGCTCCCCTTCGGCCTTACCAGCGCCCCACGGGTGTTCACGAAGGTGATGGCGGTGGTCGCAGCTCATCTGCGCA
The DNA here is from genome assembly GCF_964261635.1 of Lissotriton helveticus. Taxonomy (NCBI): domain Eukaryota; kingdom Metazoa; phylum Chordata; class Amphibia; order Caudata; family Salamandridae; genus Lissotriton; species Lissotriton helveticus. Next base: position 1,397,887,033 of record NC_136067.1, read on the forward strand.
GGTTAGGGGTTTCAGTCTTCCCCTACCTCGACGACTGGTTGTTGAAGGCGGGCTCGCCCCAGTCAGTCGTCAGCCACCTCCAGACGACGGCAGACCTCTTGCACCAGCTGGGGTTCTCCATTAATGTGCCGAAGTCACACCTGTGTCCCTCTCGGAAGCTCCTTTTTATCGGAGCGGTTCTCGACTCGGCGCAGTTTTGGGTTTGCCCACCCGAACAGCGGGTTCGGGATATACAGGCTCTAATTCCAATCTTTCAGCCTTTATCCCGGGTTTCGGTCAGGTTGACGCTGCGGCTTCTGGGGCTGATGGCCTCCTGCATCCTTCTGGTGCATCACGCCCGGTGGCGGATGCGGGCTCTGCAGTGGGACCTGAAGTTTCAGTGGGCCCAGCATCAGGGCAACCTATCCGACCATGTCCTGATCTCGGAGGGCACTGCAAGACAGCTACAGTGGTGGCTCACGGACCGCGATTGGGTCAGCGGCAGATCTCCCTTCCCCAACCGGAGCACGTAGTTGTGACGGACGCGTCCCTCCAGGGCTGGGGAGGCCACATGGGAGAGGCGGAGATCAGAGGCCTCTGGTCTCCGGCGGAGTCCCGGCTCCATATCAACCGTTTGGAGCTGCGGGCGATTCGTCTAGCACTGAAGGCATTCCTCCCCTCTGTCCGGGGGAGTGTAGTGCAGGTGTTCACGGACAACACCACCGCCATGTGGTACTGCAACAAACAGGGTGGGGTGGGGTCGTGGACCCTCTGCCAGGAAGCTCTGCGCCTCTGGCAATGGCTGGAACATCAGGGCGTGACCCTGGTGGTTCAACACCTGGCAGGTTCTCTGAACGCCAGGGCGGAAGAACTCAGCCGTCGGTGCATGATGGATCACGAATGGCGTCTGAACTCGGACGTGGCGCAAGGCCTCTTTCTGCAGTGGGGAGAGCTTTGGTTAGATCTATTCGCCACCGAAGAGAACGCGCAATGTCATCAGTTCTGCGTGTTGGAATTTCCAAGGCGGCACTCGCTCGGAGACTCTTTTCGTCGCGAGTGGAGTTGCGGTCTGTTGTACGCCTTTCTGCCTATACCGCTTCTGCCCAGAGTGCTGAAGAAGATCAGGCGCGACCGGGCACAAGTCATTCTTGTGGCTCCGGACTGGGCACGAAGGTACTGGTATCCCGAGCTACTCAGTATGTCAGTCGATCCCACGGTTCGTCTGCTTCTTCAGGAGGACCTTCTGTCGCAGCAGATGGGGATGGTCCTCCACCCGAACCTGTCCAGTCTCCACCTCCATGCTTGGAGATTGAGCGGCGACAGTTGAGGCCATTTGACTTGCCTCCTGAAGTCTGTAACATCATTCTGGCAGCCAGGCATCCCTCCACAAAGTCGGTATACGCCTGCAGGTGGAACAGATTTGTGGCTTGGTGCACAGCAAAGGCTGTGGATCCTCTCTCTGCCCCTCTTTCTGAGGTTCTTCTCTTTCTTCTTTCTCTTGCCCAGCAGGGCTCTGCTCTGGGCACTATCAAGGGCTACCTTTCTGCTCTTTTAGCCTTTTTGAGGCTGCCTGATCAACCTTCTTTGTTCAAGTCCCCTATTGTTAATCGATTCTTGAAAGGCATCACGCATACGTTCCCTCCTGTGCCCTTTGTGATGCCTCAGTGGGACTTGAACTTGGTTCTTACTTTTCTGATGTGCGCTCCCTTCGAGCCACTTCACAACTGTCCTCTCCGCCTTCTTACTTTGAAGACTGCCTTCCTGGTAGCCATCACCTCTGCCAGGAGAGTGAGTGAGCTCCAGGCTCTATCCTGTAAACCTCCTTTCCTTTCAGTCCATCCGGACAAGGTTGTGTTGCGGACAAGGCCCTCTTTCCTGCCCAAGGTTGTCACGGCCTTCCACATCGGGCAGTCCATCACCTTGCCCACCTTCTTTCCGCCTCCGCATCCCTCAAGAGAGGAAGAGAGGCTCCACCGTCTGGACCCAAAACGTGCACTCTCGTTCTATTTGGACCGCACACGCCAGTTCCGGAGGATGACCAACTCTTTGTTGGTTACGTGGGCGCTAAGAAGGGTAAAGCGGTGCACAAGCGGACCATCTCGCGGTGGATCATCTTGTGTATCCAGGCGTGTTACTCCTTGGCTAAGAAGGAACCCCCTGCTGGGCTGAGGGATCATTCCACTCGGGCCACAGCGACTACAACTGCCTTGGGCCGAGGAGTGCCCTTGCAGGACATTTGCCAGGCTGCTACGTGGGCTTCGCTGCACACGTTTGCAAGACACTATTGCCTGGACAGCCAAGTCCGGAGGGATGGCTTCTTTGGCCGTTCCGTCCTCCAGGACTTTCTGGTGTGATTATTGGTTCGCAGACCCACCACCGGGGTTGGCATTGCTGGGGTATCTATTCTAAGGTAAGGAATCCATCACTAACATGTCTCTTTCAGATGCACAAGTTACTACTTGTGTAACGATATATCTGTAAGAGACATTAGTTCGTGATAGATTCCTTACCGACCCACCCATCCTCCCCGTTCTGCGAACCGATATCTAGGGTTAAGGTCATCCCCTTTCAGGGACCTAGTTTCAAGGCACCAGTGTTGGTTTTTAGCATAGCTCTACGTTTCTGGTGCGGAAAAGCTGAGTCTAAGAACTGACGTCAGCACGCGGAGGCGGCGTCTAGGTAATCCGACAACGTCATCACAGCGCCCACGACGACGGACGCGGAGCCACAGACAACGCCTACAGACGCGCAAGGGTACTGCTACGCAAAAATTTCCGGATCCAGTCTGACGCCTGGGGATATTCTAAGGTAAGGAATCTATCACTAACTAATGTCTCTTACAGATATATCGTTACACAAGTAGTAACTTGTGCGACAGGTCCCTGAAACATAAATATGGCTGCACAGGACTCTTAATGTACAGTGGCCTTTTCCAGCTCATATTTCCCATATGGCTAAACCAACATTTAATCTAAACCATCAAAAACATATTACAGGGCTCTGTCTCGTCACCACAGATTTGAGTGCACACAGCACTGTCTCTAAAATCTAGATATAGCTGCAGATTACTTTGTCCCTGCATCCTAGGCATGATAAATAGGGCAGCTCAACCTTGATTAAACATGGGCAACAGTGCTTACTTTGTAAAAGGTTGAGTTCTAGTGCCCAAAGCTGTGCTCAGTATCCTGTGGCTGGCACTATTAATAGCATATCGAATAGCAAGGCTAAGTAATATTTAGTCCACTACCAGACCTCCCCCACCCTTCATCACACCACTACAGGTTCCTCTTTTCTCCCTTTGTGATGTTTTTTCCGTATTTCTCTTCCTTTGTCCTTTGTTTGTTTTTCCATCTCTTGCTCTCGAGGTATGTTGATCTGGAAAAATGTGTACCAGTCCCCAAAAATTAGTGGGGGACTGGCACTAAAATGGTGGGCACCCTTGACGTGATAGCAAGAGCCTCTGTCCCTGTACGCTCTAAATTTGCACTGAGATCGGTCCTTGCACCCCAAATGGGACTACACTGTGTTCATTTTATGGAACTGGGATATGGCTGCAGTGTTCTGTTCCCCTACTTCAAATAGATCTGCACACGACACTGCTCCTGTATCCAGTTAGCTACACAGCTAGTTCCATAACCTCTAGTTTAATTCTTCAAGACATTTTATGTACATATCTGATATAACTGTGCATTGGTCTGCCACTGCACCTCAGAATAGACTGCATAGTGCTCTCGTCCTGATCCTCAGATATGGGTAGGTCTTGCCTGAGAAAGAACATGTGCTGTCGATTGCAAGACATTTTGATAATATAAAGGGGGTGTAGAGCCGCCCATTACTTACCATTGGTTATTATTAATTACATTTAAAGGCGCGACAGCTACCCAAACAGGGTTTCCCGGCGCCAGAGCAGACCAAGACAGCTTAATTGATTACTGGTAAAAAAGCCAAGTCTTCAATGATTTGCGAAATTTGGCATATACCGTTTCGTCCCGAATAGCTGTGGGAAGGGAATTCCAGAATGAGGGACCATGGTATGCAAATGATCTACCACCCATCCGAGATAGTCTGACTCTGGGCACAGAGAATTTCCCTTGAGTGGATGAGTGAAGGCATCGGGGAGGCACATAGGGGCAGACCAGAGACTGCAGATACTGAGGGGGCAATACCTATTTTCATTTTGAACATGTAGCGCAGGGCTTTGAACTTAATTTGGTTCTCCACCCTGAGCAAGTGCAAGTCCCACAGGTTACTAGGGACAGAGGTGGCTCTAGGAACCCGGAAATGTAATCTTGCAGCAGAGTTCTGAGCCATCTGCAGCCTGTGAGTCACCTCCTTGTTGGATCCTAGGTAAAGAACATTGCCGTAGTCCAGTCTTGAGGTGATTAGCGCCTGGACTACTGTTCTCTGGGTGGGCTCAGGCAGCATCCAGATGATCTTTTTTAGCCACTTCAGGTTGGTAAAGCATGTAGCGGCCACCTTGACAGCTTAATGATGCATAGTTAACGAGTCATCAATGATGACACCCAAATTACGGACTTGATAGAAGGGTAGAGGAAGTGCTCCCATCTCACTGGGCCAATGTTGTGGACCCCCGAGATCCTTGTTTTTACCAAGTATCAAGACCTCGGTTTTCTCTCTGTTGAGCTTAAGGTAATTTGCCTGCATCCATGATGCAATTTTACCCCAGCCCAGCTGGAGGGGGGAAGACACCGCCGCACTCTCCATACAAAGAGGGAAAATAATCTGGGAATCGTCCGCGTAAGAAAACAGGGACAACCCGGCATCTTCCTCAACATCAGCTAAAGGTCTAACGTATAGATTGAATAGTAAAGGGCTAAGGATGGAGCCCTGAAGTACCCCACAAGGTGAAGGATGAGAATGGGAGCTGGTTGTTGGGGAAAACACTTGGAAAGTACGATTGGCAAAAAATGAAAAAAGCCAATTTAGAGCCTAATGATCTTAACGTTTTTCCTAACACGGCGTGAGACACTGTGTCAAATGCTGCGCTTAAATCCAGCAAAATAATGGCCACCGTGTCTTCAGCATCCAGATGACGACGCACTCTTTCTGTAACCCCCAGTAGAGTTGTTTCCGTTGAGAAACCAGCTCTAAAGCCCTATTGAGATGGGGTAAATCGGGCTCCGCGTTGGCCTTTTTCAAAAGGGGGAGCACCATGGCATGTTTTCACTCTGGTGGAACTGTGGCTTCCTGTAAGGAGGTATTTAAAAGGTCCATAATTACAAGCAGAGATCGCGTCTCAAGCTGCTTGAGCACCGAGATACGATTTGAGCGATCCTGATTTGATGTGGTCTGAAAGACATTTGAAGGAGGCTGTGTTTAGTATGGGCCATGTATCAAGATTATTAGAAGTTGCACAAGGCACCCTCTCCTGGTCAGGATGGGTATGTCAGCTGAGGGTAGTGCAGATGCTGGTTGGAGGGAATTAGTAAGTTGCAGTAGAGGGGGGTTGTCACACTGCAAGCTCACTATTTCTGTGTATATTTTCTCGACTTTCTGGATAAAGAAAGTAGCCAGATCCTTACATAGCCATTTATTTAGTTAGGGGGGCCTAGATTGGGTTTCGGAGCCAGCAAGCTCCTTGACCATACTGAAAAGTGTTTTGGAGCAGTTCAGAGCACCAAAGATGGTTGTTGATACATACATGCAAGCTGACCTGCAGAGATTCTGATATTCTTTTTTGGCCTTTTTATAAATAGTTTTGGAGTTGGAAGCATAGTTCCTCCTCCACCTTCTTTCCAGCGCCTTACATTTGGCCTTCTCTGTTTTCTGGGTTTCAGTAAACCAGGGCTCTAGGGGATGATGATTATTGACCCTTTTTTGGGAAAGAGGGAGACAGGTATCATTGGCATTGAGAAGCCATTTTTTGCACGGTATCCGAGAGAGCAGACAACATTTGTTTAGAGATGGGCATGTTAGAGCACAGAATATTATTTAACGCTGTCAAGTCTAGTCTTTCCCAGTTTCTAGTTAATGTCCTCTAGGTAGGAATAGCAGACGCAGAGTTTTCTGCGGATACCAAACGGAACCTAGTGATAAAATGGTCAGACCCGCATAGAGGAAGCGCTGGGGAACAGTGAATGATAGATAAGCTGAAAAAATGGGATCTAGTAAGTGGCCCACCACATGCGTGGGGCCAGCATTGTGTAAGTTAATGTTCGTGGCTGCCAAATCAGAGATGAGATTAGTACTGATTTTACATGTCCGTTCTTCCAGGTGTAAGTTAAAATCACCCATAATTGAAAAATTGGCCCTTCTCATAAAAAGAGGGGGTATCAGGCCAGGGAATGATGAGGCACAAGGAGTGGACGGCCCAGGAGGGCGGTACACAAGTATTCCAGAGAGGGTCAATTTCGGGGTCAGGGCCAACTTGAATAATGCTGCTTCTCAGTTCATGAACGATAAATCTTCGAATTTACATTGGTAATCCTTTTTTAAAATGATGGCAATACCCCCCACCTATTTTAGAGCCCCTATCCTTCCTAACTATAGCATAGTTGGGTGGTAAGGCGGCCGCAACATCAGGGCCAGAACTCTCCTGCAACCATGTCTCCGTTAGGAATATGGCATCTGGTTGTTCATTGACCAAAAGGTCAAAAATGCTGGCTTTGTGCTATGGGAGAGAGCGGCAGTTTGTGCTGAGGAAAAATAATTCCTTGTTGATTGAGGCGGCATGGTTAGTTTTATGTTTGTTGCCTTTTGGAATAGTTGTATGTCCCTGGGATATATCGAAGGAGAAGCCGCAGCATAAGCATTCTCTTCCCCCCCCCCCCCCCTCCGTCTTCTAGATGTAGGAAGGTACTGTCGGGGAGCAGTGGATTGCGGTAAGCCATTAGTTGGTTAGTTAAGTATTAAAGTCTAAGTGCCCTGTTTGGACCAGGGGTCATGGCCCCTGGTCCCCATCGGGCGTGGACGGGCTTAGACGGGCTTGCCGTTGGCGCGGCCGCTGTGCGAGTAGGAAGACCTATAGTTTTTGTAGCCTGCAAGCGCTGGGACGCTGACCGTCCTGCTCCGCCCCCAACCAACCAGAGTGCAAGAATTTCAAAACGCTGGCACCCTCCACAACAATTGGGAAAACCCTGTGATGGACCGAGGCGTGGGCGTGAGTTCAGTTAGGTAGGTTGGCGTTGTCGCTCTTATTTCCATGTTTTTGTTAGGTTGGCGCTGCTGGTTTTATTTCCTCTTTGAGTTTTTGAACCTCCCATGGTGCATGGCAGAGTACTGCTGTCATTCCCACTGTTTCCTCTTTGATTGTTTGAACCTCCCATGGTGCATGGAAGTGTACTGCTGTCATTCCAAATGAATAGCCTTCTGCTACTTGTGTTTTGACCGAGCCCTTTTTTATTTTTGCGTTTTTTGGATTGAGCACTCCATACTACTGCGTCTGTGAGAAAGCACTCCATATTACTGCATCTGTTTGCAGGCCGTTTGCTTTCGTCCCGCTCCCGCTTCAGACACTCTTCACTGTGGCGGAGGAAGTTAATTTTCAGACTGCATGTGCTCATTAGATTTCTCTGAATTGTGTTGTCTTTGCACCCCCCCTCTTTCCTTAACCCTCTTTGCCTTTGTTCATGTCACCTTTACTCTCTCCCCCCTATACAATAGCAGACCATAACGAACTATGACAGGGCCCTAACATACCTTATTATACAATGGCAGGCGATACTATTCTATACAGGGACCTACCATACCGTGCAATGGCAAGACATACTATACAATGATAGTCCATTCCATACTATACAATGACAGGTCAGGCCATACTGTACGACAGGCCATACCATACCACATTATACAATGACAGGCGCTACCATACGACGAAAGGCCATACCATACTATGCAATAACAGACCATGCCATACTGTGCAATGATAGAGCATACCATACTATCCTATGCAATGGCAGGCTATACCATACTATACAATGACATGCCATGCCATACCATACATTGACAGGGCCATAACATACCATACCTTACAATACAAAAGCAAGCCATACCGTACTATACATGACAGGGCATAACAACCAATGACAGGGCCATAACATACATTACCATATACTATATCATGACAAGCCATACCACACTATACAATGACAGGCCATACCATAATATACAATGCATAGCAGCCACACTGTGGTAGAACATAACTAACAAATGATCTGATAGAGACTTCTAGCTTCAGATTCCTAACCTTTGAATCTCCCAGGCGTCAGGCTGGATCCGGAAACTTTTCTGTGACTCCATTCGGCTCCATGCAACGTCGTTAGCGTCAGTTATGACGTTGTGGTCATCTATATAGCCCCACCCACATGCCTGGACATCAGTTATTTTCTTTCCGCTCCAGTCTCTTTTTGACAGGCTTTTTTGACTTTTTGTTGAGCGAAACGTTATCTGTATGTCGAGGGATGTGTTCTAGAAAGACAGGGTTTAAACCGTGTGGTTCCTCTCACCGTGCCATGTCGGTAACCAACCCCACCCTCGTCCAACTCTGGTGTCACTTGTGCGATGACTCAAAGTCCTGCTTGGAGTGTCTGGTCATGGCTCCGAAGTTCAGAGCAGAGAATGGCAGCAAGGTTCCAAATCACTGCACTACCCAAATGGTCACTTTGTGTCTTTAAGCACACGTATTGCCCACCTCAAGCGACCAGCTGCCACTTGGCCACAAATAAAATGCAGTTATAACACAAGGATGAAAGGCAATACTATTGATACATTGATGTTGCAATATTTACAATAATAGTTCTTCCACTGGTTTTTCGTGTATGAAGAAGATTTTTTATTCTTGTGACAAGCGTTTCACCCTAGATAAGGCTTCTTCAGGGCTGCAAACATATACATATTTGAATTGTTTACAATTAAGTATGTATTGACCGTTCTTTGGGTTTACTTCGAGTGGTATTTACAGCATTATTTTGGTGATTTAAATATTGCAGAGAAAGTGCACTAGCCACACTTGATCTGAAGGGAAACCAGACAATGCCAGCACGTGTTAAGTTAAAAACAATGACCAGCCTTGTGTGAATCAACAGAGGTTCATTTGAAGAAAAAGCAACAAGCGATAGTGAGAGCTAGATGTGAATGAAGTCTGTCAAAGAGTAAGTAGCCATAGTGTGTGATGATGGTAGCTCTAAGCACCTGGTTATACTGTCTTAACGTGGTGGCCCTAAGAAGTCAGGTGTTGTCAATAAATGTGTGCTTACAAATATCCTAGTAAGCATTGTACAACTGTCTGGTTAGAAACGCCAGCATCGACCTAAAACAGTTCCGTCTCCTTATCAATAGTAGTAGTCCTGTAACGTTACAACATCCTAAACATGGATAAAAATAAATTTGACCCAACACCTGGGAGCTGTCCCTAAGACAACTGGAAGCTAGATGGATTTGTAATCTAAGATAAGTGAAAGAAGGTCTAAATATGCATTACTTCCTGTAAGGTACTTGTAATCACTCTGTAACTACATGAGACGATGTGCTATTATACCACATCATATGTGACTTTACACACCTATATGTTTGGCATTGTTGAAACGCGTTGGCTGTACCCATTTGTCACAAGAATAAAAATCTTCTTCATACACGAAAAACCATTGGAAGAACTATTATTGAAAATATTGTAACATCAACATTTCAATTGTTTTGCCTCTCATCCTTGTGATATATCATGGCTCCAAAGGCTTGCGGAGGCGAGCTATGAAGCTCCTTGCGGCCCAGCAGTCAACACCAGCCAGCGAGACTCCGCAGAGATCCCGGCCCTATTCGAAGAAGAGGAGGTCGCGACCGTTCCTGGAGCCCCAAGTACACTTCCTCCCACTCGAGGTCTTCAGGACTCTTGGGGAAGAGCCACGAAAAGGATTCTGAGCAAACTTCATCTTTGCCCTGTCTGTCGTACATCGATGAACAAGGTAATGAGCACCGACGCTCGTCTAGACACTGTTCTGAGGATCCAGGGTCGACTCAGCGCCATTTCAAGTTCCCGGGAGCTGGAGCAACCCCCATTAAAATAACATAATTTTATGAGGCCGTGCGCCCGTGCTGACCCCTCTGGTGAGCCTTTTGGCCACATGGGGTTAAAAGGGGAAGGGCCCCTTCGGATTCAACGCCGTCTGCTCTGTCCAGGGCGCCAGTGGGGCCTCATGAATCCGATCCTTGGCAGCACCAGTTGTACCAACACGACCTTCTCTGACATGAGACCCAAAGTCTGTGTTCACCGGTGGTGCCAGTCCCATCCTTATTTCCAGCGAGTCGGGTCCAGAAATTTCTGGAGCCGACTCGCCCAGAATCTATACGGAAATACAACCGTTCAGGGACTACATCTCCACAAGGCTTTAGCTATAATCATTAAAAGTGGTGCAGCGAATAGATCTGTGAGAAACAGAGAGGTGCCACTATTATACAAGAATCAAGCAGTACGAGACACTTACTGCAGATCTTCTGGCACCTTATGATTGCGAGAAACTACAACTTTATACTGCAACCTAATACTGTTGCCTTAGAGGATATCAGCTTACGATATCAGTGCCTTGTTAGGCACAAGGAACAGACGACCTCCGGAGTAGGTTTACTCACTCCATGCAGGAGGATTGACTGCCAAGGAAACTTAGACATAATAGCCATGTTGAAGTAGTAGGGATACTTCCCAGAGATGACAAAACACGCGTTGGCTAAAGAAGGTCTAGGGAAAAAAATAAAACCACGACACAAGTCAAGAAACAAAACTTTTTGTTTTCATTATACTTTGTTTTGAATTAATTTGTTAACACAAATTGTGTGTTTGCCCTCATGCGGCTAACTGTATCTGTAGAACATATGGTCTGGTATGAGGAACTTGGGGAAGCCAATGGACTGGACACATCCCCAGATACTGGCATGCTCTCTCTGCTGACCATGGCTACGGAGGAGGGGGCTTCTTATGCAATGGTGGTAAGGAGGGCAGCAGAGGTCCTTGGACTGGAGTTTCCCTCCTTGCAGGTGAAGGGCTAATCTTCTTACCAAAGTGCTTCATCCTGGGGCATCCACCTCTGAACCCCTATTTCCCTTTAATAAAGCACTAATTGATGTCCTCTTAGGCCTGTGGCCCAAGTCTATCACAGGGGCTCCTGTGAACAGGATAATTGCACGCCGCCATTGCCCAGCTCTGAGCGGCCCAAAGTTCCTCAGCCAACACCCCACTCCTGAGAGCTTGGTGGTGCAGGCTGACTTCCCATGGTGCGTTCCCTTCCACTCTTTTGGATAGGGAATCCAAGAGGCTTGACACACTTGGGAAGATGTTTTCTTCCACCAGCAAGGCATTGCGGTTGGTGAATACTGCATTCTTATTGGGCTGTTTCTCCCACTCCCTTTGGGAGACAGTTGTGCAAGTGCTGCCAGAGGTCCCGAAGGAGGCCCGGACTATAGTCTCCCAGGCGCTGAAGGACCCAAGAAATGCAGCAAAATTCACCATTGGGTGTAGCCTTGACACGACTGACTCGCTCAGCAGAGCAGTTTCGTCGAAGGCCTTGCGGCGCCACACCTGGCTAAGAAAACCTGGATTCTCTGGTGATGTTTCAGACCTTTGATGCATCTCGTCTCTTAGGAGTGAAGGCGGACTCTGCCTTGGAGCGCTTAAAGGACTCTTGTGCTATGGCCAGATCTTAGTGCCTCTCAGTAACACCATGTGGCAATGGAAGAAGTTTGCAGCCATGCCAACTGTATCCCAGCCACCGTCCTGCACAGCCCTCTCAAGTTGCGCGAGGACGTGGCTCATTCCGACTTCGGTATGGAAGACAGATGTCATCTGCTCCCAAGCCCTCAGCAGCCACAGCCTTCAAGCACTCCTAGATTGAGTCTGCAAGGCCATGCTACTCCAGTTGGAGGGAGAATCCATCATCATCTTCTCCACTGGCGGTCCATAAAATTGGACAAGTGGGTCTTTCAGATCATTCAGGAGGACTATTCTCTGCCTTTCCTTTCTTTTCCTCCTCCTATTCTGCCACTTCAAGAACGGCTGGTGGAGGATCATCTAAATTTACTCCAAGAGGAAGTTCCAGATCTCCTGGCCAAGGGGGCTATAGAGAGCGTTCAGATTTCAGAAGTAGGCAGTGGTTGCTATTCCTGATACTTCGTCATCCCGAAGAACAAAGGGTTACTGCCCATTTTAGATCTTCGGACCGTCAGTCTCTTCCTCAAAACGGAGAAGTTCAAGATGCTCACGTTAGTTTAGGTCTTCTCTGGCCTAGACCAAGGAGACTGACTGGTAGCGCTGGACCGCAGGGGTGGGCATTATGCCCGTTCAGTCCTGCAGTACTCAGTGTGAGAAATCAGCCCGCAGCCCACCGCCAGGATGGTATGGCTTGGGTATCTATTCAAAGAGAGAGAATATGCAGATTGAAGTCTCTATCAGATGAACAAATTACTTATCTTCGGTAACACATTATATGGTAGAGACAATATCTAGTTGCAGATTCCTTACATGCCTTCTTGCTCTGTGGAGTCATTTATTAGGGCTGTAGTTGTTCCCTTTTTAAGGGCCCTAGTTATGATATATTCAAGTCAGTCACTTCATGGCTCTGGGCTTCTGACGTGAAAAAAGTGAAAAGTACTGATGTTAGTGTACCTCGGTGGCGCTTACATAGGTGACTGAGACGTCATAACTGATGCCAACGGTGCACGGAGCCGAATAGAGGCACCCGACAGCATGCGCGTGGGGTAACAGCTCACGCAAAAGTTTCGGTATCCAGCCTGACGCCTGGGAAATTCAAAGGTAAGGAATCTGCAGCTAGATATTGTTTCTACCAGATAATGCATTGCAGTAGGTAAGTAACTTGTTCGACAAAGCCAAAAGATCTCTCATAGGGTGACCTATTGGCTTTGCCAGTGCTGTACCGACCCCCAAAAAACCCATATAGTTTTTGTTGTTTCTGATTATTAGTACTTAAACTCTTATTTTCCCTGTACCCTAGATATATTAGATCATATCTGGGTATTTGCTCCGCTGAATAGTGAGGGCATAATAAACGAGTGTAAATGGCTGTGTCCCAGATATGTTTGCAGCGTGATTGATCTTTGTACCCAGAAGGACAAATTATTCACCTTTGGAAAAGCCTTATCTGGTAAAGTCTCTACCTAACCGTAGATACCTCCCATTAGGTGTTGGATTGAATATGGAAAATATTGAGGAGTACCTCTGCGCCTCAGTAGGTGACATCAGTCGGCTCTGCATCGGAAGCGACATTGTGGTGCCTACATAAGCGCCACCCAGGCACGCTTACATAATTTTCTTTCGTGAAAGTTTCTGCGCTAAAAATGATGACCTACATTAAAACCAGTGTGCGGAATCTAGCAGGATCCTGTTAAGGAAGAGCCCAGATTGCAGAGCGGGGAGGATGGGAGGACAGTGAGGAATCTGCAGTTAGATGGAGTCTCTACCAGACAAGGTTTTACCAACGGTAAGTGACCTGTCCATCTGATAGAAACATCTAACCACAGATTCCCTAGGAATACTTTGCCAGGGGTTTGACTGCAAACTGGCTAGACCAAAACGACCTGGAGGATGAAACTGGCAAAATGTCAGTCACGCCAGACCTGGCTATCAAGCCAGTAGTGTTTGGTAAACATGTGCAGAGATGGCCACATGGCTGCCGGATAGATATTCAGGACAATAGTCTCCGTGTGCCTGGTGCAGCAGTGGCGGCCTTGGCCATATTGGAATGGGCATGCAGCTCTTCAGGCGGTTGTTTCTTTGCCAGTGCCTAGCAGATTTTGATACAAAGCACAATACATTGGGAGATGGTGATCTTCTGAACAGCTCTTTTTTTTTTTTTGCTACGGTAAACTCAGAAAAGAGTTGATTGTCTACCCTGTGATCTTTGGCGCAATTAATGTAAAATGAAAGCTATTTTAGGATCTATGCAATGGAGCCTCTCCTCTTCTTTGGAAGGTTGAGGTGTAGCATAGAAAGCAGGCAGAGTGATACTCTGGCCAACATGGAAGCCTGGCGTGTTGAACACCATGCTACAAAATTCTCCCAACAAGAGGCATAGGTGGATTTGGTAGATGGATGTCTGGCTACTAAAATAACATCTCGTACTTCAGGAGAAAGATCAAACACACTCAACCGTCGCCACTAAATCTCTGTGCACAAAGTTAAAGAGTGCGCCAGCAACAGGTGTTGCTTCGACAGGAGGTCCCCCCCCCCCCCCCCCCCCCCCCCCCAGGGGCAGCCTGATTGGAGGAGCAATGCTCAGGCGATCTTGATAACACACCCTCCTTGCCCAATCTAGGGCAACGAGGATGACTTGTGCCTAGCTGGTCCGAATCTTCTTGAAAACTCTAGGCAGTATTACTATCAGCTTATAGGCGTACAGGAGCCCCGAGCTGCATTCAAGATGAATTGTATCTCTGAACGAGAACCCCCTAGGAAACTCAAAAGCGCATTTTCGGCAGTGGCTAACAGATAACGCCAATGCTCTCCCCACTCTAGAAACAGTGTTTGTGCCACCTCTGCATGCTCACGCCATTTATGGTCCATGATGCCCTGCCTGCAGAGGTTGTCTGCCCAGGCTTTCAAGGAGCCCGTCAGGTGCTGAACACCCAGGAAAGATGTACTGGCGCTCCAGCCAGGTCCAGAGACGCAGAGCCTCCTGACATAGGGTCCACAATCACAATCCGCCTCGTTTGTTGCAGTACTGCTTGGAGGGGTGTTGTCCGTGAACACCTGAACCAGCCTCCCTTTGATGGATACTAGGAAAACTTTCAGTGCCAGTTTCTCGCAGCTCCAACAAATTGATGAGGAGCCTAGACTCTGCCGGAGACCATAGTCTGCTGATCTCTACCTCTCCCAGATAGTCACCTCAACCCTGGAGTGACTCATCCATCACCTCCCTGAGTTCTGGGTGGGGAAGGGAGAGGGGTCTGCCGCCATTGGGGTTAGCCACCACTGTAGGTCTTTGCAGTTCCATCTGATACCTAGTCCAGGTCAGAGGTTCTCCTGATTTTGCGGTCACTGGTACTTCAGTGAACATGTTTTACCTGCATTAGGCCATGAGCCCCAGCAGCCTCAGTCAATCACACCAAAATTCGCAATAGAGGCTGAGATGTTGGGGCGACTGAGAGGGAGTCTTTAGCAACTTTGATAGGAAACCCCAGGGAATACAGGCAGTCAGCCGTAGTATGGCAGAGAGACACGACTGCCTGTGGCAAGCCTGCCTTCAACAGCCAGCCGTCAAGGTAGGGGAAAAGCCCTAACCTTAGCAGATGTGCTGCAACCACCGCCATCACCTTGGTGAACATCCGAGGGGGGCTGGTGAGGCCAGCCAAAAGGGAGCGCAATAAACTGATAATGCTCCTGGACCACCATAAACCGCAGGTAACACCTGTGGACAGGCAGGGCGAAGATAAGGAAGTAGAAGCCATGCAAGTTCACTCCCACCATCCAGTCTCCCGGATCAAGGGGAGACAGAGCCAGAGTGAGGATTATGAACTACTCTTTCCTCGGAAAGTATTAGTGGGCACATGTCTAAAATAGGGAGGAGGCCTATGTCGTTTTTCTTTACCCGAAAGTAGCGTAAATAGCCACCACACCCTCTCTCTCTGGCACAGGCACCCTCTCAATGGCCCCCTTGGCCAAGAGAACCTGCACTTCCTGGCAGAGTAAAGCGAGATGATCCTCCCACAGTTCTTGAGACAGTGGCAAAGGTTGAGGGTTGTCCACGAATGGTAGGGCGTACCACTTCCTCACTATCTAGAGCACCCACCAGTCTGATGTAATGCTAGACCATTGAGACGGATTATATTTGATCCTGTCCCTCATAAGTTGCAAGTGGAGGGTAGAGGGCGCACCCTAAGGATTTTGGAGGCTACGGCAGCCAGGGTGGTGGGGGACTAGGCAGCTTCCTGGGTATGGTCCCTGCATCCGCTTTGGGCTCCTTCCACAAAATAGCTGGCCCAACTCTTGTGCCAGGTAGAGATGGTACTGTGTATGCCCAAAATGTACCCTTCTGGTGCTGTGTTAGAAGCAAAATCACTGTTGTTGGATCGATCGGCCATCTCACTAAACAAGCGGGAGTCATCAAAGGACAATCAGAGACGACTGAACATCCCCTAAGAACCCAGTGAACCCTAACCAAGCATGGAGAATCTAAACAAAAGTTTTAAAAGTGCAATTAAGTTGCATAAAGCCCAAAGCTTCAATACATGACAACTCTTAAGACCAAATATATAGCAAGGGTATTTATAATGGATTTTATTCACAATATGAAATGGTTATTATAGAACATTCACCAAAAGTAGAGTATATACAATTTTTTTTCCAACTGTCAAGACACCAATGGTAATATTCAAAACAGTATATCTGCATCCTGGGGATACCCAGGCTCAACACCACACACAAACTGCCAATCACACAACCTGTATACCAGACAAATCAGACAAGTAAGTCTTCCATACATGTACAACACAGATCATTAAAATCCAAAAGGGTTATCATATAAGGAACAATAGGACCAAGAAAGAAAGAAAATCCTTGTTTTGTACATAAATGTTTGTTTCAAATGATTATTATACGTAGGCTGTAGATTATGTATTTAAATCCCTCACTTCATCAATGAGAGAGTAAATAGATATTCTGGTCCTTGAATTCCAGTCGAAAGTAAGCCAGCCCTAAAGCACATTTCAATAGAGACCGGGGATATTGGTCGCACCTTACTCGGGACGCAATATGGTTATATATCAAACACAAGGGGGGAGTGACCTAGAGAGAATCCCCAAAGGGGTCTTGGGGAGATAATGAGAGAATTCATGTGAAAGGGCTAGAAGTTAAGTTAACAAAACATACAGCGTACATGCAGTGTATGTAAGACATATTGGAAACAAGAAAAGTATAAGTAACCATTAAAGTAAAAGGAACCAAACTACAGGTGGAGATAATATAAAGATGTGCCACTAGGAAAGTCATATGACCATGCTCCGATCCACTGACAATAAGCCCAGTAGACACCCAAAAGTGTGAATCAAACAAAAAAATAAATTCAAAGCTTGATGTGTGTAGAAAGCAGAAGGATGTGTCCGTGGTTGTGGCAGTGCCTGCAATAAAATACTTACAACTGCAATAGAATTTAAAGTCTAACCATAAGCAAACAAAAGGATGAGCAACCTGGGACTGTAAATGAATCTCTGTAAAAGAACTCCTAAAATGAGAAGAATTAAGACAAACACGTGGATAAGGAGCCCAGGGATAAATCTGAAGAAGGTCTTGCTACGAAAGTACAGGAGGACTTATATTAATATATAGGGAAACTGCAATGTCTAACTTACCAGCAGAATTTTTAGAGGCTCAGCGAATGGAATGGCTCTACCAATGGAGTCTGTGGTGTCCAGTCCACACCGTATGGCTGACTTAGTCACATTCCTGCCATCCAGTAAAGCCTGGTTAAGGATGGGACGGCTCTCCTCCTGCAGAATGGGAAGCGGCTGTGCAACCAAATCCAACAACGCTTGGGAGTAGCGGCCCAAGAGGCCTATAGTGTTCACCAACCGCAATGCGAGGCTGGTGGAAGAAAAATAGGTTTCCCTAAGGTATCCAGCCTATTGGATTCCCTGTCTGGTAGTGTGATAACGTGCTTGCGTTGATTTTGCCATAGAGGCCTCGACCACTAGGCTCTCTGGGGACAGGTGCTGGGAAAGGAAGGCAGGGTCCCATGGGGTGGACACCGAGGAGTGTGTCGATGAGTGCTTCATTGAAGGGCAGTGAAGTTTCTGAAGCGCCTGACCCTGCCTGAAGCACCTCATTCTTCTTGAACTTGACAGAGGGCTGCTGAAGATGATCAAGGACCTTCGCTGCACTGCGCATCACTGTGGCAAACCTGACCCGGAGGGGGAATCATGCCAGTGTCCAGGGAAGTGTCTAGGCCACTGGCTTCTCCCAGGTCTTCATACCAGGTTTCCTAATCAGCTGGGTCCTCCTCCAAAGGACTATACAACTCGTCCTCAACACCCCTATGGGGGTCATAGGTTGACTCTAATGGAGAGAAGTCTAGGGTGTTGGTATGGCCTGGACAACACTGGGCTCGGCATCAAGTGGACCCTGGGCAGTGCCGGGTCAATGTCAGGGATGTGGCAGTTGATGCAAGGCCAACTATCTTTCTGCTACACTTCGCAATTTGGAGGGAGCCAATTAAGTACATGAGCATCACCGTCTGTGTAACATCCGAAGTGGTAGCAGCTATGCATGCTATAAAAGTTACAGTATTGCAGATGGAATCAATAGTAATGGTCGGGATCCCATAATACTAACAGGGAATGTGCATGCACAACAGGAAACCTTCAGCTAAACAGCTTCTCCTGGCACAGGGTACAGCTGAAGGACAGAGCATATCGGTGGTCTTTCATGACCTTGTGATCAGAATATTTGTTCACCCTTCGAATTCTGCAAAGCTCTGTACACCAGCACATTGGAGAAGATTGAAACCCTGCTAGGTTTCTATGCTGCTGCCCTTCAAGAGTCCTAGATAAAATGTGGAACTGAGGATGAAAGTCTGCTGATAATGTGATCGAGGATAGGGAGTTATACTGCTGCGCATGCTAAGAAAAGATTCAAATTCATATCGACGAGGACATCCTGCATTGTAAAGGAGAGCCCTCCCAAAAATGCAGTTCCGCTGCTGTTATCCAGTCCACCTAAGAGGTTTATTTTTTATTGGCATATTCAGTTATAAACAATATAGCGAATATCTATTGGTTCATAGTATAGGTATGCACATCATAAATACAATTTTAGATGTACGGCCACTGCACGGCAGGCACACCCTCAGTATTTTGGCATTACGCAATTCATACAGTTCAACAGACCAGATGACAGCAGCTAACAGTGATTTTGAGCACCAACATCATTAATTGTAGTTCACAAATGCAGTGTTTTTCAATATCAGTGGCCTCCAATTCTGGTGTTATGGCAATTAAACACACGTAGGCGTATCCAAAACCCTGGTATTGGGATCAGACTGCTTGGCATTGCTCACAGTAAGCAAGTACTCATAAAGGTACACACAAAGAGGGCCCCTTATTTCCTCACTCTGGAGGAATGAGGCTGCAGTTCAGCGTAGATATCAAGCTGTTCATTAAATACTCTGTCTGATAATCATGCAGTCCACATCGGGCATTCTACCTCTCCTGCAGCATTTTGCGTTTCATGCAAGGTGCAGGAAGTCTGATTCAAGCGCCTCGCACCATACATGTGTGCCAACCTGCAATGCCAAATTCCTCAAGCTCACTGGAGTATGGTTTTGCATGTACAAGTATTTTAAATGTATAATGAGAAGTCTATTGCTTGGTGATACTTGTGCCATTTGAGAGTAGCAATAATCTTAATTTCTTATCCAACAGAAGAGTTTGAAGTAAATCATCCTACTGTGACTTAAGAGTTTGGAGCATGTATCGGAACCTCACTGGGCCGTTTAGTATAAAATAGTCACCAATTTTGGGCTGACATTGCAGCTAGCATCCATATAGCGGTTTAAATGTTGGCAGCTCGCTAAGGCAGTAAGATGAAGTACCTCTAGCCGTTACCCCCTAGGCGGCAATGTAGATACTTGTCTAATGGTTTGCAGTGATATCCCCAGGAATATCAGACGTCTCAAAAAAGGTACCAAAATGATATGTCGCCCCTTTTTTCTAGACGCAACATATTTATCTGAGCTTTCACCTTATCATCACTTGTCAGTGGCAGCGTCGGCTGTCCAGAGAGAGGAATAGCAGGTGAGTAAAAGAGCGCTAGTCCCTTCATGTCCTTGACTCATCAGGGACGTGCATTGTGTTGTTTATTTCTGTAGCGTGTCTCTGTAACTTCTGCTAAATTACAGTATTGTTATGTTGGACACGTGTTCTCTTTCTCTACCATCAGATAGGTTTGAGGTTGACACCAGTGGTGGGCGAACTTTACTTGGGGCATGAGTAGTACAGCTCCATATCTGGTTCAGAAGAGCTTCCCTGGTAAATATCTGGTTGAGGGGAGCTCCCCTGGTAAAAGGGCATCCGCTGCATTTCCCATTCAATGCTGGTGTGTTTTCCTGCCCATACCAACCTATCTAAAGGAGATTAGTGTGTGTGTGTGTGTGTGTGTGTGTGTGTGTGTGTGTGTGTGTGTGTGTGTGTGTGTGTGTGTGTGTGTGTGTGTGTGTGTGTGTGTGTGTGTGTGTGTGTGTGTGTGTGTGTGTGTGTGTGTGTGTGTGTGTGTGTGTGTGTGTGTGTGTGTGTGTGTGTGTGTGTGTGTGTGTGTGTGTGTGTGTGTGTGTGTGTGTGTGTGTGTGTGTGTGTGTGTGTGTGTGTGTGTGTGTGTGTTGTAAGAATGCCTTGGTGAGTAGGATGGTATAGTAGTTAGGAATTGTGGTAATATCACCAATTTACAAATTATGATGTGGCCAACGAGACACAATGGGAGCTTAATCCAGTGCTCCGCCCTATCCTCCAGCTTAGATATTGCTACTCCATAGTTGTCTCTAATAATGGTGCAGATATCCTTTTCAATCCACACTACCAAGTATTTCATTGGGCCCTCAGTCCACACCACAGAGAAATCTGGTGGAGTGAGAAGAAAGATAATCGATATGCTCCAGTTAATGGTGATCTCAGGTAGTCCCCCAATATCTGGTTCAAAACTGCTTCTAGATATAAGGTTACGTTATCTGCCTATACTGAGATGAGCACAGGGCTTGATGAATATCAGAGGGCATATCTGTGATTCTGCCTGTGTAATTTGACAGCTAAATGTCCAGGACAAGCACAAATAAGGTACACAAGAGGGCATCCCTGTCTCATACCCCTTCGAATCTTAAGTAAGGCAGAGATCATGCAATTAACCTTTAAGATTAGGCCAAACCTATACATTGAGTGCCACAGCATATTCTTCTACACAATTATTCTTTTGTGGCAACCTGGAACCTCGTCTTGTCTAGGCTTGACGTCATGATCCAGGTCAGATTTTCTGTTATGGTTGCTAGGGTTTCCAGAAAACTGAGGCCACCTGGGGTGATGTGAAGACTTGCTGTTTTCCCTAATGCTTCATTCTAAGGCATGCCGGGTAGAGCATGGCATAGCTAATTACATTTTTTTGCAACTGGTGTTGATTCAGTAGAATCTCACTGTGTGCTGACTACATTGCTAGCGTAGATATACCTTCTGAGTTCCACTAAATACAACGTAGCTAGTCCTATATTGATATTTCTACATATAACCAGGGGACCCGGACTGGCTTACCTAGTCCTCTCTCTCCCTTTTGATTTGCTGATATTTGGCAGCGCGCAGCTGCGAGAGACACCTGATACAAGATGGCACAAAACACAGGCCTAACCTTCACCGAGGAAGACGTCACTGAAATCCTCGATGACCATGCGTCACCACCTACAATACCGCCTCAAACCAGGTCTCCAGTATAATTCGCAAAAATTGGAAGATCATCAATTCGGGCACAAGGAACTGGGATCCCCCCCGGTTCGCATACAAGAGAGCACAAAATCTGAGGGACCAGCTGGTTTCCACGAGACCCAGAAAGACACAACCTACAGGCCAGACAATTTTGAACACATGGGGTCTACCTGAACTAACAGGCCACCAACCGTGTTACAATTGCAGCGTCTGCCACCTGACTACCCCTTCCAAAACATTGTCACTTGAAATTGGTAAAACCTGGACACAAAGGCAATTTACTAATTGTAACTCGTCTAACTTAATATACCTCATCACCTGTCGCTGCGGTCTGAGATACATCGGTATGACTACCAGAAAAGTCAGAACCAGGATGACCGAGCACAGGAGCACAATGCGCTGTGGCAAAAATATCAGCAAGCTAACCCAACACTTCATCGTGCAAAATCACACTCCTAACGACTTCACCTGGACAGTCATCGAACAATTCGCACCTTCGTGTTGCGATGAGAAAACTCTGCTCTCTAAAGAGCAACGCTGGATTTATCGCCTTTCTACCCATACAGAGGGGCTCAATGATTCTATCCCGTGGAATGCTCTAGCAAGATAAACACTTCTATGTAAGTGGTCCGTGTCCCTGTCTGCGCTCAGACTCGTGGTCTGTCCCTACTCTGTAGTTGCCCTTTTTGCCCAGATGCCTCCATTCGCTATTGTTGCTTTTTTAACTTCATTGGTCCCTCACGGGCCTTTTTTATTCCCCCGCATGGCGCACGCACTAGAGTGCACATGTTAATAACAGTGCTGTACCACTCCGGGTACCGAGGCACATGCGCGAATGAATAGTGCTAACGCCTCCCATCGCGCATGCGCTACAACCGCCCATTGCGCATGCGCAGCGCTAGTGCCGCTAGCTACCAGCGCATGCGCACTACTAGCCAGCGCGACCGCACCCTCTCCCCTCTCCAGGTGATACCAATTGAACCGGCTACTTAAGCCCTTACCTGATCCATGCACAGTTCACTCGGGACACTGGAGCAGGACGATAGGTCGCAGGAGCACGCTGATCGGAAATACCGTGAGTAAACGAGTGATCTCTACACGACGCTCTGGGTAAGCAGCATTTTCTCCCCACAGGTACCATCCTAACTATGACCTTTTACAACGTTTAGGGTCTCCTCTCCCTCCCTGCAAAGTGACCCATGAGGCTTTAACAGCAAGTAGCAAGTGTGAGGAATTATGTACCATACTTACCTGTACCTCACGCTATGCTTGTTTCGCTGTGTAGCCCACCACTGCCACCGCGTTTAATATTCTACCGCCATAGTTCACCTTAGCCATGGCAACCACTCATGGCCAAGTTCTTTGCCGCTCTAGGTCGCTCACGCACACTAGAAGTCGGCCATATGTTGTGTTTTGGTATATACCATTCTCATTGGTTCTCCTTGTATGTCTGTATTGTCTTTGTGTTTTATGTACAGTAAAGTAGAGGGAATCCCCCTCTTACACGTACGGCACCTTAGCGAGTGCAACACTTTTTTACCACACACTGTCACTTAATATAGTTTAGCATCACTCACACATACTCATTGGTCCTGAGGAAAGCCAGTTTTAATCAAAAGGCCTGGCTGAAACATGTAGACCACAAGGACGTAGGAGCTCTTAATACACTCCACATCGTCCACAGCCTTTTTATCTTGCTAACAGGGGCCCAGGTATTAAATTTACCTTTTACCCTCGGGAACTGGGACCACCTGTATAGCTTTTAACCTTTCACTCTCATTCTCACTAGCACTGCACACTCAGCAAGAATACCAGCTCCTCAGTAATCTGGAGTCGCAGCACACCCGGGACACATTCGGTGTCACTGTGGTGGGCCCGATGATGAAGCATGACACCAACTAGGTTGGTGTGTGAGGGCTTCATGTCCAAACCTAAGGGTTTGCCCGCAGATATACCTTCTGAGTTCCACTAAATACAACGTAGCTAGTCCTATATTGATATTTCTACATATAACCAGGGGACCCGGACTGGCTTACCTAGTCCTCTCTCTCCCTTTTGATTTGCTCTTACATTGCTAGCGTGACAGTGAAAAGGTGGTAACGTCATAGCCTGTATAAGTGCAGGTCACTCTTTTCTCCGGCCATTCAGAGAACAGTATCACGATCCATGTAATTGAGGAGTTCAGTTACAGTACGGACAGGGTCCTGGAGTGGGTGGAATGCGCCCTCTCCACTACCAACATATGTGATAAATTGTCCACGTCAAAGGGGGAAGTTTGCATATTCTTCACATACAACTCTATTTTGCCATTATTTGCCTATTCTGGCACACCTGGTATCCAACTTCACCTCTAAGTCTTTATTGTTTGCCTGTGTTACTGCAAGCACTTTTTCATGTTGAGGCATCTGACTGATGCTTGTATCAGGTTGTGTTCTGTATCAATATATATTGCTATACCTAGCCGATCATGGTTACATGCTCATCCAGCTTTGCTGACATGAAGTCCATGTGTTGATTTAAGGTGTTATTCTTGCCATTGATGTTCAGTGGGCTCTTTGTTGCATGGATTTGTAACAATGAGTGCCACAGGTTCTGAGTACTTATTCAGCACAATTGAGCTCACATCCTCACTGTCCTGTTTTCTGGCCTGTTTGGATGGCAGCATGTCTGGATTCAAATGTGAGCTGGGGCTGTTAATCTTCTTTCTGCATCTTTCTCTATGATCATTAGTTAATAGC
The DNA here is from genome assembly GCF_964261635.1 of Lissotriton helveticus. Taxonomy (NCBI): domain Eukaryota; kingdom Metazoa; phylum Chordata; class Amphibia; order Caudata; family Salamandridae; genus Lissotriton; species Lissotriton helveticus. The sequence continues at coordinate 1,397,911,158 of NC_136067.1, forward strand.
TGATGCTGCAGCTTAGGGGAAGGCACATGCCAGTGGGCGCTCTTATTGTTTATTGAAGCAACTGAGCTAAAATGAGATGCCCACATCCAGACACATTATCAAACCATGGGCCCTCAAGACGCAATGCCACAAATCACACTCCGATGTGCAACATTCAATGGATCAGACACAACCAATTACTATCTGGACTTGTGGATGGACTGGCCTGCTGCCCATTGCCTGCTACCTACGATTAAATTATGTCTCTTATGGCGCTGGTCTCCTGTAGCCCGTGTCGGGGGGCCCGCCAACTTCAAACTCGTAGACACACAAGCAGGCCTTGCCACAGTTACTGTGGGGTATCCAACAGTTTCACATTGCATAAGCGATCCTCCTCCTCACTGCTATTTATGAATTGCAGTGCCCCCAATGTTCATCAGGATCACTGGCTGTTGTTCCCACGGAGAATCTCTACGCAGGCAGCGGCTGGGTGTATACCGCAGGCACACAGCCAGTTTGTTGCCTTACCCACAGATGCTCTGTCTTATGAATCTTATCTCGCAGGCTTGGGAGGCATGCCTCCACAACCTCCATCGATCTCCTAGCAGTTCTTCCTCTGTGGTGCTAGGGCCACACTGCTAACGTGAGCAGCAGCAGCAGAACACCCCAGCAGATTCTGAACCGAGTCCGACCATGTTCCCAAGCCTAACACAACTGGTGGCTCTCCATGGCGGGGCACTGTCTCGCTCCGGTAAGCTGCTAGACTGTATTTCTTTCAGACGATCTTGTTCAGCCTTGTAGTACAAGATCATTTACCGCTATAGGCTGCATTTGAACATATAAATGTTTTAATTTTGTTGCTCTTGCCAGCAGAGTTGCATTAAGGTGAGGCCCTCTTGCTGTCGTACTCTAGCACCCTAGCCTTACTAATATGTATCTCATCAATACAGAAATTGTTTACACAAACTCCCAAATGTTTCTTCAGTAGGAGTGGTTTGATTCTTTTGCAGAGACTGTTATAGCCGGCCAGGGAAGACCTTAAACGCTAGGTGATTCACTGCTTTTTGGTGTGTTTCCCAGAGCTCTCTACCTTCCCTGTAGCTGGGCCCTTATTCTCCCATCGATTCTGTGGATTTGTTTTTGACCCTCCAATGTTTCCTACTGTGAGCTACTCTCCTGCAGCCTAAGGTAGAAGGTCATGTCAAGCAGAACACTCCCTGTACTGGCTGGCATATCTCCTGGATTTTAGCAGTGATCTGCTGAGTCTGGAGTACCTTTCAAGAAGTAAGAGACATCCCTAAACACCTCCTACTTGAGCAGTGTTTTCCATATCTGCTGTTGAACCAGAGGTACCTGACAGTGGTCAACATAACAGTTGGTAGCCGTAAATGGACTACCAATTCTACCATGGTGAGTGCATATTAAAACAACGCCATGTTAGACTAAATAAGAGTCATAATCATTTGGAACTCCCAGGCCTGCAGCCATAGGCTTGTGAGTAAATATGAAAATGCAGACACTCCTGTATCCTGATTAGTGCAGACACTCCCCTGTGTCCTGATTAGTGCATGTCTTTAAAAATGAGCTCTAGCGAGTTTGATTTCACTAACGTTTGATTGAATCGTTTAGCTGAGGGCTACCACAATTTGACTAGATTTTTTAACCTTTGTGTTAATCTTTTTTTTAATTAAAATCATTAATTCTGCTTTCCATATATCACATGTTAATGTGTTAATTATAGCTGGTTTTCTGAAACTTCACCATCTTTCAAGAGTAAGATTCGATGGTTGGCTCTCTGCCTCCTGAGAGTTAAATACCAAAAAGAAGGTTCTGGCCACTTCTATCAGCTTTGCAGTATTGTTTGTACTCTTTATCCATGGACAACAGGCAGGGTTAAACACAAGAATTACATAGTACTGCGGAGTCTCTGAGGCCATAGAGAACTGGTCTGACACATTTGCAGTGTCTGTTTGAACTATCGCTTCGAGGGGCCAAGGAGACAAGGTCTTAGCCTCTAGACATTTCCGTAGAACGTTAGTTTCTCTGAGTCCGAGAGACAAGCCGACCCACTTGAAGTCCTCGTGCTCAACAATTTAAATAATAGTATTTTAACTCTAGCTAACAAGACGTTATTCTTGAAACCATACCTACCATTTTTCTCCACGCAGAAACGAGTTTAATATTTGAGAAAATCTGAGATTCTTTGCCTTCCATTTTACTTTTTGTTAGTTTCATAAAATGCCTCCTCTTCAGAGTGAATTTGCTCCTGAGGTTCTATAATTGAGTTTAGGCAGCATCCCATTCAGAGATGAATTCTAGCACCAATGTTAACTTCACTAGAATCATTTTCTATTGGAACATTGTCTCAATACTTTTGTCATGTAATCAGTGTTCCAATCTTCAAGTACTGCCAAAAAGGCACTTTTGAGAGATGCTACATTTTTTTTCCTGTAGGTATGCGTTGGATGAACTTAGCACTTCGATACCAAGTTAGTAGACCTCTCCCCCAAGAAAGTTACTGCACTGACGCTGTCCTAATGTTTCCTCTTGCACATGCCTCAACAAAATGCCACTTGGAGATCTTCCTGTTGGGTTTTGTTGGAGCAATTACACTTTCAGTAATTTTTCTGGGTAATCTTTGGGATCACTTAGCACATAAGGTTTGTGGTCACAGGTGGATAATATTCTGTAGAATTGACATTGGCACTCCCTCAATTATGTTGGCTACTTCCAACCACAAAGTCCTCAACTTTATTTCCAGGTGTCGGATAGTATCTTGAGATTTCTTTAGCAATGCTCTCTGCATGCCAGTAAGTGGCGGCGTATGGCACTGTAGTGAATTTCAACCTCCCCAGAAGGGACGAAACAAAGCTGTCTCCAAAATTTGTTAGTGTGTTGGGGAAGATGTCTTCCCTGAAAACACAACAATTCAAGCCATGCTCTTGCTGCAAGAAACAGTTGTCGAGCAGGGACCCACTTGACACGTGCCTAATGATTAGGGCTCCAGCCGCTACTCAGTCTTGGAGGCAATTTTGTAGAGGCAACAAAGGTTTACATCACTAAACATGCGAAAAAATAGCATTCTAAACAGTGGTCCTGCTGCAAGTTTCATGGCTGTTTATGTTCATGGGGTTGGTCCAGTACAAAGATCCCTTCATGCTCCGTGTTCCAGTATGTGACAGTGGAAAATGCACCATACTCGCTAGAAAAGCCAACTGAGACTTGTCCTATCCTGCAACTAAGAGTCTGGGGAAGTAAAGGGGATCACCTGAATGGTCTGGTGCCTTTTGACTCTGAGCTAGGCCCTCCTTTGGTCCAGTCACCTCAAATAGCAGCTTTCACGGAGGCCATACTGCACATTTTCTGGACACTACTCTTGCTCCTTCTGGTTACCGCAGGGCCCTCAGTTGGACATGTGCTGGTGTTACCTATGCCCCCTCCAGCCTGGCGCCTGTACCAAAGATGGTCCACAGTTCCGCCTCAGGATCCACACCATTTCTTTCTGTGAAATGGGCGCTGGTACCAGACGTAGTCATGGTGCCAGTTTCTGATCCCGAACTGCATCAAGCCTAAGTCGCACTATAAAATAAGTAAGACACAACTAGTGATTGTGCAGCCACATCTTCAGCCTGGGTCTCTCCATCAATACCAGTAGTATAAGAGGATAGAGGCACTCTTCGTCATGGACTCTGGTGTGGTCCCCGGAATACTTAATGCCCCATGATGACAAGGAGGCAGTCAATCTTCTCCAGTCTCACTTCATTGATGAAAGGCTGGCTTAGACTTGAAAAATGCCAGTGGGCACAACACCTCAACAGAGACAGAGCTAATTTCACCATCCGGTCCACCAATGGAAGAAACTGCTTTTCTGGCTGTGGTAGTGCAATAAGCAACAGAATTGTTAGACTTGCAGTTGACTCCTTTGGAAACAAAAGACAACTTACTGACTGAGATTCTTCAAACAGGTTTGACTTCATCTGAGCCACTTTTAACATTTATCAAGCTCCTTACAGACACTCATTTGGCCTAAGCCTTGTGCCGCCTTATCAGTCAGCTAATACACGCCTTCTCCTGGTCACCCTTACTTTTTGACAGAACGCGTGCAAAGCCTTGGGATGCAGACATCCACAAGTGAAGTCAATTAGAATGCTTTCCTCTTGAAATTCCTTTTTTTTTATATAACATTTTTAAACATGTTTTTATTGAAGATAGCACAATTCAGGATATGAGGAGTCTACATTCAATCGTGGTAGAGGCACTCCTAATAGACAATAGGCCCACTTCCAAATATTGTAAATAATAATTTGTTTCCCCTTCGCACTCTGGTCGCAAGTACAGAAAATAGAATAAAACTGTATCCGCTTCCACGGAAAGAGCTGTCCTGTAGCAGTGAAAGTAGACTATCATCATGCAAAGCCTTTATTATAAGAGCTAAACAGTGAACATATTTAAAGTAAAATCTATACAAGAAACTGAGTAGCAGAAATCCGTAACAAGACATCTCCTTCAGCGGAGCGCCCCGCACCTCCAAGAGTTTTTTTTCTCGAAATTCCTTATGTAGAGTTTAAAATATTTTCATCAGCTAGTCTGTCTTTACTCTCTTTGAATGTGGTGTGCCTTTTGGACAGGTACGCTTATCCCTTATGGGACCTGGCCAGCAAGATCTTGCTGGCCATCTTGGAAGACCTCAGGAACACATTGGCCTTAACAATCAAATATGGGCAGGAAACAGCAAAGTATGTGTTGCATGCAAGCTGGGACACCATGACTGCATAGCCCATACCTTTGGCACCAGCATAGTGCTTAGAAAGGCACACCTGGATGTGATCAACATCCTTTTCAGAGTACTTTTACCCAAACCCAATTGGGCACCCCCTTTGAGGGATCTAGACTTCTTGGAGAGAAGGCTGACTCATCGCTTCAGTAATTCAAAGATGGTCACATCATAGCCGGGTCTTCGGGTTGTCATTCCCAGCAAGACAATTCACCTCCAGTATGTGAAGTATAGAGGCTTTTCAAGAGCCTTAGCTTACCAGCTATGGCAACCTTACAAACCAGCAAACTCAGTCCTTTGAGGGCAAAGGGCATAGTGGCAGTCGAGAAAGTTCACTACAGCAGGAAGAACAATCTGATAGTTCTTTGTCCCCTGTGGTGGAGGCCTCTCAGACCCTCGATTTGCTGGAGAGAAAGGATAGGGTATTTCCTCCATGGCTGGAAATCAGTGACGTCAGACTGATTGGTTTAACAAATTGTCCAAATGGGCTATGTCCTGTCTTTCATTTTGGTCCTATTCCTTTTTCCCCCATATATCAGAATTTCAGGGGAAACTCATTGCAAGAAGTCCATCTCCTGATGGCCAAAGGTGCCATCAAACTGTTGATTGATTCAGAAAGGGGCGAGGGATACAATTTGTGGTACATCCTATTCCCTAATAAATGAGGGGTTCTCAAGCCTGTGCTCGACTTATGACCATTGAATGTCTTTCTGAAGGACAAATTTAAAAAGTCACTCTGGTTCAGATGAACACGTTACTTATCTTCAGTAACACTCTTTCTAGTATAGACTATACAGCCACAGATTCTTCACCATTTGAATATTCCCCAGGACTTCTAATGGATCTGGAATCTTTTCAGCAGTACCTCTGCGCTTTAGTAGTTGGCGCATACTGCTCTGATGCTATTTCGCTCTTTAAATAACTTGCAGAGCCTATATAGGGGCCACTTTCAAGTAAATTACTGTGACCAGTGTGCAGAATCCGAGACTTGGAATCTTATCAATGGAAGAAGTTCAATCACAGAATTGGGAGGATGAGAGGGTCGGTGAGGAATCTGCGGTTAGTTTCTACCAGAAAGAGGGTTACCTAAGGTAAGTAACTTGATCTTCTGATAGAGACTTCTAGCTTCAGATTCCTTAATCTTTGAGTAGTTCCAAAGCAGTACCTTTTTGGAGGTGGAACTGTGGATGGACTCAAACAAGAAAGTCCTGTAGAACCGAGCAGGCAAAATGCCCATCTGGATGAACCTTACTGGCAAGAATATAGTGCCTTGCGAATGTAAGAAGTGATGCCAGAATAGCTGCCTGGCAAATGTCAAGGACAGGGACTCGGTAACGCAGTGGCAGCAGCTATGGCTCTGGTAGTTTGTGCATGCAGTCCTTCCGGAGGCTGCCTTTTTAACTAACAAGTCGCTGATTTTAATGTAGCGCACAATCCAGCAGTAGGTGGTTGTCTTCTGCACAGCATTGACTTTTTTCATTAAGAAAACCTCACAAAGTGCTGATCATCTTTCTGATGTTCTTTGGTATGATCTATATAAAAGCTCAGTCCTCTCTTGGAGTCCAGGCGAAGGAGACTCTTTCTGCTCCGTAGGGGGTCGAGGTGGAGTATAGAACCCCAGCAAGTTGATGTTTTGACCTGTGTGGAACAGTATTACAACTTTAGGGAAGAAAGATGCCCGCATCCAAAAAACCAGCTTGTCTGGAAAGAAAATGATGTACAGCGGGTTGACACAGAGAGCTTGACCCCAACTCTCACGCCACACCATTGTGAAGGCAACGAGGAACACTGTCAGGAGGGTGATAAACGGCAAGGAATAGCAGTGAAGCAACTAAAATGGGGCAAGCATCAGAAATGGGAGGGCCAAATTGAGGTTCCACTTCGACATCACTTAATTAAGGCTGATCCGACAGCCACAAAAAAGGCAGAGAGAACAGTAAGATACCCATTAACTGTGCTCAGAGCAATGCCTTGCAGCGCTAGGGACAAAACAAATAAAAAAGCATTGGATAACTGGGACTAGAGGGGTCTGTCTGCTACGCCCATCACCAAGCCTCAAATTTGTCCCAACATCTGGCATATAGTTTTTGTTGAGGGGCGCCTAGCTGCCAAGATGATCTCAACCACCTCCGGAGTAAGGTCGAAGGTGTTCATTTGTCACTGCTCAATCCCCAAGCATGAATGTGGTGATTGCGAAGGCATGGTGCAGAACTCTACGGTGTTGATGTGACAGCAGTTCCTCCCAGATGCGCAGTCTTATATGAGGACAGCTGCTCAAGCCTTGAGCTCTCAATAGCATACTTTCAGTGCCCAATCCAGGGCCAAAAGGAGGACTTGGGCCCAGTCATTCCTCATCTTCTTGAGAACTCCGGGCAGGAGTGGTATCGGCAGGTAGGGATACACGAGTCCCATGTTCCACTCGATGTAGAATGCATCTCTGAGCCTGAAATACCATGGAATCTTCAACTTGTGGAAGTACTGACATTGCACGTTCTCTGTGGTGGTGAATAGATCGAGCCATGGTTCTCCCAATTCCCGGAAGAGACCTCGCACCAACTTCGGGTGTAACTGCCACTTGTGATCCACTAGGCACCAACGGCTGAGCTTGTCCTCCATGGCATTCAACTATCCTGTCAGGCAGTTCACCACCAGGAAGATTCCTTGGTGGTCCAGCCATTTTCAGAGGCACAGGACCTGACACAGGTTCCATGACCTAACCGTGCCCTGTTTGAAGCAGTACCAAAATGGCAATAGTATTGTCTGGAGCACCTATACCAGCCTGCCTTTGATGGATGGGAGAAAAGCTTTCAGTGCCAAACAGATGGCCCTCGTCTCCAGAAGGCTAATATGGTGACAGGACTCCACAGGAGTTCAGGGGCCTCTGATCTCCACTTCTGCCAGATGGCTACCCCAGCCTAGAACCAATACATCAGTCTCCACTTTCAGCTCTGGGTTGAGAAGGGAGAGTGGTCTGCGCTGACCCTTTCGCAGCCTTTAACCACCTGTGCACATCTTTTGCAGTCTCCTCCGTAAACTGAACGTAGTCTGAGAGGTCACCTTGATGTTGAGCCAACTGATACTTCAAATCTCATGGTCGTGCCCGCTTATGTGCCTTGGTGTGCTTGACCAGCAGGAAACAAGAGGCCATCAGCCACTGCAGCCTCGGAGTTGACCTCACTGAAATCCAGGACGAGGCTAAAAGATCAAGATCATAGCCTGAATGTCCTAGACTCTCTTTCCTGGGGCACATGCACAAAAAACTAAACCCTGACTAGCACGACTCAGATGAAGAGGACAGTCTGACGAGAAGTGAGGTGTGGCTTCAGCATGTTGATCGTGAATCCCAGAGATGAGGAGGTTCGCCTTATTCTAGAGGTGGTTGACGACTGCCTGTTGCGAGCAGTCGAGAGGAAGACTGGCACCCTAGACCGCCGATGGTGTGCTGCCACCACTTCCATCACTTGCACGACTACCCGAGGGGCACTAGTGAGACCCAAGGGGACCAAGGTAAGCAGAAAATGCTCCTGTCCCCCCATGAACCAAGTGTAGTGCTGATGGGCCTGCATGACGGGTATATGGAAATAAGCGCCCACGAGGTCCACCTTCAGGGCAGAGAAGGCATGGGCCAGTGTGAGCATTTTGAAAATGGACAGACGATCCTCAGTCATTGGGGGGTGGAGGGGTGGTGGAAGGTGCAGTGGTGTGAAAAGGAAGGGTCGGGCATATCCCTTCTGAATAATTAGCAGGATCCACCTGTCTGATGTTATGGCCTGCCAACCCGACAAGAATTGTCTTCCTGCCAGTACCTGGAGCTGTGCTTCACTAAGGGCACGCTAAAGAGGTTTGGCAGGTGAGGCTGCGGGCAATGGGGGGGGAGGGTAGCGGACTGGGCAGCCTGTTGACCTTAACCGCGTGTGTAGGAGGGTAGTAGTTGGGGGCGGTGAGTGCCGATACTGCAGGGCACCTTGTGGAGGTTGTGTTTGGATGGCTGCATAGGGTACCTCTGCTGAAGCAGCAAAGGGAGTGGTAGAGTTGATGCAGCTGGCCATCGCCTGAAACAAACTGTGAACCGCAGCCAAGTGTGGTGGAGAATGGAGACACTGGTGCCAGTGGCCTGCCCAATAGAATCATTTGTGTCAAGGCAATAATACATTATGAACTTGGCTCCATCGCAATCGCCATTAATGACCTGGGCGAGGACCGGTCGGAGATCTTCAGGGACACCTGGGAGGACTTGAGCCACTGAATCCCAAAGGGTGCGGGAATGGTACGTCATCTGGCATTTAATGACTGTAGCACCAATCTGGTTTATGAGAATATACTCTTCCAGAATGTCTGTTAGAAACGGGGTAGCGTGGTGCGCAGCGGGTAGGCTTAACCAGAAGCATTGTGTAAAGCATCCAATCAGCCACTCACAAGCGACACACTAGGCACACTACAAAAAGAGACTCCACACCAGGTTGCATGAAAATAACTTGTGTATTATTAAAACACATTAGAAATGCAAATATAGGTACATATCCAATCTGACAGCCGGCACTGGGTAGCAATTCACAGCGGGACTAGTTACAAGGCAGGGCCAATCGGACCGCTGTCAGAATCAACATAAGGTACAGAGCATACATGTAAGACTATCAGCAGGTAATGTGTAGCAGCCAGTACCTACTGGCAAAATAGGAAACTTTGCATCATCCCAGTAAGCAGAAAACATTCGGCATAGATATATGCATTAGGCATCATCTGCAAAAAGAACATTAGACGTAGAATGCACACAATCTTGTATGGCATTGGACACATTATGCACCACAGCCTCAGGAGGCATTTTAATAGGAACTTGAGCATGACGTGTGAAGTATATTATGACGTATGAGGATTAAACAAAGGCCCCCTGAACTTTAATCGTGCGATTTCTAGGACAGGGAATAAACATATGTGAAAATAACAATTCCTAGGCAATCATGGTTGACACAAATATATAGGCGGAGGGTATCACAACAAAGACCAATAACAAATAACAATGTCCAAGAAACCACGTGTCATATTTTTAATACATCAGTTGAATAAAACAATAATCATAATACATTGTAATTGTGACTTAATTTATAAATGCAAGTTAAAAAGTATATACAGTCAATAAAAGCAGAATTATACATTCAATGTTAAATAAACAATAATAATCCAATCTAAAAAACAATACAATTTTTCCAATCAAAAAACTAATTAAGTAGTAATCATTCGACGCGCGTTTCGGCGTAGTGGACGCCTTCTTCAGGAAATTACTACGACACACCCTACAATAGAAAATTATTGTTACAAGTTTATAATAAATTATACAGTGTTAATAGCTAAAAAAAGGAGACTCAATGTTATATATTTATCATTCTATGGACAGCTATCTAATCAGTCTATTGAAGGATGCCACTCCATTCTTCTTATATATAATAGCATGCAATATTTAAATATAAGCCATATCTCCTGATCGTATATTCTACCTTACTCGTATATGTCATAGGATCAATCAATCAATCAGTGACACTTATATAGCGCGCTACCTACCCGTAGGGTCTCAAGGCTCGGGGGGGGGGGGGGGGGGGTATTGCCGCTACTGCTCGAACAGCCAGGTCTTCAGCTTCTTCCTGAAGGCGAGGTGGTCTTGGGTCAGGCGCAGGTCGGTCGGGAGGGAGTTCCAGGTCTTGGCGGCCAGGTAGGAGAAGGACCTTCCTCCCGTGGTCGCTCTTCGGATGCGGGGGACGGCGGCGAGGGCGTGGTTGGCTGATCGGAGGTGGCGGTTGGGCGCGTAGAAGTTGATTCGGCTGTTGAGGTAGCTCGGACCCTGGTCGTGTAGGGCTTTGTGGGTGAGGAGGCGGAAGGTGATTCTTTTGTTGACGGGGAGCCAGTGGAGGTCTCTCAGATGTCCGGTGATGTGGCTGGTTCGTGGGATGTCGAGGATGAGTCTGGCTGAGGCGTTCTGGATCCGCTGGAGTCTCTTCTGGAGCTTGGCGGTGGTACCGGCGTAGAGGGCGTTGCCGTAGTCCAGTCGGCTGGTGACGAGGGCCTGGGTGACGGTCTTCCTGGTCTCGGTGGGGATCCACCAGAAGATCTTCCGTAGCATGCGTAGGATGTTGAAGCAAGCCGAGGAGACGTTGTTGACTTGTCTGGTCATGGATAGGGAGGAGTCCAGGATGAAGCCCAGGTTGCGTGCATGGTCTGTCGGTTTGGGTGCGGTGCCCAGGGCGGGAGGCCACCAGGAGTCGTCCCAGGCGGAGGGTGAAGAGCCCAGGATGAGGACCTCCGTCTTGTCAGAGTTCAGTTTCAGGCGGCTGGTCGTCATCCACTCGGCTACCTCTTTCATCCCTTCGTGCAGGTTGGCTCTGGCGGAGGCGGGGTCGTTGGTCAGGGAGAGGATCAGCTGGGTGTCGTCGGCGTAGGAGATTATGCTGAGGTTGTGTTTGCGTACGATGGCTGCGAGGGGGCTCATGTAGACGTTGAAGAGGGTGGGGCTCAGAGATGACCCTTGGGGGACGCCGCAGATGACTTCGGAGGCTTCTGACTTGTACGGTGGTAGGCGGACTCTCTGTGTTCTTCCGTCGAGGAAGGAGATGATCCATTCCAGCGCCTTGTCCTGGATTCCGACGTTGCTGAGGCGCTGTACTAGGGTGCGGTGGCAGACAGTGTCGAATGCCGCGGAGAGGTCTAGGAGGATGAGGGCCGCTGTTTCTCCATTGTCCATCAGGGCTCGGATGTCATCGGTGGCGGCGATGAGGGCGGTCTCGGTGCTGTGATTGGCTCGGAAGCCTGACTGTGAGGGGTCGAGGGATCCGTTCGTCTCGAGGAAGGCGGCCATCTGCTTGTTGACGGTCTTCTCGATGACTTTGGCTGGAAACGGGAGGAGCGAGATGGGGCGGTAGTTCTTGAGTTCAGTGGGGTCCGCTGTTGGTTTCTTGAGGAGAGCGCTGAGTTCGGCGTGTTTCCAGCTCTCAGGGAAGGTGGCGGTGTCGAAGGAGGTGTTGATGATGTCCCGCAGGTGGGGTGCGATGACAGCGTCGGCCTTGTTGAAGACGTGGTGAGGGCAGGGGTCGGTCGGTGATCCGGAGTGGATGGAGTTCATTGTGCGTATGGTGTCTAGGATAAGAACATATATTAAATGGAAGGGATACCAAACAATTTTGTATAACTAATAAAGAGTATAGGCCAGAAATCAATAGTAGACTAGATAAAAGAAAAAGGAAAAAGAAAAAGGAAACAAAAAATAAAGGGAGGGAAAGAGGATTTTTAAAAAAGAAAATAGAGGAAGAATTTAGATGAAATATGAGTAAGATAACGGGTATATAGAGAAATTAGTCTATTATGGTAATGACTTTGAGACTCTACTTACTCTTGTTTAAGTGAAGTCTGGAAACCAACTTTTTAATTAAAGGCATTTATTTTCTTACTTCTGATTGCTTACAGTGGTTTTTTCTGAAAATATAATTATATAAGAAAGTTTATAGTTGTACTGGTCTACTTAGGTATAGATTCTAACATAAGTTAATACTGCTTCATTTAATCATACTTACTGAAAGATCACACTTTAATTGATATAGTGATCAATGTACGTAAATCAGAGGATCAGAAGTTTTCATAAAAAAGTGATCAATGCAAAGATGTCCTGTTAGGCAAATATAGGAGATCAAATAAGTACATCTCTCCTATTTTTTATATATAAATAAACATTTCAATCTCATCATTGTATTATATGGGCACTTGTATCTAGTTATCTCTCTCTGATATTCACATATTTTTGTTTTAAATATAGATCTCATAATATGCCAGATATAGCACTAATGAAAAAAACGTCTAGAAGCTCTAATAAATAAATCTTCTATTTCTCTAACAACCATGAGAAATATATATTTTCCCTTAGTTCTCCTTAGCACATACACGCTATAGCCTCAGTACGCTATACATATGTTATTTGCTCCGTATAGGGAAAATATATATTTCTCATGGTTGTTAGAGAAATAGAAGATTTATTTATTAGAGCTTCTAGACGTTTTTTTCATTAATGCTATATCTGGCATATTATGAGATCTATATTTAAATATATGTTCTTATCCTATGACATATATGAGTTAGGTAGAGTATACGATCAGGAGATATGGCTTATATTTAAATATTGTATGCTATTATATATAAGAAGAATGGAGTGGCATCCTTCAATAGACTGATTAGATAGCTGTCCATAGAATGATAAATATATAAAATTGAGTCTCCTTTTTTTAGCTATTAACACTGTATAATTTATTATAAACTTGTAACAATAATTTTCTATTTTAGGGTGTGTCGTAGTAATTTCCTGAAGAAGGCGTCCACTACGCCGAAACGCGCGTCGAATGATTACTACTTAATTAGTTTTTTGATTGGAAAAATGTTATTGTTTTTTAGATTGGATTATTATTGTTTATTTAACATTGAATGTATAATTCTGCTTTTTATTGACTGTATATACTTTTTAACTTGCATTTATAAATTAAGTCACAATTACAATTGTATTATGATTATTGTTTTTATCAACTGATGTATTAAAAATATGACACGTGATTTCTTGGACATTATTTGTTATTGGTCTTTGTTGTGATACCCTCCGCCTATATATTTGTGTCAACCATGATTGCCTAGGAATTGTTATTTTCACATAAGTATATTATGACGAACATTAACACCTTGTGGGCATCCACAACATTAGCCGGTCGCCCCCTAGAACAATGTCCTCACCATGGGCAGAGGCACGACCTGGCATTCAAAATGAACCTGCCCACTGTGGCCGACTAGCTTCTGGCACCACTGCGCCTGGGGGACCCCTCTTCTGGGGCCCTCAAACTAACAATATCCTGAATGTTGCACGTATCAAGCTGAGGGGAGCTCATCCTACAGAACACCAATAATGTGCATTGGGGCCATCCGGGGGCACATCAATACATCTGGGCATCAACCGTAGGCATAAAGTATAAAACATAGGCTGCATCCAAATCGCCAGCAGAGTAGTACCCCTATTAGGCATAGAGCGCCATTATCCCTCGATTCATGGGGCATAGAGAACATTTGGCAGTGGGCACAGCCACATGAGCAGGGATCACATCATACATAAACCTGTGGGCATAGACACAGGAGGCATCAATTATAACACATATTCTGCCCAACCTTAGGCCTAACCATGTCAGCATTAGCATAACCATGTGACCATCGGCATCATCATGAGCATAAATCACATCAGCGGGGGGGGGGGGGCACAACCGCCTGATAACACCTGCGACAATCGCCCCCGTCAGTACAGCTGCCCGCCCCTGTGGCGCAGCTGGAGACAACAGACACTGACACTCCCGTGCCTGGGGAGCTCTAAACAAATGTGCCCCAAATGTTGCAACTGTCCGGCGGGGCAGTTGAGTAGGGTAAAGTGAATCAGTCCCGGTCTATGGGGAAGTTGGGGTCCTCCCGCCCGAGGGCTCTGATGGAAAGTCATTCTCAAAAGAAAAATCGTTGCAGCTGCCTGCAACTGCGGCGCCGCTGTGTAGCGTCGGGACACTGGGGCCCGGTCTGTGCTGGAGCACCATGTGTTCTCCAAAACCAATGCGGCCGCTCGCTACAGCTGCCCACTGCCAAGCGGGGCTGCTGGGAAGACCAGCTCCACCACTCTGGCCCTCTCAGAAGGACTACCGGGGGTCGGGCACCGACAATGTGCCCCGTTAACCCCCTCCACCACCAGTCTCCCACGGAGCCCCTCACTCACTGGCCTCTCCTCGGAGCACTTTGGAAGCACAGCGCTGCAGGCGTCGGCTCCTCCTCACTAGCAGTCTGAATAAAGCACTCATGAGGCGCTAGGTCCCACACAAGCAAGTAGCGCCCAAGCTCCTCACCTCCTTGGAGTGCATGCAAACGAATTGTGGCACTCAATAGGCGCTCGGGCAAGAGAGCAAGCAGGCAGCGCTGGTCAAGATCAGTGGTCAGTGGGCACTCATCGGTACTGGACAGCAGTTCCTAGGAACAGTCAACCCCCATATCGTGGCACTCCTCCTAGCACAGCAGTCTTCACTCCAGTAAAGGGCTCTCACTGGCCCTGTGGACAACGAAGGGGGATAGATGGGCACAGGGGCCAGCACACAGGGCATTGCGGCGGTACCTCCTGGCAGAGTCCCCTCTCAATCAAGTCCAAGCACAGCACTAACTTATGGAGTCTCAGCTCCTCTATATATGCACCCCTCACCCCACCTACCAGAAAGGGCTAGAACCTTCTAGAAGGCTCTCTGGGGAAACTGGTCCCAACTGGTTTTGGGAGAGGTGTAGAGCACCCTGTCTGCCAGGCTTCCCGCTGGGAGCTTGGTGACAGACACATCCCAGGGGCGGAGCCAGCCTTGGTCACATTGAACACTAGACCTGCAACACACTTGAGGCAGCAAGCCCAAAGCACACAGACAGGGTGACATTTTAAAAGTGACCTTTCTTACAATGGTGAAAATAAGCCTGCTTACACCAATACTCAGCATTTAATATTCGCAGTTCACCCACATGCCAAACATCGTATACCTTTTCTCTCCCATTGGGGGGAGGTCCTAATGTAAGCCCATGGGAGCCAGACAGCACACGCACTTTGCACTTCTTATCAAGGCTAAATTGTCCAACATCCTGAACCCACCAATTCCATCACCGCAAAAAACTAGGGGGAAGGCAAAAGTTTCAGGATGACCCTGCAAGCAGGGCCAAGTCCAACACGACTCCCTCCCAGCCAAAAGCCAGCGTAGACCAATCAATGCCTTGATGGGCTTCCCTGCTTGGGGCGAGAGAACATGGGCGCAGGCCCGCAACTGCAGGGGCACCCGCAGGACATCCGCCATTCTGGACCCAGGTGGTTCCCTCTGTCACAACTCTCTAGAAAAACGAAGCCACCCCACTGGTACTCTATTCGGTTGCTGACAGAACCGGCCCCTAGTCCATCCAGATGTCTAGCATCCAGATGTCTAGGTCCTTGCACAGAGTGTGAGGCAGTAGCCCCAGGCCCGTAGTACACGTTGGCCACCGTACTTCTCCGTGCAGTTCCAAACTGCCACCGGTCCTCCCACCTGTGGTCCACACCCTCAGGCTGACCAGCAGTCAGGGGCGAGGCTCTCCTCCCCTACCTCTCCTTCTGGGGTTCCGCACTCTCCTCCTATGTGGGGCACCCCCAGACCACCACTCTCTCACTCGTCCAGAGCCGTGACCCTGCAACTGATCCACCACCCCAGGGTCTAAACCCTTAGGTTGCACCGATGCCAGAGGCAAGTCCTCCCTCCCTCTGCACCCCCTCCCAGAGTTCAGCACCCTCCCAACTGGAGTGTAGTACCCCTGGTAGACAACTCCGGGGGAACACTGCTTACAGACGTCCCTCCCACCAGGTCAGGCAATACCTGAACCGGGCCTCCCAACCCAGGATCGAAGCCCTGTGGTTGAGCCGGTGCCAGAGGCGAGACCTTCCTCCCTCTGCACCCCCTTCCAGAGTTCCCACCCTCCCACCTGGAGAAGACCCCCTGGAAGTCTACTTGGTAGGGACACTGACTACAGGTGTCGCACCCTCCATGTCAGGCAGTCCCTGAACCTGGCATCCCAGCCCAGGATCTAAACCCTGTGACTGAGCAGACCCCGAACCATTGTAGGTCTGATTAGACGCTCGGTTCTCCTGACACTAGGGGCTTCCCTTCAATGGACGGCCTATCGGGACAGCCTAGGTTTCCTACTTGGGGCTCCCTTATGGAATTCTCCAGGCCCTGAGACTGTGGTTGGGACAACTCCCCGTCTTGCTCCTTGTAGATAGGACGTGAGGCCCTACAACCCTCTCACTATCCTGGGACCTAGCTGGGCTACTCTGCACTTCTCCCCCTTTCCTGGGTGGGAAGATCCCTGAGCCACTCCCCAATGCTTCCTCAGACTCTGGCACTCACCCAAAGGTCTGCCTCCCGTGCAAGCTCCCTGGGATCAGAGAGCCCACAGTCAAACAGGTGTTGGCGCAACCTTGTGAAACAAATCTTTAGTATATGCTCCCTGATAATTAAATGGAACAGCCCTTCCCTATCGCTCGCCCCGCTACACACCATCCAATCCTCCTGTGCAGTCCAACACACATCCACAAAATCCTCCCAGGACTGGTGGAACAGTTTCTTGCCACCCCTACATTTCAACCCATACCCCTCTTTCTTGGAATCGGGCATCCTATACTGAGATCTGGGAGTGGGACTTCCTGCACTGGATGTACTCTCAATGTCACCATTGGATCCCACCCTCACTGGTGAATCCAGACCACAGAAACCACTCTCAGGAGATAACCTACTCTCCTGAGCTTGTGTCTCCCTTACGAAGGCCCTCTCTGCCTCAGCCATCCTTTCCTGCGCTAGGACCTTTTCCGTCTCTAACCTTTTTTCTTCAACCCTCAGCTGCGCTATCTCCTTAGCATGCTCCAACCTGAGCTTCTCCAAAGCCAGCTGATGCTCCCTTTCTTCCCTTCTATCGGCCCACTGTTCTGGGGACAGGGAAAGGGGTGGGGCAGTGCACCCGGGACTGGACCCAGCACGGGACTTCCTGTCTGTTGTCCTCATTAGCTACTGTCGTCTTCGCCCTGTCATCTTCTTCCTCCTCTTCAGAGCCACCACCCTCCAGTGTTATAGGCTGGGAACCCTCGTTCTTAGAGTCCTCCTCACACTCAAGGTCCTCCTCCGGGTCTCCACCAAATCCACCACTTAAATATGCGGAGGGGTAATCTGAAAGGTCCCCGCAGTGCTCTAAGGATACTCCCTTTTGAGGGCTTCATAGAGATACAATTTCCTGCCGATGTTGCCTACTGTACGTATCCCCCTTTCTCTACAGTGCGCCATTGCCTCCTCCTCAGTGTACTCCAAAAGGTCATCCTCATTGTAGGTTAACCCCATCTTGGCGAGATACACCCAGGATACACCACCTACAGTGCAACAGGGGAACAATTCCAAAATGACACTTTCAGGAGGAACGATAAACAGAAAAACAATCCCCAAATCTGTGATTATTCTCAATGCACCGTTTGTAGTGCAACCAGTTGTCTCTGTGGTAGTGCGCAAACACAAGTCCTATTCCACCGCTGAACACCAATGTGAGAAATGGGGTAGCGTGGTGCGGAGCAGGTAGGCTAAACCAGGAGCATTGTGTGAAGCATCCGCGCAGCCACTCAAGAGCGACACACTAGGCACACTACAAAAAGAGACTCCACACTAGGTTGCATGAAAATAACTTGTGTATTATAAAAGCACATTCGAAATGCAAATATTGGTACATATCCACCGTGCCAGCCGGCACTGGGTAGCAATTCACAGGGGGACTAGTTACAAGGCAGGGCTAATCGGGCTGCTGCCAGAATCATCGTAAGGTACAGAGCATAAGTGTAAGAATATCAGCAGGTAATGTGTAGCAGCCAGTACCTACTGGCAAAATAGGAAACTTTGCATCATCGCAGTAAGCAGAAAACATTAGGCATAGACATATGCATTAGGCATCATCTGCAAATAGAACATTCGATGTAGAAAGCACACAACATTATATGGCATTAGAAACATTATGCACAACACCCTCAGGAGGCATTTTAATAGGTACATGAGCGTGACGTGTGACGCATATTATGCTGAACATTAACACCTTATGGGCATCCACAACATTAGCCGGTTGCCCCCTAGAACAGTGTCCTCACTATGGGCAGAGGCACGACCTGGCATTCAAAATAAACCTGCCCACTGTGGCTGACTAGCTTCTGGGGCCACTGCGCCTGGGGGACCCCTCTTCTGGGGCCCTCAAATTAACAATATCCTCAACGTTGCACGTATCATCAAGCTGAGGGGAGCTCATCCTACAGAACACCAAAAATGTGCATAGGGGCCATCCAGGGACACAATACATCTGGGCATCAATCTTAGGCATAAAGTATAAAACATAGGCCGCATCCAAATCACCAGAAGAGTCGTACCCTCATTAGGCGTAGAGCGCCATTATCCCTCAATTCATGGGGCGTAGAGAACATTTGGCAGTGGGCACAGCCACATGAGCAGCGATCACATCGTACATAAACTGTGGGCATAGACACAGGAGGCATCAATTATAACACATTTTCTGCCCAACCTTAGGCCTAACCATGTCAGCATTAGCATAACCACGTGACCATCGGCATCATCATTAGCATGAATCACATTAGCGGGGGGGGCACAACCGCCTGATAGCACCTGAGACAATCGCCCCCATCGGTACAGCTGCCCGCCTCTGCGGCGCTGCTGGGGAAACAGACACTGACACTCCCGTCCCTGGGGAATTCCGCTGTAGCTCTACACAAATGTGTCCCAAATTGTCGCAACTGCCCGCTGTCCTGCGGGGCAGTTGAGTAGGGTAAAGTGAATCAGTCCCGGTCCATGGGGAAGTTGGGGTCCTCCCTCCCGGGGGCTCTGAAGGAAAATTATTCCCAAAAGAAAAATTGTAGCAGCGGCCTGCAACTGCGGCACCGCTGTGTAGCCCCTGGGGCACTGTGGCCCGGTCCGTGCTGGAGCCCCACGTGGACTCCAACACCAATGCGGCTGCTCGATACAGCTGCCCACTGCCAAGCGGGGCAGCTGGGAAGACCAGCACCACCACTCTGGCCCTCTTAGAAGGACTACCGGGGGGGTGGGCACCGACAATGTGACATCCCAGGGGCGTAGCCAGCCTTGGTCACTTTGAACACTAGGCCTGGAACCCACTTGAGGCAGCAGGCCCAAAGCATGAGGGTGACATTTTAAAAGTGACATTTCTTACAATGGTGACAATAAGCCTGCGTACACAATTGCGCAGCATTTAATATTCGCAGTTCACCCACATGCCAAACAAGGCATACATTTTCTCTCGCATGGGGGGAGGATGTTCCTAATGTAAGCCCATGGGACGCAGACAGCACACGCACTTTGCACTGCTAACCAGCGCTAAAGTGTCCAACATCCTGAACCCACCAATTTCATCACAGCAAAAAACTAGGGGGAAGGCAAAACTTTTCGGGATGACCCTGCAAGCAGGGCCAAGTCCAACAGTCTCCATACGTTTTAACTTCCGATCAGCTAGAGAAGTTGGAAACGTGTTGAGGTTAGGCTTGCTTGCAGACGCCTTCACCACCAAGCTTGCAGTTGGGAGGTGCTGAGATAAAAACAAAGCTTTGCCTAGGGCAGAGTGGTAGCGTCTGGATAAAACGTGTTGAGGTTAGGCTTGCTTGCAGACGCCTTCACCACCAAGCTTGCAGTTGGGAGGTGCTGAGATAAAAACAAAGCTTTGCCTAGGGCAGAGTGGTAGCGTCTGGATATATGGCGGTTGACCTGGGGGCTAGAACAAGGTTTGGCTCATGCTCCCACCAAGGTATGTGCAAGAGCCTTGATAAAAGGTAAGAGGCACTCGATGACTGTTTGCCCCGGCTGAAGAACAGCTGTAAAAACATTGGTTTTCACCTCCAAACTGGGGACCTGGAGGTCAAAGACTTAGGCCACCTTACGTATTACATTGTGTAATAAGCACTCTCTTCAGTAGCAGGAACAGGGGATGAGAGGAGCCCCGACTCAGGAGGTATCAAGGCCACTAGTCTCCTGCAGGTCGTCTCGTACCGAACAGGGAATAAAGGATATGCATTCATTTTTGTTGATGCAATTCAAGTGGAAGAATTGAAGCCTCAGTGGTGCCTGGGCATGGCTGAGGTCGAGGTCGAACCGACGTATCATCAAAGAGGACAATTGTGGCCTTGTCTTCCTGCTTCAATGGAGTTGACAGTCAGGCACCAGGATTCTGCTTGAGAGTGTGGTGCAGGAGGAGTCTAGGCTGGGGGCGAGCCCACCAGCAGTAATACAAGTGAAGAACTTCTTGGCGCCGTGGGCTTGCAGGCACACCAGAGGGAGTCAGCAAGGATCAAGAGAGCCAGCACATGAACTCTCAGAACTCCTCAATCTGCTTAGGAGTAGCAGAATGCCCTAGAAACTCAGGTTATACCTGAACACGCTGTGGGATTGGCTCCAAAGTCAAATGACTTTGGGAGCCAGATAGATATGTATGGTGCCACCTTCGTGCATTTTCAGAGGATTGGGAGTGGTGGGAAGTAGCAGAGTCCTGCTTAGATTTCTTGTGTTTTTTCTTTGATTTAACTGAATACTTTGACCGAGACATAAACGGACCCCTGGAACGACTCCTGCAACTTCTGGATTACAAACAGGATTGGGACCGAACTTTCAACTTGGAACGTTCTCGTTGCAGAGTTCCCATGCTTTGCGATGTAGAGCTTCACCTCGCATGTCCTTTGGGTTTATCAACGTGCAGTCACTACAGGCCCTAGAGTCATGGTTCAACCCCAGGCACCACCAACAAATTTGATGAGGATCTGTCACAGTCATTTGTTTGCGACAATCCTAATAGGGGTTAAAACCTGTTGTTTTGGGAGTTAGCAATGTCCACAGTAAAACGTAAATTTGTATCAAGGTATGGGTTTTAGAGACGAGAGTTAGTTCCGCATCCCAGTCTGGTGGCGCGTAAAGAAAGGAACTGATGTCAGCATGCAGGAGTGGAGCCTACATAGCCTCCACAGTGTCATTTCTGGAGCGGAATGGCATCTGTTCAGAGCCACATAGCACAACCTACCAACTCCAGAGATACTGCTGAAAAGTTTGCGGATCCAGTCTAACTCCTAGGAGAATGTTCAAAGGATGAGGAGTCTGTAGCTCTAAGTCTGTCAGAAACTGCCTGCTCTGGATCTTCGGGACTGAATAGTGTCCCTTGGAGTATCTCTAGATTGCACAAGAGTTTACTGAGGACCTCATGCGGTGGAGTATGAGCACCAACTTGACAATTGGCAGGCCACTCTCCCTTCTCCATCCAAATGTCATAGTTGTATAGGCTGCGTAATTACTTGATTGGGGAAGTGGCTGTTAGGGGCCTCCGGTTTCCTGTGAAGAGCCACATTGCAATTAACCTTTTGTAACGTCGGGTGATATGCCTGGCCCTGAGAACCTTCCTACCGACCATCAAGGGAAGGCTGGTACAGTTCCTAAAGGACAGTATAAGGAAGGATCATATGGTACTTCAACAGCTGGGCAGGGTGGGATCTTGGAACCTGTGCCTGGAGTTTATATAACTTGGTGGTAGGTGGACCAGCAGAAGAGTTAATTTTGGGAGTTATTATAGTCTTTATTGCATGATTAAAAAAGAAACCTTTGCAAGTTACAGAATTTTAAGAACGATATACCAATAAGTACATGTAAAAATGAATATAAGATCATAGCAGGCCAGCAGAAGATAATGTTAACACAGAGAGAGAGAGAGTTGGGAGTTACTTGTCATCCCTTCCATTCTTTTTCTGTTCACCCCGAACAACTCCCTCTTTAAATTATCAGTTGTGGTACGTTTTCTGAATGGCCTGACTTATACGTTGCCTCCAAATCTATTTTTTTCATTGTTGCTCAGTGTGACCTATATTTAGTCCTAACGTTCCTTATGTGCAGCCATTTAAGCCTTTTACGTTCCTTATGTGCAGCCATTTAAGCCTGTGCACAGTTGCTCACTAGGGTATTTGAAAATCAAGAAGTTTTTCTTATCACCATCACTTCTGCCCGCCGCATGAGTGAATTACAGGTGCTTTCTGTGGAACCTCCATACACCACTTTCTTCCCAGTCAAATTGGAACTGAGAGTATTCTCTGTCTTCCTGCCAAAGTTCTTTGTCAGTCAGTCGATCAGTGCTGACATTTTTCACTGTACCGCATCCCTTAAAAGAGGGATAGGCTACATCAGTTTGACTCTGAGAGAGCTTAGTTTTTCTACATTGACTACAACATTTGCTGCAAGAACTCCTACCTGCTGGACAGGCGCTCGTGACTCCTGGGCCCCAAACACTGTGGTCTCGCCGCGCCGCAAAGCTCCATCTCGCGGCCTGTGGCTGGAGACTACAGCTCCCAGCGAGCCTTGCGCCCACTTCCGCCCACTTCCTGCTGCCTGACGCTGCGCGCCCGGAGGCGCTACAAAAACAGGACACTCCCTCGGTGGAGCGGGGGGCTATCACTGGCATTTGCTGCAAGAACTCCTACCTGCTGGACAGGCGCTCGTGACTCCTGGGCCCCAAACGCTGTGGTCTCGCCGCGCCGCAAAGCTCCATCTCGCGGCCCGCGGCTGGAGACTACAGCTCCCAGCGAGCCTTGCGCCCACTTCCGCCCACTTCCTGCTGCCTGACGCTGCGCGCCCGGAGGCGCTACAAAAACAGGACACTCCCTCGGTGGAGCGGGGGGCTATCACTAGCATTTGCTGCAAGAACTCCTACCTGCTGGGGCTGTCCCACAAAACACTATAAGATATGGAAGAGGTGAGCGGACTACAGGGGATTGTGGCTCGAGCCCCCGCCGCCGCCACGGAGCGAGGAGGAGCAGATGTAGGGGGCATATTGAGGCCTGATTTTTTTTTTATGTTGGATTGTATGCTCTTCATGGCAGTGTTGGGAGACGGGGTGTTGCAGGACCGGGGGGGGGGGGGGGGGGCGGCCGGGTGGTTAGAGGGGGGGGGGGGGGCACTGTTTCATTAAATGTATCGCATACCATGACTCATGATTGTCGTCACAGTCCCTCCGGGCTTCGGAGCGCTGTGGATGTTTATCTCTGCGATTCAATAAAACCAGTTTTGAAAAAAAAAGAACTCGTACCTGCTGGACAGGCGCTCGTGACTCCTGGGCCCCAAACGCTGTGGTCTCGCCGCGCCGCAAAGCTCCATCTCGCGGCCCGCGGCTGGAGACTAAGCTCCCAGCAAGCCTTGCGCCCACTTCCGCCCACTTCCTGCTGCCTGACGCTGCGCGCCCGGAGGCGCTACAAAAACAGGACACCCCCCGCGTCGCGGGACGCGCGCGGGCGACGCCGGGCTGAGCCCGGGCAGAGGGCGGGCCGTCCGGGGACGACCAGGGACGGGACGGGCCACCAATCTTGGCAGCACGTTAAGGTACTATCACTCTGGCCTCCAATTCACTGGGGGCATTAAATAGTGGACTATACACATTTGTGCCTATTAAAAGCCCACAAGGGTGGTGAATAGCGCTATACGAAAATTGATTAAAGCGACTGGGATAAAAGAGGAACGAATAGTTAAAAACCATATAAACATCATGGCTACTAAACCTAAAACTCGTTCTACTAAGAGCAAACCAGATACACCGCTGACATTAAAAAAGCTAGGGACAGGGAGTAGTATCACGGCACCCCACAAAAACACCCCAACTGCAATAGATCTAATGCTACAAAAGGTGGCGGGCGAGATAGAACGCACAGAAAGACGTATATCTATGACATTAACTACTGTGCCGCTCTCGCCCACGCTGACTGGGGATGGTAATGGTAGTTTGCTGTCTATTAATAATACGCAGAATGATACGCAGAATGATTCCATCAATGATGTCCCATGTGCCCAGATAGTGATAGAGGATGAACCACGGATGAAGGCAGGGGAAACGGTAAGAACTAACAAAAGAAGCAGAAAAGGGGGGCGGAAATACCCACAACCACAAAATCTGAAGAAACCCGCAAGGAGTGAAAACCCAGGAGCTAGGGGAGAGGAGGTTTTCACAACAGAAACGAGAGGCCGTTTTATCCCCCCGGGATGGGTGAACGAGATAATCTTAGATCTCCAAAAGCATCTAGAATCCTTTATTATAAGCCAAATTAAACCACTGACCAGTAGACTGGACAAAATAGCACACGAAATCCAGAAGCAGGGTAAGATCAAGGAGGTACACACTATTATTCAACAAGGGAATGTGAACGCGGAAATTACTGCTCCGATCCAACTAACTCGCCAAGTTAACAACAATTGTGTGAGTAATGAACAGTGTAGCATCGTTCAGGTGCATGCCGAGCCAACGCCAACAGATAACAGGGGGCAGGAAGGCAGTATGAAACGTCAGGGAATTAGGGACAATGATAAAGGTCCGGAACAGGGAGACGCTGGACACCTGAACATAGGATTATCTGTTAGCTCCAAACAGTTTGATCCGCAATCTGGTGTTGAGCAGTATGATAGACACCAAGCTCACTTGCCATATGTAAACCTCCCACCAGAAGCTAGTCCCTTTGCAGTCATATTCACGGGGGTTCCTGAACTTAGAATTGGACAGAGAGAATCGCAGTTGGAACTTAAAGCCAAGATTGTCAATTGGCTAAATATTCACAGACCATTGCAGGGGGGTGAACAGGGGGAAATCCTACATGTAAGAAGGGTAAGTTGGGTGGGTAGGAGAAGAAAAGATAGAGAAGGTAACTGCATTATCGCAAACTTTAAAAACCCAAACCTAGTGCAATATATTCTAGACAATCAAAATAGAAACTCCACAAGCACAATTAGGACAATGCCATTAGGCTATTTTTACCCTAGGAAACCTGATGTGTACCCCCCAAATTTCAAACAGGGCACCAGAGGAAGAATTGTGGATGATCATTGGGTTAGGCATAATGATTTTACGTCCCAGTACTACCCACACCAGCTACCCCCTCAGTGGACCAACAGATTTAGCCCTCTTCAGACTCTAGATAATAATGAATGACTAGCACTACCACCCAGGACTGAACAGGTCAAGATGAGCAGGGCCCTGACCAAGGAGCTGGCAGCGAAGGAGCAAAGTAAGGGACAAGGAATGCAAGCTATAGATCCCTCTAAATATATGGAGAAAGATTGCTCCCCATCCATTGAGGTAGATTGCTTCCTACCTATTGAGACATATTGTTCTCCACCAATGGATAGTGGAAATAATAGGGAAAGGAATAGTCAAGTGATGGAGGTTAGGCCACTGCCTCAGGACCCCACTGAAGAAGAAGAAAAGGAGGGAAAGATAAATATTATATCCTGGAACGTAGCAGGGCTAGCCGCTAAATTTGAAAACCCAGATTGGAGGAAGGAACTTTGAGGCTATCACATACTTGCCTTTCAGGAAACATGGGCACTGAACCCGGCATTGTATCAGCTAGAGGGCTATAAGTGCTTTGCTGTCACAGCACAGGAAAGTAGAGCAGGTAGAGCGAAAGGAGGTTTATCTATCTACGTTGACCTAACCATAGAAGGGAAATGGTCAGTGCCATTATGGACGTCGCATACCCTTCAGCTTGTAATACTTCAAACCAGAGGACAGAAATTAGAACTCTTTAACATCTATAATCCAGGGTCCTCACAAGGGGAGAATGCTGCTGTAGCAGAGCTAAACTATAGATTAAGTGAAGAGGTTGACCGGAGAAAAGAGGGGGGAGCCCAATAATACTACTGATGGGTGATTTTAACTCTCACCTTTGTCCAAACCTTCCCACTTCACTACCAGATTGGGATGCGTGCCCACTACAAAAGGGGCCGCATTTTGAGCACTCCCAGGAAGGGACAAGACTATCTACAATAATAGATACTTATTCATTAGTCCACACTATGGATATGGCAGTACAGGAGAAGGGGGGTACGCTTGTCCCTACATTCAAGGGCAGAGGGTGTGCATCAACAATCGATTATACATTTATATCAGCTTTTGCGACACCCCGTATAACAAAGTGGAGCCCCTTTAGCGACCACAACCCCCTAGTGTTAGAATTAAGGTATATGAGTTACAGGAGAAAGATCAAAAATAGGGTGGGTAGGCTGCAGCCGGTAGACCAGGGGAGGCGACTTAAATGGATAAAAATAAACCCACAAGAATTCTACAAAGCCCTAATCCAAAAAGGGGGGAAATATGTAGAAGAATGCCTGAACCCCCAAATAGAAGGTACAGCGGTAGTAGCAGCATTCGAAGCCCTAACAAAATTAGCAGATAAACTACTGGAAGTAAAAGATTTTGCCAAACCAAAAATGAATCACCCACGTTGGTTTGACACCACCTGTTCTAAAGCATTGAGGAATCTAAAAAAAAGCTCTCAAATGCAAACCAAGGAACACTGCACTAGTAGCCAACTGTAGGCAAATTTACAAGTCTTGTGTTAGGGAAAGGAAATCAGCACTGCAGGCACAAGTTTGGGCAGATTTAAGAGAGGTAGGTGAAAAGAGGGATTACTCGGAATTCTGGAGAATTGTGAATAGACCTTGTTTTCAGGACAATACAGCACCAGCCATCATATCTACAATCCTCCCAGACGATTGGGTTACGCACTTTGAGGGCCTGTACAATAACACTAACACAGATATGCAGGAGGGAGATTGGGAGGGCGACAGGAGTGCAGAAGTAACTTTCACAGTGGAAGAGCTAAAAACGGCGATCCAAGGTCTTACCCCCAATAAAGCACCAGGACCTGATGGTACACCCCCAGACCTTTACAGAAGCAATATAGATCTCTGGGCACCAATTTTAACAATGGTCCTTAATGCAGCCATTAGATCAGGCCTACCACGTTCTTGGTCCACCGCACTGATTGTACCCATCATTAAGAAAGGGAGCAGAGAAGATCCTAAATGTTATAGACCGATTTCTTTAATTGATGTCTCTGCGAAAATATTAGGGCGGGTGATTTTAAATCGACTAATGGACTGGACGGAGGAACATCACACCATAGCGTATACACAATACGGCTTCAGAATGGGCAGATCTACTAGTGATCAGTGTTTGAACCTGTATCTGTTAACGGCCAAATACACTAAAGCTAGTAGTGGTACGATTTATATGGGGTTCATGGACTTGGCTGCTACTTTTGACAATGTCAACAGAAATAAACTATGGGCTATGATTTATAATATGGGAATGGAGGTGGAGCTCATAAATATCTTAAAAGAGCTCCATTGGAACACCTCGGCTAGGGTGCGATACAGTACCGAGGGGGGACGAACTGACCCGTTCCCCTGTTCAAAAGGCATAAGGCAAGGATGCATCCTTGCGCCTTTTCTTTTTTCATTATATATCAATGACCTGGAAAGCAACCTCACTTCCCTTGCCCTGGACTGCCCGAGAGTAGGACCGCGTCAGATACCAGTACTGTTATATGCGGACGACGCGGTCCTCCTGGCCCGTACATCGAATAGCCTACAACATCTGGTGAACGGGTTTGTGAAGTTTATGGCGGACTTGGATTTGTCTGTAAACCTAAAAAAATCATTTGTTATGGTGGCCGGCAAGAAACCAGCTAAGAAGCCTGTGTTTAAAATTGGTACACATACGTTGGAAATAGCTAATACTTTTCCCTACCTGGGCCTCTTGCTGGATGGCGATATGCATTTCAAACCACTAGTGGAGGAACATTGCTCGAAATTGGTGTCTTCAAATGGGGCTATCCTAAGCTTTGCGCATAGACTGGGTCGTTGGAGCCCTGAACAAATAATGACCCTGTACAGATCAGTTACAATGCCAAAGGCACTATATGGTGCAGAGGTGTGGGGATTCAGGGACGCGAAAAAACTGCAAACCGAAGAACATAAGTTTCTTCGTAGAATTCTTAAAACCCCACCTTCTACTGCCTCTGAAATCGCCCATACAGAACTAGGGATCCAATATATCTCGGGTCAAGTGAAGATTAGACCAATCATGGCCTGGATCAGAACATGGACTAACCCAGAGGCCGAATTAACAAGGGAAATCACCAAAGACTGTCTGCAAAGGGACAATGCGATGCAAATCCCCTGGTTAAGATACGTTAAAAATACTTTGATAAATATTGACCATCCACATTTGTTTTTTGACTTGTCGCAAATTACGATTAATTGTAAATTGACTATAAAGAAATTGCTCCTAGATAAGTTTGATACAATCAGAGCTAATGCGGCAAAGGCCAAGACGAATGTAATGGCATATGGTCTAGTAGCCAATGGGGTGGGGATGGAACCTTATCTGTTCTTGATGCATAACCAACATGCGAGATTTTTAATGTCGTTTTAGGCTCAATCTTTTACCTCACATTTTAGCCTATCCTTCTGGTTTTACCACTATGATTGAGCAGAAGGGTGCCTGCGGCTGCGACAATAGGTCTCCGCAGGACACCCTTCATCTTGTACTTTTATGTTCATTTTATCAATTGCCTAGGCGCCGATTCTTGGTTCACATCCTGAGAAAACAGAAATTACGGCACGCAAAAGCTGCCCTGCTATTCCTACAGAAAGCAAATGATACGTACACCTTGTGTGCCATCTCAAGCTTTTTAAAAGTAGCGGTTAGACTGAGAAACACAAGAAACTGATCTAACTGTGATTTTGAACTCATGTCCATCTATATTTTTGATCTATATCTCCCTCCGCTGGTGCTTAATTTTATCCAATTGTTTTTTAAATACTATTGTAAAGTTCAGAAATGTAGTTTAATGATATTTTAAAGGTAAATGTATTGTTAAAATGTATTGATATTATGTATTTTTATGATTTTTAATTGTCGAAATAAAAGCGAACTGAACTGACTACACAAGAGACCATTTTGTGGATAAGCGGATCTTTGTGAGGTTCACCGGGATCAAGAAAAGCAAATCATTGCAAAAGAGGACTATCTCCAGGTATAGCTAATCCTCTGCATTAAATTCTGCTACATGACTTCATAATCGAAGTGCACTCTTCCCACCTTCCAGCTTTGGGAGGTGCCGATGTGCAATCGATTGTGAAGCTGTGGAATCTGTGATTAGAAATATCTATTAGAAGTACACCTTGTGTAACCCTCAATAGGATGGAAACTACAGACCGCAGGATCCTACCCCATTACAATATTCCCAGTCACTAGGCTCAAACTTTTCACCTGTGCGACACTAGCTAGCATCGTCCATCACTGCACTACCCCCCGCACCACCCCAGGAATGATAGTAGAGCTGCGTATAAGCACCACCCTTGCGTGCTGACATCAGTTCCTTTCTTTCTGCACCTTCCAGCACGTATCCGGAGCTCTGCTTCCAAATATATTTGATTTCTGATAACTCCTATAACAAGATAATTCAGTCTATTAGGGAACAATGTCCACTCCTAAAATATGGGTTAGAACTGTAGGAAACAAATCTTGTTCATGCACCTAAAGACGATTCAGGACCAGGAAGGAAAGCTGTATGTTGCCGAACCCAAGTAGTAGCTGCGGGACACGCATAAGTCGCTCTCAAATTTGAGAGCATGGGCTCACTGCTCCCTCCGAGGTTGCTCTCACATGAGGTCAAGTGAGAGGTCAACGTCCATCAGTTAGTCAAAGTCAAATTCCAGATGTAAACAGAAGAAGGGGAAGCAGAACTGGACCACATCCCAACACTCTCTACCCAAAACGTTAGGGCAAGAGCAGCACAATGTTAGTCTCCAATCGTGGAGACTATGTCTCAGTTGGTCTGAGTTTGAACTGAATTTTCCAGCCCATTAGTGACACTGTATCAAATTGAAGCCTTTTTAAGGAGGCTATGTTGCAGATACTTGGCACTCTTCCAGCTCCCTGTGGCACTTCTTTGGACCACAAGGACCCGCAGGGTCCCTCAGTTTGGCTACCGCTGGCAGATCTGTCCTGGTAGTCTTCTGACCCCATTTAACCTGTCCCAGGTCCTGTACCAGGTCCGTAATTGACTTCCACTCTGGCTCCATTACTTGTATCAAGCCCTTCCTTGTCTGCGCAGTACCAACTTAATAGTCACCAGTGGGGAATCTAGTGCTAGTTCCAATGTCTGCCTCCAAATCAGCTTCTGGACGATCCTGACCAATGGGGTGTTACGAGATTACTAAAGCGCAACTGGTCACTGTCACCTTATTGCATCCCCTATACCATTTCTAGAGCGGGTGCGCCCTCCGAGGCTCCATTATCTTTTCTGCTCAATTTTCTTTACAGCTCTGATTCTGTCCTAAGCTTGTAACCACCCAGAGTTGATGATGATGGGGATGTAGATAATTTACCCCCTACATTATGATGATTATCACTTTTACATCACAGGCCAGTTGGCTTGATGTTTCCCTTGATAAAGTATTGATCTCACCATTTGGACCTCCAATAGAGGAGAGTGCTTCATTTTCAGTGGTAATTAGACGTGCAGCACTTTCTTCTGGTATGACGATCCAGCGTGTCCAACAGCTGAGTCCTTCAAATCATTCAGCATGGCTACACCCTACCCTTTCTTTCTGCTCTGCTGAATCTTCTGCTTCCACCCCAAACAGATCTAATGCCAGGGGAACACCTGTCAATCTGTTTCAAGAGGTGCAGCTTTTACTGTCCAACAGAGCCATCGAGAGGGTTCCAGTCTTAGAAATACAAGAGGATTGCTACTCTCTCCATTTCCTCATGCTGAAGGAGGGAGGGGGGGCCTTTGTCCCATTTTAGATATCTTCCACTAAATGCCTTCTTGCGAAGAATTAATAAAAAATGCTCATGCTGGCCCAGATTCGGTCTTCCCTTGACCCTAGCGACTGGATGGTGTCCTTGGATCTGCAGAAGGTGTACTTTAATAATCCTGTCCTGCAGTCTCACAGTTATTACGTGCTGCTCAAGGTAGGCCAGGGGCATATTGTTTGCCATGCTCCATTTTGGCCTCAACAAAGCCCCATTGGTGTTCACAAAAATTATAGTGGCGTTCACCGCCCATCTTCATAGTTCAGGGATACCATCTTTCCTCCATCTCGAAAACTGACTGTGAAGGTGGGCTCACCACAGTCAGTTGAAGACCACCTCCAGATGACTACAAACCTCAGGACATCGTTGGAGTTAACAATCAATGAGCCACAGTTGCACCTGACACCTTTGCAGAGGCTTCTCTACATTGGAGCTGTCCTGGATATGATGGAGTTCAGGACCTTCCCTTCATCGCAATGAGTCAAATACATTTGGGTTATGAGCCCAATGTTTCAGCTCTGAGGCTTCTTGGCCTTTTAGCCTTCTGCATCCTCCTTGTCAACTACGCCAGGTTTCATATTGTGGCTCTGTAGTAGGATCTGAAGGTCCAGTGGAACCAGCACCAAGGAAACCTGTTAGATGCCATTCGATTTCGCAGGAAACTGCACATGATCTCCAGTAGTGGCTGCTAGATCGCAATTGGACTTGCTGTAGAGCCCTCTCTCTTCCACATCCAGAGTTGATGGTGGTGTCTGAATCATCACTGCTGGGTTGATGAGATGGAGATCAGAGGACTCTGGTCTCTGGGATAAAAACGACTCTATATGAGTCTGCTGGGGTTGCGGGCCATTTGTCTGTCGTGCAAAGCCTTCCTATCTCATCTTTTAAGTGGAGACTGGTGCAGGTTTTTAAAGACAATGCCACTGTCATGTAGTACTGCAACAAGCAAGGAGTGGGGTCCCAAGTCCTGTGTGAAGAAGACTTTACACTACCGTAGTTGGCTGGATTGTCGTAGTATTTCCTGGATAGTAAACCACCTCGTGGGGACCCTTCAATGCCAGGGTGGATGAGCTCGGCTCGCAGCATCTGTTGGATCACAAATGGTGCCTACATCTGTTAGCTGAGGGCATCTTCTGCAGTGGGGAGAACCCTGAATAGATCTTTTCACCACTGTTGAAAATGCGCAGTGTCAGAGGTTTTGCACATTGGAGATTCCTCTGAGAGACTCAATAGGAGATGCATTCCAGCTAAAATTTAACACAGTACTTTTGTAAACCTTCTGAAAAAGAAGTAGCCCAAGTCATACTAGTGGCTCAGACTTGTGCCAAGAGAGTATGGTAGCCGAACCTACTTCTAAGCATCAGCCTTTGCCCTCTGGTCAGGCTCCTGCTTTGAGAGAATCTCCCAGTCGCAGCAGTAGAGCACAGTCATTTACCCGAGCCTGTGTGATCTATGACTCCATGAGTGGTGCTTGAGCAGTGAAGGTTAACTGAATTTGATCTTCTACCTGAAGTGGGTGATGTCATCTTTGCCGCCAGGCATCTTTCCACTGAGTCTGTTTATGCTGGGTGCTGGTATGAATTTGTGGCCTGGTGTGGAGTCCACAAGACGGACCTCTTAGAAGCTAAACTGTCAGATGTACTGTTGTTCATTTTTTCCTTGGCCCAGCAAGACCTTGCAGTGGGTACAATTAAAGGTTGTCGGCCCTTTTGGAGTTTTCCTCATTTTCCTCATTTTAATCGTCTGTTCAGGGGTTGGCACATTTTTCCTCCCAAACAGTTTGTGATGCTACAGTGGGATCTTAATTTGGTCTTGGTGTTTCCCATCTGTAGCCTTTTAAGCCAATACACAGCTGCTCATTGCGTTTTCTGACCTTAGTGACTGTCTTACTCAATGCGATCACTTCAGCTTGTCGTGAGTGAACTTCAAGCACTGTCTATTCAATCACCCTCCACCTTTTTTCCAGACAAACTGTGTCTTTTTACTCTTCGGGCAGCCTTCTTGCCTAAAGCTGTGACTTCTTTACATGTTGAGCAGTCCTTTACACACCCAGCGTTCTGTGCCCTGCCTCACTCCTCGTAAAAGGAGGAGAGGCTCCATTGATTGGACCCCAGAATAGTTTTAAGTTTTTACATCAATTGTGCTAAAGACCATTGGCTGGTCCCATCAGATTTCTACTGGGTTCTTCAGGGCGAAGCAACAGAATGCTGTGCAGAAGAAGACTCTTTTGAGGTAGATAGTCCTCTGCATTAAAATCTGACCGAAAAGGAGCCTCAGAAGGACAGGGATCTATTCTACCAGGGCTAAGTCTGCTACTGCTGTGGCACGTGGAGTGCCTGTCCTTGAAATTTGGCTAACTGCGATACGGGCATTGGTGCACATATTTAAAAAGCATCACTGACATGACAGCAAGGTCCGACAGGAAGGCCATTTCACCAGTTCAGTCCTGGGTGACTTTTTGAGCTGAGCCCACTCCACACACTTTCACTTATGGGGAGTACTTCTTTGCTAGCTATCTTTGGGATCCATTCTAAAGGTGAAGTGTTAGAAACGGGGGTCTCTAGTTGGCAGAGGTAGGTACCTTTGTCCAAATAGGGAACCTTGCTTCTACTCAGGGTAAGGGGAAACACTTTAAAATAACCCCTGCTCACCCCCTTGGTAGCTTGGCACAAGCAGACAGGCTTATCTCAGAGGCAGTGTGTAAAGCATATGTGAACACATACAGTAATACAGTGAAAACACTACAAATGGACACCATACCAGTTTAGAAAAATAAATAATCTTTATCTAAACCAATACAAGACCAAACGCGAAAAATCCACAATACAGTACTAAAAATAGGATTCTTGAAAGGTTGAAACAGTTCTGTTCCAAGAAAATGTTAGATGCAACACTTTTACACAAAGTACCTTGGATGCATCAAAAACTGCAAGCAAAAAGGGGCGCAGGGAAGGTCATGTGTCGGTTCCTTACACTCAGGGAAGGTGATGCACCAGTTCCTTGCTCCGGGGGAGGTGATGAGTAGGTTCCTTGCTGCTTAACAGGGGAGGTGATGTCGGTTTCTTACTGCGTCCCCCAACGATGCAACAGACTTGACGCTTCAATGCGATGCATGATCCGGTACGATGCGTCGTTTCTTCTCCAACTGGGCCTGCATCAGAATCGGTGCGGTGATCTTGTACGTCGGAGATCGGTGCACAGGATTCGTCGCACGGCAGACACTTCATCTGCGAGCAAACGCCAAGTCGATTCTTTGGCAGCGGTGATATGTTGTAAAATTCTTCTTGAACTGTTGGGATGCGTCGGAAACAGGCGATGCATCGATTTTCATAGTTCTTGCAGTTTCCAGTCCCAAAATAACCTTCAGCGGTCCAGACCACTGGCAGGCATCTCTCAGCAGGTCAGAAATCCCAGCAAAGGATTTCAGGGGGGACTGGGGGTGAATTCTTTGTGTTCCCGAGACTTTAGAACAGGAGGCAAGCTCTATTTCAAGCCCTTGGAGATCTTCCTCAAGCAAGGGACACAGCAAACCGCAAAGTCCATCTCCTTTCCTTGGCAGAAATTAGCCACTGCAGGCCAACCCCAGACAGCAAAACAGAACTGGGGCAGTATTCCTCCACGGTTTCTCCAGCTCTTCTCCTTGGCAAAGGTTCCTCTTGATTCCCAGAAGTGATCTAAAAATCTGGGGTCTGGACCCCTCTTTTTATACAATAAATCTTTGTTCTCTAGTGCAGAGAAGCTCTTTGCCCAGCCAAAATCAGTTCTGTTCGTTCTGGTGCAGCTTCCTGGCAGGAGCTGGCGACAGCATTGTCTTTGGCAGACCAGGCCCATTCAGGTGTGAAAGAAATCTCCTCCCCCTACTCTAAATGAAGCCCAGGTCTATTCAGCCCTGACCTGACTCACCTTGGAGAGGCAGGACACACCTCATCCCTCCCAAGCGGCTGCCTGGACAAAATGCACATCCCCAGCCCCTGTCACTCCAAAGCCAGACAATCAATACATAACCTAACAGAGGCACACTGGATGGTTAGGCAAGAAAATACCTACTTTCTAAAAGTGGTATTTTCAAACACAGAATATAAAAATCGTTCTCACTAAACGATGCATCTCAACATTCTGAGTTCAGGCATATCTAACTTTATTTTCCTATCTTCTGCCCATGGTCAGTTATGCTTATAAGATGTTATAAACAAACTCCCCATTCCATCCATGGGGACAGATAGCCTTACAATAGTGAAAAACGAAATTGGCAGTATTTCACTACCAGGACACACATCGGGCATGTCCTACCTTACACATACACGTCACCCTGCCCACAGTGGTACCTTAGGCCTACCTTAGGGGTGACTAACAAGTAAGAAAAGGGAAGGTTAGGGCCTGGCAAGTGGGTGCACTGGCCAGGTCGACATGGCGGTACCAGACTGCACACAGACTCTACAATGGCAGGCCTGAGTTAGATTTACAGGCTGCTCATCAGTGCTGTAGGCCCACTAGCAGCATTTGATTTACAGGCCCTGGGCGCACACAGTGCACTATACTAGGGACTGACTAGTAAATCAAATAAACCAATTATGGAAACACCAATCCATAACATTTTAGAAAGGGAGCACTTGCACTTTGGCACTAAACAACAGTGGCAAAGACCAGCAAAAACACAGGAGGCAAAGGCAAAAAATACAGGGGAAACCCCACGCCAATGATGCCAGGTCTAAGATGAAGAATCTGCAGTTAGAAGTATTCAGCAAAACAAGTAACTTATCTTCAGTAATGCTCTTTCAGATACTCTATCTAACTGCAGATTACTCACCCTTCCTGTTCAATGGAGAGGCCCCAAGTTGGCATGCTGCACACTGGTGCCAATAAATGTGACTTGCGCCACGTCGCTGAATGCGGAAAGAGTCAATCAATAAACTGATTATTGGTACGCAAGGATGGTGCTTATATGAGGCTCCTCTCCATCATTTCGGAAGTGGTGTGGAGCTGCATGGCGGCATCAAGGAGCATTTTTTGAAAGGTTTCCATATGCAGCCTGATGTCTGGTGAATACTCTAAAGGAGAAGAATCAGCCTATCAACCAGAGCGAGAACTAAAATACAGATCCTTCACTGCCCTCCCACCTGCCCGTTCTGTAGAGTGTACTTCTGTTCATCAAATTGGGTTCCACGTTAGATTTTGGTGCGCTGTCACCTGCAATTTGAACAAAGTGCTCTGCTACTTAGAGTGCAGAAAAAAAACATTAAGAAACTGACATCAGTGCGCAGGTGTGGTGCTTATATTTAACTTCATTCTGTTACTTCCAGATAGCAGGAAGTCATTACAGAAGTCCCCGTTGCCACCTAGCAGCACACATGATGCCTTCGTCCTATTAAATCTTCTATGACATGCTTTTTTCTGTCTTATGTTTATGCAAGAATAAATTGTTTGCATTGTTTTTAAATCTGTTCATAGCATATCTTTATCCTATTATTCTTTTTATTTGCATTTACACTCCGACTCAGAACACTGACTCATCAACTGCTGTCTTTCTTTCGGTTCGTTCACCTACCTTACAAGTCTACTATTTTTTTTAGTTCTCCTCTTCCTATCCTCGGGTACGGTGACCTCTTTTACTTCAGTATTTAAACACATGTTGTAAGTGCTCGGCTTTCTGAGGCATCCTTGACATCTTGTTAACTTTGTTTATTTGACAATGTTGTCTGTTCTATTGTAGAGTAGATTTATTTTTGTTAAGTAATTCGGTAATAGCAACTAGGGGAACTGGCATATGAGAGGAAGAACTGGAGATCAGATTTACTTACCTGAACATAAATATCTGGACATTTAGAGAACCTCCTATGTCTATCAAACTCCTAGCCCTCACCAAATTTAGAGAGACTTTTTGACTGTAATTTTAATAAACTGAACCATACTCCTGCGTTAAAAAATGAGACCATCAATTTGTTCTATGTTGGTAATCTACTGCCGGAGGCCAGATAGTCCTCATGCTAGATCAGAGCCTGAGTTCCTCCCGTACTTAAGAGTCTGAAAGATTCAATTACACAACACCTAACCCATCAAGGCTTCTGCGTTTGAGGGGAACCACTATATTTGCTGTTTGAAGATCTTTCCACAGCACCTTCTCGGTTCCCAAATATACTTCTTTAAATTATTGCTCCATTGTAAAGGTTTACCAAATGGATGTTTTATTAACAGAACTGATGGGCATGGTACTACTTCGTTGAACTGCACTGCTTAGTAATATTCTTTTGTAAGCATAACATCAATTGCATGGAACACAAACTCCCAGTTGTTTCTCAAAATGAAAGAAAAGGCAAAGAGTCTCAGAAGATTGAGTATCATATCTCCAAAGTTTTCTTACAACACTTTTGACCACTCTAGATTGCCGTTGCGACCTAACCTCAAACAGCAAATTTTCTGCCTCTGTTATTCTTGTCAAAGAATTCTGGAGACGTGCTGTGCACAAATAAATGGGGCAAGCAAGTAGTGGTACTGGGGTTCTGATTACAACCTCTTTAGCCAGTGTTTGAAAAACACATTGAAATTAAGTTCATGGAGATCTTTTACACTGTCCAATCGCCCTCATCGTTGACATAAGAAAGAGAAGCTTTGGCAGTGCCAATAGTCTCACCAGTGCAAGAGCTATTGGCCACCTTTCTAATGTGTTTTAACCATGTTGTACACCAGCATGGCTGCTTTTCAGCATGACTAACGGTTAGCGGCGTAGAGGGTCAGAGTGGAATGGCGAAGTGTGAAGTAGTGTTGTAGAGTGGCGTGGCATAGTGTTGTGTATTGGAATGGCATAGGTTCACATTCAGTAGAGTAGACTGGAGTGGACTGGTGTACAATATATTGGTGTAGTATGTTGTGGAGTAGTGTGCAGTCGAGTGCAGTGATGTAAGGTGCACCAGTATAGAATGCAGAGTTGTAGTTTAGAGTGCTGCATAGTGGAGTGCAGTGGCACGCAGTAGTATAGAGTGGCGCAGAGTAGAGTGCAGTGGCGCATAGTGGAGTATGCTTAGTGTGGTAGGGTGTGGCCATTACAGACTACATATTTTCAATTGAAATGACCATTACGTTTGCACAGACATCGAGTTTTACTAAGGAAACTATACAGTTTACAAATGCTTGCAT
Source organism: Lissotriton helveticus (assembly GCF_964261635.1). Taxonomy (NCBI): domain Eukaryota; kingdom Metazoa; phylum Chordata; class Amphibia; order Caudata; family Salamandridae; genus Lissotriton; species Lissotriton helveticus. Next base: position 1,397,949,310 of record NC_136067.1, read on the forward strand.
AGTTCATTTAAATGTTGCTGTATGCCAGAAAAAAAAACCTTCCTACCCCCAGTATCTAGCAAGATTCACATAAATCCTTTTACTTTGGAGTCCGAGAAAGAAAAGTAATCAACAAGCTCATTCTGAAGGCAGAGACTGACATTTGACCTCTGTCTTTGAATGCAAAGCAAATGTGACAAGAGAAGAAGAAGATTTACCGGCTTGTTCAGAGATAGGAGCACTCTTGGAAGAATACAAGGAGGTAGGCTCTTTGGAATGGCCAAAGTCACTCTGGACAGTCAGAAACAAATAAACTCCAGAAAATGTGAGTTACAAACAGCAAAGCCAATGGTAAAAAATGGGCGGCATGCATTTCCAGGGAAGCTTTCCGAATGCCCCCATGATGTCTGTAGCAAACCAGACAGCTGTGCTCTTTTGTAGGCTTAAACCTAAAAAGCACTGTGATGCAGCCAGAGATAAGGCAATTTTCTTTTTTAAAGTGCATTAGCACTGGATATATCATAGGGTTTTTTATATTTTTAGCGTGCTGCTATACAGCATTTTTACAAATCAATGCCAAATAAGAAATGCCCATGCTGCACATCATGAACAAAAAGGCTATGGCAGAGCTAACAGTCTGAAAGGCAAGACCCATTTACTTTGCCAATGCTTGTTAGGTCTGAGCAAATCAGTTACTCTCCCCATGCATGAAAAAGAAAAAAAATAATAATGGGCACAAAATCCTACCACATAAAGAAAACAATTGCGCCCATGTCTTAGTGAAAATAGATTAGGGAGCAGATATCTGTTGTCACAATAAAAACAGATAACATATATTGTCACAATAAACGGGCATTTCAAAGGGGGAATAGAAAGCTTCTCTGAACATAGCTACAAAGGACAAGAGTTTCAAAAAGAATGACAGGGAAGAAGAAAACAAATCAAATAAAGGTAGTAGTACCTCAATCACAGAACGATCAGCGGAAGGACAACAATCAAGCTGAAACCATCAGTACTTGATCAGTGCTCCAGCGGAAAGAACAGGAAGTGAAACCAGCATGCGCAGGGCCAAGTAGAAGGCAGCAAATTAGAGTGACAATGAAGCCAAAAAATGTTAAGCAGTGGCAGGCTACAAGCCCCTTGCTGTATACGACATGCCTTGCAAGCAAGAGCGCATGCAGAGCATGCACTGTCGCAGGTAAGACCTAAACATGGCAAAATAATGAAGTAATACTACTGCACAATCTGCAGCAGAACAAGGCACAATTTGATTCTCTCCTGATACACAATGCAAGTACCCGTGGGTAGAGTGAATAATACTCCTCTTTTGTGTGCATCAAACCTGTGCATCGAGAGGCAGTGACCCAAATTACATATGCAACCAATGTTGTCTGACATGCATCGGATTTTAGGCTTTTAAGTCTAAAGCACCTCATGCCACATTGTTTAGAATATTTTTACTTCACTGGCAAAACCTGCAAGTGCTGTGCTTACACATGGTGTGAATTTAATAAGGGTCTCCAACTGTGGGTTAAATGGGTCCATGTTCCGGTAAAAATCAGGTTGTTTCACCACATCTGAAATACATGTTCAAGCAACAGTTTGATAAAGGTTAAGTGTATGAAAGTGCCCCTTTTTTGTATGGTTAACCCCAACTTTCTGGCAGATACCGAATGCCAACTTGAGTGTGTGTGCTGGGATCCTGCTAAGCAGGCCCAGGACCTGTGTTCTTTGCCAAAACTGTACCTTTGTTACCCACAATTGGCACCCCTCTGGGCCACCTGTAAGTCCCTTGGAAAATGTACCCCTGGTACCAAGGGCCTTGTGCCCAGAGAGGGCCTCTGAGGGCTGCAGGATCTATTATGCCACCCTTGGAGGCCCCTCACCTTAACACCCACACCCTTCCAGAGCAGGCTGCATGTTTTGGTGCAGACCAAACTGAAGAGTTCACATGGCACACATCCCTGTTTGCCATGCCCACCAACACTGCTTGTGACATGGGTAAGTCACCCCTCTAGCACGCCTTACAGCCCTAAAGGCAGGGTGCACCATATCACTGGTGAGGGCATAGCTGCATGGTCAATATGCCCCTACAATGTATGTGCCATTCACGGACATTGTAAGTGCAGTGAAGCCATTTTGAGTAAATGGGCTGGGAGTTTGTCAACACAAACTCCACAGCAGCTCCATGATGGTTTTACTGAAGTCCGCACACTCATCGCCAGACTACATGATGTCGGCATACAAGGAACAGCCCTAGACTGGATCCGATCATTCCTCACCGGAAGAAGCCAAAGAATCAGACTTCCACCTTTCCTCTCCGATCCCACGAATATTACATGCAGAGTCCCACAGGGGTCGTCACTGTGCCCGCCCCTCTTCCACATCTACATGGCCCCCCTCGCCACCATTGTCCGACAACACAGCCTCAATATCATATCCTATGCCGATGACAACCAGCTCATCCTCTCCCTCACCAAAGACTCCGCCACCGCCAGACTCAACTTCCAAAAAGTGATGCAGGAAGTCGCAGTCGGGATGACCAAAAGCTGCGTAAAGCACAACGCCAAGAAGACGGAAGCCCTCATCCTTGGAACCACCCCGTTAGCATGGGACAACAGCTGGTGGCCGACCGCCCTCGGAAGCCCACCGACCCCCTCGGACCACACCAAAAACTTCAGCATCATACTCGACTCATCCCTCACGCAAGACTTTCAAGTGGATCGCCCCCGCAGTCAAGGAAGACAGTCCCCCACGCACTCATCACCAGCAGACTTGACTATGGAAACGTGCTCTAGGCCGGCATAAACAAATCCCTACTCCGCAAACTCCCGAAGATACAGAACACCGCCACCAGACTCGTCCTCTGCACCCCTCGGCACGAACACAGCCAACACCTACGAAGGCTCCACTGGCTCCCCGTGGAGAAAAGAGTCACCTTCAAAATCCTCACCCACGCCTACAAATGCCTACACAACACCAGATCTGAATACCTCAACGACAGAATCAAATTCCACATACCCAAAAGGAACCTCCAATCTTCCAACCTTGCACTGGCTGAAACCCTACGCATCCACAGAGCCAGCGAGGGCGGAAGATCCTTCTCCCACATCGCGGCCAAAACATGGCATGAGCTCCCGGCAGACATCAGTCACGTCCCCTCCCTGAACACCTTCAGGAAGACTCAAGACCTAGCTCTTCGGCTGAATGGATCTGCTGACATCGGTGTTCCCCCGTCCCTCCCCTCCCCTCCCCCCTCAGCACCTTGAGACCCTCACGGGTCAGTAGCGCGCTTACAATAACCTGATTGATTGATTCATCTTAATTCGCCAGTCGTTGGTTCCCTTCTCCCAGTCTTCTGGCTCCAGCCTGCAGCCCTTTTGGCGATTGACATCCTCTGTTGTAAAGCACTGGGCTCCTGACACCTACTGAGCCCCCGCTCACCCCTGCGCTGCTGGTGGTGTGGACTTGGTGCCAACCTGGGACCATCTTTGCCCTGAATTTAATCCTAGGAGCTTGGCCCCTGAGACAGAGTGGCCTGCTCGTGAGCCGTCCCCAACGAAGATGCCCCATTGGCTAACCCTGGCATGCTGCACACAGCCACCTTAAAGCTGCTGGTGGTGCCCCTTGAGTGGCAACCTGAAACTGGAGGAACATTGGTTCTACCCTCCAAAACTCCAACTCTGAAACCGTTTACTTACTTGCAAACTTAACACTTAGTTTTTCTCCAAAGCACTGAATGGTGGGTTTTTCTCTGAAAATGTTAAGTGTTCAACTGTCTTGTACTGCAACAAAAAGTAACTTAGTGCCCTCACAAGAGTTAACCTGTTTCCTAATGTCATGTGTTGCTTGAACTGTATTAGGAGTTTGATTCATGCTAAACTAGAAAAGTAATCTACAAGTAATCTCAGGTGCTTTTGAACGGTTTTCTCATCTGCAAAAGTATTCTGAATGTTCCTACAAATCCAATGTTCATCGCATTTTGAAAAGTAACATTGTATGAAGAGTTTAACTTACCTGCTACTAAGTATAACTTGTTTCTAGAAATAAAACAACAAAGTAACAACGTTTTATACCAAACAATTGGTATGGATTCAGTCTTCGAGTGTGTGACATCATTTCTTGTCTGGTGTGTACAGTAAATGCTTAACACCACTCTCCTGCTCAACCACACTACCACAGAAGAGAGCAAGGTATTATTTACTTTAGCCTCTGCTATACCTCTGGGGATCCACTGGACTCTGTGTACACTATACTTTACTTTGGTATAGTATATACAGAGCTAGCTTCCTACATTTCCACAGGATGAGTGTTTGTGTATAACATGAACGCCCCCAATGTGCTCCTCATACATCCTGGCTCTTCCGGTGTATCAGTGACTTTCTGATACTGTGAACAGAAGATGTTAAACCAGATAAGAGGCCCTGTGCTAAGACGATGGTTATTGCAGAGTTCTTTAGGAACCGGAGTATTTACCGACTTGTGTGTAACCCAGATAACTGGGGCTGTTTTATATCAAGCATACATTTTAAGCATATAGCCCCCAAAAACCAATAAGGGCGGGGGGCATAAAGGACATTAATCAGGCGATAAAGCCTTCCCATGCCAGTGACCCGTCTATAAAGGCAGGCTGCAGGATCAATTCATCTTCCACAAATCGAAAGAACTTTGAAATGGGTTGGTGCATGCTAAGTTGCTCAAGGATACGTCTGCACTGTTTAACGTACCGACATTGTTATTGAAATGACTAATGACTTCACCTTTCTTGATCACTTCTCGAAAATCGCCTTTGACAAACAAAACACAGATCCGGAGATTATAATGGGACATTAAAGTGAAGAAAATACAAAGGTTAGGATGCTGCCACAAATTTAGACCTCGTAAACAAACGTTGGGATTAATTAAAGTATTTGTAAAATACTAGGATGGACATTCTAGACGCTACAAAGAACTTGATATTTTGGCACAAATGTGATAATGCTGGGGTAACTGGGCCGTATTCACAAAGTGAAAGGTATTTTCAAAAAATAAAGAGGGGAATGCGCAGTTGTAATAAAAACCTCTGCATTGTCACGATCACTTAACTAAATGTAAGAACAGAAAATGAACGTTGTCTGAACTAGCAAAAGGGTCAGTAAAGATTAATACCAGAACAGTCCTCTTTATCTGACATTTATGAATAGCTATGGTAATAAGTGTAACAAAGGGAAGCTGCAAAAAGAAAGGGCAGAAAGTGCCAACAGAGGCGGATGTGTGGAAGGATGAAACAACTCGGATGGAGAACAAGTGGATGAATACCTTGACAAATCCGAATTCTACTTTTATTGCCAAAATTCAAACCATTTTAGTAAGAACGCAGCTAGCAAACTGAATGACAAACACCAAAAGGAAATTAGCTGGATTGACAAGCGTGCCTGCACCCACCAAACAGCAGAGTACCCCCATCACAGCAGCTCCGATCAGAGTGCGACAGCTGGTCTTTTCCGATGAGGAAATTATAGAGGGCAGAGTGAAAAGCGAAGCAGAGCACGAGAATTGTTAAAGGGGCAGGCAACAGCCATTCGGAGGAGTAGGTCGTGTGGGTGCACGTTTTTAAGTTAATTGTTTCTTTCCTTGTGATACATTGTACTTCACAGCTTTCAATTATTAAAATCATTGCAAGCCCACGCTTACTTTGTAACATAAAGGACGCGTAACAAAACAAAAAAAACAGGCAACAGCAAACATGGGCAGGAAACAGAAAAAAATTGCCCCGCAAAACGAACAAATAAAACACCGAAGCTTAAAGCTACCAGTACTGGGGTAGTGCTCCGTGGGAGGGACAAAGAGGAAGGATTCACCACTAGCAAGCAAACAATTTTAAGGACAATAAAAAGCATGAACAACCAGCATTTGCAATGCAATAGGTCTCGCATTTACAAGAGTTTAAGCTATTGGCATTGTAAATGGCAATGACTTATCTGTTTTGATAATTAAGACATAAATAAAAGGCATTGTCATTTACAATGCTAATAGCTCAAACTGTTGTAAATGTGAGACCTATTTCATTTAAAAGATGCGCCCGCCTTTGTCCCGTGCTGCTTGAAAAGTGAAAGCGCGCATGGCGTGCTGAATTTTGCAGGAAAGCATGTCGTGCCTACATTAGGAGAAACGCATTAAAGAAAATAGTGCTTACAGGCTAAACAACACGTACCGTGTAACAACAGAAGTAAAAGGGCCAGTCCTCATGGGAGGTTACAAATGTAGACAAGGCGGTACTAAGGAAGGATTAACAAGCCTATTAACGAATCAGAAGCCAGCATTTACGAAGGACAATGACACAACCCAATTACAAATATGTGCAGAGAGTGTGTGGGGCTTCAAGTCCATATTCCAATACAGCATGCCTCACAGAGCAGCACATACCCGGCCCAGCTCGACCTAAATATTATCACTTTTTAAAAACTCTGCGCTGTTAATCTGCACAGGTGCTGGGACTGGACTTCTTAAAAGACATCATGGCGAGTCATCGAAAGACACCATTTTCTGTTTTTACACATAAAACTTGGAGCAGCTCAGACCAACACACCTGACAACAATGATTTGTGAAAATGCAATCTTGGAATGGAAGATTGGTGTCCCGGTGACATGGAGCTATCTGGTCTACCTGGGTTCGACATCGTGTTATATGTCTGCGTGCTGTAAACACAGATTTCTTCACAGCCTCCCATCACCTAACTCCAGCACTTTAACCCATCATAGGTGCATGGACCAGCGGGGTGAAGGGGCTGCCAGACAGATTCATGGCAACTGAATTCCTTCAACAGCCATTGATTTGTAAAGGAAAGTCCCAGGACTGGAGCACTTTAAAAGGGAAAAATAGAAAGCATCCTGGTAGGTATCCCAATGTGAAGGAGACATGTAGAACCTTTACACAGAAGTTGGAATTTAACCTGTTGACTGCTGCCGTCTGTGACCGGTCGTCGCAAGCACTACCTTAGTAGTGCTGCGCACGTCCGTTGTCCGACGCGGCCCCACCCGTTTTTCGAACGTTGAGCACTGGCGCAGAACGTTCGAAGCAGCCAACGGGTTACAATATTTTCTGGTTAAAAAGTTTTCCTTGTTCACAAAGTACTCTAAATATTTACAAATGATCATAATACTTTCAGGAAAAACAGTAACTTGACTTTTAACATTCCAAGTGAGCAGAAAGAGCCGCCCTGGGGACATGAAATAGTCATCATAATGAGAGGAACCCAAGCCCGAGAGAGCGCCTCGCAGCCGCAAAATATAGCGCTTTGGGCACTAGAAAGTTGGATGGACTTCCAGCAGCCAGGGGTTAATGCCGAGTACAGCACAGTCTGCAGTGAGCGCCCAAAGACCTGCATCCGGGGGCGTGACACTAGCTCCTGGGGGAGTACCCTTTAGGGACCCCAACACCTTCAGAGGGCCCCATATTCATCCCAGAGCATTTTAATGTGGGTGTGATATTGGAGACCGGCAACCGAAGACCTGCATCCGGGGGTGTGAAACTGGCCCTGGCGATGCGGAGGGTGGGGAGTATTTCTCAAGGGCCCCAACACATTCAGGGAGCCTCATATTCAACCCACAGTATTTGAATATTTGTGTGCTATCTGAGACCTGGTGGGCCTTATCACATTCTGCTGGGGGTGAGAAACATTATTCTTTACGCTGTTGTCAGGATCCGCGTTTGAGAGCACATTTGCATGACCACGGCCACCCCCAAAAGCAGACTGTACTCTCCAGCACCCCAAACCTGCTCCAATATTAAACACAGGTAGACATGAGCGTGGCGCCTGCACAATGTGGGGTGCACAAAAGAGTGTTTCCCTCACACCCGCAAAGTGATTAACCAGGTCCTGGTACTTCGGTGCGTGAGTAGTTATTGTGGTGTCTGTGAGGAGGACCCCTGTGGAGTGTAGATCCTAGATGAGCTGTGAATTATGAGCAGAAAAGCTAAAACCAGCGCTTGTGTGCACGTGTGAAAACGGTGGAAGTGAGAGACTTTAGGGCCTGGAAACGGCAGAAGAGTGCACCCGCAATACTGTATGTTGTGACCGCAGGAATTGTGCACAGTTGTGTGTGTGCAGCGTACGGTGGTTGTAAGTGCTGGAGGGGAGCCCTAATGCCTGGTTTCTGGGGTCTGAGAGTGGGGTCAATGTGTACATACTGTGTGCAGGAAAGGGTTTTTTGTAATTGACATCAGGCACTGTGCGTGTTTTTATATTGCTTACATTAAAAATGAGCTTTTCAAGTGTGAATCAGAAACATATTTTAGATGTTTTTGACTTTAAAACGAGAGAGTTGTTGGGCAGTTTCTGCCCTTGCATCAGGGCCCAAGGCACCCTTGCTGCTTGTTAAGAGCGGCCTTGCACAGGGGTGTGACACTATGGCGTCCCCGAGAGGCCTCAGTGCTCGGTGCGGGCCTTTGTCATATATCCGCATTAGGCAGGCCAGCACCAGGGGTGATTCCTTCTTGAGGGCTGGTGTCTGCTCACGGATCGCGCTCTTTAGCAGCTGTCTGTGAAATGACCGTCTGCCTCCACTGGTTGGGCGTAATGTTGAGGAAAATGCTAATGTCAGATAAGCTTGCTTCAGGTGTCGCTTCTCCAGCTTTGGTAGTAGGTCGATTATAACATGTATCGTGCAAGCTATCAGATTCAGATCTTTCAAATTCTCATCCCATTCATGCTGCTGACGTTTCACTCTCTCTATTAACGTATCAGCATCATACAGGGAGTAGAGCCAGAAAGGCCAGGATGTCAAACTTGTACAGTGAAACTTCCTTTTCTGATACTTGTACCACCAGCCTTGTTCGTGCTGATCCTGCCACCGGGAAGGTTTGGAGGATGGGTACACATGACACCTATTGAGGGAATCCAGCTGGACACCTGCCATGGTGGAAGGCAATACTTGCTCAGGAAGAATCTGCATCTTGGCTTGTTGGATTCCATCGGTCTGTGTTCTTATTTCCATCACTTTGAATCGCTATCTTCCAACAGCTTTCAACGTGACAGTTTCAATGGCAAACTCTTGTTCTTCTCTGTAGACGTACATTTCTGCTGTTGTCCCAAACCGTGCATCTATTTCACGCCCATTGCTGCATGCAAGGACTGCGAATGTCTGATTACTCTATCAAATTACGCACCATGCGGACCTCCTGCTGGCGAAAAAGCTGGAGCGGCAATGTCTGCCCTGGGATGAGCATCACCATGACGTGAGGGAGCACCGGAATCATTTGGCAGCTGTCTTCATCGTGCACTGTCCTGCCATGGAACTCCTCCAAGTCAGATCCTAAATACGTGTGTAAAGTTGGCAGACTTGTATCAAAGTTAATAATGTTGGGCTTTTCAGCATCCTTGTTGTCATGATCTTCCACTTCCATCTCATTCTCCTCATTTTCATCACTCTCCTGGATGAGCTGCAGGTGGTTCGCCATGAGGCCAGGTGCCGGTCTCGGGTTATGCGCACGATTGTCAACGTCTCTCTGCAAGCTATCAAAAACACCATCAGGATCAGCACCATCAAAAGAGACAGGCGGGGGACTGGGCAGAATACAATGGAAAAGAAAGTGAAAGCCCGCCATGCTCGTGTTCTACAGAAACGCTGTCAGGAGCCGTACACATGCACATCGCCTGTCCGAGCGCGTGCACATCTCCTGTCTCCCTTCCAAACGAAAATCGACGATAATAGATCTCGCCAAGGCGAGCAGTGCATGTGCTGCGTCGCTAGGCGAGACCTAAAAAGGCAATGTGGGGGTTGTAAGCCCACAAAGTGCATACAATATGTCTCCAAGAGAGTGTGCAAGAGTAGGAGATATCTGTGTGCCACCTGAAACGATTGTATTTGATCCCCCACTCTCCCCCTGATATTGACTAAATATTATATTTGAGGCCTCCTCTTCCTTCTTCCTCCCCCCCTCCCCTCCCCCCAATCATATCCTTTTTCTATTGTTGTCTATGTACTGATGGTCCGCCCTTGTACAGTCTATTTGCTTTGTGTAATTTATGGATACCTTGCTGTTTTCTCTGTTTATTTTTTAATAAAAAGAAATATTTAAAAAGAAAAGTGTGCAAGCGCGGTCTAGGCTCTATCTAAACAAATTACAAAATGGCTCCCTTAAGTTACCTGGGGAAATTACGATGCCCCATGGGAAAGAAAGGTTAGCACTCTCAGAGCCTATCTGACAGGTAATCAAATTACTTCCACTTATTGACGCCATTTGAAAACCAGTGAAGGTCCATGGTGTTGCCCATGTCTGTTTGAGAATAGCCTAGCAAATTCACATTTATCAGTGAAAGCCTATATGAGACCGAAATGATAGGGGAATGTGACTACGGTGACACTGCCACAGGAAGCAAGACCACTGGATTCCCACAAGGAGAGCAGCTTGGCAGTAAACATCCATTTTCATTGATTGAGTGTATAGCGCAACGTTTTCAGACTCTCCCTTTGATGTCTGTTAGTCTTAATAACGTTTGAAGTGTTTGAATTTACTTTCTTTTCTGAACTGTCTTGTTCAACACTACCCTTCCTCCAGGTGAAAAGATAAACAACTGTTTCCTTTTGAGAGTTCTATTTCCAACATTTTACAAGTTATAACTTAGTTGATTTATTCTCAGTGCTGTTTTGCCAGATGTTTAAACGTATGCGGCAAAGCCATATCTTGATTTCCTAATCCTTAGTGATGGAGACAATCACTAGATTATGTTAGTTTGACATGTGTCGTTCAAATCTGTAATGAAAAAAATAACAGCACATGAGATAATTAGTCCTTAGTACGTGTAATTACATATGTTGGTAGCGAATATGAAAATATGTTGCACATGCTAAAATGTAAAAACAATTCCAAATACGTTTTAGAACTGTTTTGAATATTTTTATCAGCTCAGTCCCAACCCCCACGACGGGCTTTTTCTTTCAAAAGATCTAAGCGTTAACTTGCCCTTCTATAGTGGCATAAGTTGCCAAAGTAATTAACCTGTTTTTTTACCTTTTCCAAACACATCTTACAAAGTTTGTGTTCAAATGGAAAGCTAGTATATTAATTATTTTTTTTAACAAAGTAGGTTTAATTTTCAAAGCATTTTTAAAATGTCTCTTCCTGAATCTACCAACATTTGTCTTAACAGCATTTCAGATTCAGTCAGGTTATGCAGAATGAGAAAATTAGTCTAGGTACTACAGTAGCCGCAAATTAGATACCTCACCCTAATAGTGTCTGTGTTTAAGATCCAGTGTAGGTCCAGGTAAACACCTTCTGAATTTCTCAGTATGACATGGTGGATCTTCAGGCAAATATTGAGCATGCTATTTCATTAAAAACCTCTAAAGACCACAGTCACAATGTGAAGCTGCTTTTATAGAGCTAGACTAACATCCACAGAGATGTGTAAGAGGATGAAATTCTTAATAAAACTACGTATTCGCCCCCTAAACGTTTAATATTTACTTCATACAGTGATGAAAAGGAAATATACAAAATAGTCTCACCCCTGATTAATAGTTGATTTTAGTTTTAAGAAGATTACCAATTGCAGTAAGTGTAAATAACTGCCAAATAGAGATGGTATGTTTTGGTATTTCTAAAGTTCGAACCTAATTGGCTAGCAACAGAGTCCTCTGCACGGGCATGGCTCAGTGGGTATCTATCCAAGGGAATGTAGATAATGGGTTGGATATCAGACTGTCTGAAGTAGTGTTCCTTGAAGAGGTGAGTTTTGAGTTTTTTTAGCTTTCTTTTTTTCCAGCTTTCTTTTAGTTGGTGCTGTTATGTGAGAAGGGATGTTGTTGCAGACCCTAGGCGCATGTGCTGAAAAGGATTTTTGTTTTCTGCTTCCTACACTGTTTAGTGTCTAATCTAGCAATCTCAAAGCACCTCATCTGATGTTGACCTCCAGATATTAGTGTTTATTTGCTTGGTAGACTGAGGCCTTGTAAGTTCAGCGAGGGAAGCCAGTGTACATCCTTTAGTGTGAGGGTGATGTGGATGGATTTCGTCAGCCACTTGAAGCTTCTATGCAAAGAATGCTTTTCAGGAGAGCGAGGGTTATCTTTGGGATGCCATTGTGTAGGGTGTTGCCTCCCCCTAGGTGGGAGAGGACTAGTGCTAGTTCTGCAGACTTCTCCTGGAAGAAAGATTTTGCTTTTTATAGGAAAGAAAGTTACATGCCTGAATATTGATGATGCTGTCTGCATTTAAGGATCCAAAGTGTTCCAAAACAGGTTGGAAAGGACATTGACAGAACGGAGCCCGGGGGACTCTGCAGGGGACTGTGAGCGTCTTTATTCTGCTTGCTCTTATCTGAGCGAGTTGCTGTAAGTTGTTGAGAGGATGTGAACCAATGTAGGACCGTACCAGTGAAACCTATGCAAGTTTTCAGGGTGTGGTTTAATGCTAGATGATCAACCTTGGGGAGCTGCAGAGAGGTCGAGGTGGACCAGGGTGCAAGGGCCATTTTTTCAGTTGAAGAAGAGGGTGTCATCGACTGCTTGGAGGGTGGCAGGTTCAATACTACAGTATGTTTTCAACCCTGATTGATAATCTTGAAGTAGATTATTTTTGCTGATGTGCTCCTGTAGCTGTGTGGCAACTGCTATTTTAGTGCTTTTTCCAGCAAATAGGCAGTGAGTTAATGGATGGAAGTTGGCAAGTTTGGCCGGATCTAGTATAGGTTTTTGAGCTGGGTAGGATCTATCCAATCTGATAGAGACATCTAGCCGCAGATGCCTTACTTTAGAATCGTCCCCCAGGCGTGAGACTGGATCCTAAGTTTTTTTTAATACAGCACACCCGTGTATCGGAAGAGGGTGTCACACGACTTCGTAGCAATGTCATTACGCGATGTGACATCGACTGAGTTCATATAAACCCCTCGCCTTTGCGCTAACGTCGGTTCCTTTTATCCACGCATGCATTGTGGATCCGGAGCATTTAGGGGGCTGTTTTACATCTCATCTCCACATTTGGTGTGAGAAACAGTATGCTTTGTGTGAAACTTTGCGATTCTTTAGACGATTTTGCCTGACCCTTACTCCAGTCTGTTACGATTATAGTAGTGCATTTATTCTGCAGTGCAATTTTGTTCTTTACACTACATTCCACAACATATGGCTTTTTGAATTACTTTTACTTCTTGGCGCAAAACTCATGCCGGGCTCCTTCAGCTCTAGCAACAGTTTTTCAGCTGTTTAATTGTATTTGATTGATACCAGATATACAGGTTTTGCAGTTTGCTTTACTCTGCAGAAGAGCTCAAGCTCAAGAGTTGATATTCCACATGGTACGTTCCGTACTCTATGTGGAATATTTTTGTATGCTATGTGAACATTTCTAAATATATGCATGGTTGGGATTTTCAGCTTGTGCACTATGGGACTCTCATTTGAGGGTGCAGAGTTCCACTCTTTGTGTAGGCCTATTTCTCTCACATACGATATCATACATTCGAGACGTTTGGTACCCCTTGTTAGGTACTTTTGATATTTGTCAGTATATATGATCATTGTTAGCCACAAGATTATCATCTGATGAGTCTTAAAACACTTTGTGTTTTGTCCTTCAGGTTTTGTCTTATAGCCATTGCTATTTGATTGCCTCTTCCACCCTTTCTTGTAGACATGGTTGGTTTGTATATGTCCCTTGGTCATGATTGTTTCTTTTCCTGTGATTGTATTGGTCTCCCGGGAGACTTGTCTCTCCGTCAATTCTATTTCTTCTATTATGAAGGGTACTTAATACTCTTGAATCTTCTGGAGTTGTTATAATGCTTTGCGTTATTACTAAAGGTTTTTTCTTTCTGATGGTATTTTCCCTCTAATGATGTACCTTTTCTTCTCTCTGAAGGTATTCCTGTATGTAGCAATGATGGGACTAGGTTTTTGCCTCGTAGCTTCTACTTTTCGTAGATGGCTTTTATTCTTTTCTTACTGGATCGTTGCTCTTCTAGTGGACAACTCTTTTCCTCATTTACCTAACTCTAGTTGTTGTTGTTGTTGTTAGGTTCTACCGTTGCGAAGTATGCTCCCTAGATGACATATACATATTGATGTTTATTTTATACATCGCTCAGATTCTATTATCTATTCCTTTACAATTCTCCAGTTTCAGCGTGAGGGATTTTTTCTACATCATCTGTAGATGAGTCCCTATCAATATTGTAAGATCACGTTACTAACCTTGGGTTTGGCCAACCCTCAAGGTTTCTTTTTCATACTTTATATCTTATTCAATTTTATACGCTGTTGCTTGCTGATGCTGTCTCAGGCAATTGCATTACACTGACGTTTTGGATGGCTGTTGCTTTTCTTCTTGGTATGATGGCCTTTATGGTCTCCATACTATTATGTCAGCATTGTCTGGGTGATTATTCGGCTTCACTTTATTTCTACATGTTATATTTTCTCTTGTCTAAACATAAGTGGTTATTTCTTTCACTCCTATGTCTGTGTGTTTCTTGGAGATATCCTAGCGGTCTTTGTATTATCTCTCCAGGGATATGACCCTTCTATTCCACTAGTTACTATTGTTGTGTCTGGTGGCTTAGTGGACTATGCGTCCTCTGTAGGGACCTGTGTTTACCCTTTTGGTCACAGTTTCATATCTGTGACTCAGCCTTTCTTAATTCTGAGGTCGATAACATGAGTACCTTTGAGTTGGGTAACATTAAAACACCTGGTATTCAGCTTCAAGATATCCTTGCGGTGAATGTGCACTTTACGAATACACGTTACGTATATTGTCTTCGACTCTTTTTAAAAAAAAATTATGGAACTTTCATTATCCTTTCCCACGGGTGATGGATCTTCTTGCTGTTAAAGTGAGGGACTGGCTCGGGGTTGACCTCTGTTTGGCACAGAGGTTTTCCTCCGTGGCAATACCTGCTGTTCCATGTCTCAAGTATTGAACACGCTGTTCGAGTCTGGATATGTGCGACAATAGCTTTCTATTAAATAGTTTTTGGGCAAATTCTCATACTATAATGGTTAACGTTCTTCCTATTCCTTCTGTGTCTTCATGACCTTTCTTACTGCGGTTACTTCCGCAGCGCTTATGCGGTGAGCATTCTTGGGTTCAGATCCCCCTTAAGGATGCAAGTAGTTTTCTATTCATGTTCTTGGTTGGCTTCTACCACATTTGTCATGCTAACATGGATACTTTTATTCCCATGCTTTTTTTTATGTCTTGTGACTACTTATCTGTGGTTCTTCCACAGGTTTTTTTTAATTGTAAAGTATGTCATTGCTCACCTACATTATTATAGAGGTCCGGTCTTTTTCTCTGGTATTATACCGTTTTTGTTCTAGTCAGAGGCTTTTAGTGGTCTCAGTTCACAGACCCTCCTCTAGGGAAGGTATGTTTTGGTATTTGATTGTAAAGTAAGTAATCTACAGCGAGATGTTTCAGATGAACAAGTTACTTACCTTCAGTAACGCATTATCTGGTAGACACATGATCTAGCCACAGATTCCTTATGCCCTTTCCATCCTCCCCGCTCTGTGAACTTTCTCTCTTTGGTCTCTATAATTTAATTATGAGACTTCACGTACTGAACTAAGAACTCACTGCTTATTTGAGACTGAGTCCTCTTTCATCTCAATGTTGTTTTTATGTTATCCACATATTGAATTATACTCAGTGCCATTTTTGACACAAATGTGTCTTTCTTTTAGCACATTTTTTCAAAAGGCAGTTTCTATGTGGGGCTCCATGTTTTGAGTGCGGTAAATAATCATGAAAGAAACTGGCGAGTCCTCTTTCATCTCAATGTTGTTTTTATGTTATCCACATATTGAATTATACTCAGTGCCAATTTTGACACAAATGTGTCTTTCTTTTAGCACATTTTTTCAAAAGGCAGTTTCTATGTGGGGCTCCATGTTTTGAGTGCGGTAAATAATCATGAAAGAAACTGGCGAGTCCTCTTTCATCTCAATGTTGTTTTTATGTTATCCACATATTGAATTATACTCAGTGCCAATTTTGACACAAATGTGTCTTTCTTTTGGCACATTGTTTCAAAAGGCAGTTTCTATGTGGGGCTCCATGTTTTGAGTGCGGTAAATAATCATGAAAGAAACTGGCGAGGGAGTTATATGGACTCCGGTGACATCCCATTGCATTATGTCGATACAGAGTTGCATGGCGCCCTCTTTTACCGCATGGACGTGCTGTGGAAAAAATTCCAGATCCAGCCTCTCACCTGGAAGAGGATTCTAAAGTAAGGAATCTTCAGCTAGTTCCTGTCTCTACCAGATAATGTGTTACCAAAGGTCAGTAACTTGTTTGTTTTATAGTTACGTGTAGTCCATGAAGATGCCCTTACTTAGCTAGGCATTGACAATGTGGAGAAGAGGCTCCCTGGAAAGAGGAAAGCACATTATGCATGGTAGTAGGTAGTTGTGAGTAAGTTCAGATTGTTGTAGTGGTATGTGTAGGAGACAGTGTTGAAGGATGAATGGTTAGTGGTTTGGTTGCTGGTATAAATTATCTGTAGGCTGATGGTGAAATAGCAGGGTTGTGGGATAGGCTCGTGCTCGGTGTCATAGCTCCAAAGAGTGCTTTGTATTTTTTGATTGCTGTGTTGATTGTGATCATGTAGGAGGTGACTAGAGGTGTGGTGATGATGAAAAGATTGTTTCAGAGGGATAAGGCCCTCCTGGTATTTTGATTTACACCATTTGTTATCCTTTCTTTGCATGGTGTGCTTGTTTTTGGATATTGTTTCGGTGTACCTGGGTGCGGATGACTTGGGTTTAGAGTGGCGAGTTTTCTGAGGAGTATAGCTTTCTATGTGATGCTTCAGAGTATTGTGGTAGATGTTGACAAGAGTGTTGAGGGATGGAGGTTTCTGGCCTGTGAATGTGGCTTGTTGTGAGACACAAGATTCCAGCTAAATGCAGACTGAGATAGTCTTGGAGTCTGGGAAGGGGGTGTTACTTTAGTTTCTTTGTTGGTAGCTTTTTCAAACTGCTCTTTGAATTGACCGATAAACTAAATCATATTGTCCTTGATATCCTCTCAAAACTTTGGCTTCTTATGGCATATCAAGGTATTATTCCTGACGGAGTAACTTAGCAGATGGATTCCTGACACATACCTCAGATTACTCACCTTTAGAATATACCAAGACCCTAGATTGAATTTCAACAGCAGTGCTCCTACCCACCAATAAGTGGAGTATGCAGCTCTGCTTAGGTTTCATACCACCCGAAATGGAACAGAGCTGCATATAACCACCACAAACCAATATCCTTTCCTTCCTTTTTGCACCTTCTAACATGGATCCTATCTCCACTGCCAACTTTTGACGCTCTTAAGGAAGCATGTCCCTTCAAAAACAACAGGCTTTAAACCGTTTCGAAACAGCAGAAAGCACTTGTCAGTCCTTACCCACACAAGGTGTGCCTTAAGTATCTGGTCTTCAATCACAACTTTCGAGTCATGCAACATGTGCACCCTTGTGGGGCCACAGGAGACTGGCATGGGAGGCAAAGCTTTACATCGCCGAACGTAAGAAAAGGTCATGGGCAAAGTTTCACACCAACAATCCAGTTCCCAACTTAGTTTTCTGGTAAGTCAAAGTCCAAATGAAAATCTGAAAAGACTAATTGGGACTAAACATCATCCTGCCACTCTAACTTGAAAGTGAAGGCAAGAGAGTTTCAAGAATTACATCACACTCCCACTGAGTGCCAGTTTCGGAACAGATTCATCAGCGTGTCCCGACACACATCAGGCCGTAGCCTATTCCACAACAAACAGCTGCTGTCAAAGAGGCCATGCTGCATATCTTTGGTCCGTTTGCAGCCCTTCTGGTGCACCTTTGAGCTCCGCAGAGCCATAGGGACTTCCAATCTAATTACCACTGGGGGGCTTTCCACCAAATCTTGTGTGAGTTAAAACCCATTACCGGCCCCGTGCCAACTATGGTACAGACTTTCATGCCAGCGCCCAAAATCCCCACCTGTACCTGCAGCACCGGTGCCATCATCATCAAAGCTCTTTGTGTCATTTAAGGATGTCCTTCCTGACTCCTCGATGGCTACCTTGTCCAATATTTGTACTTGTCTTTCTATCAGCCGACCTATAGCTCAGCAACACAGACCTGTGTTCAGTGAGGCCAACTGTCTGTGTTTGCACCCTACATCCGTGAATCTAATTGTCCATGCCTCAACTAGTAAGGTAATCCTAATTCTTTCCCAACATCTCCTACAGATTAGGAATCCAAAAGGATTGACGCTTTCAATAAGAGAATGTTTTTTTCCGCAAACCTGTACCTAAGGTTCATAAATGAAGTTTTACTATGAGGTACATGCAAGCTCTGGGGAGATCTTATTGGCAGTCCTGTAGGACCTCACAGCTAATTTGGCTCAGACCTTAAATGATGGACAAGAAGCAACGAAGGCGCTAACCAGTGTCCTTATTAGCACCCATGACTAAGGTTGACCAGATTATGTACAGATGTGTAGGCATCCCTAATGGATATTTCCTTTGATAGGTCAAGACTCTTTTGGGGAAAGCGGAACTGCACTAGAGAGATTTAAAGACAGCTGGTTCTTGCAGTGGGCACGGTAAAAAGTTGCCCATGGGCCTTATCTGTGTGTATGTGATGCCCCAGTTGGACGTTAACCGGGTCTTGACATTCCTTATGTGTATGCCATAAATGCTTAGGAAATTAAATATTTATTAACAGGTTAATAAAGTGTATCTAAAGAACCAAAAGGTTCATTTGAAAATGTTAGCACATTCTGTAAATATGGACCAATTTGAAATTAAAGACTAAAAATTAAGTTAGTGGGGGTGTGGCCTGACCAATGGCAGAGTAAGACGCTTGCTTAGAGAGCTCCCACCGGAGCCATATATCCAGACTTAATCCTATAGTTTCCCAATACGTAAAAGGCCATGAAGGGTCCCTACAAGTGGAAGAAACACGTAGCAGCATAACAAACTGGAAGGGAGTTGCTAAGGCTGGGGATAACCGTGAAGAAGAGTGGGTGAAAACTCTGCTGGCTGCAACCCAAAATGGCGGCCTGACAGGGTTGAGACTCTCCTGACCACCAGAAAGAATAGGAGGATGACCGGAGTGCAATGTGGAGATCCCCGGATGCCGCAGCTGATTGGGGGAAAACAAGGACTCCTCCCCGAAAACGTGGTGCAGTTGGTGCCGGAAAAAGGACTGCTGGAGGAAACCCAGGGCCGGGACCAGACCAACCTCAAGCTACCAGAAGCAGAGGCCCAACACGAGCCAACCCTGCGCAGTGTGAACAGTCGGAGGCAAGAGGATCAGGCAAAGCAGGCCCCTGGAGCGGCTGGGGGGTGGAGCAGTAAGAAGGCAGGAGACTGCTCTAGGCTCGATCGAAGAGGCAGGCTACGAGTGAGGATAGTGCCCGGAGGCAGCCCGTTGTCTTCCACTCCCCGCATAAGATCACGCTACCAGCAGGACCCTAGAAAAACGATCCTTACCAGGAAAAAGTTTGAGGAGGGAAAGAGGGAAAAAACCCGAGTCCGCCACAGCTTAAAAGGCACTAATTAACACAGAGACCTAACTAAGGGGAGGAGCGGTAACATAGCGGAGAGTAAGCAGCAGTTGGCAGAAGTACCCCGCACACACCACTAAATGTATTGAGGGCCCGAAGCGAAGGCAGTAAAGGGAGGAGGGGGAGGAAAGAACTGGAAGCCAAAGAAGAGAGGAGGCAGGCACTGGAACAGGGAAGGAGGCTTGGGGAAGCCACAAGACGCAGGGGGATTTGGTGAGGTGACAATGCGCCCCTGCCCCTAACTAATATCCCACAGGCCTACCTTGAGGGAAAACGGCAGAAGAAAGAGCCCACGATAGATGATCCGTGCCTCACGCCCTCCCCCTCACATGGTGACCCCCGCACGACTGCGGAAAGCAACAAGGCAGGACTGAAAGAGCCCCGCTGAGTCTTAAACCGGCAGATCGTAAAAGGCAGAGCCCTGTGTCCCTGCTACGAGGTGCAAAAGACGGGGGTACCCACTCAAAATGATGGCCAAGGATAAAGAGCCCAAACACCAGAAGCAAGGGAAAATGGACCGATATACGAAAATAATGCCAACGTAAGTGGAACTGGTTGAACAGGCGCAGCCCCCATCAGACATTGCAGTACTCCTTCAAGCAATACGAAACTGTTGAGAAGCCCTAGAGGGTAAGATTGTGTAAGTCTGTTCGGAAGTGTCACTTCTTCAAGACCTACGCAAAGCTTCCCAAAGAGTGACAGAGGCAGAGACTCGAGTCTCGGTAGTCGAGGACGCAGTGAAAGAACTCCAGAAAGGGATGAAAGAAATGCACAACATGACTGCCGATATGCTGTGGCGAATCGATGATGAAGAAAATAGGGCCCGGAGAAACAACCTCCGCTTCGTGGGATTTCTGGAAGGAGCGGAGGAGGCTAACACATAAGATTCGTGGCGACCTAGCTCAGGGACATCATCCTGGCAGAACATTTCTCCCCCTGCTTTGTAATAGAGTGGACACACCGCTCACTGATCGATAAACCCCCCACCGGAGCAGCGCCAAGACCGTCCATTTCGAAACAACTGAACTTCATGGACAGAGACATGAACTTACATGAAATGCGCCACAAAGGGGGGGGGCAGATATGAAAATTTGTAGATAATTACATTTCCGGATTACAGCCGTGAAGTGCCAAGACAGTGCCGAACATTTGAATCAGTCAAAGCGAAACTCAGGGCCCTTCAAATCTGGTATATGCTTTTCTTCCCCGCAAAACTCAAGGTGAACTATCTGGGGAAATCCTTCTGTTTTTCAAACCCCTGAGGAGGCATGGGCCTGGGTAGAAGAGAGACCAACTCTCCGGCCCACGGGAGAAGAGACATTGGACAAACCCAAAAGCCGGAATATGGAGGAGAGGCACTTGACACAACAAGGAAAGAAACTTAAGACGGTAAACCATTCGAGAAGACTCAGAGGTGAAACTCCCTACACCCTTAGGAAAGCTACACAAGACCAAAGACATCAAGCCCAAGCTGAAGACACAAGACTCAGAATGGAAACAGAGGCCAAGGGCCAAATCCTTGGAGCAATATTCAGACTCTGACGATACTGATATGTCCTCGGCACCAGAATCTATGCCACCGCTGGCGGCAGAAATACAGGCCTTAGAGAGTTTAGACGAGAGCAACAGGAAGATGAAGGACAATACATCACCTGACCCAGACAAATTGAGAACTGGCCCTTGAACTCCGGTTGGAGGGTAGCCACAAGCCACACACCGCCCCTAGAAGTGTGATTATTATCGTAAACTGAATCAAAAGTTATCAAAGTTGGGGAGTTAATACATAGGATAGAGTTGTGGGGGATGGACGACCGATCACCCGGTCTTCTCTGGCTGAGAGCCACTTCTATTGTTAAGGGGGAAGGAAGCTGAGGAGGGATTGAGGGTGGTGGGTAGCTGGGTAGAAACCGAATTATGGCTCAGTTGTATATTTTATTGTTTATTAGTCGCAGGGACTGCCGGAAAAATGAACTCTGATAGAATACCTAATATGGTGAAGAGTTGCTCTTTCCTCCTGAGGAGGAAACCAAACTACTCCCTAGAATTAAACAAACAGCTAAACACCCATACTTTACGGTTCTGACGTGGAGCGTCAATGGACTCCGAGACAAAATTAAAAGGGGATTAGTGACTCAATTCATTAAAAGACTCCACCTGGATATTTTGATGCTAGACACACCTTAAGGGCACACAATGCAAATTCATAGGCCGAGGAGCATACACGGTGCTAGCACACACGGGTTACACCACTGGGGCAAGGAGGGTAGCAATAATGATCAAGAAAACTATCCCCTTCCAAAGCACACAACTTTGGCAGGATCTCATGGGCAGATACGTGGGGGTGACTGCCAATGGGGGCAAAAAGAGATGATCCTGATGTGCGTATCTGCACCGCCCAGACTTCAAGCACCCACAATGGGTAAAATAGTAGAGGTCCTGCTTGAGACCCTACACATAGTGGGGAGATTTTAACAACGTAATGGACCCCGCTGTAGATCAGCCAGAAGAGGGGGGGACACAAGCCCACAAAAACCACTATCCTGTCGAGGTTCGACAGTACCATAGGGTTGGTGGATATATGGCGTCACAAGCATCCACATACAAAACAATTCTCCCATTACTCCGGCATACTGGATTCTGTCATAACTCTTGACTTGCAACATTTATGGTATTCTTTTTTACACCATTATCTTTATCCAGAGACACTGGTTGTTTTTCTTTCTTACCATTCTGCACTTTGTTTATATTATTGTCGTGCATTCTCTTAAGCATGTCCTGCCTTGTGCATTTGGGTACCTTGTTATTTGAACTTACCCTACCGGTAGATTAGCCTCTCTTGACAATTATGGCATGTATTTAATACCCGTACCATCATGTGTATTGTTTTTATTGTCTTGAAAAAAACCTTTTGTTTTGAATATTGTATTTTTGATGGTCTGTATTTATCATAGGCTCGTCCCACAGCCACGTCCTTGGATTCCCTCGCACTGAGGAAGGTGAGGCCCACACCGGGTCGAACACCGAAACGCGCGTCTGCGTTGTCTCTACTCTATGGACCATATTTAGTTCATGATTCGTACTTGTGGTTATCACCTTAACTTAAATTTAATTGGATGGCCCTGGATATATTTGGTGCCACTTAAACGTTAGAGGATTTATCTATTCATAGATTATCATCATTGTCATTTCCACTTTTAAAAATGTGTCCATTTGTTTTTATTTCTTGCACTGTTGGTATGAGTATGGTTGAATTGCTGATTTTCAGGACGTTTTAGTATGTGAGAGTATGAATCGGAAAGAGACACGTTAGTATTAGATTCTTTACCTTAGAATATTCCCAGACGTCAGACTGGATCCGGAAACTTTTGCGTAGCAGTACCCTTGCGCGTCGGTAGGCGTCGTCTGCGGCTCCGCGTCCGTCGTCGGCGTCATGGGTGCCGTGATGACGTCGTCTGAGTACTTAGACGCCGCCTCCACGTGCTGACGTCAGTTCTTCTTTTTTCCGCGCCAGCAAGCGCAGATCTGGAAAAAAGCAGTAACCCTTAGTAAATTTTTGACTAACATTTTGGATCATTATTGATAATTTCTCGAAGTCTACGACTCCGATCGGTGCCGTAAGGATGCCTGGCTTTAAGCACTGCGAGGATTGCAACCGCACGATGTCGGTCACGGATCCTCACCACCTGTGTCTAACTTGTCTAGGCGTCGACCGCGACGACAAGGCCTGCTCCGACTGCCGGGCCCTCTCTTTGAAAGCCAGGCGGGAGCGGTCCCGCAGGCGACTCGAGCTCCGGCAGTCGGTCCCGCGCCGTGAGAGGTCTCGGGACAGGTCGCGGGCTCGTAGCCACCACAGTTCCGAGAGTAGGCCGCACTCCTCCGGGTCGAAGTCCTCGTCAGGTAAGAAGCACAAGAAGTCAAAGAGGCGTCATCGCTCTTCAGACTCCCCCCGACGCTCGCACGATGCGGCCGGGGGTTCGGGTGACACCACCCATGCGGCTCCGTCGGAGTCGCGGGCGCCGCGTCCAGCTCCACACCCTCCGGTCCCTGGGCTAAACGCGACGCCGGAGGAGATCGAGCGCTTCCTCATGGCCATGAGGAAACTCTCTCCTCTGACGGGCTCCGCGGTGCCTTCGGGCCCAGCGGACCCGTCAGGGGCCTCTAGAGGGTCGCGGGCTTCGGCCCCGATGCCGTCGGGTGATCCGACACCTTCGGGCCCGGCGCCGCAGGGCCCCACAATCCCGATGCCGCCGGTGCCTTCGGGTCCGGCGCCGCAGGGTCCAGCGGCCCGGGCGCCTTCGGGCCCGGTCCCGCGGGACCCCCCTAGACCTTCTTCGGGATCTGGATCGCCGCCGGTGGACCTTACGACCTCCCCGGCGTCGGACCATCAGGTGTCGCCTCCGGCGGCGCCGTCCCCGATGCCTCCTTTGTTCCTGTTCTGACGTCGGGACAGCCCAATGGGCGCCGCTCCAGACGTCGTTTGGAGAGTTTCACTTCTATGAACAGGCCCCATTGATTGAAAACCCTGAGTATCAGGAGATGGGTGATGAAGGGGATTGGGAGGGGTCTGAGGACCCTCTGACCCGAGAGTGTCAGTCTCATGAGGACTGGGTAGGAGACCTTGGGGATGCCAGTGGCCTGGACACCTCTCCGGACACTGGTTTTGTCTCCCCTCCTACCGTGGCTTCGGAGGAGGGGGCAACCTACAGTGTGGTGTTGATGAGGGCTGCCAAGGCCTTGGGCCTTGAGCTCCCCGTCGCGGCCGTGAGGACTAATCTCCTCACTGAGGTCCTTAAACTGCAGTCAAGCTCGGCCGAGCCTCTGCTGCCCTTTAATGAGGCCTTGACCGACGTTCTTCTGGGCACTTGGTCCAAGCCCGCTACGGGTTCGCCCGTAGATAGGAACGTGGCCAGATGCCACCGCCCAGCCCCGGGCGACCCATGTTTCCTGTCCACCCATCCCACCCCCGAGAGCCTGGTCATCCAGGCCTCCAATTCCCAGACCGCATTCCCGTCGGCGCAGCCGGACAGGGAATCCTAGAGGTACGAGCAGTACGGTAAAAAGATCTTCTCCTCCCTTAGTTTGGGTCTGCGATCTTCCAATACTGCATGCCTCTTGGGCCGCTACACCCACTCTCTGTGGGATACGGTTGCGGAAGTGCTGCCAGAGTGTCCGTTGGAGGTACGGGCCAAACTCGGCCAAGCCCTAGTGGAGGGCCGGGATGCAGCCAGATATTCTATCCGGTGTGGGCTGGATACCACCGACTCACTAGGTAGAGCGATGGCAACGACGGTGGCGGTCAGACGCCACGCCTGGTTGAGGTCCGCCAACTTTTCGGCCGTTGTCCAAAACACACTGATGGACATGCCGTTTGATGGCCGTCGCCTCTTTGGCGACAAGGCAGACCATGCGCTTAAGCGCTTTAAGGACTCCAGGGCTACGGCCAAGTCCTTGGGCCTCTCGGCCCCGCGCCAGCAATCGGCTGCCTTTCACTCCTTTCGTGGCCACGGAAGGGGTGTACCCACACGTGCTGCCAGCCACACTCCGCAAGGTAATACCCAACGCGGTGGCGGCCGTGGGAACCGCCGTCCCGGCGGTCGAGGACAACGGCGAGGTCAGTCCACACCTTCCCCCGCAGCACCCGCCTCAAAATCCTCCTAGTCCGTGCTTTCAGGCCCATGTGACGCCAGTGGGGGGCAGGGTTCGGACAGGTGGGTGCTGCAGATCGTCCGAAGGGGCTACTGCCTCCCCTTTGAGGCGACTCCTCCAGCCATGCCACCGCAGAACCACCGTGTATCGGGGGATCATTTGCGACTTCTGCAGGAGGAAGTTACGGCCCTCTTGGCCAAGGGGGCCATCGAGCGCGTTCCTGGGCCAGAAGTAGGGTGTGGTTGCTACTCCCACTACTTTCTGGTACCCAAGAAGGGCAAAAGGGGCCTACGCCCTATCTTGGACCTAAGGAACGTCAACGGCTTCCTCCGGAAGGAGAAGTTCAAGATGCTGACACTGGCTCAGGTCCTAGCTGCTCTGGACCCAGGAGACTGGATGGTAGCGTTGGACTTGCAGGACGCTTATTTCCACATCCCCGTCCTGCCGGCCCACCGGCGCTACCTGCGGTTCACGGTTGGCCACGAGCACTTTCAGTATACTGTGCTCCCCTTCGGCCTTACCAGCGCCCCACGGGTGTTCACAAAGGTGATGGCGGTGGTCGCAGCTCATCTGTGCAGGTTAGGGGTTTCAGTCTTCCCTACCTCGACGACTGGTTGTTGAAGGCGGGCTCGCCCCAGACAGTCGTCAGCCACCTCCAGACTACGGCAGATCTCCTGCACCGGCTGGGGTTCTCCATCAATGTGCCAAAGTCACACCTGTGCCCCTCTCAGAAGCTCCTCTTCATCGGAGCGGTTCTCGACTCGGCGCGGTTTCGGGTTTATCCCCCCGAACAGCGGGTCCGGGATATTCAGGCTCTGATTCCCATCTTTCAGCCGTTATCCCGGGTCTCGGTCAGGTTGACGCTGCGGCTTCTGGGGCTGATGGCCTCCTGCATCCTATTGGTGCATCACGCCAGGTGGCGGATGCAGGCTCTGCAGTGGGACCTGAAGTTTCAGTGGGCCCAACATCAGGGCAACCTATCCGACCACGTCCTGATCTCGGAGGGCACTGCGAGATAGCTGCAGTGGTGGCTCACGAACCGCGATTGCGTCAGCAGAAGATCCCTCTCCCTTCCCCAACCGGAGCACGTAGTTGTGACGGACGCGTCCCTCCAGGGCTGGGGAGGCCACATGGGAGAGGCGGAGATCAGAGGCCTCTGGTCTCCGGCGGAGGCCCGGCTCCACATCAACCTGTTGGAGTTACGGGCGATTCGTCTAGCACTGAAGGCATTTCTCCCCTCTGTCCGGGGGAGTGTAGTGCAGGTGTTCACGGACAACACCACCGCCATGTGGTACTGCAACAAACAGGGCGGGGTGGGGTCGTGGACCCTTTGCCAGGAGCCTCTGGCAATGGCTGGAACGCCAGGGCGTGACCCTGGTGGCTCAACACCTGGCAGGTTCTCTGAACGCCAGGGCGGACGAGCTCAGCCGTCGGTGCATGATGGATCACGAATGGCGTCTGAACTCGGACGTGGCGCAAGGCCTCTTTCAGCAATGGGGAGAGCCTTGGTTAGATCTATTCGCCACCGAAGAGAACGCGCAATGTCATCAGTTCTGCGCGTTGGAATTTCCAAGGCGGCACTCGCTCGGAGACGCTTTTCGTCGCGAGTGGAGTTGCCGTCTATTGTACGCCTTTCCGCCTATACCACTTCTGCCCAGAGTGCTGAAGAGGATCAAGCACGACCGGGCCCAAGTCATCCTTGTGGCTCCGGACTGGGCAAGAAGGTACTGGTATCCAGAGCTACTCAGTATGTCAGTCGATCCCCCGGTTCGCCAGCCTCTTCAGGAGGACCTTCTGTCGCAGCAGCAGGGGACGGTCCTCTGCCCAAACCTGTCCAGTCTCCACCTCCATGCTTGGAGATTGAGCGGCGACAGTTGAGGCCATTTGACTTGCCTCCTGAAGTCTGTAACGTCATTTTGGCAGCCAGGCGTCCCTCCACGAAGTCGGTATACGCCTGCAGTCGGAACAGATTTGTGGCATGGTGCACAGCAAAGGCTGTGGATCCTCTTGCTGCCCCTCTCTCTGAGGTTCTTCTCTTCCTTCTTTCTCTTGCCCAGCAGGGCTCTGCTCTGGGCACTATCAAGGGCTACCTTTCTGCCCTTTCAGCCTTTCTGAGGCTGCCTGATCAACCTTCTTTGTTCAAGTCCCCTATTGTAAGTAGATTTCTAAAAGGCATCACACACACATTCCCTCCTGTTCCGTTTGTGATGCCTCAGTGGGACTTGAACCTGGTTCTTACGTTTCTGATGTGCGCTCCTTTTGAGCCACTTCACAACTGTCCTCTCCGCCTTCTTACTCTGAAGACAGCATTCCTGGTTGCCATCACCCATGCCATTAGAGTGATTGAGCTCCAGGCTCTTTCTTGTACTCCACCTTTCCTTTCTGTCCATCCGGACAAAGTGGTGTTGCGTACTAAGCCATCTTTCCTGCCCAAGGTTGTCACGGCATTCCACATCGGGCAGTCTATCACCTTGCCAACCTTCTTCCCGCCACCGCATCCCTCTAAAGAGGAAGAGCGGCTCCACCGTCTGGATCCAAAAGGTGCGCTCTCATTTTACTTGGATCGCACACGCTAGTTCCGGGTGGATGACCAACTCTTTGTTGGTTACGTGGGCGCTAAGAAGGGGAAAGCGGTGCACAAGAGGACCATCTCCCGGTGGATCATCTTGTGTATCCAGGCATGCTACTCCTTGGCTAGAGAGGAGCCCCATGTTGGCTTACGGGCTCACTCCACCTGAGCCACGGCGACTACAACTGCCCTGGGCCGGGGAGTGCCCTTACAAGACACCTGTCAGGCAGCTACGTGGGCCTCGCTGCACACGTTTGCAAGACACTACTGCCTCGACAGCCAAGTCCGGAGGGATGGCTTCTTTGACCGTTCTGTCCTCCAGGACTTTCTGGTGTGATTATTGGTTCGCAGACCCACCACCGGGGTTGGTATTGCTGGGGTATCTATTCTAAGGTAAGGAATCTAATACTAACGTGTCTCTTTCAGATGCACAAGTTACTACTTGTATAACGATATATCAAGCGCCAGGACGCCCCTTTGCTGGGGCAGCTGTGCGCAGTATAAATAATGTTAACATAACATAACATATCTGTAAGAGACATTAGTTAGTATTAGATTACTTACCGACCCACCCATCCTCCCCGTTCTGCGAACCGATATCTAGGGTTAGGGTTACCCCCTTTCAGGGCCCTAGTTTCAATGGCACCAGTGTTGGTTTTTAACATGGCTCTGCGTTTCTGGCGCGGAAAAGCTGTGTCTAAGAACTGACGTCAGCACGCGGAGGCGGCGTCTAAGTACTCCGACGACGTCATCACGGCGCCCACGACGACGGACGCGGAGCAGCAGACGACGCCTACCGACGCGCAAGGGTACTGCTACGCAAAAGTTTCCGGATCCAGTCTGACGCCTGGGGATATTCTAAGGTAAGGAATCTAATACTAACTAATGTCTCTTACAGATATATCGTTACACAAGTAGTAACTTGTGCATCTGTTAGTATGAAATTGTTGGTGTGAATGTGAGAGTGAGTTTGGCGTGGGATGTGATACGTCTATTTATAATCAACCGTTGTTAATAAACTACCAATACATTTTGTTGTGTTTCCAAATTTTGCATTGTGACATGCCGTTGCCTTTTGGCCAGCTCCCTGGGTGTGTATATATATATATGTTAGTGACTTATAGAGTATGATTTTTACTGTGGTAGAGAATTTCTGTTTTGAGTAGCTTCCTACGGTAGAGGTGCTTCAGCCAGCAGTGGCCTCTTCAGGGCCCCTCCTGCCGTTCAATGAGGCCCTCACACCAAGCCAAGCCCAACACAGGGGCTCCTGTGGATAGGATGATTGCCCGACGCCACTGCCCGGCCCGAGGCGACCCCATTTTCCTCTCCCAACACCCCACCCGTGAGAGCTTGGTGGTCCAAGCCTCGACTTCCAAGGGCGCATTCCCTACTGCTCCACCTGGTAGGGAATCCAAGAAGCTGGACCACCTTGGGAAGAAAATGTTTTCTTCCTCTAGCTTAGGACTGCGGTCTGTGAACACTGCATGTCTCTTGGGCGGTTACTCCCAGTCCGTGTGGGACACAGTCGCGCAGGTGCTGCCACAGTGTCCGGAGGAGGCCCGGGCTATGCTCTTCCATGCAGTGGCCGAAGGGAGAGACGCAGGGAAGTTCGCCGTCCGATGTCGGCTGGACAGCGACGATTTGCTGGGCAGGATGATTTCAACATCAGTAGCCCTAAGACGCTATGCCTGGCTGAGGTCCACTAGCATTTCGTGTGATGTCCAAGCTACACTTTTGGACATGCCCTTTGATGGCCGTCGCCTGTTCGGTGACAAAGCAGACAACGCGCTCGAACGCTTTAAGGACTCCAGGGCTACGGCCAGATCCTTGGGCCTCGCTTCCACCTCTCGTCCTCCGCAGTCTGCTACTTGTACTTTTCGTGGCTACGGAATGGGCGCCCTGCCATATTCCGCTCAGAGCCACAGGCCTGGGCAAGCTGTCCAGCCTCTGCGCGGCTGGGGATGTGGGACCCGCCGTCGTGGGTCTGGGAGCTAGCTGGCGGGCCGGTACACCACTGCCCCCTCTGCAACAGCCTCCAAGCCCTCCTTTCGGGGCCATCTTTCGCCAGTGGCTGGCAGGATTTGACATCACCTCCCTTACTGCCTCAACATTACGTCGGACAGGTGGGTTTTGGAGATAGTCTGAAGCGGCTATTCCCTCCCCTTCAACACTAACCCTCCATCCATGCAACCTCAATTCCATTGCATGTTGGAGGATCACTTGGCCCTTCTCCAACAGGAAGCTACGGCTCTCTTGGCCAAGGGAGCCATCGAGTGAGTTCCTGCCCCAGAAGTAGGTTGTGGTTGTTATTACCACTATTTTCTGGTGCCCAAGAAGGACAAGGGCCTGCGTTCTATCTTGGATCTCAGGAACGTCAACCGCTTCCTCCAGAAGGAGAAGTTCAAAATGTTGACATTGGCTCAGGTCCTGTCTGCCCTCGACGCTGGAGACTGGATGGTAGCATTGGACTTGCAGGACGCTTTTTTTCACATCCCTATCCTGACGGCCCACAGGTTTTACCTATAGTTCACAGTAGGCCACAAGCACTTTCAGTTTAACGTGCTCCCCTTTGGCCTTACCAGCGCCCCTCAGCTGTTCACGAAAGTGATGGCTGTTGTCACAGCTCATCTGCGTAGATCAGGCATTCCAGTCTTCCCCTATCTCGACTGGCTGTTGAAGGCGGGCTCGCCCGGGGTGTCGTCTCCCACCTCCAGACTACGGCAGACCTCCTGCATTCACTGGGGTTCACCATCAATGTGCCAAAGTCACACCGGATTCCTACTTAAAAGCTCCTTTTCAAGGAAGCGGTTCTGGACACAGCGCAGTTTCGGGCTTATCCTCCCAAGCAACGAGTCCGGGATTTTCGGGATATAATTCCTATCTTTCAGCCTCTATCTCGGGTTTTGGTCAGACTGACCGTGAGGCTACTGAGCCTCATGGCCTCCTGCATCCTGCTGGCGGACTATGCCAGGTGGCATATGCAGGCTCTGCCGTGGGACCTGGTTCCAGTGGGCACAGCATCAGGGAAATCTTTCCGATTGTGTCCAGATCTCCGAAGGCACTGCACACCAATTGCAGTGGTGGCTAACAAACCAGGATTGGGTCGACTGCAGATCCCTCTCCCTTCCCCAACCAGAGTACACAGTGGTGACCGATGCATTACTTCTGGGGAGGGGCGGCCACATGGGAGAGGCATAGATCAGAGGCCTGTGGTCTCCAGCTGAGTTTGGGCTCCATATCAGCCCTCTGGAACTCCAGGCGATTAATCTTTCACTAAAGGCATTCCTTCCTTCTGTCAAAGGAGGAGTAGTGCAGGTGTTCACAGACAACAACACCGCCATGTGGTACTGCAACAAACAGGGCGGGGTGGGGTCGTGCAACCTATGTCAGGAGGCTCTTTGTCTTTGGACATGACTGAAACATCAGGGCATGTCCCTGGTGGTTCAACACCTGGCAGGTTCACTGAACGCCAGGGCAGACGAAATCTACCGCCGATGCATGATGGATCACGAATGGTGTCTTCACTCGGAGGTGGAGCAAGTCTCTTTCAGCAGTGGGGTGAACCTTGGTTAGATCTATTTGCCATTGAGGAGAACGCACAATGTCAGCAGTTCTGCGCATTGGAATTTCCTAGGCGGTACTCGCTAGGCCACGCTTTTTGTTGCAAGTGGAGTTGCGGTCTTCTATACGCCTTTCCGTCTGAGCCCAAGTCATTCTTGTGGCTCCGGACCGGGCACGAAGAGTCTGGTTTTCCGAGCTCTGGCACATGGCCATTGATCCTCCGCTCAGACTGCCTCTTCGGGAGGATCTTCTGTCGCAGCAGCAGGGGGCGGTTCTCCACCTGAACCTGACCAGCCTCCACCTCCTTGTGTGGAGATTGAGCGGTGAC
Source organism: Lissotriton helveticus (assembly GCF_964261635.1). Classification (NCBI taxonomy): domain Eukaryota; kingdom Metazoa; phylum Chordata; class Amphibia; order Caudata; family Salamandridae; genus Lissotriton; species Lissotriton helveticus. The sequence goes on from NC_136067.1 coordinate 1,397,980,932, forward strand.
CGTTGACAGCTTTCGACCTTCCTCCCGAAGTCTGTAATGTTATCTTGGCAGCCAGGCATCCCTCCACCAAAACGGTATACGCCGGTAGATGGAATACATTTATGGCATGGTGCGCAGAAAAGGCTGTAGATCCCCTTTCTTCGCCCTTTTAGAGGTTCTCCTCTTCATTCTTTCCTTGGCCCATCAGGGCTTTGCTCTGGGAACTCTCAAGGGCTATCTTTCGGCCATTTTGGCCTTTCTTCGCCTTCAAGATCAACCTTCTCTTTTCAAGTCCCAGATTGTAAATTGTTTCCTTAAGGGCATTACTCAATTGTTTCCTCCTATCCCTTTTCGTAATGCCTCAGTGGGACTTGAATCTGGTTCTGACCTATCTTATGTGCGCTCCTTTCGTGCCTCTACATAACCGTCCTCTCGGACTTTTGACACTCAAAACTGCTTTTTTGGTTGCCATCACCTCTGCTCGCACGGTGAGTGAGCTTCAGGCTCTTTCTTCCAAACCTCCTTTCCTGGCTGTTCATCCAGACAACGTTGTCCTTCGCTCTAGTCCTTCTTTCCTTCCCAAAGTGGTTACCTCTTTCCACATAGGACAGACCATCACTTTGCCCACCTTCTTCCCACCCGCATCCTTCTAAAGAAGAAGAGAGACTCCACCGTCTGGATCCAAAACGGGCACATTCATTCTAACTGGATCGCACAAAACAATACCGGATGGATGACCCGCTCTTTGTTGGCTATGTGGGCGCAAAGAAAGGTCGGGCAGTGCTAAAACGAACTATCTCCTGATGGGTCGTTCTTTGCATCCAAATCTGCTATTCCTTAGCGAAAAAGAAACCTCCAATGGGGTTGCGTGCTCATTCCAAAAGGGCGACGGCAGCCACTACTGCTTTGGGACGTGGAGTCCCCCTTCATGACATCTGCCAGGCAGCTACATGGGCTTCTTTGCACACGTTTACTAAACACTACTGCCTGGACAGCCAAGTCCGGAGAGACAGCTTCTTTGGCCGCGCAGTTCTTCAGGACTTCCTGGTGTGAACTTGGTTTGCATACCCACCTCCGGGGTTGGTATTGCTGGGGTATCTATTCTAAGGTAAGGAATCCATACCTAATAGTCTTTCAGATGAACAAGTTACTTACCCTTGGTAACGATATACCTGTAAGAGACATATATTAGTTATGAAATCCTCACCGTCCCACCCTTCCTCTCCGTTCTACGATCTGACTTCTTGGGTAAAGGACTACCTTTCAGGGCCCTAGTTTTGTGCACAAGTGGTCAGTGTCTTGCATGACTCTGCGCCTCTGGCGTCGAATGCCGTGTACAGAACTGACGTTAGCGCGCAGGGGCGGGGTCTAAATAGATACCGCAACGTCATTCCAGCGACCACGACGCCACCTACCGACACGCAGGGGTACTGCTGAAGAAAAAGTTCTCCGTTTCCAGTCTGACGCCTGGGGGTAATTCTAAAGTGAGGAATCGATAACTAATATTTGTCTCTTACAGATATATCGTTACGGAAGGTAAGTAACTTGTTCTTTAAGCGATGTTATAGTTAGAAATTGTGATAATTTCTTATTTTATAATTTAAAAAAACCTTAGAATTTCACTGAAAAAAGAGAAAGAGTGTAGCGATGTTATAGATAGGTGAAAATGTCAGTTAAACATTCTGTTTTAAACAAAGAAAACCACAGAAATTCACCACTTATAGTTATCTCGAGTAACTATAACTCACACCCCTGCCATGCACAGTGTCTGTATTAATGATGTAATTTCAGATGTCATTAGGGATGCTATTGTAGCAGTCATTGAACATGTTATGCATGTGGGATGTAATATGCGAGGGAAGAAGCAGTGGATGGCGAGAGGGCAAGCCCTGCAAACTCTGAAGCCCCCCCGCGCGCACACACACACACAGGTGGCCAACACCCCATAGGTGCACAACTTGCTTTTTCCTTTGGGGGGTGGTTCCACTGATCCATGTAACACCGTTGGGGATTGACTCCAAACCAGTGGATTCAGAGCGAGTCCCCAGAGGTGTCACGTTGGGTGTGGTGTGAATCTGCAGATCCACAGAATCCCAAATAGTTATGTATCAGTCATTGAAAGTTAAATCAAAAATTATCTAACATGTGTCCCACTATATTATTTTCCAGTTTGCAGTACCCTGATTTATAACATAAATTACAAAAATGGGGGGGGGAGGGACTTTTAAAGACACATTTTTGAAAGAAAAACAAATTAAAAACAACATAAAATATACCCGTACTAATAAAGAGCATAGTTCTCAGTCCTTATGTCAACCAGTACGAAACCATCATCCTTGTACATTAAAATTAATGTTACCTATCCTCCTGCAATGTGTGGGTTGTTCAGCTCATATTTCTTTGATACAGTGTACCAGTTCCTCTGTATATAACATTATCAAGTATGGAAAGAAGAAAGATGAAACTTTATAATAAAATAAATAGAATATTTCAGTTTACATTCAACAACAATATATCAGTGTGCGATCCTCCATTGTCTAACCCCTAACTACAGCATCAACAGACATGTTTTCCAGTACATTACATTACTAACAAAGCCGCCTCCAAGGACCAAATCTCTATCCTATTATGATAATAGCCTGAATAGGTAAACAGTATACTAAAGGAAAACAAAAAAGAACACAACAGAAAAAAGAAAACAAGGAAGAAGTAAAAGAGAGGTCCGAGATTCGGAAACAGAGAAGACATTAATGATCAATGGGCCATGGTCCTATACCTACAATATATCATTTAGAGTTGTATGGAGTTTTTAATCAATATTAAAACCCCTTTTTACAGTTTGCATGGTATCTATCCACCAGGTTTCCTTAGGTTTAATGTATGTGCATGCTGTTCTGCTCTCTGATTACTCTGTGCATGTTCTATACAAAACAAATAAGCACTGCTTCATCCAGGTTTGATGGTATAGAGCATTTTCCTGATGTTCCTTGGTGCCCCGTAGATGAGGCTGCTGCAGTGGTATTTGATAGTGCAGTAGAATATTGTTTGTAGCAGTATGAAGGATGTAATTGTAATTTATCCCCAAGCTTCAGTCTTTGCTTTTTTAATGGGTCAGTCTAGCACTATAGTTGATTACCCTTTCAGGTCTGCTCCTCCTCCCATGATGATAGTCACAGATGAATCTCAGTTAGGTATGGTGCTCACATGGACCAGTTGTCTTTTAAATCTCTGGTCCAAGATAGATTTGAATCTTCTTATGAGTGCTCAGGGACGGAAAGCAATATCTTGAAGGCAGTTTTACCTTAAGTGTGCAATGTATAGTTACAGATTTTGATGAACAAAATAACTACTATGTTTTTAACTAGATGAGGAGGACATTGTGATGTCAATGCATTTTTTCAGATTGACGCTATAAATTTGGGACTGGGTTGTAGACGGTAGTATTAAGCTTTTAAAGCTCATCTGGCAGAAAAGGAGAATCTAATGGCAAATTCTTTGGGGAGGATTTTTGTCTATTAATTGAGTAGAATACATAACCTCTTTGAGAAAGTGACGAACCGGAACCAGAAGTGACGCATCGAATCTCTGAGGCGAGTCATAGAGCTCAGCCCGCCGCATCAGCTCTCGTTACAGCGCGGTATTGAGAGCAGTGGCGTGCCAGCAGGAAGTACCCACAGGGGGAGGAGGCAAGCCACAGCAGGAGGGGCCGCGGCGCGGAACAAGGGCAGGCACTGCCTCTGACCACCGGCCGGGCACCCAGCTCCTGGCTCTGCCTATGAAGTGGAGGAGGAAGGTAGGGCCGTGATCACAGGTAAGGCCCCCGAGGTGGCAACCGCTGATTGCTTATTGGAGCGCCTCGCATCACAGGGGGGGAACTTCCCCAATGCTCTCAACCGCTGAGTGCACATCGGAGCGTCTCGCATCACAGGGGGGAACTGTACCTGTGCTTTCCTCCCCCCACATTCCCCTCCTGTTATCGAAGTCTCGCTGGAGCAGCGCAGTTCAAGCCTTTCCACTTAGTCTTGCCACAACAGTCAGTAGAGTTCTGCTGTGTGTTGGTACGCTGGCTACCCAAGCCCCAGAACAAGTGACTAATGGCAGGGTGGGGGAGGGTCACACTTCACATAAACCGAATCAAGCAAGGAAGGATCCTAATATCCAAGGAGTAAGATCGCCATCCTCTTTATCATTGGGTGTCACTACCCGAGTAGGGAAAAGCGCAAATAAAAGTTAGGTTCTTGACAGAAGAAGGTGTGGATAGAGCACCCGAGCGAGGTAGCTAGAGGGTTGAACCCTGTAGCATAGGCACCGACCGGGGAGAGCCCTAGATCACGGAGGCGGCCCAGCTAGGCCTGGGTGCAGCTTGTGGAGTGGGTGAGCTCTATGTCTCTGCTGCAGACAATCCGTCCCTGCATCCCCCAGTAAGAAAGCCACATGGCATAATACAGGAACCAGCACGCCAACACTACAAATGACATGAAATCCACCACAGAAAGACAAAGTATGAAAAAAAACACAGAGCAAAAACATTTGTTGGCATCAAAAAAAGCAAGGGCAGGGGCTGTGGCCAAGCTTAGCCAGCTCCCGTAGCCGTTTAATAATCCTACCTGATCCTGCTGGCTACGGGTGCTCAATACATCACGTTTATGACTCTCTTGGCGCAGAGGGTCGTCGTGGACTCGGCGGTGCCTAATTGCTGGGGAGAAGGAGCGGAGCGTGCCGTGCCGTGCCATGACGGAGAGAGGTGGTGGTCGTGCCTGGCCTCAATCCTGGGAATCCGAAAACAGCGCTGGCGATCAGAGGTGCGTGGCCGAGTCCGCGGCCATAGTGAGTGGTGCCTGCCCTAATGTGCGGAATGGCGTGGCCGGGAGTGTCGTCCTGGGGCTGGGCGATTAGGCAAGTCGGGGCTGGGTTGGACTGGTCTGCAGGTGCGGCGCAGAAACTTCTACGTCCTGCGGAGGGCTGACAAACAGGTGGTTAGCGCCGTGCACTCGGTTAGAGTGCGGCTCCATATTGAGGGAACTGAAATATGGGGCTGAGATCAGAGGGAGACAACCCGAGGAGAATTTGAAGTGAACTTGACCTTGTATACTTTTATGCATTGTTTCAATGCGAAATAAAGTTGGCTGATTGATTGACCTGGCCCCTTGGGAGATGCCGGTTTGGGACAGCGCAGCGCCACAAGACCCACCATAAGGAATTTGTCGATAAGTAGAGACCCCTAACGTTGGGGATACCCTAAATCAAGATTGTGGTCGATACCCCCTGAGTGCCTCAACTATATTTACCTTTTATTATTACATCCCATGTTGCCTCCCGCATAAGCCACTTTCATTGACCTTATTGGTGGCAATCTCCTATACCGCCTACTGAAGACATCCTGCGTCCCCTCCATCAAAAGACTCCCTTCCCGAACATTATTTGCGGCATAGAGGCCAGCATCTAAATGTGAAAGCTTGTCTAGCTAAGGGGTGCGCCCAATAGAGGTGGGGGGTACCTCACCTGTAGAGGCGGACGGGCTAGGTTCTGGTGCAGCTTGTGGGTGGGGGAGACCCTCTCAGAGCACCTGATATCCCACACAGTGCAGTCCCTCCGCTGATGTGGATCTTTGTGTTACTGGTGCCTGGAGCTGCGCCGCCTGCAGAGTGCGGGCCCACGGCACGGTCCAAAATGTCCAAGAGCTCGACAACTGGTGCGGCTACGAAACAGAGCACAATGGTCAAATTTACCAGCGGCCCCGCAAGCTCCATAACCTCAGGTCATGACCCAGCCCTTGGTACGGACACTGCCGCAATTCTAACGCCGATTGCGTAGTCACGTGACTATCTAGATGCCAAAATCAGTGCTGTGGGCGCGGATGTCACGCTTCTTCAACAGGATCTGCGCAATATCACGGACCGGGTGACACAGGTGAAGACACGGTTCTCTGGAGCAGAAGATACTTTCACTACTCTGCAAAAACGAGTTACGACTCTTGAAACGCTCACCCGCGGTCTGGCTACACGAGTGGAGGACGCAGAGGGGAGAGCCCGCTGCAATATCCTACGCCTTGCGGAATTTCCGGAGGGATTTGAGGGCACCGACGTGTCAATTTTTGGAACCATGGTTTAAATCCTGGATTACTAATGGGAAGCTTACCCCTTGTTTCATCCTAGAACGCACACATCATGCCCTCGCTTCTCAGCTGCAGCCTGACGCCTGCCCTCGGCCAGTAATCGCACTGAAACTAAACTATCACGATCACGATTTCATCTTACAGCAGGCCCGGATACAGTAGTCCCTTACCTATGACTCTCACTCAATAATAATCTTTCCGGATTACACCAAGCTTGTCCAACAGCAAAGACAGTCTTTAACAGCCGCAAAGACACGCCTCCGAGAATTACAAATCCCTTACATGCTACTCTTTCCGGCCCGACTTAGAATCATCTACAAAAACAGTACCAAATTCTTCGATACCCTGGAAGCGGTCTACCAATGGGGTGACGAACATCGATCTGTTAAGCCTCACATGCCACCACCCCGGGATTCTGATTCCTCCTCTGGTGATCCTCTTCATCGTCAAGTCCACAACCAGAAGGATAAGCAACTGCACAGGTCGCGGTCATCTGGCGGTCTCGATCCCGTGGTGACCAGCAGGCGAAGACACAAAACAAATGACACTGACCCACCCTTCAACAAACAGTATATACTCGTTTCGAAAAATACAGGAGAGTCTGATTAATTTCTATCCCTACCGGCATGAAAATGGCTACTTAATAGCGAACTGATTGTTGTAGATCCCTTTGACATTTATTTGGGATAGGATCTTTTGGATACCTTTGGACTGTCGCAGCTGCCCTCCTCTGTTGGGATGGGTGCTGTCTGCACTCCTCGACAGATGCTTCATTGTTACTTGAGGTATTGGAGTGTTTGAGGGAGGGTTATACAGTTTTCAAGATGTTGTATGTTATGGTTTCTGCAGTGTCCGCGCAGTGTAAACCATCGTAGTCGACGATTTCTTCTTTTTCACAATTCTCAATGTCACTTAATATGATAACACATGCTAACGTAGTAAATCACACAGGGACAATTACGGTAGTCACTTGGAATGTCAGAGGTCTCTTAGACCAGATTAAAAGTGGGTCTGTGCTCAGACATGTCAAACGCCTAATGGGTAGATGTTTTGATGATGCAAGAAACACACTTGTTGGGTGCCAAGGCACCATGCTTGGCCCGATACGGCTATGTTCATGTCTTTCATTCTGGGTTTACTAGAGGTTCGAGAGGGGTGGCTATTTTGACACACCACAGATTGGCTTAGACACACACGCACACTTGGATAAACACCTCTGAGGGATTTACATTGAGTACAAGGAGTACTCAATGGAGAATCAATTGTTGTTTGCTGTGTATACACTCCCCCGCCACTTAGCCATCCGATCACTGAAATTTTTTTAGATCTATGGAACTTGATGCCAGACGGACTTGCCTTGATAGAGGGTGATTGGAATGATGTAATGAACCCAAATCTAGATAGATGTTGACCGGCGGCCGCACACCATACACTTAGGGACTACCGTTTAAGAACCCTGGTGAGTGCGATAATGTGGATAGACACATGGCAAGTACTCCACCCTGGGTAACCAATAGGAGAGAAAGGGTTTTGCCTGTGAGGCAGGAGAGGAACTCCCTGTCCCCTTAGAGATATCAGTAAACAACAAAAAAAGGGAGTTACACCTGCGAGGGTGCGCTCAGCCTTACTGCAGGCGAGTTTGTGTGTTAACCACAATCCTAAGTGAGGACATCCTTTGTCCTGTAGAAGACCCCTCACTCACCAACCTGGTTGGTGACATGCTTCATCATCGGGGTCCCACCCGGACAGCCGAATGCCATCCAGGTGTGCTGCGACACCTGATTACAGTGGAGCGGGTTTGAGTTTTTATATGTGAAAAGGAGAGGAGAACTACGTGTTATTAAAATTATCCGAAACTGCCCACTTACGTAATTTATTCTGGGGTGTTTGCGGATATAGATTAAAAAAGAGGGCACCAGTTGCCCAATTAGGAGGGCTATCGGTGACAAAAAAACTAATGATAGTGCAAGATAAAATGGTCTACATGTTTCTACCTATGTGTCTTATTTAACAGGTTTTCGTCAGGACCTTGATATGCTTACGGGACGGTATACGCACGCTAAGGCGCACCCTATCCTCGTAAGTCACAATTGGAGAGACCAAATGAGCCTCCAAGCAAAAAAGTTTCTTCTGTAATTGTCGAAAAAACTCGGAGCTTTTAATTCAATGCTGCATGAGTCACACCGGAGCACTCGCGGTGTCGGTTTTAGGTGCTAGCGGCGTCCTATCCTCCTGGTACAAATCGTAACGGGAAACTAAACCAAACACGGAGTGACTCATGGAGCATTGAATTAAAAGCTCCGAGTTTTTTCGACAATTAAAGAAGAAACTTTTTTGCTTGGAGGCTCATTTGGTCTCTCCAATTGTGACTTACGAGGATAGGGTGCGCCTTAGCGTGCGTATACCGTCCCGTAAGCATATCAAGGTCCTGACGAAAACCTGTTAAATAAGACACATAGGTAGAAACATGTAGACCATTTTATCTTGCACTATCATTAGTTTTTTTGTCACCGATAGCCCTCCTAATTGGGCAACTGGTGCCCTCTTTTTTAATCTATATCCGCAAACACCCCAGAATAAATTACGTAAATGGGCAGTTTCGGATAATTTTAATAACACGTAGTTCTCCTCTCCTTTTCACATATAAAAACTCAAACCCGCTCCACTGTAATCAGGTGTCGCAGCACACCTGGATGGCATTCGGCTGTCCGGGTGGGACCCCGATGATGAAGCATGTCACCAACCAGGTTGGTGAGTGAGGGGTCTTCTACAGGACAAAGGATGTCCTCACTTAGGATTGTGGTTAACACACAAACTCGCCTGCAGTAAGGCTGAGCGCACCCTCGCAGGTGTAACTCCCTTTTTTTGTTGTTTACAAGTACTCCACCCTGACACCGCCAATTACATATTTTTCTCGACTGTACATGGGTCGTTTTTCAGAATTGAATATATATTTATAATTAGAGCACACGTACATCGACTGACGAGGGTAGACATCCTTCCTAGAGGCCTATCAGACCATTCCCTGTCCAATTGAAGCTTGAAGTTGGTCCCCGACGATCCCCACTACACTGGCGCATGTCGCCATGGCACCTTTATTATCCAGGTTATAAAACTAAACTAAATAAAACTCTGACAGCATACTGTCGAGGGGATTCTGCCCGTACGCAGGAAAAATGGACCTCCGTGTATAGGGGTTGTACCTTCCTACCACCTTATTACCCTAAATCCCAAAACCGTTTAGCTATAGTGTCTCATTCGTTCTCCTATATAATCACGAAGCTACAAATGATTAGACAACCCAGAACACAACACTCCCGACTCTCTCAGGAATCGCGGTTGCAAGACCTACTCTTTCGCTCACTCATACTTGTCCACAATAAGGATTGTCAGAGTCACTGTATAGTTCAAAATGGTTATTTTAACTATCGTGCTCTATAATGCAGTATACGAGCCACAACCAGCAGCTAAATGCATAAACCTAGAACAGTTAGCATTGTTACAATATCATAGAATATAAATACATTTCTCCCTGCCCTGTGGGGTGCCGCAGGGTTCATCGCTGAGCCCAACATTTTTCAATGTTTACGTGTCATCACTAGCTCCCCTGATTCAGACCTTTGGGTTCACCCTAATGTCTTACGCTGATGACACCCAAATTGTGGTGACATTATTACCAGGGGACAAACATGAAACTGCGTCAAGGTTTCAGGAATGTATGAAAGCTGCGGGGGTTTGGATGGCCCAGAATTGTTTGAAGCTTAACTCCGGTAAAACGGAGGTAGTGCTTTTTGGAAACAACCCTACATTCTGCACTCCTAATTGCTGGCCGGAGGAGATGGGATCTCTACCCACGCCAATAAAGGAGGTCAAGAACCTAAATTGACAAACTGAGTTTTAGGGACCAGGTTAACCACGTTGCCCCTTCTACTTCTTACATCCTCAAATCCTGCAAAAAAAGAATGCCTCTTCTGCTGACGGACGCACAACAAACTGTAGTCTCGGCCCTTATAATGTCTAGATTAGACCATTGCAATAGTCTGTATCTTACGATCCACAAAGGGTCGATGAATAAACTACAGATGCTGCAGAACGCTGCGGCCAGACTACTAACAGCCACACCAAAGTACAAGTCTATCTCAGCTAAAATTAAACAACTTCACTGGCTCACAGTCGGCAAACTGACTCAATGTCAGTCCCTGTGTCTGGTATTTAGAGCCCTTCATGGAACCGTACCAGAATTTTTAAAACACCACTTTCACTGGTACCTACCAAAGAGAGCATTGCAGTCAGCCGACGCAAAACTCATAAATGTCCCTCTGGTAAAAAAAGCTAACTGGGGCGTCGGGAGTTTTACGATTAATGCGGCTAAATCATGGAATGCTCTACCATTAGCTCTTAGAAACATGCCTAATCTTTTGCCTTTTAGAAAAGCTCTAAAAAAATGGCTATTTTCTAACTGATCAGGTGTCTCTGCCTTCACCCTCCTGCCCACAGTAGGTCTTCTCATAGCGCCAGGACACCTTCGGGTATCAGTTCGAGCTCTAAAAGCTTAACTGGCATTAACATAAGGCCTAACCACCCTGCCCTTGGTAAGTTGAAGTTTATTATATAAAGGAAGATCTCTGGGGTTTGTCAGCAGACCCCATACCTTAGAGCTTAGATGGAAGGTTTACATCATTGGAACAGCATAGCTCTTCTCCAAGGAAAGTCTCTCTCCAAGAGTGTGTGAACAACATGCATTCCCGTAATATCAAAGCACGTGTTTTCCAGCAGTGCAGCTGTGTTTAGCATGTTTAGTCTAGTTGCTAGGGACTGACCAGAACAGAAAAACAAGGGGCATGTTTATCGACCTTGCACATCGTTTTCAGACTAAACTCCAGGAACAGCAGAGAACGCAGAAAGCAGACAGTTCTCATGTGAAAGACACAAACAGAGTCTTGTACAATAAAGTCGTGTAGTAACATGCACAAAAGCATCATCATGGCAGCCGAGCTCATGCTAACTTAGCAATGTCGAGAATTACCCTAACAGCCATATAACAATACTTCCCCTTAAATGAGACATCTGTGAGCTCTACCATCATCCTATGGGAGGCCATGAAGCCCACCATTCGAGGCTTTGACATCAGCCACAATACGGCCGCCAAACGGACAAGTAACTGACACTAATGGAACTAGAAGCCCAGATCTTACAAACCGAGCCGCAGGCGTTAGAACATTCGGGAGGTGATGCCCGCAGACGACATAGGAAATTCAATACAGTAATTAATGCCTCTGGATAAATAACAACAATATATAATAGGTTGAAGAGATACTTAAATTATCCCTTCCTATACCGGTTAATCGCAAGAAAAATCTATATCTTATTTCCATCAAAAACCAAAGGCAATTCTGAACAGTTACAAGTGCTCATCTTTTGAAAAAAAACGTTTGTTTATTTTGCAATTTTTTAAAAGTATAAATATATATGTATTCCTCTTTTTTCTACATATATATACAAACATATACATTACATCAACATATATATATATATATATATATATATATATATATATATATACAATATTTAAATTTAAACAAACATACTTTTTGTTTCCTTCTTTCTCGTAGCCCTATTTAGTCAAAAAGGATGCTTCTAAAAATATTTAACAACTAGCATTCCTTTAAACGGAAAATCACCCTACAAGAGGAACAAAAGAGGTTTATTACTCCAACCTCTATTTTTTTTGTAGTACTCCTAACTTATTTTCATATTATTTGAATTTTTCATGGGTGTCTTCAAATTAACTGTCGGCGCGTATCAGCCCCGTGATTCTCGAGCCTCATCAGGACTAGGGCAGTTGAGCACATAAGTTTTCAAAGATCCACCTAGAGGATCAAATACACCTTATTTATCCACATATACAAAAGACAGATCATTATTTACATTCAAATACAGATGCATAAGAACAAAAAAATCCAACTAAGTTACAGTGGATTCATATACATTCTAAATCCTGGAGTGGCGGACAATTTTATAAATGAATAAACACCCATTTGTGCTCTAAAATAACCTTATTCTCCATAATATAGTGCATGGCAAGAAAAGTGCAATGTGCCTAGAAAAGCCTCAAAACACACCCCTCTCATTGTTGAGATTCCAATCTAATAGACAACAACTAGACATACAGAAAAAAACAAAATGTAATATATACCAATGTTCAGCTGTTTCTCATCTATTCAACCGTCATGTATTTCCTTATTTTTATACATCGAAGAGCTAAAAAATGAATGAAAAAGTACTATAGTCAGCTTAGTTCTCCAACCCCCGTAAATGTGGTAAACATAGCAGTATGTTCTGCGGTAGCAAACTCGCGTCTTATATTTGCATGAGGCTGACTCACCCGGCGCGGGCGGAAAATAAAGAGTACTGCAGCCTCTCTTTAGTAATACGTTCCTGTTGTTGTGAGGTACATCTATTTCAAATTCCTCCCTGCAACTAGACCATAGCATGACTGTTCTAGACACGTCTAAATAGGAACGATAACTCTCTCCCCAACTCTAACGTATACGGTAGTGATTCATACCTTACTGCAGCGCACGTCCAGCCGCATTACAAGCCGTCGCCATGCCGCAACGTGCATGATATCACGTGATGCGGAAGGCGAAATATATACGGAAGTGCGGGCCATCAACACTAACGAGGTGCCTGACTTTCAACATAAATCGAGCTAGAAAGGAGACTAGCAACAGCGCTCCCAGCCACGGACATCGTCCATTATTAGAAGGTAGAAAAGACATCGTCCATTATTACCTGACGGGAAGACGAATTCCCAAATGGCGGCTGCCGTTATGGATATCAACCCTCCACTTAATGGCGGCAAAATACTAAATAATAAAAATAGACCAAGAATAATCAACCCCGGAATGTAACCTCCAAAATCTATTATTTACAACAATGAAGGAAAAGAAAATACCATTATTACAACAAATTAAACTAATACAAAAACTCACCTTATTACCCAGTATTGTGCCGCCACCCCTTACAATCTTCACATATCTGTTGATAACTTATCAATAGTTACCACCAGTATTGTGCCGCCACCCCTTAAAATCTTCACATATCTGTTGAGAACTTATCAATAGTTACCACCAATATGTACAAATGTAGCCTGTAGGTGATAAGGGTATTGTACATACCTATCTTAGCTTTCAGAGAAATTATTGTAATAGTGCCCAAATTTCATCTTTGTCGTTGAGGCCTGTTATGGCAGTGTGGTACTTCTCTATTAATCTGGCCTCCAATCTATTCAGTTTAGTTTGAAGTTCTTCTCTACCCACATTTCCCAGCACACATAAAACTGACCATTTTATGTCGTTTTCCGAATGATTCAGGTTTTGCAAATGATGTACCAACGGAGCCCCTTGTATTTTACATTTTATCCTGGATTTATGTTGCCAAATCCGCTTTTTTATGGGTTGTGTCGTTTGGCCTATGTAATACTTAGTACATGGGCATTTTATGCAGTACACAGTTAGAAAAAACTTTTTGATAATGTGTCTGGCCATTGATGTCTAGCTGTTTAGAATCTTCTGTTAACCTGCATGCCATACAATTTTGACATCGGAAATGTCCCACCACAGGTGGTAAATTCAGTAAACCCCTCAGATCTCTTTGGGGGGATTCAGTCTTTCTAGCTGCTCTCACCAGTTGTCGAATGTTTTTTCCTTTTTTAAAAGCAAAAAGTGGTTTAGGAATTCTTAGGTGTTCGATTAGTTTCCAGTTTTTTGGGATACGTTTCTTAACTCGATTTGCTTTGGGGTCGTATGTCCGTACACATGTCAACGGAGTATTTTTATCCTGTTGTTTAGGGACAAGTAATACTTTTCTGGGTGTATACCATGCTCTTTTAAGAGAAACTTTCACCAATCTTTTAGGGTAGCCACGGGCTACTAGTTTATCCTTGAGTTTTTCATTGTTGGTGAAGTAGTCTTCTTTATTGGTACAATTCCTCCTGATGCGGAGGAATAGTCCATATGGCAAATTTTCTTTTAATGTACATGGATGACTACTGGCAAAATGTAAGAGTGTTCCGGTCCGTGGGCTTGGTGTACAAACTAATCTCTAATTGATCACTCTCGTGTTGGATATATACATCCAGAAAATGTATACTTTTCCGATCCCAAGACAAAGTAAAATTAAACTCTGCAGTTCTAAAATGTAACCAATTATGGAAGTCAGTTAGATGCGATTCTTCTCCATCCCAAATCATAAATATGTTGTCTATATAGCGACACCAAAACCCCACCTGGGTTTTAAAGAGGTTGGTTTTGCTATACATCCATTTCTTTTCAAATTCAGACATGACCAGATTTGCTACCTCTGGTGAAAAACTACAGCCCATTGCTACTCCTGATACTTGTAAATACAGAGTTTCCTTAAAGTTACAAAAGTTGTTCTTCAAGCAAAGAGTCGCTAAAGATGTTATGAACTCTGTAGGAACTTGATGAGGACGCTCTCGTTGGTCCAATGTATACCTCATTACTGCCAAAGCCTCATCTTGAGGTATATTTGTTTATAATGATTCTATATCGAAGGATACCAACAGTTGTTTCTCCATATTGTATGGTAGACCTTCCACCTTCGATATCAAATCCATAGGGTCTCTAACAAAGTACTGAGTTTCCTTTACCAAGGGGATTAAAAAAAGTGCTGATGTACTTCGCAAGTGGCTCCAAAATGGAGCCGCATGCAGACACTATGGGCCTACCTGGTAGATTAGTCATAGATTTATGCACCTTTGGTAAGATGTATATATTGGGTGTTTTGTTTTGCTCACTGTTAAGGAACTCAAACTCATTTTTACATAGCCAGCCTTCATCTAGTCCTTCTTTAGTGATTTCTAAGATCTCTGTTTTTAACCAGGATGTAGGGTTAGTTTCCAATAGTCTATAGTGTATTGGGTTAGACAATTGGCCTATCACCTCCTGGTCATATTTATCCTTGTCCCAAAGAACAATTCATGCCCCTTTATCCGTCGGCCTTATGATTATCGCCGGATTCTTCGATAGGTCTTTTAGGGCTCTCATCTCTTGCTTGTTACAATTAGTATTTTAAAAGATCTTATAACAGGATTTATGCTGGTAATAGTACACTCACAGGGATAAACGTTGATTTATTCCGTAGTCCACTCACATTAGTCTGTTCTTTTACCTCTCTCTCTAGAAAAAAAGCTTTAAGTTTTACCTTTCTCAGAAAATGCAAAATTTCGTTTTTTGTATCTACCAGATTCTGTAAAGCAGTAGGTACGAAAGAAAGCCCTTTTGATAACACTGTTAATTCCATTTCAGTTGGGGTGTAATCAGATAAGTTATAGATAGGTATAGTTTCTGCTTTGTCTAATACCCCGATGTTATTTCCATTTAGGGTCTGTATGTTTTCTTCCGGGTGCGGAAGGGCTCTGAATCTTGTTTCTGGTATTGTTCTGGGGTTTGATTTTGACCCTGTTGTTGGAATTGGCCTACTTGTGGGTTGTAGCTTCTCCATACTGTTACTCCTCCTCTGCCTCGATACCTACCTCTGCCCAAAAAAGGTGGTTGGGATCTTGGATACTGGGGGTATGGATGATAGCCGCTATATGACCCTTGGTCAGAAGCTGACGATGTATCGGAGAAGGTAATGAATTTGCTCCGCGATCTACCTCTATACTGGAGGTTTAGTGAACTTGGGTTGCTAATCTGATAAAAATCTTCTTTCAAAAAGGGGTATATTTCTTCCAACTTGAAGTTTTTTATATCCCTAGCCACCTTTGTAGTTTTTAGGTCTCGCCTATTCCATCCCGAAGGGATGATAGGCGAGATTTATAGTAAGCAGACCTAAAAAGTCTACCCACTGCGGATCGCGTACAGTTCATGTGAGCCAGGCGCGTGCACAGGAATTCGCTCCCCCACAAAGCAAGACAAGCCAAGAACATCAAAGCGACCGGCTGCTTTGATTCCATTTGCCACCAGCCACTTCACGCGCTACAAATCGTTTCTCTCAAGCTGAGGGTGAAGTGCGAGATGCACATGTGACTAACCGGCTCTTGGCGACACACTATTACCAAACGGCGCCTCAAGTGACGAACTGACTTCGGAGAGCTATAATACTCAAATTTGTTGCGGCAAAAATGTATGCATATATAAGATTACTCGTATGTGAAAAACAAGGACCCCCTGAATAGGGATAAAAATTCCTAGGACAGGGAAATTAATATATGTGCAACAATTCCTAGGCAATTATAATAAAAACAAAGAGAACTAGTATGGGAAAGAGGAGGACATTCAAGGCAAAAGCCCATAAAATCATATACTGTTTAATAGACAACAATAAATTATACCAGAATATGACAAAAATAGACAATAATCACATTCAATAAAGAAAATACTATATAATTAGAAAAGTGGCAAGGTGATATATTCAAAATATATCACCTTGCCACTTTTTTTATTATATAGTATTTTCTTTATTGAATGTGATTATTGTCTATTTTTGTCATATTCTGGTTTTATTTTATCTGTGTATTTTAGAGTGTAATGAATATGTTGTATTCGAACGTATTTGTATAATTTATTGTTGTCTATTAAACAGTATATGATTTTATGGGCTTTTGCCTTGAATGTCCTCCTCTTTCCCATACTAGTTCTCTTTGTTTTTATTATAATTGCCTAGGAATTGTTGCACATATATATAAGATTACTCGTCATTTATGTAAGACGATTTTTACATCTATTTAACACTTATTAAATTACCCCAAAAATGACGCACAGTTTTAAAACGAGGATGGCGATTTTCAGTTTTCATTTTGCTGACACGCCGGTGGCTCTGCTTTACTTTTCGATGGCAGGTCGCAGCTCGACCTATTCGGGAGGGACGTTTGATTTTAGCCTCCCAAAACAGGGCTCCCGGTTCAGTCCCGATAAGCAACTGCAATGCCAGGGAACACGTTTAAAATAGTAGATCAATGTGCATTTACTATCTCCTTTGTATATATATTTTTTTCACTAAATGTAATGTGAGAAAGACGTAATTTCACCTTTCACCTGATTCTGCTTCCAGGCGGGTGGAGCCGGGACTCGCACACCAGTACGTAGGACTGCCCAGCCCTTCATCCGCACAGTCAATTCAATAACAAATACCGTTTTCAAGTTGTTATGCAAGAGTGCAAAGACCACGAAAATATTCTGCCAAGTCTTTTTATAAACGAAATAACACGTTGCGCTTTATTCGTTGCCCTTTCTTAGCATTCCATTGCACGAATGCACTATATCAATGTAAATACGCAAGAACGAAAATATCCCGTCTCTTGAAGAAAGCGAGCACCTCAGAGTACACTTTCTTCTTGGCTGACTTGAAACGGGAGCCGAGTTTGAAATACAATCTTTTTTTTTTTTATTTGCCAAACATCACACGGAGCAAAAATCAGTTGAAATAAGTGCTCCGCTACAAGGGAGTAGTACAGGGGACCAAAAAGGAAAGTCAGAAACAATTATTTAAAATATTGAAGTGCAAATATGCACACCGGCGCACGCCTGTGCAAATCTACCGAGCACGCTCGGGTAGAACAATGATTGAATGCAAACGGCAGCTGCCACGGACACCTCCGCGATCACGGGGTCAGAGACTTAAGAAAATTGTAATTTATTTTAAATCAATTCTGCGGAACAATGTTGATTGGAAGGATGCTTCTTTTACGACGACCTATGTTCTTTTTTAATAGCAACGTGTATTGTAGTGTGTGATGATTTTAAATATTTGTAATCAGTATTTTTTTACATATATGTTGCGATGTTATAAAGACAAAAAAACAAGGTTGTTCTATCAATCTGGCAGTTTGTAGCTGCATCATAATACTATGTTTATTTTGTAGTGCATGGGTTGCGTGGCTCTTGCTTGGAAAGACACGGGGTACTCAATGAGCACAAAGCAAGACTAGAACATCAAAGCGACCACGGCCGCTCTGATTCCATTTGCCACCAGCCACTTCACGCGCTCCGCAGGTCATAAACAGGACCATCTGCTCGTGAATCGGAATGCTGGCATGGTTGCCCAGCCCCCCCTCCCAGCGCTGCCTTTCCTCTGCCATTCTATGGTTTCCAATACGTCTTACTAAAACCTAGTTATCTATGCTGAAGGTTTTTTTTTTTTAGGGGACTTTTTTGCATGTTTTGAGGTGGCTGAGTGGGAAACAAATTGTTTCTCTTTTATTGCAAATATGTGTTCCTGCTATCCACGTGAGTTGGAAATTACGTAAAACATGCTATTTCTGTGAGAAGGGCGGTGGTTAGGCTTCGACTCTGAATTTCTTCTCCCTCACTCTACCACTCTACCGCCCTCACTCTACCACTCTACCGCCCTCACTCTACCACTGTACCGCCCTCACTCTACCACTTTACCGCCCTCACTCTACCACCCTCGCTCTACCACTCTACCGTCTTCACTCTACCACCCTCACTCTACCACTCTACCGCCCTCACTCTACCACTCTACCGCTCTCACTCTACCACTCTACCGCCCTCACTATATCACCCTCACTCTATCTATCTATCCCTCTCCCTCCATCTATAGCCCTCCCTCCCTCCATCTATAGCCCTCCCTCCCTCCATCTATCGCCCTCCCTCCCTCCATCTATCGCCCTCCCTCCCTCCATCTATCGCCCTCCCTCCCTCCATCTATCGCCCTCCCTCCCTCTATCTATCGCCCTCCCTCCATCTATCGCCCTCCCTATCTCTATCGCTCTCCCTCTATCGCCCTCCCTCCCTCTATCTATCTATCGCCCTCCCTCCCTCTATCTATCTATCGCATCACCACAGCATCACTCAGCACCACCACAGCATCACTCAGGGGCCCAACAATATCACTATGAGCTACCACAGCATCACTGAACGCCACAGCATCACTCGTCGCCACCACAACATCACTCAGCGCCACCACAGCATCAATCTATGCAACCATTCATCAACAACTGGTTCAAATATGTTCTCTCAATGTTTCAAGCTTTATTACAAATGTCACAAAAAGAAGTTAATATTACACTTCTGTTCTTGGATTTTCGTCACAATAAAATACACTGAACATAATCTTCAGAAAATTTATTTACAAAAGTTTAAGCTATTGCCATTATAAATTACAATAACTTTTATTTAAGTATTAATTATTTAAAAAAATTAAAAGCCATGGTATTTGTAATATCAATACATCTAAGTCATGTAAATACAACACATTGCATTACAAATGCTATAGGTGTCACATTTGCGAAAGTTAAAACTATTGGAATTGTAAATGACAAAGCTAATAATTTAGCTATTTTCAAAACCAACACATAAATACAAAATTTGTCATTTACAATACCAATAGCTCAAACTTTCCTAATGCGAGACCTATTGCATTGCAAATGCTTGTTTGGTTTGTGGTGTGTACTTTAAATTTTGCAATTGTTTTTTCTGCGGATTCCAATAGAGTTTTTGAGTCTTTAATAGTAGTGTCCCCAAGATTTTCCTGTTCTAAGGCCTGAATCTCTTTAAGTTCTTCCTCGTTTAATCTAAGGGCTGTTTCTGTTGATAGTGCCATCCAATCTATTGAACATTTTGTTCCTACACCACCAAATCTACCCAAGTAGGTTTTGTCTGTAATAAAAATTACTGGAATGTTTTCCACTTGGAGTCCTATCGGGATAGTATTGTTTTTTAGATGTTCTAACAATACTTGTACGTGGAACTGGGTTCTTACTTTTTTCTTTTTTAAGTTGTTTTAATCTCTCGATTTTGTCCACATTTACGACTTGTGCCACTGGTTGATCACCTCTCAATAACGAAGGAATTTTTATTAGGGCACTCATTTCTTCTTCACTGTAACTCACTACTACAAGTTCTGACATATCAAAAAGTCTCTACAGATAATCTACAAATGTTCCTGTGTGTACTATAAATGTTATTATTACTTGTACTGGATTGCCATTTGATTAAGGATATACCTATTTTCTAATTTCTAATACACGATCTTAGGCATTATTTTCATTATTGAATTTTGTGGATTTACCCAGATGCCGGAGGGTTACTTGGGTTACCCCCTGTTTAAATACGCAGATAACATAGGAGCATTACAGCGACAATACCAGAGCATCCAGTTAGACAAGGCTAAACACATATGGCACGTCACACAAAATGGGATATACCGGGGGGGAAATAAGTCAGGAAAACTCCTGCATAGGTTATGCCTAAGCGCCCTAAAACCAACATTTATACCCGTCATCACCTCACCCATGGGGGACGGGATCACGGACCCACCACACATTGCCCAAGCCTTTGCAGAATACTACCAAGCCCTTTACACCAAACATGAAGTATTAACTAAACTGCAGATAGAAGACTTCTTTAGGGAAATCCCTCCCAGGGCTTGTCCAATGCGGCACGAAACATACTCGAGGAGCCTATCACGCAGGAGGAATTGGTAGCAACCATTACAGATATAGCACCAGGTAAATCCCCGGGTCCGAATGGATTCCCTATTGAATTTCTTAAGACGCATGCAACAATATTGGGTCCCCAATACCTTGCGACCCTTAATTAAGCCCAAGAGAACAAATGTCTGCCCCTGGACTGGAGACATGCAGAAATTGTTATCTTCTTAAAACCTGGACGCCTACCAGAACTCTGCTCCTCATATTGCCTAATTTCGCTCCTAAACATTGAAGCCAAAATTCTTGCTATGGTGCTAGCAAACTACTACAACCATATCTCTCAGATTTAATTCATCCGGATCAGACTGGTTTTGTGCCTCACAGAGCTACCCTCCATAATATACGCCGGGTGCACAGTGCAATTGTGGCAGCCGACAGATTGGAGAGACCAGCAGCTCTCCTCCTGGTGGACATGGACAGGGCCTTTGACTCCCGATGGGCTCCCGATGTATCGCATTGGTGCAGTCTTTTTATTCAGAGCTCACCGCCTCCATTCGTGTAGCTGGCGCCTTGTCGGTTCAATTTCCAATTCAACGGGTGTAGGAGAGTAGGGTCTGCAATCCTATGATCACCCAGATTTTTGCTTTTTGCTGCACTGGTTTACGACTTTCCCTGGCTGTGGGCCTGCTAATCAGACCCACAGCCTAGCTGTTCTCTCTATCCAAATTGTACTCAGGTACTGAATTGGCACTGGGCCCTCTCCAAGTCCCTGTACCCAGGGCTGAGGTGCACCCAGAAGTCTCCCAGGGGCTGAAGCATGTATTATGCCACCCCTGGATTGACTAACTAAAACTGACACAACTGGCTGCACGACAGCTGGGGCAAGGTGATGTACTCACCCTTTGCTTTAGATATAGTATACCTATATCTAACCCTAAAAATGGACACACAGATCTCCTATCAGTCACTCCTATAGCAGGCCTTAACAATCCTGAAGGCAGAGTGCTTGGAATCGTGTGAGATGGTGCTCTAGCATGAGCTGAGCCTGTCTGCGGCTTTCGGGATCCATCCCTTAGCCGTTTCCATGATATCGCATACCATATACTCTTAAGTGCATTATAATCCTCGCGGTTATGTGCCAACTCTGGTATCGCTTTATCAAAACATGTCGAGTAAGGTGTCATACGAATTGGAATACTAACCCCTCGCCAATTCTGGCGACGGGGTTAGCATTCCACCCTTCTAGAGGGACACGACATGCATGTAACCTATAACCCGGTTAAAAGTCAGACAGAGCCTTAGCATCCACAAAATGGATGCTGCCACCGAGACACAAGTCTGCCCTCCTGCTGCTGGGAGTCCTCCCAGAGCAGGAGATAAGGACAAAGGGTTTCCTGCCAGGGGCGGTGCCAGCACCGTCCCAGACAGGGTTTTGTGTATTGTAGGTAGGCAGGGCTTTAGAGGAAGGTGACTGCACGTGGCACCCCGGTGCTCACTGTGCATAGGCTGGCTGGAACCAGTTCCAGGGGCACTCCAGCCCCTGGCCTGGGGAAAAGCCCGCCAAGGAAGTGGGTGTAACCACCCCCCTCCTGGTCCCACCCATAGGGCAGGACCTAGTCGCGTGCCAGCCCCCTTTTCCCAGATAAAGGTAGAGACTGGCCCCCTTCCAAATCAGATCATCTTTGAATCCTGAAACTACTTTCTGCGAAAGGAACTCAAGACTTCTTCCTAAGATTTCTCCCTTGTGACTAAGGAGTAGTCACCCTGCATCCGCAGGCACCATCTAAGAACACTGCGGTCTGCTGCAAGTCCTTCCTCCGGAATCCGACTGCCCAGCTCGACGAGAACCGGCTTCCCTGGCACCTCTGACCTCTACCCACCTCTACAGCCCAGCTGAGAACCGTGGGTGCGACGAGACCTCAAGGGACCGGCCATCTGCAAGACTGCACGACTTCTTTCCAGCAAGCCCGCCGAGTGAATTCCTGGTGAGTGCTTTGGGGTCCGAGAAGCCCCCACCCTGAGCAGCTCCAGCACCGAAGAGCAGCCCCCCAGCATCTCCACGATCTGCGTGGGGCCCTTCTGCTTTTTACTGCTCTCCGCGTTGTTTGGCTACTAGCCCGCTGGCTTGTGGCCTTCCTGACGACGCCCGACGACATTTCTGCTGCTGGTCTGGTTGCTCCAGACTGGCCCTTGCTTCCCTCCATCGGAGAAGTACCCTGGACCCTCCTGGTCCGCCCAAGACGCCATTTTAGGTCCACCGCGTGGGCCTTGCATTTGCCAAGACTTGTTGCCCAATCCTGGGTCCAGCGACGTCGACAGCAAGAACCTTCGTGGGACAGCTCGCACCTCCATCCTGGTCGCCGACAACGCCTCCTGGTCCGAGAGACTGCAGAGCCCAGCAGCGCCCACTCACCTGACTGCGGTGACTTCGCCCGGTGCCATCCTGGTGCCCACTTAATCACTGGCTAGTGATTCAAGAACTTGGTCCCCTCTGCTTTCAGGTTTTCTTCTTCCTTGATCCAGGCTTGGATCCATCGAACTTTTCTTCACTGGTCGCCTGCCAGCAACTTCTTCCTTCCAGGCTCCTGGTCCGGCAACGAGATCCCCGACGTCTTTTCAGACCTATGCAGCTGCAGCCCCTGGGCTAGGTAACTTCGGCACTCCGGTGTCCCAGCATAGCCTCACTATCCAAGGGTCAGGATCCACTGTCGTTTTCTCCCTACCAGGTCGGGTTCGCCCGTGAACACTAACTTTGTGAATTCTAGCTTCCATAGACTTTGTCCCGCATCCCGCGTGAGAGTGCACACTCTGCACCCGAGTCCCCTGGGCCTCCTAGTAGTAATCTAACGATTCCCTAGTCCAGTCCTAGCGATTCCAAAGCCTATTAGAACTGTTACTTACCTGCTAGTAATTCGCATTCCACTTTTAGCGTATATGGTTTTTCGTGCCCCTCGGGCATTTGTGTAACGTGCTAACTTAAAAGTATTTTCGTAAGAGTTTTTGTTGTGTGCTTAGCTCCCTGTCTCATAAAGAGCCAGGGTAGTCTTGTTATAAATAAATACACTGTTTATTTTCATAACAACTTGTGTGGTGTCCTTTCACTGGGTGTTCAAGGGGTAATGTGATGGTAAAACAGCTGGCTTAACACGCCCTCTAGAGTCTTAGCCTTAGACTGCTCGTATCCATGCTACTAGGATAGCTGGTCTATAAGGTTGACTTACAACCAATCATCAATAAGGGTTGTTTGGACTGATATATAGTGATCACTAGAACAGTGAGCACTGCACATCAGGCCAACTTCTCACATTGGTGAGCAGCGGTTGGGATTTGAGCTTGCTGTTGTTTTACCACACATGCCCTAAGAATATCTTGTGAAAGATCACATAAGTACTAAAGGTACATATAACTTAGCTTAGAATGCTCTGAGTTCTACTGAACCAGCTGTTGTAGCTCCTAGGGCCTAGCACACCCTAAACTACAACTCTAGCAAGGGATCAGTAGGCAAACATATAGTGTAGGTAAGTGCACCACTTACACCTCACTAGAAAAGCATGTCGACTCAGGGGGACTCTACTGAGACTCCCCTGGTCAGTGTTGACCCTCCACAGGTCACTTCAAGATATGCAGCTCTCAGCTTTCATGAGATGAGACAGATCTGTGTCTCCAGAAAACTGAAGCAGGGGTCTATCCCCACCACTTCCTTTCTGATAGGTCTCTTAGAGACATATGATGCCAGAAAGCTTTCTCAGTTACATGAGAACATGCCAGCCTTAGAGGGAACCTCTGGGGATCCAGATCTCCACAACACTGATTCAGCAGTTGAGGAGGAGGATCAGGAGGTACTCTCTGGGGATGAGGTAGACAAGGGTCTTGAGGTAGTCAGAAGGCTAACTAGGACCAACTTAGACTTACTTGGGCTAGGATCTGGGGGCCCCCCAGTACTAACCCGAAGTGGGCCTAACCTTGGAGTTAGGAGAGATAGATCTCTTTCTAGGGACTCCAATAGATCTCTGCACTCTAATGCCTCTTCTCAGGGGAGAAGGAATCCTCCACAGAGGAGATTTACTTCCCCTCAGAGAAAGGAGCATGAAGCTAGGATGAGACAAGCTGAACTGAGGATTGAAAGGGAAGAAATTGCCCTGGCCAAAGAGAAGCTTGCCCTGGCAAGAGAGCAGCAGATGAGTGGGCTAGCTCCCACTGGTGGCAGCAATCTCCCAAGAGATAAAGAGGAGGGTTTAGATACTAAACACCTGACTAAAATAGTGCCCCCCTTTAAGCAAGGGGATGACATCCAGAAATGGATGGCTGCTCTGGAGAGGGCCTGCACTGTGCAGGGCATTCCCCAGAGTCAGTGGGCAGCTATACTGTGGCTCTCCTTTGATGGTAAAGGTAGAGATAAGCTCCTCACTACAAGAGTGGAGGATGCTAACAATTACCAGGTCCTGAAGAATACACTGGTTGATGGGTTTGGTTTAACCACTGAGCAGTACAGGTTGCTGTTCAGAGACACCCAGAAAACTCAGTCTCAGGACTGGTCTGATTTTGTGGATTGTGCCACTAAGGCTTTGGAGGGCTGGTTGCTGGGTAGCAAGGTTACAGATTACACAGGATTGTATAATCTAATGATGAGAGAACAAATTTTGAACAATTGTCAGAACCAGTTGCTGCACCAGCACCTTGTTGATTCAGATCTGACCTCTCCCCAAGAATTGGGAAAGAAGGCAGACAAATGGGTCAGGACAAGGATCAAGCAGAACCAGAACCAGAACCAGGGTGGTCAGAAGAAAGCAGACCAGAAGGGTAATGTTAAGAATGAGCAAAATGACCAGAAGTCTTCACCAGGTCCCCAACAAACCAAAGAGGGTGGGGGTCAGGCTTCCCAGAAGAAGAAGACTCAAGAAGGCCAGTCAAAAAGGTGGTGCCAGTACTGCAAAAGTAAATCTCACTGGTTTAGTGAGTGCACCAAAAGAGGAGGAGGACAAACTCCTGCCACTACAGCTCCTAAAGCAACTGCACCCCCTAGTACAGTCAGTAGTGGTAGTGTCACTCCCAAGGCATTAGTTGGGTTAACCTTGGGTACTGAGGGGTCTGACAACTTAGTTGGCACACTCACTCAGGCTGTCCTTGTCTGTACAGGGGATATGGATATGTCCCCTGAGATAAGTCCCAATACTTTGGGCAAATACAGGCAGACACCTTTGATTAATGGCAAAATGGCTCAGGCCTATAGGGACACTTGTGCCAGTGTCACCATGGTGACACCTAACTTTGTGGACCCTGGACAGATCATGCCAGGTACTGATTTCCTGGTGACCAATGCCAGCAATGTCACTACTAGTCATAGTGTGGCAATTGTGGCTTTCTCCTGGGGTGGAGTGAAGGGACAAAAGAAAGTTGTAGTCAGTTCAGACCTCCCAGTTGATTGTTTGTTGGGCAATGATTTGGAGTCATCACAATGGTCAGAAGTGGAGCAGAGGACTCACATGGAGATGTTAGGCTTGCCAGCACATGTGCTTGCTGTGACTAGGTCACAGGCCAGAAGATGCCCCACTGAACAGGTGCTGGATCCTGAAACTATGGACCAGACACCTCCCAAGAAGAAGAGCAGTAAGGGTAAGGCTTTGCCTTCCCCCTTGCCCCAGGTTGAGGATCAAGTCTCTGAGGAGGCTGATCTAGAAGAGCTGAGGGAAACTGAGCCTAAAGAGCTTGAACTTGATCAAGTTGAGTTTCTGGGCTCAGGGGGACCCTCCAGAGCAGACCTGGGGAAGGAACAGTTGAGCTGCCCTTCCCTTGAACCCCTCAGACAGCAGGCTGCTGCTGAGGCTGCAGGGAATGCCACAGGTGCCCACAGGGTATACTGGGAAGATGGACTCCTGTACTCTGAGTCAAGAGACCCCAAGCCTGGTGCAACCAGGAGGCTGGTCATCCCCTTGTCTCTGAGAGGTTTCCTTCTCACCTTGGCCCATGAGATTCCCCTTGCAGGTCATTTAGGTCAGACAAAGACTTGGGACAGGCTTGTCTCACACTTTCACTGGCCCCATATGAATGAGAATACCAAGGAGTTTTGTCGCTCATGTGTCACTTGCCAAGCCAGTGGTAAGTCAGGTGGCACAACAAAGGCCCCCCTCATACCACTACCTGTGGTGGGGGTTCCCTTTGAAAGAGTGGGGATTGACATTGTTGGTCCAATGGAACCCCAGACAGCATCAGGACACAAGTTTATACTGGTGGTGGTGGACCATGCCACCAGGTATCCTGAGGCTATTCCCCTTAGGACCACTACAGCCCCTGTAGTGGCAAGAGCCCTAGTTGGAGTGTTCTCCAGAGTGGGTTTCCCTAAGGAGGTCGTTTCTGACAGAGGTACAAACTTCATGTCAGGATATCTGACTGCCATGTGGAAAGAGTGTGGTGTGAACTACAAGTTCACCACACCCTATCATCCCCAATGCAATGGGCTTGTTGAGAGATTCAACAGGACCCTGAAAGGGATGATTCATGGACTACCTGAACCTCTTAGGAGAAGATGGGATGTCCTGATCCCCTGCCTCTTGTTTGCTTACAGAGAGGTCCCACAGAAGGGGGTTGGCTACAGCCCTTTTGAGCTTCTGTATGGGCATCCTGTAAGGGGACCCCTGTGTTTGGTGAAGGAAGGATGGGAGAGACCTCTCAAAAAGCCTGCAACCAACATAGTGGACTATGTACTTGGTCTCCGCTCCAGGATGGCTGAGTATATGGAAAAGGCATCTAAAAACCTTGAGGCCAGCCAGGAACTTCAAAAAGCTTGGCATGACCAAAAGGCTGTACTGACTGTGTACCAGCCAGGACAGAAGGTGTGGGTGCTGGAGCCAGTGGCCCCAGCAGCTCTGAAAGACAAATGGTCTGGGCCCCACACCATCATTGAGCAAAAGGGAGAGGTTACCTACTTGGTGGACCTTGGAACTCCCAGGAGCCCTCTCAGAGTGCTCCATGTTAACAGGCTCAAGGCATATGTTGACAGGAAGGACATGAGCTTGCTCATGGCCACAGATGAGGGACAGGAGGAAGAGAGTGACCCTCTCCCAGACCTGCTCACTCAGAATCCTGATGATGGGTCAGTTGATGGTGTTGTCTTTTGTGGCAGCCTCACTGAACATCAGCAACAGGATTGCAGGCAAGTTCTGCAATCCTTTCGACATATGTTCTCTCTGACACCCAGCCAAACTGATTGGTGTACCCATGATGTTGACACTGGAGACAGTCTGCCTGTCAAGAGTAAAATCTACAGACAGCCTGATCATGTTAGAGACTGCATCAAAACTGAAGTGCAGAAAATGTTGGAACTGGGAGTCATTGAGCCCTCAGATAGCCCTTGGGCTAGCCCAGTAGTTCTAGTGCCAAAGCCTCACACCCAGGGTGGTAAGAGAGAGATGAGGTTTTGCGTAGACTACAGAGGCCTCAATGCAGTCACTAAGACTGATGCCCACCCAATCCCAAGAGCAGATGAGCTTATAGATAGATTGGCTTCTGCCAACTTCTTAAGCACATTTGATTTGACAGCTGGGTATTGGCAAATCAGGTTAGCTGAGGAAGCCAAACCCAAGACAGCATTTTCTACCCCTGGAGGGCATTATCAATTTGTGGTAATGCCCTTTGGACTGAAAAATGCACCTGCCACCTTCCAAAGGTTGGTGAATCAAGTCCTCACTGGGCTGGATGACTTCTGTGCAGCTTATCTTGACGATATTGCTGTCTTTAGCTCCACCTGGGAGGATCACCTGGTCCACCTGAGGAAAGTGTTAGAGGCCCTGCAAAAGGCAGGCCTCACTATCAAGGCCACAAAGTGCCAGATAGGGCAGTCACAGGTTGTATACCTGGGCCACCTTGTAGGTGGAGGCCAGGTTCAGCCACTGGAGAGTAAGATACAGGCCATCAAGGACTGGACTCCTCCAATCACCCAGACTCAGGTTCGAGCTTTCTTGGGCCTGACTGGGTACTATAGGAAGTTTGTCAGAAATTATGGGTCCATAGTGACCCCCCTTAATGACCTGACAAGCAAGAAGATGCCAAAGAAAGTTCAGTGGACAGCAAGCTGTCAGAAAGCATTCAATGACCTAAAGCAGGCCATGTGCACAGCACCTATCCTCAAGAGTCCAGATTACTCCAAGCCATTCATTGTCCAAACAGATGCTTCTGAGTTGGGTGTGGGAGCTGTTCTGTCTCAACTGAATTTTGATGGTAATGATCAGCCTATTGCTTTCATTAGTAGAAGGTTGACACCCAGAGAGAAAAATTGGTCAGCTATTGAGAGGGAGGCCTTTGCTGTGGTCTGGGCCCTGAAGAAGCTGAGGGCCTACTTGTTTGGCACTCACTTCACCATTCAGACAGACCATAAGCCCCTCTTGTGGCTAAATCAGATGAAGGGTGAAAACCCCAAACTGCTTAGGTGGTCCATTTCCCTACAGGGGATGGATTTTACAGTGGAGCATAGACCTGGGACTGATCACAGCAATGCTGATGGGCTCTCCAGGTATTTCCACTTAGAGCAAGAAGACTCACCTGGTCAAGGTTAGCTTATTGTCCCAAAGTTTGGGGGGGGGTCATGTAGGAGAGTAGGGTCTGCAATCCTATGATCACCCAGATTTTTGCTTTTTGCTGCACTGGTTTACGACTTTCCCTGGCTGTGGGCCTGCTAATCAGACCCACAGCCTAGCTGTTCTCTCTATCCAAATTGTACTCAGGTACTGAATTGGCACTGGGCCCTCTCCAAGTCCCTGTACCCAGGGCTGAGGTGCACCCAGAAGTCTCCCAGGGGCTGAAGCATGTATTATGCCACCCCTGGATTGACTAACTAAAACTGACACAACTGGCTGCACGACAGCTGGGGCAAGGTGGTGTACTCACCCTTTGCTTTAGATATAGTATACCTATATCTAACCCTAAAAATGGACACACAGATCTCCTATCAGTCACTCCTATAGCAGGCCTTAACAATCCTGAAGGCAGAGTGCTTGGAATCGTGTGAGATGGTGCTCTAGCATGAGCTGAGCCTGTCTGCGGCTTTCGGGATCCATCCCTTAGCCGTTTCCATGATATCGCATACCATATACTCTTAAGTGCATTATAATCCTCGCGGTTATGTGCCAACTCTGGTATCGCTTTATCAAAACATGTCGAGTAAGGTGTCATACGAATTGGAATACTAACCCCTCGCCAATTCTGGCGACGGGGTTAGCATTCCACCCTTCTAGAGGGACACGACATGCATGTAACCTATAACCCGGTTAAAAGTCAGACAGAGCCTTAGCATCCACAAAATGGATGCTGCCACCGAGACACAAGTCTGCCCTCCTGCTGCTGGGAGTCCTCCCAGAGCAGGAGATAAGGACAAAGGGTTTCCTGCCAGGGGCGGTGCCAGCACCGTCCCAGACAGGGTTTTGTGTATTGTAGGTAGGCAGGGCTTTAGAGGAAGGTGACTGCACGTGGCACCCCGGTGCTCACTGTGCATAGGCTGGCTGGAACCAGTTCCAGGGGCACTCCAGCCCCTGGCCTGGGGAAAAGCCCGCCAAGGAAGTGGGTGTAACCACCCCCCTCCTGGTCCCACCCATAGGGCAGGACCTAGTCGCGTGCCAGCCCCCTTTTCCCAGATAAAGGTAGAGACTGGCCCCCTTCCAAATCAGATCATCTTTGAATCCTGAAACTACTTTCTGCGAAAGGAACTCAAGACTTCTTCCTAAGATTTCTCCCTTGTGACTAAGGAGTAGTCACCCTGCATCCGCAGGCACCATCTAAGAACACTGCGGTCTGCTGCAAGTCCTTCCTCCGGAATCCGACTGCCCAGCTCGACGAGAACCGGCTTCCCTGGCACCTCTGACCTCTACCCACCTCTACAGCCCAGCTGAGAACCGTGGGTGCGACGAGACCTCAAGGGACCGGCCATCTGCAAGACTGCACGACTTCTTTCCAGCAAGCCCGCCGAGTGAATTCCTGGTGAGTGCTTTGGGGTCCGAGAAGCCCCCACCCTGAGCAGCTCCAGCACCGAAGAGCAGCCCCCCAGCATCTCCACGATCTGCGTGGGGCCCTTCTGCTTTTTACTGCTCTCCGCGTTGTTTGGCTACTAGCCCGCTGGCTTGTGGCCTTCCTGACGACGCCCGACGACATTTCTGCTGCTGGTCTGGTTGCTCCAGACTGGCCCTTGCTTCCCTCCATCGGAGAAGTACCCTGGACCCTCCTGGTCCGCCCAAGACGCCATTTTAGGTCCACCGCGTGGGCCTTGCATTTGCCAAGACTTGTTGCCCAATCCTGGGTCCAGCGACGTCGACAGCAAGAACCTTCGTGGGACAGCTCGCACCTCCATCCTGGTCGCCGACAACGCCTCCTGGTCCGAGAGACTGCAGAGCCCAGCAGCGCCCACTCACCTGACTGCGGTGACTTCGCCCGGTGCCATCCTGGTGCCCACTTAATCACTGGCTAGTGATTCAAGAACTTGGTCCCCTCTGCTTTCAGGTTTTCTTCTTCCTTGATCCAGGCTTGGATCCATCGAACTTTTCTTCACTGGTCGCCTGCCAGCAACTTCTTCCTTCCAGGCTCCTGGTCCGGCAACGAGATCCCCGACGTCTTTTCAGACCTATGCAGCTGCAGCCCCTGGGCTAGGTAACTTCGGCACTCCGGTGTCCCAGCATAGCCTCACTATCCAAGGGTCAGGATCCACTGTCGTTTTCTCCCTACCAGGTCGGGTTCGCCCGTGAACACTAACTTTGTGAATTCTAGCTTCCATAGACTTTGTCCCGCATCCCGCGTGAGAGTGCACACTCTGCACCCGAGTCCCCTGGGCCTCCTAGTAGTAATCTAACGATTCCCTAGTCCAGTCCTAGCGATTCCAAAGCCTATTAGAACTGTTACTTACCTGCTAGTAATTCGCATTCCACTTTTAGCGTATATGGTTTTTCGTGCCCCTCGGGCATTTGTGTAACGTGCTAACTTAAAAGTATTTTCGTAAGAGTTTTTGTTGTGTGCTTAGCTCCCTGTCTCATAAAGAGCCAGGGTAGTCTTGTTATGAATAAATACACTGTTTATTTTCATAACAACTTGTGTGGTGTCCTTTCACTGGGTGTTCAAGGGGTAATGTGATGGTAAAACAGCTGGCTTAACACGCCCTCTAGAGTCTTAGCCTTAGACTGCTCGTATCCATGCTACTAGGATAGCTGATCTATAAGGTTGACTTACAACCAATCATCAATAAGGGTTGTTTGGACTGATATATAGTGATCACTAGAACAGTGAGCACTGCACATCAGGCCAACTTCTCACAACGGGTCACTCAACAGAGATGCCCTCTGTCCCCCATATTATTTGCTCTTGCCATATAGCCCCGAGAAACATGGGTCAGAAAGGATGCACTCATACAAGGATTTGAATGGACCCCCGAAATATCCATTCGGATTGCTTTTTATGCTGACGATATCTTGTTTTTTCTAATGGATCCCCATAGCTCAGGCCCCAGATTTATCCAGGTAATGAGAATATTCAGAGATACATCAGGTCTCTATATGAATACCTGCAAATCATCAATATGGCCCATTAGAGGATCCATAGGAGCGGCCGGTGGGCGGAGGGTCTCACAATCGTGACACATGGCTTCACCTACCATGGGATATATATATCAGATAACCAGATCTCGTCCTGGTTTCACAATATAGAGAGGACTACGGAGAAGTTGAAGACCAAGGTGAGGAAGTGGTCAACACTGCCTTTGTCCCTCTACGGTAGAACAGCAATTTTTAAGATGGTGTCTTTACCATGTCTGTTGTATCAATTGCAATCATACCCATATCCAATACCATTATCATGGTTTTGACAAATAAATGCGACTATAGCGAATTTTCTATGGGGTGGTAGCACCGCTTGGGTTGCATTGCGCACCTGCATGCAGTCCACATACAGCGGTGGCATGGCAGTTGCTGATATACAATCATATCATGCTGCGGCGCACCTTCAACTAACGAATGATTGGTGGTATGGGTCCAGAGCAGACCCAGCATTTCAAGTTGAACAATGGCTCATGGGCAACCCTTCTGCACATTCTTACATTTATAGCAGGACCGACCCCAGGGACCTCCCTCCAGTGACAAAAGTTGTAATTATGACAAGGTGACAGGCGCTACGTCGAATGGGTTGGTGGGGTCGCCTTACTCCGGAAACCCCACTGTGGCACAATTGCCTCCTCCCACAGGTTGCAGACCTTCAAGGATTCCTCGGCTGGGATTTGATCGGTATTATGGAAGTGGATTATTAATATCCCACTGGTGCAGGGTCACCCTTTAGTCCATGGGTTCTTAACAAGTAAGGAGGAATCGACACTAGAGCGAAGAGTCAGGTGCTAAGAACACAGGTGGAAGCAAAAAGGACACAACAGATGCCGGACCAACTGACTGAGGTGATCTTTGTTTCCACAAATGAAGTAAGTGTTATGGGAAGGTAAAAAAACGCTATTGTTTGTTCCAGTGATACTCAACACTGTTGTACAGTCACTTTTCCATACTGGTCACGTAAAGTTCAGCTTGGGCTCTGGTTACAGCAATAACAGGAGGCCCATTTCCCTTGGCTGTTCGTGTGTTGGGAAAAACATATCTTGTGGAGGAATTCCCTCTGCGATTCTCCTCCATTTCCCATACAGTTCCTTTGGCTTGTGGATCCCCTTCCTCATCGGGATAACAAACCTTGTTTAGCTGGGCATTGAGTCTTCCTACATCAGCTTGAGTGATCTTACTAGTTGCAGAGGCCCACAAGAGTGCAAACCAGGCTCTACAGGAGCGATTATGTGAAAATGGCAAGGCAATGAAAGGTGTTCCTCCCTTCTTCTGATGAGCTGGCATCATTCCACATACCCAGCAGTTGGTAGTGTTCGTAGCATTGTGAATGATGTAACATTTGGATGAAAGTGGTATTGAGGTAGGACATCCGATGTTTCTGTTCATGGTAGGGAAGAGCGAAGTAATTATGTTCCGTAGTAGCGGCAATAGGGTTTGAGCCGGAATCACTTTCTCCATTGTCCAAAAAACTGCTGCCAATAATAGCAACGATCTGATCAGTCACCATATAGAGTCTTGTCATTACTTCACAACTTGGATCTCAATTTCTGCATTTCTCCTTCTTAGCATCGATACAATCACAGGTCTGAGAGAGATCCAGGCCCCACTAAACACGTATCACAATCCCCTCTGAACCTAGTCAGCCTATTCGGTGATCCTACCGTGTCACAGACTAACCGTTCCACTAATTGAAACCGGTCCTCCGGTATCTCTATTTGCTCCTTCCCTTCCTTGGTCGTAATTCGCACCTTGTTGCTGAAGGTGTAGTTTGATCAGGAAATAAAGTGTCTTCGTTCAGAGGAGCAACACTTTTCTGAGTCTGTAAGATGTCTTTCAGATCGTTTCTGCCTTCTGGATGGAGAACAGTTGCTGGGATTCGCTTGCAGTGTGCTGCATTAATCCAATGTCATCTGTTGGTGACACGGACAGCAGTTCGAGTCGCAAGCAGGATCTGCTCCGGATTCTTCCAGCGAGGCTCCAAATATTTTGAACGTTGGAAGTTCTTTAAGAGGACGAAGTCACCAGGTTGATAACCATGATCCGGACCCTCTGACATGTCTGGAATAGCTTCATACACCTGCTGATGACTCCGAGACAGTTTCTTAGTCTTTTAGGTAATCACTCAAAACAGGGTACTGTATTTCTTTAATTACATTTGACCTTGGGAGTCCCCAAACATTCATAGGCCTACCAAAGACTATCTCATAGGGAGAAAGTCCAATCTTACAATATGGGATGGAACGAACAGATAACAATGCTGGAGGCAAGGCATCTGGCCAATTAAGTCCTGTCGTTGCTTGTATATTTGCTAGTTCCAACTTCAGTGTGGCATTGTACCTTTATACCAGACCTGCTGCCTGAGGATAATTGCCAGCATTACATTTCTGTTTTACCCCTAAACCCTTCATTAGGTACTCTTAGGTACTCTATTATGTGGCCAGTAAAGTGGGGGCCATTGTCACTCCATAGGACTCTACAAATTCCAAAATGGGGGAAGAACTCCTTTAACAGAACTTTAGCTGTTGTCAAGGCTGTGTTGTCTTTAGTGGGATAAGCTTCTACCCACTAACTAAAGGAACAAACCATAACTATACATTCTTCAAATTATTACAGCGCTCTAACTGAATATAATCCATTTGAAGTGCTTCGAAGGGAACCTGAGGTGGAGAAAATCCACCAGAAGGGGTTGATACTCCCTTCCCAGGATTATACTGTAAACATATACAATGTTTAATCAAATGCTCAGCCGTTTTCCGAATGAGTGGATTATCCTAGACCTGATCTAGTTGGGAGATGGTGTTCTTGGCACTAACGTGAGCAGGTCCATGAGCCATAGTCACAAAAGGTAATAAATAGGCATAGGGCAACTTCCATTTTGACATATCTTTTGACCTCCAACATCCCTCATCATCTAACTCTCCTTCCTTTTGCCATTCTGCCCTTTCTTGTTCAGTGGCTGACTGCTGTATTTCCTTAATCTCTGTATACATGTTTTCCCATCTTTCAGCTTGGGATCGTCGTACATATACTTTACTCAAAAGTGCACTTGCAGTATCTCGTGCAACTTCGTCAGAGAACGCATTTCATTGTCCCACCTTGTCTGTCATTTTCTTGTGGGCACTACATTTGATTATGGCTACACTCTTTGGCAATGTCAAGGCAGTAAGAAGACTATTTACCAATTCTCCATGTTGTATTTTAGAACCATGGGAAATTACGAATCCCCGTTCCTTCCCAAGCTTGCCAAAAATGTGTGCCACACCAAATGCATACTAGCTATCCGTATAAATATTTACTGATAATCCCTGACTCAGTTCTCAAGCCCTTAAAAGCGCAATGAGTTCAGCTGCTTGGGCAGATTTTTGTGGGATACAGGCTGTTTCTACCACAGTTTGTAAGGAGTAGTTTCTGTCCTGTAACTCCAGTTTTGCAGCGTGAATCTTTCTGGATTCACTATGCTGTGCATTATTCCGCGGTCTTGTGGTTGGGTCCGGATTCGTAGTCTTTTCTTTGTTTTTTTTTTTTTTTTTCTTTGCCCAGGTGGGCGTCGGCGTCACACCCCCTTTGGGTGTATTTCCGGTGACGTCGGCATGCTTCCTGCGGAAGCTCCCACTCTTGGGCGCCATCTTCAGATTCTTTTTTTCCGCGGTCGGGTCTGGATCGTTCCCGTTTGGGCTCCAGACATTTTTGGAGAAAGAAGAAAGAAAATACAGAAAAGACGAGGAGAAGTCATCTGAAGACTCCAGGGGACTTCACCGACGAAAGACAAGCAAAGATAAGGCGTTTTCCATCCAGATCTTCGACGAACGTCGACGAACACGCGACCAGAGAGGCCCTGGACGCTCGAGGATGGACAACACGCCGTTCAAGTTCTGCCGGAACTGCCACCACAAGTACGCGCAGAAAGACCAGCACCCGGTATGCAACCTTTGCCTACCGGTGGACCACGAAAGCGGAGACTGCAACGCCTGTTCCGCCTTCACCCCGAAGACCCTTCGTGTGAGAGAGAGGCAGAGGGTAGCACACGCCACCCTGCAGGGGAAGGCCCCGACCCCGTCGCTCTACGAGCTGGGGATGTCCTCCGAGGAAGAAGACAACGCTGCCGCCGAAGACGACTGCTACACGGTCGTAGAGACCGATTACACGAAGACTTCTGACAAGGTAGGAGACTCTTCGGCCCCCAAGAACCCGAGAGACTCTGAGTCTCGAAAAATCGAGGGCAAGACCCCGAAAGCGCCGACGCCAAAAAAGGCGGCGTCCGCGACTACTCCCAGGCCCAGCGGATCCTCAGAGAAGGAGTCCCCGGCGCCGAGAGCTGCTGATCAGCAGAAGACGTCGAAAATCGTCCCCGAAAAGGATCGATCGACGAGGGAGAAAGACCCGAAACTGTCGACGACGACCAGAGACCCGATATCCGGTTCGACGTCGAAAACTTCGACTCCGAGAGGCACGGCGACGAGCCATCCGTCGAAGAGACCGGCGGAACCATCCGACGCGGAACACGCGGCCGAGATGGAAAAGAAAAGAAGGCGCCTCGAGGCAGAAATGGAGAACTTCATGCAGCGGAAAAAAGATTTCGACGCAAGGATGAAGGCCTTCACGATCCCTCAGAAGACCAAGCCACCAGTGCTGGAGGCGGTCGAGGAGGAAGAAGAGGAGGTCGCCGAAGTCACCGAGCAAGACCGGGACGTCGAGGTGTTCGACGACCAGGAGGAGTACGAGAATCCCCACGAGAGCTACAGCTATGGGGAGGAAGATGAGGGCAGGACAGACACAGAGTCGGCGCCCTATGACCTTCAGGATGTGGATTACATCGATGTCGAGACCGACAGCCCGGAGGAGGTGGTCGACACCTACCCCTCGAGGCCCTCGCCGCCGGACGACATCGGGGCCTACAACGCGGTGATACAATCTGCCGCAGCAGCTTTCAAGCTCAAGCTCGACGAAGAGAAGCAGAAAGCAGACTTTCTTCTGGAAACATTGCTCCCAACACAAACGAGGAGCCAGTTCCTCCCGATGCTCGAGAGCGTCTTGGCTCAGGGGAAGGAAGCTTTCAGGGAGCCCGCAACATGCAAGGCAGTGACTCCCAGAACTGAGAAGAAGTACAAGCATGCCGCAAAGGACCCGGCCTACATTCAGGGCACGGTCTCCGCAGACTCCATTATCACGGCCACAGCAAGGAGGAGGGCTAACGTACCCACTACCTCGGGCCCGCCACCGGATAAAGAGAGCAAAAGGATGGATCTGGTGGGCAGAAGGATCGAACGGAATGCCGCGACCCACTGGCGCATGGCTAATTCCAACGCCCTGGTGAACAGACACATGTACCAAATCATGGAGGGACTGGGACAGTTGGTGAAGGACTTGCCCCAGGATGCCAAGCAGAAAGCCGAAAAGCTAATTGAAGAGGGGAAGAATGCTGCAAATTCTTGCCTTAAGACGGCTCTGGATGGGGCAGACACGGCCAGCAGGCTCATGATGATGGGCGTCACGGAAAGGAGACACGCCTGGCTCAGGATATCCGGTTTCAAACCGGAGGTGCAACACAGCATCCTGAACACCCCGTTCAACGGCAGTACGCTTTTCGGACAAACAGTTGATGAGCAACTCAGCCAACTTAAGAAGGATAACGAAACAGCAAGATCCATGGGAGCATTGCAGTTCAGAGGGAACAAGAGGGGCACCCCGTCACGGAGGCCTGGCGGGAGAGGTGGAAACCAGCCAGGTACTTCACACCAGGCTTTCCAGCAAACGCACCAGGCAGACTCGCAGGGTCAGCAGGGCCATCAGAAACAGCCCTGGCAGTACCAACAAAGAGGCCAGTCCTTTCGAGGGAGAAATGGACGAGGACAAAATAGAAGAGGGGGCCAGCAGCCCACCTCCAAGTGACTTCGAAAAAACCCGTGTGCCCACCCACAAAAAAGATCCCAGGGGGCAGCACGTACAGATGGGTCAAGACAAACTAGACACCCACGACCACAGGACACCAGTGGGAGGGAGATTAAGATTCCACCTCCAGGAGTGGAGAGGAATCACATCAGACAAATGGATCCTCAACATTATCCAATTCGGATACTGCATAGAGTTGGAGGCGAGGCCAACAAGCAGAAAACCAAGAAGAAAGCCGCTAGCAAGCAAGCAGCTGCAGTGCCTTCAGGAAGAAGCAAAAGAACTCCTGCGGAAGCAGGCCATAGAAAGGGTACCCTTCAAAGAAAGAAACACAGGAGTATACTCAACATACTTCCTGGTACCAAAAGTAGACGAGACAATGAGGCCCATTCTCGATTTACGGTTCGTGAACCGATTCATAAGAACGCAAAAATTCAAAATGACCTCCCTGCAAGAGGTGCTCCCACAGTTGCAGACCGGGGACTTCATGGTCACTATAGACCTCAAAGACGCATACCTGCACATCCCAATGAACAGGAAGCACAAGCACATGCTCAGGTTCACCGTCGGAGAAAGCCACTACCAGTTCACGACACTGGCCTTCGGTCTAAAATCGGCACCAAGAGTTTTCACAAAGTGCCTCGCAGCAGTCGCGGCGCACCTAAGAAGGCAGGGGATACATGTATACCCTTACCTGGACGACTGGCTGGTGAAAGCAAACTCATACCAGAAATGCAAGCTGCACGCACATACAGTGACCAGCACGCTCATAAACCTGGGGTTCTCCATCCATTGGAAGAAATCATCAATGGAGCCGGAACAAGTGAAGATCTTCCTGGGAGCACAGATCAACACCTTACAGGGCAAGGTGTTCCCCAGCGAGAAGAGGGCGAGGGCGCTGGTGAAGGAAACTCGCCTCTACCGGAAGGGACAAGCTCGGACAGTGAGGACGGCGAGCAAGATCATGGGGATGATGGCATCATGCATCCACCTGGTACCGAATGTACGACTCCACATGAGACCCATTCAAGAATGGCTACAGGAGCAATGGTCACAAGCTACAGGCAGTTGGGAGGATCTAGTGGTTGTAACGCACGCAGTGCAGAAGGAGATGACATGGTGGACCATGGAGAACATAGCAAGGGGAAAGCCTCTAACGCCCCCAACGCCAACAGTGACCATCACCACAGACGCATCCCTGAAGGGATGGGGCGCTCACATGGAGGAGCTCAAGGTGAGGGGACTGTGGACACCGACGGATGCCACAAAGCACATCAATTACTTAGAATTGAAGACAATCTTCCTTGCACTGAAGGCCTTTCAAACAAGACTGTACAAGCACAAGGTATTGATACAAACAGACAACACCACTGCGATGTTCTACATCAACAAGCAGGGGGGCACACAGTCCGCACCGCTTTCAACGCTGGCGCAGGAGATATGGAGATGGGCCATCCCTCTCAAGATAGACCTGCTAGCCATACACCTACCAGGGAAGGACAACATACAAGCCGATTGGCTCAGCAGGCAGACATCGGCATCCCACGAGTGGGAGCTCAATGCTCAGGAGACAAGATACCTGTTCGACAGGTGGGGGACACCATCGGTGGACCTGTTTGCCACACGCCAGAATGCAAAATGCCAAAACTTCGCATCCAGGCAGCCCGAGGAGGGGACACTGGGGAATGCCCTATGGATAGATTGGTCAAGGACATTTGCCTACGCCTTTCCCCCGATACCACTGATGCACAGAGTACTGAGCAAATGCAGAGCGAGCAACATGACAATGATACTGGTCGCACCGCAGTGGGCGAGGCAGACCTGGTACTCGCAGATCATGGAGATGACACAGTGTGCACCCCACAGATTCAGCAGGAGGAAAGATCTACTGTCCATGCAGAAAGGAGAGGTACTGCATCCAGAGCCAGAGAGCATGAGCCTAGTAGCGTGGCTCCTGAGGACATAGAGTTCGCACATTTGAGACTACCAGAAAGCACCCTGAGGGTACTTCGGGAGGCACGAAGGCCCAGCACTCGAAAGTGCTACGTTGCGAAATGGAAAAGATTCACAATATGGTGCAGACAGGAAAGACTCCACAATAAGATGAAGAGGGACTCCACAGTGCTAAGGTACCTGACGCACTTACTGGAGAAGAACCTTAGCTCATCCTCGTTAAGAGTTCACTTGGCAGCGATAGTAGCCTACACAAGGGGAGAAACGTGCAGGAGCTTCTTCACATCACAGGTGGTGAAGAGATTCCTAGAAGGAGCGAAAAGGATCGCACCACCCAAGCGGGTGCCGCCACCTGCATGGAACTTGAACACAGTCCTAACGGAACTCATGAAAGAGCCCTTTGAACCACTTCACAAGGCCTCCCTAAAGATGCTAACTATGAAAACAGCCTTCCTGGTTGCGATAACGTCCTTACGCAGAGTAAGCGAGCTTCAAGCGCTGACGCTACAAGAACCATACATACAAATACACAACGATAGAGTTGTGATGAGGACTGACCCACACTTCATGCCGAAGGTGGTATCCAATTTTCACATGAACCAGTCGATACAGATACCGAGTTTTTTCCAAAAACCCACAACCAGCGCAGAGAGAGCTCTGCACACCCTGGACGCCAGAAGGGCAGTCATGCACTACATTGAAAGGACAAAGGGGCACAGGAAAACGAAACAGTTTTTTGTGTCCTTCGCAAACAGCTTCATGGGCAAAGCAGTAACCAAAAGGACCATTGCACGATGGATCGCACAAACAATCCAACTCTGCCACAAACGGGCAGGACAGGAACTGGCTGAGGGGACGCGTGCCCACTCCACCAGGAAGAAGGGCGCTACAATAGCCTTCCTGGCTAACACACCCATAGAGGACATATGCCTGGCGGCAACATGGGCTTCGGTGCACACGTTCACGAAGCACTACTGTGTGGACATACAAATGAACAAGGAAGCTCAAGTGGGACAGAAGGTGCTACGGCACATATTCAACACCCAACGCTCATCTTCCACCCAGCCGCCACAGAGATGAGAAACCGCTACAAAATCTATGCACAGCATAGTGAATCCAGAAAGATTCACGCTGCAAAACGAATAGTTTTCTTACCTGTCGGTGTAGTTTTGCAGCTTGAAGATCTTTCTGGATTCACTAGCGAACCCACCCACCTCCGCCAGAAAGATGAGGCTGGAGAGAGAAGAGGTGGTTAACTAAAGAATAGACTTTGAAAGTACAAAGCGGTAAATACAAACTAAGATGAACATTGCCATTACTTCGGAAACGAAAGAAACACGGAAAAAAAGAACCCGAAGATGGCGCCCAAGAGTGGGAGCTTCCGCAGGAAGCATGCCGACGTCACCGGAAATACACCCAAAGGGGGTGTGACGCCGACGCCCACCTGGGCAAAGAAAAAAAAAAAAAAAAAACAAAGAAAAGACTACGAATCCGGACCCAACCACAAGACCGCGGAATAATGCACAGCATAGTGAATCCAGAAAGATCTTCAAGCTGCAAAACTACACCGACAGGTAAGAAAACTATTCGTTCTGTAGTAGGGGTATCTCTGTTATAGTCATAATCTAGTGAATAGTCCCGCCCATGTGCGTGGACCCCGGAGCAATCAAAAATAATCTCTTACAGTGTCAAAAAATGCAGAAATGCATAGACACTTAAGAGAGAATTTAAAGACAGATAATGCAGCCAAAAAGGCTACACTGTCCAGTACTTCAACTAGAAATTCCACCACAAAATCCACAAAACAGCAAAGCCTGTACAGATTTCCCTTGCTTAACAGCAAAATCCCTCAGGAATGATAGAGAGAAGAACCTGGACAGACAAGCCCCATAGGCTGCCATTATGTGGCTTAAATAGGATACTGTGCCTTTAAGGAACCTTCCAGAACCTTCTCCCAGTATCCCAGAATGCATAGCAGGTCCAACTTAGTTTCAGTTCTTTTTGAAGGCGTAAACAACGCCAGACCTGTAGCATTATGTACCTGAACAAATCTCCACCGGGGAGGCGGGAGGGCGCTTATGACTATAACAGAGATACCCCTACTACAGAACTGGAGTTACAGGACAGAAACTACTCCTTCTGTAGTAGGGGATCTCTGTGTATAGTCATAATCTAGTGAATAGAATGGCAAGCCCATCCCCACATCAAGCGGCGGTGGAGAGTATGAAATTACGCCACTATTGTGCGAACAAATTCCGCAGCAAAGCCTGCCCAACCTGAGCGTCTGCCCTGGCATCAGTGTCCAGGCAGTAATGCTTAGCAAAGGTATGGACCGACTTCCAAGTGGCCGCCTTGCAGATCTCTGCAAAGGGAACATTACGAAGCATAGCTGTCGTGGCAGCTTTGCCTCTGGTGGAATGAGCCTTAGGTTTACCCCCTAAGGTCTTATTAGCTTTGCAGTGACACAATTGTATGCAGGACACAATCCACCTCGAGATGGACTGTTTAGAGGTAGCGAGACCTGTCCTGACTGAGCCATAATTAATGAACAATTGGTCTGACCTACGAATATCTTTAGTCTTATCAAGATAAAACTTCAGCACCATCCTCACATCCAGGGAATGTAAAGACCTTTCCGCTGGAGATGACGGATTCTGAAAGAACGTAGGCAAAGTGATAGTCTGATTGATATGAAAATCAGAAACAACCTTGGGAAGAAATTTAGGGTGAGTACGCATAACAACCTTAGCAGCATGAAACACAGTATAAGGTCCTTGGCAACACAATGCCTGAATCTCACTCACCCTGCGGGCCGATGTAATGGCCACGAGGAACGCCGCCTTCCAGGACAGGTGCTGCAACGAAGCCTTATGAATGGGTTCAAAAGGCTCCTTCATCAATCTGGACAGCACCACATTCAAGTCCCACGAAGGCGAAGGAAGCCTGACAGGAGGGAACACTTTCTTCAAGCCTTCCAAAAAATCTTTGATCACAGGGATCTGGAAGAAGGAAGTCTGTGAAGGGCCTTTCCTGTAGGCAGTCAAAGCAGCCAGATGAACCTTAATGGAATGGACATTAAGCCCCGACTGCGCCAGATGTAGTAGATATGGAAGGATGACATCTTCCTTGCATGTCGTAGGGTCATAGTTCTTAGACTTGCACCAGATGCAAAACCTCTTCCACTTGTAAGCATAAGAAGTCCTAGTGGAAGGTCGCTTAGCCTCCTTCAGTATGTCCATACAATCCTCTGGGAGATTCAGATGGCCATATTGCACTATTTCAGGAGCCATGCCGCCAAACTCAAAGACGAGAGGTTGGGGTGAACCATCCGCCCCCCGAACTTCGTGAGAAGGTCCGGCCTGCACGGCAGCTTCATGTGAGGAAGGAGAGAGCGGTGAAGCAGGTCCGTGAACCACCACTGTCTGGGCCATTCCGGGGCAATCAGGATCATCCGTGCCCTGGACTGGGACAGCTTGATGAGAACTGCCGGAATCAGGGGAATTGGTGGAAAAGCGTACAGAAAGCTGTTCGACCAGTTGATCCATAACGCGTTCCCCAGCGTCCCCGGCCGGTAGTACCTGGAGGCGAAGCCTCGGCATTTGCTGTTTTCGGCGGTGGCGAACAGATCCACGTCTGGAGTCCCCCACCTTGCGAAGACTTCTCCTAGTACTTCGTCGTTTATGACCCATTCGTGGTTTTCCTGAATGAGTCTGCTCAGTTCGTCTGCCTGAACATTCTGCACACCTGGCAGATGGGTGGCCGTTATCGACAGTCCTCGAGCCAGAAGCCAGTGCCAGATCGCCTGCGCCTCCTGCGACAGAGTGCGCGATCTCGAGCCCCCCTGCTTGTTGAGGTAATACATCGTCGTCGTGTTGTCCGTCTGAACAAGCAGAGAGTTGGTCTGAAAGGACGGGTGAAAAGCCTTCAGCGCTAAGTGCACAGCCCTGAGTTCCAGGAAATTGATGTGGTACGTGGCCTCCGCCTGGGACCACGCCCCTTGAATCTGCAGGTCTCCGGAGTGCGCTCCCCAGCCCTGGAGAGAAGCATCCGTCACGATAGTCTGTGTGGGAATGTGCTTGTGGAAGGGAACCCCTCTGAGGAGATTCTCCTTCGAGCACCACCACTTCAGAGACTGAAGAGCATGTAGAGACAGTCGTATCTTGTCGTCCCAAGATCCTCTCCTCTGGTCCCATTGATCCTCCAAGCACTCCTGCAGCGGTCTCATGTGCAGCCGCGCATGTGGCGTCAGGAAGATACACGAGGCCATCGATCCCAGCAGAGAAGACACCGTCCTCACTGTCGTGGATGGAGTAGACATGAGAGTCTGAGCCTTCCGAAGGAGTGATAAACGTCGCTCCTCCGAAGGAGACACACTTGCTGACAGCGTGTTGATGGAGGCACCCAAGTACTGGATGCACTGGACCGGAGACGGGACAGACTTGGACATGTTGATGTGCAACCCCAGCTTGTTCAAGAGAACGCACGTCTTCTGGAAGTGTGCTTGAGCTTCCGAGAAGGAAGAGGCCTTGATCAACCAATCGTCCAGGTACGGGTAGACAAACACCTTGTTCTTCCGCAGGTGTGCCGCTACCACTGCCATGCATTTCGAGAATGTCCTGGGTGCAGACTTCAGCCCGAAGGGCAGCACCGTGTACTGATAGTGATTGGTGCGGACTTGAAAGCGCAGAAACTTCCTGTGTTTGCATGCAATGGGCACGTGGAAGTATGCGTCCTGTAGATCTATGGCACACATCCAATCTCCTCGTTGCAGCTGAGGGTAGATCTGATGCAACGACAGCATGCGAAACTTTTCTCTGCGAATCCATTTGTTTGCCTGTCGCAAATCCAGAATGGGCCTGAACTCGTTCTTGTCCTTCTTGCGGACAAGAAAGAACCG
Organism: Lissotriton helveticus; assembly: GCF_964261635.1. Taxonomy (NCBI): domain Eukaryota; kingdom Metazoa; phylum Chordata; class Amphibia; order Caudata; family Salamandridae; genus Lissotriton; species Lissotriton helveticus. The sequence goes on from NC_136067.1 coordinate 1,398,025,751, forward strand.
AGAGTAAAGACCTCTTCCCCGTTGAGACAGAGGTACGTCTTCTATCGCCCTTTTCCTTAGCAGAATGTCTGCCTCCGCCTGAAGCTCGCGCAGTTGATACTGCGAGCTGACGGGAGGAATCGATGGAGGAGGGCTGGTGAAACGCAGACTGTATCTATTGCAAACAATATTCAGCACCCACTTGTCCTGAGTAATTTTTCTCCACTCTGCCAGAAAAAATTGAACGCTTCCCCCCACCGGAGCGGGTAACGGACGAGGGGGAAGTAACCGCTCAGGGTCGAGACCCGGCCGGGCCCTTAGACGCGGTAGAGGACTGCTGTCCACCTCTACCCCTCTGACGCTTCTGGAAGGGGCGTCTGTATTGCTGTTGCTGCTGCTGATGTTGTCCGGTGGACTGCCCCCTTCCACGACCCTGCGACCCAAACCGCCGTTGGAACTGGCGGTAGGGTTTCTTTTCCTTGGGCTTCTCCAAGCCCACCGCCGTCAGTGTCTCCGCCTCGGCCTTCATCCTGGCCATCTCGTCATCCGCGTGTTTTCCGAAGAGGGTATCTCCGGAAAACGGGAGATTCGCCACACGTTGTTGTGCTTCTGGCTTAAGAGACGTCAACCGGAGCCACGCATGGCGCCTCTGGTTAATCCCGTGGCAGTATCCGTGCGCAGACAGCAAGGAAATATCCGCCGCGGCGCTAATGGCCTGGTTAGAGACCAGCATCCCCTCCTGGACGATCTCCATGAAGTCCTCTTTGCGGTCTCGAGGAACGAGGTCCGCAAACCGCTCCATTGAGTCCCACAGTGCACGGTCGTATCGTCCCAACAACGCAGAGTCACTGGCAGCCTTCATTGACGAGGAGGATGTACCACACGCTTTTCGCCCAGCAGAGTCGATCCAGCGGCTCTCCTTGTCCGGAGGCACCGGGGACGCAGGGGAGGTGGCATGAAGCTTCCGGGCCGCCGTCACAATGACCGAATCCGGCGCAGGGTCCTTTCTCAAGAAGGCTGGGTCCGAGTCCGGAGCTCTGTATTTCTTGAGGAGCCTGGAAGGCGCAGACTTCACAACCGCGGGCGTCAGGAAAAGCTGTTCAGCCGGCTCGAGGAGCCCCGGCACCAAAGGCAGTAGGGGGCGAGACAGGTGTTTCTTGTGTAACGTCTCAAAGATGACAGAAGTCGAAGGCGTAGGCGCTTCAACTTTGATCCCCAACTTCGCCGCTCCGCGCAGGAGAACCTCTTGGAATGTGCCGATATTGTCGATCGGGGACACCCTAGTCTCCGGCGAATCAGACAGCGTGGGCGAGTAAGAACGGGTCCCAGATGAGCGTGACCTGGACCGACGCCTCCTATGGCGATGCCTGGATCTCGATGAAGATCCACGTCCACTCCTAGACTTGTCCCGTCTCCCCGAGCGAGACCTCGATCTCTTGGGCCTGGGACGGTCCGCCGGCCTCCCCGGTTCCGGAGTCCGAGGCTTCGGCTTCGATTTAGGAGTCTTCTTCGGCGGCGTCGGAAACTTGGGCATCGACACCGCCCGCGGTGGAACCGGGGGTGGGGGAGTCACTGGAAGCGGGGCCTGCGGAGCCGGTCGAGCAGGCAATGGGGGGGGGGTCGGAGCCTTCGGAGGCGGACCCCTTGGTAAAGGAGGCAGTGAAGGAGGCGCTGAAGGCTTCTTCGGGGTATATACCTCGGAATACGCCGTTCCCGGCGAGCCATCATCCTGTCCGGAATGTGGGGAGCCCCCCACAGTCCTGGGCCTGTCTTTTCGACCTCCTGACGCCGAAGATCGGTGCCCAGACGGCGAGCCTGGGTCCCTAGACGGCGAACGGCCCTTCGGCGTCGACCGTCTCTCACTCCTCGACGTCGAACGGTGTCGACGTCTCGACGTCGACCCCGACCAGATGGACGAGCCACGGAATCTCGACGACGGGCGATGGTGCCTCGACGGCGACCTCGACCTCTTCGGACATCTCGACGTCGACCTCTTGGATCGTCTCGACGTCGACCTCTCGGAACGTTTAGACGTCGATCTCTTTGAATGTCTCGACGTCGACGTCTTCAGCGCCGGAGACTTCTTCCGTCTCGACGGCGGCCTCGACGACGATGTCCTCGACGGCGAACGGCGGTGTCGCCTCGACGGCGAGCGCCGACGCCGGGTCCTCCGATGTCGACCACTCGACGCCGACGGCGACGACGAGGAGATCGACACCGGCTTCGACGGCGGCCGGAACACGTCCCTCGACGTCGACGGGCGACGTTTTCTCAACCCAGAGCCCTGGGGAGACCGGGAACTGGCCGTGGACCTTCCCCTCGACGCCGTGGTCATCGCAACTGACCCAGACGGAGATCTTGGGCGCGGGCTGGACTTCCTGCCCCTGGGGAGCCCCCCAGAGGCCTCAGCATGGGCAGAAGGAGCCCCTCCTGACCCACCTCGTGCCTTCAATCTTCTTTCTTCAAGTCCCTGAAGTCTGATTTTTCTCCTGTCCTTCAGGGTCCTTCCAGAGAAGCCTCTACAGATCACACACTCCTCAGGGATGTGGGAAGAGGGAAGGCAGAGGATACAGACCTCATGGGGGTCTGACTTGGCCTTCTTCCTGGAGCACTCCGGGCATTTGTCAAATAATGCTGGCATTATGGACAATAAAAGAGTGCAGGAACCCAAGAAGAAAGTCACTAAAGTACTTTAAAAGCACCAAAAATCGAATTTAGTGTAAAAACACCAACAAAACCCTTGAAAAGGGAGAGCTCAATGCTCCAGGGTCCTGCTTGCAGGAGCCGGAAAAAAGAACTGAAACTAAGTTGGACCTGCTATGCATTCTGGGATACTGGGAGAAGGTTCTGGAAGGTTCCTTAAAGGCACAGTATCCTATTTAAGCCACATAATGGCAGCCTATGGGGCTTGTCTGTCCAGGTTCTTCTCTCTATCATTCCTGAGGGATTTTGCTGTTAAGCAAGGGAAATCTGTACAGGCTTTGCTGTTTTGTGGATTTTGTGGTGGAATTTCTAGTTGAAGTACTGGACAGTGTAGCCTTTTTGGCTGCATTATCTGTCTTTAAATTCTCTCTTAAGTGTCTATGCATTTCTGCATTTTTTGACACTGTAAGAGATTATTTTTGATTGCTCCGGGGTCCACGCACATGGGCGGGACTATTCACTAGATTATGACTATACACAGAGATCCCCTACTACAGAATGTGGTTATAGCATAGGATGTAGAGGTGTTGCCATCAGGTAGTTTTAAACAAGAGCCATCCACCCATAATTCTCCCTCAGGATCTGACAAAGGTGTATCCTCAAGATCTATTCTTCCCTTAGTTTGTTCTTCTGTGAGGAAAATTCAGTCATGTAAATCTTGAGTTTGTTCAGCTGGCAAAGGTAACAATGAGCTGGGTTTAATGCCAAACGTCTCTTGAGTGTCATATGAGGTGCCAAAAGCGTAAGTTTGTATCCTGTGAGTCTAGTGCTAGTCAAGTGTTGTGTTTTAGTCTGGTTCAGGAGCGCATCTACAGAATGTGGTACCATAGGCTTGTTACTCAACACTATCCCTTCAGATTGTCGTATAGAGATGGCGGTGGCAGCAACTGCCCTAAGACAACCTGGAAGTCCTCTGGCTACTGGGTCTAATACAGCTGAGAAATCAGCACAAGGACGATGTTTACTACCATACGGTTGTGTCAAAACTGGCAATGCACATCCTTCTCCCTCGTGTACATATAGTATGAAAGGCTTAGCATAGTCTGGAGTACCTAACACGGGAGCAGAACAAAGGGATGCATGAAGCTGCTGATATGCTTCCTGACATTCAGATGTCCATGATAGAGGAAAGAGAGTGTCTTTAGTAACAAGGGACAAAAGAGGTTTAATGATAAGTGAGAAGTTCAGGATCCACTGTCTACAGTAGGAAGTAATACCAATAAGTGCCCTGACTTCTTTTTGAGTACTTGGAATAGGAATTCTTAGGATAGTTTGAATCTTGTCTTTAGTCAGACAAGTGGTGACCAAAATAAGTGACCTCAGACTGGCAATATTGCAGCTTATTCTTAGAGACGTTATGTCCCTTAACAGCAAGATGATGCAATAGGGAGAGAGCGGCCTTTTTACAATGCTCAACTGTGTCTGCGGCTATCAAAATATCATCAACATATTGCAAAAGTGTAACTCCTGGTGGAAAAAGAAGTTCATCCAACTGTTGTTTAAGTGCCTGGCTGTAAATGCTAGGGCTCTCTGTATAGCCACGGGGAGCCCTACAAAATCTAAATGAGCGGCCCCATAATGAAAATCCAAATAGATATCTGCTGATGTCATGTATAGGAATAGAGAAAAAAGGCATTCTTGAGGTCGATAACGGAAAATTCAGTGGCTGTACGTGGGATTAATGTCAACCAGGTCGTAATATCTGAGACGACAGGATATGACAATGACACTTTATTTGTGTGGTTAATAAAAACCAATACAAAAAGGAACAATCAATGTAAAAAGAATAATTCAAATTGAATAAAATAACAATGTATATATACGGCTTGATCCTAAAACTACCCTTTGGTATTTTATTTTCTAAAATGCAGTAACTATAGATCATTTGGCTGCACCGGACAAGTTTTTAGAGGGGACCGGACTGCGTTAGGCATTCCTCCAGATGAATTTCATGCGGTGTCCTAGTTGACCTGTCCATTAGGGCTTGTTGGGCATGATAGATGAACTTCCCAAAGTTAGCCATGTGCTTCATCGTGTCTAGCAAACATAGCTGAAGGACTGCCTCCTTCGCCGACCGCGTGCCCAGTTGGAGGAGATCGGGCCTTAGATGGATTTGGCGGATTGACAACAGGGCAGGACAGCATAGTAAGACGTGAGCCAATGTTTCACGCTTATAATGGCATAGGCGACACTCCATAATCGCTGGTCTTACTTTCACTGAAGGATACAGATGTTTTGATGGAAGCACTTGCAGTCTAGCTGCAAGAATCCTTTGTAGGGCTTGCCTCCCCACCGGCTGTGTAAGGTGAGGTTTGAGGCCATGTGATGTGTGAAGGAAAATTTGGGTCTCGTGGAAGCCTCTGGCTGTCAAAGCTTCAATATCCAGTTTCCGAGAGCATGATCTTACTTGCTTTTTTATTGATGTTTTGATAGTTGTGTACGTAAATATGTTGGGATCCCAGTTCTCTGTAGCTAAGTTCAAGAGTTCTTTAGCTGAACCGAGACTGGTTGACCACAGGTTGTCCGGGTTTTAAAATATTTTGTTCATAACAAACTTCATTGAGTTCTCTGGGGCCACAGTGGTTAAATAGAAGTATTTTGCCAGGCTTGACAGTTCTTCCAAAGATTGTCGGTTAAGATTGAATTCCAAACGAAATTAGAGTGTTCCTTGTGCACAACGGAAGACAGAATATCTTTTTATAGGCTGCACAGTTGATCTTTTCGAGGTCTTGCGCCAATTTGCCTGGAAACGCCTTATCGCATAGTTGAGGGAGGGTAGTAATTTTGCCCTCAAGACTCGTTGGATAGCCGAGGTCGTTGGACTTTCCAAGGTGGCATAAGTTTACAGATGGCGTAAGTGACCATTTTGCCTTTCTGCTGGAGCTTGTGTCGATGGGCCTGTGGCCGACCTGTTTCACTGATCCATACGCCAAGATAATTGTAGGATTCTGTGCTGGACAATGTTAATGGTCCCAGGCTCCATTTCATTAACTTCCTTCTCGGATGTCGGCAAAAGATCACTATCTTAGATTTCGTTGGGTTTGCAACCAGCTTTTTTTTGGCATTATACTCTGCTAGTGCTGTTAGGCCTTTTTGAAGGCCAACTTTAGTGTGGTCCAAAAGGACCAGGTCGTCTGCGTACTGTATCAACTGGATTCTAGTTCCCCCAATCCTTGGAGTCGCCAGAGTTGCTCCGTGCAGTGCGTTACCCAGATCTGCTGTGTATGAATGAAAAAGCAGCGGGGCAAGCACACAGCCCTGCTTTAACCTGTGATCTGTGCTGATTTTTTCTGTGGCTGTTTCGCACGAGAGTTTGACTCTTACCCAAGTTTGCGTATACAGCGATATAATGGCTTGTAGTAGTTTCAGGCAGATATTCCAGCAGGCCAATTTCTTCCATAAGATGTTATGGTCTACCCCATCAAATGCTGCTGTGTAATCAATGAAGCAGGCAAAAAGCGGCTGATTATTCTTAGCCATTGTTTGTTGTACTAAATATGATAAAGCAATGATGTTATCTAGGGTGGAGCCTCCCGGACAAAACCCAGTCTGATAGAAAGGAAGCAGATTCTCCTTGTTAACCCAATCCACTAGTTCCATCAGGAGAGTGCTTGCATAGGCCTTGCCCTCCACATCCAATAAGGCAATCATTCGGTAGTTCTTTGGGCCCGTGCTTGGCCCTTTTTAGGTCTCGGCTAGCTGCGCGAATCGCGTCTCCGCCGAGAACCTTATGTCGGCGTGTGAGCTTCCCAGGAGACAATCCTGGCCGCGCGCATCGCCTTGGAGGCGATTCCAAACTGACACGCGAACGAGCGCTGCGGCCAGGCGCTGTCTCCTGGGAAGCACACACGCATGCGCATACACACACAAGCGCCCACGCACATACATACAGACACCCCCCCCGCTCACATACACACACACACGCGCGCACACACACACACACGAGTGCACCCCCCCTCTCCCCCGCCATCGCACACATGCATACGCACATCCATACACACACACACAACGAGGGAACCGAGCCCCCCCCCAGCCCTTTTCAACTTACCAGGTGAATTCTGAGGGACTCCGCTCTCCTTCTGGCGTCGCGAGACGCTTTCACTCCGCCTTCTCTTCCGGTCCGGACGCAGCCCCGCCCCCGTCTCAGGCGACTTTGCCTGACTTCCGGTGAGGCTGCTGGGCTCGTGAGTAACAGTGTCTTCCTTGTTTTTCAAGTTCGCGGACGCTTGTTGTACTTTCCGCTTTGCATAAGATGCCCCCCTCCTTTCAATCTTTCATTCGATCCTTCCTTGTTCCCGCGCTTTTGTTTCAAGTTTGCATCGCCCTCTTTCATGACCCCTCCCTGCTTCTCTAGTTTTTTGTGCCCTCTTGACTCGGATTTTCGATATTGCCAAACTGCCACTTTCGTCTCACATCATATTTGTGAGCTGCAGTTTTGAAGAATCAGATTTGTCTCAAAGTGTAATTATTTGTTTAGGAAAATCCGGCGCCTGCTGTGCCCGCAGTTATCTTTTACTGTGGCACTCAATCATCTAATTCCAACCGTTGGTCACACTTTCTTAATGTTTTTGTGGTCCGGCGTATCGGGTGGCAAATGTGAAGAGAAGAACAAAACAAGCAATAAACTGATCCGTACGCATGCTATGAGAAACATGAGTGTACGAGAGAGCATTGGAATGTTTGTATGTTTTTTTTAACTCCAATTTAAACCCAGTAGTTGGCAGGGTCCAACCCTTACAGCAATTTGATACATCATGTATCGCATCAGTATGGCCATATCAAGAGTACAATCAGCTAAAATTCATGTCAAATGGAAAATGGACACTAAAATCGTGTAAAAAAAAAAGTACCCCTTCTTACCCACTTGAGGAATTCCTAGAGAAACTCACTCATTGGTTTATAAAAAGCGTAAGATCGTGCAACCGAACAGATATTAATTATGTACTGCTTAAGGGCAAGGACTTTTGCGATGGACGACCAAAAATGAGACTGTCGGGTACAAATTCGGTTCGTAACCTCTCCAGCACCTCAATGCAAAGAGCGCTGCTTAATTTGAAAAGTAAATCAATTGTCCCAGCGGGGAATGATCTAACAAAACCGCTGCGCGGAAATCTTTCCACAAGCTGCCGTGGCTGATTCCTTTTCCCGCCCATAGACCGGTACCGCGTTTCAAGGGAGGAAGCGCTGTCAGCGTGAAGCGCTTTGTAGGTGCTTTTCAGGTTCTCTGCCATAGTGTGTATGCCTGTGATTTGCTCGCAGACCATGACTGCCAAGTGGCCTGGAATTGCGCGGGAGCCCCTAGTCAGCAACTAAGCAAATCATGCATTCTCCTTTAGGAAGACAACTTTGGGGGAAAGCTATGGGTGAGCACTTTGCTCCCATTGGATTTTGGATGATGGATGCTGGGCGGGGCATTAGACGTGCGTGTAATGGCCGCCACAGGGACAGTTCGCACGAGTTTGAAAAAGAACAATCGCATACTCCCACGGTCACTTGATTGTATAGCGCCAAATCGTTACCTGGTACGAGAGAAGCGCTAGATATAAATGATATCAGACAGGCTAGGCTCTCTCGACAGTGGCGGACATGGGTGCCTGGTCGCTGGTGTGGCGCCAGGCTTACTGTTAGTTGGTTTTGTGCCTACTGCCACCCAAGGTTTTGCACACACGAGGCATACACGCTCTCAAGCCAACACACACATTCAAACGCGCACACATGGATCCGTGCACAATGTGTCACATGCACGGGCAAACACGGCCACCTGTTCACACATTCATCACTGCTCTTGTGCTGCATGGAATATTACAGTTAGTGTTGCAATATTTAGCAATGCCAATAGCTCAAACTTAATTAACCCGAGACCTATTGCATTGCAAATGCTTGTTTATAAATTGGATGTAGTAGAAATCCCCTCCAGGAATCTGGGACGTCCGCCAAGAGCATACACTCCGCATACAACTGTCCCAAATTCTCAGCCCAAAAGTTGATATCCTCTCTGAAGAGGGAGCCAGGCAGGCCATTTGGTCCGGGGGCTCCATTGTGGCATATTTTTTTCAAGATTGTTCGTATTGCCGTGTTTCAGCAAGTATGGCATCGGCTGGGGGGTCCATGGATTCAATCGATGTTTTTTTAGGTGTTCCCCGAAAGTTGTTATTTCAAAGGGTATTTCTTGGTATAGAGAGTTTTTACGTGGGCTGACCAAGTACGTGCATCAAGTGAGTTCTCTCTATTGGAAGTTCCATGGATTACCTTATTTATATATTGCCAAAACTCTTGGGTTTTACTAGGGGCAAGCAACTCGAAAATCTTCAGCCATTTTTTGCTCTGTAAGTTCACGTTTTGCCTGCCAGACCACTGTTGCATGTCTCTTTACCGCTTGTTTTAGGTCTTTTTTTGCAGTCACTGATCTGGTTGCTCGATAAGCTCTACGTTTTGAGTTAAGTTCTCTTGAACATTTCTTGATTGCTGGTTGATATCCCAATTTGTAAGCGGAATTGACATGGGTTCTTTGATTATCGCTCCCTCGAAGTTGGTAGGCTAAGTCGTATGCAAGTGAGCCCCATTCTCCTATTCTGCCCTTCTCATTATGGCCAGTCTGCCAGCCTTTCCATGTAGTTTCCATGAGGCAAACTTTTGGCACGGAGCCGGTCCCCATTTGATTCTTCTAAGGAGTCTGTATAACTCTTCTCCCTTTGTAGCTCCAATACAACGAAGAGTATACCGTGTTTTCGCACTAATGGACAACTCTAAGGTTAGGGCAGCATGGTCGCTTTCAAACCGGGGGTGGACTTTATAGTTTGACATATGTTTTTGTAATCTCTCGCTTAGTAGAATGTAATCTATTGTTGTCTGGTTGTTGTAAGTGGGTGGTACCAATGCAGTTGGGTTATCTTTTGTGGTTAGACAGTGTGTCGTAGCCAACTTATAGACCCGCATTAGGGCATTAAATCTTCTGGTACTTCCAATATGATGATTTTCAGGGATCATTTGCCCTATGTCATGCATGTTGAGATCGCCCAGAATAATTGAGTCCATGCCTGCATACCGTAGTAATAGAGTTTCAATCTCGTTTAATAGCCGGTTGAATTTGTCGTTGGAGCCCGGCCCGTGGCGGTTGTAATAGAAATTGATTAGGAGTATTGATGTTGGGCTGTCTGTTGTAGACAAGCCTTTCAAAATAACAGCAAAAAACATGTCTGATGTGTTCTGTATTGCTGAAAAGTTTACTTTCAGAGCTTGCTTGACATATGTTGAAATGTCCCCTGACGGTCTTCCGAAGATATTGGCCTTTTTTGCGGGTTTGAAATATTCTGCGTAGTCCCCTATTGGTCTTGAAGAGGTAGCCCATGTTTCCTGTGCGCAGATTACATCTGCTCCTGCTAGGAGTGTTGTTGCTCCTGGACTTTGCAAAACATTTTGTATCCCGGCAACATTCCAAGACATTATAGTGATTGTTTGATTACTCGCAGCGGGGCTATTATGCTGGATGTGGCCGGTGGTAATCTTTGTTGGTACCGGATGGTTGCCCGACAAATAGCCAAAATTGATATTAGGAGCTAGAATTTAAGGCCTGAGGGAGCCAGGTCCAATCCTTGCTGCTATGTCCCGTAATTGTGCATGAACGATTGCCTCCATCTGTGTGTTTGGTGATTTGGATAGTTGCTGTTCCGCTGTTTTGCTTGTGTGCCGCCTATAGAGCCGTGTAAGATCGATCCAGTTGGAGGTGAAGTTAGGTGTCTGCTGTTCGTGCTTTTCTGTCCATTCACGTTTTGATCTCCCTGTTAAGTCATTTAGCCCTTTATTTTTCAAAATCTCTGGATATTTGGTAGCAGGAGGAGGCTATTGAGGAATCACTATTTTGTTGACTTCTCTTAAATCAATCACGAATCGATAAATCTTATCCCCTGTTCCATCTCCCCGTTTTAAAATAGGGAGAATGGGCTAGTGCATACATTAGAGGAAACTTCCTCAACCACTCCTGTACGTATCATGTCATCAATGATAGATATCAGTGCATCCTCTCCTTCCTTTGATATTTTATGTTGCGGGACCCTTGTTAAGGAAGCATCCTCCCGAACCTGTATATGCACTGGGGAAATGTCCATTCTTCCCACATCTGTGTCAGCAGTAGCCCATACACATGAAGGGACAGAATCAAGGTCCGAACATAAAGAAAATGATATTGTTTAGGCAATGTCTTTTTCCCAAAAATGACATGTACTCCAGATGGGGAGCAATGTATAGTAGCCTGGAAATATTTCAAAACATCGAGTCCCATCAGATTATCTGGAGCATGTGGGGGAAGTAAAAAGGGGGCTCTAGTGATGACATTTTTAACCTGCGAAGGTAGTTTTTGGGACACAGGGCTAGGAGTTGGTGTTCAATCAAATCCTATCGATACTTGGCCAGACAAGGGTGTCCCAGGGACCAGTTTCTGAGATATTGCACTACGTGTCTCCCCTGTATCCACTAAACATTTCTGATCCAGCCCAAGGATAGTGGCTGTTATATAGGGCCCTGACTGGTCTACAGGTATCTCAACTGGTCCTACGCTGTCCTAGGCAAAATGTGTTTACCACAGTTTATTCTGATTCCCAATCTTCCATAGAATATTGATTATTTCATTTATCAAAATAATTTCCTGACCTATTTCTCTCTGGAGCTTGAGCCTGCTGTGGCTGCTGTTGAGGAGCTGCAGCTTAAACAGGACATTCGGAAAGCCAATGTCCCTTCTCCTTACAATAAGCACATTGATCCAGCCCTAGTGGAGATTGTCTACGCGGTGGCCCTACTGGAGGTGGTCGTCTGAAATTCTAACCATAATGTTGACCTCGACCTTGAGGTGCATAGACCTGGACCATCATAACCTTATTTTTCAATTCTTTTAGTTTTCTGTCTTGATTCTGATAATACTGAGCCATATCTAATATAGCTTTCGGGGTTACTGAAGCCCATGTACTCTCTTAGAATTTTGTAAGTGAACCTATATCTCTGGAAGTAAATTTCCCACTAATCGATCTACAAATAAAGGTGCACCCGTAGGTGTAGATGTATCTTGCCCACTAAAATCGTGGAACACTTCCTCAAAGCGCGTGAAGAAATCAGGGACGGCCTCTCCCTGTTTTTGTTTACAAGCAGTGAGAAGGGCCCAATCTATTTTTGGGGCCGGAACCATCTTTTTTATGTAAGTAAGTATGTTACCTGGCAAATCCAGTATGAGCTGACTAGGTTTCTGACCAGGTTTCATATCCGTCGGCTGCTATGATGGTAGCCCAAATCCCTCCTAAGTCAACAGCATGATCCTGATTCCGGGTAAGTCGCCACATATCTGATGGCAGGATCATACCAAAAAACATATCTGCTTAAGTCATGATACAATAATCAATGGCTGCCTGTACATCATCATAAAATCCTCTAGTATTTTTCCGTATGTCTGGTACAGAGGCTTTTAAAGTGAGTACATCTGTCCTTTCCCGGGGCTTATATATCCAATTGTTCATAAAATGGGCTCTAGCATTAGGACTATTAGGGACATCATTATCTGCATTCCCTCTTCCAGGAATGAACTGTGGTGCAGCTTCCCTCATAGGTCTTATTCGAGGAGAGGAAGAGAGTTCATTACAATATCCAATTATCGTTGCTATGGCAGTGTTAATCCTACTTACAGGAAAGGCTCATAGCTGACACTGTTGATTAATAGCTCTAACATCATCAGGGCCATTCTGTCCAGTAGTCATCTCCCATTGGACCATAAGTTGATGAGAAAGCTTATTTATGAGAAAGAAAGTTCGCCTTCAGAAAAATCCTGTATCTGATCTATCATTTCTCCTACCTCTTATCGCATCCTGACGTGATTGAGATACAGTAGAACGAAGAATTCGAGGGGTCAGAACAGATACAGAAAGTACAGAATAATCCGTCATTTCGGGTGCAGTAACCAGGGATGGGGGCGCAGTGGCCTGGGATGGAGGGGGGTAGAGGATGTACCGGTACTGGTTGAAAAATAGGGAGCTGGACAACCGCGGGCAAAGGAGGTTGAACCGGAGGTACATGGGAAAGACATTTGGTGGTCCAGGGGGAAGAGGTGTTAAGGGTACATATGGGGTTGGGGGTCCTTCAATCAATAAGCCATCAATGTCTGACTCCTCACCCTCTTGGTGGACCTGAACTGCTACTGTTGGTCTAACTATATATTCCTTAGATATTAATAATCTATGCTCCCTGTCTAAACAATCCTTTTTCTCCTGAACTTCCTTATACTTCTGACACTCTGTCTTCCTTTCCTGTTTCCTTTGTACCTTCTCTGCCTTGAGCTGCCGCTCCTTCACTTCTTTCCTCCACATACGCAAACTGTCAAACATAGCTGGCCTAACTTTCTTTAAAAAGAATCGTTTTTCTAGATACTCGAGTTTGTGAGGGTCCATTGTTCCCTCTAATGGCCATTGCAACTGGGGATCCCCTTTTGTATATTTGTTCCACAATGCATTATACATGATGGGACAAATACCATATTTGATGTACATCTCAAAATTTGGCGTACCTTCTGGTGGCGCCGGCTGACTTGCTTCCAAAATGCTCTGCTTATCGCGGCAGCAACAACAAAACTTCCAAAGAGTGCTAACCACAGGCATGTTATCTAAGATATAAAAAACTTCTAAACAGAGAGAAATAAAAAATATTCTCACATTACCTGTAAGACAAAATGTTAGTCAAAACAAATAGCAAGTTCCAAAATATTCTAAATTCCAAGCAGATTCCGAACTGATACCAAACAAATGCCTAGGCAAATACAAAACAAATTCTAACCAAATGAACCAGTTCAATACAGATTTACTTTCTGTAGTCTTCAACTCCCACCTGTCGATCCTCCCTGATCCAAAAGAATGACCATCCGAGGGCCAGCAGCAGCGAGGAAGATCAGAGTCTGAAAGCTGAAAAATCACCTTGGACCACGAGCAACACAAGTCTCTTCAGGTGGGGCGCCCCTCAGCGAAGTTTGTCTTACCGACACGATCTCCTCCCGTGGTCCCACTGCAAGCCTTTGATGGGGCCCCACGTTTGGGCGCCAATTTGTGGAAGTGGATTAATAATAACCCACTGGTGCAGGGTCACCCTTTAGTCCACGGGTTCTTACAAGTAAGGAGGAATCGACACTGCAGCGAAGTACAAACCATAGGTAATTTAATTAGCATTCATGAGTAGGGCTCCGTCCGACAAGCATCATAGAGATACTCAAGTAGAGAGCATCCCGAGCGAAGGTTACATGGGTTTTTATAGCAAAGATAACAAACAAGGGACGCCCAGAGGTAAATAGAGCTTTGGGAAGACCACACAAATGAAACAATCGATAAGAATCAACAGCCTTGGTGCCTTGTGTAACTGTCGCATCCTGAGGCTGCACAACAAGATATGTTATCTGAGCAAACTTTACTTGAGGTTTTACCACTGTCTGAAAAACCCTGTGCAGACGCCAGCTGTTCTTTTGCGCTGACTCTGCATGTGTGCACAGCCTACAATGCCCCAATCTAGATTCTTTACTCATGATTATACAGATGCGGTGTCAAGGATATAGCCAGGCTGAAAGCAGGGCAGGGGTGAGAAATGGATGAGGCATAGCTTAATCAGAAAACTAGAGAATCCAATTTTACATTTTAACAGTATCTCCACCCCGAGGGTCATAATCAATGGGACAACACTAAAATAGTTTGAAGATCTACACAGGGAATTCTCTATGCCCCATTCACAATTCTACAAATATTTACAATTGCGACATGCCTTTCTCCCCTATATTAAAGATATAACAGATGTACCTGAATTCAGCCCATTGGAGGGTAAGCTTCTTATCGGAGAGTTAGAAGAACACATAGTATGTAAAATATATCAAACACTTGTGACTAACAGCCCCACGAATATAAACTCCCTACGGGCTTCATGGGATGCCGCCGTAGGCCCGCATGAGTGGACAGAGGCCCTTCAATTCCCACGCGAGGTGGCAATCTCAACTAGACCGATAAATTCAGTTCAAGTACCTACACAGGGTGTATTTTACTAGGCATAGACTTTAGAGAGTAGGACTGATCGCGTCACCACATTGTCTCCGGTGTCAGTCGGAAGAAGGCACATTCATACATACCGTCTGGACTTGTCCCGTCTTAGATCGCTTTTGGAGAGGGGTACTGACATGCTTGGAGGAGGTTTTGGCATGGGAACTCCCGAGATCTCCCAAACTCACAATGCTGCTTGCACAGATGGGGTGGGCGGCAACAGATATAAAAGGCATCTTCTCTTCCTCTGCCTTACCATGGCCAAACGGGACATCGCCCAACAATGAAAAGCAGAGGTTTCTCCCCGGGTGTCTCTCTGGAAGGCTGGCAGGGACCATGCAATGGGCCTAGAATTCCCGGTCTTCGTGGCAAGGGGTTGCACTCAAAAACACACGAAAATCTGAACTATGTGGGCCGCTTATAGGGGAATCTCCATGATAATATATGATGCCGTAGATGGCTTGTCCGAAGGGGAAATTACTAGACCCATGTGAAATCAGGAAAACAGATCATTTGATTGGACACAACGGCATTGATGAGCGATATAAATGTCATTGTGATTTAAACTGAGGCACTGCATGTTATGGGTTTATACCAAGGTTACGGTATAATGGTTTTTGTGTTTACTCTGAGGGGTTCGGAAAAGATTGGGACATTGCCATTATATTGAGCCCATATTTGCTGACATTGCATGTCTCATTTCACTTGAACTCTTGGAACCTTTGTAAAACCGATTAAATATGTTCTTTAAAAAATAAAAGAAAGCAAGGGCCTTTTCTCCATCTGGAAATTGAATTACAGATTACCGGTCAAGGTACAAGACAAACTCTACAAGAAGCATAAAAAAGTAGGAACACAACAGAGACAGACAATGACAAAAAAGAAACCAGAGTACAAAGGAAAAATCATGAGCATTGTCCAAGTTTCACAAGGATTAATCAAAGCCTCTCATGCTCATAGCGAGTCAACACCTACCACTACCCCAGCCCCTTATGTTGCAACCATTACCAGGTACTTTACTCCAGTTCCCACTTCGCAGAGAATTTCAACGAAGGGCTAGACGCAAGACAATCTAGCCCTGCTCCGAAAGAGCACGGATAAGCAGAAGGCAGATCCAGGGCTACATCAGGAAGCTGAGGAGGCACAGGAAGAACTAGAGTTTATTGAAATATTATTGGATCTGGCCTCCCTGCAAGTCAACTCTGACACCAAAAGCAGAAAAAACGATGAATCGATTCAAGGCCCAGGTAGCAGACTCCATGAGCCGTTTCTGACACTAACCCCCTCATCATCGAAGCTCCATGACTTCAAACATTACCCTTCCGCCCAGGGCTCGGAAGCCAACAGCATTAATGCCCTCACGTGGCAGACACAAAAACTGTAACTCCAAATGAATATGATGCAGGTAATAGCAACAGTTATAACAGGGATAGCAACCAAAATGGATATATTGAAGGACAAACTGGACTTCTTAAACAGCCACCAAACAAAAATGTGCACATGCCTCCCTATAGTGGAGAAACTCGGCTCTTTGCCGGAAGTTTTCACAACTTTGATAACCGATTTAAAACAAAGGCAACAGCTGACGGCAGACCTAAAGAGCAATTACTCAGCGGACAGGGTACCGGATCCAGCTCCGGAAGAAGTTTATTCCAACTTTACTACTCCCTATAATAAAAGTGCCAACACACCTGGAAAAGATACACCACCTACCCTGTCACAACTGGTCATAATGGTGAATGGTAATTCGATCAGAAAGGATCAATCAACAGTTGACAAAATACCAACTGCCGATAATGACCCCAGGAATCTAGAAGAGACAACAGGAACCAATAACCCCTTATCTAGAAAAGGGGGGAAAAAATGCCTGAAGAAGCAAATAAAAACTAACAAACGGTGCAGGCAGACAAAGGAATTTCAAAAACAGATACAGGCCTCAGTTATGGTCAACCCCACCACCAAGGCAACTTTAGATCTCGCCCCGCAATCAAAGTCATCAACGCCACAGAAGTCAGACATCGCTCAGCTATTAAAGACACCAAAGAAGCTCTTTCCAGTGTTCTTGACATCAAAGCCTTCCATCAATCCCGATAACAAACTTTCAAGGAAGCAATTAGTTCCACAGACTCAGCTAACACTGCCCAAAGGGGGCAGCATGGAGGAGGGGCAGCCTCAAGTTATACACGATCTCACCCCCTACCCCGACGGAACCCAGAAGGAATAGCGACCAAACAGGCAATTAAGTAGGCTAATACAAGCACAAACGGGCCACCAGCAACGAGGAATACCAGGGGCCAGATGTCGTCTCATACAACGTTCACTCTTATTGACACAAATTGGCCAAGATGAACAGACGAGAACAGATGAGCTACACTAACACGGATGCACGCCAGCCCAAAAAGAAACAACAAGCCAAAAATGCACAAACCCAGTACAAGGACAGGAGAACATACTAAAAGGAACCCAGAGATAAATATTACGATATGCACCCCAGAATACATATCCTGCGGTAATAAGGACATAATAAATAAGGCAAATATATTACAAATTCTTCATCACATACCACAGTTAATTCATCTCAACACAGAAGACCTACTGGGGGTACAATTTAATGACCTAAGCAACAAGACAACTAGAGAATCAACGCTAGTTACATGGAAAACCTGCACAATAGCCGAAACGGTTATAACAGTAAAGGACCAGCTAGCTATTTGGAGAATATATGTTCAGGAGCCTGCAACAGACTGATACCTGTACATGCTAGTGAACCATCTTGATGTAAAAACACAAATACAAAGAAAGTCCATATTAAAGGGCTCGTTGCCAGTAAAGGTCGCAAAGCCACTTTCTAATTTAAAGATTTGCCTGACCTCGACAAATGCCACTACAAGGTGAAAAATCATGAGGTATCAGAGGATGCATACCATATCAACGATTTTAGCTGGCTATAGTCTACCTTAGGAGGCCCCCGCCGCACCAGCTCCTAGCCCAAAGGGAACAGAGGGGTAAGCATGGAGAGGAGCAGAAAACACATATATATAAAAAAAAATGGAGTTTTATATAGCGTAAACTAGACCTTAAGATATCCGGTATCCGAGCGCTTTACATAATACCAGATTAAAAATAACATTTTGGAATGTCTTTGGGCTGAAATCAACGCTGAATAATAAAGATGCATTTGAATTCCTGCAATCCAGGGACATACTTTGCTTACAGGAATGCTGGCTCATGACACCATTGCTAATACCTGGATTCGCGAGTTCAAACACCCAGCCAAAAAGTATAATCTATTTGGGAGGCTGTCAGGGGGGTCTATCCATCTACGTAAATGTAAATACATCAATAAAAGCAGTAAAAAATCCCTACATGCACAGACGTGGTTCAGGCTTTATACCTACAAGGGTTGAAAGTAAATGGCAGTTTAACATAGGTTTTACTACTTAACGTTTACTTTAACTACAAGGGCAGACCCTGATAGGGCAAAATGTCGGAGCTGGTGGGAACAATGGAAGATTTATTGATCAACTACCCAACTTGCGGGATGATCATAGCAGGAGATTTCAATATCTACAACTTGGGAACAGTAGATTTATTGAGGGATCCAGCCGGCAACATGCTATATTTATTTTTAAATGTACACCACCTGAGATCAACCCAAGATATAACTTCAGATGGTCAAATCTGCACTTCTGGCACTCAAAAAGCTACTTTGTACCATCTACTGCTCGGTAGAACCACTACCCCTCATATAACACACAAAGAAAGGAATGCTGTGGCCATCAATCAAACTGTACAACAATAACTCAAAGCAATAAGGCAGGCAAACCGCTGCAACAATCAACTGGGGTGGTGAAGCGTCTCAACTCAAGTGGATCTTAATCCACAAAACGCACAAAGATAACATTTGGTTTAGAAAACAACAGCAAGAATCTCAATAGATATAGGGCTACAGTCTTTTAAAACCAAGCAAACTGGCAAAATACTGGCAATTTGTCAACACACTTGATGGGCACGGACATGACAGGTGAAATGGAGTCTCAAGTCTCACATAGATTAAGCATGTGAACTCACTATACTGCAAATCGAACAGTAGAAGCTCGGGAATAACTGCCCAGCATAACACCTCTGGTCCAAAAACTGGAACAAAGGGAAAATTAAGCGACAACGTATATAAAGTCTCGGACGCACATAAGCACAGCGTATGACCACAATACTAAAAAAAACACCAGGGGCAATGGAGCCCCAGGTCCAAACGAGGCAAGTTATTTAAAGAGCACTACGACTTCTGGGCGTCCTTATTTAATCTGTTATTTAATTATTGCCCGCTTAATGTCACAATC
The DNA here is from genome assembly GCF_964261635.1 of Lissotriton helveticus. Lineage (NCBI taxonomy): Eukaryota > Metazoa > Chordata > Amphibia > Caudata > Salamandridae > Lissotriton > Lissotriton helveticus. The sequence goes on from NC_136067.1 coordinate 1,398,044,817, forward strand.
ACAGAAAGCTGGAGAGGATCCCTACTACAACCGATCCATAAAAAAGGCGATACATCAGACCCTACCATCCAGCATAATGCCTTTATAGAAACAAAGACCAAGGCGCTGACCTATGCCATGCGTAAACTAAACAAAAAATGTACAGCCCATCTACTGTGGTAATACAAAAAGTGATAAAAGCCAAGTTACTCCCTGCAATTGCATATGGTCAACTGGCCTTCCCTGGGGCTCTGGCAAAAACTTTGGAAACCGCACATTGTCCGGCTTTTAAAAGGATCTTTCAAACCAAAACTGGAGTTCGGTTTAAACAAACATGAATACTGGGCTTCTATTGTCCAATACTACTGCAGAATCTGTGCAGCACCCCCAAATATCATGAAGGAAATCTTTATAGAAGAGAATAACCCCTGGTCAGAGTACCTGCGGACTGCCTGAAGCAAATTCTTTGGCTGATCATGATCTTAACATGGATACATTTGAGGGCTACCTAGTGGTGATTCCGGCCTTTTTCTTTTTCATCTGATGCGTTCTCTTTGCTTAAGTCGCGTGTAGTGGCTCGGTTTTTGAAAGGTTTGCAAAGTAAATAGACACTTAGCAACTTTGTGGATGCAGCATGGGATTGAAATGTTATTCTTACCTTTTTTATGGGGCCTACTTTTGAGCCTTCAGTGGTATTTTAAGGGATACGCAGTTCATTGTTATGTAAAGTTGCTTCTAACTTTCATGTCAGTTAGTCCCGTTATTTCTGTCATGTTTTTTACTCACCACTCATCCGTCTAAGGAAATATTTCTGCATATGCTCGATCCGAAAAAAGCGCTATTCATTGTATTTACAGGACTTCCTTTTGTTAACAATCTTTTCATTTAATATAGAGAATGTAAAGTTGGGTAAGTCTGTGTGCAATCAGACAAACCATTATTAGAAAAGAGCAAGTTTCTTACCTTCATTATCTTTTTCCATTCTCATGACTTCTCCCCTCCATCCCTGATGACACCCGGGACGCTCTTATCCAGTTGTCCTAGGATGGCGGCTAAATTGCTGATTCGTTGTGGCATGAATACCACAGATTCTGCCAGGTGAGCCATGGTTCTTCCCGTAGCTCTTCGCAGGCGTGCCTGGCTACGTACACCTGGTTTTTCAGATGCTGTTCAATTCTCCTTGGTGAGCATGCCTTTCGATGGACAACATCTGTTTGGCACTCAAGCTAACTCCGCTTTACACCGTTTTCAGGATAATCGGGATGGAGCGAAATCTTGAGCCCTGCTTGCTATACCGTCCGTTCCTCTTTTTCCCCCTGTACTGAGCTTGTACGGGGTGTGGTCACCTGGTTAGGTCTCGCCTGAGCCAATGTGCTTGCGCATTGCTCCGGCGAGATTATAGTAAGGGGAAAACGGCGGATTAGACACAGTTCATGTGATCTATGCGCGTGCACAAACCAGCCACGCCACACACCACCATTTGTCGCATCAGACTTCAAAGGCTGCCGCTCCCTCCCCCAATCAGACTTCAAAGCCTGCCTCTCCCCCACCCGCGCATCAGACTTCAAAGGAATGTGCTCCCGCTCCCCTGCCACAGCAATGCCGAGAGATTGTTTTGCTTCTGTGCTTGCATCTTCCTTCCTTGGCCCTGGGTGTTTTCCGTGTTCTCCCATTCAGTGCCTTCTCGACCCCGTACTTGATTGCTGTCCAAGCCCCAGCCCTCGCTGCCTCTATCATTATACACTCTCCCTGTGTTTTCCTGTTTCCCCTTTATTTTTCCCGGCTCCATCATTCTGTGCTTTGAAACTGAACACGCTTTGTAGCACTCAACCCTGCGTGTTCTTAGCTTCAGTCTCTGTGCTGCTGCACCACATCACTCAGGGACACCACCACATCACTCAGGGGCACCACCACATCACTCAAGGGCACCACTCACGGGCACCACCACATCACTCACGGGCACCACCACATCACTCACGGGCACCACCACATCACTCAGGGACACCACCACATGACTCAGGAACACCACCACATCACTCGGGAACACCACCACATCACTCGGGAACACCACCACATCACTCGGGAACACCACCATATCACTCGGGGACACCACCACATCACTCGGGGACACCACCACATCACTCGGGGACACCACCACATCACTCAGGGACACCACCACATCACTCGGGAACACCACCACATCACTCGGGGGCACCACCACATCACTCGGGGGCACCACCACATCACTCGGGGGCACCACCACATCACTCGGTGACACCCCCACATCACTCGGGGACACCACCACATCACTCGGGGACACCACCACATCACTCGGGGACACCACCACATCACTCGGGAACACCACCACATCACTCGGGAACACCACCACATCACTAGGGGGCACCACCACATCACTCGGGGGCACCACCTCATCACTCGGGGGCACCACCTCATCACTCGGGGACACCACCACATCACTCGGGGACACCACCACATCACTCGGGGACACCACCACATCACTCGGGGACACCACCACATCACTCGGGGACACCACCACATCACTCGGGGACACCACCACATCACTCGGGGACACCACCACATCACTCGGGTACACCACCACATCACTCGGGGACACCACCACATCACTCGGGGACACCACCACATCACTCATGGGGAACCAACACATCACACGCTCGGGGGCACCACCACACAACACATCACTCGGGGACACCACCACATCACTCGGGGACACCACCACATCACTCGGGGACACCGCCACATCACTCGGGGACACCGCCACATCACTCGGGGGCACCGCCACATCACTCGGGGGCACCGCCACATCACTCGGGGGCACCGCCCATCACTCGGGGGCACCGCCCATCACTCGGGGACACCGCCACATCACTCGGGGACACCGCCACATCACTCGGGGACACCGCCACATCACTCGGGGACACCGCCACATCACTCGGGGACACAGCCACATCACTCTAATACACCACCACATCACTCGGGAACACCACCACATCACTCGGGAACAGCACCACATCACTCGGGAACAGCACCACATCACTCGGGAACAGCACCACATCACTCTGGGACACCGCCACATCACTCGGGGACACCGCCACATCACTCGGGGACACCGCCACATCACTCGGGGACACCGCCACATCACTCTAATACACCACCACATCACTCTAATACACCACCACATCACTCGGGAACACCACCACATCACTCGGGAACACCACCACATCACTCTGGAACACCACCACATCACTCTAATACACCACCACATCACTCAGCCCAACCACATAATCACTCAGCACCACAACAGCACTGTCCTTGCTTGCTACCAATAAGCATTGCCATAGCCAATAGGACTCGCATTAGTAAAGTGTAAGCTATTGGCTTTGTGAATAACAATGCTATTAATTTATATATTTGTAAAAGCCAACACATATTCAAAAAAATTGTCATTTACAATACCAATAGCTCACACTTTCCTAATGCGAGACCTATTGCATTGCAAATGCTTGTTCTTTTTACATGTGAGCCGTTTTGGAAAAGGTGTAGTTGATGACTTCTTCCCTTCCCCTTCAGTGGCACTCGGTGAGGTGCTCCTGTGTCCTGCAAGTATTTTTTATTGAACTTCCCAACCTGTCAATGATTAGTTATGGTCCCCGTTATTGGGGGCATTTTGTTTTGTAGCCCTGTTAGCCTCCACACCTGTTGATGCAAGGTGTTCTTTTGTCTCTTCTACCCAGGTTCCGTTGTTTTTTTTTTTTTTTGTTTATCTTATGCGGATGCACTGTTGCCTTGTTCCCTATGCAAAAGGGTACTTTGCATCAGTATGCCCTAAGGGCATTCCGCCATATGTTTCTGGCCCTTAGGTACCCCTTATAGCAGGGCTCGAAAAATCCACTCGACCGCTCGCATATGCAAGCTAAATTTAGCGAGGTCGAGCTGCTTTTAGGGCCTACTCGCCCTTTGTTGCGAGTAGGAAGACAAACTAACTTTTGTCCTCTGTCTGTGAAAACGGAGCAAATATGACAAGATAACAAGATTTGAAGGCATTTTTATTGCTCACAAAGGTAATGAGCAATAAAGATGCCTTTAAATCTTGTTATCTTGTCACATTTGCTCCGCTTTCAGAGACGGAGGTCAAGTAGGTTGGAGTTAGGTCGAGGAGATTTTTCAAGGTACTAGTCCTGCAGGACTAGTACCATTTTTGGAATTTTTCAAGCCCTGCTTATAGGGGACGTCACTTTGTGTGTTTGGTAGGATGGTGCATGGGGTTTCTCCATGCTCTTTTCCTTCTACTTTGCCTGGTGCCCTTCTTTCATAGCAGGAACAAGGGCATACTTCTTGACCTAGGGTACATTGTCAGCTCCTGCCCTAGGTGATGATCTTTCTTGCTTTCTTTTCTTTCCAGCTTAGCGCCACTTTGTGCTTGTTCCGTTATGCAAGAGTACAAAGGAATTTTGTCATTTCCCTTTCCTCAAGGTTCCTTATGGATGTACCTTATAAAGTTTCTTGGCATGGGTCAGCTGCTCTGCCGACTCTTTTACTTCTATTCCTCTGTGTGGTTTGTATTTACACTGCTTCTGCCTTGCGCAAAGCTGTTATTGCTTTTCACTTTGGGCAATATTTTTGTGCTTTGTTGGAAACATTTCCATGAACCTTCCACTACAAACCACACATTTAGTTACTAAACTAGTTGTTTATCTCAAACATTTGTTCATTGACCACCCTCTCTGGTTCATACGTAGGTTTGGTTCTCCTTTCAGATTCCTCCGGGGCCTTCCCTTCCCATCTTGAGAGCGAGGATACAGTTCCAACTCCTTGGGGGTTCATTATCTGTTGGACTCATGAGTAGGTAAATAATGCTCTCAGGTGATGCCGAGAGTCTTACTTTTGATGTCACAGGAATTGTTGGCTTTACTCGGGTTGTCCCATGGACACTGGAGATTTTCATTTGCTTGTGGGATTTCTCTCTTCTCTTCCTCTGGAATACGTGAGGTACTTTAGCCTCCTTAGTCGTGGTATACTATGGGTTTCTTGCTGTGTTTCCATTGTACAGCCTTACCCTTTTATGGGTCTTGTCTCTTATTTTGTGGCCTCTGCACTTGAAATGCTGTGTGCACTGCCACTCTGTCTATTACTCCAGTTTTTTACATTGATGGGTTTGTTGTTGCCCTCTGCTTTTGGTGTTGCTCTTTCCACACGTATTATCTTTATTGTCTTTCTCCGTAGTTTCAACTAGCCCACTTCCCACCCTTTCTGTCTGATATTTTTTTTCTCTGCTGGTGACTAGTTGTCTGAATAGGCCTCCCCTGTGTTGGCCTATGTTCACCTTGTTCTTTTACAGTGGAAGAGAGTGGCCTTTGTTGCTTTATTCTAGCTGGTTATTTTTCACCTGCTGTTTTCCATTTCGGTCTTCTCTCTGCAGCCTGTCACCATTCAGTCGGTCATGTTGTCTTATGTCCGATTGCTTTTCTTTTTCTGGGGTGTGTGATATCTTCCACTTCCTCTGTTCTTTTAAACAATACCGTATGACTATTGCCGGCCAGCTGCTATCACATCCCGGCCAATGTACACTGTTTTGCATGTTTCTATGTACCCTTCTTGCGTACATTTTTTATACAGTGTGTATGGTGCATTTCTATGTATTTTACATATCTGCCCATAAATATTATACTGTTGTGTCTGTAGTCATACCTCTTTTTTTATCGGTCTCTCTATAGACAGTCATGTCATGCTACCTTTTTAGGAGGGCGCACATTTTTGCTTACGTAGCTGCGTTTTTCGGCGTGCCCCACAGGGCCTTCACTTGTTTGTTGCTTTGCAGTCGCACACCTCCCTCCTCTAAATTGCTCCGTTGTATGGCCCCAATGGGCTCGCTTTTCGTTCAGTATGTTTCCTATGGCCGCAGATGGTCTATGGTAGTCCTTGTTGTTTGCTATGCTTTTTTACGGCTTTCATTGGTGCTTTTTGCATCACTTACATTCATGGCACAGAGCTTGGGCTCAATAGTTTTGCCGTTATCCTTGGCCTTCAGCCCCGTCCACCAATGGTTAGGTTACCATTGGTTACCATTGGGAATGCTCTATGGTGTTGTGTATTTCTGAAGTGTTCTTCTCATCCATTCTGTTTTTTCTGCCGTTAATGTCTTTCCCAAGCTCTCTACGATAGTTCTGGTGGGGCGTCTCACCCACCTTTCCAACAGCCGGTCCCACTCTCTCGCACTTATAAAGGCTGGCTAATCCTAGTCAGGGATCCTTCGTGGACCAGTTCGCAGACCCTCCTCTGGGGATGGTATTGCTTGGGTATCTAATTCAAAGGTAAGGAATCTGGCGAGATTTCTCAATCATATAAATGTTACTTACCTTCGGTAACGCCTTATCGGGTAGAGACAGGATCTAGCCACAGATTCCGTACCGACCCTCCCTCCTCCCCACTCTGCAACTGGATTGTCAGTTCCTTTCCCAGATCCCTTAAGGAATTATTGTGCCTTTAAAGTTGTTAAAAAAAATAAATGATTTACCAAATGGTTTACAAAAAAATTATTTTAGGGCACACCCTATCCTAGTAGTTTCTATAAGAGTCTGTGAATGTGGTCACGGAAGAAACTGATGTCAGCGCATCAGGGGGGTTTATATGGACTCTGTCCACGTCACATCTGGTGGACAACGTCGCTGTGGAGTCACTCGACACCCTCTACAGACACGCAGAGGTACTGCTGTGGAAAGTTTTCTGGATCCAGTTTGGATTCTGGGAATAATTCAAATGTAAGGAATCTGTGGCTAGATCCTGCCTCTACCAGATAAGGCGTTACCAAATCTAAGTAACTTATTCGTCAGGTCCAGTTCGATGCTTAGAGAGTTCTTGTGGGAAATCTGTGGGAGATAAAATGCTAGAGATAAAGTTCCAGCTGTCTCTAAAATTAAAGACTGGAATACTTTTTAAATGCTGATTTCTCAAACTACTGAACGAATTTATACCTAACCAAGTAAAGACACCTCCTTGATTGAAGGTTTATTTACATGCCAAGTCTGGTGTTCCCTAAATTTTTTGTTTTTGAGGAGGGAAAACATCCTATGGGAGTTAAAATAGGAAATGTTGATTTTAGGAAAAGCACCATTTTAGGCCTTGGTTTCATGGCTCTGCACAAGGTATTTGTACAGATTTGGCGATCAGCGCCAAAGTTATTAAGAAAACCAAAGACTGTTTGATATATATATATATATATATATATATATATATATATATATATATATATATATATATATATATATATATATATATATATACACACACTTAAAAAACATAGGTTTCAGGCCTTATATAGTTAGGAATTAGCATTTTAAAAACATTGCAAGTTCACTTAAAAAACCATAGGTTTCAGGCCTTATATAGTTAGGAATTAGCATTTAAAAAACCATTGAAATTGCTCCTATATAGTTAGTTGTACTAACTATATTTCGCGCACCCACAATCCACTGCTGATGATGTCACATATTACATCATTCACGACATGGTCAGTGACATCACTGATGACATCTCATTTGACATCACTGATGACATCACTGATGACAACATCCAGTGACTGTGTTTCTGTAAAGTTTAAATATGTTTTACATATTGAAGAATGAGTGGATGTATAAGTGTCTGGATGAAGGATTTAGTAGGTGTGTGACTGACTGTATGAGTGAGTGATTAAATGTGTCTTACTAAATGCATGGGTTAGTGACTAAACTGTCTGAATGTGTGCATCAGTATGTCTGTTGTTGTGTAAGCTGCTGCATGTGTTGATCAGTAGTTATATGAGTGGCTATGTGGGTTATTGATTGGTTGCCCAAGTATTTGAATGGGAGACTGAGTGTGTGTGTGGGTGGCTGGGAGGTGTGTGACTCTGTGCATAGATGTGTGAGCAGTTGATTCACTAGGTGTATGAGTGCAAGAGTGCATGTGTAAACAGCTATATGGGCGGTTGACTGTGTGCATGGGTGTGTTGGTGAGTGAATGGATATCTCTGTGCTACATGTCCAAGTAAGTACATATGTAAAACACAGTGCATGTGAGAGTTGGCATATATAAATGACTATACATGAGAGCCAGTGAATGTGCGAGTGGCTGTATGGATCATTGTGTACTTGTATCAGTGATTGTATAAGAGAGTAAGTATGTGTTAGTATATGTTTGAATAAGTAAGGTGTTGTGTGTATAACTGTATAGTTGAGGAAATGGAAGTGTGATTGATTCTTTGCATGACTGACTAGGTGTGTGAGTAACTCCATGGATGAGTGGCAGTGTGTGAGTGTCTGTATAGGTGTATGAGTGCATATGATAGTGTTGTATTGATGAGTGACTGTATGTATGAGTGATTCTATGGGTAAATGAGTGAATGTGTGTGTAGGCCTAGGAATCAGTGAGTGCATATGTAGTAACTGGTATTGGTGTGTCAATGGTTTCAAGAATGGTAGTCTGTATTTAACACTGGGTGTATCAAAGTTTCTAATATGTGACATCATCAGCAGTGGATTGCGGGTGCACGAAATATAGTTTTTTTTTTTTTTAAATCGTGGGGTACGCGCACGGTACGCGTACCATACACGGCGCGTACCCCGCGATATTTTTGAATTTCTTTTTTTTTTATTTGCCCTTGGGGGTTCTTTTGGGACCCCCTGATAAGGGCTAGAGGGTTGGGGGGTCTCTACCCTGTCCCCTTTTCGTGTTTTCCACTCTTGTTTTGGGTTCTCTTGTGCCTCAGTTCTCCTGAAAAACAAGATGGTGGCCAACACTTCCTGGTTTGGACAGTTTAGAATGTTGACAGTCGACTGCCAGCCAATCAGAAACTCGCTCGCGCACGTAAGGGTACGCGCGCGTACGGTGAGCGCATATAGATATATAATTTGCTCAAATTCAATTTTCTCAACAACTACTGGAGGGATTTTCACCAAATATAGAAAAGGCACTACTGCATACCTGTCCCTACCATTTTGCCAAGTTTGGTGTAATTCCGTTCAGCCGTTCGGGCTGTAGCCGTGTCTAAAGGTCCCATAGAAAATGCCATTTGAAAAATGTCAAATTAAATTTTCTCAAGAACTACTGGAGGGATTTACACCAAACATACAAAAGGCACTGCTGCATACCAGTCCCTACCATTTTGCCAAATCTGGTGTAATTCTGTTCAGCCGTTCGAGCTGTAGCCTTGTCAGAATGTCCCTATGGAAATTAACATGGGGAAAACACGTTTTGGGACCCCCTTTTTTCTTGGCCCCCGCTTGATGAATCCCCCCGAAACTTTCAGGGAAGGAGCGGAGCGAGGCAAATTTAAGGAAAATTACAGGCAGATCCCTCAAGTTATTCCCAATAGAATGTTCGGCATTTCCTATGGTAACTAGGTCCTAACTATATATACCTACTGGCGACCGCCAGTAGGTAATATATATATGTGTGTGTGTATGTATATATATATATATATATATATATATATATATATATATATATATATGTGTGTGTGTATATAATGTGTGTGTGTATATATATATATATGTGTGTGTGTATATATATTTTTAAGTCCAATGCAAAACTCTTAATTTTATTTGTTTATAAAATGTTCTTGTACAAAGAGATCAGCAGTTTCATCCAGTAATCCTCTTTATTGCAGAGGCACGATCTACACGTTCCGGCTCCCACGAGCCTTATTCACAAAAGAGACACCATTTTATCTCTTAATTGAAATACCCATAAACTTGTCAGTTCATGTACATGAACAAAAATGAAGGATAAAAGCTAACACAAAACAGATACGCCATCTTTGAATTGGTAAAATCCTATTGCAGAGCTATTTCTCACATTGGGCTATGTATCAAAATTAATTATTGTTTCAATGATAAAAACAAATCAACATGGTACAATTACCATATTGTCTCCTTAATCTATATCTGTGTAGATTATTATATTAAATTTAAATATTTCATTTTACTTTTTCCATTATTACAACACCCCAATTGAGAAAAATATATTAGCAAATTTACACAACGTAAATGCTTATAAATCGGTTATAATCCATGTCACCCAAATGGATAAATTACCTTATGAGTTGTAATTCTCATTCCTCAAAAATATAAAATAAAATACAAAACTAAAGTTAAATTAACATTAAAATCTAGCATCTTATGTTCGGATATTGTTCACACTGCGGCTACTTCTATAGAAAGACATACAATTCCTCATCTCTTTTTAACCCATTGGGTTCTATGCTATCCATTTTGAGAATCTGTCTGGCCGTCGGTCTCCTTAACTCTTGTTCTCTGTTACCACCCCTTAGGCATTTAAATTCATGTGCTATGCCACTGTATTTAAATTTGGTCCCATCCCTTTCATGTTCTTGATCAAAGGTAATGAGTGCGTGGGTGACTGTCTTTCTGGATTCAGTGGGGATCATCTCAATGTCTTTCGAAGCAGGCGGAGCGTGTGTAAGCAAGATGAGGATACAGGGTTGATTTGGCTGTTCATCGTTCATAAAGTGTTTAGCTACTGCATGGATTTATACCAAACCAAGTAACGACCCCTCCTATAATTATTTTTGATTTACAAGCCAAGGTTAGTGTTCCCTCGTTTTTCTTCTGTTTTGAAGAGGAAAAATAAATGAAATGTGAGTTCTAATAGGAAATGTTGCTTCTATGTAACACACGTTTTCAGGCTCTGCTAAAAACTTAACAAGCACCCCTGGTAGGTGTAATATATATTTCTCGCCACTGCAGTCCTCAGTATATTGACGATGCAGACCCAAAATCTGTGCAGAAATGATTTCTTTATTTGTGGACCCGTTTGTCCGCCATGACGCGTTTACGCCTGCAAGATGCCTTGATCACATGACGCTAACATGAGGAGGGACAACTTTTGAAGTGCTAGGTGCATGAATAAATGTGTCACATGGTCAATAGACATAGAAGAATAGAATTTTAAAGCGTTAAATGACGGTATCTCATTGTAAATACAAATGAAAAACGACATTCAAATAAAACGCTATACCATGATGGAGTTGGGACTGCTAGGGTAAAGAAAATATTTTTTCATCTAAATATGTGGCACCAACACATTAGGAAAATCAAGAAATTCGTGACATATTGTGAATAATAGTCATGACCATAAAACCTGAAAATTCCCAAAAAGTGTTATAAATTCAATGCTTAATATCATAATATGTATAATAAATAAAACCCCAGTGGGTATATAAATTATATGATGTAAGCTAAAAGACCAGCACTCGACTGACTTAAACACAGGCTAGAAAAAAAAATATATATTTATATTTATACACACAAATGTAAATACATATATAGTGCAATAAAATCCTTATCGGTCAATAAAAAACAATTAAGAATTACTGACCAGAAATTAAAACAAGAATTAATAGTGCAATTGTAAAAACTTCATTAAATGCAATAGTATTTCATCAATACCTTGCCAAATGAAATTAGGGCATAGCCTGAGGTGCCTGAATGGACATAACATCGGCTGATGGTAACCAAAAACATTTTTGTCCACAGTTCAAAACAAAAAAATATTGTATGCTAATGACAAGACACAGTAAAAGTGCAATGGTGCAAATTCCATGAGTGCAATACACCTAAGTGTTAAAAAAATATATATCTATAAATACATGGGAGGAGGCTCCGTTGTTGAAACAATTCATAGATAAAAAACGCTGTACTGAAACCATGTAAAACAAACTGACATATTACAGGCATATATGAAATTCCTCACTGGCATTCAATCCGTTAGGAGTCTTAGCGTCTAACATTAAGATGTATCGAGTTTCCAAAGCTCGGAGGCGGACTTCACGATTTCCCCCTCTTCTAAGTGGCATGACAGTCAATTGCAAAGAATTTTAGACGTTCCGAATTGTTATTATGGAACTCCTTGAAATGGCGTGCCACAGGATAAGATACATCACTACCTCTGATTGCTCTTATGTGCTGGAGTATCCTCTTGTGGTCCTGCAATTTGGTGCTACCAACATATTGCAGGCCACACGGACACTCCAGCACATAAACTGAAAAATCAGTCTTGCAGGCGAGCAATCTTGGAATGGAAACCGGGGTGTCTTTGAATGGAACTGCATATGATGTTTTGTTCACCCCCTGTCTGCAAGCTTTGCAGGCAGTACATTTGATAAACCCCTTTCTGCTGTTGATCCAGGATTTGTTTACCAACAGCTCGGGGCTACTCTTAACCAGAACATCACTCATTGATCTAGCTTTCCGAAATGTGATATCTGGAGTCGTAGACATAAGACTGCCAATGTCAGGATCATTACGGACCAGGCTCCAATTTTTTCTAAGAATTTTACGTAGAGCCTGGTGCTGCCTGTTGAATGTTAATATTAGTCTAGTGACTGACTTGTCCTCATCAACTTGAGTGACTGTATTGGGGCTTGTATTGCTAAGGGCTGCTTCCCTAGAGATGTCATTAGCCTTTCTTGTGGCTTTGTTCACCAATTCTTTGGAATAACCTTTAGCCAGGAACCTTTCCTTACTGGACTTTTGAGCTATAACACATTCCATCCGTGTTCTGTAAATACGCCTTATCCGCAACATTTCCCCAAAGGGAATGCTACGTATGAGGTGACCTGGGTGATGGCTGGTAGCTTGTAACACGTTGTTGCCTGCGGTGGATTTTCTGAATAATTAGGTCTCCAATTGATTGTTCTGAATACAAACTTCTACATCCAGAAAGCACACCTTAGTATTAATAATATGGCCAGTGAAATGTAAATTGATACAGTTGTCATTGATAACATCGATGAAGTGGAGGGCCTGCTGATTGGACCCTTTCCAGATTAAGAACACATCATCGATGTATCTAAACCAGGGGGGCGTGGCTTCGGAGCCGATGGAGGAAGAGGTGTGAGCCTGTAGCTCCACACCGACCCCGCGATTTATCCTGTTTTGGGGGCTGCTCAGGCCGCCCAGACCTCCTCCTGGCTGAGCGGTTGGATATCGAGGGCTGCCCCTACACGCGCCGTGTAGAAAGGCGCCTCCTGGGTGCCGAGAGTCCCGAAGACGACTCCGAGTCCAGACCTGGCCGTTGACACAAAATAGCGGCGCTGGCGGCAATGGCAAAGTAGAATCTGGAAGAGTGCTGCCGATTGAAGGGAGGATCCGCTTCGTGGACTACAGGGGGGACGGAGGATCTGCCGGCCCCGAGCGCGGGGTGTGGACCCCCAGCGGAGCTGAGAGTGCTGTGGTGGGGCCCCGAGCTGTGCCTTACTGAAAAGACTTGCGGAGGTGGTGCCGGCCGGGCGTCCTGCAGCGGCCCTAGGCGAAGGTGAGGCGCGGGACCGGCGGCTGCCCCGGAGGGATCCTGCCGGCTGCTACTGGAGTCCTAGAATTTTGGCCTGCGATGAGCCGCGGAGGGTGAGCTGTGCAGGATACTGGGGGGGAGCCGGGACTTGTACACCTGGTGGGGGACCCCCAGGAGCGGGGGATCCCTGGAGCGGCCCTGTACTCAACGGCTGCCGGGATGGGTGTGGGCTGCTGAGCCTGAAGGAGACCGCTCTGGACTGCGTGTGGCTGCGCTGACGGTGCAGGTCTGTACCTGGCGAGGCGGCCTGCCTTAAGCGGAGGTAGGAGGGCCCAGGAGAGAGCGACCGGAGATGGGGAAGCGGGCCCCCCACTGGGCAGCGAGGAGATATCTGCCCGCGGTGCCGGAAGCCTACGAAGAACCCCGAGGTCTTGGCTGAAGCTGCGTGGGAGGGGAGCGAGTGACGCCAGGGCTGCGCCTGGGACTTACAGATGGCAGAGAGAAGGTGCGGGCCGGAGGGGGGCGCAGACTGAGGCGGGTGAGAACGAGCTCGGACACCTCAGAGAGACCGTGTGGAGTCGTGAAGCCCCACCCTGAACTGAGCGAATCTGGAGGGCTGCTCCCCAGAGGCTGATGCATGGAGCAGGGCAGCAGTGGCTGTGCAGATCTGAGCAGGGGTGGTACTTCTGGGCCACGGGGTGCCTGTACAGGAGGGCGGCAGTGGTGATATTGTGACGCTGCTCGTCGGGTCCTTGGGGACCCCCCTCCTGCGGCAGAGGTGGGGGGGCTGCGGGAGCTCACGAGTGGCGACTGGCGGACTGCCGGCTTTGATCTCCCGGCGTGGCTCGGCCGGTCGAGGTGCCCGCTGCCCATCCTGTAATATAACAGGCTGTCAGCTTGCAGGACTGTCTCATTGAGAACTGCTGCCTGGACCCCTGTCGTTGGCAGTGCCCCTCTCGATAAAAACGACTCCTGAACTCTGGATTATTGGGGGCCTCACCTCTGATGCGCTGTTGCTGGCGGTGCTCGATCTTTGCTCCTGCTACATGGTAGTGCTTGCACGTCATTGCTGTGCCCATTTAATTATCGCCCCACTGTGCGTAGTGCAACGGATCCGCCTCGGTTGTATCTGGGGACCCCTCCCTCCTGAGCGGTGCTGTGCCTGCGGGGTTGGACCATGGGGAAGCCCCGGGGGAAGCAAGGGGTTGACTCCTCGAATACAGCGGGATCGGAGACGGGACGAGACCCGCTGGCTGCCCCTCCGGGATTACTCCCGCAACACCAGGTGGAGCAAATCCTACAAGCTATAACGGACACTAGAGCGGCCTCAGAACAGGATATAGCGCAGGTGGGGACCGGTCTAGGACTCTTGAAAGCGGATCATGCTAAATTGTCCGACAGGGTGCGGCAGACAGAGGTCAAGCTGGACGACATATAGCCTGGGCAGCGTAAACTGGATGCCCAAATGGGTGAAGTTCTATCCAGACTGCGGACCCTCGAAAAGCGAGCTGACGATGCGGAAGGCCGCAATAGAAGAAACAATGTTCGCGTAGTGGGCCTGCCGGAACGCATTGAGGGGACTGATATGGTGGCCTACCTAGAGTGCTGTTTCCGGGACGTAGTCACACCAGAAGGTCTGTCGCAGTTCTATATGCTGGAAAGGGCCCACATAGTGCCGGCGCGACCGCCGGATCCTGGACGCCCGCCTCGGCCGGTAGTGGCACGTCTCCTGCACTACAGAGACAGGGATTTGCTCCTTCATGAGGCCAGGACCTCGAGCCCCTACACGGTGGACAATAGCAAAGTCACATTATTCCCAGATTATACACTTGACGTACAAAGGGCCAAGATATCCTTTTTGTAGGTCAAAGGTGCGCTCAGAGATGAAGGCATACAGTATTCTTTGATGTTCCCTGCCTGGTTGCGGATCGTGCTGGATGGTAAAACACACTTTAGTAATAGCCCGGAGGAGGCCTGGGCGTGGCTGGAGGACTATCGAGCTGGTAAGGGAGCGGCTGGCCTACCCTCACGTGGTCCGTCAACGGAACAGCGGAATCGTCGGCCTCGCCGAGCTAAGAAACAACAATCAGTCTCTCGTGGTCCTTCTGTGTCTCAGACAGAGGCAGAACGGTTGGCGACACCACAGGCTGTTGCAGACATGGCTGGGGCTGGGCCATCCACACCGGCGGTGTCTTCGGGCTCGGAGAAAGAAGCTGATGAAACGGAAGCTGAGCTGTCTGAGTCTGGCAGCCAGATTCTCCCTAAGGTGACACTGGTACGGCGGATGACATGGTGGACGCTCCATGACAAGTAAGGTAGAATCTTGGACTTTTCCTGAGGGAGCGGCCGCTGGGCGGGGCGCAGCTCGTTGGACGCCAAGCTGATATTGACTGGAATTCCGGGACTCTTGGTGGCCAGGGAGAACGCCTGATCATTGAAATTCTGTTACTTTATCCATTGGGGGCGTTCTCGCCCTCATAGCTGGGGCCTGGACCTTATTGGGGGTTGGTGTTGGATGTGTTGGCTGGCTGTTATTGTTCTGTTGGGCTCTACCACACCCCCACCGGATGGTTCCCAGTTAGTACGACTTTGATACTATTTTGAGGGCGTTTGTTGGGGTTAGTTTGGATAGGATTCACTATGTTGGTGCCTGTTCTTGGGGGGGGGGGGCAATGCTAGGGGTGGGATTGGGGCTGTTGGGGATGTTGGGAGGATCGGTTTGGGAATGGTACTCACCGGCGTGTCTTGGAGGGATCGGCGCTTTATGATGCTTTTACAGTTAGACTATGGGCCCATTGCCTGATGTAAAATGTATGACTTGGAATGTACGGGGGTTACACTCTATGCAGCGGAGATACAAGGTTCATTCCTATCTGGTACGTAGAGGCGCGCAGATAGTGTTCCTGCAGGAGACGCATCTAACTAAAACTGAAGGATTAGCATTGCTGCGTAGGTGGAGAGGGCAGCTTTATTATACTACTTATTCGGCCTTTGCGAGAGGGGTTTTGATCTGGGTCCGGGCGGGAGTCCCCTTCCAGTTGACTGACCAATTGGTAGACCCTGAGGGCCGGTATGTAGTGGTTGCGGGACGCCTTCACGGGCGGGATGTGACCCTTAGCAGTATATACGCCCCTAATGTGGAACAGGCGACTTTTTTTGCTCGAATGTCTGAAACACTGGACGGATACTTCACAATCCTGATACTGTTAGGAGGGGACTTTAACTCTATAGCAGACGTGAGCAGGGATCGTTCACATCCCCCATTGCCTGATGCCCCAATACATAAGTTATCAAAGGTCAGACGTCAGTGGCAGGATAGCTGGGGACTCACAGACGTGTGGCATGCGCAACACCCTGGAGAACGAGATTATTCCTATTTCTCGGCCTTGCATGATTTACACGTGCGACTTGATGCGCTCCTATGTAGTGCTGGACTCGCTACTATGGTAGCTCATAGTGAATACTTATCGCGCACCATCTCAGATCATAACCCGCTGTTGGTGAACTTTTGCTGGGCCCTGGAGCGCCCAGCCGTGCCGTCCTGGCGACTGCGTCCGGAGATGCTGGAGGACCCGGCCTTCCGGGCTGAGTTGGAGACGGGAATAGAACAGTACTTTAGTGATAATGAGGGCACAGCTGTGTCGACTGCCATTGAGTGGGATGCTTTTAAAGTGGTGATCCGGAGCTTGTGTATTACTAAATAGGTGGGAGTTCGGAAGATGTTGCTACAAGAAATCGACTTAGCAGAGAGAAAGCTTAGGGAAGCCGAGCGAACCCATTCAACCAACTCAAGGGCGCGCACTCTGGTTTTGAGCTCTAAAGAGGCCGTAGCTGCAGTGGTGGAACGCTTGAGGTGTTTTGACCATAGGGCTTACCTGGCCCGAGCACATGCTGAAAGGGATAAGGTAGGTACTTTGCTGGCGTGGCTGGCTAACCCCCTCCCTAGAAGTACTCCTATTCTGGCGCTGGCCTCCTCGACGGGGAAAATGGAATATAGTCAGCATCGGATCAATGTCCGATTCCGTGACTATTATGCGGAGTTGTATGATAGTCGACTGCAGGCTAGTGAAACTGATATGCGGGAATTTCTGGGAGATCTAGAACTGCCCAGCGTTGACGCAGAACAGGCCGACTCCCTTGGCCAAGTTATCACGCTATCCAAAATTAGATGTGCTATCAAACAGATGGCGTGTAACAAAACAACGGGAATCGACGGCTTGCCCATCGAGTTTTATTCGGCCTATATCGATGTTCTAGCCCCTAGACTACTGTTGGTCTTTCGCGCGGCCAGGGAGCTGGGAGTTTTGCCGACCTTCGCTAGAGAGGCGGTCATCATCCCTCTACTTAAACCAGGGAAGGCCCCTGATGACCCCTCGGCGTATCGCCCACTATCCATGCTCACCACGGATTACAAAATCTGGAGCCGTATTCTGGCCACTCGACTCCTCCCGCATATGGTGCGTTTGATTCATCCTGATCAAGACGGTTTTATTCCTACCCGCAATACTGCGGGTAATGTACGCCGTTTGCTGCAAATTCTAGGTGCGGATCATGGCGAGGAAAAACTGGCAGTAGTCCTTTCCGTGGATATTGCAAAAGCATTTGATAGCTTGGAGTGGCCTTATTTGTTTTTTATTATGAGGGCCTTTGGACTCGGGGAGGGGTATGTGCGCTGGACCGAAATATTGTATTCTTCGGCGAGCGCCAGGGTGAAGGTCGGAGCGGTCATCTCTTCCTCATATCCAGTGGGGCGTGGTACTCAGCAGGGATGCCCACTGTCCCCGCTGTTATTTGCCCTGGCCATAGAGCCATTGGCTATTCGTGCTAGGTTGAGGAGAGCATACCAGGGCCTGCGACTCCGTGGTAACATGCACTTTATCTCCCTATATGCAGATGATCTCTTGACGATCTTAAGGAACGCAGGGGGTGCCCTGGTGGGGGCCCGTGCATTGCTTCACAGGTTTGGGGAAATTTCCGGACTCAGAGTAAACTGGGCTAAGACTTGTGTTTTTCCGGTTGATCCAGTATGTGACTCGCCCGCTCTTGCGCAGGACATTAAGTGGGAACCCCGCTGTCTTCCCTACCTTGGGACGCATACCTATCATGTCCAGGAAGATTTAATGGATGGTAACATTGGCAGGGCGATGCGAGGTCTTAAAAGTAGCATGCAGTTTTGGGGAACCTAGCCGCTTTCAGTGGCGGGTCGTGTGGCCCTTTTGATAATGGTGGCGCTTCCCCGGTTGCTCTATTATTTCCGAACCTTATCAGTGTGGATTCCTGCTGCTTATTTTCGGCGACTCCGATCTATGGTTGGTGACTTCATCTGGGGGAACTGGAGACTGAGAGTAGCCCTAGATACACTAGTATGCCCAAGAGCGGAAGGGGGACTTGAAGTGCATGATTTTGAGTTGTATTACTTGGCGGCACAGTTCCAGGGACTCACCCAAGCGGTGGCGCTGGAATTCAGAGGCCCTGAACTGGAAATCGAACCGGACATACGTCGACACGTGCTGTTGTTTGTTGTACTACAGCAAAAACTATTTATGGATTCATTATCCATTGAGGAACGCACTCTGCGGCTTTGCTGGAGACAATACCATCGTAGAGTTGGGGTACAGCGGTCTTATGCCCCGGAAATACCCTTAGATATGTGTACTGCTCTCCCACATGGTGGAGACTGGTCGGCACTGGCGGAGTGGGAGTCGCTTGGGCTACAGGTAGTAGGAGACCTATATGAGGAGGACGCCTTAGTACCCTACGGTGAACTGATAGAGAGATTTGGGCTCCCGCGGGGCCACTATTTAATTCACACGGCCCTGGCGGCTGCTATTCAAAAGCACTGGAGAGGAGGCCTGTCTGAACCGCCGGTGAGCTCGGCATGCCAATATGTGGTAATGGCAGCGGGCACCTATAAAGCCGTCACCTGCTTATATCAACGTATGCTTGGGGAGGGCTTATTGCCACTGCGGAAGATACATGATAAATGGGTGATGGATATTGATAGACATACCGGACTCAGCCTGGTCACAGATAGTTAAGAGGGTATTGAAGAGCACTTGAAATGCCAGATTCCAACTAGTTCACTTCTACGTACTGCACAGGGCATATCTCACCCCGGCTAAGATTAATCAGTATTTCCATGTGGATACAGCACAGTGCCCCCGCTGTAAGTTAGTGGATGCAGATCTGTTGCACATGTTATGGGATTGTCCACACTTAAACAGATACTGGGAGGATGTAATGACACTACTGTGTGATATTACGGAGCGGCAGATTGCTACAGACAAAGGTACCTGCTTATTGCATTGGTTCCCCCACACTAGCAAGACAAAAATAACTAGTACATTTCTGGACCTGGGATTGCTGCTGGCCAAAAGGGAGATCACGCCCCACTGGAAGGCAGCCGGGGGGCCCAGGTTCGCCAGGTGGAGAGCGGCATTACTTACATGGACGGGAAGTGAGAGCATGGATCGCCTACAACAGGCCCAGAGGTCCCACAACGATAGGGCACTGGAAGCAGCGAGGGCGTGGGAGGGCCTGGTCACTGACCTTAAGACTGTTGATGCAGACTCTGGTTCGGAATCAAGCGAACAGGTAGAAAATGTAGCCTCATGAATGAGTGAGTCAATGGTCAGACCTGGATGTGCGCGAGTGTGTTTCCCCCCCTACTATAGCCATATTTTTGTGCACTGCCATAGGAACTGAGCCCTGTTTAATTAGCATAGTTCCAATGGGTTATTGTGATATGTTATGCTGTAGAGTCTCACACGCCGGTGAGAGTGGGTGGGTCGAGGGTGGGATGTGGGGGGGCGGGATAGTTTGACTTATTACTATGTGGCCATGCAGCACATGCATATTTACAATGTAGTTGTGTATTCTGATACTAGCAACAGAATATTGGGGCTATAGTTCTTACCCAACGTTTGGACATTATTCATCCTGACCTAATATGCCGGTTGCGTTATCGCATGGATTCCGACTTATTATTGCCAGTGTACTGTTGAAAGTGCATGTATTGATGTATTTGAACAATATGTAAGTCGTTTGTGGTGGAAAACTAATAAACAGATTTAAAATTAAAAAAATTAAAAAATCGATGTATCTAAACCAGTGTGCCACATGTTGAGAAAAAATCTGTGCTAAATCACCACGGAGGACCTGCTCCTCCCAAAGCCCCATATGTAAACAGGCGTAACTTGGGGAGAAGCAGGCCCCCATGGCAACACCTCTGAACTGTTGGTTAGAAAACATGAAGAAATTATTAAGGCAGGTCAATATCATGCATACCAGCATTTTGTTGTGGTTGAAAAACTGCATAGGCCTGGTACCCAAGTAGTACTCTATCGCCTTGATGCCATCCTGATGCTGTATACAAGTATAAATGGATGTAACATCCAATGTCATTAATAAATATTCTTCATGCCAATCAACCATTTTCAATTTACGTAGAAAGTCCTCAGTGTCGGGACAACGCAAGATGGTGGCCGTTTGCAGCACTGCAGTGAGGACATGGAAGAGAGCTAATAGCCCGTATTTTTTTGCTGTACGTTACAACCCTCAAAGTGGATTTATAATAAGGTGAAGGATGAAGGACTCTATGTTAATAGCCTGTACCTGTCGGGTGCTCTGGTTTCGGACCTCGAGCACAGCGAAGTTGGCAGCATTCATCGGCGCTCCTCTCCTCCGGCTGGGGGATTCGGACGAGCGTGAGCAGGCGGAGCAGACATAGAAGCCTGGAAGACAGACTATCGGAAAGGTGCTCACGGACCGAGCGGAGCACGCGAAAGGGGAGAGGCATCATGGCACCGAAAATTGGCCCTAAATCAGGAGCGGCAGCTCGCAAGAAGTCAGAAATCGAGGAGCCGACACCCGATGGGGGAGAGTCATCGCGGGAGATGCAGGCGCCTCTGGTGGAACCAGCAAAAAAAGTAAGCAGATCGCGGCCAGGACTCGCCAGGCTACGGCCTCAATTGCAGATTTATTCTCGAGAAGTGGTAAGTAGAAAGGCTATAAGACTGTGGCGGCCATAGAGGAGTTAGAGGGGGATAACGTTCAGGAGGTTGCGGGCTCAAAGCAGGGGCTGACTACCCCCGCGGGCGTAGGCACGATTCAAAACCCCCCTTTGGGGAAACTCAAGGGCAGTATCCAAGAGCTTCACCCTACCCCTGGTATTATTAATGCAAACCTCAAGTCTGCTGAACAGTCTGTTTACTCCATTGGTGCTGGATAATGGGGGGAAAACTATCGGCGGAGAGAAGATTGAACAAATAGAGATTTGCAATGTGAGTAAAGACCGCTCCCTCCAGGAGCAGAATGGACGGGTTGCTTCGAATGGTCAAGCCCTTTCAACAAATAATGGCGTCCTTATCATAACGGAAGATTGTGGAAATACAGGCCCCACAGACACTGGTATTGATACCACTGAGGACCCTGAGAAAGAGAAGGTCCCAAGCGAGTGCTTCTTTTCCGTTTCGGAAAATGCGGAATGGTCTGAAGAGGAGGAAGAAGAGCGAAGCTCTTATTTGGGGGATAGTAATTTAGAATCTGAGAGCGACCCTGAACAAGAACTTACAGCGACCGCAATAAAAACGGTGGCAAATGTAAAAACATATGAGCAGCCCCAAAGCGAATTAAGTTGGGATCACTCCTCCTTAATGCCTCTTCAGGGCAGCCCCACATTGGAAGCAACTCATCCCCCAATCCTGGAGGTGATTCATCAGGCAATTTTAGAACACAGGAAGGAAGCGGGCCAGGATAGCCGCAAAGCCCAAGCGGCTATGAGGAAGATGCTGACCGTGGTGAGAAAGCTCTCTAAAGCCTGTGCCAATGTGGGGGATAGAGTCTCTAACCTTGAGGAGAGGATAGTCACTACAGAAACAGAAGTGGCAGCGGCTACAAGTAAAGTAGAGTCCCAAGGTGCCCAGGTCATTGATATACAATGGAAACTAGAGGACATGGAGAACAGGCCTAGACGAAATATTCTCAGGATGCTGGGGTACCCCAGGGAGTAGAAGGGGCGGATGTCAGAGCCTATGTCATCAAGATCTTTTAGGCTGCCTTCCCAGAACTTTCTAGTTGGAATTGGCCTGTAGAAATACAGAGGGCACACCGGACTCCCTTCAAAATTCGTCCTAATGCTAATGAAGGGGACAAACCTAGGGCAATTTTGATTTTCTTTGGCAATTTCATCCTGAGGCAGGCTATAGCAGAAAAGGCACGGCCAGATGCTAAAAGATCGAATGAAGGGATCTCATTTTTTGTACGCCCAGACTTCTGCCATTTGACTGTGGAGAGGCGCTGGAGACTGAGACAGTTGATCAAGCCCTTTCAAGAAAAGAAAATGCAAGCCTATCTCATAAATCCGGCGCAGTTGAAGATAATCAACGAAGGGCGTACACAATATTTTTCATCCGAAATTAAGGCACAAGAGTATCTGGACTCTGTAAATAGCAAATGATATTCCTCTCAAGTCCTATAGTATAGTTTGGTGAGGGTTGTTAAGTACGGTTTATGGATGGAATCTAATATAAAAAAAGAGGTAATACGGTTGATATATGTACTTTTGTTTATGAGGTAGTCCTCACTGTATATACTGCAATTCATCACACGCACAGACTTTGTCTGAGCGCTTCACGAGGGAGGGTGCAGGGAAGGGGGAGAGGGGGGGAGAAGGGGGTTGGAGGGGAGGGGTATGGGGTAGCGGGAGGCGGCGGGGTGGGAAGGGGGAAAAATTGAAAAATTTGATATTCTGGTACTATGAGGTTTCGCTACATTTTGCTTTGTTTTTTCTGTTGCTCAGAATAGGTATAGGTTCAGCTGTGCTTCTGATACAAATGTTACAAAGGTTTGAAGGCGGTAACACAGATCGACAGAATGTTGAACATTAAAATATGTACAGTTAACATCGGGGGGTTAAATGATTGGAGGAAACACCAAAGGCTGGCTCATTTTGTTAAATTTCATGGAATTGATGTATTATGCCTCCAGGAGACCCATTTACCCTGGGCAAAGAGATCTGATGAATATAGGAGGCTTTGAGATGCTGGCCTGTTCATCACAAACCTCATCAGTTAGAGGAGTCGCCATCTTAGCAAGATCATCTTTGGGGGGGCCAAGCAGTCCAATGTTTATAGCTTAGGGAGATGGGCAATAGTAGAACTATCTATGGGGTACACTCTATGTGTGATCTATGGGTCCAACCAGGATGACCCCGACATCTTCGATACTTTGGAAGCAGACTTAGCTAGTTGGCCCATCCCAATTATAGTTTGTGGGGATTTAAATAGATCTGCTGATTGGTATAATCAGTCCACATATGCAGGGCGCAAACCTAGAGTGTTCCGGGCACTTAGTGCCCTTATAAACTCACATAGACTGAAAGATGTTTGGGGAATAAAGGAGCCAAACAACCCAGGTTTTATGTATTTCTCGAATCCTTATCAAAAATATACTAAGTTAAATTATTTTTTAATCTCCTCTTCAGAAATAAAAAAGGTCAGCATAAGGAAACTCCCGAATTTAATATCGGATCATATTGGATCATAATCCGCTGATACTGTCCTATGAGCTGGCAAGAGGAGAAAGGAAAAAAACTAGCTGGACATTCGAAAGAAGGTTATTAGCGGATAATAGATTTGTAGATCATCTCAAGAAGTGGACAGTGGAGTTTTTTGATGCAAATAGATATAGCGCCTCGAGAAATGGGGTATGGGATGCCTATAAAGCCGGTCTAAGAGGTGAGACCATAAGCTGCTCTGCAAGGCTAAGGAGGGAGGATAGGAGTGAAGGGGACAGACTTATGGTGAAACTAGCTGAAGCAGAATAACAGCATGTTAGGGATATTGGATATGGTGAGGAAGGGGTGGAGAGCCAACAAAAACTGATTATTATAAAAGTAGAACTTCAGAAATTGGTAACCCAGAAAGTGACCAGCGATTATCAAACCTCTAAGGCGTAGCTCTATGAAACTGGTGAACAAGCGGGTAGAGCATTGGCGCTTCGAATAAGACAAGATAAGGCTAAGAATCTGATATCGAGTATACAGGAGGGGGGCAAGGGATATACTGAACCAAAGGATATATTACGGGTTTTAAAAAACTTTTATCAATCGCTGTACAATGAGGAGATGGGTTCTAGGAGCATTGGTGAGGAGTTTGGGGATGGAGGGCCTGTGCTGGATGATCAGGTGAGAGAAGAGTTGGACAAGGATCTGACTCTGAGTGAGATTAGGGCAGCATTACAGGATCTAGCTGCCGGCAAGGCCGCAGGTCCCGATGGCATACCTTTGGAGGTATACAAGTGCATTGAAATGGAGATCGCCCCCTTGTTGCTGGACCTCTTTAATGGGATATTGTACTCAGGCATAATACCTAACTCATGGAAAGAAACAAATATAATTGTCTTCCATAAGAAGGGGAAGCCAAAGGAAAACCCCGGATCATACCGCCCTATATCACTCATTAATGCGGATACAAAGTTGTATTCAAAGGTTTGGGCCAAGAGATTGGGGGGCATTATTGGTGGTCTTGTCTCTCCATGGCAGCATGGGTTTGTTCCGGGGCGGGGCACGACTGACCATACTAGGCGAGCCATAGCGCTGTTTGATGCCCATGCTGCCACGGGGAGGGAGATGGCCATGATCCTCCTCGATGCGGAAAAAGCCTTTGACCGCGTGGTATGGAAATATCAATGTGGTATACTGGCAGGTAGAGGCTTCGGCCCTAAGGTTATGAGAGCTCTTACTGCAATGTATAAAGTTCCTGTAGCCAGAGTTCAAGTAATGGGGGAGAGCTCTGAGAATATTCTAATTAAGAGGGGGACGCGCCAGGGATGCCCCTGCTCGTCGATCCTTTTTTCATTATATATCGATCCCTTGATCCAGAGGATTCTGGGATGGGAGCAGATTACCCCAGTAGTGCTGAATGGGTATGCAAATACATTGTTGGCCTATGCTGACGATTTGGCAGTAATAACTCCTGATCCTGAGCAGGCCCTGACAGTTCTGGTTCAGTTAACAAAAGAGTTTGGCAGCCGGTTAGGGTATCTATTGAACGAGGGAAAAACGCAAATATTATGTACCAAAAATATCATTAAGGCAGATGTAAGATATGTTGATTCGGCTGTATATCTTGGGGTGAGAGTGAATGCTTCGGTTGATAAGATTATTGAAGACAATTACTTGCCTCTTATGAAAACAATAGAGACTGACCTGAAAAGAATTGATGTTTTACATCTATCCCTGATTGGTAGGGTTAACGTGTTAAAAATGACTATGTTCCCTAAAGTGTTGTATCTGTTCCGGGCTATCCCCCCTTCTTTTAGAAGAGAGAGTGATTAAAAATCTTCAATCAATTTTTATTAGGTTCATATGGCAGTATGGCAAGGTCAGACGCTCTATAAAACTTATGTCACTTCCTCGGGAGAGGGGTGGGCTGGCCATGCCGAATCTTAGGCTCTATCATTGGACATGCCTCCTGACCCAAATGACCTCGCTATTTCAATCGGGTATTAGTTCGGATAATGTAAATGGAGGTAACCAATGCTCTCCCTCCATATATATGCTGTTATTGGGGCGGAAGGCTCTGGGTTTATTAATGTGTGAAGTTGAACGTCAATATTATAAGAGATCACGGTATAAGGTGTTGGAAGGAGCCTGGGGGGCCTGGAATGCGGCCCAAAAGTTACTGAATATTCCAAAGATAAATGCTCATCTCCATTTGTGGAATTCTAGCCTTTTTCCTCATTTTGTTAGCGATAGAAATTATTTGATCTGGAGGGAGCAGGAAGCGAAGACTTTGGGGGATATTATGGAGGGGTACTCTATTCTGAGGTTTGAAGTTATTCAGCAGAAGTATGGTATTCCTTCCAACCAATGGTTGTTGTGTATGGCCAGATTGTTCGAACCTTGTCGGCCTTCAGACCACGGATTTCATTGGGAACGGGTAACACAGCGATTGAATATTTATCAAAAGGGGGTAAAAGTATAAAAACCGTATACAACTATCTGTTGTCAGGAACACAGGATGACCTGGAGGAAACCGAGTCCTCCCTGGCGCTGAAGCTAGGAGATCCATATGCCGACCTTGATAAAGCTTTACTTTTAAATATGAAATTATTCCGCTCCTCTAACTTAAGGACACAGCACTATAAAACATTGTTTAATCTTTATTATACCCCAGCCAAGCTGTTTGCTTGGGGTGTAAGGGAAGATGATAGATGCCCCAACTGTAATTCTGGCCCAGCGGATTTATTGCACTTGTTCTATAACTGTAATTCGCTAGCCCCAATCCGTAGGGATATCATGAAAATTTGGTAGGGGTTGCTAGATCTTAAAATCAATCCATCCCCTACCCTGATGTTATTAGGCACGGACTGTAAGCTGGAACTGGCAAAGGAAGCGGAAGCGCTGGTTTTTATTTCGGTGGCGGTACTCCGGATTCATTTCTGCTGGCTGGAAGGATACGATGGCTCCATCTTTCCAAATGTGGCTGACCAGAATGTTAGGTATACGTAATATAGAATCCTGTTTGTATGACCATAAAGGCAAGAAAACCAGGGAAATGGGCAGGAATATCTGGTCACCATTTAAAAGGTGGAGGGATTCAAGACTTGAAAACGAACTGTATTATGGTTTAGGCATTAATTGTTGGCAAAGAACAGATGGTCAAAGTAACTAGTGTTCCGAATTTTAAAACCGTAATATTCAGGATTTTATCCCCTTGTTGTTTTGTTGTCTTCTGTGATTATTTAATGTCACCAATTTTCTCTATATGTCTTTTTGCTACCTGATTCCGGATTTTAAACTATATCTTATGATAATGTGTTTTTGGATTAATGAATTATATATGCATTGTTTGTACCAGAAAATTCTCAATAAAATAAAAAAGAAAAAAAGAAAGTCCCCAGTGTCTTGAACAAAAGAGGCAGATATTTGACATGTTCTTGTAAGAAAGCATCTACATATTTGGAAGTGTTCTCAGTGAGACTTTGTTGTGTCGAAATAATGGGTCTGCCGGCGGTTTTATATATATATATATATATATATATATATATATATATATATATCTAGTTTGAATTTATTTGAAAACATTCAAATTAATTGACATGAATTTTACAACACTGGAGTTTGTTCACCAGTTTATAAAATCCAACGTTGTTTCTCTATGAAGTAGTTCATAAAACTGTTTACATGCAATAGGAATTTTTGATACTTTTTATGTTCTAATGATTTCCTTACATAGGCACATTAGGTTGTCATGTTGACTTAAGGACATCAATCATTAATTTCTAAAACTGTACATACTCTTGGACGGAATGAATTAATATGTCCCATGCACTGATAACTTTAAGGCTGTTTTGTTACAACTTTGATACTACTACACTGATAAACAGTTTTTAAACCTCTGTTTTTAGCATGTGTCTAATAATAAGGAGATTACGGCGTTGTTTTGTATAGTATGTTTACTATGTCAATTATTTACCATGTTGGACTGTCACTTTAAATTGCCTGCGCTTTGGCGAGCAGTTTGTCATGTGATCAAGCCTCCTTGGAGGCGAAACGCGCCATGGCGGCAGCGCTGGCATTGATTGAATAAACCACGCTTTGCACCAGCAACCTTTTGGTCGACTCTTCGTCATTTGGTAACTTGGCAGTACGTTTCTGTGTTGCATGACGAACTGCATGGATATATATATATGTGTGTGTACACCACCACCGCCGCCCGCATAAGAAATTATTAACGAGTTGTGCATCAAGCTTCTGACTTGGGATTGATCTGGTTATAGGCAGGTGAAAAAATCCTCACTCTAGTTGAGTCCATTGGGCGTCTTTGTGTCCAACTCGAGGATGTACCTTGTTTCCAGTTTCCTCAACAAGGACTCATGGTCACCACCACGGCTGAGTGGCGGAACCATGTCCACCACAAAGTAACTAAGGTGATCCAGGCAACTGCCATGGACCTCCTCAAAATGCCTGGCTACTGGATAGGATGCGTCATTGTTACTGATTGCCCTCCTCTGCTGGAGTATACGCTTGTGAACCTGCAACTTGGTACTTCCCACATATTGCAGGCCACATGTACACTCCAGCACATATATGGCAACATCAGTTTTACATGTCAGTCTCTTGGATATTATGGTGGGCACATCATGGAAAGGAGTTCTCTAAGATGTTCTACTCTTCCCTAGTTTACACGCCTTACATGTTACGCATCTGATAAAACCTTTGGCTGTTTGTAGCCATGTTTTGGGAGTCACAACCTCTGGACTACTTTTAACAAGCATATCACTCATGGAGCGTGCTTTTCGAAATGCGAGTTTAGGAACCTCAGCCAATGATTTGCCAATCACAGGGTCATAGCGGACTACGACCCAGTTTGTATTAACAACCTTGCGCAAAGTGCGGTTTTGGCGGCTATACGTCACAATCAATCTCGGAGGCTCTGCAATAGGAAGAGGTGCAATGTGCGTGTCACCTGGTCTGGGACTTTTGTTTAGGGCTGTTAATCTGGATATGGACTTAGTTTTCATGATTGCTTTGTCAACCATCTCAACAGTATAGCCCCTTGCCAGGAACCTGTTTTTGCTCTCATTCTAAGCCTTGAAACAGTTGTCATCCACGCTACAAATGCGTATGATACGCAGCATCTCACCATAGGGGATGCAGCGTATCAGAGACTCAGGATGATGGCTAGTGGCATGGAGCACAGTATTGCCTGCAGTTGGCTTACGATGTAATCTGGTCTCCAACTTTCCTTCTTGGATGTATACTTCAAAATCCAAGAAGTTGACTCTTTCCTTGCTGATGTGTGCAGTGATTCGCAAATGCAAATCATTGTTATTGATTTCTTGAATAAACAGAATGGCTGCTGCCTCAGGGCCTTTCCATATGTGAAATAAATAGTCTATATAGCGATACCATGCTATCACATTTTCAGCTAGCACATTCGAAAACATGGTACTGAGGACTTGCTCCTCCCACAGCCCCATATGCAAACAGGCATAGCTGGGGGAAAAGCAAGCCCTCATAGCCACGCCTCTCATCGTTGAAAGACCTGATTCTGAAATAGAAAGAAATTATTGTTTAAACATATTGAAATCATCTCCAAAAGCATTTGTTATGGTTCAACATGCACAAACGTTTAGTCCTCAAAAAGTGTTTAACTGCTTTGATGCCATCCAAATGGTGTATACTTGTGTATAAGGCAGTGACATCCAGGGTGATTAGCAGGTAATCATTTTGCCATGTTAGATCGTCAACCATCCTCATAAAGTCTCCAGTATCTTGCAAGAAATAGTTGATATACTGCAAGGTTTTCTCCATGATACTATTTCTTACTGATATTATCGGCCTACCGGGAGGCTTCATTGGGTCTTTGTGTATCTTGGGAATGAGATCAATAACTGGGAATACTGGATGGTTGACGTTGAGAAATTTGAATTCATCCATACTTAGTAGACCAGCACCCTTCCAAGCTAACAACTTTGTGTGGAAGTCGCTCCAAGCCAGTCTGACGGTTTTCCAATCACTTTGTCTGTAACACTGGCGTTCAAATGGGAGTGTGCTTCCTCAAGATACAATTTCTGGGGCCACAGGACAATATTTCCGCCCTTATCGGATTGATGGACAATCACGTTATCATTACCTTGTAGTTTCTTCATAAGTTGCCCGTAACAGTTGTTTTGATATGTAGACCTGCGTCGTGCATGCAATGTCCACATGTGAAACTTTTTCAGCTGGTTGGTCACAAGTTCATTATACACATCAATATTGTCATGCACAATGATTGGATTAAAGGATGATCTTGGCTTAAACTGGGTCCATCCAGCCATATCCAATTTGGGAAAGCTATTGATACCTGAAGACTATATCTGTACTTTCCTCACGTAATTCATGAAGCTTGAGCATCAAGTCGAAGTTGTTGACAGTTATAATTGGCGGACTGAGTATTCCTACATATCCACCGCTTGTTGTATTTCTGGTTCCTTCTTTTGTAGTGCGTGAAACTTGCGCAGTTTGAGTTTGCGCATGTATTTGTAGAGATCAATGCGTGTTTGCGCATAGTTAAAATCATTAACTGGACAGTAGGATAATCCCAATGCTAAGATCTTTCATTCCATGTCTCTTAACTGCATTTCGGTGAGATTAATTATTGATAGAGAGTCATTGGTGGAAGTGCTCATTTGCGGTTCCATTTCTTCTGTGGTTTTTTGTTGTTTTGTTTTCCCTTGCTGTGTACATGTGCGGCTTTGTTTTCGTTCATGGTGCTTGAGGTTTGCCCTTTGTTGTGCTTTTGGTTTGGCGCCCAGGGCCTTAGGGGTTGCCTCCTGTCCTGGCGCAGGCAATCCACTTCCTGCACCAGTGAAAGTTTTGTAAACCCCAACCTAGAACTCATGGGTACCTGCTCGTTTTCTGATTCACTGCCTGCCACCGAGCTTAGATCAGACATTGATGTAGACGATTGAGCAGTATCACCAATGTTTGTGGTAACTGACAATGTTTGTGCAGGTTTTTTGGCTTTCTTAAGAGAATCAAATTTCTTGGCAAAGGTGAAGACTTGCCCATTCTGGTAATCTAGTTTATATCTCTGAAATTTAAAAGCCTTTCGCTTTTTGATTACATCCTCCTCCTTTAATAAACTAGAAGCATTTCCTCGTGATACCTTTTCTCCACATCAGATGCACCCAGTCTGCTGATTTCATTATTCAGTTAATCTATTTTGGTTTGCAAAGTGGCACGGTCACTCTCCGCATACTTCATCAAAATTCTCACTAGCTTGCAGGATGACTCTAAATTA
The DNA here is from genome assembly GCF_964261635.1 of Lissotriton helveticus. NCBI lineage: Eukaryota > Metazoa > Chordata > Amphibia > Caudata > Salamandridae > Lissotriton > Lissotriton helveticus. The sequence continues at coordinate 1,398,075,914 of NC_136067.1, forward strand.
CACTCTGCCCACTCGGCTAACAATTTGAGGTCCGGGTTTTCGTAACTGGGTGCCAACATGATGCGCAACCCACGCGGAATGCGCCTCACCTCCAAGTAGCGGGAAAGTGAACGATGCTCCCACCATTTAGATTGTTATGCAGGCATTGTCTTTTCCAGTTTTTTTTTTAAAAGTTCTTTCAGATCAGAACACCCAGTTTTAGATGTATGCACACTCGAAGATGACCCGATGACCAGTGAGTCATCAAACATTTCACATGCCGCCTCCTTGCGGCTCCTCACAACGCCGGCGGTCATTGTGCAATGTAATTGGTGTAAAGTTAAATGTTGAAACAGTCGGCAAATGCAGCTATCTGCACAGCATGCACACTCCTTCACTGGACTTGTACGCCAATGCTCCCACCTTCGCAAATTTCCAGGCGTTGCTCGGTTCCTTGAATATGCGCGCAATCACCTTCGGCTGTCGGTAGAAAGATATCAGGCTGCCCGGGTGCTACTGCGGTTGAACCGTACAGGAACAACGATCACTTCCGGGTTAACAGAAGACAGCTCCTGCCTCTCGGCCCTAAGTTAAAGGAGGGGTCTGTGAAACACAGAAGAAGCAACTCAGTGGTATAGATGCACAAGAACTTCGCCCGATACTCCAAATGCTTTGGAAAGACGAACACAGACCCAAGAAACTTCGTGCAAGTTTCTTTATTTAGTAAGTACACCCAGCACTACCGCCATGACGCGTTTCGGCCTTCAGGAGGCCTTGATCACATGACGCCATGAGGAGTGACCCACAATTTTAAAGTGACAGTGCAGTACCACGTGAAGTGGTGCAGGTAGACATAGAAGACGTATTTAGTCAATTCACTGTACCATGTAAACATCGGCTTTAAATGCAACCCTGATCAATAACTCAATTGTGAAAATATACAAACAGTGCTGCATGACAATGTGCAAATACGCCAGTATTGATGAATATTAATACATTCATTCAAAATACGAAGGAATGCATATGAACATGGACTTAAAATGGGTAGTTTAAAAAAACAATAAATTTATTGTGCAAATAAGCCATCAGCGCTATATGATATTGTGCAAATATGCCAGTATTAATGAACATTAATATATTCTATTTAAAATACGGCGAAATGCCACTGAACTGGGCAAGGGAGTCACATACATCTATTCATTCCTTAATATCCCCCCATTGTACATTCATGGATGCATATGGATATATATATATCAAGTTCAAGTTCAAAAGACCTTTATTCGAATTCCTTAAAATTCATAAAAGTACCGAACATAATCATCAACAAACCATAATAATATATATACATACAAATAATGAGTAAAATAAACACATGACATTCCATTCCATACAGTGACAATGCAATATATATAAAAACAATATGCTAGATTTCCATGATGACACAAATAAAACTGATTTACTATGCTCAGGGGTTTTCCATCATTTTACGTGCTCGTATAGCCAGTCTTAAAAAAGAACTGACACGGAAAGTTAATTCATCACTATCCAGAGCAATCAACATGTTATATGAATCTTTAAGTGTCCGTGGTCTGGATTTTTTAAAATACGGAGTTAAAAACCATTTGATGTACACAAGATAAAATTTACAGAAAAATAAAAAGTGCAAGTCATCCTGAGTACTCATGCCATCACAGGGGCATAAAATAGAATCTGCACTGTGACAATGCCCTAGTGGAAAGGACAGCATAAATGTTATCGTTCCTGCCCTTAAGCGAAACAACAATGATCTCTCCCAGCTAGTCATGGGCAGGGAGAGATAGGGCGGCAGAGTCTGTCCACACAATCCATTGCCTATGTATTTCATTACAGTTGATTTTTGTGATTCGCTTCTAAGCCTTTCACTGTTGTAAAGTGCATATAGCGCATTCTTAACCTCAGCTTTGTCCTTTAATTCTATACTCGTAGGATCAGTAAACAAAGTACCTCTACCAACTTCATTCAGTGATTTAGAAACTTCAGACAACCATGGAATTCTCATTCCGTGGTCGCTGCTTAAACAGTCCTTTATGATATTCTGAGTAAGAGTAGCAGCAGCATTCCTCCAGATTCTAATCCAGAAAAGTGCCGGTCTTGCTCTAATAAAATCACTAATATGTGGGAGGTTTAATTCACTGTGACAAATTAAGTTGGATGAGGAGATTGGTGCACCCAATACTTTCCTGCAGAAGCGATTTTCCTCCCTTTGGATGCAGGGGCTGTTTCTCGATCCCCATACCTCTGCTCCATACGTGGCAACAGGTGCGCACTTTAGTTTAAAAATCTTTAAAATAGCCCTAGTGGCACCTATTTTCTTTGGGCGTGGGAGACTCAAAACAGAGTTGTTGGCTTTCGAGAACTTGCTCGTGGCGTGGGCCAAATGCCCACTCCACGAGCCGTTCGCAGCGAAAACCAACCCTAAATATGGGAATTTAGGAACAGATCCCAGTTTGTCTGTGCCTAACTGTATAGTATTGAGTTTCCTTTTGCCAGGGCCACAGGACATGATAAAAGATTTTTTTAAATGAACCTTTAGATCCAGATCCTCCATGAACTTAACAAAGCTATGTACAAGCAGACGAAGAGCGTTAGGAGTGCGGGCCATAAGCACCGCATCGTCTGCATATAAAAGCACTGGAAGTGGTTTCCCTAAAATGAATGGGATATCTGTGGTAGCTTTTTTCAGGCAGGTGGATAAGCCGTTAATATAAATGATGAACAACAGGGGTGCTAAAACGCACCCCTGTCTCACCCCCCTCCCTATCTCAATGGATCCTGATACCTCTCCGCCCATCCCAATACGTACCCGTGCTTTCAGGTCAGTATGGAGATAGGCTAAAAAATTTACAAGAGTGTTATCAAGACCGTTGGTTGAAAGAATGGACCAGAGCTTTGATCTATTAACGAGATCAAAAGCGGATGAGAGATCCATAAATGCGAGGTAGGTGGGGGAGGAGCGGGCAACACTATATTTGTCAATTATCAGTTTTAAGTTTAGGCATTGCTCCACTGTTCCTACCCCACTGCGGAACCCCATCTGGCACGGGTCTAAAAAGTCAGTGTCATTTGCCCAGTCCAGTATTCTGTGGAAAATTATGCGACCCAATACTTTTAAAGTATTGTCCAAAAGGGAGATAGGGCGATAATTCGCAGGATCAGACCTATCTCCCTTTTTATAGATAGGGACAATAATGCTGGTGGACCAAGTATTCGGCATGGCTGTTTTTGGTAGACTATTAAAAATATTAAGAAATATGGGTGTCCACAGGTCAACATCATATTTAATGATATCAATGGGTAGACCGTCTGGTCCAGGTGCCTTATTTCCCAGACTCTCTTTTATAGCTTTTTTAACTTCATGATCTAGGATTAGTAGACCACCTGATTGGTCAAGAGTCGCTGGAGAATACTCCTCTATAGGGGCCGCATAAATACTAGAAAAATGGGTCTCCCATGCTGCGCTTGTTATATTACAGCTAATTTGGGTAAGTTTCTTTCCCATTTCCCTTGTTTTTCTGACAGCTGACCAAAATGGGCCGCTACCACCCAAGTTTGCACTGATTACCAAGGAGTCCCATTGATCGGAAAGTAAATTGGCCTTCCGTTCTGATATTTTAGCTTTATAGTTTTTCCTAGCTAGTTGAACGGTGGCTTTACACCTTGGTTTCATAGAGAGAGCCTTTCTTAATTCTCTGTTTGCCAAGGAACATGCCGAATCGAACCACCTTGGCTCTTTACCTTCCTTGGGTAGTGGAAAAGACAGAAGAGTTTTGATGGTTGAACACAAGACTTCAAAATCAGCAATTAATTGATCATAATTGTCACTTGTAGATTTACAAGAGTCAATCAAATGCGGGTGTAGCAATTGTACATTTGTTAAAATAGCCTCACAATCCACTCCCCTCCATTTTAACCGAAGGCCATCAATTGATGGGGTAATGTCCCTTGCACCATTTAAATTTTCAAAAATCGGACTTGGAGCAAGATCCAAAATTACGACCAGTGGATTGTGGTCACTAAGGGGTGTTTGTACCACAGAGGTTTTTACTATACAATCTGTTAACAGTGGTGACGTAAATACATAGTCGATGGTGGAACTACTATTCGCGCCAATATATGTAGGAGCGTAAGGGGAATCAGATTTATGTCCTATTCTCAAAGCATCATCTAAATCAAATTCAATGAGTAATTTGGACAATTCAGAACCCCTGCGCTCTGCTGGGTCAGAATAAGTTTGATTAACAGATCCAACACTCACTGCTAGTTTTGCATTGAAATCACCCCCTATTAAAATACCTGACTTATTGTCTACTGAGAGGGAACATTCCAAATTACTTAAAACCTTGGATAATGCCAAAAAGTTCTTGTTCGGTACATGATAAAAGTCATTATTGTAAAAATTTATTAAATAAATTGTGGTCTTTGACTTCAGCTTATATTCAAGAATCTGAATGTTGGAATTTTCCGGACCATCGTTCTGCAGGTTTTTAATTGTACCACCTGCAAGAATCTTGATCCCAACAAAAAGGCCACCCACCGCTCGGCCGAAACTTGGTTTAGGCGATGTTAGGCTGAAGCAGTGATAGCCCTCTATATACAAATTACCAACAGCCCATGTTTCCTGAAACATAAGAATATCCGCATCATTAATTGTCTCAATCCATGCAGGATCCGATAGTTTGGGTTCCAATCCTGCAACATTCCAACTTAGAATTGATAACCCATGAATGTTACAATGGTTGCCTGGCCTAACCCTAGTACGGGTACTCCCTGCTTTATCAGAAGTGGTATTAACAACAACAGGTTGGTTATCATGAGCGGGCATAAATTCAAGGGTTTCTAAGGTGCCATCCGAAACCTGAGAATCTACAGCCAAAGCTGAATATTCCTCTTGTGTACTGACTGTAGCTAGGCTATCAATATCTATTTTAGGCATTGTATTCAGTCAATCCTGGTCGTCTAGGTTGGAAAAATATTCAAAACGATTATAAGTGGGAATGTTGAATGTTGACCTTGCTTCAGTTATCGGTTGAAACGGATGAAGGTCAGGGGCAGGATGGGACCCATCTCTATAAATGTGTTGGTGCCTGTTTGGGAATTGGAAGTGATGCGGAGAGTAGGTAGGGGGTACTAACATTGACATCTGGTTTGGCATCTGATTCCGCCAATTATTATGGCCGTTCAAATGGCCAAGGTCCTGATTTTGTAAGAAGAGCGGTGATTTGAATCTTGCACCAAAATTCAAATCTTGATATGTAGTGTTAGGATGGCTCTCCATAACTTGGTTCTGGGGTATCAAATGTCTATAAAAATAGCCTAATGGAAGGAGTGTGGTGTTGAATTCCCGGGTTGAGGGTGATGGGGCACTTGCTAATGTTTTCTCTGCCCACTGTGGGTTCTTGAAATTAATTGTAACACAATCGCCCTCAAACTTTTTCTGAGTGGGCCTATCCAACCCACCCGCTGAGTATTAATGATTTCCCTTGCACCTTCTATGGGGAAATTGCAATTAGCAATTAGCCAATGTAGGGTTTTGTTTTTGAGAGATGAGGGAGTTTCTTCTTGGTCCTTCCTTAATTTAGAGACATTAACTAGAACAAGGACGTAAGCCCCGCATTCTGGTGGTAAATTAATGCGAGAAGGAGCCTGTCTAGATATTTTTTGTGGCGGTTGGGCCAGGGTGGAACCACCTCCGGAATTCGGGGGCTGGCCCGCCATAGGCACACTCGTATATTTTGTATTGTTATCCTTCCTTATAACTGGGGCTGCCTTGTTACAATTAACAGTTGGTTGGCTGACACTTATCCCCTTCGGTGGTACCAGGACAGGTTTGGGTAAGTTAACTATGTTTGTAGATGATACTTGGGAAATGTTGGAATCAGGACCTAATGTTTTAGTGGAAGTAGGTTTAATTGCATCATTTGCATCGGTTATTACAGCTAAGCTCTTGATGGGCGTGATTAGTTCCGCTAGTTGCTTTTCTATCCGGGTGAGCCTACTTTCAATAGGGGATAGGTAAATACCAAGGAGTTCACCCAGTTTTGCCAACATATAGTCGTTTACTAATTCGGTGCAGTCAATTATTTTACCATCCTTTACTACTGTCCCTTCCTGCTGCTCCGTATCTTTCCTTTTTTCAACCTCATGCTCATCATGATCATTAGCAGTCTCCTCAGTCCTACTTATATTTGGGTTGGGGTTAGAGTTAGTATCTTCCCCTTGATATTGGGGCAGGACATGTTTACTGACCTTTAAGGGTTTAGACGTAGATGCATTTGGGTTCTGTTGTAATTTCTGAATAGCACCCTCACGTCTTCCCCTTAATTCCCTAGTATTTTCTACTGATATAATTTCAGGGGAAGGGGTCATATGTAGGTCGGGAGTCTTCTCTAAATCTAGGCTAATGTCTGTGTCGGAGTCTATCAGGGGAATGGAGGCAGATAGATTTACTTCGTTTGGGATGGTGTGAATATCAACACACGTGTTTAATAAAGGTCTATTATTAGTGGGCAAAACCTGGATAGGAGTAGTTGCGGAAGCAATGAGTCCCAGGGAGGAGCGTCTGGCAAGGGCAAGATCTTGTGAGACCCTACGTTCCAGAAGGGATATACCCTGATTTATAGCATCATTGGCCTTACTTATAAAGTTGTCAATGGGGCCAGTTTTGCTAATTTTGCTACTACCCCCGGCAGCTGCAGTTCTGCTACGACTTCCCCTTGGGGACATTTTAACAATAGGTAGTAATAAACTGTAGGTATTATCACCTAGTGGAATCAGAATATAGGGGCTTTGTCAAACACTACAAGATTCAATTGGCAGGTTAACAAATGCCAGGTGCCTAAGGCAGGTTGTGCATAGTCTCACAGTCTGTAAATCAGGTCACAACAGGTGGCTGGTGAGTAATGTGTTCTTTTCTCCCAATCCAATGATAAGCAATGTACGCCAAATATCTTAGTCCTTAGTGTAGTTACCCAAACACAGAGTCATTAAAAGATAACAGCCAGATACCTTGTGTCGAAGACGTTAGAGGGCTGCACCCGTCCCGTCCTCCTCCGGCCTCTGAGGGCCTAAGAGGGCCCGCCCTTTGCCCGGGCTTAGCCCGGCGCGGTCCCGCGCGCTCCCGCGATGCGGGAGGTGCAGCTGTGATTTAAGCGCCTCCAGGCGCGGAAGTCCGGTGAGGGAGAAGGCGGCGCCCCAGAGGCTTCTGGGTAGTGTAGTTCCCACTCAGGCAGCCGCGTTGGTTTGCGGCGACGGGGAACCACACACACAGGCAGCCGGTCGATGTGGCGTTACTGGCCCCAAGATGTTCCCCAAGGTGAATGTTATATATATATATTGTTGCAGCAGTCGTTTTAATTAAAAGGACTACTCGGACGCCTTCTAGTGCAGATAACAAATATATTTAATGGCAAAAAGGAACGCGTTTCAACAGTTAAGCCTTGATCACGCTTAAAGACAAACACACCACAGTGACATTTAAACCAATGGTCATAAAAATAAACATAGGACTATATGCCAGGTCAATACCCCATAGATGTTAATGTGGCGGCATTTTTAAAGCGAACAATCTGAGATAATGTATAGTGTGGGGTTAGTTACAAATGCAGAAATCTGAGCACAGCGATACTAGTGCAAATAAATCCTTAAATGTCTCAACATGATTGATGGCATACGTCTCTGACTGAATAAATACATAGTAAAGTATTCTACAAAGCCAGAGACGGAAGGCAACTCTAAAACAATAAATATGCCTTACATTTGCATAAATCCTGGCCATCTGAAGTGGGCAAGGGAGTCACATACATCTACTCATTCCTTAATATCCTCCCATTGTACATTCATGGATGCATATGGATGGATATATATATATGGCGGATGGCTGGCAACAACTTGCACGAATAAATCACTGAAGAATTTGCACTAATTTTTGGGCTTACTCTGCGTTATTCTTTTCTGGGAGAGAAGGACTTGTGAATAACGGTTCCGTTTTATATATATATATATATATATATATATATATATATATATATATATATACATATATATATACATATATGCACCAAAGTCCTTCCCCAAAGAAAAGGCGGAGGCCAACACGGGAACGGGTAAGGAAGCCTTTATTTCAACAATTCCATCAGGGCGAATGCATTTCGGCGTGTTGAGCCTTCGTCAGCGCCATGGAATAATAATGGGCCAGGAAGCAGTCCACACTTAAAATGTCTTGCCGCTCTAGGGATTGGTAGCGGCTGTTCCTCCCCCAGGTTGGGCTCCGCCTAGTGTAGTTAGTACTGTAGGTACTCTAACTACGGAACCCAGAATGCAGCAGTCTGGATCCGGGTCCCACGGCGGTGATGAAAAAAGGAAAGTTGCCGTATTCAGCACAGTGTGAAATGCAAGTCCCGTGTGCCCGCCATTAGTTGCATGTAAAAGCCTCCTTCCGTTCCCACCGCATAAGCCACATTGCCAGGTGTCATGTTCACGGGGGTATGCAGCAAAGCAGCTATCCCAACGCGAGGCATAATATCCTCGTCACCGTGTCTCTTTCACCCGGGTTCTGTGGCGTGCCTGACTGTGTCACTATCGTGACGGAGAGAGATTGCCGAAGCGTTGCCAGCTGCAGATCAGGCCTCTTGTAATGCGGGGACCTCCATACACGTTACTGGCAAACGTGTATAGAAATGCACCAAAGTCCTTCCCCAAAGAAAAGGCGGAGGCCAACACGGGAACGGGTAAGGAAGCCTTTATTTCAACAATTCCATCAGGGCGAATGCATTTCGGCGTGTTGAGCCTTCGTCAGCGCCATGGAATAATAATGGGCCAGGAAGCAGTCCACACTTAAAATGTCTTGCCGCTCTAGGGATTGGTAGCGGCTGTTCCTCCCCCAGGTTGGGCTCCGCCTAGTGTAGTTAGTACTGTAGGTACTCTAACTACGGGACCCAGAATGCAGCAGTCCGGATCCGGGTCCCACGGCGGTGATGAAAAAAGGAAAGTTGCCGTATTCAGCACAGTGTGAAATGCAAGTCCTGTGTGCCCGCCATTAGTTGCATGTAAAAGCCTCCTTCCGTTCCCACCGCATAAGCCACATTGCCAGGTGTCATGTTCACGGGGGTATGCAGCAAAGCAGCTATCCCAACGCGAGGCATAATATCCTCGTCACCGTGTCTCTTTCACCCGGGTTCTGTGGCGTGCCTGACTGTGTCACTATCGTGACGGAGAGAGATTGCCGAAGCGTTGCCAGCTGCAGATCAGGCCTCTTGTAATGCGGGGACCTCCTTACACGTTACTGGCAAACGTGTATAGAAATGCACCAAAGTCCTTCCCCAAAGAAAAGGCGGAGGCCAACACGGGAACGGGTAAGGAAGCCTTTATTTCAACAATTCCATCAGGGCGAATGCATTTCGGCGTGTTGAGCCTTCGTCAGCGCCATGGAATAATAATATATATATATCTATATCTCCACAGCAGCTTTCTTCAAAGAAAATACTCGCACTCGGAATATGCCACAGTTTATTTAGCAAAGGCCTTTGCTAAATAACGGTGGCATATTCAGAGTGCGAGTATTTTCTTTGAAGAAAGCTGCTGTGGATTTAAATTTGCCGAGAGACCTGCTCAGCGCCTTTCTTGCCATCTGTCAATGGGCCACGGACTTCGTGCAAACAGGTAGTTTGGGGGAAAAAAAAAATATATATATATCCAAACACAGCTGCTTCTGCTGCAACGCTGTGACCCATTGAAAAGTGGCGTACGCTCTGGCGAAGCCACCTAATAATTTATATTCACTGTGTGAATAAACTGAAGACTTAAGTTTACTCCTGGATTGTTGTGTGGTTCCTGAGAGCGTACTTGATATTGGTACCTGTGTGGAATATATATATATATATATATATATATATATATATATATCCAAAACTAAGAGTTGCCTCAATGCAGAAGCCCACAACAGGTAAGTTTCGCCATTCAATTTCTTTAATGGAAGCTGCAGACACAGCGTGTACGCATTCCACAGACCTCTTGGTAAAGCCGACGCGTTTCGAGATCCTTCTTTTTCACAGGCTTGATGACGAGCTGTACTGCATTTCAATAATTGCACTCCGTTCGTGAATTAAGTATGCGCCTCAGTGGGCGTGGTTACCGCTATGGTTCCTGGTACTTGTGGTGTGACAAAGTGTTCCTTCAGTGAGGTTCCATGCATACAGTCCTAATAAAGTCTTTGTAATGCCACAGTGGGTTGCCGTGGTCACGTATCACTACCGTGCTGATTCTTGTAGCTTCCACAATCGGCTCCTGTTCCTTATTAGCATACGCCGGTTTAAACGGCTAGCCTAGCCGTAACAGAAGCCTTGCTGCCAGAGCGGACCTTGGCTACGCCAACCGGCGTATGCTAATAAGGAACAGGAGCCGATTGTCAAGCCTGTGAAAAAGAGAAGGATCTCGAAACGCGTCTGCTTTACCAAGAGGTCTGTGGAATGCGTACACGCTGTGTCTGCAGCTTCCATTAAAGAAATTGAATGGCGAAACTTACCGGTTGTGGGCTTCTGCATTGAGGCAACTCTTAGTTTTGGATATATATATAATATATAGTGTTTTTTTAAGGTTTTGTACAGATTTGTAAACGGCTCCAATGACACATCCTCCCTGATGCCCCCGGGGCTGGTCAGCCTCCAAACAATGGACTCGTTCCCACTCCAAGTTGCAAGCCCATTGCAATTCATCATCCTCAAGTAAATTGAAAACTAAGTCAAAAGAGGAATTTCGCCATAAATTCACAAACTCCAAGCAGGAATTATCTCCATCACATCACTCCTGCTCTGGGGAGAGTTGTGCATTCTGCCTTCGGTGGACCAGACTCCAAGTGTGACTTGAGTCTGTCTTGGAGGCTGGTTCAGGCTCAACCTATGTTCTCTGGATCTTTGTAGAACCTGCAGCAAATAGAGATCTTTAAAAAGGCCATGCTCTAAATTTTCCAGACATTATCAGTTCTCTCTGAGAAACTTTTGGTCTGTATGGAAACATGAGCCCCTCAAGTCGGACTGCCACTGGTGCAGTCTGCCTGTCACAGAATGACCCTATTGAGCCTCTGCCTGACCACCAACTGGCACCGTCTATTGCCTCCACTCCTGCCCATGAGGCTTTGTCGGCCCTGCCCATTCTGGTCTCAACTTCAGTGGCACCTACCTCTAATTTGACCCAGATTTATGTTCCAATTACAGAGCAGACGTATGCCTCCACCAGACCTACCTTCTGCTATAAGATAACCAAGGCACAGCACCTTCCTTTGGTATAGTCACTCACAGCCACCTTCCCTTGACTCCTAGACTAGTGTAAGCTGGATGGAAAACGTATTCACAACTGATTCAGACACTTCATGGCCTTGAAATGTCCCACATGACAAGGATAGCAATAAGGAAGTGGATAATTTACTATCTTCCCCTCTCCTATTACATTGATGCTGACCTATAGTTAGACTTTTAGAATGGCAGTGAACTGGGCACTTCCTTTTAGACAACGTTGAACTCCCCATGGGCCTACCACCAGGGAAGAGTGCCTCTTTAGCAGTATTCGTCCACAGACAGCAAAAGTGCTGGATCTTCAGCTACCCACGACAGAATGCAAAGCAAATTTACTGACAGAAATCTTGCTGCCTTTTAACAAAGCTTTGACAAATATCCAATTCCTGTTCTAAGCAGTGTTTGGCTTCTCCAGTAAGTTGCCCTGTGGCTAAGTGTCACAGGCTTGTCCTGGGAATCCAGCCTTCCTAACTCAGCACCCGACTCCTGCAAGCTTCCACAAGCAACATTAGCCCCAATACATTTCCCACTGCTCTGCCAGATAGGTAATCGAAGCACACTGACATTCAGATGCCCTGGGCATCAGTGTGGTGATCAGACAATCTGCTTAATTTGTAAAGTGTTAGGTGCCAGGGCGCTTCTTCTGAGGGCACTGCAGCTTGTACCACACATTGACACGGGCAGTGCTGCCAATGACAGTACCAACACAACAAGTAAATCATTCTGTCCCAGGCCACTCAATGCATTAGGACTGGTAGAGGTATTTTTTTTAACATATATTGAATTATTAAACACTTCTTAGTGCTCATCTCAAAATTAGACAAACAGTGTCACCATGTGGTAGACTGTCATAAGTGCTGGTGCCAAGTACCAGAAACCAGTGGCACAAATTAAGCACTGTCAGACATCATATCTGGATGCTGCCACAGCATTTTCTGGGGACTTGCAAGCATTCCTTATGGATATGCTATTTAATGGCTCCAGGATTTTTGGAGAGGAAGCTGACTGCATTGGACCGTTTCAAAGACAGCCTTGCTATGGCCCTCTCTTTGGTTTTGCTATCCTGGCCATCTACTTCACCGGCAATGCTCAACGCCTAGAGGATACTCTTGGGGTCTTGCCTATCACCAAATTAGACCCAGCAATCTATGCAATATCCAGTAAAGCCCTTTCATGGCACCAGAAGATGTGGTTGTGGTTGAGGCAGAGGCCTTGGCCACATGCAAGGACAGCTGTCCCTCCTCCTTGGCTGTGGCAGTTGCAGCCAAACTGCTTTGATTTCATCTCCTGTGGTCATGGATGGCTGGTAAGAGGAAGAATTTGTTATTACCGGCCTGGCTGGCATGCGGTTCATTTATACCAGTGGGTGCTTTAGGTTGTTCAACATGGTTACACCATTCTTTTTACATCTGCTCCCCTCTTGTACCATCTGTTTTGTATTTTTTCCAGACTTTAGAAGACCATGCTTCCTTTTCATGATCTGGAAGTTCAGTCACTGCTGGCCAGAGAAGTCATAGAGAGAGTCCCTGAGGTTGAGAGTGACGGGTTTTTGCTCTCAGTACTTTGTGGTACCCAAACAGGATGGGGGGGGTACAGGCTGATACTAGACATTTAATTGTTTTAACAACTTCCTTCAGAAGGGAAAGTTCAAGTTGTTGCCAGGGTTTTTCCTCCCTCGATCTGGGAGACTGGATGTGTCCTTGCAGGATATTTACTTTCATGTTTCTATCCTGCAGACTTACAAGAATTTCTTCGGTTTTTGGTAGGGTCAGAACACTTTCAGTTTATATCATACCCTTCTGCCTCTCCTCAGCCTCTCAGGTGTATAAAAAGGTGATCGTGGTAGTTGTGGCCCATCTTCACGGGTAAAAAACACATAGGGGGGCCTGGACGGCGATGCAGTAAGTCGTGCTTCTGCGGCGCTCTGGTGATCTGCCGCCTGTATCCGCTATTACAGTGGAGTCGGGGGCTACGGAGTGGTCCTGAGGGTGCTGGATGGTCGCCGAGCCTGGGGGGCATTCGTGGAGAGCGGCAGGCTACATGGTGGAGTGCTTTTTGTGCCGGTAACGGCTGTGGCGGGTGACTCGGCGAGCTGAGCCCGCCGTTTTGTGCAACCGGACTGCGGAGACGGACCAGAGGCCTGTGGACTGTTTGGGGCCCTTGCATGGTAGGATCACCGCCCCCCTAGGCGTAGCCGGTGAGGGCGGAGGGGCCTGACTCGGCAGCGGTGAGCTGCGGACTGGACCGGCGGTCCCTGGAGCAGAGCAGCCAGCATCGGTGAGGCGCGGCGGGAGGTGGCGGCGCAGCCGCCCCGGCGCCGGGTGCTGGTCAGAGTGCGTTCCGCTGCCTGGGTCCAGTGGTGCAGAGGCTGGTGGTACCGGCGAGATCGGAGGGGAGCAGAGAAGCAGCGCCCCGGGAGGACAGCGGAGTGGTGAGGCCTTGGTGGAGGAGACCGGAGGGGCGGCCTAGAGGAGTGGGGAGCTGGCGGGCCTCCCGATCTGGCCCCCTTGATTGACCTGTGGGCGACAAGCCCAGAGTGAGGTCTTGCAGGTGCGGTGGGCCGGTGGAGCCTGCTGAGGTGCCCCCCGGGCTTGCTGCTGCGGTGCCTACCTGCTCTGAGGAGGAGAGGCTTCCCCCGCCATTTTGTCCATTTGCCTGCGAGGGGGCCTGGAGGCACCGGTCCTTGGGGGAGCCACTGCCTGAAGACCTGGGCCCCGGAGGCGGCCCCCCGCCCTGCTGAGTTCTGCTGCCTGGGAGTGAGGGCGGCTGGTGGGTCGCCGAGGATAAACTGGGAAGAGCATAGGGCGGCGAATTCATCTGTCGCCATTTTGAGACTGCGACCCGGAGCGGCTTGGAGACTCTGGGTATTCTCCCCTGCACAAGGCGGCTGCAGTTGAGAGCGGCTGGAGAGGACTTGACCTGGGACTTTTGAGTGGTGGCAGCCGCTCTCTCCATCCAGCCAGAAGCGTGAGTAATCAGCGAAAGGGGGTGCACGCGGCCTGGTGGGAATACTGTGCCTGCTGGTGGCGGACGGTGAGGGGTGAGGCAAGTGGCGCCAGAGAGTCGCATGGGTCCTAGTGGAGAATTTGGGGAGCGGCCACCATCACGAATATGATTGACCCCACACCCTATCTTGGCTGGCACTGGGGACGGGTTGACTGTAGGACCTGCTGGTCCCCCTACGTGGCGGCGCTGAGCCTGGGGGTTGTAGAGCGGGGGAGTCCTGAAGGGCGGATACATTGACTGCTGCTCTGCCCCTCTGCGCTTTCATCTCTTGGGATGTACCCCTGACCATGCGTTGGAGACTGTAGATCTTGGCCCTACTGCGGCCCTGGACTGCTGTACTGGCGTGACAAGTGTCTGCCCGAAGCGGCTTGGAGCTACGATTCGCTCGTTGCCAGTGCAGTGCGGAGCCACTCAGCAAGGGCAGTGACGGACCACTATCGGCAGTGTCCTGCATCTTGGAGGCCGGGGACCTGGACGGTGCCCTCCCTGTCTGTTGCTTTGGGAGCCGCACTCTGAGGACGAGAGTGGAATTGGAGGGGGAGGGTGATTCTCTCCACCTCTAACAGAACAGGCGCGCACGGACCACGCAGCCTGGTGGCCCACGGGCGGCTCTTGGCCTGGCTAAGACACGTTCTAAGGGGGGCAGGGCGGATCCGGCCGCCGCCTCCAGAGACAAAACCGTGGTGGCAATGTGGGACAAGGCAGGAGCATCGGCCCCCGGTGTGGTGGCGTCCCAGGCAGATGGAAATTGGCGCCCTGCGCACGGAGGTCCATTTGTGTGTGAGAGAGCTTCGAAGAGAGGTGACGGACCTGGGAGACCGAGTTGACGGACTAGAAAAAACGGTGGATACCCACACAGAGGATAGGAACAATTATGGCAACGCCTTGCAACTCTGGAGGAACAGCACATCGAGCTTCAAGTAAAACAGGAAGATTTGGAGAACAGGAGTCTCCGGAACAGCCTTCGTATTCGGGGGGTTCCACTGGGTGCGGAGGGAGACGACATCATGACCTACGTGGCGCCACTCCTTCATGAGATATGGGGGGATCAAGATGCTTCTCTGCCGACATTAGATCGTGCTCACAGGGTCCCCGGGCCCGCGGGGAGGCCGGGTCTCCTCCCGGATATCCTAACTAGAATCCATTTCTTCACTGAAAAGGAAGCTATCCTCAAGGCGGCCCATGCTAAGCCGGATCTTTGTCACGATGGACATAAGATCCAAATCTTTCAGGACTTGGCGCCCAACACTCAGAAGCGACATCGCGCCTTCCGACCTGTGACGGAGAAGTTGCGAGATATGGGCATTTCACATCAACGGGGGCACCCATTTGCCCTCATCTTCCAGTGGGAGTCTAAACGCTGGGTGGTGCGGACCTACATGGAGGCGGCCCAACTGCTTCGCGTCTCGGCATCACCGCCGACCAGCCCTTCTCGACCTCGTCGCCAGGAACGCGTGCCTGCCAAACCATCCTGGACTGTTGTGTTGCGCCCCCAACGTTTGCCGCGCATAGAGGAGCAGTCTGCCTCCCAGGCCAAGCAGGACATCACTGCTCACATAAGATCCCTTGAGGGGGACAAGGAAGATCTCAGCTCGCACCCTTCGATCCCATGATGGACTGAAAGCACGTTTATGCCGGAATGAGAAGCATACCCCCCTTGAAATGCATTTTTACTCTCAGGGCCACTGGTCGTTATGACATCTCGACCTGCACCCTGGCTCCCACCTTCTAGGACGGGGAACGCCGGGACTCCCCTGCAAGACGGATTCAAGGTCGACTGCACCCCTACCCCCGCTGATTCCTGAGGGAGTGACATCCCTGGGCTTATCTGAACCCTAGGGTGTAGGATACTCGGACACGGGAACAGATGGACTTGGCCCGGTTGGCCTTTGTTGGTTTACTGCCTCTCTCTTCTATGCTTCTCCTCTCTCGGCTTTTCATTGCTTCCTATTTCTTTCTCTTTCCCCTTCGTGTGCGGTGGGTTGGGGGATATGCGACAGCGACACCTAGTGTGGGGTGGGGTAGAGGGCCCTCCCTGCGGGTATATGCTGCTGAACGGATGGGAGGGGGAGGCGGGGGTGGGACCTGATTGGATCATACTATGACAGCTAACTTGCCCAGGCCCTTAAAGGTTTTAACACTTAATGTCAAGGGCCTAAATTCCCCCAATAAGCGGCGCCAAACGTGGTGCTATATCCTGCAACAGAGTCCAGACATCATATTTTTGCAGGAAACCTACTTGTTACAGACTGATATAGGACGCATGGCTCACACTAGGTACCTCCTCCAATTTTGGGCTGCGGCAGACACTAAGACAGCAGGTGTAGCAATATTGTGCAGAGCAGGCATCCGGCGGGGGGAGGCCAAACCCTTCCGGACCGGGGATGGGCGCTTTCTTAGAGTTAGTGTGGGGATTGGGCGGCGCATCTTCACTCTGTGTAATGTGTATGCACCCAATCAGATGCAGGATCGGTACCTCCAGTCACTCCTGAAAGAGCATGTTCCGCGAGGAGACCCCTTGCTGATTTTGGGGGGGGGACTTCAACTTAGTCTGGGACCCGAAAGCGGATCGTAGCAAAGCCTTGTTCAGTGAAGCTGGGGACATGTCCTCCGCGCTGTGTACTCAAATAACGAAACTGGGACTGTTTGATGCGTGGCGCTATCACTCCCCGGGGTTGAGGGACTACTCGTTTTACTCTCACGCCCACCGCTCGTACTCCCGGATTGATTATTTATGTATTTCCCACTCTCTGCTGCGCGGCATGTTGGGAGCCTCCATGTCTGATATCTCGCAGATCATGCACATGTCGAGTTGCTCCTCCAAGACCCGGCCACTTGCTCTGGTCGCGAAACGAAGTGGCGCATGCCTCCAGGTATTCTCCGAGACCCAGCAGATGTAGAAAGTATTAGAACAGCCATTGATTCCTACTTCGCTAGTAACGATCTACCGGAGACACCTTTCACTGTGGTGTGGGACGCCTTCAAGGCAACAATACGAGGCCATATAACCACTCTATCGATTGCAAGGGCGCGCAAGCCTCGGTCTTTAGAAGATAGCCTGGCAAAAGACATAAAGCTAGAGGAGCGAAGGGATCAGGGTAGCACCTTGTTGGCGTCCAGGAGGCGGCTTGCCAACCTTAGAGGGCAGCTTCGGCTTTTACACACTAACAGAGCGGAAAAATCTCTACTGGCCTTGAAGCAGAGGTACTATGAGGGAGGGGACAAGGTGGGCAAGCTGCTAGCGGGGAGGCTGCGGGTGCGTGTGGCCAAGGCTCATATAGAGAATGTCCAGCTTCCTGGACGGGACGAGGGCCACCTTAGAGAGGGACAAGCGTGAGGCGTTCCGGGCCTACTATTCTGCATTGTATACGGAGGAGCACCCATCCCCGGATGTGGTGGCGGACGTTCTGAGCAAATATACGGGGACGTCGCTGCACCCGCATTACCCCGAGACCCTGGAAGGTCCCATCACTCAAGAAGAGGTCACAGCAGCTATGAGGGATCTTCCCCTTGGGAAGACTCCGGGGCAGGATGGTCTGCCTCTATCTTTTTATCGCATGTTCCAGTCACAGCTTTGGCCTCATCTTTTACGGCTGTATAACTCGTTTACTGACGCTGTGGGACCATCCCAGGATATGGGTATGGCGGAGATAGCATTGATCCTGAAGCCAGGGAAGGACCCCGCGCAGTGTGCGTCGTAC
Source organism: Lissotriton helveticus (assembly GCF_964261635.1). Taxonomy (NCBI): domain Eukaryota; kingdom Metazoa; phylum Chordata; class Amphibia; order Caudata; family Salamandridae; genus Lissotriton; species Lissotriton helveticus. The sequence continues at coordinate 1,398,093,924 of NC_136067.1, forward strand.
CGCCCCATTGCCCTGCTCAACACGGACTTCAAAATCTACACCAAACTCTTGGCGAAGCGTCTAGAACCCTATATGCCGGGACTGGTGGATCCGGATCAGGTTGGCTTTATTCGAAATCGGCAGGGAGCGGACAATGTGCGCAAAATAGCACATCTAGTGGGGAAGGCGCATCACTGGGGGCTTCCGGCCTGTCTTCTTTCGCTAGATGCGGAGAAGGCGTTCGACCAGGTGGATTGGACTTTCCTGCGGGCGGTTCTGTGTAAGATTGGGTTAGGCCAGAGCATGATCACCCGGATCATGGCACCATATCTTGCCCCACAGGCTAGGATTCGGGTCAACAGACTGCTCACGGAGCCGTTCATCATTCATAGGGGTACCAGGCAAGGGTGCCCCCTCTCCCCTTTATTATTTGCCCTTGTGGTGGAACCACTGGCAGAGATGATTCGTCAGGAGCCTGATATACCTGGTATCCCTATGGGGGGACGTGAGAATAAGGTGGCGTTCGCGGATGATCTCATCCTGACCCTAACACGCCTCCGGGAGTCCCTCCCGGCCCTCCATACAGCGCTGTGCCTCTTTCAGCGGGCCTCTGGCTTCAAAATCAATCATAGCAAGTCCTGGGCTCTCAATCTTACCATTTCGAAGGAAGAGATCCCCCTCCTGGAGAGCTTGGTCCCATACCAATGGGCCTCTCAATCCATTCGCTACCTCGGCCTTCAAGTGGCTCCCTTTCTCGACACGTGGACGCAAGCCAATTGGCGGGACTGTCGAAAGTCGGTGCTCGAGGACTTGAGGAGGTGGCGGCCCCTGGTGCTATCGTGGCTGGGCCGGCTCAACGCCATCAAGATGTCGGTCCTCCCCAAAATATTATATCTCTTCCAATGCCTCCCCACGCCCATTCCGCTACGTTGTATACGCAGCCTCCAGCGCGACCTCACAAACTTTATTTGGGGCGGGAAGCGACCCCAGTTTTCGCAAAAGCTCCTGATGGCGCCGAGAGATGGGGGGGCTGGCGTGTCCCAACCTAGTGGACTATTACTGGGCCTCGCATCTCCGGTTTGTGGTGGAATGGGGGGTAATAGAGAGTGAGAAGGGATGGCTGCACATGGACCGGGCAGTGACGGGGCAAACCATCTGGGACCTTGCCTGGCATCATCGGGTGGCGCGCTCTAAGAGTGCCTATATTGCGATACCCACCAGGACGGTCCTGGACATATGGGATAAAATAGCTGTACGCAGCGGCCTTACAACATTTCCTTTGCCGCATACCCCGATAGAGGGGAATCCATCCTTCCCACCGGCGTATCGCACACGTGCCTTTGCCAAATGGTCGCAAGGGGACTGCAGGGTGATTACGGACCTGTTCTAGGAGGTTGCCCTTAAATCCTTTGCTCAATGTAGGGAAGAGTTCCAAGACCCGTTGACGGCAGGGCTACAGTATGCCCAGTTTAGAAACTGGGTGTCTGCGGAGGAAATGCACCAGGCAGCCACGCGGGCCTTCACCCTCTTTGAGCGCCTGGCCCGATATCCTATAGAGTCAAAGGGGCTTATATCTCGTATTTACCAGATTTTGCAACATCCACAGACGCCGCCTTCTCACCCCTATCAAAATAGATGGCAAGCAATATCGGATACGGACATTTCCCCTGCGCAGTGTAGCAGGTTATGGCAGGACATCCCCAGAGTGTACCGTAGCATCCTGCAGCGGGAAAATGCCTATAAGCTCATGACTCAGTGGTACTACACGCCCCAATACCTCCACAAGATGTTCCCCACTTCCTGCCCCCTTGTGCTGGAGATGCCGGTCTGCGTCGGGGGATTTAAATCCTATCTGGTGGGCCTGCCCGTTGCTGACTTCATTCTGGAAAGAGGTCCTTAGCCACATCAAGAAGGTGCTGGGGTTCCCTTTGCCTGAAGTCACGAGCGCGGTCTTGCTAGGCATTAAACCTGCTGGCTTGAAGGCGCTCACCAGGATCGATTGGACTTTGGCACTTCAAATGTTAGGAGCAGCCAAGCAGCTTATAGCCTTTTATTGGAAGAAAACCCCGAGGCTCCTCCAATCGCAGCCTGGTTTGTGCGTTTATGGCATGTTGCCACAATGGAGCTCTTCACAGCGCGGCTGAAGGCACGCAACACACGCTTTAAAGCGGTTTGGCAACCTTTAATTGAATACCTATGCACTGTTGAACATGCTCACCAAATTAAGAACGCTGCGCCTTTTTGAGGATGCTCTTATCCTCCCGGACCCGAGCAGATTGCTTCGATAGCTGTCCTCCTCCATTGCGATCTCACTGTGGGCGACACTGGGTCGGCCCGAATGCCCTGCTCTCCCATCCCCTGTGCACACTACTCTTGCTTTCACTGTGATTTCCCCCCTCTTCTCTCTTTGCTCATTTCTTTTCGTCTATCCTTCTCTCTCTCCACTCCACTACTCTGTGGGTTCCTTGGCCCTGTTGGGCCGATGGTTGAGTCCGGGCTAGTTGCCTGTTTGTTACGAGGGTGGACACTAGGGACCAGATTAAGCCACAGGACCAGATTAAGCCACTTTCTACACTGCAGAACGCGGCCAACCCCTCGTGGGTTGTAGGCGCAACTCTGTGTATCACTCGACCTCCTACATAGAGTCTTAGCGAATTGCATGTGCTATCCAAACACGCTGTGTATCCACTGGTCCTGTGGTGTGTGATTTTGTCAGAAAATAAAAAAGACTTGAAACAAAAAACACATATTCCTGTACCTCAATGACTAGCTGTTGAAGGCAGGCAGGTCGCTGTCAGTCGCTGACCACCTGGAGACAACTGTCACCCTGCTGTCATCCCTGAGGTTTTCTATCATTGATCCGCAATCCCACTGTAACAGGCTGTAAACACGACAAGAACCAGGAAGTTATTTAAGTAGTTTTTATTTAAAGTGTTTGTAACATGAGTGTTCTTTAGGTTGCTGGTTCCTATAATTCCAGTCGATTTTCCTCTGATTCCAAACTGCCAGATTATTTGCCCCATGTCTTCTTTATGAAGGTATCAGGGCCCTCGGAGAGAACAGAACAAAAAGCGAAGTATTGGATATAAGTATTATAAAACCTTTATTTTCACTTAGTGCTGTTGTCACACCTTGCTGTGTATTTCCATGGCGAAGTCATCACGCACCCCCAAACTCACATGCCTTTCCTTCAAACGTCACACAGTTTTTGTGCAACCAAGGCCCTCCAAGTGCATTTCCCTATTAGCTCTCAATCTGCCCACACCATCCCTTTAGCCATAAATGTGTCATCTGCCTGTGGCCATGACCCTGGACCAGGGGTGTGATGTCCGTAACCACAGTGCCTCCCTCCTCAAGATCACCAGGTGAGACCGCAATTGCTGCAGGACCACAATTGATCTCCAACACCTCTCCTGGCTTAGTAACTCTCCCTTCCCTCTTTCCCTGCAACCATGTTAGTACATACTCTGTTTTCCTCTTGCTCCTTGTTATACCCCCTTCAACCTACCTAAATGATTCCCTTCCTAAGGGTGTCCTGGAGTCGGTGGCATTCAAGCCCTTCCAACTCTCGCAATGAGTCCATGATATTCCATTAATGATGTTATGTTAAATAATATTTATAAAGCGCACGTACGCCCTTGGGCTTCATGGCGCTGAGGTACGGGAACATAACAAAGAAAGGAAAAATAGACAGCCGGTTTAGGAATAAACATTATTTGAAGGCCTGTCTAAAAAGCCAAGTTTTAAAGTGATGTCTAAAAGTGAGAACGTCAGGGCTCTGTCTGAGGGGCAGAGGAAGCGTATTCCAGAGGCTGGCGGCTAAAAAGTCAAAGCAGCAGCCGCCTGAACGTTTTTTGTTAAAGGAAGGAACAATTAAGAGATCCTTCTTTGCAAAACGGAGATTAAGTGAGGGGGTGTACCTGAGTACCAAGCCTTCAATAAACTTAGGGCCAGTATGTTGAAGAGCTTTGAAGACCATGCAGCCCGTCTTAAACATGACCCTCTGCGCCACCGGGAGCCAGTGCAGTTGTTCCAGGCCAGGGGTGATAGATTGCCACTTTGGCTGCTTGAGGATCAGTCTGGCCGCTTGGTTTTGAACTAGTTGTAGTCTCTTAAGTTGGCCAAGCGGAAGTCCCAGGTAGATGCTATTAGAGAAGTCCAATCTGGACATAACCAAAGCAATGACCACCTGGATCAGGGCTGAGTGGGTGAGGAATTGGGAAATCTTTTTTATTTTCCGGAGCTGAAAGAAAGCCCCGGAGACAACAGCACCAATTTGACCCTTAAGAGAGAGGTCGGCGCTGATTATGACTCCCAAGCTTTTCACAAAGGAAGATTTGCACGGGTGCTGGCTCATGATGCTAGGCCAGAAATGAGGACCCCAACTTAGCTCACTTTTCCCAGGCAAGATCAGTTCGGTCTTGCCTGGGTTAAGTTTGAGGTGGTTGAGGTTCATCCATCTATGGATATGATCCATAGCATTGTGGAATTCAGTAACTGAATCTGGGGTATTGAGGGGGAAAATAAGTTGTAGGTCATCAGCATAATTAAAAATGGAGACCTGATAATTCTTTAGTGAGTGAAGCAGAGGACGAAGATAAAGATTAAATAAGAGAGGTGACAGCGAGGACCCCTGTGGGACCCCACAAAATGAAAACAATTTAGGAGCAGAAAACGGACCAAGTGTGACGGATTGTGATCGGTCAGAGACAAAGGAAGTGATCCAATTCAGGGCCGAGCCCCTGAGGCCGGCCTGCTCGACACGGCTGACCAGGATGGAATAGTCAACCGTGTCGAACGCGGCCGACAGATCGAGGAGTATCAGCGCCTGATGGATGCCTTTGTCAGTATTCGAACGGAGCTTGTTCTGGACAGCCACGATGACGGCCTCCGTCGAGTGGCCGGGTCGGAATCCTGCCTGGTTAGGCTCCAGATACTGAGTTGTCTCGATGAAATTAGACAAACAGTTTGTTACATGAGCTTCCAGTACTTTTGAAAAATAGGGGAGTAGGGAGATAGGTCTGTAGTTGGTAGGGATGAGAGGGTCAGTGCCAGGTTTCTTGAGAAGTGGAACAACCGAAGCATGTTTGAAGTTTTTTGGCACAGTGCCACTGGAAAGCGAGTTATTTAACAGGGTAATTATCCCCTGCGGGAGGGACAGACCGATATCTCTGAGGGACAGATCTTGATGTTTTGGGCTCACTTCTGAGTTCCAGTGCGGATGGTTCTGAGGCTTCTTGACCTCTTGCATCCTGTTAGTCTCTTGTGCCTATTTGCACATGTGAAACCTCTGCATGTTTTAGATGCAGCATCTTGGTTGTCTCTCGGACAACATCTGTTTTGCTGAAGAGGCTGCCCAGGACCTTAATTGGTGGGCTGTCCGACAACAATTTGTCCTACTTCAGGCTGTTCTAGTCCTATCCTATCCAGAACTCATAATGGAGATGAATGCATAGACTCTGGGTGGCGGTGGTCACCTGGAAGAGCTGGAGATCAGGGCCCTTTGGTCTGTGGTGGGGTGGAGTAAAAGCCCCAAATTAACAGTCTGCATCTTCATACCATTCAGTTGGCTCTGAAGGCTTTAGTTTTGTCTGCCAGGTTCCCTCATGGGTGTCCATACTCACCTTCACTAGGCATTACTGTCTCAACAATCAAGTCTGCAATGAGGGCCATTTTGCCCACTCAGTCCTGCAGGACATCCTGATAGAATTCCAATACCTAAGCTCTGCCAGCTATTTGCCAGTACTTCTTTTTTATCTATTCCAAAGGTGCAGAGTCTGTGGTTATAGTTATCAATCACAAGAACATGCTATTTACCTTTGGTAATGCTCTTTCTTGTGGGTTCTCTAAATGCAGATTCCTCACCACTTTCCACAGTTGATCCACATCTCAAAGGAAAAGTGATGTCACGACATAAAAGTATGGTCTGTATATGGCTTTGTGCTATCCATTCCCAAGGCATTGTAGTGCCGCTACTGACCCTGATCAGCTTGTGGGAGCAGTTGCTAGAAAAAGTTTTGGATCCAGTAAGATTACTGGGCAAATTCAAAAGGTCTCTCAGACTCGGTTTACAAAAGTCTCTGTGACTGTTTTTTTAAGAATAAGTGTATAAAAATAATTTGCCTGTTTCGATGGTGGAATGAGCGGTGTCCTGAAGCTCCGAGTAATACCCAGAAATTACATATGCCTGTAGAATCTTAGACTTGTGGTTTGAGAGATGGTGGTTCAGGAGAGGATTATTTTAAGCATGCATTGAGCTGTAAAAATGTGAAAGGTTGCTCCGGCATAAAACTACGTGAAAGGCCAATTTGATCAAAGGTGATGAGAAAATGTAATAAAGTTGTCTGACTCGTATAGTGAATGCCATGCTAATGCAGATTCTAAACAACTTATTGATAGTAGATGAGAATAAAGTGTTGGTTCAAGTTGGTGCTTAATTTAAGCAGGTGGCTTTCGGTGCTTGCCACCGGCACTGATGACAGTGTGCCAAATATGGTTGCACTGTATGCTTAATTTAGAGATGAGCACAACAATAGTTGTTTATTAATTCAACATACATTAAAAATGACTTGTACCTTCTGCCCAAGCCATTCTTTTTGCTTCGAAGGCTGGAAATAGTCTGAATTGCCACACTTATAGGGGTGGTTAGTAGTTGTGCTGGTACTGTCATTGGCAGCGCTGACCGGGGTAATAGTTGTTCTTCTGATGAGGGCCCTGGCACTTATTTATTAAATTTGTTTTAACAAATTATGCGCTGGTTCAAGTGGGTGTTTTAATCCAGGTAACTGGGATTCTGTATGTCTGGCAAGCAAGGGGTTAATATCGCCTTGGATTATCAAATATTTACCATCAACATTTAGTAGCAGGATTGGTGGTATGGAGCGTACAACTTATTTATATTTTTCTGTTTTGGTCTTATCCTATATTTCCCTTCACTATTTAGTAGCAGGATTGGTGATATGGAGCATACAACTTAATTAAATTGTATCTGTTTCGGTAAGATTATCTCTTTAGCATGTCTCATTGCATTTTCCATTACCGAAAGTACTGACCTTTGTACGTGCACCAAGTATTGCTAAAGTTCAGCTGGAAGAACACTCTCCTTGGTTAGCCTTGTGTTAGAACCGGGAGTCTCTAGTTGGCAGAGGTAAGTACCTTAGCCCAAGTAGGGACCCTCACTTCCAGTCAGGGTGACGGAATAACCCTCTGAGATAACCCCTGCTCACCCTCTAGGTAGCATGGCGCGAGCAGTCTAGGCTAAACAGAGGCAATGTGGATAACATTTGCACTTAACACAACAATAATCCCCAATCCACCACAAACTGAGACCACACAGGTAAGTATATTTTATAAAAATATATAGCTTTATCTAGTTTCAGCATGTAAATGAAGCAGTTGCATGATAATCACTTCTTTAGACAACGTAGCATTTTATCTTAAGGGTTGCACTTAATTCTTAATGGTTCTTGTAAATAGGCAGTTCTCAGAATCAAAACAAAACAGTCTCCAGTCTCTCAGATCAGGGGTCTAAAAATAATGCCCCTGATTTCTACTCAATCCGCTCTCAAAACGAGCAGTTAAAGCAATGCCCACGTGTGATTCTAGCTATGGGCTCCAAGCGCTGTCAATGCGCTTCCTCGCGAGGCCCAGGGACTCTTTCTCGTCCCAGGGGCAGCCTCGCGTCTTCCTGAGACTCCGGCGCACCAGGCCGGTCAGATTGCACGCGCCCCCGCCCCGCCCGGTCCCCTTTCCTCTCCCGCCCGCTCTCGACAATCCAACGAGCGGCGGGGGAGGCGGTGAGGCTCACCTTGTGGGGGGGGGGCGGCTGGCCAGGGGTGCGGGACGCCACAAAATCCCTCGGCGGGGTCAGGTCACTTCCCCGCGGCCCGGCGGTGATCACGGAGGTTCTTCGGCTCTTCCAGCCGCCTCGACCCAGGCAGCCAATCCCGTTGGCCCTTCAGACGAGCCCCTCTGAGCGCGAGGCCGCCGACCAATGGCAGCGCGGCCTCGCCGATGACGCTACGCTCCGCGGGCCAATCACGGCCGGATCCTGCTGATGACGCTGCGCCGCACGGGCCAATCCCGTCGCGGCGTTAGTGAGGGGGCTCGGCTCCCTCCACCAATGGGAGCGCGGCGGCTTCGTTCTTCGCTGCGGCAGCTCCTGGATCTCGGAGCAAGTTACGGGGGGGTTTCCTGGCCCCGGTCCGCGGTGGTGATTTGGCGGCAAAGGGTTTTCAAGGGCGCTGGTCACGACTAGACCCCCCTCTCGACCTCCTCGCCACCTTGGAGCGTATTTCACAAGGGGAGGCTCCACAAGCCTCCGACCCTCACTGGTAATGTGCCAATGAGCACACCGATCTCCTCCTCACGCCCCGCAGTCAAGCACCACGTGTCTCGGGTCACAACAGCACGATTTTGCAGCTGTTTTCTGGGATAGCTTTAGGAACCTTAAGCCCTGGGTTCCCAACAGGAGGCCAGCTCTTCTCAGGCCCTTGGAGATTCAGTTGTAGACACAGCACACAGCAGAGTCTTGCAGTTTCAAGCAGGCAGGGTCACAGCACACAGCAAAGCCCCTTTCTTCTCCTCAGCTTCCAGTCAGACAGCAGAACAGGTCAGCCCTTAGAGCACACAGCAAGGCAGTCTTCCTTTAGTTCTCTCGCCGTCCTCCTTCCTGCCGAGGTTCCTTCTTGATTGTAGAATTTCAGAATCTAAACTTCTGTAGTCAGGGGTCCTTTCCTTATACCCCTCAATGTCTTTGAAGTCCTTTGAAGTCTTTGTGCATGGAGGCCCTTGGTCCAGTCTAAACCAGTTCTGGGGGTTGCGGAGCACTGAGGTGTCTCTGGTTTTCTTCTTCCTGTCAGCTTCAGGGCCAGAGGTGTCAGTTGACCACCAGGAGGGAGCTAACATGGGGGAGGTAGGCCTTGGCACAGCCCAGTACTTATCAGGCATTTCTTCCTCCCACCTCCCAGGCAGGCAGATTTGCCCTTTCATCCCCGGGCTGGCTCCGACCCTCTCCTCTGGGGCTCTGCAGCCCCCCCTGTCACATCCAGACCAGGCAGGCATTCCACAAACCCAGGCACACAGAAAGGTTTAGACAAGAGAACAGCCACTTTCTAAAAGTGCTATTCTCCAACACAGGATTTAAAAACACCCTTCACTAAAAGATGTGTCATTAAATTCTGAGTTCAGGGATATCTTTCACTTATGTCCCATCTTGTTCCTATGGGAAGATAGGCTGGTATCACATGGGCCCAGCCTCCTCCATGTTACTCTATGGAGCAGATAGCCTTACAGCAGTGAGCGCATAAAATGGCTGCAGCCCACTACCAGAGCATATTACCTGCACTAGTACATTCTCTACCTTATCCATACACTGCACCCTGCCCAGGGGGGTACCTTGAGCCTTCCATAAGGGTGACTGATGTGCACAGACAGGGAAGGGTTAGGCCTAGCCAGTGGGGACACTGGCCAGGCTGACATGGCAGTCACTGACTGCACACAGGCTCTGCGCTGGCAGGCCTGAGTCACCATTTTAAAACTACTCATGTGGGTGGCGCAATCTGCGCTGCAGGCCCACTAGTAGCATCTGTCATCACCAGCCCTGGCACACACAGTGCACTTTACTAGGGACTTTGTGGTGATACAAATATGCCAATCGGGTATATTCAATCAATATCACAATTTACAGAGGGAGCACTTACACTCTGACACTGATCAGCAGTGGCAGAGTGTCCAAAGCATCTAAATCAGCAAAAACGAAATCCAGCACAGCATCAAAACACATGAGTCAGAGGCAAAAAGATGGGGGAAGAACCACGCCAAAAGGTGTCAGGTCTAACACGTGTCCCCTCCAGCTGGAAGTGGGGAGAACTACCCAACCTCTTGGGAGTCCTCATCACTAAGGCGGAAGAATCTGGACAGACCGTCAGCATTGGCGTGTTCTGTACCAGGGCGGTGCTCCACCGTAAAGTCCATCCCCTGTAGGGAAATGGACCACCTCAGCAATTTCGGATTCTCACCCCTCATCTGCATTAACCATCTGAGGGGCCTGTGGTCGGTCTGAACACGGAAGTGAGTCCCAAACAGGTAGAGCCTCAGCTTCTTCAGAGCCCAGACCACAGCGAAAGCTTCTCTTTCGATGGCACTCCATTTCTGTTCCCTGGGGATTAGCCTTCGGCTAATGAAAGCCACCGGTTGATCTCCTCCCTCATCATTGATCTGTGAGAGTACTGCTCCCACGCCTTGCTCTGAAGCGTCAGTTTGCACAATGAACTCACTGGAAAAGTCAGGTGCCTTAAGCACCGGTGCTGTGCACATGGTAGTTTTGAGGGTGTCAAAAGCAGTTTGACAGGCCTCAGTCCAATTCACTTTCCTGGGCTGATTCCTAGATGTCAGCTCTGTCAAAGGGGCCACAATGGTGCCATAGCCTTTGACAAACCATCTGTAATACCCAGTGAGACCTAGAAAGGCTCTCACCTCAGTCTGGGTCTTGGGGGGTTCCCAAGCCAGAATGGTATCAATTTTTGCCTGTAGGGGCGCCACCTTGCCGCTCCCCACCTGGTGTCCCAAGTACACCACAGATCCCTGCCCTATCTGGCATTTACTGGCCTTGATAGTGAGGCCTGCCTTCTGCAGAGCCTTCAACACTTCAGTGAGGTGTTGCAGGTGTTCCTCCCAAGTGGAGCTGAACACAGCAATGTCATCCAGGTCGGCTGCGCTGAATTGCTCCAGCCCTGCCAGTACCTGGTTGACCAATCTCTGAAATGTGGCGGGAGCATTTTTCAACCCAAAGGGCATGACACGGAACTGGAAGTGCCCCTCTGGTGTGGAAAATGCTGACCTCTCCTTTGCCCCGTCAGTTAAGGCAATCTGCCAGTACCCTGAAGTCAAATCAAAGGTACTCAGGTACTGGGCAGCTCCCAACCGATCCACCAGCTCATCAGCTCTGGGGATGGGGTGCGCGTCAGTCTTGGTGACCGCATTGAGCCCACGGTAGTCCACACAGAACCGAAGTTCTGGGGTGCCACCGGGGGTAGCAGCTTTCTTAGGCACTAAGACCACTGGGCTAGTCCAGGGGCTGCTGGAGGGCTCAATAACCCCAAGCGCCAACATCTTGGAAACTTCTTCCTTGATGCTAGCTCTGACCTTGTCAGACACCCTGTAAAACTTCTGTTTCACAGACATGCTGTCTCCAGTGTCCACGTCGTGGACGCACCACTTGGTGACACCTGGGGTCAGGGAGAACAGTGGGGCGAACTGACCCAAGACTTGGCGACAGTCCTCCTGCTGTTCTGGGGTCAGGGTGGGGGAGAGGACCACACCATCCACTGACCCATCTTTCTCCTGGACTACCAGGAGGTCAGGGAGAGTATCACTATCCTCCTCCGCTCCAACATCTGTAGCCATGAGCATAGTTACTTCAGTCCTTTCAAAGTGGGGCTTGAGGCGGTTCACATGCAGCACTCTCAGGGGCTGCCTGGGAGTCTTCAGGTTAACCAAATAGGTAACCTCGCTCTTGCGCTCCACCACCTCATATGGCCCAGACCACTTGTCGCGGAGCGCACAAGGCTCCACTGGCGCCATCACCCACACCTTCTGACCCGGTTGGAACTCAACCAGAGAAGTGTTCTGGTCATACCACCTCTTCATTTCCTCCTGGCTAGCCTCCAGGTTCTCTTGAGCGAGCTTCCTGAAGCGCTTGGTCTGGTTGCGAATGGCCAGCACATAGCTGAACACATCCTGAGGGGTTTTCCCACGGGATTTCTCCCACCCCTCCTTCACCAGAGCCAGAGGCCCTCTGACAGGGTGGCCATACAGCAACTCAAAGGGACTGAACCCTAAGGATTTCTGAGGCACCTCCCTGTAGGCAAACAACAGGCATGGCAACAAGACATCCCATTTCCGCCTCATGGGCTCTTCCAGGCCCATAATCATGCCCTTCAGCCCTTCAATGTGCGGTTGAATCTCTCAACCAAACCATTTCCTTGAGGGTGGTAAGGAGTGGTGAATTTGTATGTCACCCCACACTCACTCCACAGGGACTTCATATACTTAGAAATGAAGTTTGTCCCCCTGTCTGAGACGACCTCCCTCGGAAATCCCACCCGGGAAAAGATCCCCATCAGGGCACGGCCCACCACTGGGGCGGTGACTGTCCTGAGCGGAAGGGCTTCCGGGTACCGAGTGGCATGGTCCACCAAGACCAGGATAAATCTGTTGCCTAGGGCTGTCTTGGGATCCAGGGGCCCCACGATGTCAATGCCCACCCGCTCAAAAGGGGTGCTCACCACGGGAAAGGGTTGGAGGGGGGCCACGCGCTTCCCTCCACTCTTGCCACTGGCCTGACAAGTCTGGCAAGATTTACAAAAGGCAGAGACGTGCGTCTTCATCTGGGGCCAGTAGAAATGGGTGACAAGCCTGTGATAGGTCTTGTCTTGCCCCAGATGTCCTGCGAGAGGCACGTCATGAGCCAGACCCAGTAGGAAGTTCCTGAAGCGCTCCGTTACCACCAGCACACGGGCTGCACCGGGCTCAGCGAACTTAGGCTCACTATAAAGTAAGTCATCCTCCCAGTAGATCAAATGCTCCTTGGACCCCAGGCCTGCTGCCTGGTCTGCAGCCTGCTGCCGCACACCAATGAGAGAAGGGCACTCCTTCTGAGCCTGGCAGAATTCCTCCCTGGAGGGACCACCCTCTTGCTGCCACTGGGACAGCTCAGGCAATTCCCCTAGTTCGGCCACCTGCTCCCCTGTAGATTCCAGGGCATCCCCCTCTGGGTCTGCCTCCTCCTGGACCGTGGGAACAGTGGGGGCTGGTTTCCCGCGCCCTCTACCCCTTCTTCTCTTGGCAGGTTCCTGGGCCATTGTTCCAGGCTCCAGTGCTGCTAGACCGCCCTCTCTGGCTGTCATTGCACGGGTGGACACACAGATCCACGCAGGCAAACCCAACATCTCCAAGTGAGTCCTGTGCTCCACCTCTTTCCAGGGGGAGCTCTCCAGGTCATTACCTAATAGACAATCTACAGGCAAGGCATCACTTACAACCATCTCCAAAATACCGGAGACTCCTCCCCATTCAAATGGAACTTTTGCCAACTTGCAGTAGCGCACTGAACTGTCAGCTGCCACCACAGGCCGGAGTACCTTGGGAACTATTTGCTCTTCAGACACCCACTGACACCTAACAGATGTCACGCTGGCCCCTGTGTCTCTCAGAGCCTCCACCTCCTGTCCATTGATGGTCACCTTCTGCCCGTATTTCTTAGTGTTTTGGGGCAGCAAGGTTTCCTGGGCCATCTCTTGGTCTCCTAAAGAGACAAGGGTCATCAAGGCTAACCCCTCCTCCCCACTAGAAATCAAATCCCCTCCCAAAGCTACACTGGCTAACGCCGGAGCTGGAGCTGGAGCACCAGTGGGTGCAGATTTCTTCTTTGGACAGTTTGGAGCAATGTGCCCCACCTCCCTACATGCATAGCAAGTGAGGGTCTTCTTGTCCTGCGGGCCCTTATGGGGCCAGGACTTCTTAGGCTTGGGGGGTTGAGACACCTTATCCTGGGAACTACTTTGGGGCCCTTTAGAAGACTCCTTTTGATTACCCGTGTCCCCCCCACTCTTCTGTTGGGGACCCTGTCCACCTTTGGCTGGGGTACTTACCACCCCCTTGTGGACCCTGGTGCTAGTCCACCGGTCCGCCTCTTTAGCAAGCTCACTGGGATCAGTTAACTTGCTATCCAAAAGATGCTGGCGCAGCTCTGGGACACACAACTACTTAAGTGCTCCCTACTAATCAAGTGACACAACCCCACATAATCAGTAACTTTGCTGCCCTTCATCCAACCTTCCAGTGCACGCGTGTACATACTCACACACTCCACCCAAGTACTTGAATCAAGCTTCTTGAAGTTCCTAAACTTCTGGCGGTACTGTTCAGCAGTGAGCCCATACCTGAGGCACAAAGCCTCCTTCATGGCGGAGTAGGATAAAACATCCTTTGCTTCCAAGGGTGCCAAAACATCCCTCCCAGAGGCCTCAAAATGCTTCCACAATCCTGCTCCCCATTCTTCTCAGGCACCTCATTCATCTTTAAGGCAAGTTCATACGCTCTGAACCACGCATAAATATCCTCACCCCTCTGATAATTCTGTACCAGATCCTTTGGTATGTATACCTTACCCGCCTGTACTGGTTGTGCGCTGCCGCCATTAGAACTGGACACCCTCTCTTTATATTTGATGTCCAACTCCTTCATGCTCCTCTCATGAGCCAATTGGAGCTTCTTCTCCTCCAAAGCGAGCGCATGTCTTCTCTCCTGCGCCGCTCTCTCCTGCGCCTCTTTCTCAACTTCCAGGCGCAGTCTCTTCTCATCGGCTTCCGCTCTGAGCTTCAAAAGCTCAATCTCATGGGCCCTAACTCGCTGATTCTCCTCTATTTCCTCTGGAGACATAACCCTGCTGGAGTGGTCGCTGCCGGTCCTAGACCCTGGCTTCCTCACTGGCAATTCACTGGGCAAAAACCCGTTCTCCGGTGTGTCTCCCTCTCCAGTAGCAGCTTCCGGGTCACCATGTTTGGCCTCCCACCAGGCCCTCAGAGCTGTCCGTAGCTCTTCCTTATTTGCGCCGCCCCTCACTGGGCATTCAAGCTGTTTGCAGACTTTTCTCAGTTGCTCCTTGTTATAGGTTAACAACTCCTGGATTTCAAATTCCACTTCCACGTCTCCATTCACGCTTGGCGCTTTCCGAGACATGATGCTTCCTACCCTTTTTCAACTAAAAAGGTTTCACCAAAAAAAAAATCTTGTGCACCCTGTGCCGCTAAACTAGACTAGTGATGTACAAGAGATCACTGCCGGTCAAATGCAATTATTAGTTCAAAATCCGCACCGCGAGCCACCAATGTTAGAACCGGGAGTCTCTAGTTGGCAGAGGTAAGTACCTTAGCCCAAGTAGGGACCCTCACTTCCAGTCAGGGTGACGGAATAACCCTCTGAGATAACCCCTGCTCACCCTCTAGGTAGCATGGCGCGAGCAGTCTAGGCTAAACAGAGGCAATGTGGATAACATTTGCACTTAACACAACAATAATCCCCAATCCACCACAAACTGAGATCACACAGGTAAGTATATTTTATAAAAATATATAGCTTTATCTTGTTTCAGCATGTAAATGAAGCAGTTGCATGATAATCACTTCTTTAGACAACGTAGCATTTTATCTTAAGGGTTGCACTTAATTCTTAATGGTTCAATAGGCAGTTCTCAGAATCAAAACAAAACAGTCTCCAGTCTCTCAGATCAGGGGTCTAAAAATAATGCCCCTGATTTCTACTCAATCCGCTCTCAAAACGAGCAGTTAAAGCAATGCCCACGTGTGATTCTAGCTATGGGCTCCAAGCGCTGTCAATGCGCTTCCTCGCGAGGCCCAGGGACTCTCTCGTCCCAGGGGCAGCCTCGCGTCTTCCTGAGACTCCGGCGCACCAGGCCGGTCAGATTGCACGAGCCCCTGCCCCGGCCGGTCCCCTTTTCCTCTCCTGCCCGCTCTCGACAATCCAACGAGCGGCGGGGGAGGCGGTGAGGCTCACCTTGTGGGGGGGACGGCTGGCCAGGGGTGCGGGACGCCACAAAATCCCTCGGCGGGGTCAGGTCACTTCCCCGCGGCCCGGCGGTGATCACGGAGGTTCTTCGGCTCTTCCAGCCGCCTCGGCCCAGGCAGCCAATCCCGTTGGCCCTTCAGACGAGCCCCTCTGAGCGCGAGGCCGCCAACCAATGGCAGCGCGGCCTCGCCGGTGACGCTACACTCCGCGGGCCAATCACGGCCGGATCCTGCTGATGACGCTGCGCCGCACGGGCCAATCCTGTCGCGGCGTTAGTGAGGGGGCTCGGCTCCCTCCACCAATGGGAGCGCGGCGGCTTCGTTCTTCGCCGCGGCAGCTCCTGGATCTCGGAGCAAGTTACGGGGGGGTTTCCTGGCCCCGGTCCGCGGTGGTGATTTGGCGGCAAAGGGTTTTCAAGGGCGCTGGTCACGACTAGACCCCCCTCTCGACCTCCTCGCCACCTTGGAGCGTATTTCACGAGGGGAGGCTCCACAAGCCTCCGACCCTCACTGGTAATGTGCCGATGAGCACACCGATCTCCTCCTCACGCCCCGCAGTCAAGCACCACGCGTCTCGGGTCACAACAGCACGATTTTGCAGCTGTTTTCTGGGATAGCTTTAGGAACCTTTAGCCCTGGGTTCCCAACAGGAGGCCAGCTCTTCTCAGGCCCTTGGAGATTCAGTTGTAGACACAGCACACAGCAGAGTCTTGCAGTTTCAAGCAGGCAGGGTCACAGCACACAGCAAAGCCCCTTTCTTCTCCTCAGCTTCCAGTCCGACAGCAGAACAGGTCAGCCCTTAAAACACACAGCAAGGCAGTCTTCCTTTAGTTCTCTCGCCGTCCTCCTTCCTGCCGAGGTTCCTTCTTGATTGTAGAATTTCAGAATCTAAACTTCTGTAGTCAGGGGTCCTTTCCTTATACCCCTCAATGTCTTTGAAGTCCTTTGAAGTCTTTGTGCATGGAGGCCCTTGGTCCAGTCTAAACCAGTTCTGGGGGTTGCGGAGCACTGAGGTGTCTCTGGTTTTCTTCTTCCTGTCAGCTTCAGGGCCAGAGGTGTCAGTTGACCACCAGGAGGGAGCTAACATGGGGGAGGTAGGCCTTGGCACAGCCCAGTACTTATCAGGCATTCCTTCCTCCCACCTCCCAGGCAGGCAGATGTGTCCTTTCATCCCCGGGCTGGCTCCGACCCTCTCCTCTGGGGCTCTGCAGCCCCCCCTGTCACATCCAGACCAGGCAGGCATTCCACAAACTCAGGCACACAGAAAGGTTTAGACAAGAGAACAGCCACTTTCTAAAAGTGCTATTCTCCAACACAGGATTTAAAAACACCCTTCACTAAAAGATGTGTCATTAAATTCTGAGTTCAGGGATATCTTACACTTATGTCCCATCTTGTTCCTATGGGAAGAAAGGCTGGTATCACATGGGCCCAGCCTCCTCCATGTTACTCTATGGAGCAGATAGCCTTACAGCAGTGAGCGCATAAAATGGCTGCAGCCCACTACCAGAGCATATTACCTGCACTAGTACATGCTCTACCTTATCCATACACTGCACCCTGCCCAGGGGGGTACCTTGAGCCTTCCATAGGGGTGACTGATGTGCACAGACAGGGAAGGGTTAGGCCTAGCCAGTGGGGACACTGGCCAGGCTGACATGGCAGTCACTGACTGCACACAGGCTCTGCGCTGGCAGGCCTGAGTCACCATTTTAAAGCTACTCATGTGAGTGGCGCAATCTGCGCTGCAGGCCCACTAGTAGCATCTGTCATCACCAGCCCTGGCACACACAGTGCACTTTACTAGGGACTTCGTGGTGATACAAATATGCCAATCAGGTATATTCAATCAATATCACAATTTACAGAGGGAGCACTTACACTCTGACACTGATCAGCAGTGGCAGAGTGTCCAAAGCATCTAAATCAGCAAAAACGAAATCCAGCACAGCATCAAAACACATGAGTCAGAGGCAAAAAGATCGGGGAAGAACCACGCCAAAAGGTGTCAGGTCTAACACCTTGTATGTTTGCTGGTCAAGTAATTTCAGCTCAGCTAGGATTACATCTGTGCCTCACATGAAACTGGTTCTAAACTCTTACAGCTTGTTTCACCAGGGAAGGTCTGGTTGATGAATTTTATCTTCAGGAACGAAAGGCTAATGACTAGTTGTCAAAAAATTCTTTCTCACTTCCTCTGCCATCGAATTCAAGGAACAAAGAAAGTTACTCAAATGTTGCTAAAGCAGGCGGTATACGAAGAATAGATTATGCAGTTTTACACAACTTAATTACTCATCTCAGAGACAAAGATTAAACAATTGAAGCATGTTAATCTCTTCTGGACACAACAACTACATGAAAATTAGAAATTCTTAGATGGTGGTCTTAGTGCGAATTTCTGTGGCAATTAGAGTGAGACTGTACGTTGTCCCTGGATATGATGGATGCGTATTTCCATATTTCAGTTCTATACTGGAACTATGCTTTGTAACAAAAGGGACATATTATATCAAGGTCCTTTTTTTTTACCTGGTGGCTACATCTCTCGGCTACATCTCTCAATATGCAGGGAGTACCAGAATTTCATTACCTGTTTGAATGGCCCAAAAAGAAATCTCCAAGGAAAAGATGTTGTTTGGATTTCAGACAAAGGTGGCACTCCCAAAGGTTAAAGATAATCAAAAGACTGGTTTGCATCGGTATCTTCTGCTTCTTCAGGTAAGACTGAGGATGAGGTTACAATGATGATTCAGTAGACTCAACATTGAAGGTTACTTATGAATATTACGTATTTGAGGCAGTGTTTGCCAAGATATGGTGTAGTGAAAGGGGTTTGACAACATGTTGAGGGGAAGAGATTTTAATTTCCTGGAGGTTCAGATTCAGGTAATAACAGATGACTTCCTCAGTCGGCTGGGTAGATTTGGAAGAATGGATTTTGAGAGGCCTTTGTTCAGACAAAGAAATTAAACTTTGTTGTAGCTCCCATTGATTGGCTTGTCTTAGCTGGCTTTTCATCCCTGAGTGCAATGCAGGCAGGTTCTGATGTTGACAGTAAAGATCACAGCTATGCTTTACATCAACAAGTCTTGTAAAGTGGGATCTTAAATGCTGGACAAGGAATGTGAGACACTTTGCTATTGGTGCAATAGTAGGGGATCTTTGTCCTTGCTGCTTATGTAGTAGGGATGAGCAGTGTTTAGACAAATACTTTCAGTAGGCTTTACATTTCTTCACACAAGTGTAGCCATCATTATGAGATTGTTTGAAAACACTCTGGGGGAGGTGTACTACCTGTGTATCTTTTAGGTGTTTTCCAGAAGGCAATGTGTTGCTCTCAATGATTTCATGTTGTGGGGCTCTAGATGATGCAATACGTGCTCATTGGGTGTATGATCCATCGTATACTTTCCTACCTTTAAAGTCAGGCAAATGATTTTGAACAGGCTCAGGATGGTTAATTTATCATTTATTCTGGTTTCGTAGGGGTATGTGGTGCTCGGATTTCCTTCCTCAGGCCTGTGTGTTTACCTTTGTATCCAGTATGTGTTTTGCAGGAGGTAGTTGGTTTGGATTTGAGTTGCCTACTGTTGTTCAATTGGCTCCTGAAAGGGTGAGGCTTTCTGAGAACGATCTTGTGAACTTCTCACCGTCTTGGTGGTTGTCAAGCAGAAGAGCCTAATGTTTCTCTAATTACTAGTTGCTGATGTTCTGTAGTTAGTACGACTTAGAACTTCCTTGTCTGAAGTCAAGCCCTTTTCTTTACATCTTGTCAAATAATGTTTTGTTGATGTATTTGCCTCTTTTGTAATTGTGTCTTTTGTGGTAACACCGTTTTTTTAATCTATTCAGTTGTCAGTGATACCCTCCAAATACATTTAACACAATAGAGAGACTGCACAGGCTAGACCCAAATAGGTCACATATTTTTAGATCTAGACAACTACAAGAAAGTCAGAAGTGCTTTTAGGGATTTAACTCTTCCGAAACAGACAATCTCAGAATGGATAGTGTCAATCATCAAACAGTGTTGTGAGGCAGCCAGCATGGCTGTCTCAAGAAATAATCAACTCCTTATTTTTTTGCGAGAAAAAAACTATGCAGGAGACTTGCATGGCAGCCAATTGCATTTGACATCCACTTGATCTTCATTCCATACATGTATGGAAACTGTTCCCTCGACTCCAATGCAGGAATAGAAACTTTGTTTGAAAGATAAGCAATTCAGCATATTTTGTAGTACTCTATGATAGCTTGTTAGTTGTCTGAAGCACCACCATCCAAAGTGAGGTATTGCCAGGTAATATTTTGAATCTGCAGAACAATGATGTCCATTGTTCAAAAAACAATTATCTTTGGTAAAATTGGTTCTCATGGATTCTCTGTTCCGTCAGTAGATTAATCATGTACCCATCTCCCCTAGTTGTGTTTCGGCCTTCTGATTCCAGTGAGCTGTCTATTTCTGAGAATTGGGTAGTTGGGACATCTGATGCTGAATACTGAGTTGTGATCTTATATGGTTAGCACTGTTCATTTTCCTGAGGCATAAGTAACTCCCTTACTTACATGTTTAACATGTTCAGGATCACAACCTGTAGCATTTTTACCTGGTAGACTCTGAAGAGGAAACAATTATCCATCTGAACCAATACTGAAAGTGTGTGTTTTTTATTGGAATATTGGTTGTACTTCATGGATATTCATCTGCTACCAGTAAAGATTTGACTTAGTACTGCTATATCATGGATGCATCATCCGAGTCCAGGACAACACAGACGCAGAAGTAGTTGTTTTGGAAAAATCCCCCTCTGAACTCCAACCCCTTAAAGAGCTGCAGAAATTGAGACTTGTTAGGGAAACTTTAAGACTTAATTGACTATCTACCAAATCGTATTCATAATTTACCTCTGCATTTGAATGTTCGGGAACCTAAATCAATCAAGTGTGAGATGCATTCAAGTTGTTTCCATGGATCAAAAATGGCTATAATGAGGGAAGTTCTATTGCCAAAGTCGTAGTCCTTGCTTTTTTGATCATCAATGAAGCATTATTAGTAGGAGTAATGAGGCTGACAAACTATTCCCTCTAAGAGTGTCTTAGTGCAGTCTAGAGAGACATTTTTCTGAATTATTTAAGAAGGTCTCATGATGCAGTGGCGTGAGAAGGCCTGCTTCTCCAGCCCTAACAAGGGAGAGCATCCCCTTCCACTCATCATTTAAAGTTGTTGAGACAGAAAAACTATTTGAGAGTGTAGTAGAGAGTGGGTACAGCTGCAGATGACAGAAAAAGAAAAGAAAATCACAAATGATACAGGTTAAAAAAGTGCAGGGCTCCAAGTAAGGAGAGAGAGAGAGAGAGCCCGGTGACTGCAGGCTGAAAAGCATGTTAAACTAGATCTAAGAAGACTCTCTGATGGAGGCAACAATACAGAAATGTTTACAAGGAGCAGATTTTAAGCATTGTGGTATTAGATGTGACAGCAGTTACAAATTACCTAAAACCGGCAAAGCTGGATCGAACAACAGTACCCATCCAGATACATGCTTCAGATGATTGAATGCTCAAATCTAAAAATAAAAACAAACATTTGCAGATACATTGATGGGTTGATGTAAATAACAGCCAGCAGGGGGCAGTGTAGTACAAATTGAGGACATTGAGTGAAGGAGTAGGAAAATAATATCTGAATGAAAAAGAAAACCAGGATTCAAAACCCCAAAAACAGATATCTGTCAATGGGAAAAAGGGCCAGAGGTAGACGGGGCATACCAGGCCCTCATATCTAAGCAGAAACAAGGCAGTCTACCAAGAGCTTTTTTATTGAGGCTGCAGAAGAGAGATACAAGGATTAGTTTGTCGCAGCACAACAAATGTAAAAGGTTGAGTGGAGGGTTATGCAACTACAGATATACCTGAACAGAACAAATAATGCAAATGACAGAAGTAAAGCATTATTGCTCTTTAGAGTCAAGGCGAGACAGATGTATATGAAATGTGGGCTGGTTGAACCTCCTTCCATTCTAATTGCTGGTGTCACAACTAGAGGTTGATTATCCACTATACCAGTAATTTGAACTAAAAGTGAACTTGCACTGGCTATTCAATTATAGACGATACATGTCAATGAGTCCGCAGTGGTCCGAGGATATCAGTTCATTTCTGAGTAAACTGGCAATAACCTAACTCAACCAAGAAGTACAGGACCATTCTGGAGGAAGAAATTATTGAGATTAAGGCAGTTGTAAAATAACTGGGTGTAGGCAAGGTGCCAGAGGCATATAGATTCCCTTCGAAGTTCTATAAGCTCTGCGGTTATATTGTGGCCCGAGTGGTGGGCAAAATGTTTAAAGGCAGACGGGGTTGGCAAACTATAAGGACAATATAATAGGGCAATCCTTCCAAAGCTGAATCATAGTCATACTGGGTTATGTTAAATTGATTTGTATACCACACTAATCACCCAAGAGGGTATCCAGGCGCTTGGGCAAGTGTGTAGTTTGTGGTTATATAAAGAGCCTGGTCTTCAGCCTCTTGCGGAACTCAAGTAGTGGGAAGGAGGTCGTTCTGTGTCTAGGGTGCCATGTAGGCAAATGAGCGACCTCCAGCTTCGCTTTTGAGAATGTGTGCATGTGAGAGTGAGGCAGAGCGTAGGTGTCTGGTGGGTTGGTGAAAGGGTATGCGGCTGTTCAAGTATTCTGGTCCTGTGTTGTGTATGGCTTTTCATGTGTGTGTGAAAAGTTTGAATTACCTGCCCTTGTGAATGGGGACCAGTGAAACTTACTGAGGTGCGATGTGGGTGGTCGAGTGCGATTCTTGCAGTGGCCCTCTGGAGTTTGTATAGGAGTTATTTGGAGATTCCAGCATAGAGAGTGTTGGTGTAGTCCAGACTGCTGGTGATGAATGCATGCGTGGCGATCCGCCTGGTGTTCTCAGGCAACATTTTTAAAATCTCTTGCTGCACGCATAGGATGTGGAAGCAGAAAGTGTACACTGCTTTGACTTGAGCCGTCCTATTGAGCTTGTAATCTAGGATGATCCCTAGATTTCTTGCATGGTCTGTGGGTGTTGTTACTAGCTCCTCTGGGTGTTGTACCTAGCTTGGTGAGCCAATTACCTTCCTATAGAGTGTTCATTAACAATAGGGTGGGTTTTGTAATTGGAATGTCCCCACAAAACAACATGCAGGTACTTGTCCATGAATTAAGGAGTACCCTCCTCGGCACAGGCCAGTGCACCCACTCCGAGGCATTGGACTGTGACCCACCTCAGAACAGGCCCATTTGTCTTTCTACATCACTAGAGGGGCAGATTATGAGTGTTTTCCCCACACCTGATTGAGGATAGGGTGCAAAAAGCCAACAACACAGCAGGGAAAAAAGTTTAAAGAAAGGGCGGGGGTTGGTGGCCTGATCAAGTATTGGTCCGTCCCTCCATTCCAGAATGGGCCCAGCAGTCTTTCGGACACCTGACGTCCATCCTGTTTAGGGGGAAATGGCTAAGCTAGGGACCATGCTAAGACCACTTCGACTTCATATGGTCCCAGTCGTCACCGGTTCCTGACACAGGTGATAGGCCAGCCTTCAAAAGTGGGCGTCCCTTTTTATCGGAAGAAGTGTGGGACCACAGCTTGGATGTCTCACTGAAATCTGAGAAAAATATTCGATTTTAGACAGAGGTGGAGGTTGCAAGGCATTCTGGGTAGGAAAGGGTAGTTTGAGCCACACAAATCACACTACCCTGGATTCGTCTGGCTGTCTTCTTTCAGAAATGTCTGGGTTTGGTAGTTTTACCTGGGAAGTGGCCAAGTCCTCGCCCAAATTCGGCAGCTAACCGAAATGGTTAATATTTCATGGTGAAACTTTGATGCCTCCCTGTTTTGGAGCCTTTTCTGTCACAATCGATAGACCCGCCCACACAAGTGGGGTACCATTTCAATAAGGAGATTGAGAGGAACACAGAATAGTAAAATATTTGTAATGATACATCGAACCCCTTTCTATTTTTGGCTTCCAGAGAGAGTGTGCAAGAAAAACAGATTTTGGAAACAAACCTCTGAATCACATGATTGCAGTGGTAACCCCAAATTCAGAGTTGTACAAGTAGCTCTACTGTTTCTAAACTCAGTATTTTGCGCACGCATTTAAAAAATGCATAGGTTTCCTTCTTGCTCATTTATCATTCATTAGATTTTAGAATTTGAATTGAATGCCTCACGGTCGTTAAACAATGAAAGATCATGCTTAGTTGTTGACTCTGGGTATCGCATGTTTTTGGACAGACAACAACCACTATATATCCCTGCGGCCAGAAGGATCTACATACATAACCCCATGGTGAATTTTGTCTACTTCATAAATGTATTGCTTTCCTAGTTCACTAATGAGTTTCACACCTGAATCCACCAAAAACCGCTAGTTTCTTTAAACCACAAAAAGTAGAAAAATGGACTACTACATAGAAAAATACACCATCTGTTTTTAAAAAGGGCTTTTTTCATAACCACTCATAACTGCTCCTGATACCTCAGAAGATGATGATCTTAGCACAGCTTTTGTTGATGGCATTTTAGAAGATAAAATATGCTTTCTTGCACAGTTCTTTAATCCCATTTTTGCACATATCAATCTTTCGATATTGTGTCTGTTTTCTCAGTTCCGTTCAGGTTAATCTACAAACTCTGTATATTTTTAGAATCCACAACATGTAGAGAAAAAAGGACATAGAATTGGCCTGGATACTTATTGTGGAAATATTATTGTGAAAGGTTAAGCA
Organism: Lissotriton helveticus; assembly: GCF_964261635.1. Lineage (NCBI taxonomy): Eukaryota > Metazoa > Chordata > Amphibia > Caudata > Salamandridae > Lissotriton > Lissotriton helveticus. The sequence goes on from NC_136067.1 coordinate 1,398,118,265, forward strand.
AAAACTGCTTCAAACAGCAGAAACAGGGCTCAGCACTGAGTGTTGGAAAAGCCTCAACAGCTAAGAGGTTTAATTACAGAATTGGAGTGATTTGTTGACATCAGGATGCAAAAGGAGGGTCCAAATCATTTAGATGGTATTGGCACTTCCATTAAATTATTTATTTTGAATGTGTGTTATTCAGATTCAACCTGGCACCATTTAAACCATTACACGTTTGATATATGGGTCTAAAAGATTTGTTTGGGGGCAAATGCAAAACCGTGCCTCGAAATGCTCAAATTATATGCAAGTGCACGAGAGGGGTATTTTAAAATTGCCACATATAGAGTTGTACAATTGGTGCCCCATTTAGCGCAATATACTCGGATATAGACTGAAGGGCAGAGGAATCTGAAATGCGTGCAGGTCGAGAGAGTGCTGCTGGGAATCAGCTCAGTTCAGTTAATTGTATTGCCTGAGATCCCCATGCTCCTAAATTACTGGGAAGTGTCCGAAAGGGCACATATATTCATGAAAATTCATCAGCATATCCATAGAAATGGTTTTTTTCTCCTGCTCGTCTTACTTCCAAATTCTGCCTTAATGGAGTAGATTCACCTGTGCTCTCTAGAGACCATCAGCAGACTTTTGGAACTCACACTTCTTCGTGCAGCTGCCTCAGCTGTCGTTCCACATTTCCAGCTGCACTTGGCCAGGATGGGCCATGGTGCTCGACACCTACATTTCCTAGGAGGCTCTGAGTTTAACTCCTTTGTTGCTTATGCTATTTCATTCCCTCGTGGTGTGCAGTGCCTGGTCCTATAGCAAAGGGTGGTAGCTAAGAGTAGTAAATAGTTTGCTGCCTGCACTAGCATCATTTTATCTTTGCTGCACTGCTATTTCCAGCTTTAAGCATGTCTAATCACTCAGTTGTTCTGTAGGTGACTGTTGTAGTGAGAACTGCTTTACACGGCAACTAACTGATTGAATCTTTGAAACAGAAGCTTGAGACCATGAAGACCCTACATGATGATCCTACTCGGCCTCTCTCCAATCTTTTTAATGCCTTTAAATCTGAATTTGGTCCTTCATCTTCTCTCAGTAGATGTCAGTGAAATAAACAATTACCAGTTAAGTACCAGCTACAAATCACAAATGTTATACTTAGACATAATATCAATATACTGTTTCTTACTGAGACATCGTTCATGTCCAGTGCCATATAACTGACATCACACACATTCGGTATCCAGTACATAAGAACGATCACTTTAAAGGAATGTGTGAGGTTGGCGCCATCCTTTAGAGTCTCCACTTCCCATAGTAAACTACTGCTGAGCCCTTTTCATGCACATCTTGGGAGATTCTGCAGTGTTTAACTCTCTCATAAAAACTGATGTCTTTCTGTTATCACAATGCACTAGACCAAGATATGCATCATAGAGAAGCCTTTCTTGATGTTCTGTCCTCTTTCTCTTTATTCTGTAGTCCCTGACTCTATTGGGAGACTTCAATATCAGTTGGAGAATCAGTCTAACCAAGTAAAGCACCTCATAACCATGAGTCCCTCAGGTCTTGGATTTTCTGAATATTCCTATGGGCCTACTCATACAAAGGGACACGTTTTAGACTTGATTTTATCTAAAGCAACTGTCCATCACGGTATATAGTCCAGTCACTTTTTCATCCATGTCGAAATTGCACACTTCAGTATCTCCAAAAAGCTATTCTGTACTAGCACTGTCCTCAGTGAAACCCACCCTTCCATTCCTGAATATATTCTATTATCCTGTCTGAGTTTTTCAAGTTCTTCACAACTAACAAACTATCCTGCACTCACATATTTACTTTTTTTTACTTCAGACCATGCAGTACTCTATGGAACCTCTAGTTATCTGCTGAAAATCTAGAATTTAAACCCACAAAGCCCAGAGGTATACCATGGATCTTAAGGTCCTCAAACAAAAAGCTCCAGAGGCTGGAGAACAAATGAAAAAAGAAAAAGAAAAATAGACTTTTTAGCAATTCACTGGAAGCTGAATATGTAGCCTGTATCAAAACTATAAGAAAGCAATAGCCACTGTAAAAAGAGATTACTATGATGGAGAACGTGACTAAGCCATTAACCATTCCAAATCTGATTTCAAATTAGTAGCTCCCTGCCATAATTGGAACTTCTGTTTTCACCAAAGTTGAACCATCCCAAGGCCATGGTGTTGTTACTGACATAAAAAAAATTCTGAAAATCAAAGCCTCCCAAATGCAATTGCAAAGTGGTCTATGGTTTCTTCTTTACACTGCTACACATGAATCCACTGCAGTTCACGTAAATCCTGCCGACATTGAAAACGTCACCTCTCTGTGCTCCAGTCTTGCCCCCATGGACTATCCTTAGATCCAGCATATCCTTGGCTTATTAAATCTTTTCCATGTTTGTTTGACCCATGCATAAAGCTTTTATTCCACCTGTTCTTAGTGACTTTGAAGTACCTGAGACTCATAATGAGCATCTAGTTCCCTGATGGTTAAGAAGCCTGGCCTGTCCCACCAGTTCTGCTAGCTTTCATCCCATAAATAATCAAACTGGTCTAGGTAAAATTCTTGAAAACGTTGTGAAGCAACCGCACAGCTCTAAGACCACAATGCTAAGCTTAACATTCTGTCTTCCATCTACCCTTGCATGGAATAGATTCTGCCTTGCGGTTTTTGGGACAAAACACTGCATGTCATTTGTTAGGGTGCAGACCTTCTGATGGTAAATCTGGACTTCTTGGTGGTATTTACACCGTTATTCATACTCTTCTATTCAAACATTTATTCCAGTTCCACTACAGACTCTGTCCATTGTTCCCATTTCTATGTCTCTCAGCAAGCCTAACTGGTCAAATTAGGCCTCTTTGTATGCAGTTGTAGTGAGTTCAGAGTTCAGCATGTCCTTTAAAGCTCTGCCCTTTTACAGACCCTATTGAACATTTACCTGCATCATCTCTTCGGCCGATAAACTATTTTTTTTTAACAAGTTTATTTATGGTGCGGCCAACATATTTGACCAGCATGAAGAAAACTCTGGATACTAAACAAATAGAAAGATACTATGCTTATACAAAAAAGTACAGAGCCGTTTTCATGTGGCAAAATAAAAAAAAAACAAAGAAAGGAAGATGTCCAATCACCCTCCACCACTATGACCTTGATTTGTCTAACAATAGATATTTCAAAGGACAACTTTTAGTACAACATCAATTGCCACTTAAAGGTGTGACCAACAAGCTTGTAGCATTCAACAAGCAGGGGGTAACACACACCTATGCACTGCAACCTGACATTTATCAAAAGTGAGGAACAGAACCCATATATTTTCAAAACATCAGACAGTTGCGGCCAAACATTCCATTGCATATACGTTCCATGATCTGATAAAGACATCTAGCCGCAGATTCCTTATATAGAATCCTTCCCCGGGTGCGAGACTGGATTTGGAATACATTTTTTCCCAGCATGTCCGCCTGTCAGAATAGGGCGCTGCACAACTCTGTATCAACGTCGTCACACAATGTTACTTCGACAGAGCCCATATAACCCCCTCGCCCACTGCTGATATCCATTCCTTCTTTTCCTTGAAAGTGGGTAGGAATGCACTGCTTGCATGTAACAGCATCCTTACCCAGATTGTTTTGGTAGCCTTAGTTCATATTGTTTTTCTGCTAATGCCGTCTTTCGAAATCTTATCTCTAGACACCAGTGTTTCAGGATTCCTCCCTCATCAGTAGAGAATATTTACTGGTTGCTGGACATGCTGCCAATTTTCTCAGGTATAATCCCACTCATAGCTTGCAGGCGTTTCGAACCTCGCAAGCTTGGGGACCGCTCACAGAGCTCTAAATCCTCTTCCTCCCATTTGAGGTCCACGGGACACTCAGGCAAGAGGCATAAGAAGAAAGTCATCCAAGCGGACTTCGTCTCCACCTCATCTGGCATCCGTCGTCGAGAGAGGTAAGGAGCACCAATGCTCTTGTCACGGTTCCACAGAGCCAGAGTCGACTCCGCGTCTTCCCCCCCCCCTTTTCCGGGAGCCAGAGCGACTCCAGCTCAAATAAAATAATTTTACGAGGCCATGCGCTGCGTATTTGGGCGGACGACCCTGCTGGTGAGCCTTTGGGCCCCGTGGAGTCAGAAGGGGCCCCATTGGGTTCGACGCCATCAGCTCTGGCCCTGATGCCGGTGGGGCCCGGGCTGTGCTCCCCCAAGCTGTCCAGGATGGGAGAGACGCATCAAAATTCACCATACGGTGTGGCCTAGATACGACCAATTTTAATGACAGTGGCCTTGAGGCGCCACGCCTGGCTTCGCACAACTGGCTTCTCATGCGATGTCCAAGCCAATTTGATGGACATACACTTTGATTGAACCCGCCTTTTTGGGTAAAAGGCAGACTCGGCCCTGGTCAGGTTCAAGGACTCTTGAGCTACGGCCAGATCCTTGGTCCTCTCCACCCCTCGTGGCCAGTCTTCCTTTCGCCCCTTTTGTGGCAACAGAAGGAGTTACCATCTGCATCAGCCATAACCCAGCCACCGTCCCGAACGGACTGCCCAAGCCATGCTAGGACACGGTGCATTCCGATCTCGGAATTGTGGCCAGAAGTCGTCGACCACACTGCCCCCAGCCGCCGCAGCCTCCCAAGCATTCCTAGGCTGATTCTGCAGGACCACACTACTCCAGTTGGTGGGAGAATTCGTCCTCATCTCCCCCACTGAAGATCCATAACATCCGACAAGTGGGTCTAACAGATAGTCCAGGAGGGCTATTCCCTTCCTTTTCCTCCTCCTATGCTGCCAAATCAGGAATGGCTGACAGAGGATCATTTAAAATTTCTCCAAGAGGAAGTTACGTCTCTCTTGGCCAAGGGAGTCCCAGTTTCAGAAGTAAGCAGTGGCTGTTATCCCTGATACTTTCTGATTCCGAAGAAGAACAAGGGACTACGGCCCATTTTAGATCTTTTGACCATCAATCTCTTCCTCAAGAAGGAGAAATTCAAAATGTTCAATCTGGCTCAGGTCTTATCTGCTCTAGACCAAGAAGACTGGATGGTAGCATTGGACCTGCAGAAAGTGTATTTCCATATTCCCATCCTGCTGGGCCACAGGCATTACAGGCCGCGAGCACTTTCAATTTACCTTGCTCCCCTTCGGCCTTACCAGTGCCCCACGGGTGTTCACCAAGGTGATGGTGGTGGTCGCAGCTCATCTGTGCAGGTTAGGGGTGTCCGTATTCCCCTACCTTGACGACTGGTTGTTGAAGGTTGTCGTCTCCCACCTTCAGACTACAGCAAACCTTCTGTATTCGCTGGTGTTCCCTATCAACGTGCGGAAGTCACACCTGACTCCTTCTCAGACGCTCCCTTTCATAGGAACTGTTATGGACACAATGCAGCTGTGAGTTTCTCCTCCCGAGCAGCGAGGCCAGGATATTTAGGTTATGATTCCAATGTTTCAGCCTCTATCCTGGATTTCGGGAAAACTGACTCTGAGGCCTCCTGGCCTCCTGTATCCTGTTGGTTAGACAAGCCAGGTGGCGTATACGGGCTCTGCAGTAGGACCTGAAGTTCCAATGGGCACAGCATCAGGGAAATCTCACCGATGTGGTTCATATCTCGGAAGGAACTGCAAAAGATCTGCAGTGGTGGTTAATGTACCGCGATTGGGTCAACAGCAGACTCCTCTCCCTTACCCAGCCAGATCTCTCAGTCGTGACAGCTGCGTCACTTCTGAGATGGGGCGGCCACCTGGGCGAGGTGGAGGTCAGGGGTCACTGGTCTCCGGCGGAGACGGGGCTCCACATACACTTATTGGAGCTTCAAGCAATTCCTCGGCATTAAAAGTACTTCTTCCCTCTGTCAAGGGGAAGTTAGTGCAAGTGTTCACGGACAACACCACTGCCAAGTGGTACTGCAACAAGCAGGGTGGGGTTGTGGACCCTTTGTCAAGAGGCCCTGTGTCTCTGGACATGGCTGGAACAGCAGGGCATAACCCTGGTGGCTCAACACCTGGCTGGTTTTCTGAAAGCCAGGGCGAGCAAACTCAGCGATGGGTGCCTAGTGGATCACGAATGGCATCTCCAGTAGGAGGTGGCACAAGCTCTCTTTCAGCAGTGGGAAGAACCTTAGTTAGATTTGTACAACTTCGAAGGGAACACACATTATCAGCAGTTTTACAAGCTGGAGTTTCCAAGGCGTCTATTGCTCGGAGACGCTTTTCGTCGCGAGTGGAGCTCAGTCCTGTTGTACGCCTTTCCGCCCATAACACTTCTGCCCAGAGTTCTGAGGAAGATCAAGAATGACCGGGCCCAAGTCATTTTTGTGGCTCCGGACTGGGCAAGGAGAGTCTGGTATCCAGAGCTTCTGAAAATGAATATCAATCCTTCCATCAGGCTGGCACTTCAGAAGGATCTTCTGTCGCAGCAGCAGGGGAGGGTTCTCCACCCAAACCTGTCAATTCTCTGCCTCCATGCGTGGAGATTGAGTGGCCACAGTTGATAGCTTTTGACCTTCCTCCTGAAGTATGCAATGTTATTTTGGCGGCCAGGCGGCCCTCCACTAAGATGATATATGCCTGCCATTGGCAAAAGTTTGTATCGTATCTCTTTCTACTGTTCTTTTTATTCTTTCCTTGCCCAGCAGGGCTCTGCTCTGGGTACTCTTAAGCACTATCTTTCTGCTCTATCTGCTTTTTCCAGCTTCCAGACCAACCTTCACTGTTTAAATCTCCAATTGTAAATAGGTTCTTCAAAGGGCTGGATCACTTGTTTCCACCCACGCCTTTTATCATGCCTCAGTGGGACTTTAATTTGGTCCTCACAATTCTTAAGTGTACTCCTTTCGGGCCTTTGCACAACTGTCCCCTCCGGCTGCTTACCATCAAGACCGCTTTTTTGGTAGCAAAAACATCTGCCTGGAGGGTGAGTGAGTTGCAGGCATTATCATGTAAGCCCCCCTACATGATGACTTTCGTAGATAATGTGGTACTTCGCACCCGTGATTCATTCCTTCCAAACTGGATGACCCCATTCCATCAGGGTCAATCTATCCCGCTGCCTGCCTTGTTTGCTCCCCCGCATTCTTCTAAGGAAGAGGAGCATCTCCACCACCTGGACCCCAAAAGAGCATTGTCGTTCTACCTTGACCGCACAAAAGAGTTCTGGATTGATGACCAACTCTTTGTGGGGTACGATGGTGCTAAGAAGGGTCGGTAGTGCCAAAAAGGATCATTTATCCCCGAGTCGTTCTCTTCATAAAGATCTGCTATGCTTTGGCTAAGAAGCAGCCCCGAGGGATTAAGAGCCCATGTCACCAAGGGAAAGGCTGCGACCACAACATTGGCTTGCGGTCTCCCAGTCCTGGACATCTGCCTGGCAGCAACGTGGGCATCCCTGCACATGTTTGCCAAGCACTGCATCTTGGACAGTCAGGTCCGTAGGGCCGGGCATTTTGCCGTTCAGTCCTGCAGGGCTTTCTAGTGTAGGAATGTGTTCGCAGCCCACCGCCAGGAGGGTATGGCTTGGGTATCTGTTCTAAAGTAAGGAATCTGCAGCTAGAAGTCTCTATCAGGTGAACAAGTTACTTGCCTTCGGTAATGCATTATCTGGTGTAGAGAATATCTAGCTGCAGATGCCTTTCAGCCCCACCAATGCCTCCCCACTCTGCGGACCTATTGGTTAGGTCTAGGGTTTCTCCCTTTTTCAGGGCCCTAGTTTTGGGATACACGTCAGTCACCTCATGGCTCTGCTTACATGTTAAACTCCATTGCTGGCCAAACAAAGAAGGAGTAGAAAGCAATTGTAGAGTAGAGAATCGAAAATGAGAGCACGTGAGTAAAGTTAAAAAGCAAGCCCCGTAATTGTAAGGAGACGCTGCATCAAACGTTTGGAACGTGGAGTACACAGCAGGTCGTGAACGCCCGGTCAGAAGGACCGCAACTGCCACCACACAACTTTGATAAACAGACCTAAAGAGAGAAAAAAATTAAGAACTACCGCCTTCTGCGAATAATTACCTGCTGGTTTAAAATATACAAGGAAAAGAAAGATAAATAAAAAGCTTAAGAAATTGCCATTGCTGTTTAAATACAATTGCCCTGATGAGTTTCCTGGTACTTCGCGCCCAGGAACAGGAACGCGTCAGCAGATAAATATACAGAGGACTACAGAATAATTTAAATTTGTGATTAGAGAGAAAAATCTCCAGTTTTCACAACAACCCAAGTTGCCATGTATAAGATTGGATTTCGAATATAGACATTAAAGAGTCTTAAGGATCATAATCAAAAGTACATCACCAATAGCGATATATGTATTGGATGTCTTTTTTGTTAAAATATTTTTCATGTAAAAAGTGTTTGTTAAATTATTTTGAGAACAAGGATGTATTGGTATGACACGACATACGTCTTTTTTCAGATTGAAAGAAATAACTAAGAATAAAAAATAGTGATAATAAAAAGGTGAAAATAAATACACCGGTTCAAACTTAAATCAATGGGTTTCGCTATTTAGCAAAGGCATCCAGCTTTAAAAAAAAATGTGAGGCGCAGGCACATTTCTCTTTAACAAGTATTCAGGATATGGGCATAAAGCTTCGCCTACTTTCCGCCCATCTTTTTAATTGGCTCCTGTCCCTTTCCTTTGTAAATGGTGGCTTTTCAAGGGTCATTATTCTTAGTAGTCCCTCCTTAGTACCGCCTTGTCTCTTCTTGTAACCTCCGATGAGGACACCCCCTGTTACATTATGTTGTTACGCCCTAGGTTTTAATTAAATGCAAACTAGAAAACTGGAAAAGGAGGAATAGATATCTAAATATTTAAATAATAGGGGACTTTTAATTCTTCTTTATTAGGTTTTAATTACAGCCTCAATGCACTATTTTCTTAAAGGCCTTCAGACAGGCCACTCACTTGGTAATAAACTAGGTTGGCAATTAGGTTTTAATTAAAGCCTCAATGCACTATTTTCTTAAAGGCCTTCAGGCAGGCCACTCGGTAATAAACTAGGTTGCCAGTGGGTACTTTACGAGCTAGCACATCTCACATTTATATTAGACCTTCTATAAATGTCCCTTCATCAGCTCCATAGAGTATATCCTAATCCGGAATTAATATAATTCTTTTGTCACATTTCAAAGCTACTAATTGTATATATGGACATAGCTATTTGAATGTACTCATACTGTCTTGCTTGCAATGCATTATGGGTAGGGTGAATTTACGATATCTTCTGCAGGGTGCAGTACCATATGTGACCAAACCTTTATGATGCTCACTAGGGACCTCTAGGAGCAGCTTGCGGTACTGCACCTAGACATGCAGTGCTGGTGCCTTCCTCACTAGGGACCTCTAAGAGCAGCTTGCGGTACTGCACCTAGACATGCAGTGCTGGTGCCTTGCTCACTAGGACCTCTAGGAGCAGCGTGCGGTACTGCACATAGACAAGCAGTGCTGGTGCCTCGCTAACTAGGGAACTCTAGGAGCAGTTTGCGGTACTGCACCTAGACAAGCAGTGCTTGAGCCTCAGTAACTAGGGAACTTTAGGAGCAGTTTGCGGTACTGCACCTAGACATGCAGTGCTGGTGCCTTGCTCACTAGTGACCTCTAGGAGCAGCTTGCGGTACTGCACTTAGACAAGCAGTGCTGGTGCCTTGCTCACTAGGGACCTCTTGGGGCAGCTTGTGGTACTGCACCTAGACAAGCAGTGCTGGTGCCTTGCTTACTAGGACCTCTAGGAGCAGCTTGCGGTACTGCACTGAGACATACAATGCTGGTCCAGGCATATACAAGCAGGTCTCATATTACTTTAAGTATGAGCTACTGGCTTTAAATTATTATTTGCAACACCAATACCTCAAACTATCAGTAATGCGAGCCCTTGTTTTATGTATGTTACCCAGATTCTAAAGAATGTTGATTGCCCCTATGCATTATACCACTGGGCAAGTGAAGGCAACCTGTAACTAGAAGTGGGAAGCTGCAGATTTTCATCCTAACTTCAGCATTTAATGATTATAGCTATGATGTCAGAGGGAGAAGCAGCATTATTAACCAGACATGAATTAAATACTTTGACTGGAAGACAGAATGATTTGCCTTCTAGGTAGTATTGCCCGTTTTAGAAGTACTACTTCAAACACTCTATTTTATGTTCTCGTGTCAACGGGGTTCAGATTGAGGAACCACAGGGGAAATATTTCCTTTAATCTTTATAGCGTTTCCAAAGGACTGTAAGTTATTGGTTTATATTATAAATCCAGCATGCCAGATTTTCCGGACGTTTGGCTGCCCATTTACAGATAAAATTATTTTTGTTTTGTCATTGTAACTTGCCCATTTACTTAGTTTGTATTGATGCAATTTTGTCAGTGCTGAAGTGTGCCTTGGCTATCACAAGTGGTGTGAGACTTGCTGCAAGAAAGAATTGAGGTGGTTTGTGAAGCACTTTTGTTTTACATGAAGGATGTTTGATGCATTGTACTTCCCTATATCCAACTATTGCGATGTATGAATGCCATACTTAAGTATTTATGTACATTAGGCTGACAATTCTACTGCCCAATCTGCGAACACATTTTTGTGCCTCTCAGTAATTTGATTATTTTAGACCAGTCAAAATACAATTTGATTTTGCTCCAGATTCTTTATTGAGGTACACTAAGAGTGGCGTGATGCATTGTGTAATATGTGTTTGCACTTTTAGTTTATTAAGCCTTTTAACATATGCCAGTTTTATTGATATTTTTCATAACTGTTAGGTAATTCAGTGGTTCTTCTTTGAAGTTAAACTTAGTAGAGAAGTGTGTATATGTATATCATGCGGTTTTAATCACAGCTTCAATATTGTTAGATTATTGGAACTACCTGATTTCACCATTATATTTCTCTGAATCAGTCGAAAATACTTCTGTGGGGCAGCACACTAACTTTGCACAGACCTAATTTTACTGATTAAACCATATAGCAAACAAACAATAATGTGTTGAAATCGAGTTTCTGTGAATATTTGTTATTTGAGCATCACCAAGTAAAGTGTCAAGAATTGCTTTGATCCTAGTAAAATCTTTGTTTTCATCACACTTCGGAATTGCCCCAAAAAAGTGCTTAATTTGTGCTCTCCCAAGTGCTGAAATATTTTGAAATATTTGTACAATTCTTTTATAAGTATTTCAAAACTGCGTCCTTCAGCCTATTCTTTCATACCAGCAGGACTGCCACATTGTTCACTTTACAAAATCCTCTCACTTTGCAATCAGAAAAATAGGTCTACATGTTAAAAGAATAAGCAGCAATTTTTCTGAAAACATGGCCTTACATTTCACCTCTGTCTTTGAATGCAAAGCAAATTTGACAAGATAAAAACATTTAAAGGCATCTTAATTGCTCATTTACCTTCAGAACTCCAACATGGTTATTTTGGCAGCGCAGCACCACACCACAAGCAACCCTGCTTTCAGCGCATATGGTCAGGTCACTGTTTAACCCATTATTTTACACAAAACAAGGGAACCCAAAGGGATAGCACTAGGGACCTTGGCCAGTAATGTATTACAAAAAACAGGGGTCCCTAGTAGTTCAGGGATCTTTCGCAAAAATGATAGACATACGCTCAATAGTATGTATGACCTTTGTCCAGCCGGACAGGAATTTTAATTAAAGTGATAAGCAAGAATAAAGAGGATTTTTTACACACAGTGGGTGCAGCCAGCAACCCACAGGGGACAAGACAAAACAAGGGGATGGGGTTAGAACGAACAAGGCGGTCTGTATACTAGTAGTTCAGTGAACAGACAAAAATACATTTTAGAAGCATCATTGTATACAATTTATACTTTTCATTTTACATATGACGCTAAAATGTCGACGTCGTTTCGATGCCTATTGTGAAATGAGTGGCATCATCTTCAGGACAGGGAATAAAAAAGCATGTCTTGAAAATCTTTAGGCAATTCTTGGCCAGATTTAGGTCCAAACATTGTTTATTTCCAGGGGGCGGTGCCCAATATCAGGGGACATATGGTGGGGTACTCAATTATCTGAGCATTTTCCAAACCAGGGCAAGAAAGCCTCTTCATAGGAGACCGGATCGATCGTGTCTCACTCCTGGTTGGGTTGCTCGATGGCAATTCTGGGCTCAGATCGGTCCGGTCTCCTATGAAGAGGCTTTCTTGCCCTGGTTTGGAAAATGCTCAGATAATTGAGTACCCCACCATATGTCCCCTGATATTGGGCACCGCCCCCTGGAAATAAACAATGTTTGGACCTAAATCTGGCCAAGAATTGCCTAAAGATTTTCAAGACAAGCTTTTTTATTCTCTGTCCTGAAGAAGATGCCACTCATTTCACAATAGGCATCGAAACGTCGTCGACATTTTAGCGTCATATGTAAAATAAAAAGTATAAATTGTATACAATGATGCTTCTAAAATGTATTTTTGTCTGTTCACTGAACTACTAGTATACAGACCGCCTTGTTCGTTCTAACCCCATCCCCTTGTTTTGTCTTGTCCCCTGTGGGTTGCTGGCTGCACCCACTGTGTAAAAAATCCTCTTTATTCTTGCTTATCACTTTAATTAAAATTCCTGTCCGGCTGGACAAAGGTCATACATACTATTGAGCGTATGTCTATCATTTTTGCGAAAGATCCCTGAACTACTAGGGACCCCTGTTTTTTGTAATACTGTTTAACCCATGGCAGGTGTCGGAATAAAATACACTTGCTCTCCCTTGCTGGCCAATTATTAATATATATGAGAGTGATACAAATGAATATTTACAATACCTTTTCCTTCCACCAGTGTAAATGGTGATTTTTCTGACTCCAATGATGATATATGGCCCTCTCCTCAATCTGCCCTGCCTGTGAGTCTTAGAAAACGCTCATTTTTTCCAAAAAGAATCCCTCAAAAAAAGTGGTCAGGTTTTTTAGCTACTAAGTGGGTTGAATTTGAGTCTTTGGCTTTTAAGGGGGTCTACCAAAGAATAGCCTAGATGCAAACATCTTTCATACATTTTCCACCCTCCACAGTGCTTGATCCCAGAGCTCTTTTCTAATGTTTCTAGTCCTTGTACACTGATCACAGACACCCTTGATCAGTCTCTGTAGTTTATATGTTTCTGTTGAATGGTCGTGGTATAGCAGTCAGGATAATGTAGGCGAGTATCGAAAAGAATGGAGTCAAGACCATAATATCTAGATATTACGTTCATTATAGGATACTTTATGTAAGAATATTGTGCATGGAATCTAAATCTATGATTTATCCAACAAAAGGCCTTAATGAAATACGGTCCTTATGGCAGTCTTGGCACTGAATGAATCTGAGTTTTATTGGTTGGGTCATAGGCTGTAGGAATACTGGGAGAGTGACTGGATTGTTAGGAAGATGTAGGAAAGTGACTAGATTTTCGGTAGAGGTCTTTTATGATATAGACTTGGTACATGGAAATAATGAATATCATTCTCTTCTAGCAATTGTTCATAACAAAAATGCCTTTTGGTCTTAAAATATCGCCTAAGATATGGCTGACTAAAGCGCTATTAATTGAATGTGAGATTGTAGAAGTCATGCTCGAGCCCTGCAGTTGAAGCAAATATAGCCAGCCTTTTATGTATGTATGTATTGGTATGTATATAGCGAGAACCTTTACAGGGAGCAACAGAGCACTGTACATTATATGAAGGGGTTGGGAGTTGATCTACAAGAAAGTGTACATCAATTGAGGATGACACACACCCAGGCACAGGGAGATTGCCATTTTCGTCAGAATCATACGCTGCTGAGCCAAGCCCTGAAGCTATGATTCAACCCTGGGTCCCCAGGTTCCTAGTCGGCAGCCCTAGCCATCAGGGGGCATCTCTTCTCTGGGAAATGTATGCTTACGTATATGTACTTGTTCCGTTTTTCTCAGATCTTCCCTCTTATTTATTAATCAAGATTTTATCACGTATCATGTGTTACATTTGAGTTATAAGAAAACAGTGATTATCCGTTTGGAACCCAAAAATAAAGTCCATTATACGCTGAAATTGAAATGTTATTAATCTATTATTGTAGCTACTTATTAATTTAAGAAAAATTAATATTTAAAAAAGTACATTTTTGGGAATATTAATTTGCCTTTGTTTGAATTTGCTTGGATTATAGTTTTGCCTACTTGCTGTAAAAATCTCTTCACAGGAATGCTGCCCAAAGGTGGTAAAGAAAATCATTTCTGACTTTCGGTCTACCTCTTAATTCTTTAATTATTGCAGTCTTACCACCCCTCGTATTTCATGCTATTTGTATAATGCCACAGTATGTATGGGGAAGTTCAAATGACGTTAGGGTGAATTCTTTCTGAAAGTGCTGCTTGCGTCTTGCCTAAATTCATCCCCACTGTCTGCAACCCGCCCCATGACCTCGTGTTTTCTGACCCCGAAGGAGAGCAGCACAATAAGAATATACTACCACATCATAGAGGCCACCAACACTTCAGCCAGAGATATGTCTTTGCATCAGAAGAATTTGCTAGCTTTGAGATCATTATATGTACATTGAGCTGATACGATACCATCACATACATCAGTTGTACATTTGCAGATATGTGTGAAACTTTTCAAAAAACAAACAGGGAGAATGGGGTCAAAGGGAATAATATTTTTAAAGACCTACTACTGGATCTGAAAGAGACACGTTAGTATTAGATTCCTTACCTTAGAATATCCCCAGGCGTCAGACTGGATCCGGAAATCTTTGCGTAGCAGTACCCTTGCGCGTCGATAGGCGTCGTCTGCGGCTCCGCGTCCGTCATTGGCGTCGTGGGCGCCGTGATGACGTCGTCGGAGTACTTAGACGCCGCCTCCGCGTGCTGACGTCAGTTCTTCTTTTTTCCGCGCCAGCAAGCGCAGATCTGAAAAAAGCAGTAACCCTAGTCAATTTTTGACTAACTTTTTTGATCACTTTTTGATTGTATCTCGAGTCTCTCGACTCCGAACGGTGCCGTAGGGAAGCCCGGCTTCAAGCACTGTGACGATTGCGACCGCCTGATGTCGGTCACGGATCCTCACCGCGTCTGTTTATCTTGTCTGGGCGTCGACCACGACGACAAGGCCTGCTCCGACTGCCGGGCCCTCTCTTCGAAAGCCAGGCGGGAGCGGTCCCGCAGGCGACTCGAACTCCAGCAGTCGGTCCCGCGCCGTGAGAGGTCCCGATCCCATGGGAGGTCGAGGGACAGGTCGCGGGCTCGGAGCCACCACAGTTCCGAGGGTAGGCCGCACTCCTCCGGGTCGAAGTCGTCGTCAGGTAAGAGGCACAAGAAGTCCAAGCGGCGTCATCGCTCTTCGAACTCCCCCCGACGCTCGCACGATGCGGCCGGGGGTTCGGATGACACCACCCACGCGGCTCCGTCGGAGTCGCGGGCGCCGCGTGCAGCTCCACACCCTCCGGTCCCTGGGCTGAACGCGTCTCAGGAGGAGATCGAGCGCTTCCTCATCGCCATGAGGAAACTCTCACCTCCGGCGGGCTCCGCGGTGCCTTCGGGCCCAGCGGACCCGTCTGGGGCCCCTAGCGGGTCGGCGGCTCCAGCCCCGACGCCGTCGGGTGCTTCGGCCCCGACGCCGCCGACGCCTTCGGGCCCGGCGCCGCAGGTCCCCCCTATCCCGACGCCGCCGGCGCCTTCGGGCCCGGCGCCGGGGGGTTCAGTTGTCCCGGCGCCGCAGGACGCCGCTGGACCTCCTTCGGGATCTGGTTCGTCGCCGGTGGATCTTACGACCTCCCCGGCGTCGGACCTGCAGGTGTCGCCTCCGGCGCCGTCCTCGGGCGGCGCCGTCCCCGGTTCCACCTTCGTTCCTGTTCAGCCGTCGGGACGGCCCCGATGGGCGCCGCTCCAGACGCCGTTGGGTGAGTTTCACTTTTATGAACAGGCCCCATTAGTTGAGAACCCTGAGTTTCAGGAGATTGGTGATGAAGAGGACTGGGAGGGGTCTGAGGACCCTCTGACCAGGGAGTGTCAGTCTCATGAGGACTGGACAGGAGACCTTGGGGAGGCCAGTGGCCTGGACACCTCTCCAGACACTGGTTTTGTCTCCCCTCCTACCGTGGCTTCGGAGGAGGGGGCAACCTATAGTGTGGTGCTGATGAGGGCTGCCAAGGCCTTGGGCCTTGAGCTCCTCGTCGCGGCCGTGAGGACTAACCTCCTCACTGAGGTCCTTAAACAGCAGTCAAGCTCGGCCGAGCCTCTGCTGCCCTTTAATGAGGCCTTGACCGACGTTCTTCTGGGCACTTGGTCCAAGCCCGCTACGGGTTCGCCCGTAGATAGGAACGTGGCCAGACGCCACCGCCCAGCCCCGGGTGACCCATGTTTCCTGTCCTCCCACCCTACCCCCGAGAGCCTGGTCATCCAGGCCTCCAATTCCCAGACCGCATTCCCGTCGGCCCCGCCGGACAGGGAATCCAAGAGGTATGACCAGTATGGGAAGAAGATCTTCTCATCCCTTAGTCTAGGCCTGCGGTCTTCCAACAACGCCTGCCTCTTGGGACGTTACACCCACTCTGTGTGGGATAAGGTCGCGGAAGTGCTGCCAGAGTGTCCGTTGGAGGTACGGGCCAAACTCTGCCAAGCCCTTGTGGAGGGCCGGGATGCAGCCAAGTATTCCATCAGGTGTGGGCTGGATACCACCGACTCGCTAGGTAGAGCGATGGCAACGACGGTGTCGGTCAGACGCCACGCCTGGCTGAGGTCCGCCAACTTCTCGGCTGATGTCCAGAGCACACTCATGGACATGCCGTTCGATGGCCGTCGCCTCTTTGGCGACAAGGCAGACCATGCGCTTGAGCGCTTTAAGGACTCCAGGGCTACGGCCAAGTCCTTGGGCCTCTCGGGCCAGCGCCAGCAATCGGCTGCCTTTCACTCCTTTCGTGGCCACGGAAGGGGTGCGCCCACACGCGCCGCCAGCCACGCTCCGCAGGGCAATACCCAACGCGGTGGCTGCCGTGGGGACCGCCGTCCGGGCGGTCGGGGGCAGCGGCGAGGTCAGTCCACACCTTCCCCCGCAGCATCCGCCTCAAAACCCTCCTAGTCCGTGCTTTCAGGCCCATGTGACGCCAGTGGGGGGCAGGGTTCGCCATCACCACCTCCACTGGCGCACTGTCACATCGGACAGGTGGGTGCTGCAAATCGTCCGAAGGGGCTACTCCCTCCCCTTCGAGGCGACTCCTCCAGCCATGCCACCGCAGAACCACCGTGTATCGGGGGATCATTTGCGACTTCTGCAGGAGGAAGTTACGGCCCTCTTGGCCAAGGGGGCCATCGAGCGTGTTCCTGGGCCAGAAGTAGGGTGTGGTTGCTACTCCCACTACTTTCTGGTACCCAAGAAGGGCAAAGGGGGCCTACGCCCTATCTTGGACCTATGGAACGTCAACGGCTTCCTCCGGAAGGAGAAGTTCAAGATGCTGACACTGGCTCAGGTCCTGGCTGCCCTGGACCCAGGAGACTGGATGGTAGCGTTGGACTTGGAGGACGCTTACTTTCATATCCCCGTCCTGCCTGCCCACCGGCGCTACCTGCGGTTCATGGTTGGCCACGAGCACTTTCAATTTACCGTGCTCCCCTTCGGCCTTACCAGCGCCCCACGGGTGTTCACCAAGGTGATGGCGGTGGTCGCAGCTCACCTGCGCAGGTTAGGGGTTTCAGTCTTCCCCTACCTCGACGACTGGTTGTTAAAGGCGGGCTCGCCCCAGACAGTCGTCAGCCACCTACAGACGACGGCAGACCTCCTGCACCAGCTGGGGTTCTCCATCAATGTGCCGAAGTCACACCTGTGCCCCTCTCAGAAGCTCCTCTTCATCGGAGCGGTTCTGGACTCGGCGCGGTTTCGGGTTTATCCGCCCGAACAGCGGGTCCGGGATATTCAGGCTCTGATTCCCATCTTTCAGCCGTTATCCCGGATTTCGGTCAGGTTGACGCTGCGGCTTCTGGGGCTGATGGCCTCCTGCATCCTGCTGGTGCATCACGCCAGGTGGTGGATGCGGGCTCTGCAGTGGCACCTGAAGTTTCAGTGGGCCCAGCATCAGGGCAACCTATCCGACCACGTCCTGATCTCGGAGGGCACTGCGAGACAGCTGCAGTGGTGGCTTACGGACCGCGATTGGGTCCGCGGCAGATCCCTCTCCCTTCCCCAACCGGAGCACGTAGTTGTGACGGACGCGTCCCTCCAGGGCTGGGGAGGCCACATGGGAGAGGCGGAGATCAGAGGCCTCTGGTCTCCGGCGGAGACCCGGCTCCACATCAACCTGTTGGAGCTCAGGGCGATTCGTCTGGCACTGAAGGCATTCCTCCCCTCTGTCCGGGGGAGTGTAGTGCAGGTGTTCACGGACAACACCACCGCCATGTGGTACTGCAACAAACAAGGCGGGGTGGGGTCGTGGATCCTTTGTCAAGAGGCTCTTCGCCTTTGGCAATGGCTGGAACGCCAGGGCGTGACCCTGGTGGCTCAACACCTGGCAGGTTCTCTGAACGCCAGGGCGGACGAGCTCAGCCGTCGGTGCATGATGGATCACGAATGGCGTCTGAACTCGGACGTGGCGCAAGGCCTCTTTCAGCGAGGGGGAGAGCCTTGGTTAGATCTATTCGCCACCGGCGAAAACGCGCAATATCATCTGTTCTGCGCGTTGGAATTTCCAAGGCGGCACTCGCTCGGAGACGCTTTTCGTCACGAGTGGAGTTGCGGTCTGTTGTACGCCTTTCCGCCTATACCACTTCTGCCCAGAGTGCTGAAGAAGATCAAGCGCGACCGGGCCCAAGTCATCCTTGTGGCTCCGGACTGGGCGAGAAGGTACTGGTATCCAGAGCTACTCAGTATGTCAGTCGATCCCCCGGTTCGTCTGCCTCTTCAGGAGGATCTTCTGTCACAGCAGCAGGGGACGGTCCTCCACCCGAACCTGTCCAGTCTCCACCTCCATGCTTGGAGATTGAGTGGCGACAGTTGAGGCCATTTGACTTGCCTCCTGAAGTTTGTAACATCATTCTGGCAGCCAGGCGTCCCTCCACAAAGTCGGCATACGCCTGCAGGTGGAACAGATTTGTGGCATGGTGCACAGCAAAGGCTGTGGATCCCCTCAATGCCCCTCTTTCTGAGGTCCTTCTCTTCCTTCTTTCTCTTGCCCAGCAGGGCTCTGCTCTGGGCACTATCAAGGGCTACCTTTCTGCCCTTTCAGCCTTTCTCAGGCTGCCTGATCAACCTTCTTTGTTCAAGTCCCCTATTGTTAATAGATTTCTTAAGGGCATCACACACACGTTTCCTCCTGTTCCGTTTGTGATGCCTCAGTGGGACTTGAACCTGGTTCTTACATTTCTGATGTGCGCTCCCTTTGAGCCACTTCACAACTGTCCTCTTCGCCTTCTGACTTTGAAGACTGCTTTCCTGGTTGCCATCACCTCTGCCAGGAGAGTGAGTGAGCTCCAGGCCCTTTCTTGTACTCCACCTTTCCTTTCTGTCCATCCGGACAAAGTGGTGCTGCGTACCAAACCTTCTTTCCTGCCCAAGGTTGTCACGGCATTCCACATCGGGCAGTCTATCACCTTGCCAACCTTCTTCCCGCCACCGCATCCCTCTAAAGAGGAAGAGCGGCTCCACCGTCTGGACCCAAAACGTGCGCTCTCATTCTACTTGGATCGCACACGCCAGTTCCGGGTGGATGACCAACTCTTTGTTGGTTACGTGGGCGCGAAGAAGGGGAAAGCGGTGCGCAAGAGGACCATCTCCCGGTGGATCATCCTGTGTATCCAGGCATGCTACTGCTTGGCTAGGAAGGAGCCTCCTGCTGGATTGCGGGCTCATTCTACCCGAGCGACGGCGGCTACCACTGCCCTGGGCCCTAATGCAATTTATTCTTTACCACAGCTACTTTAAAGTCGAACAAACTTGGTACCAACAGCTCACGGGCATGGCAATGGGCAATTCGGCGGCACCCGTATATGCCAACATATTTATGCAATGGTATGAACAACAACACATTTTGTCTAAACCTGAATGGACAGATAATCTCAAAATGATAGTAAGGTATATAGATGACCTTTTTCTCATTTGGACTAACACTAAGGAAGCCCTTAATACACAATTGAAGGAATTCAATGACATTGACCAAAGGATTCAATTAACATGGGACATATCGGATACTGAGGTCAATTTTTTAGATGTCAAGATTACAATTTCCCCGGAAGGATTCAAAACGGATCTATACACAAAACCAACCGACAGAAACAATATGCTTCTATTCACAAGTTTCCATGAGCCAAACCTAATCAAGAATTTACCATTTTCGCAAATGGCTAGGGTTAAACGAATCAGTTCGGATGAACAAACACTGAAAATCAGACTTAAACAAATAACCAAAAAATTCACCTCGAGAGGTTATCCACCAACCCTAGTGGAAGAAAGCAGAATCAGAATTGACAATACGGACAGATCCAAACTCTTAACTCCTAAGGAAAAAACTGAGCAAACACGGATTGTAGCTGTATCCAAATACTCTACTGCAAGTAAAAAATACAAACAATCCATTCTGAAACATTGGTCACTCTTGAATATGGAACCGGATTTTAAACAATCTTTCAGCTCCACACCCATCTTTGCATTCACCAGAGCTAAGAATCTGGGGGAAATCCTCCGGAACAAACTTCCTGACATCACCACATACTCTGGCACCAAACCGTGTTACAATTGTGGCAGCTGCAACAACATTATCAGAGGCAACGAAATATGTCATCCCACACAAGGTTACCCTATCAAATTAAAAGTAAATGGCACTTGTGAATCGTCCAACCTGATATACGGAATTAGATGCCCATGTGGGAAAATGTACGTGGGCAAAACAGAGCGTCGCATCAAGACACGCTTAATTGAACACAAATCTAACATTCGTCTGAAGAACACCAAATCAGCGCTATCAGCACATTTTGTAGAAGCGCAACACAATGCTTCCCAAATCAAGTACATCATTCTTGAGATTATCCAGAAAATAGAAGGAAGAGACAATACAAAATTTTTACTCAGAAGAGAGAATTACTGGATTTATAAATTGTTTACCCAAAAACCAATGGGCCTCAATGAACGAATTGAATTTTCGTGTTACCTTTAAAATATTTGCTCTGCAGATTGCTGCTTGTGTATACTGTTGTAAGTTCCATAATATCTGACATATGTACACACATACCTCACTTTCTACCACTACTCCCAGCCATCCCCCTTAGCACAACCACTCATTGTGTCGACCTTGGAACTAGGACCCCATAAGTTTGTGGCTCCTATGATCATTTATTCGACATTTTTTCATTGTAATTTTTCTATTTTTTTAATTTGTATTAATCTTCTCGAAAATATATCATAAACACCACGATAGCATTTTTTCTTAGTAATGCCAACCATGATTGGTACAAATCTAAATACAATTGCCTGACTAGAGCTTTATAACGCCGTAGTCTTTTTTCACTAGCTAGTATCACGTGATACCCCACATGACCGCTATGTTTCAAAATAAGGAAAGCGCGGACTGACCCTTTGCCAGCCGTCGCTACGTTGAACCGCTACGGCGAAAAGAATAACAAACATCGAACCGGACTTATACTTGTACCAGGTTAGTTTTGATGGAAAACACACGCGGTCTTTTTGACTCGCGTAAAAACGCTCCGTTTTTGCTTACGCTTGTCTAATCTCCGTGACACAACCTAACAGTACCCTCCCTATTCCTTACAGATTTGAAACTTACATGGAGAAAGGCATGTAAGTAACTGCGTTTCTTCACCCTTGCACGCATACCAATCCCTTGCCTGTATACCAATCCCACACGATCCCATTGCACGTTTGACCTGTATGCACTATTTTTTGTGATGCACCATTGTAACGGAGACGTAATTTGCTTATGTTTTTTTGAGATCAGTAAATGTTACCCTATTTTCGTTTTTACAGTGTCTATTTCCCTGATGAAGGGCATGACCTCATAATGCCCGAAATGCATTGGATACGATAAAACTGAATGACATTGCCTGTACTTTAAACGTGTTAAGAAGTAAAAAGATTATGGAAAACTAATAAAATACGTCAACAATCAATAAAAAAACTTTTTGCTGATGAACAACAAACCAAAAGAATGGAAATCTTTTCTTTTTAGAAAGATAATGGCAAAGTGTGCCCAACAAGGGATGACCCTAGAGATTCTCTAGGTTCACATTCTAGCATTTACTTACCCGACGCCATTGGACCCCTGGCGCCACCTTGTGGAGCACCTACAAAAATCAACTAACAACCCTTCAATCTAAAAGGAACTTTTATTACATTCAACCAGCTGTGCATCCATCCATTTCTAAATTGAAGTCTAACTATATGTCAGTTGGTGCTGCAGTCACCATGTAACAATATATATAGAGAAGAAAGGGAGAAACAAATGTGTGAGACACAAAAGTGGTGATATCATAGAATCAATTTGAATAAACTGGTCGAACCGGATCCAGTACACATATTGTTTGTGAATAACCATAAAAAAAACAAGTGATCAGTCCTATCATTTGGTCGTTCACACTGTGACCAGCCGGGTCCTTTGATCATCTAGACCTCATGCCACACAGTCATAGTGAGTACTGCCATGTTAGTAGTTCTGGTCATGTGTGGGATTATTCAATAGATGTTATTCGAATGTGAGATGTACGGTTGGCCCAACCTTGATCAAATAAGACCCTGATCAAGGAAACTGTGAGGGTCCCATCAAACCTAGGGATTTCATTACACGCATCACGTAATTAGGACACAGGTATCAATATTGTAATGTAAACATAGTATGGAAAGAACTGTAGACCGAGGCCAAATCTGCGGCCATCGTACTTATTCCTAATGATGCACCCATCTGTCATGTGTATCTATGTGCATTAGGAGGGGAACTACAGAGAATACCACGGTATCTGGTCATTCAGTCCCATGGTATCGGCGGAGAGTTTGATTTCATACACACTTAACAGTAGCAACTATTTGAGAGCAGTGGCCCTGATGAAAGCCAAGGGACTTATTGCCCGGTATGCAGAAACATGTTGGCCCGATTTGCGACAGTCATTTGTTCCATACTGTCGTTGCGCTGTTCCTAATTTTTAATTAGGGGATGTGCCTGGTTTCCATTAAAGCATTTGTTTAGACATATCACCCTATTTTAGACTCACCACTTTCTTTTGTGTTGCACTGTATTTTCACCACTCTTTATAAGCCATCATAATCAGACCAACAATTGGTAGTATTAACTTTGACTGTAGACCGTACCCAGTACTCACTATGACTGTGTGGCATGAGGTCTAGATGATCGAAGGACCCGCCTGGTCACAGTGTGAACGACCAAATGATAGGACTGATCACTTGGTTTTTTTTATGGTTATTCACAAACAATATGTGTACTGGATCCGGTTCGACCAGTTTATTCAAATTGATTCTATGATATCACCACTCTTTTGTGTCTCACACATTTGTTTCACCCTTTCTTCTCTATATATATTGTTACATGGTGACTTCAGCACCAACTGACATATAGTTAGACTTGCCAGTTCAGCCAGCTAGTTGCTTGGCCCATAGACCTCCTAGGTTCTTGATTGTTATTCATGTGTGAAACTTTGACAAAAATCGTCTCGCATAAGTGCACAATGTTTCAATGAGTCCTCGAAAGATTTCATAAGGAATGTTGCTGATGTATTCGCGTTTGCTACCGAAATCCGATAGTAATCGGGGCAAAAATTGTGGCATTTCTCTTTTCACTTCGACTCATCAGTCTCTCTTAATGATTAAACAGTTTGTATTTGAAGGTTGCAAAATGTGCATTTGACGAACGTTTACTGGTATAATTCATGTAATACAATGGCTTAATGGGAAACTCTTTAGGTTTACATTGAATAGAGTAAAAGAAACTTCAAAAAAAGTATTGTAACCGTTCTCTGTACATTTCGCCTTGTTTGCATATTCGTGATTTCGTAGGTAGAGATGGTCTGGTAAACAGTTCAGTCAATTAGATTGTTAGGTTTCCTCTTTAACAGTGCAGCTCTTATTGCGGTCAGCGTGAGGCTAGGGTGCTGTAATGTTGATGTGGTGTTTTCCGGAATAGGAAAGCGAGCTTCTTTGGCCACTAAAGGATAGAAAATTGTTTGTTTTTTTACCGAAAGGGCGACATCAGTGTTGACCTGTGTACCACCTGCTGTCAGGTGGAGGTATTAAGTTGAAAGAAAACAGCTCTACTATTATTGGAATTAGGAAACCAGTGTAACAAGTTTGCTTTTATCATCCAAAGTGTGTTTTCAAGGAAGTGCACCCCAAATGTAGGACAGTCTCCCAGCTAGAGAGGCACATTGTCTTTATGTCTGCAAGAGACCTCATTGCGTTAAACCTCACACACATATCCTCCACCTCCCAGGGACATCTGTCTGACTTGATTGATTGATTGATTGGTTGGCGGATTTAGAATTTAAAAAACGCCCAATTACCCAAACGCCTCTGTCCTGCCACTGAAGGAAGTAAAGCTAAATACCCAGATAAGCTATATGGAAAACAAACGAGTTTTTATTAACTTTCGAAATTGGATGAGGGATTTTTTTAGAACGAATGTTCAAAGGGAAAGTCTCCAAGGTTGAGCCGCTGCTCAGCAAGCTCGGCTATCTGCAACTTTTTGTGAACTTAGGAATCATAACTTAGTACAGAGAATTAGAACGATGGGTCCTAGAAGGGTGATAAGGAGAAACAGGTATTGGCAAAACCAATAGGTCTCACCTATGAAAGAGCTATTGGTTTTGCTAATGTGTTTTAGCCATGTTGTGTGTCAAAGAGCAGAGTTGTTGTGGGGTTGAGGGGATGTAGAGTGGAATAGAGTCACAGTGGCAAAAAGTGAAGTGTCAGAGTGGAGAAGAGTGTCAGAGAGTGGAGTGGCGTAGAGTGGAGTCACTTGGAGTGGTGTATGTATGGTGTGTTAGCGCACTGCCATTACAGACAACACATTTTCAATTGTAATGACTGTTACATTTTCACATACAGTTTTACTGATAAACCTATACAGCACACAAATGGTAATGTGTGGAAAGGGCATCACCTAGTGTACTGAACTGTTTTGATCATATTAAAATATTTGTTTCCATCACATTTCAGAATTACAAAATAAGTGCTTAATCTGTGACTTCCTAATTCTGATATATTCTGAAATATTTGCACAGTTTATTTATAAACATTTAAATTTTGTTGTGTGCTAGAAAAAAACATTTTCTTTCCCAGTAGCCAGTAGATTGACGGATAAATCCTCTTAATTTAAAGTCAGAGAAAGAAAAGTAAACACCAAGCTTCCTCTGAAGACTGAGCCTGACATCTGACCTCTGTCTTAGAAAGCACATCAAATGTGACATAAGAACAAGATTTAAGGGCCTGTTTATAGAAAGCAAGCACTCATGGAAGAACACAGTAAACAGGTGGTGCTCCTCAGGAGGGACAAAGCTATGCTGGACAGCTTAAAACAAATAAAGCCAGCAAATTGAAAGCTAGAAAATGTGAGTTACAAACCACAAAGCCAATGGTAGGCAATAAGAGGAATGCATTCCCAAAGAAGCTTTCATAATCCCCACAATTAGTATTTTTTGCAATCAGACAGCTGCCTGCCTGGTAATCTTCCACCCAAAAAGAAGCCCTGACATTACCAGTGGGTAATATCACAACAGAACAAAACCGGTTATGGTATGTGTTCCCTGCACTTTGTATAGTTTCCAAAAAGAGTCCAAGAAAGTGCTCATTCCCTGGGCCAACCGTCTTAGAAAAACCCACAAAAACAGAAATAAGAGATATTCGTGGAAGAAGCACACTTAAAGCATATATGTTTACAATCAAAACGAGTCACCAAAGGGTAATATAAGCTCCTAAATTCCTGTCAGCCTTATGAAGAAATAACAGCATTATAACAATTCCACAAGACAATACATCACTCACAGATTCAAAGGTCTCGTTTTAAAAGACTTGTTCTTTATTTTCTTATTTCTTGTGAAGCAACAACCACAGACCTATGAATCTGTGATGTCTTGTGGAATTGTTACAATGCTGTTATTTCTTCCTAAGTCTGGCAGGAACTTAGAAGCTTATATTACCCTTTGTGATTCGTTTTGAAAGTAAACATATATGTTTGTAGTTTGCTTCTTCCACCAATATCTCTCATTACCAGTGGGTAGGCTGTATAGTGCTTTGTGACAGAAGCACAACGCCTTGAACGAATAGTGTATACACGGAGCCAATAAAGAGGAGCAAGGTGTGATGAGATTTTGTTTCCTGGTTGGTCTGCTAAAGCCAAGAATAAGACGAAAATGCGAATTTTGAAACCATTGCAGTTTGTTAAACAACTCATTCAGCAAGCCTACAAGGAATGAATTGCAGTAGTCCAACCAGGAGGTTATAAAAGCCTGAATTAGGATTTTCCCAAAGAAGTTAAGCAGCAGAGGAATGATTTTTCCTAATCTTTTTCAGCATGAAAAAAACAGGTGGCAGTGAGCCTTGCCTTTTTTGAGTTTGCATCTTGGCAAGACTAACAGAATCATACGTCCTTCTGAGGTTGTTTAATTTAGCACAGTTTAAGTGGTGGATATATCAAAATTGTTGCACGAAGTGCTATATATTAGACAAGTAATTGTTGGTGGCACCTTACTGCTGACACACTCTGGGAGATTCTAAAGCGTTCACTGATGAAGGACTTTTTGGGGTAAGCAGGATGGTCTCCATTTACCTTCGTGAGAATTGGAAAATAAGCCACTGAACACCTTGACAAGAAGATGAAGCATCGCAAACATGGATCGTATCTTTCTTACTGTTATGGACAAATTAATTGTGGAGTCAAAGAATAGTGGTGGACAAGAGTTTACCCTAGACCCATGCAGCTTCATCAATGTAGGGAGTCCCCAGAGCTTACTTTGTAAAAGAATAAGTGCCGGGCCCTAAGTTTTGCTTAGAAGCCCACAGCCGGAGTTTTAGAAGGTCAAGATGCCGAATGCCTAGGCGCCGTAGTATTGATTCCACTTCATGCCTCTTTACTCCACCACAAGACGCTCCCTGCCTCTTTATCATACACTTGAAGGTTTTTTTTTTATCTATGCGTTCCACCATTGTCACAGTTTTTATGTCTTTCCCTTCCTCCTTCATTACCGATTTTTTGTTTTGCTCTCTCTTGGTGTGGTCTGTTGTGGAAAAATACGTTCAGGGCCGCAAAAAATGGGTGCCGGTGGGCCCCAACTGCAACCACCAGCTAAAATTAAGCACCGTGAGTCTCATCATTTGGGGTGAGGGAGGCTGCCGCAAGCACTTGCAGGTCTACGGTGTCGATGCATTGTTTGCTTAAAGCTGAATGTGATCGGCAAAACAATATGAATTTCAACATGGATTGTAAAAGGCAGGTGCCTCTTATGTGGATGGTCACCCCTAAGGAGAGCCAATCAAGGTGAAGCTTCTCCAAAAAAGGGAGGGGGGAGGATACACTGGGTTCGTCCTCCAAACGATTCTAAACCAAAATAACAAGAACCCAGCCGTGCCTAGGAAAAATTAACCCTCCACTGGAGAAGAAAACAACGTTTTGTTTTTTAAAACTCCCACCCCCCATGGTTACCCCTTGGTGGCATGCTTCACCATCTGGTCCATTCTGTTCTGCTGCGGAACAGGGCATGCGGCGACTTACGGATTACATGGGAGCACTTTGGATGACTATATAGTGACAAAGGAGATGGTGTAAAAAACGGAGTAGGGGGTTGATCTTAAAAATACCTGCCTATTGGATTAATTCTATTTATTCGACCCCTATTTGGTATGTTTAAAAACAGGAGGGATTTAGGAAAGTAGTTGTCATGTGCCCGGATCCCAAGGGTCAACACGTTTATAGATTGAGGCAAAACATTCTAATAAGTAGCACTTTTAATCATTACTTTTGCGATGCTAACTGAAGGCTTTTAATTGAATGTTGAAAAGAAAGACACCAGCATTCTTTCGAATTCTCGACCTCCAGTAGCAAGCAAAATGGAAAATAATGTTTCACTTGTGATGTCACAAGTATGAATGAGGGCCACTTAGGCCACTGCATTCACACTATAGATTTAAGACTACCTTATAGTCACTTAGAATTGCTTCACTAGTGGGCACCACTAATTTGAGCATGTCTTAGTTGGTGGTGAGCCCTGTGATTTCAGTGGGGTTTAAACAGGCTGCAGATTTCACTATGACGTTAGCCAAGCTGTTATACTTTGCATTGGCCTCCTCTAGGATCATCACCATGCTGTGGGAATAAACAAAGCTCGACTGATACGGTCTATAAAATGACCTGATCTCTTTTCTACCATGCCTCTTCTTCATATATCTCCATCCATTCTCTCGAGGATGTTGCCAAAGCTCCCGAGTGTTACATAGAGGTGCAGCAATGCGTTTGAGAGGTACACTCATTGTCACTCTCTAATATAGTCACCCTCCGCATGGTAGACGAGGTCTAAAGTTACCCTCCCACCTGGGGATGCAAGGCTAAGGTTTGTCATGTAGGGAATCGTACATTTGTGAATGATGAACATTTAGATGGGACTCCGTATGAGGTGTCAAAACCTTATCTTCAAGAATTTTCATGATTCCCCTTTTTTAATTTTTTTACTTTAACCATACAAAACTGAAAATACGCACAGTGTCTGCCATGCTACTCTTATTAGGGAACTTTATTTTTTAATGTGAACTTGTAGTGAAATGAGGAGCCAAATTATATTTCTTCTATTCCTGTGCTTAGTAGAAGTGGGCTAGGACTCGGAGAAAAGAACTGCCTCAGAAACGAGCCGGGGCTTTCCTTATTTTCGTAGTTATTCCTGATAGAGCGCTATAGCCCGTTAAACACAAAGGGTCATATATATATATATATATATATATATAATATATTTTGTTATCAGAAAACCAGTAGATCGCATAACCTAAATATAAAAGAGAATGTTTTGAATTAAAGCTTTTTTTCTGTTTGAAATACATTGTACAACTTACGTTTTTTCTTTCAAACAGGGTTGTTGCTTCAGTTGCCGTTTTCATCTTTACCATGCACGACTGTAGAAATCTGAACTGTATATGTATAACCAGTTGTATATTTTTTGTAAATGTTTGCATATTTTTGGTGTAAATGTAAGGTGTAAATATAGTATTGTGTGATATTCAATGTGCCATAGTAAAAAGGATATGCTAATACAAAAAGCATGTATTCACATTAATTTGAGTGAAACGATGGTTGGCTGATCTACAGATTTTATCCAAGAGATGTTAGCCAAGAAGCGAGTTCTATTAGATTGAGATTGACCCCCTGAAGTTTATCAAGTTACTCAGGCTTGATTAAAATTGTTGCTTGGTTTCCACAACCATTGCAGACAATGTGTATTTTGTATTGAATGTGTCATTTAATCCTCCATTACAAATGTAAATCTGATAGAGACTTCTAGCCGCAGATTCCTTACCTTCGAATATTCCCCAGGCGTTTAGATCTGGAAATTTTGGGTGAGCAATGCCCCTGTTTGCTGGTTGGTGGCGTAGTTCGGCTCCGCACGGCATCGTCCACCCAGGAAGTGATGTGTGCGGTGCCTATATTTATTTATTTGTTTATTTGTAAAGCGCCAGAATCGACCCCCGAAGGGGTATCTCTGCGCTCGGACGGGCAGAGTGTGGGGAACTGTCTACTGAAAATCCGAAACAAAAGAGAAAGGTCATAAGCTGTTTCCTGAAGTAAAGATAGTCCGTACACTGTCTTAGTTGTAAAGGGAGCTTATTCCAGTAGCGGGGGCCCAGATAGGATAGTGACTTCCCAACCTGTCTGGTCCTTTTAATTCCAGGTACGACAAGAAGGGATTTAGATCCTGAATGGAGAGACCTCCGAGGAGTGTAGGGGATGAATTTATCAGCAAGGTAGTTGGGGCCAGAATTGGACAGGGCCTTGTATATAGTACAACAAACATTGAACTGCACTCGCTCCCGTAAAGGGAGCCAGTGGAGCTGATAGAACAGAGGTCGAGAGGCAGTCCTGGGGGAGGGGGGCGTTCAGGATCAGACGTGCCGGCATGTTCTAGACAACTAGACAACCTGTAGCCTGTCGAGGGCAGCCTCAATGGCGTAAACCAACAGACCATTACAGTAATCCAGGCGACTTAGAATAAGTGCCTGGGTCAACGTCTTCCGGGTCGAATCCGGAAGCAATGGGAGGGTGCGGCGCAGCAGACCCAGCACATGACAACAGGAGCCGGCTGTCTGGGCGGCATGCTCCTTCATGGTGAGAGCCTGTTCAAGACGAACGCCTAGATTTTTAACACAGGTTTTTAGGAATGGGGGGTGCCCAAATCGGGAGGCCACCAGTCAGGGGTCCACAACAGTTGGGCCTCGCCAAAAAGCATGGTCCCAGTCTTTCCCACGTTGCACTGAAGAAAATTACTCCTCATCCGTTGAGAGATGCTTCTCATTCCCAAAGAGAAAGTGGCCTGCACTGATGGAGTAAACTTTGCAAATGGAAAGAGCAACTGGGTATCGTCAGTGTATGAGATGGGGGTAAACCCACAACTCCATAACAGATTGGCCAAGGGAGCCACAGAGATGTTAAACAGAGTCGGGCATAGACAAGAGCCCTGTGGTACTCCCATGGTCATCTCTGTTGGAGCAGAACGATAAGGACCAAGGTTGACCGCCTGTGAACGAGAAGATAGAACACTCGTCAACCACTGAAGGGCCGAATCTCTAAGTCCAATCTCCTGAGCAGTATTTTATGGGAAAACGTGTCGAAAGCGGCGGATAGATCCAACAGCACCAGAATCGTGGAGTGGTCTCTATCTAGGGTCATCCTGATGTTATCGGTGACCGCTAGTAGGGCTGATTCTGTGCTGTATTTATGTCGAAAACCTGATCGGGAAAACTGAAGGATCGGGACTACCCGTCAGTTCGACATGGTTGGAGAGGTGTGTGTTTATGTGCTTCTCCAATAACTTACCCAGGAAAGGGAGGAGAGAGATAGGACGGAGATTAGAAAGCTCAGTCAGAGGGGCCTTGGTGTTCTTACGGATAGGCATAACCTGTGCTGCTTTCCATTCCAAAGGCCCTCTTTCAGGGAGAGATTGAGAAGATGTGCGATGGAGGGGGACAGATGACAAGCAAGGGAGGTGATCCTGATTTCACTGTGCGAATCAGGGACTCTACCTGCGTGACCAGGGTGAAACTTCCCAACAATTGAGTGGCAGTGTGCAAAGGCACATCGTGAGGCATAGTGGTGGTAGTATGCTTCCCTGATCGAACTATTTTATCATAGATGATCTCAAATTTTTGTGTGAAGAAAGTACCGATGCCATCGCACAATTTTTGTGTGGGGGCCACTGGATTCTCACACGCTTTAGGGTTAGTGAAAGACTGTAGAACACGGTATAGCACGTTGAAGTCATTTTGAGCCTGATCTAATTGTAGGGCTTTATGGACTTTACATGCTGCCCTGATTTTCCCCTGGTAGTCGGCCAAAGCTGTATAAAACCGGTCTCTGTC
Source organism: Lissotriton helveticus (assembly GCF_964261635.1). NCBI lineage: Eukaryota > Metazoa > Chordata > Amphibia > Caudata > Salamandridae > Lissotriton > Lissotriton helveticus. The sequence continues at coordinate 1,398,149,821 of NC_136067.1, forward strand.
TTCCTCATCATGGGTGAGATGCCACAGTTTTTCGTACTTCCTACAAATTCGTTTCTGAGCACGAAGTAGGGGGGAATACCAGGCATTCTGGAGGCGCTTAGGGGTGCTAGGGAGAGATTTCGGTGGAGCTAACTGATCAATGGCACTAGAGACTGCCAGATTGTACTTGGAGAGCGCCTCAACGATATCATCTGATTCTGATATATGTGGATCTGCAAAAGAGGCTTTGAAGCCCTCTGAGGTAACTCTCTTCCACTGTCTACAAAGATGATGGGTGGCTTGGAAAGTGTTAGTTCTCTTCCTAGGGGCCTGAATGCAAAATTCGATTGACGCATGGTCAGACCATGGCAGAGGCTGAGGGGATTTGCAAGAGACATTGGGAGAGTTTGAGAAAATAATGTCTAGAGTGTGACCGGCTGTGCAAGTGGGGCCCTCATTGTGCTTGGTTAACCCAGAGTAGCTAAATCCGTCAGGAGTGACCTTGCATCCACATTGGAATCACACTCACTGTGTATATTAAAATCGCCCAGCAGCAAAAAGATGCTGCTCGTGATCACATGAGGAGCAATTAATTCAGTGAGTTGAAGAGGAAAACCATTTAGTGGGCCAGGCGGTCGATAGACCAGAGCCCACTTCCAACTCATGTGGGACGAGAAGTCTATTCGGAAAACCATCACTTCCATGATCGAGTCACAGTGTTGTTCTAAAGTGGTGATCTTAATGCTGTCTCTGTGTGCTATAGCAATTCCGCCCCCCCGCCCCCATTTTGTTATGTCTGTCCATATGAGCAAGCCTATATCCCTCAGGCAATGCGAGGGCTATGTGGGTGCCACCCCAGTGCGCTGACGTCAGTTCTTTTCTTTCCGCGCCAGTCAGCACACATCCAGAGAAGTTGAACCTACAGTCTTTTTTGACGGACCTTTTTTCGACATTTTGTCTAGAATTTTTCGAGACTTGTCTCCTGATGGATCAGGAATGTCAACTGGGAAAGCTGGTTTCAAGCCGTGTCAACAGATGTCGGTGACAGATCCACATTTGATGTACCTCTGGTGCTTGGAGCATGACCACTAAGCCAAGACCTGCGTTATCTGCCATGCACCCCAAGGCCTTGAGGAAGCGGTCCCTTAAGTTCCTCAACGCACTACGCTCAAGATCTCGGTCGAGAAGAAGGTCCTGAGATCGGTCATGGAGCCACTCCAATGGCTAGTCGTCTCAGTTGAGGTCTTCTGGGAAGAGCAAGAAGTCAAAGAGAACTTCAACTTCGCCACATCTGTCGAAGTCATCTGACGAGACAGGGAGGGCCGGCACACAAGGCCTAGCTCTGTGGTGGAGCCTGTGCCTGGGCCATCTCTGCACCTCCCTGTTTTTCCAGAAGCCGGAGCGACGCCTGTCCAGTTACATGAGGTTTATGAGGCTATGCACCTCCTGTTTGGACGGCTCATCCCTGCTGTAGTGCCTTTGGGTCCGCCATCTCATTTGGAGCCCCTACCAGTCTCCCGCCAGCAGGTTTGACCCTGGCGCCAGTCGGGCCCCTTGTAACCATTGACAGATCAAGAAAGGCACCATCGAGACACCTCGACCTTCCCTGGCTCCAGTGCAGACACCTCAGGGGGCGCCAATGCCCCACGACTCACCATCCCCCATCGGCAGACACCTCAGGGGGCGCCAATGCCCAACGACGTCACCATCACCATCGTCATCCCTGACTGACACAGAGCCGTACGGGCTTAGTGTCACGCCAGCACCGACGTGGGGCAGACTCCCCATGATGAAGCCAGTGCTTTATTCATATGACAAACCTGGATTGGGAGATGAATGGGAGGGTTCTACGGACCCGTATGGATATCAGTTAAAAGATCCAGAGGACAAATGGTATGAGCATCAAGCGGATTCCAGTGGACTGGACACCTTCCAGACACTGACCTGGTCTCTCCCCCTACTGTTGCTACGGAGGAGGGTGCCTCACTGGCAGTGCTAGTGTGGAGGGTGATTGAGGTCCTAGTTCTTACGGTACCCTCACTGGCAGTCAAGACGAACGTCTTGATGGAGGTGCTTCAACCAGGAGTTGCCCCCACCAAATTTTTCTCCCATTTAGTGAAGCAATTACTAATGTCCGACATGGGGTGTGGTCCAAGCCCTGCACAGGGTCTCCTGTGCACAGGACAATTGTCCGCCGCCATTGCCCTAACCCAAGGGACCTCAATTTCCTCACTCAGCACCCCACCCCGGAGAGCTTGGTGGTCCAGGCCTCCACCTCCAAAGTTAACCCCAGCGTATTCCCTTCCATTCCATTGGACAGGGAATCCAAAAGGCTGGATACCTTTAGAAAGAGGATGTTCACTTCTGCCAGCCTGGCACTGCGTTCAGTGAACACTGCTTGCTTCTTGGGCCGATACTCCTATACCATGTGGGACTCGGTTGCGCAAGTGCTACCCATAGTTTCGGAGGAGTCCTGAGCTATGCTCTCTCAAGCAATTGCTGATTTGAGGAATACAACCAAGTTCCTCATACAATGTGGGCTGATTACGGCTGACTCGTTTGACAGAGCGATTTCATCATTGTGGTTGTTAGGCACCTCGCCTGGCTGAGACCAACTGACTTTTCAGGGATGTCCAGGCCTTGCTCATGGACATGTCCTTTTGATTGTTTGGAGACATGGCAGACTCAGCACTTGAGTGCTTTAAGGATAGTAGAGCTACGGGCAGGTCCTCGGGCCTTTCCATGGCCCCTCGCCAACTCCAGTCTTCCTTCTTCCCCTTTCGTGGCCACTGGAGGGGCTTCCAACCACGTCTTTCTCACCCACCCACTGCGGCAAGCAAATCGCACAATCTTTTAGTGGCCTGGGATGCGGTTTCACAGACCACGTGGGACAGGCAGCCAGAGTTTGAGTCAGTCCACCACCACCACCACCACCACCCCCTCACCAACCCCCCTACTCCTGGCGGCCGAAGCCTCAAAACCTCTTTAGTATGTCCTCCAACCACCATGTATATCTGGTGGGGGCTGGATATGCCATCACCTGCACCACTTGAGGTAATTAACATCCAAGTGTTGAGTTTTAAAGCTAGTCCAAAGGTGCTACTTCTTCCCCTTGTAACCACCCCCCACACCCACTGATTTCACCTACCTATGACAAATTGACTGAGGACCACCTCTCATTGCTTCATCAGGAGGTGTTAGCTCTCTTGGCTTAGGGAGCTATAGAGAAGGTGCCGACATCAGAAACCTACTTCTGGTTGCTATTCCAGCTACTTTCTGGTGCTCAAGAAGGACAGAGACCTTTGTCCTATTTTAGACCTGCGAGACTCGATGGTATCGCTGGACTTACAGGATTCTTATGTTCACCTTCCTATCCACAGTCGTTACCTGCGGTTCACCGTCGCCCAAGAGCACTTTCAGTTTGCCGTGCTCTCCTTTGAACTTACCGTTGCCCCTCGAGTGTTCAAAAAAGTGATGGCGGTGGTTGCTGCTCATCTGCAGAGGTCAGGAATTCCAGTCTTTCTTTATCTGGATGATTGGCTGTTGAAGGCAAGCTCACCTCTGGCAGTTGTTGCCTACCTTCAGACTATGGCAAACCTTCTACACTCGCTGGGGTTCGCTATCAACGTGCCGAAGTCACACCTGACTCCCTCTCAGATGCTCCCTTTTATCAGCTTTGTTCTGGACTCAGTGCAGCTTCAGACCTATTCTCCAGGATATTCATGCTATGACACTGATGTGTCGGCCTCCATCCTGGATTTTGGTGAGACTGGCTCTGAGGCTGTCGGGCCTCATGACCTCCTGCATTGTGACACTTGCCCATTGACATATGAGGGCTCTGAAGTGGAACTTGAAGTTCCAGTGGGCACCGCATCAGGGTAATCTCACTGACATGGTTCGTATCTCAGAGGGAACTGCAAAAGACCTGCAGTGGTGGCTAACGAACCGCGATTGGGGACAGTGGAAGACCCCTCACCCTTCCTCAATCAGAGCCTGGGAGAGGTGGAGATCAGAGGACTCTAATTTCTGGTAGAATCTGGACTTAACATAAATCTGTTAGAGCTCTGAGCGAACAAGCTGGCATTGAAGGCCTTTCTTTCTTCAGTCAGGGGAAGGCTGGTACAGGTGGTCAAGGTCCACACCACCACTGTGTGATATTGCAACAAACAGGGTAGAGTGGGGTTGTGGAGCCTTTGTCAAGAGGTGCCGCACCTCTGGACATCGTTTAAAGGGAACATTGGTTAACTAGGATATAAATCTTTTTAAGAAAGTGAAAAATCGTCTGTATTATGAAGACAACGAAAAAAAACTGATTTTACCAAAGCACATACTTAGGCAAAAAAAGAGTGAACATCTTAGAGACCTTGGGTGATAGGCGCTCTATAAGTATAAATTAAATACAAATACAACATCTCTTGCAATTCCGTTATTTGTTGCATCATATATATAAACGTTATATTTAGAGAGAGATCTGGTGCTCATGCTATAAGTGACATGGAAGGTGCGGTGCAAAGTGCTAGACGAAACAAAACAACGTGAATCACTATTAAAAAGACATATGACTCCTGCCTGTACAAGGCTTCTGGCGTGGAAAACGTGCTGAGTTGACACCTATATAGGCACCACAAATATCACTTTTGGCGCGGACGATGCTGACGACGCCACTCGGAGCCGAATGACCCCACCTACCGGCACGCATAGGTACTGCTCACTAAAAATTACTGGATCCAGTCTAACGCCTGGGGAATATTCTAAGGTAAGGAATTGGACATTTATTAGAAGCATTCCAAAAACACATCTCATAAATGGTGGGTTCTTCCACAGCTTTTTAGGGAGCACCTCATGTAAGACCACGATTCAGATCAGAGGAACTTCTGCCAAACACATGCCTCTCCCAAAGATAACTTTTTGGATTTTATGTCTGAAATTGTTGTTTCAGCACAGTCAGTATTTGCCTAAGTAGAACTCGTACTAATAATCCTCAATTGGAGATGGCCAAGGAGGGAAAAGTGGTGGAAAAGTCAACACTTTACTTAGATACTTTGGTGCAATGCCAGTCATCAAGCCTGAATGCTACCAAAAGAAACGTCTGATGTAAGATAACCAATTCCAAGAGGAAATGGGCCACAAAAATGGAGGCACAAAGTCACTACTCTGAGCAAGCTGGCTTTAAATGTTCTTTCGGAAGGAATCACAAGTGATGTTAATCAGATCTCTTTTCTATTCTTTTCTATTCCAACACAAGTAGATATTAGAATGAGGACAGATGTACCAGAGCTTAATGTTCCATTTCCTTTTCACCCTCTTAGAGTTACAGATTTGTTTGTTAATGAAACATCAGTTGATATATAACAGGGACACTGACCAGTTTGTTGCCCAAATGGGACCGTCTAGCCAGCTAAAGTAGCTCGTGAACCACTGGTAGCTCTCTGGCTACTTGTAAGTAGCTCTCATGTGTACAGCCCAGCCTGCAAAATTAGAAGCTTTCGCTTGGTTGAATTTGTATAATCAAAATTGGAAATCTTCTATTACAGTTGAAAATGTGTTTATTTTCAGAACTCATATGATAATATTTAAGAAAAATTATTAAATTCACAAAATAGATTTAAAGCTGACACTTGAGTGATAAATTATGGCGCATTAGGGAGACATATTACTCATTCTGGTGGTGCCAGGGGTGTTACAGTTATGACTAATGTATTACCCATGAGGCATTGTAAATTGATGTGTTTTTTTATATAACTGCTGGAAATCTTGCCTTATGTGATCGCTTCTGACAATCTTGTATGGGATCACCCTAATGTGATCTTGTCTGATGTGACCACTTTTATAACACTAATAATATTATTAGCTCGGGGTGATTTTCATTGAACATAGCTACTCTTGTCAGAAATAGTTGGAGTCATCGTGCTCTTGGCTTTACTCACATCTTTTACCACATGGTGGCTGACCTTGGTGAATCTGTCATAAATCATGACCGTGTTTGCCTCCTACTGTAATGGGAGCAAAGCCATTACCATATTAATAATTTTATTGTGGGGGTAGGGGTTCTTATGTAGGTAGCAGGACATTGTTGGAAGCTCCTCATTCACTAAACACCCCTTGTTTCACGCTTCCACATCTCCTCCCTCTCTGACGCATTCGTAACGGCTTAATTGTATAAATAGTTGAAAAGTCTTGCAGTGGCATGTACACATAGCCTGTATAAATAAGCCACCATTAGAACTACTGCATGTTAGGGTGTGCATATACAAAGATTTTATATTCAAGCCTACAAAAAGGAGTGCTTCAAATCATTAAATGGATAACTGAAATTGTGAGCCATTGGTAGTATTCTCTCAGCGCTTCTCGTAAGAAGCTTGAACAAAGTGCATCCACAACACTGAAGATGTACCAGAATCAGCATTGAATAAACCACATCTTTCTAGGAAAACAGTGCCCATTTAACAACTGGTGTGCTTAAGAATAACGTGTTGTGTACTTTGAGATCACTGTTAATCTGTTGATTATTTGTGACAACATGTATAGACACTTCATGTTAATAAAGGTCTTTGAATCACCACCTTTGAGAATTTACTTCTGTAGCTTCTGAAAGCTTTCCTTTGCTGGGTTTTTCACTTGACAGTTCTCAAACAAGAAATGTTAAGTTTACATAAAATTCTTCCAGATGTCGCTGTTTCTGCTAAGACATATTTGGTATACCTTTGTTCACAAGCTAGACACCATCTTTACATTAAAAAGTGTGTGTGTGTGTGTGTGTGTGTGTGTGTGTGTGTGTGTGTGTGTGTGTGTGTGTGTGTGTGTGTGTGTGTGTGTGTGTGTGTGTGTGTGTGTGTGTGTGTGTGTGTGTGTGTGTGTGTGTGTGTGTGTGTGTGTGTGTGTGTGTGTGTGTGTGTGTGTGTGTGTGTGTGTGTGTGTGTGTGTGTGTGTGTGTGTGTGTGTGTGTGTGTGTGTGTGTGTGTGTGTGTGTGTGTGTGTGTGTGTGTGTGTGTGTGTGTGTGTGTGTGTGTGTGTGTGTGTGTGTGTGTGTGTGTGTGTGTGTGTGTGTGTGTGTGTATACACGTGTGTACACACACACAGATTAGATGTGGCTGTCTCAAACTTAAATATGTACATTGGTACAGTCATGGTCACATCACATTAAATATTTTGAGACTATCTTGAGGTATTGACAATGGATATCCTTCCCAATGATTCCTCACCATGAAATCTTCACAGGCTTCAGGCTGGATCTGGAAGATTTTTCAGCAATTCCTGTTCATCAACTTCAGGTAGCATTGGTGCAACGCTGGATACAGGTCTGCAGGATGTAATTGTTGTAAGTCATGAAGCAGGTGTATAAAATGCTGATATGTGCTGGTAAAGTAGGTTCCTTTTTACAGATGCAGGGATACAGAGCCCACTTAATTTGTCTTGGTTGTATTTCATTTGTTTTCTTGTCGTTTGAACAACTCTACTCAGTTCTGTATTCTTCAAAGTTTTCTTGGTTTAAACCCTGTGGAGTAATCAGCCTTTGATAATGAAGTAGGCATATAACACCCTTTACCTTCATACAACTAAATGGCATCCATGAGAGGCAGGCCAAAATCTTTATGACCTCACATAGGAAGGCTTCAAAATCTAAGTTAAAATTCCATGCTTTGCCAGGTCTCCTTAAAAACGTAGACTCGTTCATTTTGATCCAGCCTTCCTCATATTATACTCAACACCAGAGAACATTGTAATGCAGTTGTTCCTAGCAAAATAAAAGCCTGCTAGCTTTTCTTCAGGTAGCTGGCAAAGGGAGAGGAAGAGATTGGATATAATCAGATGCAAAGCCTTAAACAGCATGCAATCCAACGTGTATTATGACACCATATTCACATGCCAAGTGAGAAATGGTTGGCTTACGTATCAAGTTGGTTGGATCATGTGCATGACCTAGTTTTGCAGATGTTAATTGATAGGCGGTGCCCACCAAAGTGGACAGTATTGTTGCTGGGGCACAGTCAGTGGGATTTGGAGTTGTGCTTGGTCATCAGGAATAGATGCATTTAGCCTGTCGTCTGGTAATGCACAATACAGGTTAGTGGATATGCCCTGTTGATAATGTAAGCTTCTCCAAAAGGGGATATTGTATGCCTTTGCCAGAGAGAGGGAGGCTCTGCTTTTCAAGATATTTCATAGCTCCCAAGAACGATGAAAGTCTTTGTCCAATCTTTTGCCCAAGTTCATAATGAAACAGAAGTGTAAATGGGTACCCTCTTGTAGAGTCTTAAGCACTTTATTTTCAAGACAGGGTGGTCTATTTAGATATACACTTTCACATTCTGGTTTCGGCATGTCACAGGAAGTTTCTGAAGCTCACAGTAGGAGACGAACACTTTCAACTTGCTGGCCTATGCTTTGGCCTGTCTTCAGCACCAGTGATCTTCACCAGTGTGACAAAGGATGTAGTAGCCTATTTCCACAGGTAAGGCATACATGTCTACCCTACCTAGAAAGTTGTTTGGTTAAGGTGAAGTTACCAGAGGAGGTCCTCTGAGACATGCATTCTACAATCACCCTTTTGCATGAACTGGTTTTCTCCATTATCCAATCCACAACTGCATTCATGCCTGTGAATAAAGCTCATCTAGACATTACTCGACATTGCCCAAGAAGTAGCTTTCACTTCTCTCCGACCCCACTTTGAAGAGAGCACACTGTATTTAGAACACATTCAAGCAATACATTAAAAAGATGTGTTTTTTAATATGTACAGTAGGCCCCATGGATTTGTATATCTTGTTCCAAACGTGGTCTGTGCATGTAACATCTATAATGGAATCCAATTAATCTTCTATAACATCTTGTTGTCAAGATATAGCGGTCTTCTGCATTGACAAGGCAACTAAAATGGTGGCACCGGAGGGGCAGGATTTGTCTATGGGAAGCACTCTGTATGCTCATTCCTTCGCTGCCCACTGGGATGGCAGTTCACCTGGAAGAAAGCTCGACCACTGGCGACCAGTAAACGGACCGCAACATATTGACTGCCTAGAAATAGGCCATGGGCTGCACTCTGAACATTGTATAGGAAGTACAAGTTCACAAAATCACTGTTGCTAAGCTCTATATCCGTAAGATCCACACTATGATAAGGAATTTGGCTATAGCTAATACTTGACTTTTGTTAGCCTTATTTTGTGATGCTACATTGAGAGTGCTTTATGGTGAGTAATTGACAGGAAGAAGTATTCACTACAACAGCAAGTAATTTATGTTTGTTCAAGTTATTTATGATGGGTATACCGTCTGTCTTCTTCCTAATAGCAAGATATATATATACACACAGTTGTCAGCCCACACACCACAAGGCATTGCAAATACCAGATGATGTGCCCTACAAATACCATCTAGCAGCATAAGCATTCTAAAATGACAAAATAAACATTTTGAAGTTCCTTAAATTAAATACTGACCACAGTAAAGGTGGATGATACACATGTATTCTCAAATGCCAAGAATTAAGTGGAGCTAACTTAATGTCTGCCAGACTATAGTGCAGCTGATTAAACCATGTAAGTCATTCCCATAAAAGGATGTATTTTTGGGAATTAGGTCAACTATGTATATCATTTTTTAAGTGATTTTGGGGTGGAGTTTAATGGGGAATGGTGCAAAAATCAGGGTGAGCCAGGATTAGTAATTGTACCCAAATTAGATTTAAAAGGGCAAAATCTTCAGTCATGGAAAGAAAATAAGTGACTTACCTTCAAATGTAGTTGTCCAGTATTGGAATATTTCATAGATTCACAAGCTTGAATCATTCCCCATCATCAAGATGGGAGTCCAACTGTACCTTAGAAAAGCAATGCAATGCAGGTATAGACTAGAAAGACCCCAGGACCTTAAATTTAGTAATCTGTCATTTTTTATTTTTTTTAAAAGACCAAACTTAAGGTTCAAGCAATCAGGTTGCCTCACCTTCGGAACACTCCTGTGAGAAGCCCCAGTCCTTCAGATTTTTAGAGCACCAGTGTAAATAAACACCAACTGAAAGAGAACGTGTGCTTCCCAGAAGAGGGTCTGTTGCAAATGAATCTATGAAAGATTCCAATACTTGAGAACTACATTCACAGGTAAGTAACTTATTTTCTTACTCCAGTATTGGATCATGTATAGATTCACATGCTTGAGTCATAATAAATGGCAGTTGAGAAGCACATTTTGTCACATAATGCGAAACATACATATAAGAAAATATGTATATGTATACATATCTGTGTACTGCAAGACAGATAAAATATCCTTTCAGGGGGAAAAAAGCCACACACACACACATATATATATACATATATATACATATATATATATATATATAGCGCTAGCGCTTAGGCATATACCTTTAAGGAGCGGGACACTGAGCGACCTATCAGGAAGAGTTGGAATATATACCTGCGCCATACGAACCTTCCTGAATCATTTGCATCCCAGGCGCTGAGGAAGGCAGACAATACGCCGAAATGCATTCGCCGAGTGGGGATGATGGAGGACCGAGACTTACCCCTGTGTGTGAATAAAGCCGTTTCCAAACTGTTCCCCAGCTGTTGGTCTCTTCACTTTTGCTTCGGTGGAGGTGTGGAGTTGGATATTTCAGCGCGGGTTCCAGCAACGCGCTAAGAGGCCCCCGCTTTGAAAAGTTGGTTCTGGACAGCTGGAGAAAACGGATTCAATCCGGGTTACCGGAATCACCAGAGCCCCCCTGCCAGTTCGGGACTTGTTATGGCGGTGTAGGGGTCATTCAGCCTCACATTGGGTAAGGTTTGATTTCTGCCTTGCCCCTGTCCAAAAAGTTCCCGTTGTCAGCAGGGTGAAGCGGTATGGGGACGTAAGGAGGCGGCGTGTTTCATGCACATGGGAATAAGGAAGGTTCCCCTCAGCTATTTTGTGGACCCGCCCCAGGCAACAGCCTCCAGACACAAAGATGAATAATGCATCCTGGGACTGGTAGGAATTAAGACAAGCAACGAACTACCAGGGCTGCTAGCGCTTAGGCATATACCTTTAAGGAGCGGGACACTGAGCGACCTATCAGGAAGAGTTGGAATATATACCTGCGCCATACGAACCTTCCTGATTGATCCCAGGCGCTGAGGAAGGCAGACAATACGCCGAAATGCATTCGCCGAGTGGGGATGATGGAGGACCGAGACTTACCCCTGTGTGTGAATAAAGCCGTTTCCAAACTGTTCCCCAGCTGTTGGTCTCTTCACTTTTGCTTTGGTGGAGGTGTGGAGTTGGATATATATATATATTGCACAAATCTCCTCGAAGGAAGAAAAAGTCGGCACTCACGAAGTTTATCCCACTCTTCTTTTATTTTCTTGTGATCACCCCAGCATAGCAAAAATTAAACCAACGCGTTTCGCAAACCGTGAACAAGCAACGTTCATTTGCGAAACGCGTTGGTTTAATTTTTGCTATGCTGGAGTGATCACAAGAAAATAAAAGAAGAGTGGGATAAACTTCGTGAGTGCCGACTTTTTCTTCCTTCGAGGAGATTTGTGCAATAATTTCAAGCGGGGCTCTGCTTGGTAGTCGTGCACCGGTAAAAAGAGCGCCATTGGACTGGAAATTTGAGCCGGATTTGTGAATATATATATATATATATATATATATATATATATATAATGTGCGCAACAGTAAGAGGATGGCGGGAAGGTACTAGCTCACCTTCACTGGAAAAAGTGCTGTATTACTGCTTGGCCCACAGTTACATCACTGTGAACTGCCAATTCCAAGTAGTAGTGCTGCGTAAAGGTGTCTGTTTTCCAGTTAGCTGCCCGGCAAATCTGTGACACATTGGCAAACTACGCCATTGACGTAGATATAGTTCTTGTAGAATGGACATGCACAGATGTGCTTAATGCTTTGCCTGCTTTCCGGTGACAGAAGTGAATGGTGCTGGATATCCATCTAGCAATGACCTGTTTCAAAATAGGATATCCTTTCCTTGGAGCGCTGACTGCTACAAATAATTGATTGCGAAAGCCCTTTGTTTTATCCAAGTAGAACGCTAAACATCTCTTGACATCTAAAGAGTGAAGTTCCCTTTCATCTGGCGTCTTAGAATCAAGAAACAACGTTTTAAGAACTAAAGGCTCACTGAGGTGGAATTCTGAAGGGACTTTAGGAATAAACTTGGAGTTTGTGTGAAGCATCACCCTGTCATCCCTAAATTGAAGGAAAGGCTCTTGGATAGTGAGAGCTTGTATCTCACTGACTCTCTTGGCTGATGTTAAGGCCCGTAGGGGAGCTACCTTCCATGATAGGAATTGATGTCCGCCCTGTGAATGGGCTCAAAGGGATCTTTCATGAGTTGTAAAAGTACAATGTTGAGTTGCCAGAGTGGAGGAGGATGATAGACTATGAATAATCTGTTAAGAAACTGCTTCACGAGTCTGGAAGACCATAATGAAGGTGATGTAGATGATTGCCATGAAGCGGAAGATGGCTGCTAAATAAACTTTACTGGATGCATGAGCCAGTCACGATTTCAACAAGTGCAGGAGATAAGGTAGAATTTCTTCTGGAGAAGAGGTAAGTGGATGAACTTTAGCAGTTTGGCACCAAATGCAAAATCTTTTCCACTTGAGGCGATAGGTTATAGTTCGTACTGTCTGGATGAGCTCTGGCTAATGTGTCCCTGCAGTCTGGTGGGATGTTTTAAGTATGCAAATTTGTAGAACTCAGGAGCATGGCTGACAAGTGAAGTGACTTGGGACCCAGGGGCAGCACTTGGCCCTGGTTCATTGTCAGAGGAGATGATATCGGTTTGAACTGAATGTGGATCCTCTCTGAGAGAAGGAGTAACGCCACAAACCAATGTTGGCATGGTTACATTGGCACTATGAGAATTATCCTGCAGGGGTTGGCCTTCATTTTCATGAGGACTCTTGGGAGGAGAGGAATCGGAGGAAAGGTATAAGCAAAGGTTCCGGACCATTCCCCCATGACCCCGGATGAGGATGCCAGCCTGCGAAGAGCTGGCATTTCCGGTTCTGGGGGGGGGTTGCGAATAGATCCATATTCGGTTTGCCCCACTGGAGAAAGACATTGTTGACGGTCCTCAGATCAATTTCCCATTCGTGACAAGATGTCCTCAGTCTGCTGAGAGTATCAGCTATGGTATTTTGCTTTCCGGGGACATGTTCTGCTTGTAGCTGTACTTTGTAGTGGATAGACAACTCCCAAATGCCTTGCGCTGCCTGGGAAAGCAAGTGAGATCTCATGCCATCCTGCTTGTTGATTTAGTGCATTGTGGTTGTATTGTCCGTGCAGATGAGCACTATAGAATTCCGTATTCAGAGAAGGAACGCCTGCAGGCTAGATGTACTACCTTGAGTTCTAGCAGATTGCTGTGTAGATGAAGCTGAGAAGATTCACATTTGCCACTGACTTTAAGATCTTTGAGATAAGCTTCCTATCCCTCTAGGGAAGCATCAGTTGTGATGTCTAAATGAGAAGTGTGAGGAAAAAACGGCAGGCCGATTGAGAGATGTTCTTGCCAGGTCCACCAGTATAGGGCATTGACCATGCCCGGGTGACCTGGATGAAGATCCTGTCACTTGTATCAATTGCCTGTCAATTCCTCTTGCAGCAGACACATCTGCAGATGGCAGAATGGAACTAGAGGAATGCAAGATGATCTCCCTTAAGCTAAACACTAATAAGACGGAGGTTAGGATCCTGTGAAAGAATCCCCAACTCTGGGGCCCTCAGCATTGGTCGGAATCATTAGGGCCTTCTCCTGCCCTGTTCCCTAAGTTTAAAAATTTGGGATTTGTATTGGATAAGAATCTTCCCATGAAGCTGCAGGTGATCAAGATTACTGCTACCTGTTTTGCTGTGCGCAAGTGGTTGAAAAAGATCATCTGGATGATTCCCTAAACAGCCCAAAGGACTATGATACAAGCCTTAATCTTGTCAAGTTTGGACTATGGTAATGTCTTGTACTTGGGTATAGATCAAACATCCATCCGAAGCTTACAGATAGTTCAAAATTCAGCTGCTAGACCCCTTTACAGGGTCCCAAAGCACACCTTGGTCTCTCACCTTCTCTAAAAACTCCACTGGCCAAAAGTTTTAAAGCGCATTCAATTCAAAGCCCTGTGCTACATCTTCAAAACCAGAGCTGGAGCAGGCCCACTCTACATACAGTATCTGGTGGTGCCTTATCAGCCCACACACAAGCTGAGATCTTAGAACCTGGCCCTGTGCCAAGATTTTGCTTGGCTCGCATTAGAGGTTGCATCTTCTCTGTTCTGGGTCCGAAACTGGGGAACTCCCTTCCTGAGTCCCTGAGAAACTGCACTTCCTAACCTGCATTCCGTAAAGGCCTGGCAGTTTTAAGCTGTTAATCTTCACTTTTGCTCAGCGATGGTAACCCCTTTCTTGGGTTGGTGTGCGCTTTACATGTTTTTAAATAATAATATCACCTATAGGAGGGACTTGTAGAGGCGAACAGAAAGTGACTTTTTCTTTGCACCAAATTTGCCAGTCATAAATTTTAGTTGTCTATCTGGTGTGAGGGACGTTTTGTTGAGCGTTGTATCCAGCATGGTCCCCAACAATGTATGTTTTGTGATGGATGTAGAGTAGACTTTTCTGGGTTCAGATTGAGGCCCAGCTGTCTGAAGAGGTTCATGCAGGCTGTTTTTGACATTTGTGTGGCTGATTGGAAGGTGCCTTGACCAACAAGTTATCAAGGTAAGGGAACACTTGATGTTTGTATTGTCTCAGAATACATGCTACGGGTGCCAAGCACTTCGTGAAGCTGCGAGGGCGGATTTCAGGCCAAAGGAATGCCCCTTAATTGATAGTGGCCGTCGGCTACTATGAATCTTACATAGGTTCTGTGTTTTGGTTGAATGGGAAAATGAAAATATGCATCTGCCGATCAAGGGTTGACATAAAGTCTCATTGGTTTAGGAGCTGCAGTGTTACCATGCGGAATGACTGTTTCCTGAGAAAGGTTTTCAGGTTTTTCAGGTCCAGAATCGGTCGACACTGCGTTCATTTCTTGCCGACCATGAAGAAGAGGGAATAGAAATCTTTTTCTTTGTGGGCTACAGTAACTCTCTCTGCACCTCCTTTTTCAGCATGGTTTTGACCTCCAAATGAGGAGTCGCAGATGTTTTTGCATGGAGGTTTGAGTCAGGGTTGGAGGCGGTGTTAGGATGAACTCCAATGTATGGCCGAATTAAACAAGGTCTAAGATCCATTGGTAGGTTATTTCTTGCCAGCATTGAAGGTGATTGGTTAATCTCCCTCCTAGCTGGGATGGAGATAGCAGGGAAGTAGCCGCTGCCTGTAACCTGTCATTGACAGTGGCTGGTGTCTTTTCCTGGCCATCCCAATTTTCCCTTGGAAAGGTTCTGGCATAGGATGACTGTGGTGGCTGCCTCTGCTGGTATTGGGGATGGAACTGCTGATTAAATCTGGAATATGAGGGATCCTGATAGTGCTGGTAGCCTTCTCTATAAGAGGGATATCCTCTCCCCTGAGCGTCTCGTAAAATTGCAAGGTCCCCAATGATTGGACAGGACTGTGTCGGATTTGGTGGCCTGGGGTACCTCATCCCCATGCTTGCCGAAAAGGGCTTCTCCATCTTAGGGAGGTCTAAGATTTTATTTTTAACCTCTGCCCGAAAAGAGGTAGCCTTGAGTCAACCTTGACACCTGAGCACTGCAGCACCTGCTAGCTGTTGGAACCCGGTAGTGGCAATGTCCATGGTGCAACTTATGATTTCGGACAATGTGCGCTCACCCTCCTGCAATATTTTCTTGGATTCCGCTTTGATATCCTCAGGAAGTTTGTCGAGGTATGGAGCAATGTCTGACCACATCTGGTGGTCATACCTTCCAAGAACTCCCAACACATTCACTACCCTTACAGTGAGTGCTGACATGGAGGGAAAAAGTTTCCCAATATTGTCAAGGCGCCTACCCTCTTTGTCTGGAAAGGCTGAAATAGGTGCCAAAGGGATTTTGGACCGGCACTGGGCTGCCTGTGTGGCAACAGAATCTGGCTTGGGGGCCCAGTGAGAACTGTGGGAGCATCTTCAGGAGCCTTGTATTTCTTGTCAAGGGATGGTAACACCACTGCTACTAAAGCTGGGGTCTTCATGACCTTTATGCCCTCGTCCCAGACTTAGTCAATAATTGGCACAGCCACGATGCTCTTGCGAAAGGGCTCTTTAAAGTCATACAGAAAACAGTCCTTTTGTTTTGTGGGCATTGGCAAATCGAACCTTCTTGCTGCCCTCTTAAGAAGGTTATGAAAGCATCCAGTATCTTCAGGAGGAGCATCCACAGGGGGTCGGTGTTGACGATGATGGCGTTGGTATCATGTAATCATCCCATTCTGCCTGAGTGCCCCAAGGCGCACCCTCTTTCTTATCATCATCTGAGGATGTGGGATCCTGTAGGAGAACCCTCTTTGAGGTGTGCTGTGCAGATTGAGGTTAAAGCAGTGACCGTGGAGCCTGTGGGGTTGAAGGCTGCATCGGTGAAGGCTTCGCCGGTGGAGAAGCATGCCTATTGAAAGGCGACGTTGGAGGGATATGCCTTTGATAGTAAGCATAAGCTGCAGGTCAAACACCAATGAAGGAAGCCAAACCATTTCTTCCTGGTACTGTTGATGGAATTGCTCGGAATTGCTCAAGAGCAGCATAGTAGCTCTGATCATAGTACTCCTCTTTGTCGTCGTCTTTGCATTTGACGTAAAACTGAGAAGGACTGTGCGCAGCGCCAAAGGGGCCGTCGTCCATCATCTTCATCTAGAAGGTGAGTAGGCAGTAATAGTGACACCTTACTCCGAGAAGTATGAGCAGAGGTGAGATGTCTGGATTTTTCATGCTTTGGTTATTTTTCTCTCGTCGATAGTCGTCAAGGAGGCCGTCGAAAAAGATGTCGTGGAGGCCATAGACAGTATTCTCAGCATCTACACCATGGAAGCTTGTTTTGTCGTTGATGGCGGTGTCTTCGTTGACAGAGGTGTCATCGTCAATGGGAGTTTCTTCGCTGACAACGCGAAGGTCGTCACTTTCAATAGTGGGGCCGTCATCGAGATCGTCATTGACGCATGAACAATCTTCATCATCGATGAAATTGGTGTCTTGCTCGTTGCCACAAAGGTCGTTGTCGAGAAGGACGAGGCCGACTATAATGTGAAAACGGGGCTATTGACGGTGCAGACAAAGATTTTCTCATTGATGATCTTTCAGTTGACAGGGCAGAAGATGGCTTCTTAAAGGTATGAAGTACCTTAGGTGGAGGAGCAGGAGGCTCAGAGCTCGTTTTGGGAGGTCTTTTTCAGGAGGAAATTATATAATTTTTCTCTTTTTGTTTTGAAGAGACCTCAACTTGTGGCGACTTATATGGGTTGTGCTCCTTGTGAGACCTATGAGAAGTGTTTTGGAGGGTTTTCTAGGTGGCTTCTGAGAAGAGTGAGACTGAAAAATATCTTTCTGTCTTCTGAGACCTCCTTGAGGAAGATGAAGAATCCTTACTGGCCTCATCCTCTGACAGAGGTTGTTTCTTGGTTTTAAGCTACTGCACCCATAGCAACAGCCTCCCTTCACGGTCTTTCAGTTGAAAAGGTATTGTGTGATGGCCTTGTGTGATGGATAAAGGCAGTATATGCACTCGGGATAAGGGTTATCCGAATAAAGCCTCTTTTTACCACAAGACCTTTCTGACATGGTAAAAGTCAGATTTGGAGCAAGAAAAATAGATATACTGATTATAATTGTGTTTGTTGGTACAACCCAGCTGATGAATTTATGCCCAAAGTAACCCATTATAAGATGGCCGCCATGTCCATATTTAATTAGTCTCTCTTTTGTGTTTACTTAACATCAAATTGACGTCAATGTGTTTTTTTATATAAACTGTTATATGAATTTGGCGCGAGTTGCAGTAGAGGAAGGCGCGAAGCCGAAACGCGTCCTGCTTTGATTTTGAATAAACCTTTAAGAAAGTCCACATAACGAGTTACTGAGTGCCGTCCATTCTTTTACGAATGTGAAAGGAGTTTGGAGCGTTAATATATATATATATAATATATACCACAAAAGAATGTCACATCAAGAAAGAATCAGCTCGACCCCAACTATATATATATATATATACACACATATCTATCTATCTCTCTCTCTCTCTCTCTCTCTCTCTCTCTCTCTCTCTCTCTCTCTCTCTCTCTCTCTCTCTCTCTCTCTCTCTCTCTCTCACTCTCTCTCTCTCACTCTCTCACTCTCTCACTCTCTCACTCTCTCACTCTCACTCTCTCACTCTCTCTCTCTCTCTCTCTCTCTCTCACACACACACACACACACACACACACACACACACACACACACAATCTCATCCTGAAAATCTTCTTGTATGACTAGAACCGAGCAGAGGTCAGAGGAGACTCCCTCATGGCATGCAGTAGAAAATCTCACAGAAGTGGGGCAATCTAATTGGGTGAAATCTAAGTTTGGTCTCTTTTCTAAAAACAACAAGGACTATGATATGTTATTAAACTGAAGGGCTTGGGGCCTTTCTAGTCTATACCTGTCATTGCATTGCTTTTCTAAGGTACTGGGAGACTCCCATCTCGACAACAGGGAATGATTTAAGCATGTGGATCTATGAAAGATCCAATACTGGAGTAAGCTGAACATCTTATGGATGGCTTGGGTATTTTCTCCCTTCACTCTTTCAAGTGAAAAGCTTTTCGAGCTGTATAACCAAATCCTGCTTAATTGCATGCAAACCTGACATCATTTAAGACTTGTACTGTTGGGAAATAGTTACTCTTGCTAAGAAATGGTTTACTTGTGAATGGAGGAACGTAAAAGTTATGTAACACCTGCCATTCGTAGATGGCAGAAAACAGGTTTGCCAATTCAATCCAATTGACTTAGAGTAGTGCTTGTTTGCTAACTAAAGAGCTGTTAAACAGAAATTCCTAAAGAAATATTTAATAGAAATCTACGATGAATCGCACACCGCTAGCCTCTCCTCCGGATCGCCCCTAAGCACTCTGGTATGTGAAGTGCGTGTAGTTTGAAGAGTTGAAACAAAGTTCGTAAGTGATTCACCAAAGTTGGTGCAAGTAAGTACTTGTTGTTCCCAAGATCTCTAGACCCGAGACATGGCCCGGGTTTTGGGATAGTTTCCCTCATCAGTAGAGAAAGTATTTGGGGTGGATGAGAAGGCCGCCAAGTAACCGTCACAGGCCTCGATGCCTCTCCGGCATTAAATATTTAATACCCTGAAGAAGATCGGCTGCCACAAAAATGGCGGCTGTCAGCCAGACTCATTTTCTTTATACATTTCTTCTGTAAGATAGCCTGAGTAAGAGTCAGCATTGATGGAACTGCAGCAAATTACTGAGCAACATCTGAGGTCCGTTATCTACCAGCCACAGCACTATAATTTCTGGATCTATTTAATTTAGGAACCAGGGCTTAGTTCCATCTACTGCCTAATCCAGTTTTATCACTGCTTTCACCTGGCATCTATTACATCTCAGGAGGTTCAAGTCTTTGAGAGTGTGGATGTCACCAACTACCCTGCGTTACATTTATTATCCAGGAACATGACAGCTTGATCTCCTCAGCAATTGCTGAAATGATCCATAAAGGAGCATGGATAACACTGATGGAAAAAGCACTACTTGGATCCTGCACATCGAGACAGTTTTTCGCCCCTTGTCAGTGCTCTTTTGTTGGCCAGGATTTTGTGAAAAGTAGTGACCTTTAAAATATATCAACATCTTGAAGACCATTCCTTACTAGGTTATAGGCAGTTGAGCTTTCACCCAGAAAGAGGATCCAAATTGCTCTTCTGGAAGTTGAGGAACAGCTGTGTTGACTTGCTAAAAAGATCTGCAGCCTAGCGAACCTTCCTCAGTCTGTCCACTGCATTCGATTCCATTTACCAAGACATCCTGAGAAACTAGCTGTCCAAAGTTGTTTAGCATTGGATGGGTCAAGGATGTTCTAAAAGTCTGTCAGAGAGGTGAAGTGTGAAGATTAACTAACTCTACACTCCCAGGTGAATTTGCAGTGTGCATCAGTATTTCCCTTGTTCAGTGTCCTATTTAATATCAGTCTGCCCCCTCTCCACAGGTTGCTAACATATCTGGAGATAGGAGAAGCTTTCACATATAGGCTAGCGACACCTAGCTGTCCTGACTTACTACAAGCAACTTCTCAGAAGAGTCCTGAGAGCTAAATAAACAAGATAATGTAATGCAGACATACATGAGGAGTAACTAGCTGTCCCTCAACACCTCAAAACAGAATAGTGGTTGGTTTGCACCATATGATAAATAGGTCAGTGATTACAGCATTATGTTTTATTGAAGAATTTGAGAGTCCTACATCCAAGAGAGTAACAAGCATTTACAATGCAATGGGTCTCGCATGACTGAAAGTTTGAGCTATTGGCGTTGCACATAATAATGCAACGCCAATAGCTCAAACTTTCAACAATGCAAGACCTACTGAATTGTGGAGGGCGTTTGGGTGCATATTTTCAGAGAGAGCAATGGAGCAATAAAAGCACCCACCAGGAAAGCACTGTGTATAATGGGCTGCATTGATATTATAACCAGATATTTATTATCATTTGTTGTAATGGGGGGAAAACACAAAAGTAATATTATTTAAGTAAGTAATAAAGGGAGATAAAAGTAAATTAGGGAGGACAAAGGCTGTCTGAACATGCAAAATGCAGGGAGAGATGAAGATGGTGTTGTGCAGCTAACGCTGCATTAAAGTTCACTTTTACCCAGTTTGTGGTGTGCAAAGCACAAGAGCCGAGAGAGATGCTACCCTGCCTGGAAACGCCTACGGCTATTTACATGCAGATTCCGGGGCGGGAAGTGTTGTTGGGGCGAGCCGGGGAGATTTAGTAAAGTGCAAGCAGTGCCCTGAGCTGCTGCGAAAAGACACCCGCTACTCAGAGGGTACTCCACTCACTAACATAACAAACCTGACATGTTGCTTTCCCACCTGGACTGCACATGATAGACATAAACTGCAGAATAATGTATTGTGCACAATGGAAGTCTGCACAATCTCTGAGACATGGAAAATCGTGCTCCATAAAAGTTTGGAAATCCAAAAAAAGAACCTACTTCCTATCACTTTTGCTGCAACTTAATTTGATGCTTGGTGGATAACAAACTTCTGTAAAACTAAAAATTATCCCCCCCCCCCCACACTATGTACAAGAAAGTTGAAGCTTTGCTTATACGAACTAACAGTCAGACCCACAGTACCACCGGAGGCTTGTGCATTGCCGTTGCAGCTCTCTCAGTGGCTCTGAAGCTTCCTTGGAGTTAGTTAAGAGCGGTCTGCATGGTCTCTGACGGCATAACCTCTAGGTGAGAGCTGCCTCTCTTGTCTTGGTTGTGACCCCCTGCACTGGATTGCAGTGAGCCTCGAACCCTCCCGCCTGCGGGAGCTCTAGACTTAAGCTACCACCATGTTGCTCTGAAGGCGCCTAGTATGGAGAGCACGATGTCGGCTGGGGGAAGCGGGCCTTGGTTAAGGTAAAAATAGATCGGCTGCTGAAAGATAATTAAGGACAGCCCTGTGAAATCAGGTTTTTTAGCGCCTTTTGTAAATATAAAGTGTGACCTAAGCAGCTGTAGCTAAGGCGGGGAACGGGGGAGCAAGCGCCGCTGCCATTGTTAAAGTTAATGCGAACAATGCACGCTGTTGAGAAAAAGCGAATGATTTAGAAGTTAATATAGGCGAGCCACGCAGCACAAAACAAAGTTGCGCCCGCCATGTTAAATGTGAAGCGTGCTGTGGCGCATTGCACAAGCAGACATCATTAAAGTTAAAACGATGTCGCAGCTGCAGCAAACGCTTTTTTGTAAATATAAAGGTGCCACCATATTTTAAGTTAAAGCGCGGCATGGGGTGAGCGCTTTTTGTAAATATAAAGCGTGACCTTCTAAGCAGCTGTAGCCAAGGCGGGGCACAGGCGTGAAATGAAAACAAGTGTGCGCGCACTTAATAAGCCATGACGAGAGAGGAAAGCCCGATGGCGCCTCTGCTCATAACTGTGCGCGTAACTGCACGTGCAGCGCCATGCACTAGCTCAGGCGAGACCTAAAAAATATATTTATTTATTTTATTTATTTTGTCGGTTTTGTATAGCGCGAACAAGACCCTTGCGGGTATGAGAGCGCTTTACAGATCAAATATAGGTAATAGCATATAAACACATATAAATATAAATACAGTGGATTATATGGATACAGTACTGGGAACAATTAAAGATTAGCACATAGCTGCAGTAGCGTATAAGACAAGTTCAAGTGAATTTGGACATGAGAATCGATTTCACTTCTTTTTTGAAAAAGGCTGCAGATGGATGAAGTCTCGTTTCTGGGGGTAGAGCGTTCCATATCCTGGGGGCCATTCCTGAGAAGGTACTATTGTATGTTTTTTTTCTTGGAGAAATGTTGTGGTTTCAGTAGAAGGTCGTTAGAGCTCCTGGTAGACCTGTTGCCGCCTGATAGTACTAGTTTCTCCGCTAGGTATCTTGGGGTTTTGTAATGAAGTGCCTTATGTGTTTTTTACTGGATTCTGGCCTCAAAAGGTAGCCAGTTGAGGGCCTGAAGGTCAGGGGAAATGTGGCAGTTGCGTTAGGTGCCTGTGACGAGTCTAGCGGCTGTATTGATAGAGGCTCTGAGAGGAGCGGTCGTTGATTTGGGTAGACCACAGAGTGCGACACTCCCATAGTCAACTCAGGGAATTACTAGAGATTGAACTGCCTGTTTGAAGTCATTTGCGGGTATGAGGGTTTCAGTTTTCTTAGTGTGTTAATCTGAAAATGTGCACCCTTTGTTGCAGCCCTGATGTGTTTCAGCATGTTTAGTTTATCATCTATGGTTATTCCCAGAGATTTAGTGACATCAATGATGAGAGGTTGACCGTCTAGTGCCGTTAGGTGCTCCATCCACTCGCGGATGATAGTTGTTGGGTTGGAAGGGGCAATTAAGAGAATTCTGTTTTTAGTGTGTTTAGTTTTAAATGGTTCTTAGCTAGCCAGATCTGTGTATCTTGGAGCGCTGAGTGGCGTCTTTCCCAGCTCAAGATGGAATTACTTTCCCCTCTTTCGAAAAGATCTAGGATCCTATTTAGAGGTATGTGGTAAAAGGATATCTGCCGGAAGACGACAAAATGCCCTATTCTCCCACCTCTACACTCCCCTGCTTCGTTGGGTTTCTGTTCCTATTCCTCTCTCTCTCAAAGATCAGATCAATGCTCTAACCGACGTGACCAAATGTTGAGGTTATTGCATCCCCTGAATTGGACAATACCGGACATTTCTTAATGAACAAGAAAAAATTAGCTGTGATTAGCACTTTAGTTGACTAGTGCAGTAGTTTCTTCATAAATAGTCAGGATACGTTGCTCACTTCAGCAGATCCAAAATCCTGAAGTGAGAATAGTGTCCAGTATAGCCTAATTTTATTGTATTTCTCTTTCTTCAGGTTTTACAGTGGCTCCCAATTAAATCTAGGATTGTGTTTTGAGTTATTATGCTTACACAAAACACGGGGATACCACTGAATTATCTCCATTGACGTGTATGTCCCCAGCAGCAACAGGGTGTCTCCAGGGGCCACCTTACCTTGTGCAAAGTATTGCACTCTGCAAGGGATGGGAGGCAGTTATCTTCACTATAGTATCAAACCATGGAAAGCAACTGCACCAGGCATTAAGACAGATTACTGATCAGCAGTTGTTCAAGAACCAATTTAAAAACTGTACTCTGTCCAGATGCCTAGTTGGAAATTGTAGAACAAAACAATGCCAGCCAGGTAATAAATAAGTGCATTGGAATGCACCCCTCCCCATTTTTTAGAGTTTCTTTATCTGATAGAGACTACTAGCCGCAGATTCCTTCACATAGAATTATCCCCAGGCGTGAGACTGGATCCGGAAACTTTTTTGCCACAGCATCCCTGCGCACCATCACGCGACTCCGTCCAGGCGTCGTCCGAGCACGTGACGTCAGCGAGGTCACATAAGACCCGCCCCGGCGTGCCTACGCCAGTTTTTTCCTTTTCCGTGTGCAACACGGATCCGGTCCTTGCTACGGGCCTGTTTTGGGCCCTTTCTTCTCCATTCTTTCGGTGGAACAGTGTGCGACTGCCTTCAGGCTTCAAAACTTGTACGTTTTGTGGGCATCTTATGTCGGCGACGGACCCACACCTCATTTGTATGTGGTGTTTGGGGGAGATTCACTGCACCACCAACTGCAAGGCCTGTCAACCGTAGAAGCCGAAGTTGAGGTGGGAGCGCCGCATGAAACTTCTCTTGGTGCGTCTCTCCAGGTCGACGTCCTCCCCTCGGTCTGCTTCGGCGTACGGCTTCAGGTTTGGCCGTGAGGTTTGGCCGTGGTAGTCGTCCGCACCCTTCTCCGATGTCACGTGAGCATCGCTCCCCGGTGGGTATGTGTCACAGTTTGTTCACGGGGGATGGGTTCCGGCCTACCGGGGGCGTGGACTTTCCGCGAGTGATGCGGCCCGCGTGTCGTCCTATCCACCGTTTACCGTGTTGGGGCATCGAGAGTCCAGATGGAGACATACGCGGTGGCTTTGCAGGCCTCGCTGGCGTCTTCCCCTCCTGGGGCGTCGGCGGACCCCTCGCCTTGCGCAGGGCCCTCCGCGGCGCCGCCGGCGGCTCTGACCCCGGGACCGACTGGTTCGGATCCAGGCTTGAAGGGTGTGGTGCTGTTGGGGTGCGGCTCCTCTGGGGCACTTCCTTCAGGCCACAGCGTCTCTGCCTCGCCGCAAACTCCTGCGGGAGTCCCTGTGGTGTTGCGGGACGTCGCCGGGGTTCGGGTCGCATCCCCAAGCCCCTCTCGGTCCCTTGACAGGGTGGTCCTGTCTAAGGCCGAGGTGACGCCACTACGGTGCCGGCAGCATCTGGACCGTGTGAAGCCACAGGGGTCGGTGAACCCTCCCCGCCCCACTCCAGGTCGAGGCCGGGTGAGAACCCCTCGCCCCTCTCTGGGCCCCTCTCGTCCTTCCCCTCAGGCGGCCGCCTCAACGGGGGGCGAGTTAAAGGTGGAATCATCCTTGGCACCGCCTCATGGGTTGCCGAGCGATCTACACCTCATTTTGGGCCGCGGAGGGCTTCGTGTCACTCCCCAGGGCCGTCTTGTTCCCCCACAAGGATGACTAACTCGGTGGAGGTCGGGTCGGCGCCGCCCTGGGGCCAGTTTGGCTCCAGCCCCGCTCTCCGCTCCGGTCCCTGGTACGGGGCGACTGGGAGGAACCTTGTCTGGTGACGCTGGATGGTGCCGGCACTCCGCCAGCAGACTCTACGGCTCCGCACAGTGGTCGTGCAGCGGATTCGTCTTCGGACGCTCCTTCTCCGCAGGCAACCTGTATCTTGGTGTCATCCTCCCCGGAGACGGGTCGCCATGTGGTGTCTTTTTCACTGGCGTCGAAGGGTGGCTCCCCACCCTCCCTGAGGCAGAGGTGTTCGTCTGAAGAGCGGCAGGTCCCTCATTCTTCTGCTCCTTCTGACTTCCAGGTCTGGCCCTTGACCGCCCCGCTTGGCCTCGGGGACAGCCGCCTTAGTTTGCAGCCGTTGCCTAGAAGTTTGAAGTTTAAAGTAATTGTAGAGCGCTCTGTGGCCAAGCGGCTTCCTGGCGCTAGGAGATTTAGACGGTTACCAAAAGACGGGACACCAGGGAGTGGTTAAGACGGGAAGGCTTGGGAGAACAGATGTGTTTTAAGTGCCTTGTGAAAGTGTAGGTAAACAGGAATGGATCTGATGGTCAGGGGGAGGCTGTTCCAGAAGCGGGGGGCAAGGGTGGAAAATCTAGTCCCGCCTACTCTGGACTTGCGAAAGCGGGGAACAGTTAAGAGTGCCTGGCTGGAAGAACGAAGGTTGCGGGAGGGAAGGTAGTGGGTGATCATGGAATTGATGAAGATAGGGGCCGTGCGGGCATGGGCCATAAAGACTATGCAACCCATCTTGAGGAGTTGGCCTAACGGCTAGGGCGCTCTACCTCGGACCTGGGGACCTCGGTTCGAGTCTCGGTAATGACGCCAAAACCTCCTGTGATTCTGGGCAAATCACTTAATCTCCCCGTGCCTAAAATGAATGTGTGTCTGTCCTCATGTAACGTAACTGGTGCTATGTAAAGCGCTCTGATACCTGATTCGGTTCGGGTCTAGTTCGCGCTATATAAAACTCTGGAAAAAAAAGAGTCCTCTGTAGGATGGGAAGCCAGTGAAGGGTTCTGAGTAAGGGGGTAGTATGATGGAATTTTGGAAGCCTGTGAATAAGGCGGGCGGCCTGATTATAGACGGACTGGAGACGCCGCAACTCATAGGCAGGAATGCCCACATAGAGGCAGTTGCCGTAGTCCACCCGTGAAAGGATCATGGCCAAAACAATAATTTTTAGGGCATCGAAAGAGAAGAAGCGGAAATCTTTCTTATAATCCTGAGGGACAGAAAACAGGATGAAACGACAGCGCTGACCTGGGGACGAAGGGAGAGGTCCTGACTGATTTTAATTCCCAGGGTTCTAACTGAAGCAGAAGGAACCAAGGGGTGGGCCAAGGGTGGAAGGCCAAAAGGCAGAGGTCCAGGGGCTAGAAGAGCCACCAGTCAGGACCAGCTCCGTCTTGTCCGGATTAAGCTTTAGATGGTTTTGATTCATCCAGTCAGCAATGAAGTTTAGTGTGGTGTGGAGTTTGAGGATGGAGTCACAGTTATGAGAAAGATCGAAAACCAGCTGAAGGTCGTCAGCGTAATTATATACCGAGACCTCCATGTTTAACAAAGAAACAATAAGCGGATAGATGTAAAGGTTGAAAAGAAGAGGGGAAAGGGAGGAACCTTGGGGAACCCCACAGTGCACCGGACGGGGGGGGGGGGCAGAGAAACTGGTGAGACGAACGGCCTTCATCCGATCCTGGAGGAATGAGGCGAGCCAAGAGAAGGCAGAGCCTCGGATGCCCGCGGCCATGACACGGTCGAGGAGGATGGAATGGTCGACCGTGTCAAAAGCAGCGGGCAGATAAAGAAGCACCAAGGCTTGGGGGGAGTTGGAATCAGCCTTACTCTTCAGCTCGTCCAGAACAGCAAGGACCACGGATTCAGTCGAATGGACTGGGCGGAAGCCAGCTTGATGGGAGGCCAGAAGATGGTTGCCCTCGATGTAGGTCGAAAGGCAGGAAGTGATGTGGCTCTCCAGGATCTTGCCTAGGTAAGAGAGCAGGGAGATGGGTCTAAAATTAGTAGGGAGAGTAGGATCAGAGCCAGGTTTCTTCAAAATAGGGACCACTGTGGCAGATTTAAAGAAAGCCGGAACTGTACCCTGGGAAATGGAGGCATTAAGAAGGGAAAGAGGGGGATCGGGGCAACCGGAGGACAACTCCCTTAAGATACGAGCTGGTCCATAGTCGGCAGGGGAGCCTGACTTGATTTTTCTGAGCAAGATAAGAAAGGATTCCTTAGAGATAGGTGGAAACTGAATAAGAGAGGAAAGTGGAGGGGGGAAAGGAGGGGAAGGGGAGGGGAGAAGAAGACGGAGGGATGTTCCGTTTGATGTTGGCAATCTTCTCAAGAAAAAAATCATTCAAGGAGAGGCAGAGGGCTTGGGATGGGACTGGGTAGGGATTAACTCTGTCAGATGCGGCCAGAGAGTGAACGATAGAAAAAACCTCCTACGGTTTATTTGCCGCTGACAGAATCTTGCCAAAGAAATAGTCTAATTTGGCTGAGAGGATAGCTCTCTTGTAGTTGTTAAGGAGAGACCTGTATCGATCTCTTAAGGAGGGGCAGTAGTTGCACCTCCACTGGCGTTCTGATTGTCTGAGAGCCAATTTCAAGGTCTTAAGGTCATCTGTGAACCACTTATTGGCTTCGTGAAGGCGGCATGCCTTGACCCTCCTAAAAGGGGCCACTGGGTCGCATGAGGTGGACAGCCAGCCGTTAATGGCATCAACTTGTTGATCAAGAGGGAGATCCGATAAGTCAGGGGGGAGGGCCGCCAAAGACGAGCAAAGAGTGTTGAAATCCACCCGATTCCAGTTGCGAGCTAGGATGTTCTTGGGCAGGAATGGCTTATGGGTGGCTCCAAGGGCAATAGAGAAAGAAATGAGTGAGTGATCCGACCAAGTGCAGGGGAAAATAGTGGTGGAAGAGATGACCCGACTGGCCGACCATAACTGATCAAGGATGTGACCCTGTGAGTGAGTAGGGTAGTGAATATGAGAAATGAAATTAAGACCACACATGGTGTCAGTGAAATCTTTGGAAGCCCTATCTTCCTTGGAGTCGCCAGGCCAGTAATTAAGGTCGCCCAATAGGAGAACCGAGGAGTTGTTGACCACAAGGGTGGCCAGCAGCTCCTGTAGGGCAGGCACAAAATAGGGCATGGTCTGGGGGGGGCGATATATAAGGATTACCGTGAGGGGGACTAAAAGGTTTAGCGAGCGGGCCACTAGAAAATCAACGTTAGGTATGAGGGGATGGGGAAGCAGTTGGAACTGAAGATTGGATCGGAAGATCATAGCCACTCCCCCGCCGACTTTCCCATCGGGGCTATCGGCCCGAAGGGCATAGTAGGAATCAGGGAGCGCGGATAAGACATCCGGCAGGGAGTCTGTGGAAAACCATGTTTCCGTGAGGAACAGGAAGTCAGGGGCCTCTGTATCCAGTAGATTATAGAGTTCAAGCTGATGCCTGCCCGTCGAACGGGTGTTGAGAAGGAAGGCCGAAGCCATAGCGGGCAGGCAGGGAGAGCGAGGGGGGGTGGAAACGGGGGTGGGGGGGCGGTCGACTGGGATCTAAGCAGGGGAGCCGCAGGAAGGGAGGGGAAGGGAGCAAGGATTCCAAGGGCAGTGATACGTTTGAGCGCAGAGGAACTGAGAGATGCATTACCCTGATATGCACGGAGCTGTACAGAGGTGTAAGTTAAAAAAAGGGCAGAGTTTGTGGCCCCGGGTCCCGACCGGGCACGGACGGGCGCAGACGCGCTTGCCTTTGGCGCCCGCCGCCGGCCGATTAGCCATGGAGATTTATAGGGGCGGAAGGAGGGTGGTAGGCTGCTGACAACTAGTCCGCAAGCCTGAGCGTCCTCCCAAGATGGCGGATCCCGGTGGCAACGACCGCGTCAGCGCCCAATCGGCTGCGCGTGTACCCGGGAGTTCAGGGAGTGGAGAGAGCAGGTAAGAAATGCCTGCGCTATGTTTCCAAAGGGTTTCAAAATTTTACAAAAGGTACTAATGCCCAAATCGCAACTAGCAGGTATTTAAAAATATCGAGCGATCTACTCCTCCGGCTTTCCGCCTCAGAGGAGAGATTGTCCAGCATAAAAGTCTAGGATAGACAGTAGAAACATAGGATTTAAGTACAGTTTTCAAAGCGCATTAGCGTCCAACACCCCCGGCTTTCCGCCTCAGGGGAACGTCAAATCTGAGCGTAAAAGGATTTCCCGCGCTTTTAAATCCCTTGGAGGGCGGTAGGCTGCTGACAACTAGTCCGCAAGCCTGAGCGTCCTCCCAAGATGGCGGATCCCTGTGGCAACGACCGCGTCAGCGCCCAATCGGCTGCGCGTGTGCCCGGGAGTTCAGGGAGTGGAGAGAGCAGGTAAGAAAGGCCCCCTACTGAGGAGCTGCTTTCCCCGCCGCTGGGCCCTACAGAGGCGGGTGCGGCCTTCGCTCATGCGGTGTCCACGGCTGTGGGCATCCTGCGTATGGGTGACCCGGTGGCTCATTTTCCGGCGCATCATCTATTGGAGGTCCCCCACCAGGGCTCTGGTGGGAGGGAGATTCTGCTCCCTTTGAAGGTTTCCTCCTTTCTTCCTTGACAGGCGCTTGGAGGCGTCCTGCCTCGGGGGACCCAGTGCCTCAGCATCTTCTGCACCAGCATCCCCCGGCGGAGCGTTACCCGGCGTGCCTTTCCCTCCACCCCTCGGCCTCCAGTCCTCTTTTGCGGACTGCTTTTCCCTCCCTGCCACCACTGTTACCTCCGCCGTCCCGAGAGGCCCGCTGGCTGGACTCTTGGGGGAGCAACATGTTCGCCTCGAACCAGCGCTGCCCTGCGGGCTCTGAACACCTTGTGTGTGCTGGCTCAGGCCTCCTATTGTTTGTGGGACTCTGCTGAATCTCTGGGATCAGCGGCGTCCCCGGAGGGTGGTCATATGGACTTACGGCATCATGCGTTGGATGGCTGGGAGCTGGCGGCGTTTATTCTCCGCTCCGCCCTGGGCATCTCAGAGGTGTTGGGCCGGGCCATGGCTTCCTTGGTCACTCTCCGCCGCCATGCTTGGCTTCGGTATGGAGTATTCCTGAGAATATTCGGAAGAGACTCATTGACCTTCTGTTTGATGGCAGCTTGCTGTTCCAAGCCCCGGCCGACTCCGCCATCCAGAGGCTCTTGGCAGGGCTCAGTCCTCCTCCTCCGCCTTATCATCCTCCGTCCCCTCCTCAGTGATTCCTGAATCAGGTTGATTCTGGGCCTTCTTAGGCCGGTTGTTCTGGCTGTGGAGTGAGTTTTCTGGCCATTTGGTCCTTATTGGGACTTTGGCATTGTTGGCTGCTGGACGGCCCCTTTTGTTGATTATGTGTATGTGTTGGAATTCTCTGCTGCAGAAGTTCTTCCAAAGAGTATTCCCATGTTGGGGCTTATCGTACCCTAGGTCATATGGCTTGTGCTCTGCTGGAGGGTTCTGGTCGCCTTCGGGTGCCTGTACTCGATGGCATTTGTGTAGGTTGCTTTTGCTCCTTGAGGTTGTGTGCGCGGCCACTCGTGGTGGTGTGCCTGGGCATTTCCTCCTTGCCCTACTCCTGTCCTGGGATGCTCTTGTGTTCTCCCTTGCCAGGCGGCCATCTACTCTGCCTACCTGGGGCCTCGGGCTGTTCTTTCTTCTTCTTGCTTCTGGCGGCTTGACTGCCGGCGCTGTTCTGACTGGTAGGCTGCTCTCCATTTGGAGTGGGTGCGCCTTCTTTTCCCTCGTTTCCTTGGGCACTCTAGGCTTCTTCTTCCTCTTTTCCTATCTTGGTCTTGGGCGGATGTTATGTTGCCTCATGGGGGAGTGGGAGGCTGTGGCCTCTCCGCCCTTGCCTTTGGTTCCTCTGCTGTGAGTGTACGAGCCTCTTCAGCTTTCTTTTCCCTCCTACATCCCCTTTGGGTCGGTAGGGTTCTGCTTGTGGGGGTTCCCCTTGCCTAGCAGGGACGAGGTTCTTCCTGGTCCACAGATCCGGTCCCCTAGGGGGCCTTCTGTTCTGTATTGGCTGGTGGGGTCCTTTCGCAGACCCTCCTTCCCGGGGGTATTGCTAGGGTATCTATTCTACGTGAAGGAATCTGCGGCCAGTAATCGCTATCAGATGTACGAGTTACTTATCTTCGGTAACGATGTATCTGGTAGAGACGATTCTAGCCGCAGATTCCTTCACGGCCTACCCTTCCTCCCCTATTCTGCGAGGACCCTTGGGTTGGTCTTCGGTACTCGCCTTCCGGTGGGGGGACTGTGTCTCCTGTGAGTGCCTTCCTTGTTCCTGACGGGTGGCTCCGTCTGGGGGCGGTTCATTCCTCCTTGATTCTTGGAGGATGGGGTTCCAGTGCTCCGGTGCCCTGCTGCTCTGGCTACTCCAGATTTGGGGGAGATTGCTTCTATCCCTGTCCCTCCCTCCCTTACTTCCAGTGCTTCCCCTGATTGAGGATCATCTGGCCATGTCTTGCCTTGTCCTCTATGTTTGGGTGGCTTGGAGGGTTGTTGTCCCCGTCTGTCTTGGGACTGGTCCCCTTTCTCTGGATGGGGGTGGTAGGTTTACTACGGGTTCCATGACTTTACGCATGTTCCTTGCCTCTGGGGCAAGGGAGTGGGAGGCTGTCTATGTGCTGACAGGGTGGCTGCACAGGGCTCTGCTTGCTCTTTCTTCTTTCCTTTCTGTGGGTTCTACGGTGTTGCCACTAGTCTGTGTGGTATTGATAGTCTCCGCTTCTTTCCAATTTTTTCTACTCTTCGCACACTGTTCTCATGCTTCCACAGTTTATCTGGTGATTCCGCGTTGTGGTGCGGAAAAGTTCTCCGAAGAAAACTGACGTAGGGGCACCGGGGCGGGTCTTATGTGACCTCGCTGACGTCACATGCGCGGACGACGCCTGGGTGGAGCCGCGTGATGTCACCCCGCCCCCGGCGTGCAGGGATGCTGTGGCAAAAAAGTTTCCGGATCCAGTCTCACGTCTGGGGATAATTCTACGTGAAGGAATCTGCGGCTAGAATCAGCTCTACCAGATACATCGTTACCGAAGGTAAGTAACTCGTACTTCACTTCAGATCTTTTTATGAAGATTTTCAAGACCACACACCGCAAAAGAAAAAGTCAAATTATATACTACTATACTTTCAAAGCCGTATGTGACTTAAGATTCAGATGGAGTAACTAGTTTAATTAGTCATATGTACGCACCTCAGTTTTATTTATTTAATAAAAATGTGTGCATTTGCAGGATGAACTCTGACCAATTATGGATATACTGAGTGCTTTTATCCAGCAAGTAAAACCCCTGACAAGTTGTCTAGCTGGCAATAAAGTAATTCAGATCCTCCCATTTTTAGCAAATCTGAAACTGTTCCCTTAAATGATCTTAGTTATATTTAACACAGTACAAGTAGCCAAACTGAATTGTATCCTAGTTTGAAATGCTGCAACTAGAGCATGTATTCTGTTCTAGAGAAGTAGGCTTGTTCAGGTAATATCCATCAACAGTTGACACTATATACCTTCAGTATATAATATTCAAAAATAGTGTAAACAAGCTATATAATATATTCTCTGGAAAAAACAAAGGTTAAAGTAACATTATAGTTAGGTGAAATGTTCAGTAACAACGGAATGTTTTAAACAAAAAAAAACATAAATTCTCCAGTTATAGTTGTATTAAGTAACTATAACTCGCTCCCTCACCGTGCACAGTTTTCTCATCAATAATTTAACGGCAAATGTTGCAGTGATATCATCAGAGAAGATGTCATTAGTGATGTAATATGTGGGGTGATCAGCAGTGCATGGCAAGGGCGCAAGGATTAGTTACTTGAGATAACTATAACTGGTGAATTTTTTTTAGATTCACCTAACTATAACGTTACTGTAACCTGTGTTTTGTTCAGTGAATTTCTAGGGTGTTTATTACCTTAAAGTAATATTTTATCTGATAGAGACTTCTGACCGTAGATTCCCTACCTTAGAATTATCCTGAGGCATCAGACTGGATCCAGATTTTTTGTGTGAGCAGTATTCCTGCGCACCTGTAGGTGGCATAATTTGGCTCCGGCTGCCATAGTCTGCCCTAGAAGTGATGTCTGCCCCAGCACGCTGACATCAGTTCTTTTCTTTCCACACCAGTCAATGCAGATCCAGAGAGAGCTATCCCGCCATTTTTTGACTGACCTTTTTGATTTTTTGTAGTTTTTTTAGATTTTACTCCTGGTGTGGCAGGGATGTCCACTAGAAAAGATGGCTTCATGCCCGGTGGTGCCTGTCTCCAACATATGTTGGTGACAAACCTGCATCTTGTTTGCCTCTGGTAGCATGAGAGTGACCACAGTGCAAAGACTGTGTTGACTGACGCTCCATGCAGCCCAAGGCCTCGAGGGAGCGGTCCCTCAAGCTCCTGGCCGCTCAAAGTGCAATGCCATGTTGGTCTCGATTCCGGGTAATCGGAAGGTCCTGTGATCAGTCACAGAGTCATCGATCTTTGTCTCAAACGAAGTCGTCCAGGTTCTCAGGTAAATCCCACAAGAAGAAAAAGAGTAAGAAGTCGCAGAGGTCTTCAACGTCACTCCATCTGTCGAAGTCTTTTGACGAGACGAGGTAGCATCCTCATTAAAGGCCTGGCTCCTCTGTTGAGCCTCCGCCTGGGCCAGCCTTGCGCCTCCCCAAGTTTCCTGGAGACGGATCGACCCCCGCCCAGCTTCATGAATTTTATGAGGCTATGCACCCGATATAAGAGCAGCCTGTTCTAGCTGGCGCTCCTTTGGGCCACACAGGTTGGGGAGGGTCTCCTACTGGTTCCCGACAGTGGGTCTGCCGCTGACACAGGTCGGTCCCCTTGGATCCATAGATGGGTGGGCAGCTGAGGTCCTGGAGCTTAGCCTGCCCTCAGTGGTAGTCAAGACTAACGTCTTCACAGAAGTGCTACAGCCGGGAGTGACCCCCTCAGAACCGCTTTTCCAATTTAATGAAGCCCTTATGGATGTCCTGCTTGGGACCTGGTCCAAGCCCTGCACAGGAGCTCTTGTGAACAGGATGATTGCCCGCAACCATTGCCCCACCCCAGGGGACCCCAATTTCCTCACGCAACACCCTTCCCGGAGAGCTTGGTGATACAAGCCTCCACTTCGCGTTTCAGCCTCTCTTCTGGGTTTTGGTGAGACTGACCCCGAGGTTGCTAGGCCTCATGGCCTCCTGCATCCTGCGTGTGACACATGCCCGCTGGCATATGCGGCCTCTGCAGTGGGACCTGAAGTTCCAGTGAGCACAGCATCAGTGGAATCTTTCTGACATGGTCCAGATCTCGAAGGTAAGTGCAAAAGATCTGCAGTGGTGGTTAACGAACTGCAATTAGATCAGCGGCAAACTCCTTTCCCTTCCTTTACCAAATTTTACAGTGGTGGCAGATGCGTCACTCCTGGGATGGGGTGGCCATCTGGGAGATGTCGAGATCAGAGGCCTCTGGTCACTGGCAGAATGTGGACTCCATATCAACGTACTGGAGCTCCGAGGGAATTGGCTGGCATTGAATGCTTTCTACCCTCCATCAAGCGAAGGCTAGTGCAGGTGCTCACGGACAACACCATTGCCATGTGGTACTTCACTAAACAGGTGGGGGTGGTGTTGTGGACCTTTAGTCAAGAGGCTGTGTGCCCCTGGACATGGCTGGAACTTCAGGGCATATCCCTTGTGGTTCAACTTCGGGCAGGCTCGATGAATGCCAGGAGGGACTAATTCAGCTGAAGATGCCTAGCGGATCAAAAAATGGTGTCTCTATCTGGAGGTGGTGCAAGGTCTCCTTCAGCAGTGGGGAGAACCTTGTTGAGATCTGTTCACCACTGCAGAGAATGCGCACTGTCGGCACTTCTGTGTGCTGCAGTTTCCAAGGCGGAGAAGATTTCATCTTGAGTGGAGCTCATGCCTCCTGTACGCCTTTCCGCCCATACCACTCCTGCCCAGAGTTTGAGAAGATCAGGAGTGACAAGGCCCAAATCATCCATGTGGCTCCAGACTGTCTTCAGAGCGGTTGGTATCCCGAGCTGTTGAGCTTGCATCCTCAGTCCTACGATCTGGCTGCCTCTTGAGGAAGATCTTGTGTCGCAGCAGCAGGGAAGTGTTCCACCCCTGAACCTGTCAATGCTCCCCCTTCATGCGTGGAGATTGAGTGGCAACAGTTGACAGCTTTCATCCTTCCGCCCAAAGTCCAGTGCTTTGTGAACATGTGCAGAGAAGCCCAAGTTGCTGCCGGGCATATGTCGAAGATCGGAATTGCAGGTGCTAATGCAGTGGTTGCAGCCTCAGGTCTGGAAGACTGAGCACGCAAGCCCTCAGGGGGTTACCTCTTCGCCAATGCGTATGAGATTTTAATGCAGAAGACGATCCTTCGAGAGATTAACCATTTCTGCACAGCCTTCCCCTTCTTGGCTTCAACATACCCCACAAAAAGTTAGTCGTCCACCTGGAATTCTTTCATGCGGGCAAAGTAAAACGGCAATGCTCTTTTTGGGTCCTGTTGATGGAGTCGTTCTCTTCCTTGGAGATATGGGGCTGAGCCTAATAGGTAGGCAGGGTGATGGACTGGCCTACATGAAAGGGAGTGACAACTTTCAACAGAAAGGAAGCTCTAGTGAGAAGAACCAGCTTGTCTGGAAAGATGGTTAGGTATGGAAGTTTAGATAACAAAGTGTGAAGTTCGCTCACAATCCAGGCAGATGTGATCGCCACTAGGAAGGCCATCTTGATAGTAAGGAGCCGGAGAGGACAGTTATGTAGCGGCTGAAAGGGAGCTTATGTCAGAAATGTAAGTACGAGATTGAGGTCCCACTAAGGCATGATTAAGGATGAATGTGGAAACTTAAGTTAGAGACCTTTCAAAACCCTATTTACATCAGGGGCTTTAAACAGGAATAGCTGATCTGGCGATGCAGAAAGGCTGAGATGGCAGAAAGATAGCCCTTAAAAGTGCCCAAAGCAGAGTCCTATTGGGCAACATAAAGAATAAGAAACAAGTTACTTTCCTGTAACTAAAGTTATCCAGTATTGGTATCTTTCATAGATTCACATGCCTGAATCCTTCCCCGTCGTCGTAGTGGGAGTCCCACGGTACATAAATAACAAAGTAGAAAGTAAAAATTAATACCTTTCCATAGGCTATTATGGTAGCAACCATATATTGCATAGCCTATTAGTTGCCTTTTGCAAAAAGGACCAAAGTGAAAACTCAGATAATCATCAACCAGCACCCACTAGAACCTTCCCCAGAGAGGCTGAGTCCCTGAGATTTTCCAGCATGAGTGTAGTTAGTACTGTATCCTAGAGGTGCCTCTTCGGGGAGGAGGGTGGGTTACATGTGAATCTATAAAATATACCAATACTGTATAACTGTAGTTACAGGTATGTAACTTGTTTCTTATCCAGGGGTATCTTTCATAGATTCACATGCCTGAATCAGAATAGTAAGCAGTTCCTGATCTGTGTGTATATATATATATATATACATCACTCATGACATGGTCAGTGACATCACTCATGACATCACTGATGACACCATCCAGTGAATGTGTGTCTTTTAAAAAAATAAATATGTGTTATATATGTATATGTAAAAGTTGATGGAAGAATAAATGTTTAAATAAATGTTTACATGGATGTTTTAAAAAAAAAAATGATTGGTTAACTGGTTTATTAAGTGTATCTTAGTGAATACATATATTAGAGAGTAATGTTTAAATATTTAAATATATGTATTAGTGTTTCACTTTGTGTATAAGTGGCTGCATGGGTTGGCGAGTAGCTACATGTGTATGTATATGGGTTATTAGATGTTTTCTTAGTATCAGTATGAGTGTTTGTATGGTTTGGTGGGGGTATTACTTAACACATAGATGCATGAATGACTGACTCTCTCTTTGTATGTGTTTTGAAGACAGCATATGTGCAGGGCTGTATGGGTGGATGAGTGTGTATATGTGTGTGTTAGTGAGTGAATGACTGTCTCACTAGTGTCTTTATCAGTAACTACATATGTTTTAATCTAGTATATGTGAATATTGATGTTTATAAGTGAGTATATGTGAGTGAGGAATTGTAAGAGTTCCTGTTTAAATTAGTATGTGTTTCTATAAGTGATTGTTTAAGAGAGTAAGTATGTGTAAGTTTCCTTAGAAGTAAAGTGGTAGTGTGTGTATAGCTGTATATGCAAATAAATGGATGTTCAATAGTTTATTTGCATGTGTGAGTATGTGTGAGAGTATCTTTTGGATGACTGTCGGTGTGTAAGAGGATGTATAGGTGTATCACTACATATGATGAGTAAGTATATGTATGAGTGACTATATAGAACTGTTGGTGAATGAGTGGATGTGTATATAGATGGTGGAATTATTGAATTGGTTGTTGTAACTGGTATGGGTATCTCCTTTTTTTTGAAAATTTTAGTTTCTATTTTTGAATATGTGTTTCAAGGGTTACATTACAGTGAAAGGAGGTCTGTCACTCTGTTACAAGGATGGTGTCATCAGTGATGTCATGAGTGATGTCACTGACCATGTCATGAGTGATGTAATATGTGACGTCATCAGCAGTGCATTGCACGCGCAGGTTATAGTGAGTCCAACTAACTATAACGTGGGAATTTCAATGGTTTTATGCGAGTAAAATTTCCAGCTAACTATAACTGGTGTGAAACCTATGGTTTTTTCAGTGAATTTAATAGGTTTTTTAAATGCTAATTCCTAACTATAACTGGTGTGAAACCTATGGTTTTTTCAGTGAATTTCATAGGTTTTTTAATAGCTAATTTCTATTTTATAATGAATCCTATATTGTATATTTATGTAATACTATTTTTTTATATATATATATATTTTTTTTTGCCCTGGAGCGCTCCCGGTGCGCGTACCGGAGCGCTCACCGGTAAGCGCAATCTTGCGGCGCGTACCGGTAAGCGTCCCGTTAGCGCTATTGCCGCGAACGAAAACATCATCGTGACGTATCGCGTAGCCGCGAGATGCGTCTTATGACGCACAGCGTAAGCGCACCCGGAAGCGCCTACGTTCGCGCCGCTTGAGCGCCCCCGGAAGCGCCTACGTTCGCGCCCCCGGAAGCTCTCCGGTGCACGTAGCGTAAGCGCGTCAAGTCATGTGACCTTAAAATAACTCTTTTCATTGGTTCCTAACAGTTTTTTTTTACAAAGAATGAAATCACCACCCATTTCCTTCACTTCTTCTTTCACTTTTGTGACTGCAAGACCTCTCTTTTTGCTCTCGGATCTTTGTTGGATTACTATCTTGGATTACCATGGCTGCCAGAGCATCCAGCAGTGAAGATGACACAGAGGGATTTCTTGATGAAGAAGTTCCTCAGCCGAAGATAAAAGAACACTTCATATGGAAGTTTTTTTCCATTCCAACTGATCAGAAAAAAGTAAATGCTCCAAAGGTGGAGTGCAGGATTTGTCACACTGTCCTGTCACTCGGTGACCCCATAAAGAAATAATCATTTGGAAACTCCACAATGATTCAACATGTCGAGAGGAGGCACCCCCAGAATTTTGCCCGGGAAAGTGTCAGGGCTCTGGCACAAGAGGCTCGCAGTGATGGGGCCTCTACTGCAACCGGAGGACAAACTGCATCAGGGAGGGAGCAATCACAAGAGCAGATTCCCAACATCCAGCCTGCTTTTAATAAAGGCGTTATTAAATGCAGATATTGCGATAAGTTACTTTGCTATGGGGAACAAAGTGTTCTGCTCATGGTTCGAGCATTGGATAACCATCGCTGCCGTTTCCAGCCCTAATTTTGTTTTATTTTTTTGCTCCTGTTGAGCAGTTTTCCATTCCCTGTTTTTGTTTTTGTTCTAAAAAAAGAAAAAAAGAAGAAAAAAAAAAGTTCTTTTCAGAACTACCTCCAATTCTCATCAAAGAGCTGTGTTCTTAAAAAAATGAAAAAGAGTAAGTGAAGTGGAGTGCATTTATAAACGAGAAGAAAATGAGTGAGAAAGCACAGAAAGGGACGAGAGGAGAAGGGAAGTCAAGTAGGGGGACTGAAAGAAGGTGAGTGTGTCTGACCTCACCTCATCTGCACCCTGTTACCATCAATTATACCCAATACATTGAGGCCTGTCCAGGGGGCACAGAGGAGGTGAGTCTTGTCCAAGGGTCAGAAGAGGTGAGTCCTCTCCACTGCACTCATGGACACAGGCCTCACCTCCTTTGCACCCCTGGACATACCTCACCTCATCTGCACAATCTACTTCCTAATCTGAGGAAACACAGGTGACATGATTGTCAAAGGTTCAAATATATTTATTTAATCTTGCAGACACTATTTATTCCTTCTCAAAAATGTAAAAGCCATTCATTTGCCCCAAAATCGTTTTTTAAATAACATTTAATAAACCGTGCGCAGATCCTATGTACAAGCATTCAATTTCACTAGTGAAACATTACTATTTTACAAAATACAATTCCTCAATCTTGCAAATGTTGATACTAAGCTTTATCAAAAAACATGACACAAACCAACAAGAAAGAAGCTCAATCTGATTCCTAATCTGAGGTAACACAGGTGACATGATTGTGAAACGTTGAAATATATTTATTTAATCATGCAGACACTATTTATTCCTTCTCAAAAATGTAAAAGCCATTCATTTGCCCCAAAATCATTTTTTAAATAACATTTTAGAAGCAGACCGCAGGTCCTATGTACAAGGATTCAATTTCACTACTGAAACCTTACTATTTCACAAAATACAATTCCTCTATCTTGCAAATGTTGATACCAAGCATTATCAAAAAACATGACACAAACAAACAAGAAAGAAGCTCAATCTGCTTCCTAATCTGAGGTAACACAGGTGACATGATTATGAAAGGTTCAAATATATTTATTTAATCATGCAGACCCATGGTACGCTCCCCGGTGCGCGTACCGGGCGCTCCCCCCGCGAAAATCGAAAAAAGTTTGTGGTTTTTTCCTCGCGGGGCCCTTTTATAGCCCCCACATCAAACCTAAGGGGTGAGGGGGGGTCTACCCTGCCCCCTTATGTTTTTGCCACCTCTTGTGTCTCGATCCTACCGAGACACAAGATGGCGGCCGCACCGGACTGTTTGGAATGTTGACAGACACCCGAGAGCCAATCAGCTTTCCGATCGCGTACTCGCAGGGTGCGCGCCCCGGTGCGCGTACCGGGGCGCGCTTATAGATATATATTTTTTTGAACCTAAATTACTCAAAATCCTCTGGAGCACATATCTTGAGACATAGCAAAGGCACATCGGGCTACCAGTCCCTACAATTTTGCCAAGTTTGGTGGGAATCCATTCAGCCGTTCGGGCTAAAAGTGAGTCCAACCGCCCTATGGAAATTAACATGGAGAAAACACGTTTTGGGACCCCCCTTTTATCTCGGCCCCCGCTTGACGAATCCCCCCCAAACTTTCAGGGAAGGAGCGGAG
This sequence comes from Lissotriton helveticus, assembly GCF_964261635.1. Taxonomy (NCBI): domain Eukaryota; kingdom Metazoa; phylum Chordata; class Amphibia; order Caudata; family Salamandridae; genus Lissotriton; species Lissotriton helveticus. The sequence continues at coordinate 1,398,190,551 of NC_136067.1, forward strand.
CGGGCCATCTAATTTGAGAACTTCGCGAAAATTAGTCCACCGGCGCCAAAGTTATTCCCAATAGAATGTTGCGGATTTCCTATGGAAACTAGGTCCTAACTATAAGTACCTACTGGCGACCGCCAGTAGGTAATATATATATATATATATATATATATATATACACACACACACACACACACACACACACACACACACACAAACACACACACATGGAAACATATGCATGAATATGCGTAGAATGTAGCCATATGTATGTTTATCATAGAAAAGCACCTTTGTGGGTAGTGCAACAATAATGTTACATGCAATAATAGTCATAAAATCAACGATTCGAGCATGAAACATGTTATACATTTAAAAGACATAGATGGCAACCAATACATAAAGCAATCCACTCTCTCTAGAAAGAGGCTTACCTTAAGAGAATAGGTTTCTTAACACTGCCTGTCCCACTGATGCGTCAGCACGCTGTGATGACTCCAGGCAGTAATGCTTTGCCACGTAGCAGCTCTGCAGATTTTTTCAAGTGGCACTCCGGCAAATAGAGCAGTTGCTGCTGAAACTGCTCTAGTGGAGTGTGCTTTCATAGTCCTTGATAATGGCTTGCCAGCCTTGTCATAACAAAATTGAATTGCGCTCGCTATCCACCTGGCTATGGTAGCTTTAGAGACTGCAGTGCCTTGACAGGTTTGACCATAAGCTATAAATAGCTGATTCAATTTCCTTATGTCTTTAGTTTGTTGCAAATAGAATTTAAGACATCTCTTGAGGTCTTAAGTGTGTAGTGCTCTTTCAGCAGGCGTGGAGGGGTTAGGGAAGAACGTCCTCAGAATGACTGGTTCATTCAAATGGAATTGAGTGGGGACTTAAGAATGAACTTGGGGTTTGTTCTTAGAATTACCATGTGATCAGTCAAGCGCAAAAATGGACGGGAGATAGTGAAGGCCTGTATTTCACTAACCCTTCTTGTCGAAGTAAGTGCTAGAAGAAGGGTGACTTTCCAGGTCAAGTACTACAATTCTGCCTTGTGAATGGGCTCAAATGGCTGTTATAGCAACTGAGACAACACCACATTAAGTTGCCATTCCGGAGGTGGAGCTTTGATGGGCGGGAAAGCTCTAAATAGTCCCTTCATGAATTGCTTTTGATGACCGTAAAGGTGGAGTATGTGACAACCATCTGTATCGTGAAATAGCAGCCAAATGAACTCGAACTGACGAGTGTTAAACGCCGGATCTTGCTAAGGAAAGCAAGTAAGGCAGGATGTCTTCCGGAGCAGAGAGAAATGGAGCTATCTCCGTACGCTTGCACCATACACAGAAGCGTTTCCACTTAACCTTGTAATTCTTATTGGTGCTTTCAGCTCTAGATTTGCCTATAATGTCTTTGCAGTCTTGATCAATGCTCAAGTCTCTAAATTCCGAGAATTCAGGAGCCACGCATGCAGCTGCAGAGAAGCTGGCTCCGGGTGACGCACTTGGCCCTTGCTCTGTGTCAAAAGCGTTGGCGTCGGAACCAGACGGATGGGCTGCGATTCTGGGAGAAGGAGGAGTTCTAATCTGGGCCACCTGGGGGCTATCAGCAGGATGCGGCAACGCTCCCCTTTCATCTTCATGAGGATCCTGGGTATTAGAGGAATGGGGGAAAAGCGTATGCATAGATCCCTGACTATCGCATCAAAAGGGCATTCCCCCGAGAGTTTGGGAGAGGGAATATGCTTGCATAGAATCAGCATTTGGAGTTGAGCTGGGTTGCAAATAGATCCAGCGCCGGCTTCCCCCAGATTGCAAATATCTTGTATTCGAGGAAGGAAAGCCCGAAGAGATAGGAAAATGGCTTTCAGTTCCAGTCTGTTTATGTGCATCTGCGGTTGAGCCAAGGACCACTTCCCTTGTACTTGTAGGTCTTACAAGTGTCCTCCCCAGCCTTCCATAGAAGCATCTGTTGTTACTACGTAGTCTGGGATGACTGGAAGAAAAGACTGGCCTTGGGACAGATGTGAAGTCTGGGTCCGCCATCTTAGGGCCTCCTTCATCCGAGAAGTGACGAAGAATACGCCGTCAAAGGAGCCTGAGGTCTGAATGCATTGACGTTGCAGTTCCTCTTGAAGAGGCCTCATGTGTAAAGGAGTTAGCGGCACAAGATCTATTGCGGAAGAGATCATTCCCAGTAGAGATTTGAACACACTCTCACAGAAACGCACTTTTTTCTGCACAGTTTGAGTGCTAGTGCCCGTAATCTCTGTTGTCTTTCTTCGGAAAGGAAAGCTTTGTTCTGGATGGTGTCCCGAGTGGCCCCCAGAAATGTTATCTGGTTTGGAAAAATTGAGGATTTCTGATAATTGACTTAGAGACCCAGCTTGTGGAAAACAGATAGGCAATCGTTCATTGCATTCTCCACTAGGTGAGAAGATGGCGCCTTTAGCAGCCAGTCGTCGAGGTAAGGGAATACCTGATGACCTTTGTTGCGCAAGGCTGCTGCCACTGGAGCGAGGAATTTTGTGAACGTCCTTGGTGCCGATTTGAGGCCAAATGGAAGAACTCTGAATTGATAGTGGGTACCAGCCACTGTGAACTTAGGAATTTTCTGTGTTTGGGGTGAATAGGGACATGGAAGTATGCATCCTCGAGATCCAATAAAGTCATGAAATCGCCCTTGTTGAGGCGTCGTAGGATGTCCGAAAGAGTGACCATTCTAAAAGTTTGGCTCTTTAGGAATTGAACACCAAGCAAATAGAGAGGCAGCAATGAGGTAATTATGCAGTGCTTCAATGCACCAAACGAAACAAATGTCCTTCAATGATATGAAAAAAAGTTATTTTTAATATATCCTTTTGGTACAAGATGTCAACAGAGGCAGCAAATATTCTTGATACAAGATGGTCAAAGAGACAGCCAACGCGTTTCGCCCATTTAGGGCTTCTTCAGGGCAAATAATCAAGTTCCCTTTGAGAGTACTGATATTCCAAGGCCGATAGATAAAAGTGTGAACTTAATAACGACGATATCCAGTGCATCAAACAATTAAACGGATGGGGGAACGTGAAATAAACACAAAGTAGGTTCCAGAGTTTTTGCACCGTATTTCTGCTATAATTGCCGTTGATATTCACCTGGAATATGTGCGTGCTATGATATGCAACACTCCAAAAATGGTCTATATATCATCAAAACGTCCCCATATTCTGCCGGGTCCCGCGACGCACCAGCTCCGAATGTCAAATTTCTCTTTAGGAATTTGTTCAATTTTCTCAGGGTCTAGCATAGGCCTCCACTCTCCCGACTTTTTATGAATGAGAAAGAAGCGGGAGTAAAAGCCTTTCCTCCTTTGGGAAAAGGGGACCTTTTCAATAGCCCCTTTCCGAAGCATAGCACGCCGACACCAACACGTAGAACCGAATGACGCCACCTACTGGCACACAGGGGTACTGCCTACGAAAACATTTCAAGGATCTAGTCTGATGCCTAGGGATAATTCTAAAGTAAGGAATCTGTGGCTACATAGTCTCTACCAGATAAGGCATTACTGAAGGTATGTAACTTGTTTGTTACCATACGTAAAGCCAACACCCTCCCCTCCCACACCGCGCACTGTCTTCAGCTGTGCACAGTGGAGGGGGGGGGGGCATTTTGCTGCTTGTTCATGGATGCTCTACGAATTTGCAGCAACATTTTAAAAAAAAAACGTTTTAGGCCCCAGGTGAGGTCCCCAACACAAGGCCTAGAGGGCCAGGGCATCTCTACCCTGCCCCATGTCTTTTTTTTGCGCTTTTGTTTTGGGACTCTGGCCTGAATCCCGAGTCCTAAAATGACTACCACCAATTCCTGGTTGATGTGCCTGCAGCCAATCAGAATTCAGGAGAATATATTTCGGGTCTGTGGAGCCTCTGCGGCATTAAATATATAACGTTTTTGAGCACTAATTGCTCAGAAACTACTTAATGGATTTACACCACATCACAAAAAGCATACTTTCTGGAGGAGGATCTAGCTTTCTGACAAATACTTTCAGTTGTTTGGGCTGTAGCTGTCTCTAAAGTTCCTATGGAAAAATGAATGGGGAAAATGTGTTATGGGACCCCCCTTTTTGGGTTTCGCCTGCCGAAGGCTGCGCTCTGCGCAGCTTTTCGGCGCAGGTGAAATCCTTTGTTTACAATAAGGACTTCGGGAACGTCCCCCGGCTCTCATTGGCTAGCTCCATAAATGGAGGCTAGCCATTGGGTGCCGGATCTGTCCGTCAAGGCCGGACCAGATTCGGGGGCGTTCCCGAGATTTTTTCCCTGGGCGGAGTTACGTTTTTTCCGTTCCCTCCCCTTTCACTGAAAGTGATTTCAGATGCGCTGTCCATTCCCGCCCCCTCCGTGTGCCTCCCCGCCCCCCCCTCGCTGTCCTGTGCACGTTTCCCGCCTCCCTCCCGCCGTCCGTGTCCCCTCCCGCCGTCCGTGTCCTCTCCCGCCGTCCGTGTCCTCTTCCGCCGTTCGTGTCCTCTCCCGCCCCCCTCCCGCCGTCCGTGTCCTTTCCCGCCCTCCTCCCGCCGTCCGTGTCCTCTCCCGCCCCCTGTGTCCTCGTAGGTGCTTGTTGTTAAATTTCCCTCTCCTCCCCTCTGTGCGCGTCATCTCGGCGGTGGGCGGGTTTTTTTTCTTTTTTTTTCTTTTAGGTGTTTTGGTCATTCTAGGCCGACCAGTGGGCCATCCAGCACGGTAACGAGTTTGGAGTCCGGCTAATTGAAGAAAATAAGACACCCACGAGTGGCTTTCCAGGAACGCAGGCTCTATGCATATTACGCGAAGAGCATGATGCAAGCAGCATGACATTTCCGAAGAGATATTCGGACGCTTTGAGCTGGTTACCGCATCGGTTCACTTCCAGGTGTTTTTGTTAAAGGCGCTTTGCACACCCGCACGCCGCTTGCTGCAGGTTTGACACTTGCGGCTTGTAGCTACTCACCCGACGACCACCAGCTGTGTGGCTGAGATTGCTGGGCAGCTGACGAGAGCTCGGCGTGGTACCCGGTAACACCCCTGCGGCTGCACAGTGCATGAAGGTGGCAGGGACTCACCCGCGGGTGACAGCCACCGTACCTGGGCGCAGGCATATGGGTCCGAGCCTCTGCCGTGTATACCGCCTTCGGCACAGCCTCTCTCCACCCGGGCACTTCGGGAGGCACTCCCGGCATGCAGCCTGCCTCTCCCAAAGCAGCACGGCAGAGACTGGAAGACAGCGATTATTCGCAGAACGGCTGCTAGACAGTGATATCGTGACGTTTGCGTTCTACATCCCTAAAATAAAATAAGCATTTTAAACTAAAACAAAATAGTGGAGACGTTGCCCGCTGTGGTGTAATCCGCAGGCAGATATCTTGCTGCAGTAATCAAGCCTCATTTGTGACGTCATCGGCAGAGAGACAGATTGAACTGTGACGACACCCGGTTTTTCGTCCTTCTGTAATATCATGTCCCCCCAAGCCCCCCTCTCTAGAGGATGGGTGCAGCAGCTTCCGAGTCTTTCCCTGCTGAGTGGCACCATCGGAGGTCCCTCGCGGCTGCACATATCCCCTGCATTGCACCTCTTCCCGGACACGGCCCCCCACTCTTCTGCATCTCCCCCACCAACACCTCCCTCCACCTGTCGTACCCGCTCCATAGAGCACCTGGTGAATATAGAAGACGTCTATGCTGCAAAACTGCTCTTCTTTACTTTTGGGTGCATAGGGCGTGCTGTCGAGGGACCTCTTTACGTGAGCATGTGTGGGTGCTACCTAGCTGGAGGGTGTGATGTTTCCTTGGGGCGGTGTCGCATTCCTTTGAGTGAATGTGTGTCTGTGTGTATGTGTGTGGGGGTGGGGTGGGGTGGGGTGGGGGGGCAGAAGCTTGGAAATAGTTTTTTGCTCGGCCCTTGATTTTTGACAGTTCCACTCCCATCGGTGGTGTAAGTGCTCACAGGCCCCATTCTCTGCTTTTCTGCACTGTATGGCAGATTTTTGCTCCCGTGTGGTGCACTTTCCTCCCCTGCTCCCTTCTGTTGACTGCAATCACCTCTGGTCTGCAGGGACCTTCCGGGCGCACTGATCCGAGAGACCCTTTGGGGGGCAGTGCCGCAGAAAAACCGCGTGCGTTTTTATGTGTAACAGGATGTCTCCAATTTGAGGTGGTGATGGATTCCTGTAATGTTATTATGGCAGTGGGGTCACACAGGCCCTATTGCCTACACCCCCTGCCGTACAATGCAGTTTCATTGGCACAAGTGTATCCGCTCGACGCCCCTCTGTGAGAGCCTCCCCGAATAGTGCTCTCTTAAGTCGTGCAAGTATTCACACTCTCCTCTTTTTAGGGTACTGGAACCCACCCCAAACTTTTCTGCTAAAGGGCTGTTGTGTACGCCCACCTGGAACCCCACTTATGAAGGTTTCACCCTTTACGTCACGGTTAGTTGGTGGGCATTTGCTCTTTCCCCCTAGATGCCTCCGCCTGCTTGTGTGTTCTCCTCTCCACCTGTGATACCCCTCGCCCCCCCCACCCCTTGCCACCCGCAGTGCTTACTTTGGGGGTCTGTCCCAATGCACCCTTACTTTCCTTTCTTGTAACTGTTCATTTTGTTGCATAAGCCACGGAACATCTCAACAAAACACACAACATTTTCTGTAGATGCCTGCTAATCAGCACCCCTCATAGACTGACGTCAGCCATCTATCAACCCTCTCATTGGAAAAGTGTCACCCTCCTGGAGAGGGGTGCGTAGGAAGAAGGCCCCGCCCATACCACGCCAGCAGTGCACGGTGAGGGCAGCATAGAGCTGCTGAGTGCCCAACACCCACAACGTGTTGCTGCCAAGAAACAGGCACTTAGCACTCGACCACAATCTGAAGTATCGGAATACGTCATCAGGTCAGGTGCATAGCACCCGATAGTGCAGCAGGTTCAGTGACTCCACGCCCCCAAACATTGCCTCCTTTTACTATAATTCCGTCTGCCCCTGCTACGTCACCACTTCCCCCGTTGCTGCAGGCGATGCACCCCGCTCGCATTTTGCTCTAGGTAATGGCCCAGGGCACCCAGTTGTGCCCCCTCCTCCATTGCTACAGGTAATATCTCCCGCCTCTTTGCTCCATTTGCCCCTCCCCATTGCTGTCTGCGCTATGATGCTAGGATGCATGCAATTTAGTCTCTCCAGTGATGGGTGCGTTAGTGCGCAGAATATGTAAATCTGTGGGCTGGAAATACTTGCGGTTTCTGTCCGGTTGTCCAGTGTGAGGTCACATGGAGTGCTAATGCTGCTCCTTGCCTTCTGTGTCGCTTGCTATTCTTCCCTTCATCCTGAACCCCAGCCTGGGCTCCTTGCTTCCACCCATGACAACTTTCATTCCCACTCTGCAGATCCCACTCATTCCTTAAAACCCAGTCAGCCTTTTACCTCATAACCTGTTGCCAGACCTCTTCATGTGCCACACACCATTTCAATCTCTACTACTCATATTCCTGTACCTCCTTTATATTACCCAGTTACTTTTTATCTTCTTTGCAGCCTTGGCTGGCTCTGTGTGTGTGTGTGCGTGTGCGGATGGATCTGTGTGTGTGTGGCTGGCTCTGTGTGTGTGTGTGTGTGGGTGTGTGTGTGTGTGCGTGCGGCTGGCTCTGTGTGTGCGGCTGGGTCTGTGTGTGTTCCTTTCTGTGTGTGTGGCTATGTGTGGGTGCAAATGCAATAGGTCTCACATTTGCGAGAGATGTAGCTAATGGCAATGTAAATGACATTTATTTATCTGTTTTCTAAACTAACTCATAAATACAAATTTTGTCATTTACAATGCCAATAGCTGTAACTTTTCCAAAGGCGAAACCATTGCATTGTAAATGCTTGTTTTTATCTGCCCCTCTTGCAAAATCACCCCAAAACATTCCATGCGCAAACTACTCAAAAAGTAGCACTCTTTTGAAACGTTTAGTGGAGATTTGTCAAACGATGTCAAAGTTATATATATATATATATATGTGTGTGTGTGTGTGTATATGTATGTATGGATGTATGTATGTGTGTATGTATATAAATATATATATATATATATATATATATATATATATATATATATATATATATATATATATATATATATAGAGAGAGAGCGAGAGCGATTGAGATTGAGATTTGCAGAGTATAATATGCTATTTATTACCATAGATGAGTATGGGGAGGAGAAGCTCCTCGGGAGCCTCAAGGGAGCATGATGACACTCCTCTTTCTCAAGAAGTGTAGAATATAGCATGGTACACTCAGCAGATGTTCATGTATTGGTAATGCCATGCGGTTTTGTCATGCATAGTAGTTATTAACAAATTCAGTTAAACATTTACGAGGGATTTAATCGTTGCTCTGAGATAAAATAAAATTGATTGGGCCTGGTGACCAGTGGCAGCGTTATTTTCCTGTATGAAGGCATAAAATGTACACACAAGTTAGCAGAAATATTCACTTTTGCATTGTAGTAATAAATGTGCGTTTGTCTAAACATGTCCTCAAAATAACTGGATTCTTCTAGATTGACTTAATTAACTGCACTTTGGGTTTTAAAAAATTAACAGTTTTCCATTTTCTAATGTTTCTATTCAAGGGCTTATCATCTTGTTAAAGTACAATATAGAATGGCTGCTTATCACTAACTCTTAAAGAATCATTCAGAGTTCTGCAGCATTGGATTTTTCATAGATTCACAGGCATGAATTATCTCCCAATGTCAGACTGAAAACCACCAGTAGTCAATGTTTACCATAGCATCAATCAATCAATCAAGCTTTATTTTGACAACTTGTGTCATAAAAGCAGGGAACAGGCAAGAATATAATAGAATTAAAAAGTATAAAAACAGGATAGAGACAACCTCTCGCACTTAGAAACACATACAGAGGACGCTCTATCTTGAAAAACATAGGTGTTAACCTGTGTTAGAACTTAGATACTTTTGATGTTCATTAAACATCAGTCACTCTTGCAGTTGTATGAGAAAGATACAATTGTAAACCAAATACAAACAACAGTTCATGAGACATGCCATATGGTACACAAAGAATTGCCCCTAGAGGGAAGGAAAACAGTACTGCGTACAACATGGGAACTCTTGAATGTTTGCTGAAAATCTGTCTGGCTGCAGAGGGCTCCCAATATTGATAATGAAAGGAGCAAAAGTGAGGTTGAAATTGGCTCTACAATTGTACCTTTAAAAAAGCCCAACTATCCAGCTCATTAAGAATAACAATTCATCACAAAAGACAACAATGCTATAACATTCATAAAAGTTAATATTAATCAAGTATACAAGATAAATAAGAAAACCACAATCCAAATACTACAGTAGGTTGGAGGGAAAGTATTGCCAGATTAAGCTGCCCCACTACTAATTCTCGAATGATCGCCCAGTGGGCCCTTACAGTATAGGGCAACATGAGCAAGTCAGCTCACCTGATAAAAACAGTAAAGTGCTTGTGCGTCGATTCGGCAAAAGAAATATTACTATTGGGAGCAATTCTTGTTCGTGGCCAGTTGCATACTTGGAACTGGCCTACTATATTCGACAATACTTCTCTCTTGAACCTTTCTCCTCGTAGCCCACATAAGGCCTAAAAACCGTGCTACTGCACAAACAAAAGGAGGTCTAGCATTTGATTTAAGGATTCGCAATGCGTCCCGGTAGTTCTGTGTACCCAGCTGCTGGCAGATTGGTCTTATCTATTTGAATTTGTGGCACGTGTAAGCTGGACATGCAAATAGCACGTGGACAACGGACTCCACTGCTGCCATGCATCCTGGACAGTTGCTAGAAATGAGCCATTGCTATGCCACGTAGCTAGTGTCCCGTTAACAGGTATGGTTCCAAGCCTGAATTGTGTATAGTTTCCTGTCCTGCAGAACCTGTATTAATTCCAGATAAGATTCCAGCGATCTAATGTGTTTGGAACTCTATCGGAAGTTTCCCCTGGTCAGGCCTGATGCAGTCTTGTTGTGTAACCCACTCCCAATAAAGTCGTTTTACTGCATCTTTTTGTAGCAGGGGAGAAGCAGGGTGGTCCCACGCTTCTCTGAGCCCTACATCAGACGCAAGCTTCCTTAAATTTTTCAACCATCCCACCTTATTGCCTGTATCCAAGCGGGCTACCTCTGTCAGGGCTTCGGCATAAGACCGGAGCTCTGAGGTCTGCAAAATCCTGGCCCAGAACAAGTGGCGGAGCTTGGCAATATCACTTATGGGGCGTTGTCCCATATCTAGCAGAAGAGGGGATAATGGTGTCCTTAGGAACTTGTGCTCTTAACTTCTTTGTATGGAAATGTTGTTAAAACCCTGTAGCTCAGCCCCTTATAGAGCTGAGCTGACAGCTTTTACGTTGTAGACCTGAAAAGCAACAGCAACAGGTATGCTATGGGAGGAGTGGAGTTGTTTCCCTAGTGCCCCTGTGACACGGTTATGAGTCAGTATTATTTTGGTAATGGGGACTTCCAGGTCATTTTGTCGAAAAGTCTGACTCCTAGATAGTCAAAAGTTTTCACTCGCTCTAGGGGAGCCCCTCCTAAAATAGGTTTACCTTTATAAGACTTATGGGGATTAAAAGTCATATATTTGTTTTTTGTGGTGTTTATTACCAAACCTGGAGTGTCGCAAAAAAGTTTAAACCTGTTTAGAAGTAACTGGAGCCCCGCCGGGGTTTTAGAGACCAACAGGGTGTTGTCTCAAAATAAAAGGATTACAACCTTATCCCCTCCCAACGATGGAGCATCAGCAGGCTCCTGTGATAAAAAACACACCATCGCATTCATATACAGGGAGAAGAGGGTGGGGGCCAACTGCAGGGTCGGATTGGGATCACAATTTGGCCGGGGCACTGACGAAAAAAGTGGCCCACATTTAAGGGGCGTGGCCCACATTCAAGGGGCGTGCCCTTTCGTAATACCAGTCGGGAGCCCCTGCTCCTGACTGGTATTACGGTGCTTCTGTCATTGCATCCAGATATGTAAAACAAGTAACATTACACCTACAAGCAGCCAGGACTATTGGCTTTGTCAATGGTTGTTAGTTACATAAGAAAAATCAAACACCATTTGCACAGACAAGGAATGAAAGTAGGAGGATACTGTTCTTGTGCAGGACACGGGGCCAAGGTGACAATGGCCTACATGCTGAGCAACTAAAAAAAACAGCAAGGCCCCTTTCTGTCACAAAATTATTCGATCCCTCCAGCAGGAGCACCTGAATAGCAGCGAAGCCCCTGCTATTACTAACCTACTTAGCCCTCCCCAGACCTTCAGCTGAGGAGCACATGAACAGAGGTAAGGCCCCTGCAATTAGTAAATTAATCAGTCCTCCCCATCCCTCCAGGCCTCAGGGCAATGTGCTGGCAGGGGAGCACAAAACACAGCTGCTGGGTCATCCACGGTAGCCAGGGGGAGGCTGAGGTGAAGATGGTGCGAGTTCCAAATATCACCTGGCCCCCACAGCGAGACCCATTCTTCCTCGCCCACTATGCCCTGAATGTGAAGGGCTGTGGGCGAGGTGTTAAGACTAACACTGTTTCTGGGCTGCGCGGGCCCCAGGGGGCACGAGGTGAAAATGGCTCAAAGGTCTGAGCAAAACCTGGCCCCCAGGGAGGCCGATTCTTGCAAACAATCAGCCCTCCGCACCCCACCCTCAGCGTGATTGCTTGGCAGGGCAGGGGTGAAGGAGAGGCCACAGCTGATGATTGCTCTAGGGCCCCACAGCGAGGCTGCTTTCATTTCTGTCTCCATGCCCTCTGTGGGCAGGTTTTTTTCTCCCCTTTCCCAGTCCACTCTCTGTGGACTGGGACAGGAGAGAACAAGCATTTACAATGCAATGGTTCCGCCTTTGGAAAAGTTAGAGCTATTGGCATTTTAAATGACAAAATTTGTATTTATGTGTTGGTTTTGAAAACAGATAAATAAATGGCATTGTCATTTAGATTGCCATTAGCTTAATCTCTCGCAAATGTGAGACCTATTGTACCCTACGGACGAGCTCAGCAGACAGCAATTACTCACGAACAAAAATCATGCAATGAAGACGAGGGAAACTTTAAAATATCAGAAATTACAGCCATTTGAGCAACAAGAAACTCCAAGAAGCTAGTGCTCCCTCCTGTAACCTCATATTAAATGGCAAAATTACAGGAAGCTAAAAATAATGACACGGACAGTGGGAGGGGGGACGCATAGCTGCCAACGTTTCAGTTTGCCATGTGTGACATTTTCATAATTTCAGCGAATTTATGAGTGACATTTCAGCGACTATGAGTGACACTTTCTCACAAACAAAAATCATGCAATGAGGACGAGGGAAACTTCAAAATATCAGAAATTACAGCCATTTGAGCAACTAGAAACTCCAAGAAGCTAGTGCTCCCTCCTGTAACCTCATATTAAATGGCAAAATTAAAGGAAACTAAAAATAATGACATTTCAGACATTGACAGCTGAAACGCTTAGCACTGAGAACTTGCTACACTGCATGAGATACATAAATTCACTACATGGAATTCAGTTGTGCACGTTTATTTTAAGGTTAGACTACTGCAGTGCTATATTAATACAGAGTTTTTTTTTATAAAGCGCGTTCAGTTACCTCGAGGAGAGGTGTCCCGGCGTTAAGTGTGCAGTGCATGCAAAAAAAAAGAACGCGTGATGAGGTAGAAGGCAAGGAGGCTCATTACTCGAAAAGCCACGTTTTCAGGCAGCTTTTCAGAGATCCCCCCGGCCTTTTGACCAATTTTTTATGAAAAGTCTCACCTTGCTCTGGGAGTGACGGCTAAGGGAGCAGGAGCAGTGGCAGTAGGAAAACGATGACGGACATTAAGCTGCCACAGCCGCTTCCAGAAAGCCAGGGCCATGTGGGCGATTACGGACGAAAGGATGAGGCAATCGGACGGTGGCGGCAGACAATGAAGCTGTGAGTCCGCAACGTGGGGCGCCCTCACAGCTGCAGTGCACGCGTTGAGGCTACAGCCCACCAGTCACACAGCGGCTTTCCGTGATCAAGCTCCTTCCGAGGTTCAAGTTGGTGAGGCGCGTACCTAGTCCCCTCATTTCCTGTTTAATTTATAAAAGCAGGTGCTACCGCACGCATCTGAGATCTGATGAATTCGCTTTTGTTGGATTTGATCAGATGTCACAAATGAACTATTTCTACGTCCGAATTTTCTTCTCAAGACCGGAAAGAACGCTGAAAGGAATCCCACTACAATATCACGGGATGTGTCGGAAAAGATGTTTAGGTTCGTGCGTATGCTAATTTCAAGGTTTGTTAAAAATCAATTTAAAAAAATTTACTAAAACTGCTAACACTGATTACGCTGACCTTTGCCCTCCAACGATACTGAGTATAGTTACAGTCTCACTAGTATTTGTATTCAGCCCAAATCGAGAACAAGTCACATCTTGGACAGAAGCCCCCGGTTCAGCTCGACTAAGTTTATTCCGCACTCAGACAAGGCACAAATCCGACTTCAGCGAAAAGAATGAAACATCGGCTGGAACCAGTTCAAACTGTGCCAAAAACCGCAGCAATTGCATGAACACACCATCAGCATTTAGGACATTAAAAAAGCCCAGATCGCAGAGCAGCATACACACCTGGCCGGTTACAACCTTCATGTCGCGGCCGGCAGGCGCCCGCACCCCCCGCTGATCTCCAATGGCCGCTCCCGGGGGTCACTGTCCGTCCCTGCGCCTCCGGGTCACCAGGCGAATGAACGAGGCAGCACGGGTCACACCTCCGGCCCAGAGACTGTTTACAGATTGTCATAGCGACACTCGTTTAGTATTACAGCACTGCCCTGCCCCGTGACGTCACATCCTGTGAAAAAACGACTGCACTCTCAAAGCCATCAGTTGCTGCCTAAACTTCAGGTTGTTAAGACCGGCGGCAAGAAATCATTCTTGAATTGAGCCGGAATACCAGGAGCCAACGTCAATTTTCTTTGTATCAGGTATTCAGAGTGTTGCAGCAGTGCTCACTGCAGTCGTGACTTTATCGCCCATTTTGACTGCACAAGTTAACACCTGGCAAAATCTGCAGTAGGATCATAGGTTGAAAAGACAAAAAAATGTGTTAATTAGGTGCACAAACATTCTGAGTCTCTGCCCCATCACCTGCTCAAACACACCGAAGCTTTCTCGCTGCCTGGCCGGGGTGGGCAGTAGTGTAACCTGAAAAAGCAGCAGCACGAAGAGCTTTAAACAGCAGAATTTGCACAACCATGATAAAACAAGCCGAGGTGCCGTGACAGTGGGAGGGGGGCGGGAACGTGCACACGGAGAGCGGGAAGGGGGGGGCGGGAACGGGCACAAGAACAGCGGGTGGGGGCAGGAACGTGCACACGGACAGCGGGAGGGGGGCAGGAACGGCCACACGGACAGCGGGAGGGGGACTTCCTCCGGCGGCGGTCGGCCGTGGAATGACCAAAAGAAACATGGACGACCAAAAAAATAAACCCCGCCCACCGCCGCACTGACGTCCTAAAAGGGGCTGGATGAGAAAAAATCTCAGGAACGCCCACGAGTCGCCTGGCAGAATGACCGACGCCTCTGTTTTCCAATGGCTAGCCTCCATTTATGGAGCTAGCCAATGGAAAACAGAGGCGGGACAAGCCCACATACTGCAAAACAAAAGGATTTCGCCTGCGCGAGGCGAAACCTAAAAAAACGGCCCACAGAGGGCACTGAGACACCGGTCCTTCGGCCGATGCCCGGATGCCCGCATTGCCAATCCGCCCCTGGGGCCAAGAGACAGCCTTAGCGAACTCCCCTACTGACGCTTTGTATTTCCATGACTTCATCTATTTCTATCACTCCGTTTATTCACTTCGCACATGCATTCACGGGATACTCTTTCAATGTCGGAACCGCGGTAAGAACACCTGTTATCCTCTGCATTGTACAATCTTTTGCATGTTTTTACTCATTGTGATAGTTGTCGGAGTGTTAGAGTTGTGATTAAATTGCCTTCACGTTGATATTTTTACATGTCTCGCTGCCACCATAATTTAGAGCAACTCTATTCACGCGCCATGCGTCTCTCACCATCTAACCTGTTAACTGCAGACGGCATTATTCCCGTTTTCACTTGCTTATTGAAGGTTGTATTATTCCCGTTTTCACTTGCTTATTGAAGGTTGTATTTGTTGATTCTTCGTTTCTCTTCAGTCGCATTCCTTTTAATCACGCCGGACTAATCACCTTTGATTAATCTGCCACTGACACGACGTTACCTATAGCTTATCTTCACCGGGCTCACTAGTTGCAGGCCAACTTACAGTTTACATCACTTTTTAGGTGCCCCACATTATTTCCACCAATGTGCCTGATGTAAACATGAGCTTATTTTACATCGGCAGTTTCCTTTTCATTGTTTTTTAGACTTCATGTCCCCTGACGAAGGGTTTGCCTGAAATGCATTGGGCTAGATCTACCATCGGGTTTGAACAATAAATCCCTTGGAAGGAATTAAATTTGATTTCAAACAATTGTTGAATAAACATTACTCCAATGATTACCTGTTGTCTATTCACTGAATACATTTGGAGGAACCTCCTTATTGTGCTATCAAGGTACATTACCCGACTGTATAACGCTTTTTTCTGTTGAACTACTACGCTGATTGATCAGACAGCGATACCCTGGTCGCAAGCAGAATATATTTCGAACTGTTGAAGTTCAGTTTACGCCATTGGTGTGCAAGTACCATTATTGCAGTAATTCAAGCGTTCCCAATACCAGTTCTTTCCCTATGTCCTTATTTTTTTCTCTGCATAAGACTACCTTCCGCCAGTTCAACCTGCAGTAGTCGTTAGATGGAAAGATTTCCTTCGAAATGCTCATGGGTAGGGTGCAGATAGAGAGATCGCCCCAGAGAGGCTTCATACTTAAACAAAGTGGATTGTGGTCACTGTCGGTTGTGCCCCCCTCAGCCATATCGACTACACTTCTCCAGAGTCTCAGATCTAGAAGATTGTAGTCGATCCGTGATGGACCACTTATCCTATTAAAAGTATTAGCGCCTTGGCTGTCTGATTTAGTTTTCCTGTTCGCAGCCCTAAACCCGTATTCGAGATTAAGGGTGTTAACCTACAGTGCTAGCTGCGTCCATTTCTTTATTGGTGAATGATCAAGAGGAGGAACAGCCCACTTTTGATCATACTCACATATCCCCATTAAATCTTGGTCTAAAGGTTCAAATGTGAGGGTAAAATTACCCGCTACTATTGTTCTGGCTTGCGATTAACTTTTATCCAGGAGTTCCTCTAATTGTGTCAGTGTTGTAGAGGGTCTGCCCTCTCTGGTCCCCCTCAAATATATATTAAATAGGTCGATGTGTTTCCTCGAGGGGTCCTCAATGCAGATCCCAAGAATATCTGGGCTACCAGTGGCGAGGGGGCTGATTCGGCCTCCCAATATGATCTTAATCCATATTTTCAAACCCCCTGCCAGGCTTCTTTTCCCACCGGTGCATGCTGGGGAGCAATCACAAGCGTACCCTGGTTTATATAAAGGAGCAAGGCTCCAGGTCTCCTGGAAGATTCATATATCGAACCTATCAATAAAAATGTTCCAGTGAGGAAGATGGATTTTGTTGCTCAGCCCTGCAACGTTCCAGGACACTATGTTCAACTGGCAATTAGGTTCTGGGGAAAGAAGCTGTACATTATTCAAAAGGGCTGGAGGGCAGCTAGTATGAACCAGTGACGTTGGGTTGGAGCTAGTGCTCGTACTAGGGCCTGCCCCTCTAATATAATAGCCTCCATGCCTATTTCTGTAATGTTCCCTGCCTATAGCCCAGTCATGACTTGATGTCTGGGTAACCCCTAACCCTGAACTCCTAATAGGTCTAGAGGGTAAGTCCTTAACACCTGTTGATATTCAACTCCTGAGAGTCAATCAATGCCCCCAAGTTCAAACTACAAGAGAGCCTTTCAGTTGTGAAACAAGAGTTTATTCTTGGCTGGGCTATGGGAAGGGAGCGTTTGATTTGGATCAGAGATGGATCTGGGGGACATGTTTGAAACTAAGGCTAGATGGTTTTCGACTAGTTCTTCCCCTTTAAGGGTTAGTTAATGCAATCTATAGGCTGATCAGGGATTGAACACCTTCTAGCCCTTTTGATATCATAACAAATCACAGAGCTACATCCCCTGACGTGGCGAATCCAATGGATCGTCTCCCTCCTGTCTCCCTCTCCCCCCAAGCTTAGGGACATTAACCATGTAGATTTTCTGTGCTGGCGGCAATAAAGGTGGAATAAAAAACGGTATCTGCCTCCTGCCTTGGCTTAAGGGGACTCACCCCTAATGGGTATGATTACTTCTAGCCCCTAGATGGTTATGATGGCCGCTCCCTACCAAGATGTTTAAGGGAGGATTGATGTTGGGAGCCATACTTCCAGCCAGTGCATCGGTGTTAGGGTTAGCAGTAGGCTGATGTTGAGGACACCTATGTATAGGGGGAATCTTACTTTGTGTGCAGGAAGGTGTAAAATTGGAGGAGCTTTGCAGGGTTGGCTAGATAGTCTCGAAACTAGTCCGGCAGAGGGAAAACATTGTTGGCCATTATCCAGCAATTGTCTCACTAGCCCTGTGAGGTATTTAATCATATACTTCATAGCCCCCAATGTTGCCCTTGGGTCACTAATCTGCTGGTGCGCACTCACACCCAGAGGTAGGAGTTAGGTACTAAGTTATCCGACACCCGTTATCCGACTACTGGCTGGGCAGTAGTGTCTTCCGTCAGATCATCTGTTAGATCTAATAGTGGAGTAAACTTATTGCTGCAAGAGAGAGCTGGGGCTGGTTGGCTAGAAGAGCGGGTTTCAGAAGGGGGCGGATGGACACTCACGGTGTGGGTAACAGCTCCCTGTACGCTAAGGGGTGGGGGGGGGCGCTCTTGTTGTTGGATCTTTTAAACATATCTGGAACAACCGGCAACCCTCTAGGACTAGTATTGCCGGGGAGGGGGTTTACTAGCCCCCCGTAAGTGCCACAGAGCATGGGGAAGTAGTTAGGGGAGTAGGTGGAACAGTATCCAAATCACTAAACACCAACACATTCTTCTAGTAGGCAATCAATACGATCTGCAATACAGTTACTGCCAGCATGTTTATCCAATTTCTTAACTTTTGTGCTCCTCCCTGAAGCCCCATCTCTGTACCCTCCACTGCTTTCCTTTCCCCCATCACTTGGTATAAACCAGTCCTGCGCTAGCTGTAGCGGAATATGAATTTCATAATCACCTGGCAAGCCGCAAATAATAGACCATGATACAAATCTAACCCTAAGTTCTATTCTTACTAAACAGCCTTGACTACCTCACTTTGGGGAGCAGTTGAATGCAAGCGGGTAGAGACCTCCAATGACACGTGTGTTAAACACAGAAAAGAAGCAGCTTTTGCTAAGAGGTAACCATTATCCAATATTTAACAAATATGATAATAATTGGAAACAATAAACTAGGTAGCACCAAAGAAAAAAGTCAGAGAGCAGCCAGCAGTCTTTATGCCGCACAAATGAAGAAATTGTGTGTGGGCGCAGGAGTGAAAAGGGGCACATTTTCCATTAATAGAATAATTAGTCTGAGGGACTTTTAAAGCAAAGCTGGGCAGAATAAGGGATGCCAGTACCTCGTAGAACTGCAGGTCTCCCAAAAGGCAGGGACAAGAGCAACTGCAGGTGCTGTGCTGGACACAAATTGCACCCTTAGAATTCACCGGGATGTGAGCAAAACTTGGTCCAAATCCATCGAAACGACAATTAAGCCCTAGAGCAGGGGTCCCACCAAAGTTAAGTAAAGAAGGGCAATTCTCAAAGGTAAAATGTCAAAGGGGTGGCCCAGCCCAGCCTCTTCCGGGCTCT
This sequence comes from Lissotriton helveticus, assembly GCF_964261635.1. Classification (NCBI taxonomy): domain Eukaryota; kingdom Metazoa; phylum Chordata; class Amphibia; order Caudata; family Salamandridae; genus Lissotriton; species Lissotriton helveticus. The sequence goes on from NC_136067.1 coordinate 1,398,209,443, forward strand.
GAGGAGAGCTGACAGGCACTCCCTTGGCGCGGCCCGTGCAGCGGGGCCTTGCAGTCTGTTTTCTGCACCTCCAGGTACAAGAAAGGCGATGAGAGGGTGCGCAGTGGAGCCTAGGGGCTGTGGTCCCATCCCGGCTCATCAGCTGCTCGGACCCGCTGTAATCCCCAGTGACCCGCACAGCGGGGCCTTGTGGTCTGTTTTCTGCACCTCTGGGCACGGGAAAGACGATGGGAGGGTGCACGTGGAGCCTGGGGGCTTTGGTCCCAGCCCTGCTCGTAAGCAGCTGTGGCCCTCTGTAATCCGCTGTGTTTAACATAGCAGTTTATAGGTTTCGGGCTGCGTAGTCTGCGCTTGCACAGTCTCGCCGGCGAGATCTTATGTTTTTCAGTGGGGGCTTGAACCCGCCCCTCTTCTCCATTGGCTGGCTTCCTAAACGGAGGCCAGCCATTGGAGGAGAGGTGCGTCTGTCCATTTAAGCCCCGTGTTTTTGGGATTGAGGGGCGTGTTTTTTTAGGTTCTTTCTCTCCTCTTCTCATTGGCTGGAATTTAGGAGAGAAAGAAAAAAACACGCCCCCGAATCCGAAAATGACGGGGCTTTCTCCGAGGCATTTCTTCTTGACCTCGGAGAAAGATGGTTGGTGTTGTGGCGTGGTCCACTTTCCTGCCGGAGCTACCGAGGGTAAGTGCTTGTGCTCGATTTTCATGCCTCTGTTCCCTGCTTGTCAGCGTTTTTTCTTGCCTCTGTTCCCTGCTTCTGATCGGTTTTTTCTTGCCTCTGTTCCCTCGTTGTGATTGTTTTTCTCCCCACTGTTCCCTCGTTTTTCTGCCCTCTGTTCCCTCGTTTTTCTGCCCTCTGTTCCCTTGTTTTTCTCCCCGCTGTTCCCTCGTTTTTCTGCCCTCTGTTCCCTCATTTTTCTGTGCGGCGATCACCCCCGCAGGAGCAGCACTTTCCCTTTGACCCGCTCCCTCCCTCCCTCTCCCGCTCCTCAGGCCGGCCGCCATGTTACTGGAGTTTCCCTTTGACACGCTCCCTCCCTCCCGCTCCTTGGCAGCCCATCTCCCTCCCTCCCTCTCCCGCTCCTCAGGCCGGCTGCCATGTTACTGGCCAATACCAATAACTCCAAATTTCAAACATGCTAGACCGATTGCATTGCAAAGGGCTTGTTTTGATTTTGCTTATCTGGACATCTATCGTTGGGATAATGTTATAGTATCATCACTGGTTGTTGGTCATTAAACGCAAGACAGGAATAGCATAATCCTCGGGCTAAAGAAATAAACTATTTTCGGGTAAGGGCCGCCCACTACTCCTGAGCCGCTACGTCTGAAAACCTTCCTTTTAGTGCTGAGCCGGCGACCTTCATTTTAAAACCAGGACGTGCATAATTTATAATGAAGCCTTCATAAATTAAACTCATGCAAACACGACTGGAGTATGCCTTAGCCCTAATGATCAAGCAACTCTGTCCACAGTATCATATCACATGTATGCACCTTCTTCACAAGGCAATGTCAATGGGTTGTTTACTTATTAGCCTAGCTCTCTTTTACATTTTTAGTCGGCAGAGGGAGAACTCCCCGTTCCAAAATGGCCGCCAAGCCCATGCAGAGCATTATAACAGCTAAACCAATTCGAAGACGTCCTTTGTTTTTGTTGCTAACGTTTCGCCGTGCACCACTTCTTTTGCTTCAGGTTGCCTGTCCATGTAGTGGTCGGATCCACAGAGGTCGAGCGATGTTTAATCGCTCTTTGTCTCTTTGCAGAAAATCCCTGCAAACTCATCTATTACAGACTTGTAGAAAACCCGCAGCCCGGCAGTTGTAAGTCTGGCTGCAGGCGCTACATGAACAGCGTGTGCGGGGGCTTTCGTTTGGCTTAATTGCGCCCCAAACCTGTCATGGTCACTTCGCTGCAGATATTTTATCTTGCCTTCAGAAGCAGGAGTCGATGGCTCGTGTGACCAAAAGCAGCCTTCAGAAGCCCCTGATGAAGGAAAGCTAGAGAGCGACGAAGCAGGTACAGCTTAAGTACAGTGTCAACGTGCGCGTTGAAGCTTCCCAAACTTTAGTCAAAACTATGTGGAAGTAAGGGCCATACCGTGTATATGTAGATTATACACAGCCCTACGGAGAATTTGATGGCCATATTCACACATCATATTGCGTAAGACACAGAGTTCTGTTATTCACCTTGCATGTGACACAAACTCCTGTGTTTATCCACGCCTAACATGGCCGACACTTTGTCTAATTTTTCGGCTGCGCGTTCTAGTCAATAAAATCAATGGTGTATTTAGGTTGTATCTCGAAGATGGGATGGACAGAGCAGCTCAGAAAGTACATTGCAGAGACTTATGTATAACATCGGGCGGGTGTCCTATGTTTGTGTGTGGGGCTCTCTGTGTGTGTGTGTGGGGGGCTCTGTGTGTGTGTGGGGCTCTGTGTGTGTGTGGGGTGCTGTGTGTGTGTGGGGGGGCGCTGTGTGTGTGTGTGTGGGGGGGCTCTGTGTGTGTGTGGGGCTGTGTGTGTGTGTGGGGCTCAGTCAGTCTGTGTGTGTGGGTCTGTCTGTCTGTGTGTGGGTCTGTCTGTCTGTGTGTGTGTGTGGCTCTGTGTGTGTGGCTCTGTCTGTGTGTGTGGCTCTGTCTGTGTGTGGGGCTCTGTCTGTGTGTGGGGCTCTGTCTGTGTGTGTGGCTGTGTGTGTATGTGTGGCTGTGTGTGTGGCCCGGTGTGTGTGTGTGGCTCTGTCTGTGTGTGTGGCTGTGTGTGTGGCTCTGTGTGTGTGTGTGGCTCTGTGTGGGTAGCTTTTTTTGTAGGTGGCTCTGTGTGTGGGTGGCTCTGTGTGTGTGTAGGTGGCTCTATGTGGGTGGCTCTGTGTGTGGGTGGCTCTATGTGAATGACTGTGTGGGTGGCTCTGTATGTGTGTGTGGCTGGCTTTGTGTGTGTGGCTCTGTGTGGGTGCAAATGCAATAGGTCCTGCATTTGCGATCGATTAAGCTATTGGCATTGTAAATGACAATGCCATTTATTTATGTTTTAAAAACCAAAACATAAATAAAAATAATGTCATGCGCAATGCCAATAGCTCTACTTTAACAATGCCGAGACCATTGCATTGTAAATGCTTGTTCATTAAAGTGACGGTTATTGAAAACAAAGGATAAACCTTTATAAACAACACTCAGTTCCTGTACCTCAATATGTGACCCAGAATCTAGCTATTCAGGTGGAGGAGCTCCAGGACCCAATCCTCCTCAAAAGCTGGAAGTGCCAGATTTTCTACTACCTAATAACAGTCCACAGATAGCCCCCTGAGCGCTGTTCAGACTCTTTTCTTCTGCAAATTCAACATGCCAACTTCACCTACAGCAATCATATGGTTCATCAACTTAAAATTGTTAAGTTCATGGTACGTTTTGATTTTCTTCTATCTAAACATAGCTGAATATTTCGCATCCAAGGAATCTCTTCAAACCATCCGAGGACTGTGCTGCTGCCTCTACAAAACAGGCTATACACCTTTGTGCAGCCTTCAGCAATAAGACCGAGAGGGCAGACTGCTATGTTTTCTGAATGCTGACTATCCTGGGGCATCATCAGAAAAATAATGCTCTGAAGACAAAGCCACACAAATTGGGGGCATTTTCATAAAAATGCCAAGCCTCCAAGATGGTCCAGAGCCCTGTGGAACACTTTCAAAGAGACCATCTGCGCATACTTTAAATGGACAGATGTCTGATTTATTTATAGTGGCACCATCTACCTCATAAGCCTCTCCATCAAATAGGAGATCAGAAAAAACATTACATCTGTTCTTCCACCAGCTAAGATGGTACCACAGACTGTCACCTTTGAAATTATTGACAACATTGACGAGCACGCTGTTGACGAAGACCCCATGTAAGGGGACATCTCTAAAACAAGTAACACCGTTGACGACATCAACTAGTAGGTCTGCTTCAATATACTCTGTGGTGAAGGCAGATACATAAAAACTATTTCACTGTGTTTGCCTGAGACACCGTAAAAAGAAGGAATAGTAAGTGAAGCTACCTTCATCCACGACTCCATCAACAAGAATACCACTGTCGACGACAACACCATGGTTGTCAAAAACAGTCCTCGACGAAGGCTCCATTGTCATTGAAGACATAACCATTAACTACATCTGTTTCACTGTTGACAACGCAAACAATTACTATGATTGCGATAATACCTTCTGTCTCTAGTACCCAAGTGACTAACATTACCACAGCTTTACCTCAAACACCTATAACATAAACGCTCCTCTTGTTTGTCTCTGGTGTTTTCAATTAGAATTACACCAGCACCACCTGCACAGTTGCTGGATGAATCATGATCTGAGTTTGGTCATGGAGAATGTTTTTCAGACCAAGAAACTGACTATCATCAAGTATCTGTGGCGAGGGTGATATACAGATAAAGCCTCTCAAGCTGAATTACCACTTGATTTGGATATCCCATTTTATGCTGACAACTCAGGTGACAAAGAAGTGCCATATGGGTATCAAGAACCTACATTTTATGGTAGGCCTACAGAAATTCCCCCAGTCAGCTCATATACAGATGGTACTGGTCCATATAGACTTTATGCACTCAATGAAAATGATGATGGAGGGTTTTCACAGCAGACTACCTTCAACACAGAACAAACAAACACCATCAGAAGGTTTAGCACAGTGACCAATAGCACTTCCAAAACCACAAGTTGTGCCATATCCTAAAATTGTAGCTCAAGAAGATCAGGTAGATCAGCATCAAGAGCATACCAGAGATTTTGGGCAAGACATGCACTCCGGAGATGATCAAGACAGGGGGACAACTAGACTGACCATGATCCTGATGCTTCATGACCCAACACCCAAGATCTGGATTGGGATGATTATGTCCCAGCAGAGCAGTCAAGTCCAGAACAAGTACCAAGAAGCTCTCCACCTAATTATGTGTACACCTTCCACATGCTAGTGGACAGAGAAGCCCAAAAATTCAACTTGTCTATGCCAGCTGTGGAGAAAAACTCTTTGATTTCAACAGTACCACCAAAAGTTCAATCTGCACTATACCCATGTTAGATTATATATGGGAGGAAGGTCTCTCATGCATGAGCAACCCTGCAACTGGAGGCACTCTAGTTTCCAGATGAAAGAAGCAATACAAAGCCACTGTCACAGTTGCTGCATGTCTGAGTAACCCAAGTAAAGTCATTTCAACCCTGTCACACCATGTATGGTCTCACTAGATAAGGACGGAAAACAATTTGACATAGTTGGTAGGAGAATAAGTGTGTTTTCTGCTACAGCAATCAAGATAGCTAATGGAAGTGCCATACTATTACAGCTATCAACAACTGTGGAATAACACCTCTCCATTCCTTAATAAATTGCCCTATGATTGTATAGAACAAACCAAAACTATCCTACGAGAAGCAAAGGAACTCAATCATCTCTTAAAGATGTATACCCTGACGCCTCTAATACGGTCTTCAGACAGATGGCAACAGGTAACATATTGAGGAGGTGTGGCTGATTTTGCAGTACTCTCTTTAGACCAGAGTTCCAATTAGTGATAATCAATATTCCTTTTGGTAAACACGCGAACAGTGCTTTTCGCACAGTCAAGACAGATACAGCCAAGCCAATGGAGTGCCACAAAGGAAGCAACAATACTCCTTTTGTAGAAGCCATCCGTATGGCCAGAGATCTTTTCATTCAGGAGGTTCTTCTTCCTTTCGTCCCTGTTGGCAGGTCTATTATATACAACACAGGGACAAAACACCACTCCATATTACAGGAGACAGGCAGCAGAGAAAACCGAATGGCCTACCTTATAACAAAGGCCAAGAAAGAATTCTTCACTCCTGATCAGCTCGTTGACAATGCCAGTGGGAGGACAGAGACGTTCTTTCCACCACAGAGAAGAATAGCATCCGATCGTTAGGTGTTAGATATAGTGAATTACAGCAACACAATAGTATTTGCATCGTTTTCACCAGTAGCACATCTAAACCAAGAATGTCCTTGTCATATGGATGCCTTAAGACAGGAAATAAACCAGTTATTGCTACGAGATGCAATAGAGTCAGTAGCCCACAATGAAAGGATCTTGGGGTTCTACTTCAAGTTTTTCCTCATTCAGAAAAAGAACTTGGACAGGAAAACTATTCTAGATCTAAGGGAACTAAATAAAAATATAAGAAAGCAAGTATTTAGAATGCTAACACTTTGGGATGTGCTACAATCCATAAACAAACGGGACTTCATGACCTCTATAAATTTAGAGGATGCATACATTCACATGCCCATTCATTGCAAAGATCAGAAGTATCTGTGGATTGTAGGGGAGGGTCAACACTACCAATTGAAAACTCTCCCATTTGTCCTCCAGTCGGCGCCCACGGTATCCACACAATGCTTAGCATCTGTTGCCGCATACCTACACCATCAAAAGATAAGAATATATCCATATCTCAGTGACTAGCTCATCAAGTCACCTTTGTCAAAGCAAAAATTGGATGCACATAGCTAAACAATAAACATTCTGCAACAATTAGGCCTAACTCTCAATTACAAGAAGTCAATACTGGTGCCAACAGAATTGACACAATTCTTTAGAACAAATATTTGTACGGACCACATGAAAAGGATGAACAATGACGGTTAGTCTCCAACTACACAAGATAACTGCGAGAAGCAGGATAACAGTAAGAAAATACAATGTTCCTCTAGGGATCCTGTTGCGTATTCCTCTCATATCACAATGCAGACTAAGAATGAGACCTCTCCAAGAATAACTTAGGAAACAGGTAATTGGCCATTGGAACAAGTATGTTCAATTCACACAATGTATGAGACACGGAATGCTTTGATGGAAAGAAAAAGCAAACGTCTATTACGGTCCGCATCTGTACGAGGTCAAAACATAACTCCATTTGACAACTGACACCTCTATAAAAGGTGGGGATCACATTTGAAAAATCTCAGTAAGCGGATTATGATCTATGCAACAAAAAAGAGTACACATAGATATGCTAGAGTGTTGAGACTTGCTGTGAAGGCTTTTTTTTACCCTTATACAACAAAAGGATGTCAAGATAAGAATGGACAACACAATTACGTTATATTACATTAAAAAACAAGGAGGAACAAAATCAGAAGAATTGTCCAGGAAAACACAGAAATTATGGCATTGGGTCCTGTGTCACAACATATCAACTTGACACTGGAATATGTCCTACGTTTGCAGAATGAGACAGCGTACGCCCTTAGCAAGATATACATAGGCTTATTCAAATCGATTAAATCTAATATTCCAAGAATAGGCCAAACGCCAATTTGATCTATTTACAATTCCAACTAATGCCATTCCGACACTTGTCAAGCAGGTGGTGGTATCATTCCTTGGTTAGGGAAATATGTTTTAGGCTTTTCCCCTCTGATACTTCTCAACCCAAGGGTCCTACACTTCTTTGTTGTCAGACTCATATTGTTGTGGCTGTGCCCAGCACCAGTGTAGGGGGTTAACTTATCAGCCATATAGGTGGGGGATGCTGGTCATGATGCTGCATCTGTTTTTTAACATGATGCGGGCTGGCAAGGAGAGCCAGTACAGTTCCATCATAGTAGGAGGGATATGGATATATTTAATAAGCCTCTAGATGAGGCATGCTGTGGATAGGGAGGTCTGCGTGAGACTGGAAGGCCATGAGGCAATTTTTTTTCCCATCGTTCTGATGCAAGATCTGAAGTTGCTTTCTGGGATGAGCTAACTGGTACCCGGCGTCTTGATTTTCCTAGTCGGTCGATAAGTGAAAGCAACTCCGCTCCTTCATATGCCTCATGATCCCTGCAGTAGCCCACCTCTGATGCTAAGTCCACTTCTTGAAATCAGGAGTTTCAAATCCTCTTACTCCCACTCTGCACATTTGCAATGAAGGTCCTAGATGCTGCGAAGGGAGCCCGGCCTACGCTACAGGTCAGAACGTACTCACACTCTTACATAGTCTCTGTCTCCTATGTGATTGAAGGTTTTTTAAGCCATTCATTCACGAATCTTGGTTTGGAATCATATGGGTCTTGTAGCAGCTTCTACATGTCACTAGAAGGTATCAGTGAGTTGCACAGCCAGCTGCCATCATTAGTAAATTAAAAGTGAGGGGGTGATAACTTTACATTTATTCAAGATAGATGTCTCAGGGGCCTAATAAGGGAGTACGCCTGTCTGGGTCTGAGTGTACAGAAATAGTTCTCAAACATAGCTGGACACTTCTTACTGGGTAGATGGCGATGGTGTGTCACTGCAGTGGTGACCAACGTGAATGCCCTTTTTTTCAATTGCTCTTTCCTGCACACGCCACAGCACCGACAAAATTTTGGCCTGAAATTTTACAGTCTCAAATGTGTCTGGTAGAGAGTACATAAATGAAAGAAAAAAGAAGTTGGGACCCATAATCAACCAAGTTAAATCAGTTTCTACTGACAGAGACACCAGAGCGGTTCCATTTCTAATTTTTTTCTTCAAATTATGCAATTAAATAAAATGAACGGATGCTAAAATAAACAATAGAAAACTTGGAAACAAAATATTGAGGACGATTGGAAAAAGGGTGACGGTTTGAAGGCGTACAATACTCTGATACAGACAACAAACACACGGACACTGTGACTACAATCAGTAATGCTGGGAATTAATGCACTCTTATTATGTCAGAGAACAACCGATTCCAGAGACATTGAGAAAAGATAATTGGAAAACAGACAAAAGGACTTTCTCATAGGGATAGAGACAGTCATATGTATACCAAGGCCTTAACTTGCAGACTCTCAATATTTGAATGAGGGAGGCACTAACTCCTGGACAGAGGCCTGAGCTACTACAATGGCTCATGGGCACAATGAGAAAGACTCCATCTTGGCCATTTGGAAGACGACTCTTAGACACACATACCCCATAACTGAAGCACCGACCTACTGATTTGGTGGGAAGTAGCAATACCTAAACTCCCTAGGGAGCTCCCTTGATTTGAAAATCTTGTAGCCCACAGAACAACATCTATATATATAGAGGTAGGTATATTCAGTAAGTGCCATGGGACGTAGATACAGATTTCCATTAGGCTAAGTATTCATTGAAACACACGCGGTAATTGATTACCAAAACTGATCTTTCCCCACATAGTTTGGGGAAGTGTAGCAAGACCTATGCCTTATGCAACCCTTGATTAATACCCTTCACAAACCAGGCCGCTCGGCTATGGACCTATCAGGCTACAGACCCTTGTCCCTGCTTACGACTGAATATAAAATATTGAGTAAAATCATCTCAAGTCGCTTACTCCCCTATCTGCGTAAATTAATCCACCCAGACCAATACGGTTTTGACCCGGCGCGTAGCACCTCACTCAACATTAGGAGGTTATATCACGTCATGACATCAACCCCTCCAGAAAGCTGCAATGCAGGATGTATCACTCTGGATTTGAGGCAGGCATTCCATACGATGAGATGGGACTATATGTTTCAGATACTCTGGAGATTTGGAATACCTCCAGACTATTTGAAGTGGGTAAAATTGCTGTATTCAGCCCCCACTTCGAGGGATCGCTCTGGGAGCCATATCTCACAGGAATATCCGATTGGCAAAGGCACTCGCCAGGGCTGGCCCTAGTCTCCGATACTGTTCGTCCTAGCCCTGGAACCTCTGGCTCTGAAGTTACGGCTATCGGCAGCACAGACAGGTATATGCTTGAGACAGGCTACACACGTGATATCTGCATATGCAGACGATATAATACTGTACGCCAACGATCTGACCACAGATCTCACACCAATGCCAGACATTTTCACTACCTTTGCACAACTCTCAGGCCTTAGCATAAATGAGAATAAGTCGTATCCTTTCTTTTTTCACCCTGGGGAACGCCCCAAGATGATTCAGTTTGGTCCACACTCCCTAGTGGTCGCTACACACATGTTTAAATATCTGGGCATACAAGTGTACAGAACCGCACCAGATCTTATAGAGGGTAACCTAGTTAAGGCAATCGGAGCACTCCGGTCGCAGGTCACCTTCTGGTCTTCGCTACCGCTCTCTGTGATGGGCCGAGTAGCGATCTTAAAAATGGTGGTCCTACCGCGTCTGTTATATTTCTTTCTTAATTTGCCTGTAGTAATCCCGACTCCGCTTCTCAACTCTGAACACGATGTTAACCGACCTGATTTGGGGCAATGGCCGCCACAAGGTGGGGCTGGCTAAACTGCAACTGGAGACCGATAAGGGAGATCTGGGTGCCCCAGATTTCCGCGCCCACTGCTACGCTAATCAGCTACAGTGGCTCTCGTATTGGCTGGCAGGGCGTATTCTGCATGAAATAGATTACACTCCCGCTGATGTAGACCGAGGGGGGTTACACACACTACTTCAGCTGATGGCTAGGATACCGACTGGTGCCCGACACTCCTTCGCACTCCGCTTGTATACTGGAAAAAAATCCACCTATTGCACGCTTAGCTACCCCTCATACTCTGACAACACGCCACTCTTAGGCATCCCTACCCCCACTGGCTTACTCACTAAACAACGACTCCTTGCCTGGACTGATGGCAGTGTCACCACATTGAGCGCTTTGTTCGATGAGGGCACCCTCATGGACCACGGTAATTTCATCAGACACCATGGAGTCTCAGACGCACTATATTTCATGCACGCGGCAGTCCTACAATATGTAAAGAAACATTGCGCCCCACACAAGGAGGCACCCGTGCGGCACAAACTGGTCCATTTGACCTACCTGATGGGAGAAGGCCGCCACCTCACTAAATGGCTGTACAAAGGCATTACAACACACACTAAAATCCCCTTGACGGAATTGCGCAATAGATGGTTCACAGATCTTGGCACAGAACTGACAGACAAGGAATGGAGTATGATCTTAGAATACCCCCAAAAAAATCCCACGTAACACCAAATTTAAGTTTATTTAATATATGGTCCTACTACACAGGGCATATCTCACCCGCACCGTCTACAGTGCATATTACCAGCAACACAACATCATTGCCCCAGATGTAAGCTAGAGGAAGCTGTCCTACTCCACATGCTCTGGCTGTGCCCGGTGCTCGCCTCTTACTGGTTGGAAGTGATCACTCTGGTCATTTTTGCGACTGGGATTCCTGTTCAGAGCACGCCTGCTGTCTGCCTGTTGGGGTTGCCTCGACGTCCCAGGACACAAAAGGTACAGCTTCGCTTTGCATACCTAGCACTACTCATGGCCAAACGCTCCATTACAATGCGGTGGAAGTCAGTTACACCCCCAACACTCTGTAGCTGGTACGGGGAAGTGGTGAGATGGGGCAGCGCGGAAAGTGCTGCAATCCGGCGAGAGGAAGCCCACGGACTGCGCAAAAAGGTAATCTCTCTGGACTGGGATACAATACTAGAAGCTTTCAAGTCCCTTGCGCCACCACTAGTCCCTGTAGTGCAAGATTAATAGTAGCTTATTTATTTATAAAGTTTTATATAGCGCAGACTAGATCCCGAAGGATATCAGAGCGCTTTACAGTTATAGGGAAAGGTAACAATACTACCCAGGCCCTTCCCAGCCTACAATGTTAATAGTCCATATGTCCTGCTGATTTAACACTGTACAGTATGTATATTGGAATGTGTGCGGAAAGAGTGGGTACGACTAGCGGAGCACCCTGACACAAAGTTCATGTGGGGTTGGACCAGACAAAGTTGGGAAGGGAGGGAGGGACGGGCTAGTTTAATTAACGCATTACATGTATCTTTCCACTAAACTGCAGCAGTTTTGCAGTGCATCAAGAATTGGACCCCTTAGAGCTACATCCGAACAATACAGTATATTAAGCAAGGGCTAAAAGGAAAATGTAATGTTGCTGTATATACACAGTCTACCATTGTAACCATAGCGGCCTTTCTCAACCAGACTGTATTGCGGAATCCGATGCACCTAATATATCTGTCTATTTCGTAATGGATGTTAATTGCAGAAGAAAAACAAAAAACCTAATAAAATGTGTAAAAAAAAAAAATTATGAGTGTTGTCCTAGCAATCATTCAAATATTGTTTTGGGAAATGGGTCAATACAAACAATAATGAAAAACAAATACTAATGTAAACGATGATAAGCCATTTACATTTGAACAAACTTAGATAAGGTAGTAAATTGATCATCCAACGTAATCAGAAGTAAGTGCTCCAAGTGAGGTAGCAGTGCAAGTGCAATACAGTGAGCCATAGAACACGACAAACATGTCGGAACATGAAATAAGTATTTGCAATATGTGCATTGGGTTCCCACCCATAGGACACATGAATATATCAATAGCAAACCCAATGATATGGGCATTTGGGTTTGGAAATCCAGCAATTAAAGATATGGGTAGGCCTATGAAAGGTCGACGTTTTGAGCCCCTTCACGAAGAATCATTTGGGGTCTTCATCAGGACAACGGACTAGTAGCGACCTACAAAGTAGAGTACAATGACAGTCAGCCATACCCAACTCTATACACCATACAATTGGCTTACTTAGTCTGATTAATCTGGATCCTACTGACACACTGAATGTGTTTAAACATCTCTAAATGAAATGACCCATGAGTCTTACTATAAGGGATGAATCAAAGTGCTGGTAATATGAGCCAAACAGCGAGGAGGTCCACATAGGGTCAAGATGTATGTGATAACGAATGGCGTGGCATGCTACAGTTTGCAAAGTGGCCTAAACAACACATGTGCCTCCGGTGGTGTTGATTGCGACAACATGCAGTAGGCTTTGGCAACTGCGCACCGCATGTTAATAGTATTGAAAAAATTGCAGCAAACACAAGCACTAAATCGTCGATATATTGAGTACTTGCAGACCCTGCAAGCAAGGGTTCTGTTGTTGAAAACACTGTAGTAAACACAATCACTATATAGTGGATATTTCCCAAAAAACACCGCCCAGTTCAAAAACATGCTGGTAGTCGTATATAGAAGGGGGTCGAAATGTCAACTTTTTGTGGCGCCAATAGCATCAGCAATCACAAGTAGTCCGCAGAGCTAAATGAGTACTAGAGGGCTTGGAAAACGTTAATGGGTTCAAATCATTTGAAAGAAGTCTTGCCTTTTGTACCTATTGGCAGTGCTGAAGCTATTTGTCAAAGCTGTGCAGCATTGGCAAATATGTTTTTGCCAATGGTGTACAGCAGTGGTTCTTAACCTGTAGCCTGGGTATCCACGAAGCCTGCTCAGGGTCTCCGCAACTGCTTAGGAAATGAAATAGTATTAACAGATTAATAAACTGCGTATAAATAAAGAAGCAACCTGTGAAATATAGCATTTTAAAAAGTTCTATAAATGTGAAAGAATTTGAAATTGGAGGATAAAATTAAGTTAGTATCCTGAGATTGATTCATGGGTGCATTGCAAGTGCATCACACAAAATATGATAAGGATGGTGAGTGGCCTGAACTGATTATAGAAAAGCTCCAACTTTTCCATTAAAATTAAATCGTTTTTAGGTCTCGCCCTGCGATTGCAGGCCAAAGGCCTGCAGTCGCAGAGCGAGACTATTGTCATCATTCCGGCTTTCAAGGACTCAAGGGGAGCCGGAGAGGACAACAGACTGTCACGCGCACGCAGCAGCAAGCACGCAGCAGCAGCCTGCCAGGATCAGGTCACGCGCTCCGATTCCGGCAGGCTCTTCACAACACACATACAGCCCCCCCCATACACACACACATACATACATACAGAACCCCCTCCCCTCCCGCATACACACACGCCCGCATACACACACGCACGCACACACATAGCAGAGAACCCCCGGCACTTACACACACATCCCCTACCTCGTCTCGGCGTCTTCGCGCTCCCTTGCCCCGCTCCTCTGGTGTGCGCGCGCACCACTAGTTTCGATTCCCGCGTCGGCTCCTCACCACAGGTTTCTATTTAAACAGCCAATCAGGAGGCAGAACTCCTTGCAGACATGCTCCCTCTCTGGTCCGTTGTCATTTTTAACTGCGTCATGTTTACCTTTGTCTAGTCCTTCTTTTATGTCTTTGTCTCTACACCCTTCCACCAGTTAATCTTTAGAGTAGAGCTTTTCTTGTCTGTGTTGCTATTATGATGTATCGCAAAAAAAAACAAGCGTCGGCGGCCGCAGAGGCATTGCTAAGTGCAGTGGGGAGACAGCGTCCCGGATACCAGCACGTCGGAGCCCAGGTAAAGTCCGCGCTATATAAAAGACTGGCCCGTTGCTCATTCGGTTCATGTTTGTTTTTGAAAAGGAAAGCTAGAAGCTGGTTTTGCCCCTCAGTAGAGACGACGACAGGCCAGGCACCTGAGTACTGTGTGCGTTTCTCCCCTGTGCCAGATTCCAACTTGTAATAGAGAGCCCTGGCATCGCCTGACCTTTGTGTGAAGCACGAGGGTAAAAACAATAAGTGTGGGAACTCACCCCTGATTGGTTGATTGAGGTTTTAACGAGGTCTGCTGAGAAGATTGTTCACAAATCAAGAAATGTTTAGTGAGTGAGCCATTTAGTGATACGTGAGCGAATCATTTCTACTCTCTTGCTACTAGCAAACCCTGCCAACATTTTTTTTGTACCCCTCTGACTGAAGTATCTGACAGCTGACTTGAGTATGTGCTTTGGTGGATGATTGTTCATGTTTTCATTGTGATTATGCAATTGCTCCGGCATCAACTTTGAAAACAAGCATTTGCAATGCAATAGGTCTCGCATTTACGTGAGTTTACACTATTAGCATTGTAAATTACAATGCCTTTTATTTATGTTTTAAAAACAAAAACAAAAATAAAAGGTATTGTCATTTACAATGTCAATAGCTCAAACTCGTGTAAATGCGAGACCTATTGCATTGTAAATGCTTGTTTTGTGTGTGAATAAAATAAAATATTTCATTATTTGTTTAATGAATGCTTGGTTCTGTATTTTTGTGTATTGTTTTGGGGTTCAAATGATCAAAAATGCTTATGCTGGGGACCCGCCTTCTAGTAATGAGTCGGTGGGGTTGCCCAGATTCCAGTAAAGATTCAGTAGGGGTCCTGTGGTCCGCAGAAGTCAGGAGGTTAAGAACCACTGCTGTACAGCATGGTGCAACATGTTTAAAAGTACACGGTACATAGGTGCATGCCTGCAAGATGACGTATGTGGCCCATGCATCACCACACATGCATGCACTTAGAAATGACGCAGGCACAATTTGTTTTATTTATTTTCCAATCTGAATGGGTCAGTAAATAACAAAAGTGAAATATCACTAGCACAAACAATATATATATTTTTATATATGTAAAACGGTCTTCAGATGGGAGTGGCAACTGCAAAAAAAGAGCATGTGGGTGGAAAGCAACAGGGAGTGGGCAGGAAGAAAGGAATAACAATAAAGCCAAGTATGGGGAGGTGGGGAAAAGCGTGTGAAAGTATCAGAGGGCAGGCAGAGAAGCACATGAGGGAGAGACCAACATGAAGTGTGATCGAGTTTAGCAGGGGAAGCATGAGGGGCAGAGAACAGCATACAAGAAAGACAGTAGCATGGAACACAGGAGTGTGTATTTTGGGGTGAGGAAACATATGAGGGGTAAATGCTGGAAAACGCATGCACTCTCATGAAGTGCTTAACCAAAAAGACAGAAGTTGTTTCCTACAAGTCAGGAGTGGGTACAAGTCAATAAATCAAAAGAATAGTAAAGAGGATATGCTCCAGGGGATGGACAGGCAGAATAAGAGAACGGCGAGACATTGAATAAGAAACAAGCAAATGAGAGTGACAACGAAGCCAATCAATGGCAATCGCTGAGCCCTGTAAGCCCACAGTAGGTCTTTGCGACCAGACCACTTGTGCAGCCTGGCAGGCAAGTCCTAGATAGAGCCAATCAGGAGGCCCTTAAAATTAATGTTGTGTAAACTTGACTTTGATACCTTCTAGAATGCCATAATAAACATAGGAAATTATATTGCAGCACTTGAAAGAAGTAAGTTATTAAATGCAACTGACATGGACTTGTGTATAATACATCATATTAAACTATTCTAATTACTTTCTTTCAAGCAATTACAAATGCGCCTGCATGAGAGGGCTTAGGGTTTGCTGCTAGTTCAATCACCACTAAATTTCAAAAGCTTCTAATATCATCCTCAACTAAAATTAAGCTTCAACTTTGGAGATGGTTGTGAGTGAATGCATTGGGGTCTCTACTTAGATCTATATCATTTACATATTTATTATTATTTTTTATTTTTCTAAAATCCTGTGATTACACAAAGTCGTCCAGGTGCTGGTAAGTTAATGAACCGCCTACCATGCTACAAAGTGAATAACCAGGTCTTATGTTCTTGAAACTGAGCTGGTTGATTTGACACCACATTCAAAGTGGAAGTGGATGCACCATGATGACTGCCTCAAAAGCAAATGATCTGCCTCTATGCCTGAATTTCTTTATCTTGCAGATATGCAGGAAGAAAGCTGAAGTGAAACATAAAGTTCTAGAAGGAGAATATCAAAGAAATAGTTGCTTGATAAAAGCAGGAGCAAAGCCTCAAAGCAAATATGGAGGCTTTTAAGAGACTACGCTTTTCAACCAGAAGCTAATGTAAGGCTTCCTAATTGTTAAAAATAGGAGCATGACGATGTAGATTAAGAAGCAGACTAGATGCACAGTTCTGCCCGAGTTGGAGGCACTGTAGTAGGTGGCCTGGGGGTCAATAAAGAGCATTCAAGACAAGCTCTGACCAGCACTAAGGGAAGCCCATTAGTATCAGTACCTCTGGTTTGTCTGAGTTTAACTTTAAGCATTTATAAGCATACAGGTAGCTAATGCCTTCAAACCCTTTAAGAACCTGACGAGACCAGCACTGCCTCTTGTGTGTCATCAGCATGCATATGCTGAAAGTCCTAAATGAGCAACTGGGTCTAGATACAAATTAAACGGATGAGAGGTCAAAGGCCATCAATGTAGGACTCCCTACAATAATGATTTACATAAAGACTGGAATAATGTCTGCATTTTTCCAACCGGTAACAAAGGAGAAAAATCTGTCCAGATCAAGCCCTCTCACTCTTGCTCCCACAAGCTTGTCTATCACTATGGAATCTCGCACACTATTGTACGTTTGGTAATACGAGACAAGAGCACTTTGCTGTTAGGAAGAGACCCTCACTCACCCGAAGGTGACATGCTTCATTATTGGGTTCCCTCCTCACACAAGGACTGCAAGGTACCTTGTGTGGGCTACAACTCCTGAGCCTTCAAAACAGGAGGAACGGAGGTGTTTTGATCAAAATTATGTTGATGAGTGAGGGGCAGAGTGCAAAGGGATCTAAAGTGTCGATAAAACTATCTCCTGGTGGGCGAAAAACCCTTTTATTCTCGTGCCCCCTTGGATAGGGTTAAAAGGGTGTGAGAGCAGAGGGGGTAAAAATTACCCTATCTCAATTGGTCAACCTGTTTCTGCCCTAATATGACTTTTTAAAGTTTGCGGACATTTGTAAGGACCAGAGAAGACTGTCACTCTGCTTTTAGAAATCAAAATAAATACCAGCCATACATTTGTCTTGGTAGGTTGTGGGTGAGCTACTACCATCCTCAGTTTCCACCTATGACACCGTAGTGTATGTATACATTCCATTCTCAAGCATCAGTCCCCATCAATGTAACAGAGTGGCTCTCCTTGTAAAATCCATGTAGCCTGTCATGACTGGCCCCCACTACTCTAGGTGAGAAATCTCATTTCCTCAGCTGACAAATGCTGTCTTCATTTGTTGAAGCCTCGCACCTTCCTATGGTGAAGTTGCTGTATTTCATCCGCTTTCACGGTGAAACGTGTGACCTTCGGGTGAGTGAGGGTTCTCGTCCTAACAGCAAAGTGCTCCTTTCTCATATTACCAAACGTACAATAGTGTGTGAGATTGAAAAAGTTGGGACCAGTACATTGTTGGTAGGGCATATGCTCCTTTTGAGACTGTGTGTGGTATTATCAGTATGGAATGACAGGCGGTGTCAAAGGCAACCCAGAGATCAAGGACAATGGGGGCTGCCACACCGCCTTGATCCAATATTACGTGCAACTCACTCTGTACTGAAATTGGTGTAAGGTGCATCCTATAGAAGGGACGGAAACCTGACTGGGCAGGGTTCTAGAGAGAGTTGAAAAAAATGAAAAAACTCAGAAAGCTGCCTGTTGACTACCATTTCGGTTACCTTGGTGCAAAAATAACAAAAGAGAAGTACTGCCGATCGTGAGGCATAGCCTACCCTAGAGTGAGGGTGTTTAACCCCGCCCCAATGTCCATGGCAGCAGGGTGCAAGCACGCCCCAAGGCACAGGGACGACCTAAACAAGTTTGGGTTCAAAGGGCGCAATCAGGAAAGAGGGGCATGGCCCGCACACGTCCAAAAGGTGACCTGGACATGCATGCCCCAGCATTGTAACCTGAAAACATTGGTGGTCGTCCACACCGTATGAGATGCCGTTTAAAAAGAGCATGGGAGCTGAACCATCACCCCATAGGGGATAACTCCCGGGCAGAGGAACTGGTGTGCTATGTGGCAAACCGTGATCAGAGTCGTGTCCCTGGGGGACATCGCACAGGTTGACAACAAACTACAAATAGTTCCGTCCCACCATACTGGCACCTGCAGCCAGAACGGCAGTGCCTAGGAGACGGTGGCGGCCACCGTGGTTCTTCCTTGCAACGAGGACAACAGGACCAGCATTTCAGTGGGGAGTTTAGGAGGGGTGGGGGGGAGCTTTACCTGCAGCCAGGACGGAGGTGCCCGGGAGAAGGCGATGGGGCGGGGACATCCAGTGGCAATGAGGTCACCCATGCCAGAAGTGAAGATTGCAGATAGGCACCTGGAACCATCATGGCGTTTGCGGTGTATTCGCCTACGGAGCTGCTGGGTTTAGCTGAGTGGCATATAGCCATGTCTGAACTGGGGTGGCAGAGTGGGCTAAAGAACGGTGATGGATTAAACCCAGATCTTTTGACTGGGTGTGAGTGTTTGATTGGTTCAGATGCTCCGTCCATCACCACCCCTTTTGTACCGCTTTTGGCCGCCATAAGTGTGGCAGGGTATGCTCAGACGTGAGTCCCTTGCTCACTTTGCCACTGGATTCAAGCAAGCCGGGCTGAAGAAGGCTGTAATGCCAGAAACCGGTCCTCGGAAGCTTGTTTCCGGTCCAAGGAAGGCATGGCTTGGCAGTTCGGGCTGGACTGTTCCCATGAGGCACAGGGTCAGACTGATTTGCATATAGCCATGTCTGAACTGGGGTGGCAGAGTGGGCTAAAGAACGGTGATGGATTAAACCCAGATCTTTTGACTGGGTGTGAGTGTTTGATTGGTTCAGATGCTCCGTCCATCACCACCCCCTTTTGTACCGCTTTTGGCCACCATAAGTGTGGCAGGGTATGCTCAGACGTGAGTCCCTTGCTCACTTTGCCACTGGATTCAAGCAAGCCGGGCTGAAGAAGGCTGTAATGCCAGAAACCGGTCCTCGGAAGCTTGTTTCCGGTCCAGGGAAGGCAGGGACCAAGTGTGCTGATACGGCATCCATGATGACCACGCACACCTAGAGGTGGACCCGGGCTATGAGCTCGGATGGGCACAGCCGCCTACAAATGCAGGTGACTGCTGAGGAGCGGGAGCACGGCACAACTGCCAATTCGGGTGGTTTGAGGCGGTAGTTGTGCATCATTGATACGCTGTGGGAGAGATTGTGTCTTCAAGGCTAGAGCTGCCGATTTTGGAGCTCAGAAGCAGGTTCAAGTTTTGGCAGCGGCTCAGGTAACTGGGACTTATGTAAAGTGCTCCAATACCTTTGAGGCGAGCTTGCGCATATATAAACTGCTTAAAATAAATTCCGAAAGAATGATTGTAAGAACTATAACGTCTCTTTGAAGTTACGTCAAAAGCAGTGAAGGGTGGTACTTCTGCAGAGTTAAGTTTTTGTTTACTCTGGTGACGGCTAGCGTTTTTTCTCCGTTATTATTTTGTATTTCTTTCTTACCGGCAGACGAGGACCGACGAGAAGCTAGCTCCAGTCCCGGGATGGAAGGTATGAGATCAAGTTATGCGGACCAATGGGGGCGGCCCTCTAGCAGTCGATTTAAAAGTGCCTTTGCCTATGGCCAGAGTGTTATTGGCTCAGGGGACATCACGGGGGTAAAGGTGTAGCCAATGGGGCACTTTCGAAAGTGGAGTCACTGCATTTTCTGCAGCCCAGATATCCACTTGGGCAGATGATAACATGTCTGAGCAGTAAGGCGCTGGATTTGGACTCAATTCATTTCGATAGTGTGGTTTCAGATCCCACCACAGCCAAGTTGCTTTTGTCTGTCTTAGTTTCCCTCAACAATGTTTGGCAATCACCATTGGTCCTCCTCTGCTGCTACAATAGTGTTGATGCACAGCGCCAGGTCTGTGCTAAGGCATTAACTGAGCACCCTTCAGTCGACGATTGAAATACAGCACAGATAGTTTGGGGAGGAAGGCTGTGGCCAGGCAGGGTTATATCGCAGAGGCCGCCCCCAAAGGGGGCTTAGAGGGCCGGCGCCTTAACCCGCGCCGCCCCCCCCCCCCCCCCCAGAGAAACCGGTTCTGGGCACTCCCAGAAGCGGGAAAGTCCGTGCCACCCCTCCAGAGCCCCCCGCTAGTTGCGCCAGGTAGGCGCCAGTCCCGCCAGCCAATGGGGTCATCGCGGGGGTCAAACCCCCCAATAGGGGAGAGGGGACAGCTAGCCAAGAATGCAAATTTGGGGGCATGAAAGCGCCACGCCTGAGTCCAGCTGGCATCTCGGACCAGGGGCAGCGGCAGCACGGCGTTGGAATCTTGAGGCATTCTGAACCGGACGGAGATCACCTGGGGAACCGGGGCGAAGCGCTGCCCGACTCGACCAGCCAGAGGACGCGGAACGAGTGACCATCGTTGTGGGCAGAACTTACATTGAAGCTTTGCCGTGCTGAGCCAGGACCGCAGGAGAAAGGAGGGTCGGGTCCGCATTTTCACATTGTTAGAAATCCAGTTGGACGGGCTGGACCTCACAGCCTGTGACAAAAAGGACGAGGATAGAAGGGAAAGGAGGAGAGAAAGGAAGGAGCGAAATTTTGATAACTGCCTAGACGCGTTTAGGATCATGGCCTGCATAATTGTGGAGAAATTCCCGCGCTGCGCTGCAGACCTATGGCTCTATGAATCTAACATACACAATGCGCTGAGGCAGTTCCCCGGGGATGCATGGTTAGAGTATGACAAAGGCTTTCGCTTAAAGATGCAGACCCATCCTGAAATGGAATGGAATGAGGAGGACGTGTCTGGCTTCATCCACAAGATGATGATTGCCAAGGAGAACAGGAGCTGGACAGGGAGAAGCGAGCAGCCCTTTCGCCCCCCCTTTCACAAGGGGAAAAGTAGGACTTTCCAAAAAAGCAGGGCGCGCAGCTCATGGAGGGCCTCGCCGCCACGGGGAGGGGCAGCCATATGCTGGAAATACGAAGCCAATGAATGCACTTGGGGGTCCTCATGCAAGTTCCAACACATTTGTTCCAGTTGTGGCGGAGGGCACCCGGCAGCCGGGTGCAAGCGCAAAGGCGAACAAGGAAGAGACAAAAAAGAAAAAAGAAAGAAGCAGTAGGGCAGCAGGAGCGCGCAGTGGGGGTCCAGAGGGTTTCCAACAATATCACCTGGCACGTCCCCCATTAACACGAAACAACTGCGCAAGTTGGCAAACACGTACCACAACAAAGATGACGCAGCGATACTAGTGAAAGGTTTTGAGGAAGGATTTGTCATCCCGTTTAAGGGGACCCCGCTGCAGGGCAGGGCTAGGAACCTGAAATCGGCCCTCCAGTACCCTGGGGTGGTCTCCAAGAAGTTGGTAAAAGAAAAAATGCTGGGCAGGATAGAGGGCCACATGCTTTGAAGCCTAGTGATCTCGCCATTAGGGGTGGTCCCAAAGAAGGAGCCAGGACAATTTAGGTTGATCCATCACCTGTCATTCCCTGAAGGTTCATCCATTAACGATGGGATCAGCCCTGAGGCTTGTTCAGTGGGTTACGCTACAGTGGAAGACGGCATTGACCTAGTGCGGGCGGCAGGCCACGGGGCCCTTATGGCAAAGGCAGACATAGAGTTGGCATTCCGCCTCCTGCCCGTCCACCCCACCAGTTTCCACCTCCTGGGTTTTCAATGGGAGGGAGAACTCTATTTTGATAAGGCCTTGGCCATGGGTTGTTCAGTGTCCTGCGCGTATTTTGAAACATTCAGCACCTTCTTGGAGTGGGCCCTTCACGCCAGGCACCCAAA
The DNA here is from genome assembly GCF_964261635.1 of Lissotriton helveticus. Taxonomy (NCBI): domain Eukaryota; kingdom Metazoa; phylum Chordata; class Amphibia; order Caudata; family Salamandridae; genus Lissotriton; species Lissotriton helveticus. Next base: position 1,398,231,795 of record NC_136067.1, read on the forward strand.
AGGGGGGAAGCTCCATTACCTGGATGACTTCCTGTTTACTGGCCCGGCCGCGACGGACGATTGCGGCCAGGTATTAGCAGCTTTCCAAGGTTTAGCAGAGGAGCTGGGTGTCCCCCTAGCGGCAGACAAAACAGTGGGCCCTACGACAAACATAACATTCCTCGGGATAGAGCTGGACTCAATAGCAGGCACATCGAGGCTCCCAGAAGGGAAGGTGCACGAGTTCAGGGAAGACATTAGAAACATGTGTGGGAAAAGCAAAGCGACCCTCAGGGAGCTCCAGGGGCTGATAGGTAAGCTCAACTTTGCAGCGAGGGTGATCCAAGCAGGCAGGGTCTTCGCAAGACGGCTGACACAGCTGACATCAGGCATGACACGCAAACACCACCATGTCAGGTTGGGAGCGGGGGTCAAGCAGGACCTTCAAATGTGGGACTCATTTCTAGAAAACTTCAATGGGATTCACATCTGGAGGGAAGGATGGGTAACATGCAAACAGATTGCACTGTTCACAGATTCCGCCGGCAGCCAGGGGTTTGGGGCCATCCTGGGCAACAAATGGTGCAGGGGACAATGGCCAAGGGAATGGCACAGGTCAGGCAGGACTGGGAACATTACATTTCTCGAGCTATTCCCCATAGTGGTGGCCTTCGCTATCTGGAGGCAAGAGCTGCGCGATATGAAGCTCACAATATGGTCTGATAACAAAGGAGTAGTACAGACTATCAACAAAGGGGCGGCCAGGTGCCCAGAGATACTGACATTAATGCGCCACCTGGTTAAATTGCAGTTGGAGGGCAACATAGACCTGAGGGCATGACACGTACCAGGGGTGGAGAACGAACTGGCGGACGCCCTTTCAAGAGCGCAGATGGACAGATTCAGACAGCTGGCACCCGGGGCGGAGCGGGACATGACCCCTTTTCCGGCGCACCTGTGGGGCCTGGGGGAGTAGACCTCGCAATACTGGTAAACCAAGCCCTCGCCCCTGAGGCAGCCAAGAGGTACAAGAAATATGTGAACACAGTAATGTGGATAGGGGGTATTCAGAACCTAGAAGATGTGGGAGCAACAGGCAGGGCAGTGGAGAGTTTCATCCTGTGGGCGTATAACAGTAAAAAATCAAGGTCTTGGGCGCAGGCGCACCTAACAGCAGTGACACACTTCACCAAGCTAGCAGCGGGGCATGACCCAGCAGCATCACATTACGTCAAGGCGGCCATGAAAGGTTGGAGGCGCGCTGAAGGCACGAGAAGGGACAACAGGCGGCCTATAGATTTCTCCAAATTGGCGCTCCTGCTGGAGGCCCTGGGTAGTATCACAAGAGATTCGTTTGAGCTCCACTTGTTCAGAGCCGCCTTTGCCACTGCATTCTTTGGGGCCTTCTGGATCAGCGACCTGGTGGCCCCGAATAGGGGGGGCCCCGCAGCGGACTGCTTGCAAGCTGGAGACATAACACCGGGAGGGACCCAGGTGTGGATACGGCTCCGGCGCTCCAAGACCGACCAAACTGGAGTAGGGAACACCATCCGGCTGTACTGCATCGAGGACCCGAGATATTGTGCGGTCTGCTGCCTTCAGGCATTTATGTTAATCAGACCAGCAGGGGAGGGGCCTCTCTTCAAACATCAGGATGGCAGCCACCTTAGTAAATTTCAATTTACAACTGTGATGCGCCTGGCCCTTGGCAAGGCGGGCCTCCCCCCGGCCTCTTTTGGGTCACACTCGTTCAGGATCGGAGCGGCCACATCAGCAGCTCAGCACGGGATGGCAGAGGCAGGGAGAAAGGCCGTAGGGAGATGGCGGTCCCGCGTATTCAAAGCATACGTGAGGCCCCACCTGCAGCAAAACGTCAGCAGCGCGCCAGGGCGGCCCCAACATCACAGAGCTGACCATTGTGACCATTAACTCGGCAGGGAAAAGACCGCGGCTGGTGCTGGTGGTGGGCCACTCTTTCGTGCCCAGGATGCAGGTGTGGTGGCAACGGCAAGGTTGCAAGCGGAGAGGGAGGCCAATGGAAACGTGCATCCGCTGGTTGGGCAAGCCTGGGATGAAATGGGAGCAGCTGACGGCAGCGCTGGAGGGGGTGCAGACAGACACACCCTGGCTCCCCGACGTCTTGATCATCCATCTGGGGGGAACGACCTGGTGAGCAGGGGCAGGAAAGCGCTCCTCCATGACATCCAGAGGGACCTCACAGAGACGGCCAGGGCATTCCGGAACACGGCTGTCATATGGTCGGAGCTCATTAGCAGACGGGAAGGGCGTGGGGCGGAGTCGAGGAGAGCGGTGGAGAACTCCAGAAGGAAACTAAACATAGCCACGAGCAAGTTCTGCAGAGTCAACAGGATGGAGAGCGTGAGGCACGGGCTCATCCACCCGGGCCGCCCGGAGCTTTATGCAAGCGATGGAGTGCATCTCTCTGAAGAGGGGATGGAGGTGTTCTGGAGCAACCTATGGGGTGCAATGGCACTGGCAGGGTGCAAGTAAAAAAACAAAAAAAAACAAGAGGAGAGAGGAAGCACATTTTTCGGACAGTTGGGGGGAGCCGCAGAAAGACGTAAATGCCTCCCTGGCGGCGTGGCGGATAATAAGGAAAACAATGGTTGCTACGGAGGCACACCGTCGGGCGGTGTGTAAGAATGGGCACCCTCACACTGGGTTGCTGGACGGCAGGGTGAGGGGCCAACCCATGATAAGGGGGTAGCAAACGGAGACGGCACTCGCTGCCCAGCCCCCACCGGTTGGCAGGGCACAACAGAAACCAACAAGGTGGCGAGTATGGTCCTAACTCCTGGAAGGAAGCTACCCCCGCGCAAAGCAAGCTCCGAGACAACCCAAAAGAACTAACGAACGAACTGCCAGTCCGAAGGGAACGGACGTCAGACGGGATCAGCAAGCTCAGACTGAGGATTTATGACCATGTATGACAAATTACCAAATAGTACTTTATGGCAATAACTACATGTGACGTATGACAAACAGTATTCGCATGTATTGTAATATAACTGCGGCCAACACTGACAACTGAAGAAACCAAAACAGGTGTTGGCTTGTTCATTCAAAAGGACCGGGATAGGTCCTAGGCGTGTGTGTGCATACTCTGGGGGACTGGGGCACAGTGCGAGGGTTATCGCAGAGGCCGCCCCCAAAGGGGGCTTAGAGGGCCGGCGCCTTAACCTGCGCCGACCCCCCCCCCCCCCCCCGCCCAGAGAAACCGGTTCTGGGCACTCCCAGAAGCGGGAAAGTCCGTGCCACCCCTCCAGAGCCCCCCCGCTAGTTGCGCTAGGTAGGCGCCAGTCCCGCCGGCCAATGGGGTCATTGCGGGGGTCAAACCCCCCAATAGGGGAGAGGGGACAGCTAGCCAAGAATGCAAATTTGGGGGCATAAAAGCGCTGCGCCCGAGTCCAGCTGGCATCTCGGACCAGGGGCAGCGGCAGCACGGCGTTGGAATCTTGACCCACCCACCCACACCAAAGAACAGCAAATGTGGCAGTGCTGAAGCACGGACTGGGAAGGGGCAACAATATAGCGGATAATAAGGAAAACAATGGTTGCTACGGAGGCACACCGTCGGGCGGGGTGTAAGAATGGGCACCCTCACACTGGGATGCCGGACGGCAGGGTGAGGGGCCAACCCATGAGTAAGGGGGTAGCAAACGGAGACGGCACTCGCTGCATAGCCCCCGCCGGTTGGCAGGGCACAACAGAAACCAACAAGGTGGCGAGTATGGTCCTAACTCCGGAAAGGAAGCTACCCCCGCGCAAAGCAAGCTCCAAGACAACCCAAAAGAACTAACGAACGAACTGCCAGTCCGAAGGGAACGGACGTCAGACAGGATCAGCAAGCTCAGACTGATGATTTATGACCATGTATGACAAATTACCAAATAGTACTTTATGGCAATAACTACATGTGACGTATGACAAACAGTATTCGCATGTATTGTAATAAAACTGCGGCCCACACTGACCACTGAAGAAACCAAAACAGATGTTGGCTTGTTCATTCAAAAGGACTGGGATAGGTCCTAGGCGTGTGTGTGCATACTCTGGGGGACTGGGGCACAGTGCGAGGGTTAATGGTAAGACGGCAAACTAGCTTGTAAGAAAGCCACGAATCGAGTAACATTACATGGCATAATTGCCATTTCTTGCCAAATAAATCCAGTGGCACAAGTCATAGCATGTAATTAACTTTGGCCACAAGCCAAGCCTTAGAAAAATCAGGGCTTCTTATTGGTTCTTTACAAAGGGCAAAGACACAAAACTCACTATCTCTGATTGGTACGGTGATACATTTGACACTGAATTTAGATAACTCCCTCTGGTTGTTTCCCCGGGGAGTACGCAGATGACAAGGTTCATCTGTCTAGCAGAGAGACTGGCATGTTCTGCCGAAACATTGTAGGGACACTCGAGCTGCTGGTTTTCTCTGAGTCTGGGGGAAATGTCAGAGGTCGGTACACCACCACCAGCGTGGCAGTAGTCCGAAGGTTTAACAATAGATATCTTCACACAAGGACATAAAAAGAGTAATTACCCAATCAAGGTCCTTGGGATGCCTCACGGCAGTAACACTTGAGTCAGTTGCGTGGACAAGGTCCTTGGGATGCTTCATGGCAGGGTCCCTTCAGGGCTGTCAAAGGGGTAAGAAATGGTAAGCGCTGGGCAGAAATGGCACTTGGCAGCCGGACATTCGACACCAAGGGAAGTCTTGAAGCAGCGACCCACTGTACCAAGTAATGGACAGAAGTAGAGCTGTCTCGGCAGTTAAAAGTGATTTATGACAACCTTGAAGAGATGTTATGAATGATGCATTGCAGGATTAGGCAAGTTATGGTTATTAATATGCATTAAAGAAAAGACGCACACTGTATAGCCTGTTATGAGGTTTGTGTTAAATTGTAGTGCAAGATAAGCAAGAACTGAGCATTTCAATGACCGATGCCATCATGATAATCATGTACCAACTTATGTTGTGAATAAACTGCGGCAGTTCTAACACCACAAAAAGGTCTTGGTGTCATAATTGATGGGAAAGAAAAGAACGGCGGGAGGGCCAGTGAGATGCTCGCACAGCTGGGGTGGGGGGGGGGGGGTTGGGGGTTTGTACTGCGACCTGGAGTCGCAGCCAACCCTAAAGGGAAGGTGGCTAACACCCCCCCTTGGGTGGTAAACAAAGGGCACAGCAGCAGAAGGGCGCAAGAGCACCCCAAGGCAAAGTGTTAATGGACGACCAAAACAAGTTTGGGTTCAAAGGACCCAATCAGGAGAGAAGGGCGTGGCCACGAGCACGGCTTTAAGGCGACCGGGACAAGCAATCCCCAGCATTTTCACCAGAAGAAGTTGATCCTACTCACCCACACTAGATATTTTCACCAGAAGAAATTGATCCAACTCACCCACACTAGATAATGTGGGCGTTGCAGCCACAATGAGATGAGGGGGCAGGGATTCACAAGGTGTAACAATAAATATCTTCACCATGATTGTAAAAAGGGTAATTACCCAAACAAGGTCCTTACTATGCCTCACAGAGGGACAAATGCCTGGACAAGGTCCTTGGGATGCCTCCGAGTAGGGACCCTTGAGGGAAGACAAGGGGGTTAGAGATGATCAGCACTGGGCAGAGACAGCATTTGCAGCGCAGGCATCGCCACAGGGACACCAACGCCAGATATTTGGTTGCAAAGGAAGCCGCACCACTGCGACTCACAGTACCGAGTATTTGACAGAAATAGAGCTGTCATTGCAGTTAAAAGTGATTTATGACAACTATGAAGAGACGTTATGAATGTAAAGATTATGCATTGCAGGATTAGGCAAGTTATGGTTATTAATATGCAAGAAGAAAAACATGTACACTGTATAACCTGTTACAAGTGATGCCTTACATTGTAATGCAAGATCAGCAAGAACTGAGCTTGATAATGACCATTGCCATCATGATAACCACGTACCAACTTATGATGAGAAAAACTGTAGCTGTACTAACACCACAAAAAGGTCTTGGTGTCCATAATTGATGGGAAAGACAAAAACGGTGGGAGGGCCAGTAAGATGCTCACACAGTTGGGGGGGGGGGGGCGCTATGGGGAACTCATTCCTGGTGATTGCAGTATTAGGAGATATATATATATATATATATCAACGCTCAGTTTACCTCCGCAAAGCAAAGGAACGGACCGCACTCGGTAGCTCACTTTATCACAGGTTTTTTATTAACCAAATTGCAGCATAACAGGACGTGTTTCGGCTTCGTGCCTTCCTCCAGCTGTTACCGCACAACAATTAATTCATTTTTTAAATACAGTTTCACGTAGTAACCGGAAATTACGTCATTTCCACCATTTCATTACAATAGACGATGCACTCACAATTCATGTCTTAAGGTGCGGCCATCTTAGAATATGTTAAATGTAGCCAATAATACATCTAAGACCTATGGCTCTCGCAACCCAAAAATAAATAAATAAATAAAGCCCTGTATGGGCACATGATCAGACAAATCATAGTAAGTAATTCAAAATTGCACAATGATTGTGGGATTGGTCATCATAGTAATTATAAAGCAAACATTAAGCCCTGAATGGGCATAAGAGCAGACACTTCAATTCAAATCCTGAAGCAAAAGTGTCAAAATTCATTCTTTTTAAGCATATCATCATTTCTTAACAATCAATAGTGATGTGTCTTACTCTATTGTTAACAAATTAAACAATTCCCCAATATATAAATGAAATACAAAATGTTGAGTGGACTCAGAGTTGCAACTACTTTCCATGATCTCGGGGGTACAGGCTATCAGAGAACTACTTGCCCAAATGTATGGCTAATTCCTCCCTGTATTCAGACCAGATGGAGTTCTCGTTTTGAGATCGATAATAAATCTCGACTCCAAACGACGTAACAGAAGTTCTCGGTCTCCTCCCCTTTCCTCGATGGGCACATGGTCTAAGCAAAAGAAACGCAAGAGGTTGCGATCACTCTTGTGTTCTTTGGCAAAGTGTCTCTCCACGGGATTGTTTGGGTCATTGTGCTGGATAGCTCTAGCATGTTCAAGTATCCTCTTTTTTACTGGGGCGATCGTACTCCCGATATAATACAATTTGCAAGGACACACTAGGCAGTATACACTGAAGGGGATTGTACATGTCAGGAATTTGTTAATTTTCCTGATTACCGATGTCCCCGGATTTTCATAGTTCAATTGCTTAGTGCTTGCCATACATGCTTTGCAATTTTGACATGGAAAAAATCCAGTCAAATTGCCTAGTCTTGGTGTCCGTGGGATTGAGTCAAAGTGGCTGTGTACTAAGAGGTCTCTCAATGATCGGTTCTTTCTGTATATGATTTTTGGGTAATTCAAAATATCTTTTCCAATAATGCCGTCTCCCTTAAGGATATGCCAATTACGTGTTACAGTTTGGTGGATTTCTTTAGAATCATTAGAGAAGGTTGTGGTGTCTTTTCATCCTCACTGCTTTGTCTTCCCTTATCTCTAAGGAGATTGATTCTAGGGATTTTTTGAACTTTTTCATATGCTTGTTCTAAAATCTGGTCAGAGTATCCCCTTACTCTAAACCTTGACATTGACTTATAGGCTGCGGTTTCAAAATCATTAGCTAATGTGCAGTTTCGTTTAAGACGTAGCAACTCCCCATACGGAATGCTATTCTTCAAGGATTTAGGGTGACAACTGCTAGCTTCCAAGATCGAATTCCCTGCAGTGATTTTTCGGTATAGGGAAGTGCAGATTTAGCCTTTCATGATGAAGACTTTTAAATCTAAAAAGTCTACCTCGGTATCACTTATATTGCCAATGAAATGCAAATTGACTGTGTTGTTATTTAATTGTCTAATGAAAGACTCCGCTTCACTTCTGGGACCTTTCCAAAAAATGAAAAGGTCATCAATGTATCGGTGCCACCCAATAATTGATGAGACCCAATGCTGATTTTCATCAGCCCAGGCGACCTGCTTCTCCCACCAGCCGACGAACAAGTTTGCGTAGCTGGGGCGAAGCAGGTTCCCATCGCTGTCCCCCTACATTGCCTGAAATATTGTTTTTGGAACAGGAAAATGTTATTGTTGAGGCAAAAAGATAAAAACTCAAGTAACATTTCATTGTGCTTGGAAAATCTTATTGAGCGAGTTTTGAGAAAATATTGCACTGCATGTATGCCCTGTTCATGTGAGATACTGTATATAATCCTGTAACATCAAGGACAATCATTAACATATCTGGTTCCCATACAATATCAGACATTGATCTTATGAAATCAGTAGTATCACGAATGTAGGATGGTGAAGTTTTCACATGATCAATTAGAAAGAAGTCCAAATATTGTGAATTTTTTTCGGTTAGGCTTACCCTAGATGAAATAATGGGCTTTCTTGGTGGTGTGACCGAGTTTTTGTGAATCTTGGGCAGATGATAGAAGGTCGGTGTAACCGGTTGTTGACAAGTTAAAAATTTGAATTCATTTGTGTCAAGCATGCCCTCTGCTACCCATTTCTCAAGCAATTTGTGATTTTTTGTGATACTGCTGTTGTACTCCTCTTTGCTGATTCTTGTATAGCAAGTAGTGTCCCTTAAGTGTCGCAATGCCTCTGTGCAATAATACTCTTGCGTCATCAAAACAATGTTTCCTCCCTTATCAGATGGTTTGCAGACAAGAGTAGGGTTGGATTTTAGTTTTTCCAATGCCTGGCGCTGTGCATATGATAGGTTCCACTGTTTGTTAGATGAGCTTTGTCTCCTCATTTTGTCCAAGTCATTATTGACAGATTCTTCGAACACATCAATAGAATCCTGTGACATTTGTGGTACAAATTTTGAAGGAGGTTTAAAAGTGGTTTTTGCTCTAGTTTGTACGATACCAAACTGTTCAGCAGCTCCAGCAACATCCATGGGCTGTTCCTGTCCATTCTCAGTTACTTGACTGTCAATGATTTGCAATAGATTTAGGTCTTCCTCCTCTAGATTATCCAAAGTAGATACATTGCTTGTAATCCCTTGATTCAAATTACTGGAATTTCTAAACTTATGATATTTTAAAAGCTTTAATTTCCGGGTGAATAGGAATAAGTCAATTCTAGTTTGAGTGTATTCGAAGTTGTGTGAAGGACAAAATGTTAGTCTCTTTTTGAGGACTTCTTCAGTTTTGGAGAGTTTATATGGTGACAGATTCACTATTGTAAGATCCTCCGATGATACTACCTCCGATTGCCTCTCTTGCTCCTTGTTTGGAAGGCCACCCCTTGATATTCTGACGTTGTGGCCACCTCTTCGTGTCTGTCTTGTCTTTGTCTTTGTTCCGGGGGCTTGCCTTTGCCTCCTCTTTGATACGATTGTCGCATTAGCTGGAACTCCTTGCGAAAATGGGACTGCGAGGACCCTGCATCCTTCGTGGCCGATCTCTCATCTCCAGACTGCTCAGTGTCTGTAACATTAGATTCAGATGTGACGACCGCTTGAGGATTTTTTTTACTGGCACCGCTTCTCAAGGCTCTTCTTGGCGCATCATTTTTGCGTGCAAAAGTCAGAATACGCCCTTGCTCATAATCTCGGGCGTCCCTCTGAAATTTAATTTGCTTACGTTTTCTGATTTTATCCTCGTAGGCAATGAGACGTTTTTTCATTGCCTCACGCAATTGGTCATGTTGTGCTGAGTCTTGGTCCTGTGAGATTAGTGCTTCAAGCACTTCAATTTCTTTCTCACATTTTTCTCTATCGCTCCACGCAAATTTGATGAGTATTTTAAGCATGCCACCCGACATTTCTGCTGTGTAAGTGGCCCATTCATCCAGCAATTGCGGGTCAGGATTCTCGTAGGAGAGAACAGTGTAAACACGGAGCCCCCGCGGAATCCGTTGCACTTCCAAATACTTTTGAAGCCAGGTGGCCTCCCACCATTTTCTGATTTTTCGCTCAAACAAACAATCAAGTTGTGTAAATAATGTTTTCAGGGGGCTTGATTGACTCTGTATATTTGTAGCAGTATTGCTCGCCGCTCCACTCTGCCCTTCTTTTCTCTGAAAAAAAAAAAAATATATATATATATATATATATATATATATATATATATATATATATATATATATATATAATTATTTTAAAACAAAAGGAACGGCCCTTGACTGTTTCTATTGAAATTGTAGATTACCTCATCTGGAGGAAGAGTCGATAAGCGGATAATGGAAAAACTGATAACTGGTGTGATTATTTGGGCAGGACAAGGGTCATCTGGTGAACCAGACATAATGCTTTTTAAAGATTTGCAAATCCGTATCAAAAGTATGCACATGTTGGCTATTTAAATAGTTGGCTCCTGGGTTAATCTGCTTGAGCGCGAACACAAAATCCCAACAAAATGATCATTGCAACTGGGGACAAATCAATTACATTGTGCAAACATCTGTATAAAATACACAACTTCTTCCCAAGACTAAACCCTCAAGTAAAAAACAGTATACACCAAACAAACGAAAATTCTCACAGCTCTAATTCTATTTTCATAAAACGAGTTGTGATAAAGGTATAATGTACCAAATTTAAAAACTGGCAAGGCACAGTGACGAAACCAAACAGGTTGTGAAATTCACAACGGGCAGCCTTGCAGATGACATTATTGATTTGAAAAATAAAATCGCCACTGGCCTGCACATTGGCAAAAGAAGATCCCTAATCCAGAATCCCAACAAAATGGCCACCTCAACCAAGGACAAGCCAATTACATTTTTTACACGCATGCATCTTATTCATTTATTCTAATGAAGCAAAGTTATGGAAGGTCACACCGGTGAAGGCTTGGATAATAATGCAACTTATTGTATTTAACTCGTGTACGAGATAATAATTTAAACCAGATCAAATAGAGAATTTCACGTTTGTTATTAAAAAAAAACTTTCTAACCATTAGAGCGGTCTCTGTTATTTGTTTGGAAGCTTGACACTACAAGGTTTCAAGAAGGGCCATGGTCCACAAGTACCTTGTAGAGATTGTGTGTCCATCAGAGCTAGGTTCAACATGATGATCTATATCTGGGTTCCAAATCAAAATAACTACGATTGTCTAAAAATGTTTGTGTTCTTTATTTTTAAGGGCAGCTGGTCAGACGGTCTCACTTTTTTCACTAAATAGTTATGTGAATGAAATAGTCGGGTCTTTTTTTCTGCTTGGTTAACAACGCTTGTACTGGTCTTTGTAAACCTATCTATCTCTTCAGTTTCTTCTTCACATTATCAACTTCACAGCAGGGTAATGTAGTTTAAAATAATGGAATTTCCTGTCCTAGAGTTTAGCAGTTTTGCATGCTGTAATACTTGAATATCATGCAAAGGTTTCATAAACCAAAGTATTATGCAACTACTTTATAAGTTAACGTATAAGAGTAAATCTACATAGTGGAACTATTTGTAGGTCTCCCTTTTTTGCTTTGTAACCACAAACCAAACCTGTTTTGCAGTTAAAACAAGTGCCACTGTTAGTTTTCCAGGGTAGTCTGATAATTCATGTCAAGAAAGAGAAGCATTGTAAGTTGTTTGTCTCATTTATCTATTCCGTATTGTTGTCCTAAAGCCCTTACATCCATCAGGTATTGATCTAAGAACTGAAATGTGTGTTTTAACCAAAGAGAGAAACATTCAAAAATGTGTGATCAAACGAAAGTGTGCAATAAAGCAATGTATTAACAAATGCCATTAATATTATTCTCTTGCAGTAATAAATACATTTTAAAAAACGACACCTTGTTTTTCTTTTTGTCTCATTTTTATGAAATTGTCCACTGAACTGATCCAACAAAACACCAAGTGCACCAGAACAGTTTTTATGATGATAGCTTTTTGTAGATGCTGGCAAAAAACTCACGCTTATTTTCAGTTCTGATACGTTTCAAGGATATTCTTTATATGCTTCCTGTAAGGACAGGCACTACAACAGGCACTACAAAAATTAAGTACTTTATCTTTCTTTGGATATTAAGTAAAGCTTCATGTCCTAAAATCTGTGTGCTAATCTAAAAAAACAACATGCATCATTCAAAGCAAAATTCAAACTACTTCAGTCCCAAATGCTATGAGTATTGTAAAAACTCAGTTCTATCTCTTTCCGTAACATGTTTACATCTTTCTCCGTACCATGTTTACATAATGCTTTTTTCACTAGCCCTTCTCAACCAGAGCTACAGAAGCGTTTTTTTGCCTCTTCCCACTGAGAACGTTTATTTGTGAGCATTGGTAAATGGGAAACAGCTTTGACAATTCAGAATTTACCACGCAATGTCTTTACCACGCATTGCCTTAACCATACTGGTCTTTCCCACACATATGCCTTTACCACGCAATGGTAAGTGTATATCAGGTACACCATTCTTAGGTGTGTGTGTAAATAAATATATATATATATATATATATATATATATATATATGGGTAAGGGCACCTTTAGGGTTTAGGGGTGGGTGAGAGTATTGGGTTATAAGAGTATTTTCTTGATTTAGGGGTGGGTAAGGGTATTGGGTGGTAAGGGTGTTTTTAGGGTTTCAGGGTGGGTAAGGGTATTGGTTGTAACGGTGTCTTTAGGGTTGGGTAAGGGAATTGGGTGTTGTAAGGGTTTTTTAGGGTTTAGGAATGAGTAATAGTATTGGGTGGTAAGGTTTTTTAGGGGTTATGGGTGAGAAAGGGTATTAGTGGGAAAGGTGTTTTTAGGGTTTAGTGGTGGGCAAGTGTATTGGGTGGTATGGGAGTTTTTAGGGTTTAGGGGTGGGTGAGTTTAGGGGCTGATAAAGGAATATATATATATATATATATATATATATATATATCACTTACCTGATATATAGTTACCATTTTGCTGTAAAGGCAGGCGTGGTAGAGGATTATGCGTGGTAAAGGCAATGTGTGGTAAAGACATTGCGTTTTAAAAGAGTGCGTGGTAAAGACATGCATGTTCTGTCGTATTTCCTTGGTAAATGTACCTCACAAAAATTGCTTTGCATACTGTTCACAGTTGCCCATAAAGGTTCACTTAAGCTTACTGGAGCAACAGCAGGGTCATCTGACTTTATCAATGTCAGATTTAGTCATCAAAACAAGTGACCCCACTCAAGGGAGATAATTGAATAGAACTTCAAACAATCTACCATAGCTGTACACATCAGAAGGTGTTTATTACCAGGAATGCTCCGCAAGGAGTACCCTCTCTGATTTTGGAAAGATCCAAGAAATAGCTCCTAGTAGTAATGATATTTTTGCTTCCAGTAAAATGTACTTCTTTGCTGAACCACCATTCCCGCTTATTGATGTTCTTTCCTATCAGTCAGGTCACAGTCATGCCTATTTTTCTTATCTACCCCCAGAGTAATAGAAAACTCAGATGCGTGTTTTTAAACCACCTTAAATAGAAGCTGTAGTTACATCTTGGAATCCTAAACAGTTTCACAATTGAAGTCGGCTTGATGCCAGGATGATGATGGTACCATGTTCATGGATCTTGGCCTTGTCTGAGTTCATTGGAGCTAATCAGCACACACAGATGCAGTGGTACCCTCAGATTTTGAAAACTTGACAGAATGTAGCCGAGTTTCTTATCTCTTAACATACACATGTACAGCAGCACTTTCTTCCAGGAATTTCTTGGGTCGTTGTACTCAAGTCATGCAGTAACAGATATAATCTGTTACTCTGATCTGAGCTCATCTGGGAACATCTTCTGCGCTGTAAACATGCTGATGGTGCTGCACTATGAAAGGAGTTAGCAAACATGCAAATGGCACCGCACCACAATTACACACGTGCCAATATAGTTGTCAGTCCTTAACAGATATTTTAATAACAAAACATCTGCATGGAACCTGTGCCTAGCACAAGATGTAACATTGAAAATTAGTTTTATTTTGTCATGGGAGAACTACAACACCAGATCAAAGTTGCATGGGAAAGGATGAAAGGAGGGAGAAAACACACAAAATGCATAGACACCAAGGTGTCACCTTGTAAAAAAAACTGCACAGTTAAAGGACAAAAATGTCTTGGTAGTGCACTACAATTCTCCCTGTTTGAGCAACATCCCAGGGAATCTCCTGAGACAGAAAAATGTTGGCACACCCCCTCCATCTTGAGCATTAGAGACATCACAGTTTGTGTGCTGCCTAGTGCTCTTTTGAACTGCTACGTGTCATGGGAATACAGTAAAGCATGTCCGAGCAGTTTCTGGTTGATCAGGCCAATAGGCTCCGAACACCTCAGTAGGTCTTGATTTTTGTCTTGTTAATAAATCTGATCTTTTAGAGATATGGCTCCAATTTAATGAGAGGCCCAGTACACAGCAAAGCATATTTTCTCAAGTCTCTGACATAGGCATGTGTTTGAAATTCATAAATAAAATAAGATACCACCTCTTGCCATATATCACCTGATTCAGGACAGGTGGTAATCCTTCAGGTACATCAGATTCATCAAGACCATGGAAGACTATCTCCTTCGCTTCTGTCCTGACTAAATCCTTAGGTGTTTTTAGCTCCATAGCAAGTTGAACAAGGTAGTCTCTTTGAGACTGTGATCATGCATGATAGTACCACGCCTGTCCTCAATCCTTTTCCTACAGAGCTGGACTTCTATTCTAGTCTCATCTAGAGAGCATGGCTACCCAGAAGCTCCTCCACGACTGTGAGAAGCGCAGTCTCAGTGCTGTATCCTGGCTTGAATCCAGTTTGCGTCGTCCCCAGAAGGCCTCCTAATGCTGAAACGACAGAACAGATTTATTCCGCCAGTTTTTATACAAACACCCAGAGCTTTTGATTAATTTTTTATCTTGTTTATCTTAAGAGGCAAGGAATTTTAGTGTTTAGGTGCTTGGTAGATTAAAGATCAGCCTCCAATTATTGCCTTGTGGACTTTTAGAATTACCATACTAAATGAATTAGCAGATCTTCATGTCTACGTGGGAATGTAGGGTTGCACCAAAGGCCATATCAGTCGAGGTTTTTTTTTAGGTACACTTCAATTAAATTCTTTGTTTAATGGGTAGACAGTGCAATAAATGCAACAGACTGGAGACTAAGTGATGCTTTAGGATCTTCAGCAGCAGCCGAGCAGCAATATTTTGCACAACCTGTAGTCTTTTTTTCAACATATAAAGGACAGCCAAGGTAAACGGAGTTCCCATAGTAGAGGCATGATAAAATTAGAGCCTGGACAACCGACCACTGGTAAGCCAAAGGGAGGCGGTCCAGTATCTTACTGAGCATTCTCAATATATCGTAACAGTTCACAGCTACCTTTCTAGCTCGTATCTCTAAGGGAAGTTTGTTGTCCAGCCTTATTAAAAAGGCTCTTTACTACTGTTTTAGATGTGGGAAGCCTACCTAAAGATTCTGGACAGCAAACTACAGACCAGTGGTTAAAGTCATTGCCAACCACCAGCACTTCAGTTTTGTCCCCATTATTTTTCAAGCAGCAGTTTACCATCCAGTCGACTACATCCTTCAGATAAGGTTCAAGTTGACGTGGTTTCCCGGGGCAAGAGAGTTTACTATATGAGTGTCACCACCATAAGATACTATTGAAAGGTCATAGGATTGCACGATCTCAGCCAAAGGACGAACATAAAGATTAAATAATGGTGGGCTCAGTGAGGAGTCTTCAGGGAACATATCTCAGAATAACATGGCATGCCGAACCCCTAGAAGCTCCTCTCATTGAGAAAAGACAAGAGCCACTGTAATGCTAAATCAGTTATGCCTACACTTTCAAGTCTTCGTTCCAAGGCTGGGTGGCCTACAGTAAGGTTGCGCTTAGGTCCAGCAGAATAACTGCTGCTGAGCCCCCATGTTCAAGGATCTGTTTAAGCTCGTCCACAACTTTGAGAAGCCCAGTCTCAGTACTGTATCCTGACCTGAATCCTGTTTGCGTTGGGTGCAAGATATCATTTGCTCCTAAGAATGATGATATATCCTGACTGACATGCTTTTCCAGCACTTTCCCAACAGCTGATAATTGGGATGTTGGTCTACAGTTCTCAACTAATAGCGGGTCCAGAGTGGATTTCTTTAACAGTGTCTTTACCACTGCATGTTTCCAGGGGAGCAGGACTACATCTTAAAGCGAGAGATTCAGAAACTCTAGTAGTGCCGGAAAGATTACTTGCAAAAACAACAGTTGATGGACTGAATGCAGAACAATGCCATACATTCACCCCAGTACAGATATCTGGGCCTAAGTATATCGTTTTTGTGCTCACCATGCCATTCGGGTTTGAACCCAGCCGTATGCAAATCAGTCTTGACCCTGTGCCCCATGGGAACAGTCCAGTCCGAACTGCCAAGCCAGGTCCTCCCTGGACTGGAAACAAGCATCCTAGGACCGGTTTAGGGGTTTCAGCCAGGATAGCTTGATTCCAGTGGCATGGAGAGTACGGGACTCACGTCTGAGCATACCCGTCCCACTCTGGGTGACAAATGCAAAAACAACAGAAGATGGACAGAATGCAGAACAATGTCATACATTCACCCCAGTACAGAGATCTGGGCCTAAATCCATAGTTGTTTTGCTCAACATGCCATTCCAGTTTGAACCCAGCCATATGCAAATAAATCTTGACCCTGTGCCCCATAGGAACAGTCCAGCCCGAACTGCCAAGCCAGGTCCTCCCTGGACTCAAAACAAGCATCCTCAGGACCAGTTTCGGGCTTTCAGCCCTCATCAGCCAGGATCGCTTGATTCCAGTGGCATGGAGAGAACGGGACTCGCGTCTGAGCATACCCCTCCCACTCGGGGTGACAAATGCAAAAACAACAGTTGATTACTTTGGCCTGCTGCGGGAAGTCTTCTCTGATTGGAGAGAAGAAGGAAAATGCCTCCCTAGATAAATTAGGTTGACAAGATGGAGCAAGTAGCTGTGTCTGTTTTGGCCAATCAGAGAGTGATACATATATATCCTTGAGTATTTGTTCAGGAAAAAGTTGGTCAGGTCACTACAGCATGCCACCAAAGATGTGAGTGTAACCACCCTAGATGAATGGACTATAAAGGATGTAACAATTTCAAATATTTCTCTGGCTGAATTTGATACATTAGCTATTTTAGATGTATAATAGGACAACTGAGCCGTCCTAATTGTAAAATAATATTTTTTTATAGCATTCTTTTACTCCAGTTTACTCCTTGAGTCATACGTCTTTCTTCATTCCCTTTCTAGCTTTTTGCGCTCCTTCTTAAGCTCCACCAGATGGCAATTAAACCAAGGAGACCGCTTGACTTGTTTTGCCACTTTATGATTCCTAAATGTAATAATCTTGTCTACGGAAATCTTGATCCATTTTGTACATTTTAAGGTTGTTTAGAGAATATTGTCTCCTTCGTATGTTCTGGAGTTACAGAGTATGCTCCCATTCTATGGGGTCTAATTTTGCCCAGTATCAATCAATCCTCGAGGTCGGTGCAGGGGAAGTGCTATTGATCTGACCTGGCAAGAAGATCTGTATCAGATAATGATCAGACCAAGTAATTGGAAATGGTCTATTTACAAGCATATTAGGAAGGTTACTGAATACTGGGTCAAGAAGAAGTCCTTTCTTATGTGTTGGGCCCTTGATGCGCTGTGTCGTTTGTAAACAAGCTAGATCCGAACTAAATTAGTAGCCATAGTGCAATTAGAATCAACCACATAAATATTGAGATCTCCCCGGAGAGTGAAATTAGCTTTGTTTCGTGCCAGACCGGTGATCATCTCTGTGTAAACTGTGCAGCCGGATCTGGAGGGAAATAGACCAAAGCCCCTGAGATAGTAAAATTTGAAGAAAATCCGATAGAAAATGAAGACTTTTGGTTTTATCTGTAAGACAAAACTCTGAGAGCCACTTGTCTTAAACTTTGAGCATTAAATGGTTCTGCGCCTTCAAAGTGGACATAGTTCTCCACCTCTCCCAGTGGCTCTTCTCTGCCTTAGCTGTGTGGTCAAATCGCCTGATCTGAAACAAAGTCCCAGTCAAGAGCTGCCTATGAACTCAGTCAGGACTGTTCACTCCAAGTGCATTATGCATTACATTTAAATTTCATGTGGCTGCTTCATGAGGCTCTAACATTGTTTGACCGTTTTTCATTCTGAGTGGTCGAGCCATAAATACAAATAATCTGATTTAGTTGTTTTATCATCTGGTTCCTGTTTGTCAATGATATTGTGGAAATTAATCTTGGGGATACCAAAGCCTCTATCAATGTATCTGGCCTAGATTGCCATCTGGCATCACTTAAGCAAAAATTGATCCTACCAAATCAATCTGTGCCTATCCTATTTGATGTTTCCAGTCCCATTAGTAGCAAACATCGGAGAGAGAATTTCATTGCATGCACCAGGATAGCAGCAAGCGCTATGCACTTAAAACAATATTATGATGTGACTTATACCCAATACAGAATGTTTCCACTGTTCCAGTCCTTCCCATCTTGGACACAATGGAGCAAGAAACACTTCCATTCTCTTTCAAACCCAGAGGTTTCATTACTCTTCCACTGAAGGGTAAGCTAGGCTATGGTTGTCGATGCCTCGTACCTGTCAGTAGAACCCACTTGGACTTGGTGGTCTGTAATTATCTTGTCTTGAGGCATATTGCTAGTTCTCAACATGGAGATTCTCAATATATTGCAGCACCTCAAAGGGTTGTCTGTTTTGGATTATTGTCATAATTTTTCCCTTGAGGCACTTTAGCGATGATCTGGTGTAGTGAGGCTAATGACCAGCAGAGTGACCTATCAGATGGGGACTCTTCCCTAAGTATTCCTAGGTGGTTAGGACATTGTCTTACTGCAAAATGTGGCTATCATAGAAACAAGCTGGCAGTCTTAATCACTAAAAAATGCAGTTTTCTGTGGGAATGGACCTCAGGAAGCTATCCCAACAGCAAATAGCATTGAGAGGAATCTGGGTCTTGGAGTGAGGTAAAACTAAGATAAACAAATATCAAAAGTATGAAGGAATAACTGAAAGAGTGGAGGTTAAAAGTGAATGTGTTTTTCCTGAAACACACAACCACACACCTCCCCCCCCCAACTTTAGTACTGGTGGCACCCAGTATGACAATGTTTTTTGGCATCCCCCATCCATGGGGGAAGTGGTGACAACCTCCAACACGGATTCCCTCACCAACACCTTCTAACAGTGCCCCTCAAGTCTCCATAACCACTCTCTTTCAGTGGCACTTAATTAGTTATATATATATATAGCCACTCATACCACTTTAGGGTGTCAGAGCACTTTCCATCACACACACATTACACAGAGACAATCAATCATACATGTGTAAATCAGCGTACAGGAAATGTTACATAAGCCAGATGACTACAAGATGTAGGAATGACGTCATCCATACTGGTAGGCAGTATAATTTAAGAGAGCTTGGTCTGGAGAAGCACAAACTCAGAATATAAAATACAACACGATAGTTGGGGTTTGTCTTTACTAATAAGAATTGATTTCTACCCAAATGAACCCTTTATGCAACATTAATCTATGCTCTAATCTATACTTTGCAGTCTACATGCAGTTCTTTGGAGACAGTTAATAATTAATTGTTCTAAATTTGGATTTTAACTTATAAACTGCAAGTAACAAAAGCCTGTCTCTTAGAAAAGCAGTAACCCACTGACCTATTTAATTATATGTACTTTGTGATCTGCATGGTACACGTTCATTGCAGCAGCCATATTAACCCTCTGCTATTTTATGATCAGTCAAAAACCTCAACTAGACAAAACTCTTAATCACCGGAGTTATCTTGACATTTTTATCGTTGCCTGGACATTGCTAGAGGAAAGAACGTGGCAGCAGGTGCTTTTAAAACCAAAATAAACTTGCAAACTCAGCACCCCTGAAGTCCGCACCCAGTGCGGTGGCACTGGTCGCACTGCCCCTAGAGCCAGCCCTGCACACACAAACACACACACTCACTCTATCTGAAGCTAGAACATCCCTGCTGTCTTGTTTCTCCCTCCAGCCAAACAGTAAAATAAAGGTAGAAAGATCTGTGGTTCTGCTATTTACTCATCGTGTAATTTCCCTTGGTTCTTGGAGTCTGTGGAAACAGAGGCATACGCCTTTGATGAGACTTCCTCTGCCAACCCTTCTCTATCTGATAGAAACATCTAGACGCAGATTCCTTACCTTTGAATTTCCCAGGCATAAGACTGGATCCAGAAGATTTCTCTTCGAGCAATACACCTGTTCACTGGTAGGTGGCATTGGCCGACTCTGTGTGGGGTCATCCGTACCAGAAGTGACGTATGCGTCACCTATAGGTGCCACCACGGCTCACTGACGTCGGTTCTTTTCTTTCCGCACCAGTCAAGTTCTGATCCGTGAAGAGAGCTGTCACTTTTTGACACAATTTTTTGACTTTTTGTCGACCCCCCTTTTTTTTCCTGTTGTGTAGGCAGTCATGTCCTCAAGGAAGACCTCAGTGTTCAATCCATGTGGCGCCTTTCACCATGCCATATCAGTGATGGACCCGCATTTGGTTTTCTTATGGTGTCTGGAGCGCGACCACAGCTCGAAGTCGTGCTCCGACTGCTGGGTCATGGCTCTGAAGAGTTTGAGGGAGCGATCCCATAAACTGCTTGCTGGCCATAAGATGACACCATGCCCGACTCTTCAGAGGTCTCGGTCCCGGTTGAGAGGATGGTCCCGAAACCACTCCAAGAGTCCCAAGTCATCTTCGTCCCACTCACGATTCTCGGGACACTCAGGTTAGAAGCACAAGAAGTCGAAGCACGCCTCGGCGTTCAAAGCCTCGTTCTCCGGAACCTGCGCCTGGGTCGGCTCCGTGCCTCTCTGCTTTTCCGGGAGCCGGAGCGACCCCCGCTCAACATAAATAATTTTATGAGGCCATGTGCCTAATTTTCGAACGGCCTGACACCATTCTCATGCTTTTGCGCCTCGTGGGGTCAAAGGGGGCTCCATCGGGCATCGGCGCCGGAGCCAACGCATGGAGAGTGTGCCAAATCCAGAAGTAGGTCCTGGTTGTTTTTCCTGCAACTTTTTGGTGCCCAAGAAGGATGGGGGGCATCGTCCTATTCTAGACATTCACCCTCTCAAATTGCTTCCTCAAAGAGGAGAAATTCAAGATGCTCACATTAGCTCAGGTCCTGTCTGCCCTGGACCCGGGAGACTGGATGGTAGCGTTGAACTTGCAGGACACTTATTTTCATATTCTTTTCCTGCCAGCCCATTGACGCTACTTGCGGTTTAAGGTAGGCCACAGGCACTTTCAGTTCACTGCGTTCCCCTTTGTCCTTACCAGTGCCCCTCTGGTGTTCACCAAGGTAATGGCGATGGTCACAGCTCACCTGCCCAGACCAGGGGGGCCAGTCTTCTCCTATCTCGACAACTGGCTGCTGAAGGTGGGCACCCCCCAGGCTGTCATCTTCCCCCTCTAGACTACTGTGAACCTCCTGCATTCTCTGGGGATCACTATCAACATGGCGAAGTCTACCAGACACTTCCTTTCATCGGAGCAGTTCTGGACACAGTGCAGTTTTGGGCCTATCCTCCCAAGCGGTGAGTCCAGGATATTCAGGCTACAAAACCGATATTTTAGCCTCTTTCCTGGATTTGGATGAGAATGACTCTGAGGCTGTCGGGCCTCGTGACCTACATCTTGCTAGTGACACATGCCAGATGGCATATGCGGACTCTGCAGTGGGACCTGAAGTTCCAATGAGCACAGCATCAGGGGAATCTTTCCGGCATGGTCCAGATCTCTAAGTCAAAGTTGAAAGTTACCCTTTCAACATGAGACCTGCAGTGGTGGCTGATGAACTGCGATTTGGTCAGAGGCAAACCCCTCTCCCTTCCCTACCCAGATCTCACAGTATTGACAGATGGTTCACTCCTGGGATGAGGTGACCATCTGGGAGAGGTGGAGATCAGAGGACTCTTGTCTCTGGAGGAATCCGAACTCCTTATCAACATGCTGGAGCTCTGAGCGATCCGTTTGGCATTGAAAGCCTTTCTACCCTTCATCAAGGGAAGGCTAGTGCAAGTGTTCACAGACAATACCACTGCCATGTGGTACTGCAACAGACAACGGGGCAGGGTGGGGTCGTGGACCATTTGTCTAGAGGCCCTGCGTCTCTGGACATGGCTGGAACAGCAGGGCATATCCTTGGTGGTTCAGCATCTGGCAGGTTCTCTGAATGCCCGAGTGGACAAACTGAGCCGTCGATGCCTAGCGCATCACGAATAGCATCTCCATCCAGAGGTGGCGCAAGGTCTCTTTCAGCAGAGGGGAGAGCCTTGGTTAGATCTGTTCTCCTCTGCCGAGCACGCTTAATGTCAACAGTGTGCTTGCTGGAGGTTCCCATGAGGCTCTTGCTTGCAGACGCTTTCGTCTCGAGGGGAGCTCAGGCCTCCTATATGCCTTTCCGCCCATACCACTCCTGCCCAGAGTTCTCATGAAGATCAGGAACGACCGGGCCCAAGTCATCGTTGTGGCTTCTGATTGGGCACGGAGAGTCTTGTAGCCCGCGCTTCTGCAAATGAGCATCGATCCTCTGATCAGTCTGCACCTTCGGGAGGATCTTCTGTCACAGCAGCCGGGAGGGTCCTCCACCCGAACAGGTCAACTCTATGCCTTCTTGCATGGAGATTGAGCAGCAGCAGTGGATAGCTTTCAGCTTTCCTCCCAAAGTATGTAATGTTATTCTGGCAACCGGGAAACCTCCGGGTAGCTGCGCGCTTAATAAATGTAATTATAAATAAATAACCAGGCGTCCCTCCACCAAAATGGTATATGCCTGCTGATGGAAGAAATTTGTAATATAGAAAAGACTATTGACCCTCTCTCTGCTTCTCGTTCTGATATTTTGCTTTTTTATTTTGACCCTTGCCCAGCAGGGCTCTGCTCTGGGCACCTTGAAAGGGTATCCTTCGACTTTGTCTGCCTTCCTGAGGCTGACAAACCAGCCCTCCTTATTTAAATCACCCATTGTACAAAGATTCCTGAAAGGCCTTGTACATATGTTCCCACCTGCCCCTTTCATTATGCCTCAGTGAGGCCTTAATTTGGTTCTCACTTTCCTAATGTGCGCTTCTATCAAGCTCCTGCATAATTCCTTCCTCCTGCTGCTCACAATAAAAACAGCCTTCTTAGTGGCAGTTACATCTGCCAGGAGGGTGAACAAGCTGCAGGCTTTATCGTCCAAGCCTCCTTTTTTGACAATATTCCCTGACTAGTTGGTGCACTTAAGCTAGGGCATCTTTCCTCTAACACCATCCCATGTGGGACAGTCTGTCACCTTGCCAACTTTCTACGTTCCTCCACATCCCTCTAAAGAAGAGGAGCAACTCCACCATCTGGACCCAGAAAGAGCGTTGTCGTTCTACCTTGATCGCACAAAAGAGTTCCGGGTGGATGAGCAACTCTTTGTGGGGTACGGAGCGTAGAAGAGTCCGGCTGTGCAGAAGAGGACCATCTCACGATGGGTTGTCCCCTGCATCAAGATTTGCTACGCTCTGGCAAAGAAGCAGCCTCCTGAAGGCTTAAGGGCTCCTTCCACTAGAGCTAAGGCTGCTACCACTGAGCTACAAAGTGTAGTCCAGTCCTGGACATCTGACAGGCAGCAACGTGGGCATCCCTGCACGTTTACCAAGCATTATGGCCTAGATAGTCAAGTCCGCAGGGATGGACATTTTGGCCGCTCAGTACTGGAGGATTTTCTAGTTTAAACTTGTCCGCGGTCCCTCCTCCGGGAATGGTATTGCTTAGGTATCTATAAAGGTAAGGAATCTGTGGCTAGATCGCTCTATCAGTTGAACAAGTTACTTACCTCCTGAAACGCCTCATCTGGTAGAGACATGATCTAGCTGCAGATTCCTTACCGACCCACCCATCCTCCCTGCACTGCGGACAGGTTTCTAGTGTGAAGACTGATCCCTTTCAGGGCCCTAGTATTCAAAACACACAAATGTCAGTTCACTTCATGGCTCCACTCTTCGGGCATGGAAAGTCGTGAAAAAGTAACTGACATCAGTGCGCTGAGGTGGCACCTATATAGGTGACAGGAACGTCACTTCTGGTGCTAACGACGCCGACTATGCCACCCAGAGCCAACAGACATCACCTACCGGCGTGCTGGAGTATTGCTAAAAGAAAAATCTTCCGGACCCAGTCTGACGCCTGGGATATTGAAAGGTAAGGAATATGCAGCTATTTCATGTCTCTACCAGATAAGGCATTACCTTAGGTAATTAACTTGTGCTAAAGGACAGGGCCTGCTACTGTGACACACCCTCAGTAAACATTGCGGGGTAGTATTGTATCAGACGTCATCAATCATGGACGAATTTATGCCGGTCCGCTCACTGTTCTATCACAGCCATCCTTCTTCTATCACCGCCCCATCACAATTAGTTTAATTTTTGCACTTAACTACATGTGTGTAACATTTAATTGAGATGTGGTCATTATTTTAATAAATGCATATAATCACTCTGAAGCTGGAAAAAATATAGTTTACCACAAAATTTCTAAAAACAAAGCGCACGAGTGAGCGCTCGTTCACTTCAATGATGTCGCAAAACAGCAATCCGCATGTCTTTTAGAAAGGAACACAGCAGTGCTGCTTACATAACTCCTTGGCTTCCTCTGATGTTTTGGGGATCAATGCCTTGCCAGCTTCTTTATTCCCTTGTTTATACTGCTCACTTTCTGGGGACTTGAGTCGTGAACATCCCTGATTGGTGGTAATCTTTGTTGCTCAGAGCACGGTTGTTGACTGACTTCTCGCCTGATCACACAGCCACTGACCTTCTGTGCTGATTTCACATACTAAAGACTCAGAGCACAGGTGTTGTAGCTTCATCCCTTTCCTCCAGGAGAAGGTCTAGCTCCTGCAATGAATCTATCATTCAAAGGAGTGGGAGGAGGACGGTTGAGGCTAGTTGTCCAGTTATCCCTGCCATGCTATGATTCTTCTGCTGTTTCTGAAAGTGATTGCTCAGAGTCTGTACATCACAGGGCACACAAGTAAAGTGTAGATACTTACGGTCTTCATTGTAGAAATCAGGGCTGAGTATCCCACCCCTGAATATAAACATTCACAAGAGCTATCTTAGCCTCAGCTGGAAAGTCTGTTGGGACCTAGTGCCACAAAGCATCAGTCATGTGAATACAAACTGAAGTACGCTGTGTGGGCTTGACGCTCACTAAACTATCCCCCAGTGTCATAGAGATACTAGGACAGAACGGGCAGACACTACTGGCCCCACGCAGACACAATGTCTTATATGACCCCATCTTATTGTACCTCCAGTGGCAGACTAACAGGGCTGAGGTACCTGTCACACGGACTAAGCACTAAAAAAGAGAAAGTCAAAAAAGTGGCAGAAGCTCAAACACCAAGACGCTGTCCAAACGTTAAAATGCTGTGATGATGATTTTCATATTATATCCACAAGATGTGGCTAAGTCGCCGAAGCAAGCTGGGGCCTTTAGTGAAAGCTCCGGCTAAGGCCGGCAAAACCCTGCACAGATCCGTGAGCATACGGGCAATCCGACTGCCAGAACTCATGGAGAAGGAATGTAGATCGGCGGAACTGATGTGGCGGCCGCCGCTGACCAGAGGCTGCTGATACGTGTGGCTTGGTGTCACTGCCCACTGTAACATGGAGGATGCGACCACAGAAAACAATGGCCCAACAAAGACCGTGACGGCGGGGTCATAGAGTGACAACTGATCGGAGGGACTGGAACCAGCGTGGGCAAACAGGGCCCTGAGCAAACAAGCAGCTGATCGGTAGCCACGATGCACGGGGATGGCACGGAGGCATAGTGCCAATATCTGCACCACTCCCCATCCCCCTCACAGCAGTATCCTGGAGAAATAAACTGACAAGACACCTTTTTTTTGTGGAGAAAATTACTGCAGGTTTATTTGCATAACAAATATGCCAACATGGTGGGTTATCTTACGGGCGATCCCAGGGCAGGCAGTCCCTCGCCGCCTGCCACCTGATGAGCCAAATTACACCGTGGCCAATCCAATCGGTGTTTTTCAGATTTGAGGGAGGGGCTTACCCCTCCCACCGGTGGACCGCCAGTCCACCCCATTACTCATGCCCCCCAGAGGGGGGGGGGGGGGGGGGGTGTTCCAGGCAACCCCCGGATGCTCAGGTCCACAACCGCCCGTAGGATTAACGGGGCACCGGCGCTCCTCCAGGGTCCAACGCGAGGACCTCCCTGGGGTTATTTGGCTTTAGCACCCTTACTGTGCTCCTGCAGAGGGTACCCTTCTGTACCTTACAGCCTCTGGATCGCCCTGTAACTCTGCCACAGCTCTGGGTGTGGCCACCGTCACAGCCAGGGCCCCCCACCAAGGTAGGCCTCTTCACCTCCATCTTGCTGATTCCAGGGCCTCTCCCATGTCCAGCAAAACAAGTCTATGCCCACTCTGGCAGGTGTGACCCATCCTCTTTCAAACTCGCAGTGGACTTAGCATGCAGCAGGCCATGCCTGATGGCCCAAACCCCCCAGTTCATCGAATCTGCGCCTGGCACTGTAAACTCTCCTGTGTGAGGAATCCCCGGCAACCTCTTACCGAGCCTCTCGCCACACTTCATGTGGGGTTATCTCTGGACATCATAACACCCATGCCCACCACAGGTTGCCTAACTTACACCAGGAGGATTTAATTCCTGGCCGTAGTGCCCCCTTACCCGGGAAAGTAGAATCATGCCTCCCCGGTGTATGACCAAACTGTTGGGAGGGGAGACACCCCCCAGTCCGTGCCGCAGCTTCTACAGCAAGCTGTTCCCGCGCATGCCTGGGACCACCAACCAAATTATCTCAGTGGAGCGCCATAGGGTCTCCAGCAAGCAGTTCTAGCGCATGCCTGGGCCCCTCAACCAAATAAGTCAGTGGTGAAAACCCATGCCTCCATTTCTAGAATTCCGCCCGTCGCGTCAATCACAGGACGCACGGACAGCCCTTCACCCAGACCTTTGATCCTGGCAAAATAAAGAAAAGCTAGGTTGCTAACACCCTTTATTGAACACTGCAGACCAGTATAAACAACTACTTCAACTGGCACATAGTTGCACAATAACACTGCACCCAATCAAACCTCTGGTGCCTCAGTGTGTGTTTGGAAAACTCCAAGTTTGACTGCACCTGATACCTAAACCTGTCTTTCGGCCACTCCCCGGGGTGGTTGAGGACGGCTGTACTTTTTAAAACCTTTGGATTCCCATCGTCCACCCTGCCTGATGCGCTCCGCTGCTGATTGCCCATAGCTAGCTTCAGAGACCACGCGGTTCCTGGCACTGTACCCACCTGCCCTTGCATGGCCCAGTATTGCCATGGCATCACACCTGACCCCTGTGTTCTGCTTCATAAGCATGACAAACTAGCGCAACCCGCCAGGCTGACTGTTAAAACTAGCGATGTAGCCCATAAGCCAGCGGTTGTTAGAGGTATTCCGGTGTGTCAAACAGAGGCCATGCTTTGGTGTTGTGCTTCATAAGCATGACAAACTAGCACAACCCACCAGGCTGACTGTTAAAACTAGCGATGTAGCCCATAAGCCAGTGGTTGTTAGAGGTATCCCGGTGTGTTAAACAGAGGCCATGCTGTGGCTAGTGGACCCCTGGAGAAAATAATACGCACAACTAGCCTGCCCTTTATTTTCCAAATGCCTGCAGGTTCCTCCCCGTCTGACAGCGATCTATCACTGCTGCGTCACCCTCCTTCTGACCCAACCCTGGCATGAGTGGCCCTATGCCAAACCTCTGTTAGTGTATACCAGGAAGCTGGCAAGGGGGTGGTGAGAACAGGAGGACAGACTGAACAGACTCCAATCCCCATCCTACTAAGGGTTATGACTGATGATGCGTAGCTGTACCGGTGCACACAGTACCGGTGCACACACTGGTTATGCTGAGGGATGATCCCGTTAACTGGCCACAGGTTGGCCCCTCCCCCAGATTGTTGATACAACTTTGATGAAGCAATGTTGCTGCATGGTCCAGTACCCTAGGGGAATTGTCTTTTGTGTCTCCTCAAGTCAGTCCCCTGCCTGTTTGACCCTGTTCGAATTCTTGCAGTACTACATGCTAATTGGGATGATCGTTAGATAGACCCGACAGGGAGTGATCCTGTGAAAAGAGGTAGCGACCACCAACACCACCCCCAGCAGGTGAATCGGTCCAGGTTTACTTTGCCATGACCCCTCCTATGCCCTTAGGAATCACCATAAACAACCTGCAAGTGGCCATGTGGCAGGCAGCCAGCGGGACCTGCCAGTCCTATTTCCCTTCATCTCCTTGCCACATAGTGGCAATCACTGCTGCAGGAGTCTTGTTACAAACCACTACTTGCCACTCTTGACCAGTGATGTTTAAAATTGTTGAAGATTTGTGGTTTCCTCTACCATGTAGGCGGAACATATAGCATGTGTCCTGAATGCACAGTATATGATGTTGTGCAGGTCTGGAGAAATCATAACACTAATAACAGTGCCTAGTACACCCAGTACAATCGTAATATTTTCTTGATGCTTAATAAAAGCTGTTAATTGTAATGCAACTTCCTGGTACTAATTTTATCACACTCAAAGAGTGAAAGAATGAGCTAGCTACTTATGCACGGAACATTACAGGTGGGAATGAAGCAGGCACATGCCTCAGGGAGCTATCTTGTTTGGAAAGGATCTTTGACCTGGGGATTACACCTCGAACTCTATGCCAAATGCAAAAACCCTTAAGAAATGTACTAGTATTCAAATCTGAGACCTATAGATATATATACCTATAGACCTGCTACGTAACATGGCCATAATGCGTGCTACCCCCTCACCTTCTGCCTGCGAATATGACTGCTGTGATTCCAGGCTGATATCCCTTCTTTGTGCAAGTCATGCACTTTAAAACTTCTGCCAGTGAGACACCTGTCGTTTACCAGTAGGTGGGGACAGGGGGGCACTATAATTCCAGTTCTTCAACATTGTAGCCATTAGTGCTTTAAACACCTTTATTCCCCCATTGTGGGACAGCAGCCCCCCTGCTAGAACTCAGCTTCCTCCCCACCTATCTCTAGGGTTGTCCAGGCAGGGAATGTTGTTTAACTGAAGCATCCTGTAAAATGGCGAACTCATGAATGGAGTCAATCTGGATTGAGGGAAGGTTCGTACTATGCCCACTATTGCAGTCACTGCACCCCATGTGGGGTGACCCTTACACAGCCCATCCTGCTTTACTTGCTGTAGTTCTATCCCAGGTAACCCTACCTGCTAACCAACAGTGACCCTTGGTGCTGAACCAACTATAGCTCTGGTTTGCTTTGTATGCCCCGGAACTGCTAGCCCTCCACAGGAAAGGTGAGAAATGGGCGTGCATGTATATTGAAGGTACTGGAGGATGTAATTTTGCAGTTCTTGTGCTATGCTGGGCCCCTACAGGAACATGCATTAGATTCGCGCACTTATTACATCAAGGAGCTATGCCCATGTAACTGCCCCTTGTCTTGAGACCTGAGCAGGAGAGGACATGCGACACACCCCACTATCGTTGAACTACCCGCAGCCCAGCTGTCCCCACAGATTCCAAACGTTAAGTGCTTGAATTGTAGACAACTGTATGCCAGGGCTGGCGGCCCCTTTCGTTCGCACCACACTTTGCTCCTGACGTGCTGAAAATCATATCACATCACAACACCTGTTGTTGTGGTTGTCTCTAGAAGACAGACAGCGCCCACTTGTGGCAGACTGTCCCCAAGCGCCGGTGTTAACATTTAAGTGACGGTGCAGAGCTCCCGGAACCACCGTGTCAAATATTGCACAGGTAACTAGATACTGTACTTTAGCAGTAGTGGACAATTGCAGCACTTTTATAGGTTCCGGGGTGACATTCTCCCTTGAGGTTTTAACTCAAGGAGGCTGTACATATAAAGCCTGGTGCAACTATTAAAAGAGTGGATCACTGAAACGTTTTTTTTGTGGCAGGTGTGAAATATGTGAGTCCCTCCCATCGATCATTCCCTTTCCAATGGCATAGCAAATAATATTATGTAGATGAATGAGTGAGCTAGTCGTCCTGTACAAACACAACGTTAATCCCAATAAGGGACAGGCGATCCAGGTTGATTTTATACATTTCTATTCCTTAATATTTTGGGTCTCTCCTTGGAGTTACTCTTCACTACACTTATGTGCTAAGACTTCCAGAGCAGCTGGCCCTGAGCTCCGTCCCTTGTAGATAGATTTACGCGCTTGACCAGTTTACGACTTCCCCTCAAAGCTTTTGCACATGCTATAATTGTAGGAGACAGGCAGGAAGTGTATGGTTTCTGATAACAGCCTGTAAAGCGAACGCAAGCTCATGAAGGAGCACACCACCCCGCGACCCAACCCTGCTGATCATTAATCCCAAGATCATGGTTGCATGCACATTTCCTTACAGCTGCAGATATTCTGTGCTGGTTCCCTGTTCGGAGGGACAAACAGGTAACACACTTAAATATGAGATACGGGAGACTTGGGTGCTCCACCATACATTCAATCAATCAATCAGTACATTTGTAAAGCGCACTACTCACCCATGAGGGTCTCAAGGCGCTGGGGGGGGAGGGGTGCTGCAACTGTTCGAATAGCCAGGTCTTGAGAAGCCTCCTGAAGGTTAGTAGGTCCTGGGTCTGCCGTAGGAGGATGGGGAGGGTATTCCAGGTCTTGGCGGCGAGGTGGGTGAACGATCTGCCGCCGGTGGTCGTTCTTTGTATGCGGGGGACAGTGGCGAAGGCGAGGTCGGCGGAGCGGAGCTGTCGGTTCGGGGTGTAGAAGGTGAGTTGTCTGTTGAGGTATGCCGGTCCGGTGTTGTGGAGTGCCTTGTGTGCGTGGGTGAGGAGCTTAAAGGTAATCCTCTTGTTGACGGGAAGCCAGTGCAGGCCTCTCAGGTGTGGGGTGATGTGGCTGTGGCGCGGGATGTCAAGGATCAGGCGAGCAGAGGCGTTCTGTATGCGTTGTAGTCGTTTCAGGAGTTTGGCCAAGACTCCTGCGTAGAGAGCGTTTCCGTAGTCCAGCCTGCTGCTGACGAGGGCCTGGGTGACAGTTCTACTTGTTTCGGTGGGGATCCACCTGTAGATCTTGCGGAGCATGCGGAGGTTATTGAAGCAGGAGGACGAGACGGCGTTGACTTGCTTGGTTATGGAGAGTGTTGAGTAGAGGATTAACCCCAGGTTACGTGCGTGGTCGGTGAGTGTCGGTGCGGCTCCCAGTGCGGACGGCCACCAGAAGTCGTCCCAGGCTGAGGGGGTGGAGCCGAGGATGAGGACCTCTGTCTTGTCTGAGTTCAGCTTCAGACGGCTGTTCTTCATCCACTCAGCGACGGCTTTCATTCCTTCCTGGAGGTTGGCTTTGGTGGTAAGGGGGTACTTGGTGAGGGAGAGGATAAGCTGGGTGTCGTCAGTGTAGGAGATGATGTTCAGGTTGTGCAGTCGGGCGACGTGGGCGAGCAGAGCCATGTAGACGTTGAACAGAGTTGGGCTGAGGGATGATCCTTGGGGTACGCCACAGATGATCTCGGAGGCTTCGGAACGGAAAGGGAGAGACGGACGCTCTGGGTTCTGCTGGAGAGGAAGGAGGTGGTCCATTCCAGAGCCTTGTCTCGGATCCCTGCATTGTGGAGGCATGTGCTTAGGGTGCGATGGCGGCTGATAGGTCCAGGAGGATGAGGTCCGTGGTTTCACCATTGTCCAGCAAGGCCCTGATGTCATTCAGTGGCGGCGATGAGGGCAGTCTTGGTACTGTGGTTGCTGGGGAACCCGGACTGGGACGGGTCCAGGATGTTCTCCTCGAGGTAGAGGGTCAGCTGTCTGTTGACAGTCTTCTCGAATACCTTCGTCGGGAATAGGAGCAGGGAGATGGGTCGGAAGTTCTTGAGGTCCCTCGGATCCGCTTGGGTTTCTTCAGTAAGGCGTTGATCTCGGCATGCTTCCAGCTCTCCAGGAAGGTCTCGGTCTCGAAGGAGATGTTGATGGCTTTGTGGAGATGGGGTGCGATTGTGGCGCTAGCTTTGTTGAAGATGTGGTGTGGGCATGGGTCTGATGGAAAGCCGGAGTGGATGTGTTCATGATTTTGATGGTGTTGTTGTCATTTATGTTGGTCCAGGTGAGTAGGGGATCGGTGTGTGGGGTGGCCGCAGGGTCTTAGGTGTCGGCGGTTGTTGGGGTGGTCAGGTTGTTGAAGCAGTTGTGGATGTCTGTGATCTTGCGATGGAAGAAGGTGGCGAGGGAGTCGCACAGGTCTTGCGATGGTGGGTGGCGTTGGAGCTGGAGTTGGAGAGTTCCTTCACGATGTTGAAGAGCTCTTTGCTGTTGTGCGCGTGGTTGTCGAGTCGGTCCTTGAAGGAGGCCCATTTGGCAGCTCTGATGAGGTGATGGTGTCTGCGGATGGCGTTCTTGTGGGCAGCTATCTGGTGTCTGTTTGCAGACCAATTTCTTCTCTAGTGTACGGCAGGTTTGCTTGCAGGCCCGGAGGTCATCGGTGAACCAGCTGGCTTTCTTGTTGGTGTGTCTGTTGGAGGGTTTCTTGATCGGGGCGAGAGTGTTGGCGCAGTTGTCGATCCAACGTCTGAGGTTGCGGGCAGCGGTGTCGGCGTCGGTGGGTAAGCTTCAGGCGAGGGTGATGTTTAGCTGGTCTTCGGTGATTTTGCTCCAGCTGCAGTGGGGGATCTGTTGAGTGCGGTGATGCGTTGTGGGTTTCCAGAAGGTGAAATGGATGTAGCGGTGGTCGGTCCAGTGGAGCTCGGTGGTGTGGCTAAAGGTGACATGGGGATTAGCGGAGAAGATGGGATCAAGCGTGTGGCCGGCGGAGTGGGTGGGCGTTGTGACGAGCTGTCTGAGTCCAAGGTTGGGGAGGTTGTCAATCAGGGTGGTTGAGTTGGTGTCGTTGTTGTTCTCAGGGTGGAAGTTCAGGTCTCCGAGTAGGATGTAGTCTGTGGAGGCAAGGGCGTGTGTGCTGACGAAGTGGGCGATGGAGTCGCTGAACTGAGGCCGGGATCCTGGGGGTCTGTAGACAAGAGTTTCTCTAAGGGTGGTGTTGGGATCGGTGTGGATCTGGAAGTGCAGGTGTTCGGCGGTGCTGAGGGTGTCGTCGGTGCTGGTCGAGACCCTGAGGGTGTTCTTGTGAATGATGGCGATTCCACCTCCTACTCCATTGGTGCGGTCCCTGCGGGTGATCTTGTAGCCGTCCGGGATGGCTATGGCGATGTCGGGTGCCGAGGAGGTGTTCATCCAGGTCTCTGTCAGGAAGGCGACGTCCAGGGAGGATGTGTCGAGCAGGTCCCTGAGTTCGAAGGCGTATTTGCGTGCGGAGCAGGTGTTCAGTAGTATGCATCTGAGGTGGTTGCCCCCTGTCGCGGTAGGCGGTTTGGCGGATCGGAGGCTGGTGAAGCTGCAGCTCCGGCAGGAGAACGGCCCTTTGGTGTGCATCGGGGCGGCCAGGAAGCAGGTGTGCAGTCGTCCGGTGTTGAGTGCATGGAGGGTGTTGGCGTCGTAGCGGCGTCGGGTGTTGTGGCGTTCGTGAGGGTCAGGGAATCTGGCGCTGGGCGCGGTCCAGGCGCGGACGGGCTTGCCTTAGGTGCGCCTTCGGCGCCGCCGCCGTATAAGGGGAGGTGGAAGGGCGGAGGAGCTTGGCGGCAGAGTGGGGCGAAAAATGGGCGTGCAGGGGGGCGGGGGCCGCAGGGGATGCAGCGGCAGGAAAACGGGCGAGAATAGGCAAGGGTACCAGGGGGCACAGAAGTCAAACAATGGGGGCACAAAAAAGCAATGAAAAAAAAAGGCGAAGTTAGGTGGGAGACAAGGTTTACAAGTAGGCAGCGGACAGGGAAAACAGGAGGCAGAATGCAATAACTGCTGTACCGGACTCCTGAGCTACTGAGGCAGAGGGCCTCGATCCTGCGGCAGCGGCGGTGTCAAGCAGCAGGGCACATTGACACGCTGGTGGAGCTGTGTGGCGTAAGGCAGCGACCTGCCTGAAGACAGGGTCAAGGGTCGCGTGAGGAATTGGGGGGGAATCTGTTTGCATTGCCTAGCAGAGGCATCATGCAGTAGAAAATGTCTTGGCTTCTAGTCTTTCGCCACTAGGCTTCAACACAGTCACCTTCTCTACCTGAACTGGTAGACAGTGGCATCTGCCTGCCGTACCTCGATGAGAGCTCTCGCTCACCTGAAAACCACTGTGCTGCAGTGCCCACCGGCATATACCCATCTTAACTCCGACACCTATGGCCGTCTACATGGTCCATCCCGGCCAGCCTGCCACTATCCATGTACCAACAGATGCACAAAGGTTTCCTTGCTGAGTAAATACCCACTACTTTCAGACGCATTACCTGGCATTTAAGATACACCCACATGCCCCTGCTCGAGACAGCACACACCTTTCCCTAGTGAAAGCACAACTCTCCCCGAACAAGCATGCAGGTCTGCGCTAATCAAAGGGAATGGCCAGCACAGAGCAGGGGAAGCCCCGTGTGCTCAGGAGAGGGAAAGAGCGGCCCATTTGAGAATACAGGGTAGCTTGGGCTCCAATTCACAGCGCGTGCTGTGGAGGTGACAGAAAACCACCGGCACAGCTACCTCCCACAGTAGCAAGGCAAGCAGAGTGCACCAGCATGAAGCGCTGCCCCGTAGCATGGTGGATCCGAAATCGATCTCCACAACTCCCGTCGGGGCCCGGGCTCGCCACACCTCGGGCCCTCCGCATGCGCCGCTCCCCTTACCCCCACCAATGGACGAAGCCAAATCAATACAGCCGAAGCACAGGGATGTAATAAAACTTAGCTCTACCGCGGCACATCGTAGGTGTAATTTAGCCAAGACCCTTCAAAGGGGCCGAGGAAAAAGAAGCCTACAAGAGCGGGGAGTCCGAGGATTAGCAGAATGGCGTGTGGCATAGGAGCGCTCCAGCAAGAAGCTGTCCCCAGTTTAACAGCCGCCCCTGCACTCGTTATCCCTACATCTTGGTCTTAAAAGAGTGAAAATGTACCCGGGTTGTTCGTTGGGGCAATGCTCAACTGTTAGATTACTGGCACTAGCGGCAGAGAAAAGTGGAGGCACTACTGGCAGAGAAAAGTGGAGGGTGCACCCCTGGTATATCCTCCACCACACACACACAGTATCTATATGGTGAAGAGTTCCCCCAGGGTATTCTCTTATCGATGTGCCAAAATCTCACATCTCTTAATTGGCATCGGTTCCCGTGACCGCGCACAGAAGGTTGGCTAAAACACCCCCTAATCTCACTCACACTAGGCTCTGTGTCCTACTGTAAAAAGCTGAAAATTCTTATTAAATTCTTATTAGCTTCTGATGTCAGGTTGCATTTAATTGCACAGACAATACACTAAACGCTTATAATAATAAACTGTCCCCGGAACCATAAAAACCAAGCGCTGCAACCCATTGCCCATAAACGCACATCACGTGCGAGGGGGCTGCCATTTTCCCTGCCTGACCATCTGGGGTCAAACCAGGGACGAGCCAGAAATCCCCACCCTTGCAGTGAAACATAACATAACACTGGTAGCATTTGAAACAAGCATTTTTACTATATTAGTCAAAAACTATATTGTTGCCCCGTTCAGCGCTGTGGTGGCAGGACATTTCTGGTTGCAGCCAAGTATGTATCCCCAGGCACCACCATAATAAAAGCGCCCAGAGATTGGAGCGTGTATCGGGGAGCGACTTCCCCTCCTTATAATCCGTAATCGGCCTTGACTACTCCGAACGTGTTTCCGAGCAATCGGAAAGCAGGCAAACTACATCCCCGAGCACAAAAACACCCTTTCCTCCGTATACATTTACAAATAGCCATGGTGCGGGGAGGGAGCAGTGAAAGATCGCATCTCTCCGATCCATAAGTTGCTTGTTTTGAAACGCGCAGCAGACCTCCCCACCTCTTCGCCCCTGCCCCTATGCAGCAGGGTCAGCAAGATCTGGGGGAAAACGGAAAACCAGCAAAGTGATATGGCCGGGCCCAAAATATAATCAAAGACCCCCTGAGAAGCCCGACGCTGCGTGTATCGGGGGACAATCATCGTCTTAGATGATCAGCGGGCCATCCCTAAGATCCCGGGTGCCAATCGAAAATACACAGGGGCGTGGGCATGGAGGTCACGGCTCGCCTGCACAACCCTGAGCGCGCGCAGGAGGAGATCGGTGAATGGGTAAGAGGTGTGTCTCGGTCCGTGAGCCAGCCAAGGAGTGCACCTGTGGTAAAATAGGATCAGCGTACTTGTAAGCAGGCAAGCGATAACCCAACAGTGGGACGTAACATAAGGGCCTTGAGGGCTGGGAACAATGCAGTCTTGTAGAGCCAGGCGGCAGAGACAAACCAGGCGCACAAACGCCTGAGGCAGGAGCACATGGCCCGACCAGCGCCACAAGCTATGGGGGGCTCCCAACTCCCCAACTCACCGCACACCAGTGATATCCCCGCCCCCCCATGAGCCCCAACTCTGCAGCCAGCCAGTCCGGGAGGGCCAGGCCCTCGCCCGTTCAGCGGTACAGCCAAACCGCTATGTCCGTCTGCTACTCCAGACCGGGACCCGGGGAGGGCCACCTGCGAGGACTCGCAGCTCCGGCAGAGTGGTCCCAATTTGGTATGGGGGGTAGACAGTCGCACTCAACGCAAGCGCACCGACGCACACGATTCGCAGACCAGTGGACCCGGCGTGCTGGACATCGTGTCCAGCGAGGACAACATGCGTGTTCCAAACCGCATCAGGGTAGCGGGAAAGGAGGGCGCCCAGTGGGCGAGAGAGGTATATGTACCTCGCCCCCCGCCCACTCCTGCCCAGAAGTGACGCGGGCATGCGGATCTTTAGGGGGTCGCAAACACTGGGCGGCTGCCTCGTGTGCCATCCTGTGGCACTAAGGGGAGCCGCCCTCTTAGGAGGGTCCCCTTCATGGACCTGGGGAAGCCTGCAAACATTCAATACCGGATGCTGCAGGGAGGTAGGCAAGACAGGGCCCTGAGTATACAAGCAGCTGATCGGGAGTCGCGATGCACGGGTATGTTACGGAGGCAAACACTCAATACCGGATGCTGCAGGGAGGTTGGCAAGACTGGGCCCTGAGCAAACAAGCAGCTGATCGGGAGCCGCGATACACGGGTGGCATGGAGGCAAACACTCAATACCGGATGCTGCAGGGAGGTAACAAAGTGACATTGGGCCCCCAAGTGTCCCGTATCACAACCGAGCCCCCTTGATGACTAGGCACGCATGAACAGGAACTGCCTGGTGTATGGGGAGAGTGATGAGAGTTGATTTTTAAAGAACCAGTCACCCTTACCACCCCCGCCATTCCTCCCCTCCAGACCATGGCGTGCAAATCCAGCAGCTGCTGGCCTCTCTGTGAAAGGAGTGGCAAGAACCAGGTAGGCAACTCCCGCTATGAAAAGAGAGAGCCTGCTGATGAGCCGGTTGATGTCCACACCATTAGACCACTAGAGGCGCACTTCTGGCAACAGAGGTGGACCCTCCCTCCAGAAGTGAATTGGATGGTCCAAGAGATGAGGTACAGATGGCGAAGTCTCATAAGTTGGAGAAGCACACCTTCCGAATGGAACTAAAAGGAGAGAGCCTACTTACCCTCAGATAGGCCACAGAGACAGTGAGGACCAAGATCGGTCACTCAGGGAGGTGGTACAGGTAGTTAATGAGACCAGGACTGTCTTAGAACAAAAGATTGACACGGTAGCGGTGGACATTAACCTTTATCAAACCAACTTTAAGAACATCTCAGCAAAGGTGAATGTGGCTAAGTGCACACTGGAAAAATACACAGAGTCCATTAAGGAATGAAAGCTGAGGTTTGCTATCTTAGAGAAGCCATCCAAGGACAAACCGCAAGAACAGAGGATGCAGGGGGAGGGCAATGTGCAACAATATCTGTCTGGTGGACTTCCTGAATGTCCCATAGGAAGAGCAGTTTTTCCAAAAACGTATAAAAAATACTCTGAACCCAGAGGACGTCTATAGCTATTTCACGATCAAGAGGGTGCCCCGAGGCCCAGTAGGTGCCATCAGAAAGACACCTGGGAATGGTTGGAGGAATGGCAGAAAGCTGAAGGCAAACAACAATGGGTGCAACACAAGGACCACAATTAGAGGTTCTCCTCTCTAGAGGAGAAAATAGTGATAACATAAACATAGTTGTTATAAACACATAAAGGTTTGATGTTAGATATTGCAGGGAGACAGGCGTCATAGGCATTGAGGAAGGAGGTAGCTCCAAACTTTTACCACAAAGCGGTAGGAGGGTGGTAGACGTTCAGTGGTGGGTAGATGAATTTACATTAGAAAGTGCACAAGGGGTTGGTAGCGAGGGTACGCTAGAGGAATACATTGGTACTATTGACAATGACCACATCACTAACAATAAGGGCCTGAGGGAAGGATGTAATATATGGGACGTGCCTGGACCACAAGCTGAAGAGATAGGTAGTACTGACATTCCTATCCAGACACAAATTGATATAGTACTCCTGCAGAAGATCTTGGTAGGCAACAACTGTGAGTTCTTGGGTCGTGGAAAATACAAAAGTCTGGCACTCTCGGGGTTTACATCTGGTTGCCTAGCAATCAGAATTATGGCCCATGAATGGCTCCCATTGGCAGTAAGTCAGACGTGGACAGACCCAGGGTTGCTGTGCTTTGGAGAGTGGAATGAGGAGAATATTGTGGGTGCCTCTGTGTACTTTCCTCTGAAAATATTGACGATTATACTGGAAAAATTGGGAACTGGATAGTGTAATCTCTGGACATGCTCCTGATTATTGGAAGGACCGCAGCCTCACATAATGAAATCCAGCATGTCATTTAAATTGTATTGTGATTGGCTAGTGTAACAACTGTCAGTTTGTCTAGTAAGTTGGAATGTTCCACTGTGTCAATGGTGCTATAACCAACAAGCAGGTTGCCCCTTTACCTGCGAATAAAGGAGCATCATCCCTGTGTTCCATGCTATGCACAGCCCACCCCTCTCATTTACACAACATCAGAAAGGCAACTGACAACCACCCAGACTCCACCAAAGGGCGCTCAGGAAGAAGATGGCATCAAGTTGCGACACAATACTGCTAAATTAAATGGTACGGTTGTCCTTCCTGGTTCAACAAACGATTTTGTAAAAAGTGTCCCTCTCTGTACACCAGCTACTCATTCGAAAGGTGGAAATGTTGGCATGAACCAAAAGAATCACTACCCCAATCCCTTCCAAACTGTAACGAAACATTAAGGGCAGCAAGTGACAGGAAAATACAGTATTCAATAAGTAAGGATAGTCTGTAAATATCTGACAGCCAAAGAGGAACGCATGCACGGAGTGGTGGATCTGAAGTAAATGAGGACGGTATCCAGAGCTACCTAGAAAGAATACAAAGAGACAAAATCATTGCTGGCTACTATGGCTCGTCGGAGGCAGTCCAATAAACAATCCGAGTCCTTGTCAATATAAATCAAGTGAGAAAAAGCAGGTCGAAAACCTTCTGAGTCAAAATCGAAGGTAGATTACTAAATGGGATGTATTAGCTGGAACATGTGCAGGGATTAATTATAGCTAACAGAACTTGTTCTGGATGAGCCTGCACACTCTCACAGTACTAAACTAATGTATCCATCATATAATAATGCCAAGAGAGACGACCATTAAAATATAAATTGTATTGTGAATGGCTAGCATAACAGCAGTCAGTTTGTCTTACAAGTTGGAATGTTCCAGTGTCAGTGTGTAGTGTAGTTCCTATATTCCCAATAGGCTCTGCGCATTGGAATAACATAAACAGCAGTTTAGACGTAGGACTGAGGTAATCTAGGTCTCTACTGACTATGTTAGACTTAATTAGTTTTGCCAGCTAGCTCAGAGGTCACTAGAAACTTTCTCGAATGTTCAGGAAGGAGTTAACTTTCCTGATTAGACAAGAAGGGATTAGTTTCTGACAACCGCATAAACATGACAACTTTGCTCCCTCAGAATAAAGAGTATATCTTAGAGTGGTGTGAAAACAATAGACAACTATTTCACTCAGTCAATCGTGCATGCTTAATTTCACCAGGAGTGCAGAGAAATAGAGAGACGGGCGTTTTCAATAAAAGGTATTATTTATTGAGCAGTCTTCTTTCTCATGCAAGAGAAATGAATTGCCACAAATGCAATACTTATCATAAAGTAAAGTGCGTACAGTAAAAGGAGTATTATACAATAATACTGTAAAAGCATTGATATGGTTTCTTAGCCATATGATACTTTAAAACGGATAAAATATATACATACATAAAATCATTGACTAAACTTACTCAACTTGTGCTTCTAAAATACGCCTACCCCGGTGTACCTGACCTAAGCCTAATACGTGGGAAGGAGTAAGGAAGTTGCAGTTTAAGTTAAGTGGGTTTTTGCCAAGAATCTGAATCAAGAATTCTCTCAAGGTTTTAATCAGCTCCGTACCTTGGTTCTAGAATGAAGGAGGTCTTGTATCTCTCTCTCGGGACTCGATCTCCCAGCAACCCGCAAGGGTGACTGGAAACACCGGAGCTGGAATTTCTCGGCTGGAGAAAAGACAGCGTCTCTCTCAGTGCGTCAAATGGGAGGGTCGGCTTCCTTCGGCACTTGCATCAGCTGGGCGTCGGGCAAGTAGATAGCCGCTCTGCTCCAAACCACTGTGTGTTTGCTTAAGGCAACGTTGGTATATTTATACCTGAAAGGTGCTGGGTTCTGTCGTAAGGTTGGACATAGACGTCATTAAGAACTAACAGTTCTTTCTGGACTCCAGGAGTTCTTGTTCAAATCAAAACAAAAGCAGGGGGATTTCCCGGGCTGCTGGAGGCTTGGTTTGTTTAAAGAACGCGTTGTACTTTCTAGGAGTCTATGGGAGTAGCCTTGCCGTACTTGGACTGCATGGGCTATGACTAGATATGGACATGATTCCTATGCCCTTATAAGGATATATTTTGTTATAGCCATATAAGGGCATGAATCTTGATTAGGGTCCTAGACAGATTCACAACAAGTGGTGCTATGACCATCAAGCAGGTTGCCCCTTCATTCGCAAAGCAAATATCATCATCCAAAAAAAAATAATAATAAAGACACGTTTAGTACCACTTGTAGAACAAAAACCAAATTTAAAAGTAGCGAGATAGTCACAGGTGTTAAGACGTGCCTGTAGTTGAATGACAACAATTGTTTCCCCAAGATCTTGTCCAGTACAGGCAAGTTGGTAATATGTCTGAAGTTGGAGAGGGCCAGGTGCCTAAGATAGTCTTCGTTTTTCCATAGGAACAATAATGCTGTTTAATAGGTTTGAGCCGAGTCTGCCTTATACGGAGTAAATAAGCAGCAGGTTAACACCGGCATACCTCCTGACTAGAAATGATGCGGCTAGATCAGTGACAGTCCATTGGCTATAGACCTCTCTAAATTGGCGTTACTAGTTCCATAGTTGACTCTACAGCACGAGCTCAATGGCAGACATAGATGCAGCAAACCATTGGGGTGGTTACTGACAGACTTTTATAAAATACTGTTATCAATAAAGAATAGATTAAGATCTTCACTGAGCTGGTGTGACTGGACTGCATCTGAATAGCAGCGGTGAAGGGTAGCGGCATAGGCTGCTACAAATAAACTTCTAGAATAACAAGATGCTTAAACTATCGTTTCAGCCCAGGAAGCTTACTTGTGTGTCCCCTAGTGGCAGCTTTATAGTCTTGGAGGAGCCTGATGTAGAGATAATAGGTGAGCAATGGTATTTTCTCCATCTGAGTTTGATGCTGTGATAAACCAGTGAGTCTGGTGTGATTGAAATCTGGGTTTCTATGCCTCGTTGGAGAAAGTGAGAAAATATACAGGGTAGAAGAGAATACATCCAAAGCTTCACTGCAAAAGACAATCAAGTGGGTAAAGCTGATTGCTAAAGCAAGATCGCCAAACTTGATAAATGTATGACATCGAGCAGTTTTTGAATAGTAATGTTTGGTTTATTAGGTGGAAAAGATAACAAAGTACAGAGCAGGTTTACAAGCAATCCTTCTATGGCTGACCC
The DNA here is from genome assembly GCF_964261635.1 of Lissotriton helveticus. Taxonomy (NCBI): domain Eukaryota; kingdom Metazoa; phylum Chordata; class Amphibia; order Caudata; family Salamandridae; genus Lissotriton; species Lissotriton helveticus. The sequence goes on from NC_136067.1 coordinate 1,398,273,893, forward strand.
AAATAACAGGAAAATCTCTTTCCCGACAGTAGTCACTTAGGGCGATATGTATCAACAATCCGTTTTGCGATTCCTAAATAGCGATTTTTAAGGAATCGCTATTTAGAAATCGCAAAATGGTATGTATGTAGAAATCAGCTTCTTTTTAGCGATTTCTTAAAATTCCTTAATTGCGATTAGCAAATTGCTAATCGCAATTAAGGAATAATTTCCCATTCATTTCTATGGGGCAGGAGGCCCATAGGAATGAAGGGGAAATGTGCGATTAGCAATTAGCTAATCGCAAATTGAGAATATTTTCAAGGGTGCAGGGGTGTCCAAAGGACACCCTGCTGCACCCCTGAAAATGACATGTGTGCGCATATGGCGCACATACATGCCCTAAGGGCATGTATGAGCGTCACATGGCACCTTTTGTTTTATAAAAAAATGCTTTTTTACAGGAATTCGCAACTTTCCACCAACTTGAAGTTGGTGGTAATTTGCGATTCCTTAGAGACCATTAGCAATATTTTTTTGCATCATACATTGCATTTAAGGAATCGCAAATATTGCGATTCCTTAAATGCAATCGCAAAATAAGGAAACGCAAATTGTGCGATTCCTTATTTTGAACCACATTTGCTTAATACATACCATATTGAGAATTCGCATTCGCAAAGGCCGAAATTCTGCGAATTTCGGCCTTTGCGAATGCGAATTTGCTTGATACATATCGCCCTTAATATCTGGTTAAGTGCTAACCATTAAGTATACTCCTCATCCCTCCTTTCTTCAAGTCTGTAAGTTTAAATTCTTACATCTCTAGTCATTGTTTTGGTAGCCCATCACTCGACCAATTCCAGGCTTTATCATTCAGTTCAGTTCATAACAGAACTACAGGGAATAAGGTAACACACCTGCTGTGACAAAGATGATGGAAAACAATTAGAGAGGTGAGAGGATAGACTCTTAGAAAGACTTAGGGAACAGACAACAGATCAAGATTAGAAGATAGAGACTTAGGCAGTGAGAGTGTTGAAAGTGGGGCTCACTGGGGGAAGAAGTGAGCTGTGGCCTCCTTGGCAACATTCTCAGCACCTGCACTTCTTTTTTTACAAATTAAGAACTGAGCATCAGTAATCATGCATTTTATGCAATTGGGTGCGATATGATCCAGCTTAGATTTCCGTTGATTGAGGTAACATCCAAAAGTAAAAAACCAACAGAAGTAGGTAGCGATCACATCAAGAGAATTATTGGATAGACCATCTTTATACATTATAACAGCATGATTAAATGAAAAGTGGTACTTGAGCTAGCTCTTGTAAGAACAAGCCCTTGGAGTTTTCAAAAGGTACAGAAAGCATCGGAGGAAGACAGCCTGGGAGGAAGAAAGTATCATACAACCAATTTAAATAGACAACCTCGGTTTTATGGAAAGAATGAGGTCTGGCAATGGTAGTAAAATACAAAAGAGCCGCAATTGCAGTGTTTGCGAGGCCTGAGATAAAAATGCATATATGTGCTTATTTAAAGAATTTATAGATTACAATTTATAGTATAGCTTTAGGACATTGTTTACCTGCTCTGTTTTGTTTAACCGTTCAAAGTAGTACTATTCTCACGTTGAGATGTCATTCTCAAAATACATTTGATGCAAACTTCATCATTATGCTGCAATTAGAAAGAAATTGGTGTTCAATGGATTAAAATCTGTTTACAATACAAATTTTAAAAAATGCAAAAGAATACTGAAATCTTTTGTGTACAATACTGAATATTATTCACATGAGAAACAAGATCCTTTAAACTTATCACATTTCTCAACAAATCACACTGTTTATGCACTTAAATGGTAACACTCACGTTTGGCCTGTCCAGCCAAACATAATCACATTTTTATTCCCTTTTTGCCTTCTCTTCCCATCACCACCAGCTTGGGTAAACATAATCCACTTAACATTCTATCCTAGCCACTCAGGGATCTCTACTTGTAGGCTCTCCAAGCTACACTTGACCAATCACTGTTTAGCCACACTTTCGTGACTGAAACCTGTGTCTAGCTTTAATAAAATGGCTTTACATTCTGGCAACAAACTGGTATATTACAGATCAAAAACAATGCCACTGGAGATGCTCCTTCCCATTCCCCCATGTCTTATCTGCCACACTCTGCCATGCAATCAGTGATCACAAAGTTGTAGTATACCAATAGATTTATAATCTTCTTGGCAAACTCCATTTTAATCTAATTGGCCACTCTCTCGCTGTAACACCCTGTCATATGGAATCTGCAACACACAGACAAATGGAAATCAAACCCACCCAACGTCCTTTGAACCAGTTTCTATTACCTAATGTTATGGAAATTAAAGAAAACACACTAGAAAGTTGCAGGTGACATGGCTACCTAGTAGTCCAGATCTGTTGAAGAATGGGCTTCTTCCCATCCTGCTTGATGTCACCTTCAAGTGTGTGGTTGACTATGGAAGATGCAGTAAGACTTGCAAAAAGAATGCAACCTTCTGCCCAGCTTGGTTTGACTCTGGCATTGTCCTGAGGGAGGGTGGCCGAACGCGTGTGAATGTGATGTTAGGCACACTTATACGAGAGCTCTGTTTGCCAAAAATGGCCAATGTGTGGTCTTGTTTACTTGAATTTTTCAAAGACATATTTCTCCCCCTTTTTCCAAATGGTATTATGTAAACAGAGAAACCACAATAGGACTGATGCCTTTTTAGCAGCCAGGACATTCTTTATTGATACTGCTTTACTGTGTGCAGGCTTTTTATTCTAACCACTGTCCCGTTTCCTGGCACACCAGGTAGATTATTTGAACCCATGATAGGACACAATGATAGCAGGTGATCCAGCGGAAAAAGTGTACATTTTATAAACATTCACAAATATCCAATATACCGTGAACCAAACTATATAATTATTTACTATCTAAGAGTTTGAGCCCATAGAAACTCTACAGCCACTTACAAGTCATGAGTTCCTCCGATAGATCTTTGAAAGAGCTAATAGGGACACGGATAATTAGAGAAGGATGCTATTTCCTTCATGAGGACCTGTAATGAAGAAAATGCCTACCTGACAACAACAACAGTCAATAATCATATTATGTCAGATAAGTCTTGTCAATAAAACCAAACTCAGTATATTTATCAAGGTACCTTTTTATCTAAACTTCAAAATAAATGGTCAATACACAAAATACATTAGTATTTTCAGTACTTTTGTTATTTCAAATGATTACAGGTAAATCCACAATAGAAAATACAAATCATGGCAAATACATAAAAAAACAATAACTGGCATGAGAGGAGAGAGAGAGACAGACAAAGAAAAGAAACACATTGCAATTTCAGTATGCAATTCGAGATTCATACGAACCTTAGGTCTGTAAACTACTGCACAGCATGCAAAAGTCTGAATCAGCTAACCCTTCAGCCGAAAAGGTATAGCTTGTGCAACATCACCTGCCTATGAAGTGCAAGGAAAATCAGGCTAGTTCAGTTCTGGGAAGGAGTCGGAATTTGGACCGACAGCATGTTACGCCCAGAATCGCAAGGAAAATAGCCAGCAGCCAGGAAAGCAATGAGCGAGCCAGAGAGAGCGCGAACCAATCAGCCAGTTCTTCTTCATCACTAAGTAGTTATACCTCATAAATGTTTGCAAATCCATCTCCCAAATGTACCTTCTTCACAATTTTACACGTTTCCATTGGTTAGAATCCATGAGGTAATCATTCTCCAGCCTAGTTCATCCGGAACATTAACAAGATGCTTTTGTTCATTTGGAAAACGTCATGTCACCTCGTAAATAGGCAGCACATCGAACCGTTTCATATCCACGCGCTCGCTTCCATGTTAGCTTGCAACATAGTTTACACAATTTCCATAGAGAGAAATACTCTAACCGTAGGAAGGAAACTCTAGTGATAAAACATTCATAACTGAAGCAAATGGATCCGCATTTTTGAAATAATGAAGGACTAAATACATTTTCCTGAGGCCTATATTTGGAAAGAAATATACACTAACAAGTTTTGAGGTCTACATGGAAAACCACAAAATCATCATTTTCTAAAGAACAAAACACACTATTATTGAAACGTATGAGAAAATAGTGAAAGCATAGGAAACGATATATAAAAGCATAATTTAATTTAAACTTATAAACATAGTCTGATTACGATTTTCTAAAAGTATAAGCAATCACTTTTATTATGGTTTTCATGTTTAGTGGAAAACAAGCAAGAATCATTATTCATTAAGCATTTTTCATTATCATATTTCTCTATTACTACTTGCAATTTACTTTTGGACTATATTCTTTAGTACATTTAATACATTTCTCCCTCGCGCCACCAATATCTCTCATCACTCTAGTTTGCAACCTTTCAGTATGTTTCTCATTGCAGCTTTTGAACACTAAAAATGTTGTGTCATTCTCGCACTTATGTACGTTGTTTATTTTTTTTTTAAACTCTCACGTTTTGAAATTACCAGTCAGTCATTTTATAAAATATATTAGTTTCACACTAAATGAGCAGACTTGATCAAGCACAATTATTCTCAAATAATCATGCTCCATCAAGTCCCCATCTGATAGCAAATCAAGCCATCACACAATCCACATAATCTGATTACGATTTGATTATCTCAGAATGAACTTGTTCTCATCTATTTTAATCTAACACCCTCTGTACCCTTAACACTTCATAAAAAGCACCCTTTTTTGTCTTCCATCTCGATTTCGTCCCTTTTCCTTTTTCTTGCCTTTCGTTTTGTCTCATTTACTTTTCTCTTACAACATCTATATATAAGCAATATTATTAGTATACCAGCAGCAATAGCAATTATGGGTGTCAATATTTGTCCTAGCAAGCTGTGACTTAGTGCTGTAAACCAATTACCTATCGAGGAAAAACCCTTACCAAGTTTTTCGAGTGCAGCATCAGCCTTTAGTTCTGTCAAATCACTACGCAAATGAGTAATATTTCTTGGATACCCCATTCAGATCTCCTTTCAGCATACTACAGACATTGCCCTTTTTTGCCAACAATAAATCAAGGGCAATCCGTTTTTGCAAAACCATAGATCTTATAGAACCCATTTCAGTATCAACCATTAAAAACCGACCAACAGTATCCGTTGATAAAAGATCAACCACTGTAGACAATTTTCTAATTTTATGTGATTCAGAATCACTCCCACTGGAGGTATAAATGAACCAAAAATATCACCAACAATTTCTGCCGCACTTATCCCCCTTTTATTTCGTGTTAGTTTCTTTTCATTGGTTCCATGATTTTTATTCACATGATATAATCCAGAGGCATTGCAGCATATGTCTCACCTTTCTTATAATCATCCTCCCTATGAGTTCATGGAGGTATATTAGTTTTCTGTTCTACAGCTTTTCTCTTAAACTCCTGGCGCCTATCCTCTACAGTATTTATAAACTCTATTTCTACACTGTGTAATCTACATGTACGATTATTTCTATGTGCATGTACATATTAGTGGTATGAAAGAAATCACCCATATACTTAGTAGTATGAAAGAAATCACCCATATACTCAGCATTCTTTGCACTAGTCACTATATTCATATTCTTCCTACCAGGAATTTCTGAAAAAACTAAATCATCGTTAGAGAAGAAATGTTGAAACTGCTCTTTGTCATAGAACAAACTTGTTAGTACACTACAAGAAATTCCATATGTTAAAGGAAGGTGGTGATAGGTCACCCCTTCTGACACAGACGAGGGTAATTGCAGGAACACATAACAATCTCTTGCATCCATAGTATCAACATACTCATACAAAAGTTTAGTAAAAGCATTTAACGAAAAGTCATTCATGGATTTATCTTGGTGTAATTCATTCCCAGTAGGTTTTTTAATATTTATCTCTTGATCCTCTTTAAGGACTCTTGCTACTGCCTTTATTGTATTTACATAATCATTAATAGGTTTGACAGGATACGTGAAATAGGGCACTATTAGTATTAACACTAACCAAACAAACAATATTATAAGGACACGTATAAAGCAAGCATTTAGACACTTTTGCCTATTTAAGGTTTGATTTTGATTACCAGTCTCAGTTTTATCCATTTTATAGAAAAAAAGGAAAAATATATTAAAAAGATTAAAAAATGTAAAGTAATATTCAATCATTTTAGTTTAGCAAGATTTTGGTAATCCCACACTCTCTTTTCTCATGCACAGTTCAGTTAGTGTGGCTCCTATGATGAATTGTCTTTGGCACAAAACACAGTGAATTCTTTTTCCCAATGATTTGTGGCAGATAATTATGTCCATTCAGGTGCTGAATACTTTCGGCTTGGAATTCGTGCTCTTTTTGTTATGCGTACTGTGTTTTCTACTTCATTCGTATCACTTTGTTCAGATTGGCTAGAAATTTCAACGACAGTGGTGGAATCTTTTCATTCAAAGTACATTTTAACAGTTTAACTCCTCGAGGCTATTTATCACCTTACCCTTTCTTGTTCATTTTCCAGTAACACTGTCTATTTCACTTGACTCGAGCCTCTGCTTAGCTCATTCCCTTTTTACTTTTTCTCTGTTTCTTTCTGGGACCACCTCTCTTTTATTTTCAATAGTGACAGGGTTGTGAGACCCAGTAGCTTGCGCCCACCCTACTTGATTCTCAGTCTGTTCAGGCTCTTTTTTGTTCTTTCTCATCACCTTCAACTGACTCTGTACTTTCAAGTAGACATGAGACTCCACGAGTATGTGCAGCATAAGTCCAATTAGGCAAACCATTACACTTAACTACAGTTCTTGTCACAAAAATCACTTGATATGGCCCACACCAACGAGGTTCCAAACAAGACTTCCTTACATGTTTCCTTATGAGCACCAAGTCTCCGGGGTTCAAATCATATGCCTGTTCTTGTTGGATAGTAGTTGCAACTTCTACAACCTGGTGAGGCACAGAACGCACTATGCCAGCCAATCCTTTACAATAATTGAGCACTAAATCATCAGATATGTTCACAAGTTGATTTGCTGGGACTGTTGGCTGTCTCATAGCCCTCCCCATGACAATTTCATATGGGGACAGTCCAGTTCTTCTTTCTGCGATACTTCTTAAACTCATCAATATCAATGGTAATGCGTCAGCTCATTTCAGTGTTGTGGATGCACAAACCTTAGCTAGTCGTGATTTTATTATGCCATTCACCTGTTCGACCACAACAGATACCTCAGGTCGATAAGCACAATGCAATTTTTGCTCAGTTTTTAAGGCAGCACAAATCATTCGAACTACTTCGTTACTGAAGTGCGTTCCTCTATCTGATTCTAATGAGACTAGAAATCCAAATCTTGGAGTGATCTCTCTAAGCAGTAATTTAGCAACAGTTAGGCTGTCATTACATCTTGTTGGGTATGCCTCAACCCAGCGTGAAAACAGGCACACAATCACCAAGACATATTTTAATCCATTGCAAGGAGGCCTGTTTATGAAATTCATCTGTATAGGCGTAAATGGACCTGCTACTTTTCTAATTCGACCCAGACTAACAACTGTTTTTCTCCCTCCATTCTGTTGCTGACATGTCGCGCATCTTTGGCACAGACTTTCTGCAATGACTCTGGTTTTTGGATTGAACCGTGTTTGTTTGAAAAGTCTTATCATAGCATCTATGACTACATGTGTCGGATCATGACAAACTCTTGCCATGTGTGATAACAAACTATCTAGCAAAATTAGTCTTCCATCTGTGTAAACCCACACTTTAGCATCTGCTCTGCGTGTATATCCTGCTTTGATCCACCCATCTCTTTCTGCGTCAGTAACTGCATCTTGTAATTCTCTAATTTCTTCCCATGTTTCAACAGTTGAGAACATTAACTTGCATTCTGTTTGATCAGATCGTTCTTTCAAACGTTCCCCATTGATTGTATAAGAATTTTGAGCACAAAAGCACACAATTTCATCAGCAGATCTGTTGTCAACGGTGACATAGTCACAACCATATTTATGTGCTAGACATTTTACCACCCCAGTTTGGGCTGACAATTGTAGTGCCATCGGTAGATTTTTACACACTCTCCGTTTCGCATGGGTGAACCCGAAGAGGTCGAAAATCCATGTTGAGACCACAAAATCATACACCCCTCAAAACCATATTGACTATCCGTAAATATGGTTACTCGCATATGCTTTGCAAAACAACATGCTCTGGTCAGCGCAATCAACTCTGCCACTTGTGCTGAACTCACTTCTTTCAACCATGATGCTTCCATGACACTCGTCACTGTACAAATCGCATATGCAGCTCAAAAGGTACCCTCGGAATCTCTCAAGCATGATCCATCCACAAACAAAACATGATCATATTTAGGCAATGGAGTATCCTGTATGTCAGGTATTAGTTTTGTACACAATTCAGTCATGTCCAAACAGTCATGATCTGCTTCATCCACCCCCACTTCACAACTAGGAATTGGTGACAAAGTAGCTGGATTCAAACTTGTGCATCTTGTCATAGACACATTCTCCGCACACAAAATCACATACTCATATTTTGTTAACCGACTGCTTGTAAAATGCTCTGTGCGAGTTTGTGTTGACAAAATCTCGACTGAATGTGGTACATACACTTTCAATGGGTGTTCCATTACAATTGTTTCACTCTGTCCCAAACTCATACAGGTAGTAGCAACTGCTTTCAAACAACCAGGTACGTCTGCAGCTACAGGATCCAACGTGGCTGAAAAATATGCCACTGGACGGCGTGCTGTTCCGTGCATTTGCATCAGAACTGAAAGTGCACAACCATCGCGTTTGCTACAAAATAGTGCAAAATCCTTAGTGGAGGTTGGTATCTCCAATGCGGGTGCTCAACACTAACTGTCTCACAGTTCAAGAAATGCTTTCAAGCATTCATCATCAAGATATACAGGATCCGACACATCTTTGTGTGTCAGTCTTTGCAAAGGCTTGGCTATCAGTGAAAAACTCGAGATCCACTGCCTGCAATATCCCACCATTCCCAGAAACATCAAACTTCTTTTTATGTACTCGGCGGATTCATTTGCAAAATGGCATTGATCTGATCTTGAGACACTTTCCTAATTCGTTTCTCAATGTTGTGACCCAAGTAAAGAACTTCTTTTTGACAAAATTGTAGTTTTGCCGCTGACACTTTATGCCCACCTACTGCCAAATGGTTCAGTAGAGCAATTCTATCAGCCACACATGCTTCTTTTGTTCCAGACGCAACCAATAAGTCATCTATTTATTGCACTAAGACTACATTATTAGGCATTACCAATAACTCCAACCATTTCTTCAATATCTGATTGAAGGTCTCACTGTATACCCTTAACCACTTGGCTGCTAAGGTACATCCCCCTCTTCCCATTGACTTTCCATTGAAATCAATGGAAACTCCATGACGAGTTACCCTTGTCATTAGCACTGAAGGGGTTAAAGGACTCTGCAGCATGCCAAGACACAGTTTCCGAACTGGAACGCAAACAAATAATGGCTATCTGGGTGCAGAGGTATCTAGAAAAAAGCTTGACATAGATCAGTCACTGAAAACCAGTCTGCATCTCAAGGAATTGATATAGAAAAACAGCTGGACTTGGCACTATTGGACAACAAGTTATTACAATCTGATTAATTTTCCTCAAATCTTGCACTATTCTATATTTACCATTAGGTTTGCGATTTCCCATAATAGGTGAATAGCATGGACTGCCTAGGATCTCTTTTAGAATACCTTGTTCAATTAACATTTCAATCACAGGTGTGATTCCAGCATTTGTTTCAGGACTCATTTTGTAAGCTGGTGTTCTGGGAAATTCTGCATCTGATTTAACCGTAATCTGAATTGGAGCTACTCCTTTCATTAATCCAATGCCTTTTCCTGAAAAATCCCACACTTCAGTTAGTACTGTATCTTTCAACTTAACAGGTCAATCATTCGCTGAAAATAAAGAGTATAAAACATTCCCTTCTGTTCGTTGTCATGCCATTTTAAATACCACATCTTCATCTTTTGTATGAAATCCTGTTCCATCTGGTGTACAGTAAATAGAACAATTCACCTTGCTCAACAAATCCCTTCCTAATACATTAACTGGAATTGTTTCACACACTACAAATTTGTGTAAATCCTGAAATCCTCTATCTGTACTTTCATTGGTTTAGTCACTGGGGTCTTAATCATTTTGTTCGAAACTCCTACAACTTGGATACTTTCTCCAGAGAGGGGTAGGTTGGGAATTTCCACAGTTCGCACAGTTAAACGTGTAGCACCAGTATCAACAAGGAACGTAACTGAGTTTCCGTCAACATCGCCATCCACATAGGGACTACGCTGATCTACCTCTAGGAATGCGCCAAGCACGCACTCCTCCTCTCCCCTCAGGCACCGTCTTTGAGATTTATGTGAATCATTTCCATCCACCCACACCAAATACTGTAAAGACACCTGCGCATTTGGATTTAATTGATCATTTGTACGAAAACCCACATTCACATTGTATTTTTGTACTTGACCGTTCATATTTTGCATAGGAGCTTGAGGTATCCACTGACTCTGTCCTCTGCTAATGACATATCCTGATTCTGATTCTGTATCTACAAACTGTATATCATTTGCATTTGCTTGTATGCTTTTACACTTGCGCTTCCAATGTCCCAACTGCCACACGCATAACAAGGAAACTTCTTTTCCAATTCGTCTATATTACCGCCTCGACCTTTCCCTTGCGGTAACGGTATCATTTGCTTCACAGTATTTCCATTTTACACTACACTTCTCATTCCTGTAGTAGTCTGACCATTTCCCTGAAAAGCTTCTGTAAAATCCGTATTCATATTAAAAAATCCTCCTTTCTTTGCTGCTTTCATTTGAACCAGCATCAATTTCTCTTTTAACTTTTTATGTCGCGACTCAATACCATCCCCACAATATTTCGCATAACGAAGAATCTCATCAATAGACTTACTCTGCCAACAATTTCAAGGCTGCTGAATCATAGCACTTATTTCTGGTCTTAACCCATACACAAACTGATACACAAAATGTCCCATGTCTTTCTCAGTAATATTCTCAATACCACTTTACTGTTTAAACACCTGTATAAGCCTTTCATAGTGTGCATGCACTGACTCCTTCCAGTCCTGAGAAGTCCTGTCTATTCTCACCCAATCTGTTTCCTTCTGTGAAATTGTCCCTTTCAAATATTTAATGACCTCATTGTACTTTTTCATGACTTCTTAAGATCGTGCTCCTGTCTTTGGATCTCTTGAATATTCTTCTTTTGGCCAATCAACAGCAATTTTACATTCAACACACAAATCAGCCAGAACCACAATATCAAACAAGCCATCCAAATTCTTCCACAAAACCTTTAAAACCTTAACAAACCTCTCCACTTGTTTAAACCATTTCACTGTTTTTTCTCTCAACTTAGGAAAATCATTTGTAAATGATAATATATCCTGCCTCGACCAAGAGACGTGAACAAACCCACCTCCTGGTACTACTCTCATAGGATATACTGTCACATCAGTTGTATCAGCTCCTGTCTCCCTCACTGGATACAGTGGTAAAGCCACTGAAGTCACTACTGTATCCTTCTTTTTCGCCCATCTCTCTTCCCATCGATCCAACTCACCCTAACACTTTAGAGTATTAATTAACTCTTTGATCTGCAAACGCTTTCATGAAACATTCAAGCTCTCAAAATCTGTCACTAAAGTCTAATCTATATGTCTTTTGTAGAGCTTTAGAATTTCTCAAAGTCAATTCCATATTTTTGTGCCACTTCAGCAAACTTCTCATGTAAATGTCTCGCTCTTCGTGTAATATTCTTACACATGAAAAGCAATTCTTCATTTCGATATTTGCCTAATCTCTTCGGACTAATCATTCCGAAAATCATTTCTTACAAATCTGCTTTTAACTCGCTCACATCTATGTTTGAGCTATTTTCTGTAAGCTGCAACCAAGCGCTATTTCTTGTATCCACTTGTCTAGTTCTTCCAGAGAAGAACCTAATGATCTCTGAATACTTTCACCGATTTCACTTGACCTTAACCCTCCTGATGTAGGCATCACTCTTTTCTCAATCTGCAACATCTTCCTTGAATCTACATATGTACCTTTTTTTGGGGGCTATAAATGATTTTTGTGAAATACCAATGAATGACTCCAATTCTTCTGCCGTAAATACACTCACATTTGCTCCACTATTTTCAATCGATTCTTGACTATCCACATTTATTTTTCTCAAAACTGTATGAATTCCACTCATATTTCCAGCTGGTATTGTTAAAGCATGTACTCAAGAAACTCCTTGTCCATCACTATATAACGGAACAATAGGACCAATAGTCCCTGAAACTTACAAAACATCTGGGTTTATTGGTAACTCCTCTCCAACTGGAATCTGATTCTGTCTTAAGGAAGTTTTTTTCCTGTATCGGTTATAGATATACTAATGGAGAACTTGGAAAGAAATTTGTCTCCACTGGATTCTGTTCGTCATGATAAGGTGGATGTCTATTCATCAATAACTCATTTAAAAATTCATCATCTATATCATCAGCTCCTCACACATGACCACGGGGAACACCTGCAGGAACATTTCAGACTCAACACGGGTTCAGCGTCCTCCAGTCTCGTGGAGTGGGATGCACACAAAGTGACAGCAAGGGGCCACTGTATACAGCAAGTGCTAGGGGTACGAATGGTCCTAGAACGCGCATTACGCACTGCAGAACAGGCGCTGGCGACCCTGTAGCAGGCGGATGACCGCGGCGAGGTGACCCAACTGCAAGTAGCGGAGGCTAAGACAAAATACGCTGAGACACTGAGAGACCTGCGTAAATATAACTTCAGAAACTACGCCAACAGGGTACACCGGGAGGGCAACAGGGGGGGCACACTCTTAGCCTGGTTAGTTAGACAAGATCCCGACTTGAAACCTATCACGGAAATTACAGACCGGTCCGGTCGACTCCAGACTGCCCAGATAGCGATCATGCACGTTTTTTACACATATTACTCTCACATATATCAGACTCCTCGTCAGAGCGACCCCCATGTGATGTCCGACTTCTTCCTAACATTACCTATTCCCCGGATCTCACCAGCGGTCCGGAAGGACCTAGACCGGAAAATAACACAAACCGAGATTAAAGCAGCGATAGGGGCGCTTGCCAGGAACAAGGCCCCAGGCATGGACGGCTTTCCCCTCGAATATTACCAAGCATTCTCAGTTCACCTTGCCCCACGATTAGCGACCATGTTCGAGGACGCACTCAAGGTGGGAGTCCTCCCACGTTCCCTTAGAGAATCGCTAATAGTCTCGTTCCCGAAACCACACAGGGACCCCCGGCTCCCGTCGTCTTACAGGCCGATCGCACTACTCAACTCAGACTGTAAAATCCTAGGTAAAATGTTAGCGATGAGATATGCCCAGGTCGTACCCCAATTGGTCCATCCCGACCAAAATGGATTCGTGCCAAACCGCAACACATCCCACAACCTCCGTAGGCTATTCCACATCCAAGACATAGCGCGTGACCAGTTCCCGAATGCAGCTTGCCTCATATTAGACCTCGAGAAGGCGTTCGATACCCTCCTGTGGCCATATCTGTTTGAGGTCCTCGCGAAGAATGATTTTGGCTCACGCCTAACCGCTTACACCAGGCTCCTCTACTCACAGCTCAAGTCCAGGGTCCGGATAGGTACCTACATTTCCCCTGAATTCACCGTGGACAGAGGGACTAGACAAGGATGCCCGTTGTCACCCCTCTTGTTCGCCCTAGCGGTTGAACCCCTAGCGATATGCCTACGACAGGAGGGCGAGGACTGGGGTATTCCTCTAGCACACACATGGCACTGTGTATCTCTGTACGCAGATTACCTTCTAATCTATGTTAGAGACGCCACGAGCGACCTGACACGCATTTGGAACACGCTGGAGGAGTTCGCGAACGTGTCGGGCCTCAAGGTCAACTGGGGGAAATCCTCCATATACCCACTGAGCCCCCATATGGCCCCTTTCGAAGCTCGGGTGGGCGACCAATCACTCGCCTGGAATGCTGAGGCCCCCCGTTACCTGGGAGTACGGTTGTATCACACCCCGGAGGACATATATGCAGGTAATCATCGTAGAACTCTGGCTGGTCTACGATCAGCGGTTAGCTTCTGGAAGACACTCCCACTGGCGCCTATAGGCCGAGTGGCCCTAGCAAAAATGATTATGGTCCCCCGACTGTTGTATAACTTCGTGAACCTCCCAGTGATCCCACCACGATCGTTCTTCGGAGAACTGAACACTCTCCTGATAGACCTGATATGGGGAGGGGGCCGGCGACGAGTGGCGCTTACCACACTCTACCTGCCTACCACGGAGGGGGGACTGGGTGCGCCGGCCTTTGAGGCATACTTCCTAGCGGCCCAACTCCAGTGGCTGTCCTACTGGGCGGCGGGACGTCACACAGGGGAAACCATCACAGCTAATGGTCCTATGTCGTTAGCCGCGATCGTCCGACTTTTGCTGCCAGGCACTAAACCCTTACGGACTCGACCCATGCAAGTATCCATTGCCCGTGTTTGCATGATGCGCATCCACCGCATGTCCAAAACACAGCCACCATACTCGCCCTTGCTGCCGTTGGTGGGCTTCCCTCGCAGGGATTCATATTATTCCCCAAGCACGCTGCGAGTCTGGACAGAGTTGGCAGTCACGGAGATCGAATCCTTTTTCGAAGACGGACAGTTAAAAACGTTTGCGCAGATGATGGACCAGTATGACCTCCCCCCGGGACAGTTTTTACTCCATAGGCAATTACTGGATAGCAGCCGCACACACTGGAACCCAGATGCCGGTGAACCCACGACACATCCAGTGATTCACGCGATCATGCACATGGGGGTGGGGAGACACCTAGTAACATGGCTCTACAGAGTGGTGCGTTCTTTACTCCTCCCATCCCTCCAATCTCTACGCCAGAAGTGGGAGACAGACTTCGGCAGAGTGGTCCACGATGGGGAGTGGAGCTCAGCCTTGGAATTTCCTAAAAAAGTCTCCAGAAACGCAAGGTTCCGCAATATACAATTCAACGTCCTCCATAGGGCCTATCCCACACCGGGCCGCCTCCAACGGCTCTTCCCGGACACCCACTTCGAATGTCCCCGTTGTCGAACCCCGGGAGCGGATTTCAGACATATGTTCTGGGATTGCCCCACCCTCCGCCGTTACTGGGACACAGTCCACCGGACCCTAGAAGAGGTCACGACCATTGCCACCATGAACACATGGGAGGCGTGCGCGCTCGGAATTTTTCGTAGAC
Organism: Lissotriton helveticus; assembly: GCF_964261635.1. Taxonomy (NCBI): domain Eukaryota; kingdom Metazoa; phylum Chordata; class Amphibia; order Caudata; family Salamandridae; genus Lissotriton; species Lissotriton helveticus. The sequence goes on from NC_136067.1 coordinate 1,398,289,242, forward strand.
GGAAAGCCGAGAAAACACAACACCGATTCCTATCACTAGCCATCCTCCTGGCAAAGCGCGGAATCGCCATGCACTGGAGGGCCCCCACGGGTCCACCGGAGGCAGCGTGGATTGGCGCGGTAAATAAATGGGGTAAGGCGGAGGAGGAGATACTCCGGGAAGAGGAGGTACGCGGACATCGCAAACATCCCATATCCTTGGAGTGGGCTCAACTACTGTATAACTTCACAAAGGCGACGCGCCCTCTAGAGTCACCTACAGCCTCGCAATCCCAAGTACGACCGATCACACCGACCCCCACACATCCATGAATATGCCACGAATACTGCACAAATGTCATTAGTGACCGCACCCAGAGACCCTCTAACACCCGGACACATACCAACAACGCCCGATATGTACTCACGCCAGTCGACCCGAGAGCACGGACTCTGTGCTTTGATAAGGAGACCCAGACCCCTCCCTCCCGCCTTTCCCTTACCTTCTTCCCCATACCATGTTATTCAGTTCATTCCCTCAGTTCCTGGGTAGGTTAGGAAGCACAACTTAGACAGGGTGCTACCCATGCATATGGTTCACTGGCCAGGCCCACAGATAACGATGACACGATGCCACATGTCATCACGAATCAAACCCACATAGTCGGTGCCTCCTGCACCGCCCCCATAGTGACCGACATACCACGAGCTCACCCCCCCACTGGTGCAGTTGACAGACTTACATGAACGAGACGGTTCCCCCCTGGGGGGTGCATACGCTCTGGTGGGAAGCCACGTGGTACACGCTACTGAGCACACGGATAGTGGCGGTCGACAGACAACAAACCCCGAACTGAAAAGTGCCAAAAAGTGACTCTTTCTAAAACTGTATCTCTATGACTTCATTTTGCAATGCTCGTTTACCTTTTTGATTATTGTCAAATTGTTAATGTAATGCAACCTAAAACCCAATAAACTAATTTAAACAAAAAAAAATCTATATCATCAGCTCCCTCATCAAATTCAGTATTACTAGATTTTTGTTCAACATTATTCTTTTTCTCCTTACATTTCTCTCCCTCATTAATCTCAGCTACCATAACTGGAAACATTTGTGTTCTTTCAGCTATATCTTTTCTCCACATTTTCTTCTGAGCATCCCACTTTGCTTCTGAATATCTACTCACAGTATTCTTGTATCTAGTCTGAAACCTTTCTCTTTCTCTTTTGTATGCCTCATGTTCCCATTCTTCAAGAGCTTTGTACTTCATGGGTCTAGGATTAGGTCTCAAGTTATTCATTTGTTTCCTTAAATTTTCAAAAATTCTAGGATTAAAAGTCCGATTCTCTGGAAATGCAAAATTGCCATCTCGCTCTGTATACTTCATCCGGAAGTCGAGAGCCCTGTTGATTCATTTTGGACAGGGAGTTATTTTAAACCTCGCCTCATTGCCTCTATTGGAGTTAACCCAACAAGGAGGCTACCCTCAATAAGATCCCCATATCAGGAGGACTGTGCTTCTTTCAGTACCGAGTTACCAAGCCCACCCTTGGCTTAAGTGACCTAAAGGTTCCGGACGGCGGGATTAATCCATATTCTTTTAACTAATCAGGAAACTGAAAACCTAAGACTAGCGATTTAATAGCACTAATCAGCGGAGACCGAAATTAGGAGTCTATCTTGGACATCTTAGTGCTACCGTTTGGAAAAAGGATATTAGTGTTTGATCTATACTAACTCTTGCCATTGGGCTGCACATACTGCATCGTCTCCTGTAAATTGAAGGTTGGAACCGCTTACTACAGAGACTAAGAAAGCAAAATATATCCTATACATCGCAATAAACAACATCTCTCAAATTTTCGTGGCTGCTCCAGAAGAAGGCGCTGGTCGCCGAAACGCGCGTAGAGTACTAATTTGCCACTCTCCCCTTTTTTAATCTTTATATGCATTTTCATATGTAATGTGTTTCATGTATTAGGTTTATTTCTTTTGTGTGTAAATTACATTTTTTATTGTGTATTTTAATTTTGAAATGTGATATTGTATTTTGTCATTTTTTATTATCAATAAACTGTTGAATTTTAGAAGTATTGTTGTAGCTTAATTCCCTTCCTATTATTATTTCTCATATTGATTTGCCTCTGTATGGTTGCCTAGATTGTTACATATCAATTGCTTATTCTTTCCTTTGTCTAGGAATCTTATTTTTATGAACTCAGGGGGTCCTTGTTACATATACACCAATACTTCATCCAATTTTCTAACCACGTAAACGTGTGATAATGCCTTTCTAATGACATTAAAAAGCAGGGGTCCCATCAGGAACCACAGGAATTCCTTCTCTAAATGGTATCGGTTCATCTTTACTAATCAAGGTTTTCAACAATTTTAATAACTTCATGATTTTCTACACTAAAAATTAAATCTATACTAAAAAAATCTTTAACACTTCCCTTTTCAGTGTTAGGATTCTCTCCTACCAATCAGAATTATTCATGCTGTCCAATCCCAGCGCCACTCACACCAATCAACCTATACCAGTGCGGCATTCAGCTTAACTCCTGCGACTGACCCTCCCTTTACAAAATCAGCGTCAGCCTCTTTACGAAGCCTTTAACAAAACAACTTGCCTGAAGGATACAATAGAACCATATACTCTGTGATTACTTCCAGCAAAATCTCGGCCAGCGCGATTTTACCCTCACTCAAGTGAAAAACTCTCACGATCCCTCCAGATGCGCTTTCTGAAGCAACCTCAAAAATGCTCACTATTCACACTTCATGATTCCCTGAGCGAGTGCCAACAAGACCATTGCTCAGCACTGCATCAACAAAAGACAACACATTTAGTGTATGCCACTCTAAGACTGCCCTTAGGCTTTATTACGGGATTTTAGGCCAACAACAGACCCATTACTTCCATTAAGGTCAACGACAGACCACAACACAGAACATAAAGGTATGCATTTATAGTCAATGTCTCTTAATTACATCTCTTCATTACCTAGTATATTTAGTCAAATAAAGCATACGATAACGCTACCAGAAAATTTATCCAGTGGAAACGTTGTATATTTTATAAACATTCACAAATATCCAATATACTGTGAACCGAACTATATAATCATTTACTATCCAATAGTTTGAGCCTGTAGAAACTCTGCAACCACTTACAAGTCATGAGGTCCTCCGATAGATCTTTGTAAGAGCTAACAGGGGCACAGATGATTAGAGACAGATGCTATTGCCTTCATGAGGACCTGTAATGAATTAAATGCCTAACTAACAACAACAGTCATATTATGTCAGATAAGTCTCGTCAATAAAAAACAAACAAAGGTATCTTTTTATCTAAACTTCAAAATTAATGGTCAATACACAAAATACATTAGTATTTTCAGTACTTTTGTTATTTCAAATGATTATAGGTGAATCCACATGAGAAAATGCAAATCATGGCAAATACATCAAAAAAATCAATAACTGGCATGAAAAGAGGGAGAGACAAAGAAAAGAAACACATTGCAATTTCAGTATGCAATTCAAGATTCATACAAACCTAAGGTCAAGAAACTATTGCACAGCGTGCAAAAGTCTGAATCAGCTAACCCTTCATCTGAAAAGGTACAGCTTGTGCAACATCACCAGCCGATGGAGTGCAAGGAAAATCAGGATTGTTCAGTTCTGGGAAGGAGTCAAAGTTTGGACCGACAGCCTGTCACGCCCAGAATCGCAAGGAAAATAGCCAGCAGCCGGGAAAGCACTGAGCGAGCCAGAGAGAAAGTGAGCCATCAGCCAGGTCTCCTTCATCACCGAATAGTTATACCCCATAAATATTCGCAATTCCAGCCCCCAAATGCAGCTTCTTCACAATTTTACACATTCCCATTGGTTAGAATCCATGAGGTGATCATTCTCCAGCCTAATTCATCCTGAATTTTAACAATTTGCTTTTGTTCATTTGTAAAACGTCATGAGAAATAGGAAGCATATTGAAACTTTTCATAACCACGCTCTCGCTTCCACGTAAGCTTTCAACATAGTCGACACAATTTCCATAGAGAGAAATACTCGAAACGTAGGAAGGAAACTCTGGCAATAAAACATTCATAACTGTAGCAAATGCATCAGCATTTTTTAAATAATGAAGGACTAAATACATTTTTCTGAGGCCTACGTTAGGAAAGAAATAATACACTAACAGGTTTTGAGGCCAGCATGGAAAACCACAAAATCATAATTTTCTAAAGAATACAACACACTATTATTGAAAGGAATGAGAAAATAGTGAATACATAGGAAACAATATAAAAAGTATCATTTAATTTAAACTTATAAGCATAGTCTGATAACGATTTCCTAAAAGAAATGTGTTACTTACCTGTAACTGCAGTTATCCAGTATTGGTGTCTTTCATAGATTCACATGCCTGAATCTTTCCCAGTCGTCAAGACGGGAGTCTCCGGTATATAGAAAAGCAATGTCCCATGAACATATAAAGAAAAAAGTAGGCCTAAGGGCCTCACCTTAGTAGCCCATCTGTGTCCTTATGCAAAAAGGACCAAACTCCTGAAGAGAGCCAATCAGCTAACACCTCCCTCTAGAACCTTCCTGTCAGGAGCCTCAGTCTCTCAGATTTTCGTACGCACCAAGCTATATAGGCGTAATACTGATAGAGAGATAGGTGAGTCCTTCCAGGGGAGGCGGGAGGGTTGCATGTGAATCTATGAAAGACACCAATACTGGATAACTGCAGTTACAGGTAAGTAACGCATTTCTTATCCAGTATTATGGGTGTCTTTCATAGATTCACATGCCTGAATCAGAGTAGCAAGCAATACATTGTGCACATTTCTGGTGTAATATTATATGCAAGTTATGAGATAAAACATATCATGCAACTATGAATCATCATACTCATAAACCAGAAACAGTATAAGAAAATGTGCATACCAGCCAAGGATGGAGGGATAGAGGAAGGCTCACCTTACTGAAACAGATGGCGTAACACTACTTTCCCCACGGCTGCATCCTTCATCAGTTCTGTTTCCAGGCAGTAGCGGCGACTTCCAGGTTGCCGCTCTGCAGATATCAAGAACTGCCACCCCTGCAAATAGTGCCGCAGAAGTGGACATGGCTCTTAGAGAGTGAGCCCTGACCTTTGCTGGCAATGGCCGTCCAGCTCTGTCATGACAAAAGGCAATTGCCGAAGATATCCATCTTGAAATACTTTGTTTGGAAAGCGGCATCCCCTTCCTCTGTCTACTGAAGGCTATAAATAGCTGAGAGGATTTTCTGAAACTGTTGGTTTTGTCAATATAAAACTTTAGACACCTCCTAAGGTCCAATGAGTGCAGAGATCTTTCGGCTGCACTGCTGGGATTTGGGAAAAATGACCGGAGAATCACCGGCTCATTTAAGTGGAAGTCCGACGGGACTTTAGGAATAAAGCGAGGATTAGTTATGAGAACCACTCGATCACCTTTAAACTGCATGAAGGGGTCCTGTATGGAAAGAGCCTGTAATTCACTGACCCTCCTTGCTGAGGTAAGCGCTAGTAGAAGGGCTGTCTTCCATGAAATATATTTGATATCCGCCCTATGGATGGGCTCAAAAGGGTGTTTCATCAATTGGTTAAGGGCCACATTGAGATGCCATGATGGAGGAATTATTCTTGGTCGAGGAAAGGATCTGTAAAGTCCGTTGAGGAACTGTTTTTATCAATCTGTTAGACCAGATGGAGGGTCCTTTCAATGTTCTTTTAAATCTTGAAATCGCAGCCAGATGAACTCTAATGGATGCATGGGCCAAGCCCGACTGCGCCAGATGCAGCAGATAGGGTAATATTTGTTCCGCAGTGGTGCGGAAAGGACGCAGACCGTTGTCCGCACACCAAATACAAAAGCGTTTCTACTTCAGGGAATAGGTCTTGTTAGTGCTGTCCGCTCTTGCCTTGGCTAGAACGTCCTTACACTCCTGCGGTATGTTCAGCTTACTGAACTCTCGGTACTCAGGAGCCAAGCCGATAGCCTGAGAGATTTCAGATCCGGATGTTGAACCTGCTTGTTGTTCATCGTGAGCAGAGACGGATGCTGATGCAGACGGATTGGCGGCTGCAGTGAAAGGCGATGAAGGTCCGTGAACCAGTGCTGTCCTTCATCTTCCTGAGGACCCTGGGAATCATTGGAAATGGCGGAAATGCGTACGCAAATACGTTGCGCCAAGCTATGGAAAATGCATTTCCGAGGGACCTTGATTGGGGATGCCAACTTGCGAAGTTTTGGCATTTGGCGTTCTCCCTGGTCGCAAACAGATCGATTTGCGGTGTTCCCCACACCGAAAAGATGTAAGCTACCATCTCCATGTCGAGTTCCCATTCGTGGGACAGAGACCTCTGCCTGCTCAGTGCATCTGCTATGACATTGTCCTTGCCTGGGACGTACTCCGCTTTTAACGAGATGTTGTGGAGAACAAGCCAATTCCAGATCTTCTGCGATTCGCGCGATAGTGTGAGTGAACGCGTTCCTCCCTGTTTGTTCAAGTAGTGCATCGTCGTAGTGTTGTCGGTCCTGACGAGCACTGGGGAGTTCTGGATCCGTGGTAGAAAAGCTTGCAGGGCTAGGAAAACCGCTCTCAGCTCCAGGAGGTTGATATGAAGCTGTTTCTCCTGGTGCGTCCACTTGCCACTGATTTGTAATTCCTGAAGGACCGCTCCCCAACCCTCCAGAGAAGCATCCGTTGTTATTACATGTGGAGCAGGAGGGAGCAGAAATGGCAACCCCTGTAAGAGGTTCTTGAGCGACCTCCACCACTGCAATGCCCTGGTCATTTGCTGTGTGATCGCAATGCGGTCCTCGAAGGATCCCGAGCATTGGGGCCACTGACTGGACAGAGCCTCTTGCAGCGGACGCATCCTGAGGCGACAGTGAGGTATGAGCAGGATGCACGAGGACATCATCCCCAAGAGCGATTTGAAGGTACGGACTGGTAAAGTCTTCCTTGTAGCCACAGATGTGGCCAGCAAGACAAACTTGAGTTTCCGCTCCTGAGATGGGTATGCCTTTGCATTTGTCGTATTCAATGTCGCCCCGAGAAAGGTAATGACTCGGGAGGGCTGCAAAGTAGATTTTTCGTGGTTGAGTGTCAGACCTAAATGCCTGAAGAGATTCAGACAGGCGTTGGAGGATGCGGTTGCGTCTGCCAGAGATGGTGCCTTTTCCAGCCAGTCGTCCAAATATGGGAAGACTTGGTGTCCGTGTTGCCTGAGGAATGCTGCAACCGGGGAGAGGCATTTTGTGAAAATTCTGGGTGCAGACTTGAGGCCAAACGGTAGGACACAGAATTGGTAGTGCTGACCTGCTACTGCAAAACTGAGGAATTTCCTGTGTCGTTTGTGGATAGGGATGTGAAAGTATGCGTCTCGTAGATCTAGAGACGCCATGAAATCACCCTCCTCTAAGAGACCCAAGATCTCCTGGATCGTCACCGTGCGAAACGATTGACTCTTCAAGAATGCGTTGAGTGCCCTGAGATCCAATATGGGCCTCCATGTCTACTCCTTCTTTTGAATCAGGAAGAAGCGGGAATAAAATCCCTTCCCTTTGTGAGCTGATGGTACTTGCTCTATCGCTCCCTTCTTTAACATAGAGGAGATTTCTTAAAGAAGCAATCGCATGTTGTTGTGTTGCATTATACGAGGAGGAGTTGTCGGGGGAATTGTTTTGAATTGTATGGAATGACTAAATTGTATCAATTGCAGCACCCATCGGTCGGTTGTAATTGCTTTCCAATTGTGAAGGTAGTGGGTCAGGATTCCTCCAATTTTGAAAGAATGAGATGGTGGAAGGACTGGCTGCTGGAAAAGGTAATTGGCAACCACCAGTGGTTTTCCTTTGGTTCTTTCCTCTATAGTTGGATTTTCCATAAGAGGTTTGTCGACCTTGTTGCTGCTGACGCAACTGGAATTGTGAGCGGCCTTGAGTATAGGAATAAGAGGACCTGTTGGTATAGTTTCCTCTGTAAGAGGATTGGCCTCTGCCCCTGTTCCCTCGAAAGGACTGATTTCTGAATTGAAGTGTTCCGAGTGCTCTTGCTGTGTCCGTATCTTTTTTTATCGCTTGAAGAGCCTCATCAATTTTTTCCCCAAATAGATGTTGGCCGTCGTAAGGCATGTCAAGGACTTTGGCTTGCACCTCCTGCCTAAATGAGGTAGCTTTGAGCCACCCCTGCCTTCGCAAGGCTGCTGCCCCCGCCAGCTGCCTAAAACCCATCATTGCTATATCCATAACACAGTCAATCAGTTCAGAAGCCGATGTTTGACCTTCTTTGAGTAGGGATTGTACCTCATCTTTCGTGTCTTCTGGTATCTCGGATAGATACGGGGCAATGTCTGCCCACAACTGCCGATTATACCTTCCCAACAGTGCAATTGCGTTTGCTACTTTCACTGTCATGGCTGAGGTGGTAGAGAACCGTTTCCCAATGCTATCCAGCTTCCTGCCCTCCTTATCTGGTGGCGCTGTCACCTGTGAGGATGGGTTCCTAGCATTTTTCTGCGCCGCCTGAGTGACCACCGAATCTGGTTTGGGGTGACCTGTAAGGCAAGCTGGTGCAGTCGACGGTGCTTTGTACTTTTTATCCAGCCGTGGCACAACTGCCGATACTGAGGCCGGAGTTTGCATTAATTGTAGATCCTGCTCCCATATGTGATCGATAATGGGAATGGATCTGATTGTCTTCTTAATCGGGTCCTTAAAATTATAACAGTCTGTTTCTTGAGAATCCATAGTCATATGGAACCTCTTGGTCGCTCTCTCCACCAGATTGTGGAACCCTCCGATGTCTGCAGGTGGTGAATCTGAGCTTGCGGGTTCAGGAGAGGCTGGAGAAGAAGCTATATAGTCCACATCGTCCCCATGATCGGATTGGACCTCACCCTCTTCTTGTTCCTCATCATCAGAAGACGGAATATCTTGTACTGGTTCCCTTTCCTGGCGAAACACTAAGGGCGGTGGTCTAACACGTGGAGACGCAGTGACCCTGGTTGTCGATTTAACCGGTCCCTGTCCCTCTGCCTGTGGGGCGGCAGATTCTGGAAACCGTTGTTTGTAGTCCTGGATCAAAAACCTTAAGTCTGATAGTATCGACGCTGGTAGACATACCATTGGTGTAATTTGTGTCTGGACCTGCGATTGGACAGTAAGTTCTTGAGGAATTTCCACCTCATCAAGGTCGTCGTGCGTGCTTTGGCACTTCAGCACTTCACCACCAGGTGAGATGGACTCGTGGCCTGCATGTCCTGTTCCTCATCTGATTCTTCATCCTGTAGAAGACAAGATGGTGGCAGTCTTTGTACCCTACTGGAGACGTTAATTCTGGAGTAATAGTCTTTTTAACGGCCTTTACTTGTTGTGAGGCTTGTTGTAGACCATCTTCGTCTGTCAAAACTGTCCCCGACGACGGTAGGGTTGTCGACGGCATAGTAGCCACACTTCCCGTCGACGGTGGAACCAACTCCGACTGTTTCCACGGTATCGTCGACGATGTCGTCGTCGGCGCTCTCGTCGACGGTAACTCCACCGACGCAGCCTTCGTCGACGGTGGCTTCTTCATCGTTGATGTCTTCGTCGACAGCACACTCGTCTACGGGAGAATCTTCGTCGACGGCAAAGGCCTCGACGTCTTCGGCTTCGTCGTCGACACTGACATCGTCGACGAGATTTTAAGCGCCGACGACTGATTTTTAATGAGGATAATCGACGACACAGGCTTACCCGCCGACGACGATGGAGTAGTCTTCGTCGACGATGAATACGCCGACGACGCCGTCGTCGTTGACACTGTCGTCGTCGAAGTGGAAACATGGACAGGAGACACAGCCTTCTTTTGCGCCGACGATAGCGTTGACGATGTCGTCGTCGACGACGGCGTTAGCTTCCTGGAGGCAGGAACTTCCTTGTCAGACACTGAGGATTTAGCCTCTGAAGACTTTTTAGGAGCCTTCTTAGGAGGAGCGTCTGTAGGGCTAGGGGAAGCAACCCTTGGCCTCTATAAGGATAATTTAGAGGAGACAGAAGCAATCTCACCATCCTCTGAAGATTCCAAGTTGTCTCTGGTCTTAAGTTTGTTCAGCCAGATCAAAAGTCGTCCTTCTCTGTCCTTAAGCGTTTTTGTAGAGAATGTTCTACAAATTTTGCATTCCTATGGCGTATGATCCGGATACAGACAGTATAGACATGTCTTGTGCTGATCCTCAATATGTAATCTCTTCTTATTACAGGAAGCACAAGCTCTGAAGAGACCCTTCTTCTGAGGGTCAGCCATAGTCAGATTTTGAAGAAAGTAATCCAAATAGGTGAAGACATAGCTTAAAACAAGCAAACCTGAGGAGAACTCAGGTGGAGACTCCCTAGCACAACGTGCGGTAGAAAATCTGAGAGACTGAGGCTCCTGACAGGAAGGGAGGTGTTAGCTGATTGGCTCTCTTCAGGAGTTTGGTCCTTTTTGCATAAGGACACAGAAAGGCTACTAAGGTGAGGCCTACTTTTTTCTTTATATGTCCATGGGACATTGCTTTTCTATATACCGGAGACTCCCGTCTCGACGACGGGGAAAGATTCAGGCATGTGAATCTATGAAAGACACCCATAATACTGGATAAGTATACGCTACGACTTTTATTATGGTTTTCATGTTTAGGGGAAGACATAAGCAAGAATCGTTATTCATTAAGCATTTTTCATTATCATATTTCTCTATTACTACTTGCAATTTACTTTTTCACTATATTCTTTAGTGAATTTAATAACTTTCTCCCTCCTGACATAAATATCTCTCATCACTCCAGTTTGAAACCTTTCTGTATGTTTCTCATTGCAGCGTTTGAACACTAAATATGTTGTGTCCTTCTTGCACTTTTGTACATTATACTTTATTTAAAATAAAACTTTTACGTGTTTTGAAATTACCACACTGTTGGTCATTTTATTAAATATATTAGTTTCACACTAGATGAGCAGACTTGATCAAGCAAAATTATTCTCAAATAAGATTTCTCCATCACAGGCAAACCGTTGTAACAGGGCCAGCTTGATGATTACACACTAGACTGTGGTACCAATCTTGTTATTGCAGCTACAGTACAAGACCACGTGCCTGTCCCTGCGGAACAAAATATAAGTTCTGCATTCACAAAATGTCAGCATTGTGTATCAAAACAATTGTCAGCGTAATCTACTCCTGACGCAGATATTGTTAACCCTTGATAGCAACTCCGGACTAAATAAGTTGAAACTATCCAATATTACATCAGAAGAGTGAACAGAACGGAGAGACATGGAATTGAGACCGTTTTTAAGAACAACTTGTATTTTTCAGCCTACAGAGGTAGCAGGTTCCAGAGAGTTTGACCCACTCACTTTCCTCTGACAAGTGACACACAAAAAGCTATTAAGCACACTTTGGCCTGCCATTCACTGCAATAGGAGACCAGAATTGCAGGTGCTGCTTTTGATAACTCAACATACACATCTGTTAGGGCATCACAATACATGCTTCCCAGCCAGAAGGCGTATTTGTAGATACTTTATCTTTGCAAAGTTTCCATCAGTTGTTGCAGCATACACTTATTTTTCAAATTGTTGCGTCTCAAACTCATTCTTTAGGCCATGCACTTCGCCCTACCTCTGTTAAAAACATGAGTATTGCTGTCTTAAAAGTGCTCCCTAGGTCCCCAAGATCGTCCTTGACAATACTGCACAAACCACTGCATTCTGCCTTAAAAGGCGTATAATGCACATTATCACTAATAGCCATTAAGCCCCATTTCCCTGGAAAAATAATGCATTAATCAGATACATGTTTTCACAGAAATGTGTAAGCTCTCAAAATATCAGTTAACAAAAAGCAATGCAAAGTCCAAACTAATACAGGTGTCTGTTTTTTGGCATAGTTACATTCCTTACATTACATAAAAAAGACAGTGAAAATGAAAATTTAGGAAGTAGTTTAGACATGGTACACAAAGTACACTTCGAATTTTATCAGCAAAATTTGAAGGCAACAGTCAGAACATTACAAGATTAACACAGCTTAAGGGTTACACACACAACCCCTTTGCGCATTGCAAACAATACATCCCTTATTCCTTTTTTACAAAGGAACATGCAGATTCCAGCAAACTGGGACCTAGCGTATGGAGTTAGCCAACTGTGACTTTAAATTAATAAAACACTTGGAATAGATAATGCGAAGTAGACCACTGAAATTGTCTCTGAATCAGGATGGTCTTCTGCAGCCTTTGCGACACTAGCCCAAGACCTGGAATGGAGGCGCAAAACATCCAAGTACATTATTTAGGGAATGTGGCATGCATTGACTTTATACAGTTTATATTGCAATAATCTCATGCAATTTATCTGACCCTGGTCTGGAAGTTAAAATGTAAATTATGCATGTGAACCCTATTTCCAGAGTGCACACGAACTGCAATGTTTTATATCTTACTCTCTCAGCTCTCAGTCTAACTTAAACATTCTCTTAATTACAGTTTCTGCACATATTCACATTGTTTTTGTACAGTCAGCACTGATTGATTCTATCTAGTACACCTGATGTATTTGATGCTCAAACACCTAGACATCACAGTTGCCCACTAGCATTAGCTCAGATGTTGATCCAGTCTAGGTTTTGGTAATGGGGCCTACCCTTGGGATCAATTTTTGAAGGTTTCCAAAGGCAAAAAACTTAGTTGATGGACAGAATGTAGAACAATGTCATACATTCACCCCAGTACAAAGATCTGGGCCTAAATCCATCGTTTTTTTGCACTCCACACCACCCTGGGTTAGACACTGGCTATATGCAAATCAGCTCTGACCCTGTGCCTCATGGGAACAGTCCAGTCCGAACTACCAAGCCAAGTCTTTTCCAGACCGGAATCAAGCATCCAAGGACCGTTTTCTGGCTATCAGCCTTCATCAGCCTGGATAGCTTGACTCCAGTGGTGTGGAGAGCCATCACCACCCCCTTTTGTACCGCTTTTGGCTGCCATAAGTGTGGCAGGGTATGCTCAGACGTGAGTCCCTTGCTCACTTTGCCACTGGATTCAAGCAAGCCGGGCTGAAGACGGCTGGAATGCCAGAAACCGGTCCTCGGAAGCTTGTTTCCGGTCCAGGGAAGGCATGGCTTGGCAGTTCGGGCTGGACTGTTCCCATGAGGCACAGGGTCAGACTGATTTGCATATAGCCATGTCTGAACTGGGGTGGCAGAGTGGGCTAAAGAACGGTGATGGATCAAACCCAGATCTTTTGACTGGGTGTGAGTGTTTGATTGGTTCTGATGCTCCGTCCATCACCACCCCCTTTTGTACCGGTTTCCAAAGGCAGCAACAGACCACAAATGAAAGCAGAAGTAGGCTCTGGAAACTTGAAGTCAGTATGGAGCCATTGGACCTCCTGTTGGCTGGAAAGTACACAGGCTAATGCCATTGCTTATGCAGCATTAAATAGGGATGCAAAGTTGGGTGGTGACAGTAATACAAATGGAAAGCAGGGAGAGAATGCAACAGACAGTGATGCATGGAAACACCCCACAGAAAACACGGAGACTAATAGACAAGTGCAGGGCACACTTACACAAAGGAGCAGCACAGCCTGAACATGCAGTGAAATAAAATGACGGCAGGGACAGCACTTGAAGAAAAGGCCACAACTTAGACGAAGACTCATTTGTTCTTGTCCTCAGTGATTCTTTGAGTACAGATGTTTCATCAAAAGCTAAGCTATTTTGGGCTAGCAAGACTTGTGCATGCCCTGTGAGGGCTGCTACCATGTATTGTACCAATTAAAGGAGATTTGCATGGAAGGTGCTTGGGTACTTGTTTGGGGTTTGGTGCTCTGTTGTGTACGGGCTGTTGATACATTTCATAAGTGCATGTTGGAAGGCCTCAAATGAAGGGCCACGTATGTTTCTAGATCATTTTACTTTGTTGTATTATCAGTTTAATAAAACATTAATTTATGTATGCATCTCCAAGGCTGCTTCTAGGATTAGAACCTACAGCAACTGGCCAATGAACTGAGTCTTTGCAGATGAAAGCTACCCTACTGCCTCAGCCAGCCATTATGTTTTGAGTATGAATGTTAGAGTTTGGTAAGATGGAACATGTAGTTTCTGTGATTGGCAGGAAATTTAAGAAGAATTGTCCAGTACCACAGCATGAATATGGATGTATTTTCCTAGATTTCCTTCAATGCTCTACAATCAAGGAAGAGCTGAAAGAGGCCTGAAAGGAGGGTATGTGAGCTTCCATAAGTGCTAATATTGATAGGGATCCTTGTCGTTGAAGTGCTCAAGCATGTAATCTCAGATGGGCAGGATGACTGTAGAATGTTTTCCAGTGCTGAGTGGCTCTAGAGAGCCTTGCTTGAGACTGGAGACAAGAGTGTCTTTGGTGAAGGTTCAGGTTTTCAAAACAGATCAGACCAATGCGGTTACTGATGTAGCCATGTGTGACCCTATGGCCTTTGGGAGAACCACTGTGCTTTTAGAATTGCAAGAGGTGTGCCACAAACATCTATTGCCACTGTAACCCTGCAACCAACCCATCCGTTGGGGGGCAGTGGAAATAGCATTGCCAACTTATCACTCTCCACCGAAGCTGAAAGAACAGAACATTAAGGGAGAAATGTAACCAGGAGAGAAGAGTGGCAAGTCCTCTGTGACTTTGCACCCGAGGTTCACCCTGCACTGCCTGAAGACCCACATAATGTCTTCACACTAGAGTCCAAGCTGGGCTAAACACAGTAACCGACATTTAACATTTTTGTGTGGGCATTCAATATTTATTGAACTTTGTGATTCTTGTGTAAAATATATGCACTGCAGTGATTAATAGACAGACACAAATGAAGGTGATTAGCAATATATGGACAGTGAAAAGGAAGAAAAATTCCATCATTGTGCAAAAGCAGTATGTATATGCTGGTGTATAAGTACAGTGTGTAGTGTACTCCTACTATGTGTTCCCTAACCTAGTTCCCTAGGGCATGTAATCTGTCAAGAATACTCTACTGGATGATCTAACTCCCCATTATCTGAGGGCTTAGTGGATGCAGGTCCCCTTCTTGGTCACAAGTTGGGCATCCCTGCTGATGGAGGGTAAACAGGAAGCAGCTGGGCTGCGACTCCGACAACAGCGACCCCGCAGTGACAACAGAGTGCTCCTCTTTCTGAATTACGGAAGTGCTCTTGGTTATATAATAAAACAGATCCATGCCACCGTGCCGAGACATCAGTCAGGATGTCATTGTTTGTCCTCTTATGATAGCTATGTTGCCTAACTGACGACCAACAAACAACATTTGCACCGTGAACTTTATCTCTTGTATTAAATGTTCAAAGTGTCGTGATAATGTTTTGATGAAGTGAAAATGTAAGCAAACGTGGTTTCTAAGAACCGTATCTTTCACAGTCACGCAAGCATCACGCAAGCAAATGTGTGTCAAAAGTCAATGTGTAGAAAAGAAGGCAACTTAAGAAACATGTGTATGTAAGATGGTGGCTTTTCTCCCTGGGCCTAACCCAGCCACGTGACATTTGGACCAATGAATCCTTGAGATTGTCCAAGTTGGTTATGCCCTTCCTTTTCTGGAAACCCCTCCTCACATCCCGATATATACATCCAGACAACAGTGGATCACATCAGCATCCTTTTAAAAGAACCATTGATGTTGCTTGCTAGCTTGTGACCAAGGCATATTGGGGAATGGGCTGTTACTTGCCTTACTTTCTGATTCCCATGAAGGAGAGAGACTTGAGGCCAATCTTAGGCCTCAAAGTGTTGGATTTGTGCCTAAAAAAGAAGAAATTCAAAACCATGCCCATTGCGCAAGTTCTGCTGGATTTGAACTATGAAGACTGGATGCTACTCATGGAAGGGCAACATGCTTACTTTCATGTGCCAGGCCTGCAGTCCCATAGGGAGTTTCTCCACTTTGTGGTGGGATCAGAACACTTTCAGTTTACAATACTATCTTCCAGCTTATATCAGACCATGGACTCTTTAAGAAGGTTGTTAGAAATGGGATTTCCGGTTGGCTAAGGCTTTCGCCAAAGCCAGGCAGAAACCACCACTCTAGTCACGGCACGGGAGTTACACGCCGAAGATAACCGCTGCTCACCCCCTTGGTAGCTTGGCACGAGCAGTCAGGCTTATCCCGGAGGCAATGTGTAAAGCGTTTGCACAACACACACATCAGCAACACACTAGACACACCACAAAAGAAACTGCACACAAGGGTATATAAAAATAGCCTTTGTATTGTCATAAACACATTAGAAACATAATCACATATTTACACTGTGCCAACTGGCACATGCAATATTCACAGGGGATTATATACAGGACCGGGCCAATCAGGCCACGGTCAGAACCATCAGAACAGGTAAGTAAATGTAAAACACAACCAGTAACTACTGGTACAATAATGACCTAAGCATTATCACAGTCACATTAGACACCATCCTAAAATATCATAGCCTACCATTGGGCACCACCACATTAGCATAAGACGCCCTCCTAAGCATAAACACCTTACGCACTAGGACATCAGCAGCCCAAACACATTAGGCACTAATCATGGGGCATACACACATTATGCAATGGGCCTTACCAGCATAACCACAGTATGCACTAACCTCCTAAGCATAACTATATTTCACATTAGGTATCACCATTTGGCCAGAACATTGCGCATATATCATCATGTTAGGGCCTGGCGCCCTACCAACACTCTCAACTGACCCCCAGGCCAACTAGCCTTTCGCTCGGACTCAAATACCCTCTGTCCAGAATGTCAGGGCGCTAAGCTGCCACTTGCATCTAAAGCAAAAAGTGCGCAATGCGCAGGCACCAATGTGCCTCCTGGGACTCCTCAATGCACCCTGGCCTAAACCTAGCAGCTGCCCACTAATTGCTGGGCAGCCGTGAAGGCAAAAGTGTGGCCACTAGCACATATTGTGCCCTCTGGACCGAATAGGTCAATCGCTTCTGGCACCATTGTGCCTTCTGGGCCCCCACTGGGGCCTGTAGAACAAAATGCCCATAACGTTGCAGCTGCCCTCTAGCAAGCAGTGCAGCTGTAGAAAATGATCAACACTGGGAAAAGGCCCGGGCCCCACTGGCCCTCAGGACCCCCACTGGGGCCCTACAACTACTGTGCCCCTTGTTGGAGTGGCTCGCTCTCCTGCGGGACCACTCAGGCACCGACAATGTGCCTCGACATGTAGGGGAACACGGGCCACTCTGGGCCCTCAACAACCAAGTGCCCCCTCGTTGGAGCCGCCCGCTGCCAGACGGAGCCGCTCAGGAAATAGGCCTTGCATCTGTGCCTTGAACAGGCACACACCACGGAGAAGCCCCTACTCACCGGGCTCTGGGCGCAGGACTCCTCTCCAGTGCGGCGTGGCAGCTGCGCACAGGGCTCTCCTCTCCACACGTGGAGGCTCTGTCTTCTCGCAGCCGCACTCCTCCGGGCAGACGACTCTGCCCCTTTTCACCCGGTCCCTCTCCTGGGGCCGGGACTTCTCTCGCTAAGGCCAGCACGACGCGGGGCTTCCCTTACTCACAGGAGCCCCGCGCTCCTCTTGGCGGCCTTGGCCGCCTCGCTGGACTTCCTTTTTCTGGCCGCAGGCTCCTCCCAGGTCAGGCAGATGTGCCTGACTTCCACTTCACGATCAGGGACGCGGGGTGGGCACATGCAATGGAATTTAGAAATAAAACGCCAGTGGGGTGGGCACCCGCAAACACTTCATAACGCGGGGTGGGCTCCGACTTCGTTTAAAGGTTCCGGCTGGGTGCGCACCCGCTGGAACAGCACCCACCCTGCCGGAACAACACATAAGCCGCAATTGACTCAAAACACGGGGTGGGCACCCGCAAACACTTCCCAAACGCAGGGTGGGCTTTCGCCTCGCTCTCACCATCACAGGGGAATCCCTACACCGGGGATTTCCTCTCTGTCTCCTTAGGCAGCTCAGCGCTGCCAAGCCTGCTTGCTCCTCCAAATTAGAAATATAGCGCTCACGAGGTGCTAGGGCAGCAGGCAGTCCTTCAGGTCCATGGGGCAACAAAGGAAAAGTACAAGGGTCCAAGCAGAAAGTTCTTTTAGGGATCAAGGGGGCCATGCTGGGCCCAGGGAGGCAAGCCCCACCGGCAGTTCCTCCTGGGCCCCAGCAGCAGCACGCCCCCACAGGATCAGCACCAAAGTACAGAACTGAACAATTTTATGGGTTCACAGCCCCTATACTTACACCACCAAATCCTTTGTCTACAGTGCAGGGCATGGGGGAACCAGATGCAACTGGTTCAGGGGGGATTTGGAGCACTTTGTTTTGCAAGCTCCTCTTCTCCTTTGTCAGGTGGGGGCTCGTCATCAGACACACCACAGGGGGACGGAGCCAGCATTCACTAGGGCAGGCACCATCCTATTCAGGGCCCAGGGACTTCTCCTCCCACTACTCAAAATGTAGATGTCCCATTCAGCCTAGCGCTGACTCACCCTGCCCCTCCTGGAGTATCACACATACCTCCCAGCCCCTGTCACTCACAAGCCAGACATGCAATTCACATCAGGCAGGCAGACACATAGAACACAGAAATGCCAACTTCTAAAAGTGGCATTTCTCCCATAGTCCTAACAAATCTGCGCACACCATTGCACAGCATTTATTCTCACCATTTCATACATACTAGACTTCACCACACTGCTCCTCTCATAACAGGAATTACCGCTGACACACCTTATCAGGGAATCCCCAATGCATTCCTATGGGAGGGCAGGCCAACTGTACCAATGTAACACAGGGAGCGCACGCACTTTACACTGGACCACAGTGCAAATGTGCTCAGAGGCCTAAAATCACCAACACCAGGTTACAGAAAAAGGCTAGAAGAAGGCAAAAAGTTTTGGGGTGAACTTGCCAAAAGGGCCAAGTCCAGCAAAGGTCTTGTCAGTTGTTGGAGTGTATCTTTGCTTGTTGTCGATATATGTATTCCCATATTTAGTGACTAGCTATTCAAGGTGGAAAATCTCACCTAGTCTCAGACCATCCACAGAAAATTATGATATTGTTGACCAACCAGGGATTTTCCATTGAGACTCATCTTCAACCTTCACAGAGCCTGCACTTTATCGGAGCCATCTTGGGCTCAGTCATATTGAAGGCCTTTCTACCTCAGCAACAAATCCAAGAAATTCAGGCTATGATTCTGATGATGTTTTGGGCATGGGCTACCATCCCAGCCTTGGCATTCTAAGGCTCTTAGGTCTGTTAGCACAGTGGTTCTTAACCTTTGGTCCGAGGAGCCCTGAGAGTCCATAAGGCCTACTCCAGGGGTCCATGACTTGTTTTACAAAATACCATTATATTACAATTAATACGTTAAAATTAATTATTTATATGCCTACCTGGGGTATTTTGGTAAACTCCTGTGTGAGGTTTAAAAGTACACATGAATTTGAGCCCTTTATGGGCCTTATAACTAATCCTGTCACATGAGCACTTTACATTAAATTCCGTTTGGGGATTCTGCAGTTGGCTGGTTTTATCTTCTCCTGGAATAAAAAAGAAATTATCCGTAATACCTGCCCTATAGGTTATTAATAAATTGAGAATGATGAGCATGTTTTATTTTTTTTGTAAACCCCATTCAAAACAGCGTTCTCATTGGATTATCCCCCTTTGTTGTTGGTTTGGTATTATTGAGCGCCATACAGCGCTAAGGATATACAGGACAAATACGCCTGATTGTATTGTTCATTCTATTTCTTGCTATTTGTCGCCAATATGGTATAGTAGGATGAAGGCACTGAAACAAGTTGGACTTCGAAAAGTTTTTAACTTATTTGATAATTTATGGTATTATTCTTCTGATCTGTCTATCAAACACTACTGTAGTTGATTGGGAATCGAATATGAAAGCCCAGTGTTCCACGTTTTTAAGTATTTGGTACATAGAAGACTGTTTTTAAATAATTTTATGATGCAATTGTATTTTATGATAATGTTATGTATTTGAACTTAAAATGTCTGCACTAAGAGAATATGTTTACCTTGTATATTTTATGGTTCAATGGAGCCAAAATGAATAACTTTTGATTTATTGATTGAATTATTGATATGCAAATAAAGGAGCAAAATTGACAAGTGTAAAATGTTTCTATATTTGATTGTGAATTAAATACAATATTTTAATATTTGAGCATTTGTTCAGTTTATACTGGTTTCTGTAATCCTGTGTATCGTTTTGAGGTTCAAATCATAGAAATTGCATCGGCCAGGGGTCCCTGGCTTCTAATAATGACTCAATAGGGGGCTCGGGATCAGTGGGGATCCACAGAAGTGAAAAAAGATTAGTAACTGCTGTGTTAGCATTTTTTATCCTTCTGGTACCACACTCAATGGCCCATACAACCTTTCAATGGAAACTGAATCTGCATTAGGTCCCAAACTGGGAAAGTGTATCTGACAAGGTCCATGTCTCTGACGAGGCCTCTCAGGACGTCTAGGTGTAGATGACAGATGCCAGCCTCACCTGCAGCAGACTATTTCCTTACACCATACATCATTCACTGGGGTAAAAGATAAATTGTCTCTCAGTTGGAGAACTAGTCTGGACAATGTAGAGATGTAGAGATCCGAGACATCTGGTCTCCAGTATGGTAGTGCCACCACATAGATTTCCTGGTGCTGCTTGACATCTGACTCGCTTTCAAAGCCTTATGCTTACTATCAAGAGCAGGTTGGTACATGTGTTAATGGGTAACAGGACTACCATATGGTCCTGGAACAATCAGGGACGCAGGGGGTCACTGCCCTCTGTCTGGAGGTACTGAAGTTGTGGCACGAACTGGCCCTTCACGGGATCTCTCTCTAGATGGATCCCTCAATGGCAGAGGAGGCAAGCTCAGCAGGTTCCATCTTGCTGACTACGAGTGGTGTGTGTACCCAGAGGTGGCACATGGCATTGTCGAACAAAGGACTGCACCCTTAGTAGATTGATTTCAACCTGTGAAAACAGTCCTCTAGAGTTTATCTTTTAAGGGTTTCTCTTAATTTCTACATTGATAGGACTCAGGCATACTGTTTTGGCGACCAATTGTTTGTTGGGTTCACCGGTGCAAAGACATGAAAAGAGGTACATAAATGGCTCTTAAAAAGGTGGATTGTCCTCTGCATTAGACTGTGGTGTCTATTTACTTGATTTGTGGGCATATCTGTTAACTTTCACATATGCTTTGGTAAAAAAGCATCCTCTTGAGTGCCTCATGGCTCATTCCACCAGGGCGAAAGGTGCAGCCCCATACCTAGCTCGAAGTATTTCTGTTTGGGTCGTTTGCCAGGTTGCCATATGGGGGTCTCTCACTACAGCATTGATTCTCCAGCCTTCATAGTACTGCAGGTCTTCCTGCTCTAAGTCCACTCCTCAGACCCACCATGGAGGGGGCATTGCTTTGGTACTTGAGGAATCTGTGGTTAAAAGTATACATCAGAAGGCTCAGTTACTTACCTTTGGGAATGCTCTTTCTGGTGGATAAGCTATCTAACTGCAGCTTCATCACCACCTTCCGTCCTCCTCTGCAGAGTAATAATGTCCCAAGTTACTTTTTTACACACAGCCAGTATAAACTCAACCTTGTGAGCCCTGCTCTGTCTCTCAAGGCGTGGGAAAAAAATGAGACAATTGACATTAGCGCTCAGGGATAGTGCCTATATGCAGCTTCATGTCATTATGACCGGAGGAATGACGGAGGCCAAAGCAGCCAAATGCTGGCAAGTGGAAAACATAAGTTTAAGTCTTTGGGCTACATATTTTTTATAAATGGTGATGACTTGCAGATTGTTCTAAAAGACACCAACGATCTTGATTTCTCTAGTACCGACTTTCACAATTTCTCCTCAGCAATATACTTTCATGGTCGGCAGTTAGCTACTCTTAAATGGCAGTAAGGCAGAGCTATCACTACCACTGGTCAATAAACCATTATGGCACAAGCACTTTTAGGTACTTTTTGGCGGACCTTCCGCACCACTTGCTTGCATGAAAAAGCTTGCCATTAAAATTGTTTCAAAACTGAACATGAATTCTCAAACTAGTTCAGTTACAAATTCCTATTGCTTTCAGTCTCGAACGCTAAAAAGAATTCCTCACTATTTCCCTTTTCCCCATAAAATCATAATTTTGAACGCCTTTTTACCTTCCCATGTCGATTACTACAACAAATTTATGTGGACCCACTGAAAGCAGCACTGCATAGATATGCAGTTGACCCATAATGCAGCTGTTAAATTGGTACTGCGTCTATCCAGATACGAACCCATATGTTTTATGTTGCCCACACTGGATTAGCTGCATATCCAGCAGTGAATTATGTTCAAATCTATTTGCCTCATACAAAAATTAATCAATAACTCGAGACCCATGTCGTTGTTGGAAAGTTTTAAATGGTATTGTTCTACTTGTATCCTGAGATCCGCTGCACATTTCTTATTCCATGTCCCTAAAACCGAGCAGTACATAGTAGGGCGAAGAGCCTTCCCGGCTGCAGCAGCAGTTCTGTGGAACAGTCTACTTTAATCCTTAATGCTAAAAGCATGGCTCAACCCTCTTAGCAACTTTTAAGAGCAGTTTCAGCTACAAATAAGATAGAGGACCAATATGTCCTTGGACAGATAGCTCTTTTCAAAATGGATATTGCGAATACCTAATTGAGAATTTCTAGGAATCGTAATTAGGTAATGGCAATTTACAATGTATGAAATCCAAAGAGTTTCATATAGCGAATCCTAGGGGGTCGCAAAATCGACCCTCCTCATTAACATTAATGAGGTTGATCGCTAAAATCAGGGGCATGGTGGTCTGCTGGAGTCAGCAGACCGCCATGTCCGTGATTGCTTTTAAATAAAGCAATTTTTTTTTAAAATGCAGCCTATTTTCCTTAAAGGAAAACGGCATGTGTTTTCAAAAACTAAAATGAAAAATGTTCTTTCCATTTTTTAAGCTCTTAAAGAATGCTTCAACAGACATTCACAAAGGGGAAGGGGTCCCCCTTGGGGATCCCATCCCATTTACGAATGGTTACCACCTAAATGCAAATGTTTTGCGACCGCATTTCGGTCACAAAACACACCTACATACTGATGTGATACGGTATTAGGAAGGGAAACCCTAAACATGCCCCTTCCTAATAGCGATTCGCAAACCAATTTTGCGAGTCGGTAACAGGTTACAGAATCACAAAATGGATTTTGATACATGTAAAAATACTATTTTGAGTTTGCAAAAGGGCATATTCTGTGAATCAGCCCGCTTGTGAACACAAAATAGCTTAATACATGTAGCTCCTAGTCTTTCAAGGCTAGATCCTGGGATACCAACAGTATCTGTATAGAACACTGCTTTTTTGTTTCATTACACCCATTGGATGATAACCAAGATACTGGCCCAGTGGCTGCATTTCTGCTCATTCAAAAGGTCTGCTTGTATCTGAACTTAGTTGACTGTATTATCAGAGGTGTGTCAAGCAAGATGTCTGGGTCTGGTCTCACTCTGACGTTAACCGCTTCCATGCTCATGACGGAGCCGCTCCGTCATGAGCCTCGGTTGAGCTGTGCTCATGACGGAGCGGTTCCGTCATGGCCCGCTCGGCGCGCCTGCGCTTCGCGAATTCCGCACCTGCGCTGGACGTTCCATTAAGCGGGCGGGTCCATGACGTGTCAGGTACTTTGTTGGGTTTACTGATTAAGCTAGGGAGGGAGTATTCTAACACTTCAACAATATGTGTTTTGCCACTCTCTCTCGATCGGGTATACAAATTTGATGGCCGTAACATCATCTAGATGCAAAAGTGAGGCGAAAGCTATATGCTCTTCTGCACTATTCACTATTTTCCTTCTAGATAATTTCCTTAAAATGTATCCTTTTACAAAAATGCCCTCCACCTCCCCAAATTCTTTCCACATCCACATGAAACCATAGCTGAGAAGAAACTACAAAGCTTTGCTTGAATCAGTGTTCTACTAATCAACTTTTCATCACTGTTGGAGACAGAGATGACAGCTGAGCTGTTGTTACAACCACTTTTGCCAAATTGATAATAGCCTGTGTTAGCCATTGCTACAATTTGCATAGGGTCCCAACTCCACCAAGTTTCCAAGAAGGCAGTCCCGGGGCTACGGTGACTTCATTAATTTGAGAGACGTATGCCTGGCAGCTATCTGGGCTACTCCAATCACATTCTGCCAACATTTCACCCATGAAGCTTCCCCCTAAACAATGCTGAATATGCCATGGAAACTCACAGGAACTTATTTGTGTAGGTTAAGCTGCTGCTTCTTCTTCTTTTTTACCAGTCTCAGTTGCTAGGGGTACTACACAAACATTGAGCATGAGAAAGAGCCACGACGTTGCAGTAGGGTGAAGTTAGTTACATGGTGACGGTTTCTTTTCTCCTTAACACCCTCCTGTCAACCCCTCAGCTGTTTCTCGTCTCATTACCAACATCCTCCTGCCAGACCTCAGACATAGCCTAACAATACACAATGTGTCTCCTTTTTTTCATAAAGGGAACTGTGAGAGCACCTGGAGGTGCAGGGTACAAGGACGCGCCATTTATGATGCACGTCATCCAGATGGTAGGAACCAAATTGGTAAATAGCTCTAGTTATACTCAATAAACTCACTGAATCACAAATACTCACAAAACATTAAACACACCCACACTACTTATAAAACAGAAGACCGACTCCTTTCTGTAGTGGAATTCTCTAGACCATGGCATTAATGTACCAGTCAGTGACGCAAGGCCATGCTAATATCAGTGCAGCGCTGTATCAATTTCTTTTAACATACCTTATGTGCTTACTATCAGTGTGCAAATGTTTGGTTTAGCAGCTTTTGAAGCAGTTTTACCCCCTGCCACTAGATTACCCGTACATTGTTAATTATGAAGTGCCTCCGGACTAAGTTAATACGAGTCACCTTTTAGATAATGTATCCTTATCCTTATGTGTTTATGCTGCTAACGTGTCTTCTGACTTTTACTGAGGATTTATTTAGTGACTTACACATTTTAGAAATGAGAAATTTTATATAATGCTAAACATCTCCTTTCGAATACTTCAGGCGCTGAAGATGAGAACTAAGAAAATCGGCTTTGTGAGGCTATTAGAAACTAATCTGTGAGGCAGAAACTATTTCGAAATTCCTCAGTAGTAACTTCTTTTCTGCTGAATCGCAGCAGACACGTTTCAAGAGTTTGTTATCAGCTGTTTTTTGAACTGCATGTTTTTTGGTTAATCTCTGAAGTTTTGGGTCCGGGCATTGGATAGCCTAGGGCCATGGACTCCCAACTGCCACGGTGTTTTATTCAGTTAAATGAATCTTGGTTGCTAGGATGCAATGTCAATGAGCAAAGAATCCTGGTTGGTGAATGGTAGATAGCTGGCGAGTGAAGGTTTGTTGGACCTTTCGCCTAGAAGGCTTTGTGGACAGGGCAGAGGAGTTTCAGCTTGAGCCTTGCTTCCTCCTAGAGCAAGTCAAGTGCTTTCAGCACGGATTTGATGTGGTTACATTTGCAAATATTAATGCACATTCTCGTGTGGTATTGGCTACGGCTCACTCGTGTAACCATTGTAAGTCATTGTGAGTTCTAAGTTCCATGTGTCGGAACTCTGTGTGAATTTGAGTGTAAAGAGGCAGTTGATTCTCAGCTGTGGGTGGGGCAGCAATAAACCTGTGTTATCCTACTTAAATACTCCTATTCTTACCATATTACACTGGTGACGAGGATAGGACTCTGCCCCAACATGGCAACAATAGAGTCAGCCTCAGTCACATTATGAAGTCAGGCGCACAGAAGCGAGGACAGGCCCTGATACGGATGTATGACGGTACAACACGTGCTTTTACAACGCGTACCATTACCACGCAGGTTTTACAATGCAAGTCGTTACAACGACTTGCGTTGGGGGGCGCTGGATAGTGAATAGTTTAATTTACTATTCCAACTCCAGTCCCCGTGGATAGTAGGGAAGGTATTGGATAGTAAATTAAACTATTCCCTATCCTACAGCGCCCTCCAGCGCAAGTCGTTGTAACGACTTGCGTTGTAAAACCTGCATGGTAATGGTACCGCGTTGTAAAAGTTTCGTGGTAAAGGATGTTTCCCCCCTGATACTAGTGGCAAACATTTTATGAAGTCGGGTGCACCAAGGCTTTATAATAGTGAAGACTCTTGGCAATACTTTGGCACAGCCACCATCTTACTAGAGTATTTGTCTTCACTATTGCCAGTATAGTTGTGGATAAAGATAAAAGGAAGAACATTATAATTTATGGCACTAACTTAAAAACATTTAGTGTTCACAATTGTAGTCCAAGTACTCTGAAAGAGAAGAGCAGGGAACACATTCATTTTAAATAGTCATCGAGAAATGTGATCATTATTTACCTCGTACTAGCACAATTTTGGAGAGATGTAATTTTAGAAGACATTCACAGAAAGGTGATGAAACTGTAGGTGAATATGTAACGAATTTGAGGGAACTGGCATGCACCCGCAAAATTGCTGCATTGGTTGAAGACAGCATCAGAGACCAATTTCTCCTCTATTGCAAAAGTGACCACACTAAATAGGAACTATGGTTAAAAGATGATCTACCTTGGGGTGATGTATTGGGCACAGCGAAAATAGTGCTTAAATGTATCAAGGAACTATGCAAAAGTGACACAGTGGAAAAAGTAGTAAAGGCTATTGTGACAAAGCCTGTAACTAAATTTGGAGATCGATTCAAAGGAAAATGTTTCAGATGTGGGCAAATGACAGTGGATGTCATGTATTGACACTAGTGTGTCATCAAAGTGGGGAAGGGGTCACTTCATGGAATGTTGCAGTTCTGTTAAGCCCATTTTCTCTCATTCTGAAAAAAACTTTAAATCCATGGAGAAAACGAATAAAAGCTGTGGTGTTAAAGAGGATGGACAAGAATATGTTTTGCATATCAATGAAAGAAGTGTTGATAGAACTCTGTACTGAGGGTGAGTGTTTGACATTGTTCAGCATTCTGTTCATCAATTGTTCTTTTTGGTTTGTCACCCCAAGTGGGATGGGATGCCCAGATGTGGGTCCCGTGTTCGCCATGCCACTGGATTCAGGCTATCCTGGCTGATGAGGGGTGATACCCTGAAGACATTCATAGGATGCTTGTTTCTGGTCCAAGGAGGACCTGGTTTGGCAGTTTGGGCTGGACTGTTCCCATACAGAGCAGGGTCAAGACTGATTTGCATATGGCTTGGTCCAAACTGGTGTGGAGTGGAGAGCAAACAATGGATTTAATCCCAGATCTCTGTACTGGGGGTGAGTGCTTGATATTGTTCAGCATTCCGCTGCACAATTGTACTTTTTGCGAACATTAGAAAAGGCCATTTTGCATTGGAAAACCCTGAGACTTTGGGAAACACAGGGTGTGCGACTGCAAATGGTCTTGGTACATCTGGTACTTGGCATACTAATTTGAATTCAATCTTGCAATTACTGGTGTTGACAAATCCTAAATCCACTCTGAGCCACATGCCTAATGCATATATAGGATACATCTGCCACCACTATAGGCAAAATCCATCCTTATTTCGTGCAAATAGTATTGTATGACATCAGTTAATAGGTATTATCAGATTAGGGCACTTTCTTTTTTTAGAGATGATAAGTCGCTGGAAAAACAACCTGCCTCAGGAAAAAGTGTGTCTCTTTGTAATATGGTTGTATAAACCGCTGCCCAGGTACCATTGGTTGGTAGTGTTTTAAGAGGGTATAGGCAGACACTGTTCAAGGACCTTTGTCTAACCTGTCAGCTACGGTCCTAGCGTCCTAGATTGGTGGCCATAATCCGCCTTGTGTGGAGTAAGCGTCTACAAACAGGCCATTAGCCCCCAGCTTTAACCTCTTCCATGCTCATGACGAGCTGAGCTCGTCATGAGCCACGGCGCTCCGGTGCTCATGACGAGCTCAGCTCGTCATGAGCCGTGGAACGCTCGCATGCAGGGATAATTCCCCTGCTGTGCTGAGCGTTCCACGGCAGGTAATGCACCTGTGACGAGCTGAGCTCGTCATGAGCACAGGAACGCCGTGCCTCATGACGAGCTCAGCTCGTCATGAGCATGCGGGCGCCGTGCGCGCCCCCCTGCCCCCCAGCACAGCGGGAAAATAACCCCCGCAGCGAAGGGGTTAAGCAGCCCTACCCAGCAGAAGTTTCAAGGTGAGTGTGCAGATAAACGTGGTGGGGGCTAACCCGGTGCTGGGCTTGGGAATTAACTTTTTTTAGGAGTGCACTAGAGAAAATTACAGCATCAACGAGCAAGCAATCTTGAGTAGCAGGAGTGGTGGGTAGGTTTGTAAGCACATGTAAAGCAGCAAACTCGCAGAATTGGAAAAGTGGTGTGTGTGTATTTAAGGAAACAAAGCCAAAATGTATATGGGATTTGCATCTACAAAGAAATAATCTGAAAAGTATAAGGTGTATTCTCCTTTCCCCACTAACTGGATCAAAAAGAAGGATTAGCTAGACATAAGAGTGGTTATAGGGTCACTGAGGCCATTGAGACAGCGGGTGCTAGAAGGAAAATTAATAAGACACAAAGGAAAGGAAAATGTGCAACCTGAAGAAAAGAAGCAAATGTTGGAAAAAGGGAGCGAGATCCAGTGGTGGATAGGAGTGTGCCAACAATAACAGAAGGTCCTTCTGCAACTGATGTTGGGTCACACTGTCAGTTGTTTCCCTTTCTTCCACAATAACAAACTTAGTGTGTTGGAACTTTATAATCAAAAAAGGAAGAGAAAGTGAAGACCTAATAGGACTACTCAGTCTGGAAACAAGTGATGGGGAGACTGCACACGTAGAAAGGGAAACCAGTTTAAATCGAACCCCAAATTAATAGATGGATCACTCCAGAGGCTTATGTGTAAGATATCCTACATGCTTAGAAGATCCCAATTTTGAGATACATTTCCTAGAACCACGGTTCTCGTCATCTTCTCATTTCCAAACGGGAGACTCAAATGTTGGTGCTAGAAGCACTGGAAGTAAAGACACTATCTTTGCAACAGCCAAGCTGGGTAACGTGAAAGAAGTAGGAACTCAATAAACCAAATATTGTACAGGAGTCGAACAGAAAAGGGTAAATTGCATGGTAGCAGAAGATCAGTGGATGGAGTTTCTTGAACAGAGATGCAGTAAGGGATATAGAGACCAACCCATAGTAGAGTATAAATATGATGAGGGCTTTTTGAAGAGTATCTCCGTCAGGAAGTTTAAAGAGGTAATCATGGCATTAAGACTCACTAGAGCAGCAGGTCCGGATAATTTGCTTTCAGTGATTATTAAGGTAAATAGTGACTGGTGGACATCACTCTTTTGTCAAGTATTCAAAGTAGTAGTGACCTCCGGTGTCATGTCCGAAAGCTGGAAAGGGACAGTAATAAAACCCATATTTGAGAAGGGAATTTCCCATGAACACACGAGCTATAGACTCATTAGCCTCACAGATGTGGGTTTAAAAGGGTTCTCTAAACTCCTACTTAGCCATCCTTAGTGGATAGGAATACATGATTTAATACAGGTGGAGAGGGCGGTTTTAAGCAAGATCATTAGACTACACACCATTTGTTTACTTGATGGTCGACAGCTAAGAAATCGATAGAGACTGTGGGTGATTTATTCTGTTGTTTTGATACGTTTGAGGCAGCTTTTGATTTGGTATGTCGGGAAATACTGGGAGAACCGCTTCAGATCTTAAAATTCCAGTAGGAATAATAAATATCCTGAAGGAATTGCATAGGCACAATTGCGAAAGAGTTGAATTAAATCAAGGAAGACTGTTGTCCAAACATATATCAATTAAGAACGGGCTTGGAAAAGGCTGTATTAGCCCCTCCCCATTTGCTCTTTACTTAATGGAGTTACCTCTTATTTTGTCGAGTGCCGGATGTTCTCTCCAAAAATAGGAAGACAACATAGACCTTGTCAGCTATATGTAGACGATCTGAAAGAGACACGTTAGTGATAGATTCCTTACCTTAGAATATCCCCAGGCGTCAGACTGGATCCGGAAATTTTTGCGTAGCAGTACCCTTGCGCGTCGGTAGGCGTCGTCTGCGGCTCCGCGTCCGTCGTCGGCGTTGTGGGCACCGTGATGACGTCGTCAGAGTACTTAGACGCCGCCTCCGCGTGCTGACGTCAGTTCTTTTTTCAGCGCCAGCAGCGCAGATCCGGAAAAAGTGGTACCTTAGTCTTTTTTGACTAAACTTTTTTGATCCTTTTTGATCGTTTCTTTTTCGAGTCTTCGACTCCGGATGGTGCCGATAGGGATGCCAGGTTTTAAACCCTGTGAGGACTGCGACCGACTGATGTCGGTCACCGACCCTCACCGTCCGTGTCTCCACTGTCTCGGCATCGACCACGACGACAAGGCCTGTTCCGACTGCCGGGCCCTGACTTCGAAAGCTAGGCGGGAGCGGTCCCGCAAGCGACTCGAACTCCGGCAGTCGGCCCCGTGCCAGGAAAGGTCCCCGGTCCGGACGGAGGTCGAGGGACCGGTCGCGGGAGCGGAGCCATCGGAGCTCCGGGAGTCGACATCACTCCTCAGGGTCGAAGTCGTCAGGTAAGCACAAGAAGTCGAAGAGACGTCATCGCTCTTCCGACTCCCCGCGACGCGGCCGAGGGTTCAGGTGGCACCGCCCACACGGATCCGTCGGAGTCGCAGGCATCGCGTCCGGCCCCATACCCTCCGGTCCCTGGGCCGCGCGCGACGCCGGAGGAGATCGAGCGGTTCCTCGTGGCCATGAGGTCCCTCACTCCCCCGACGGGCTCCGCGGCGCCTCCGGGCCCAGCGGACCCGTCTGGGGGCCCTAGCGGGTCGGGGGCTTCGGGCCCGGCGCCGCAGGCCCCCACTGGATCCGGGTCGTCGCCAGTGGACTTAACGACCTCCCCAGCCCCGGTCCCTCAGGTGTCACCCCCGCGCCGTCTTCGGGCGGCGCAGGCCCCGATGCCTCCCTTGATCCGGCGCCGCTTTCGACGCCGTTCGGAGAGTTAGTCTTCCATGAACCGGCCCAATCATTTGATCCCCCTGAGTACCAGGAGATGGGTGATGAGGAGTATTGTGAGGGGTCGGAGGACCCTCTGACACGGGAGTGTCAGTCCCAGGAGGACTGGACAGGTGGACTTGGGGATGCCAGTGATTTGGACACTTCGCCAGTCACTGGTTTTGTCTCCCCTCCTACCGTGGCTACGGAGGAGGGGGCTACCTACAGTGTGGTGCTGACGAGGGCGGCCAAGGCCTTGGGCCTTGAGCTCCCCGTCGCGGCCGTGAGGACTAACCTCCTCACTGAGGTCCTTAAACCGCAGTCAAGCTTGGCTGAGCCTCTGCTGCCGTTTAATGAGGCCTTGACTGACGTTCTTGTGGGCACTTGGTCCAGGCCCGCTACAGGTTCGCCTGTAGATAGGAACGTGGCCAGACGCCACCGCCCGGCCCCGGGCGACCCTTGTTTCCTGTCCACCCACCCCATCCCTGAGAGCCTGGTGATCCAGGCCTCCAATTCCCAGACCGCAGTCCCGTCAGCTCCGCCTGACAGGGAATCCAAGAGGTTTGAGCAATACGGCAAGAAGGTATTCTCCTCCCTAAGTCTGGGACTGCGGTCTTCCAACACTGCCTGCCTCTTGGGCCGCTACACCCACTCCCTGTGGGATACGGTCGCGGACGTGCTGCCAGAATGCCCGTTGAAGGTACGGGCTAAACTCGGCCAAGCCCTTGTGGAAGGCCGAGATGCGGCACGTTATTCTATCCGGTGTGGACTGGATACCACCGACTCACTAGGTAGAGCGATGGTAACGACGGTGGCGATT
The DNA here is from genome assembly GCF_964261635.1 of Lissotriton helveticus. Taxonomy (NCBI): domain Eukaryota; kingdom Metazoa; phylum Chordata; class Amphibia; order Caudata; family Salamandridae; genus Lissotriton; species Lissotriton helveticus. Next base: position 1,398,321,183 of record NC_136067.1, read on the forward strand.
CGTCGCCACGCCTGGTTGAGGTCCGCCAACTTCTCGGCAGATGTCCAGAATACACTCATGGACATGCCTTTTGATGGCCGTCGCCTTTTTGGCGACAAGGCAGACCATGCGCTTGAGCGTTTTAAGGACTCCAGGCCTACGTCCAAGTCCTTGGGACTCTCGGCCCCGCGCCAGCAAACGGCTGCTTTTCGCCCCTTTCGTGTCCAAGGAAGGTGTGTACCCACACGCGCTGCCAGCCACGCGCCGCAGGGTAATACCCAACGCGGTGTCGGCCGTGGAAACCGCCGTGGCGGCGGAAGGGGACAACGGCGAGGACAGTCCACACCTTCCCCAGCAGCATCCGCCTCAAAACCCTCCTAGTCTGTGCTTTCAGGCCCATGTGTCGCCAGTGGGGGGCAGGGTTCGCCATCACCTCCTCCACTGGCGCACTGTCACGTCGGACAGGTGGGTGCTACAAATCGTCCGAAGAGGCTACTCCCTCCCCTTCGAGGCGACCCCTCCACCCCTGCCACCGCAGAACCACCGTGTATCGGGGGATCATTTGCGACTTCTGCAGGAGGAAGTTACGGCCCTCTTGGCCCAGGGGGCCATCAAGCGCGTTCCTGGGCCAGAAGTAGGGTGTGGTTGCTACTCCCACTACTTTATGGTACCCAAGAAGGGCAAGGGGGGCCTGCGCCCTATCTTGGATCTACGGAACGTCAATGGCTTCCTCCGGAAGGAGAAGTTCAAAATGCTGACACTGGCTCAGGTCTTAGCTGCCCTGGACCCAGGAGACTGGATGTTAGCGTTGGACTTGCAGGACGCTTATTTCCATATCCCCGTCCTGCAGGCCCACAGGCGTTACCTGCGGTTCACGGTAGGCCACGAGCACTTTCAGTTTACCGTGCTCCCCTTCGGCCTTACAAGCGCCCCACGGGTGTTCACGAAGGTGATGGCGGTGGTCGCAGCTCATCTGCGCAGGTTAGGGGTTTCAGTCTTCCCCTACCTCGACGACTGGTTGTTGAAGGCGGGCTCGCCCCAAACCGTCGTCAGCCACCTCCAGACGACGGCAAACCTCCTGCACCTGCTGGGGTTTTCCATCAATGTGCCGAAGTCACACCTGTGCCCCTCTCAGAAGCTCCTTTTCATCGGAGCGGTTCTCGATTCGGCACAGTTTCGGGTTTATCCTCCCGAACATCGGGTTCGGGACATTCAGGCTCTGATTCCACTCTTTCAGCCTTTGTCCCGAGTCTCGGTCAGGTTGACACTGCGGCTTCTGGGGCTGATGGCCTCCTGCATCCTTCTGGTGCATCACGCCCGGTGGCGGATGCGGGCTCTGCAGTGGGACCTGAAGTTTCAGTGGGCCCAGCATCAGGGCAACCTATCCGACCATGTCCTGATCTCGGAGGGCACTGCGAGACAGCTGCAGTGGTGGCTCACGGACCGCGATTGGGTCAGCGGCAGATCCCTCTCCCTTACCCAACCGGAGCACGTAGTTGTGACGGACGCGTCCCTCCAGGGCTGGGGAGGCCACATGGCAGAGGCGGAGATCAGAGGCCTCTGGTCTCCGGCGGAGTCCCGGCTCCATATCAACCTTTTGGAGCTGCGGGTGATTCATCTAGCACTGAAGGCATTCCTCCCCTCTGTTCGGGGGAGTGTAGTGCAGGTGTTCACGGACAACACCACCGCCATGTGGTACTGCAACAAACAGGGCGGGGTGGGGTCGTGGACCCTTTGCCAGGAGGCTCTGCGCCTCTGGCAGTGGCTGGAACATCAGGGTGTGACCCTGGTGGTTCAACACCTGGCAGGTTCTCTGAACGCCAGGGCAGACGAACTCAGCCGTCGGTGCATGATGGATCACGAATGGCGTCTGAACTTGGACGTGGCGCAAGGCCTCTTTCAGCAGTGGGGAGAGCCTTGGTTAGATCTATTAGCCACCGAAGAGAACGCGCAATGTCATCAGTTCTGCGCGTTGGAATTTCCAAGGTGGCACTCGCTCAGAGACGCTTTTCGTCGCGAGTGGAGTTGCGGTCTATTGTACGCCTTTCCGCCTATACCACTTCTGCCCAGAGTGCTGAAGAAGATTAAGCACGACCGGGCCCAAGTCATCCTTGTGGCTCCGGACTGGGCACGAAGGTACTGGTAATCAGAGCTACTCAGTATGTCAGTCGATCCCCCAGTTCGTCTGCCTCTTCAGGAGGACCTTCTGTCGCAGCAGCAGGGGACGGTCCTCCACCCGAACCTGTCCAGTCTCCACCTCCATGCTTGGAGATTGAGCGGCGACAGTTGAGGCCATTTGACTTGCCTCCTGAAGTCTGTAATGTCATTCTGGCAGCCAGGCGTCCCTCCACAAAGTCGGTATACGCCTGCAGGTGGAACAGATTTGTGGCATGGTGCACAGCAAAGGCTGTGGATCCTCTTGCTGCCCCTCTTTCTGAGGTTCTTCTCTTCCTTCTTTCTCTTGCCCAGCAGGGCTCTGCTCTGGGCACTATCAAGGGCTACCTTTCTGACCTTTCAGCCTTCCTAAGGCTGCCTGATCAACCTTCTTTGTTCAAGTCCCCCATTGTAACTCGTTTTCTAAAGGGCATCGCACACATGTTCCCTCCTGTTCCGTTTGTGATGCCTCAGTGTGACTTGAACCTGGTTCTTACGTTTCTGATGTGCGCTCCCTTTGAGCCACTTCACAACTGTCCTCTTCGTCTTCTTACCTTGAAGACTGCTTTCCTGGTTGACATCACCTCTGCCAGGAGAGTGAGTGAGCTCCAGGCTCTTTCATGTAAACCCCCTTTCCTTTCTGTCCATCCGGACAAGGTTGTGTTGCATACTAAGCCATCTTTCCTGCCCAAGGTTGTCACGGCCTTCCATATTGGGCAGTCTATCACCTTGCCCACCTTCTTTCCGCCACCGCATCCCTCTAAAGAGGAAGAGCGGCTGGACCCAAAACGTGCGCTTTCATTCTACTTGGATCGCACACGCCAGTTCCGGGTGGATGACCAACTCTTTGTTGGTTACGTGGGCGCTAAGAAGGGAAAAGCGGTGCACAAGCGGACCATCTCTCGGTGGATCATCTTGTGTATCCAGGCATGTTACTCCTTGGCTAAAAAGGAGCCCCTTGTTGGATTGCGGGCTCATTCCACCCGGGCCACGGTGACTACAACTGCCCTGGGCCGGGGAGTGCCCTTGCAGGACATTTGCCAGGCAGCTACGTGGGCCTCGCTGCACACGTTTGCAAGACACTACTGCCTGGACAGTCAAGTCCGGAGGGATGGCTTCTTTGGCCGTTCCGTCCTCCAGGACTTTCTGGTGTGATTATTCGTTCGCAGACCCACCACCGGGGTTGGTATTACTGGGGTATCTATTCTAAGGTAAGAAATCTATCACTAACGTGTCTCTTTCAGATGCACAAGTTACTACTTGTGTAACGATATATCTGTAAGAGACATTAGTTAGTGATAGATTCCTTACCGCCCCACCCATCCTCCCCGTTCAGCGAACCGATATCTAGGGTTAAGGTCATCCCCTTTCAGGGCCCTAGTTTCAATGGCACCAGTGTTGTTTTTTAACATGGCTCTGTGCTTCTGGCGCGGAAAAGCTGTGTCTAAGAACTGACGTCAGCACGCGGAGGCGGCGTCTAAGTACTCCGACGACGTCATCACGGCGCCCACGACACCGACGACGGACGCGGAGCCGCAGACGACGCCTACCGACACGCAAGGGTACTGCTACGCAAAAATTTCCGGATCCAGTCTGACGCCTGGGGATATTCTAAGGTAAGGAATCTATCACTAACTAATGTCTCTTACAGATATATCGTTACACAAGTAGTAACTTGTGCATCTGGTAATTATGGATATAACACAAATATGATTGCAAAGGAAATGGGATGTCTTCACTAAATATTGCAAAAGGAAATAACTGATAATAAATTTGAAAAAAACGAAAATCGTGGTTTTTGGACGAAAAAAGGAAAAGTATTAATGGTTTGTTCATAAAATAAGGGTTGAAGAAGTTACATCCTACAGGTACAGTGGAATGACCTTTGGCACAAAATGGAAATTGATCTGAATTTAGTTAAATCACGGTGACTCCAAAGTATACTGGCCCACAAAGGTTTTATAGGGATTATGGAGCACTCAATATGCTCTCTGTTTTACAAGCTTTTAAGGCCATGGTGCAAACAAAATATCTTTATGGAACAGACTTTTTTTTATATATTCATGGATATCAAGACTGGAATAAGCTGAAAGGCTGGTGCTCGAAAACACTTCCAAGCCTTCCTTAATCATTCATGGTGCAAACAAGAAGAACAGAATTAAAGCTGCTCTCCTGACACTTCACCTCAGCGAAACAGTTGATAAGATTTTGAAATAGGTTTTTGCTAGATGGAGAGGATACAATTGACTATTTTTGAAAAAAATTGCTTTTTAAATTGTGAGTTGCAATGGGCTGCTAGGGTAAAAGAGGAAGAAAGGAAAACACTTGATCTGCTCTTTATATTCCTCCTTTATAGAATTACCCTTGAAAATCTCTCGACTTGATTTGAATATGAAAATGGAAGTATTGTCTAGAGAGCATGATTTCAGGTACACAAGATCAAAAAAGTTTGTCCCACATATAAAAGATTCATGGTGTAATCAGGATGTGTATTCTTATATTTCCGGACCAAGGTACACGTAATAGAATCTTAAAATATAAAATGGAAATAAACCCAATGTTGTCTGGTATGAAGTTACCCAACACGATCCCTAAACTTGGTGATATTGCAACTGTGGTATGAATATGAAATGTACAAGTATGTATATTTTATTAGACTGCTGCCTTTATATAGGAGAAAGGGAAAAATTATTAAAACCCATTTTAACGAAATTTGACATTAAAACACGTCAGAGAGCACTAAGGTTTTCATACGCTATGCACTCACTGGAGTTGGTAATTGCAGCTGGGAATTTTTTACAAATGGTTGGAAAAAAATAAGAGGTGTTCATTTTATTTGGTGATGTCTTTTTATGTATTGATAGTATCAGTGGATTATAAGATATTATGGTGACTTGGACATTTAAAAAAATATATTTGGTTTTTGTTTTAAAATGTTTGCAATACTTTAATGGATTACGGTCCTATGGGCCATATGTAGGTAGGCATTTACCGGTCGGTAACGGCCGAATTCGGCCGTTACCGACCGGTAAATGCAATTTGAGATGTAGGGCCCTGTATTTTACAGAATCGGTAAATTTACCGATCGGTATTTTTACCGATTCGGGAAAATTGATATGTAGGTGGGACTCTTCTGAGTCCCACGAGCCTTAAAAAAATCGGTATTTTACCATCAAATACTATTTGATGGTAAAATACCGATTCTGGTGTGCATGCACATGTGTGCATGCACACCTATGCCATATGACAGGCAGACCTGCCCTTAGGGCAGGTATGCCTGCCACATGGCACCCGAGCCTCTTTTGGGGGTGCCAGAGGGTGTCAAAGTGACACCCCCTGCACCCTTGTGACATTCGGTATTTACCGATTCGGTAAATACCGACCGGTAAATGCCCAATCATTCCTATGGGCTTCAAAGCCCATAGGAATGAATGGGCATTTACCGGTCGGTATTTACCGAATCGGTAAATACCGAATATTTCCGATTCGGTAAATGCACATCTGTATTTACCTACATCTCGGTACTTATATTTTACCACTTCTTAAATACCGAATCGGTATGATTCGGTATTTAAGAGGTGGTAAAATAAAATTACCTACATCTGGCCCTATAAAACTTACTTTTTGATTGATTAACTCTGCTCTGGTCTATCATTAGATCTACACTAAGTAGCACAATGTAGAAAATAATATGGTATGTGAACTAAGCTGAGGATTTTCCCACCTGTATAAAACAGGTTCTATATTTTAAAATATCTTATGGAATAATTATCAGAAAATAATACCAGGATGAACCAAAATAATATGTGGCTGTAATTTGGATAAAGGGGGTGAGGGGGTTTAAAAAGGTAATTATTATTGTACTGTAATAATCTGTTGTATTTTAAACACACCTATGATTATTATATATTGGGACTGTTATTTATTTATTTATATATGTATGTATAGTGCTCATTGCCTCCCTGAATTGCTTCTAGGTACAACCAGAAAAGCAAGCAGTGAATCAGACCATAGGGGGATATAAATTAGGTTAGAACGGTTTACAGTTAGATTTCCTGGAGGTTTTTTGCATTACTTAAGTGTTGAGGCAGGTTGTTCTATTGATGAGAACCAGTCACTGAGAAGCGCTGGTTCCTTGAGACTTATCTTTCGTTTAGTGACCTCTAGGAGGTTGTGGTGGCCTGGACTGGATGTTTTTCTTTAGTTTCTTCTGGAGGATTTTGGTGCTAGGTCATCAAGGCATTTGAATGTGAGGCCAGGTTTTTTCAAGGCGCTCTTGTCCTATGCTGCTAGCCAGTGGAGGTTTCTGCAGTGCTGGGTGATATTTTGGGTTTTGCTGTCTGTTAATTTGGGTGGCAGGCAGATCAATGAATAGGGAATTGCAGTAATCTAATTAGGCTTCTGCTAAAGCACCAACTCCAGAGAGGTTGTGTTAGTTGGAAATCAAGGGTTTTTTCCCCACAATTTTAATTGGTTTAACGAGTATTTGACCACTGCACTGCTTTGTAAATTGAGGTTTAGCTCAGCATTCTAGAGTTGCCTATGTTTATAGCTTTAGGTTATGAAAGTCATGATTACTTTGAAGACTTGAAAGGAGCCAAAAGTGTCAATTCTCTTTCTGGAGGTAGAAAGCACATAGTTCAAGAATTTCCGGCGTAACACCATTGAGGTTTAGGCTGTTCTGACTCATCCATGTTATATTTAACATTTTGTCTAAATATTTACATTGCCAAATATATGTGTTCTATGCAAACCTTTAATAAACTTTCAACCATTTGAATCCTAATGCTGGGGCCCATTTGAATGTCTTTCATGACTGAAGAGTCTGCTTTTGCCTCATTCGTTTTTGATGCAGAGGCTCTGACTTGAGTCTACATGGGACTTCTCAGCAATAGATATTCCTACTCTCCGAGTTTTGTTATTTTATTTCCTACCAGTCGTCACAATACTTCCTCCTCTGAAGCTTCAGATTACCGTTTGGTCATAGACAAATTTGAAGTTGAAGGGGGATCTCTGTAGAGCACCTATTATGCCCCTTCTTGTACTACTACGCCATAAAAGAGGATTCGAATAACTCGCCAGAAATTATAACCTAGTTTTGAAATTAGCCCTTTGTGTCCAGACTGTCGCCTACAAAAATTACGTAAATGTAATCTGCTGCATCAGCTTCGATAATTAATTTACTTATTAACAGTTTCATACAGAGGAGAAGACAAAATTAACAGTTTTCTACAAGAAGTACACAATACACAATATCATAATATCTAATACTATAATATAATAAGATAAACTGCTAAGGCGAAAAGATTATGCATTTTGAACAGCATGTAGTAATTTCTAACGTTGTCAAATGGAGTACCCGTTTCAATCGCTACAAGGAAAAAAGACAGGCCTTTAAGATTTTCAAGGGATGCTAAAGGCTTATCAGCTCTTGAAGTGTTGTAGGATATAACTGTCCTTATGTCCAATGGTATGAAATTCCACACCTTAGTGCGCTTTCTGAGAATTTCATTTTTAGTGTTTTCTCTGTCTTAGATACTGGTTTTCCAGAAGAGGCTTTGTCCCAGAGATGGACATTTACTGGTCAAAGTAGTTAGGGGTTCGTATGTAAATATTCTACCAGTGTTTGTCTAACTATTTAGGACACCTAACCGGAGATGACGAACGTTGTGTTCTACATCACTTTAGGCACAAAAAGATTCTATTTGGTAGTTCATAACAAGCACACATTTGCATTGTTGCATCTTGATATAGCATTAGCAAAGCCAATACTTTTGGTTTTGGTAAACCTGCAATGTTTTCTTTAATTTATTTTTGGCCAAACATAAACAGTTTGCATTCAAACTGTAAAAGTATGACCCTGGGCAAAAAGACATTAAAAAAAAATATAACATGAAAGAAGCGATTGGCCTACCAGCCTGGAGACTACCTTCTAGCTAGATGTGCACATGTGCAAGAACAAAATGGTGTCACTCACAGCGTATAGAGCCAATGGCTGAAGAAAGCTGACACAGCCCCATGCACAATGTGAATGACACTTGAACAAAGGTATGAAGAGGGTTGACTGAAAAAGAGAGAGAGAGAAGAGGATGTTATTATAATTACGTTCGGAAAATATGAGGCTGACGTGATAGCTAAGACTGCCTCGTGGCCAGGAATAAAACGCCTTGACATGCTGCAAAAACGAATAATTAAGGCAAAGTGCCCTCATTAATTCCTCTGCTACACAGGTGTGCATAGAAGACATCTTGATCTACCTTTGCCACTGTGGAAACATAACACAGCTTCACACGCTTCTACAGACTTCCACTGTAAAATAGGTACGCCACACAAATTTCTTACTACTGTAACTGGTTACATCATGATACCCATACAAAATGTAAGCAAACATTCCTCACACATTGCATCCGCTGACTTTGGCTTAGTCTTTTGAGAGATTTGCCATGCCACTTTCCTTTTAGTACACCTTGGGAAATGATGAAGGTCTCTTTACTTTCAAATCTGTCAACTACAGCAGGCAGCCGCACCCCGCTCTGGCTCTATCAGAGTGACTTCTCATGGTACTTTTGCTACCAGCAGGTTTATCATAACTGGGCGCCACTCGAGCAGTACCTGCCCTTTGTTTTTAACCCACACAATCTTCACAGGGTGTGCCTGTATCTCCAGTATCGTAGAAGGCTTATGATCCATATGCAATTTTCAATCAGCTCATGATCCTAATGCAATCTTTAATCAGGCCCCTGATGGCTTCCTTTCGTGGGCATTCCCATCTAACAATGAATCGTCCCATGGGGCTAACAAAATAGTGGGAGAAAGAAAGAGCAGCATGTCAGGCCCACAACGTTGCATTCTTCTTGCATTTTATAACTAGCAGTTATTATAAAGGTTGACTCCGACCATTACAAAATCATCTTCTCTACCTGTCTTGGCCACCGTAAAATGTTATTAAATACTTTCTTTGTAGAATCTAAATATTCCAGAGTTGTAACTCATATTTAGGTCTTACCCCGACAACACGTGCTGTCTCTGTGGAACATTTTGTTTTAGAACATTGGACTTAGAGCCCACGAATTGCTTACTAATGATTGACTTCATTGTTACTTTCATTTGCTTGCTTTCTATTGGTCAACTGCAGTAGGCTTCCTTCCTTCCTCTCTGTCTGTTTGTGCAGCAGGCAAGAGCAAAGATGCATTATTTGCCTTTGCCCACCCATCATAGCAAAAAACAAGCATTAGAAATGCAATCAGGCTCGGATTTATTTGAGTTTGAGCTAATGGCATTGTAAATGGTAATGTATTTTTGCTAAGTGTTATGGAGTGTGTTAATGTGGTGTGTAGTGGAATTATGTGTGTTAGATTGTAATTGTAGCAATGGTGGCATGCTGTGTTTTTACATGAATATGTTTAAAACTAAAGTGTACCATACTGAGATGGCTACAATACTTAATTGTGGATGTGTAACAATCGATGCATGTACTGATGGCCGTGACTGCCTGTAGAAATTGTGCACTGATGGCTGGTGGTGAGCAGTAGCATTGGTGGTGGTGGAACTGCTGGCCGTAGTACTGGTAGTGGTAGTACTGGTGGTGGTGGTAGTACTGGTTGTGGTAGTGGTATTGGTAGTGGTAGTACTGGTAGTGGTAGTACTGGTGGTCGTGGTACTGGTAGTACTGGTGGTGGTGGTAGTGGTAGTACTGGTGCCTGTAGTACTGGTAGTACTGGTGGTGGTGGTGGTACTGGTAGTGGTAGTACTGGTGGTGGTACTGGTAGTACTGGTGGTGGTAGTACTGGTGATTGTGGTACTGGTGGTGGTGGTAGTGGTACTGGTAGTACTGGTAGTGGTAGTACTGGTAGTGGTAGTACTGGTAGCGGTGGTGCTGGTGGTGGTGGTACTGGTAGTGGTAGTACTGGTGGTGGTGTTACTGGTAGTACTGGTGGTGGTGGTGGTACTGGTAGTGGTAGTAGTGGTAGTACTGGAGGTGGTGGTACTGGTAATGGTAGTACTGGTGGTGGTAGTACTGGTAGTGGTGGTAATGGTAGTGGTAGTACTGGTGGTGGTACCGGTAGTGGTAGTGCTAGTGGTGGTGGTACTGCTGGCCGTAGTACTGGTAGTGGTAGTACTGGTGGTGGTGGTACTGGTGGTGGTAGTACTGGTGGTGGTAGTGGTAGTGGTAGTACTGGTAGTGGTAGTACTGGTGGTCGTGGCACTGGTAGTACTGGTGGTGGTGGTAGTGGTAGTACTGGTGGCTGTAGTACTGGTAGTACTGGTGGTGGTGGTGGTACTGGTAGTGGTAGTACTGGTGGTGGTGGTGGTACTGGTAGTACTGGTGGTGGTAGTACTGGTGGTGGTGGTACTGGTGGTGGTGATAGTGGTACTGGTAGTACTGGTTGTGGTAGTACTGGTGGTGGTGGTACTGGTAGTACTGGTGGTGGTGGTAGTACTGGTGGTGGTGGTAGTGGTAGTACTGGTGGCTGTAGTAGTGGTAGTACTGGTGGCTGTAGTAGTGGTAGTACTGGTGGTGGTAGTACTGGTAGTACTGAAGGTGGTAGTACTGGTAGTACTGGTGGTGGTGGTGGTACTGGTAGTGGTAGTACTGGTGGTGGTGGTACTGGTAGTGGTAGTGCTGGTGAGGGTGGTACTGGTAGTACTGGTGGTGGTGGTACTGGTAGTGGTAGTGCTGGTGAGGGTGGTACTGGTAGTACTGGTGGTGGTGTTACTGGTAGTACTGGTGGTGGTGGTACTGGTAGTACTGGTGGTGGTGGTACTGGTAGTGGTAGTAGTGGTAGTACTGGAGGTGGTGGTACTGGAGGTGGTGGTACTGGTAGTGGTAGTACTGGTGGTGGTAGTACTGGTAGTGGTGGTACTGGTGGTGGTACTGGTAGTACTGGTGGTGGTGGTACTGGTAGTGGTAGTACTGGTGGTGGTACCGGTAGTGGTAGTGCTACTGGTGGTGGTACTGCTACCCGTAGTACTGGTAGTGGTAGTACTGGTGTTGGTGGTACTGGTGGTGGTAGTACTGGTGGTGGTAGTGGTACTGGTATTGGTAGTACTGGTAGTGGTAGTACTGGTGGTCGTGGTACTGGTAGTACTGGTTGTGGTGGTAGTGGTAGTACTGGTGGCTGTAGTACTGGTAGTACTGGTGGTGGTGGTGGTACTGGTAGTGGTAGTACTGGTGGTGGTGGTACTGGTGGTGGTAGTACTGGTGGTGGTGGTACTGGTAGTGATAGTACTGGTGGTGGTGGTACTGGTAGTACTGGTGGTGGTGGTAGTGGTAGTACTGGTGGCTAAAGTAGTGGTAGTACTGGTAGCTGTAGTAGTGGTAGTACTGGTGGTGGTAGTACTGGTAGTACTGATGGTGGTAGTACAAGTAGTACTGGTGGTGGTAGTGGTACTGGTAGTACTGGTAGTGGTAGTACTGGTAGTGGTAGTACTGGTGGTGGTGGTACTGGTGGTGGTGGTACTGGTAGTACTGGTGGTGGTGGTAGTACTGTTGGTGGTGGTATTGGTAGTACTGGTGGCTGTAGTAGTGGTAGTACTGGTGCCTGTAGTAGTGGTAGTACTGGCGGTGGTAGTACTGGTAGTACTGATGGTGGTACTACTGGTAGTACTGGTGGTGGTGGTGTTGGTACTGGTAGTGGTAGTACTGGTGGTGGTGGTACAGGTAGTGGTAGTACTGGTGGTGGTAGTACTGGTAGTACTGATGGTGGTAGTACTGGTGGTGGTGGTACTGGTGGTGGTAGTACTGGTGGTGGTAGTTGTACTGGTAGTACTGATGGTGGTAGTACTGGTAGTACTGGTGGTGGTGGTACTGGTGGTGGTAGTACTGGTGGTCGTGGTACTGATAGTACTGGTGGTGGTGGTAGTACTGGTGGCTGTAGTACTGGTGGTGGTGGTGGTACTGGTAGTGGTAGTACTGTTGGTGGTGGTACTGGTAGTGGTAGTACTGGTGGTGGTAGTACTGGTAGTACTGATGGTGGTAGTACTGGTAGTACTACTGGTGGTGGTACTGGTGGTGGTAGTACTGGTGGTGGTACTGGTAGTGGTAGTACTGGTAGTGGTAGTACTGGTAGTGGTAGTACTGGTAGTACTGGTGGTGGTGGTAGAGGTAGTACTGGTGGCTGTAGTACTGGTAGTACTGGTGGTGGTGGTGGTACTGGTAGTGGTAGTACTGGTTGTCTGTGAACACGGCGTGCCAAGAAGAAATCAGGCTCTTAAACTCACAGTTCTCTTCTATATATTTACTGTAAAATGGAAAGGTTAGCCAACATTAATCTTTTTAGGGTGCAGCAGGCCTGGGGATGCGGTTCACAAACCTGTAACTAAACCAGTGTGGCTGTGATCGTTAACCACGTACAATCTAATCAATTACGGAAAGTAATCCGTTGCCAGGCTCGTATAAATTATGGCAAGTAAACAAAGAAAACTGTTATGGAATCCGCAAGAGTGGCGCACGTTAAGGTCAGCCCATCCACATCTGGGGGAGGGATTAATGCGGGCAGTTTAGTGTTTATAATGCTTATTATGTCATGAAGCGGTTAAACATTTGAAATATATTCTCACGTTGTTTAGTCTAAGGAGTCGTGCCCTCCCGCCCACAGGAAATGCGTCTGTGAATTGTTTTTAACGTGCCAGTAGTTCTTCATACTCTTCCTTCGCAAGTGCTTTCTTTCCTGCCATAAAATATTGCTTCATTTCCATGAGAATTATAGCGCATAACATCTATCAAAGCTGTTCATTACTATCCCTCTATGGCGAGTACAGACATCCTGTGGTTTGTCACTGAAGGCAGCAAGGGTACTGCAAAAAGTTTTTATAACCAAAAGTTTAACAAGCATACAAAACTGAACTGATTACAAGTACAATCTAAACACGTGTATCTCACCAACTCGCTACTAGCTCTGATGCAGCCGGTACGATACCCAAGTTCTTTCACCTTCTGTCTTCCCCTTAGATTGTGTGTGCATAGTCTAACTGCGTCACCATTCACTTCTCAAACGTGGACCAGTCCCCCTGGCCGTCCTCGTGACACACTGCGCACACTTCATTCACCAGGCATTCTATGAGGTGTGGTTCAGGATGAAAAGCTGGGAGTCCGCTAATGTGCACTTAACACTGCCGTTTTTCACGAATACAAAGCCGTTAAGCTAAAGCCGGCTGGAAAAAAAAACTATACTCGTTGAGAGTGGTACTTGCTTTGCACCGAATCCCTGCAGTAGCCCCTATCTGCCACACGGTGTCACGAGATTCATATTCTAACTCAGAACTAAGATAGCTACTGGAAACAACAAAATTAGCCCTGACAATGTTCTAGGCACTCGGACTCTTATCATAATTAGTGTAACCAAGGCTGCTAATAAAAGAGCAATGATAAATCACATAAAAGTTCAATACAATAGACGTCCACATTTCTCAGCCCCAAAAACGCTGCAGACGAACGCGAGCCCTATACATGCAATGCAGAATGGTGAACGCGCTCCCACCATCTGGATTGCATTACAAGGGCACTCTGACAGCTCCTAATTAAAATTAATGGTCTGCCGTGCGCGTAACCGCACAGAATATGCCAAAAATGGGCGACTAACATTACATATGCCCTATCACATGAAGACTACTGAAAAAACAGCACCGCGACGACCAATCACTATTCAGATAATAAAATAGCACACTGAAAATGCACGAGCAAAGAAAAATGTATCCAGCACGAACGAGAAACCCGCTACAATACGGCTCGCAGCTCCTCCCCACTTCGTGGTGACGTCGCCGAGCCCGTAAAAAGCGCTACAACGTGGACACCACTGTCCACATCATAAGGCTATTGTTCCTCACACCCTCTGTGTTGTCTGCCCTTGTCCCTCTGGGATGCCTCCCGCCAGTACTGGCCACGTGATATATAACTTTTTTTTTTTCTTCAGCCATGCGGCACAGTGGCATCCTGCTGTACAACATGGCTAAAAACAATGACAAAGGCAAAACTTGCATAGGATCCACACAGTAGAGCAGAACACGCCTATTAACCAGTCAAAGTCAATGACAAAAGAGGTTTAAAGTGTCACTCAGTGTAAACTGTGACATTCCAACAAGTAACATTTTATCTTAAATTGGCAGTACCCCAACAAGTAAACTATTTGAACAGGACATAGCGATCCAGGTGGCCCAAATAGGAAGGAAGGCGAGTCAGAACGTCACTATAACTTAAAGAAAACACAGCGACCACATCCACCTAGGGAGCATTCAGTTTCTTAGGGTGGAAGACATTCTTGTGCTGACAGACACATCAGGACCCTAATAAGCCAATACATCAGCGACATTAAAGAGGTTTAAGAAGGAAAAACTTTTTTTTTTTTTTTTTTACATTGATGGCTAACATGGGACCAAATGGGCTTTATGTTTTAATGGAAGGGACATTAGTTAATGTGGAGAGCTGTACATATGTTAACACTAAGGGCCTAATTACGAATTTGGCAGTTTTGGAGTGGGGCTACCATACTGCCGCCCCGCTCCAAGACCACCAAAGCCTTACTGACACTGTCTGCCAGATTGCGACTTTTTTAGTCTCCGACAGGCAGTTCTTTGGCGCGGACTATGAAAACGGCACTACAATGAGTGCGTCAAAGGCAGATCCTGCATGGCATAAACTGGTGCAGTCCATGCCGTGCAGGAGCTGGTCTGCATGCACACGGGGGCACAATAGGTGCCCCCCCTGCATGCGCCCCATGGCCCTGAAACAACAGGGGGCCCTCTAAGGTCCCCTTTGTTTCCTCTCCATCACAGCTTTCATGGCGGGTTCACCGCCATGAAAACCGCGGCGGAGAGCAAACTTATAATATGCTTGGCGGTGCCGCAGCAGAACCGCTAAGCACATTGCAGGCTCAAGTCTGCCACAACACCGCCAGGGATCTCTGATCCCTGGCAGTTGCGGCAGTCCCATGGCGGTCCGACCACCCAACTTGTAATAGGGCGGTCGGACTGCTGGTGCCCACACCACCACTGTGGATACGGGTGGTCCATCGGTCAGCCTTAGTCATAATTAGGCTCTACACATTTTGGAACACTAGGAAAGGCATTGCTTTTCACTTCCAGAGACTTTTAAAATGGGTCTTTCAGAGAGCAGTAAGTCCATAATGGTGTAATCAGAGACTTACCCCCAAATTCATGAAGCAACCATTCTGCGAATTCCTAATAGCGAAAAATACCGAATCGCTATTTAGAATTCGCAGAATGGGATGCATCATCAAAATCGGAAATAAAGTGCGATTCGCAATCGCCGTCTGCGATTTCCCTCAAATCGCTATTAATTTCCAGAAACGCCTGCTTCCCAACCCAAAATTGCAATTTCCGCAATTACCGAAATCGCAAATAGCGTTCTCGCAGATTGCGAGATCGCAAAAACGGGAAGTCTCATTTTGAGCACAATGATGACATCACAACCAGGAAGTAGGTAGCTCCATGACTCATTTGGAACACAGAGCTGGATTGAGGAGGAGGCACAGCACTGAGCTCCAGGAGACACACCCTGCAGACCCAAGACAGGACACACATTGCAACCACAATGTCCCAGGATGCAGCAGGAGGCAGTGAAACTGGCAGGAAGAGGAAAATCAAGTTCTCAGAACAAGAGTTGGAGTACTTGATTGAGGGGGTCAGTAAGGACCATGACAAGCTTTTCGGAAAGCTTTCCAGGAAGGTGGCTGAGGCTGACAAAAGGCGCATCTGGCTGAGCATCAGGGCGAAGGTCAACGCCGTAGGAGTGACCCAGCGGTCAATTGATGACCTCAAGAAGAGGTGGTATGACCTCAGAGGTCGTGCCAAAGAACGCATTGCGGAGAGGCTGGGGGAGAGAGCGGCCACGGGAGGAGGAGAGTCCACAGTTGCGGCTAACACACCACTGGAGGACTTGGTAGAGGACACCATCAACCCTGCAGCCTGCTTGGGGATCACTCAGCTGGACACCTCCCGAGACACACACCAATCACAAGGTAAGAACAATGCAAGTGCGACCCCGTACCCTTACAATGCCCATGCCTCCATAGCCAGCCATTTGGTAAACCCAGTAATGCAGACCCTGCCCATCACAAATGCCCAATTGCATTGTGGGACCTGTAGTGTGACAATGTGCCCTGATAGCCACACACATTCAGAACATTCAAGTGAAACATACCCCTAAAGCCAGTCAGGGGATGCAAGTCTGCATGCATGTTGCTACATCCCAGGTGCCAGAATCATACCATTAATCATGCATTCATTCACATCACAGGTGCCGCAGATGCAGAGACCACAGACAGCGATGCACTCCATATTGCGGAGACTCCGGACGAGATGGAGGGAGATAGCCAGACAGCCCCAGCACCTGAACCGTCACACGCACCTGCACCAGTAACAGCACCTTCACAAATGCGCAGGGCCACCCCTGCAGACACAGGAGCAGTTCCACCACCCCAGGCCTCACACATGGCAGTAGATTAGACCCCACCACCACCCAGGAGGCAGACACGCCGCACAGCCACTGTGCGGTCCCATGCAAGCGGCCGGATGAGGCAGCAGTGCATCCTGAATACACGACCAGACAGGGAGCAACAGGCCCAAAATCTAGGGCTTGGAATAGAGTCCCGGATGCTAGCTGTGCACCGCAAGCAGGCACAGCACATGGCAGCCATGCAGCTGCAGTTATACAAAACTGCACGCAATATTAATCAGCTGACAGAAAGTGTGCAGGAGCTGACGGCTGCAGTGAAGCAAAATAACCAACTGATGGTGTCGCAGCAGGACATCACCCGCTGACGCCACCGCCAACTGCTGACCAGGCTGTCTGCATATACCCGGTCAAACCACATCATAGGGAACGCAACATCACAACTTTCCCGCAGGTCGCTGGCCATGCAGCTACAAATGGTGCAATGCTGCCAAGATGTAGCAAGGGCCTTGGAGCAGGTTACCACCGCTGTTTAAAATCAACGGGTGTGCGGCCATGACCATGCAAGGGGGGGGGGGGGGTGATGATGCCAGTGAGGGCACATCGAGCCTGAGCAGCCTGTCTATGCAGGTGCAACCAGAAAAGCGCCGCAGTACCAGGCCCAGTGCTGCATCCAGGCCGGACACTCCTGACGTGGAGTCGGCTAGGCGACAGGGTGCGTCTGGCAGGAGGCGCCAGTGACTGAGTAAACATTTACAGCAGTGCCATGGTGATGAAACCACGCACGCCAGCCCTGGACACAAGTGCCTGTATGATGCAATACAGTTGTAATTTTTTTGATGAATCAAACCACATCTACAGCTTGTAGAACATAAAAAATAATTTTATTTTGTTGCAGGGTTTCTGTACTTACACAGAACTGTGCACAGAGGAGTGGAACCTCGGCAAATTAGGGTGTCCCAAAACTTACCTTAGCAACCAACTCACCCCTTACCGAGCTAGCTACAGTGTCTCATTGGACATATCAAACTCCCAATGTTTAGACAAACCAGAACATGAACTTACAGTACCTCAGGGTACGTGGAACTCATGAACACTCTTTCGTTATATTATCATTACAAACCAGAACATGGAGTAAAGAAGACACATGTGCATTTGAAATGTTTATTTACTAATGCCGTCTTCTCAGGCGCAGTATCTTAGATAATACAAGTATACTTATTATCAGTAGCAAAATTATCAGCATAGTTACTAAGACATAAAAAGCGAATGGTGACAGCATGTTAACATGCTGTAATGAATAAGAGTCAACAACACTTATATCTCACCCTCCCTAACACATATATTATATTATTAGCTAAGAAGGTCTCTTTGGGTTGTTTTAGGGCGGGCCCATACCTTAGTGTCCTAGCATGAAGGAATCACATCAGCATACACCAGCTCTCTCTGCATGTGCACCGCATCAAGTGTTTTAACAATTCTCGTGCAAAGCAATATCAATCCCGCCTCAAGCCCAAGTTGGCAAAGGCTGCACTTGTGTTATGACTATGAAGGCGTGGAGATCAGACCTCATAACAATTCCATATCGTGTTGCTCCTGAAACTTCAGCACTCTCCGTGCAGACATGGTTTAACAAACAAAACTGATATCAGAGCAATAACATATTATTCTCACATACACCACGGCAAACCACTAGGTTGAAAGCTAAGTCAACAATTAAGGGTCGTGTGCAGAAGTTGCAAGAAAGGAAAAATGGCGTTTAAATCTCAAATGTACCTATGCTAACTTAACACGATATAAGGATTTATAGGAGCTATACAACACCCCCCATGATCCGAGAACGGACTAAATAAGATAACAGAAGTGCCATCACATGAGAGCAGAATCCAATTATAAACGAGCATGAATAAAAATTCAATTATAAAAACTAATGCTAAAAAATAGCCCACAAGTATAATGTGGCTCAAGCCAATAGGCAAGCAAAAAAAAAATGTCTTGACCAAAAGTCAATAAAATCAAGGAAATGCTATCAATCAGCATGTCAATTTGAGGCAGTGTCTATGATAAGACTGTATATGAAAAGTAACCTGCAACAGCCTCCAGGAGGAAGTCACTGTCCTCATCCGAAAACAGTTCAGCCATCCAATTTAAAAGATGAAAGGAACATACGTGATCTTCCAGCACCGGATCCTCTATAACCATCAGAGGACAGCTCGGTGGGTTTTCAAGAAAACTTTGTTCCAAGAAATTTTGCGCTGCCGACAACACATCCCAGGGACCCATTAGTCCATGTGCCACCGCCAAGGCCATAATCCTTTCGTCAGAACAAACCAACTCGTGAGCAATGATAGGACTCATCAGTTGATCAAAATCGACGTCAGAAGATATTGGTCCGCAGAGACACAAATCAATGGCCCAAAGGAAATCACAGGTCAGGCAGCGAAATACAGGCTGGACACAGGTGAAATAGGAGAACCGAAAAGATAATCCAAACGCCGTGCTTAGAGTCGCCAACGGCAGTGTGCCATAATAATCAAGCATGCGGATGCGAAACCGCGTCAGTAGCAGCTGTGCGTGGTCTTGCACAGGAAGGGCATCCATATTTAAAAAGGCAGAAAACCACCAATGCGCCAGCCGCTAATGCAAGTAAAAACGGGAACCCTCCAAATAAGGACGAAAAAATAGAATGGAAGAAGGCAGGGATGACTCCAAAAATCTTCTCAAAGGAAGTCACGAGACCACCGCTAACAACTTTAAAAAAATGTGCTAGGCCCGTTGTGGAGGATGCGTTAAAGATAGAACGGACCATGGCTCCGAAATGCAAAGGCAAATCAGTGTTTAAAAGAGCCTGAACCTCCGTACGGGTGTTAGCAATGTGAAGCACGAAAGTTTCACGGGCCGAGCTCAAGGCCACCTCTTTCTGGGACAATAGAGCTCTTATTCTAGCCATGCCGCTGAATTCTGCTCCCAAGGTCGGTATCTGTGGCCAAATGGAAGACTCCCTATGTTCACGTGTGGGAGGATAAAGAACATTTCTGCAGCAAATAACTCGCTCACTTACTGTTACTATGAAAGCTATACCTTTAATTAAACCACAACAGTTTTCATTATTGAGCATTAAATAACTACCATTCTCTAACAATTTAAACGTGGGGATGATAGCAGGAACTGGCGTGCCCTGTAAAACGCAAGCCATATTCGGTCGGTCCTTGTTACATGAACCGTGTAACTGTATGTGTCTGCACATTAAAGAATGATCTGGCGTCTCAGTACACTCATCCCCTGTTAGATAAACTTCTTGTTCATCCTTGAAACATCTGTATGTGTATGGGAGTGACCAGACCTCATGAAGAAAACCGCTACCTAAGGGTTCAAAACGACCTATTGGCACATATTTCATACAATTTGAAAACTTATATAAAGCAAAAGGCAGTGTTATTAAACCGTGGATAAGCCACGTAGCAGCAGTGGCTTCTGCCACAGAAAAAGGTAAAGATTCCAACCTTTCAATATGTAGCATAGAAAATGAAGCATCACGCATTGAAAGCAAGCGTTGTTTGTCTGTCAAATTAAACGGTGCAAATAAAGAGGAAACGTTCATGTATCCCCAGGGAACTTTACCCATTTTCAGAGTCTGAAGTGTCCATGCAAACTGCATGATTGACCGTAATTGATTTTGACCATGGTATAATACTGACACTTCATCATGCACAATATCAACAACAGACGACACAATATTATCTAATGTGTAAATTCTAGAGGAAAGCACGTTAATGCTATTGTCAACAACTGCAAGCACTTTCTCAAGATTCGCCTGATCAATAGCCCTAAGGCGTGAAGCAGCCTCAATCTGTGACAGTTTCCAAATTTCATTGTAAACCCCATATAACCACCTTTTCGACCTGCCACTAGCTGGGCCTTTAATGAAATCATTCAAATCCACGTCTGCATTCAGTTTGGAAAGGTGATACTTAACCGCAGATAAAGTTGAATGTTTCAGCCAAGCTTGACACAACTTGCCCACAGAGTAAGAGGTGACAGTATGACTCAAATCAAACCGGGGATCAGATCTAACAGTCCTAAAACCGTCAGTTATATTTAAAAATCTTTTTTGGCAAGAATCAGCACTACGGTGCCAAAGCAGCCAACCCTTAGGATTCATACTGGAAATGTTAAAGGAGGAATTAAGAAGCAGAGCCTGTATATCTTTAATGGACAATTGAGTAAAATTACTCCAATCCTCATATTCCTCCAACTCCGGGAAAGACGGGGTGTTTAACCTTTTAGATGTAGCCAATCCAAAGCATGTGGTCTGGGAAATGGTTTCATTTAAAAACAACATATGATTCGGGATGAGACATGCACGGTGCAAAGCCTCAGTGCCTCGTACCTGCCAGGCCCTTGAACCCCAAACCGATTTAAGGTCTATTGTTTCCTTCCATAAATCATAGCCCCCAGTAACCAATTGATCTAGGAAGGCCTTTGAATACAACAATTTTGTATCGGTAAGTCTAACCTTGGACAGTGGCTGTTTGTGAAATTTAAAATAAAAGGACTCGGGATTGGTCTGGTTGAAGTCAGTGAAATAAGTATACTTTTTAAGAAACGTTTCCGAACTCCCTTGTGTAGGTGCCGGGCAATGTTCCCACTGAGTAAAATTAACAGCATCCCTTCGGGAAGATGTCTTGTGTAAGAAGTGATTGCCATAATGTTGGTAACAGAACAATTCACCATAATTAGCAGATTCCAAATATAAATCCTCAGCATCAAAAGCAGCATAGTATTTTAAATCAGAAAACAAACTTTCCACAGCATTAACATCCCAATCATCAGAACGAATGTTTTGTTTCACCACATCCCCCATATTAACTCTCAGTACATTAGGAACATTAACGACTTCCGTTGGGCCATGAATCTGAAAACGAACTGCATCCCACGCGATTCCATCCAGAACAGGCCATGCTGTGATGTTAACCAAAGTCAAGTCTCTTTTTAATCTGTGTGTAGAATGTGAAGAGGAAAGTGGGGCCAAAGTTCCATTTAAATGAGTAATGCAAGTTCTCTCCTCGACATAGTGTCCATTCATAATCCGAAAAAAATAAAACACAAAACCAATTGACATAAAAAGGTAAACCGAAAAAAGGACCAGCCAAATGTATATCCAAGGAGGTATCAAAAAATGTTTTTTAAACAGGCTAGCATATACTGCAATTTGAGAGGGTTTTTTCGAGGCAAGGGAAGCAGAGTCAAAAGAAAATCTGGATTCCGTGGCTAAACGAGCTTGCAGGTCAGGCATGGACAAATCAGTGGGGTATGTATAGTCCAATTCATCAACGTTAGTTCCGGGTAAATTATTTAATAATGGACTGGAAACAGCAGGTAATTCGATGGCCACTTCAGGTTCAATATTAGAAGCAGTGGGCATAATTGAATTTCTCACAATGGAAGGACAGGAAACAGCTGGTGTCATGCTAAGAAGAATCGGCCACTCTGTGTATCTTGACATTGTCAATAGAAATAAACCTGTTTTCCTTACGACCTGGAAGTGGTGGTAAAATGACTGTTCTTGTGCCCTTCACTCCAAGCACTGGGACCGGAGCTCGATAGGAGGGACCAAACTCTTTCTTGTTGTCGATCTTCTCTCGAACCAGTTCTCCAACTTGGGGTAGCCAGCCAACTACCGGGATCTGCAACGCATCATCCGATGTGGAGGGCAAATGTTCCTTTGCAAGACTGTCTCTGGTCTTTTGTAGATTCTGTAAAACATTGCAATGTTCATCTGCGTCAAAGGAAGTGGCGCGAACCACAGAGTCTAGACCGTCAAGGTCAGGGACGTACATCTTGATGCCAAAGAGCATTTCGTATGGGGTCCGCCCACCCAGAGACCTTCTAGGGAGATTATTAAGAGCACGCTGCACGCCATAGAGGTGAGCCAGCCAGTTTCTGCCAGTGCCTATAACTCGGGCTGTCAAAGATTGCTTTAAATCACGGTTCATTCGTTCAACTACACTATTACCCTCAGGTCTGTAGGGTGACGAAAACTTGACTTGGACCCCCATCGAAGTCATGGCATCCTTATACGCCTTAGAGGCGAAAGCCGGACCCTGATCCGAATGGAAGGTACCACAGGCAAAAATCCCTATAAAGATACGCAAATCTCTAATGACAGTCCGTGAATCAGCGCTGCGATGTGGCCATACCCACACAAAGCGTGTGCATGAGTCAACTGCTACTAAGATGTACTTATACGCAGTATCAGATGAAAAAGGACCGCAGTGATCTAAATAAACACAGCCTAGCGGTTTATTAGAAATGTACAACTGAGTCTGTGGCGGACGCGTAGCAGTTGAAGGTTTAATCTGCTGGCATATGTCACAAAGAAGGACATAATCACGCGTCTGTTTGTACAGTCCCCGCCACCAGAAACGTAGTTGTAATTGAGTTACAGTGGCTGAGACGCCCGCATACGCAGACGCCACACCTTCATGAGCCGCTGTAATCAAGTCTGCTCTGCGATCCGAGTTGGGAATCAGCCGTTCCCCAACATCAGGAATTGTCACAAAAGGAACCTTTTCGGACTTAAGTGGTATTTATACTTCGAAGGGAATCCCGCAGGATGTTTACTTCCCTTCTCAGAGGCAGCAATCGCTGCCAAGATGTCGCTATCAATCTTGGTTTTAGACCTAGTAACTGCTGCAACTAAGTATGTAGATACTGCTGA
The DNA here is from genome assembly GCF_964261635.1 of Lissotriton helveticus. Classification (NCBI taxonomy): domain Eukaryota; kingdom Metazoa; phylum Chordata; class Amphibia; order Caudata; family Salamandridae; genus Lissotriton; species Lissotriton helveticus. The sequence continues at coordinate 1,398,344,447 of NC_136067.1, forward strand.
TTTCGCTGCTTCATCAGCAAGCGAGTTGCCAACAGCGTGAACTCCTACGCGCTGATGACCGAGAGTATGAATAACAAAAACGAGTGGCAACTTAGCCTTAAGCTCTGCCACTCGAACCCAGATCATTTTATGTTTTATTGTGCTACCCTTGGAATCATGAAAATCATTTTGAATCCAAAAGAACAAGTTTTCATTGTAAGACTGGACACAGTAGTAAGAATCACTTACAATTAGAGTAGTAACACTTGGATCTGCGTACTCCAAAGCTAGTAAGAGAGCACGAAGCTCCGCCAATTGTGCGGTGCAATCGCCCAGGGGCAACGTGTGCACTTCCCTGGAAACGAACTCATCATTCAACATAGCACCGACCACAATGGCGCATGCGGAAACGTAGGCATGTTTAGAGCCATGCGCAACCTGCGCCGACCCATCAGTGTAAATGATGCAATGGAAGTCCTCCAAAGGTCGCATAGCCAGAGGAGCAGGATGAACGAATTCATACTGCAAGTACTCTTGCGACCGTAAGGAGGCGTCAAAAATAAACATGACATCCGTGGATGACAATGACGCAGCCCACTGAATCCACCGAGGGTGCAAAGCTTTCGAATTCGGTACACTGGCTTTCGTGACTGCCTCCAAGTGAGGACAGGGTGTTACCACCAGCATGCGTTTCCCTTGAGACAGTGCTCGTTCTTTTAGAATTGCCATCTGTACAGCAGTTAAAACCTTTTCCACTGTGGCAAACCGCATCTCAGCCGAAGTGTACAAGTGTGACTTGTAAGCAATAGGTACTGTGTCACCTTCATTAAAAGTGAGGTATGTGAAACCCACCGTCCCAGGAATTATTCTTATTACCAGGTTGGTGTGGTTATCACGAGTCAGTAAATATTTAGAAGCGAGCAGATCAGCCTGCAAGGATTGCAAAATGGCTGAATGCTCAGGCAGCCAGCATGATTTTGAGAAAGTTGGTTGTATCAAAGCATACAAAGGCTTGATACGCTGGGCATATTCCGGAATGTAAGTTCTGCCGAAATTCAAAAAGCCCAGTAAAGATTGTAATTTTTTCAGTGTTGTTGGAGCGCGCAATTGTGCGCACTTCTCTAAGAAGTGAGGAGCCAAACCTCTACCTTCATTGTTGAGCTCATAGCCCAAAAACAACACTGTGTGTTCAGCAATGTGCGATTTTGCAAAGTTAAATTTGTAACCCATGTCAGCGAAGTTGCAAATAACAGAATTTACACGACACAGATGCTCCCAAATATCGTCGTCTGTGAGATATATGTCATCCACATACGAAAAAGCATCAGGGTCGAGTGCCTCCAGAATAGAGACAATTCGAGCGGTAAATATACCAGGACTATTCTTGTAGCCCATTGGAAGACGCCGGAATTGCTTTTGGACTCCAGCGCTCGTAAAACTGGTCCATTGGGAGCTAAAGCTGTCCAATCTGTGGGCATAAAAACCATTGGATATGTCAAGCGTTGTCTTGAAACGCTTACGCACGAGACTATCCACTAGGGCAGAGCCGTGGGTATTCTGTACAGCACAGTTACGGCAATGCGAGTTTAAATGCCGGTAATCCAAAACCAAACGATATGATCCGTCAGGTTTGTTCACAGTAAAAAGGGGATTATTCATCGGTGACACACACGTTTCAATAACTCCCTGATATTCCAATTGTTCAAGGATTTCCGCGACGGAAGATTTAGCTTCACGGCGAATGGGATATTGAGGTTGAGGCTGCGGCTGAGACCGCAACGGAATTTCGTGGCAAGGCGACAATTTGTCCCAACCACATTGGTTGCGGTAGAGAGCCGGTGCAAGAGCCCGAGCCCACTCTTCTGCAAAATGCTGCGCATGCTCAGTTGAGACAGTGTGCGCGAAACTGGGAAGGATTACCTCCTCCCCTCGCGGCGCTGCGAGCACAAAAGGTGGGGGCCAGTCAGCCTCGGAAAGCAAAATATCATATGTAGAAGACAGATTCTCCCAAAATACACCTTTAACGGTACGCTGTATGTCACCTTCAATTAACAGGACAATTTCATATAGTCTTTCAGGGGGAGCAAGTCTCGTATCCGCTGTTTCTATCACAACGTAGACATCAGTCGCTGTCACCCTCAGTAGTGGACGCAGCGCCTCTCTGACTATGGTTATCTCCGCCGCGCTGTCCAGCAAGGTCAGAGCCCACGTCAGATTCCGAAGCCGCGTTCTCACTATCTGTGGCATATCGATGCGCTGTTAAGGCTGCGACTTTCTTTTTCGCAAACTGCGGACGCCTAGGCGTAGAATCCTCCTGCTTCACTGCGCCGTCCGTCTGGCGGGACTGACCACGTCCTTGTTGGCCACCACGTCCACCCCCTCCTCCTCCACCGGTCTTCGGGGCCGATGTGTCCTGAAAGGAACGAGGAGAGCGTTGATCAGAACCCTGAAAACGATCAGGTGACTTAATCATCGCGCGATCGCGCAAATCATAAACTTTTTCAGTCGGCGCAGGTGCTTGTACTGCAGGAAAAGAATCCTGAGTCTGTGTATTCTTCCTCCCCTGTGTCTGTTTCTTAGGCCAATTTTGTTTTTTAGACTTGGGCTGGACATCTGTCACTGCAGATTGTCCTTGAGGTTGTTTTTTGTCCTTCACTGGAAAATATTTCAGACCTCTACTTGTGCGGCCAATTGTCTTATAAGCGGCCACCACAATCTTTGCTAACTGGCGGGGTTTGTCGGCATCGGGCAGAGCAGCCAAAGCATTCGACACCTGAAAGTTAACTGCATCTCCTTTAACATTGGAGAGAATGAGATCACTTACAATCTCAAAAGAACCACACAGGCGCATACCCAATTCAACCGCTGCCTCTGGACCGTGATCATTCTGAACACGTCTAATGATTTCAGGCAGGGCATTCATAGACGGGGTGCCGAAGCACCTCGTATAAACTGCCGCAAATGTTTTTCCCCAGCTTTCACAGTCAGCAAGTTCAGGAGTTATATCCTTCGGTAGAGTAATCGTTAACATTCTATGTTTATCAGCAGGAGTAGAATTCGGAAAAACCGCCTCCAGTTGATCAAACTTCTCTGCTAGCCAGAATGGGAAGTCATCGTTGTCAACTGGACGCGCACCAAAAACCGAATTAACCATCACTGGATTGAGACGCATTCCGCCTCGTTCCATGGGAGCGGCCGCACCCCCCTGGGGACCACCAGGAAGATGTCGACCGATGTATTGCACTAAAGCACGAATCACGGAAATGGAAACAACATGTAGCCTGCGTATTTCTGCTAGAGTACAAGCCCCGTGATTCGGGTGCGGGGTAAAGCCACCCAACGCAGGCCAATTTGTACCTGGAATTGAGAGTGGACCTAACCTCGCAGCGGACAAAGAGTGGGGGAGGGCGCCATCAAACCAAACTCGATGCTGCCAATGATCAATAGGTATTTCCAATGCCCTGTACGGCGTATATACAGCCGGGACATCCGAGGCGGTGTAGGAGTGGAACAAACCAGAATTAGCGTCCACAGCCGGAAACGTAACCCAAGAGTAAAACAACTCGTAAGGAAACGCCGGATCTGCACATACCACGAAAATCACTGTCTACTGGGACCTGGTACGTCTGAAGATGGTTGCGTACCGCTACGCGACTATGCTGCGCAATAGCCACCGCCGCCATGACAACACTGGAAACAAGAACACACAAAGAATACTTTGTAGCACAACTGGGTAGTAATTCAAAGAAACCGTTTAAGAAAGAATCAAGCTTGAATAAAGACCTATTTCAAAAAATAGGTAGGTTTCACCGACACCCCGTTCTCCGGAAACGAATGTGAAGGGGTTAAGGCATGAACGATAAACTACTCGAGTGTCATGATATAAGACCACCGAAACCGTTGGGCGCCATGTTGCAGGGTTTCTGTACTCACACAGAACTGTGCACAGAGGAGTGGAACCTCGGCAAATTAGGGTGTCCCAAAACTTACCTTAGCAACCAACTCACCCCTTACCGAGCTAGCTACAGTGTCTCATTGGACATATCAAACTCCCAATGTTTAGACAAACCAGAACATGAACTTACAGTACCTCAGGGTACGTGGAACTCATGAACACTCTTTCGTTATATTATCATTACAAACCAGAACATGGAGTAAAGAAGACACATGTGCATTTGAAATGTTTATTTACTAATGCCGTCTTCTCAGGCGCAGTATCTTAGATAATACAAGTATACTTATTATCAGTAGCAAAATTATCAGCATAGTTACTAAGACATAAAAAGCGAATGGTGACAGCATGTTAACATGCTGTAATGAATAAGAGTCAACAACACTTATATCTCACCCTCCCTAACACATATATTATATTATTAGCTAAGAAGGTCTCTTTGGGTTGTTTTAGGGCGGGCCCATACCTTAGTGTCCTAGCATGAAGGAATCACATCAGCATACACCAGCTCTCTCTGCATGTGCACCGCATCAAGTGTTTTAACAATTCTCGTGCAAAGCAATATCAATCCCGCCTCAAGCCCAAGTTGGCAAAGGCTGCACTTGTGTTATGACTATGAAGGCGTGGAGATCAGACCTCATAACAATTCCATATCGTGTTGCTCCTGAAACTTCAGCACTCTCCGTGCAGACATGGTTTAACAAACAAAACTGATATCAGAGCAATAACATATTATTCTCACATACACCACGGCAAACCACTAGGTTGAAAGCTAAGTCAACAATTAAGGGTCGTGTGCAGAAGTTGCAAGAAAGGAAAAATGGCGTTTAAATCTCAAATGTACCTATGCTAACTTAACACGATATAAGGATTTATAGGAGCTATACAACAATTTTGTACACAAAACTTACTCATGTCATTAATTCATGTGGCATGCATGAGTGCTGTGTTGTGTGAGGGGTATGGGTGCACTAGAAGTAGTTTGTTGTGATTTAGTTACGGCGCCTGTGTCCTTCAGCAGGATTCTCCCCGCGTGCATGATGCACATGTGCAGGTGGCCGGTTTTCCCCCTCAGACTCACTACCAGACACCTCCACAGGTATCCACCGCTTGGTGTCAATATTGTGGAGTATGGCACACAAGGCGACAATGCGGCAGCAGACCTCAGGCTGGTATTTGAGGGCACCGTCAGTCTTGTGGAGGATGCGGAAGCGACTCTTTAACATGCCAAACGTCCGCTCAATAACATTTCCTGTGTGTATGTGCGCAGCATTGTAACGCCGTTCCTGTGGTGTAGCAGGGTTGAGGTATGGGGTGAGGAGGTATTCACAGAGGCCGTAGGCCCTGTCACCTGAAGGATAGGAGCAGAGGGTCAGTGCCTGTTATGCGCAGCAACATGGTCTTGACATACTGTATGTGGGCATGTGTACTTACCTAGGAGATGAATGTAAACAACAAGGACCCCCTGAATAGTAAATATATTTCAATTCCTAGGACAGGGAAACACAATATAAGTGAAAAATCAATCCTAGGCAATTTCCATCAGTCTATTGTATATAGCATAGAAAAACAGGGAAAAGGAAACAACGTGATTTCAGTAAATTACTGTATATATTTTTTAATCATATTTAAAATTACATGGAATTAAAAATTGTGTTAAAAACACAATGGGAATTCATAACAATTGAATCAATTACATAAAAATGAAAAAAGTGGCAATGTTATATTCTTATTATATCGACGCGCGTTTCGGTGTAATCAAAACGCCTTCTTCGGGAATAGCCACTGATAAACCTAAAAACAGTGATAAAAAAACATTTAATATACTCAGAATTCTACATCTATACATATAGTACATCTAGACAATTCATCAACACTAATCGTTAAACGAATATACAAAATATACATGTATTTATTCATCCCAGTTCTAATATTTAGGTACATATATCAAAAAACGTTGTTGTAATTCCCTGAAAAACAATATAATTCACATAGTCCTAAGAAACATAAATTCAAATATTCCTGGCATGTACAAGGAAACCTTAGTGCTCATCATAGCTAAATATATGCATAAGGACAAGAAATCGTTTAACGATTAGTGTTGATGAATTGTCTAGATGTACTATATGTATAGATGTAGAATTCTGAGTATATTAAATGTTTTTTTATCACTGTTTTTAGGTTTATCAGAGGCTATTACTGAAGAAGGGGTTTTGATTACGCCAAAACGCGCGTCGATATAATAAGAATATAACATTGCCACTTTTTTCATTTTTATGTAATTGATTCAATTGTTATGAATTTCCATTGTGTTTTTAACACAATTTTTATTCCATGTAATTTTAAATATGATTAAAAATATATACAGTAATTTACTGAAATCACGTTGTTTCCTTTTCCCTGTTTTTCTATGCTATATACAATAGACTAATGGAAATTGCCTAGGATTGATTTTTCACTCATCTTACCTATGAGATGTCCTTCGCCAAAATGACCCCTGGCCAAGCGGGTGTGTATGCCGCTGTGCTGGAAGATGAACGAATCATGCGTGCTCCCCGGGTATTGTGCCACAATGTCGGTGATGATGGTCTTTGCATTGCAGACTATCTGGATGTTGAGTGAGTGGTATGACTTGCGGTTCCGGTACATGTATTCGGTCTCAGCGGGTGGACAGATGTGGGTGCAGTTGATGCAGCCAATTACATGGGGGAACTGGGCGGTGTGATAGAAGTCCAGTTTTGTTTGTGTTAAGTCCTTTTGGGATGTTGGGAAGGAAATGTAGTGGTGGATCCGGCTCAGCATGGCGTCCAGGAAACTGTATGCAGCGTGACAGGGTACTCTGTGATATTCCCCCTGCATATGCGACTATCCCCTGGAAGCTTCCGGAGGCCAAGAGATGCAGGAAGCACAGGACCTGGACATGGGTAGGCACGGCGTTGGTCCTCCGTGTTGGGTGCTGCATCAGGGGGTCAAGGTCTCTGATGAGCTTCATTATCATTGCCCCATTTAGCCTGTATTTTGAGTAGATCTTCTCCTCAGTCTGGCCCAGGAGTTTCATGCGCAGCCGGTAAATGCGCTCCTGTATCCTGCGTCGGTTCTGGGCTGCAGCCTGGAGCCTCAGCCGCCTTGCCACGATGTAGAGACCTGGCATTGTGGTTTTCCTGCTGCCCCTACTGCGTCTCCTTAAGTGTGTTTGTTTGACCCTACACCTTTGTCTTGTTTACATTTTTTTTTCTTCCTATTGGACCTCATGGTTACCACCTGGTTTAGCTTCTCCTTAAATTGCGACTCCTTATTAGCGGTTTTTGGCTTTTTCGTTAGTTGCGATGTATGATGAATTTCAATTGCGATTTAAGTAGCGAATTCGCAAATTTTTTTTGCAAAATCACAAAAAAGAAATCGCAGAATATGTGGGAAATCGCTGTTACGGAATCGCAATGTGGGTTGGCTATTGGTTTTGCGATTCTTTATTTAGCGAATTCGCTATTTTCTGCTTTTGTAGTTGATGAATTGCGGGAGCGGAAATTGCAATCGCTGTTTCGCAGCTATTGCGATCGCTATTTCGCTTGATGAATCTACCTGTTAGTTCCTGAATCAATTTTTCCAAACATATAGTAACCAGAATTTTCAGTGAGGCAGGTTGACTGATGTGTTGCCTGTGTGTTTGGCTTGACAGTCAGATAAAAAACAAATTAATTGAGAATTATCTTGCCTCTACTATCTGTGTATTAAAAATGCAGTTCTAAAGAAATGATACATAACAAATTTGAAAAGCATTACATTTGTGTCCAGGCGGGGAAATGTGACTTTTAGGCAATTAGCTGGTTGGTGCAGGAAGAAGAAAGTAGGCTATAGGCTACATGTGCCAGTGGGTGTACATATTTGTGTGCATCAACATGTCAAAAAATCTGTTGTTTCCAACTCTTCACTGATGATTTTTTTTTCTCACTATAGGAGTGGACTCCGAGCGCACGTTTGACTTTCACAGCAGGAAACTAAACCACACAATAGCTGGAGCCTTTAAGGTCAGTGGTTTGATCAACTACTTGCATTTTACTACCAAGTCTTAATAGCAATGGCATATCATGCATCAATAGTTATTTTGGAGTAATCCGCATAAAAAGCAAGATAAATATTTATTTAAAAATTCAGAAAAAAAATTAAGATACAAATTTAGTTACGATATCAAAGTTACCTAGTATTGTATCAACCGCCCCGTGGCCAAGCATGTGCTTTAATTGATCACTTCTAAATAGATGTTTTGCATAGCTTGATTGTTATTGCAATGTGAATGTCAAGTGCATGTTATGGGACATCTACCCCTGCTGTGAGAGCACGGCTGCATGAGAAGTTTGTATCATTATTTTAATTTTGCCCAGTTAGCACGCCAATTTGGCAATTTGTTCTGTGATGTGGCCTATGGGCCCACCAAGTATACCCATTGTAGCAAAATGGAACTACTGTCCATGTCTTGGGTTGTTGATGTTCAACGGTACTGAGGAAAACAAAAAGCGATGGATGGATTACTTGAATTAATCTCAGCTACTGATAATTTCTCTGGGCTGTAATCCAGTATATCTTCTTTTGCCTACCTTGTCACCTTCCACAGGAAACAGTCATGTGCAAATTAGACTTGGTCTTGCTCTAATATGAACAGTCCAAGTCGGAACTACAAGACCAGTTCTCTTCTGAACGGGAACACTAGCACCCCTAAACCGGTTAAAGCCTCTTTAGAAGGGGGCAGCTTGAGTCCTATGACACAGTGAATACGGGCCTCACTTCTGGGCATACTCGTCGCATTTAGGGCATTGCACCAAGGAAAACAAAAGTGATGGGCGGATTGCTTAAATTAATTGCAGTCTCTGATAAGTCCTCTGGGTTCTAATCCAGTCAATCTTTTTTTACCAACCATGCCACCTGAGACAGTTGTGGTGGCAGTATACCAATTTTTGAGGATGATTAGACCTGGGTAGAGCTTTCGTCTCACTCAGAATAGTGCAGCTTACCAGCCCGCTCATGAAAAGGTCAGCTGATTATGTGTGTGTTGAGTGCATGTACATAGTGGATGTATGGTACATGTGTTTAGCACAGCTTCGTATGTAGTATAATTATGGTCGCTGTGACTAGTGGGATCCAATTTAGATGGCCCCTTGTTTAACATGACAAAGATGGTGGATGGATGCAACTTTCACAGACAGTGTAAGTTGTATTGCCTGCATTGCTGTGACTGGAGAGTGGAGACTCGGGTACCAACAATCGGAAGGATGGAGAGACAGGACTAGCTTTAGAAATTCTATTAGGACCTTTTAGCGAGAGATTGCAAATTGGATTTCCTTAGCACTGCCGTTTGGTGGATGGTAGGGGAGAATTAATTAGTTAGTATATTCTGGGTCAAAATTGGGAAAGTTACAAGGTAGCCTGTTCTTCTATCTGTACCAGATTACCACTTTTTTATTGTTATTCTTTCATTAAGTGTATCATCACTGGATACATCAATATTACTATCATTATGTTTAGCCCCATCACAATTATTAACATATCACTACATTAATTTACGTCCCATACCCCAACAGCAAGTATCAGTCATCGTAACTTCTAAACAAACCAGAGTCACCTAAATCCAAGAGTCAATTATCCATCATAATATTAATATACAGCTAGCAAGTCAGTCCCACCTCCCAAATCAGCTCAAGCCAATAAACCTTTAAAGAACGTGAATACGCTACAAGTGGCCAGCAATGTAACTACTGACTTTGAGTCAGGGAGGACAGGTTTGATTGAGTAAGGCTAAATAGGATCGTAAAGGTTCTCAGATGGACTTAGGCCCTTTCGTTATAGATGGCATGCCCCGTACACTTGTACCATACCATAGCCACCCTTTGTTTGTCTGGTACTAATGCCAGTGCTGTGAATCATCCAATCAGTTTCAAACCTATTGCACGATGCTAAGCAGGGCTCTCCCTGGCTGGTTGCCCCGTCGTAGATCTGTCACTGTTGTCAGTTTATCAAAAACCTAGTCCCAGAACATGGTCACCGGGGTAGCAGCTATATCCAAGTGTACAAAAGAATCATGCAGGCAGCTACATCCAAACTAACCTCCCATACCCTCCTTTAATCGCAATGTAACCTCACCCCTGGCCTCGCCTATTATTGGATGCAGTCTAGCAACCCAGTGCGATTGTCACTCGATTGTATAATCAGTGTAAAGGAGCGTTTGTTCAGTATGTTTCAAACTAAAATATGCGAACTGTCCAATACTTAGACTTGCTTTCCTTATTTTAAATGCTGCAGGGTTGGAAATGTATCATGTCTATATAGGGCTATATAGGTGGCATAACTGATACATTCCGGCTCTTTCCAAAGATTCAGTCAATACTTTATTGGAATTCGGAGTAATATTAATGTGTAGAAGGGCAATTGTTGTGAATCAATCATTTCAATGTTATGACCTATTCTCTGCCACACCCAATATGTCATACCCACTGTGAATAATTCCTTGCGTGATCTCGGTCCCTTCGGTAACTGCATGCCTAGCGTGCCCTCACTCAACTGCTGCTCTTCTAGTATCGAATGCAGACTTTCCTGGAACTGGTGGAAATTAGTGTCTGATGAAGTTCCCCTGTGCCACTATGTAGTATGATTCTACTACAGGAATATCAAACATATGGCAGATTATGGATCTCAGAACATATGCTTTCCTGTCTGGCACGCCCCCCCTCCCTATATCATCCTAGGAAAATGTGATCTCAGTGTGGTGAAGAAGCTCTTGTTGAGGATGATGGGGATATTTATTAAGAGATACTAGAATTTAGGAAGAACTCTCATTTTAATGAGTGAGATCCTACCAACAATAGAAAGTGGAAGCGTTATCCTCATATCTACATTTTGCATGTGTTTATGCATAGTTGGGCTGTACTTGGAGCGAATTGTAGCCTCACAGTTTCTGTGGACCAATATTACTACACATTTCACAGATTTCTCACACCAGAACAAAAGGAACTCCAGATCTGGTTTCGTTTTATTTTTCACCGAGGGAGAATTTCTGACTTATGCCAGTTTATTGAGGGGGGACTTTGTTGATTACCTGAAACCAACGCCGGTCGTGCTCTGAGCTTCTCTTGCCAGCACCTGACACGCCGCATGTGCTATCTTTCCAACTCCTGGTGGGCAGGGCTCAATAATCCTGTGCAGCGAATCTTTTGTCACCACGCACACTCTGGGGAGCACTACTGCCCCCAGAGTGCATCGCACCAGTCAGCAGCTGCTGTGAGTGAGGGGGTGGCGGGGCTAAAGCGCTTATAGCGCAGCCTCTCAACCCGCGGCGCGGGTTGGAGCCGGGACGGAGCCCGGACGAAGCCCAGACCAAGGCCGGGCCCGTCTGAGCCCGTCCGAAACTGTACGAGCCTGGGCTGGGCCACCCCAAAATAGTGAGTACCACTCCATTGTTATTTGCCCTTCCTGGACTTTATTTGAACTGGGGATCCTGGACTACATTTTGTGCATTGAATACGTTGTTATTTAACATACTGGGGTCCAATACAGCTGTAGCATATCTATTTTTGTTCGCATAGCTATCGGCCTTGTTGTGTACAACCAAGCTTTTAATTATGGGGAAGACTTCTCCCCCCCATCTAAGGCCCAACACCAGGCAGCAACCTTTAAAGCACACCACTACTGCACAGCCGACTGCGATTGATAGAATGTTGCAGCAGGTTTCTAGCGAAATTGAACGCACAGAGAGGCGTCTTTCCCTCACACCATGGTTGACAAATATGACCCAGTCTGCGGAGTTAGATTCTTCCGTACTATTTCAATCACTAGTTTCTACCACCTCCCCAGAACTACTCCCTGCCCAAGTGAACCTAGCTGCAAAGAGCACTAGCAGAGCGGACGCGGGAGGGAGGGGGAAAAGGAAAGTAGCTCTTCGGAAGAAGGGTGCTGCGAGGGGGGGCCTAAGGAGGTTCGCTCTTTAGGACCAGTTCTCACTAACAACACAGAGGGAGGCCTCCAGGATGCCAGCAACAAGGAAACCCTTGAGACTCCGGGGTGGGCCTTAGCGTGAAATTGGAGATCAAATCTTTTTTAGACCAGCTCCTAAAATCAGAATTGAGAGATGTAATGACTAGTATTGGCAACTTAAAAACATCATTAGACTCATGGGGTACTAAAATCGATGCTGCCTTAAAAAACATTGCTACCCCAAAGCCTTTGACTAGGGTTACCACCAGTCAAGGCACGCAGGCTACTCTACCTCTTGGCGAACAGCATGCTCCATCTATAGGTCCAAATCATGTCCAACAACAGACTTCGCCCATCTTGTCCAAAGGTGTCCCTCATTTAAACCAACCCTCAAGCAACCACCACAGCAATGCCCGATCATCCTCTACAGTCGAACACACATATAGGGCCGAGATGAATAACTTTGCTGCAGAAAACGCTCACCAGACTCAAACTTTACTGTCAAATTCTGATAGGAATATAGTAACATCTAAACCAAGTCGAATAAATTCTCCTTGTCCATGCATCGACCTCCCCCCAGAATCTACACCCTATGTGGTAATTTCAGCTGCAGTACCATCTTTGGAGGCAAGCCGGGGGGAATCCCAAATAGAGTTAAAAAATAAAACTATCCATTGGTTGAACAAACATAGACCACTCCCCCTCCAAGTCCAGACTGAGATTTTATTTACCCGTAGGATTAGCTGGCATTGGCAGAGACAAAAAGATATTCCAGGGGGCTGTGTTTTGATAAATCTTAGAGATAGAAGGGCGGTCCAACATATACTAAAATGGGGACCAGTTACTGCAACAGGAGGTATACAAGCTCTCCCTTTAGGATATTTGTACCCCCCAAGTCCTCTCTTGGAAAGAGTGGATAGTGTGTATAAAAAATGGCAAATGCGTGCCCAGAATAATGTCCCGTTACTCACAGCTCAAGATTGGGGAAATAGGGAGCAATTCAACATTCCTGTGCACAACCGTTTTAGTACTCTGGACCTGGTTGATTGACTAGCCCCAAGGCACGAAAATTTGAACCTGGTACCACACTCCCCTATCAACAATCTTCATTTTGACAGTCCTAATTTTAGCACTCAATCGGCAGTAGATCCCCCCCGAGAACACATGCTTGGATGATGCGCCAAGATCAATGATTCGAACACCAGGCAATTTAGATCACTCTACCCAGGAAAATAATTGGCAGCATGTACAGGCTACAACTACCCCAATGATTGTACATCTGGAAGGGATTTCTACACAGTCCACCTTAGATAGCCAGTTGGTATTACAGCAGAGTGGGGCCTCCACACTGAATACTAAGATCCTATCTTGGAACATAGCAGGACTCAGTTCAAAAATGGATCTCCCAGATTGGGGAGCCTATATTGACACTCACGAGATATGCCTCTTCCAGGAAACTTGGTCAAGGAAGCTCTTATAAAGAGTGGGCTATGTAGCATACTCCATCCCAGCCGTACAGGGGCCCACGGGGAGACCCTCTGGTGGCCTCTGCATCTGGGTTGGTACACATATGGGATGCTGAATTAAAGTGATAGACACATTATCCCCCAACATTCTGTGTATTCTTATGACATTTTTTAATCATTTGAAAATTTCTGTCATTAATATTTATTCACGGCCAGTGAAACAGGGGCTCACATCGCAGGTTCTTGACTGTCTGGCATCTTTTATACCTACACTGCCCGAGTCTTCGTACAAAATAATCGAGGGAGACTTTAGCTGCCACTTTGAGCCATTAAATGGCCTAAACATCTCTATTACTAACGAGGAGGATTCAACATGGTTAATTCCAGATTGTAATATCTACCCGGTCAGGAGTTGGACCCCATTAGTTATGCAGATGAACTCCCTTACTTTAACAAATGTGTTAAGGGCATGCAATGGCCGTTTCCCATCCGATAGTCCGGGCATCCCCACTTATAATAAGTTGGGCCAAACCTCCATTATTGACTATATTCTGGTGGACATGGAACTGTGGCACAGTGCTGTAGATTTTGTAGTATCCCCACGCACTGAAAGCGACCACAACCCGTTGGCACTAGAAATGAATCTGCCGAAAGTAGAGCATGATCAAAACATGCCTGCCCAAGTAGCCCCTAATCTGGTAACAACTGAAGGAGGCAAAAGAGTCAGTTGGGGAACTTTTGCACAGTCAACTGACAAAAAGGCTTCCCTTTACAAACAAATCATCCCCCATTTGGAATTTGCTTTCCAAACATCAATAAATGGCCAAGTCCCAGACCCCCAGCAGGAAATAGCCAAAAACCACCAGGAAATGCTCTCTAAAATAGGGGTGTTCTTCTACAACGAAGATTTTTTTTAAAAATCAGGAACAAAAAATAACCATTCCTGGTATAATAAAACATGCAGGGATGCTAAAAGTGCCTTGATGTCAGCAGTCAAAAACCAGGATATTTTCCATATTAAAAAAACGAGGGCCGCCTATTAAAAAACGGTGGCTGAAGCAAAGTCATCATGGGAACTAGACCGATGGGAAGCAATTAGAACGGCCTTTGAGAAGAGAGATACGAAAGGCTTTTGGAACCTAGTGAGAACTGGGAAGTCCGAAGGCAGCTCGGCAATTGAACCGAACCCGGGGGAGGAAGTTTGGAGGCTCCACTTCCAATTACTATACTCTAGATCTGACGAAGGAGATGCACCCCCCAGTGTTCTCATTGTGCATAAAACCCCCACGACCACTATTGTCCCTCCCTGTACGGCTAAGGAGGTCACCTCAGCATTGGATAAAATGCTCCTAGCTAAAGCCCCAGGCTTGGGTAAAATTCCTGGCGACTTATTTAAGAGTGATGGATTAGTGTGGGTACCTTATCTAGGGGTATTTTTTAACGCCATTCTTCAAGGCATGGAGTTACCTCCTACATGGGCAGGCGCGGAAATAATCCCTATTTATAAAAAGGGCTCCCCGTTAAACCCAGCTAATCACCGCCCGATAAGCTTAATCGACGTGACCCAAAAACTATCTGCCCATGTCCACCTGGGTCGGCTGCAGTCTTGGATTGACGAAAAAAGTATAATAACTCCGCTTTAAGCGGGTTTTAGAAGTAAAATTTCGACCATTGACCAGCTGTTCAGACTGCAACTAATCCATTGAAAGACTGATCTTAGACGGGGGTAGTTTATACCTGACATTTGTAGATCCTAAATCAGCATTCCATATGGTGCAGCACAATCAGCTCTGGGCCATCCTTCGGGATATGGGTGTACCCGAGGATCTTTGCCACTTGTTCCAACGCCTGCATCAAAATACGTTTGCGAGAATTAGAAATGGCAAAAAAGGGGAATTGTCAGCTCCCTTTCCAGTGGAGAAAGGGGTGAGACAGGGCTGTGTACTTGCACCAACCCTGTTCTCCCTTTTTTTAAATGGCTTAATTGAAACCCTGCTGGCAACAAAAGACATAGATTCACCTAGGTTAGCGATCTATAAAATACCCGCACTGATGTTTGCGGACGATACACTGCTTCTCTCTAAGTCACCAATGGGAATGCAGCGGGTGCTTGAAGAGTTCTGTAAATTTTGTAAGAAAGGGGATTTGGAAATATATATACAAAAAACGAAATATATGGTTTTTAATGCAAATACCCTAAATTTTCCGCAGCCGCAAATGGATGGCATGCCCCTAGAAAGGGTTTCTACCTTTGATTACTTGGGCCTCACACTGAATGATAAGATGAATTGGCAACCCAAGTAAAGAGAGCAAACTTAAAACTCACACAATCCATAGCGGGGTTCCTCAAAGTCTGTAAAAGCTGTTCCCAAAAAGTTGTAGGTCCCCCAGCCGAAATGTATAAAATCAAGGCCAGGGAAGCTTCTCGTTATGGCGCTGAACTCGGGGGCTTTTGCCCTACTAATACTCTCGCCACAACAGAGAACTCTTTACTTAGGCAACTTTTGAACCTCCCAAAAAGTACTCCTTTAACACCTCTGAGGATGGATCTGGGGATAGGACCAATAAGTGATATCATTGCTTCCCGTCCGCTTTTATTTTGGCATCGCCTGTGGAGCACGCCTGAGTTATTAAATTATAGAGAGGAACTGAAGGATGTACTATCTATACTAGGTGCAGGGAATATTCCTTGGTTATCTCATATCCGCACAAGCTGCCAAACTCTAGGGTTGGCAACTCTATGGTCATCACCTGAGGAGACCTGCCACACCAAAACTCTGAAGCTCACTGTCAAAGAATATAATTTAGTTCAACTCTTCCAGAACACTAACACCTGTTCTTTGACGCATAAGTTTCTAGATATCAAACTGCAGTATAAGCTAGAACCAGAGCTTGATAACATCCAACCCTTCCTTGCTAAAAAACTATTTCTGCAATTTAGACATGGGGTGCTCCCCCTTAGAGCATTTACTAACAAATGGAAGGGCAGCCCTAGGTTGGAATGTCCGGGATGTAGGTTGTCGGACGAGACAGATCTCCATGTACTTCTCTTCTGCCCGGCTTACAAAAGACCAAGGGCTAAATGGGTGCTCCAGTTGTGCAAGAACTTGGGAAACAGAGAGTATACAGAGGCCTTTAGGTTGTTAAAATATGACCCTCATCCATTATTTGTTTTTGCAACCTCTAGATTCTTGCTTGCAATGTGGCACTTGCACAGAGCTTTCATCGATTCTCAGTGCCCCGGAAATAGTTAAGTGTGCTTATCAATAGGTGTTTACCGTCATTGTAACTGTATCCTTTTCTATGATTGAATTTGTATAGGTTTGCTTTCCAACTTCACTTTTTTAACTTGCTGTTATTGGCTTTTAATAATTTTTAGTGTAATGTGCTTTTTAACAATTTTTTAACTCATGTCTATAGATGCCTCGATCGCGAGTAGTATTCTTGTTTCTGACGGATACATCTGCCAGTGGATTCCTCTCCTTGTGAATATCCCACTGCATCAGCAACATTCGGAAATTCTTTTGTAGCTTCACGCCGACGTGGACGACGTCACAGAAGCACGGCATTGCGCGCGGCTCCGCTGACGTCACCAACTCCATAATAGGCCCACGTCAGCGTGATGACATCAGTTCCCTTTTTTCCACGTCGTCGACTCTAACGGTTTTTCCAGGGATCCTCAGTAGCTTTGTGTTAACTTTGTTACTGTTCCTATATTCTGGTGCTTTCTTGTTTCTTTGTTTCCTGCCGAGATGTCGTCGAAGAAGACTGGGTTCAAGCCGTGCGGAGAGTGCGGGAAGATGATGTCGATAACGGATCCGCACGAGGACTGCGTATGGTGCCTGTCTTCTGATCATGATGTCCAAGGGTGCCCATGCTGCAAGAAAATGAACCCCAAGGCGTTGAAAGAAAGAGAGGTAAAGCTTCTTGTAGCGAAGATGAAAGGCAAGAAGGACAAGAAGACTTCGAAGTCACGCTCGAGGCGGTCGAGGTCGCGTTCGAGGTCCCGCTCGAGGTCGTCTTCGGGGCATGCTTCTCGATCCAAGAAGAAGCATAAGAAGAGGAAGCATGGGTCTCGACGTCGTTCTGAGAAGGGCTCGGACACGAAGTCGAAGTCTCCAGGTAGAAGTCATCGGAAGGATTATGTTTCTCTTTCACCTGTTGTTCCGGATCCGGAAGGTGAGACTTCACCTGTTGACTCCCCGGAGCATTCTCCGACGCCGGCATCGAATCCGTCTCCGGCGCCGTACTGTTCTCCACCTCGAGAAGAGGAAGAGGCTCCTTTGCCAGAAGGGTCTGCGACTCCGGAGCAACAGCCAGTGGATTTGGCTGGCACAGTGCCTGCACTTAGGCAGGAGCAGCCTGGGGGTCAATACCCTCCATTTCCAGGCCCAGGACAAGACCCTACGCATTATTTAAATGCAATGTATGGTGTCTTCTCTAGAGCCATGTACCCCTCTGGACCCCTCTGGAGCACCGACTGGTCCCATGGGTCCGATGTCCGATGGCCTTTAACCTGGGCGTCCCTCAAGCATACGCACCGGCGAGGTTTATGCCTTTTATGCCGATTCCGGCTTGGAATTTTCCGGCGCTGAGGTCGTCAATGCCGATTTTTGACTGAGGTGCTCCATTCTCCCTCTTCAGTGGTGGAGGCTATGCTGCCTTTTAATGAGGCAACTACAGAGCCGGTCTTGGAAGTATGGAAAAAGCCCTTTTCATCTCCTGCTGTTTCAAGGGCTGTTGCTAGGAGATATAGGGTGGCTCCTGGAGATCCTGACTTTCTCTCAAATCATCCATCTCCAGAGAGCTTAGTTGTGCAGGCAGCTTGTTCCAAGACATCAACTGGAGCTTTTCCGCAGGTACCAGCTGATAAGGAGTCTAAAAAGTTGGATCAATCAGCTAGGAAAGTATTCTCTTCAGCTAGCATGGCTCTCAAGTCCATAAACGCCACGTGTCTTCTAGGACGTTATATACACGCTTTGATGGACTCTGCAAAACAGTTGGTACCAAAGATACCGGAAGAGGACAGGCAGAACTTCAATGAGGTTCTTGCGGACACTCAGGCTGCTGCTCGCTAAGTCATCCAGAGCGGTTTGGATACGGCTTACTCTGTAGCAAGGGTCATGGTATCTTCTGTTGCCACCAGGAGGGCTGCTTGGTTGAAGTCTTCTGAATTTTCTCCTGATGTACAAGCTACTTTAATAGACCTTCCTTTTGATGGTTCCGGCCTATTTGGGAAGAAGGCAGATGCTGCCTTGGAGAGGTTCAAGGACAGTAGGGCGACGGCTAGGTCTTTGGGCCTTCAGACCAGAGGTACATCGAGTAAGAGATACATAGGGTTTGGGAGATTTTCCTTTCGCTTTTAGAAGCAGCCACTTTAGCAGCAGCAGCAGCAGAATTCTCTATACAAGTCGTACAGGGGTAGAAACAGAGGCCGCTCAAGAGGTCGTCAAGCTTCCTCCTCCTCCTCTTCCTCTTCCCAACCCCCCTCCATCCACAGCAAAGCAGCCCTAGATGCGCCATTCCGGATCATGCTGGTCCTGTAGGGGGGGTCGGCTTACTTATTTTCTTCGGGATTGGGAATCGGTCACATCAGACCTTTGGGTTCTCAATCTCGTAGGGAATGGGTATGCCCTTCCCTTTCGGGAATGTCCCCAGAATTACCCTCCTTGCCAAGGGTTTTGCACAGAGGGCCACCTTCTTCTCCTACAGAAGGAAGTCCTGGCGCTACTGAGAAACGGTGCGATAGAGGTGGTTCCGGAGCAGGAAAGGGTCAGGGATGCTACTCCCGGTATTTCCTGATACCCAAGAAGGATGGCAGACTTCGTCCAATTCTGGTCCTCAGGGTCTTGAATCTCTTTCTGATACAGGAGACGTTCAAGATGCTCACCCTTGCACAGGTTCTTCAAGCGCTGTTGGAAGAAGATTGGATGGTGTCGATCGACTTGCAGGATGCGTATTTTCATATTCCCGTCCTGAAGTCGCACAGGAAGTATTTCCGTTTTGCGGTGGGATCGCAGCATTACCAGTTTGCGGTCCTTCCGTTTGGTCTTACTACTGCACCTCGAGTCTTCACCAAGGTGATGGCTGTGGTTGCAGCACATCTCAAAAGGTCAGGGATACCAGTTTTCCCTTATCTGGACGATTGGCTGATCAAAGCAGAATCTCCGGAGAAGGTGCTCCATCATCTGCAGGTCACAACTCAGTTGTAGTACAGATTGGGCTTTTCGATAAATGTACCCAAATCTCACCTGGTGCCCTCCCAGCGCAACCTGTTCATAGGTGCGGTACTGGATACCACTGTGTGTCGGGCATTCCCTCCTCCATAAAGGATTCTCGACATACAGGAAATGATTCCTTTATTTTACAATGGAGCGGTCGTTCCAGTCCTGAAGGTCCTTCGTCTGCTTGGTCTGATGGCTTACTGCATTCTGTTGGCCAACCATGCACGCTGGCACATGAGGGCACTCCAGTGGTGCCTCCGCAGGCAGTGGTATCAACACAACGGAGATCTCAGGGAGTCGGTGAGGATCTCCAGAGAAGCTGCGGCGGATCTATCTTGGTGGAGAGTGGAGGGCAATCTGTCTCAGGGAAAGCCCTTTCATCTGCCTCCATCGGTGGCCACAGTGATTACGGATGCATCCACCCTAGGGTGGGGTGCTCATCTGGGGGATCTGGAGATCAACGGTCTTTGGTCTCCAAAGGAAAGGTTGCTTCACATAAACCTTCTAGAGTTGCGGGCGATACGTTTGGCGCTCAAGGCCTTCCTCCCTTCCCTTGCGATGTGGTATGTCAACAAGCAGGGAGAAGTGGGATCGCATTGCCTTTGCAGAGAGGATCTGCGTCTCTGGTCCTGGGTGTGTGAGTAGTGTGCGACCCCACCCCCAATTGTAATGTTAAAGCTCCCTCGAGCAGTTGGCTGACAAGCCTGGGACCCCGCACCTGCGCGCCTGAGTGGTACTAAACCTGGCAATATTTGGCAGCCACCGGCAACCCCAGAACACGGCCTAATCCCTGCTGATGAGGGGTAAATACCCCGAAACACGTGTCCAGGGATGGCGAAGATAGCAAAGATAGCAAAGATAGCAGAGAATCGAAAGAAGATGCATCGCGGAACACGAACTACACTTACCACAGTCCTTAGGGGCGATCCCGCTGGTGTGCGAGTAGTGTGCGACCCCACCCCCAATTGTAATGTTAAAGCTCCCTCGAGCAGTTGGCTGACGAGCCTGGGACCCCGCACCTGCGCGCCTGAGTGGTACTAAACCTGGCAATATTTGGCAGCCACCGGCAACCCCAGAACACGGCCTAATCCCTGCTGATGAGGGGTAAATACCACGAAACACGTGTCCAGGGATGGCGAAGATAGCAGAGGATCGAAAGAAGATGCATCGCGGAACACGAACTACACTTACCATAGTCCTTAGGGGCGATCCCGCTGGTGTGTGAGTAGTGTGCGACCCCACCCCCAATTGTAATGTTAAAGCTCCCTCGAGCAGTTGGCTGACGAGCCTGGGACCCCTCGCCTGAGTGGTACTAAACCTGGCAATATTTGGCAGCCACAGGCAACCCCAGAACACGCCTAATCCCTGCTGATGAGGGGTAAATACCCCGAAACACGTGTCCAGGGATGACGAAGATAGCAGAGAATCGAAAGAAGATGCATCGCGGAACACGAACTACACTTACCACAGTCCTTAGGGGCGATTCCGCTGGTGTGTGAGTAGTGTGCGACCCCACCCCCAATTATTCGTGGCCAATGCTTGGGACAATTGCAAGGCCAGAAGAAAATCACATCCCAGAACAAAGTTGTTGGAGTCACGGTTGTTAAAATCATTCTGCCAAAAATACAAGAAGAAGCAAAGCCATGACTCTGGGCAAGGCTGCTCTTAAAAATGTAAGTCACTGAGGGCCTCTTGAACAGCAACCGTGAAGTTCACTTATATGGATATCATAATACCCTATTTTGTAATGGGG
The DNA here is from genome assembly GCF_964261635.1 of Lissotriton helveticus. Lineage (NCBI taxonomy): Eukaryota > Metazoa > Chordata > Amphibia > Caudata > Salamandridae > Lissotriton > Lissotriton helveticus. The sequence goes on from NC_136067.1 coordinate 1,398,365,780, forward strand.
CCCTTTCACTAGCAATGCACAGCACGCTATCTCTCTCTCAGTAATTAGGTAATTTGTCAGTCTTGGAGTGGGTTCCGGTGGGGATGTCGGAGGAAGGAATTTAGGAGTAATCTCCACCAGGAACACTTCTGAGAGACTGGAGCACCCCTGTAGGTCAGCCTACATAGATTTCTATATATGTTCAGTCTGCCCATATTGGTGATTTCCGGCAGACCCATTTATAGTATAGTGATGAGACGCAACCACGCTTCTAAATCCTCGTTTATGGCTGCAATGATTTTTTCATCTGCTGCACTTTCAGGATTTGGTGCATTAGTATCATCAACTAAATCTGATATTTTTCTTTCGGCCCCATCAATTTATATGTTTTGTCAATCAAGTCGTTCTGCCATGTGGGTTGGATGTTACAGCATCTATCTTATGGTCAATAATGGTTAGACTTGATTTCATCTCCTTTGGCTGACCTCCTCCTATGGGACTTGTGCTAATTAGATGACAGTTTGCCATGTTTATAGTCCCCATGGTTTATTTCCGAAACGGGAGGGCCAAGCACTGATCTAATGGTGAGATTACTTACCTCCACATGTGCATGCCGTAAGAGCAAGTTACTGCACTGTTCACAACTCCCTGAAGAATAAATGTCTTCAGGGGGAGCTGTTTGTTTCAACACAGTGGGTGCTCTAGAGCTCCTTTATACCTTGCTGCTCACACACTGGTGTAGTGCTGGCTAGGATATGACAGAATATTATCTATTATTTGATTTAGTAACATACCTGCTTTCCATATGGACACTCGTGGGTCCCAGCACCCAATGCATATTTCTATTATGCCCTTTGTAATCATCGCATGCCGTGAACATCAATGAACTCAGCCAGCTGCTGTTATTTATTTCTGACAACCGCCAATGTATCTGGGGCACTGCACATTTATGCGCTCCTGTAACAGTCTCTGGAGCATTGGCCACCTCAATCCCAAACCTGCCAAACCTTTTCCAAGGAGGCCGCATCTGGCTCACAGCTTTCCAGCCAGCCCCTCAGGAGCAAGGGCAATGTTGCCCTGCACGGTATACCTGGCCCTGCGTGCGCTGACCCAACAGATCCAGGCTTGCTGAGAGCCCACTATCTTCGTCGGGCCGCCAGAGTTCTGCGCCACTGAATCACATTTGGAGCCGCATGGGTGAAGCCCCAGTTCTATGACACACCTCCAACCTCCATGATGGAAGACACTGCTATCCATCCAACACCTACACAAGTGTCACTTCCTCCCTGCGATCGGACTCAGGTCAGCAGGGCAGTGCGCCATTAACAAAAAGCCTGAAATGGCAAGTGCAGCATGGGTGGCATCAGGCTTGCTTGTGGTCCCTGTCACCATCAGGTCCCTGAGGCCTCACACCACGCATCAGCTTAGCATACAGCACTGTTGAGAGCCTGTACGTATCACTGAATTTCTTCAGTGCACTTGTCCTTGCTGTCACAGAATAAAAGTGTCCCGCTGTCAATTCTCGTGTCTTCTTGGATGGATGGTGCTGGATAATCAAAGCTTGGGGCTGGTTCACCACTCTTAATTGGCCACCTCGGCAGGCAGCCAAACCAGCCAACCTCCCAGCCTACATCCAAGGGTTGACATTTCAGGGATTGCGATCTCACACTTCACTGTGCCCTTATTCTGGATTCTCCTTCTTAGAGTCAACTTCATCAGTCCCTACAGTGAGAGGCCTCATCTTGAACAAAGTCTGTGTCTGTGCTACAGCCAGAAAATGACATACGAAAGATAACTACTCCAAACTTGTCTCTTTGCCTTATACAGTGGATCCATATCCCCAGTAGATAAATGGTAATAAAAGTGGTATCCAGCCCACCCCACATTGGCCCAGGTGTACTTTTCCCTTGACCAAGGAAGGAAGAGCTCTACAGACTTCAAAAAGAACTGTTGTGTGACCATGGCTAGTGTCTGTCTGACAGCCAGTTTTTAAGAGGTGAGGGTACATCACAATAAGTTTATGCAACTTGCTGGAGAAGCTATGCGTCTGCATAGCAACTAGCAGCCTGCCTGCCTTCTTGCTGAGAGAGGGGCTTAGAGTGGCTAACCAAGCTGCTGGACAGAGTATACAGGAGAAGCAGCCCAGCTATGGTTCCGCTGCAAGGATCACCCAGAAGAAGCTGACCTGTGTGGGAGAGTGCAGACGCTACCGACCCAAGTTGAGAGAAGGTGCCCCTGCCTCCCCCCCACATAGTGATTCATTTGGTGAACTACGTGAAGCAGCTCTAACTTTCTTCATCAGCACACCACCATGCATATCCACAGTGACCTGAGGGGCCTGCCTGCTGCAGCTGACAATCTGTTGGTCAGATGACATCACCAATGCAGCCAAGGACTTCCCAACTGGGGCCGAGGTCGCAACTGCGACGGAGTGGCGACCCCAGATTCGGACATGCCATGCTACAACTCCAACTTGACCAGAGAGGCGAGACCAGCGAAATAACCATGCTCCCGCTGCAGGTTTACTCTGCCATGTGACAATAAGGAGCGCAGGACGATTGCCACAATGCTGAGTAGTACTTCATCTGGGCAGGTAACAAGAGACTGTATCTGAAGGACTAGGAGAGTGTATCTTACCCTAGAACTGTGCAATTGAACCTAGCTAGTGTGCCATCAAACCAGTTAGCAGTGTGTGACCCTGAGCAGACCTATGGGTCACCAAACTGGGCAATTGCCCGAACAGCCATAATAGTGTGCTTGCTGGGGAGCCACTTCTTGCTTAAAGTACTCTATTTGTAATGTCCTTCTTAGACGGGTGGGGGTTGTAGGCATAGGTGGATAGCGCGGTGTCACAACAGGGACCACCACCCATGATTAGAACCCTTTATTGGTTTGTTGTTGCATGTTCTATTCCCATTGGTTACAATCCATAGTGAGTTGAAGAATCCTGTAACTGAGTCCCATTACTGTGCATAGCATTACATTTTGTTTAAGGTGCTTCTTTGTTGATTGTTCAGTCCTGAGTGTTTGTTCCCCCTGCCTTTTTGCTGCCTTTGTGCCATAAACACAAGGATTATGAATAACCATCTAAAGCTCAATACCGCAAAGACAGAAATTAGTACGGGCAGATAATGCAAAAATACCAGCCTACCCCTGTACGGCCTAAGGAACTTGAGGCCCCTCCAAAAACATCAAGAGAATTTAGAAACTTAGGGGTAGTGATAGATTCCTTACCTTAGAATAGAATATCCCCAGTCGTCAGACTGGATCCGGAAAGTTTTCGTCAGCAGTACCCCTGCGCGTCGGAAGGTGGCGTCGTGCGGCTCCGTGTCCGTCGCTGGCTTTGTAGGAGCCGAGATCACGTCACGGAGACTACTTGGGCGCCACCCATGCGCTGACATCAGTTCTTTCTTTTTCCGCACCAGCAAGCGCAGATCTGGTTAGAGCACGTACCCTAGTCACTTTTTGACTATCCTTTTGAGACTTTTTGTCTCCTCTTTTTGAGTCTTTGACTCCTGGTGCCATGTACGGATGCCTGGGTTTTAGTCCTGGGGGGGCCTGTCGCCGCAGATGTCGGTGGCTGACCCCCATGTCGTCTGTCTCTACTGTCTGGAGCGCGACCATGACTCCCGGTCATGTTCCGACTGTCTAGCCATGGCTCCAAAGGCCTTACGGGAGCGGTCCTGTAAGCTGCTAGCGGCCCGGCAGTCGTCTCCGCGCCGTTCGAGGTCCAGGGGTCGATCGAGGGCCTGATTGCGGAGCCATCATCATCGCTCCTCAGGGTTGATGTCTTCACACTCTGAATCGGGTACGAGACGACTTTATAAGAAGTCAAAGAAGCGTTTCCACTCTTCGACGTCCCCCCCCGTCGGTCTCCGGACGAGGGGACCGGGGATACCACCCCGCAGCTCCTTTGGAGCCTTTGAGTCCCGCGGCCTACCTGCCCTATCCGGGTTTGCTGGCGGCTCCTGCCCAGGTGCAAGATTTTCTTGCAACCATGACCGCCTCTTCACGCCTCGGGCTCCCGCCGGCGTGCCTTTGGGCCCCATGGTCCCAGTTGAGCGCCGTCCCTTGCTGCCGGCTCCGCTGCCGGTGTCGCCGGCAGCTCCGGCCCCGGCGCCACCGGTAGCTCCAATCCCGGCTCCGCAAGGGGTTCCGTTCGTTCCGCCACCTCCTTTGCCCGGGTTGCCGGACACTTTTGGCCCTAGTTGGGACCCTAATTGGGACACGGAGCTGGACCGACGCAGTCCAGCGCCGTTCCAGGCGCTGTTCGGCAATTTGAATTCCCCTGTCCCTCCCCCACCGCCGCAGCCTGTTCCATGGGTAGTGGAGGAAGGGGACGACTGGGAGGGGTCTGAGGACCCGCTCGCATGTCAGTGCAGGTCGGAACAGGAATGGACAGAAGAGCTAAAGGGTGCCGATAACCTTGACCTCTCCTCTGACCCTGGTTTTCTTTCTCCTCCTCTTGTGGCCATGGAGGAGGGGGCTACATATACTGTGGTGCTCCGTAGAGAGGCTGAGGCCCTTGACCTCGACCTGCCAACAGTGACCCTCAAGACTAATCTCTTCACTGAAGTACTTCAGCCAGCGGCAAACTCTTTTGAACCCCTACTGCCGTTGAATGAGGCCTCAACTGACACCTTGATGGGCACCTGGTCTAGACCAGCCACGGGGGTTCCCGTGGATAAGAACGTAGCCAGGCGCCATCGCCCGGCCCAGGTGACCCTGCTTTTCTGTCTACCCACCCAACCCCGGAGAACCTGGTCATCTAGGCCTCAACTTCCCAGAGTGCATTCCCTACCGCTCCACCGAATAAGGAATCCAAGAAGCTGGAACAGTTCGGCAAGAAACTGTTTTTGACTGCCAGCTTAGGGCTGCAGTCGGTGAATACCGCATGCCTCTTGGGCCGCTATTCCCACACTGTGTGGGACACAGTTGCGCAGGTGCTGCCTCAGTGTCCGGAGGAGGCTTGGACAGTGCTTTCCCAAGCTGTTGCTGAGGTAAAAGATGCAGCAAAGTTCGCCATCAGGTGTGGACTGGACACCGCGGACTCACTGGGTAGGGTGATTTCCACGACAGTGGCCCTCCGTCCCACACCTGGTGGCGGTCCACTGGTTTTTCAGGGGATGTACAAAGTTCTCTTATGGACATGCTCTTTGATGGCACTCGCTTGTTTGGCGATAAGACAGATAGTGCGCTGGATCGTTTTAAGGACTCCCGGGCTACGGTCTTGTCCTTGGGTCTCTCCACCACGCGCCCGGCTACGTCTGCTTTTCGTTCCTTTCGTGGCCACGGTAGGGGTACCCAGACACGTTCGTTCAGCCACAAGCCTGCGCAGAACCAACCTCAGTGCGGACGTGGTTCCCGCCGTAGTGGGACAGGGGGCCAGCGTGCGGGTCAGTCCACCTCCACTCCCGCAGCGTCCGCCTCATAGCCTTCCTAGTCCGAGCTTAGGGTCACAACCCACGCCGGTGGGCGGCAGGATTGGCCATCACCTTCACCACTGGCGTGCCGTTACCTCGGACAGGTGGGTGCTGCAAATCGTCTGAAGGGGCAATTCCCTCCCCTTCGAGACTGCCCCTCGAGCCGTGCCACCTCAGTACCACCGCATGTCGGGGGACCATTTTGCGCTTCTCCAGCAGGAAGTCACGTCCCTCTTGGCTAAGGGGGCCATTGAGCGCGTTCCTGGGACAGAAGTAGGACGTGGTTGTTATTCCTACTACTTTCTAATCCCCAAGAAGGAGAAAGGAGGCCTGCATTCCATCTTGGACCTCAGGAACGTCAACCGCTTCAAGATGTAGACTCAAGCTCAGGTCTTGGCCGCCCTCGACCACGGAGACTGGATGATAGCGTTGGACTTGCAGGATGCATATTTTCATATCCCCGTCCTGCCGGCCCACTAGCGTTACCTGCGGTTCACGGTAGGCCAAGAGCACTTTCAGTTTGCCGTACTCCCCTTCGGCCTTACCAGTGCCACTCAGGTTTCACAAAAGTGATGGTTGTGGTCGCATCTCATCCGCGCAGGTCAGGGGTTCCAGTCTTCCCCTATCTCGACGACTGGTTGTTGGAGGCGGGATCGCCAGGCAGTCGTCTCCCAACGCCAGACTACGGTCGACCTCCTGCATTTGCTGGGGTTCTCCAATAACGTGCCGAAGTCGCACCTGGGTCCCTCTCAGAAGCTCCCCTTCATCGGAGCGGTTCTGAATTCGACGCAGTTTCGGATTTATCCTCCAGAGCAGCGAGTCCGGGATATTCAGGCTATGATTCCGATCTTTCAGCCTCTATCCTGGGTTTCAGTCAGTATGACCCTCCGGCTCCTGGGCCTAATGGCCTCCTGCATCCTGCTAGTGCAACATGCCAGATGGGATATGCGGGCTCTGCAGTGGGACCTGAAGTTCCAGTGGGCACAGCATCAGGGCAACCTGTCCGATCACATCCAGATCTCGGAGGGCACTGCACGACAATTGCAGTGGTGGCTCACGGATCGCGATTGGGTCAATGGCAGTTCCCTCTCCCTTCCCCAACCGGAGCACACAGTGGTGACGGATGCGTCCCTCCTGGGATGGGGCGGCCACATGGGAGAGGCGGAGATCAGAGGCCACTGGTCTCCGGCGGAGTCCCGGCTAAATATCAACTTTTGTGAGCTTCGGGCGATCCGACTTGCACTGAAAGCATTCCCTTCCTTCTGTCCGTGGAAGTGTAGTGCAGGTGTTCACGGACAACACCACCGCCACGTGGTACTGCAACAAACAGGGCGGGCTTCGGTTGTGGACCCTATGTCAGGAGGCTCTCCGCCTCTGGACATGGCTGAAACATCAAGTCATTTCCTTGGTGGTTCAACATCTGGCAGGTTCTTTGAACGTCCGGGCGGACGAACTCAGCCGCCGGTGCCTGATGGATCACGAATGACGTCTGAACTCAATGTGGCGCAAGGTCTCTTTCTGCTGTGGGGAGATCCTTGGTTAGATCTATTTGTCACCGAAGAGAATGCGATGTCATCACGTATGCGCGTTGGAATTTCCAAGGCGGCGCTCGCTCGGTGATGCTTTTCGTCACAGGTGGAGCTGTGGTCTGAAGTACTCCTTTCCGCCTGTACCACTTCTTCCCAGAGTGCTGAAGAAGATCAGGGCCGACCGGGCCCAAGTCATTCTTGTGGCTCCGGATTGGGCACGAAGTTACTGGTATCCTGAGCTACTCAGCATGGCGATCGATCCCCCGATCCGACTACCTCTTTGGGAGGATCTTCTGTCACAGCAGCAGGGAATGGTCCTCCACCCGAACCTGTCCAGCCTCCACCTCCATGGGTGGAGATTGAGCGGCGACAATTGAAAGCTTTCGACCTTCCTTCCGAAGTCTGTGATATTATTCTGGCAGCCAGGCGTCCCTCCACTAAGACGGTATCCCGCCTGCAGGTGTAACAAATTTGTGGCATGGTGCAAAGCAAAGGCTGTGGATCCCCTTTCAGCCCCTCTTTCCAAGGTTCTTCTGTTCCTTCTCTCTTTGGTCCAGCAGGGCTCTGCTCTGGGCACTATCAAAGGTCATCTCTCTGCCATTTCCTCCTTTCTACGGCTTCCAGATCAGCCTTCATTTTTTAAGTCGCCAGTTGTTAATCGCTTCCTGAAGGGAATTACACACACGTTTCCTCCCGTGCCTTTCATAATGCCTCAATGGGACTTAAATCTTGTCTTAACCTATCTGATGTGCGCTCCCTTTGAGCCACTTCATAACTGTCCCTTACGCCTTCTCACTCCATAGACAGCTTTCCTGGTAGCTATCACCTCTGCCAGAAGAGTGAGTGAGCTCCAGGCTCTGTCTTCTAAACCTCCTTTTCTCTCTGTTCATCCGGACGAAGTGGTTTTAAGGACTCATCCTTCTTTCTTGCCAAAGGTTGTCACGCCCTTCCACATCGGGCAGACCATCACTTTGCCCACCTTCTTTCCGCCTCCGCATCCTTCAAAAGAGGACGAGAGGCTCCACCATCTGGACCCAAAACGTGCGACATCTCGTTCTATCTGAAGCGCGGGCAACAGTTCCGGGTGACTAACTTTTTGTTAGCTACGTGGGCGCCAAGAAAGGGTGCGGCTGTGCACAAACGGACCATCTCTCGAAGGGACGTTCTGTGCATCAAAGCCTGTTACTCGTTTGCTAAGAAGGATCCTCCTGTGGGTCTGCATGCCCATTCTACTAGGGCAACGGCAGCCAGTACTGCCTTGGACGCAGCGTTCAGGCAGCTACGTGGGCCTCGCTGCACACTTTTACCAAGGACTACTGCATGGACAGCCAAGTCCAGAGAGACAGCTTATTTGGCCGTTCTGTTCTCCGAGACTTTCTGGTGTGATCTTGGTTCGCAGCCCCTCTGCCGGGGTTGGTATTGCTAGGGCATCTATTCTAAGGTAAGGAATCTATCACTAAAGTGTTTCTTTCAGATGCACGAGTTACTTACCTTCACTAACGATATATCTGTAAGAAACATTAGTGAGTGATAGTTTCCTTACCGCCCTACCCATCCTCCCCGTTCTGCGAACTGATTTCTAGGGTTAAGGTCATGCCTTTCAGGGCCCTAGTTTCATGGCACCAGTGGTCAGTTTCTTGCATGGCTCTGCGTTCCTGGCGCGAAAAGTCGTGTACAGAACTGACGTCAGCGTGCATGGGTGGCACCTAAGTAGTGTCTGTGACATCATCTCGGCGCCTATGACGCCAGCGACAGACGCAGAGCCATACAACGCCACCTTCCGACGCGCAGGGGTACTGCTGACGAAAGCTTTCCGGATCCAGTCTGACGCCTGGGGATACTCTAAGGTAAGGAATCTATCACTAACTAATGTTTCTTACAGATATATCGTTATCGAAGGTAAGTAACTTGTGCATTCAGATCTATCCTTGATATCACATGTCAAAAACGCCACTATGTGTGCCTTCAGCAATTTTGAAAGGAAAAGAAAATCTCTTAATAACTGGATAGAGTTTAGTGTAGAAAATGAAAGTCTCGCACAAATGGACAGAGTTCCGTGAGGAAAAATAATCCACAGAAAACCAGGAGTTGTTATACACATTTTATGCAAAAGCAATGAGAAAAAAACTGCAGATTGGGCTTAGCTTGATTATCAACAGCATATTTTAGACAAATCAGAAAATGTATCGTCACATTAAACTATATAACACTAGCCCACTTCTAAGAATAATCAAGGATCTCCGATACCTTCGACAGTAACAGAAATCTGGAGAAGCAAAACCCAATATGAAACATTCTCAAATATAGACTAACACACTTCTGTGTTAGCAAGCCAGCAACGGGACTTCCAGTGGAAGTGTCCTTTAAAAAGTGACATCAGGAACACAATGGAAAGTTTATTTCACATTACATGTTCTCTAAAAGAAATAATCCGTTACGTCACATTGTACTGTGTTCCGCAGAAACTGTGGGGAGCGAAGGTTTGTAGGGAGACACTGTTTGTGAGGGGGAATTGAGCAGGAGCACGCAAACACTTGAAAATGCATCCATTGTAATAAAATGGTGTCTTCACCAAAATGTGGCATAACTAACTACATTAATAACCACACTTTTAAACATTTCTATTCATGTGTTTGAAGTGCAACATTAATTAATTGGTTACAACTATATTTATCCTAAACAATATTTATTCACACACATTATTACTCAAAATTGAACATGTGAAAACATTCCAACAATTTTACACTTCAGAAGACAGTTGAAAACATGGCTTTTCCAAGATAGCTACACCACCCCACATCCTGGCAACAGAGCCCAGACAGACAGTCACACCCTCAAAGCCAATCTTCAGCTTAGAAGTGACAAATTGGAAACAGCCCTATCAGGGCTGACCTATGGTTTGCCGGAACATTATATAGTATGTAATTTCATATTTAGCCCGCAGTAATATTAAGACCATAATACTCAGCAGCCAGTTGTAACTTATACCTCTTACATTCACATAAGATATATATCCTACAAGTGTGCTCCATCACCAATATTGTACAGCCAAAAACATAGACATCACTAAATGAACAGGCATGGAATAACTGAAGGGATCTGTCACACATTGCTGGACAATTCCAAGGAGATTAATATAGTCCTCCACTGCAGGTCCCAAATATCTATTCACTTTGACCGATTCTTTACATCTCACAATGACAGTCAGATACAGGATTATAGTAAACATTTCCATCCCAGCAGATCTCTCCACTTCTCTCTCTCTCTCTCTCCCCCCCCAACCATGCCAGCACAGGATCAAAACCGTACACAAAGTCTAAGATTGGACAAACCAGTGCAGTAACCAGTTTAGGAAATTATAATCCTAAAAAATATTGTAAAGGGGCCTGCAGAGCTGTTCAAAGCCGTGAGCATACTGAAAACCATAACACTGTGATTGTTGATTACGATAAGGTGACACTGGAAACAATCAATCAACTGACGGAGGACCTCGCGCCATAATTAAATCACAGAAATAAAACGGAGAGTATGCATTCAAAGGGAATTTATGAATGATAGAGTGCCATGGTGATGCCAATGAAACTTACATATAATCCAAAAGAATACACACACTATGCAGGAAATGTCAATTGCAGGATCCTCTTGCGGAAAGGGTATGGCGGGCCAGGCTTTAAGGGACAATGTTCATAGGCCCCCCAAACATGTCTTTCACATTGGTCACCCACCAACATCTTCCCTTTACTCACAGCATAGGAGAAAAAACTGTCTGAAGGATGGTTCCTATAGGAACAATGAGTCGATTTATTTGACTCACCACACTGATCTGTACCCATATGGGGGGGAAGGGTGGGTTGGGCATGTCACCTTATAGTATTTCGAATGTGTTATTGCAGTTAATGTGCCTTGATTTCCCCAGGGAGCTAGGGAGGACAACGAGTCACTAAAGAACAAAGCGGTTCACTGGATAGGACATTATCAACACTGTTATTTGGTTATTAGATTAGATATTGTACCTGTTAAATGTCACTCTCCACACAGGCGCTTTGATTACATAGCTCTAGTATTGGCAAAAGTTGATCTGGTGAAAGGATTGATGAGTCTGGACCAAGGTACTATATTAGCCACGCCTGAGTACATCTAAACAGATTTGGTTGTTACCCTGGAATGTGGCGGGCTTGAAGTCCAAGCTGAGTGATCCAGATTGAGGAGATTTCATAGAAAATTATTCCATCTGTGTCTTCCATGAAGCACGGGCAGTAGTACTGATACATAGATCTGGCTTCATAAACTGTAGCATAGTAGCCAGACCCTTAGGGCCCAATTCACAAAGATAACCTTAGACCTGAAGTCTAAGTTTAGACCTGAGGTCTACGGGTCTGATTCCCAAAGGTGAACTTAGAACTGAAGTCTAAGTTCACCTTTGTGAATCGGGCATTTAGACTTCAAGCCTAAACTTAGAGTTCACGTCTAAGTTTACCTTTGTGAATCAGGCCCCGTGCTGCTGGCCTCACTTCTGGTGTCCTTGCTGTTTGGATAAAGGTCACATTAAATTGCACAACTCTGCCTTTACACATAAGATTTCTAGAGTTACTGACATTGATCCTCCACTGGGTCATTTAACCCCTTTGACGCTCATGACGAGCTCAGCTCGTCATGAGGTACACCTCTCGTACACTCATGACGAGCTGAGCTCGTCATGAACCGCGGGGTTTTTGCGAACTTCAGCGCAGCGCGGAAATCTGCACCACACGCATGCGGTTAAGGTGAAATTATTTATTACTGCCACCATTAAAAAAGTGTACTACAGCAGGATTGCAAATTGCATCCTTAGCTTTGGCCCATGCATGTAATGGCAGCTCTGTTGCTGCTTTCACCATTAAAATTGCAATGTCCAGAAGTAAAATTTTATATATATTAATTAATATAAAAACTATGGTCACATATAGATGACATTACTCTAGTAAACAGATGTGACGGTGATCACAATGCTTTATCACACTTAAGAATATTAATTTAATCAATTGTTCCACAGCAATTTCTACACGAGGCTCCCATATTTTATTCAAACAATAGAAGATGTGTCGAGTGGCCTACTATCATGTCTAGCCTGGATACTTTAGTCAAGATCTACTCCCTAGTGGTGTATGCGCTTCTCCTGCATACAGGCACTCACTGTAGGAAAGCCATAAAGTAAATATGATCAGCTTGCTGTTCAAATCTATTAGGAAGTACTTCAGTACTAGTAACAAGAAGATCCACCGTCATAAACCAAAAGAAACCCTCTGTTTTGATGAATCATGCCGACTGGCAAAATCAAAATTGATTACCGCCATTAAATTTGGGAACAGAGAACTAGTACATGCTGGTAGTAAAGAATACAAACGTACTTAGAAATTAGCAAGGAAGAATTGGGAGGAGCAATGTGACATGGTTTGGTTATGGCCATGAAAATGAAGGTTAGCAAGGCTTTCTGGCATATACTACTACATGGAACCAATAAAATGATTGGGGATGAAGACTGATTGGGTAGAAGAGAATGGTTTAAGTAAGATAGGGTCTTTCCCCCATCTCCTTCTCTATGGAAGAGACACTAGTGGCTATCAATAAAGGCTAGTAAAGCCCTAGGCTTAGATAGGATAAAGGGCGATGTTTTTCATTCAGAGCCCGTAATGTGGAGATTTATGTTGAATGCATTATCTAAGGCTATTGCTAAAGGGGCTGTGATTATAGCGAGGTGCAGAAATTATACTAATTGATAAGAAGGGGGACAAGAACAATCCTGCTAACTATAGACCGGTAAGCCTGATTGATAATGCCCACAAAATATTTAGTAGGCCAGTTTTGGCCTAAATACAAGATTGGGTGGGGGATAATGAAGTGCTTTCAGATCCTCAGGCAGGAGTTAGAACCCATGAGTACCATTGAGCACGTTCCCGTTTTATTTTAGTTCTCTGGAAGATAGTAACCCTGAGCAAAGGTCACTTGTATGTAGTGTTTGTTGACCTAAGGGCAGCCTTTAAATTGATACTACAGGAGAAATTGTGGACAGCACTTAAAGATAAGGGATTTTCTGTCACATTTTACTGCATCTAATAATATGCCTCTATACCAATAATTGTGCTCAAGTGAGATAGGATAGGGAGGTGAAACTTCAAGAAGGCGGTCTGCCAGAGATGAGTTCTTGCCCCTACATTATTCACACTTGATATGCTCTTGGGTGGCAATAATGATTCCCCAAAACTAGCTACCAGAAAGTTCCTGCCCTACTTTCTTGCAGATGATACGTTAATAATTTCCAAGACTCTCATGGGTTTAGAAAATCCGATAACTATATTTTCTACAGCCTACGAAAAGTGTGGTTTTGAGGTTAATGTTACTAAAACCAAATAAGTGGATTTTCACCCACATAGTTCGTTGAGGGGGGAATATGATGGTGGGTCAACTGAATTGGAGCAAGTCAATGATTTTGATTATCTGGAGGTACGGCTAGTGAACGCCTTATCATGGTTCTTTCCAGTTACCAAAAGCAAATTGACATTGCAGCACATGGGCCCTGGTATCTTGAGAATATTCAAATCATCAAATGTTCACCCTACATCACCAGCATTAGAGATTTATTGTGCAAGTGAGTTGGGTGCTTGCCTGTCTGACAAAAGCTGAAAACTGGTTAATGAGATCATTAATTAATATGTCCTAAAGTGTTCCACTTATACCTCTGCGCTTGAATCTGGGCCTAAAGAACATTGCCCACATTGCAAACAGGAAACCATTAACTTATTGGGTAAGACTGTGGTACAACAAATCTCTCTCAGTGTGCAAGGAAGCCGCTGAAGAGCTGAAAGGGTCATTTATTTATTTATAAAGCGCCAGAATCGATCCCCGAAGGGGTATCTCTGCGCTCGAGACGAACTGCAAGAGGGAGAGAGCTGTCAGCTAGAGAACCAAGGTGAAAAGATGGGGTTTGAGCAGTTTCCTGAAATGGAGATGTTCCGTGCACTGTCTGAGTTTCACAGGGAGCTTGTTCCAGTGGTGGGGGCCCAGATAAGATAGTGCCTTCCCACCTTGTCTAGCTCGTTTAATTCTAGGCACTGTGAGGAGATGTTTAGATTCTGAGCGAAGAGATCGGTTTGGTGTGTAGGGGATTAATTTATCTGCAAGATAGCTGGGTGCCGAATTAGACAAGGCCTTGTGAATGGTGCAATAAACCTTAAACTGTACTTGCTTCCGTATCGGGAGGCAGGTTAAACAAGTCTTGTAAATTTAAATGGTTCGAGCATGTTAAGTACTGGTTGTATAAGTTACTAGGTGGTTGATGTAGCAGTTGAAAACAAGATACTAGCAGTATGTGCACAGAAGGTGGTTACAAGAAGCTTCTCTGGGCAGCGTGACAGAAAGATTCTTTAACATCAAGTGTCGTCCAGATTTTGAGGAGGTCATGGATCGTACTGAACTGCGCCTAGCTTGTTCACTTTATTTGAAATTTAGATGTGGGGTTTTACCATCTAATATCATCTGTGACACATGGGCAGCTCCACCCAATAGCACACAGTTCTTCCCATCCTGCAAAACAGGGCCTGAAACAGAAGCACACCTGTTGTTTTTCTGTCCAGCCTACCATCATCTAAAGATGTCTTGGATAAATCCAATTTTTTGGCCATGGGCATGAGGCATTGTGCAGAAGTGATTAGAATGTTTAGATCTGTTAATACAAAGCAGATTGTATTTGGGGTATCACAATATGTATATCTTACCTGGTGACTGAGACTTGGATCAAGTGAAGTATTTTAAGTTTTAGAATTTTACCCACATGAAATCAGAGTTGTTTATGTCATTCTTTTAAACCTATAGTGACCCAGGCCGGCTAGTTTTTACTTGGGCATAACTCCGTAAAAACTCAACATTCTTTTAAACCTGTTTTGTAATGATGAATTTAATGTACTTTATGTATATTTTACGGGGTTCATTCCCTGAAATAAACATATTACCTACATAACACTGTGCGTTTATCTGTCACACCTCATCGCCCTCCGCACTGCATCTCATTACAGGATACACCCTGGTGGTACTCACTCAGATCATGGAAACGCTTCCCACATTATAGGATCACAAAACAAAAGACAACACTCTTCTAACCACACACCCTACATGGCGTAGGTTGCTACACATGTAGGTAAGTGTGTCAGTGCCCCACATATGGTCAGTAAGTGCTACAAAATGCGGCAATACAATGCAACTAGCAAGTATATTAGGTTATTTTTTTAAGTCACTTCAGCTGAATCTTGGTAAATTGGAACCTCATCTGATTAAAATACGTTTTCTCCTGTGACATTTGCAGCAAACAACGAGTACAAAATTACACTTGCACCTGAAATAATTCCACTAGTGTGCAAACTTGTATAGTCAGGTTAATGAATTAAAAGAAAATAGGGAAATTGGTTCGGAAAGGAAGCCGCGCACGTCAGAATCCTGAGGCGAGCAATTCTTGCATTCCTGAGGAAAATGTAAAGTGCCAAATATGTGTCAATGTGAGAGTCGCTTCCGAATATACAAAGATATGTGTACCAAATTGTACTTTTATTCTATAAAAAAAAAAGGCATTTAGAGATTACTTTAGGTACCAGCTCCGCGACATCCAAGGCTTCCTTGCAGCTCCTGCGTCACGTTGCGCGCGCTGCGGAAGGCAGATAAATGGCCGGTCCCATCTGCTCAGAGCGCGAGGGAGGCGTAAGAAAAAACCAACTGCTATCTAATAAGGGCAGGGGTGAAACTTGTTCCCCATATTTATTCTCTTTTCAGAGGCACTCGCTCCTGGGTGCCGTGGCTTCTTATTATGGACTGTCTTTGACGTGAACAAGAATTAATATTTAAAACTCACCCACCCCCAAACCCCAGCCACCACGAGTGGAGTGCTTTGAGAATGACGCTGTTCTAAAGAGAATTAGGCCCGTTTTGATACTAGAATGAAAAGGCGTCTTGGTAACAGTATCACTTAACAGACAGGTGAAATAGCTTAACACAGTTCAATTACAGCAGGCGGTGTGTTTAGTGTGCAAAGCCAATGCTTTTTTTCCACTGGAATTTGTGTCTGGCGGCACCAGACCACCTTGAGGGGATTTGAAGCTCCGTTTGATACAGGCATGTTTTGTCAAATTATAAATAAATAAATAAATAAATGTACAATACATTTGCAGATGCCCCCTTTTTTATAAAAAAAAAAAAGTGATTGTTCTAAATACGTCACCGTTGCTACGCCTAAGCGCTGTAAATAACACATGTATCTATTTGATAGTAATCGATTTCCGACCTCTACAGGATGGAAGGCTCAGTTTGCTTTGTCGGGATTCGAACTCGCATCCTCAAAAACACCACCTTTTTCTGCTTCCGCGCACACCCAATGAGTCCGTAAAGCGTGGCTTCCTGCAGGGTTTTCCTTCTGCACCTGTAAAAAATGTAAGTTAGTTTATGTGCAAGTCGCTCACATTTTATGCATCTAGCTTAAAAAAAAAAGAGAATTGGCCGCACGTAATAATACAGTGTCCATAAAAATATTTGGAGTTGACAGACTATTTATAACTGTCATCTGACATTTCCTTTCCAGGTGAAAGAATTCCCTGGTTTTACATTATAAAATCTGCTCAAGCAATGTAAAATTTTTCCACACGATGGCAGAAGAGAATCAAAGTGCAGCACAGAATCACACATATTTTTTGTAGGTCTGGTGATCGCACGGGAAGAGGGAGTACGAGTCTTCTGATATGCTAATAATGTGTCCTATAGAGAGGACAGATCAAGCTTTGTTGAGTTTCTGCTCCAGTGTTAGTCATCAGAAGTTGTAATCAACCAAGGTGACTGCCTTCTTTTTATTTCCAATGTTAATTTGAAATTAAAATATCTTTATAGTTTCCATAGAGGGAATACTTTATGATTTGGTTAAACCACTAATGGTACTAAGTGTTATGTTATAAGAAACTTCTAAAGCGCTCGTTCATCAAAAGGTTTGATGGCGCTGGCAGCACTAACACCAGGGCTGAGATGCAATCAACTGTAGGTGTGTCTGACAAGCCATGTTTTTAGCAGAGTTCTGAATTGCTCGTGCAATTGTTCTTATGTTGTCTGGAAGAGCGTTTCAGACACCAGGAGCCAACACAGCAAACCTGGTGACCCCTCCCCCCGCGCGCCAGGCTTTCCCTATTATATTTGGTAACCTCTAAAAGATTGAGGTATGCTGATCTGAGTTTATAGCTGGGGATGTAATTCCGGATTTTGAACTATACAAAGTTGGGGCTTTTGCTCTGGCGGATTTAAAAAATCGTACAGCCCGTTTTAAACAGGGTTCTTTGTGCAACTGGAAGCCAGTGCAATTTCTTTAGCAAGTGGCAATATCTTGGTTGTTGGTAGACCAGTCTAGCTGCAGATTTTGAACAAGCTGCAGTCTTTGCCTCAGACTTTTCGGGAGTCCTAGGTAGAGAGCATTGGGATATTCAATGCAGGACATCACAAGTGCAAAAACAATCTGTATAATGACCTCAACAGATAAAAAAAATCCAAATTTTGTTTTATTTTTTGGATCTGTTAGAAGCAGAACGAAGTCACTGCTGCAATCTAGGGGTTCATTGAAAGACCTTCATCCACTAGTATGCCAAGGCTCTTAACCGCTTTTTTTAGAATAGGAGATGGGCCGAGCTCCTGCGGCCAAAAGGAGGAGCTCCAGCAATGCAGTGTGTTTTTGATCATCACAATACAAAGGAATAGCCAAAATTGAGTCGTCTCTAGAGCTCCTCGTTTCATGGTACCTATTTATTTCTCTCTGCACTTATCCATATTTATTTTTTGGTCCTTTTATCTGTAGTTTGCTATATTTATTTAAGATGTTGTGACAAATGAATCTGCAGCTAGTACATTTCCACATTTAACCTATAAAAGTACACTCACACTTAAATACCTGAAGGATTTTAGCTCTATAGGTTGTCATCAATAATTCACCTGTATACAATATGGAACATTAGCATTGTAGCAGTGGTGTAGCATGTGCTGCATGGTTGCAAGTGCAAGCAAGGAAAATGGCCTGACTGCTATTTGGCCAGTGAAGTGTAGCAGTAATTAGTATTGAGTATGTCTCAGACCTCTGGGCCCTGGTGCCACTGCAGCGGCTGCACCATTGATAGCTACGCCCCTGCATTGTAGGGCAAGCCTATGTGCACATGTAAAGCTATCTAAGCTTCATTAAGAAACCTAGGGCAGATATATTAAGCTCTTTTGTGGGTGCAAACCCTGCAATTTGCAAAAGCACAGGATTTCTGATTACAAACAGGCTATTTCTAACGTGCTGAACCTCTTTTATGAGGCTATAAGATTTTCCCAAATCGTAAAATGTTTTTTTTACGCAGTGCAGAAGGTGCATGAATGGCGCTTACTTTCGAAATTGCGATTCAGTAGCCTATGTATCACTGCTTTATGACCACAACTTTGGCCGCAAATCATTGATCAATTACCAACTCCCAAGTTGGGGTAATAACTGATTTGCATCAAGGGCCCCTTCTTCTTTGAGAATTGTGGTGACGGTCTCTTAGGAAGCAGGCAAATGGACCCCTGCTTTCTCACCTGCCTGTTTTCCCAAACTGATTTACTTTAGAAGCACCACAGGTTCCTTTACGGTAAGACTGTCCACTTTAAAAAAAAAACTTTTATGTTTTTTTTAAAATTCTTTTTATTGAATATCATAGCAATTACATATACAGTACCAGTCATTGCTTACATCCATTATTTATTATATAATACAGTATCCAGGGATAGAAAACAAACCATCATTACATAATGTTACTATTTCTGTCACCACCTCTTCGCATTTCCAGTTCCACCGATGGGGATACACATATATTTCCTCAATATTCATTCCATTTGCTCCATTTCTTGTCCCACTTTTTTGGACACCCACGTGTCGTAAACACTTCCTTCTCCGCTATCATACACTTGTCTAATTCTTTCGCCCATATATGCCTAGATGTTAAGCCCGCCAGCCTTTTATGTTTTTGAATGCAGACAGGAATGGTGTTCTGCCATCTCCCTTACAGAATAACATGCCTGTCTTTGCAGTCAATCACAGGCTTCACAGATTGCAACCTGCCTCATTAATATTAACTAGGTAGGTTATTCTGTGGTCCCCTAACGATTCCTTATTTTGGGAACTGACGTATCATTAAACAAAGTATGCTATTGGCTGGCCATTAATGTTGACTTTAACAATAATGATTTTGACGATATTTGGTTTGTCAGGAGGGTAGGGTTGGTGGGACCAATGCATAAGTCCCTACAGGGGGATTGTGTTGTAATCAACTGCCGGTCCCCTGGCTTGGCTAAGCACTTACTCCACAGTTCTGTATTATCAACCATTAGGGAAGCCTGCATTAACATCCTCTGTTGGGTTTCTTCTATCGATCCCACGGATAGTTTGGTCCACCACTCCCTTAGGCCTCTAGCCCTCTCCCCTACACAAACAGCAATCCCCGTGAGTAACAGATACAACCCTCTAAGCGCCATGGATGAAAATGATTGACTCCAGGTTCCATGTTCTCCCGGGATCAACTGTCCAAGCTTAGAGATGGGTTTCCCTAATTCACTACCTGTAGAGCCAAAGCCATCAAGTGCTTCAGGGCGCCCATTAAAAATTCTAAGCTGGACTATAGCAGCTATTAGGCATACTAGCGGATCCTAATTGGCTCAGTTTTACTTCTGAGCTTGACATCATTATGTTACAGGAGACTTGGGCTCTTGCCCCGGTTGGCCGAGATGGCTAAGCAAGTGTTTGTGTGCTAGGAACTCATTCCCTTGGCCTACGGCCAAATTGGGCTTAATCACCTTGATAAAGTTTGCTATTAATCTGAGAGTTTACCCAATCCCCGTCAAACATAGTGGCATTCAGAACCTCTGGGTGTGTATTTCTAAAGCACTTAATTGTTTCCTTGTGAATTTTTATAACTCATTTGCGGATCTTGGGTGCCAGATCGAGGTGCTTTTTGAAGTAGAATCGCGCCTTGAATTTAGATTTATTTTAAAGGTTTTATATAGCGCTGGCTAGACCCGGAGGTATCAGAGCGCTTTACATGAGCATCAGATCATAGTTACAGGTTACATCGTTGCAAAGGTTACACAGTTATTAGAGCATAGTTTTCTACTACTGTTCTTGATCTCTGATTTTAATGTTATCCCATGTTTCTTGTCACCACGTATTGTATTCTGCACCCTTTTATTATTCCTTGCGCAATTCTTTTTACCTGTTTTTAATTTGTCATTCTTCTACCTATGTATTATGCAATTCTGAATACTGGAAAGCGCTCTGATATCCGCAAGGATCTTGTTCGCGCTCTACACAACCTTCCAAATAAATAAATAAATAAAATAGTTACTTGTAAGGTCAAGATAAACAATAAGCAAAAATATGAAAGGGGAAAAGCAGGTTAGGGGAAAGATTCAGGGGAGGGGGAAGGAGATGAGGAAGTAGACAGGTAATAATGGCGGGAAAGAGGAGGGGAGGGTGAAGGACATCGCATGGAAAGAGGAGGGGAAGGGCGACGGGGACACAAACCGGTAGACGAGTCAAAGCAATGTCCAAAGTCCAGTAAGCTGTGATCCCAGGGGAAGTGATATCACTTCCCTATCTCTGTTGCGGGAGGCTCCCTTTACGCAGTGGACTCTCTCAGAGGGTTCTCTGAGACTCCAAGGCCTACATACTGGATCCTTCCCCAAAAAGGGGAGAGGGAGTGCTTTGGCAAGGGGTGCCATACCATATCCCTGCTGTGAGTGGCTCCCTTGGCGCAGTGGTCTCTCTCAGCGGGTACGCGGAGACTCTAGAGTATAAATATTGGATCTTTCCCCTACAAGGGGAGAAGGAGTGCTTAGTCAAAGGGCGCAAAGGACAGGGGGCTAGGCAGACTAGCAGGCAAGGTGAGAGATTCAGGTGAGATTGAATAGGAGCTAGGGAGATAGACAAAGAGAGAAAGAGTACTAAATGGGAACAAATTGAATTAGTAAGTTATTATATATATCGCTGGCTAGACCCGATGGAATCAGAGCGCTTTACATGAGGGACAATAATGTTCCAAATTACATCAGTTAAAAGTTACATAAGTATCAAGAAAAGCATTTAAAGAACATAGGGTAGGGGGCGTGGCTTGACTGCCGAGCGGAATGGCTGCCTGAAAGCGCAGCTCCGCCGATCGGGTGAATAAATCCGCCATTTATCCGTTCTCCTCCGACTCTGGGGCTCGGGTCTGAGGCGCGGAACGATCCGCTACATCTGGCAGTGCCTGCTTGAGCTGCGCCCAACGTATCACTGCACATCGCCCCCCTGGTCTGCTGGCGCTGAGAGGCCTGCGGCATCGTGCGGGGCCGGGGACTTGCGCAGAGACTGGCCGACCGGAAGTGGTAGGCGACCCGGCGTAGCGCTTGCTGACTGTGCAGCTGTGGCCGAAGACTGGGACCCCGATTGCGCCCACTGCTCTTGGCCGCCTGGCGTCGGCGACTGAAGGCGGAGACAGCCGCTAGCGCCGGTGTGTTGACCGCTGGCGTGCAGGCGCCTGACTAGCGAAGAGAAGCCGCCTGACACCGAGTGCGGCGCGACCCGTGAGCCCAGGACGCAAGGCGGGGCGGAGACGCTCTGGCGGAGGTAAGGAGCTGGTGATCTGCCGGGTGTGCGTGACCCCGCTGCGCGGACCGGGAATCTGCTGACTGAGGCGCCTTCAGCCCCCTTCTCCGTGTGAACTCCCTGGTGGGGCGCTGATTGAGGGCGGAGGTGTGCACGCCGCCATTTTGTCCCCGTGGATGGACCGCGCCTCTGGCAGTGGGCGCCGACAGTGAATCGCTCCCTGCATGTGGATCATTGCTACACTGAATGGACGTCTGCGCTGCGGGGCCTTGCGGCTGAAAGACTTTCCACACTTCTGCCCTCACTAGCCGACTAAATCCGCTGACTGTGGCACTAAGTCACCTTGCTGAGTATTGATTTTGGCGTTTGCTGCGCTGGGCTCACGTGAGGACGCCGCTGTCCATACGTTAGGCGCTGAGTGGCGAGGGGCTCCCCGCGGACCCGTGGCCCGTCACAGCCATGGGCAAACCAGACACCCGGCAGCCCAAGATAATGTTTGATAGATCGGCGAAGAAAACACAGGGCCAGGAACCACTGGATCAGGAGCCTTCGGGGGCGGCCCAGCCAGCGATGCCGGCAGATGACGTCAAGGCGATGTTTCAGGACTTGAAAACGAGCCTGAAAGGCATAGATGACAAAATGGACGCACTGGCTGCACGGATGGACGGAATGTCCAGGAGAATGGACAAACAAGACGGTGTCATCGGGGTGCTGGAAACACGCGTGACGGACACGGAGGAATGTCAGTCAGACCTGGATAAGAAATTACGTGGTATGGACAAAATACTCTCCCTGATCCAAATGAAGAATGAGGATTTGGAAGCGAGGTCCAGAAGGAACAACGTGCGCGTCACAGGCGTTGCAGAAACGACGGACATTGCGAATATGGAACGATATGTGGAGCAAATGATGAAAGACCTGTTTGGGGAGCATCTCTCCCCCATGTTTCTGGTGGAGAGGGCACACCGCTCACTAGGCCCGGTGCCCAAGCCTGGAGCTGCGCCTAGAACAATCCTTGCACGTGTGCTGAACTATAGAGACAGGGACACAATCCTGAGGCTGGCACGCAATATTGCGGATTTGCAGTATCAGGGAAATCACATTGCCATGTATCCGGATTTCACTCTTCAGGTGCAAAATGCACGTCGGGAATTTTTGCCCGCTAAGAAAGTTTTCCAGCAAACAGGCACGAAATACTCTCTGATTTACCCGGCCAAACTGAGGGTGCAAGGTCCGGGTAAACCCACATTTTTCACGGACGCAAAAGCGGCATTAAAATATGCCAACCAGCTCGCTAGAGACCTGAAGGGACGATCGGAGGCCGGCAACCAAAGGGACACTGACCAGCTAAGTGATATTGAATAATGTCCTGTATTGTTGGGTGCGCTGCCACTGGGGCTTGTATGTTAGGGGGGAGGATGAGGCATGGTAACGCAACCAGATGGGGCACTCACTGCTTAACTGTGAATGTACTGTGTTCATTAGTGCGTACTCCAGACAGCGCTTTTTGGATCATTGGTGCTTTACATGGTCCGGGGCTCGGTGGGCCCTGTAGCGTACAGAGTCGGGATGCGCTCGATCGCCCTGTCAAGAGTACAGGGTTAGAAGGCATACACCTGCGCACCCCAAGGGATGTCTCCCACTTCTTGTTTTGAGCATTCAATGCTGATGTTATTTGGTTCTGTTGGGCTGTTACGGGGAGGGGTGAATGCACGACCTAATTGGGGGGTTGGAGCGGGTGGGGAGGGTGGGTTGAGGGTTCGTTTTGCTGTGTTGGTTCCATTACGCTGTGAGAAATCTGTGTTGAATACGTCACTAAAAATCTCCTTTACTGTGGTCGCTTGCAATTGTGTGAAGTACTGGGAATGGCTCCTGTCGAGGCCGTCTACCCAACGGCCAATGAGGTTGGGGCTTCAAAGCTGTATACTCACTGTCTCACACTCCTTCTCTGTCCGCTTGCCCATTGATGCGTTGAAATCGTGATGGCCCCTGAAGCTAGCTCAGAGACTGCAGTGCCCGATAGCTCGACGGGCCGCCCCGAGTTGAAGTCCATCACATGCTTGTCCTGGAATGTCCGTGGTATGAATGACAGGCGGAAGGCGAGAATGGTGCATGCCTATTTGCTGAGGAAACATATTGATATTTGCATGCTGCAGGAAACACATCTAGATTCCAGGGATGCCTCACAACTAAAACACGCGCGCTGGGGAGAAGTGGTGCATGCCCCGTACTCGAGTTATGCAAGAGGGGTGGCGATTTTGTTCCGCAGGGGCCTGCATTGGGTGACACAACAGGTGCTGAGGGATGGAGAAGGGAGATACATCTTGATATTGGGAATGCTGTGCGGAATGAAGACGCTGCTTGTGAATGTATATGGCCCGAATGATGACAATCCCGACTTTTATGAGAATCTGTGGGAGAAAATGCGTCCATTTAGCGATGCTGCGATCCTATGGTCAGGTGATTTCAATGTGGTGCTATCTGACACACTAGATCGCCAGGGTGCTGCCCGCGAGCACCACCCGAAGGCAGCTGAGGCATTAAGGGGCATTATCATGGAGGCGTCCCTGGTGGACTCCTGGAGGCAACTGAACCCCCACACGCGGGCGGGTACTTGCATGTCGGCTCATAGGGCCGCTTGGTCGAGGCTAGATTACTGGCTGCTCTCCAGGGATATACATACTTTGGTCTTGACTGCATTACACTTCCCCAGATCGCTGTCGGACCACGCACCCGTGAGTGTATCGCTGGCCACCCCCGCCCAATATGCCCAGCCGTTCAGCTGGCGTTTCCCGTCACAAGCCTTACTTGATCAGGTATTCAAGGAAGAGCTACGAGAGAAACTAGAAGATTTCTTTGAATTAAATGAAGGAACCGTGGATTCACCTGGCACGCTTTGGGAAGCCTGCAAGGTAGTGACTAGGGGGCATTGCATGGCCCTGAAAACGGGTATACTCCGATCCATCAGGTCCACATTGAATGCTCTAGAGCGGGAATTGGCAGCTCTTGAGGTTGAGATGGTTGGGTCGCCCACTGCCGGGAGCAGAGCGGCGTTCAGGACTAAATTGACGCAGTATCAGGAGGAAGCTGAAAGGGAGGTGAAGTACTTGCATAAATACGCTCAGACCCGGAGATACGGTGAGGGCGATCGTCCTAGCAGGACGCTGGCCGCGATGCTTAGTAAGCCCAGAGGTACGGACTGTATTTTGGAACTGGTCACTGAGGCTGGCGAGGCAGTCAGGACTCCTGACGATATCTTACACACTATGGCCGACTACTACGAGAACCTATACACCTCCAAGATACATCCGACAGATGGGATGATAGCGGAATACCTAGACACTGTTGCACTGGCATGGTTCAACAACGGTGCACGGGAATATATGGACTTGCCATTGACGCAAGACGACATACGTAGGACAATAGCTGCCATGCCTTCTGGCAAGGCACCAGGACCCGATGGCCTTACGGCGTCCTTCTACAAGGAATACGCTGACATCGTTGTCCCGAGGTTACATAGGATGTACATGGAAGCAATTGACACTGGGTGTCTTCCCCCCACGCTCCGTGAGGCCATGATAATAACGCTCCTAAAGCCGAATAAAGATCCTACGAATCCGGATTCCTACAGGCCACTCTCGTTGATCAATCTAGACGCTAAAATTTATGCTAAACTGCTGGCAGAACGACTGACACCGATGCTACCCCAGATAGCGCTCTCTGATCAGTCTGGATTTGTGGCGGGCAGGTCTACCTCGCACAACTTGCGCACACTATTTGGATTGCTCCACTACCTCGACCCCGGGGTCCAAGCCACTGCCGCCTTGCTGGATGCCACCAAGGCATTTGACTCCCTCGAATGGAAGTTCCTACAAGCTCTGTTCGTTAGGATGGGCTTCAGTAAATTATTTATACAGAAAATAGGCATCCTCTACAACTGTCCTATGGCACGTGTGAAGGTCAACGGCAAGGTCTCGCAACCTATAAACATCACTAGAGGGACCAGGCAGGGCTGCCCATTGTCGCCGTTGCTGTTCGCCATTGCAACGGAACCGCTGGCGGCGAGACTCAGACAGCACCACCTCAGCGGAGTATTGGCTTCACTTACAGGGGACTGTTGGTGTCCCTATATGCGGATGACATAACAATCTTTATGCAAAACCCGGCGGACAATTTTGATCCCCTCATGAGGGAACTAGTACGTTATGGGGGTTTGACTGGCATTACAATAAATTGGGCCAAATCCTCGATGCTACCATTAACAGATGGAACGGCGGAATGTTCTACTGAGTTTCCAATCACCTGGGTAGTGGAGGACGTGACCTATTTAGGTGTCCGCATAAGCCGCACGATCCAAGAATTATGGCTTCTGAACTATGGCATGGCAATGGACTGGCTCGAGACAAAGGTGAGGAGATGGGTCACTTTGCCGCTATCGATGACAGGCCGCATAGCCATAACCAAAATGGTTGTGCTGCCTAAATTTCTGTACCTGTTTGCGAATATACCCCTGCCACTGACCCTACCCTTTTTCAAACGAGTGCGATCTGCGCTTTTGGATCTGGTATGGGCGGGAAAGCAACCGAGGGTACAATGGAAGGTATTGACGCTTCCTTTTCGGCAAGGTGGACTGGCGGCCCCGGACATTGAGTTGTATGCATACTGCGCTCAGGCCCAGTATCTGCATTTCTGGCAACACCCGATCCCATATCAGCCCCATGTGGCGATTGAGAAGGACGTTTCGGCACCCATTCCTCTGAACACAACAGTCTACCAAACTTATAAACGTACGCCGGAGGATGTAAACACCGTAGAGACGGTTCGGTGGGCGTGGCGAAACATAGCAAAACGGGCGAACGTCGCTGAACTTTACGCGCCGTCTATGCCGCTGGGCGGAAACCCCTTACTGGGCCCTCTACAGGACCCGGCGATAACCGAGAGAGCGCGCAACTGCGGGCTTATTGTCGCTAGTGACCTATACCCAGACGACACGTTTCTGGCGCTGGGCGACATGTGTGCCTCGGACAAGCCGACAGCAACTGAATTGCTCCTTTATTATCAACTTAGAGCAGCCTGCAAGGCAAGGTACCCGATGTTCCCAGCTGCCCCGCCCTCACTCTTAGCGCTAGAAGAGGTGCTGGCGAACAAGTCCCCGAATAAGCTGATTACTAGGATCTATAGGACAACGCAAAACACAGCGCCATGGACAAAGCCAGGGTCGAAAATGCAGTGGGAAACGGACATGGGACTACCCATTATGGATAAACAATGGACGTTCTGCAGCAGCCAATTGGAAAACCTATCGCCCAACTATAGGCTGCGACTTATACATTTTAATTTTCTGCACAGAACTTATCGCACGCCTGCGCAGCTCTTCAAAATGGGGTTGCTGTCTGAGTCCCAGTGCTGGCGCTGTGGTGCTGCGGATGCGACCTTCTTCCACATTACGTGGACGTGTCCTCCAGTGCAGCGCTACTGGATAGAAGTGTTTGAGAAGCTGGGGCGAATATTGGAGGAACAGTTGCCTCCTGATCCATTGGTGGCTCTGCTGGGACTGGTGGCTGATATACCCCGAGCCTCACGAAAATTGGCGGCTATGTTGCTCCTCCTGGCAAAGAGACAGATCGCACTACATTGGAAACAAAAGACTGCTCCAGAGGTGAAGGGCTGGATTAATTATGCCCTGTATTGTCGGGATCAATTAACTACGTATGGGGAACTCCTGCCGCTAAGATCTAGACCTACTGATATTTGGCAGCCATTGACGGCTTGGTTGAATGTTGGAGACGGGGAGGGTTAGTGAGGAACGGGTGATGGACTTGCAATGCTCTGTTAGACTGTAGCTGACTCGTGGGAAATTGCTTGCTATGTTACGGTGCTGGTGTGCTGAGACCTGACTGGTGAGCTGCTCGTAGGGGCATAATTGCTTGTGTGGAAATGATTGCGCCTTGCCCGGTGACATGGCTCTGGTCCCGCCCCCCCCCCCCGACTTCTCGGTCCTGCCCCTTCCCTCATTGTGGCCTCCCAGATATGCTTCACTGACAACGACTAGACAATGCGCATATGATGTGACCAGATGTACCACAGCACGGAACTCTGTTGATTTCGTTTCACATGTTTGTTTTCCAGGTTTTTTTAAAAAATTTTTTTTATCTCATTTATAATACACGAAGGCATATTGGAAGTCATGTACGAGTATGTATGAAAATTGTCTGAACAATGTGCTCAGATGGATCACACAGATGCTGCCTGCCTCCGGGTTGTTGGCTGAATAGCGGTGTACTGACTTGCACATTTGAATAAAAGTCTTTAACCCAAAAAAAAAAACAAAAAAAAGAACATAGGGTACAAGGTGAATGGAACAGGAAGAGTAAGGGGATAGGGTAAAGGGTTAGGAGAAAGACAGGACGTAGAGACGAGGGGAAAATCTGCCCAAGGTCCGGCTGGGTAGGTGACGGCAGGGAGGGGGAGTCCACATCCCATCTTCTCTTTAGCTATATGGTAGCTCCACTGGGCATCAGCCAAATCGCTAGGTCTCATCAGTCTGGGGTAAGTTCCGCAGGTTCCAAGTCCTGATGTGTAGGCAGGTTAGGGGATAGTTTAACGGTCTGGTCAATGTCCAATTGTTGTCCCAGGGAAGTAAAACAACGTGTAGGGGACCACTATGGAAGCCATCTTGGGGTCAGGCAGGGGATTGTACTGTACACTGGTACACTGGTGGCCATCCTAAGGTTAGGCACCAGGCAGTTAAAGTCAATATCCAGGACAGCGGCCACCAGAAAATAACAAATCCAGCGTGCACACACCATCACATGCACAGACAAGCACAAGCGCACACCAATGTGAGCACACACTCTCATATGCGTATTGACGCACACAGACAGTCACATAGCCAGAAACATCCAAGAACATAAGCACACATAAAATCCCATGCTCTAATACAAAAACACCCAAATACATGCACAAGCAAACACCATCACATGCACAGACATGCACAAGCACACACAAATGCGCTCACTCTCATATACACGCAGACATGCACAAATGCACATACAGAAACTATCACAAAAAAAACACAAGCACACATACAATCACATGTTCCAGAACAAAAATACCCAAGGACGTACACACACACCATCACATGCACAAGCACACAACAAATGTGCGTACACACTCTCATACGCGAACAGAGGGTGCACATACAGAAACATCCACACGCACAAGCACACATACAATTCCATGCTCTAATACAAAAACACTCAAATACATGCACACACCATCACACGCAAAGACATAAGCACACATACAGAAACATCTGCGCGCACAAACACAAGCATACATAGAATCACATGCTCTAATGCAAAAACACCCAAATGCATGTCAACACCATCACACGCACAGACATGCACAAGCACACATAAATGTAAACATAGTCTTTCATACGCGTACAGGCGCACACACACACTTACATCCGTGGGGAGGCCTAGATCAGCTCATGCTGGCAGTCGAATGAGGGGTCTGGTGTAATCGTAGATTGTGGAGCGTTGCGGGTCACGCGGTCTTTCGTAAGGCACATTAGAGACTCGTGGCCCCCATCTCCAGCATCAGCTCAGCTCTCCCTCCTGCACAGATAGCGGGCCCTCAGACTTTGTCCCCTATTAGCAGCGGGGGCACTTGGGGAGTAAATCTCATTGGTCAGCTGGGTATTCCCCCAAAGAAAATGCCAGGCCAGCGTAGCAGCCATTGCTTAGCCGTGTCCCACCCCAGGCAGGATCGTTAATGGGGGCAGACCCCAGCTCTCCATAGAAGGCAACAGACACCCAATATTTCAGGTGGCAGTCGATCTCTGGTTCCGATGTTCCCTCAAAGCTGCCACTGCGTAGTGAGGCAAGTGCTGACGCTCTCTTAGCGCACAATGTCGTGGGACTCAATGCAATGCGGCCGCTATAGTGGCCTGTAGACCTCTCAGTAATCCACCGCCACTTCAGCCCCTCACCTCGGTCTCCCACTTGCTAGTGCCAGGACTCCGACCCGTGCGCCACAACTGTCAGCGCGGGAGGGTAATAGATCATTGGGAGGGTCCGGTGATAGTCTTGATTTCCCTGGTGTCCCCCACAGCAGCACCGTTCTTTTCGCCGCGGTACCAAGCCTCAACGCGCCTCTCAGCAACTCCAATTTCCAGCGGCTCTGGTCAGCAGTATCATTGTCCAGTAGTCGCTGTCAGCACACCCAACGGCAGGGTCCAAACGTGCAGTTCAGCAATCTGTGTATTCAACTGCGCCTCACCGCCACAGGCTGCCCTCCGCTATTATCTCCGCCAGACCTCCTCACCGTGTCGTGCAGCCACCACAGCTCTGTTAAGCGAACATTAAATAGCAAAAGGGTGAATGCAGGTTAAGCAGACTAAGTGGTACTATCCGCTTACACAGTGGCTTCCCTCGAACTCTGGTCGGGCTGTCCAAAGGCAAAAGATGGTGTGGCGGGTGGACTTGTAGGGAGTTATACAAAGCCACTTCAATATGTAGGGTAATTGCATAGGACCGGCAAATGTTACAAGGATCCGAGGTGAAAGGACTGCAAATGAGATTCAAGAGCCCTCTTTCCTGTGCATGAAAATGTTTAAATATGGCCGCTATGTTGTAAGGGGTGTCAGGATTAAATGTCCTTTTTTTGTTGCTAAGGACAGGTAGCTTGGGCCTCTATCCATTATTGATTCTGGCAGTCCATGGGAAGGGGCATGGGGATCAATAAAGGATGGCCATTTTGGTTACAGGAAAACAAACAAGAGACGTGCAGCAGCAGGGAGGCCATTTTGAGTTGAGGCAAAAACAATAGAGAATATGGAGCCACAGACCCACTCTAAATCAAGGCCTGGTCAAGGGCCAGAACTTGGTACTCGGGAGGCTGCGTGGTGCCCAGCCTGTCACGCTCGTTTCCTAGCACGGGCTGAGCATGCACAGAAAGAACATGCTGCAGGGTGGGTGCGGACCAAACCAGCGCGCGCTCGGCGGCTCCCCAGGGGGGTTCTGCACGCAGGAGAATGGCTCCGGTGCACAGGGGTCCGCGAGCTTCCAGAAGAGACATTCAAATTGAGTCAAGACTACAGGTCTGGAGCAAAACGAGCAGCGGCCACAGACGAGAGCACACCCCGCCCCAGGGCTGGATCCGACGGGGACCGTGAGCATCAGATGGCGGCCTCCAGTGGAGGGGTCATGAGCCGCTGCAGTGGCCTCAGGATGAAGGGTTCAATGAGCTTCGGAGGAGAGGTTTGAAACCAAGTTCTCCAGATCAGGAGCCAATAGGCAGTGGCCACACGGTGGATGGGTCCACAAGTAGTGGGTGGCGGATATAATGGAGGAGTCTGTGAGCCCCTGTAAAAGAAGCCAGAGTTGAGGATCCTGATCGGGAGCAAACAGGCAGCCGCCCTGGGCGTGGAGCTCAGCCTGCCCCTGGGCTAGACCCAGCAGGGATCTCAAGCAGCGGGCGGCGATCTCTGACAGAGGTCTCTAATGGAGGCCACAGGGCTGCATCCAGCGAGGATCGTGGCAGTAGGGAGCTTTCCAGTTCCCCAGTGCTTGCTCCTTGCTGCTTGCACTATCGAGTCTCTTTTTTTTTTCTCGCGATCTAGCCCGAGATGCCAAGCTGTTATACGATTCAAAAAAGTCAAAAGCAAAAGAAGCACTCTTTAGCATAATTATAGGCGGGCAATTTAACGCTAAGCTGCGCCACATCTGCCACGAAGGGAATCCATTTGTGCTAGAAGACCTTGCAATCAGTTAGCCCAAGTCCAATAAAAGGTGCCGGAAGCTGTTGGAGGCTGTAGGTCGGGCTGGGTTAAGAAATGTGATGCCTGGGGGTTCTTCTCTGTCCAGGGAACTGCCCACTTTTGTGGACTGGGGTAAGGGGACCATAATAGACTATATTTTAATTTCACGTTCTCTCGATAGTCTGGTTGGCCCCTGGAGTGGTTCATGAAACCATCTTCAGTGACTATAACCCCATAAAAAAAGTTTTAAAAGTTAACGTTGGCCCAGCTGTAACCCCCGGCCCGGATCTGATTGGCCTAACCACCAAGGACAAGGGTTTGAGGGTAAAGTGGCATAATCTCCCAATGGCCAAAGTGAATAAACATGTGGTGACACAGAATATTGCCATCATCTTGGAGCCCCTGTTAGCTTTCGAAACATCCCCCCCCCCAGTGGTGGCAGCCTTCGACCAGCTAAACAACCATTTTCACTACCATAAGAGATTCGGCGAGTAAACCCAGGGGCGCCAAGCCGGGCTGGTTCAACAAAACATGTAGGTCCGCGGGAAATTATTTGCGGGAGGTCCTAAACATTGTGCCCCGTAATAAAGATAATATTAAGGAGGCCAGGATGGCATATAAACTTGCCCTGGGGAAGAGGAAGGCAGAGCTCAAAGAAGCTTCTTGGGACCGGCTGGTGTCTGCATGCTCCGCCAGAGACTCCAGGGGTTTCTGGGCAGTGGTCAACAGAAGGCAACCTAATGTGGCCGCTCAACATGACATAGGCTCCTCCATTCCTCCAGCTGCATGGGTTACACATTATCAAAAGATGTATGCGCTGGATAAATACCTTGCTCCTACCCAGGGTGATGGGGATAATCTGTACCCCTTGGAGATTAGGTTTGAGTTAGATGAGTTATATAACGGTCATGGGCCGCCCTTCCAACAAAGCCCCGGGACTGGATGGTATACCCATGGAACTTTATAAGGACAAACCCCATCTCTGGTCTACAGTCCTGGTTAACGTTCTTAACGCTGCATCCCAACTAGGTCTTCTGCCGATTTGGAAATCTGCTACTATAGTGCCAGTTTCAAGAACGGGAACTGCCAGGACCCGGCTTGTTACAGACCAATTTCCCTGCTATGTTCAGTGGTAAAAGTGGTAGGGCGTATTGTTCTCCAGCGCGACAAAGACTGGGCTCGGGAAAAATACATCATCTGCCCCGTCCAATATGGTTTCTGGGAAGAGATGGGCACTGTTGAACAGTGCCTGAACCTAAAACTCATTATTGGGAAGTACGTCGTGGCGAAGCAGGCATCCAACTTCCTCGCATTTATGGATCTCAGCAGCACTTTCGACTGGGGGAACAGGTCCATGCTCTGGGACATCCTTGGAGAGATGGGTCTGTCTGCCGACTTGATTAACTTCCTTAGAGCTCTGCATATGGACGTAAACGCACGTGTTAGATATGGCACTGAGGGGGAAACGTCCGACTCCTTTAGCCTACCGCACAGGGTCAGGCAGGAATGCATGCTGGCCCCATTGTTGTTCCTATTATATAATAACAGCCTGAACATTTGCTTGAGCGAAATTGATACTGAGAGAGAAGGGGTCCCAGTGAAGAATAAATAATTACCACAAATTATAGACAAAAGAATAATAATGCACTGAATGAATCTACACTGTTTTTATTCACAATGGAGATATAACCAGGATATAGTATCCAACAATAATCATTTCAAAAAGGTTGTGTAGTGCCCCAGGGAACAGGGAAGAAGTGATAAGGTGAGGATAGTGTGGGTGGGGATTTGTGACAATAAAATCAGACAGTAATCTGAACACACTTATAAGTCAATTGGAATATACAGACGACCATTAGTGTAAATATATCACTTGATCAACAACATGCCCCACTTAGTACATAAATGTCACAATTTTGGGTGGGGGGCTGGTAGGTGGAGGACAGTTGTCGACGTTTCGACCCTCAGGTAGTGCAGGGATTAGTAGAGCCCTTGCGGCGGGGTCTTCATCAGGACAGGGCGGGGACTGGCAACCTATTAATACATATCAAGGATTGGTTTCAGGTTACTAAACCTATTTAAATGATAGCATAGTCAGGTTACTTAGATTAGCACACATTATGGAGGAGCATACCTATTTATTCGGTGCTCATCATCATTGTCATTGTAGACACTTGAACCTCAATATGGGGAACATGAATTCCTAAAGAGGTTAAACAAAAAGTTATAACATTTATTTAGAATTGCTGTGCTGAGAATGGAAAATCAATCACATTGACAGCGTGGGCTGTTTATGAACATGTATAGAAAGTTAAAAAAGTTTAAAAAACTTACATCATGAATGTTAACATCAGCGTTAAGGCGGGATTCGAAATCAGGCCCGGGGACGCTGGGCAAAATTTAAGCATATCTGCCGAGGATTAAGACTAGTAGGGTCCCCTCTCTGCTTTATGCCGATAATGCGGGTTGATGGCTCAAACGGCCAACGGCCTCAAACTCCTGGTCGACCGGTTCTAGATGTTCATGAACGACTTGGAATTGGACACTAACATCTCCAAGACACACTATGTAATCTGTGGGAGGAGGTCAGCTAAGACAAGGCCAATTGACATTAAAGGGCAAAACATCACCAGGGTCACTACTTTTCCCTATCTGGGGATCTCATTTGACCCCAAGAGCAACTGGTTTCCCTGTATATCTAGCCGTTGTTTCAAATTTACCCAAGGCTGTGGCGCTCTATTTAGATTTTCACTGTCAGTAGGTAACAAGCCAGTTCAGCCCTTGTTACAAGTATATAAAATGAAGTGTGTCCCAGTTTTGACATATGGAGTGTTTTGGGGGTGTTGAAAGCCCAAGGGAATCCAGACGGAAGAGGACCGTTTTTTGTAGGAAACTCCTGGGAGTGGGTCCAAACAGACCCTCATTTGTCACCCATGAGGAATTGGGGTTACACTTTGTGGAGGATCAGGTCACATTGGCTCCATTGTTATTATGGATCTCTGTCTAGACGAATGAGAGCCTGTGGTTTAACGGGCGTGTGATTGAAGATTGCATGGAATGCACGTATGGCCAGAAGATTCCTTTTATACACTATATAAAATCGGTTGCTCGTTCCCTCGACTCTATGGATATCTTCAGTAGGCCAAACTCCCTCAAAAAGGGTGACCACAGGCTCCTAATGGAAACTTTTTTAAACAAGGCCAAATAGGAAAGGGAAGCACAGGCACAAATTCGATCAGATCTTTCTTGTTGTTTAAAACGGTTAGTGGCCCCGAATATTATCTTACTGCAGTCAAGAACCCTAGGGACAGATCCTTACTCTCTAAATATCGATTGGTTACTATTCGTTCGATGATCTGCTTCCCTCCGGGCCAGTTTGATCCCCGTGTTCTTTTAACCTGTCCTTGTGATGACTGTTCCCTCCAGACTCTAATACACCTGGTTCTATTTTGTACGTATTATGAATTCCTCCGTAGAATATACCTTTTACCACTTTTTAAAGAGAGGGGTTTTACTCAATTCTGTCCGGCCTTTTTATTCTTACAGTTATTGCAGGACCAGGTGGTGATGTTGGCAGTGATCGGCTACTTAAAAGGTGCTTTACACTGGAACAAATAATGTGTGCCTAGTAATAATGATGTACATGATAGGCCGGGGACTGGATCTTAATTGGTTTTTAAATGTTCATACTTTTTTTTACTTGTCCAATTGCTCTGGTCAGTGTTTAATAACGTCAGTGTTTAATAACTTTTTTTTTAATGGTTTATGTGTTTCTTTTCAATATGTGCTTTTATCTTTTCTGATTATCATGTATAATCGAATAAAGATTAATATCAATCAATCAGTACCCAGGTTGTTACGCAAAATCTGATTCCATTCGTAAAAAAGGCAGGGCGCAATTTGTGAACACTTTTTGCAAGTGGAACATAGGTAGATATTGCCCTAGTCCTTTTTGAATATCCTTAACTGTTTAGCTGCACCACTAATCTTCCATACCTTTCATTCTGAACCGCTATTGGCCTGGCAGACCTGACTGACAGTAATAAGAATCCATCAAAAGAAGCATTTTTTGTTTCTTTCTGAATTTAAAAATGAAGCCAAGTATGGAAATTATTAGTTTTCAGTCTGTATGTAAAAATTAGTAGAGAATTAAAACTGAGGGCCTTAGGGATAACATAGTAAAGCTGTTACATTTACGCTACAAATATTAGAACATAATTTACAGAAGTATTCCAAATGTCATAAAAACTAAACAGCATGCAAAAGTTAAACATCATATAATGTACCCTCAAGAAAAATGTAACATTGAACCTGGGCAATGACACTTCACCGAGTCAATCTGTTTTTTGGCCTCACGCCCTTCAGTTCTCGGAGTCCATTCGGGTAATAGATGGTTCATGTGGGATGCAGAGAAAACCGTCTGGGGCTTCTTTTAGGTCAGGGTGAGTGGATGAGTTATCTTCTGCCTCCAGGGCAGTTAAGGCAATAGCACCGATTTTTTTGTATTTGCTAATACATAATATGTGTATCATGGCAAAGTGCGGAACCTTCAAGTACTTCAATATTTCTTGCGTCTCCCTTCAGAAATATAGGCAAACTATTCATCAGCTTTTTAGCCAATATATCTAAAAAAATTGTGCTCTAAAATGAATCGTTAGGTTCCAATTACAGAAAAGAAATCTTGGGTGATTACCCCCTAAAGCTTTGTGGGATAGGATTTGGATCCCTCACTGTGCTCACTGAGTGCAAGATGGCATGGATATATTTTCCACATTAGGTAAAATAATGTAGGACTGTAGTTCTTTTGTGATACATGGCCAGTGAAAAACTTGAATAACTTTAGTTTTCTTTTATTAAATTAATGCTATCGTCTGTCTTGCAAAAGGATCATATTTTTCTTATGCTAAAAACTTAACATACTCAAAGCTGTGGGTTTCAAATTTAATGAGAAAATAAGTCCAGCTGATAAACATTGTCCTTAGTCTGCATTGTCATCTGAAACACAAGGCCGCACTGCTTTGAGTAATGCCAAATTAGCTTACCAGCTATTTTTTTTACCTCTTCATATGTTGACCGGCAGTTCTGTCTTTCCAGATAAGCTTCTGCAGGCTTGGTCAGAAGACTTGAGTATCCAGTTGGACAAGATTATTGTTAACATCTTTGGTAAAGTGCTGGACATCTGCTTACATTTAATTCAAGAAAATTTTATTTTTCTGTGAATATTACTCAGCTGTGTGTCTACTTGCATAGACTATTTGTGTGGACACTCTGTGTTGGGTTTGTGGAGAACAGACTGGAAATTTGTGCATATCTTGATTAAGCAATAGAGTTCTGGATTTTTGGAAAGGAGCTTTTGAAATAATCAACCTGACTCCTGGTTTGTGTCTTCAGCCCCGCCCCATTCTATTCTACCTCAGTTTAGATGGATTTCTAGAACAGGAACATTTTCTAATTCAATTCTGCTATGTTTCAGCTGTGTATTTATTACAGCTTGCCACTGCACAGTTTTAAATAGAGCTCTATATATTTCTGTTCATTTGCCAGACACCCATACAGTCCTCATACTGATGGCACTCTCTTCTCACAGCTCTGGACTGGCACAACTGTGACTTGCCACAGCTCCATTCTAATTACAGCAGCTTTGTCTACTTTATAAATTCTCTGTCACATACTACATTTACTTGTGTCTCTTTTTGTCATTTACAAGCCACTAATCCCTTATTCGCTCTCTTCTGTTTTAGCTCTAACCGATTCAGTCTTCCTACTATATTGCTGCCTGTACTTATACAGCACGGGTGTTAGCAGCTCTGCTGTAATGTATACCCAGTCCCAAAGTATCCATAAGTAAACAGCTTCCCAACCACCTGACCAGATCCGGAATTCTTTTTTAGAGGCGTACATTACTCACGCCTGGTGGCGTCCATTGACATCACAGATTGCATTTCACTTCTCCACCTGAAGTGATGTACAGGCTGTATAAATAGATGTTGATGACATCATTTTTCCCACACCCCCATCAATGCCTTCCCTCTTGTTTCTCTGATACAAAAGTGTCATCCAGAAGATCCAACTGCATAACCCTGATTGGACCAGGATCCCCTGGTTCCTAGATTTGTTACATTTCAGTCTTTTTCATATTTTTCTTTGGAAGGACCTTATTTCAGTTCTGCGCTCCAACTTCGAGACTCCACATCTGGATGCCTGGAACTTTAGATGGTCACTTTAAAGTCTTATGATCTTACTGAGAAGATAGTGGTGTTCTTCGATTGGATCAGCGTAATCTTTTGTAATGATCTGTCTTTGCATCCTGGTGCCAAGAGGATCTGAAGAGCCTATTCGAGGGGAGCTAGCTTATATTGCACTTTTTGTGACCTCATAGGTGGATAAATGTTTGAACTTGAAGGCAATGAAAGGTTATTTAGCTGATATCGCAGAGCGTTCTCTTACGTGGTTTGCTGTTTAAGCTGGCTATCGTGATTCATTGTTTGAAAGATTTACCAAAGAGATTTCCTCCTAATGTAATTCATGTGCATTAGTGGGTTTCACATTTAGTGCTGACAATTATAATGAGGCACCCTTTGAAGATTTTGTGTTCATGTCTTCTCGAGTTTCTTCCATGGAAAATAGCTTTTTATTTGATTCAAGTTCAAATAGGCGACTAAGTAGATTGCAGGTTTTGTCTGATTCTCCTCCCTTCACAAACATGTTAATAAAAACATTAGTTCTTAGAGTTAACAATTCTATTCTAAATAAAGTCGCAACATAATTCCATGTCACCCAATAGTCATTTCACCCTCTCCTCATTCTTCAAAGAACTAGACCCTGGAAAGGTTCTGAGCTATTAAATGTTATGTTATGTTATGTTATCCACACTTATACCGCGCTCAGCTGCCCCAGCGAAGGGGCGTCCCGGCGCACTGTAAGGTACACAAAACACAACTCAGTTAAAAAGGCCAGAAAATGGAACTACAGTGAGACAAAGGTATAGTCTAAGCAAATAAAATGGTCTTGATGGCGCGTCTGAACAGCAAGAGGTCTTCAAGAGCCCGGGTGTGAGGGGGGAGCGAGTTCCACAACTTCGCCGCCAACACCCGAAAAGAACGACCACCACCTCCGCTCAACCTAAAACGCGGACAACTGCCAGATTTTGGCCCAGGGATCTAAGGGTTCGCGAGGGTACATATGGCACCAGGAGATTCTCCAATATTTGAGGAGGTGAACCCTTGAGGATTTTAAAAGCAAGGCAAAGTACCTTGAATTTTATCCTCTGGTTTACAGGAAGCCAGTGGAGAGAACGCAGCGTGTCTGAAACAGAACACTGCCTAGGCAGGCCAATCACCACCCTGGCAGCAGCATTTTGAACTCGCTGCAGCCGGGTGACTTCCGACTGATTAATCCCCACCAGAAGCGAGCTA
This sequence comes from Lissotriton helveticus, assembly GCF_964261635.1. Lineage (NCBI taxonomy): Eukaryota > Metazoa > Chordata > Amphibia > Caudata > Salamandridae > Lissotriton > Lissotriton helveticus. The sequence goes on from NC_136067.1 coordinate 1,398,404,533, forward strand.
GCATAATCTAGCCGGGACAACACTGTTCAGGAGGCCACCACAAGTCACCCCAAAGTTCCGCCTGCTTACCGACCACCATGACCTCGGTCTTTTTGGCATTTAACTGGAGACAGTTGGTATTCATCCAGTTAGCTACTGCCCGTAGTCCGTCACGGAACCTAGGGGCCTCCATGTCAGAGTCCCCACTCAACGTGACCGCCAGCTGCGTGTCGTCTGCATATGAGACCATCATCAGGCCCCACTGCTTGACGACCGCCGCCAGCGGTCTCACGTAAAGGTTGAATAGAGTGGGGCTTAACGAAGAGCCCTGCGGGACACCTAGTTCCAACGGATATGATTTTGACTGACCGGGCGGGATCGCAACCTTGAAAGACCGTTCGGCAAGAAAGGAACGAAACCAACAAAGGGCGGAGCCGGTAACACCTACTTCTTCCAGGCGCTGGAGCAGGATCCTGTGCGAGATCGTGTCGAACGCGGCGCTAAGATCTAATAGCAGTAGCGCCGCCGTCCGACCCGCATCAAGCACAGAACGCAGATGTTCAGCCATAGAGAGTAGGGCCGTCTCCGTGCTGTGACCCGCACGGAAACCATTCTGGGTGGGATCAAGAATGTTAGCCCTAGTAAGATGGTCAGAAAGAATTCCGTTCACATGAGTCTCGGCTACTTTCGCAGCCCACGGAAGCAGGGGAGTAGGGCGGTAGTTCTCGGGTTTGAGGGGGTCAAGGGTAGCCTTCTTCAGAATAGGCGTGACTACAGCCTGTTTCCACCTACTGGGAACTACACCAGAGGATAGAGACAAATTGATCACAGAGAGCACCGGAGTGCGGCATAACGGGGACATAATCCGGAACTGAGCCGGTTTCAGCGGATCTGCAGGGGATCCTGATTTAATTTTAAGGCTCAAAGTGTCAAAGGCCTCAATTGATAGAGAGGGCAGTATAGTAAGAGGTTCATATCCACCCAGACTACAGCGGACCGGCTCCGAGGTGTAAATACCATTCGGGAAGGTTCGATAAATGTCTTGAACTTTCTCGAGAAAGAAGGAGGCCAAATCCTCGCAGTGAGAGTCCGAACAAATTTCCCCCATCGTTGCCCTTTTAGCCATCAGGTCCTTTAGCACCTTAAAGATGAGTTTAGACGGATTGGAGCTGTTTTGAAATTCTTGGCCATAAAAGGCTGCACGTGTTCTGCACACTGCCCTGTGATAGATTTTTATTTTGGCGAAATAGCATGCCTTTTTTCTAGGGTCAAACGATTTCCGCCACTCCCTCTCCGCCTGTCTACAGGCTTTTTTCATACAATGCAATCCTTTAGGGTGCATTATAACAATCTGATAGTAGGATTTTAGGGTCATTAGTATGCTACAGCTATAACGAAGCAAACAACTTGTAGGTGGTTATCTTGAACAGGTTTGCGTTGTTATGTGCTGATGGAGAAACAACTCCTGGGTGGTTTGGAGTTCACTCTCTCAGAGACATGATGAGTACTACAGCTGGTGTACAGGGTGTTCCAATCCAGTCCAAACCATGTGGTGACTCTAGTCTTTTGTTCTCTCCTTCACAAAACAAAACACTGTTGTCTGGTTTTGCAGGAAATTGTGCAGTCTCAATTGAGTAGACTGTTGCTGCAGTCCACTCTGGACGGGCTAGATAAGGAATGTATTTGTCAATACAATCATTATACTGATTGCATTCTCTGCTTATGGAGGCTGTGTCTATCAAAACAGTCAGGATCCCTCCATCCCTGGTTTACAGATCAAGAAGAAACTCGCATTTCTTTAAATAAAACCAAAACAAGACTACCATCCTGAAATGTTATACAAATCAAGGTATTTTCCTCCTCAGACCTTACCCCTAAAATGTACAAAGATACATTGCATGTTAAATAATGCAGGATCTACTCAAGCCCACAGCTGCAAACTTTCTGATCTTGTTACAACCCACACCATGAATCTAATATTTGACACTTATATAGGTTTTTCCTCACAATTGGCCATCATTTGACGTCCTTGTTCCAGGTGGTTACATTCTCATTCACAGTGACACACTTTCCATTACCTCACAAAATGGAGAAAGGACTGCCTTCTTACACAAAATCACTTATACCTGCACTACAGTGGGCAATGCTTCATGCATTCTTTCAACCATATCTCTGTAATCATTAAAACAAACCAAATCAGTACTGCATTTTCCCATGTCGTATATTGCCTCAGAGCAATACAACCTCCTAGAGCACTTCAAAAATATTGCCACCTATGTGGTAACTCACTACTCCATTAATATTCTCCTGTGTGACTTTAACACCCCTAGTAACATCAATAGAAAAACCTATTGTCTAAACTAAAATATACTGGCTTACTAAATGACCTTTCACAATTAGTCATCCTGCCAACTTACAACAACAGAACGCCCTGAGTGGTTCTATCTCCCCCACCCCACCCTTCAAGCCTCATCAAAGTCAATAACTCCTTCAAAATTGAGCGGACAGTCCATTACACTTTATCATTTTATTCCAGCACCGTAAGACTTGACAATAAAGGCCAATCCAAAGCAGCAACAAATTATGACAAAAACACCAAGAGACACCTCTAGGTTGCTATTCTCAGAAGAACTTCTACTAACCCTACTATCATCTTCAAATATCCCGTAGTCCATTGAAAAACTTGTTAATTAGCATATTCTGACCACCCATAACACCATGAATAAGCTACATTCAAATAACAAAAATACATCAGGGAAATGAGATATCAAAATTACATCCCAAAAACTATAAAAAGCCTGGAAAAAACTTCTAACTCCCAAATAATTATGAGTGCTGGAAGATCAAAGAAAGCCTAAATATCTAATCCTCTTGTTGAAGGCAAACTATTTAAACAACCAGATCACCGAGGCCTCAAATCATCAAGGTGAACTCTCCCAAGCTTTCAGACACTGCGATAACACAAGTTTGAGCACGAAGTAACAAACATTTGCAAATTTTCACCATATAGACCCTAAGCATATAAAAAGAAGAATTTAAATCCACCGATTCATCTTTCTTCACCTCTTTTGGAAGTGGGGAACTTTGTGGTTTCTAATGATAGAGCTCCAGCTTGTTCCTTTGTGAGAAACCATTAGCAAGCAGTATATTCACCACTATACTGCTGGCTACACTGTGCTGAAAGACTTGTTCTACGTTAGGTGAGATGATAAGAGCCTATTTCTTGTTCACGTCCATCATTAAACTCTGGTGTACAGGAGCGTGAAAAATGCAGAAATTATTTTGAACATTCAAGGAGAAAACTCAAGCTTTGGGGGTTTGTTTCTAAAAAAAACTAAAAACATGGTTAGCAGGCCACAATGACATGGCTGTTTACCTGATATTACAATTTTGCCACACAGACAAGAGCACTTTTGGCAATAAATATCCCCTGATGCCAGAGTTAATTCCCAAATCAGTAGATGGGTTACTGAGAGTTTCTGCCTCCAAAGCAATTTGCTGTTCTTGAGCATTGCTGAAATGAACTTCTTAGTTATCGACTTCCCTGTGGATCCTGCAAAGCAGGGGTACCTCACTTCTTTGGGGGTGGGTCAGCTCAGCAGTCCACCACAATGGCCCCACATGCTAGCAGCAACCTAGAGCATCACTGTCTTAACCTTGAAGGCCCTTCCACTAGGACCAGACCACAAGCTTGCTGTCATTAAAATATAGTTTTGCTGCTGTAAGGTGTGAGAAGGTGTTGGCATGCATATTGTTGGAAGGTATACCAAGGGTGGCAGGAATAAGGCCTGTCACTGCATTTCAGAGGGATGGTGAGGTTGTCGAAGTGTGCTATGTCACTGGCGGCGAGCAACATTTTTCATATTTTCTGTCTTGCTAGACTTAAACCATTTATATATTTTTTAGGAGAGGGTTTCTGCAAAGGAAATAAGCTGTTACTCTTCTTTCTTTCTCTTCGATCACTGAACAGTCATTTGTTTGGTGCGTGGCTGTTTATTTGCCCTGCTTTTGGAAATTTCTTTTTGTTAAAGGGTTTGTCTGCATGTCCCTTTCCCCCGCTTCTCCTTTCTTTGTCCGACATTTAATGTACACCCATTTTTTTCTCTTTTTAAGCACAGTTGCCTACCCAATCTTTAGGTAGCCTTTTCCGTACTCCATCCCTTTTATTTTTACTGTTTCATTATTCACTATAATTGACCTCAAGCCTCCCCCTGTGGCTGCCTCTGAGGTCCTTTGTGCTCTCATAGCCCCCACCACCCTCCCAGACCCCTTCACGTCCTTTATGTACTGCTGTGAGGCGTACCTGAAAGGCAGCGACCAGCTGTGGCAAGTTTCCAGGACCCCCGGCTGAGAAAGACATCACCATAATGCTAGAACTACTAGATTTATTTCAACTAGATTTTGTTTTCAATAAGCTGTACACATTTTAAACGTGAAATACTGTATATTTCCTCAAAATGGATGCTATTCAAGTCCTAGTAGGCGCTAAATAAATGCAATTACAATACAATACTACACTCTTTCGAGTGGCCGAGATATTGGAGTCCTCTTTATCAGGTTCTGAGACACTCTCTCCCTTTGCTGCACTCTATGATTTTAAATTTTTAAGGGTAGCGGCTGGGGGTTGGCATTAAAAAGAATAAATAATGCGTAATGCAAGTCACCGAATTCTCTATAAAATCAGGAAAGCTGAGAAACAGCTCTTAACACATCGGTGCTTCAGAATAAACTGGATACTTTTACAATCGCAGAGAGTTTTAGCTAGGCAAACCAGGTTCCTGCTTTCGACACGAGTGCACATCATTTTCTGATTCCTATTATTTGAAATGAGTACAGATCATCGCAAACTCATTGATATGGGGCGTCTCATTTATTGTGATTAATTTGATGAGTACTTCCATCACAATCCTTCTCCTGTTCTTCATGAGTGTAGTGTTAAAGAGACTGGCTGCACAATTAAGCCCACTCTGCATATTTCATATAGGGTGCATTTATCGATCGCAAGACTTAGGGGCATATTTATGAGTCCCGTTGTGCTGCCGGAGCGTCACGTTTTGTGACACTGTGGTGGCGCAAACTACAAAATCATATTTATGAGGTCACGCAAAGGCGCTTTACGTGGCTTTGAATGGCTTCATAGATATAGAGTAAGACAAGGCATCGCAAATCGCTGCGTTGCCCTAATCTGCGCCAGGGAGGCATTCCATGGGCGTTGCGGTGGACAGGGGCGGCTCCTCCGCTATGGCGGAGGAGCGTCACCCCACTGCTTTTAAGCAGTGCAAAGTAAAGGAAACATAAAATGATAATAACTTTGAGTTATTCTCATTTCATGTTTCCTGCTGCTTTGCGGGCGGGGCTGCTCTGCTGTCGAAGCATGGCAGGGGAGGATTGGTTTGCCCACTCCTTAGTGCACATGACTGTTTGGCCAGTCCTCTTGGGCCGCATAAAACAGTCATGCGCACTTTCTGTCTTCTCCATGCAGGCTGCATTACAGCCTGCGTGGAGAACATGCCCAGGCCCCCATTCCCTGGCTGAGGGTCAAACCAGGACGCTCAGACCAATCACAACGCTGCATTCCAGCGTTGTGATTGGTCAGGGGAGCCTGGCTGTGCTTAGTCTGCCTCGAGTTCGACGAGGAGAGCTGGAGCACAGCCGCGGAACACAGCACGGCAAGGTAAGTTATTTTTAAAAATTTTTTTTTTACATTGCACACTGTTTCCCCCCTTCATCCACCCTGGTTTGACCTCTCCTCTTGCTCGCCCGCGAACCATGCCGGCTGTCACTGGCAGTGGGTGTCGCCACCTACCATCCATGGATTTTGACATTTCCCTGAGATTAACTAAACCATGTAAACCTGGGGATGCACCAAAACCGTATGCCCCCCAGGGGAGACACAAAGAGGATATCTTTATTCCGCCTAGTATTGGATAAATACAGTGGATTCCTGCCCTTTCCCTTTGAGATAGGGCTGCCCTATACCAAAACCCATAAAAGAGGCCCTTAGTTGTGGTCTGGAGAGCTGCATATGCGTCGCTTTGCACAATATTTTCCCCTGGCAAAAAAGCTGCAAATCAGTATGTCACCATTTTCTTCCTTCTGTGGTAAAGAGTGGACCAAACAGGTTTTGCTTCTGTCTTTTTTATACAAGACAAAACTGTTAATAGACTGTAAGACAACTGCAAACAATATTTATGTGTTTATTGCTTCTAAGAACATGTTGTGTAATTGAGCTTTTTTGTGACACAGAAAACAAAGTCCTTGAATACATTTTCTTTAAAAAAATGGCACAATCGGGTTTTGTGCTATTTTAGTTTCTTGTAAAATGAAATATAAAAAATTGAGATTGCTTCCATCGTTGTTCTAGCTTTAGCACTAGAAAGTAAAAGCCTGTACTTAGTTTATTCTATATTTCATAACACAACTGTAGGAGCACAAACTCGATATGCTCCTTTTTAGGGCTCGGCTATAACGCGCTGAAAGCGCGTTCTCGCCGAGAACTATTGTCGGCGTCTCAGCAGTCTGAGACGCCGAAGGGAGACAAGACCTGGCCGCGCGCAGCGTTTTTCCATAGGATAACGTTCTGCGCGCGGCCAGGTCTTGTCTCCACGGCATGCATGGCAGGCCGGATCGCGTCGCGGGCCTCTGTGGAATGCAGGGGGAGTCTGCAGAGAGGCGCGCGGCGCTGATAACATGCTCCATGTGTTAGTCGACTCAGGCAGGCGTTTCTAAAGAAAGCATAAGAAACAATGTAAATAAAAGTGAAAACAGACAACTGACTGTGCAGATTAAAAATACATTCCAACAGCCGACACGGTCAGACGTGATGTTAAAGTGGGATAAGTAGCTTCAGAAATCCCTGCAAACCCTACGGTGGAGCACCTATCCTAGGTTTTGGAGGTTTATTTCATGATAACCACTCAAGATAAACGTTCATGCAGTGATTCTAAAAGGAAATCATTTACTTAGTCAGTGGTTACACTGCAACTCTGAAGTGGATCTGGCCCACATACAAACGCTGGACACCCCAGGGTGATAGATTAGCCTATCGAGCAATACATTCATGTTTGGCCCGTTTAAAAAAAAATATATATCTTTGGATAAGAGTACCCATTCTTTTTGTATTTAGTACCTAGATATTCTTATAGTACACAATATGGAGCATTTTAAAATATCTTCCATGGCTGCACTCAACTCCCAGTCCGAACCTACAACAAAGAACCTACTTGTAGCAGACATGACTGAACCAACCAAGCAAGCAAAGCACAGTCACCAGGGATCCAGATATATTTTGAGGCAGTGAAAATGTAATCCATATTTTTTTTTAAGTAGAGAGTAAAAGCAATCTTAAGACAGTAAAAGAAATTGTCTCCTCAAAAGAGTGATAATTGGGTGAAAAGCGCTTAACACATGAGTAATGTTCAACACTTTACATAAAACAAGAACACAAAACAGCGATGTAAACCAACTGTCAGTCTTCATTGACAATTTAATGCATATTCATGCACACACAGACACCACCACTCCCATGCACACATGGACACCACCACTCCCATGCACACACGGACACCACCACTGCCATGCACACACGGACACCACCACTGCCATGCACACACGGACACCACCACTGCCATGCACACACGGACACCACCACTGCCATGCACACACGGACACCACCACTGCCATGCACACACGGACACCACCACTGCCATGCACACACGGACACCACCACTGCCATGCACACACGGACACCACCACTGCCATGCACACACGGACACCACCACTGCCATGCACACACAGACACCACCACTGCCATGCACACACGGACACCACCACTGCCATACACACACGGACACCATCACTGCCATGCACACACGGACACCACCACTGCCATGCACACACGGACACCACCACTCCCATGCACGGACACCACCCGTGCCTAATTTGTAAAAAAAAAGTGCCAGGGCTTTCATTTGTAAAAAATTAAGTGAAAGGGCACTCGTCAGGAGGCTACTGTAGTTAGCCATACACATTACGCGACTTTGAGCTATTGGCATTGTAAATGACAATGACTTTTATTTATGTTTTTGTTTTTAAAACATAAATAAAAGACCTTGTCATTTACAATGTCAAGACCTTAAACTCGCGTTCATTTACAATGCTAATAGCTCTAACTTTTGCAATGCCGAGACCATTGCATTGTAAATGCTTGTTTGGTTCTTGGCACAGAACACAGCATGCAATTGTCCACACTACATTTGGCGCCAACCCAGGTTCCTCCATTTCATATTACCTAAGCAATAAAAAATGGTGCAATAGGGATGCTTTTCTGATGGATACTTCTTCCGCTTCCTCACCCAGTGAATTCTCCTAGGCACCAAACTGTATCCGAAAACTTGCAACAGATCTTAAAAGAGATATGTGGCACCATCAGACTCCACATGGACTCCACACCGCCTGAGGCATGACATGCAGCTAACATATAGGTGCCACCTCTGCGTACTGATGTGATTTCCTCTTTTTCACAACCTTCAATGAGGATCTAAAACTTTGCTCTTAAAATTTTTTAATTATAGTTTACTGACTTCCAAATAAAATACATACAGCTTACTAGGGAAATGTCTCCCCTGAAGATGGATGGCTTCAAGCAGTGCCATGCTAGTTCCAAGTGATGGCTCTTATGGACCCACATGAGGCCTATCTTCGGCAGGGCCAGACTGGCAACCCAAAGCACCCATGGCAAATTTTTCCAGGCCGGCCCCCTTACGGTGCATAGCGAGAAAACACAGAGAGCGAGTCTGACCACTACAATGATGGGCTGGGGGATTCCCCCCAAGAGAATCTGGGAAAAATGACAAAATGGTGCATTCTACAACACATTTTTCATTATATATTCAATTGTGTTAGTTTTTAAAGCATAATAAATGATGACCTTACAGTGCACCAAGATACGACAATCTTTGTAAGTATTTATTTCTACCCAAACAAACCCTTTTTAGTAACATTGGAATAATGAAAGACTGGGAAAAAATACATTTCTAACCTATACCATCCAGTTTGCATGCAACTCTTTGATTGCAGTTTACAGCTCACTGTGCTAGGTCAGGATTGTAACTTATGAATTGCACAGAATCTCTGTGACAAAAGCAGTTACCGACTGAGCTATGCACATAAAATACTGTTCTGTGATCTGATTGGTACATGTTCTTTACAGCAGGCAAATTAACCCTCTGTGCCACCTTACGTGAGTCAAAACCGCCACTAGACAAAACTAGATCTCTCTCCAGCAGATACATTAATCACCAGAGTTATCTTGTTACTTTTATTGTTGCCTTAAAGCTTCAGAATATACAAGGAAACTGCAGCGGTTGCTAATAAAACTGCTTCACTGCTACAAAACCGGGCTCCAGAAACAAAACCGGCACTCCACCCTTCCACCCTCCGGGAAAATGCCAGATGCCCAGTACGGCTAGTCCTGTCTTGCTCTTCTGTGCCTCTGCACCAGGCACGCTTCAAAGCAGTGTGACAAATACTCCCTGATGTACCCATAGGTCAATAGGGAGCATAAAGCCAGATCTATGTCATGTAACACAAGAAGATAGACTGGTATCATTCAAAGTCCCAAGGTCATTTGCGATCCTGGTTGCAATCTCGTTTACTGTCATCAGGTAAATCCAACACAAAGTTGAGGGATAAGTGATGTTGGATTCATAAGATGTTCAAATGGGGCTTGTCTCCAACCTGCCACTCCTACTCCAGAGAGAGGTACTGCAGTTGATCTGTGATCTGTATCGTATGAGATCAAAAAACCCAGCGGTTAAGGACTCCCCACCAGTTCCATTGTCATGGCATCAAGATTACCGACAGTCACAGTCATGGAGATTTTGGGGAGGCCTCCATGACTAGGATGACGTGGAAGTAGGTCAGCTTCCCCCTCATCATTATCATGATCAGGGCCTTTACTTCAATTTACAAAATGCTAGTGGTCTTGACACCTCTCCTGCAAAACATCTTAACTCTCCCTTGGGTCCCGCAGAGGAAAGTGGCTTTTTACCAATGTTGATTCACATGGCGTAGAGGTTCTGAAATGTCAGCTTTCCACTGTTGATGCTAAGCCAGTCTATTAACAGAAATTTTACAACACAGACTTTCCACTTCTGAGATTTTGCTTTCGTTTAATGACACACTGACTCGCTGCCTGACTGAGGCATGATTCAAATCTTGTTCTGTTCCTCCAGTAGGCTGCCCGATTGCTTGCCAGCACAGACCAACTCCTGGTGACCCATCCTTTCTTACACAACGTCCAGCTCTAAAATGACTGGTGGCTCAATCTTTTGCTGGTAAAGTCATCCCAACACGTTTCCTTCAGTTCCACCTAACATGGAGTGCAAGCAAAGTGACACCTTAAGTTTGGAATTACTAGTCTGGAACTTTGCTCACTCATTGAATGCTGAGTGCTTTTTGGTTTGCTCTAGCCAAGCCCTGTGGGGTATGACAAGTAAGATTTTGACCGCTGTCCCTGACAACTTCAGAAACTCTTTTACATGAATGGTACAAAATGGACAGAATGTGGCCATAAATGTTTTGAGAGCTGTTCTGGACACTATGAACTGCCTTGCTTATGCCTTTGTAACCAGCTTAGTTATCCGGTATAATTTATGGATGTGGACAACTGTTTTTTTTAATGTCCAGGGCTCCCTGCTGGACATGCCCTTTGAAGGAACCAGGCTTTTGGGAATAGGGCGGATTCTGCACTAGAGCACTTTAAGGACAGCAGAGTGAAGGCTCGCTCACTTGGGCTGCTCTCCCTCCCTCGTCCATACCCCCACCACTGCAGGAAATTGCATGACTTCTTGAGAGTCCTTGCTTATTATCAGAGGCAGCCCTCACAGCCCATTTGATAGCCTGTCCAGCTCTTTCATAGATCCAAGGGCAGGGGCATTAACAGGGGTCATGACCAGAAACTAGGACAACATTCCTCTTCACCTTTCCCTACACAGGTGCTGTCACACAGCTTTAGTTTGCCCTCTTGCAGTAATTTCAGACTGTAGCGGGCAGAGTAAATTTTTGTCTGCGTCCTCAAGCTCCATTACTCTGGACCAATGGATCCTTTGAATTGTTCAAGTTGTCAATGTCTTTCTTCTGTTGTGCTTTCCCTCAACCCTGTCCATCACGCCAGATGTGTCTCAGGTGTTGGCAGATCATACCACTCTCTGTCCACAGAGGTTCAGTCTCTGCTTGCCAAGGCAATTGAGATGGTACAGGAGAAAGTAAAGGGCACAGGCTATTACTCCTCTTATTTCCTGGTCCCCAAGAAAGACCAGGGTTGGAAACCTCCTATGTTAGACCTCAGGCTTCCATACACCGTCTCGTGGAAGGACAGGTTATAAATGCAGACGTTGGCTCAGTTTCTGTGGGCCTCGTACCCCGAAGATCAGATGGTGCCCATGGACCTGCAGTGTATGTATGTTTATGTTCTGATCCCACAGACCCCCAGGCGTTACCTCTGGTTTATGAGGGCGGCTGAGCATTACCAGTTCACCATTCTGCTGTTTAACTTTACCTCGTCCCCCTGGGTGTTCACAATGGTGGTCAGTGGTTGCAGCTCATATACGCACGCTGGGAATACATGCATTCCTGTATGTCAGCAACTGGGCCCTGAAGGCGCCATCTCCACAGCCATTGTCTAGTTGCCCACAGGCAGAGGTTTTATTGTGTCCACGCTGAGCTTTTCCGTCGACAATCTGAAATTCTACCTTCAGCCTGCGCAGCAGAATCTCTTTACAAGGGCCATCCAGGACAAGGTGGGACAAAAGGCCTTTCCCTCCCCTGCAGCCAGTCTAGGACATTGGGGCTATGTTCCCAATGTTTTGGACAGAAGCCTTTGCATCCTGCTAGTGTTCTATGTTGGTTGGCATATGCGGGATCTGCAATGGAAATTTGACTGCAAAGGGGACGACACTGGGGGTGCCTGTCAGATTATATTTCTATCTCAGATGAGGTAGTGCATGACCTTTACTGGTAGGTGACAGAGACCAAACAGATGTAAGCTGACTGTTTTCCCTGCCACTGACAGCGATCACAGTTGTGATAGACATATCATTGCTGGACTGGGGAGGTCACCTCGATGATATGTGGAGAGTGGGCTCCAGACGAGCAGCAGCACAATATCGGTCTTCCTTAGCTACAGGCCTTTCACTTTGCCCTCACGGCGTCTCTGTCTTCAATCAGAAACATATCTGTCCAGGTCCTGAGCGACAACACAATAGCCAAGTGGTTCTGCAACAAGCAGGGTGATGTAGGCTCTTGTGCAATCGGTCTGAAATCTCTTCAGCTTTCGCAGTGGCTGGTGCCTCAAGGGATTTCCTTGATAGTCAGTTACCTGGTGGGCGCTCTCCATATCAGAATGGATGAACCTAGCAGGTATTACCTTGCAGATCACATGTAGCCTCTGCATCTGGAGGTGGCACAGAAAATACTTACCCAGTGGGGTATGCCTATGGTAGTTAACTACCTCTGAGAACGTACATTGTCATGTGTTCGCTCCCTTGGAATTTCCTCTTTGAAGTTCTCTAGGAGATGCGTTCTGTCTTCAGTGGGCGTCTGGCTTCCTGTATGCGTTCCCCACTGCTGATTTTGCAGGTCCCCAGGAAGGCCAGGATGGGGCAAGCACAGTTCATCCTGGTAGCACCTGACTGTGTCCAATTGGTCTGTTAATCAAACCTGTTCAACCTGAGCCTGTGTCCTCCTCTTCCACTTCCTCTTCAGGAAGATCTGCTGGCCCAGCAACAGGGCAGGGTTGTGCATCTGAACTGCCACAATCTACGCCTGCATACATGGTGATTGAGCCGAACCAGCTGAGTTGTTATGTTTTACCGCAGAAGGTTGTGAATGTGATCCTGGCAGCTTGCAGCCCTTTCCCTAAGTCCATCTATTCTGACTGTTGGGCTAAGCTTCACGCCTGGTGCAGGGACCCTCTTACGATTTAATTGTATGAGTTACTCATGTTTGTTTGTCCTTGACCCAGCAAGGCACTTTTAAGTGTTACCTATTAGCCCTTTTGGTCTTTGTGCATTTGCCTGATCAGCCCTCCTTGTACAAATTAGCCATTGTGATGCAGTGCTGAAAAGGGCTTACTTGTATGTTTCCACCTGTACCCTTTGTTATGGTGCGGTGGGACCTCAGAATAGATGTGTTTTTGCTTTTTTTGATGCATACACCCTTCAAGCCAATGAACAATGCCCCTTGAGGTTGCTGACGCTTAAAATTGTTTTCCTTATTGCTATCACTTCCACATGTCATACCAATGAAGTGCAGGCATTATCTGTGCAGCTGCCACACATCACATTCTGCCCAGACAAATTGGTGCCTCTAATTAGGGTAGATGTGGTGTCGCCTTTCCATTTTGGGCAGTCTGTCGAACTCCCTGTGGTTTCCTCTCCACCACATCCCTCTAAGGAGGAGGAATGTATGCACCGCTTGGATTCCAAACTTGGCCTTAGTTTCTCCTTTGATAGGACCAGGACACAGTGCGCCATCTGAACATCAACTTTTTATTGACTATGCAGTGTGAAGGAAGGCAAGACAGCCCAGAAGAGGCCTTTGTTGAGATGGATTGTCCTCTTCATCAAGATGTGCTATGCATTGGCTTGGAAAGAACCTTCTGAGGGTCTCCGATCTCATTCCACCAGAGCCTAGGCTGCCTCTACAGCTTGCCAGAAAGGTTCCTGTCGGACATCTGCCAGACAACTACAGAGGCTTCTGTCCATGATTTCACCAGGCATTACTGCCTTCACTATCGGATTTGTAGGAAGGGTAATATTGCCTGCTAAGTCCTTCAGGACTCACTTTGCAGACTCTTGCCATTTCTAGCAGGTACTGCTTGAGTATCGATTCACAAGGCGAGACAACTGTTGTTATAGAGAGTTTCCGCCATAAAGAGCATTACCAAAGGTAAGAGACTTGGGGCCAGATGTAGGTGGCCAAATAGCAAGCGCTAATGCTGAAATTTGGAGAATTTCAGCATTTTCGATCGCTATTTGGCAGAGAGCAATGTAGGTAAGTTGAAACCTACTAGCAAAATAAGGAATCTCAAAATTGCAATTCCATATTTTGTGTTCGCATTTCAGGAATAGGAAATTGCGATTTCTTAAATGCAATGTAAGTAGCACAAAAGAAAGTGCACTCTAGCCTTAAGGAATCACTAATTACCACCAACTTAGGGCATATATGGGCGCCACATGTGCACACATGCACATTTCAGGGGTGCAACAGGGTGTCCATTTAAAAACCTGGCACCCTTGAAATTGCGCCTGCAATTTGCGAGTGGCTCTTGGTGACTCTCAAATTGCGGGAGCGATTCCTAATCATTAATATGGACCTCTTGGCCCATAGGAATGAATGGGAAGGTATTCCTTAATTGCGAATCGCAATTTGCGATTCACAATTAAGGAATATTAAAGAATCGCAAAAAATAATGCGATTTCTTTCACATACCATTTTGCGATTCCTTAATAGCGATTCCCTAAAAATCACTATTAAGGCATTTACCTACATCTGGCCCTTGTTCTTTTATGCTAGGTAGGCAGGCCAGGAGTTTGTCACATGTGTAGTGACCCGCAGGTGTATTCCTTTCCCATGTGAAAGCTGGGTGCATACAATGTTGCACTCATCGGGGGTGGCCTACTGTCTCATTCATGTTGCTCTACCAGCTGTCCCTTGGTAAATATTACAATATGTATATGCCAAGAAAACTTCTACTTCACATAGTCTGTACTTTCTTCCAGAACAGAAGAATATAGGGTATTTGATTGTGAACGTTTAGAACTTTGTGTCCAAAATGATTCCACAATGACCATACAGAACCACTACCATCAGTCGGAAGGGCTGGACAGCACTGCCGAATCTGTGACAAATCACCCTAAGGATGGTAGGCACAACCACATATACCGATATTTCTCACTCTTCTTTGTTCCACTACATATGAGGAACACCATATGAGCAGCCACTACTAAACACACAACACTAAAACACCTCCTGCACAGGCCATACTGCATTCACACACTTTGTCTCATTTATATGCTAGAACAGGGGTCTTAATTTATTTTCAATGAAAAATGATCACAAGCTACAAATTATATTTGTGTTTTAACAGTGACCATGTCAGACAAGATTTCTTTTTCATTTCGAAGACACCCCTTTTAATTTTGGTATAAATATTATAATTCAACCAAACAAAAGCTTCTAATTTATTATGCTGGGCTCTTCACAGGAGAGCTACATCCAGTCAGCGTATCATGGGTTGCCAGCGCCCGAGGGCAAGGCAAGAATCCTTCCACTTTTCTTTAAAAATTTTGCACCCCTATTAACATTTTGCACCCCTGAAAAAGCCCCTAAGTATTTGGGCCTGGGCAACTGCCCCGGGCCCCCGCCCCCCTCCCACCCCACCCCCACACACACACAATATGCCACTGCTTCCAGGTACCTGGACAGCTACCTGTAGCACACAAGCTATTTACTCCTTGGAGAAGCCTGCTCTGGAACCTTGTAAACCATCTGACTTCTTTCACTTCACTACACATCAAGGCACAGCAGCAAAAATCCTGTGAAAAAGTGGTTATGTTGTCTCAGAACCTGTTTTTCTATCTATCAAAAGCCCCATTTAGAGGATGGTCGGTTATTGCAGGGGGAGATGTCCGGCCTGCAGTTCCCACTTCTGGCCGGTAGCTCCACTTCAGTTAAGGTGACCAACCATCTGTAAATTTCACGGACCGTCGGTTAATTGGAAGTCACGTCCGTTGTCCGTGACAATCCCTCTTACGGGCGCATTTTATCCGTTATTTTGGGGGTTACAGCGACCTGCACTACTCACCTTTGAAATGCCTCAGTTTTCTAAGAGCTCCCTGATGGGGCCGCCTCCCACTCTTCTGTGCTCAAGAGCAGCCCCATCCCAGCCTCTCACAGACTGTGATGGACCCATTGTCCTTCTGTCTGCGGGCTGATTGTGGCATACAGAATGACAATGGGCTAGTCTGGGCAATTAAGGCATGCGGCCTGAAGGCAAGGAAAAAAAATGTAGCAAATTAGATGGAAGTAGTATTGTCCAGTTACTTTTATAAAACCAGCATATGCAATCGGCCACGCATTTGTACAAGTTTGAGCTTTTGTTTACCTAATATAAACTTATTTTGACTTGCACATACGTTGGTTGTCTATTTACTTATATATTGTTACTCTGATGTGTCTTTAAAACTTACTGTTTGTCCCAAAGTTTTGTCCTGAATTTTGACCTTCTGTCCTGAATTTAGACCTTTTGTCCTGAATTTTTACACTCACCGTCCTGAATTTGCACCCACGCCAGTTGTTCACCCTACTCCAGATGTGGGCTTTGACGGATGGGTGGGACTGGAACGGGGCATAGTATTCGGTAGTCAGAAAAACTGCATGCCACAATGAAGGGAGCCTACCAACTCTGCAGGAGATGTGACTGTCCAAGGAGAGCCAGAAGAAGTTGGAGCCCCAGGGGTGTGTGCGTCTGCCAGAACAACAAGACTGTGGCGAGCAATCTCCATGCCGTAAGGAGCATGGGCGCAGTCTCTCCATATGAACCTTTCCAAGTGAGAGCTGTGGCAAGAGTATGTGCCTAAGTGAGTGTGCCACTGCATCAAAGAATCTGCGCCAGAGCAGACTGTGCCATGGCATTGAAGAATCTTTGCCCAAGCCGATTAGGCTTCTGCATCAAACAACTTTGCCTAACCAGATCATATCACTGCATTGAGGAACTCTGCTCGATCAAAGTGTGCCACTGCATGAAGAAACTACCACAGTGGCTTGCACCACATCAGAGTCTGCACCCTAGGTGGATCATGCCGCTAGCCTAATCCCAGCCCAGATGTGGGTTTGTTGACAGCATCATTTTGAAAGCCATGCTCACCTGGAAAGACTTCAGTCAGTGGCCACTGCTTTTACCTGCTGCAGCCTCTGCCCGAGTGCAGGAAGAAGCTCAACTCACGCGCCTCCTCCTAGAAGAGGAAGCAAGATGGAGGCATGCTATAGGTCCCTTGGGCCGCCCGAGGAGGATTGAAACAACTCCACTGTGGTGAGAACTCTGACATGGAGACTGGTTGAGATAATTGCTGTCACAAACTATTGAAGTAGGTGGTCTGCATCTGAGCCTTGAGAGCTCAAACCCAGAAGGGAAGGCCTGCCTAACTACACAAAGGATGGGACTCTGATAGAGAAGTCTAGGACCCCAGGTGCAGTAGCTCAAGCACCAGTATAAAGTAATTGTAACCATAACCTGATCTGTAAAGTGTTAACTTTTATATGTGTAATAAGTTACCTTTTTTACCAATTTAAAGCACTGGGTTGGACACTCAGTTATAGCACTGCTGGGGGAATAATGGGTTTGCCATCACTATCACTGCGAGTCAAGTGCTTAAAGGGTTGTACTTGGTCCAGTTTAGCAGAGCTGTATTATGACCGACAGAGGAACATCATAGGCCAACTACTCCAGGACCCACAGCTAAGGTCCAGAAGCCCCTGCTTACTCCATTACCCCCAGAACGGAGTCGGACAGCCATAGCCTCAGTAATGGCCATGGTCACTCTTGTTGATTTTCAGTCAAAGTAATTGTGGTCATGTGATGAAATGCATGCACTTCAAAAGATACCCACAGACTAGGGTCAGCAGCCTACAGACTTCTTCGATGGTGAGGACATAACCTCCTCTGTCACAAATTAATGCTAGGGTGTATGCTTCAACTGTAAGCTGATTCCATACATTTTTTGTCCAGTTTAAAAAAAACACAATAAAGTATATCCTTATTTTTAATTTGATCACATTCAAGAGGCAGTTACGGCCATTCCAAAGATTCCAAAGTCAAACTGAGGATTTAAATATAGATGTTGCTACCCTATAAATAATGGACATGAATTCCTAAATTGGGACAAAACAACACACTGCCAATAAGTCAACATCACCTCCAAAGTCAACACAAGGGGTACCCCTCCTGAGGAGAGACATTGTTTACCAAATGAGGACCTCTCAGCTGTATATAAGGATTTATATCAAATCAGCACATAAAGGGACACCCCTTCAAAATCAGAACAAGTGACTCCATTTTCCGTACTTGCACCTACAAAAATAGAATAAGTATCAAAATCAGCCAATAAAGAACAACACCTCCAAAGTTGGGACACGTGTTGGGACAGTAAATAAAAGAAAACCCCTCTAAAATTACAACAGTATACAGACCAACAAATGTGGCACTTTCCAAGAAAAGCAGACATAAAATCCATAAATAATGGAAAGACCTTTAAAAATTAGACCAAGAGGAAATATTTTAATTATATGCCAGTCCCTCCACAAAATGTGGGTCAAAGCTGATGATTTGTGACAACTACTTTAAATTCAGGGCAGAAGTGCTGAAAGTGGGAAAGGTAAATTACAAACCTTGAACATAATGATCAGTCCACCTACATTACTACAAGAGCCTTCTCAATGGACAGCTCCTTCAAAATCAAGACATGTAATGCATCCTGAAAAGAGAAATAAGCAATAGCATATTTAGCTGTAGGAGAGGAAGCCATGACATCTTCTTTTCCACCTCCTCTTTATTTCCAATAGACTATCACCTCTATGGCTGTGTCTGGACCAAGGTGAGCTTGCTGTGCTCCCCTTTATACTCCATAGTTAGGTCTCACCTCAGTTATAGAAGAAAATTCTCAGTCTGTGGTAGCTGTGGCCCAAACAGAGCTATTCCATTCATGAAATAATTTCAAGCCGTACCAACAATTTTAAAATCATGAAAACAAGATAACATTTCTAAAACAACTTAGAAAAAAGAGAAAAATGTAATGAGCAAAAAAAGACATCATAAAAATTGAAATCTGATAAGTGGAACCAGAGATATTATTTTTTTTTAACTTTTGAAGCAAAAAGTGCCTAGGACTTGTAAAACTTCAATCAAAAGTATCAGTGCTTGGTTCCCCTTTTTGTGGGTGCAATTTCACAATGACTGCGACGGAGGTTAGATACACCAAGTGTGTCACACTGGTCAAAGGTTTCACCTTGGCACTTAAGGCCTGATTTAGATCTTGGCAGATGGGATAACAAAACTGGATTCTGGATCCACTGAGGTTGCTTTGCTACTGGGATACATTTGCAAACTCACCCTGGTCAAAGATTTGACTTCCGGATTCAGTCACACTTCGATTCTCATAAGCCACTAGCAGGGCATGGCTAGAAGGTGTAGCTGGGCAGGCATGCACAAGGCCATATACTTTACCACGAGATGCTGCTGAATGAGTTTTCAGTGCCTCAAATAGCTCTGAGCTGAGCAAAAATAGTTTTGCCTATCAAGGGTACACCCTCCATGTGGAAGCCTCAGTACTTTGGCCTGGTCCCTTAAAGATGGAAAAAAGGATTACATCTACTTTTTTCAAAGAGCTAGAATTGGACCAGTGGCAGACCCCAACCTCATCCAGAGCTGATGGCGGTGACAGGTGCATTACTGCTGGGTTGGGAAGATCATTTGGGGGAGGTAAAGATCAGAGGACGTTGGTCTCTTGCAGAGACCCGTCTTCTCATCAGCTTGTTGGAGTTGTGGGCCATTTGATTGGTTTGGTAAGCCTCTTTACCATCCCATCAACAACAGACTCATTCAGGTTCTCATTGACAACACCACCGCCATGTGATAATGTAACAAGCCTTTGGGGTTCTGTGCCAGTAGGCCCTGTGCCTTTGGAATAGTTCATTTCCCTGATTGCACATTACCTAGCAGGATCTTTAAACACAAGGTTGAAAAAACTCTGCTGGTGATGCCTAGTGGATCACAAATGGCAGCTACACCTGGAAGTGGCTCAGATTGGCTTCCAGCAATGGTGAGAATCCTGGCTCGATCTCATCTCCACTGCAGAGAACACTCAATGTCACCACTTGCGTGCACTGGAATTCCCAAGAAGGCTCTCTATCTGAGAAAAAATCAGCCTAGAGTAGAGCACAGGACTCCTGTATGTATTTCCGTGGCTCACTCTCCTGCCCCTAGTTCTGAAGAAGATCAAAACCACCTGGCCAGATTGGACCAGGTGATTGTAGTACCCGAAAGCTCTGGGCATGAGGATCTGTCCTACAATCAGGCTGCTGCCTCAGAGGATCTTCTGTTGCACAGCAGAGCAGGGTCTTGCACCTGGACCTGCGCAGTGTACACCTCCATGCATGGCGATTGACCAGTGGCACTTAACTGCATTTTATCTCTCACCCAAAGTAGTGGATATCATCCTTGTGGCCAGGTGTCCATCTGGGAAAATCTGTTTACGATGGAGACTGGGAACACGTTTTGTGGCCTGGGGGGACACCCACAATACAAATACATTTCAGGACAAACTGTTAGATGTCTTGTTATTTGTTTTATCTGTGGCCCATTAAGGACTTGCAGTAGGCACAGTTAAAGATTATCTGTGGCCCTTTTGATTTTTACCAAATCAATCTGTCTTCTTTAAATCACCTGTCATGTTGCGATTTTTAAAAAGTAAACTACAAATGTTTCCTCATAAACCCTTTGTGATGCCATAGTGGGACCTTAATTTGGTTTTTACTTTCTTATGTGCACCTCATTTGAGCCATTGCACAGCTACCCTCTACGTCTCCACATCTTGAAGAAAGTCTTTATCATTGCAAAAAATGCAGCTCATCGCATGAGTGAGCTTCAAATTCTGTTAATCCAGCCCCCCTACACCACTTTCTTTCAGGATAAACTGGTGCTGAGGTTGTTATT
This sequence comes from Lissotriton helveticus, assembly GCF_964261635.1. Taxonomy (NCBI): domain Eukaryota; kingdom Metazoa; phylum Chordata; class Amphibia; order Caudata; family Salamandridae; genus Lissotriton; species Lissotriton helveticus. The sequence continues at coordinate 1,398,425,285 of NC_136067.1, forward strand.
CTCTTTCATGTTGGACAGTCCATCACACTTTCAATGTTCTTTGCTGCGGCTCACCCCCCAAAAGACGAGGAGAGGCTCCATTGTTTGGACCCCAGATGAGCTATGAGCTTTTACATCGATAGTACCTTTGGGTGGACGATCAACTCTTTGTGGGCTTCTCTGGGGCAAAGAAAGGCAAGACAATGCAGAAGAGGACGTTTTTAACCACAAACCTTTATTGTCAACAGCTGTGGCAATCCTGGAATATCCAGGCTTTCAAATGAAACAGTGTATAACATAGCAGAATTGATGTCGACATTTGCAATATTAAAATAGAAAGATGTGCGAGCTAGTAACATCAAAACCATCACAACAACAGTAAACAGCAGTGCCATATATCTGATATGAGTGTTAATAAATGCAGCTCTCAGCCATCTCAATCTAACAGCCATGTAATTACTACTGAGTTTATAAAACATTGTCTTATCATTGCATTGGTTCCCCACTTATCGACATACTGGGAACAGGCTCAAAATACAATACCGGATACCCTCCCACCTCTTCCAGATCTTGAAGTGTTTCTGGGGGCATCCCCTTGCCTTGAATACTGGTCTCTCTGACCCCATGCAAAAGAGGACTTTGTTAACAAGGAAAGAAAAATCAGAGACACAGGTCATTGGTAGTAAAACAATAGGTTTACTTCAGTTCAAATAACTTTCTTTCGACCACCAGGTCCATAAAATTGGATACAGATAAAAAAAGACAGATAATGAATAAATAAAACAGTACGTTTTGACAAGAAACACAATCATAGTTCGTAAAACAATTAACATAGTCCAAAGACTAATTTTAGCGGCTGATTAAAAAAGGTCAGAGTTAAAACATAGCAATATGTGCAAAAATGTGATAGCTTTACAAGAGGGAGTGCATGTAAAAGACACAACAAGGTTGTACCAGGTGGATAATACAAGCATCTTCATACTACTGAAGGGGGGAAAGAACCTCTTCCTGGGTACCCACATAGCCCCCAGAAACTTGGTGACAGAGATGACAAGTACCGGGTGGCTGTCCGCTCTGAGTATTCGAAAAGTGATAGAATGTCTACACACACCTGGCAGTCTAGGTGCTACCCAAGTACTACGGGGAAGCATTACCTCTGCAAGCAAAGAGAACATGCAACACACTCTTGTCTGACAAGTTACAAGCTAGACAAACACAACACCCCCGCTGGCCCATTTAGAAGTGAACACTGTCAGCGTTAGGGTGCCCACTGGAAACTGAAAATAAAACTTCCTTTCCAGTCTGACAGACACCTGGACCCAGAGCAGCTCATACCCACAAGAGGGCTTGAAGTCAATGAATTCACTTGACAACTTAGTGCGAGCAGCATTTCGGGATTCATCGGCCATTACAATTGCCCAGTAGTGCTGTTTCAAAGAGTCCTTGGACGTAAAGTTTGTAGCATCCGGGAGCTCGCACAACTCAGGCAACCCAAGGAATTAAACCATCTCTTTCATTCTTAAAAGCCAAGGGACCTTGCAAAAATGGTCAGCTTTTATTACATCCTGAAGAGCGACAAAATAGTGGGCAAGTTCAGGAGTAGTCCATAGATGCCTCCAATACAATAATGGATGGAGCCTAATTTTGACCATCATCCCTCTTACACCCAGGTCCATAAGGAGTGGATACAGAAGAGTGCTAGGAGGGAGAAAATCAAGGTTTATCAGAATATAGTTTCAGCTCTAGTTAGTTCCTCTGTGTTGGAAAATCCCCACAATTCAACCTCATACAAGGCTGAGCCCAAAATATAGATTTGGAGTGCAGGTGAAATAGGTTAAGTGTATGAAGTACAATATCCTTGAGTAATGCACCCAAAATCGGCTTGAGTTTTGTGGCCGCTTTATTGACATATGTTTTCAGGACATGCCTCCAGAGACTGTTACACCAATGTAGGTAAACAAGTCCACCTTCTCAAGGGGAACCCCTTCAAGAACTACACTCCCTTTGTGAGATTTATGTGGATTAAACAACTTCAGTTTGGTTTTGGAAGTGTGGATCGCCAAGCCGCAAGCAAGACAAACCTCATCAAAGTGGGTCAGAAGTTTCTGGAGTCCACTGAGGGTGATGTAGATCAACAGTGTAGTTTGCAAATAGGATTTTAACTTTAGCCAAAAGGGGGACATCCTTATCAACCTAAAACAAGTGGCTCACAATATTATTATTAAATAACAAAAACAGTGTGGGCACTAGTATGCAGCCCTTGTGGACGCCTTTAAGAATTGATATCCTGTCAGTCAGCTTGCCCTGTTCTCCCCACCTGATGCGTGCATACTTGCCCTCATGTAGGCATATTTCTGCAATAGGATGCCAGGTGGCATTGCCAGATCAGTAAGGGCCTTCCAGAGACCAGGCCAGGGGAGTAAATCAAAAGCAGATTTTAAATCGGCAAAGCGAACGTAAACGCTGCCCTTACCGATTACAATGGGCCTCTAATAAATCAACAAAAAACGAAAGACCTGAACAATGGTAGAGACTTTTCTATAGAATCCGGCTTGGAAGGGGCTAAGGACATTTTTCTTGGATATCCAAGCTTGGATTTTTGCCAACACACAACAACAAAGACTTTTTGATGGCAGTCTATCAAGCTAATTGGTCTATAATTGCTTGGTTGGGATCTGTCTTCTTTTTTGTGACTAGGTAGTACTATTGCAACCTTCCAGGAGTTAGGCATGGGAGCCCCCTTGGCGATGGCATTTGCAATGGTTAGAATGTAACGGGCCAGGCCTTCACATCAAATAAAAATATGTCAGCCGGGATACAAACGCGTCCGGCAGCCCTACTCGTTGTAACAGCATGTAAGGATTAGGCAATAAATATGTTTACTTAGAATACGTTCGGGAGACAGTCAACCCCGAAGGACTAAAGACTGTGTCAATTTGATACACGCAGGCAGTTGTTTATATAGTCACGAAAAATGCTGACTTCATATATATTATCTTAAATGCAGTACCAAGTCACATAATAATATAAATTAATAATATATTTTCACATAAACACCACACCACCTGCAACCTTGAACTCGAGTCTTCTTCGCCTCTCGGCTTCCCTTATTATAATCTTAACAGACCTTTGATGAAAGATTAATTTTTAACCTCTCCTCTCTGAGTGTATGTTTGGTCTGCTGTTCTCACATGTTCTTATCTGACTGTATACTCTTGACTAAAGTTACCTTTACTTAAACCATTCATCTGGGGCACCTCCTTGGCTCACCATTGTCCGTTGTAGATCGCGCACAGTTCGTATTGCTCGGTCAAAGTTCCATTGCCCTCATTGTTTGCACAAGTCCCCCACTCCAAGGCTACCATAAGGTCTAGCACATATCGGTGCTACATGATCATTATTCTCATTGTTCGCAACTGTTCCTTAATTGCGTTTGTCAGGTAACCAAAAAGCAGAGGCCACAGTTTGGAGGAAATTAGACGTGTAGCAGCTCTATTACTTATTTTCTGCATTTGTCCTATTTTGTCTTTAATGTCCTGACTATCTGTGAGTATATGTAATGTGTCTGCTAGGGAATCATACTTTGTGGCATTAACTGTGTTACCCTAACATGTGTCCGCTGCTTTCGGGCCTTAATCCTACACAGGAAAAGATGTAATGGGCAAAGGGCGATGTGCGAGGGAGCTTCTTTAGGCACTACAGGTCAATGAGGAACCCACATTTCTCTTCTGCCAACTTACTATGCATTCCAACATTTTGGAACGTGAGGTATGAAGGCCAGTCCTTTTGGGGTGATGGCACCTCAGCTGTGAAATAAGCTGTCGGCCCCCTCATAGCCAGTAAGAGTCTTATACACATTAGGAGAGATCTTAGACCCTGGGTTCTCCTAAATAGCCATATCCATATCAGCAAGGGACATGAAAGATGCATCATAAATAAGGAGGAAAGTGTCTTTGTTGCCGACCCGGCAAGGTTTACATAGCGCCAGGATAGCTGTTCGGTTAATGCTGCGCTTTCCAAATGTTATTATTAATAATAATAATAATAACTTATCTTGGTGGGTGGATCAATGAACACATATTTATCCTTCCTCACCATTACTAATTTGATGGCTCCCCTAGATGATACATCACCATTGGTCAGACAACTGCAACAGGCGTTGTACAATTGGCAACAAACTCCTCTATTCTAGCTGTATCAGAGTTACATTCAGTTATCCATGTTAAAACCTGCCCTATCTCAGTTATATCAAAGTACTGCTCAAAGCCACACTCAAGATAGCGATCTATATCCTGCATTGCCTTGTCTATCTATACTGTTCAATAATTCTTTCTCTTTATGTTGATCTTGCGGTGTAAATACTCCTAGCCACCAATCCTAGGGGGGAGCAGTTACAATTCTATCATGAAGGTAATATTTGGAGTGATCACTTTTTGTAATGGTGTCCATGAAGCCACTACACTACTACAATCCTCTGATATCGATGACAGTGTACTTTGCTGAATGCTGCAGGGGCACAAGCACTCGGACTTAGCGGTGTTTCAAATACTTCCTCTAAGAGTTCATCTAATCACCTGTGGGGTGTATTTGTGCTGTCTGGAGACCTGAAGGTGATGTACAGTCGAGACAATACCTGGGAGTTCGAAAATGTATTCTATCAATGAGTTATTAGATGATATTAATGCTGTGCTGGGGACAGTGCCATTAGAGAAGGTGACAATTTGACTGTTATAAAGATGGATAACTAATTCATGGATCTGCTGCGATTGATCACTTTGCTGACTGTTGAGACATTTGCTTAGTCGGTCAATCTTTACAGATACTTTTTCTACATCAAAAGCAATGGTACCTTTACCAGACCCGAAGATATCACAGAGATTTTTCAAACAGTTCCTCTGTAGAAATCTCAACTTGTATGGATTCTTGGTTTCCTTGAGGGGCTCTGATACCTGTGCCAATGTCTCCGTTATGTTGGTGTCTAATAGTGATACCGCTATGGATTATGGTATTCTCTTCAGATGGGAGACATATATCTGGTCCTAATAGTGCATTTAATGTCTGTCTGTGTGGTGAGCAGAATTTGCTCTGGCCCATTCTACCTTAAATAAAACACATCTAAAAAGTATTTTGTGTAGTGTCACCAGAAGTGTTTTATTTGAGTACAATCAATTTGGCACCTCGCTATTATCATTTCCAATTTAACTAATATGACGTTTACTCCTTAAGTTTTCCAAGGAAACCTTACATTTGAATAGGGAGGTTAGTCTGGATAATACATCAATATTTACTCCATTAATGGATCTTCCAGCTCCTGGAGCCGAATGTTCAGGTCCTTCTGTGTAATGTTCTCTTTCTTTACAACCCTTCTGGCAAATGTTTATACTGTGTTTTTTTTGGCAGAGCAACATTCTGCTTGAAATGAATCCTTATAGGGTCAATATGCATTTTGCCTTTGTTGTTTTAGTGTTTGACCCATACTTTGTCTTCTATCATAGATAGTGTACTATGTCAGGCTAGTCCCAGCAATTGATATGCACATTTGTATATCCTTTGAAAGTAGTGTTTATTTGTTATTGAACCTATAGTCTGCTTAACAAGGGCGAATATGGGGCTGGTCACCAGAACATTAGTGAACTCCAAATATTGTTTGCTTTTTCCCGAGAATGGAACTTGTGCGATTGGATCTTGCTAAGAGAAGAATTTGCAATTCCTGCATCAAGGCGGAATTTAACAGTTGTCCCTACAACCTTTACTTGTCTAAGTGGACCCTTATCATCTACTGATAGCAATGCCCATTGTGCTAGTGCTCTCTGGCAACCTTATAGATAACTGTCTTAGACATATGCTGTCTTGTCAAACATTTGACAATCATAATCAATTAACATCATCTGTGTCTGAGGTGTTCTAGTGTTAAAAATAATTCTGTGACTGTTGTATGGCTAACTGATGAATATTCTGTAACTGTTCATCCTCTCTATTTGGGCCTCCTCTATACTCCTCCCTTGCTGCCTGATTATTTTGAGAACTATTGCAACTCTAGTTGTCAGTATCCTCCATAGTTATAACAATGGTATGTAGATTGGAGGCTGCATTGTACAGGGAAAGAACTGACAGTGACTTCTGTTGTCCACTTCTCCCTCTGTTTCCTCAACCTCCAAAACCCCCTGCCTCTGACGGGTGGATAGGACTGTTGCCTTAGTGCCCTTGTTTTAGCTCTATGTATTCCTAATTTATTTTTATACGATTATATCTTTCATTTATTCTTTATTTCCATGGGGATACACCTACTTTCAACTTCTGGCCTACTTTGTCCATGAATACAATGCATCCCATATCAACAATTTATTCTTCCTCACATTCTACTCACTTGCTCTCATGCATTCTTCTAACTAATCCAGTTTCTTTTCTCTCCAACGTCCCACCAATGGGGAATTGCTGTGTTAGAACTTTGGCTGCGAGTCTGACCCACTCCTGCAAGTACAGCCATGTATCATAAACCCTTTTTTCCCTCATAACATACCATACTGATGAGTCTATAGGTGGTGTTTGGCTAAGACTGTCTAGCTTCCTTAACTCTCTACAACATTTAGATGTTTAAGAAAAATATCTTATTTTATTGTTATATTCATGTTGAAATGTGATTGCAATCTCAAAAATGACATACTTTTATACTGCAATTTAATCTACAGAGTGCCGCTATTATCCCTCCTTTGGCCAAGAACAGGCATCAGTGTATCCTTGTACCATTCCTTGCAATGTTTTTCTATTCCCTTTATCCCTAATTGATATATCTTTCTCATGTATAAAACTGGGTAATACTTCAACCTAGGTCTTCCAGGGTCCAGCACTGGGTAATCTACAATATACACTGCATTTTAATCTTACGGTCTAACCTGGGTAAAGCCTCATCTCAAATTTTCCTAGAATAGGAGGAATGAACAAAGTACAAAACATTTAATCATCAGGTTTAACTCGGGTTCATCCTCAGCTCGTATTTTTCTAGAATATCAGGAATCCACAACATTAAAACATGTAATCTTCCAGTCTAACTCGGGTTTTGCCTCATCTCATATTTTCTAGAATATGAGGAATTCACATAATTAAAAAACATTTAATCATCCAGTCTAGCCCGGGTTATACCTCATCTCATGTTTTCTAGAAAATGAGTAACCCACAAAACTAAAACATCACTGTCCTGTCTTCTGTTTCTCTATTGACAAAAATATGTGCGGTACGGAGTCAGAGTCAGTCTTACCTATATGAAGGTACAACTGCAGGAAGACCCCCCTTATGAATACAGACTTCCGTCGAACAAGGTGTCTGCTTACTTGCCTTAATGTATGCACACTACTATTCAATCGGGGCGCTGTCAGTATAGACTGGACTTGACTCCTGGCTGGCTTGCATATGTTAACAAGGAAAGAAAAAAACAAAGACACAGGTCAATGGTAATAAAAAAATAGCTTAGTTTAGAATACTGCTGGGAGACAGTCAGCACAGTAGGACTAAAGACTGTGTCAATTTGCTGCACACAGGCAGCTGTTTATACAGTCACGAAAGGTATCACCTTAATAAAAGGATACTTTTGTGGTATACCCTGAAGTATTTTTAGTTTAGTAACTGGACCCATGCTAATATCTAAGAACTCCCTTGGAATGGCCCAACCCGAGGTCGAGTCCGCTCTGGTAGTATCACCTTACAAGGATGGGACGATTCCAATTCTTCTCACCCTTTTCCAATTCTTGAAATTGCCAGTTTCAGTAAGTGACACTCCAGCATTTAAAAAAAACAGGATCATCTGAGTAGCTTCTGGTATTTCCCCCAGGCGCTCCCAACAAAAGGACACCACACCATTGTTGTGTGTTTAAGTTACCTTGGACCACATATTTCTTAAGTCAGTCTCAGCTAACAACGGGAATGGAATACATGCTTGTACGCTGTGTTTGTAAACTCTTCAAGGCTAGTTAAACATGGTTTTCCATTTAACTGAAGCTTGCTGAACTTGTGTTCTGCTTTTTGGTGAACTCTTACCTATTTTGTGTCCTTGTCTTTAATCACTTACCGCACTACAACGCAGTCTATTGATGTCTGTGGTAATGAGATTTCCTCGCATTTTATACTTTCTTTCACAACTTTATCTTTATGGATAATTCTCTGCATTAAGATCTTCTACTCGCTTGCCACAAAGCAGTTTCCAGAAAGATTGAGGGCAGATTCCACCAGGGCCAAGGCTGGTACCAATATGCTGGCACAGGCAGTGCTTGTCCTGGATATTTGTCAGGCTACAATTTGGGCGTCAGTGAACATGTTCATGAAGCATTATTGTCTTGACAGACACAACTAACGAGAAGAACATATTCCACATCACACTCCTCCCTCCCCATTCTGTGAAATGGACTCTTTTGCATGTAAATAGAGACCTGCAAACTGGTGGGGCAGAGCAGGGTCGACGAGGAGCCACATAACGCTACCTACTGGCTTGCAAGATCTATGCTGAAAAATCTGGGTCCAGTCTGGCACCTAAGGATATTCTAAAGGTGAGGAATTGGTGGTTATATAGAGTATTCAAAAATACAAGGGGGAGAGTAGATGTAGGCAAAACAGGGACTTGTCCTCCACAATGCCATGCAAATTCCTAAAATTAGTCCCTTCTGTATCAGGGAAAGAGAGAAATAGAAATAACACATCGAGTGTTTAACAACTTGATCAATAACCACGTGACAAGCAAGAGTGATTCTTCTCTTTATTTTTATCATTTGTAGTTTCTGTATTGGTTTGACAACATCTGTATTAATTCACTTTTGATGGACGATTTAATGTAATGTCTTTTGCTTTGTTTTCTTACTTCAATAAAAACGATTTGAAATAAAAAAAATAAATAAAATAAAAAAAAAATGACCTCAGCAGGAAGTAGAAGAAAGAAAGAAATGTCTTTCTTCCTTCTAGTTCCTGCTGAGGTCATTTTTCTTTTTCTTTATCTCTTTCCCTGATACGGAAGGGTTTCATTTTGGTTATTTATATAGCGTATTCAACAGAAAGAGCATTTTAATATTTTCGTCTGACTCCCGGAAAGCATATTTCACTATTTCAGCCTTTAGTAAGAGGGTGAGAACCTGGAAAGATGCATGTATTCTTGATCAATTAGTTCAGTCAACGTTGATTCAAAAATATTTTAAGTTATCAGCTCATTACCTTGCTTGGGCTATATGGTTGACAAACATAAACATTCATTTCTAACTTATGGGTTCTGTGAAAAAGAAACTAATATCAAACAAAACTCATAACTGTGTGCCAGGAAAGGCATTTGATCAGGTAGAGCAAAATCTTTTTTAATAATAGACAAGTCTTTTATTTTCATGATTTAGGCTATATACAAGAATCATGTGAGTCAGGTTGTTAGGATATGTTATCAGCATCTGTATAGTAGACTTCTGAATAGTCCTTTCTCTGCCTTTACTATTTGGCGGGACTCATCAAGGATGTTTACTCTCTCCATCAATAGGCTTGGTATACATTGAAGCATTTGCTGAACAGAGTTTGGCTGGGTCAGCCTGACTAAGTATTTAGAAGTCAAGAGTGCCACATTTAACATATTCTGTGGCATTGGGTCAGCGAAATTATGGGAGACTGAGTACACAAGGCTAACATTCTTGTCTGGTAAGCAAGCAATACCATACAGAAAAAAAACACTCGCAGAGAAACAAGGTTAATATCCCTCCCAACTAGGCCTGTGCACAGAAGAGTGAGTAGTTGCTGGCAGATACAGTGTTAAAGGTACACATACTGTGACAGACCATATAGAAATAGAATGATATCAGCACAGTGGACACACAAAGAACGTAGCTCGAACCGGAGGAGACACACACTATTGGAAATCAGGTTACAAGAGCTAGTGAAACTGGGACAGAGGAACTAAGAGTCACTCAAAAATGTCTTCATGAACATACAACAAGGAAAGTACAGGAAATTGGCAGGGAACGCTAAGGGGTAATATCATGGCATCAACATGCACTATTTAGAATAGGAAGATAAGCAACTCAATTACTGTTCATGAAACCGTACAGTAGCCCCATCTTTGAAACTGTATCATATCAGAACAAGTGCCAAATTAAAAATAGAAAGTGTGCCTTTGAAGCTCTCTTGGGGGCACCGGCCAGTCAATACAGGTTACAGAAGGAAACACTGCACGACTGTAGCTCTGACAAACTTATGAAGCCAATTGAGAACACCTATTCTCTAGGCCTACATGCAGGAGCACTCTCGTCTGACGTGAGGGGCCCTAAGGTTGGACTCCATCTTACGTTGGCCTCAGCTCCATTTTGACTAAAGGATGCCACCATTTTCCCTCTCTCAAGCAATGAAAGTCACCATCTTTCCCAGTTTATGCAGAATCATTGTCATGTCTGCTATTAGACGCAGATGTTGCCTGACCTTATATTTCTAAGAATTGGGAAAGCATTAAGCCATTCGATCAATGACACAGATACAACCATCAATGAGTCATTTGTCTGGGTCAAATGTCTACTTTTCATCATGTCACGGTTGATTAAGAACACAAACAGACATATAACCAAAATAGTGTAGTCTGAATTGACGTCCTTTTACCTTATATGTTCATAAGGAAACTTCTAGGACGCATACTCTGATGCACATGATCTATGTCAGACATTCTTAAAAGTCAGAAATTCTAATTCCTGATAAGATTTAGTATATAAGGATGACCACTTGTCAGGAGAGGTCCTTTGCCCAGATTATTGCCTGAGATTCTGCCTGAGACAGTCGCACCTACTGCCAGTACACGTTGCACTTCACAGATGCTCCATCTTTCCTGAAGACTGAAGCTGATAATGCTGACTCCTGGACGAAGTCTGACTGACTTCTACCGCAGCATGTTTGCACTTTGCAGGGAACACTGTCTTTGCGTCTCCGCTGATAAAGACAGCCTTTGTTGTCAACAAGGTATGCAGTGCACCTCTTCTCCCTAAGAAACTCTATACTGTAAGTTGCTCTGCCTTCCATGCTCTCATAGTATAGCGCATTGACATAGACATTAGGGTGTGAGATTCTAGATGACATTTTTTATTACATTTTAACTATGCAGTAAAGGTTCATTCTATTCTTGTTGTTTATAACATGCATTCCTGCTGTTTTTTACAATATTCTGTGTAGTTGTTTTAGATGTACTGAGAAACATATTGTTCCTGTAGTAATAAATACTTTTAACTTAAAAGTGTTAATTCTTCTCAGTACAGTGTGTGTGATACTGTAAATAACGAAATAAGGTTTGTTACTGTTTCTACAATCCGCCTGATCCCTTTATGGGATTGTTAAGTAACCCAAAAGCAATGCTTCTGTATCATTTACGCATTGAAAAGTGTTTCACATTCATTGCTAGTGTATTGAACCAAGTTCATCCGTGTCACCCGTGGGTGGGAAAGCACACCTTGTAGAGTTATGACAACGTTGTAACTTACCCAATACTTTAACATCCTGGCTTTGATTCTAACAGATTCTGGAAGTCTTTGGAAACACATATTTTTCCATGTAGTATCATGTTGCAGCATGTAGTACATTTTGGGGTTGTGGTTTCTAGCTATATCACTACACAATTTTGAAGAATGCTTGTTTCAGCTCCATAGTCATTATGGCTCAATGCAAGGTGTTTTGGGAACTAGGGGCCGGATGTAGGTAATCCGATTTTACAGATTCTAAAATACCAAATTTTACCGAATCGGTATTTTAGAATCGGTAAATGGTATGTAGATAAAAAATCGGTAAAAAATACCTATTCGGTATCGGACAATCGGAAAATACCGAATCGGTATTTACCGACTCTGTATTTACCGAATCGGTATTCCCCATGCATTCCTAAGGGCCTTTTGCCGCATAGGAATACATGGGGAATACCGAATCGGTAAATACAGAATCGGTAAATACCGATTCGGTAAATACCGAATCGGAAAGCAAACAAAAGTGAAACTTAAGTAGGCAGCCAATCAGGTGCTACCACCCTCCCCCTCCCTACCAGGAAGTGGCTACACAGGCAGCTGTAACTAATTAGAAGCTCCTGGAAAGGCAGTTGGAGCTGAGCTGAGTCACTGAGCAGCAGAAAGGGTTTGGTGCACTTTTAAAAGTGTAAAATGGCAAGCAGCAAGGAAAAAGAGCAGCCTGAGAGGAGGAGGAAACTCAAATTCAGCAGCAGGGAGTTGCAGGTCCTTGTTGAGGAGGTGGTGAAGGTGCACCACAAACTGTTTGGCAGGCAGTCCCTCACTGTGGCAGAATCTGCCAAAAGAAAAATCTGTCTGGACATTTTGGACAAACTAAATGCAGTTGGGGTGACCACCAGAGACACAGAGGACCTGAAAAAACGATTTTATGACCTCAGGAGCCAAACCAAAAAGAAATTGGCTGAACATCACAAGCAGGCATCAAAAACTGGGGGAGGCAAGAACCCAGCACCCCCTCTTACTGACCTGGAGGAGATGGTGGCCTCAACCATTGAACCAGACAGCGTCTGCGGACTGGGAGAAGTAGACAGCTCAGCCAGAGCTGCAAGCAAAAAAGGTAAGACAAATGCACAGCATTCCCCCCCATACCATCATCCTTACCTGTACCCTTTGTGGGCAGGTGAACTCCGGTCCAGTACTGCTAGCACTATACAGGGCCAATGCATGATGCGATATGTAGTCAGGAGATGTAACAACATGTCATACACCACAACAGCCAACTAGTGAAGGAAATGGCTGCATAGAGAATATAGACAATGTGATACATATTTAATTGTAGTGACTGTGAGACAGTAGCGCTTAGCTAATGTACGCTCATATGTCCACAGGTGAAACGTCTCGCAGGCGTTCGCAGGAGACTGAAGGCACATCACCTGAGAGGGAGGAGAGTCAGGAAGCAGGTCCAACTACCCACACCGTACCACAGGACACAGGTGCATCAAGTAGCCATCCTCCTGCACAAGACTCAGAAATGCCTCAAGATTTCCTGGCTTCCCCTGGCAGATCTCAATCCCCTCTGTTGCTGACATCCCCAGAAATGCCAGCATCACAGCATGATCCCACACCTGCATCACAACCCAGCAGAAGGCATGTTGTGGCCACACTCCTAGAAATGGAGTCAGCAGCAGCTGACATTGAGGGCGACGAAACACACAACTTGCCTGCAGATGTCAGCTCTGGTACAACGCACTCCAGTGCAGGGTTGGCCCATAGTGGTGCAAGACGCCGCAGAGTCCAAGAGAGGCCAGCAGATGCACAAGTTGAGGGTCCAAGAGTGTTCCGTGGTCTGGAGAGGAGCATGGTGAGAATACAGAGGATCAACTACAGAACACCCTGGGTCTACGCATAGAAGTGAAAGACAAATGAGTCAGCTGGACGGAGCAAGCACTCGAGTGCCAGTGTTCCGAGTGGGAGCGAGATATCCTGCTGCCAAGACCCATCAATCACCCAATATCATTCATCATCTGGGTTTTGGTACAATCTTAGTCAAGGAAAACCGATCTTGTGAATTGATCGGAAAAAACCTTGACATAAAGAGGACTGCGGGCTGACTAGTCACCCTACATAGTCCTTGCTATCGTCCAGAGACTCACTTGAGAAGGTGAGAGGATCAAAGGAATATAGGCAAAGAGGAGTGAAAAAGTGCAGCGCAACGAAAAAATATAAGAAAGTGGTGTTCTAAAAATGACTAAGGAGTACTCATAATAACTTTATTCCTCAAGTCCCCTTGTCATGGTTTAAAAAGCAGATTGTCGACGCTTGGAATTTACCAGACGTCAACCAGAGTAGAAGGTCGACATGTTTCTGCCCTCACTAGGACCTAACTGTGTTGGGGCATTCTTCAGGACCAGGCTATAAACATATAAAGCTGCTGCTGCAGAGGTGAAAAATTATAACTATGTGAAATTCATAATGTAAAAAATACTCCACCGGTCATGTCCACCACGAATACTTTATGGGTACATTAACCGGAACCTGTAATAAACAAATATAACATGTATGTCAGAGCAAAGCTCCTTCACTGCACTCATTTCCAATCACAACATTCCAGCGTCACATAACGCTTATACATTTTTATTTTTCTTAGTGATATTCCAAGAGTTTTATCACTTACCCATAACAATTGAGTGTCGCCCTTACCTCAACCTGGTTCATTACTCAGGAAAGGAGGCCCGCTCTATAACAAGGACAAAAAACAACCTGTCAATGATGTACATACATCACGACTGCATATGTCTCATATTTACTTCAACTCGCCCCTGGCTGGAGCCCACGGCCGGCACAACAACTCTAGTCTAGTCTTAGGGAGTAACCATCCTCAAAAATGGGACTCCTGTACATCAGAGGTATCCAGTAATGTCCTCATAAAATTGAGGGACAGATCCTAATACCCCTTTTCTCTTCTTCTTCTACATCTCAAAGTGTCTATCTAGTATAAGGTATCCCTTTTACTCAGTGAGGCTAAAATGTCCAAAAACTCTTGTCTAGTGCAAGATATACTTTTCCTCAGTGAGGCTGCAACGTACAAAGTAACATGGGTCACAAGGTATTCCCCACCCCTATTATTAAACAGTCCCCCTCTCTCACAGAATCTGTGTTTACAAGAATTCCTGCTACACAGTGACTCACCTATCCGTCGGTACCCCGGGCCGTCTGGAGTAATGACCGGAGGTACCGACGTTCGTCTCCTGTGTGTTTTTATTTCATTAAGCGCGCTATCCCCGCCTCGCTGGGTCCTTAAACACAGGTCAGACCGCGGCGATGCCTGCAGTCATTTCGTCTCACTTGGGCATGCGCGTAGGAAGAAAACACTCTCTCGCGCATGCTCAGTTCAAGGACGGCTAGCCCTGTTGTAGTGCGTCGTTATAGAACGAAAGATGCTTCAACTGCGCATGTATGTGAATCTCGAGCTTTGCCGCGCATGCGCGCGACGACACCCAATCGAATACAAATGCGCAATTCACCTAGTGCAGGAATTGGCATCAATGACGTATGAACTGCGCATGTGCATACCGAGTACACTATTGTTCAGACAGAGGTCTAGTCCTCGATCCAGGGAACGGGGAGATGTTCATTTCAGCCCCTCGTTCAATAGTTTAAACATGTGGCAGTTTGGAGAATATACATATCAAATGAGTTTCTCTAATTTCAGAGAGAGTATTATGTGGTTCATAATTGTTTATGGATGTAACTGATAATGCCACATATTTCTTTATTAATGCGTGAGTACTGTACCAGTAATGTTCATTTCAGCCCCTCGTTTGATCAGTACTGTAATCGTTCTGACATGTGGCAAAGATTCTCTAATAGCAGAATAGTATTTATATGGTTCATACCTATTTGTATGATGTAACCGGTGATGTCACATATTATCCTATTAATACGTTGGTACTGTACTAGTAGTGTACTGTGGTTGGTGAACCTCCATAGCACTGGGACAAGGAAAAACGGTGACAAGATAACATGGTAACATGCCCCTGTGTTTTCGCTACATTGTTGTACCCATGATGGTATTATGTTTGGATAGAGACCTCTAGTCTGTCATATTTATAATTCTGTTGGCATATGTACATAATGACAAATCAGTTTAGTGCCAACCATGGTATTTCCTCGTTGAGCCCCTCCACATCTGTACGTAGTCGGAACACCCAGCGCTGTTCCCGTTGTAGGAGGAACTTCTGGATGTCTGTAATGTGTGTGGGGATATATGGTTTTTCTAAGATCACCCAGTAGAGTTCTGTATCAGAGTGTCCTACCTCTATGTAATGGTTGGTCAATTTAGTGGCACTTTTCTTGCACCGTATTGTACTCCGGTGTTCGGAAATTCTCACCTTGATCTTTCTCGAGGTCATCCCTACATACTTTTTGTTGCAAGGACATGTGATTAGATAGATAACTCTCTCTGTATTGCAGTTAGTGTGTTTGTTCAGGGTCCAGGGTCTGGTGGTACCTATATCTATCTCTGTAGTGTGACTAGTCAGTGAACATACTGAGCAGTTTCCACACGGAAAGTGACCCTTCACAGGTGGTAAGTCCCATAGGCCTCGTTCTTCCTGGTCGGGTTTCGACTCTCGTGGTCTGGTGTGTACAAGCCGATCCTTGACATTCATGCTTCTCTTGAATGCAAAAAGTGGAGGAGGTATTGTCTTTCCTCCAATTTCCAAAATTTTCCAATGTTTGAGGATACTTTTCTTCAGGGCATTAGAGTGACCCGAAAAAGTGGTCACACATGTCATCCTTTGTGTATCCGGCTCTTCAAGAGGTGTTGGTTAAGGCTCCAGTAACGCATCTCTGTTGTTGTTGGACGCTCTTTTTAGTGACGCTTTGATTGTCTTTTTTGGGTACTGTCTTTCCCGCAGTTGTCTAGAGAGTGCTTCTGCATGTTCCTTGTATTTCACTGTGTTTGAGCAGTTACGTCTTGCCCTCAAGAACTGACCGAATGGTAGGTTCTCACGAAGTGCCTGGGGGTGATAGCTCTGAAAATGAAGAAGTGAGTTTCTTGCCATTGGCTTTCTGTAAAGTTCAGTACTTAAAGACCCATTCTGAGGGTAAATATTCACATCCAGAAAAGGAAGATTCTCTTTAGAGAAATCACAGGTGAACTTCAAAAATTGGTTCCTCTGGTTTAGCCAGGTATGAAATTCATTTAAGTTCTCAGTTGTTCCTCTCCAGATCACTAAAACGTCGTCTATGTAGCGTTTCCAGGTCACTATATGGTCCAAAAATGGATTGATGTTGCATAGAACCTGGGTCTGTTCGAATTGGTGCACATACAGATTCGCCAACGATGGGGCAAAAACGCTGCCCATTGATGTACCTGAAACTTGGAGAAACAGGTCCTTCTCAAATTGGAAAAAGTTTTCTTTCATAGCGATAGATGCACAGGCCATAATGAAGCTTACTGGAGTCATACTATCCAGGACAGTCTGTTGCAAGAGTGTTTCTATCACAGAGAGAGTCTCGTCCTGTGGTATACAAGTGTATAGGGATTCCACATCAAAGGATACAAGGAGATCCTGATCTTCATCAAATGGCATAGTAGTTAGTATTCGTAATAGATCTTTGGTATCCTGTATGTATGTTGGCATCTGCTTGACTAGAGGTTTGAGAAAAAAGTCCACAAAGGTAGACAAAGGTTCCAATAGGGAACCTATGCCAGAGATGATGGGCCTCCCAGGGGGAGGTATACGTCCTTTATGTATCTTGGGCAGTATGTAGAAATACGGAACCACAGGAAATGTGGTAACTAAAAATGTTGCCTCCAGGTCCGTAATCCAATGCTCCTCCTTGGCTTCTTCCACCATTCTCTTGATGACAGTACTGAGCCTATGAGTGGGGTCAAGTTTCAATGGACGGTAGAATTTCTTATTGTCCAGTTGTCCTCTGCATTCGATGTTATACGCATCTGTGTCAAAAATCACAGTTGCTCCCCCCTTATCGGCGGGTTTGATGACAATTGACTTGTCATTTGCCAGAGTTGATAATGCTAAGTGTTCACGGTTGGAAAGATTGTTGTACTGTTTGGGGATTGTTTGGAAAAGCCGCTCGGTATCATTGAGCACTGCTCTTTCAAATGTCAAAACTTCAGGCGGAGTAAGACTCTGTGGTGGATTGAATAATGATTTATTACGTAAGCCAGTATTCTTATCTTTAGTTGGATCATCGTGTGTGATAGGCACATCTTTGAAAAAAGCACAAAGTCTTACTTTCCGAAAAAAGGCAGCCAGCTCTTGTCTGGTCTCAAATGGATCACCTTTATGTGTAGGCACAAATCCTAGCCCTTTCTCCAGGACCAGAGTCTCATCTCCTGTCAGAATACGTTGACTCAGATTGACGATCAGACTCGTGCCGTGCTCGGCCCTGGTGGAGCCGATTCCTGTTGGTTGCTCCTGGTCCGTGATGCCGGTGGGGGGCTCCAATGTACATTGGTCTGTACTGACCGTCTCCTGCCTCTGGAGCGGCGCTGGCCCTGGCCTAAAAAATGCTGTTGTTGTGGGTAGTTTCCGAAGGGTTGATAGGGATACATTTGTCCCGGAAATGGTGGATAAGTGAAATCGTAAGGGCCAGGTGGCCACCATTGTGGTGGTTGTTGAAATTGATTCCCTCTCCTAGGGCCTCGAGATCTGCGGTTTCCACCTCTCCCTTGATTGTTAGCAGAGGAGTCAGAGTCTGTGGAGTTACCATCACTCCCAGAGGTAGAGTAATTCGGACCAGGTCTTCTATTCTGCTGGTTATATACTGGCGGAACGTAATTATCACTGGTATATGGATATACCTTATCCATCGCAAACTTGGCCGAATCCTTCTTGAATTTGGCAATCTTTGAGGCCAAGATATTATCTTTGAACTCCTTACTGGTTTTATCGTTTTCTTTGGCTTGTTTGTTATAAGTAGTTGTGGTAATTATCACCGATTTTATCTGTGACTAGATTACAAGAGTGCTGCGCCTACACGGTGCTCTCCCTGGCAGAGCACCGTGTAGGCGCAGCACTCTTGTAATCTAGTTTTGTCCTAACTATCTCATATTTTAAAGTTAAGGTTTCTCCAGTGATCGAGAACCTCCTCTTTAAATTTATCCCGGGTACTCTCCACCCTAACCTGATCATGGCAGAGAGGCAGGGTCTAGCCTTTGACGACGCAATGGCTCTGGATATATTAACTACACCCAGTATCATTGATAATACTACGAGTCAGAGTGTAGCCAACAATGCAGATTGGAATAAAGTTCTCCTTTTAAAACGCTCACATTCACGTACCCAGGTACATGGTGCGATTATGACTGAATACCTTAGGGCAGACTGTGCACCGACAGGTCTGATTGTAACAAACGCCCCTAGGCTATTCCTTGAAGACAAAGCTTTTCTAAAAGATTGGTCCTTAGTTGCATGGCGATGCACTAGGGACTGGCTGATTTTAATAATCACCACGGCTAAGAGAATAGCCGATAATATTCTCATTGAAATACAAACACTAGAGTCACAGATAAAATCGGTGATAATTACCACGACTACTTATAACAAACAAGCCACGATAAAACCAGTAAGGAGTTCAAAGATAATATCTTGGCCTCAAAGATTGCCAAATTCAAGAAGGATTTGGCCAAGTTTGCGATGGATAAGGTATATCCATATACCAGTGATAATTACGTTCCGCCAGTATATAACCAGCAGAATAGAAGACCTGGTTCGAATTACTCTACCTCTGGGAGTGATGGTAACTCCACAGACTCTGACTCCTCTGCTAACAATCAAGGGAGAGGTGGAAACCGCAGATCTCGAGGCCCTAGGAGAGGGAATCAATTTCAACAACCACCACAATGGTGGCCACCTGGCCCTTACGATTTCACTTATCCACCATTTCCGGGACAAATGTATCCCTATCAACCCTTCGGAAACTACCCACAACAACAGCATTTTTTAGGCCAGGGCCAGCGCCGCTCCAGAGGCAGGAGACGGTCAGTACAGACCAATGTACATTGGAGCCCCCCACCGGCATCACGGACCAGGAGCAACCAACAGGAATCGGCTCCACCAGGGCCGAGCACGGCACGAGTCTGATCGTCAATCTGAGTCAACGTATTCTGACAGGAGATGAGACTCTGGTCCTGGAGAAAGGGCTAGGATTTGTGCCTACACATAAAGGTGATCCATTTGAGACCAGACAAGAGCTGGCTGCCTTTTTTCGGAAAGTAAGACTTTGTGCTTTTTTCAAAGATGTGCCTATCACACACGATGATCCAACTAAAGATAAGAATACTGGCTTACGTAATAAATCATTATTCAATCCACCACAGAGTCTTACTCCGCCTGAAGTTTTGACATTTGAAAGAGCAGTGCTCAATGATACCGAGCGGCTTTTCCAAACAATCCCCAAACAGTACAACAATCTTTCCAACCGTGAACACTTAGCATTATCAACTCTGGCAAATGACAAGTCAATTGTCATCAAACCCGCCGATAAGGGGGGAGCAACTGTGATTTTTGACACAGATGCGTATAACATCGAATGCAGAGGACAACTGGACAATAAGAAATTCTACCGTCCATTGAAACTTGACCCCACTCATAGGCTCAGTACTGTCATCAAGAGAATGGTGGAAGAAGCCAAGGAGGAGCATTGGATTACGGACCTGGAGGCAACATTTTTAGTTACCACATTTCCTGTGGTTCCGTATTTCTACATACTGCCCAAGATACATAAAGGACGTATACCTCCCCCTGGGAGGCCCATCATCTCTGGCATAGGTTCCCTATTGGAACCTTTGTCTACCTTTGTGGACTTTTTTCTCAAACCTCTAGTCAAGCAGATGCCAACATACATACAGGATACCAAAGATCTATTACGAATACTAACTACTATGCCATTTGATGAAGATCAGGATCTCCTTGTATCCTTTGATGTGGAATCCCTATACACTTGTATACCACAGGACGAGACTCTCTCTGTGATAGAAACACTCTTGCAACAGACTGTCCTGGATAGTATGACTCCAGTAAGCTTCATTATGGCCTGTGCATCTATCGCTATGAAAGAAAACTTTTTCCAATTTGAGAAGGACCTGTTTCTCCAAGTTTCAGGTACATCAATGGGCAGCGTTTTTGCCCCATCGTTGGCGAATCTGTATGTGCACCAATTCGAACAGACCCAGGTTCTATGCAACATCAATCCATTTTTGGACCATATAGTGACCTGGAAACGCTACATAGACGACGTTTTAGTGATCTGGAGAGGAACAACTGAGAACTTAAATGAATTTCATACCTGGCTAAACCAGAGGAACCAATTTTTGAAGTTCACCTGTGATTTCTCTAAAGAGAATCTTCCTTTTCTGGATGTGAATATTTACCCTCAGAATGGGTCTTTAAGTACTGAACTTTACAGAAAGCCAATGGCAAGAAACTCACTTCTTCATTTTCAGAGCTATCACCCCCAGGCACTTCGTGAGAACCTACCATTCGGTCAGTTCTTGAGGGCAAGACGTAACTGCTCAAACACAGTGAAATACAAGGAACATGCAGAAGCACTCTCTAGACAACTGCGGGAAAGACAGTACCCAAAAAAGACAATCAAAGCGTCACTAAAAAGAGCGTCCAACAACAACAGAGATGCGTTACTGGAGCCTTAACCAACACCTCTTGAAGAGCCGGATACACAAAGGATGACATGTGTGACCACTTTTTCGGGTCACTCTAATGCCCTGAAGAAAAGTATCCTCAAACATTGGAAAATTTTGGAAATTGGAGGAAAGACAATACCTCCTCCACTTTTTGCATTCAAGAGAAGCATGAATGTCAAGGATCGGCTTGTACACACCAGACCACGAGAGTCGAAACCCGACCAGGAAGAACGAGGCCTATGGGACTTACCACCTGTGAAGGGTCACTTTCCGTGTGGAAACTGCTCAGTATGTTCACTGACTAGTCACACTACAGAGATAGATATAGGTACCACCAGACCCTGGACCCTGAACAAACACACTAACTGCAATACAGAGAGAGTTATCTATCTAATCACATGTCCTTGCAACAAAAAGTATGTAGGGATGACCTCGAGAAAGATCAAGGTGAGAATTTCCGAACACCGGAGTACAATACGGTGCAAGAAAAGTGCCACTAAATTGACCAACCATTACATAGAGGTAGGACACTCTGATACAGAACTCTACTGGGTGATCTTAGAAAAACCATATATCCCCACACACATTACAGACATCCAGAAGTTCCTCCTACAACGGGAACAGCGCTGGGTGTTCCGACTACGTACAGATGTGGAGGGGCTCAACGAGGAAATACCATGGTTGGCACTAAACTGATTTGTCATTATGTACATATGCCAACAGAATTATAAATATGACAGACTAGAGGTCTCTATCCAAACATAATACCATCATGGGTACAACAATGTAGCGAAAACACAGGGGCATGTTACCATGTTATCTTGTCACCGTTTTTCCTTGTCCCAGTGCTATGGAGGTTCACCAACCACAGTACACTACTAGTACAGTACCAACGTATTAATAGGATAATATGTGACATCACCGGTTACATCATACAAATAGGTATGAACCATATAAATACTATTCTGCTATTAGAGAATCTTTGCCACATGTCAGAACGATTACAGTACTGATCAAACGAGGGGCTGAAATGAACATTACTGGTACAGTACTCACGCATTAATAAAGAAATATGTGGCATTATCAGTTACATCCATAAACAATTATGAACCACATAATACTCTCTCTGAAATTAGAGAAACTCATTTGATATGTATATTCTCCAAACTGCCACATGTTTAAACTATTGAACGAGGGGCTGAAATGAACATCTCCCCGTTCCCTGGATCGAGGACTAGACCTCTGTCTGAACAATAGTGTACTCGGTATGCACATGCGCAGTTCATACGTCATTGATGCCAATTCCTGCACTAGGTGAATTGCGCATTTGTATTCGATTGGGTGTCGTCGCGCGCATGCGCGGCAAAGCTCGAGATTCACATACATGCGCAGTTGAAGCATCTTTCGTTCTATAACGACGCACTACAACAGGGCTAGCCGTCCTTGAACTGAGCATGCGCGAGAGAGTGTTTTCTTCCTACGCGCATGCCCAAGTGAGACGAAATGACTGCAGGCATCGCCGCGGTCTGACCTGTGTTTAAGGACCCAGCGAGGCGGGGATAGCGCGCTTAATGAAATAAAAACACACAGGAGACGAACGTCGGTACCTCCGGTCATTACTCCAGACGGCCCGGGGTACCGACGGATAGGTGAGTCACTGTGTAGCAGGAATTCTTGTAAACACAGATTCTGTGAGAGAGGGGGACTGTTTAATAATAGGGGTGGGGAATACCTTGTGACCCATGTTACTTTGTACGTTGCAGCCTCACTGAGGAAAAGTATATCTTGCACTAGACAAGAGTTTTTGGACATTTTAGCCTCACTGAGTAAAAGGGATACCTTATACTAGATAGACACTTTGAGATGTAGAGAAGAAGAGAAAAGGGGTATTAGGATCTGTCCCTCAATTTTATGAGGACATTACTGGATACCTCTGATGTACAGGAGTCCCATTTTTGAGGATGGTTACTCCCTAAGACTAGACTAGAGTTGTTGTGCCGGCCGTGGGCTCCAGCCAGGGGCGAGTTGAAGTAAATATGAGACATATGCAGTCGTGATGTATGTACATCATTGACAGGTTGTTTTTTGTCCTTGTTATAGAGCGGGCCTCCTTTCCTGAGTAATGAACCAGGTTGAGGTAAGGGCGACACTCAATTGTTATGGGTAAGTGATAAAACTCTTGGAATATCACTAAGAAAAATAAAAATGTATAAGCGTTATGTGACGCTGGAATGTTGTGATTGGAAATGAGTGCAGTGAAGGAGCTTTGCTCTGACATACATGTTATATTTGTTTATTACAGGTTCCGGTTAATGTACCCATAAAGTATTCGTGGTGGACATGACCGGTGGAGTATTTTTTACATTATGAATTTCACATAGTTATAATTTTTCACCTCTGCAGCAGCAGCTTTATATGTTTATAGCCTGGTCCTGAAGAATGCCCCAACACAGTTAGGTCCTAGTGAGGGCAGAAACATGTCGACCTTCTACTCTGGTTGACGTCTGGTAAATTCCAAGCGTCGACAATCTGCTTTTTAAACCATGACAAGGGGACTTGAGGAATAAAGTTATTATGAGTACTCCTTAGTCATTTTTAGAACACCACTTTCTTATATTTTTTCGTTGCGCTGCACTTTTTCACTCCTCTTTGCCTATATTCCTTTGATCCTCTCACCTTCTCAAGTGAGTCTCTGGACGATAGCAAGGACTATGTAGGGTGACTAGTCAGCCCGCAGTCCTCTTTATGTCAAGGTTTTTTCCGATCAATTCACAAGATCGGTTTTCCTTGACTAAGATTGTACCAAAACCCAGATGATGAATGATATTGGGTGATTGATGGGTCTTGGCAGCAGGATATCTCGCTCCCACTCGGAACACTGGCACTCGAGTGCTTGCTCCGTCCAGCTGACTCATTTGTCTTTCACTTCTATGCGTAGACCCAGGGTGTTCTGTAGTTGATTATATGTGAATAGGGGATATTCACCCTGCAGGTCTTTAAATCATCCCTAAGACCCCCCAGTAGTTCTTTGTGTGTGAGAATACAGAGGATGCAGGGAAGAACCATCCAGGCATGCCAACGACAAATGAGGTCCCTGAACAGCAACATAAGAGAAATAGGAAAGGGCATCAGTGAGCTGGTACAAGTCAACAAAGACATGGCAGCAGGGATGTGCGGAATTAGCCACTCGGTGCAGCTGCTATGCACCAAACTAGACACTGATTTCGAGGCAAGGCGCAAGGAAAGGCAGCGTGCTCATGGCCAAAATAAAGCCATCAACCGCCTGGCCACTGCCACATCCCTGTTAAGCAGGAGAAGCAGTAACATGCAGGAGGTATGACCCAAAACACCAATGAGGTCACTAGGGGCATGGGCAGGATGACCAGTGCTCTTGAGGCGCTGTTAAATGCCCAAACTGCACATACAGCTGCTCTGGATGTGCCTGTAAGTGAGGAGAGCACTAGCAGGAGCAGCATAGGAAGCACCCTTGTCCCCGAAACAAGGAGGAGCAGGCGCCACCCTGAGGCCACAGGCCAGCAAAACAGTGAGCAGTTTGAGCAACCTACAGGTGTTACAGGGAAGCGAGAAAGGAAATGACTTTTACAGTTCATGGTGAGGTGAACCAGGACTGACATCATTGCAGTTAAATACTTTTTGTTGCACAGTTGTGCTTTAATAACCTACCTCATTACCAAATTAAACTACATTTGGTGCATACTCCACCTGTCTGTGTCTCTTTACTTACTTAAAAGTAGTTGCGTGTGATCTCATCCCGCCTGTGTCCGCCATCAGTTGGTGTTGCAACTCCAGATGCGTGTGGTTCAGACACTGCTTCCTCATCATCATGGTCCTCATAATCTGAGAGATCCACTGCTGTGCCCTTCTTGACCGCAAGGTTGTGCAGCATTGCACAGGCTGCAATCATCTTGCAGCAGGTGATTGGTGTGTACTGGCGGGCACCTCCACTCTTATGGAGGCAGCGAAACCTGCTCTTCCACATGCCAAAGGTGCGCTCCACAATGTTTCGGGTTGTTTTGTGTGCCCTGTTGTATCTCCTCTGACTTGGTGTTGTAGGATTGAGGTAGGGAGTGAGGATGAAGGACCGGAGGGCATATGCACTGTCCCCTCCCTAATGGCAAGAGAAAAAAACATTACTCACATGCACACACACACACACATCCATCTGTAATACGTATCAAGGGAGTTTCACACAGTGTGTTACCTAGCAAGTATCCTTCGCCAAATTCCCCCGCTGTCAGGCGTGCGTAGATCCCACTGTTTTGGAAGATGTAGGAGTCGTGGGTACTCCCGGGGAATTTGGCTACTAGGTCAGCGATCATGTACTTGGAATCACAGATCACCTGTACATTTATGGTGTGGGTGGACTTCCGGTTCTGATAAATGTACTCTGTGGCAGCAGGTGGACATATTGGTATGTGGGTACCATCAATACAGCCAATTATGTTTGGGAAATGCGCCATCTGATAAAAATCTGTATTTGTCCTTAGCAGTTCTGCATGCGTTGCAGGGAAGCTGATGTAGAAATGCATTCTCTGCAACATGGCATCAAGGAATTTTTTAAAGAAACGTGACAGACAGCTCTGGGACACCCCACCTACCGCAGCAACAACACTCTGGTAACTCCCAGATGCAAGCAGGTGTAGGCTGCACAGCACCTGCACATGGGGTGGGATGGCGTGTGCCCTTGTGGTTGGATGTTCCAATAGTGAGTGAAGGTCCCTGATTAGGTCCAGGATAGTTTGGGGAGCCAGCCTCTACCTTTGTATGATCTCTGGCTCAGTTAGCTGGAATAGAGTGATCCTCTGCCTGTACACCTGCTCCTCCCTCCTCCAGACCCTCTCTCTTTCTGCCTGTAGCCGTAGCCGCCTCGCAATGACATAGAATGGCGCCATTCTGGTGAAAATGTTGCATTTTGGGGCCTTTTTTATACCCTGCACCTGTTTACCACCTGATTTGAATCCATGGTAAATACCGACTCTTAAATACCGAATTTCATGCAAATTCTGTATTTAAGAGGTTTCCTACATCTTAAATACTAATTTTTACCATTTCTTATTTTCCGAATCAGTAAATTTACCGATTCGGTAATGTTTCCGAATCGGTAAATTTACCGATTCGGTAATTTTTCCGATTTGGTAAATTTACTGATTCGGAAACTTTACCGATTCGGTATATTTTCCGATTCGTATTTTTTCCGCTTCGGTAAGGTTTCCAATTCGGTAACTTTACCGAATCGGTAAATATACCGATTCGGATGTTTTTGGGTCCCCTACATCCCAAATGCCTAATACCGGTCGGTAACGGCCGAAAATCGGTAAATTCGGCCATTACCGACCGGTATTGGCCTACCTACATCTGGCCCTAGATTTTCTTATTGTCTGATGACAGGAATAAGGTTGTTGAAAAGGTTATATTCCATTTCCAGGACTTCCAATAGACCTGAACAGTGCATTGTGGGAGCTGTAGTATATGGTATTCAGCATCAGGTCCCATTTCAGGTTTTCTAGTATGCTACACTGTGTTATGGACCATGTAGTACATTTGACATTTGGATGTTGAATAACACTGATAACTGAACAAAGCATCTCAGTAGTAGTATCATTAACTCCAGTCATGACTGGCAAAATCTTGGCACCTCATCTGGCTGCAGCTACAGATTTTGATAGACTTGCCAAACTCAGAATTTAAGGGAATTTGTTAAAGGAGAATTTAGGAAAATGTTTTACTGAGACAGATGATGTGGTGGGGTTTCACAATGAAGGAATTGAAAATTTTAGCTTTTTTGCTAGGAGCACATGCATTTTATAACACACTAGCCTTTAAAATTAAAAGATAAAAATCACATTGACGCGATCAAGTAAAAGGGGATACTATAGAGAAGAGGTTGAGCAGTTTTACTATTTGTCATTAAACACTAAGGGCAACATTATAATGCTGATTGGTCGGACTGCCGGCCGCTATGACAGCGATAAGGAGACCACGGACAAGCTTGCGGACGATCTGACCGCCGTATCACAGTGTGACCGCCAGGCTGGTTGTCGCAAACTCGTTGGGGGCATGCTGCAGTCCTCATAAAGGGTGCAGCACATGCCGACGCCTTGCAGCACCTCCTGCATGTCTGTGCACCATGTCGTGCATTGCACACGGTGCACGAAGCTCAGTGGGAGCACTGCATGTGCCCCCAGGGACACTTTACCTAGGCTTATGACATCCGCGAGCCCTGTTTGGGGCCCACTAATCCCCAATCCCTTTCCGACAACCTTTTAATGGCAGTGTTTATGCCATGAAAAGGCTGTCAGAAAGGGATACTGTAATCTCGACGGCAGTGCCTGCCTCGGCACCACTGCCATTATGGGATGCTGCTCCGACCGCCGCCCCGTCGCAATCTCTGATCCTGGCGTAGGCAGCGGTCTGGCATCCGACACCTGTGGTTCCGACTGCTAGCATCGTAATGTGGCAGTCGGACCGAATGGCTGTCGGCGGTCAGACCGCCACCGATAGTCTGTCAGCGGTCTGACCGCCTCTATCGTAATCGGCCCCTAAGATTGGGATATATTTTTGTTGCTGTTTATTATGAATATTATTCTCAAACAAGGAAATAGTTTTCATAACATTAAATAAAATAATAGTTTCATCTTGCAATTGAATTTGTTTCAGAATTTGCAGGTTTAGATCCCCACATGTTTCATAAGTTAAATTTAAAGGGAGGTTAATTATTTTGTTTATGGGTATAAAACACCACAGATATCATGGAAGGTTTGGAGTCAGATTGGGATGAATGGCAGACTGGCATTACTGGTAGTTTAGATGGACTATTTGGTTGTTTCACTAGATAATAAGACAATTTCAAACACAATAGAGCAAACCAGTTTTGCTGGGAAAATCTGTAATTAACATACACAGATATTGCTGTCTAGACAAGTGAACAAAGCACACCTCGTGCATGGTAACAGTTCCTTGTATTTTTGATAATCTATCACAAGCTCTCATTAATCAGCTTGTGTTCGTGAAGAGCGTTTTTTTGCCTTGAAGATCCATTGATTCGTATTCATCCACACGAAAACAGCATTTGTGCTGTATGCTAGTGTTCTAAATCTAATACAGGTATATGGCACATGACTGATCCCCTTTTCCCGTCTGAAACACCTAAAGCTCAATCAGGTTTTTTGCTTCAGTCAATTTGAGATCCACTATCTACTGTGCCCAACGCGCTGATTGACCATCAGCTATTATTAAGGAGAACCAAGCATTAGAGTATTGCAACCCAGGAGTGTGTGTCTGAGAATATACAGAATACATTTTAGTCTTCGGAGTGGTGACCAGAGTGGTTGCAGTTAGTGTAGTTATTAGTGTCTCATTATTCTATACATCTCCTGTTATAGTAAATTACTGGTTTATTTCTGAAATATTGCCCCAAGCCTACGTGGTGTATTGTAGTTTAGTTTTAATGGGATATTTTTAACCCCATTCTGAATAATTAAATAGATGCTACTGCTCTACCCAAGAGAACCAGATTATTTTGCCTTGTCAAAGTATGATTATTTATTTAGGTTGAATGAGTTCTAGTAGTTCTCTATAGAACCTTTATGCTAATGAAAGTAGTCCTTGGCAACCATGTTTTGTGTTTTTTATCACAACTTACATTTTTAAAGAAGACTTGATTTAAAAATGATTATGTCCACACAGCGATTGTTTTTAAAACATGCTTTATTTTCAGGTCGAGCCTGGGCAGCACATGCGCTGCTCTGCGAGGCATGCTGTTTTGAGTTAGGTATTTGAAGCACCGCCCACTCGCCGTCCATATTTTTCATTGGCTTGTGTTGCTGTCCTTTGTAAATGCTGGCTTCTGATTCCTTAGTCACCTTGTTAGTCCCTCCTTAGTACCGCCTTGTCTTCATTTGAAACCTCCCATGAGGCTGGCCCTTTTACTTCTGTTGCTGCACTGTATGTTTTATTTCGTCTGTAAGCACTATTTTCTTGAATGGGTTTTGCCCTACTGGAGGCACGACATGCTTTCCTTACATTCAGCCCCCTATGCGCTCTTTCACTTTCCAAGCAGCCGAGGCAATGGCGGCCACTTCTTTGCAATGCCATAGGTCTCACATTTAGGAGATTTTGAGCTGTTGACATTATAAATGCCAACAGCTTAAACTCTCAGAAATGCGAGACCTATTGCATTGCAAAAATGTTTTTGTTGTCAAAGTCCCCATGCTGCACTTTCACGTGCGTGAAGTCCGCACCCCTTTCTATACAAGAGCTGTGTCTAAGGAAAGGTGCGCGGCCGCTATTAAAGTAAAACCGCGGCTTGGGGCTTTTACAAAAAAAGCATTTGTTTGACAAACAGGTGCTTTTTGGAGGGGGAGGGGTGGCGGCTCCCAGGGTCATGTAGGGCTCCACAAGGGGGATCACACAACCCCCCTCCTTTGCTAATTAAGCCCCTGGGCGGTTCTGATCCCCAAGGCCGGGGTTCCACAACGGACTCCCTTCATTATTGTGTTTTTGCCCCGGGGAGGTGACGCTCCCGGGCCTGCGGGTGCATTTCTTTTTTTGATACTTTATGTGCCCCTGGAAGGTGGCAGTGGGGGGGGGGCGGGCCCCCCTCATCCCTATTCTTAAGTGCCCCAAGGAGGTGGCGGTCCCTAGAGCTGCGGGGGCCGGGCTGGCCCCCCGCATTCCAATTAAGTGGCATCACTTTTGAAAAAATCAGTGTGCCTCGGGGAGGTTAGCCCCCTGCATTCTTATACTTAAGCGCCCGGGCAGGTGTCGGTCCCTGGGGCTAAGGAAGGGGCCAAGCAGGCCCCCGCATTTCTAGCATTTACTTCCCTGGGGAGGTGGCGGTCCCCGGGCCTTAAGAAAAACCTATGCCTCATGAGCCCCCCTCCGTCATTACCCACATGCCCCTGGGATTTGGCACACCCGGGGGCTTAGAAAAAAGATTGGCAGGAGTCCACGCGTCTTTTAAAAAAAAGATTTTTGCAGCAGATCCACCCGCGATTCTGCAGCAATTTAAAAAAAAAAAAGCTTTTAAACCCCGATGGGGTCTCTGTGGGAACCCCAGCCCCCACTATATCTGGCGGCCAAGGTATTCCTACCCTGCCCCCTTTTCTTTACTTTTTGTACTTTTTTTCTGGGAGTCGGCTTCAAGCAAGTCAAGTAGGAGGGGGCATTGCTGTGATTTTTAACAGGGAGTATTATTGCGACCTTGAAATGGTCAACATTCCCGGATGTGAAGCGGCATTTTTTAAAATTTCACTGAATCCGAACTTTATGTTTTCTGGATTTTTAATTTACCGCCCTCCTGGAAATAGTAATGTTTGGGCTGCGAATTTGGTTAATTTCATTTCACCTTACTTTTTGAATGCCCAAAACCTGACTATATTGGGGGATCTAAATCTCCATTTGGAGGATACATCTAACAGCACAGTTGTCAACCTTTTGGAGGATTTTAATACTCTGAATATGTTACTGCGAAATGAGGGCCCCACTCATAAAGCTGGGCATTTGTTAGACCCCATTATTTCCAACATACAGGAGCTAAAATGGCTAAAAACTGACCCTATTTGTTGGTCGGACCATTTTTTAACGCTTTTTAGTATTACTCTTAGAGAATCCAAGTCGCCATGCTCAGCTCGGCCCCCAATTTTCATGAGAAATTGGAAAAAGCTAGATCTGACCGAGTTGCAGAACGCATTACAGATATCCCCCCCTGTCTTGGGTGCTGACATGGAAATAAATGCGCTGGAAGCCCACACTTGGTTGGAGAGAGCAGTTGACACCTGTCTGCCCGCTACCAGGTGTAGAGGGAATGTCCATCGTCCCCCGGCTCCCTGGTATACGGAAGAACTGAAACTAGAAAAAACCAAGTGTAAGGGACTTGAGAGGAAATGGCGCAAACATTATGATCCTCTAAAAAAGGAAACATATCGTAAGGCCAGAAATCTCTATCATACGGCCTGTACTAGAGCCAAAGCATCCTATGTAACAGAGACCATCAATACTGCTGTCAACAAAGCGCAGACCCTTTTTAATACAGTTAAAGAACTAGCCGGAGCAAACTCTATGGCGGCTGCACGCCCCCTTACCCCTCAAAAATGTCAAGATCTTGCCACGTATTTTGTGGAAAAGATCGAGACCATTCTCGCCAATATTAATCCCCCGGTGAGGGATGACAGGGAAGTTTCACCTCTAGAAAGCTCAACAGGAAAACGGCTTGATTCTTGGCCACCCATCTCCCTGGACACCCTGAAATCCTTAGCTGCTTCCATTAAATCGGGCTCTCCATGTGACCCTCTCCCTATTAACATTCTGAGCCAATTGGATGACGCTGCTTTGGGGATTATTGCCGAGACACTAAATGCCTCCATTCATCTGGCAACTGTCCCAGCGTCCTGGAAGCACGCCATGGTCAGCCCTCTGTTGAAGAAGCCGGCTGCTGATCCAGAGGTGCTGGCCAACTACCGCCCGATATCCCTGCTGCCTACCTTCTCAAAAATCTTGGAGAAGCACATCCATGGTGTACTCTCAACATACACGGAGAATAACAACCTACTCCATTTTTCCCAGTCGGGCTTCAGGGCAGGCCACTCCACCGAATCCGCCCTCCTGGGAGTCACTGAGAAGATCAGGGGACTCTTGGATGACGGGCAAACGGTTGCTCTTGTCCTGCTTGATCTGAGCGCAGCCTTCGACACCATCTCACACAACAGACTGCTTGTCAGACTGAGTGAGGATGGTGTCGGAGGGACAGCGCTGGATTGGATTAGATCTTACTTGAGCAACCGGACGTTTCAGATCTCGTCCTCACATGCCCAGTCGGACACTTTTCTGTCACCCCATAGCGTGCCTCAGGGCTCAATTTTGAGTCCGCTATTTTTTAACCTGTATCTCCGCCTCCTCGCCGATCTAGCAGAGCGGGTAGGTCTAGAACTCATGACCTATGCGGATGATTCGCAGATTATCTTTTCCCTTACCAACTCAGAGCCTTCATCCCCCTCTGTGCTGAAACTAGGTCTTCAGGAAGTCTTCAGCTGGATGTCAACGAACCAGCTGAAGCTTAATGGGGAGAAGACGGAGATCCTTCTCCTGGGTAAAAATAGAGATCTGTGGCAGGATACCCATTGGCCGCCATCTCTGGGTGCTTTCCCCATCCCGGCTACCCAGGTTAGAAATTTAGGGGTGTGCATCGATGACTCACTATCGATGAAACAGCAGGTCAATAAAGTGGCTGGTACTTGCTTCACGATCCTTAAATGGCTGCGGAAGATCATCTGGATGCTGCCTGTGGATACCCAGAAGACCGTAGTCAATGCACTAATTACATCCAGGCTTGACTACGGTAACATCTTATACCTGGGTTCCAATCTAGCCGTGATCAGGCGGCTGCAGCTTGTCCAGAACTCCCCAGCCAGGTTGCTGTGTAAGATCCCTAGGACAGCAAGGATCTCGAAGCACCTTAGGGACCTGCATTGGCTGAGGGTTGAGAACCGGGTCCGGTTCAAAGCCCTGACATACATGTTCAAGATTAGGGCAGGGACCGCACCAAAGTACCTGCAAAAATTGGTTAGGCCCCATGTTCCTGCACGCAATCTCCGTTCTTTAAATGGAGCAAATTTTGTGGTTCCCAGATTTAAACTGGCCCGAGTGGGGGGAAAATCCTTCTCCCATCTGGGACCAGTTCTTTGGAACTCCCTCCCTTTAGCCCTACGTAAGGAGGATAACCTCGCCAGCTTTAAGAAAAACGTTAAAACTTGGCTTTTTAATAAATAATTGTGGTCTCTGACTGTTGCTGCTCTCTGTGTTTCGGCCTCTCAGCCCTGGCGCCGGGAAACCCTTTGTGGGTATCTGTGCGCATTACAAGTGCAAAAAATAAATAAAATAAATAAATAAAGCTGAGTCCCAAGATGGCTGCTAACACTTCCTGGTTGAAGTGTTGGCAGCCAATCAACTTTTAGTAGGTTCCGAGAGTCCACTGCAAGGACTCAAGTCCCCAGATATCTATATTTTTTAAACCTTAATTTCTCTGAAACTACTGAACGGATTTACACTAAAGCAGGCTTTTCTAGACCAACTTCTAGTTTTCTGACAAATTTAGGCTGTAGTTCTGTTAAAAAAATGAAAAATCCCCATCAACATAACATGGGGAAAATGCGTTTTGGGACCCCCTTTTTTCTCGGCCCTTGCGTGACGGATCACCCCGAAACCTTCAACGCAGCTGCTGAACCAAAACGGGGATGGTTTGTGAAAATTTCGGGAAGATTCGTCAAGCGACGGCAAAGTTATTGGTAAAACACAAAGCGCTTTTCCTATGGAAACTTTGGTCCTAACTATAACTACCTA
The DNA here is from genome assembly GCF_964261635.1 of Lissotriton helveticus. NCBI lineage: Eukaryota > Metazoa > Chordata > Amphibia > Caudata > Salamandridae > Lissotriton > Lissotriton helveticus. The sequence continues at coordinate 1,398,458,744 of NC_136067.1, forward strand.
CTATCTACTAGGGAGTACCAGCACTTTTTAGGTTTTGCCCTGGCCGTAGCACTGCGTATCTTATGTCCTACATATGGGGCTTTGGTCCCGCCTCTGTCTTCCATTGGCTAGCCTCCATAAATGGATGATTCTCACAGGCGCGGATGAAAAAAACCACATTAAAGCTGTGGTTAGACACCGCTCAACTCTTAATAACGAATGCGGCTGAGGGAAATTTATTAAATGCAACATGTAGCGTGCTTCCTAATTTCTGCCTGGGTGGCCTCGATCCAGATGGTAGTAGCACAAGGAATTTACCCCAAATATTCATTATAATTATAATGCATGGGTAATAATCGAGTATCTGAGGGGGAACTCCTTAAAGATGTGTTTGGAAATGCGTGCACTTGCAGCGTTTGAAAGGAACGTGGCATTTTTTGTGGCAAAACATGCATATTTGGTCAGTAAAACAGCACATTGCCGAGGAGCTGCCAAAAAACTCCCACTGCTGATCCGGGTTTGCGCAGGGATTCACGAAGAGCAGTTAGGGTATCTGCTGAACGGAAGCCCCGTTGGAAGCAGCAGCTGCTACGCTACGCTGCCGCCGTAGAGCGCTGCTTGCAAATGGGGCCGAGGAAGGGAGGGAGAATTGAAGACGGGGACCGTGCACGGCAGACTCCCCAGCCGCTGCAAACGGCGCCCCGACAGCCCCTCCCCGGGCACCGACATGCTTTTTAAAAATCTGCGAAGGGCCTAAAAAGCGCCCGCTACCTCATTCCGTTTTCTAATGTCGTTTTTTCCTGATAATTAACTGTCAAGAAGTCGCACCATTTTGCCCAGCGGAGGTGTACCCGCCCCCTTCGCTGGGGAGCCGCGCTGTATTCGCACATCTCTGTCTGCCCCGGGGGCCCTTGCCCCCTGGGTCTCTCCCCGCCCCCTCCTGCCAGCTGCACTTACGTGTAGTGAGACGGCTTCTCGGTTTGCGGCGAGGCGCTAAGCTCCGTTTTCGAAACCAACGGCATTTTCAGTCAAAACAATGGTTGGCGCATGCAGCAGAGCGCAGCGCCGTTTGGCTTTACACACCGCAGTAGGACAGCATGGGCCACGGGCGGGATAAACAAACACTGTCCCTCCCACCCCGACACCTACCTAATTTGCCACCCCGTGTCCCATGTGCCACCTGGACATCATGTCAGGCCGCAGGTATGCACGCTACCCACCCACACCAAAAGTAAAGTATGCACCATTGGACTTGGGTGTGCAACATGTTGCCCTGAGTTTCACGTCATGACATCATGTGACGCATTATGGGCGTTTAGGGGGCATTTTAACTAGGCAAGGAGGAAATGTGCCAGGTGTGTCACAGGTGTGAGGTACGTATTAAAGGTAATGTCGAGTGTTTATCTGACGCTGGTACAAAGGTCAATCAATCAGTCAAATAACTTTATTCGCATTTAGTAAATGCATAAAAGTACAAGTAGTTATCACAGTACGAATTGATCAAGGAATAATTCAGAACTGTTAAAAATTAATTGTATAAATTTTTCCTTTTAAAGGATATCAACATTTATATGCATCCACATTACTGGAGCTAGCAGCTATACATTTATGAGAGGACTATTTGTAGTAATCAATTTATGATGGTAACACCCTCACGTGTGGTTTGTTCAGAATAGCCAAGCACTGGAAACCTGGCTGTGCTTGCTTCGCTGCCCCCTGGCTGTGCTTGCTTCCCTGCCCCCTCGCTGTGCTTGCCTCCCTGCCCCCTGGCTGTGCTTGCTTCCCTGCCCCCTGGCTGTGCTTGCTTCCCTGCCCCCTGGCTGTGCTTGCTTCCCTGCCCCCTGGCTGTGCGTTCTTCCCTGCCCCCTGGCTGTGCTTTCTTCCCTGCCCCCTGGCTTTGCTTTCTTCCCTGTCCCCTGGCTGTGCTTTTTTCCCTGCCCCCTGGCTGTGCTTTCTTCCCTGCCCCCTGGCTGTGCTTGCTTCCCTGCCCCCTCGCTGTGCTTGCTTCCCTGCCCCCTCGCTGTGCTTGCTCTCCTGAGTGTGTGTGTGGCTCTGGGTGGGTGTGTGTGGCTCTGGGTGGGTGTGTGTGGCTCTGGGTGGGTGTGTGTGGCTCTGGGTGGGTGTGTGTGGCTCTAGGTGTGTGTGGCTCTGGGTGTGTGTGTGGCTCTGGGTGTGTGTGTGTGTGTGGCTCTGGGTGTGTGTGTGTGGCTCTGGGTGTGTGTGTGTGTGTGTGTGTGTGTGGCTGTGGGTGTGTGTGTGTGTGTGTGGCTCTGGGTGGGTGTGTGTGTGTGTGGCTCTGGGTGTGTGTGGCTCTGGGTGTGTGTGGCTCAGGGTGTGTGTGTGTGGCTCTGGAGGTGTGTGTGTGTGTGGGTGTGTGTGGCTCTGGGTGTGTGTGTGTGTGGCTCTGGGGGTGTGTGTGTCTGGCTCTGGGTGTGTGTGTGTGTGGCTCTGGGCGTGTGTGTGTGTGGCTGGCTCTGGGTGTGTGTGTGTGGCTGGCTCTTGGTGTGTGTGTGTGGCTGGCTCTGGGTGTGTGTGTGTGCGTGTGTGTGTGTGTGGCTCTGGGTGTGTGTGTGTAGTAGTAATTGCTGTCTGCTGAGCTCGTCCGTAGGGTACAACAGGTCTCACATTTGCGAGAGATTAAGCTAATGGCAATGTAAATGGCAATGCCATTTATTTATCTGTTTTCAAAACTAACACATAAATACAAATGTTGTCATTTACAATGCCAATAGCTCTAACTTTTCCAAAGGCGAAACCATTGCATTGTAAATGCTTGTTAATTTTGAGAGGGAGAGTACCGGCACATCTCAAGAAAAATGCTATACTTTTAATTGGAGAGTACCGGCACTTCTCAGAAACAAGCAGGTACTCTGGTACAGAGTACCTGCACTTCTATTCAAATTGCTGAAAACCAAGGATACTGTAATGGCAACATAACAGAAGGTGTGTAGGCATATATGGCTCAATTTGCAACATTAATTTGAAGCTCAATGGCTATGAGAATTGTGAACCACAAAATAATTTGAGTGTCCTAGCGACAGTGAAAGATATTCTTAGGTACCTCCTGTGCAGGTGTACCAGAATCTTACTGAATTGAACTTCACTTCTGATGTGCAATGTGTTCACCGTTTTCCTGTCAGATCCCAGAAAACGCACATTACTTCCAGGCTTCTGTTTTGACGTACTTTTAATCTGAGGGAGATCCTGTTTTCCCGAGCTCATCCTGCGTCACCTTTAAAGTGCAGCCTTCTACTTGAGGTTAGACTTTAGCTGACCCGCTGTGGAAATGTTTATAATTTGAAATTGGATTCTCTGATTTTGCGAAAGCTGTTTGTGCAGTCTGTACTTATACGGGAATGCATCTTTTTTCATCCTATGCATATACAGCAGTGTGGAGGCACTTATGACATAGTCGGAGAAAATGAATGCAACTGAGCCCTAGCACAGACGAGCTCTGGTCTTCAGAACCCTCGGCATAAAGGACTTAAGGTTGATGTTGCAGATGCTCCAGCTGAAGAAATGTCACAATCAGAAGTTATGGCCCCCAAAGCATGGATACAAGGTACAGCCTCTGTTTGTGACTGCTGTAAGAGAAGAAAGACTTCGTACATATTTACAATACTAGAGAATATAAAGTAGTATAAATAGAATGTACAAAATGCACTTTTGACGGAAATACATGACAGCCAAACATGGTACCGTTATTTTCGGTTGTTAATTCTTATTTTTGTCTGTGGATTTAAAGAAAAGTATGAAATGATGGGTGCCACCCAGTACCGTCCTGTTTCCCAATTCCTTATTATTGGCAAAGGAGTTAAGGGAACATATCTCCAGCAGCTACGTTGATAGAAGAAAACGCCTCCTGTAAACGTGCAGTGTAAGGCGCAAAAATCTTTAGAAGCAAGTATTGTTCAACTATCGCAAGAAATCTTGAGCTGTAATTAAATCTACAGGCAAAGCCATTTGTGTGTGCAGGGAACACATTCATATTATTAACAGTGATGAATCAGAGCTCATTATGATTTTCTGCATATTTGTGACTGCCACCCACTCCACCACTTTGTCTATATCCCTTAATAGTTCTTTCCAGAAAGAATGGATAAAAATACAGCAGCCTGGTCTTGAAGGCAGCAGTTAATGGATTTGACATCTGAATAGAACTTGACATTTACTTTTTTGCAGAGGTTTTTTGCTTTGTGCGTGAAATGTTAAAAATCTTGAGTTAGTTGGAGAGGTATCCAAGTGTGTTTTTCAAATATGATGGACTTCTGTTCAAGCCAGACAGAATTCTCAGAATTGCAAGTCTGACTCACCAATGTGTGCAAGGGATTTAAAAAATAATGGATGATGGAATTTTACAAAGGCGCACTTCTGAATACCGCATATTCGGCCACTGTGGTGGATTTGCTGCATTCCTAAATTTGGGGTTAGTGGTGGGATTAAAGCAAATCCTGGAGTGACAACTGTAGCTGAACACCCACAAGCTTGTAAGCTTCATGTGGTTACGTTGTGATTGGTCTGAGCACCGTGGTTCGGCGCTCGAATGGGGACAGAAAGCCTGTGCATGTTTCCCACCAGGCTGTGCATTACAGCCTGGTCGGGCACATGTAAAGTGCGCTTGACTGTTTGGCCAGCCCAAGGCGGCCGGCCAAACCATTGTGCACTTGGAATGTGCAAACCACTTCTTCCCCTGTGCAATCAGCAGGGCCGGACTGGCCATAGCGAGCACCGGGCAATCCCCCGGTTCGCCGCACGGGTGGGGGCCGGTTTTGGGCCCCTGGGGGCCGTTTTTGTTACAGGGACGATTTTGCAGCAATATCGGCCCTGTAACAAAATCGGCCGAAAACCGACCCGGCAAAGAGCTTGGCGGCACCTCCAACCCTCCCCCCCAGTGGGGAGGGGAGGGGCCGGCCGAGCACTTTGCCAGGTCCGGTTGTGGTTCTTAGTCCGGCCCTGGCCATCAGGCCCGCCCCGCCCTAACCGAGCTTTAAACCTACAAAAAATAAAATGATAATAACAACGTTATTATCATTTTATTTTTCCTGCACTGAGAGCAGTGGGGCGACGGTCCTCCGCCTTAAAAGAGGAACCGCCCCTGGTTGAACTACTGAATATTGACACTAACAGTACCGAGGTAGATTATCGAGGATAGAATATCGAGGGACAACATTTCGAAAGGTAAGTGCATATAGGGAAGTATTGATTTACTATTTATATCTCCACATCTACGTACCTTGAAGATTTATTATGTACCATCTAGGTAGTATATATGTGGCGTTAGGTATAGAAGGTCTAAACTTACTTACCTGTTGAATTTTTTGTTTAATATATATTATGCCCTCGATATTCCGTCCCACCTATATTGGGGGTTCGATATTCAAGGTGCACACCTTCCACCTTTACATTTGTGAATCTGACTCAGCATGCCAGCCTGCTTCAGTTTTCCAGTGATTGGTGTGCTGTCGATGACGATCTGTGTGCTTGGTGATTCTTGGAGTGTATTGGTAATGGCCATACTTAAGGCTGTCCATTCAGTAACCGTTTTGTGTGCATCTTCTGATTGTTAATTGACAGGCTTAAAAAGACAAACTAATTTATAACGGCAAAAAAACATGATTTTCACAGTTAGCCAACAGCCTTTGCACCTTAGGCACTGCAAAATTTGCAAACGTGATTTTCACCTCAGTAATGCTAAAGGTTGGGAACATTAGCTCAGTTTGCAAGTGCGTCAGACCCAAGACCTACTCCCCTTCAGAAGACTCCTCAAGACCTGGCTCTTCGACCTGTAGCAGCACCCCCCCATACCTCAGCGCCTTGAAACCCTAGCGGGTATGTAGTGCGCTTTATAAATATTTTGATTGATTGATTGATTAACATGCGCACAGTTGAATTACCTCTTGTTCGCTGCCTCCGAGCGCTGCGAAGCTGTATGGACGAAAGGTAAGGGGTAAGCTTCGTTGAAAATAAGAAAATAAGTACAGGAGTTTGTCGGGTACTTATACAGTACAAAAGTCACACTTGTCGTGTTAAGGTGTGGCTCGTCGAATGCTAGGTGGGGTAAGATGTTGTTCCGTCTCTCTACACTTAGTAATGGTTTGCAGAGTGGAAACCAAATGTGGCCTTGTCAAAAAGGCTCACACCCGCTTCACATCACTGGAGGGCCCAGCTGGAAGGCTGCCATGTTTGCATGGTTGGGTCATGGAAGTCCTTCCTGCTTTAAAAGCAGCCCTCTAGCCTGTGTCACTACCCAGCAAATGGCAGAGTAACAGAATGGCCACTCCAGCCCTAAGTGGTTTTGGGAAAGTTTCAATCAGGCTGGTATCTTCTGAATTATTGAAGTTGCAGGTCAGTCTTTTTCATTAAGTAAAGAAAACCTGATAGACTTGTGTGATATTCATTTTCTACCAGAACACCAAGTGCAAGGATGTCCGATTGGGATCCAGGTTGGCCAGATCATGCCAGAGTTTCAGAATTTCCACATAAAATACATTTACATCCAGTTAATAGCAATGGCACTTATTTATATAGTGTGTGGCTTTCCCAAAAATGTGGTAATAATTGGCTAGACTCCAGCTCTGGTGTTTTTTCTTGTGTAAGAGTACTGAGATAATACTAAAGTCTGGATCTACTGGACCCTCGTGTTTTGCCTTTTAGTGCTTTCTTGTTGAGAGCCCATACTGCAGTCAGTGCCTATTAAGTCTTTTAGTTTGATGTGTATGCCAGTGTAAAAAATACACACCACTTCCCCAATGTGACCATCCACTGCAGCTCTTTTGTACACGGACATTGCTTATAATAACCATATAAAAAACTGTAATGTACAACAGGGAGCTGTAGATAGTTACCAAAGATACTGATGGAGGAGCTCCCTTTCATGAAGGAGCTTAGCAATACAAAGCCTAGCCTTCTGCCTTGGTTGTACTCACGGCCGGACTGGGAACAGCGACCTGCCCTGACAATCTGCTCGACCGGCCCTGGAAGCTGGGGGGTTGGGGGGGGGGGGGGGTAGGGGGTTATGGAACCACTCCCGCTTTTGTTACAGGGGTCCGATATTGCAGCACTACTGCAAAACTGGCCCCCATGGGTCCAAAACCGGACCCACCGTTAATCCGCCCAGTGTCTGCTACGGCCTGTCCAGCCCTGGTTGTACTACTGAATATTGACACCAACAGTATTGAGATAGAAGATTATCGAGGATAGAATATCGAGGGACAACATTTAGAAAGCTAAGAGCATATAGGGATGTATCGATTTACTGTTCTTAACTCCACATCTATGTACCTTGAAGATCTCATTACCACCTAAATAGCATATATTGTCTCAAAAATGTGATAAGAATTGGTTAGACTCCAGCGCTAGTGTTTTTTCTTGTGTAAGAGTACTGAGATAATACTAATGTCTTGATCTGCTGGACCCTCGTGTTTTTTTTAACCATCCACCGTAGCTCTTTTGTACACGAACATTGCTAATAATACCCATAGAAAAAACTGTAATGTACAAACAGGGATCTGTAGATAGTTGTCAAAGATACTGATGGAGGAGCTCCCTTTCATGAAGGAGCTTAGCGATACAAAGCTGTGGATCTTGAGCACAAGCTAGTGTCTCACATTCCAAACGGCCACGGTCATGAAATACGGCACAGAGTATCCAGCAACGTTGCAAAGCCAGCGTCGCTGGTAGTTTCACCATACTCGGCTGAGTAGTCTCGAAACTATGAGAAGATTAAAGTAAGTATTGACCATGTCGCTGTCTTGGGGCTACCAGTAGTGTGATGTTGCAGATTCACTGATGAACTCCAACAGGGTTGGAGTACCCTAAGGACAGAGTCAATTATATGAGAGGGAGCAAGAAATTACGTTTTAGGAGTCCGCAATATACCCTCCACTACAAACTGTGAGTAAACACAATGATATTGAAGCTGCTAGGGATCTATAAATGGAGCACCCTTAGTGTGCTTTATGAGAATAATCATATACCTAATATAGTGTAACAGCCATGTGCTCAGTTAGGTCTGGAGTTAGATTAGTATAGTATTATCAAACATTTGAGCTCACGTATATGCCTCGCCACCATTTTTTAAGCGGAGCATAGAAATACGACCACTTCTGGGTGACACGGACGGATAGGGGAGCTTACAACACTGCCACCAAACATTATATAAGCTTGAAAGTTGTTTTAGCCAAGGTTATACTATGAATCAGTGGACAATTGTGCGTTAACTTGAAAGGCCCTGAGAATTACCTCTCCCAGAATTGCTTTTCTGGCTTCTGTTGCAGGTTCTTGCCTCCTGATAAAATCCTAAAAGTCCTTCCAGACCTCGCCCTTCTTGGATTTCCATTAAATTTCGTACTTTATTTACAGTGCATATGATTTATGGGCGTGTGTCTTAAAACAGTGTTTGCACATATGTAGGTGCACTTAGAGTGTTTTATGTGGTCAAACAGAGTTTTTCAAGACTACAGCAGTCACCCTGCTGCAGGATTCACTGGTAAAGAAGATATAAGGACATTTTGTTGTAGCTGCACTGTAGTGTTGAAGATGAACTTTACTCAGCAGTTAAATTAACAAGACTATGGAAACAACTGTAAAATGTGTGCTGAACTTTAATCAAAAGTAAATATGAAGCTGGTTTATGCACACTTTTTTAAAGGTAAACAGGGCAGGTGGTTAAAATCTAGCAGAGTGCGTGAAATGGCACCGAGATGCTTAGTTTTTAGGCAGAGGCAGTGTCAATGCCCGTCATGAAAATCACCACTGATTATCATTGTGTTGGGCCTTTGCTCCACTAGACTTGTGTTACAGTTTCTGATTCAACAGTCTCTAGAAATAAGATAGTGGCCAGTTACTTGGGAAGAAGCTTTCACTTCAATCCACTCTTAGTTGTTGGCCATCGATTACAGCTCTATGACTGCCCCCCCCCCCCCGCCCCCACTATGCAGTTGCCAGCAAACTACTCCATTGTTAGAAACAGAGGTCACATTGGCCGCAAAAGTGTGGATGGGGGTACTTTTCCACCGGTGTGGCCTTTTGGTTTCCACACCGGACACCGAGATCCCCATGGACAGCTACACACAGGAGCAGCAGCTGAGGTTTTTGACTGCAGCTTCAATCTCAGGGCTGATTTTTAAATGGTGACAGTCATGGTAACCGCAGAGGTCAGCTGAGATCAGCTTCAGGGTTGTATGATTGAACCCCGTATACATTTACCCTGCATGCCTTTACAACGGCGTCACTACCCTGACTGCGACTTTACCATACAAGTCATTACGACTTACTTTAGGGGGCGCTGGACTTTGAGATAGCGTATATTACTATTCTAACTCCAGTCTACTTAACAGTAGAGAAGAGCGCAGTTACTACCTGAACCCCGCGCGTAAAATAATTGCTTTTATGAGATATTATTGTTGCCTCGAACCAGAAAGTGAGAAGGGTTTGTTTAGGACGGACATACAACACGCTGTTATACACGCGAATTAGAGCGCCATGAGATACAAAACTTGGTCAATGCCGACTTATGTTTACATGTATTTGTGTTTACTCATATTTAAATTCGTTTTCATTTCAACTTGTGCATGTCGATCAAACATGAGCTATTTTGAATATGTAATTGATGGAACAGTTCATATATAGTGATGAGTGCATTATCTGTTTCACAGATTTCCCCGATGAAGGCCAGTCGGCCGAAATGCATTGGAAGTCACAAATGTTTTGGATATAAGAAAAATGAATTGGTATAACTCCTTATGGACTGTGAATAACATCCAACTAAGGAATTGATGTTAAAAGTATGAATAAAATACTTACAAAACTGAGAAGCGCATTGAAAACTATTGTTTGAAAAACGTTGTCCTACGAATAGTAAGCTGGAGGCTTCCAGTAAACATTTACCAATGCCAGAGGAGACACTAACACATGCTGTGTTAGTGCAGTCTAGAGTTCATTTCCATACTCCCGAGCGGGGAGTGTTCCTTATGAGCACGGTGCACGCCTAAAATCTTCAAATAAACCTCAATACGCAGTGCACGGACACAATCTACAGGACTTAAAAATCCAACACCAGTCCAACAACGCGCCCCCAATAGCAAGTCGTTGTAACAACTTGCAGGTTAAAGTAACGTGTGGTCCACCTAATTTTTTTTTATTACATATTTTTTATTGATTGAAAATCAGGGCAAAAATACATTCATAAGATATTCACGAGGGGCTGCAATACATACATAAGATATTCACGAGTGGCTGCAATACAGTCATGAGATATTCATGAGTGGCTGTAATCTGAGCAAGACATCAAAGCAACGCTACACGTTCCCACTTCAATAATTCGGAAAAAACAATACATTTGGCCCTTCTCCCCAACCCCCAGGCATTACAATAGAAGATGGCCGCCGGGTAGGAGCTCTTGGTAAGAGCTCCGAGTGCTGGGGATCCCAATTCTGGTTTTATCCCCGTTAGCACCCAGCTGCATCCTCACCGCTGTGAAGTACAACAACATGAAAGTAACTGGATTACAAGTAACTGGATTACATTATCTTCCTTACCCGGCGGAGGACGAAACCCTCTGAGGATCCCCGACCTGCCTGGAATCTGAGCCTCGCAGGAGAAGATGAGCCACCCCCACCTGCCTCTTCGGTCCCTGGGCTCCCCCTGGCCAGATGTAGAGCACGACACGGATGCCTGTTGCCTGGAGCCCGCTGCGATCGACTGGTGCACGTTGTGGTTGCCTGTGAGCCAGTGGTCTTCCTGTGAGACGAGCTGTGGCTGCGCACCAGAGGTATCCGACCCGCCCGAAACCCCCCCCCCCCCGGAAGCGCCGGTCATCGTGGAGGTGGACCCGGACCGGGATCATTGCTGGCGCCGGACGGATGACGGGAGCCCCACTGCGGAGTGCTCCTGCCTGCCTGCAAGCACCGCCGAGACCCCTGGTGTCCCGTTCACGCCGGGAGCCGTGCTGTCCTGCTCGTTGCCTGACTGCTGCTCCTGCCTGCCTGCAATCACCGCCGAGACCCCTGGTGTCCCGTTCACGCCGGGAGCCGTGCTGTCCTGCTCGTTGCCTGACTGCTGCTCCTGTTCACGCCGGGAGCCGTGCTGTCCTGCGCGTTGCCTGACTGCTGCTCCTGCCTGCCTGCAATCACTGCCGAGACCCCTGGTGTCCCGTTCACGCCGGGAGCCGTGCTGTCCTGCGCGTTGCCTGACTGCTGCTCCTGCCTGCCTGCAATCACCGCCGAGACCCCTGGTGTCCCGTTCACGCCGGGAGCCGTGCTGTCCTGCTCGTTGCCTGACTGCTGCTCCTGCCTGCCTGCAATCACCGCCGAGACCCCTGGTGTCCCGTTCACGCCGGGAGCCGTGCTGTCCTGCTCGTTGCCTGACTGCTGCTCCTGCCTGCCTGCAATCACCGCCGAGACCCCTGGTTTCCCGTTCACGCCGGGAGCCGTGCTGTCCTGCTCGTTGCCTGACTGCTGCTCCTGCCTGCCTGCAATCACCGCCGAGACCCCTGGTGTCCCGTTCACGCCGGGAGCCGTGCTGTCCTGCTCGTTGCCTGACTGCTGCTCCTGCCTGCCTGCAATCACCGCCGAGACCCCTGGTGTCCCGTTCACGCCGGGAGCCGTGCTGTCCTGCTCGTTGCCTGACTGCTGCTCCTGCCTGCCTGCAATCACCGCCGAGACCCCTGATGTCCCGTTCACGCCGGGAGCCGTGCTGTCCTGTGCGTTGCCTGACTGCTGCTCCTGCCTGCCTGCAATCACCGCCGAGACCCCTGGTGTCCCGTTCACGCTGGGAGCCGTGCTGTTCTGCGCGTTGCCTGACTGCTGCTCCTGCCTGCCTGCAATCACCGCCGAGACCCCTGGTGTCCCGTTCACGCCGGGAGCCGTGCTGTTCTGCTCGTTGCCTGACTGTTGCTCCGGGGCTGAATCTGCACAACACGGCGACTTCAGAGGAAGTAGGCGCCCTGCTGCCAAGGTGAGCTCTGTGTCCACCCCCACTCCACAAGTTGAGCTCTGCGTCCCCCCCCCACTCCACCCCTTGTGGTATTATGGAGCCGCGATGGGGTAAGTAACTGTGCAGATGGGAGGCAAAGCGGTCAGACCGAGAGCGGACTGACCGAGCGCAGGCGAGCGAGAGCGACCCCACCCCCGTGGTCACTCTCGGTGAGAACGTGGAACTTTGTTCACGCCGTGTCCTTCAGCCGGATGCCCCTCCGTCACCCCCCTCCCCCCCCCAATAAAGGAAGTGCTAAAATAGAGAATCTGCCCCCAATTGCCGCGCCTGCACAGGCGAGCTGGGCAACCAGGGCGTCCCTGGTGAAGCGCTTGATGTGAACAACACTGGTGCAGCCTTATGTGCGTGATGAACTCGAGGTTCCTGAAGGTTTATGCACGCAAATAATTATACTGAATGTTCAGAACTGACTACTACAGTGGTACCTGCATGCAAAATTTATTTCTCCGGACAAAGCGGTCCCTGCACTCTCCACTAACTAAAATGGCGGGGGCCATAAAGAAGAGCTATAAATCGCCTCCACTGCCCACCAGATGACCATGAGGCTACATACCAAAGCTTCAGGGGTCACCAAAAAAGAGATAAGACGCTCTCCTCTCCTCCTTGCAAAACAGGAGCTGTACTCTCTCCTCCCCACCAACCAACATAGATGATGGACTAACCCGACCTGCCCTAGAGAAGAAAGGGAAACCAAACTCTCTAAAAGACATCCACAACAGACAAAGGACTACTACAAAGGACGCTTGTTTCTGCATAGGCTACTCGGGCGGCCATCTTTGACTAGTCCCCCATTGAGGTGGCCTGCTTAGTCTAGTGGCCTCTTTAGTCTATTCTCAATTAGCGAATGTCTGCCTTTTATTGCAGTATTACACTGCTACTTGTATTTAATGCATCGATCGTTACCTCCTATATTTCTGGCCGCTCTCTAGTCTCATTTTTGACTAATTTGGCTCTGTGTTTGCACCTGTATTTTGTTCCAGTATTTCATTAGTATTATATTCCTACTTGTATACTGTACATTTTTATAAGCTGCACCCATTTCACTTTCTATTTATGTATCGCACCGATTGCTATCGCACCGATTGCTACCTCATATTTTTGTATATTTTTGCTTAGTCTAGTGGCCTCTTTAGTCTATTCTCAATTAGCGAATGTCTGCCTTTTATTGCAGTATTACACTTCTACTTGTATTTAATGCATCGATCGTTACCTCATATATTTCTGGCCGCTCTCTAGTCTCATTTTTGACTCATTTGGCTCTGTGTTTGCACCTGTATTTTGTTCCAGTATTTCATTAGTATTATACTCCTACTTGTATACTGTACATTTTTATAAGCTGCACCCATTTCACTTTCTATTTATGTATCGCACCGACTGCTATCGCACCGATTGCTACCTCATATTTTTGTATATTTTTCTTTCTTTTTTGTAAGCTGCACCCATTTCACTTTTATTCCTGGACTGCACCAATTGCTACCTCCTATATTTTGATTATGTCGGCTGCTCACTAGTGTCACTTTTGTTCCCATGTAATTTACTGTTTGCATCTGTTTATTGCACATGTGTACCACCCTAGTTCATCCTCCCATACTCACCTAAACCGCCACCCCAACATGGATCCCATCGGCAAGCACACATATAAAATAAACTACCCATCCACACTCACCAAAAAAGCCGCTAAACGCTTTAAACACAACTTCCTGAGGTCCCACCCTGAAACCCCCTTTGCCGACACCTACTTCTCACAGATCAATGGATCCCTGAACACCGATATCATCTTCCACACCACACGCAGAGCTCAATGGAGAAAAGCGTTCCTCACCTTACTCACCGTCTCCGCCACCAGGAAATCCGCTCATGGCCTAACTCTCTCCATCACACCATCCCAACTCTTCCCAGGTAGAGCCACCATCACTATTTACAATAACGGGATGGTCCTATCTCAATCCACAGACAGGAACCTGGAACTACTTGACAACCTGTTCCCCACTTTCATAGAGCACCTCTCCAATCCGCGGACCGACACTCATATTTCCCCCAGTCCTACCACCCATGACTTCACAGCTCAAACCACCCACAACCTAGCTCAGCACCAGGAAGCTACTATACACTCATCATTCAGAGACACACCTACCACCCCTGACTTCTCAACCATCTCCTCTCCCTAACACCATCTCGCACACCAACACAACGGACCCCTGCACCAACACCAGCCCACTCCCCCACCTGCACGCCAATTCACTGGTCAATCATCATTCACCTTTAACTTCCACCCCCTCCCCCAACACCTACCCCATGTTGGACAAGATTATGGCCACCCTCATCCAGATCAAAGGAGACATTCACATCCTCAAAGAACTGCTATCCACACACACCTTACACCCCTCACCCACCTCCACCACCCCTCCCAACATGTCCCCTACCCCTCCGGTTGACTCTCTCACTCAACACTCCCCACACCGGACTTCAATCCCCGCTCGTAATCGCAACAACCGCCCTCGTCGCCCTTGCAACCCCTCACCCACCTCCACCTCCCCTCCCAACATGTCCCCCACCCTTTCGGTTGACTCGCTCACCCAACACTCCCCACACTGGACTTCAATCCCCGTTAGCAATCGCAACAACCGCCCTCGTCGCCCCTGCAACCCTCTTTCGGACCTCGACACACTCACTCTCCTCCGCTCATACGACCCAGCCCCCCAAAATCACACATCCACGACACACCTCACCATTCCCACGATACACCCAAATCCCCTTAGACCCCCCACACTAAACAGCAGAACCTCCATCCCCAATAACCTTAGAAAAGTCCCTCTCTCTCTAGAACCTTCTACCGCCCTCAACACACCCCGTCTCAAATGCACTCTCCTCAACTGCAGATCGGCCTCGAAACACTCCGCCGCCATCGCTGATCTCCTCTTAACGCTGAACCTAGACCTAATCATTCTGACTGGTCCTGGCTAACTGAATCCTCGTCACCTATAATGGACATTCTGGTTCCACCCAACTACCACATCATCAGACTTGACAGGTCAGGCAAAATAGGTGGTGGAATCGCATGCATCTACAGGAACAACCTCTCCGTTCTGAAAGGCAAGTCCTCCTCCCTATCATCCTGTGAATACATCTGCCTCGACATTATTAGTGAGGGCAAACCGTTATGCTCTCTACACAACATTTACCACCCACCCAGAGACAACCTCACCTTTTCCCAACAAATCATGGATATGATTTCAACCAATTCCGGACGGCAGCTCACCCAAATATACCTTGGCGACTTCAACCTCCACTGGAACGATCGCAACGACGCAGTGGTAAATAGTCTTAAAAGTTTCCTCAACGCCCTTGACCTCACCCAAATATGCAACAGCCCGACCCACGAGAAAGGCTCTATCCTCGACCTTATCATCTCCAAAGAGGACTCTATCCAACTCGAGTCCATCCAACCCTGTGACTGGTCAGATCATCATATTATCACATTCTACATCAATGAAAAAGTTAAATCTAACCCGGGTCAATCCTCCAAGCCCAAAGTCTGGAAAAGAGACCTGAAAAAACTCAACCCAAGCTCTCTGCCTCCTAACAGCTGCAATCTCCTACTCCCACCGACCGGCGCTAAGGACGTTCAATCCCTGACTGACCACTACCTCAACGCTATGACCTCAATAATTAATAAGGCTGCACCTATGCAGCTAAAAAGAGTCTCTACTAAAATCTCCAATCCATGGTACGACGGAAGTCTCAATGAGGATAGACGAGACATGCGAATGGCAGAACGCACCTGGAGATCAGCTCCCTCTGCAATGCACCTAAACACGCTGAAGAAAAAGAGAAACGCCTATTTCAGGAAAATAAAACGCTCAAAACTAGACTTCTTCAGCCTCCAGCTCGACCAAGCAAAAAACCGTCCGAGAAAATTGTTTGAGCTAATCAGAACACAATCCAAGGAACAACCCCAACCACTCAGCACTGTGCGCGAAGCTCCCTCCTGTGAAGACTTCTCTGCTTTCTTTATCCAAAAAACTGACAACATAAAGAGTGATCTCCTCATTGACGCAAGCCTCTACTCCAAACCCCAATGCATAGCACTCACTGAACCAAAAAACAATGCTACATGGTCATCCTTTGGCACCTACTCTGAAGAAAAAATTGGCAAACTGCTCAGCACCTTGAAACCTTCCAATCACCTCACAGACCCCCTTCCTGCTAACGCTGTAAAAGACTTTACCCCTTTGCTTCTCCCACTCTGGACTAAAATTATCAATAGCTCACTTCAACAAGGAACCATACCTGACTCCCTCAAAGTTGGACAAGTCACACCTATACTAAAGAAACCTACAGCTGACCCCTCTGATCTGAACAATTACCGTCCCATTACTAATATCCCCACTCTCGCCAAACTACTGGAAAAATGCGCACAATTACAATTGACTAAACACATTGAACAGTTTGATCTCAACCCTCATCAATCAGGCTTCCGAGCAGGACACAGTACAGAAACTGCTATGACTCACATAATTGACGACGCACTTCAAATGCTAGACCAAAACGACACCTGCCTCCTCATCCTTCTTGATCTCTCTTCAGCATTCGACACCGTTAAACATGAGAATTTACTCGAACTACTAAACACAAGAATGGGTTTATCTGGAACTGTTCTCAAGTGGTTCACTTCCTTTCTACACAACAGGTCGCAGAAATTCAAGAGCAACAACCTGATGTCCTTGCCAATACCTGTAACGCTGGGCGTCCCCCAAGGATCCTCCCTATCCCCAACTCTGTTCAACCTAGTTATGGAACCTCTCACCACCCTGCTACAGGCATCCAATGTACACTTTCACATGTACGCCGATGACACCCAACTTTATCTCAAATTACAATCCCCTAAAGACATTTTGCTCCTGAACTCAACGATCAGAATCACCCAATCCTGGCTGGCCGATAACCATCTCAAACTCAATGCTCTGAAAACAGAGTTCCTTCTGATCTCACCTCCAGCGAAGATCTCCACCACTCAAATTTGGCTTAAACACCTAACAGCACTCAATGTCCAACCCACCATCGTGGACTCAGCAAAATCTTTAGGCATAACACTCGACACCAATCTCAACATGCAGCAACATATCAGCAAGGCAACTAAGGGAGCGAACTTCCAAATCAATACCCTGAGGAAACTTAAACCTTTCCTCCCAGCCAAAGACTTCCAAACCGCAGTACAAGCACTAGTCATCCCCCGAATTGAATATGGCAGCGTCGCCCTCTGCGGACTCCCCCTACCTACTACTGCACCCCAAAGAGCTTCTCTAAACGCTGCAGCGAGACTCATCACTGGGTCAAAAAAGCACTCTCATATCTCTCCTGACTTTAAATCCCTGAACTGGCTGCCTTTTGAAGCCAGAATACATCTGAAAATCGCCTGCATGACACACAAGGCGGTACACCTGAACTCTCCTGGCTACCTCACTCAGAAGCTGACAATCTCTGGTGGTGCTAGAAACACTAGAGGCACAAACAATCTTTTGCTGAAACCTCGTAGATTCCGGAAGGAAAAAACCTATAAACGCTCCTTCTCAGGAATGGCACCCAGGATCTGGAACTCACTCCCTCCCGAAACTAGGCTCATCTCTTCCACTACACTCTTTAAGAAAGAAGTAAAAGCTATCCTCATGGCAAAATACACCTGAACTATTACTTCGGACTCTTTTATAGACTCTGCACCGATCTGTACTACCTGTTTGACCCCGTTGTTTATTTGTATTACCTGTATTATTGATTTACATGATTCTGATTTATCTATCTGACTATGCTCGCTCATGTACTCCTGCTGTGTAAAGCGCTCTGATATCTGCAAAGATCTTGTCCGCGCTATATAAAACTTTCTAAATAAATAAATAAATAAATAAATAAATACAATCATGTTACGGGGATACCTCACCTGCGTCGAGTTCTGGTGGGTCACAGATATATCCTGTAAACTTATTCCATGCTCCCTATACCTTTTCCCATTTTCAGGGACAACCACAATGGATAAAAACCGCCTTTTCGGACACCATTGCCTCATCCATATCCTTGCACCATTTCCGGAGCGTAGGCGTGGCATCCGACCCCCACAGCATAGCAATGTTGCGCTTAGCGAAAGTCATACCTAGCATCGCCCAATCCTGCTCTTGGTGAGTGAGGTCGTTTGATTCCCATACATTTATTAGACAGCGTCTTGGTTCTGGTAGTATCGAGATTTCCACCGTCTGAGATATGGTGCACATTACCTTGGCCCAGTACGCTGCAATATGAGGACAGTCCCAGACATTATGAAAAAATGTACACTCTTCCCCACATTTCCGTAAACAGTATAGGTGTTGGGCTTTCCTATTGCATAAAGTGTCATTCTAGTGTGATATGTGCGGTGTAGCACTTTGAGTTGGACCAGTCTGAGCCGTGAGGGTATGGCCGTTTCACGTGGCGATGATAGTGCCTCTTACCATTCTGACTCGTCAAAGTCGCCCACATCCCGGGACCATTTTTGTCGCAACTTGGACGTCGGGTCTGGCAAATTGTTGACTAATTTACGGTATGTAAAGGACGTTGCCCTTCTGCTCATGTGTTCTGTCAGGAGTCTATCCTCCAATGGAGTGGCCTCCGGCATGGTAGTGCCCGGTGTAATGATCGCCTGAAGCGCGTGCCGGATCTGGAGATACCTGAACTTCTCTGCGCCAAGCCATACTGGGCTTCTAAGTGTGTGAATTCGACCACCGCACCCCTCTTCCAGAGATCGCCCACTGTGGAAATACCAATATTATCTCAGTTTTTAAACCCCTTCCTTACTGTTCCAAAGTCGCCCCAGCCTTTGTGAGTCCCACAGTGGCGTCATTTGTGTAATAGTTCCTACGCACTTTAATCGAGCCTGTGCTTGGTACCATATATGAATTGTGTGTGCCGTTGGACCAATCAAACGGGGGGGGGCCTACGTTTGCTATATTGGGCTGACATCAGTCCGTCCGCCTCTAGTTCTTGCCTGTCTGCTTGGTACGCAGGTTAGTCATGTGAGGCATGTATCCAGTAGTTGATTATTTTAAGATGCGCCGCCCAGTAATACAGCTGCATGTTTGGAAGCGCTATCCCCCCATCGTACCAGCCGCGCACCAACTTGTCCTGGGCGATCCGTGCTGGTTTGCTCCCCCATAATAAACCGGAGACTTCAGCTGCTATGGCTTTGAAGTAGGCCTGTGGGACTAGGAACGGTGTGTTTGAGGACATAAAAAAAACGGGGGAGTGTCATTTTGTAAAGCGCTGCCCTGCCTACAGCGTGAGAGGAAGATTGCGCCAGACCGTTGCCATGCGCCTAAATCGTTCCAGCGGGGGCTTTAGATTTTTCGCATAGAACTCGTTAAGGTCAGGTGTCACGTAAATGCCCAAATCCACCTTATTTTTGGTGTTGACAAATATATTCTAATTGGCATACCCATGAGGAAAACACATCAGTAATTGTTTATTATACCCCAAATGTAAACCTAGCACGTTACTGGTTTGAAGTCTTCTGATTTGGGATTCGGTTTGTTTTTTCATATTTTAAAGGGATAAACATGACTATAAATCCCATAACAGTGTTTAAAATGTAAAACAAAAATAAGTGGTGGTCCCTCATCAGGAGGCCACTGCAGTTTGCACCTCACATTGCACTGTTCTTACACAACTGCTAACCAACACACTGCTACAAGTGTGACGATTCAGATTCTTCGAAGCCGCCAAAGCTTTAAGAATGACTTGGGTGGCAGGTATTAGTTGTTTTTAATGTATATTGAATTAAAAAACAACAGTTTTTCTGCTCATCTTTAAATTACACAAGCAGCGCTACCATGTGGCAGCTGCCATAAGTGCAGATTCCGGCAATTAAGTGCCTGTGCCTAGGACCGTAAACCAACGGCTTAAATTAAGCACTGTCCCATAATGCAAATTCAGTAGCCAAGACTGGATTATCTACTCAAGTGTGGACCTCATGCCACTTTCTTCCACCACTCTACACTTCCAGCCCCTTTATTTAATATGTATATAAGAATAGAAGGTTAAATATCTCCTAAAAAATTTAACATTAATATAAAAATGTGTATTTATGTGTGTGTGTATATATATATATATATATATACACACACACACACACACACACACACATGCATATATATATATATATATATATATATATATATATATATTAGCAAAAGAACGGAGTTCCAGCGAGCACTCGGTCATCATAAACACACAAGGGACACGTCCTTCAAATCAAAGTAACCAGGTTTATTACCTCCATAAACCCGTCGTGACGCGTTTCGTGCTTCACAGAGCGCTTGCTTACCGCTCTGTGAAGCACGAAACACGTCACGACGGGTTTATGGAGGTAATATATATATATATATATATATATATATATATATATATATATATATATATATCGAAGGACAGTCCAGTTACGCAAAATAAATTCACACTGGTGCCGTGGCCTCTTTGAATAAACGCTTTATTCGATTACCAGCAACGGGTGCCCAACGCGTTTCGCTGTTTACATCACAGCTTGATCACGGGTAAGGATTTCACTGATACAATGTATCCATTTAAAGAAACAGAGACTCGTTCCGGTTTGAATTCATAGAAACCAACAAAAGACTTCCGTGACTAACATTATTTACCAATGAAGTTTCTCCAAAACAAAATAATTAACTGTAATGAAACAACAGCGTATTAACAGTTAGTTATACTGAAATATATTTAAATAATAATGGATATTTGAACCATTAATCCCTGGTGGGCTAAATAATGATCTTGTTGTGATACGCTGCTTGAGAAGAGTCAAACAATGACATTCCATTATTCTAACAAATAAAGTTCTGCTCCAGTGAGCAAAAACATAATCCATTGCATTACGCTAATTTAAGTGGAGTATAAGGTTTGACAATTCATAAATACAGATAAATAAAGTCCCGCTCAAGTGAGCAAAAACATAATTCAATCTTCGGATCTTCAAAGAATTCATGACGTTCTTTCTGTAAAGGAAGTAACAATAGGTTTCTGTTTTAATACCATGGAACTCTCTCTTAGTGAATTTAAAAACAATCAGTTAAAAAGTCATCTAAAGGGTAAATTTACGGAAAAGGTACGGAAACAAACAAATAATGTTCTGTAGCATCTCATCTTAAATGTATTGCTAGTTCTCCGTCATAATTTAACCCGGTAGGCATCATGGTATTGAATCTTATGATCATCTTAGACTCAAGTTTCCTCAACTCAATAGTGCGGTTTCCCCCTCTTTCTCTTGGGGGCACTGCATCCAACACACAGAATTTGAGGAGATTGGGGTTCTGGTTATGAAGTTGGTGGAAGTGGCGAGCTACTGGGTACTGCCTGTCATTGTGAGAAATTGCTCTGAGATGCTCCAGGATTAATATATATTATATATATATATATATATCAAAGACAATCCTGTCCGCCGTTTGTGCGGAACTTCGCAGGCGCAGACCTCTCTCCCCCACAAATAGTCGATTTCTTCAATGAGACACCATCAACAACATAGGTCGTGTCAGCAGTGGTGAAGATTTATTGAAAAATCATAGAGCCAGTGCTCTCCATGATGCGTTTCGCTCCGCGGACGGTGCTTGGTCATATATATATATATATATATATATATACATATATATATATATATGGCGCTCCCTGTCCCACTGTAAAGTCAGGGCACTCGCGGGCGGGTGCAGTTTGCGGTAATGGGTACCCGCATTCACATTCAGCTCAGCCTCAGAAATGATATATTCCAAAGAACCGCACTCGTGGAACCAAACAACTTAGCAGTGCTCACGCCAAAGTTTAATCACAGTTCGTTAACAGACGCGTTTCAGCATTACGCCTTCCTCAGTGTCAACTACAATGTGAGGACCCGCCTCGGATATAGCGGCAAAACAGTCATAGACATGGTAGACGGACTCCCTTAGATTAACGGGCGCGCCATCTTGGAACATGTTAATACAGTTCACCATTAGGTGCTCATTGCCCTTATGTGGAAACAAAACAAATCTCGCCGTGGATCGGCATAGTACCCCGTGTATACACATCCGGGGTAAATGTGTGGTGCTCAAAAATTAAAGCCCCCAAATCAAAGTTTCCGGAGTCCATCCCACCATGAATTGGCAAATCCTATGTTCTAGTAATGCTCCAGTGCACAATATATACTGTGTCCCCAATCATCCTTACCCATCAATAGATCAATAAATGATAAGAAAAAAGCCAAACATCATACTGCTGTATTTACAAAGTCTCTAGTGTATATATACTGGGGAAAGTGCCAGATTCAGTCTCTTGTTGTTTACTTCCCCAAATGAACCGCCAGTTCCTCCTCATGGTTCAATCCCCTGGGGGCCTTGGTCATAAGGTCGATTATGTACCTTGACTCCAAGCGTCTCAATGTCCTTAACCTATCTCCTCCTCTGGGATTCTCAGGTACAAAATCCAAGCCAAAATACTGTAATTTGGTCCTGTCCCTTTGGTGGACCAGGTCAAAATGTCTCGCAACTGGATATGCGGGATCCGCTTTCTCTATAGCCCTTTGATGTTCGAGTACCCTGATCTTAAGTTGGTGAATCGTACTTCCGATATATTTAAGTCCACAAGGACAAATTAAGCAATACACTGCATAGTTCGTACTGCAGGTTAAGAATTTCTTGATGGGTTTGATAATGCCTGCTCCTGGAATGTCATATTTGCGTACTCTCTTGCATCCCACGCAGGCCTTGCATTTCCCACATGGGAAGAACCCCCCCATCTCTGCAATTTTGCCTGTTCTCGGTGTCACACTTTTGAGATGGCTTCTCACCAAGGAATCTCGCAATGACCTTGCTTTCCGGTACGTGATCAGGGGTTTGGTTGGGATGTCATCTTTGAGTATTGGGTCTGTCCCCAAAATATGCCAGTTCTTTTGCATAATCCTTCTCAATCCCATAGAGTCACTGGTATATGGAGTGATTAGGCGGAATTTGCCCTCCTTCTTGGTTTGCTCATTTGGTACTGTCGATATCAGGAGATCTTCTCTGTTCATTTTTCTCACTTTTTTCAAAGTTTTCTCCAGAGTTGCTGGATCATATCCTCTCCTGATGAACCTTTCTACACAACCTGCTGCTGCTGTTTCAAAGTCATTTTCTCTGCTGCTATTTCTTTTCATCCTAAGCAATTCCCCGTACGGGATGCTTTGTATCAACCTCTTTGGATGATTGCTGTCGGCTCGCAGGATGGAGTTGCCTGCTGTAGCTTTGCGATACAGTGATGTATGCAACCTGTTATCCACTATTTCCACTCTCAGGTCCAAATACTCAGCTGTAGTCGAGCTTATAGTTCCTGAGAAGTGTAGGTTGCAGTTGTTATCGTTCAGGATTGTTATGTATTGTTGTGCCCCCTCCATCGTCCCCTGCCACACGATGAAGAGGTCATCAATATACCTGAACCACCGTATTACTCTCTCCATTTCCTGTCCCTCAATCTGAAGGACCATGGGCACCCGCTCCTCCCACCAGCCAACGAACAAGTTCGCATAGCTGGGAGCAAAGCAGGTGCCCATCGCGGTCCCCGAGACCTGGGTATATAGCTGGTCTTTAAACAGGAAAATGTTGCTCGTTAGGCACAATTCTATGAATTCCAGCAACATGCGATTGTGTAGAGCAAATCTAGCTGGTCTCTTGTTTAGAAAGTGTTCTGCTGCCACCAAGCCTAGATCGTGCCTGATGTTGGTGTATAAGCTGGTTATATCTAACACAATCATCAGGTATGTTGGATCCCATGAGACTTCAGATACTTTGGTTAGGAAGTCCTTGGTATCCTTCACGTGGGATTTGAGCTGTGTTACCAGAGGGAATAAGTAACTGTCTATAAATTTAGACATATTCTCTGTTAATCCGTTCACTGATGACACTATAGGTCTTCCTGGGGGCTCCCTCGCGTTCTTATGTAGCTTGGGTAAGTGATAGAAGGTTGGGATCGTGGGATGATCACTTCTCAGGTACATATTCTCTTCGCTTCCCAGCATGGATTTCTTGTACCACTTGTTGACTAGATCGTCATACCTCCTTATACCCTCCTTATAGTGTTTGTCATCAGTCTTTTGATAATATCGCGTGTCTGATAGTTGCCTCAGTGCCTCTCTTTGGTAGTATTCACGTGTTAGAAGCACAACGTTCCCGCCCTTGTCTGAGGGTTTGATGATTGTATTTTCATCTTTTTCCAGGTTAAGTAGGGCCTCCCTTTCCTGTGGAGTGATATTATCTTTCCTTTCCTGCCAAACAGGAAAGATAATATCACTCCACAGGAAAGGGAGGCCCTACTTAACCTGGAAAAAGATGAAAATACAATCATCAAACCCTCAGACAAGGGCGGGAACGTTGTGCTTCTAACACGTGAATACTACCAAAGAGAGGCACTGAGGCAACTATCAGACACGCGATATTATCAAAAGACTGATGACAAACACTATAAGGAGGGTATAAGGAGGTATGACGATCTAGTCAACAAGTGGTACAAGAAATCCATGCTGGGAAGCGAAGAGAATATGTACCTGAGAAGTGATCATCCCACGATCCCAACCTTCTATCACTTACCCAACCTACATAAGAACGCGAGGGAGCCCCCAGGAAGACCTATAGTGTCATCAGTGAACGGATTAACAGAGAATATGTCTAAATTTATAGACAGTTACTTATTCCCTCTGGTAACACAGCTCAAATCCCACGTGAAGGATACCAAGGACTTCCTAACCAAAGTATCTGAAGTCTCATGGGATCCAACATACCTGATGATTGTGTTAGATATAACCAGCTTATACACCAACATCAGGCACGATCTAGGCTTGGTGGCAGCAGAACACTTTCTAAACAAGAGACCAGCTAGATTTGCTCTACACAATCGCATGTTGCTGGAATTCATAGAATTGTGCCTAACGAGCAACATTTTCCTGTTTAAAGACCAGCTATATACCCAGGTCTCGGGGACCGCGATGGGCACCTGCTTTGCTCCCAGCTATGCGAACTTGTTCGTTGGCTGGTGGGAGGAGCGGGTGCCCATGGTCCTTCAGATTGAGGGACAGGAAATGGAGAGAGTAATACGGTGGTTCAGGTATATTGATGACCTCTTCATCGTGTGGCAGGGGACGATGGAGGGGGCACAACAATACATAACAATCCTGAACGATAACAACTGCAACCTACACTTCTCAGGAACTATAAGCTCGACTACAGCTGAGTATTTGGACCTGAGAGTGGAAATAGTGGATAACAGGTTGCATACATCACTGTATCGCAAAGCTACAGCAGGCAACTCCATCCTGCGAGCCGACAGCAATCATCCAAAGAGGTTGATACAAAGCATCCCGTACGGGGAATTGCTTAGGATGAAAAGAAATAGCAGCAGAGAAAATGACTTTGAAACAGCAGCAGCAGGTTGTGTAGAAAGGTTCATCAGGAGAGGATATGATCCAGCAACTCTGGAGAAAACTTTGAAAAAAGTGAGAAAAATGAACAGAGAAGATCTCCTGATATCGACAGTACCAAATGAGCAAACCAAGAAGGAGGGCAAATTCCGCCTAATCACTCCATATACCAGTGACTCTATGGGATTGAGAAGGATTATGCAAAAGAACTGGCATATTTTGGGGACAGACCCAATACTCAAAGATGACATCCCAACCAAACCCCTGATCACGTACCGGAAAGCAAGGTCATTGCGAGATTCCTTGGTGAGAGGCCATCTCAAAAGTGTGACACCGAGAACAGGCAAAATTGCAGAGATGGGGGGGTTCTTCCCATGTGGGAAATGCAAGGCCTGCGTGGGATGCAAGAGAGTACGCAAATATGACATTCCAGGAGCAGGCATTATCAAACCCATCAAGAAATTCTTAACCTGCAGTACGAACTATGCAGTGTATTGCTTAATTTGTCCTTGTGGACTTAAATATATCGGAAGTACGATTCACCAACTTAAGATCAGGGTACTCGAACATCAAAGGGCTATAGAGAAAGCGGATCCCGCATATCCAGTTGCGAGACATTTTGACCTGGTCCACCAAAGGGACAGGACCAAATTACAGTATTTTGGCTTGGATTTTGTACTTGGGAATCCCAGAGGAGGAGATAGGTTAAGGACATTGAGACGCTTGGAGTCAAGGTACATAATCGACCTTATGACCAAGGCCCCCAGGGGATTGAACCATGGGGAGGAACTGGCGGTTCATTTGGGGAAGTAAACAACAAGAGACTGAATCTGGCACTTTCCCCAGTATATATACACTAGAGACTTTGTAAATACAGCAGTATGATGTTTGGCTTTTTTCTTATCATTTATTGATCTATTGATGGGTAAGGATGATTGGGGACACAGTATATATTGTGCACTGGAGCATTACTAGAACATAGGATTTGCCAATTCATGGTGGGATGGACTCCGGAAACTTTGATTTGGGGGCTTTAATTTTTGAGCACCACACATTTACCCCGGATGTGTATACACGGGGTACTATGCCGATCCACGGCGAGATTTGTTTTGTTTCCACATAAGGGCAATGAGCACCTAATGGTGAACTGTATTAACATGTTCCAAGATGGCGCGCCCGTTAATCTAAGGGAGTCCGTCTACCATGTCTATGACTGTTTTGCCGCTATATCCGAGGCGGGTCCTCACATTGTAGTTGACACTGAGGAAGGCGTAATGCTGAAACGCGTCTGTTAACGAACTGTGATTAAACTTTGGCGTGAGCACTGCTAAGTTGTTTGGTTCCACGAGTGCGGTTCTTTGGAATATATCATTTCTGAGGCTGAGCTGAATATATATATATATATATATATATATATATATATATATATATATATATATATATATATATATATATATATATATTACCTAGTGCTTAGTGCTTGGTCATATATATATATATATATATATATATATGTATATATATATATATATATATATATATATATTACCTACTGGCGGTCGCCAGTAGGTATATATAGTTAGGATTTTTTTCCTATGGGATTTTTCAAAATTCTATGTTGAATAACTTAATACATTTAATTTGAAAAGGAACAAAATGAGGGGTTTCATTTTGCCATAGAAATTGTATATATATATATATACATATACATATATATATATATATATATATATATATATATATATATATATATTACCAACTGGCGGTCGCCAGTAGGTATATATAGTTAGGATTTTTTTCCTATGGGATTTTTCAAAATTCTATGTTGAATAACTTTGGCGTTGATGGACGGAATTGGCTGAAATTTTCCTGAAAATGGCACATTTACTCTCCGTTCCTTCCCTGAAAGTTTGGGGGGGATTCGTCAAGCGGGGGCCGAGAAAAAAGGGGGTCCCAAAACGTGTTTTCCCCATGCAATTTTCCATAGGGCGGTTGGACTCACTTTTAGCCCGAACGGCTGAATGGATTTCCACCAAACTTGGCAAAATTGTAGGGACTGTTAGCCCGATGTGCCTTTGCTATGTCTCAAGATATATGCTCCAGTGGTTTTTACGAAAATTAACTTTGAAAAAATATATATTGGGCTACATTGGGCTATATATATGTTAGAGCCCAAATGTAGCCCAATGTAGCCCAATGTAGCCCAAAGATGGCCACCAGAGACAAAAAAAATCAAATGTAGCCCAAATATAAGCCAGATGTAGCCCAACTATAGCCCAATGGCAGAATGTCCCAGAGTGTTCTAAAGAACAACTAGAGTGCTAACAGTCTTACTTATGACAAAAGTATGGCACACCTGAAGTCATCTTGATTGGAATAAAGTGTTAACACTTCAAACATTTAATTTGAAAAGGAACAAAATGAGGGGGTTCATTTTGCCATAGAAATTATGATTAGTGCTGAAGAAAGAAAAATTAGGGCACATTTTGAGTGACTTCTCAAATCCTCTTATATTTCATTAAACAAATTCTGATATGCAGTCTCCCAAGATGGCCACCAGAGACAAAAGAGCCCAAATGTAGCCCAAATATCAGCCAGATGTAGCCCAACTATAGCCCAATGACAGAATGTCCCAGAGTGTTCTAAAGAACAACTAGAACGCTAACAGTCTTACTTATGACAAAAGTATGGCACACCTGAAGTCATCTTGATTGGAATAAAGTGGTAACACTTAATACATTTAATTTGAAAAGGAACAAAATGAGGTGTTTCATTTTGCCATAGAAATTTTATATATATATATATACATATATATACATATATATATATATGCTGCTCCACGTACTTGCAAGGTACCACGCACTCCGCACAAAGGAAATAACGATTAATGTTCCGTCTGTGTAGTCAAATTAGGTTTATTACAAAACCATAAGCCTTCAAAAACCCTACGCGTTTCGGCGGACAACTGCCTTGCTCACGGCAAATCAGTGATGTCATTTGAGATGTCATCAGTGATGTCATCAGTGATGTCACTGACCATGTAATGAATGATGTAATATGTGACATCATCAGCAGTGGATTGCGGGTGCGCGAAATATATAGTTAGTGCAACTAACTATATATGGAATTTCATTGGTTTTGTATGATTAAAATATTCACCTAACTATATATGATCTCAAACCTATGGTTTTTTCATTGAATTTTCAAGGTTTTGTAAATGCAAATACCTAACTATATATGGTCTCAAACCTATGGTTTTTTCTGTGAATATATATATATATATATATATAGAGAGAGAGAGAGAGAGAGAGAGAGAAAAAACACTGGATGTATGTCACTACAACGCATGCTTTTACGACGCAGGTTTTACAACGCAAGTCGTTACAACGACTTGCGTTGGGGGGCGCTGGATAGTGAATAGTTTAATTTACTATTCCAACTCCAATCCCCGTGGATAGTAGGGAAGGTGTTGGATAGTAATTAAACTATTCCCTATCCAGAGCGCCCCCAGTGCAATGCGTTGTAATAACTTGCGTTGTAAAAGTTGCGTCGTAATGGTAGTGCGTTGTAAAAGTTGCGTTGTAAAGGATGTTTCCCATAAAACACCTGTAGGGAACCCTAGGCTATCCCCAGTCTTTAGGTGGAGAGCAACTCCTTTATTTGGAGCTCATCTACAAGACCATTAACCATCTAAATCTGCTCAATGCCATCCACGCTGAGCTAAATCTTTAAGCATAGGATTAGTAAGTGCTTTCCACAAAAAGCTAAAAAACATGACAGCGGCTTGAAACTGTTCCAGGACCTGTATTACCAGGGCTGGCTTTAGGACAGTGCAACCTGTGCAACCGCTCTGGGCGCTGACCTGGACAGGTGGGGGGGGGGGCGCTGACCTCAGGTGCGGGCACTGTGTTAAGCAATAACTTACCATTTAAAAGCTGCTGATGTAGAGTTCCTTGTGCGCCAAGATTTCAGGCAGCAATAAAAAAGTCAAGATAACACTTGTGATTAACGTTCTTTCTGGAGAGAAAGATCGGAGTTTTGCCTAGTGGCAGTTTTCAATCGCCATAAAGTAGCATAGAGGGTTAATTTGCCTTCTCCAAAGAACAGATCTGTATTTAAAGTGTATAGCTGAGCGGATTAGTAAAGTCAGCCTTTACCAGCGCTTTAAAACAAATGAAATGTAAGTGAGAGAGGAGCCATGGAGAGGGGAGGGGCCCTTTTGCCGGGTGGTAGTCAGGGAATCTGAGGAGGATGTCATTGGGATGGGGGGCACTAGAGAAAATTGTCTTACCGGGTGCCACCTGCACTAAAGACAGCCCTGGGTATTACTGCTTTATATTGATAAAATACCATCCCAGCCAACCTGAAGTAAGTATAGACAGCTCCTGATACATATTTTGCTTTTGTGAGAACTTGTCATGGGAACATAGCTTTGCCCAAGCACAAGGGACCACACAGTATGGGTCTAAACCATGCCCTTGCTAGCTTAGAGTGGTACATAAATTACGTATATCACTTGCAGGGAACCTGCATAGTTTCTATTCTTTGGGTGCAGAGCTGCTCCTTTATTTGAAGGGCATGCACAGCTCGACCGACAATCTAAATCTGCTCACCTCAAGTGTTTGTTTTCCTAGAAGAATTTTTAAGCGTAGCAGCATTAGCCCAATGACATCCATGCCGAGCTAGAAAATGGACTAAGCCTTTTGCCGTTTTTATATATACCATATATAAAAACAAGCATTGGCATAGCCAATAGGTCTCGCATTTGGGACCTTATAAGTGTTTAGCCATGCAACAGTTGGTGTTGTTGCACCAAGGATGTTCTGCTGCATAACCAAATACTTATAGGGTCCAAAAAGCGAGCCCTTTTGGCTATGCCAATGCTTGTTTGTTTTTTTGTTGCTGTTTTGTTTAAGTTGCCTGATCTACAATAGCTGGACATGGTTTTTGATAACAGTTCTTTGCATCAAATGAACTTGTTTTCATTGCTCTGAATGTTGTTTCCATTCTGGTTGTAGGAAGCAGTCATTCCCGGGGTTGTGGGGGCTGCCTAGCTGTGCTCATGTGCCGAACTTTGTTATGTTATGTTATGTTATGTTACGCCTTTCTTTTAGAGCGCACGGCTACCCGAAGGGGTGTCCCGGCGCTTTGACAAAAAGGCCTGAAAACCAAGAAATACAGAGGCTACAGAACGCTACAATCTCAGAATTTAACAGTAAAGAGCATAGTCTTTAGCTCCTTCCTAAAAGCCAAGAGACTAGTGGCTTTGCGAAGAGTGAGAGGGAGTTCATTCCAACGGCACGCGGCCACATATTGGAGAGACCGACCTCCCATCCGGGCACGTCTAATAGACAGTACATCCATTTTAGCCAGCGCAGCTGAACGCAACAACCTCCGCGGCGCATAGAAAGTCATGCGCTTCCTGATATAATTAGGACCCACGGAGTGAAGGGCTTTGAAAGCCAGTGTAAGGATTTTAAACGTAATTCTTCTAGAAATAGGGAGCCAATGCAGCCTATTTCTTTTTTTGGTTCTCTTCATGATCTAAACCATTGTGCTTTGCTGGAGAAGACAAAAAGTGATATTCGATTTTTTTTATTTATATATTTTATTTTTTACAGAAGGTTGCTGTTTGTCTAGGAAGAGTTCTCACAATGTAGACAAGCAGAAAGTGGCCAAAAGTTACATAAATACAGTGTTACAGGGGAGACCGAATTGAAGGTAAAATACTTGTAGCCTTTCATTCACAAATGAGAAAAAGCCTGGTGCAGCCGCAATTTACAAGTGTGGAGTGAGTGAGCCCCAGGCAGCTTGACTCACTCACACAGGAGTTCATGCACTGCACCTACATACTCAGCATGGTTTAAGGACACTCGACCCACTCCCTCCCAGGCATCAAACACATATTTACCAAGAAACTCTGAGAAGAGCCTGCCCGCTGCACTGACGGCTGGTGGTGTGTGTGCCTGGTGAAAGCGTGCACTAACGGCTGGTGATGTGTGTGCCTGGTGAAAGCGTGCACTGACGGCTGGTGGTATGTGTGTGCCTGGTGGAAGAGTGCACTGATGACTGGTGGTGTGTGTGCCTGGTGGAAGCGTGCACTGACGGCTGGTGGTGTGTGTGCCTGGTGGAAGCGTGCACAGACGGCTGGTCGTGTGTGTGTGCCTGGTGGAAGCGTGCACTGACGGCTGGTGGTGTGTGTGTGCCTGGTGAAAGTGTGCACTGACGGCTGGTGGTGTGTGCCTGGTGGAAGCATGCACTGACGGCTGGTGGTGTGTGTGCCTGGTGGAAGCGTGCACTGTCAGCTGGTGGTGTTTGTGCCTGGTGGAAGCATGCACTGACGGCTGGTGGTGCGTGTGCCCGGGGAAAGCATGCACTGACGACTGGTGGTGCGTGTGCCCGGTGAAAGCGTGCACCGACGGCTGGTGGTGTGTGTGTGCCTGGTGAAAGTGTGCACTGGCGGATGGTGGTGTGTGCCTGATGGAAGTGTGCAATGACGGATGGTATTGTGTTACAGCTGGTGGTGTGTGTGTGCCTGGTGGAAGCGTGCACGGATGGCTGGTTGTGTGTGTGCCTGGTGGAAGCGTGCACTGACGACTGATGGTGTGTGTGCCTGGTGGAAGCAGGAGCATTCACAGTGATAGAAGACACAAATGAAACTGAGGAAGAGGAGGGGGAGAGGGGAGGGGGAGTACGAACAGAGGAGCATGATTCATAGCTAGAAGACACAAATGAAGCTGACCAGGAGGGAGGAGGAAAAGGGAGGGGGTGGTAAGCAGAGGAGCCTGATTACAGCAATAAAAACACAGATGGCAGCTGTGCACATGCACAAGCTTGTGAACGCAAGCTGTAGGCCAGCAAAAGCCTCTGGTGGCACTTTTAAAAGCCACTTACTAAATGCCTCGTCTCAGGCGAGACCTAATTAATGAACTGTTGTGTGAAATTGTGAAGTAAGGGCACTTCTGATGTAGTGGCCTCCTAATAGAGTGATGGCGATGTAATGAGTCCCAATCTACTAACCTACAGTGTAATTTCATACATTTGTTTAGAGCAATGATACTCAAAGTGCGGCCTGGGGGCCACTTGTGGGCCTATTGGCCTTTAAATGCGGCCCCCTTGGTGAACAGCAGCACCAGCTGCTGTTTAGTTACTGAGCACTAATATTCAGAATTTTTTTTCACAAAATGGGCAAGCATTTATTAACCTGCAAATAAATGCTTGACCGTTTATTTAAGATGTTTTTGAACCTCCTTAGACAATCCCTGACCTACCCAGACTCCCTACCGCCACCCTGCTCGCATCTGTACCGACCTCAGTCTCACACCACAAACCGTACTTTGTGGGCCCTAGGACAAATGTTTGCGAGTATAGAGGATTTGCTGTTTGCCATGTGGGATACCAGACCACAGATGATATATCACTGTGTGACGGTGGAATGTTGGGAAAAACGTGAACATATCACTGAACACATATGAGTGTGCACCTGGTTGCTTGTCTTTTGTTATTTTAATTTGTAAAAAGCAGCAATAATTATACGCTCACAGGGAATTTGCATCTGGTAGATATGTGCAGCAGCTATGTCGCAAGAAGGCTGTGTCTTAATTATAGAGGCAGATAATGGTTGGCGTTGAATCTGAATAAGGAGGGTGGATTGTCTAGGACCAGAACCCAAAGGCAGTTTCCAGTGAAAAGGTTCTGAGACTGTACAATATTCAAATATGCACTATTCATTGAGATATTGTTGTAAATGCACGAACGTTTTGGTAGTTGTAAATTTGACTGCGCCATTGAACAGCTGAAGCGCGTCTCGGTTTTATGAGAGGCGCGTGAGCGGGAAGACGTGGGGCTGCTTGTCGACCAGTAATACCGTTAATTCATTTGGTTTTCCCTCTTGTGAAGTCACGTGATGCCCCCGAGTTTCAGAGCTAAACGCCGGTGAGCTGAGCTATTCTACGAGCTGCAGCTGTAAAGTTCAAGATTATTTAAACAAACTAGGGAGCAGGGCACGTGGCGGTCGTCTCTTCCAGGGGCACGTTTTCTGTCTCTTAGCAGCTCATACAAACCATGGCGCCATCGTTCAGGGCAGGGGCGTAAATTCCCCTGCAGCCCTTGCGGTGCAGCCCCCCCCCGATCTTCAGCACCCCCCAAACCTTCAGGGCCACAGTTCCTCCCAAGGCCAATGAATATGTGTGAGGTATGGGCGATTCAGGGCCCCCTCTTAACATTCTGCATGGTCCTCCCATCTATTTAAATGGCACCACTGGTTCAGGGACAACTCCTTTCGCCTCACTTGAAACTTATGCCCCTACTGCAGCAGCAGGTATGTTAGATATATTGCAGCCTGCTTTATGGCCAGTGCTTGAAATGGGAAAATAGAAGTGCAGAGTACCTGCTTGTTTCTGAGAAGTGCCGGTACTCTCCAATCAAAAGTATAACATCTGTCTTGAGAAGTGCCGGTACTCTCCCTCTCAAAATAAAAAAGTGTCGGTACTCAGTACAGGACAGTACCAGCCCATTTAAAGCACTGTTTATGGTGATACCATCCTCTGGGCAAACTTGTGTTACGATTACCGTTAATTCTTCCAGTTGATCTGGCCAGTGTGCAAACAGCTGGCAGAGGAAAACATCTGCCTTCTTTTGACAGAGGACTCTGTCTGGCTGTGATCAGCTTCCGGGTGAAATTTGAAGAGCCGAACAAAATTTTGGTGTTTGGAATGCCAGATTTCATTGCTGTACCCCCATAAAGGTTGGGCAATGGTTAATCATCATGTTTTCTCTTCCGTGTTAGTGAAAGACCATGACCATTTACAAAATTAATATGCCTGCCTAATTGGTCTTCGCCAAATGACATAAGAGATAATCCTTCCACATATTCCAACTAATTCACCTTTTACCAAGCCAGGCCTAAAGTTCTTGATTCAGGGCACCACGTGACCTGAAGCCTAGGGGACCCCACGGTAACTCAGGCCCAGCCCCCATGATAATCTTTAGCCAAATGACTGCCACCAGGAGCAACTCATAGTTATCCTTATAAACAGACGCAGCCTGCCACAAGCCATTTGCAATTACCTCTGCCACATTATATGTCATGATTGGACTCATACAGTAATAAATGAATCCCTCCCGAATGCCCTAGCTTACATCCGCATTCATCAATGTGCAAAGCACACCGCAATGATTGAAAAGCGCTTGAAAGGATCTGATTGGTTATCCACCCCTTTCAATAACACATATGAAGTCACTATTCCATGAGGTTTTACCGCATACATTTACAACCTGCTCTGGTACATGTAGGTGGAGTAGCCTATGGTGGTGTGGGGGAGAAGGGCAGATGAAGTAGGAGTGGGAAAGGTAAACTTTTCTCTAGCATGAGAAGCATTGAAAAACACAGAATGAGGCTTGGCAGCTACTGCAGCCAAAGTCATGTGCAAAATTTCCGACCAGAATCACAAGCCGGAAAAAATTGGATCAGGTTCTCCCACACCCTTTAAAACCATTTGTTGAAAAATTTAACAACTCATAATCAGGCGGAGCAACATTTTTGCATAAAATCATATGTTATTTTCGCTCTACCTAACTTGTAATTAGGGTCATAAGTTTTTATTTCTTAATTGCAGGATCCAAAGCAATACTATTCCTTAACTCAAATTCCACACTTGCACCCATGACTCAAGGCAGTCTTGCCCTTTTTTGTTGTTCTTAGCGTGACAAAGGTATTATAGTTCCTACCTTATACATCTCTTGATCTTGTCTTCTCTTGTCTACACTTAGAAAAACTCTGCGATACAGTGCTCTTGGGCCTCTACCACATAAAGAAATAGAAGCAAACATGGATCACTCCCGAGTACGTTTGTTTGCACTCCGCCTGAAGCAAAAAGGTAACTGCAAAGTTTAGGCTAAGTGCACATGCACAGTGAATACAGTTGAGAAACACCCCAGCTTTGACTCTTGTCTTTTTAACACCTTCACTTATGACGTGCACAGCTTTAACCCATGAATTAGCACTGTTTGGAACTTGTATTGTTCGATAGTGCTAGGATGCCTTCCTGTTGGCGGAGGTGTGTATTTAGGACGTCTTGCTGTTAGTGCAGGTCTTAAACTTCCAGACCAATCCAGTTGATGACAATATAGAGCAACTGGTAGCGTTGCAGCCTAGCATACTAGACAGAATGGAAGGGGTTCCATCAGTGAATGGATTGCAGTCTTGTTTCCAGTGTCCACACACAGGTGGGGGATACTTCAACATTTACATGCTGGTACAATTGGTAACCTCAGTAAGTTTCTTCTGTACACAACCTAACAGGAGCTGGGTATGGTGTTCTCCTTAGCTCAGCCTATCTCCAACTGAATCTTTCAACTGACTCCTAGACAAACTCTCACTTACCACTCAGAACATTGGTAAGTCTTTAAACAAAGTTTCTAGCTGAATAATGAGGCACCAACTATGACCTGTTAAAGTGTGATATAGAGAAGAATTCACGCAAATAATTTCTTGCATGCAAATTTTATTCCATGTCTTCACCTGTGTCCCATTCAAAGGGGTCCTGAGCCATTCAGAGTCAAGTCCATGGCTTTCACACTGGAGCTTTTCACGGACATGACAAGGTCAGAGCTATTAGTTCCCATATCATCGCAGAAGCAGTTCCCCAGTACCTGTTCCTCGTCCAGGGTCTAAGAAGGAAGCTTCCACTGTCAGTCGGAGACTTGGTGGCTTTATAGCGGGGCTCTCCATGTCAAGCATCTTTACAGGATCCTTGATCCTACCCAGTCTTCACTGCAGTGCTGTGAGACTTACTGCGAGGCACACAGAGAGCAAGAAAGCAGAGCGGGGAACCTTTTACCCTCAACAGCACTACATTTAGGAGGAGCAGCTTCTTCTCCCTGACCGCAAGGGCCGAAGATTGTATCCATATGTGCGTGGGAAACACCTGATAGTCATGAGACACCTGATCTATCCTTATCCTTTCCTCCACAGACACATTATGCCCTTTGGTAACTACCCACATAAAATTGGATGTTATTATTTTATCGATCTCTTGCGCATAGTCATCTGAGATGGCACTTGTTTCTAGATAACCTTGAGAAGCTTGAACCAGAACACGTTACAGAGTCAGTATGGATGACTAACTATGCCAACCTAATTCTGTTTCTCCATGTAGGAGGTGTAGCTACTCTTGACTTAATTATACATCTTGATGGGTGGTTGCTGCTACCCAGTACAATACTCTGCTTAGTGAGAGGCTTGCACGGGGGGAAGTGATCCAACTCTCTAAGGTTTAGAAGTCCTATGGCTTTTCTTGCATCATATTCAATACAGTCTCCATGACACTATCATAAATCCATGGAAAAGAGTTTTAGCAATATATGACTGTCAGTGTGGCAGGCTCAGCTTGCCTGCTAGCCAGGCCCTCTGCTCTAATGTATTTTTGAGGGGTGTTTTGGATTTCCACGCTTAGATAGCCAAGAGGAAGACCTGAGGTACATCTGGGCATCTCTGTGCTAAGGCTGATTATGCACAATCTCCTGAATTCGTATGAGAAGTTCTATCTTTCAAAAGTCAGCCAGTTATTTTGGCCCTAACAAGCATCATCTGTGGCACTAAAATGAAAACTGGAAGAGAAGAAGGCACCACTTGATCTTCACTGATAATTTTCTGTCTGTTTGTTGTTCATCAGCTGGATATCTTGCCATCATATTATCTTGATCTGCTGCTGGCCACTGTAGAGCAAGGGTTGCTCAGGAACCCTCAGTAGGGAGGGAGCTTTATTGATGCCAAATAGCAACCACCTGTACACGTAAAGTCCCAGCTACAATCTAGAAGGACGCTTCCCAGGGAAATTATTGCTACTTCTCTCACAAATTTCAGAAGCCTAAACCTGGCTGGTGTCGTTTCTTGATTGAAAGGGAAATTTTAATAGTATATCAAAGTAAAGTGCTCCTTTCTTAGTGATAGAATACCATCAGAAGGGGGATCTCATCCTCCTAGATACGCAAAACGTCCCACTGTGAAACCTCAGTAAAATAAATGTAAGTCCCTTCGTCTGAAAACATTTTAGAACAACTTAATATCTTACTACATATTGCCCTCTTGTCAGAATCTTATAACACATGCCTAGTCTTCAATATGTATAAAACATACAAAATAACCTTGGTATAATCCAAGTATGATATTATGTCTGTAATATCTATATAAACATTACCAAATGATCTTGCTATGTTCCAGGTGTGATATTAGGACTGCAATATCTATATAAACATTGCAAAATTATCTTGCTATATTCCATTTTTTATCTTAGGTCTGCAGTATCTATAGGAACATTACTATTGCTATATTCCGGCTGTGACATATTTCTTCCCTTGTAAAATAATTCACTTTATGAACTAAAGATCACCACACAGATCTTTTGTAATGACACCAACACAGAAAACAACAAATTCCCCAGTAGCTTCATCATCCCGTTGGGTGTGATTGGAAGGGGCAGGTCCCACATATTTTAGGATTGCGAGTAGTGCTTTAAACTGTGCAATCAAGAACTTAGTGACATTTCTTAGACATTAGTGAAATGTAGTTATCATTTCCTACAGTGCCATAAAGCTTCCGTATACCAATATCATAATGTAACAATGCCATCAGAATTACATTTTTGCTGAAGTTGTGTAGAAATTTCTGTGGACATTTAACAGTAAATTGTTTTTTATATTGTGCTTTACATCTCACTTCTGTTGATATAAACACCTGTCTGCAATCATTGTTACTACCCAATGTGCTGGCACACAATATACTGAACTTAAAATTATGCACTGATGTAGTTTACGGACCCATGCCTCATGTGCCTCTGGTGCCTGGAGCGCGACCACGACCCAAAGTCATTCTCAGAATGTCGGACCATGAATCCAAAGTCTTTGTGGAAGCGGTCCCGAAAGCTCTTGGAGGCCCGGGAGGGGTCTCCGCACCGTTCGAGGTCCCGGTCGAGAGGGAGGTCGCAGGACCGGTCGCAGAGCCACCACCATAATTTGTCATCAAAGTCTTCGAGGTTTTCGTGAAAGTGGAAGCACAAGAAAAAGAAGCATCGTTACTCTTCGCCTTCTCCCCACCCGTCGACTGACGTGACGCGGGACCCGGAGCATCGTGACTCTCCAGCTCTGCCTTTGGAGCCTGCTCCAGGGGTGGCTCTGAGTTTTCCTCCCTTTCCCGGTGCCGGAGCGCCCCCTGCCCAACTTCGAACTTTTTACGGAGAGCTTCACAGCATCTTTGGGCAGCCCGACATCGCCGGCGCGCCTTAGGCCCTGCGGACTTGTCTGGGGCCCTGGGCCTTCGATGCCGGCGGCTCCGGCCCTGGTGCCAGAGAGCCCCTGAGGATCCAGGCCTGGATCCAGATCAACCACGGTCAACCTTGCGGTACCTTCCCCGGCGCCGATCCAGGTGACGAAGCCCCTAGCGCCGGTCGTGCCCCCGACCGGCACCGACCCCAGCCTCACCACCGACTTGGACACGCCGCTGGACCGACGTCTCTCTACGTCTGTACCGGCGCCGGAAGGTTTGTTTGTGCCTCTGTTCATTCCTGGTGTTCCTTTCAGGCCTTAATGGACCAAAGTAGGGTGAGGAGGACTGGGAGGGGTCTGTCGACCCTCTGGCTGATCAACTTTCAGAGCCGGGTCTGGAGAGAGGACCTGGGTGAAGCCAGTGGTCTGGATACCTCCCCAGAACTTGGCATGCTCTACCCCGCTACTATGGCTATGGAGGTGGGAGACTCATACTCAGTGGTGTTGCGTAAGGCAGCCGAGGCCTCGGCCTGGACCTTCCTATGGTGGCAGTCAGTGCTAACCTCCTGACGGAGGTGCTTCAACCGGCAGCGGCCTCTTCTGAACCCCTTCTGCCTTTCAGTGAAGCCCTCACCGACGTCCTTCTGGGCACTTGGCCCAAGCACAGCACAGGGGCTCCTGTAGACAGGATGATTACCCCATGCTGCCGCCTGGCCCCGGGCGACAAACTTTTCCTCTCCCAACACCCGACCCCCAAGAGCTTGGTGGTCCAAGCCTCATCCTCCAAGGGCGCATTTCCTACTGCTCCCACAGATAGGGAGTACAAGAAGCTGGATCACCTTGGGAAGCAGATGTTTTCTTCCGCCAGCTTAACATTGCGGTCGGTGAATACTGCATGCCAGTTGGGCCGTTATACCCATACAGTGTGGGATACGGTTGCACACGTGCTGCCATAGAGCCCGGAGGTGGCCCGGGCCGTTCTCACCCGTGCAGTGGCAGAGGGTCAAGACACAGTTAAATTCACCTTCAGATAAGGGATGGATACCGCCGATTCACTGGGTAGAACGGTGTCAACATCATCCCACCACCTTCCCGCCTCCTCACCCTTCCAAAGAAGAGGAGAGACTTCATCGTCTGGACCCAAAGTGTGCGCTTTCCTTCTACCTTGACCGCACTAAAGATTTCGGGGTGGACGATTAACTCTTCATGGGTTATGTGGGCACCAAGAAAGGTCGGGCTGTACAAAAACGCACCATCTCTTGATGGGTTGTCCTTTGCATTAAAATCTGCTATTCATTGGCGAAAAAGGAACCTCCAGTGGGACTGCGCGCCCATTCTACCACGGCGACAGCAGCCTCTACTGCTTTGAGACGTGAAGTTCCGCTCATTGACATCTTCCAG
The DNA here is from genome assembly GCF_964261635.1 of Lissotriton helveticus. Classification (NCBI taxonomy): domain Eukaryota; kingdom Metazoa; phylum Chordata; class Amphibia; order Caudata; family Salamandridae; genus Lissotriton; species Lissotriton helveticus. Next base: position 1,398,498,831 of record NC_136067.1, read on the forward strand.
GCAGCCACGTGGGCATCCTTGCACGCGTTCACCAATCATTATTGCCTGGATAGCCAAATCCGGTGAGACTGCTTTTTTGGCCATTCTGTTCTCCAAGACTTTCTGGTGTGAACTTAGTTCACAGACCCACCTCTGGGGATGGCATTGTTGGGGTATCTATTCTAAGGTAAGGAATCTATAACTAATGGTCTCTTTCAGATGAACGAGTTACTTACCTCCAGTAACGATGCATCTGTAAGGGACATACATTAGTTATAGATTCCTTACCGCACCACCCATCCTTCCCGTTCTGCAAAATGACTTGTAGGGATGGGGACTCCCTTCCAGGGCCCTAGCTATGTGCACCAGTGGTCAGTGTCTTGCATGGCTCTGCGCTTCTGGCGTGGAAAGTTGTGTCAGAACTGATGTCAGCGCGCAGGAGCTGCGTCTATGAAGACATCGCAACGACATTCCGGCGACCACGACGCCGATGACGGACGTGGAGTCGACTGGCGACATGCAGGGGTACTGCTAAGAGAAAACATTTCCGGATCCAGTTTGACACCTGGGGGCAATTCTAAGGTAAGGAATCTAAAACTAATGTATGTCTCTTACAGATACATTGTTACCGAAGGTAAGTAACTTGTTCTTCTATGCCACTCTACTCCTACACCACTCCACTCTACGACTCTTCACATGACCCCACCCCACTCTATGCTACTCTACTCTGCACCACTGAAGACCACTCCACTGTACACCACTCTACTCTCACCACTTTATTCCACTCCATGCCACTCCACTCCAGTCTACGCCACTCTACATCACTCCACCCCACTCCACACAGTGCCACTCTACGGCATTCTACACCACGCCACTCTACGCCACTCCATTCTACCCCCGTTGCTCGACACCACTCCAAGCCACTCAGCGCCACGCCACTCAACTCTATGTCTCTGTACTGTAGGCCACTGTACTGTACACCACTCCCCTATACCCTACAACACCCCACTCTGCTCCACTCTACCCTATGCCACTGAACTATATGCCACTTCAATCTACACTACACCATGCAACTCCACACCACTCTACTCTACGCCACGCCACTAACCTTTATCCATGCTGAACACTTTGCTGTAAAACATGGCTGAAAGATATTTGAAAGGCAATAGCTCTCGACAAGGCCTGTTGGCTTTGCCAATGCTTGTTTGGATTTCTGCAGAGCAATCATGGAGGGAGGGAGAGTTCAATTCAGGTAAAGAGATGATTCCAAGGCCAGGAGCATCCTCAAGAATACATGCAAATGAGAAGGCAATTGTACTGGAAACCCTAAACAGTATTCCACCTCTCAAATGGGACCCTATTACCATCTGAGTAATCAATCCTTAGAAAAGGATTGACTATTGTTCCAGTGTGTCCTGTTAATAAATTTGAGTTGTAAATGAGAATATTATGATTAAAGAAAAACTTGTTTTGAACTGCCACTTCTGAGTTGTTGATAACTACATTTCTGCAGGACAGATTCTAGAGTCAATTAATGGGGTTCTATTTGATATATAGTGGGTAAAGAGGAGTTTAGTCTGGTAATCTACCCATTAGTATATCCCCAATTCAACGCTTAAAATGAGAGCCGTCTGGGCATTGCATTTGGTGAGGTGCTATGTCAGTATTCGCAATAAGGAATAAATTCCCTGATTTAGAGTTTGACAGAGAGGGTACTCTGTCGCGTTTGTGGCGGAGTACTCTAACAAACTCTACATCAGGTTCTTTATTCCTAATTGCAAATACTGACAAGGCACTCCAGACTTTCAGTTTGCCCTTCCTATTGTAAGTCAAGCAGACCATTATCTATCTATCTGTCAGCGGTGTCCTCGCTGGCTCTATTGATTAAAATGTTACTCCATGGCCTGACTGAGTGCTGGCTGTCACAGTAAGGTCATCACATCCCTATTTAGGACTGATGATCTGATGTCCTTTTTTTCTGCCCGTCACCACTACTGAAAACCTGGCAGTGATTAACAGAAAAATTAAGATCATGACTCCACACTCATAGGAAAAAAATTCCATGGGTTTTTAGGTCATTAGTTATTTGTTTTTCAAAAACCAACTGCGACTTTGGGAGTTGTTTTCTTTTTTAATCAAAGTTTTGTGGACGACTATCAAAACTGATGGCAGCCACTCCCCAAACTTTTTATACCTTCAGAGGAACTCCTGTAAAGTCAGTTGCTTTGAAGATACAGTGATCTCCACTGGCCTGGCAGTGATCTCTAAATAGGGGGTCCTCTGTCCGTCAAGCTGGCGTATTTATTGTACTCCACCATCCTGACAGAGTAAATGCTTCCATAAGTCACCTTGCTACGCTGCACTGCGTTACAGGGAAAGGGCAGGAATGTGCTGTATTTAAGGCAATATGGCACATTCTTGGGTATTTCTCCTGAGCTGGCGCACTTTTGGAATTCCTAGTGCCAACACAATCACCCTTGCTCCATGGTGCCAGGGTGCCTGCGTTGCATGCAAGATTGGGGCACCTTCCTTTTTTTTTTTTTCTCCTTTTTTTGTCCTCATTTGCCATCCCTTGATCCAGAAAAAGGAAAAGAAACACCGACCGACCACCTTGGATGTCCATTAGGTACCAGGCAGGAACCTTCTCCTTACAAGCTCAGGACAAATGAAAAGACTGGCGGAAGATGTTTTTTCAAGGAATTTTTGCTCCCTCTTAGGCAAAGATTGGGGCCCCTTCCTGCACAAAAACTATAATGGGAGGCATATTCCTCTTTCTATGTGTGCTGCAGAATGCAGCACACATAGAAAGAGGAAGAAACGAGGAAGAATAGAGATATTTCTCCTCGTTACACCTCCCTTGGGAAGGCGTAACTTTTTGGCGCATTTCCAAGTTTGCCACTTCTGGTAAATCTGGCAATGCATCAGAAACCATTGGAGTTGCATACGAACACCCATGGAACGTCTTCCCAGGGCAGAATATCGCAATGCATCGATTTGCACTGCTTTGCGCTACTCCAGATTCATGAGGCCAAACAAAGTGGCTTTACGTGGCTTCACAAACCTTACTTAAGGTTTGCGTCGTGTCGCAAACCTCCTCGTAACTATACCCCTAAATGAGGCCCAAAGTACCCCAACCATCTGTGTAAATATCTCGATTGTATTCAGCACGAGGCACTTATCTCAAACTCCCTGTTCTGTAGTACTATGTAGAAGAACAGATTGATGGTTATTTCGACAATCATACTATACAATACAATAACTGCTGATTGGAGCAATTCACTTAATACATTTCTCTGTTTTGAATAAAATCCTTATAATTTTGTTCAGCTTCAGCATATTTTTTAACAGCTGCATACAACACCACTGCGTTTCTGCATGGTCTCCCGCCTCCATCTGTATCGCAGCATCAGACATCAATACATACAGGCACTTTCATTTTAAAGGTTCACTGTTCATACTGTTCATGGTAAATGTAAAAAACCTAAACTGAAGCCATTAAACAAACCTAACAGAAATGTGTATTATTTTATATCTACATTGGTGAGAAGCGGAACACATGTAATTTAAGAGTCTGCAACACTTACGTTCACCTGCTCGATCTCATTGATTACCAAGATCTTCTAAAATAATAAAACATTTTTTTTCAGACACGAATTGTAGGGTCAAGGCTATGATTCTTCACTTTCACCTACCACTTAAACAAGACATATCTTTAAAGTTTATTTGTGTTTTTCTGGTGTCCGACTTTGCTTTCCTCAAGCAATTAACTGATAGGCTAACTAAAATAGAGAGATATATGTTTTCTCACTAACATTCTGAAATTATTTGTTAAAAAGGAAATTTTCAATCTATTACGAATCATTGTGCTGGTCATTCCCTTAGATCCGGTTTAGGGGAAATTAGTTTTAGGAATCCAGCACTATTTGAAATTAATCTTGTTATCTGTGTCGTACTTTATGCGAATGAAATGCGATGAAATCCCCAGGGGCGGTGTCCTCAGTAGTATTGTAAGAAGCAAGCAGCGTTTCTAAAATGCAAAAGTGGATTACACAGGAGGTCTGTTATCTGTCAGCAACCTCAGCCTATGTCCCACGGGTAGATAAAATGCAAAGGAAGCCATTTTGTGTTCCTTTCAGAAATAAATATCTACTGTCAGGAAATGATGTCCATGTTGAAACAAAGTGACTGATGCGCATTCATCTGCAGGAAAACAAATTCAAATTCAAAAGCTTTATTACGACAATTAAGTCTTAAAGCACATACATATAACAGCTTAAAAAAAGAACGAGTGCGTTAAAAACCATGAATTACAGAACATTAAAATATGCAGTATAAATATAATAACAAGAAGAAAGGACATTTAATCCATTTGATTAAAAGGTATTAAAAAGAATCAGAATGTAATACAAGAATAATTAATTGAAACTATTATTGTAATCAGGGGAGTTTATGTGTTACTCAGCTTTGGATTCCGCCAACGTATACTCTGTGACCAGCTTAGAAATTTAGCCATTGCTATGGCAATTGGTGGTGCGGGATCGGAACAAAGTACTCTCATTGCCTCGGCACAGTTTCTAAGGCCCAGTGATTTAGCTATCGGACAGGAATACACTTAAGACAGGTTTTCTTCAAAACATGTAATATTTCAGTGTTTGCATCCAATATGGATGTGAAAATTCTCAAAGGGCACGTGGTATGTCGTTTTAACTATCTGTAATTTCATTCTAGACCGACGTAGCCCAACATTTGCATTGTTTCAGCATTAGCCCACTTCTTTTCTGGATAACCACTCTTCGGGGTATCGGGGGTTCAGGCTCAAACAGTTATTGTAGCAATATAAGCACTTCCATGGTCGAAATTTGCTCTCTCTGTAAGAAGAAAACATAGACGATCTTTGCATTGCTTTTGTTCTGTTCACTGTGGTATTTGAAATGGTAAGCAAAGTCTGTTGTATTGTTTCCATTCCCTGTAAGTCTGAGCTGGTGTCTGGAATGCCGAGAGTGAATGATGTAATAGAATGTTGTTGTGACATGATGTTGTGCTGTGTAGTTCATTGAAGTGAGGTGAATATCTGGGGACATGGTGTATGAGTGTTGTTACAACAGATTTTGTGTTGAAGTCTGGTCTCTTGTGAAGACATTTTGAGGTGAGGTGATACATAGTTAAACTTTCCATTTGTGTTTTGTTTTGTGCCTTGAATGTGCAGACTTAGGGATGAATGGGAAACTCTTTGTCTAAGGAAACCAGTGGGTTCCGTGCATTGGCTGTTGCGTGACTGCGCCTCTGTGACTAAGTGTCCTGTGTGCATAAATATTGTGAGGCATGAATGTGAGTGGGCAGACATGTGGTAGTATATTTTCAGTGGAGGTCGCAAGACTTGCATGTCTTAGGACCGTACTGTAGTCTTAGTCACAACCTTGTTGTTATCTCATTTCTTTGTATGACAAGAGGTATGGGAAGCTTTATATCTTGACTGGTTGCAGAGTTTCTCTCACCGCTGTCTTTGTGTGTCTGCGTGGATATTGAGGCACTTTACAGGTTGTTGCTTGTGAATGTGTAAGCTACACATGTTGGAAATTGAGTAATTGTGAATGATTGCAAGAGATAATGCAAGGGAATGGCTGATAGTTGTTTTGCTGTTTGTAGTAAAGGAAGGAGTGTAGTGTTATGGGTGTTCCCATTCCCTGTAAGTCTGAGCTGATGTCCGGAATGCTGAGAGTGGAATACTGAGAGCAAAAGGAAGAGAGGAGACAGGGACAGTTGGCGGGAGAATGAAGCTCTAACAGGACCTAACTGTTGTTGATGTAATTTCTGCTGACATGTTCAACTCCAATCCCACAATTTGGGTACCCTATATTAATTAGGTTTTGAACGTGATTGCAGTGGGGGTACCAATTCCACCGACATTGAAGGGCGTTAAGATAATTCTGATCTTCAAGAAAGGTTGTTGGAACCTTCCCAGCAACTATTCTCTCATTAGTCTCTTGGGCAACTTTCAACGGATATTTTGCAAAGAGTCCCTTAGGGATAACAATATCTTAACATACTCGCAAGCGGGTTTTAGACCAAAGACGAGCACTGTTGATCAAGTGGTCTGCTTTTTGTCAATCAAGGGGTAGACTATTGGCACCAGCAGTGGGAATCTCTTTTTTGCTTTTATTAACCTTTGTGCCACATTTGATTTGGTTCCGAGAGCTAAGCTTTGGGAAGTGTTGGCTAGCATTGGTGTTCTTAATAGCCTTCTTTTATAATGCACCTCCATGAGAGTAATTGCACTCGGATATGAGGGGGCCCACATTGCAAACTCACTGATAAAATTAGCATCAAGACAGGAATGCGCTAGGGTTGTGTTCTAGCTCAAACTCTTTTCTTTTTGTTTATTAATAGCTGTATAGGTGCTCTTTCGGACTGCGCTAATGACTCGCCAGTCCTAGTAGGCCAAAAGGTTCCCCCACTGTTATTTGCGGATGACACGCTCTTCATTTCTAAAACTTAAGATAGGCTGCAAACCCTCATCAGCAGATGTTTTGCATGGGTTGGAAATCAATGCGCTAACAACTAAATTTATGGCCTACAACAAATGAAACATTTTTAGGGAGACCATGCGCTTTCGAATTAACAATCTGGAGAGAGTAAAAGAATTGGATTACTAACAGATTAGATTATCTGCTGAAGATTCATGGTCACAGGGTTAGACTGATGTGCATATGGCCATGTCTGAACTGGGGTGGCTGAGTGAGCTAAAGAATGGTGATGGATTAAACCCAGATCAGTTGACTGCGGGTGAGTGTTTGATTTGCTGAAACGCTCCGTCCATCATCCCCTTTTGTATCGCGAAGATTCATGGTTGTCCCAAATCTCCAAGAGCTCCTTTTTGATAAAACACAGGGCTTCGGCATTGACGAGATTTGTTAAAAATGCCTCCTTCCACCCCATTTAGCCTGCATTGGAGATTTATAACCCCCAGATCCGAAGTGCTGTGCCGTATGTATGGTGTGAAGTTGTGGGGTTATTTTTACACATTTACTATGGGGGTAGATGAAAATAACGTAATCAGGTCACTCTTAAACCTCTGCTGCGGCACTCCTCTTCAGCCCCTGAGACTAGATCTTACTTTAAAAACAATATCAGAACAGGCCAAGCTTCGCCCTATCCTATTTTGGTTTCAAGTATGGAGCACCACAGAGCTGACACCTTATAGAGATACACTTGCAGAAATTATTAGTCGCTATAAATAGCCATAGTATCCCTTGGTTGGCTTCTTGCAGCTCTAGGATAGATTATTAGGCTCTGATAGGTTTTAAAGCTGGTCTTATTTTTGATTTCATATGTTGTACGCATTGCTTGTTTATTTATTGATTATCTAAATTTTTGTTGTTCACATATTGTCCTGCATGTTTTATTGATCTCATATTGTATTTCAGGTTTGTTTTTTATAACATGTGTGTCAATGAATGTTTATGTTCGATCTCCCAAATAAAATGAAAATTAAATGACTGGGATGAGGAAGACAGATGAGAAGAGAAAACATATTGTTCATGTCTTCATTTCTGCATTTTTATGTTATGTTTGTTGTTGCTTATGGTGCTGCAGCTAGTAAAAGCCACCTTTTTACCTGTGGCCTGCTGAGCTCCTGCTGTTGCTGGTGAAAGCTGTTCTATTGAGAAGAGATGTTTCTACGGTGGTAACATAGTCATGAGCAGGTGTTGGAGGCCAGATGATGCTGGCACCAATGGAGATGAGCCACACAGAGGACTCTTTTTGTGAAATAGGTCCAGCAGCAGTGGAAATAATTTCCTGCTGCTGTGACTTCACTTCAAGACTGCATAGCGGCCTTTGCTGCTCACTGCTGGGGTATTATGGCAGAGTACAAGTTCCATATTGTGCTAGTTTCCACATGCAGTACCATTATAAATATTTATGAATCATTGCTTTTATTATATGAAGTTGGAACCACATTATGGATGGGAGATATGGCTTATTGCTGTGATACTTTACACACATATGAAGAAGAACTGCCACCTCGTTCTAGGCCCAAAGACTTCTGGGTGTATTTCACTGATTATGTGAGAGAAAATCAAATGTCGTAAAGATATGCGAATTGTGTCTGTGCATTCATGCCCACGAACAGCAGTGTAATGTTTACGTATCTTTCTTTTTGTATCAAGGTTACATATGAGCTATGAATGCAGTAGTGAAATGGTCTTTTCCTTTTACTGTAATGTGATGTATCGCATTAAAGTTTCAATAAAAAGAATTAAAAAAAAAAAGAAAAAAAAAAAAAAGTTGGGTTTGAGCACAAGTTGGGGGCAAGATGGCCGCTGAGGGTTGCAGTGAGTGAGTCGCACTCCTCTCTTCCCCACTGCCAAGCACTGTCTCAATGGAAATAGGATAATTAACCTATCTGGCCTGTCTACTTTATGCCTTTGTCCTATAGCACTGCGTTATTCCCCCCCTGGGGGCAAAGGGGAAAAGTTGTAATACGCACCGCCCTGCGCTTGAAAAAGAGGATTTCAGAGGCTGCCAGTCTGATATTAAAACTCTGGCTTAGGATGCCTCCTCGCCCACAGCGCGGACTCGAGGCCAAGGACGGCAAGAAACCGGCAGACATGGACACCAGTAAGAGCCAGACGGCAAAGGAAAAGGAGAAAATCAAAGCGGCACTGAAAGCTGCTGGATCTGGCTCCGGCATTTCTACTGCACCGAAAGCCGCTTTGAGCCTTAAGAAAGCGGTAACGAAGAGAAACAGAGCAGACAGCACCCCATCCGCCAGTGATGCAGGGCTTGGTGCCAAACCCAAAACCAAGGAAAATACGCTTCGTCAGCCCACAGTTTCGGAAAGCTTCGCAAACACCCCACCCGGCATTCCAGCAAGCAACAAACCCGCCGCGATCAAACCTGGCATCTTTGCGGATCCTAACGCAGGCGGGGAGCCAGGAGCAGGAGCGGTGGCAGAGGCTGTACCCAGCACCGGAGGAGCCGGCGTCTTCAGGTCAGATCCATGTCTCGTGGCCGGCGCTGGGGTTGCTAGGCAACCAGTAAGACCTGCAGGGATAGCAGGAAAGCCGGCAGCTGCAGTCATGCTGGGAGAGACCAGAGGCGGAGGTGCGGAGCTGTCGGCTGCCGAGGGTGAGTCAAGCGGACCTGCCGGGGCCGGGAATATGCGGGACATAGAGGCGCAGACACAGGCACAGGCAAAGACAGCAGGGCAAACGGCGAAATTGGCAAAAACGGCGAAAAGGTGCACAAGCACAAACGAAGGAGTAGATAAGGAATTATTGGCTGTCATTGACAATCGTGCAATGAACACTCAGCTCCCAGATGATTTACTGGCTGGGATTCAAGGTCCCTCTGCGTCGGCACCAAGACATATGGGGTTGGGGGCTAAGGCTGAGGCACCGGGGCAGAAGTTGGGGGCAGACATGGAGGCCACTGCTACTGCCGACGCGGGAGTCTCGCTGGTTAACCCCCGAACTTGGCAGAAATCATGGATTTAGACGCAGTTGGGGGGGCCAAATCAGGAGGCGAATCAGGAGGTGAATCCTCTACCTCAGTGAAAATCGGCCTTACTAATGGCTCAGCTTCTGTGGAGAGATTTTACTCTGTTGACGAAGATGCACAGTCAGAGTCATCTATGGGCCTAAGCTCAGATGTATCCACGGGCATCGACTCGGTCAGTAGTTCCCCAGCTAGGAAAACCTCACAGAGGAAACGCCTATCTAAAAGGAAACCTTCCACCGCAAGCAGTACCACTGACCCTACTAAAAAGTTAGCTTGGGTCTACTCCACCACCACCTTTTCGTTTCTGGAGCAGGACAGCCCAGCAACAGTGACCGGGGAATATGGCTCTGTTCAACCCTCTCAGCCACCAGTCACGCTCGATCTTCTCTTTAACACCCTGAAATTAATGCAAACCGAGGCTAGAGGAGAGAGCAGGAGGGCGAGACAGGAGTCAAGGAAGATACAGAATAAGCTTAGAACTATAAGCAAAAGACAAGAGGAGACGGCAGAGAGAGTCGTCCATGTCGAGGAAAGGACCAGTAAAGTCGAAGATGATTTGAGAGATTTGAGACTATACAAGGAAGAGCATCAGAAGGTGGCCGAGGATTTCAACTGGAAGCTAGAAGACTTTGAGAACAGGCAGCGTCGTAACAACATTAGACTGCTTGGTGTGGGGGAGGGTCTCGAAGGGGAGGACCCCAGGCTGTTTGTGGTGGATTTGCTAAAGGGGGCTTTTCCGGAGCTATCTAGTTGGCAGTGGGAGACTGAAGTTCAAAGAGCCCACCGTTTCCCCTTGTTTCTTAAAAGGGGTCAGTCTCAGGCTGGCGCACTGGGAGGGCGTCCTAGGGCTTTGTTGATTTTTGTAGGAAATTTCCTCCTTAGGCAGTTGATCTTGGACAAAGCGAAGCCAGAGTCAAGGCGCACCTATAACAATGTTACGTTCTTTGCAAGACCAGATTTTTGCCATGCCACAGTGGAGCGTAGATGGAGGTTGAGACAACTGATACCACATATTCAGGCCCTGGGCTCGGAGGCATATCTGCTATACCCGGCAAAATTGAAAATTGTGACCAAGGGCCAGTTTAAATTTTTCTTTTCAGAGATTAAGGCAAAGGCGTATATGCAGGAAGTACTGGGCTATAAGGAGAAAAAATAATGGATGTAAAGTTTGCTTTGCTTGTTAAGCTGGTTGGCTGGCGGTGGGGAGGAGTAGCGGCTGCTGCTTCCCTGGCGCCCACATATAGGTCATACTTGACCTATTTGCCTGTAGGGGGGGTGGGGGGAGGGACAGTCTGGGGGGGTTCAGGGAGGTGGGAGGGAGGACGAGGGAGAAGAGGGGGGGGAATACATGGCACACATTATACACAGTATGTAACTTGAGGCAGTTAAAGGTTTTGCACAAATGGGGAAAAAAGGAGGTGGTAGGTTTGACTATGAGACGGGATTGGAACCTGGTGCTACTCTTTGATGTTTTCTGATGACATGTCGAATTCTGTCATTTAATGTCTGTGGCCTTAACGATCTTCAAAAAAGGCTGCGTGTCTCAGCATTTTGTAAATTAATGACTCCCGATCTGATATGTCTACAAGAAACTCATGTGGAGGGAGGGAAGGGATTTTTGCTAGTACAGGCTGGTTTTAAAGTTCTAGCATATACTAAGCAAGCTTCTAAAACCCGTGGAGTAGCGATCCTGGGGAGAGGAGCAGAATGCACAGTATTTAGGAGTAAAGAGGATACCTGGGGTAGGTGGGCAATTATAGAAATAGGTTTTAGAGATGCTAGGTTCACACTAGTCTCAGTCTATGGCTCAACATGCGATGACCCAGATATATTTCAATTTCTGGACCAGGAGCTCTCAACTTGGGCAGAGCCAATTGTCTGCTGCGGAGATTTTAACATCAGTCGACCAGCAAATACTGAGCTACAACTGAATCATTCCTATGCAGGGAGGAAGAAAAGGGTGCATAGGGCGATAGTAGACATGGCACGGCATAATGCCCTTTCAGATGTATGGGCTAATTTACACCCACAGACAGACGGTGATACATTTTTCTCAGCTCCTCATAATATAACAGTAAGGCTGGACTATTTTCTAATTTCCAATGTATTATTATCTAACACGCAGATTAAGAAGTTACCCCGTTTGGTTTCGGACCATAACCCGCTATTACTGTCATTAAGTTTAAACGGGCTAGGCAGGAAACCATATAGATGGACATTTGAGCGAGCTTTGCTACTCGATGAAGATTATTGTACTCATATGGAAAAATGGATTAGCGAATTTTGGCTAAATAATCTGGGGAGCACTAGTAGTGCCTTTATTTGGGATGCTTTTAAAGCGGGAGTCAGGGGAGAGACAATTAGTTTTTCAACACATAGACGGAAAAAAGAAAGAGAGATGTTCGATCAGCAAGTTAATTCCCTTTTGGTTGCCGAGGCCGAGTTAAGTAACTTAATTACGACGGGGCTCCCACTGGATCAACAATTGTTGGTGATCACGGTTTTAAAGGCGGAGATAGCAGAGAGAATTACTAACAAGACTGTAGCTAGCTACTTAATAAAGAAGGAACAGGCCTGTGAGCTTAGCGAGCGGGTTGGCCACATTCTTGCTGTCAGATCCAGACAAAAAGCTAACGTAGGGGACATTAAAAATATAGTTGATGATTCAGGCAATCTGATCTCTGACTCTGTCGGAATAAGGAATGTATTCTGTAAGTTCTACACTGGTCTATATGACAGAGAGACCGAGGTTGATACTGCCAAAATCAGGGAATATCTAGGAGCTACTCAGCTCGGGAAATTAAGTTCGGAGGAAAATAGCACACTCGAAGCCCCTATAACGCTAGAAGAAATGTCTCTAGCTTTATCAGACCTCCCATCCTCCAAGGCTGCAGGACCCGATCTGCTACCGATCGAATTTTATAAAACCTTTATAGCAGTTCTCGGAGTAGAGCTACTGGATATATTCATTCAAGCCCAGAGAGATATTTCAATTCCAAAATCATGGGGTGAGACTGAAATTATAGTTATCCTGAAAAAAGGTAAACCCGCCACAAACCCGGGGTCATATAGACCGATAGCCTTAATGAATTCTGATGTAAAGCTCTATTCAAAAATTCTGGCCACAAGACTGTCAGCTGTTATTGAAAAACTAGTTACCCCAACCCAACACGGATTTATCCCGGGGAAAGGGACCACAGAGCATGTCAGGACCGTGATTACCTGTTTTGATGCCACAGGGGTTTCTGGCGCCCCCCTCTCGGCCTTATTTTTAGATGCCGAGAAGGCTTTCGACAGGGTTGACTGGGTTTATCTGTGGGTGCTAATGGAAACTATGGGGTTCGGCGACAACTTTATAAGAGCAATTCAGGTACTTTATAGGGATCCAATAGCTAGAATTAAAATCAATCAGGAATTAACAACGGCAGTGCAGATTAAGAGAGGGACAAGGCAAGGATGCCCTAGCTCTCCACTCTTGTTTGCACTGTATATGGATCCGTACCTACGCAACCTTGATTCTAATCCCCGTATCCCCCCCATGTGTGCAAACGAAATAGTAATTAAAGTATTGGCATACGCCGACGATGTCGCGATAATTACTCCCGATCCTGTATTGGCAATAGGTGAAATAGAACAAGAAGCCCTAAATTTTGGCAATATTTCTGGCTACAAGCTTAATAGTGCCAAAACACAGATTATTAAAAATACAGCAGCCCAGTGTGCTGATCCACGTGTGGTCCCTGCAGCAACCTACCTTGGAGTTGAAATTTCGTCTAACCTTGGAACAATAGTTGAGCAGAACATCTCCCCCTTACTAAAGAAAGTTAGTTCAGACTTGTTAAGGATAAATAATCTTAGGCTTACGTTAGTGGGCCGCACTAATATTATTAAAATGCTCATACTTCCTAAATTTCTTTATTTTTTTCGTACAATTCCTCTTCTTTTTGAGTCCACTTGGTTTAATAAGTTAGAGTCGATTCTTAACAGATTTATTTGGTCGCACGGGAAGACAAGACGGGCATATAAGTTTATGACTCTGCCAAGGGACAGGGGAGGCTGGGGGGTTCCTGATTTTAGGTGCTACTATTGGGCAACGGTATTACAATATATTCAAGGATTAATTGGTGCTAATGTAGGGGACTTGAAAGTCAAAGCTGCATCAACTATGATTTACGCAATTGTTCTGGGCACGGACTCCGCAAATGCTTTTTTAAATTGTACAGATTCATCGTACTACAAACGTACACGATTCAAGACTGTGGCCGCAGCCTATAATGTATGGTCTGCAGTTGCAAAAAATCTTGGATTGGGGAGATTTAATAGGTATACTAGTTTGTACATGAATAAGTCTTTACCACCTTTAATCTTTTCGGATACTATTATGGCAGATTGGAACAGCAAAGGCATTAAAAATATAGGAGATATGCTAAACTCAGATGGTAACATAGCTCAATTCTCAGATTTGATGGCTAAATTTAATATAGCAAGATACAGCTTCTTCAAATATTTGCAGACTAGGAGCTTCCTCTCAAAGAAAAAAGGTGGGGCAGGTGGATTTAACACAATTAACATTATGGAAGCAATAGCGCAAAGTGGGGCCTGCTCCATTAGGTATTTCTATGCCCAGCTGGCTGAGACAAAGAAGGACGATATTGATAGATTTGGTAACAAATGGGAGGGGAAATTAGGGACTTCGAGTGAGTCTTTCTTGAAGTCCCTGGAGTTAGGAGGGTCAGTATTTTATTCTGCCCCATTACAATCACAACACTACAAAACGTTGTATCAACTCTATCATACTCCAGATCGCATAGCACAATGGGGTGCAACTACAGGGACTTGTTGCTGGCGATGTAATGCTATGGCCGCAGATAGTATACATATCTTTGCGACATGTCCCAAATTAAGGCCCTTAATAAAGGGCATTGAGACGTTTATGGCTCACACACTTGCCTTAAACGTGACTCTAACGCCTACAGTAATTATGCTGGGAGTTGGGGACTGTGCAGGTGAACATAGTGAATTCATATTTGTAGCAATGGCAGTTCTCAGGTTATTGATTGCGAGAGTCTGGCTGGACCCCTTACCCCCGGGCAAACAGCAGTGGATTGCTTTACTTTTAGGGACTTTTAACCTCGAAAAAGGTATATTTGGGAAAAAGGGTAAAAGGATTAAGAGTTGGGGAAGGAAAATTTGGGAACCAGTACATAGATGGAAGGAAAGGTTAAATGCAAATGTAGCTTGAGTTTTACTAAGTTGTTTAATGGTCATTTCTCACCCTTTTTTCTTCTTTAAGTCCCGAAGTTTATGCTTAGTATTATATTGATTTCTCTTGATAGTAATTTTGATTTATTATATGCATTAATTGTTTTCAGTATTCTGTATTCTGTGTTATGTGTGTGTCAGAAAAAACCCCAATAAAATTTAAAAAAAAAAAAAAAAAAAAAAAAATAAGTTGGAAGCACATTTGAGTTGCTACTATGTTACATTACCAGAGAAAAACGCTTGAGTTCATACAGACACAAGATTTAGCATTGAGTTTACTCCAGTAAAAGACATATTGATAGTTTTGTACCGGTGTAGACAGTGGTGACTGCCGCCTATCTAAAGTGTTAGGGTGGCCACAGGAGTTGGGGCGAGATAATATAGAAATCAAAAAAGAAAAGACTTACCTGCCGCTCCACTTCTGCTGACGGCCGCCTCGCTGCTCCTCTTGTCGGGCAAGAAGGGGATGGGCCCTCAGGGCACAGGCTCCACACCCAATCCAGATGCTGCGCTCATTGCATGAGAGCAGCATCAGGCTTGGTCTGAGTGGCCTCGTTTGCCGCCCAGACAGTGCATTGGAGCCGGTGGCTTTTCTCCAACCCGGCTGTGTAACACAGCTGAGTTGGAGAAACATAAGTACACATATGTGTTTATCCTACCTAGGAGGGCTGGCCAAACACACATGCACACTTATAAGTGCACACTACTCCTCATCTCTGACATGCCCTGCCCTATACTTATTGCGGGGCTCAAACAGACAACATAAATAAAATGATAATAACATTGTGTTATTATCATTTTATTCATCATCTGCTGGTGCCTGATTTGGGGCGATATTCCTCCATTATGGAGGAGCCGCCCCTAATCCAGCGGCGTACCAACAACAGATACTCCAATACCATATACTCACCAGGGACCATAAACACACTTACAATTGAGTAAACCGCTGGAGTCAAAGTTTATGATATTCCACACTTCCAGACTGATTATTTCTTACTCTTAACCAACCTTTACCTGATCAAAAAGTTCTTTCCTCTGGTTGATGGACCATTAGTTGAACTAGTTGATGGTGAAAATGTACTTAATTCTAACTTTATATCTCAAAGTAAATAACCACAGACTCGGTTAAGTTTAAGTCTTTATCTAAATAAGTTGCAGGTGAACCGCTTCAAAGTACAGTAAAGGACTGTAGGACATTATCCCGCTGTATTTCTCCCCGCAGGGAATCACATCGCAGTCGTTACAATGACCGCGTTGTGATTCCGCATACCATTACTCCGCAAGTCGGAACAACGACTTGCGGAGGGGGGGCTGGATGTTGAAATAGTATAATTTACTATTCCACCTCGAGTCTGTGCGGACAATAGGAAGGTGTTGGATTTTAAATCCAACACCTCTCCCCCCCCTCTCCGCAAGTCGTCGTTGTGATTCCCTGCGGTGAGAAAGATTCGTGGTAAACATTGTTAACCACAGTAAAGTAGCTGTTACTCATAGGAGAGAAGATTCAATTAATCAAATCATCAACACATAATTCAGGCTTTCAATAACTTATGCCCAGAAAGGAGAGGACAGAGAGAAAAGAACATCTGCAATTTTACGAAATTATAAGTACCTAGGATGGTGTGAAGACCAACCCCCTGGCCAAAGGGCTGGTAGGGGTCCCCCGGGATAGTTCAGGAGACAAAGACTTCAGGACAGGAATCAGGACAGGATAGATGACCTCTCTAACACCGACGATCACGTCGCACCCCTCTCTGACGCACTCTTCCTCCTCAAGATTTTTCCGCGATCTGCTTTCTAACCTAATTAAGTTAAGATAATAGGTTCTGCATTCGGTTCTTCATCTGCATCCTTCAACATCTCTCCCAGCATCACCTGCTGCACCGACAGCATCCCGAGCTTTGCAGCCTTCAGCATCGACGACTTCATCTCTTCTCACTAACTAAAAGCTACCTCAATTATACCTTTTACTCCTCATGTACCACCCATTAAAGTTTAAATTTCGCAAAAATACGAGATCCAATTGGTCAGGCCACACCATGCTTACATATCACTCTTTTCAGTTAGTCCTTTGTTAACAAACCCATCCCCTTAATTTGTATTCATATTTTATTTTCCCACCCGCATTCACATTACATCGGCAACAAATGTTTAACTTTAATATGTGGTCTCATTCATTTTAGGGTTTTTACTGCCGGTTCTCATGCTTCAGGCAGACTGTGGCCTTGTACCCTTCTTGACCCACATGTCATTCTTCCGGGCTGATTTTCAGTTGTCATGCGTGAAACCCACATGACTCAGCTCACTTCGGACATACACGAGAGGCCCAAATGCGCACTAGTGACAAGGTCGGAAAAGACAGTTGTTACTCTCAAAAATAAATGGTTTTTACTGTACACCAGCCATCTCTACTCTAACCCCCTCTACTAATTAATACTTTCCCTGCATTAGCATTAGTTAAATAGCTCGATTTTGTTTCAGCTAAGCAGGTGCCATGCACGCGAGCCTTCAAGATTCCATGTTAGTGCCTTTTGCTCATGCGCAAGAGTTTCCCTCCAAGTTTTAATATGACATATTATGTAGATGCAGTTGACGCCTGAGCAGTAAAGATGTCCCTGTTAAAGCGGTTTTATTAGTTCATTCGAATGGTTATCATTAGTAAGCATATACTCAAGCTTCTCTACCCTCGTTTTTATTTGGTGCGCATTAGTTTTACACAATACGTAATTAATAACATGTTAGGGAGTTAAATGAGAGGATTGCTTCTGAGCAAGTCTCTTTTCTACGAGTCCATGCCCCATCACCCCGAGTGTAGAGCAAAGGGTTCCAATGATAAACCAATCAGGTGGCTCAGTAAGTTGAGCGCTACCAATAGAAACATGCAGTAATCAGGTCTTAAGATCAAATCCTGGCAAAGCCAACTCCAGTTTCCATCAGGAAGGGGTGAGTAAACTGAGTGCCATTAAGGCCCACCTTATGAGTCAGGAGTTAAAACCGATTCGCCCCGGTAAGAATAACGAGCAACCATATTTGTATTACAAGTTGTGCATGTACACCACACTCCCATTTTTGTTCCTCTTTCCATTTTACTAGGAAAAAAGTGTGTGATTTGCACAGCTTAAAAGGTCTGGAATGAGGGGTGACCGGCGGAAATCATTATGGAAACCCACCTCTCTTGTTACTAAACATTCCTCCAGTAATGTACAAAGAAATGTCGGAGCACGGAGCTGTGCCACAATTGGCAGAGCCGCACTCCGTCATTTTCAAAATCAATCAATCAATCAATCACGGCATTTGTATAGCGCGCTACTCACCCGGAAGGGTCTCAAGGCGCTGGGGGAGAGGGGGACGTTACTGCTCGAACAGCCAGGTCTTGAGCTGCTTCCTGAAGGAGAGATGGTCTTGGGTCAGTCGAAGGTGGATGGGGAGGGAGTTCCAGGTCTTGGCTGCCAGGTAGGAGAAGGATCTTCCTCCAGCGGTGGCTCTGCGGGATGTGCCGTATTTACAACAATATGGCACACCCCTGTGTTTTCCCTAGCGCCAGCGCTAAAATTAGCTGCCTAGTGCCAATGCACGCACCCTTGCACCGTGGTGCAAGGGTGCCTGTTTTGCAGGGAATTATTGTTTATGTGCAGGAAGGTATCCCTTCCTGCACATAAACATTAAATAATGACAATTTGTTACCTCTGTGTGTGCTGCAGAATGCAGCACACATAAGAAGTAGTAAATGGTCATTATTTAACCCCTTCCGCGCTCATGACGAGCTCAGCTCGTCATGAGTGACGACGCTCGTACGCTCATGACGAGCTGAGCTCGTCATGTAATGCGTTTTTAAAAAAAACGCAGCGCGCAGCGGGAAAACCGCTAGCGCGCATGCGGTTAATGATGGTTTATGTTCAGGAAGGGACACCTTCCTGTACATAAAAAAGCATTCATAGCATTTTGCTCTTTCTATGTGTGCTGCAGAATGCAGCACACATAGGTAAAGCAAAAATGAGAAAAAATAAAAGTATTTCTCTTCGTTTCGCCATTCTAACGCCTGCTCTTGCATGGTGTTAGTTCTTGGCGCTGCCCCAGATTGACAGATCCTTGTAAATCTGGGGAAGCTTCCTTTCACGGAGATACAGCACTCAGAAATTGCAATTATTATTATTGTCTGTCAGAAACCCCAACAAAAGATCCACAACGTGTGTTACTGTGTCTTTAATACAGCTAGAGGCCACCTTTTTATTAGTAAAAAGGCATTGCTAGTGAAGGCCAGAGTAAACGTGGCCGTTACGTCAGTTGAACGCTTCTGAGCTCAATTCTACCTAAGCTTTTTCTGCTCACACCACTGCTGTCGTGGTTCTTTTAGCCGTCCCGAACCCCCCTCCTCCACACCCAAGCAAAATCAGCTAGTTATCCTAAACTGTCCCCTGATTGGATCATAGAGACGCATTTACATTGGTCATTAAGCCGGAATCGTGGAGCTCATTTAATTTGTGGCCTTAACCAGATTATCCCGGGATCCCTTGGGGAAGGAGTCCAGTGCATCTGACTACTGTGCCAGCTGCTTCCCTGCGCCATATTTGCGTTGAAACCCCCACCCTCCATAGTCGTGCCCGCTTTAATTCTTTCAGTAACCACTAAAGACAAGCCTGGCCCGTGCAATTCCAACTCACATGTGGGTAAATCAGTAATCCTGAGCAAGACAATTGTTTAGAAACCTGACAAGACGGATTTTAGCTGTCATAATCGTAAACGGTGTACACCTCGTCACCGCTGCCGTATTCCCCAATTAAAGATTAGTGTATATGGTTCTGCATTTTCTACCTGTGTGATATTACATTTCAGCTCGATTTACTGAGCATTCAAACATAAGAATTAAAGCTAGGTGAGCAGAATTTGAAATCCCAAAACCTGGTCATTTCACAAAAATAAAAGAAGGACTACAATTGTATTTCAACCGAGCGTAGAGAATGACAGCGCTCCTCAACAGAGAATTACAGAAGAGGCAGTAAGAACATAAATAAAATGCATTTACAAGTAGCATGCCTGTTACTTAAATTGCTTTCTTATAACTGCTGCTAACTATCCCTGCTTTGGAAAACGGAAGGCACCTCCCACCCTTTTCAGTCGAACCTCTATAACAAGCATTTACAATGCAATAGTCTCGGCATTATTAAAGGTAGAGCGATTGGCATTGCTCATGACATTTAAAAAAAATATATTTTAAATCATAAATAAATGGCATTGTCATTTACATTGCCAATAGCTTAATCGTTAAATAAATGGCATTGTCATTTACAATGCCAATAGCTTAATAGCTCGCAAATGCATAACCTATTGCATTTACACCCACACATAGCCACACATACAGAGCCACCCACACAGACCACGGACACCCACACAGAGCCACAGACGCACACACAGAGCCACACACACAGAGCCACACACACACAGAGCCACACACACACACACACACACAGCCACACACACACACACACAGAGCCACACACATACACCCAGAGCCACACACACACACAGAGCCACACACACACACACACACACACAGAGCCACAGAGGCACACACAGAGCCACACTCGCACACAGAGCCCCACAAACACACACAGAGCCACACACACACACACCCAGAGCCACACACACACCCAGAGCCACATACACACACAGGAGAGCAAGCACAGCGAGGGGGCAGGGAAGCAAGCACAGCAATGGGGCAGGGAAGCAAGCACAGCCAGGGGGCAGGGGAGCAAGCACAGCCAGGGGGCAGGGAAGCAAGCACAGCCAGGGGGCAGGGGAGCAAGCACAGCCAGGGGGCAGGGGAGCAAGCACAGCCAGGGGGCAGGGGAGCAAGCACAGCCAGGGGGCAGGGGAGCAAGCACCGCCAGGGGGCAGGGGAGCAAGCACAGCCAGGGGACCTTGCTTGCTGCAAATGAATGCCATGAAAAAAGTTTTTCTGAAAAATGTTGCGGCAGCAGGAAGTTTATGCAAAATAACACACTTTCAGTTCTTTTGAAGTGTAAGACACAGCGGAAGCAAAATTACATAAGTGCCCGTGCTCATAGGTAAACACTTTGATCACATTAAAGTATTTCTGATAATTGACGCGGCCGTGCTCTCTGCTCTGCCTGACATTACAGAACCAAGATAGGATGTGGCTTAATGGACAGTTTTCTGGCTCTGGACCTTGGGCGTAGGCTGAACATCCTGTGATTCTGGGCAAATCACTTACTCCCCTCTTGCTTGCTACAAATGAATGTGTCATGAAAAAAGTTGTGCTGATAAATGCCGCGGCCGCAGGATGTTTTTGCAAAATGACACACTTTCAGATCTTTTGAAGTGTGTGAGAAGTTGGCCTGATGTATGATGTTCACTATTCTAGTGAGCACCTTGTATCAGTCCAGACAATCCTTATGGTGAGTGGTTGTAAGTCAACCTTATAGACAAGCTATCCTAGGGGTAGCATGGACCAAAGCAGTCTTAGGCTTAACTCAAGAGGGCATGTGAAGCCAGCTGTTTTTCCATATGCAATCCTTTTAATACCAAATGAAAGGACACCACACAAGTTATATATTATAAAAATATAGGTATTTATTACTAGAATAATCCTCTGTACTCTTTATGAGGACAGAGGCACAAGCGTTTAAACAAAAGCACAGTTAAACATACAAAAGTTGCACAATTATGGATAAGCCTGGTGGCCACTTAAACCATATATTAAAATAGTGGTATAAGAACCACGTCACGAACAATGGTAAGGCCTAGGGCCTTGAGAATCGCTGGGGCTACACTGGACTAACTGAGGTTAGGACGGGAGAGGCCCACAGGATGCAGGTGCAGTGTCTAAAGCACACGCGTGCACCAATGCAAAGTCAATGGTGCGTAAAAGTTATAAAGTTGCAGATTTAGAAGTCTTCCGACTGTACTAGAACTTAACCACTTTAAACTAGGACACTAGAGGTGTGAACCACTACAGGAGCACCGGAGTACTCTCGTTACCTCACCCACAGGAAGCGGGTGCATAGGTGTCAAAGTGTGTTGGGTTTTGTCGTGGAGTTCTATGGAGCCTGGAGATGAAGATGCTGCAGGCGGCCAGGAGAGAAGAGTCCGGTTGGATCCAAGGGTGGATCGAAGATGTAGAGTACCTGAAAGCAGAGGGGACAGAGTCTGGGTCACTAGCCAGTGACCAGGATGGAACCAGAAAGGAACCAGGCGATGTCGGGCGCAATCAGGTGGTTGTCGAGAAGCTTGTCTCCGCTGCCACATGGACCCAGGGGCATCGACGATGACCAGGAGTTGAACACAAGTTGTACCACGAAGGCTCTCGCTGTCGGCGGTGTCGGCTTCCGGATTGGAGTCAACAGGCCTTGGCAAATGCAACCCACGCAGGAATCGAAGATGGCTTCTGGTGCAGATCAGCAAGATATGATGGGCTGCTGCTTTTCAGGGGAGCAAGGGCCAGTCTGGAGCAACCAGACCAGCGGTGTAAATTCAAAGGTTCGTCGTCACAGAGGCCACTAGTCAACGGGCAAGTGACCGGACAGACGCGTGGAGCAGGAAAATGCAAAAGGGCCCCACGCAGCACTCGGTGAGTGTAGAGAGGTGATCTTCGGTGCAAAAGCTGCTCGGGGCTGGGGCTTCTCAGTCCCCAATGCACAGCTTCGAGGGTGCCTGGGGTGCTGCACGGGAAGCACTTCGCTGGCTTTCCAAGATGGCCGGTCCCACGTCTCACGTCACCTCCACGCGTCTCAGCTTTGCTGTGGCTGTGGATCGGGCTGTTGGATGTCTGGGAATCCGGTTCTTGTCGATCTCTGTCGCTCGAGCTCCAGCGGATGCTGCAACAAAGCAAACCGTTGGGCGCTTGATGGTGCCTGCTTGCACAGGGTGGTCACTCCTTGACCGCAAGGGAGATTCTTCAGTCTTCCACGTCGAGTGGGATGTCGAAGGGTCCAGAGTTTCGTTTCAAAGTTTTAGTCAGGATTATCTAAAGTCTATGGACACAGCTCCTACCTTTATTCCAAATCAAGGGGCTGGATTATCTGCTAGGTCCCTCCTATGGGTGGAAACCAGGAAGGGGGTGGTTACACCCCTTTCCCTTTGTCCAGTTTCGCGCCAGAGCTGGGGCTGGAGTGCCCCAGGACTGGTTTGAACTGGGCTATGCATGGGACACCTTGTGTGCCCCAGGCAGTGTCTAGTTTCACTCGCCCTGCCTGCCTCATTCCACTATCTCCTGTCTGGGGTGGTGTAACACCTCCCTTTGACAGGAAACCTTTTGTCCAGGCCTCCCCTGCTGGAGTTTCGGTCAGCAGCAGGAGGCCAGACTCGTGTCTGTGGCAGCAGCATCCATTTTGTGATGCTGAGGCTCTGGTTAGTTTTAACCGCGTTTAAGTAAAGTAACATGTCTTCTCCCTCTAGAAGGGTGGAATGCAACCCCCATCGCCAGAACTGGCGAGGGGGTAGTATTCCAAAGTGTATGACACCTTACTTGACATGTTTTGATAAAACCAAACCAAAGTTAGCAATAACCGCGAGGATTATAATGCACTTAAGAGTATATGGTATGGCAATACCCTGGAACAGCTATAAGGACATGGTTCCGAAAGCTGCAGACAGGCTCAGCTCATGCTAGAGCACCATCTCACATAAAACCAAGCACTCTGCCTCCAGGATTGTTAAGGCCTGCCATAGGAGTGACTTATAGGTGCATATGTGTCCAGATATAGGTTTAGACATAGGTATACTATATCTAAGCAAGGGGTGATTACACAACCTTGCCCCAGCTGAGTGATCAGCGAGTTGTGTCAGTTTGGATGGCCAGCCAGGGGTGGCAAAAGATATGCTGCAGCCCCTGGTAGGCCTTGGGTGCACCTATGCCCTGGGTACCTATAGTACACTGTACAGGGGCTGATAAGGTGACTCAATATCCAATTAGTTATGTACCTAGGGTACATGGAGTCCATTTTACAGAGAGAGCATATAGCCTGGGGACCTGATTAGCAGGGTCCCAGGCCAACTAAGTCGAAAACCAGCTAAACACAAGGCAAAAAATCTGGGGTAACCATAGTCAGATATCCATCCTCCTACATAACCCCCCCCCCCAAACGAAAGGAGATAAGGCTATCCTTGACCAGGTAAGCCTATATTGCCTGAGTGGCCATATAAGGAGGAACCTGCACTGGCATGGTTACCCCCTATCTCATGGTCCACTAAGCAATCCCTCACCCTAGGGGTATCAGAGGGTCTCCACCAGAGGGAATTACTACCTGTAGTGTGTTTTGGCAAAGTAAAAGGCTGGTGTTGAGAGGGAGTACTGAAGTGAGGCTCCACGAATGTAGGGCTCAACTTCCTCCAATCACTATCCACCATGGGTGCCTTTCTTTCCTTGACTGAGTTACACTGTGCTCTCAGGGTCAACCTCTGGCTGCCTACAGCTGGAGGCTGGGTCCCTTTTGTTGGCTTACTGGAGGGACAGGTCAGGTTTGGGGCCTTTGGGTCCCAGGTTTGGCAGCGCCCAACAGTGTCCATCTAGGGGAGGTTCCTAACTAGGTGTAAGGGAGATCCCTCAGGAGTTTTTAAAGGTTTCACCTTGCTAGGGCTGCTAGCTTTGGTGCCCCTAATCTGCGGATGGGGGTGTTTTATTGGACAGGGGGCCTTTGGGGTCTACTGACCTCCTTGACCTCTGCAGCCCTGGGCTGACTGAGGCAGGGTAGAGAGGGGCAGGTTACCTGCTGCAGACTGGGTCCCACCTTGGAAGGATCCACTGACATCAGGGGCTCTGCCAGGCTAGGCCTGACTACCTCTGGGGCAGTTTCTTCACAAGGGGTAAGATCAGTTCCCTGAGGAGGCTGATCCTTTCCTAAAGTCTGGTGGGAGGGAGATTTCTCTTCCTCCTCAGTGCTCTCTGTTTGTGTGGAGTGATCCATAGTTTCAGGCTTCACAACACATGAATCTGTTTGAGTTTGGGATGTGGCCATCACAGCCCCACCAACCTTTTCAGGAAGGGACTCAGTTTGGGTATGGGCTGTTACCATCACAGCCCTGCTAACCTGTTCCGGGAAGGAATCTGCTTGAGATTGGGCTGAGACTGGCACAGCCCTCCTAACCTGTTCAGGGAGGACATCTTGGATTGGGGCTGTGGCCATCACAGCCCCACTAACCTTTCCATGGAGACCTACCATTTTGGAATGTGTTACTTGCTCTACCTCAGCCCAGGCTGAGATCTCTAAATCATTTCCCAGTAGACAATCTAAAGGCAAGTTTGTAGACACTGCCACTCTCTTTGGGCCAGTGACACCTCCCCAGCTGAGATGTACTACTGCAATGGGATGATTGGTCTGCACTCCATCAATATTAGTCACCTGGTATGTGGCTCCAGGGAAAAGTTGCCTTGAGGGGACTAGACTCTCAGTTACCATAGTGATGCTAGCCCCTGTGTCTCTATAGGCCTCAACTTTCTGACCATTGATGAGGGGCTCCTGTCTGTACTTGCTCAAAGTGTTTGGGCAAGCAGTGAAGTTGGCAAACCCCATGCCATTTTCACAGACAAGAGTAGCTGTAGTAGGGGACCTGGTTAGGCCAGAGTCCACATGAGTTCCAAAAGTAAACCCAACCAAATTCTTGGGGGTGCTCCCACCACCTGGGGGATTACTACTAACAGTAACAGGAGGTGTTGGAGTATTACTTGGAGGTACATTCTCCTTATTGTTATTCTTTGGGCAACTGCTATCGGTCTTCCAGTGGCCAGGTTGTTTACAGGCATGGCAATAAAGTTTCTTGACAGAGGAGGTGTTTTGGGACCCACCCCCACCATTGGAGTTTTGGGGCCCTGTGGGAAACTTGTCTTTTGATTTATCCCCACCCTTCTCTTGAGTCTTGGAATTATCCTTCTTTTGGTCACCACCCTGATTCTTAGGCCTAATCCTGGTTCTGACCCATTTGTCTGCCCTCTTACCCAATTCTTGTGGAGAGGTCAGATCTGAGTCCACCAGGTGCTGGTGTAAAAGCTGGTTTTGACAATTACTAAGGATCTGCTCCCTCATAATCAAATTATACAATCCTGTATAGTCATGTACTTTGCTGCCAAGTAACCAACCTTCCAGAGCCTTAGTGGCACAATCAACAAAATCAGTTCAGTCCTGAGTCGGAGCTTTTTGGGTATCTCTGAACAACAACCTGTATTGCTCGGTGGTTAGGCCAAACCCATCAATAAGAGCACTCTTCAGGACAGTGTAGTTTTTAGCATCCCCAGGACTAACTGTTAGCAGCTTATCTCTCCCTTTCTCAGAAAAGGAGAGCCACAAGATTGCTGCCCACTGATCTTGGGGAACCTGCTGTACCATGCAGGCCCTCTCCAGAGCAGTCATCCATTTGTGGATGTCATCCCCATCTTTGTAGTAGGGCACAATCTTACTCAAGTTTTTATGTTCATAAGACCTGTCTTTATCCTTAGGGATATTGCTGCCACCAGTGGAATATAATCCACTCAATTTGTGTTCCCTTGCTAAAGCAAAGTTTAGCTTGGGCCAGGGCTACCTCTTCTCTCTCTATCTGGAGTTGGACAGCTGTCATCCTAGCCTTATGCTCTTTTCTCTGAGGGGAAGTCATTCCCCTTTGAGAAGCCCTTGAGACACTAGAAAGGTTAGATTCCCTAGAAGGGGATCTCTCTCTTCTATTGCCAGGGAGTAGTCTACTATTAGGTCTGGAGAGGTGGTTCACCTCTCCATTCCCATGTAAGCTTAGGTTAGCCTGGCTAAGCCTTCTGACCTGGACCTGGCTATCCCCCTGATCATCTGAATCAAGATCCTCATCTACCTCATCTACTTCTACCTCTGGGGTGAGGGTCTCATCATCTAGGGGGGTTACTCCTTCTCCTGTAGCACCTGAGGGGTCTGTAGCAGTCTTCTCTAGATCAGCTGTCTCTAGGACATGTATCAGGATTGGAATGGTAGGGTTGTGACCCCTTTTCAGCCCCCTTGAGGTGCACAAGCCACTCAAGTCTCTGAAGCTGAGTTTTTCATAGCTGGAATGTGCCTTGGGAAGGTCACCTGTCACAGGTAGAGAACTGGACTGTTCACCTGTGCCAGGCATGACTAGTGAGGTGTGGGTGTATGCACCTACCTACACTATGTGTTTACCTACTAGAACCTTGCTAGTGAGTTGTAGTCAGGGTGTGCTAAGCCCTTTGGTCTACAACTACTAAGTTCAGTAGAACTTAAGTATTTTAGTTTTGTTTATATGTACCTATGGTACTTGATGTGATCTTTCATATGATATTGTCAAAGATTACAATTGGTAAAACAACAGCAAGCTCAAATCCCAACCGCTGCACACCAATGTGAGAAGTTGGCCTGATGTATGATGTTCACTATTCTGGTGAGCACCTTGTATCAGTCCAAACAACCCTTATGGTGAGTGGTTGTAAGTCAACCTTATAGACCAGCTATCCTAGGGGTAGAATGGACCTAAGCAGTCTTAGGCTTAACTCAAGAGGGCATGTGAAGCCAGCTGTTTTACCATATGCAATCCTTTTAATACCAAATGAAAGGACACCACACAAGTTATATATTATAAAAATATAGGCATTTATTACTAGAATAATTCTCTGTACTCTTTATGAGGACAGAGGCACAAGCGTTTCAACAAAAGCACAGTTAAACATACAAAAGTTGCACAATTATGGATAGGCCTGGTGGCCACTTAAACCATATATTAAAATAGTGGTATAAGAACCACGTCACGAACAATGGTAAGGCCTAGGGCCTTGAGAATCGCTGGGGCTATACTGGACTAACTGAGGTTAGGACTGGAGCGGCCCACAGGATGCGGGTGCAGTGTCTAAAGCACACGCGTGCACCAATGCAAAGTCAATGGTGCGTAAAAGTTACAAAGTTGCAGATTTAGAAGTCTGCCGACTGGACTAGAACTTAAACACTTTAAACTAGGACACTAGAGGTGTGAACCACTACAGGAGCACCGGAGTACTCTCGTTACCTCACCCACAGGAAGCGGGTGCATAGGTGTCAAAGTGTGTCGGGTTTTGTCGTGGAGTTCTATGGAGCCTGGAGATGAAGATGCTGCAGGC
The DNA here is from genome assembly GCF_964261635.1 of Lissotriton helveticus. Lineage (NCBI taxonomy): Eukaryota > Metazoa > Chordata > Amphibia > Caudata > Salamandridae > Lissotriton > Lissotriton helveticus. The sequence continues at coordinate 1,398,526,654 of NC_136067.1, forward strand.
GGCCAGGAGAGAAGAGTCCGGTTGGATCCAAGGGTGGATCAAAGATGTAGAGTACCTGAAAGCAGAGGGGACAGAGTCTGGGTCACTAGCCAGTGACCAGGATGGAACCAGGAAGGAACCAGGCGATGTCGGGCGCAATCAGGTGGTTGTCGAGAAGCTTGTCTCCGCTGCCACGCGGACCCAGGGGTATTGACGATGACCAGGAGTTGAACACGGGCTGTCCCACGAAGGCTCTCAATGTCGGCTTCCGGATTGGAGTCAACAGGCCTTGGCAAATGCAACCCACGCAGGAATCGAAGATGGCTTCTGGTGCAGATCAGCAAGATCTGATGGGCTGCTCCTTTTCAGGGGAGCAAGGGCCAGTCTGGAGCAACCAGACCAGCTGTGTAAATTCAAAGGTTCGTCGTCACAGAGGCCACCAGCCAACGGGCAAGTGACCGGACAGATGCGTCGAGCAGGAAAATGCAAAAGGGCCCCACGCAGCACTCGGTGAGTGTGGAGAGGTGATCTTCGGTGCTAAAGCTGCTCGGCGCTGGGGCTTCTCAGTCCCCAATGCACAGCTTCGAGGGTGCCTGGGGTGCTGCACAGGAAGCACTTCGCTGGCTTTCCAAGATGGCCGGTCCCACGTCTCACGTCGCCTCCACGGGTCTCAGCTTTGCTGTGGCCGTGGATCGGGCTGTTGGATGTCTGGGAATCCGGTTCTTGTCGATATCTGTCGCTCGAGCTCCGGCGGGGGGCTGCAACAAAGCAAACCGTTGGGCACTTGATGGTGCCTGCTTGCACAGGGTGGTCACTCCTTGACCACAAGGGAGATTCTTCAGTCTTCCACGTCGAGTGGGATGTCGAAGGGTCCAGAGTTTCGTTTCAAAGTTTCAGTCAGGATTATCTAAAGTCTATGGACACAGCTCCTACCTTTATTCCAAATCAAGGGGCTGGATTACCTGGTAGGTCCCTCCTAGGGTGGGACCCAGGAAGGGGGTGGTTACACCCCTTACCCTTTGTCCAGTTTCGTGCCAGAGCTGGGACTGGAGTGCCCCAGGACCGGTTTGAACTGGGCTATGCATGGGACACCTTGTGTGTCCCAGGCAGTGTCTAGTTTCTCTCGGCCTGCCTGCCTCAATCCACTATCTCCTGTCTGGGGTGGTGTAACACCTCCCTGTGACAGGAAACTTTTTGTCCAGGCCTTCCCTGCCCGAGTTTTGGTCAGCAGCAGGAGGCCAGACTCGTGTCTGTGGCAGCAGCATCCATTTTGTGATGCTGAGGCTCTGGTTAGTTTTAACCGCGTTTAAGTAAAGTAACATGTCTTCTCCCTCTAGAAGGGTGGAATGCTACCCCCGTCGCCAGAACTGGCGAGGGGCTAGTATTCCAAAGTGTATGACACCTTACACGACATGTTTTGATAAAGCCAAACCAAAGTTAGCAATAACCGTGAGGATTATAATGCACTTAAGAGTATATGGTATGGCAATACCCTGGAACAGCTATAAGGGCTTGGTTCCGAAAGCTGCAGACAGGCTCAGCTCATGGTAGTGCACCATCTCACATAAAACCAAGCACTCTGCTTCCAGGATTGTTAAGGCCTGCCATAGGAGTGACTTATAGGTGCATATGTGTCCAGCTATAGGTTTAGACATAGGTATACTATATCTAAGCAAGGGGTGATTACACAACCTTGCCCCAGCTGAGTGATCAGCCAGTTGTGTCAGTTTGGATGGCCAGCCAGGGGTGACAAAAGATATGCTGCAGCCCCTGGTAGGCCTTGGGTGAACCTATGCCCTGGGTACCTATAGTACACTGTACAGGGGCTGATAAGGTGACTCAATATCCAATTAGTTATGTACCTAGGGTACATGGAGTCCATTTTACAGAGAGAGCAGATAGCCTGGGGCCCTGATTAGCAGGGTCCCAGGCCAACTAAGTTGAAAACCAGCTAAACACAAGGCAAAAAATCTGGGGTAACCATAGTCAGATATCCATCCTCCTACAAAGTGTAAGGAAGGGCGGAAACTAAATTACATCAGGGCCCGTGCTCATAGGTAAACACTTTGATCACATTTAAATATTTCTGATAATTGACGCGGCCATGCTCTCTGCTCTGCCTCGCATTACAGAACCTAGATAGGATGTGGCTTAAAGGCCAGATTTGCCGGCTCCGGACCTTGGGCGTAGGCTGAATACACTGTGATTCCGGCCAAATTACTTCCCCTTGCTTGCTACAAATGAATGTGTCATGAAGAAGCATTGCTGATAAATTCCGCGGCCGCAGGATGTTTTTGCAAAATAACACACGTTCAGATCTTTTGAAGTGTAAGACACGGCGGAATCAAAATTACATAAATTCCCGTGCTCATAGGTAAACTTTGTGATCACATAAAAGTCTTTCTGATACTTGACGAGGCCGTAGGATGTTTAAGCAAAATATCTTAATTTCAGCTAGTACACTGCCTCCGACCACCTACAGCGGTCTAGTGCGTGGGCGCGCGCCTCTTAAACAGGAGCTGGTAGCTTAGCAGCCTCCTGCATGCAGCCCACTGCAAATACCAGCAGCAGAGTTCACCACAGGTTCAGCCCACCGTTGAAACCATGACCCTATCGTGTCCCGGTTCTGTGCGTGGGAAGCTCATCCAGCCAAAGGTGTTTTTCGCTGCACTAAGGCGAGACGAAGGAGAGCTGCGGGCGGAGGGAAGGGGGGGGGCGAGAGCGGGACAGAGGAGTGCTGCGGGCGGAGGGAACGAGGGCGAGAGCGGGACGAAGGAGAGCTGCGGGCGGAGGGAAGGGGGGCGAGAGCGGGACGAAGGAGAGCTGCGGGCGGAGGGAAGTGGGGGCGAGAGCGGGACGGATGAGTGCTGCGGGCAGAGGGAAGGGTGGGACGCCAGAGGAGCCGAGCAGCTCCGGAAACCACCACCATGTTTCTCCGAGGCAAAGCAGAAATGCCTCGGAGAAAGCACTGGTCATTTTCGCATTCGGGGGCGTGTTTTTAGGTTTGAGTGACGGATGATGTCACAGGTAGATAGAACGCAAAAAACACGCCCCCGAATCCGAAAAAGACGGGGCTTCAACCGAGTGACACCCCTCTCCTCCATTGGCTGGCCTCTGTTTAGGAAGCCAGCCAATGGAGAAGAGGGGCGGGTTCAAGCCCCCTAACTAAAAAAAATAAAATCTTCGGACTCCGCCCACTCCTACGCAGTGCGACGGTCCTCGACCTAAAAATCGGGACATGACCTAAATGTCCCGAAATCTGCCGGGACAGCTGCTGAAAAACCGGGACGCCTGATCACCCTAATTAGACCTCTTCACACTGATTTGGCCTATGTATGTTTCCTCAGTATTATCAGACCCCATTGTCTGTGTCAGTATCAGTCCTTCTGTAAGGCTTTGTCACAAGAGGCAGAACAACTACGGTTTCTTTAAATATTATGCGGTACCAAGGCAGGCGTAACCTGAGTAGATGAAAGAGACGTTGTTGCCTTCCATAGTATAGGCATGGATCTGATGTTGAGAAGGCATTCCCTCAGTTTTGTCTAAAATACTTCCAGACGCTGCTGTCCCAGTATGTGACATATGAACGAGTTAGTATTTTTTTATGTTCAGTCACATATGTGCATTATTTTGTCTAATTCTAGGCATAGTTGTAAACGGCATGTGAATTTAAATATTGAGGTAGAAATAGTAACTAATGCGTGGACAAGGTCAAAACAGGAGTAAAAAGTGTCGAGCACAACTTTTTCCTTCTATTTTGCCCCATTTCCTCAGGCTAGTGATGAGGCTGTCTGTATTTATCGTTTTATCCAGAAATTGGAGAATTAACAGTGCCTCTAAAACTGTAAATAAGCAGTTTGGTCCTAGATGCCTTGTTCTGTTATCAACTTACAGCAATGGCTGCCATCTAAGAGCCTAGTGAGCACTGGCGTCTCTAAGGGGATGGAGGGCAGATGATGCTGTGCACGAGCTCTATTTGCCCTGCCCTCATCCTTGAGCCCCACCACCAAGGTGCCAAGAGGCGACACAGAACAAACATGCACTGCACACTATCCACACATTAATTTGTCCATCTGCATTTTATTGTAAATCAGTGTTCTTTGCATAAAATGTCTAAATCTGACTATCTATGCATATGTAAATATATATATATTTTTATAACCAACTTTATTTTGTTTAAACAGCAAGCACTATCCAGTGTTAAACTCAAGGAGAGCTGAGCATTCGAAGTCTCAACAGTACATGATATGTTTTTGGCGGAAGTCAGTCGCTTCATAATGACAATCCATTATAAGACCGCCACTTCCCTCACACTGTCGTGTTTATGAGGACACCCAAGTGCTTCATAGATTGGCTGTTCTTGTTGCACACACCAATCAACTCCTCTGCGCCACGGCTTGATCGAGAGGGGCGTAGGTTGCCTCCATAGGCGGGCAATGGCCTTCTTGGCCATCGGGCATGCCACCCCTATAAAGATCCTTTTAGGATGTCGACCTCCTAGCACCTCCACAAGCCCCAACAATGCACTCCAGGGGCCCAATTCAATTGAGCGCCCTAGAACTGCTGAAATCTCCCAGTTTACCCCATCTCAAATGGAACGCAGCACCAGGCAGACCCATGCTACATGAAAGAAGTCAGCGACAGGGAGTGCGCAGTGCATGCAGGCAGCCCTAGGCAGTAGATAAGAACAGCTGTATGTGAAGTGGGGATAGGTAAGTCATTTGTTGGTAATTCACCTGGACCGTATGCAGGCGTCAGAAGATCACCTGTACCCTAGGGGCTAGGCATGCCTCTTTCCAGTCATCCTCATCCAGTTCGCCCACCCAGGTCACTCATCTCTGCTGAAGGGAATCAAACCCATCAGGGGCATGGATAATCAGAACCCCCTAGGTATGTAATTCCTATGTGGTCTCATTGGGTGAAGCCCTCAAGGGTGGAAACTGTTGAATCCACACCCCCTGCCACAGAGGGGGCAATCCCATCAGGCAGCTGTCTCACCAGATCAGACGCAAGACCGCTCTCCAGTGAAGCACCGCCCTTCCCAGTGGCGTTATGAAACTTGAAGGCCCCCCCCTGCAAAATACATGCAGGGGGGCCCCATGCTCTGGATTCAGTCTGAAGCTCTCAGGCCTGGGGCCTGCCTGCACTGGAGGGGACCCGTGACGCTCGCTGGCCCCCTGCACTGCTGGGGCTTTTTTTAATCCACTGGCCCTCCTAAGGACTTGATGAAGTCGTTTGGGGCTGTCAGGCTCTGTAAAGTAGGCCAATGAGTCCCTCAAAGCCCACCAAGTGGAGTTCCAAGTGGTAGGCAGGCTCATCCCAGCCTCCAGTAAACCAATCATTGATAGGCACCAGCTGTGCCGCCAGGTAGTACACATATATGTCAGGCACCCCAAGACCTCGGTCAAAGGGCGATTTACACGCCGAGTTGAATACCACTCTGTGGCGCTTACCGACATATATATATATATATATATATATTTTATTTATTTTTTTACAGCAAATCCATCAAATAGAAGCACTCAACTGGTTCCCAATAAACGATTTTATCCAGTTGAAATGTTTTAACAACAATATGTCTTTCTTAATGCCCTTAGCGTGGATTCACTTGAAGCACTCGTTTTTGTAGGACACCCCCGCTCCCATTGGTTAGAATGCTGTCCACTACAAATCAAACAAAGCTAGTGGACCAATGGGATCAGACGAAGCCCTTGTGGACTCGCACTAAATAAGGAGAGGGGCACACAGCCCCCCTCCCTGGGCTGATTTGACCCTGGAGACCTCATCCTTCAGGGCCTTGGCAATAAACGGTGGCCTTTCAGTTAAATTGGGAGGAGGCAATGCAGCCCTCCCTCCCGGGATTTTGGCCCTGGGACCTAATCCCTTGGGGCCCAGCTGTATTTTAAAAGGAGAGAGGGGGATGCAGCCCCCCTCCCTGTGCCGATTTTGACCTGCAGACCCCATCGCCCAGGGCCCGGACACTTATTAAGGACGGAGGGGGGCTCCATGGCTCCCCCTATTAGAGCCATTAATTACCCTGTTGACCCCAGGGTCAGCTCCAGCTATGTCCCGGGGTGCCCAACCCCAGGACATGAGGGTTTCCCTGCCCCTACTGGCACAAGCTGAGAAATCTGTGTGTGCTCTCGCTTGGTGGGAGCAATTTCATATCTTCCGCCAAGCGAAAGATAACACGAAGCCCGCTTCCAGCTGGCAGAAGCTTTAAACATGTTTGGGAAACAGATCTGAATATTGCTACTGCCTGCAGGCAGCAGTATTTTTAGCTGCTCCCTGCGGGCAGGAGTAATGCACCAGGGCTCCCTGGGTCTGAAATCCACCTTGGATGGGGGACGCTTCCCCCCTCCCAATTTAACTAAAACCCTTTATTGGCCAGGCCCTGAAAGATGGGGTCCCCAGGGCCTAAATCGGACCAGGGAGTTGGGCTGCGTACTCCCCTCCCTATTTTAAAAGATAGAGGGCCCTGGGGATAGGATTCCGGGGCCAGAAATCAGCACAGGCAGTAGGGTTGTCTACCCCTCCACATTTACAATATGGCTGGGCACCAGTAGATGGGGTCCCAGGGCCAAAATCCATCCAGGGAGGGGAGCTGCATGCCCCCTCCCCCATAAATCCAGCAGTCGGCCCTAGGGATGTGGTCCTTGAGGCCAAAAAAGGCCAGCGGGAGGGCCACATAACCCTTTCCCCTAAAGCAATGTGGCCAGATCAAAGGAATGGGGTCCCCATGGCAAAAATCGTGCCAGGTAGAGGGGCTGCGTGCCCCCCTCCTGGGTTGGCTGCCTTTGAGAGATTGACAAAAGGGCCTGACTACAGGCCAGGCCCTGTGGCCAACCTCCCACCGCACATGGCAGTTGGATTAACATATGGTAAATAAACATTCATTTACGTAAAAAAAAAAAAAACACTGAAAAAAACAAAGGTTACAGGGTCGTTATAGTTAGGACACACTGTTAAAAAACATAGAAATTCGCATAAAAAAACACCAAGGTTACTGGGATGTTATAATTAGGGAATAGAATTAAAAAAAAACTTAGAAATTCACTACAAAAGACAAATGTTACAGGGATGTTATAGTTAGGTTCAGATTTTACACACGCAAAGCCATAGAAATTCAGCAGTTATAGTTATACGGATCTCAAGAAACTATAACGTGTGCCCTAAGGTAACAATAACTCGCTCCCTCACCATGCACTGATAATTACCCCACATGTTACATCAGTCATGACATCTTCTATGACATCATCAATAATATCACTGCAACATTTGCAATAAAATTATTGTCGAGAAAACTATGCATGTTACAGTTACCTTAGGGCAAGAGTTACAATTTCTTGAGATAAGTATAACTATAACTGCTTAACTGCTGAATTTCTATGGTTATGTGTGTGACAAATTTGAACCTGACTGTAACGTCCCTGTAACTTTTTTTGTGTGTGAATTTTATATATATATAGGCTGGAGACTTGTCTTTTGCACTATGGTGACTGATTGATTTTTACTGCAATAAATCTCACTGCAACAAATATGCTTTGGTCCCTACCTGTCTTCTTCGTCGCGAATTCGGCGGATCAGAAGTGTGGTTTCTACATATATATATACATATATATATATGCAGATATATATATAGATAAATAGATAGATAGATAGATAGATAGATTTAGATATGTAAATATACACAGTTAAATATTTTAAGCAAACATGTCTTTTAAGCAAACAGCTGGATTGACGGACAGACGGGCGGGCAGTAGCTAGATAGATATATAGATAGATAGATAGATGAAACTTCTAGAGCAGTGATCTTCAAACTTTTTAATGCCACTGTCACCCCCCCCCCCTGTGGAAAAAACAAATAATCGCCCCCTTCAGAATGTTTCACAATTAATCTATTAAATTGTATTTATTAAAAGTATCCACAGTGTGTGACTGGGCTTTTTAAGAGAGTACCTTCCCTTTTGACACACACTCACAGCTAGGATATAAATGACAAAAGATGTTAGTGATGGCCCATTACAGAGCATAGTCCCTCTTTTGGCCAGAGCCTGGAGCCCCCCCGCGCCCCTCCCCACCTACCCGGTTTCACCTGAGGCCCCCCCCGGGGGGAAGGGGTGTACCTTAGTTTGAAGACTCCTGTTCTAGATTGTATTGTATTGTAATTGCATTTATATAGCGCATACTACCCCTGACGAGGCTTCAAAGCGCTATTTCGGCGAGTAGCTCGCTACTCCGGACCCATAGAGGATTAGTGTTGAATTAGTATAGTGAAACATGCAAGTACATTTTAAGTGGTGGATAGGTTAGTCAGTTATTTGGATTCGGAAGGATAGCAGAAGGATAGAAGAGAAAAAAAGGTTTGTATTTATTTAGTGCTTGTTACCCATGATGAGGTGTTGAAGCACGCGACTCCGGAAACCCATGAAGGATTAGTGGTGAATTAGTATGGTGAAATATGAAAGTAATTTGAGTGGTGGATATTAGTCAGTTATTTGGAGTGAGAAGAATAGCGGAGGGATAGAAGACGAAGAAAGGTTTGCATTCATATAGCACCTGTTAACCCTGATGGGTGTTGAAGCGCTTTTCTGACGAGTAGAACGCTACTCCGGAACCCATAAAGGATTAATGTTGAAAATTAATATAGTGAAATATGAAGTAATTTGAGTGGTGGATATGTTATTCAGTTATTTGGATAGAGAGGGGTAGGTGGCGGGATAGAAGAGGGAAAGAGGTTTGTATTTATATAGTGCTTGCTACCCCTGATGGGGTTTTGAAGCGCTTTTTTGGCGAGTAGCATGCTACTCTGGAACCCATAAGGATTGGTGTCGAATTAGTATGGTGAAACATGAAAGTAATTTGAGTGGTGGATATGTTAGTCAGTTATTTGGATTGAAAAGGGTTGGGGAGGGGTAGAAAAGGGAAAAAGGTTTGCATTTATGGGGTTTTAAAATGCTTTATTGGCGAGTAGCACGCTACTCTGGAACCCATAAAGGATTAGTGGTGAATTAGTGTAGTGGAATATGGAATTTAAGAAGTGAGCATGTTAGTCTGTTATTTTGATTGAAAAGGATAGTGGAGGGATAGAAGAGTGAAGGATTTGGATTTCTTTTTTTAGGTCATAGCAGTAGGAGGAGGCTTTTGAATAAGTAAAAAGGGGTTTAGGAGGGGAAGAGTCAGAGGGAAGAGTTTAGAAAGGTTTGTTTTGGGGGATCGGTATAGTAAAAGAGGCTTCAGATGATGCAAGAAGGGGTAGAGTAAGAGAGAGTCTATTTTGGGGATCATAGTAGTGATATGGGGTTTGGGATAAATGAGAGAGTGGATGTAGAAGATATATTGATAGATGTATAGGGTGAGAGATTGGGTAGTGCATTGGAAAGAGTAGTAGAAAGAAGTATGAGATAAGTCAGAAAGATGGGCTAGAATATATAGTAAGAGAAGTATAGGCTGAGAAATAGGGTAGTGCATTGGAAATGCTAAATTAGAAGAAAGTGCTGAATATATAGATCCATAAGTACATTGAAAGCATATAGATGCATAAAGGAGGTAAGTATATGTAGATTAAAGATATTGATAGAGGTACAGGATGAGAAATAAGGTAGTGCATTGGATATGCGTTTTCAGGAGAAAAGTAACAGACACACAGATCCAAGTACATGGAAGGTACATAGATGCTCAATGGAAGCTAGTACATGTAGACCAACGATGATTTTTTCTTAGCAACATAATTATTCTACATGTTTATGCAAAGCAATACACAAAGATAGGTACATATCTATAGTGAAAATAAATGCTTATATACAGAGAGATATGCTGTAAATTTCTGTTTGCATGGGGTGCTTATGTGGGGATGAGCCAATTCTTGAGTAGTTTTCTGAAGATAAGGTGGTTATGGGTAGATTTTATGTTGGGGGATAAAGAGTTGCAAAGTTTGGCTGCTTGAACAGAGAAGGATGTGCCACCAATGATTTTTTTTTGTATCTTGGGATTTTGAGGCGAAATGCCCCTTTAGAGCGGGGTTTCCTTTGTTGAATGTGTTTGATGATTGTATTCTCGATGAAGAGCAGTCCCATTCCATGTATTGCTTTGTGGGCGATACAAAGTAGCTTTAACATGGATCGTCTGGCAACCGGTAACTAATGCAGGGCTTTCAAGGCAAGATGGACAACAGCTGATGAGAAACAGTACAATAGCAGGTAAAAACAAGCATTGGCAAAGCCAAGAGGTCTGCCTGGCTTTGAGATTTGTCAATGGTTGTTTGTCATGGTTTTTGCAAAACTTTACTGCAGGGGAAGCTGCAAGGTGCTCCATAAACTAAATAAAAAACAAACTGTGGCAAAAAGCAAAAACATTGCTTTGGTCTCAAAAAGCGCACATTGCCACTGTAGTCCCTGTCTCTAATGTGAATGTGTTTCCTGTGAAAGGGCAGAATGATGTCTCTCACTGTGAAGTTAGTCAATATGTGAAGTGAGTTGACCCATTGCCCCCTGTTGTATACTGGAGAGGGTGGAAAAAATGTGAACGACACAATACAAGCTAATAAAAAGGGCTAGCTGAAAGTGCATATAAGTATATTGTACATAACATTTTATTAAAATCAAAAGGTATGGGCTATTGTCAGACCTAAAATGAAATCAATCCTGAAACAAAAGGCACCCAGAGTTCATCTCTTAAATCCCATGCATTCTACCAAAGATATTCAAATTCAACCATTTTTCCAATGTCAACCACATAGTGATAGTTGAGACAGTGAAAATAGATGGCAATGGGAGGGTACTTAGAAGGTAAAAAGCACCGGAATTACAACACATAAGTGGTATAACATTATTTATAGGTCTGGCCAAGACTAGTAAGAGATGTACTAAACAGAAAACGTTAAGAAGACAGTGATAGCATAGGCCGAGCTAGGAGTCACACCAGTATGTTTTTTCTAGACTGTTTTAACAGGTTCAGCTTCTGCTCTTGTTCTCTCTTGCAGAGCACTATGTTTGAAAAGGCTTACAGGGCAGCCCATGTCACTTTCTGTCATATTGCGTAAGAGGACCCTATTTATTGAGAGTAATGGAAGTATCTTCAATTCTTGATAAGAAACATCAATTTATTTGGTGAATTTTCTAGTGGACGTAGTCCCTTAATATCTGTATATCTGTTATATTTGTACAGGGCGGTTGTAACCTGGCCAGATTCACCACTAGTGAAGTGCTTTTGGATACCCTGGGGCCTAGTCTTATTTGACTGTTCTGGGGTGAGAGGAGAATAATCCACACAGGACTTCCATTTGTTGAACGTGCCCTATGAATCCATTGAGAATGGGCTGGACAGCTGCCAATGGCCATTTACTCTATGCTGGCTTTGCCGCATCTCAATAGGCTATGTAAAATGGCTAATAGTATCCTCCCCTGATTGGTTGTTATAGAAAGTATTGTGTTTAATCCAAAACCCTCTTGTAGGAGCTCCAAGCTCCAATTGGACACAATGTAAAACGTTTCTCTCAGGACTTTGATTTACTTTGCTTCAGGGTCTGCTTTATTCATATGCACTCATGTGATCTACATCTTAACAGACTGTGCATGTCTAACTGCTTGAATTGGTTTGAAACATTAAAATGCTAAGGAATCTCTTGTTGTGTTTTCTCTTTCTTTACCCTAGGTTCAAAGATCATTGTCAATGAAGATGTCACCGTTTGGGAAAGAGAAGGGCTTAAAAAGCCTCCTCTGCAGTTGAAGCGGGTGCCGACAAGAGGTGCTTTACCATTACTGGTTCGGAAACTGCTGCATGACAGACGGTAGACAGAGGAGATTCAAAAGTGAAAATTCATCATAAAGATGGACCTGAAAAATGGGCACCATAAAAGTGGATTGCATGTAGCTCCCTTTTTAACGTAGGACGAAGTAAGTGAACATTTGTTGGGGGGAACTTTCTGGGTAAAGAAAACGATTGCTGCAAGCAAAGAGTATCCGAAACATCTAGTCAAGGACCAACATGTATTTTTATTTTTTAATGCAATGGTGATCATGTCACGATTTCTTTACTCTATAAAATGTTGTTTTACTTTACCACTCCTTTCATTGTTCCTTAAATCCTCCCTAAGTAGTGGACAGCGTTGTTTGGTAAGTTGTATTCTTCCCACAACAAAGTACAGCTAAAATCCTGTTGAGGCAGGTGCGTTATCCCAGTGCAACCGAGATTGCAAACCAGAGCTTGTATTTGATGCAAGTTGATTACATGCAGAGGACAGGCAGTGCAGCAGGGCCTTAGGGCCTCTTGAGCCCACTCCAGTAAGCCCTTTTTCCAGTGCTCTAGCCTCGGCACTCCTGAAGAGACCAAATGTTTAGCGATTCGCCTTTTTGCAAGGTCAGCACCCAACACCCACATTCATATCCTCATTTTACAGTGCTTCCTCTTTGGACATATAATTAACAGACATGTTTTAATAGATGTAATTATATTGAGGCTTGCTATTCCTTTCAGGGTCGTTATTCCTCATTCCAGAGACCCTCCGTCCCTGAGCACACCTATGTCAGCAGCAAAAAAACAGCCTTGGGAGCACTACATCTGCCGCAAAGGGATAGCCTTCCAGGATAGATCAAGTCCAGCTTGCAGGGATCATATATGTTTTGTGAAGGTAATGACATTGTATTAATTTAAAACAGGCATTTGAGGAGATCTTAACTTGCTCACATGCTTTCTTCTGCTACCTGAAATAAAGGCTGCCAGCTTGGTATTCCAAACTTTGGGAAGGGGGAGCGGACCCAGGAGCTCACTCCGGGTGTCTTATCCCACAAAAAGGCGAGCTCTGACAGTATACAATTTGTGTCTTCTTCAGTCATGAAATAATTATACACTCTGAGATAGGCTATATGGTCCTTTCCTTCAAGAGACATTTTTCAAAGGTAGAATTTGTTTAGGCCATTGGTGGCTTCATACGTGAAAGTTGGAAATTCTTGACCTAAAATGACAGCTTACTCAGAGTTCCTTCCTTAGCTTTGCATCATTTCTTCCAGACTTCAAGCATCTGAACACATTGTTTATAGACTAGCTTCATGATTCACAAAGCTTTTTTTTCGGCACACGTCAGTCTTAGCTAGGAAAAGTCATAATGAACACATGCCCGCGTAACGCGTGATTCACAGAAGTACGGGCCATTGTAATTCGTATGTGTGTATGACGCATGGATCTCCTTAGTTGAGGTCACACATGTAGATCTTTACTCATATTAGAAACATCGAGCTTCCAAGGATATTGTCTGAGGAGTAGCTAGGGAAATTAAATGAAAATTAGTATGTTTCGATCCTCAACCACCATCCTAGTATGAAGTCGAGGAGTACACAACATAAAACCTAATGAGGGCACTCCCTGTCTTGAAATGTGCTATCAAGCACAACTCACTTCTTCATCACTGCACCACCACCACCACCATCAAATTCATTTAGCAGACTTCAGTTTAACTTTATTGCACAAGTTTCTTCTTAATCACATTTCGTTGTAGTTAGTTTCATCTAAAACATTACGCAGTTATTCAAAGTAGTAAAGACTACATTGCACCTAAGATTCGTGTTAAAGTCAACACAGAAACTTTACAAAATCCGTTAACCTTAGTTGAAATTCCATAACTAATTCTAGATCATTTTAAGATGTGTAATAGCATTTTCAGTTATATTTCAAGATATAGGAATCCTTTCCCCATAGTAGGGTTCCATCAGTTTTACCAAGCAATAACTTTCCTCGCAAATAGTACATAAATCTCTTAAAGTTTACTTCACTAATACATATCCCGATTCCGTTTTTCACCTACCAAATAAGATCTTTCAGTATTTATAATTAGCTCAGAAAACGCCAAAATTGTGTTTGCCTAAAAATATCCCTCTCAATATAGGTGGTGAGAGGACCACATACTTTTATATTTTTCGCTACTTTCTCTTTATTGTTAGAAATGACCTATTGTTTGAGTGGTATTTCGCCGGATATTTGCCTTCACCACCCTATCTTTTTTTCTGAACCCGTTTTTTGTTGGCTTTAGGACTCTTCACACTTTACTCCTGTTAACCAAGAACTTGTGCTCTCCCTTACAAATATGGTAAAATTGGTACACCCATAATTAGCACATTTAATGTATTTACAAGTCCCTAGTAAATGGTACTTCTTGTACCCAGGGCATGTAAATTAAATGCTACAAGTGGGTCGGAGCACTCATTGTGCAACCCACTAAAGTAGCACTGTAAAAAATGTCTCAGGCCTGCCACTGCAGCTTTCAGTGCAGTTTTAAACTGACATCTCAACCTGGCAAAATAAACCTTTTGCTAGGCCTATACCTTCCTTTTTAGGGCTCGGGCCTACGTCACCACGAAGTGGGGCGGGGCTTCCGAGCTCTTATGTTAGAAAAAAAAAAAATTCAGAAAGGGGTCCGGGCTGCCACATTCCAGAAAGCGCGTGGTTTTTGCGTGTGATATTTTGCCATGTGCATGGTAATTGGTCCAGGCAAGGCTGTGTTTAAGTAAGGCAGCACGCCATAGGGCTTTGGAATTTTTTCAATGTCCACTTCCTGCATAAAGTGTTCGGACACGCGCAGAAGAATACATAAATCCTCAATTACCAGCTGTCCGAGGTGCCGGTAATTGAAGGCAGATGGTGCTGGGAGCGTGTGCACTGCTGTGTTTTTTTTCCCTTGAGCTCTGTGTGCGCGCCGGCCAGCAATGTAGAGAATCACATGCATCAGATCTTGTTTTTTTAAACAATTGCGATCGTGAAAGTGATCTCTTTCTGTGCTGCTTGTTTAAACAATTGCGATCGCAAAAGTGATGCTTTCTGTGCTGCTTGTTTAAACAATTGCGATTGCGAAAGTGATGCTTTCTGTGCTGCTTGTTTTTCGTATGTAATCTTGTTCTTCTACGAACTCGATGGTAGCGGAGTATCCCATCCTCACCCTCTAGGTCACTTCATTAATTTTCCACGAGTCCGCCGTGTCTGGTGGCGAGTGCAGAGTGGTAGTGCAGAGTGCAGAGTGGTAGTGCAGAGTGGTAGTGCAGAGTGGTAGTGCAGACTGGTAGTGCAGACTGGTAGTGCAGAGTGGTAGTGCAGAGTGGTAGTGCAGAGTGGTAGTGCAGTTTGGTAGTGCAGTTTGGTAGTGCAGAGTGCAGAGTGGTAGTGCAGAGTGGTAGTGCAGAGTGGTAGTGCAGAGCGGTAGTGCAGAGTGGTAGTGCAGAGTGGTAGTGCAGAGCGCAGAGTGGTAGTGCAGATTGGTAGTGCAGAGTGCAGAGTGGTAGTGCAGAGTGCAGAGTGGTAGTGCAGAGTGCAGAGTGGCAGTGCAGAGTGGCAGTGCAGAGTGGCAGTGCAGAGTGGCAGTGCAGAGTGGTAGTGCAGAGTGGTAGTGCAGAGTGGTAGTGCAGAGTGCAGTTTGAGAGTGCAGAGTGCAGAGTGGTAGTGCAGAGTGGTAGTGCAGAGTGGTAGTGCAGAGTGGTAGTGCAGAGTGGTAGTGCAGAGTGCAGAGTGGTAGTGCAGAGTGGTAGTGCAGAGTGGTAGTGCAGAGTGGTAGTGCAGAGTGGTAGTGCAGAGTGCAGAGTGGTAGTGCAGAGTGGCAGTGCAGAGTGGTAGTGCAGAGGGCAGAGTGGTAGTGCAGAGTGGTAGTGCAGAGGGCAGAGTGGTAGTGCAGAGTGGTAGTGCAGAGTGCAGAGTAGTAGTGCAGAGTGCAGAGTGGTAGTGCAGAGTGCAGAGTGGTAGTGCAGAGTGCAGAGTGGTAGTGCAGAGTGCAGAGTGGTAGTGCAGAGTGGTAGTGCAGAGTGGTAGTGCAGAGTGGTAGTGCAGAGTGGTAGTGCAGAGTGCAGAGTGGTAGTGCAGAGTGGCAGTGCAGAGTGGTAGTGCAGAGGGCAGAGTGGTAGTGCAGAGTGGTAGTGCAGAGGGCAGAGTGGTAGTGCAGAGTGGTAGTGAGAGTGCAGAGTGGTAGTTCAGAGTGCAGAGTGGTAGTGCAGAGTGCAGAGTGAGAGTGCAGTTTGAGAGTGCGAGTGGTAGTGCAGAGTGCAGAGTGGTAGTGCAGAGTGCAGAGTGGTAGTACAGAGTGCAGAGTGGTAGTGCAGAGTGGTAGTGCAGAGTGCAGAGTGGTAGTGCAGAGTGCAGAGTGGTAGTGCAGAGTGCAGAGTGGTAGTGCAGAGTGGTAGTGCAGAGTGGTAGTGCAGAGTGGTAGTGCAGAGTGGTAGTGCAGAGTGCAGAGTGGTAGTGCAGAGTGGTAGTGCAGAGTGGTAGTGCAGAGTGGTAGTGCAGAGTGGTAGTGCAGAGTGCAGAGTGGTAGTGCAGAGTGCAGAGTGGTAGTGCAGAGTGCAGAGTGGTAGTGCAGAGTGCAGAGTGGCAGTGCAGAGTGGTAGTGCAGAGTGGTAGTGCAGAGTGCAGAGTGGTAGTGCAGAGTGGTAGTGCAGAGTGGTAGTGCAGAGTGGTGGTGCAGAGTGGTAGTTCAGAGTGGTGGTGCAGAGTGGTGGTGCAGAGTGGTAGTTCAGAGTGGTGGTGCAGAGTGGTGGTGCAGAGTGGTAGTGCAGAGTGGTGGTGCAGAGTGCAGAGGGGTAGTGCAGAGTGGTAGTGCAGAGTGCAGAGTGGTAGTGCAGAGTGCAGAGTGGTAGTGCAGAGTGGTAGTGCAGAGTGGTAGTGCAGAGTGGTAGTGCAGAGTGGTAGTGCAGAGTGGTAGTGCAGAGTGCAGAGTGGTAGTGCAGAGTGGTAGTGCAGAGTGCAGAGTGGTACTGCAGAGTGGTAGTGCAGAATGGTAGTGCAGAGTGCAGAGTGGTAGTGCAGAGTGGTAGTGCAGAGTGGTAGTGCAGAGTGGTAGTGCAGAATGGTAGTGGTAGTGCAGAGTGCAGAGTGGTAGTGGTAGTGCAGAGTGCAGATTGGTAGTGCAGAGTGCAGATTGGTAGTGCAGAGTGCAGCTTGGTAGTGCAGAGTGGTAGTGCAAAGTGCAGAGTGGTAGTGCAGAGTGGTAGTGCAGAGTGGTAGTGCAGAGTGGTAGTGCAGAGTGCAGAGTGGTAGTGCAGAGTGCAGAGTGGTAGTGCAGAGTGGTAGTGCAGAGTGGTAGTGCAGAGTGGTAGTGCAGAGTGCAGTGTGGTAGTGCAGAGTGGTAGTGCAGAGTGGTGGTGCAGAGTGGTAGTGCAGAGTGGTGGTGCAGAGTGGTAGTGCAGAGTGGTGGTGCAGAGTGCAGAGTGGTAGTGCAGAGTGGTAATGCAGAGTGCAGAGTGGTAGTGCAGAGTGGTAGTGCAGAGTGCAGAGTGGTAGTGCAGAGTGCAGAGTGGTAGTGCAGAGTGGTAGTGCAGAGTGGTAGTGCAGAGTGGTAGTGCAGAGTGGTAGTGCAGAGTGCAGAGTGGTAGTGCAGAGTGGTAGTGCAGAGTGCAGAGTGGTAGTGAAGAGTGCAGAGTGGTAGTGCAGAATGGTAGTGCAGAGTGCAGAGTGGTAGTGCAGAGTGGTAGTGCAGAGTGGTAGTGCAGAGTGGTAGTGCAGAGTGGTAGTGCTGAGTGCAGAGTGGTAGTGCTGAGTGCAGATTGGTAGTGCAGAGTGCAGATTGGTAGTGCAGAGTGCAGATTGGTAGTGCAGAGTGCAGATTGGTAGTGCAGAGTGCAGATTGGTAGTGCAGAGTGGTAGTGCAAAGTGCAGAGTGATAGTGCAGAGTGGTAGTGCAAAGTGCAGAGTGGTAGTGCAGAGTGGTAGTACAGAGTGCAGAGTGGTAGTGCAGAGTGCAGAGTGGTAGTGCAGAGTGGTAGTGCAGAGTGGTAGTGCAGAGTGCAGAGTGGTAGTGCAGAGTGCAGAGTGGTAGTGCAGAGTGGTAGTGCAGAGTGGTGGTGCAGAGTGGTAGTGCAGAGTGGTAGTGCAGAGGGCAGATTGGTAGTGCAGAGGGCAGATTGGTAGTGCAGAGGGCAGATTGGTAGTGCAGAGTGCAGATTGGTAGTGCAGAGTGGTAGTGCAGAGTGCTGATTGGTAGTGCTGAGTGGTAGTGCAGAGTGCAGATTGAGAGTGCAGAGTGGTAGTGCAGAGTACAGAGTGGTAGTGCAGAGTGGTAGTGCAGAGTGCAGATTAGTAGTGCAGAGTGGTAGTGCAGAGTGCAGATTGAGAGTGCAGAGTGCAGAGTGGTAGTGAAGAGTGGTAGTGCAGAGTGGTAGTGCAGAGTGCAGAGTGGTAGTGCAGAGTGGTAGTGCAGAGTGGTAGTGCAGAGTGCAGAGTGGTAATGCAGAGTGCAGAGTGGTAGTGCAGAGTGCAGAGTGGTAGTGCAGAGTGGTAGTGCAGAGTGCAGAGTGGTAGTGCAGAGTGCAGAGTGGTAGTGCAGAGTGGTAGTGCAGAGTGCAGAGTGGTAGTGCAGAGTGCAGATTGGTAGTGCAGAGTGCAGATTGGTAGTGCAGAGTGCAGAGTGGTAGTGCAGAGTGCCTAAAACACATTGCCATTTACAATGCCATTATCTCTAACTTAAAACAAACCCGAGCCCTAATGCATTCCTAATGCTTGTTAATACTTATAAGTGACCACTAAGGAAGGCCCTAACAGCTCATAGGGCAGAATGCATGATATTTAAAATGTAGGCCATGCATACGTCGTGTTTTACATGTCTTGACAGTGAAAACCCCTCAAAGTTGTCTTTCACTTTAGCAAGCCTATCTCTTCCATAGACTAACACTGGTTTACCTTATTACGTTTAATAAATGCTAATTTACGTTTGGAAACAGTTAGAAAGATGCTTCTTCCATTTATTTGAATCATAATCTAAAATAATATTCAGTGGTAAGGTCTTATTTTAAATTATTATTTTGGAAATGCCACTTTAGAAGTTGCCATTTTCCTGCCTAAATGTGCCTCTCTGGCAGTGTCCAGGGTCACATGACTGGTAGTGCCTTTCCTCTGTTGTGATGCGTATTTCTCCCAGACAAGGAACATTGAGGGCCTTGGACGTGGCGTTGGCTTCCCTACAGCCGCAAATGAAGGTACACCAGCACTTCATCCAGGATTTGCAGAGGAGAATCCGGGTCCTTGAGGAGCAGGCTGATGACGCAGAGGGCTGCTCCAGAAGGACTAACATCCGAACCCTGGTTTCAGACCTTTATTGACCCTACCGACCTCCCTGCCTTCAATTCCTTGGAGAGAGCCCATATGGTTCCAGCCCAATGGCAACCACCGACTCTACATTGTGTCCGATGCTTGCAAAACCCTTTCACTTCAAAGACAGGGACGCCCTGCTGCGGACAACCAGGGTGTAGGGGCGACTAAAACTTGAGGACAAGACTGTCATGCTCTACCCAAACTATACCCAGGCTGTACAATGGCAGAGAGCCACTTTCTTGGGGGTAAAGAAACACCTGCGACAATCAAACCTCCAATACTTTCTTTTTTTCTCGGCTTGCCTCAAGGTGCTATTAGATGGCACCTCGATTTTCTTTTCTGACCCTGGAGAGGCTTGAGACTGAGCAGACAAACACCTCACTGCTGCCCGCAAAGACACAAGTGTGGCGTCTCCATGCACAGTGCGCCCTTGATGCAAGAGAAGAACTTGAGCTCACAGGGATCCTTCCCCAGCTGTTTCCCCAAACAAGAAGGCCCAGGCTTTGGAGGAAATCATCGCAGACAGATATCGGGTGGTCAGGCTGCTGCATCCCTCAGTGAAGGAGCGGGGACCACAGGTGGGGAGGGTGGACCTCATATCTTCACCAAGGAGGAAGACTATGACTTCTGTCATGGTTTCCCCTGCAATTCCCAGATTCTCCCACTGGTGACCCCACAACTGCTAATCAGGTTTATTTGCATGCCTGCTGCCCAGAACCCCAAAAATGTGCTTATACTTGGAGACCCCACATGCCGATATTGTTCATTGCCCTGCCACCAAGTCCCTTCCTTGCTATTCATTAATCACTTTTAATCACTTGCGCTGCCCGGTTTAGGCATACCACCATTTGCGGTAGGCTCCGACAAATGTTGAACTCCTCAGTTGCCTCACCATTGGTTATCCCTCACTTGTACCTAGGCCAGGTTTCTAATACAGCTCTTGTCGGAGCCCAGCACAGGCACCACAGAAACGGCTGCGGCAGGCCCCCCATGTGCGCGGTGGAGCTCTGTCCGGCTTTCCCTGCTACACATCCGATGGCTACGCAGGCACCCAGTAGGTTGCTCATCCTCAATGGACACTGCCGCCATACAGCTCAGAAACTATATGCGGTGAAATCATATCTTAAGTGACAGCGCGCCGTTGTAATTTTCCTACAGTAGACCCACACTAAAGCCCCTGAACGATGCATGCTACTACCTACTCAGTATACGCTCAAGGCAAAATGGTCGGCATTCGACGAGGTCCTAGACACGACAATAGACAGGGAGGGGCGATTTGTGATCTTGAAAGGCCGGTTGGATGGCTCCAGAATCCTGTTGGGCAGCATTTATGCCCCAAACGTAGATCTGTGTTCCTTCTGGGACATACTTTTTGGGGTCCTGGCATAAAAAAACACACATTCCATAGAACCTGGGGGAGACTGTAATTGCATGTTGGACCTCCACCTGGACCGTTCACACCCTCCTCTCCCTTGCTCCCCACAGCACTTCCACTCAGTGTTTTGCCAGATGGGTCAAACAGTGGGCACTTACAGTTGGGCAAAACATCCCAATGATCGGGTATACTACTTTTAATCTGCACCCCACTCTTGATATATGTGCGCCTAGACTGCATTCTCTTTCCCAGACCCTCCTGAGCGAGGTGCACTTGGAGAAATATCTGGGCATGGTGATCTTGGATCAAGATGTTCACGCCGTTGATGTGCAGTGGAGCGCCCCTCTTCCCCTTACACCAACATGGAGACTTCCCAGGGACTGCCTGGAAGACCCAGTCTTCCGGAGCTCACAGGAGACCCACATGCACCAATATTTCACTGAATATCAAAAAATACTGCATCCACCAGAACAGTGGAGTGGGACGCATTTAAGGTCATGACACAGGGTTGCGCCTGCCTGCAGGAGGATGGGGCGGGAGTGCGTCAAACTCTCGACAGGGAGATCGCAGACTTAGAGCGCAAAATCCTGGCCCTAGAATGAAAAGCGGACAGGGATGGCACCGAAAGTCCATCACTGACTGAGCCAAAAAACAACACGTTACACTCTTGGAGCGCTTGCGGTGTTTTAATTTCAGTGCTTCGCCACAATGTCCACCACGAAGAGGATAAGTCCGGCTGCCTGTTGGCCTGGCTGATTCATAGAGATACTCTCTTCAGCCCTATACTAGAAATTTCTGCTCCAGAAGGGGGCACCCTGCAGGCCCAGTCTGACATTTTGGGAGCCTTCCATGATTATTACTCCACAGTATACGCAACACCCACTCACCCTGCCGCCGGTGCGGTGGATGCCTTCTTGGCTGGGCTTTCTCTGCCCTGTCTTGAGGCTGCAGCTCACGAGAGCCTGGACACCCTCATCACTACTGCCCACCGAGGAGAAACAAACTATCCATGACCTGGCATGGATCAAAACTCCTGGCCTGGATGGCCTGCCTGCCGAATCTTATATGGCCTTCGCACTACTCTTGTGCACCGCCTAATGGAAATGTAAAATGAAGCTCCGAACACTGGGGAGCTGCCAGCCTCCCTCCATGAATCCTTACTGTTCTCCCTGCAGAAACCCGACAGAGACTCTACCCTTTTGGCCTCCTGTCAGCCAATAGCCACCCTCGAAACTGATTACAAACAAATTGGCAACGTTCTAGCAGGCAGGTATGCACAGGTTCTCCCCAAACTTATACACCCTGATCAGAATGGCTTTGTGCCCGTTCAGAGTACCTCACAATATATCTCGTGTCTTGTTTACTTACAGGACCAGGTCCCAGCTCGGTACCCCTGAGACCCGTGCTTCATCCTGGATTTCGAGAAGGCATTCGGCATGCTGACGTTTTAGTACCTGTTCCGAGTGCTAACCCTCATGCGGGTAGGCAACGCTCTCCTACGGTACATGAAATTGCTTTACATGAAGCCCACTTCCAGAGTGCGCCTTGGGAGACTCATTTCATCAGCCTTTTCGGTGGGCAGGGGGGACCAGACAGGGTTGCCCTTTCTTCCCCCTTCTCTTTGCGATAGCGATGGAGCCGCTCGTTGTTCGTCTCCATCGGGAGGGACAAGATTGGGGCACCTCTAGCTGACAGCCTACTTGTGGTGTCCTTATATGCAGACGACTTGCTGCTGTATCTCTATGATGTACGCTCAGATCTCTCCCCCTGACTGCCACTTTCCACGAGTTTGCCGATATGGTGGGCTTCATTGTTAATTGAGCAAAATAATGCATTTGGGCCACATTGTTAATTGGGTTAAATCATGCGTTTACCGTTATGTACAGGGATCCCCCCCATCTCCTCAAGAGGTGTTACTAGACGGGGTCTCACTTAGTTGGCGAGGTACCACGGTCCGGTACATCTGAATACCTGTACCACTCGGCTGCTGATCTCCTCAACGGGAACCTGGAACGGGCCCTGTCATTGCTGTGCTTCTGGAAACAGCTTACACGAGTGGTAACGGGGAGATAGCCTTCTCAAAGATGATTATCCTTCCCCAACTCCTGTATTTATTTTACACATCTCACCCTGGTACCTCCCTGCTTCTTCCTCCGAGACCTGGACATTCTATTGCGGGAACTGCTTTGGGGGATCGGTGCCACCGAATGGCCTAGGTGAAGTTGCAACTGCCTACCAGTATGGGAGGGGGAGGGGTAGGTGCCCCTTCTTATGAGGCATATTTAATTGCAGTGGCTATCCCGCTGGCTAGCGGGAAGGAACTTAGGTGAGATAGGCCAGGGGTCGCGCACCCTCACTGCAACAGCAGCACGTACCTTTCTGTTTCCAAAACACACACCTCCATCTCCAGGGTCCACTCATATAACCATAGCTTGACGATGTATGGTCATGGTACATTTCCTTACTTGGCACATTACACCATATGCCTGTTTTCTCCCACTGCAAGGCCTTTCGTGTCCGTACACTGCACCAGAACTATGCCATTAGCACAAGCTCTCCCTGGACTGAGGACTCTGACAATGCGCGGGGGAGTGCCGACAGTGCCATTAGTGGTGGCATCTCCTAGGGCAGTCTGTAAGTGGGGATAAACGAAGGGTGAGGTCCTCACATATGAGGAGGCCAGTCGACTGCGCAAAGTTCCCCCTCTCCGTGCCTGGGACGCACTACTGGACCAATTTCGCCAACTAGCTCCCCATGTGACCCCCTCTCCCACCTTACCTCAGTACTCGGCGGACCCCTTGCCCCTTTCCAAGGGACCCCAGTCACAGTACCCCAGTCCAATCCACAGCCCCGAGAGGCTCCCCCACACAGCTTGGCGCTAAGTGGGCAAATGCTCTCTCCCCACATCAACTCGCCCTAGAGGGTCATGTCTTCCCCCTCCAACAATGCCATTCAGGTTGAGACTCCAGAAACTCCTCATAACTCAGCCAACTTGCCGCTTCCTTCAGACGCTCAGATTTTCCTCTTATAGACTGGGCCCCTCCGCGCTCTCCTCCCACCCCGCCCGCCCAGTTCTTTATTAACTTGGCCACATAGGACACTCCTCCTGTATTTACCCCAAGCCAAGGGTACGCCAGACACATAGATATTGCAGAGCCTACATTCCGTAAGTGCTATGGTTGCCCCCCCCCTCCCCGGTTGGTCAGGGACTCGGCACGAACTGTTATCTGCTCCTGATGTCGCACTATTCCTATGTATTCATGTACTTGCTGATGATATCATGATGTCCCCGAAACGATGGGTGCTTATTTATATTTGTTTACTGAAAAATTTCAATAAAGCCAATTTAAAAAAAACATGTTTCCCTGCTTGAATGTTACTTCTTTAGTCATATTTAATTTTTAGGCAAATGCAACCAGGTTGTTATTGTTGGCTTGTGGCATAATTTGTCCAATATTTTTGCCTAGTAAGATGTGACGAGCATCCTTCTCCTAGGTGGATGGTGTTTAACTACTTCTTCTTCTAAATGTTACTGATGGTGATTAGTTTATTAAAGACAAGGGTGCCCATCATTGGTCCACATGGCTAGACCTCTGTCAAAATTTCAATATATCTACTTAAGATGTGCATGCTTACAATGATTGATATAAATTCTAGATCGCTTGTGGTCAGCCTGAAATAGTGAAACTGATCTGATGCTTCGGAACCTCCCTGAGTTAGCGAGGTAGGAAGGAAAGGAGTGGATATTATAAATCAGTGGGGGCTTTGTTGTAGGACCAGTGCGGGTGTCCAAGGTTCTTCTGAAGAGCCTGCAGTGGTTTTGCTAATTTCTAGGGGTTCCAGATACTAATACTGCCCGATTCCTCTTCATGCCTCTTTCTTCCATGATCCTACACTTCCTGTCTCTTTATCTTACTCTTCAATGTTCTTTTCTTTCTCCGCTTTCTTCCCCTTTCCAGTCTTTTTTCCCCATCTTTTCTTTCTTTTCTGATTCCCATGCTCTGGGTCAAAGTCTCATAAAACCTGCTCCCTAAAACACATATTAAGAATTATTGGTAACCATCTAGGAGAGTATATATGGGTAGCCGTCTGGAAAGTATATATTTTATGACTCTGCTATATGAAACTACAACCATAATTGTGTAGTTATCACCTGTTGGAATATGTCTATAGTAATCCGCAACTTTTCTTCTAATAGGATACAGTGTATAAGCCCTGAAGACATGGTATTGGACTCTCATTCTGCTCTGGAGCCTCAAGTTGACGTCACCCAGTATTGTGTATGCTGGTGTTTGTTTCACATCAGCACTCGTCTTTTGACTTTGAAATGTTGATTCAGATTATTACAGTGACCAGGAGTGTACCTTTGTATGCTACACGACCGAGCCTTTCGAATGTCCATTCCATTGCTACTGAAGGCTGTATGAACCAAAAAAGGCCATGGTGGTCATAGGATCCAAAGGGAGTAATAAACCAGGGATAGTCTAAGCAGTGGCAATATTTCATATACAAAAAATGCCATTGAACTTGCCACAAGTCTTGAAGGACAACTACACAAATTCAAGGGCAAGTATGGAAAAGTACACTCAGCAAAGCACACATTTCAGCAAATATCCCTTGCTTGAATTAGGAAAGAAGTATTTAAGATTATGGAAAATGTTGTCATTGTTTACCTCACAGTGGTAATATAAAAAATAAAAAATGAAAATAAAAATAAATTTTTCATGCTAAAGTGTGCCGAAAGCCTTCATTCATAATTGAACATGTTTTACATTTCCTATACACAGTGTTTAGCTGGGGTAATTTAAAGTGAATCACTTTTTCCTTGATTGCCCTATTGTCATTAAGAGATTTCTGTGCTGAAAAGGAGAAACTACAGTAGTGCTTAGAAGTTGTTGGTACTTCCTGTACCTACAACGCCCTTGCAGTTAACAAACTTCATTGCCCTTCCTTTCCTTTGGTGAGGCTTACCTCTTGATTGGATCTCTCTCCTACCTTTCAACCCTCTCATCTTCAGTCTCCTGGTGCTACCTTTCAAGCCGTCAGTCTCCTGATCCTCCGTTCTCTTGCCGCAAACCTCTACCAGTTACATACATATATTCACTCAACCCCTACAAGAATACATACACAAGGCCTTGTACTGTCCTGTTCTCTACCTCACATCCATTGGTGACACAATGTTCTCCTTTGTGTTCTCGTATCATCTATATGCAGATGATACTCATAGTTTATGCTCCTTTTCTTCTTTCACATACTTCGTACAAGAAAAGATGTTGGATTGGCTATTGGACACTGGATGTCACTTACGTTGCTGATCTCGAGTAAGACTAAAGACATTTATTTATTACTCAGATTCATAAGACCTCAAAACACATCTCTCTCAACTCATGTTCAATACTGACATTTTGACCTCCACCAGGGTCCAAAAACCTTGGGCTACAATTTCATCAAAATAAAAAAACTTCAATCATTAATCACTACCTACCTAAGGCAGCCAGATTCCAGCTCCTCAGTATTAGGAAAATCCAGCAGTAGCTCCCACCCATGCTTCCAGGCCCCAATAAACACCCATGGACAAATTTAATGAGATTTCAATCAACAGAATACAGCAAGGCAACTCGCTGTGCTGCATTACTTAAAATAGAGAAAGTAGAAATTCATCACATCTAATAAAATATGACACACTTCTGCTCTTCCGAGCACTGCAATCTATGTGCTGCCTAGCGCCAATGCAGCCACTCTTACACCATGCTGCATGAGTGCTTGCATTAGGGGCAGTATTGTTTTTGTGCAGGTAAACACAATCCGTAGAATGCAGCACACATGAGAAGAGGATGTAAAGAGGATAAATAAATATATTTTTCCTTGTTATGCCAGCCTCTGGCAGGAACACCATTTTAGAGCAAACCCAGGTTCACAAGTCTTTGTGAATCTGGGTTTGCATCAAAATACAAGAATGGCTGCATGGGAACGCCAATGCTACACCAATGTAACGCCTACCCGACACAAGGTAACACAAGGCAGCGCAATTCGCTGCCCGCCTTTGTAATTACTAAACCATGCAAAGCTACGCAAATCGACTTTACATGGCTTAGTAAATGCCAGAATGTATTTTGCGTTGGGCTGCCCCACAAAAGTTATGCATCTAGTGCAAAATCTTAATAAATCTGGCCAGTCTAATGTGAAAGCCTATTGGTAACAGTCCCCCAATTTGCTCTTTCTATCTTTAATAAGATTATAATTTTTTTTAAAGACATAATTTGCCATCACATCCATATTTACATATCCCCACCTTGTTGCATCAATAGCAAGCTGGATAGCTGTCTATCGGCCACAGGAACCATATAAATTACCCACATGTTTGAAGCAATACAGGGAGTGACTTCTGCCTACTTCTCACAACTAATCTCCCCCACACACCATAATGCTCCTTGATCAGCCAGACTCTAAAACCCCTGCAGACACTCTAGGTTCAGCTTTTGTGAGTTCCTTGGTCCCCTTCTTTCGCACACCTTTATATTCCAGCTCAGGATAACCCCTTTCCTTTCGGAGTTTAAACGAGGGCCTGTACAAGATATCTTGTCTCCTAATTGACCAAACACTAGGCACAGGCTCCTCCTTCTGTGCCTTCTACATTATGAAATTATGTATAAATGCATAAATGTAAAAATGTCGACATCTTCTTGCCAGTCTACAAAATATTTGTGGCCTTGTATCATCCACCATTCTTATCTATGATAAACTTCTTTATGTCACCCACCTCATCACTAACCTGGTTTTATGTACTTACATAGCCTAACATTTGTACTATGAGTATCTTACCTAGTAGGATGATGCATCCTGCTTTGTCAGGTTGGTATTCCAATGTACCACCACTGGTTGTATGAAATTACAATGCATGCCTTTACCATGCATCCTTTTCCAAACTGTGCCTTAACCATGCAATGCCTTTACTATGCAAGTCTTTACCATGTATACACCTTTACCACATGTCTTTATAATGCAAGGTAAGTATATATAAGGTAAGTGATATATATATATGTGTGTGTGTGTATACATGTATGTATACATATTACGTAAAACTATTATTTTATTTTTATTTGGGAGACACCCAAATTCCCCCATTTTTTAAGAAGCCCCAACCCTCGCCCATTTTTAAATTTAAAAAATCTGTATGTGTATATATATATATATATATATATATATATACATATTTTTTTTAATGAAAAAATCATAGGTTTCAGGGGCATTATAATTAAAAATTAGCATTTAAAAAGCTTAGAAATTCACTGAAAAAAACCACAGGTTTCAGGGACGTTATAGTTAGTTGGACATTTCACTCATACAAAACCAGAGAAATTCGGCTGTTATTGTTAGTTGAGCTAACTATAACTCACGCCCCCGCAATGCACTGCTGATGATGTCACATATTAATTCATTCATGGCATTGCAGGGGCGCAAGTTATAGTTAGCTTAACTAACTATAACAGCCAAATTTCTCTGGTTTTGTACAAGTGAAATATCCAACTACCTATAAGTCCCTGAAACCTGTGTTTTTTTTCAGTGAATTTCTAAGGTTTTTTAAATGCTAATTTCTAACTATGCCTACAGAGGTAGGACATGTGCAGAAAGAGGAAGAAAAGCGCAGAAAGAAGCAAGAGAAATGCAGAAAGAGGCAACAGAAGTCCAGAAAGACTACGAAAAGTGCAGAAAGAAGCATGATATAAGCAGAAAGAACCAACACAGAGGTGCAGAAAGAGGCCTTGTTGCAAAGTCATCCTGTGCCCCCAACTTTTTGCTGACTGCTACTGGTTGTAACTGACTCGGACTAACCAGGCCCGGGGCCAGTGCTATGCTGAAGGAAACTTAGAATACAGTGAAAACACCTACATACACTAGGGTACACTTTGGGTTGGGATACCCCTGTGATTGGCATGACATGCCCTGTAAGGCCCTAGTACATAATAGGACAGTAGTATTAAAACTACCTCTAAGTCAGAGGTCCACAAAGAGGCAAGAGAAGTGCAGAAAGAAGCAACAGAGGTGCCAAAACAGGCTAGAGAGGTGCAGAAAGAAGCAAGTGAAGTGCACAAAGAGGGAAGAGATGTGCATAAAGAGGCATCAGAGGTGCAGAAAGAGGCAGGAGAGGTGCGGAAAGAAGGAAGAGAAGTACAGAAAGAGGCAATAGAATTGCTGAAAGAAGCAACAGAGGTGTGGAAAGAAGAAATAGAAGTGCTGAAAGAGGCGTGAAGCATGTAGAAAGAGCTAGAGAAGTGGAGAAAGAACCAACAGAGGTACAGAAAGAAACAAGAGATGGGCAGAACCAGCAAGGAAATGTGCAGAAAGAGGGAACAGGGGTGCAGAAAGAGGCAAGAGAGGTGCAGAAAGAGAAAAGAGGGGTGCAGAAAAAAGCAATAGGTTCAGAATGAACCAACAGGGGTGCAAAAAGAAGCAAGAGGAGTACAGAAAGAGGTGGAAGAGGTGCAC
Organism: Lissotriton helveticus; assembly: GCF_964261635.1. NCBI lineage: Eukaryota > Metazoa > Chordata > Amphibia > Caudata > Salamandridae > Lissotriton > Lissotriton helveticus. The sequence continues at coordinate 1,398,555,551 of NC_136067.1, forward strand.
AAAGAGGCAAGAGGGGTACAGAAAGAGACAGGAGGGGTGCAGAAAGAAGCAGGAGAATTGCAGAAGGAGGCAAAAGAATTGCTGAAAGAAGTAACAGAGGTGTAGAAAGAAGCAAGAGACGTGCAGAAAGAAGCAATAGCAGTGCAAAAAGAACCAACATAGGTGCAAAAAGAAGCAAGAGCGGTACAGAAAAAGGTTGAAGAGGTGCACAAAGAGGCAAGAAAGGTACAGAAAGAGGCAGGAGGGGTACAGAAAGAAGGAACAGAAGTGCAGAAAGAAGCAACAGAGGTGCTGAAAGATGTGTGAAGGGTGCAGAAAGAACAAGAGAAGTGCAGAAAGAACCAACAGAGGTACAGAAAGAGGCAAGAGAGGTGCAGAAACTAGCAGGAAAGGTGCAGAAAGAGGGAACAGGCGTGCAGAAAGAGGCAAGAGAGGTGCAGAAACAGAAAAAAGGGGTGCAGAAAGAGACAAGTGGTGCAGAAAGAAGCAAGTGAGGTGTAGAAAGAGGCATCAGAGGTGCATAAAGATGCAAGACAGGTGTAGAAACAAGCAAAAGAAGTGCAGAAAGTGACAAGAAAATTGCTGAAAGAAGCAACAGAGGTGTGGAAAGAGGCGTGCAGAAAGAGGCAAGTGAGGTACAGAAAGAGGCAAAGGAGGTGCCGAACAACAGAAAGAGACAAGAGGGATACAAAAAGGGAAGAAGGGTACAAAAAGAAGCAAGAGAGGTGCAGAAAGAAGCAAGAGAAATACAGAAAGAGGTGAGATGTACAGAAAGAGGCAAGGGAAGTGCAGAAACAGGAAAGAGAAATGCACAAAGTGGCAAGAGAGGAGCAGAAAGAAGCAAGAGTGGTATAGAAAGAGGCAAGAGAAATGCAGAAAGAGGCAAGAGAGGAGCAGAAAGAGGCAAGAGAAGGGCAGAAAATGGCATGAGGGGTACAGAAAGAAGCAAGTGAGGTGCAGAAAGAGGCAACAGAGGTGCTGAAACATGCAAGAGAGGAGCAGAAAGAAGCAAGAGAAGTGCAGAAAGAGGCAGGGGTGCAGAAAGAAGCAACTGGTGTAGAAAGAAGCAAGAGAAGTGCAGAAAGAGGCAAGTGAGGTGCAGAAAGAAGCAAGAGCAGCACAGAAAGAACTAACAGAGGTGCAGAAAGAGGCAAGAGGCGTGCAGAAAGAGGTAGGATAGATGCACAAAGGCAAGAGAGGTACAGAAAGAGGCAGAAGGGGTACAGAAAGGAGGAAGAGAAGTGCAGAAAGAAACAACAGAGGTGCTGAAAGAGGCACAAAGGGTGCAGAAAGAGCAAGAGAAGTGCAGAAAAAGCAACAGGTGCAGAAAGAGGCAAGAGAGGTGCAGAAACAGGCAGGAAAGGTGCAGAAAAGGGAATGGGGTGCAGAAAGGAACAACAGAGGTACAGAAAGCGGGGAGAGGGGTGCAGAAAGAGGCACAAGGGGTTCAGAACAAAGCAAGAGAGGTGCAGAAACAAGCAAGAGAAGTGCAGAAAGAGGCAAGAGAATTGCTAAAAGAAGCAACAGAGGTGCAAAAAGAAGCAAGAGTGGTACAGAAAAAGGTAGAAGAGGTGCACAGAGAGGCAAGAGAGGTTCAGAAAGAAGAGGAAGGAGGGGTGCAGAAAGAAGGAAGAGAACTGCAGAAAGAAACAACAGAGGTGCTGAAAGAGGCACAAAGGGTGCAGGAAGAGAAGTGCAGAAACAAGTATGAGAAGTCCATAATTAAGCAACAGAGATGTTGCAAGGGGTAAGTAGGGAGAAGGAGGCAAGAGGGATACATAAAGATACAAGAGAGATACAGAAAGAGGGAAGAGGGGTGCAGAAAGATGGAAGAGTGGTGTGAAAGAGACACAAATGGTGCAGAAAGAGGAAGAGAAGTGCAGAAAAAGCAACAGGTGCAGAAAGAGGCAAGAGAGGTGCAGAAACAGGCAGGAAAGGTGCAGAAAAGGGAATGGGGTGCAGAAAGGGACAACAGAGGTACAGAAAGCGGGGAGAGGGGTGCAGAAAGAGGCACAAGGGGTTCAGAACAAAGCAAGTGAGGTGCTGAAAGACGGAAGAGAGGTGCAGAAACAAGCAAGAGAAGTGCAGAAAGAGGTAAGAGAATTGCTAAAAGAAGCAACATAGGTGCAAAAAGAAGCAAGAGTGGTACAGAAAAAGGTAGAAGAGGTGCCCAGAGATGTAAGAGAGGTTCAGAAAGAGGAAGGAGGGGTGCAGAAAGAAGGAAGAGAACTGCAGAAAGAAACAGAGGTGCTGAAAGAGGCACAAAGGGTGCAGGAAGAGAAGTGCAGAAACAAGTAAGAGAAGTCCATAATTAAGCAACAGAGATGTAGCAAGGGGTAAGTAGGGTGGAGAAGGAGGCAAGAGGGACACATAAAGATACAAGAGAGATACAGAAAGAGGGAAGAGGGGTGCAGAAAGATGGAAGAGTGGTGTGAAAGAGGCACAAAGGGTGCAGAAAGAGCAATAGAAGTGCAGAAAAAGCAACAGATGCAGAAAGAGGCAAGAGAGGTGCAGAAACAGGCAGGAAAGGTGCAGAAAATGGAATGGGGTGCAGAAAGGGACAACAGAGGTACAGAAAGCGGGGAGAGGGGTGCAGAAAGAGGCACAAGGGGTTCAGAACAAAGCAAGTGAGGTGCTGAAAGACGGAAGAGAGGTGCAGAAACAAGCAAGAGAAGTGCAGAAAGAGGTAAGAGAATTGCTAAAAGAAGCAACAGAGGTGCAAAAGAAGCAAGAGTGGTACAGAAAAAGGTAGAAGAGGTGCCCAGAGATGTAAGAGAGGTTCAGAAAGAGGAAGGAGGGGTGCAGAAAGAAGGAAGAGAACTGCAGAAAGAAACAACAGAGGTGCTGAAAGAGGCACAAAGGGTGCAGGAAGAGAAGTGCAGAAACAAGTAAGAGAAGTCCATAATTAAGCAACAGAGATGTAGCAAGGGGTAAGTAGGGTGGAGAAGGAGGCAAGAGGGATACAGAAATATACCAAAAGATGTACAGAAAGAGGGAAGAGGGGTGCAGAATGATGGAAGAGTAGTGTGAAAGAGGCATGAAGGTTGCAGAAAGAAGCAACAGAAATGTAGAAGGAGACAAGAGAGGTGCAGAAAGAAGCGAGAGTTGTTTACACACCCTTAGTACCAATTTAATAACCACATTTAGCAGTAAGTAACAGGTGGCCCTTCTCAGTTTTGACAGGGCCTCCCACCACGCTGTAACACTTGTCACTGCATTTTTGGTTACGCTTGAGCTAGAAACAACGTTTTTTTGTTCAAATCTGCAGATTATGCAGCAGATGATGGATTATGTGGAAAATGCAGATAATGTATAACAGTGCAAATGTCGGTGCAGCCAAACAGTCACATAATTCCAGTGGCCCTGCTCATACCTCTGACTAGGTCCAGAAGTGCTCATCAGTGGTTCCTTCTTTTTTTGTCTCATTGAGTTCCTAGTTTAGCTTCTATGGAAACGAAGAATAAACCTGAGGTTACAACTCCACAACACAGACTTTCAAACCACACAATTATTCTCCATAACACTGTAGTGTAGTTCCTATATTCCCAATAGGCTCTGCGCATTGGAATAATATATCCCATAGATTAGACGTAGGACTGAGGTCAACTAGGTCTCTATCGAATATACTAAACTTAATTGTGTGTGTGCCAGCTAACCCAGAGGTCATTAGAAACTTTCTCGAATACACAAGAAGGGATTAGTTTCTGACAACCGCATAAACATGACAACTTTGTTTCCCAAGAATAAGAATATATCTCTCAGAGTCGTGGAAACAATAGATAAGTATTTCACTCAGTCAATCGCGCATGCTTCGTTTCTACAGAGTTGCAGAGAAATAGTGAGACGGGCATTTTCAATAAAAAGATTTATTGAACAGTCTTTTTTCTCATACAAGAGAAGTGAACTGCTACACATGTTATGCAGACTCTAAAGTATAATGCGTACAGCGTAAACAGTAATATGAAATAATACTGTAAGAGCATTGTATGGTTTCTAAGCCATATAAAAATAAATACATAAATAACATAGACTAGAATTGTCAACTGGTGCTTCTAAAATACGCCAACCCCAATGTACCTAACCTAAGTCATGTACGAGGGAAGAAGTAAGTATTGTGTAGCATAGGTTTCGTTTTTGCCAAGAATCTCCCAAAGGGTTCTCTAGGTTCTAATCAGCTCCATACCTTGGTTTAGAATGAAGGAGGTCTGGTATCTCTGTCTCGGGACTCAATTTCCCAACACCCCTCAAGGGGAGCCGGAAACACTGGAGCTGGATTCTCGGCAGGAGAAAGGCAGCTTCCTGATCAGTGCGTCAGCTAGAGAGTCGGCTTCCTTCTTCACTTGCTGTAGCGAGCTGCGTCGGGCAAGTAGGCTGTCGATCTGCTCCGAACCACTGTAGTTTGCCATAGCAAGTGAAGGTATATTTATACCTTAAAGGTTTTTAGGAATGCCATAGTTTTGACGTAAAGTCGTGCATATGAATGTCACAATGTATCCCTGTGGAATAGTTGTTCATTGTAAAGTAACTGAGTTCTTGGAGAAATCAATATTCAAGCAAGGGGAAGTTCCTTAACTGCTTAAGCCAGTTTTCCAAGAAATCGTTGTGACGTTTGGTACGGGTGGAAGTAGCCATGCCTGTATTTGGGTAGCATGGGCTATGCCTAAATAAGGGATTGATTTCTATGCCTATATAAGGGCAATGTGAATTGTACCTATATAAGGGCATGCATCGGAAAAATTCAGTCGGAGCCTAAACGTCACACAACAACACATAATCCCACTCTACATAATTCCTACCCACTAAATGCCATACATTTTCTATCCACATAATTTCACTGCACAACATACCACATAATTCCAAGACACACAACCTACATCCACTCCACTCCAAGAAACATTATTAAAACACTTTTACATTTACAGCGCCAATAGCTCTAACTCTTTCAAATGCAAAACCTATTACATAGCAAATGCTTCTTTAACTAGTAGTCACGTTTGCAGAGTGGTGGAGAAAGGGTGCCTGGCCTCTGACCAGAGCTCGGGAATTCCACTAAGTAGGACTTACAGTAGGTACCAGGAGGGCTTCTTAGCCCCCAAAGTCCTTCAGGAGTAAAGTGGACTTCATCCCCATCCCGTGGTCTGCCAGGGGGCGTGTTTGCAGAGTGTTGGAGAAAGGGGGTGTGGCGTCCAAAGGCGTTTTTAGCAATCCCACGGTGTGGGACTAACTGTAGGTAACAAGAGGGATAGTTGGCCCCCAAGGACATCCTTGGGGGCCAACTACCCCTCCTATTACCTCCAGTAAGTCCCACACAGCAGGATTGCTAAGTTTTCTTGAATGGGGATTGAAGTCCCCTTCACTGCTGCGGGTGGTTAGGGGCCAACTAGCCTACCTGTTACCTCCAGTAAGCCCCACACAGTGGGATTGCTGAGTGGTGGATGTAGGACATGCCCCCTTTGTCCACCACTCCGCAAATGCACCTCCTGGCACGCTCTTGGTTGGGGAAAGAAGACCCCTTACCTCCTGAGGGTTCCTGGGGGCAACAAGCCCCCCTGTTACCTCCATTAAGCCCCACACAGCTGGATTGCTGAGAGTGGTCACAGGCCACGCCCCCTTTATACACCACTCTGCAAATGCGCCTCTTGGCGCACTGCTGCTTGAGGGGTGAAGTCCACTTTAGTCCTGAGGTCCTCAGGACACAAGAGGACCTAATCACCCCACCAGCAGCACGCCAAGAGCCACATTTGCAGAGTGGTGTAAAAAGGGACATGGCCTTGGACCACCTCTCAGCAATCCCGCTGTGTGGGGATTACTGGAGGCACCTTGTGGTCTAGTTGCCCACTAAGTACCCTTAGGATTGAAGGGGACTTAATCCCCCAATTCAGAACGCGCCAGGAAGCGCGTTTGCCAGTGGTGCAGGGAGGGGGCGTAGCCTCTGGTGAGATGCCGGCTTCTCGTGTTTCTCTTTTTTTTAGAAGGGGCTGTGTGGCCCCCCTTCTCTTCATTTTTTTAGGGCACTGGGGACCCCAACCCGCAGGGCCTGATCCATTTAAAAAAATGAATTGGAAAGTGGGCTGTGCGGCCCCCCTCCCTTGGCCGATTTTGGCCCTGGGGGCCCAATTCCCCGGGGCATGGTCACATAATTTTTCTTTTGTTTTCAATGGAGGGGGGCCAAGCGCAGCCCTGTCAAGTTTCACGCTTCAGACGTGACACTAACGCATTTCAGTGTGGTGATCCGCATCACCGCACTGAAATGGAAAGTCACGCATAAATGGCATAGCGCCTCCTCAGCTGTCAGCCTCGTAGCGCTGCTAATCATGCACCAATATTCAATGCAGAGTGAACGTAAAGCTACATTTTGTAGTGGCTATGCAACCTGCGTTTGGAGGGCTTCGGAAGTGGCTGAGCTGTAGTGCTATAGTGTAACACTAGTATTAACCATGTGGCGCCGCAATCCTGATAGATGACATCAGTAAGAACGCGCCGTCGCGAACGGGTGGTTGTGGGAGCGGGAGGCTTCACTTGTAATGACAGAGAAGCTGATACTTGTTATAAATAATGAAAATGAAAATCCCCGCGACCGGCCGGAGCCGCCCCAACCCCACCGACTGTGGCGGCTGCTGGAACTCTCATCGTTTGCTGAGAGTCACTGAAGTATGCCCGAGCAGATGACATTTGCGGCGGTCGGAAGTTGCTGCGGCCACGAGGCTGCCCGTATTGTATTCCCGCTCCTCTCCTCTCGCAAAGTGAGTAAGTGCCTGCTGTTAAAGTAATTGAAGAATAAGTGTGTAATTCCTTGAAACACCGAAGCAACACCCTTCAGATGTACACCAAAGAGCAGGGATGGAACTTGGCCCGCTGTATGTATATGGGCTCACAGGGGCGGCTGGTGACATTTGAAAGTGGTGGGGCGTAAACTAATTTGCATATTGCACCGCAGCGAGCACAGCGAGCGAGCGCAGCGAGCGAGCCCGAACCACCTTGCATCCATCCATACATCATTCATGCATCCACCCATCCACCCACCCATCCTGCATCCATACATCATTCATTCATTCATGCATCCACCCATCCATCCATCAATTCTGCATCCATCATTCATTCATGCATCCACCCATCCATCCATCCTGCATCCATCATTCATTCATGCATCCACCCATCCATCCATCCATCCTGCATCCATTCCTGCATCCATTCATCCATTCACCCATCCATTCATCCATCCATCCATCCTGCATCCATCAATCATTCATGCATCCATCCACCCATCCATCCTGCATCCATCATTCATGCATCTACCCATCCACCATCCATCCTGCATCCATTCATCCATCCATTCATCCTGCATCCATCATTCATTCATGCATCCACCCATCCATCCACCCTGCATCCATCATTCATTCATCCACCCATCCATCCATCCACCCATCCATCATCCATCCTGCATCCATTCATCCATTCACCCATCCATCCATCCATCCTGCATCCATCATTCATTCATGCATCCACCCATCCATCCACCCATCCATCATCCACCATTCATTCATGCATAGACCCATTCACCCATCCTGCATCCATCATCCATCCATCCACCCATCAATCCTGCATCCTTTCCTGCATCCATTCACCCATCCATTCATCCATCCATCCTGCATCCATCATTCATTCATGCATCCACCCACCCATCCATCATCCACCATTCATTCATGCATCCACCCATCCACCCATCCTGCATCCATCATCCATCCATCCACCCATCCATCCTGCATCCTTTCCTGCATCCTTTCCTGCATCCATTCACCCATCCATTCATCCATCCATCCATCCTACATCCATCATTCATTCATGCATCCACCCATCTGTATGCGTGTAGTTACACGCATACAGATGGGTAACGTAAATGCTACTATTTCCTCAGAAACCCACATTCTTTTTCTGTTTTATTTTAAGTTCCGTGATTTATTGAAGCGTAAATCTTTGCTCAAACTGAGCCCTATTTGTCTTGGTAAATCGGGCAGACTCCTGCTTATAAAGTCCAATAAGAGTAACAAGGTGAATGAATAAAATGGCTTTGACAAGAGTGTGAACATCCTTCCGACTACAGCGTGACAGTGATAACCGGCCTCAATTCATACGTCTGATTTCCACCTGAACTTCTTTTCTTGCTTTGCTCTCTGAAGCGTCTGCTCTCTGAAGCAGTTCACTGCCGACCACATTTTTAATCCCATTGAATGCTACTTTTCACGATGAAACAATAAGACTTCGAGTTTAAATATGTGCCAATTCTTCTGACACAAATCTATACATTCTCCTCCCATTTCACGATTATTTACAATAAGAGGCTCGAACCTGGTTTCCCAGCACCAAAGTCGGCCGCGCTAACCGTCAGGATTGGCTGGGGGGGCACCATGACTCCTCGCCCAGTCCCCCTGGTTAACCCCGGGGGCTGCGGCCCGCCCCCAGGTCCTCTCTCTAAGGGGAAATGCACAGGGAATCAATCTGCGCATGCGCGAACATGATTCTGCCCATAAATCAACTTGCGCAGATGCAGCAGGCCCATCCCCCCCCCCCCCCCCCCCCCCCGCACGGAAAAGTCGGGTGTCTCCCGGATTCCCGGGCGGCAGGTAGCGAGCAAGATTATTTCAGTATTTGTTGTATTTGTATTTTCGTGACGACGCGGTGGGTCCATGGGGCTTAGTGGGGCTACGCCCCTACGCCCCAATGGACGCACCGCGCCTGGTGGCTCATGGGGCACCGGATCATGACCGCAGCAACAAATGTAGTGCACTGCAGTGCACAGGGTCGTGTCATTTAAACAACCCTAACCCCCAGTGCAAATTACGTATTTGGAGCAATGTTTGAGAAAGTTGGCAGCAGGTTTGAGCTCCAACGGTTTGACACATGACATCACCAGCGTGCACAGCTGTTCCGTGCTCACCCGATTGCTTAATTTGACAAGACATCGTTTAATTCAAGGCCTTCCAGACATCCCCGCAGGCCACCCAGGCCTTCTCTTGGATCAGTGGCATTATATCCACCCCCTTTTGTACACATACTGGCCTTGGTGAGGGGCACTAACCTTACGTCGGCAAATATCCCACGCCTGCCAATGTGTCTGCCACATTCCAATGGCACCTGACAGTTCACTTACCTCCAGTATGTTTGGAGCACCAATAAAACTGTCAAGAAAACTCTGTTGACTAATGACCCGCTTGAGATCGATCAAGGTTTGTCTAGTGGAAATTTTACACAGAAGGTAAATGTGCCTGCTGCAAAGCACGAGCATCATGCAGCTCACAGAAGTGCATATAATGTAAAGAGGTTATTTAGTTACTGCTTTTGTCGGAGAGATTATTTTAATAGTTGCAATTTACAAATGAAAATCTCCCCATCTTTCATTATCCTAATGTTGCAAAACGGGTTCAGTTGGGTAGAAATCAATAGTTATTAGTAATGACAACCCCAAACCACTGGGGAACAATTTAAATTCTGAGTTTGTGCTTCTTCAGATCAAGCACTCCTAAACTATACCCACTATGAATGACGTATGACTCCTTTCCTATACCTCTTTTGCAACATTTCATATACACTGCTTTACACATGTATGATTTATTGACTCCATGTTTGATGTACAGTTCTCTGACACCCTAAAATGGTAAAGTACCTCTAAAAAGCAAAACAAAAGCATGAGAGAGAGAGTGGTTATGGAAACTTAAAGGTCAGTGTTAAAGGGTGGTAAATCGCAATCGTCTTTATTGTTCGATTTTGCTGGCGAGAGTGTGTCACTCATAGTTGTTGAAATGTCACTCATAATTACACTGAAATGAAGAACATGTCACACATAGCAATCTGACACCTTGGCAGCTATGCAAGCGCCCCCCCTCCGAGCCCTTTATCCACCTTGGGGACCCCAGATCCAGAGGCATTGCCTCTTTTTTTTTTTACTTGAATATTGGGAAGGGGGGCCCCATTCCCCCCCTTCTCTGGGCCACTATTGGCTAACAAGCAGCTCCCCTTGCCCAAAAGCAATTCTGCTTTGCTTCTTGAAAGCAAGAGAAGGTTTCCCGCTCTCGCTTCCAAGAAGCAAAGCAGTGTTCCCTTTTTCTTGTGAGTCACAAGATGGCTGCCAGCACACTCTGGTTTGGAGTGTTGGCAGCCAATCAGAATTAAGTTTGTGCTCGGGAGGATTTGCGGCTCCTCCTCGATGTGTGGCGCAATCCTCTTTCTGCTCCTGCAGTTTTAAGGTCGGTGTCCAGAAGGTACAGGCCTGATCCAGGGGAATATGTGTTCCTTTCGTCTCATCCTTCGCCTGAGAGTTTGGTGGTGTAGGATTCAAGTTGTAAGCAGTCCACGGGTGCCTTTCTGCAGGCTCCTGCTGACAGGGATTCCAAGAAATTGGAGCAATCTGCAAAGAAGGTCTTCTCTTCGGCGAGTATGGCTTTGAAGTCCACTAATGCTACCTGTTTGTTGGGAGATACATTCATGTCCTTATGAACTCTGCCAAACAGCTACTTCCAAAATTGTCTGAGGAAGATCAGGGAAATTTCAGTGAGATACTGGCAGACTCACAGGCTGCGGCTCGCCAAGTCATCCAGTCTGGCCTGGACATAGCAGATTCGTTTGCAAAGGTGATGGGCTCATCCATTGCTACGAGAAGGCATGCATGGCTAAGGTCTTCTGGGTTTTCTCCTGATGTACAGGCTGCCCTTCTCGATCTTCCTTTTGATGGGTCTAGACATTTTGGAGAAAAAAGCTGATCCTGCTGTGCAAAGGTTCAAAGACAGTAAGGCCACAGCAAAATACTTGGGTCCGCAGACTCAGGCAAAGGGTTATGGCTATAGAAGATACCGTGGCTTCGGAAAGTCTTCCTTTCGTGGTTTCCATCAGCCACAGCAGCAGCAGCAACAGCAACAAAACCCCTTGTACAAGTCCTAAAGGGGTAAAAGCAGAGGTCGCTTTCTTGGAGCGGGTCGTCAGCCTTCTTCCTCCCCCTCCTCCTCTACCTCCCCAACCCCTGGTAATGCAGGAAAGCAGCCCTAGATCTGCCATCCTGGATAATGCAGGTCCTGTGGGAGGCCGGCTTACCCATTTTCTACAGGATTGGAAATTGGTCACTTCGGACCTTTGAGTTTGAGATCTGGTAGAAAATGGGTACGCCCTTCCCTTCAGGGAATTCCCTCCTTCTTACCATCCTTGCCAATGTTTTTTTTTAAGGAGGATCATTTACTTGTTCTTCAGAAGGAGGTTCTTGTACTGTTACAAAAAGGCGCGATAGAGGTGGTTCCGGAGCAGGAAAGGGGTCAGGGATGCTACTCCCGGTATTTCGGGCTGGACTGTTCCAATGAGGCACAGGGTCAAGACTGATTTGCATATGGCAATGTCTGAACTGGGGTGGCGTGGTGAGCAAAATAACGATGGATTAAACGCAGATCTGTGACTGGGGGTCAATGTTTTGCCAATGTCCAATATTCCGTCCATCATCTTGTGTGTTTTGCTGTTCACCCTATGTGGGAAGGGTATGCCCAGACGTTGGTCCCGTGCTCACTATGCCACTGGAGTCAAGTTATCCTGGCTGATGACGGCTGATAGCCAGAAATCGGTCCTAGGATGCTTTATTCCCGTCCAGGGAAGACATGGCTTGGCAGTTAGGGTTGGAAAGTTCCAATAAGGCACTGGGTCAATACTGATTTGCATATGGCAATGTCTGAACTGGGTGGCGTGGTGAGCAAAAAAACGATGGATTAAACTCAGATCTGTGACTGGGGGTGAATGTTTTGCCAATGTGCAACATTCCGTCCATCATCTTGTGTGTTTTGCTGTTCACCCTATGTGGGAAGGGTATGCCCAGATGTGGGTCCCGTGCTCACTGCGCCACTGGAGTCAAGCTATCCTGGCTGATGACGGCTGATAGCCTGAAACCGGTCCTAGGATGCTTGATTCCGGTCCAGGGAAGACGTGGCTTGGCAGTTCGGGCTGGACTGTTCCAATGAGTCACAGGGTCAGGACTGATTTGCATTGGGCAATGTCTGAACTGGGGTGGCGTGGTGAGCAAAATAACGATGGATTAAACCCAGATCTGTGACTGGGGGTGAATCTTTTGCCAATGTGCAACATTCCGTCCATCATCTTGTGTGTTTTGCTGGCCATTATTGAGGGACAAGATCAGCTGAGTGTCATCTGCATGATTGACCAGCCTAATGTCATGCGCCTTTATAATAGTGATAAGTGGTTTCATGAAGACGTTAAACAAGACTGGGTTAAGTGGCGAGCCCTGTATTTTGAAAGTTTTTTTATATAGCGCGGACAAGATCCTTGCAGATATCAGAGCGCTTTACAAAGAGAAGTACATGAGGGAGCATGGTTAAACAGATAAATCAATAGGTCCATGAGTACAAATTGGTGGCGACTAAGCCCAACATGAGTACAAAGTAGTACAACTAGGTGGTTACAAAGCTAAACATGTGAGTAATAGACAGTTAAATACAAATAATCAAAAGGGTCAAACATGTAGTATAGCTCGGTGCAGAGTACTAACAGTGATCAAGATAGTAGTTCAGGTGTATTTAGCCATGAGGATAGCTTTTACTTCATTTTTAAAGAGTGTGGTGGACGAGATAAGCCTGGTTTCGGTCGGGAGAGAGTTCCAGATCCTAGGCGCCATTCCCGAGAAGGAGCGCTTATATGTTTTTTCCTTCCGGAATCTTCGAGGTTTCAACAGAAGATTGTTTTTGCCTCTGGTGTTTCTAGTTCTTCCAGAGATTGTCAGTTTCTGAGCGAGGTATCCGGGTGAGTTTAGATGTACCGCCTTGTGTGTCATGCAGGCGATTTTCAGATGTATTCTAGCTTCAAATGGCAGCCAGTTCAGGGATTTCAGGTCAGGAGTAATATGGGAGTGTTTTTTTGACCCAGTGATGAGTCTCGCTGCAGCGTTTAGAGAGGCTCTTAGGGGTGCGGTTGTAGTTAGGGGGAGTCCGCAGAGGGCGATGCTGCCATATTCTATTCGAGGGATGACTAGTGCTTGTACTGCCGTTTGGAAGTCTTTGGCTGGAAGTCTTTGGCTGTAGGACTCCTTGTCGCAGGTTTTTAAATTCAGAACGATAAGGGGGACAAAGGCAACCACCTGACATCGATCTGACAGGTAGGTCTCCACTCAATCCACTTCAGCACTGTACTCCCCACTCCAATTAAAGCTAATCTGGCCAGAAGGATTTTATGGTTGGCAATCTCAAAAGCAGCCGATAAGTCAAGCATGACCAAGACTTTGGAATTATCACTGTCGACCCTCATCCATAGAGACGAGTAGGGTTGACTTGGTGCCATGCCCAAGTCTCAATCTGAATTGTTCATCCTCTAAGAAAGAGTTAGTTTCCAAATATTGGAGCAGCCCCATGCTCACATATGGTTCCTGTATTTTCACTGGAAATGGAAGGAGGGATATGGGCCTGTACTTACTCAGGGCCAGAGGGCCCGCTGTAGATTTTTTTCAAGAGGGGCTAACTATGGCCTTCTTCCACATTCTTGGTACAGCACCCATTTCCAAATATTGGTTACATAGTTGCAACGTTGGGGTGGGGGAGGAGGCGGGAGTTCATCTCCCAATTCTTTCCACAACAAGGAGGTAGGAGATCAAGGAGGAGCCGATGAAGCAGACACCACAATAGTTCTGAGCATTCCTCAGAAATAGGTTTGAAAGTATCAAACCTATAACAATGTCTCTTGAAGAAGTCTGGTTTAGTATGAATCATAATAGAACCAAGCACAGGCACTTCTATTCGGATATTAATATCACAGACTATGGCTATATATTGTTTGGAATAGTCAGATCAGAGAGTGCCAGCTGAGAGGGGACACCAATGTCTCCAGGATCTAGCTGATCTTCTTATCGAAGAAGGGTGTAACTTCCTGTTTCACACAATCTGGCTTTGATAGTTCCCGAAGGATATCAAAAACCTTTTTTGCATCATTAGTGGCTGCAAGGATGGTGTTGGTATAATAATCAGCCTTAGTTTTGCCGACCTCTCTTTAATATTCATATAACGAGATTTTTTTATTTCAACAAGTTTTTATTGTTTTTATCATACAACATAAAACATATAACATACAGTCATCGTAGAAATCTCGTTACAGGGTTTTCCAGCCATAGATTAAGCATTTTGTTTATCTGCCTCGGTATAACAGCCACACCATTTTCGTTCACGTTTCTTGCACGCTAATGTAAGCATTTTTAGGGATTAATTATACCAGGTGCAAGAGGTCTATGGCGGGATTTCAGATTGGTACGGTGTAATTACATTATCCAGTGTTACTAAAATATCCTGCTCGTACGTTATATAATTGGATTCCACTGAATTCTTAGGGTCAAAGGTATTTGAAAAATGAAAAAGTGGCCTGAGGTTAGCCTATATAATTTATGCCCTGCCCTCCCTTTTCTTATTGTAGTAGCGGCCAGCTTGAGGAGACAAGGGGGCATATTTACAAGGGAATGGTGGAACGTGGCGTTAAGCAGAAAATGCTAATGCTATGCTCCGCCATTCTGAAAAAATGCAGGGATGCACCGTATTTACAAAGATACGGCGCATCCCTGTGTTTTCACTGGCGCTAAATTAGGAATGTGAAAATCCAGCTGGGAGAATGAGTCTTCAAATACCCAGGTGAAACACTTCCATTTTACTTTTTAGAATTCACTTTCTTTTTAAGCAGTAGTGTCATAGGTCCTGATGAATGCAGGGGATACCGTTGGGGTCCTTAAAATCTGCTGAAACATGTCGACCAAATATCATTAGTAGCTATTAGTTAAAACTACTATATTTAGCACTATTTTTTATTGATTTAGAAGCAGCGAGGTCCCAAATAAATTTTTTTCCTCCTGTCTATCTAATTTTAATTAGCACAGTTACTCACTTTTGCACTTACCACATAGTTCACATGAACTGCTTTTTCAGTAGTCTCCTGTTGCCACTAGTAGAACATCCATTGGTTCCTTTCCAGCATAAACAAGTTGATTCTGGAATAATCTTTCCTTCATGGTCTGAAGGAACCCAAATGATGAAAAGGGCGCCACAGGTCGATTACTGATGGGTATTATTTCAGTCATGAATGAAGTACCCTATAGATTCTAGTAGAATGATCTGCTAGACCTTACATAGGAGCACATTTTGTTGGTTGTACAGTTAGGCATTCGTTGTTTCTCTTTGACCCACCACTATTATTAGTTGTTATATATTGTACTTATGGGGAGTATAGTGGTGAGTGGTCGGTAAACATTCCCTTGGACCTTCCTATCCCTGCTCTATTTATGTTCTTGTGCAGCTAAGGCTGCGGGTCCTTCATAAATCACTTACGACTGCTGACAAGGGCTGGAGATAACCATTGACTATACGACACTCTTCTGCTGGCTTTGTGTTTGTGTTTCCTGTTTTTATTTTAAGCATGGCAACAAATCTGGGTCTGGCTTTTGACGAAGCGGAGATCCAGTCTATTCTAGATGAAAATCCTAGTATTCTTGATAGCATACAGACCCCTCAAGTAAGTGGCGATGAAGGGTGGGCAAAGATTTTAGTGTTGAAGAAGAGCCAGTCACGTATTTGCGTCCATGGCAATACAATGGCGGAATACCTACGGGGCAACTGTGCACCGAGTGGACTGATCGTGACCAATGCACCCAGATTGTTTCTGGATGACAAAGAATTTTTGAACCACTGGTACCTGATCGCATGGAAATGCACTCGCGATTGGCTAGTGCTGATAATTAAAACAGCAAAGAAAGCAGCTGATAAAGTCTTGATTGAGATTCAATTACTAGAGGGGCAGATTAGAACTACGCTCTCGGGTAAAGTATTCTCTAAGAATCTAGATGACAACAATAAGGCAAATAAAGAGTTTAAAGACTCGATTCTTTTTAACAAACTTGAGAAATGTAAAAAAGATTTGGATAAATTTGCCACAGATCGAGTCTACCCCTACACCAGTGAATCCTATGTCCCTGCTACGTACAACACCAAGGGACGCAAAGGAGGGTCCACTTATGGTACTTCTAGTTCAGGAGAGGGATCAAGTGATTCGGACTCATCGAGCACAGGGAACAGTGGTAATAAATATCGTGGTAGAGGCAGCCGCAGAAACTGGAGGGGATCCAATCAGAACTATAACCAACCTCAACTTCCACCTTGGTGGCAACCAAATCCTTGGTCCCAAGGAGCCCCTTTTCCTCAGCAAATGGTCCCCTTTGGCCCACAACAAGTTTTCCCTGACTTTAATTCCCAGTCTTTTTTAGGGTATGGCAGGGGGAGGCAGAGAGGGAGGAGGAGAGCACAACAACAACAAGGACATGTACAGTGGAACCTTGTGCCACAGACGATGGATTTGAGGAACGGCAAGAAAATTCCCCAGGATCAAACGACGGCAACAACATCAGGGATGGCCTCGTAATAAATTTGAGTTCACGTACACTCTCAGGAATGGAATTGAAAGTGTTAAACAGAGGGTTAGGTTTTGTGGCCACCAGTACAGGTGACCCTTTCCTCACTCATATTGAGATGAGCAAATTTTTTAGAAAGATCCGTTTACACTTTCTCTTTGCGAAAAAGAATGAAGGAATGATAGATCCATCTGTGGAGAATGAAAACACGGGTTTGAAAAGACCATCCAGTTACAATCCTCCAAGTATAGGTCTTCCAGCTAAGGTTGTGGCGTTTGAAGAAGCAGTAGACAACGATGTTGGAACTTTGTTCCAACAGAACCACAAACCTTTTATTAATTTCCCAAAGAAGGAGCAAGAGGCTCTGAGAAACCTTACTAAAGATGAGTCAATAGTGATCAAACCTGCCGACAAGGGTGGAGCCATAGTTATATTGGATACCTCCACTTATCGTGAAGAGTGCCTTCGACAACTTAATGACACCAAGTCCTACCGGAAATTAGATGAGGATCCGACTGCAAGACTATCTGTAACCATCACCCAATATGTGGAGGAAGCTCTTTCAGAGGGGTGGATAACACCTAAAGAAGCGCTGTTTTTACGAACAACCCATCCAGTGATTCCATACTTCTATGTACTTCCAAAAGTACATAAAACCCAGAGACCGCCTCCAGGGCGCCCCATAATATCGGGCATAGGTTCTTTGTTGGAACCTTTATCCACTTTTGTGGATCATTTTCTGAGACCTATGGTTCGAGAAATTACGACATACCTACAAGATACAAAGGATGTCTTAAGGATCCTACCTGACGCAGAATTCGATATGGACCTGGATTTGCTAGTGTCCTTCGATGTAGAGTCTCTCTATACATCTATTCCTCAATTGGAGACCCTCGAAGTGATAGAAACTTTACTGTCAGAACGTGATCTGGGTTCCATCACACCGGTCACTTTTATTATGACTTTGGCAAACCTAGCAATGACTGAGAACTATTTCCAATTTGAGGATTCTATCTTTCTACAGGTCTCTGGGACGAGTATGGGCAGTATTTTTGCCCCGAGCCTGGCAAACTTATATGTTCACAGATTCGAACAGGAGTTTATTCTCACAGATACTAACCCTTTTTGCAACTCAATACGTCTATGGAAACGTTACATCGATGACGTTTTTGTCATTTGGCGAGGAACAGTGGATGAGTTAATGCTTTTCCATCATTGGCTGAACAGTAGAAACAACTTCCTGCGGTTCACGGTCGAACACAGCAAACAAAACCTTCCTTTTTTGGACCTTAATATCATATCGACTCCCACTGGTTTGCAGTCAGAACTTTACCGCAAACCGATGGCAAGGAACTCACTGTTGAGTTATGAGAGCTGTCATCCTAAAGCTCTAAGAGACAACCTTCCCTACGGACAGTTTCTGAGAATACAGAGAAATTGTTCGACAAAGGAGAGTTTCCAAGAACATTCGAAAAAACTGGAGAGCAACTTGGCTGCTAAGAAATATCCTAAACATCTGATTCGCAGGTCAAAAAAGAGAGCTCTCAATAATAATCGTGAGAGTTTGCTAGAACCACCGGTGTCCAAAACTAAGGAAGACCGCATTACATGTGTAAATACTTTTGGAACTCAATCCAATAGCATACAGAAGATCATTAAGAAACATTGGGGAATTCGAAACACAGGCGACGACACCCTGCCTCTCCCACTTTTTGCTTTTAAAAGGAGTCGAAATCTGAAAGACCAACTGGTCCATACTAGACCCCGATCAGTGATCCCGAGAGCAGTAGGGACTCTTTGGGATATGCCAGCCGTCACAGGTCACCATCCCTGTGGGAATTGTGCGGCTTGTCCTCAAACCACTAAGACCACCTCTATCGACATAGGAAGTAGGCGCCCCTGGGAACAGAGGCGGTTTACGAATTGTAACAGCCATAATGTCATCTATTTAATAACTTGCCCCTGCAATCAAAAATATGTGGGGATGACCACGAGGAAGGTGAAGATTTGCATCTCTGACCATAAAAGAACAATCAGATGTCGAAAACAATCAACTAAAATGACTAACCACTTTCTCGAGGTAGGCCATGGCCCAAATGATTTTCGATGGACTATAATAGAGCAACCTCTGATACCGAATCATGTAACAGATGTGAACAGGTTCCTGTTTAAGAAAGAGCAAAAATGGGTATATACTCTCAATTCTGATAAAGACGGGCTGAATGATGATATCCCGTGGATGTCTCTTTAATGGCTGATATCCTCTCTCTATTGTGTTTGGAAATAGTTCTGATGGAATATTCACTATGTTCACCCTCGCATAGATGATATAATACATTCTGAATACATCAGTGTGAGATAATATCATATTTAACTGAATGCTTATAAATCTCTTGAGGGGATTTATCACGCTCTGAATGATTATGATTGGGTCCCTTCTGTGAAGTGATAGTGGGCACAATTACATGTAATATCATTAATTATATGTAACATCCTTAATTGCTCTGGGCAATTTGAATGTTTCCTAACCAGCTTGCTAAAACAATTCATTGCATAAATAATTTACTGCCATCCTCAGATCGGTATGCATTTCCAATATCTCTGTCCATCAAGAGACGTTTTATGCGGTAAATAACGAAAAGCAATGCACACAGTGAGAGCTGTGCATTGAAAACTTCAATTCCCATGAGGCGTCTGGTCACGTGATTCGGAAAGACGTTTGTGACGTCGTGACGTCACGGGAGATTGAGGAAGTAAATACCTTAGCCCTCGATCCGCCCGGTACCTCCCCGAACGGCCCAGAGGGACGCCAGAAGTACCGACGGACAGGTAGGGGAGTCCGATCCTTGAACATGTATAGTTGCCAGCATGGTCTAGGCTGTCTCTGCAATACGCGGTTGCGAGCTGATGGGTGAGCGCTGATAACCTCTATCTGTTTGGGTAGCTGGTGATATGAGACAAAATGGCTATTTAGAGATTCCGCGCTGTGTTGACCATAATGATTCCAATTAGAACATGCCAGTTATGCCTTTCCCAGGGTACTTATTACTTACTGCATTAACGCGCTATTAAAGCTAAGCGCGTTTCAGATGAACGTGTCACTTAAGATATATTCTCTTCTCTGTATGCATCGGTTGAGTACTAGGGAGAAGGAATGTTGCCATGACAATGATACTCGGGATCCATAACTCTATCCCCGAGTTGTAAGCTTGAGGCAGGGACCGAGCCAGCATCAGTTTGTGTTGTGAAGTCAGCAGAAGCTGACATGTCTTTGTTTGTCTTCTCCCCCCAGAGCGGTGCTTCAACTACCTGCGCTGTAGCCAGGTGAGGTGGGGTTGATCTCTCCTGCATTAATTGGTGAGTGAGAGACCTGATACCACAAAAAGGTATTACTGTGGAATTAGCATTAACAGTATTAAAAAATTACCTAAATGCCATTTTCTCCCATTATAGATATGATGTATCTAATGATGTGATATATTGGATATCTATATCTATGCTAACTGTATGTTTGTCTTTCTTTATAACTGTACATATGTGCCCTTTTCGATTTGGAATGTGAAAATCCAGCTGGTAGAATGAGTCTTCAAATACCCAGGTGAAACACTTCCATTTTACTTTTTAGAATTCACTTTCTTTTTAAGCAGTAGTGTCATAGGTCCTGATGAATGCAGTGGATACCGTTGGGGTCCTTAAAATCTGCTGAAACATGTCGACCAAATATCATTAGTAGCTTTTAGTTAAAACTACTATATTTAGCACTATTTTTTATTGATTTAGAAGCAGCGAGGTCCCAAATAAAAAAATTTCCTCCTGTCTATCTAATTTTAATTAGCACAGTTACTCACTTTTGCACTTACCACATAGTTCACATGCACTGCTTTTTCAGTAGTCTCCTGTTGCCACTAGTAGAACATCCATTGGTTCCTTTCCAGCATAAACAAGTTGATTCTGGAATAATCTTTCCTTCATGGTCTGAAGGAACCCAAATGATGAAAAGGGCGCCACAGGTCGATTACTGATGGGTATTTTTTCAGTCATGAATGAAGTCCCCTATAGATTCTAGTAGAATGATCTGCTAGACCTTACATAGGAGCACATTTTGTTGGTTGTACAGTTAGGCATTCGTTGTTTCTCTTTGACCCACCACTATTATTAGTTGTTATATATTGCTCTCTACAGATAGCATCGCCAAAGCATTTAGTCTTTCCTCTAGCATGGTGTTCCTGAGGAATGTCTTTATGCGCTTTAAGGCTGAAAAACATCGTTCAGCTTCTACTGTTGTCATTGGAGTCGTAATCACAATTTTTAGTAAAGTCACTGTCTCTGTAAGTGAGTTTTCCATATGGAGTTTATGAATTAAACTCAGCAAAGTCAAGGCGCTTGTGGCCTTCCGGTGCACAGGCATTCCGTAGAGTACAGTTAACTCAGTTCTCAGCTGCTCTTTTTTGAGCATGTGATATGCTTCCACAGCCTGATTCAGAGCACGGGGAAGGATTCATCATATTGTGCAAACTCTTTACTTTGCAATAAAGTGGCACTCACCAAATGTTTCGTGAATGAAAAACGTTCTTGTGCCTGCACAATTACAATGTCACATATCTCCTTTCCAATTCGAACCAGAGAGGTGATGTTTTGTCTGCGGTTTGCAAAAATAGAATGCTCCGGCAGTTTGCTCTCTAAATCGTCAACCCCATCTCTCACTTTCTTTATCTTTTGTACAAATGTAGATGTAGCGCCTTTCACAGAGACAGTATCTATGTCTTTTCGTTGTAACTGATCGTATAATGCATCAACATCACGCATTATTTCATGAAATAAAAACAGTAAGAACTGAAACTCTTTGTCTTGTAGTGTTCTAATAAAGCCATGGCCTTCATTCTGACTTGTGTGATCAAAGTCTTCTCTGGATGCTATGGCGACAAAACATTTCTCAAGGCCCTCCCTTTGTTCAAAGATTAAGTTGACTGTACGAATGTGAAAGTTCCAACGAGTTGAGGATCCCCTTGGTACGCTTTTGTCCACAATCTCATGAAGGGCTTCTGTTCTTTTGGGGGAACGTGTGAAGAATGCTGCTTTGCCTCCGATATCCTGAAAGAAAACTCGTGTCTCTCTGATCTTTGATACCGCCTGTTGCATAATAAGATTGAGTTGGTGGGCGTAACAGTGCACAAAATGAGCATTAGGGTACACATCTCGAATTCGTTTCTGTACTCCACCAAGGCTTCCACTCATTACGGACGCACCATCATAGCTTTGTGCGATAAGCTTTTGTTTTTGAGGCAGGTCCGGGAAAATTGAGTTCAGTTGACACAGTATAGCTTCAGTGATGGTTGCTGCACTAGAGTCTCTTAAATGTGTGAAACCAAAGAACCTCTCCACAATGTTTCTGTCACTGTCAAGGTACCGAAACACTAACACGGACTGTGTATTAGTGGCCACATCAGTGGTGTCATCAGCCTGAATAGCCACAAAGTCTGTGTTTCGCAACTCTTGCACAATATGGCTTCTTATAATTTCGAGCATACAGTCAAGGAGTTCATTTTGTATTGTATTAGAGGTGCTCTTAAAGACTGTAGCACGTGCTAAATGTGTTTCCAAATCCTTGTCTATGGTTGACATTAAATCCACTGGGCCTCGGAAGATCCCAGGTTTTGAGTAAGTTTCTGATTCGTCATGGCCTCGCAATGCCAGTTCAAAAGCACCACAGAAACGAATGCAATCAATGATCTTGGATAGATTTTGTCTGTTCTTATCAACAGCTTCATTGTGTTTTTGAATGGATTTGCGATATGCATCATTTATCTGCTGCTCAATTGGTGCGTCTTCCCCCAACATTCCCAGTCTTGTCAGGTTTTCCAGATGATTTCTTGTGAGCGCATGCTTCTTTATTTTTTCAGATATATGCTTCAAGTCAACCAATCCTTGATGTGTCCAAGAAAAGTCACCCCCAAACAGCAAGCAGGGGAAGCAGAACAGAGCATTTTTTATAGGGCACCCTGTAAGCCAATTAGCTTTTGTGTACCAGGCATTTGAGAATGTACGTTTTGACATTTTTCCTCTGTCCTGTGTAGTTTGCTGTAGGTTTATTTCAGGCTGATGAGGTCCTAATTGCTTTATCTGTAGTTTTTGTTCAAGTGGCCGTGCCTGGAATGACCTTGCAATCAGCTCTTGTACTGTATTCATGATGGTGTGTTGCTGGCCTTACCAATATATATATTAAAGAAACCTGTCAATAATCAAAGTACAACGTATAAGGTGCAGTGCTATAATACCAAATTTCAGTATAAATACATATATCTTGTGCATTATCGTAATACATCTCCAACAGCTCCCCTTTCCACAAAATGACTTCTAAAATACAGCCGTACTGCCTCCTGCCTGTCTGTGCCATAGTTGTTGCTGGAGGCACTTAAAGAGACACTGTTTGAGGGCCTGGAGAGTGACCACATACATAGCCCTAAGTCCCATGTACAAAAAATATATAGCATCAGTTTCCTTACCTTTAACACTGGTGTTTGCTGGGTTGTAGCCGGGGTGAAAGAGCAGCAAAGGAGGTTGGGGTCTGTAGGAAGGTGGATATCTGACTATGGTTACCCCCAACTTTTTGCCTAGTGTTTCGCTGGTTTTTGACTTAGTTGGCCTGGGATCCTGCTATTCAGGACCCCAGGCTTCCTGCTCTCTCTGTTAAAATGGACTCCATGTACCTTAGGTACATATCTAATTGGATACTGGGTCACCTTATTAGGCCCTGTACAGTGTACCTTAGGTACCCAGGGCATAGGTGTACCCAGGGCCTACCAGGGGCTGCAGCATGTATTATGCCACCCCTGGCTGGCCATCCAAAACTGACACAACTGGCTGCTAAGACAGCTGGGGCAAGGTGGTGTAATCACCCTTTGCTGTAGATATAGTATACCTATATCTAACCCTAAAATGGACACATATCCTCCTATCAGTCACTCCTATGGCAGGCCTTATCAATCCTGAAGGCAGAGTGCTTGGAATTATGTGAGATGGTGCTCTGGCATGAGCTGAGCCCGTCTGCAGCTTGAAGAACCAAGTCCTAATAGCTGTTCCATGATAACGCTAAACCATATACTCTTAAGTGCATTATACTCCTCGCGGTAGAATGCTAACTTTGGTATAGCATTATCAAAACATGTCGAGTAAGGTGTCATACGAATTGGAATACTACCCCCTCGCCAATTCTGGTGAAGGGGGTAGCATTCCACCCTTCTAGAGGGACACGACATGTATGTAACTGTGAACCCCGGTTAAAATTAACTCGAGCCTCAGCATCACAAAATGGATGCTGCCACCACAGACACAAGTCTGACCTCCTGCTGCTGGGAGTCCTTCCAGCGAGGGAGGCTTGGACAAAGGGTTTCCTGCCTTGGGAGGTGCTAGCACCACCCCAGACAGGATTTTGTGTATTGGGTAGGACCGGCCTGAAAGGAATGAGACATGCCTGGGGCACACAAGGTGCCCTGTGCATACACCGGCTCAAACCAGTTGCTGGGGCACCCCTGCCCCAGTTCTGGCGCGAAGCCGGACAAAGGATAGGGGGTGTAACCACCCCCTTCCTGGTCCCACCCAGGGGAGGGACCTAGTCAGTAGTGCAGCCCCCTTTAGCAGGATAAAGGTAGGAGCTGGTCCCATTCCAGATTAGATTAATCCTGAACTACTCTACAAGAAGAAACTCTGGACTTCGACGTTCTGCTCCCCAGAAGACTGAAGAAATCTCCCTTGTGGGCAAGGAGTGTCCACCCTGCACAAGCAGGCACCATCAAGCGTCCAGCGGCTTCCCTTTGTCGTCTTCCCTCGAGGATCCAGACTTCAGAGCCCGACGAGACCCGGATTCCCAGACCTCTCCGACCTCAACTCACATCTGCAGCACAGCTGAGATCCGTGGGTGCGACGAGACACGTGGGACCGGCCATCTTGGAAGAAACTGCACATCGCTTCCAGCACTCCTCCCGAGGTAAACTCGACCAAGTGCTTTGGGGACTGAGAAGCCCCAGCCCCGAGCAGCTCCTGCACCGAAGACCAGCCCTCCAGCATCCACGAGATCTGCGTGGGGCCCTTCTGCTTGTTTGCTGCTTGACGCGTTGTCTGGTCACTTGCCGGCTGGCTAGTGGCCTCTTAGACGACGAACTTTAAAATCTTCACTGCTGGTCTGGTTGCTCCAGACTGGCCCTTGCTCCCTTCCAAAAGAGGAGCACTCCGGACCCTCCTGGTCCACTCCAGACGCCGTTTCCACTCACCGCGTGGGTTGCCTTTGCCAAGGCCTGTTGACGCCGATTCCGGATCCAACACCGCCGACAGCGAGAGCCTGCGTGGGACAGCTCGTGCCTCCATCCTGGTTGTCGAAGACACCTCCTGGTCCACGTGGCTGCAGAGACAAGCGTCCACTCTTCACCTGATCGCGACGAGGACATCTAGTTCCTTCCTGGTCCCACTCCAGTCACTGGCTAGTGACTTTGAACATTGTCCCCTCTGATTTCAGGTCCTCTTCTTCACCGATCCACCCTTGGATCGCACCGGACATCTTCCTCCTGGTCGCCTGCAGCATCTTTTTTTCCAGGCTCCATAGACTTCAACGCGAGAACCCGACACACTTTGACACCTATGCACCCGCAGCCCGTGGGTGAGGTAACGAGAGCATTTCGGTGCTCAAGGGTAGTTTAACTGTCCTAGTGTCCAGTTCCACAGTCGTTTTAGTCCTAACTAGTCAAGATTGTCCGTACTTACCTTTTACTTGAACTGTACTGTCCATAGACGTTGTTACGCATCTCGCGTGTGAGTTCACACTCTGCACACGCGTCCCGTGGGCCTCCTATTACTTACCTAAGGTGAAGATAGCGTAGTCCTAGCGAACCTCCAGCCTCTGGACAGCTCCATTCCTACTATCGACTTTCACATTCCACTTACTTAGTATATGGTTTGTCGTGCCCCTAGGGCACCATTGTAATTTTGTGCAACTTATCGTATTTTTCCTAAGAGATTGTCATGTGCTTAGCCCTCTGACCTCATAAAGAGTTCAGAGGTGTTTGTTATTAATAAATATACTGTTTATTGTCATAACAACCTGTGTGGTGTCCTTTCATCTGGTATTCAAGGGGTTATATTGTGGTAAAACAGCTGGCTTCACATGCCAAAAGAGTTTAGCCTAAGACTGCTTTGTCCATGCTACCATTAGGATAGCTGGTCTATAAGGTTGACTTACAACCAATCACCATAAGGGTTGTTTGGACTGATACAAGGTGATCACTAGAACTAGTGAGCATCATATATCAGGCCAACTTCTCACAGGGTCCTCTTGTTTGGCGAGAAATTGGCCCAAAATGCGGTAATGTCTCAGGTTGTCAGGCTTGACCAGGCGCTGGAAATGAAAAGATAACAATTTATTTTTCAAACACTAGGGTAACACTAGGGTAATCCAACAAAGACTGTGTGAAAACATCATAACGCTCCAATTCTTTTCTTGCAGTTTGCATGCAGCTCTTAGATGACTGTTAATAGCTCGCTGTTGTTGTATGTTAGGATTTTAACATACAAACTGCAAGTAACAAAAGCAGTGACTCACCACTGACCTATTTACATCAAATGCATTTAGTGATCTGCATCAGGTAAATGTTCTTTGCAGCGAACGGGCAAGGCAATAATGATATTAGGGGATATGCGGTTTTCTTATGCTAAATCAATCACATTTGCATACAAAAGATAATGAGGTCTGAATGAAAGACAGCCCTGGCTTCCTGGAATTTGAAGAAACAGCATTCAGAGAGTGAGGTGAAAAGGTGCCTTTTTAGCTCTCATTGTTTTCAGTTTAATCATGAGTCAGGCCACTGCAGGTTGATTAATGCGGTCCTCAACCTTGGCGCTACCTGTCCTAATTGAATGCGGCACATTAACTCTGCCTATCCTCAAGCGAGGTGGGACTGCATGTCCATTCTGCACTGGCCGGGTGTGAGAAGAAGGATGCACCAAGTTCAGAAACGTTACTTTCCGATCTTATCCATGAGGACTGTTAGCGCCAAGAAGCCAAATCATTTTTACCCGTTAGAGCTAAAGCAATATCCAGGATGTAAATGTTCACCTCTAGGACTAATGGAGAGACCCTCAAAGCCTCCTATTCAGGAACAGATCTTGAGATGAGGATGCAATGAAAGTAGGATCTTGACACAAATTCAGAGAGAGCCTAGCAAGAGTGAACCAGGGGCATACCCGAGGTGCGCACCATCCAGCTGCAAGCTGCGGGGCTCTTCTCACTCATTCCCTCCATCCCGCCCCTTCTTTCCACGCAAGGCTCCTTCAGGCAGAGGGTCCCAACACTCCCAGCTGGACTAGGCCCTCAAAGCCCGAGATAGTCAGGGGCCTACAGGACAAGGAATGAGACGGGCATGTGCAGACCCCCATACACTCTCAAACAACATCATATTTGAATCTATTAAGTCCATTGTGCTCCACAGGACCTACCTCCTAGATTACAAACCAGACAAGATGCTTTCATCTTATTTCACCGAGGACGAATCAACTGCCTTGTAAAAACATGAGCCGAGTTCACACTGCATTACTTCTCACTGTATCAAAGGTTCGTAAAATGCCAATAAAGTTTGTTACAATAAATAAACATATATTATACACACACACACACACACACACACACACACACACACACATACATACACTCACTTGTACAAGAGGTTGGTAAGTGCACATGGGAACAGTTTTTGCTACATTATTACCCGGGACAGTCTCCAACTTGCCGGGACTTTTCCCACAAAAAAGGGACAGTTGGCAACTTTATGTATGCACAAACAAGAGTATGTATAAATGGGGTAGGGACAGGAGTGGATGGGTGGGTGTATGTTGTACTAAGGCATTGGTATGTGGCCATGCATGGCAGGGTGGCATGTGTATGTGTGGTTTTAGCATTCAATCATGTGGACGATGCATTTTATGATCTGGTGATATTTGCACATGCAGGACAGGACTCCAGGCAGGGGTGGGTAAACCCATGCAAGGACAGTGAATATTCACAAAGGGGTAGTCACATGTACAGGCCTACATGCAGACGGCTAAAGGCTGCCGACGACTGCTGCTCGGTCTGTGGGGTCTCTGGTTCTTCGCTCCCAAGCAGCACGGGCTATACCTACTCTTCTAACCTGTGACAGCTGTCAACTCGGTGAGCAGCGCGTCATAGACACGCATGAAGCGCACAAAGCAGTCTGATCCTGACATGCTAAGAGAGCATTATCAAAAACAATGGCCCAACTCGTGATTGTTTGCTGGCTCAATAAATCATATGCTCACAGTTGATCACTTCTAAAGTTAAATGAGGAATAAGGTTATTTACCTCTAGTATGATTAAATCATAGGATATTCATTCCATTGAAAAAGCAACCACCTATCACAACTCATTTATTTACAAAAAGGAGTTTTAATAGAGTACTCCAAACACAGCGGAACATTTATTTATATACATTTGTACAATATTCACAGCGAACGGTAAAGGAAAGAGCAACGTGCTTCTATAAGGGTGCCGGAAATAGAAGAAAGTAGTGGTTTAAGGAGAAAAGGGGTGTAAGCCTCAACAGAAAAGTGACATAAGATTTTGTTAACTTAAAGCAAAAGCTGGAAAATATCCAACGTGTTGTGCAAACAGGCCACTATTGATATTATTCCAATTTATAACAATCATACAGTCTTGACTGGCATGTATAATGTTCCAAAAAATAGTGGTCCTGGTTATGGGAAAGGGGGGGCGTCGACGTTTCGACCCGTCTTGGGGTACTAGGGTAACTGGGAACCTCGACCTGCGGGTCTTCCTCAGGACGTGTAAGGCAAAGCCTTCGTACCGTAGCTAAAACGCTGTCTGCCTAAAACAAATTAAGGTCATTTTTAGGTGGGTGCATGGAATCAATTTAAAATTACAAAAGAGGTACACAGACCTCTAGTGTTTTCTTACCCAATTTGCTTTTATGGGAAGTTCACAATCCTCATGTATCTCGAAGGACGTGAAGGGAAATGGCCACAGTCCCACTCCTATAATTCATAAGGGGTATTCTGGTTATTGATTCCCAAATACATGGTCAAGTTAAGATTAGTTCACTAGAACCAGGGTAGTGCGAATGCTTACCAATTTATTGGTCGTAGACCGTCAACACAAAAATTCAGGTGCAGATTGCAAGGGTATTAATACTGTTCTCATGCACGGACTCGTCTGTGACTGAAAAGAAGCACATAATGGGAATATTTACCATCATGTCAGTCTATACTTAGATAGTGATCAAGGTTACACGGTGAATTAGGGCAGTAATCATACCTTCAAGTGTTCGTGTA
Source organism: Lissotriton helveticus (assembly GCF_964261635.1). Lineage (NCBI taxonomy): Eukaryota > Metazoa > Chordata > Amphibia > Caudata > Salamandridae > Lissotriton > Lissotriton helveticus. The sequence goes on from NC_136067.1 coordinate 1,398,584,313, forward strand.
TGGATATCGCCGTGGAGTAAAGAAGAATATATCTTCGTCCTGGTATCTGACGATGCTACAGGGGCATACAGGGAAGCAGAGTTACCTGAGCCATGTATTTATCACTCTATTCAGAGAAACGCACTACATGTACAGCGAATGTCAAATCAAATACCTTTATGCTTCTCCAGTATCACCCTCAATGGGAGTCATTCACAAGAGTGGGCGTTGTCCCAAATGTCAATTGCCAAATGTGCGCACTAAATTAAAACATAAAGGAGAATCTATATAGTTATTGAAGCTTGGGGGGTTCTCGATGTACGGCGGTTGAGGCTAACGGGGAAGTGGTAGCTTACCGAGTGGTTTTTTTGGTGTCGGCTCGCCAGACTCGGAACGCACGTGGCGTCGTTCACATATGAGGGCGTTGTCCGAGATGTCGGTTGCCAGGTATGCGCACTAAATTAAAACATAATGGAAATTGTTATAGTTATGTTTAAAGTTAGGAGGATGGAGTCTCTGGGTGGACGGCGGTGGGGGCTGCCGAGGAAGCGGTGGCTTACCGAGTAGTTGGTTTGTTGACACTGACTGGCCAGCCTCGAACTGCACGTAGCGCAACGACGTCACACTGACGTATAAAGCGCTCAGGAGTGGCTAAACACAGAAAAAAGACTCGCTCAGCCGAGCGGTCTAGAGTAATGTAATAGATTGGGTCAAGGCATAAAAATTCATAACGGGCCTTATCTGTTGTTCAATACTGCCACTTGTTTGCTAATCTAAGTATAGACTGACATGATGGTAAATATTCCCATTATGTGCTTCTTTTCAGTCACAGACGAGTCCGTGCATGAGAACAGTATTAATACCCTTGCAATCTGCACCTGAATTTTTGTGTTGACGGTCTACGACCAATAAATTGGTAAGCATTCGCACTACCCTGGTTCTAGTGAACTAATCTTAACTTGACCATGTATTTGGGAATCAATAACCAGAATACCCCTTATGAATTATAGGAGTGGGACTGTGGCCATTTCCCTTCACGTCCTTCGAGATACATGAGGATTGTGAACTTCCCATAAAAGCAAATTGGGTAAGAAAACACTAGAGGTCTGTGTACCTCTTTTGTAATTTTAAATTGATTCCATGCACCCACCTAAAAATGACCTTAATTTGTTTTAGGCAGACAGCGTTTTAGCTACGGTACGAAGGCTTTGCCTTACACGTCCTGAGGAAGACCCGCAGGTCGAGGTTCCCAGTTACCCTAGTACCCCAAGACGGGTCGAAACGTCGACGCCCCCCCTTTCCCATAACCAGGACCACTATTTTTTGGAACATTATACATGCCAGTCAAGACTGTATGATTGTTATAAATTGGAATAATATCAATAGTGGCCTGTTTGCACAACACGTTGGATATTTTCCAGCTTTTGCTTTAAGTTAACAAAATCTTATGTCACTTTTCTGTTGAGGCTTACACCCCTTTTCTCCTTAAACCACTACTTTCTTCTATTTCCGGCACCCTTATAGAAGCACGTTGCTCTTTCCTTTACCGTTCGCTGTGAATATTGTACAAATGTATATAAATAAATGTTCCGCTGTGTTTGGAGTACTCTATTAAAACTCCTTTTTGTAAATAAATGAGTTGTGATAGGTGGTTGCTTTTTCAATGGAATGAATATCCTATGATTTAATCATACTAGAGGTAAATAACCTTATTCCTCATTTAACTTTAGAAGTGATCAACTGTGAGCATATGATTTATTGAGCCAGCAAACAATCACGAGTTGGGCCATTGTTTTTGATAATACTGACTACCCAGGTCCAACAACCGTTTTGGGTTACCCCATTTCTTATAATGGCATGCTAAGAGAGCGGCACAGCAAATCTGCTGTGTCTCCTCACAGATGGCACAATGTGGCATTCACTGTCTCCTCACTGACATGCACTGAGGGCAGTGTGCGGGCCTGTGCTGTCTCCTACTCACTGGCATGCACTCTGTGCACAACGGGTAACTGCGCTGGCCTCTCACAATGAAAGCAATATCTGTCTAAAGCACTTGCCAGCCCCCGCACCCTCTAACCTGTAATAGGGTTCCAGTGGGCCCCTCCCCCACTGCAGGGTGGTTTTACACACCCGCAGCAGGCACCTCCGAGTCTCAATTACCGTGTTTATCGGGTGTGAGTCTCACGCCACTGAGTGAAGCTTGACTCCCGACCAAAACCAGTGCGCCCTACGACCAGCGAGTCGTCATGTGCGGGTTAAAAGATTACCCCTTTGGTACAAAATACTTAAACCTAACGCAACTGGTGGTCATGTAAAGCGCTCCAATTCCTTCGGGTCGAGTTTGCGCAATATAAAACTGTCAATAAAAAAATCTCATTTGGAACTGTATTCTGAGGTGTCACCAGGACTGAATGTACACGTCCCCTCACATGCACCGCACACGCTCTGTGGCATGTCTGCCAGCCTGCATCCTCTCGGGGGAGAGTAGGCCTTCGCTGCCTCCCACTCCCACAGCAGCCTTCCCTTCTGCCCTACCTTCCCCTCACTTCCGCTGCGCGTGCTCTCGCTCGCGGGAAGAGGGTGGGGGGGAAGAGGGGTGCCGTCGCCCTCTCTCTCATTGCCCTCCCTTCCCTGCACCCCTCCTCCTTCATGCATTACTTGCAGGTTTGTTCCACGACAAGGCTTGAGGGGCGACAGGGCCTCATTATACCTTCATTGCCTCATCTCTCATCCGCCTCGTCATAACACACTCTGCTCTCCTCTTCTTCGTCCGTCCAACACTCCACGCAGCCCCCGTCACTACGGCCTAATGTGTCCACTGCGCACTGCTCATATCCCGGGCCGGCCTGCGGCCTTCATTCACATTCTGGTCAGCTGCCCTGCCCCCAAGCGCGACCTGCACCGTGACGTGACCTACTTATTACTACCAAGTCCTGTGAGGAATGTGTGCCCTTACGAATACAAAGGTGATCCAGGAATGCAAAGCGAATCTGCACTTACAGCAGGTCCTTGTCTCTAGGCTTCTGGGAAGTGGAAATGGAAATACAAGGGGGGGCCAATAGGCCCCCACGCAAGCATGGCGGGGCCCGGCCCCTCCCACACCCCGTCCCTTTCGGGGCCGCTTGCCCCGCGCCCTCGCCCCGGAAGTACTTGTGCGCTTCCGGGGCGAGGGGGCGGGGCCGCGGCGGCGAAAGGGTTAAAAGCCTGGGGAGCGCGGGAAGCGGCCTCTTTGTGCCCGCGCTCCCAGGCTCGCTCCTCGCCCCACCGTGGGGCCGTATAATTTTCTTTTCCTGTTTCGTTTTGCAGGTTATGAGGGCGGCGTGAGAACGTTTGGACGTCCGGCGGATCGCGGATCTCCTTTAAAGTGCTTTATCCCTGCTTCGATGGACGAGCGTGGAGGTTGCCCCCCCCCGTTTTTTGCAGTGACCCGACCTGCGGTATAACGAGAGCAGCTGGGCCTGGCGTGCGACCAATACAGTTGATGGGCCTGTCGGCGGAGAAAGCAACTCGCCTGGAGGAAGAGCTGCGTCGGTCGGCGGCGGTGCGAGCGGCTGCCTCCACCCAACTCTCCCCTTTATTGATGGTGAGCGTGCGCCTGGTTGGCAGCGTAATTTATGTCGCATTGTTTTGGTCATTGCGAGTGTTTTTCATGTTGCCTGGCCGGTTAGCTCAGTCGTTAGAGCAGGGTGCTCATACCGCCAAGGTCGTGGGTTCGATCCACCTACGGGCCAGTAACTCGAAATCATGGAAAACTATATCCAATTAGAATGTACATTCATATATGAGATGGTATTTAAAATAACACCTTATTGGCGTGTTTGTTTTAGAAATAATTAATGCTTTTGCCCGGAATTACGCTTGTTCACAACTACTCACAAATGACTGGATATCTGCCTACCGTTTAACAAGATATTGTGTGTCTGAGTTAATTGGAGTGGTCGGTGCTCGAAGCCCTGATAGCTCCGTCGGTAGAGCATCAGCCTTTGAAGCTAGGGGTCCAGGGTTCAATTCCTTGGTCGGGCGCATAGCATCTTAAGCGGGGATTGAGTGCAGATTAATACGTGTTGCACTTTCTTTAAAAAATTAATGTGCTTTTTACTAGCATAAATATAATTCACACCGCAGCTTATCTATACTCATGAATGGCGTGAATGGGCAGTACAAGGAAGACTACAAGCGTTGTCATATATATTAAATTAAACCTTTAAGTGCATATTAATCATACATATTTCATATTTATAAATTGGCCCTAATACAATGTGATATTCAGTCCTTCATGAGACATATTCTGTGATTCTTTAAGTATCTCTTTTCACCTTTTGATCCAGTGGGGACTGTCATTTATGTGTCTGCTCTACTGTAACTATCCTTATGAATTATGTATTTATATTTTATTAAGGCAACCAAATAAATGATTTCACCTTTTTTCAACACGCAGTTTGCCACATTGTATCATGTCGAAACGTAGTACTTGACGATGTCGAATAACTGGTTGGGCTTTTTAGAGGTGAAACTTCAAACAGGCAGTTGCCGGTTCGCCCTTCGTGCTCCATTTGGATCATATCCCTCAATGTAGTGTCCAGAAATACGATCAATGAAGCAAATTAGCGGTTGCTTAATAAAAATGCACTCTAACAGTGCGATGGGGATACTTTCCAGCAAAGTGTAAAACGAGGGAAGTGAGCAAGCTGACGGAAGTCTGATAAGGAAACGAGGGGCAGATTTATTTGTGTAATTTTATTTGTGTAATTTTAAAATGTTATATGCACGTCAAGGTTGCTAATTACTTATCTTAGGCAGCAAACAGCCATTGACAAAGCCAATAGTCCAGGTATGCTACATGGCTAGACCACAGTTTTGGTCCTTTACTTGTCATGGTGTCCCCAGGGCTTCAAATGTAAGCTCTTCAAACTTTTAGACAAACCATGGTTGCTATGTACTTATCTTAGGCAGTAAACAGGCACTGACAAAGCCAATAGCCCAGTCTTACAGGTAAGATACTTGTAATAGTAATAATTGTGGTAATGACAGAAAAGACTACAAGTGGGTGGCTAGACCACAGTTTTGGTTCTGTGCTGTACCTGTGGTTGAAGAACAGCGCCATATAAAAATGCATAAGTAAATATTAGTCACTTTGGTAACGATCTTTGGTATTTAATGATGCCACTGCACTTATAATTCTTTAAAACCGAATTGTCGCGGGAAGGGCCCGGTGCGCCGCACAAACATCATGTTCATGCGCAGGCAGAACTGTCAGGCAGAGGTGAGCTAACATGCAGTTGCTTTAGCAATAGGTTCATGCTCTCAATGGTGCAACAGGTGCAGTGACACAGGGGCCCAAAGTTATAGAAACCCCGCTAAACACCTAATATTGCTATATTTTGCTACTGAACAGGCAGTTACGAGTACTCGTAGCTTGCAGACAACAGCGCATGAGTTGAAGGGTTCAGTGGCGCCCAATCAAAAGTTCTCAGAATTCCTCTAAACAGTTCATTTTGCTACTATATAGGTAGTGGTGGATAGCCAACGAAAGCTGAAGAAAAATGATAGGCTCAACTCCTTTCTGTATAAAGAGCCACAGTGGAATAATATTTGATGCTAGCAGTGACGTGATCAGTCCAGTTCAATTTCGAATGCCCAAAGTGGATGTATTAATGTTTACACGTTTATATCAAGTACTGTTTGGCTCCAGTTTGGTGGAAAAGTGTGTCTCAAATGGTTAGAGTTGCAGACCCTGATGCAGAGGTCTAGCCCGGGACCAGGAGTCAATTCCCCGTCTTGGCGGGTTTTGGGCTCAATTTACCAGCAACTGCCAGCCTCTGATGTTCACGAATTTTCATTTAAGTAGAATAGTGGGGCAGGAAAAGTACTATCCCACATCCTATCACACCTGTTTACAAGCAAGTTGGTCCAGTAAATTGTGGACCAGGGTGACCACCTGCTACTGGGGATAGCAATAAGGCAGTGGGACTTTTAAGTAGAATAGTGTGGGTAGGTAAAGTACTATCCCACATCCTATCACACCTGTTTACAAGCAAGTTGGTTCAGTAAATAGTTGGCCAGGGTGACCACCTGCTACTGGGGATAGCAATAAGGCAGTGGGGCTTTTAGCTCACAAGTTAATCAAAGGGTGGTTCAGGGCCACAAATAATTGCCTGCTGAAATTGGAAGATCTTTATCTCTTTCTTTAAATCAAGAATGTCCAATGTAGGCCCAGGAGGGCGGTATCCATGACAGATTTGCAGGATAATCAACACGCTTTAAAATGTGTTATATTGAGAGGCACTGTATCTAAATGCATTTAATATGTTAATTCTAATCTCAGAGATGCTGCCCATTGCATACCTACATTTCGGCAAGAACACTTTACACGATCATTTGTCAGATTGGTTGAGTGCAAGGAGCAGGAAAAGCTGCCCACATGGGGTAAAACGCTGTGAAATTAGGATGAGAATTACTGTGCCCTTGTTTTCCTTTCTGACTCAGCGACAAGACAGTCGTGGTTGCTATTTATTTGGTAAATAGACAATGTAACCATAATTGCTGGTCGGACACTGTAATCTGATCCATGTTTTAACACCCTCCTTGCACTGACCCCGCCACCCCACAATATTTCTTTCTGGGTGCAGGGAATTTTGTTGTTTCAGAACGTCCTCACTGTTCATAAAATAATAGATCCTGGCTGGTTCAGCAGGAGTGTCTTAGTAAACAATATTGTGTGTCCGCTTCACCTGGGTATCCGCCCCCAGACCAAGCTAATGCTACTTACAGCGGTAACATGGCAGAGTGGTCTACGTAATCGACAATACTAGTTCGGGGTGACCGGTGGGCTTGCTGATTCAAGTTACACTTGCGTGCGTACTTGCCTAGGTGTTAGGCCTCGATTCGATGACAGGACAAAGCTATGAAATGTGTAGCACAAGTTACCGGGCACAGTACGATTCAAGCCTGGTTACAGTGGTAAAAAACATTTGACGCCCCCAGACCAAGGTAATGCTACTTACCAACGGTAACATGGTAAAGTGGCTACGTAAGGGATATATCTATCGGGAATATTGACAATACTAGTTCTGGGTCACCTGTGTGCACTTGCGTGTCTACTTAACAGCATTTGGCACTAAATTCTTCCCCACCTGTTTTATTGCCTAAGTAAGTCAGCCGTACCAAATGTCAGCCAGGAAATTGCCATTCCATAGTATGCCTGTTAGTTCAGGTAATTTTCTCAGAGGACATATAGCACGCAAAGGACTCACTATAGTAGAGTGGATCTAAGGAGGAAGGTCGAGACCATGCCTAAATCCCATCTCTGATACTGCTGGTGCTCTTATATGGGCAGGAGGGTCGGACAGATTTGCATATGACCAGGGCTGAACTGGGGGAGGCAGAATGGGTTAATGAATGATAACACATTAAACCCTGATCTGTTGAAACTAATGTTGCATCATGATTTACGAGAGGTGGCGGTATACTAGGAATTGATTGGAAAATCATGTGTGGCAACTGGAGGGCCACCTGTTACATGCAACTTGTTAAGGGAATGAGGCTCCGTATTGGTATCATAACACTAATATATATAGGTTATGGTTGCCCCTTAGTTATATCACGCATTACCATTGTCAGCCACGGTCGAAGCCAACAGTCAGGCGCGAGGGGTTCGATACTTAGAATACGTATATCTCATCAAGTTGTGGTTGGGTGGGTGCTAATCCTATGCTTACAGACTTGGATGCGGCATTGGCAAACAGACTGTTCCTTTTAAACTGATATCCTAATCATCCTTAAGGAGTCATGAGGGCGCTATGGTATTCACTGGGGACTCCATGCTTCGTGTCACTGCACTGAACACTGGGTAGTGTTCGTTAATGAAGGCCATTTTACAGGGCACTCTTCGTAACACTAATCCAGTCACACTACAGGGGACACAAACTGAGGCTATGCTCAACACTTAGTCGGAAGTGTTTATGAGTATGCATCTGACGCTAATCGTATCTCAAACTTAGCAAGTGATGGCAATGTAAGACTAGCACGTGTACAGCAGTTATCGCCAGAAACACTAATGTTTGTGTTTATCTTTTCCATTTATGTATGGCCGGGTCCATGGTGGATATCTGGAGTGCTCCACATCACAACAGCTGCTACAGGTGGACAGCCCAAGGGATGCTTACGTCAGGTATAGGATGACAAGCAACAACGCAAGCGTGATGGGCGAACGATCAAAAGACGCAGGAGGTGCCAACACAGAGTTGATTGTTTCGGTGTGTAAACCCCTTACATTGGGCTGGCGGCAGTAATGTAGCAGGATGTGATTTCACAAAATTGGCAGTATTTGCCGTAACAGGAAAATGTATACCTACAGTAACGGCGCCTGTGCACGCAGGGCCACCAGTGTCAGCATGATATGCATAGATCACCAAATGGTAAGTGACAACGGTAGAGATGGGACAGTACACAAGGGTGTGCATTCCTAGCCTCGGCAACCCCAGGAATGATAGGCCTATGCAACGCCTCATTTCCCCGGTTCAGGAAGTGGGGACTTCCATGGTAAAAGTAGTACCATACACTTAACACTTTCCAGAGCGTAGTGGCTAGGTGTGGATGGTTACCAGACTGGACAGTATGCCAGCGGGAAGGGTAGAATGGTAGTACCAGGATACCCCCGGTCACAGCATCTGCAGGGACCCTCGAGAGGCGTGCCCCCACACCCTCGTTCATTGTAGGACATGGGGTAACGATGATAGGACCCAGATTGCACCATGGGAGGGGCTGCGTTTTCCCCCGGCTGCACGTAAAAGGGGGGGGGGATTAGACGAGTGCACGGAGTCACTCGGTGAAGAATCACTCGATAAAGAGGATCTACACTTGGTTGGAGAAACTATTGCATACACATTAATGACAGAATATCCCACAGGGGGTCATTTCAGGACCAAGTAGACTAACAGTCGGCTGATAATGAGGAGTTGACGTTTATTTAGAGGCTCTACTCACAGGGTGGGGGGGTCCAGTGGACAGAGTCAGGGATGCCATAGGGGTAGGGAACAAAATAGCAGGGGTAGAGGGTTTTGGATTAGGAAGTTATGACCTTTCAGTGTAGGCGGTGGGGGGGGGGGGCCAGATAGTCGGTCAACTACCTGGCCTGTGGCGGTAAGGTCATTAATCGGTGAGCAGCATTTTAAGGTCCTTACGGGGGGGCGGACCCATTCACGAAAGGGGCCGCCCGCGGGAGGGGCCATTGGTCTCTCTCAGAACTTCAGGGGCAGGATATGATATCCCGTTTTAAAGGGTGCGGGGGAGGGAGTCTACGCTTTCCTCAGGCTGGTAGCCACCCCTCACAACACTATGACGTCACTAAGGTGCGCGAGTGTCTGGGCCCTCCTGTTATGGTTAAATGGAGTTCAGGGAGCGCACGTGGGTGTAACGTGCCCTGGGTTGCGCATGCGCATCTTCAACGTGAGAGCGCAGCTGTAAAAGGATCTGACACCGGTTGGCGACCTTGCCGTAGGACTTTATTAAAAATATTAGAATGCAGTTTAATTTTCAGGATGATTAGATTTGGTTAGGAAACACGCTGTACTAGCTATTTGTTAAGGTTAGCCCATCATACCATGTCGAAACGGATGTCAATCTAATCTTCTGAAAAGTGTGCATTTTAATAATTGTCAGAAATGTTTATTTGATAAAAATTTTTTGATTTGTTTTATATTTTAATAAATACGGCCAGGGGGGGGCCCTGTACCCCCCCTTGACTTCCAAAGACCCCCATGTGTTGACTGGTTGAATTGGGTAATTCAGTCAGTGTTCTAAGGGGGGAGGTGGCCGGCAGTCCAAGACCATGATACACGGGGGGGCCAATAGGCCCCCACGCAAGCATGGCGGGGCCCGGCCCCTCCCACACCCCGTCCCTTTCGGGGCCGCTTGCCCCGCGCCCTCGCCCCGGAAGTACTTGTGCGCTTCCGGGGCGAGGGGGCGGGGCCGCGGCGGCGAAAGGGTTAAAAGCCTGGGGAGCGCGGGAAGCGGCCTCTTTGTGCCCGCGCTCCCAGGCTCGCTCCTCGCCCCACCGTGGGGCCGTATAATTTTCCCCACCCTCCATCCCTTGTTAGCAGTCCTTGGGGCCTGGCAAATGGTAAGTATCAGATTTGTCAAATGTGCCGGACTATAGGTTTAGGGGGCTTGATCCAGTAGGCCTTGTATTTTCCGTTTACTGGAAGGTAGAACAGATGTAAATATTTTGTGCAGTTCCGTGATATTTTAATTAATTCTCTCCTTAGGCCTTTTTCCCGCTTACAGGAGTATGTGTATATGTATATGTTTTGTGCTTTGCTGTGTATTAACAATTTTCTCCTTAGGCCTTTTTTCCTTTTAGAATAGCAATGTCGTATTTATTATGTGTGTCTGGCGGTAAGGTCATTAATCGGTGAGCAGCATTTTAAGGTCCTTACGGGGGGGCGGACCCATTCACGAAAGGGGCCGCCCGCGGGAGGGGCCATTGGTCTCTCTCAGAACTTCAGGGGCAGGATATGATATCCCGTTTTAAAGGGTGCGGGGGAGGGAGTCTACGCTTTCCTCAGGCTGGTAGCCACCCCTCACAACACTATGACGTCACTAAGGTGCGCGAGTGTCTGGGCCCTCCTGTTATGGTTAAATGGAGTTCAGGGAGCGCACGTGGGTGTAACGTGCCCTGGGTTGCGCATGCGCATCTTCAACGTGAGAGCGCAGCTGTAAAAGGATCTGACACCGGTTGGCGACCTTGCCGTAGGACTTTATTAAAAATATTAGAATGCAGTTTAATTTTCAGGATGATTAGATTTGGTTAGGAAACACGCTGTACTAGCTATTTGTTAAGGTTAGCCCATCATACCATGTCGAAACGGATGTCAATCTAATCTTCTGAAAAGTGTGCATTTTAATAATTGTCAGAAATGTTTATTTGATTAAAATTTTTTGATTTGTTTTATATTTTAATAAATACGGCCAGGGGGGGGGCCCTGTACCCCCCCTTGACTTCCAAAGACCCCCATGTGTTGACTGGTTGAATTGGGTAATTCAGTCAGTGTTCTAAGGGGGGAGGTGGCCGGCAGTCCAAGACCATGACACAAGAAGCTCAAGCAGGATTCGTCCCAGTCCCTCCACTTTGCGGTATTGCTCCTGTTCCCCACCCAGAGTTTAGGGGGCCATCGGCAGCGTCGCAACAGGTTGAGACATTTCGTGAGACCATGTTGCGATTTTTTGGCATTCTTCTGGCTCCCTCTGCTTCGCCTTCGAGCACCAAGGTTCTGCTTAGGCCTCCAGTTGGGTTAGGGCTGGCAGGTCTGCCCTCTGTGCTGTCAATGCTTCCGGACCCCGCCTTGGGTTCCCTTTCAAAGCAAGAGCCCATTTCCAATCCAGCACTGAAATTCACATTCGTCCTGTTGACTTTGACGCAGGCACCAACACTGCTGCGCCAGAGGAAGACCCCATTCCCATAATTCTGTCTGACTCTGAGCCGAATTAATCTCTGCCCGATGAGGTTGTGTCCCAAATTCCACACGACACAACAGGTGCCAGTTCAGTCAGACTCATACACAAACGAACCTGCCTTTGCCTCAGAACTGCACCCCAGCTTCCCAACAACTTTTCGGTTTGGACTCTAATCAGAGTCAACCTACCTTTGGAGATGAGGAGGAATATTTCCCCACACATTAAAATGATAACTTCTGGACTTTTTTTATCAGCATTTTAATTCACATACTTATATGCATTTACAGGAACCGTAGTAAATCAATAGTATATCCCTTTTAATTGTTTGTACACAGTCATGTAAAATACATTTCCGTCACACCTTCATGTCAACTGTTCATGAGCTTTAATTTTAATCTACTCCATAACTACTGTATAGCAAGCCACCATCTACTGTTCTATACATATGTGGACCCTCGGGGAGTCACAAGTATTACCACCCTGAACAGACATATTAATCAGGCAATATAAAAACCATGTATCCCGGACTTTATTAAACAAATTAACAGCATGTTGTCCAGTGGGCCTATTTGTCATAACCTTCTGTTGGATCTAGTCTCTTCTAAGGTAGAAGCTTGTATTACTAAGTTAGGATCTTTATATTCTTATGGGGGAAGGAGGGGTCCGCGTCTAGGCCCACTGCCCTGCGTCATGCATCTCCATGTCTGATGCAACACGCCAGGGAGCGACTCCTGCACTCTGTTAGGCCCCCCTCATCCACACTGCCATCAGAGTTCACTACGTTTCTACTATCTAAGGCTCACAGCATCGTCGTACACACATTCCCGTCAGCGCAGTGGGTGGCACTGGCTGGCGATGAACCCCTCAGGCGTCCTCTCTCACCAGTGCCCTCTCTTTTGCTTTAGCCCACATATCGACATCTTTCTCCCATTCCACCATCGTGGGGCCCATCCCGGCCATCCACGTAAGTGCTATCCGTCTCCGTACTACGAACAGGGCCAAGTCCACAAATCGGGTTCCTTCCTTTGTGGCATTAGGTCTGGGAAACAGGCCAAATTAGACAAACCTCCGCTGAGCAGGGTCGTGTGCGAGCCAGTAGCCCAGTACTCTATTGATGGCGGCTATCACTGACTTCCAAACGTCCCGCAACCTGGAGCATTCCCACCGTCCACGTCATGTGTGTGTGCAAGTCCAGCATCTGGCTTTCTGCATTTAGGGCAGCGACGGTCGTCTCCTCATACTATGTAACTCTCATAACTGTGTGGGGTCATATTACTTAGTTAATAAATTCGTCGAAGAATCGACGATTGGATTCTTCAGTCGGCGACGGTGACTCGACGATGGATTCTCTCTCTCAGACTGAGGCAACCAGAAACGCGCACGTCCCCGAATGGCCAATCACTGAATGGCTTCACATGCTGAAGTCACAGTGATTGGCCAGCATTGATATAGTGCTGAGCGGCCTGAGCCAGTGTGCCACCACCACCCACGCGCGGCATCCAATAATGGATTGCCTGTCCTTGGCGCGGTGGACCAGCCAATCCTGGCGCTGCATAAGCGCCAGGATTGGCTAGGGGGGCACACAGACTACTCGCCCTGGCGCCTTCCAAATGACGGGGCCCGGCTAAAGCCGCACCCCCTGGCCCCTTCGGTCTGTCTCAGCGTCTATTGACGCTGACGCGCATGCTCGGGCAAGTTTCTGCCCTGAATTCCTCATGCGCAGTCACTCGACTCGCAGAAACTGACATATGAATATGATACAGTGTTTAAATGCTGCAGCAGACCAGCCAGCCAGCCAGCCCCACCCCCTGCGCACTCCCTATTCCATCGGGTGTGTCCTGGCCGGAACCCCCGATTGAAGCGCTTTATATTTATTTGAGCTCGTTGTCTTGTCAGTGACCGCAGGTGCGTCCACCAGGCTTAGTGGGGCTACGCCCCTACGCCCCAATGGACGCTCCTCTACCCACATCTCCACACTTCTCTTCTTTTCATTTTTCCATACAGCCCTTTCCAAAAAGATTCTCTATTATATGGCATGAATGCAAATCTCTTTGGAAGGGACAGAGTGGAAAAATAAAAATACATACATCTCAAAAGCTCGGACTGTACCCTTAAGAGACACAGATTTTTCGGGCTCAAATAACAGTGTTGTCGCTCAGGTTAGAGGCCGTTCAGATTTGGGCACCAGATTATTTACAACAACCATCCAGAATAGGAGTTCAGGCATCACTAATGATTATCACTCAACTACCGGATTTAAATATACTTTACAAATGCAAGCAAGAAAATATGCACATGTTGTTATCAACTACACACTTTTAATTTTAGAAAAATAAACTCAACTCCCTCAAATAAAAGCATGCCATTTTCACTTTTAGTAAGTATATTTGCTGTCCAAATATTTTATCATTTCCATTAGGTATTCATATGTACTACTGCCAAACATGGATAGATTCTGCCTTGTCTACCCATATATCACCACCCATGCCATAGATGCTCTTAGTATGTCAAAAATTGCCACCAGTATGCTAGTCTCAGCATTTCCCTACAGTGATGCAGTGGATACCTCAATAATCACCACCAATCTAACATAGATGCAGGCATCATATAATGGATGTCACCATGCCAGCGATCACCACCAGCTTCTTAGGGCCCGCAGGACCTCCATCTGTGCAACGAGATCCACCAGAATGATTCCAAGGACTAGTTGGCTGGCCTCCTGACTTGAGCGTAAGGGACAGAAAGCACCAACCACCTTGAACCCTGCCCCTGGACTCTGCTGTCTGTGAGTGTACTCTGCCAAATGGTGCCAGCCCAGTCCTGGACCCTTGTAAGTGGGCCTAAGGTGCTCTGCCAGCCCTCTGTGGATCCAGCTCAATGGACGCATCTTGTCTGCTGTGCGGTGCAAACTATCAGAACCAACTCATTGCTGCTGCTGCGTGAATCACCCGGTTGCAAAGTCCTGCATTGCTTCCCAGCCCACAGCCTGATTGGAACTGCCGCTGCTCGAAGTACCTTAGTCACAGGCCCTCACATCTCTCGTTGATGGCTGCCTCGACAATTAAGATGGACTCTGCATCACAGCCTCACAGCTCCTTAGAACCAATGCATTGCCCTGACTGCACAACGCATCCTCAATGCCGTACTTCCCTTTCCTGCCCCGTTAACGGGATCCTCAACGCCGATGCAGGCCCTCGCTTTGCAGCCACGCTGCATCTCCGAACGGATGCATCGCCTCGGCTGTGAGACACATCTTCGACTCAGACCTTCACTATGCTACAAGAACCCAGATTTAAGGTACTTTATTCAGTGGGCTTAACTGTGTCCCTTTAGGTGGTCCATGCTCCATCGCGGTTGGCCTGAACTTGTGACTTTGCCCCAATCCGGGCTGACCAGATGTCCACTGATGGTGCTTTGTGCTTTCTGCCACTAATTTCATGAAAATCTTTACAATTGCATATCTACGGTTCTACTGATTGGATTTTTGTCATTTTGGTCTTGTTGTATTTATTTTTAAAACTATTTTCCTAGACTGGTGTGGGATCCTTGTGGTATGTTGTTTTTCACTTTATAACTGTTTGATGTGCTGCACTCATACTTTACATATTGCCTCTGAATTTAGCCAGACTGCTCTGTGCCAAGCTACCGGAGGGTTGAGCACAGGTTCGTTTAGGGTTGGCTTCTCCCCTACCCTGACAAGGATTGTGATTGCTGCTTGACCAGGTCCCACACCCCAACCAACAACCCACTTTATTACAAAGCTCATTTGTCATGGATGCTACAGGAAGTGTTGGGGATAAAGGAATAACACTTTGCTCCCATAATGGCATGCCCCACTCCCATGGTACGAACAACAACATCCAGAGGCATGCAACATAACAGTTGTTTGTACTAATCTGACATACATCCCAGAGTGAGAGCAGTATCATTCGCCACCTCTTCTAAGACCTTAGCCATTGTTTGAAATTCATAGATACTCCAGTTACGAACATGGGAAACAGGAGGCAAATAAATTGACTGTGTTTGAGATAGCTCATTGTATGCTTTTTCTGGGATGTGATGCATAGTCTGTCTGGGATGTGATGGATAGCAGAGACAATGTAGGAGTAATAACAGGTTCCTGATCAATCTCTGTTCAGCCAGGCATAATCTCTGTTTCTGCAGACATAGTAAACTCTGCATTGTTCATTGGGTTGACTATAATAATACAGGACTCCCGAGGGTACCCAGAGTGACGAGCCTGGTTTTACCTCAGGTAAGACAGGGAGGATGAAATCACACTCACTGTGTCCTACAAAACTGCTGCTATTTCAGGTCTCACAAGCCATTCCACAAGCAGAGCTAGCAAAATGAATGCCAACAGGCAAAATAGTGTGGTTGAGGAAAT
The DNA here is from genome assembly GCF_964261635.1 of Lissotriton helveticus. Taxonomy (NCBI): domain Eukaryota; kingdom Metazoa; phylum Chordata; class Amphibia; order Caudata; family Salamandridae; genus Lissotriton; species Lissotriton helveticus. The sequence continues at coordinate 1,398,600,133 of NC_136067.1, forward strand.
GGAAGCCAATGTTTCCAGTTGTAGTAAGACAAGAACATTATCCACTCATCAAGGAACTGCCCTTGAAGAACAAATGAAAGCACATTCCCTCTGCGTTAAAGGGGACAGGGAACAAAGCCACACCTCTTCGGGCATTGGTGGGAAAATGGGTGGAAATCCAGCAGGAGGAAAGGTTGAGGCCTTGTTGACAAAATGTGCCCGTATTTCCACTGTGCACTGATTGAGAGTTGCTGGGCAACAAGCAGGGTGCAGTTCACTTTGTGCTTCAACCTACTGTGGTATCTGATGGTGGGAGACCTACCAACCCCATCGGACGGAGCTGGTGAGATCGAAGGGCTACATCCTGAGTTGGTCAAGGCTGTGCTGACAACCCCCTGCAGCCTTGATGTGCTCTGGTTCGGTGGAACTGGGCGAGGAGTGGGGGGCTGAACAGCAGCAGGAAGCCCAACAGGTGTAGAGAGGCTGGAGTCTGGAGACTCATGCGTCAGTGGGTATAATGAATCTCAGTGGCTAGAGCCAAGCACCTGTTATATTGCACAACAGAAGGGCTATGGACACAGAAACTCTGGAAGGGCAGCATGGGCCTGAAAACTGAAATTGCATAGATGGACAATCAGTTGTCTGCAATATTGCAGGGCTGCATCATCATTCAGAGGCAAATCAACAGCAGCTGGAGAGACATGGGGCTTTGAGGGAAGCAGCATGTGATGGTCCATGACTACCTGGCAGGGGCTTAACTTAGTCTTATGGCTCAGGTTGACTTGCGACCAGAAGTAGTGTATCCGGCCACATTGGATGAATTTTGACCGGCTTATTCTTGAGCATACTGTTGCAATGTTCCACTTTATCTGATTTTTTTAGGGTGACAGGCACAGTGGAAATTCTGCTTAATTCCTAGGGCCCTAATACTTCCTGAACTATAGTTGACACAAAGTGCATCCCCTGTTTGCTAGAAATACTTAAGAGGACCCCAAACTTGGGTAACGTAAAGCAGGTACTTAAGAATAGGTGCAACACTTGGGCATCTGAATACAGCCCTTGTGTAGATGGGGGGAAAGGCCCAAGGAAGTTGATGGGTGGCAGGAGTGGTCTTAATGCCTTTTCTAATAATGTACACTTGGGACGTGGCACAAGAATAACAAATTTGTTGCACAGCTTAGGAAAAGAACGATGGAAACCAGTGGTTGCTGGGGCATGGGTCCCTTATGATATGGCGATGGCCGTGATACAAATTGGCGATGTTGAGAAGTAGAAATTTTGAAGCCACCACTCACACTTTCCCATCTTGCTTCACTTTTTCAGGGCCTGTTTTCCAGTTCAGTTTGATGGATAACTGCTTTTCATTCTTAGGTGGCCGGTCTTGTAACAGAGAGAAGTTTTGAGTGTAGGCACCGGAAAATCATCAGTCAATGAAATGCACATGCAATTTTATGTTTTATAAACAGTGCAGCTTTTTTATTGGCCTCATCAGCAAACCCATTATCCCAAGATTCTTCATATTGAGAAGACTGGAGGCAGTATATTTAACAATAGCAACTTTACAGCATGAGTGCACCTACCAAGTTGCTCACATAGGACGTGTTCTTAATGGTTGTTCCAGCAAAAGTAAGAAATCCCGTTTGCATCCAGATAAGGCTTAAGCCTAAAATCAAGTAAACTTCTAAACGAAGGGCAGATGTATCCGCAGACCTCAAGCAAGACAGAAGAGCTCTATAGGGCCCCCTCTGTTTCCTCTCCTCCAAGATGTACATGGAGGAGGAACCTCCATGTAAACTCTGGAGGAGAGGAAACTCGTAATATGCTTGGCAGGACAGCAGCGGTCCCGCCAAGAATATTGCGGCCTCGTGACCACCACGGCGCCTCCAGGGAACGGCGGTTCCCTGGTTGCGCCGACGGTCCAACCGCCCACTCGTAATGGGGCAGGTGGACCACCGGGGCGGCGGTGGCTGGATCACCACAAGACTTTTTGTCGGATCAGGTGATGGGCTGCACTCTCTATCCCAGTTTCCATGTTAAAATCTATCCATTACTTTGGGCACGTGGAGCCTTCATGTGGAATCCATTTCAGCTCTCTCCCCTCCTCAATCAAGATTAGGCAGTTTCGGGCCGGCCAGGGTGCCGTATTGTCCGAGACTAGACAGAACACATGTATGCTTATGTGTAGACCACATGTTTATGCAGGAAAATAGGCAAAGTACAATATTGCAATGCAAAGCTGCAGCATGTCCCCTCTATCTGCAGTGAGAATCTAATGTTAACACTATCCTATTTTGCATGACCTTTTATAGGTTTTCTGTATACATTGCTCTGAGTAAGAATACATGTGAGAGAAACAGAAACTCAGATTGCAGGGGCGTCTCGTTCTCACGAGAGAACAAAATATGTAAACTTCCAGATTCTGACTGAGCCGGGGCGCAAGGGAGGCTCATGCAGCCCCTGCAGTCAGTGGTGGCTCGCATAGGGCGTGCTGAGGGGCGGTGGGGTGGGGCGGAGGACGGGCAGGGTGGGGTGGGGCGGGGGACGGGCAGGGTGGGGGGGGTAGTAAACTCAAACATACCATGGAACGGATCAACTTTACTTTCCTCCGTTCTGTCGTATGTCCGAGTTTACTACCTCCCACCCTGCCCCTCCCCGCCTCACCCCACAGCCCCACAGCAAACCCTATGCGAGCCGCCACTGCCTGCTGTGCAGGGAGCCCCTCCCTATACCTTTCACTTCAAAGCCACCCCAGAGCATGGCCGGCTTAATAAAAAACCAAGCATTTGCTATGCAATGCAATAGGTCTCGCATTCGCAAGAGTTTCAGTAATTGGCATTGTAAATGACAATGTCTTGTACTTATCTGTTTTGATAATTAACACATAAATAAAAGGCATTGTCATTTACAATGCCAATAGCTCAAACTCTTGTAAATACCAGACCTATTTCATTTCAAAGAAGCGTCTGCCATTGTCCCGGGCTGCTTGGAAAGTGAAAGCATGCATGGCGCGCTGAATGTTGCACGAAAGCAGGTCATGCCTGCAGTAGGAGAAATTCATTAAAGAAAATAGTGCTTACAGACTAAATAAGACATATCGTATAACAACAGAAGTAAAAGGGCCAGTCCTCGTGGGAGGTTTCAAATGAAGACAAGGCGGTACTAAGGTGGGACTAACAAGCCTATTAACGACTCAGAAGCCAGCATTTACGAAGGACAATGACCCAACCAATGACATATATGGGCATAGAGTGGGCGGGGCTTCAAGTCTATACTCCAAACAGCATGCCTCGCAGAGCAGCACATGTGCTGCCCAGTCTCGACCTAAAAACTCAGAAGCTGCACGCCTGAAGCCTCTTGTGCTCCTTCACTTCAGACTGAGGCGGCAGTGATTAATATGTGCCCATCGAGCTGATCCACCAAATCCACTTAAAAAAAATCAGGAATATGGCCTCATGGCCATCATCAGCATTCACCTATTAGTCCGCCGTCTGAGGCCTGCCATAGCCACTTTCTTTAACTGGCATGCGAAAGCCTATATGATGATATCAGATCATTATGGGCATGTTGTTAGCACAGGTGCTGGTTGTCCTGTGCAGCTCAAGTTTCAGTGCACATGTGCTGCTTCACTTTCTGCTGGAAGAGAAAGGGTCTTTGAGGAGCAGCCTTAGATCAGAGCCCTTTTGGAGTTGTACCAAGAGGTCCTAAGCAGCACCAGCCTGTCCCGTTCAGTCCCTGTGCAGTGAATGAGGTTTGTCTGCAGGCCACCCTCCAGTTCTGCCTAATACTGTCCTTCTTCCTGCAATCACTGTGACTGACCTCCTACTAAAGGCCCACACTTTGCTCCAGGGGCGTTACGCAGCCCCCTGCAGCTCCTGTGGCACAGGGGACCCCTAATCTTTCAAAGGGCCCCATCCATTTAGTGGTCCCCCATTCAGCCAATAGCAATGAATACCTGTGAGATATAGGAGACTCAGGGAACCCTCATTACATTCTGCAAGAGGACACCATTATTTTGCAATATGCCACTGTGCTGAGCTAGTCATTTGGAAATCCTCCCTTAGTATAGAGCATGAGAGTGAGGCTGCATACAGAGGCATAGCTTTAAGGAGTGTGTTTGGGGTGTTACACTGCATAATATATATATTCTCTAGTAAGTGGTTGGGTATAGCTGTTTGCAGTCGAGAATGTTCAGGTTTCTGTTGAATTTCACCTGGGCTTTACACACACGCGCACACACACTCTCTCACTATCTTTTGCTCTCTCTGTGTTAAAAAAGGTCTTCAAGAATGTTGGTCATTTAAAAAAAATATTGGGTTTCCTCCTACTAAGCACCCCTAACAATCTTCACTTCTCCTCTACCTTTCTCTTTAAGCCTCCTCATGCCTTGCTTTTCGTATAATATATTTTAACAGGATATGCCAGCATGATTGTTGGAAAATATGAAGCTCACATCTTCCCCATGCCCAATCTTACTGACCAAGACACATCCCTGGCTTCGTGTGTCAAAATCGAGAGAGAAGTGTATCACACAGGCACAATACAGAAAACAAGATGGCGTCGGCTATTATGTCATTCAAAGCACATTTTTTGATTTTTCAAACTTTTTATGTCTTCTCTGGTCGAGAGGAGGACACTAGTATTCTGCAAATATGGAATTATCGTAGGCTAACAGCTCAGGGATATAAGACCACTTTCTTTCTTCAGGACTGGACTGGAAATGTGGGTAGAAGCAGGGTAAAAGGCAACATAGGGAATGCATGATTGGAGACTAACTGGACCAAAAACAGGGTAACAATTGTATGAGAAGTTGAACGGGCACCACCAATAATGACGAGCCTAATAAAAAGCCTGCGTCTTTAAGGGCATCTCGCTTCGAATCCAAGATATAACACGTCGCAATCATCTTGTCAGGAATCCTGAAGGTGGTGCGGGGGTTGTTATGTGTGCTTGAAGACGTAATGGAGACAGATTTGCAGAACAAAGAAAGCATTGGATAAGGGGTAATAGAGTCATGGGTGGGGTCACCAGTGGGGAGCAAATTATGATACGTGAAACTGCGTCGATAGAAGCTTCTAGGAGAACGGTAGAGGTGGTAGTTCAGGAGTCAGAGGGCGAATTTATGCTGTACGTGCTTTTGTCTATCAGGTTCTTGCTGCTGTACGCGTTCTAGCAAGGACGAGGCCGCTGCAGAACACGCACACCTAAATAATTATGTGGAAGAAGGCACGTGCCCGCGGCTCCAGGTCATGCCTATATCTGTGTGTGTTTTTATAACCACAGCATAAAGAAACAAGAAAGGAGTGCAGAATTGGCCTCAGCTCTCTGGTGAAATATTTACCCCCTCCCTTTTCTTGTCTCTTTTAATTAGCCAGGGAGTGTAGAGACGCAGCTCGGCATGCCTAGGAGTTTACATTAGCCAGAACAGCAACAAAGAACCTACACATTGTAGGACTGCGCGTTCTTAATACATGAGTGGGGCTTGAAAGGGAAGAAACCAAAATAGCCTGTTGTCTGTAGAGCAAGTCACACTTCTCTTTCAGCTCCACCCCCCCTTCCCCCCCCACACACACACATATATGAAGTAGCAGCGATCATCAGCATTAAACGAAGTAGCAGTTTGTGTTGGCGCTGTGCCAGGTCACACGAGCTGCGTAACGCCCACACTTGCGGCAGAAGTGAATAATAATGCCCCTAATCAGCACATGTTCTCCTTCTGCCTTTCAAATGAGACAAAGACATCAGAATCGGTGCTAATTAAAATGTCTGCATTAGGGCAATCAAAGATGGCGCCATTTTCTCCCCCTCTCGCTGAAGATTAGCAACTAGGCAATGCCACGTAAATCGCCAAACGGAGGATGAGAGCGTTTTAGTTTACTTGAGATTAAATCAGTGAAAAATAGTCTAAAAGTTCAATTTTCCTGTATTTTTTTGTTGTTGAGAATTTTATATAGCGCTATCTAGACCCGAAGGTATCAGAGTGCTTTACAACAATAAGTGTTCACAGCATAGTCCACATATTACTTGGAAATGTGATACGCTGAAAGATGCACTTTAATATAATTAGTGTAGGTCACAGGTAGCAGGTTCTTTAACGATAGTGCACACAGTATATGACGTCTGGTTCCTGGCTTGTCTATTAACATTTCTTTTTGAGGCCTATCCTTTAAAACAAATATTGTATGCTAAGGAAAACTCCTAAGTCTTGCAAAAGAATACTCTTTCTATCGAGGTTAGTGTTTCCATATAGAGCGCAACTCACTCCATGATCCGACACCCCCTTACAGCGGACTTTGAACTTTTTGATTTTTCACCGCTGATCATCTCAGAACAATCTGGTTTCTTTCTGCAACACAATTTAGAGACTGTTGAAACCCATATATGCTTATTTTTCTGTTGATTATTACCCAGTACGTGCCTGTGGATAGTAAGGCCCATGCAAAACCCCTGGAAATGCTACCATTCCTCGGGGCTGAAATGAGCACCTTTACAATGCAGCACAGGGCACAGGCATCCTGCCTTTCTGCGAAAAGGCCAACACTTTCACAGCCCACCCCAGTGACTTGTCCTCAAAAGGTAGGTCCGGTTCACTCAATCTTTGTACGCATCAAGTACACAAAGCGAATCATTGCAGGAATACCAAGTTGTTTGGAAAAGTAGTGACTAGTAACCAACATAGATAAAGACACTGGGCCCAATTCACAAAAGTAATCACAGAAGGCATTTAGGAGTACTAAAGTTGAATTTTGTGTAAGTCAATCTTAAATTTTGGTCTTAAATTAAACTTAAGACTAACTTAAGTTTAACTGAGACAAAATCCTAACTTTACGACTAGGATTTTCTCTCAGTTAAATTTAAGTTAGTCTTAAGTTTAATTTAAGACCAAAACGTAAGATTGACTGAGACAAAATCCTAGCCTTAGTACTCCTAAATGCCTTCTGTGAATACCGAAATTGTAAAGTTAAGATTTTGTCTCAGATTACTTTAGTGAATCAGGCCCACTGCATACACTTTCAGGGGACTGTTTCCAAGTGTGTGGATTTCTGATTCCATCTCAAACGCCTGAAGAAACAACACAAAGGAGGGTTCAGTAGAAGGACATAAGGCTTGCTTAATACACTGAAGGCAGGAGCCATCAAAACAGATCAATGGCGTAGCCTGCAGCAAGCTTTCTGCGCATTATTAATGGATGGCTGTCTGTCGATTGATTAGTCAAGTGCTCTCGACATTCATAAGGAGAGTATTTGATTCATTTCAGAATATACACCTGAAAGCAACGAGTGAGTCAAAGAATATGGAAAATGTCCACGGGAGATGAGTACAAAGTGTGGCTCAATGCGAATGCTATGGTAGGATACTGTTATTCTGTCATCAGTTAGTCTGCTGTCCTATTGCAACCTCTATTTCCAAATGTTTTCATTCATATAATTGGGAAACGGAATTATCAGGCGGAACGGTACAGAATGAACAGACCACTTGTAAGAGCAAAAGGCTGCTTTAATAGGACAGGCAAACAGCTGAAAAACTTCGTAGGTAATTACAGCATATCAAAAACACCACCTCACTAATACAATAAGTCAACTTATCCCCTACCACCTTAGACATCTCCTCACATGAACAATCCCCCCAACAAAACCATCCAAACATTCAGCACCATCCCCCTTTCATTTCACTCACCGTCCTTCCACTCCCGAAACCAAGTGTTGCTCCCCTGTACGCCATCTGCGAACAACCTCCCCCCCCCCCTCAAGGTCCCAACCCTTCCGGCCTAGTGCATGAGCCCTATGCTAGTCTTCAACCCAGAAAAAACCATGATCAAACGTTTTCCTGCACCCCCTTTTTTGAGTCCATATTTTGTGCACTGGCTGAGTCCCAACAGCACCAAAATGTTGTCACGTAAAAACTAAGCTATCGCCTAACGGCCATTGCAGATGTTTCACCACCATCTCTTGAACTCCGAATTTCTTCACAACTTCGTCCCAGGTTTCCAGCAAATAAAACTTGTTGCATAAGAATTATAAGTGTACCATGTCCTGACAAAATAATGCAAAATCTTCCTTAGTTATGTCACTATGCTCAATATTCCGTATACCTCTGATTTGGCACAAAACATTGCATTTCCTTTTTCACTTTGCGCTTTGCTTTATCAACCGCATTAATTCCCTTACCACCCAAAAACCCATACCCACCCTAAAACCTAAAAAATCCCTTGCCACCCATAAACCCACACCCACCCTAGACCCTAAAATAACACTTTCCACTCAAAAACCCATACCCACCCTAAACACTAAAATAACACTTACCACAAAAAAACACATACTCACCCTAAACCCTAAAAATGTTACCTACTGGCAGTTGCCAATGAGTAGTTATAGTTAGAACCTAGTTTCCATAGGAAACACGTTTTTTCTTTTGCCAATATTTTTGGCGCCATTTGACGAATCTTCGCAAAATTTTCAAAACTAATGGGGCACTCGGGCAGCTCCTGTCTTGAAAGTTTCGGGGTGATTCGTGAAGCAGGGGCCAAGAAAAAAGGGGGTCCTAAATGTGTTTTCTCAATATTAATTTCCATAGGAAACTTTAGACACGGCTGCAGTCCAAACTGCTGAAGGGAATTACACCAAATTTGGCAAAAGGGTAGCCTTTGGTCCAGAAAGTACTCTTTTCTTTAAATGGTGTAAATCCGTTTAGTAGTACCTGAGAAATTCATATTTAAAAAAATATTAGTATCTGGTGACCTTGAAGGATCCACAAACCCTCCCGAGCACGAGCTTGATTTTGATTGGCTGCCAACACTTCAAACCAGGAAGTGTTAGCAGCCATCTTGTGACTCGGTTCACTGAATCACAACAAAAAATTCTAAAAAACACATTCAACAACAACAAAAGGGGGCAGGGTAGAAACACCCTGATCCCCTAGGCCTGGCCAGGGCGTCCCACAGGGAACCCCAGAGTCAAAAAAAGCATTAAAAAAATATATTTTTAGCGAAATTCTCGTTTTTTTTTTTTAAACGAAGTTCGGTCTCCTGCTCTTCGTTTCTTTTACAATGCATAAGTGTTACATGGGGCCCCGCGGGAGCCCCTCCGCAGCCCCGGCGACAGCCACTTCTCCGGTACTTTGTTATTAATGTGGGTGGGGCAGCTCCGGTGACCGCCACTTCCCTGAGGCTTTCTCAATGTGCAGGGGGCATACGGCCCCCACAGCTTTTGGGACCACCACCTCCCTGGGGCTTTTCATATAAAATGCATGGGGGGCTCCTGATCTCCTAGGCCTGGTCAGGGGGTCCCACAAGGACGCCCAGAGCCCAAAAAGGCATTAAAAAAATATTTCTGGGGAGATTCTTGTTTGGTGCGCGAATCCCACAGAATTATTTTTTTTAAACGAACTGCGGTCTCCTGTGCTCAGTTTCTTTTACAATGCATAAGTGTTATGCGGGAGCCTGTGGGAGCCTCACCGCAGCTCCGGGGACAGCCACCTCCCAGAGGCTTTGTTATTAATGTGCAGGGGGCATGCGGCCGCCCCAAGCCCCAGGGACCGCCACCTCCCCGGGGCTTCAGTAATTAGAAGGAAGTGTGTGGAGGGGCTCATGCCCCCCTCCACACTGCCCTGGGGACGACCACCTCCCATGGGTATTAATTATGTAAATACAGGGGTCTGGTGCTGCCCCCCGGACCCGGGGACCACCACATCTCGGTGGTTTTAATCATGAAGGGAGGGGGACCGTGCGCCCCCCCTCCAGGAGCCTTCCAAGGCCCTCGGGACCGCCACCTCCCAGGGCCAGCTCCAGCAATGTCCTGATGTGCTCATCCCCTGGACACCTGTCCTGCCATAGCAAACTTCTGCTTTGCTTCATGGAATCGAGAGCAGGAAAATTGCTCTCACTTCCATGTAGTGAATGTAGTGAAGCAGAATTGCTTTTGGGCAAAAGGAGGCGCCTGTTTGCCGCTCCCCTTGTCCAAAAGCAATGCCCGCTGCCACAGGAGGCAGGGAGCCGGCAGGGACTGAGGGGGCATTGGGGTTCCCGTGTGGACTTTATCCCCCAAGCAGCAGTGCACCAGGAGGCGCATTTGCAGAGTCATGTAAAAAAGGGGTGTGCCCTCTGAACACTCTCAGCAATCCAGCTGTGTGGGACTTACTGGAGGTAACACAAGGGCTAGTTGGCCCCCAGGGACCCTCTGGAGGCAAGGGGACTTCATCCCCCAACCTAGAACCCCCTAGGAGGCACGTTTGCAGAGTGGTGGAGAACGGGGGCATAGCCTGTGCCTACCTCTCAGCAATCCCACTGTGTGGGGCTTGCTGGAGGTAACAGGTAGGCTAATTCGCCCCTAAGGACCCCCAGCAGCGAAGCGGACTTCAATCCCCACCATCCAAGAGCGCACCAGGGAGCGTGTTTGCAGAGTGGTGGGCTAAGAGGGCGTGGCCTGCTATGAGGACTTAGCAATCTTGCTGTGTGGGACTTACTGGAGTTAAAAGGAGTTGTAGTTGGCCCCCAAGGATGTCCTCGGGGGTCAACTACCCCTCCTGTTGCCTCCAGTAAGTCCCAGACAGTGGGATTGCTAAGAAGACTTCAGAGGCCACTCCTCCCTTTCTCCACCACTCTGCAAACACACCTCCTGGCATAGTACTGGTTCGAGGATGAAGTCTACTTTACTCCTGAGGGACTTTGGGGGCCAAGAAGCCTTCCTGGTAACTCCTGTAAGTCCTACGCACCAGAATTCCTGAGCGCTGGTTAGAAGCCCAGCCCCCTTTCTTCACCACTCTGCAAACGTGACTACTAGTTGAAGAAGCATTTGCAATGTAATAGGTTGCATTTGTGAAAGTTACAGCTATTGGCATTGTAAATGTAAATGTGTTTTACTAATGTTTTTTGGAGTGGAGTGGATGTATGTTGTGTGTAGTGGAATTATGTGGTATGTTGTGCAGTGAAATTATGTGGATAGAAAGTATGTGGTATTTAGTGTATAGGGATTATGTAAAGTGGGATTATGTGTTATGGAGAGTAATTATGTGGTGTGGTAGTCTGCGTTGTGGAGTTGGAACCTCAGGTTTATTCTTCCTTTTTTCCATAGAAGCTAAACTATAAACTCAATGAGACAAAAAAAAAGAAGGAACCACTGAGGAGCACGTTTGGACCTAGTCGGAGGTATAAGCAGGGCCACTAGAATTATGCGACATGTCATAAATGGGTGCGGGGGACAGCCGCGAGGGCGAGGCTGGCGGATCGGAGCTGGCGGGTAGGGGTGTAGAAGTTGAGTCTCCTGTTCAGGTAGGCTGGTCCAGTGTTATGGAGTGCCTTGTGTGCGTGGGTGAGGAGCTTGAAGGTGATCCTCTTGACTACTGGGATCCAGTGTAGGTTTCTCAGGTGGGGGTGATGTGGCTGCAGCGAGGGACGTTGAGGATCAGTCAGGCGGAGGAGTTTTGGATGCGTTGTAGTCGTCGCAGGTGTTTGTCTGGGATTCCTGCGTAGAGTGCGTTGCTGTAGTCCAGCCTACTGCTGACAAGGGCCTGTGTTACCGTTCTTCTAGTTTCGGTAGGGATCCATTTGTAGATCCTGCGGAGCATGCGGAGGGTGTTGTAGCAGGATGAGGAGACAGCGCTGACCTGCTTCGACATGGAGAGGGAGGAGTCGAGGATGATTCCGAGGTTGCGTGCGTGGTCAGTGAGTGTTGGTGCTGTTCCCAGCGTGGTCGGCCACCAGGAGTCGTCCCAGGCTGAGGGGGTCGGTCCAAGGATGAGGACCTCCGTCTTGTCAGAGTTCAGTTTCAGTCGGCTGCTCCTCATCCATTCGGCGACGGCCTTGATTCCCTCGTGGAGGTTGGTTTTGGCGGTGTGCGGGTCCTTGGTGAGGGAGAGGATGAGCTGGGTGTCGTCGGCATAGGAGATGATGTTGAGGTCGTGCTGGCGGGCCACTTGTGCGAGGGGGGCCATGTAAGAACACGCACCATCCACCCCCTTAGGATGTGCTAGCATAGTAAGGCGGCGTCCAATCAGGAGGCAACCGCAGGGACTTGTTAAACTCCACATAATGTACTGTAACTGGGCATGACCCCAAATCACATGCGAAGTGTGCATAACACAGACAGCATCTCACGCTCTCTACTCAACCACATCCACTCCCTACAACATAACGCTACCAGGTACCACTGACCGGACGTCTCAACCACCACAAGAGCACAGCAGAATCACATTCATCCATCCTTACAACAACCTCCACAAGAGCACAGCAGGGTCTCCCCTTTTTAAAAATTGTGTTCAGCACCACTGCCTCTTGAAAATATTTGATAGCCCGCCCTGACAATAAAGTGCTGGTGCTGAGCACCGGAATGCACCGGCACAAATTAAGCACTGGTTTGGAGCAATGTGGCTACTGGAAGGTATGACCCTTACCTCGGACATGCTAGGCCTTGAATAAGAAAGTTACTTCGATATCCAACCAATGATAATAGCTTGTGTCTGTAAAGGGCAGACATCTTCTAAATTGAACAGATGCAGTTCTGGTAGACTGGACATGTCCACTCTGACATCTGCCCAAAGTGTAATTAATATAATCCCCCAGCTGCTCCGTTATTCTGGCAGGCTCTTCATACCCAAAGAGATATATTTATGAGAGGCTTGCACTGCAGTTGCATAATTTTTAGTCGTTCAACGACTGTGCATGGCCTCATAGATATGGAATAAGGCATGGCAGTACAAATCGCTGTGTTGCCTTACTCTGTATTAGGGAGGCGTTCCATGGGCGATGTGGTGGGTGTTTCCATGCAACACCCACGGATTTTGACGCGTCCCCAGATGTACAAGAGCCTATAAATCTGGAGATGGACCAAAGCCTTACGCCTCCCAGGGGCGGCATAACAAGAAGAAATATCTTTATTTCTCTTCATTTATCCTCTTACTATGTGTGCTGCATTCTAGAGAAAGGTGAGGTAGTGATGGATATGTGAGGTAAAGAGAGAAATGAGATACAGAGGTTTGGCGCGTGGTGAGAAGAGAAAGGGCTGAGAGGGAGGTACTGAGAAGTACGGTAGTAGAGACATGGAATGAGATAGAGAGGTAAGGTATAGTTAGATATAAGGTTGTGTGAGCCGTGAAGTAGACAAAGGAGAGAAACAGAAAGATCTGATGGAAAAGAGCAGCAAGGTACAGGGCCAGGGATGATGTAGAAAGAGGGGATTGTGAGTGACAGGTATAGGTATAAACAAAGAGTGACAGAGCGAGGAGCAAGGTCATGAGAGAAGCAGAGGGAGATGAGGTCAAGTTAGGCTTCTTGGGCATATTGAGAGAGAGGTGAGATAGACAAAGATGGAGTGCAGAGAGAAAGGATGATGGTGCTGGTGCATAGAGATGTAGAGACACAGGTTAAAAGAGAGTGTTAAGGTAGAAGAGGTGAGCAGAGGTAAGTAGACAGAAAGAAAACAGAAAGATTATTTTTCGATTAATTGCCACTAATTGGCTAAAAGTGCAAGAGATAAAGGTAGGCAGCCAAGGCATACATTCTAAGGGCCATATTATTATTTTTTAGCTCAACTCGGAACAGCAACCAAAGTTGCTGTGCCGCATTGGACAAGAGGGAAAAAGCAGCACAGAGCTATATTTATTAAAAATGGCAAGCTGCTGCCTGTCTAGTATTGAATTTTTAGTGGAAGCATCCCCTTCCAGTACCAAATCCTATACCAGATTTACACATTTGATACTTTGCATGTATGCTGTACAGTGAAGAACACATGCAATGCATTGAATATTTAGAGAAATCAAAATATTTCTACATGCTAGCCCTGCTGCAGGGAGGTATTATGTTTGGAGGCAAAGCCCTGTCTGCCTATCTTAGTAGAGCGTTTTGCATCAAAAAGTGTGGGTGCTTCGCTAATCAGCCTAAGTTACATCTAAGTAACGCCCACTTGACGCAAAGTGGCACAAAGCAGTGCATGAGCTATTTGCTAAGGAAAGTGCTCCTCTCCAGGGCAAAATATGTTCATGCTGAAAAATAAATACCCATGCAAGAGTTTGCACAAACCCTTAATAAATCGGACCCAAAAATTCTGTTAAGCGTGCTTGCAATCAAATTAGAAAAAGACGCTGTTTTTTTTAGCAGCTTTCTTATGGCAGGGACTTTTGATCCGAACACGATCAGCAGTTCATGTTGATTTATTCATATCATATGTAAATATTTTTTGCAATGGCAAGGTTTACTGTGTAGTTTTATAAACCTTTGGTGGCAATACTGGGTGGGTAGGTTGTCAGGGATCATGCACCCAGAATTGTCAGGTTAAGTTAAAAAATGTTGCAGTCTAATTTTGATGTACAACATATCCCTGGTGAGAGAAACATAAGAGCTGATTATTTGTCAAGGTCAGCTATGTTGTTAAGTTAACCAAGTGGTCAAGCTGAGGATGAAAAGAACGTTTGATTGCTGTAGTTGATGTTTGTAATGAGAGTGGTATCACTGAAAAAGAATTGTTTGATTTTTTAGAAATTTGGATGAAGATTTGGTTTTGGGTCAGAAATATATTACAGAAGGGTGGGCGAAAGAAAAATTGTTACATGCGAACCTACAACCATATTTTAAGGTTGCTGATGAATTGTCTCTTGAGAAAAACAATATCTTAATAAGTGGTGACAAATTTATATCTCTCACGCTATTGAGAGACAAAATCATCATAGTGATCACGAAGGACATCTGCACTAAACTATTACTAAAAGGAACATTTGCTCAATTTATTGGTGGCCCAGCATGGACACCGACATTGCGTGAGCTGTCAGGACATGTGTAATATGTTCCACCAGTGATAAATGTCCTAAAACCGAAACAGCTCAGTTTCAGCCTATTGAATTGCCTGATGTTCCATAGTTGACATTAGCTGTTGATTTCATTGGTCCTTTCAGTACTCTCTCACGTAGTCCCAGATATACCATTGCATAAATTGATTATTATAGCAAATGGTAGGTGATTGAGTTTATTGAGCAACAACACCAAATCAGTCATCAGATCTTTCATAAGAATTTGTTTAACCCCTCCCATGCGCCCGAGATTTTGCAGAAGTGCGGCACTTCCGCAAAACGGGCGGGGCCACGTCGGCCATTGGCCGACGGCAGCACCAGCGAGGTAGCATTGCCGTCGGCCATGGAAGGGGTTAAAGGTGTTTTTCCATGGGAGCGGGTCTCTGACAATGGTGTGCAGTTTGCCTCCATTTATCAAATGCAGCATCACCCACAAAAGGTTTGCACTGTATCACCCTCAGGCCAATGGTATGGAGGAGAAAAATGCATTGTACCTTGGTTGAGTGTGAACGGTGGGCAGTAAAGAACAGGATTGATGTACGCCATGCAGTTGAGAGTATGTTGTGGTCTAATTGTACAAATCCCAACAGTGTGACTGGTAAGTCTCCTTCTAAGGTTACGAGAGGTTGTATCCCCGCTTTCAAAATGTGCCTTGCTAGGTTAATGAAATGACAGCCTGACACTGAACATGAATGGACAATGGACAAGTGTATTCGACTCAAAGTTGAAGTTTATCAACTCAAGATGAAACAGAGGTTTGACAAGAAGCATAGGGTCAGAGAGTGTTGAGGTAATGTGGTGGTTGGGAACTGGGTTTGCATTAAATGTTCATGTTAAGATGCAGAAATCCTGTTAAGGTTGAGGCGGTAAGTGGCAATGTGACCGGGGTCAATGGTCATGCATGGTGGAAGTTAAGCAGAGTGGTGAAAGTGGGCAATGAGCTTGAAATACACGTCATTGAGAATGGTAAAATACCAGTCCAAGTACAAGATGAATCTCAGGATTCATCTGACGGAAGGGTTGAGTCTTAAGAGTCATATAATGGCCAGAGTGTACCTTTGACTGTCAGCAGTAAAAGAGTGGTCGGATTCCATCAAGGTTTCGTGATTAATATTATTAATGGATGGTTCTTTATTTCCGAAGCTTTTTCTTTTTTTTTGATCAGCTGTTCATTTTGGTTTATTCATATCATATGTAAATATTTTTGAAATGGCAAGGTTTACTATATAGTTTTTTTCTATGTCTTCTTTATGACGAAGGCTAAATGTTATTTTTTTCATATTCTTTTCAACAATTGTTTGTTTCAGGAAGGAAGAAGGATGTTGTGGTGATGTATCTTTAAGTTCTCCTGTTCCACATTTTGTAGTTATGGAATGTTATGCTATGACTCTAGCAGTTGGTTTTTGGTGCCGCCTGGCACTGAAAGTAAATTAAGTAAGCAAAGTAGGCAGAAGGATGGTTCAGTGGCGGATCCTCCTCTAAGGCAGAGGAGCATCACCCCACTGCTCTCAGAGCAGTGAAAGAGGGAAAATAACATTATAATAACTAAACTGCATTTGAGGTTCTGGGCCTTTTTTGACCATTGATTCAATATGGAAACTAGAGCATTTGCTGGTGAATTGGGCATTGAAGGAAACAGAGTCCAGAACTTTTGTAAAAGTTTGGTGTTACGGACCAATATGTATGTGATGGGTCTAGAGTGGCGTGTGATAGGGGCAGTTGTCATGGTTGGTTGATTTGTCCATTGGAAAACAGTGTCCTGGTTTCCTGTTAATTCATATGGATGAAAATGATCTCATGCAATTGTTGAGTTTTGCCATATTGACGGTGATGAAGGCAGATCAGTTTCAAATAAGGTTATTGTCCTCTGATATGTCCTTGGTGCAGACCCGGTTTGTTCAGAGAGGGGCACTCACACACAATGCATTGGAGACAGCACGCAGGAACCGGAATAAGATAAATGCTCACGTTTTCGTCAGGCATTACAGTGATGCAGCACACCTCCATTTCACAAGAGGACTTTACGTTGTTCAGGCCATATGAAGTAAGCTTTTAGTTGATAGGAAATGAAGACTTCTTGTTGGAGTTAAGAGTGTTTTAATTAAGTTGTTTAGTGGTGCTTTTGGTGCTAAGAAGGGATTGGACTGTTTAAGTGACAGGTCCCTTCATTTCTGAAGAGTGGACAGCGTGTCCTCTTCCTGACATTTATATTTGGAGTGAGGCAGTAAAACAGCTTTTCAGAGTTTTCCTGTTTGGCAGCGGCAGCTCCTCCATAATGGCAGAGGAGCCTCGCCCCACTGCTCAGCACTAGCAAATAAAAAATTAAATAATAATAAAAAAAGTCATTCCATGACTGAGCTGATGTCGGGAGTGTGGGGCGGGGCTATCCTCCATGGACAGCAGAGATGATGAGTGGTGTGCAGCGCTATCAGTGCACATGTCGGTTTGGCCGGCCGTCTTATGGCGGCCAAACCTACATGCACACTTAGATTTCTCTAACCTAGCTATGTTGCACATACGGGTGAAGAAAAGGTACAGGCTCCCTGTCTACACCTGTTTGGCATATGTAACTTACCTGTTAGTCCCTTTTACAGTGGTATCCAATATACCCAGGGCCTGTAAATTAAATGCTACTAGTGGGCTTGTGGCACTGCTTGCGCCACCCACCGAAGTAGCCTTTCAAACCTGTCTTAGGCCCCTGCTGCTGCAAGGCCTGCACACGCAGTTTACTACCGCAGTGACGTGGCATGCAAAGTGGTTGCTGCGTCTGAAACTCCCTTTTACTAGATATAAGTCACCCCTTAGGTAGGCCCTAGCTAGACCTATCAGTAGGGTGCTGTGTAGGTAAAAGATAGGACATGGGCCTTAACTGTGTGGCATGTCCTGGTAGTGACAAAAAGCCTATTTGGTTTCTCACTGCTGTGAGGCTGCCCTCATAGGTTTGCTCTGGGGATTCCCTGATATGTGCTTGAGTGGTAATTTCTGATATGAGAGGGGTAGCGTAACCATGTTTGGTATGTTTGGAATAGTAGTAGAAAATCCTCCTTATTAGTGAAAGCGTATTTGTCATTACTACTTTAGAAAAGCCACTTTTAGAAGTGGACATTGCTGTGTGCACCTGAATATGGTTGTACCTGCCTTCTACAATACTGTCTCTGCCCCCCCTGTGGTGCGTCTGGGACCAGAGCTTGACATGTGAATGGGGGTGTTGTGCACTTCTAAACATAGTTTGAAGTGTCCCCTAGAACAAAGACTTTCTGAGTATAAGTACAGGGGCTGTGACTGCATGAAGGGAGCATTTTTTGAACTGGGACTGAACCTCTGTCAAAAGGGCTGCCTGCGTGCACAAAGGACTCAACTGGACTGCTCTTCTGTTGTTGCCCTGCTACCTGCTACTGGCTGGGTGGTCTAAAGGACTCAGTGTATTGTTTTCCTGCTTGTTGACCTGCTGCCAGCTGCTCCCTGAGTTTGGATTCCCTAAGGCACTGTGGTGGTGTGAGGTGGAGCCCCCATCCATGCCTTCTACCTGCCTAGATGTGCTGGCCTGCCTGCCTGCGTTGTGCACCAACAGTGTTCAAAGTGCATGCTGAGCGCTTCAATTCTTCATTTTGAACTGGTGCCCCAGAAAAGCGTGTGAGGAGCGCTATTCAGAAATTCCCTGAACTAGTGCATGCAGTGCTGCTCTTGCCTCGTGTTTTCCAGAGACGGGAGGGGAGAAATGAGGCAGGAAGCGCTTTCCCTTTCCCTGACAACCTCCTGCTGCATTTACTTTGTACTGTCGGCCGGGGCTCTGCTCGTGGCCCGGGTGGTCCATCGGCACACAAGTAGTAAGGAAACCCGACCCGGTCATTCCTCTGCAACGCTCACGTCCAAAAGGGCGGTCGGGCCCCACCATGAGAGGAAGCCAGAGCCTCGCGGACTCCCACCAGCCCCTCCTGGAAGAGAACCGCTATCATCTGTTTGGCGCGGGGGAGGAATCAGAGTCTTGCGGGCTCCACTCTACGGCTCCCCCCAACCTGGAAAAGGGAGAGACGAGCGACTGTTGGCGTTGGGTTTCGTCGAGGAGACCGGGGGGCCAGAAGCGGTCTCAGGGAGTTCGCCACAGAGAGGTCCCGGTGAGTAGGGCCTATGGAGGTCGGCACGGCCGCCCTCGCATCTGTGACAGTAGTTGGGCCTGTCACTGTGGGTCGAGGTCCCGTTGCAGACCTTTGGGGAGCGTTGTTTTCTTGGTTCATGCACTCTGTGCCTTGCTTTTTGGAATCTACTGAGCCCACTTCTACTACGGCCACATTCTACCAGCCAATGCTGTAAATCCAGTTGTAGGTGGGCAAGGGCCTGTAACCTATGCATGGGCAATTACCATATACCGCATACTAGGTAACAGGAGCATGGTGCCCTATGATCACCTGGTAATATTTTTTTTATTGTGTATGGGCTCCTCTAACTTAACTTGCATTGCATGGCCTGAGAATATCAGGCATATCGTTCTGATATTAGCATTGTCAGGAATTGCATAGGAGGCAAAGTATGGATGTTGAATTTGTTTGTAACCTATAACCTGTTGTATTCCCAGCCCTTTGGGTATAATGTACATCACCTTAATTCGTGCCATTGGCCAGATTTGTTGTTCACTGGCATTATATGTACTGGTGATGATATGACAGGCGTCCAATTGGCGAAGTGAAATATAATCTATGTGACGTAATAACAAGTGCCTAGTGGCACAGTGATTTATGTGATTGTGGTCTAATGTGCTTTTATGAATAATACAAAGGTTATTTTTATATAACCTTGTGTGGAGTCTCTTTTTGTGGTGCGCCTAGTGTGTCACTGGTCTGTGTGTGTGTTTCACAAACGCTTTACACATTACCTCCGAGATAAGCCTGACTGCTCTATCAAGCTACCAAGGGGGTTAGCAGGGGTTATTTTAGGTGTGTATCCCCCTTACCCTGACTAGAAGCAAGGGTCCCTATATGGACAAAGGTACCTACCTCTGCCAACTAGAGACCCCCATTTCAAACACTTCTCAATGTGTCTCTTGTGCTATTGTTGGTTGATCTCCCTTCACCAACCATTAGTGCAGACCTAAACAAGGCCCCACTTGCCACCTTACCGGAGGGCTGTGTTTCCCAATTTGGCAGAAGAATTTCTGCATGAGCACCAGAAAACGGTACTTCATCCGAACATCTGAAGAAGGTGAGCGGGGACTGAAAGCACGCAGTTAAAGAGAATGGTGTCAGGAAACATGTGCAGCTTTGATCTGTAGGAACACCGTAACAGCACTCTGAAATTGAGAAAACCTCTTAATAGTTTGGCTCCTTAATGTGGCAGCTTCTTTCAAAACCACACATAAATAGCAAGAGCAGCTATAAGGACACAACCTCTTTAAATAGAAGTGCCGCCTCTGAATACTGTGCCCTCAACCATGTTCCAGACCGAGCACCTGCTGCCAAAGCGAAACAACAATGACATCATAAGAGGCAGCACAAACATGAGACATCAGAGTGAGCAGGTCATTTGAGAATGTTCCAGACGTACACCGGCTGCTAAAGAGAAATAACAATGAGTTATCAGGATCAGCAGGTCATTTGAGCATGTTCCAGCACTGACACCTCCTGCCATAGGGAAACAACAAATGAGTCATCAGAGTCAGCACAAACAACTGAGTCACAAGGTGAAGCCCCTTACTGGCAGTGTTAAGCACACAAAACAATACCAATAAAGACATTACAGTAATACAAAGTATCCTGTTGATTAAGCATTGGAGCATTATTTGTTCAAACATGCTGATGAGATGAACTTTTAATACTTGTTTTAATACTTGTGGCAAGGATTCTGTGACAATATGTTGACCCATTTTGGTGTATTCACATATGATTTGGCCCACCCTCTTCGGGACATAAATATGTAATCATAATCTTCCTCATAACACTCAAACTAGAGTGTAAAATGTAAATTCAGTGTGTCAAACATACCTAAAAACAAAAATAGGTTAAAAAAATTACAAAACATATGACTATTAATATCAAACATTTATTAGAAATGACGCATTATTGCCAATTTGATATGGATATCTGAAATATTTTTTCAACAACAATTAATGTTTAACTATAAACATTTTTTTACATAGAAAACACTGTAGGCCTAGAACAAACAACCTCAACAGGTAACCTCTGACCTTAACTCAAAAAATGCCATCTAAATCAAAAGGGCAGGGTGATTAATGTATAAATGTAAGGGGAACGCCACCTTGTGATATACAATCATAAAAGGGTACGCCCTACTCGGGCACCTCTAGTCTAACCCTTCACACGTTTACAAACCCCTGGGTTGGCAAAAATAGCCACCAAATTATAATCACTAAAATTGAAAAAATGTACAAAGTTAAATGCTTAGCTATGTTTAAACATTGATGAATAGTGACTGCTATTTAATATTTCACTTTTCGTCCCTATACATTACTGTTCCTTAAAATTCGTCATCAAGCCTTCCTACTCAAGCATGTTAACTGCCCAGGAGACCGGGGACTTTCCAGGATGTATTTCCTAGAAATGTTATAATCCTATTCAATATTTGGAAATCATAATACTTAATGGGAACAATATCACCCTCTACACTATTTACAAAGCTAGCCTTCCTTTTAATAATACTTGAGGGATATATGTATAATAAATCTTAGGAAATCCTGTAGTGCCAGCAAGAATTTGCAGTGCCAGAATACTCGCACCTGTAAAATATATATAGGTGTCGGAACAAAATATTTATTGTTGTGACTGCAGCCCAGCTCACAAGTCGAGAGTATAAGTAGGTAGGCGGTGTCTACCCACTCTTTTCACAGGTTGGACGCCCCCTACCCTGCCAAGAGGCTGAGCCCCACAGAAATATGCTGCACTTGTCCCGGTGTAATTTTCAGATACTGGGACACATTCAATAGCGCCTGCACATGGTCTTCTTTTGTTTCAAGCAGCAACATGCAGGCGGGGAAGCGGCTTATCAGATTCCAGCTGGACCAATAACAAAGGCTGAAGTTAAAGGGCCATCAGGCCTCTTTTTGTTGGAGTAGCCTGGCTGGGAGCTTATCACTTCACAGGTCTTGAGCGGCATGCTTTTGATATTGTTCAGTCTCTGTATTTAAGAGCTATGCATGCACTGTAAGAATGTCAGATGTGTTGGTCTGTCCCAGTATTTACACAAATAGCAATTTAAAAAACACTATTTTTTTTATTTCTTTTATAGTGCTACAGCGCTACTCATCCCAGTGCAGAGCGCTTTACTTCACACGTACACATTGTATAAGACAATTAATCATACGTGTGTAAATCAATGTTACATAAGACAGTGAGGGTTATAAAGTGTAGGAGCCACTTGTCCTTCAGAGCTCACTGTGATATATTAGAAGGATTACAATTTATGAACTGCAAGTAACAAAGGGATCTCTTTGTTACAAGCAGTAACAGACTTCTCCATTTACATAAAAGAAAAATCTGTTATCTGCTTGTTACATAATGGTCTTCGCAGGAGACATGTTAACCCTCTATGCGACTTTGATGCAAAACTGGTACTAGACAAAAGACAGGTAAATACATTAACCTCCAGAGTTCTATCATCATTATTATTATTCTCTGAGATTTGGTTGGCACACAAAGATCTCTGCAGCAGGTGACTTAATCTCATAAGATATTTTAAAATGCAGACTTTGCAACCAATTAAGCAGTTCAGATTTACTGCCACAGTTCTCTGTGTGGCAGTGGCGTAGCTGTGGTGGGGGGGGGGGGGTTCCACCGGGACTGGCACGTGGTTTGGGAGTGGTGTCTCTCCCACTCTTACCTGCGGATGCTGCGGATGGCAACGCAGGGACCGCCACGGGCGGGAAAAGGTCTAGCCACTGCTGTGTTGCCAATTTCTTTGTGGCATGGCTTTAAAAAATTAATGTATAAGTTGAGGCCCTGATTTTGCGTCTGGGTTGTGTCACTTTTTCCCAATCCCGATGCAAAATCTAATGTGTTAAATATTGTAATGCGCTCAAATGTGCTCTTGAGAGATGAGCTAAACATGTGTGTGAGGTCTTAAAATCTGATGTCACTTCTTGTGATGTCCCTTCCTGTGAGATCAAAGGTTGTAATGCCACTTGCTGGGATGGCACTTGTAGGAAGGTGGATATCTGACTATGGTTACCCCCAACTCTTTTGCGTAGTGTTTTGCTGGTTTTTGACTTAGTTGGCCTGGGATCCTGATATTCAGGACCCCAGGCTTCCTGCTCTCCCTGTTAAAATGGACTCCATGTACCTTAGGTGCATATCTAATTGGATACAGGGCCACCTTATCAGTCCCTGTACAGTGTACCTTAGGTACCCAGGGCATAGGTGTACCCAGGGCCTACCAGGGGCTGCAGCATGTATTATGCCACCCCTGGCTGGCCATCCAAAACTGACACAACTGGCTGCTAAGATAGCTGGGGCAAGGTGGTGTAATCACCCTCTGCTATAGACATAGTATACCTATATCTAACCCCAAAATGGACACATATATTCCTATCAGTCACTCCTATGGCAGGCCTTATCAATCCTGAAGGCAGAGTGCTTGGAATTATGTGAGATCGTGCTCTGGCATGAGCTGAGCCTGTCTGCAGCTTGCGGAACCAAGTCCTTATAGCTGTTCCATGATAACGCTATACCATATACTCTTAAGTGCATTATAATCCTCGCGGTTAAATGCTAACTTTGGTATAGCATTATCAAAACATGTTGAGTAAGGTGTCATACGAATTGGAATACTACCCCCTCGCCAATTCTGGCGACGGGGGTAGCATTCCACCCTTCTAGAGGGACACGACATGTATGTAACTGTGAACCCCGGTTAAAGTTAACTCGAGCCTTGGCATCACAAAATGGATGCTGCCACCACAGACACAAGTCTGACCTCCTGCTGCTGGGCGTCCTTCCAGCGAGGGAGGCTTGGACAAAGGGTTTCCTGCCTTGGGAGGTGCTAGCACCACCCCAGACAGGATTTTGTGTATTGGGTAGGATAGGCCTGAAAGGAATGAGACATGCCTGGGGCACACAAGGTGTCCTGTGCATACACCGGTTCAAACCAGTTGCTGGGGCATCCCTGCCCCAGCTCTGGCGCGAAACCGGACAAAGGATAGGGGGTGTAACCACCCCCCTTCCTGGTCCCACCCAGGAGAAGGACCTAGTCACCAGTACAGCCCCCTTTAGCAGGATAAAGGTAGGAGATGGTCCCATTCCAAATTAGATTAATCCTGAACTACTCTACAAGAAGAAACTCTGGACTTCGACGTTCTGCTCCACAGAAGACTGAAGAAATCTCCCTTGTGGGCAAGGAGTGTCCACCCTGCAACTGCAGGCACCATCAAGCGTCCAGCGGCTTCACTTTGTCGTCTTCCCTTGAGGATCCAGACTTCAGAGCCCGACGAGACCCAGATTCCCAGACCTCTCTGACCTCAACTCACATCTGCAGCACAGCTGAGACCCGTGGGTGCGACGAGACACGTGGGACCGGCCATCTTGAAAGAAACTGCACTTCGCTTCCAGCACGACTCCCGAGGTAAACTCGACCAAGTGCTTTGGGGACTGAGAAGCCCCAGCCCTGAGCAGCTCCTGCACCAAAGATCAGCCCTCCAGCTTCCACGAGATCTGCGTGGGGCCCTTCTGCCTGTTTGCTGCTCGACGCGTTGTCTGGTCACTTGCCGGCTGGCTAGTGGCCTCCTAGACGACGAACTATGAAATCTACACTGCTGGTCTGGTTGCTCCAGACTGGCCCTTGCTCCCTTCCAAAAGAGGGGCACCCCGGACTCTCCTAGTCCGCACCAGACGCCTTTTCCACTCACCGCGTGGGTTGCCTTTGCCAAGGCCTGTTGACGCCAAGTCCAGAACAGACACCGCCGACAGCGAGAGCCTACGTGGGACAGCTCGTGCCTCCATCCTGGTCATCGAAGACACCTCCTGGTCCACGTGGCGGCAGAGTCAAGCGTCCACTCTTCACCTGATCGCGACGACGACATCTGGTTCCTTCCTGGTTCCACTCCAGTCACTGGCTAGTGACTTTGAACATTGTCCCCTCTGCTTTCAGGTCTTCAGCATCTCTGATCCACCCTTGGATCACACCAGACATCTTCCGCCTGGTCGCCTGCAGCATCTTTTCTTCCAGGCTCCATAGACTTCAACGCAGAAACCCGACACAAATTCGCACCTATGCAGCCGCAGCCCGTGGGTGAGGTAACAAGAGCATTTCGGTGCTCAAGGGTAGATTGACTCTCCTAGTGTCGATATTCACAGTCGTTTTAGTCCTAACTAGTCAGGATTGTCCGTACTCACCTTTTTCTTGAACTGTACTGTCCGTAGACGTTGTTACGCATCTCGCGTGTGAGTTCACACTCTGCACACGCGTACCGTGGGCCTCCTATTACTTACCTAAAGTTAGGATAGTGTAGTCCCAGCGATCCTACAGCCTCTGGACAGCTCCATTCCTTCTATCGACTTCCTTATACCATTTACTTAGTATATGGGTTGCCGTGCCCCTAGGGCACCATTGTAATTTTGTGCAACTTATCGTATTTTTCCTAAGAGATTGTCATGTGCTTAGCCCTCTGATCTCATAAAGAGTTCAGAGGTGTTTGTTATTAATAAATATATCGTTTATTTTCATAACAACCTGTGTGGTGTCTTTTCATCTGGTATTCAAGGGGTTATATGTGGTAAAACAGCTGGCTTCACATGCCAAAAGAGTTTAGCCTAAGACGGCTTTGTCCATGCTACCATTAGGATAGCTGGTCTATAAGGTTGACTTACAACCAATCACCATAAGGGTTGTTTGGACTGATACAAGGTGATCACTAGAACTAGTGAACATCATATATCAGGCCAACTTCTCACATTGGTGTGCAGTGGTTGGGATTTGAGCTTGCTGTTGTTTTTACCAAATATAATCTTGAAATATCATTTGAAAGATCACATAAGGTACCATAGATACATATAACAAGCTTAGAAATACTCTGAGTTCTACTGAACCAGCTGTTGTAGTAGAAAGGCCCTAGCATACCCTGACTACAACTCTTAGCAAGGGATCAGTAGGAAAACCCATAGTGTAGGTAGGTGCATCACTTACACCTCACTAGAAAGCATGTGAGAGCATGGAGAGACTTCAGAGACTCCCCTAGTGGTTAGTGACCCTCCACAGGTCCTTTCCAGATATGCAGCTCTCAGTTTCCAGGAGATGAGACAATTGTGTACCTCCAGGAAATTGAAACAGGGTTCTAACCCTAGCACTCCTTTTCTGTTAGGTCTCTTGGAGACATATGATGCTAGAAGGGCTTCTAACACAGGCCCCTCTAATCCAGATGGGAGCATGCCCCCCTTAGAAGGTACACCTGGTGATCCAGACTCTAACCTCCCTGAAACAGAGAATGTAGCTGAGGAGGAAGAGGAAGAGTCCTCTGGGGATGAGGCAGACAAAGGTCCAGTAGTAGTCAGCAGACTCACCAGGGCCAACTTAAGCCTACATGAAGGTGGTACTGGGGGAGCCCCAAAACCATCCTCAAGCTGGCCTAACCTTGGGAATAGACGAGTTAGACCTCACTCCAGAGGCTCTAACAGATCTATTCACACCCATGTCTCTCAGGCATCTTCTCAGAGAGGGATGACATCCCCTCAAAGAAGAGAGCATGAAGCAAAGATGAGGGAAGTGAATCTGAGGATTGAAAGGGAAGAACTTGCCCTTGCCAAAGAGAAACTTGCCTTTGCCAGAGAGCAACAGTTGAGTGCGGTAGTCCCCACTGTTGGCAGCAATATCCCTAGGGATAAAGAAAGAGGTTTAGATACTAGAAACCTGAGTAAAATAGTGCCCTCCTATAAGACAGGAGATGATATCCACAAGTGGATAACTGCTCTGGAGAGGGCCTGCAAAGTACAGCAGGTACCCCAGAGTCAGTGGGCAGCTATATTGTGGCTCTCCTTTGAAGGTAAAGCCAGAGATAAGCTCCTCCCTGTTAGAGATGAGGATGCTAATGACTACCAAGTCCTGAAAAATGCACTGATTGATGGGTTTGGCTTAACCACTGAACAGTACAGGTTGATGTTCAGAGACACCCAGAAAACTCAGGCTCAGGATTGGACTGATTTTGTAGATTGTGCTACTAAGGCTCTGGAGGGCTGGTTATTGAGAAGTAAAGTTACTGATTACACTGGATTGTACAATCTCATAATGAGAGAGCAAATCTTAAATAACTGTCAAAAGCAGCTTTTGCACCAGCACCTGGTGGACTCTGATCTGACCTCTCCACAAGAATTGGGTAAGAGGGCTGACAAATGGGTCAGAACCAGGATTAGGTCTAAGAATCAGGGTGGTGACCAAAAGAAAGAGACTACCAAGCCTCAAGAGAAAAGTGGGGATAAATCTACAGAGAAGACTTCCCTAGGGCCCCAAAACTCCAAGAATGGGGGTGGGTCCCAAGACACTTCCTCTACCCAGAAGAAACCTTATTGCCATGCCTGCAAACAGGTAGGCCATTGGAAAACTGACAGCAGTTGCCCAAAGGCCAACAATAAGGAGAACATACCCCCAAGTAATACTCCCAAGCCTCCTGTTACTACTAGTAGTAATCCCCCAGGTGGTGGGAGTGTCCCCAAGAATTTGGGTGGGTTTACTTTGGGAGTTCCTGGGGACTCTGGCCTAACCAGGTCCCCTAACTCAGATACTCTTGTCTGTGAAAATGGCATGGGGTTTGCCAACTTCACTGATTGTCCCAACACTTTGGACAAATACAGACAGGAGCCCCTCATCAATGGTCTAAACGTTGAGGCCTATAGAGACACAGGGGCTAGCATCACTCTGGTGACTGAGAATCTAGTCCCCTCAAGGCAACTTATACCTGGTGCCACATACCAGGTGACAAACATTGATGGAGTGCAGAAAAATCATCCCATGGCAGTGGTAAATATCAGCCGGGGAGGTGTCACTGGCCCAAAGAGAGTGACAGTGTCAGCAAACTTGCCTGTAGATTGTCTACTGGGGAATGATTTGGAAATCTCAGCCTGGGCTGAGGTGGAACAAGAAACCCATTCTAAAATGGTAAATCTTCCTGAACAGGTTAGGAGGGCTGTGCCAGTCTCAGCCCAATCTCAAACAGATTCTTTCCCTGAAAAGGTTAGCAGGGCTGTGATGGTAACAGCCCATACCCAAACTGAGTCCCTTCCTGAAAAGGTTGGTGGGGCTGTGATGGCCACAGCCCGAAACTCAAACTGATTCCTGTGTTGTGAAGCCTGAAACTATGGATCACTCCACACAAACAGAGAGCATTGAGGAGGAAGAGAAATCTCCCTCCCACCAGACATTAGGAAAGGATCAGCCTCCTCAGGGAACTGATCTTACCCCTTGTGAAGAAACTGCCCCAGAGGTAGTCAGGCCTAGCCGGGCAGAGCCCCTGATGTCAGTGGACCCTTCCAAGGTGGGACCCAGTCTGGAGCAGGTAACCTGCCCCTCTCTACCCTGCCTCGGTCAGCCCAGGGCTACAGAGGTCAAGGAGGCCAGTGAGCCCCAAAGGTCCCCCTGTCCAATAAAACAACCCCATCAGCAGATTAGGGACACCAAAGCTAGTAACCCTAGCAAGGTGAAAAAGTTAGAAACTCCTGAGGGATCCCCCTTAAACTTAGTTAGGGACCTCCCCCAGATGGACTCTGTTGGGCACAGCCAAACTTGGGACCTAAGGGCCCCAGAACTGACCTGTCCCTCCAGTAAGCCAAACAGAGGGACCCAGCCTCCAGCTTTAGGTAGCCAGAGGTTGACCATGAGAGCCCAACACAACTCAGTCATGGAAAGAAAGGCATATATGGTGGATGGTGATTGGAGGAAGTTGAGCCCAACAGTAGTGGAGCCTCACTTCAGTACTCCATCTCAGCACCAGCCTTTTACTTTGCCAAAACACACGACAGGTAGAGATTCCCTATGGTGAAGACCCTCAGATACCCTTAGGGTGAGGGATTGCTTAGTGGACCATGAGATAGGGGCTACCCATGTCAGTGCATGCACCTCCTCATATGGCCACTCAGGCAATATAGGCTTACCTGGTCAAGGATAGCCTTATCTCCTTTCGTTTGGGGGGGGGGGTTATGTAGGAAGGTGGATATCTGACTATGGTTACCCCCAACTCTTTTGCCTAGTGTTTAGCTGGTTTTTGACTTAGTTGGCCTGGGATCCTGCTATTCAGGACCCCAGGCTTCCTGCTCTCCCTGTTAAAATGGACTCCATGTACCTTAGGTACATATCTAATTGGATACAGGGCCACCTTATCAGTCCCTGTACCGTGTACCTTAGGTACCCAGGGCATAGGTGTACCCAGGGCCTACCAGGGGCTGCAGCATGTATTATGCCACCCCTGGCTGGCCATCCAAAACTGACACAACTGGCTGCTAAGACAGCTGGGGCAAGGTGGTGTAATCACCCTTTGCTATAGATATAGTATACCTATATCTAATGACAAAATGGACACATATATTCCTATCAGTCACTCCTATGGCAGGCCTTATCAATCCTGAAGGCAGAGTGCTTGGAATTATGTGAGATGGTGCTCTGGCATGAGCTGAGCCTGTCTGCAGCTTGCGGAACCAAGTCTTTATAGCTGTTCCATGATAACGCTATACCATATACTCTTAAGTGCATTATAATCCTCGCGGTTAAATGCTAACTTTGGTATAGCATTATCAAAACATTTCGAGGAAGGTGTCATATGAATTGGAATACTACCCCCTCGCCAATTCTGGCGACGGGGGTAGCATTCCACCCTTCTAGAGGGACACGACATGTATGTAACTGTGAACCCCGGTTAAAGTTAACTCGAGCCGTGGCATCACAAAATGGATGCTGCCACCACAGACACAAGTCTGACCTCCTGCTGCTGGGAGTCCTTCCAGCGAGGGAGGCTTGGACAAAGGGTTTCCTGCCTTGGGAGGTGCTAGCACCACCCCAGACAGGATTTTGTGTATTGGGTAGGATAGGCCTGAAAGGAATGAGACATGCCTGGGGCACACAAGGTGTCCTGTGCATACACCGGTTCAAACCAGTTGCTGGGGCATCCCTGCCCCAGCTCTGGCGCGAAACCGGACAAAGGATAGGGGGTGTAACCACCCCCCTTCCTGGTCCCACCCAGGGGAGGGACCTAGTCACCAGTACCGCCCCCTTTAGCAGGATAAAGGTAGGAGCTGGTCCCATTCCAAATTAGATTAATCCTGAACTACTCTACAAGAAGAAACTCTGGACTTCGACGTTCTGCTCCACAGAAGACTGAAGAAATCTCCCTTGTGGGCAAGGAGTGTCCACCCTGCAACTGCAGGCACCATCAAGCGTCCAGCGGCTTCACTTTGTCGTCTTCCCTTGAGGATCCAGACTTCAGAGCCTGACGAGACACGGATTCCCAGACCTCTCCGACCTCAACTCACATCTGCAGCACAGCTGAGACCCGTGGGTGCGACGAGACACGTGGGATCGGCCATCTTGAAAGAAACTGCACTTCGCTTCCAGCACGACTCCCGAGGTAAACTCGACCAAGTGCTTTGGGGACTGAGAAGCCCCAGCCCTGAGCAGCTCCTGCACCGAAGATCAGCCCTCCAGCTTCCACGAGATCTGCGTGGGGCCCTTCTGCCTGTTTGCTGCTCGACGCGTTGTCTGGTCACTTGCTGGCTGGCTAGTGGCCTCCTAGACGACGAACTTTGAAATCTACACTGCTGGTCTGGTTGCTCCAGACTGGCCCTTGCTCCCTTCCAAAAGAGGGGCACCCCGGACTCTCCTAGTCCGCACCAGATGCCTTTTCCACTCACCGCGTGGGTTGCCTTTGCCAAGGCCTGTTGACGCCGAATCTGGAACAGACACCGCCGACAGCGAGAGCCTACGTGGGACAGCTCGTGCCTCCATCCTGGTCGTCGAAGACACCTCCTGGTCCACGTGGCTGCAGAGTCAAGCGTCCACTCTTCACCTGATCGCGACGACGACATCTGGTTCCTTCCTGGTACCACTCCAGTCACTGGCTAGTGACTTTTAACATTGTCCCCTCTGCTTTCAGGTCTTCAGCATCTCTGATCCACCCTTGGATCACACCGGACATCTTCCTCCTGGTCGCCTGCAGCATCTTTTCTTCCAGGCTCTATAGACTTTAAAGCAGAAACCCGACACGAATTCGCACCTATGCACCCGCAGCCCGTGGGTGAGGTAACGAGAGCATTTCGGTGCTCTAGGGTAGATTGACTCTCCTAGTGTCCAGATTCACAGTCGTTTTAGTCCTAACTAGTCAGGATTGTCCGTACTCACCTTTTTCTTGAACTGTACTGTCCATAGAAGTTGTTACGCATCTTGCGTGTGAGTTCACACTCTGCACACGCGTCCCGTGGGCCTCCTATTACTTACCTAAAGTTAGGATAGTGTAGTCCCAGCGATCCTACAGCCTCTGGACAGCTCCATTCCTTCTATCGACTTCCTTATACCATTTACTTAGTATATGGTTTGCCGTGCCCCTAGGGCACCATTGTATTTTTGTGCAACTTATCGTATTTTTCCTAAGAGATTGTCATGCACTTAGCCCTCTGATCTCATAAAGAGTTCAGAGGTGTTTGTTATTAATAAATATATCGTTTATTTTCATAACAACCTGTGTGGTGTCCTTTCATCTGGTATTCAAGGGGTTACATGTGGTAAAACAGCTGGCTTCACATGCCAAAAGAGTTTAGCCTAAGACTGCTTTGTCCATGCTACCATTAGGATAGCTGGTCTATAAGGTTGACTTACAACCAATCACCATAAGGGTTGTTTGGACTGATACAAGGTGATCACTAGAACTAGTGAACATCATATATCAGGCCAACTTCTCACATTGGTGTGCAGCGGTTGGGATTTGAGCTTGCTGTTGTTTTTACCAAATATAATCTTGAAATATCATTTGAAAGATCACATAAGGTACCATAGGTACATATAACAAGCTTGGAAATACTCTGAGTTCTACTGAACCAGCTGTTGTAGTAGAAAGGGCCTAGCACACCCTGACTACAACTCTTAGCAAGGGATCAGTAGGAAAACCCATAATGTAGGTAGGTGCATCACTTACACCTTACTAGAAAGCATGTCTACCCATGGAGAGACTTCAGAGACTCCCCTAGTGGTTAGTGACCCTCCACAGGTCCTTTCCAGATATGCAGCTCTCAGTTTCCAGGAGATGAGACAATTGTGTACCTCCAGGAAATTGAAACAGGGTTCTAACCCTACCACTCCTTTTCTGTTAGGTCTCTTAGAGACATATGATGCTAGAAGGGCTTCTAACACAGGCCCCTCTAATCCAGATGGGAGCATGCCCCCCTTAGAAGGTACACCTGGTGATCCAGACTCTAACCTCCCTGAAACAGAGAATGTAGCTGAGGAGGAAGAGGAAGAGTCCTCTGGGGATGAGGCAGACAAAGGTCCAGTAGTAGTCAACAGACTCACCAGGGCCAACTTAAGCCTACATGAAGGTGGTACTGGGGGAGCCCCAAAACCATCCTCAAGCTGGCCTAACCTTGGGAATAGACGAGTTAGATCTCACTCCAGAGGCTCTAACAGATCTGATGACATCCCCTCAAAGAAGAGAGCATGAAGCAAAGATGAGGGAAGTGAATCTGAGGATTGAAAGGGAAGAACTTGCCCTTGCCAAAGAGAAACTTGCCTTTGCCAGAGAGCAACAGTTGAGTGCGGTAGTCCCCACTGTTGGCAGCAATATCCCTAGGGATAAAGAAAGAGGTTTAGATACTAGAAACCTGAGTAAAATAGTGCCCTCCTATAAGACAGGAGATGATATCCACAAGTGGATAACTCCTCTGGAGAGGGCCTGCAAAGTACAGCAGGTACCCCAGAGTCAGTGGGCAGCTATATTGTGGCTCTCCTTTGAAGGTAAAGCCAGAGATAAGCTCCTCCCTGTTAGAGATGAGGATGCTAATGACTACCAAGTCCTGAAAAATGCACTGATTGATGGGTTTGGCTTAACCACTGAACAGTACAGGTTGATGTTCAGAGACACCCAGAAAACTCAGGCTCAGGATTGGACTGATTTTGTAGATTGTGCTACTAAGGCTCTGGAGGGCTGGTTATTGAGAAGTAAAGTTACTGATTACACTGGATTGTACAATCTCATAATGAGAGAGCAAATCTTAAATAACTGTCAAAAGCAGCTTTTGCACCAGCACCTGGTGGACTCTGATCTGACCTCTCCACAAGAATTGGGTAAGAGGGCTGACAAATGGGTCGGAACCAGGATTAGGTCTAAGAATCAGGGTGGTGACCAAAAGAAAGAGACTACCAAGCCTCAAGAGAAAAGTGGGGATAAATCTACAGAGAAGACTTCCCTAGGGCCCCAAAACTCCAAGAATGGGGGTGGGTCCCAAGACACTTCCTCTACCCAGAAGAAACCTTATTGCCATGCCTGCAAACAGGTAGGCCATTGGAAAACTGACAGCAGTTGCCCAAAGGCCAACAATAAGGAGAACATACCCCCAAGTAATACTCCCAAGCCTCCTGTTACTACTAGTAGTAATCCCCCAGGTGGTGGGAGTGCCCCCAAGAATTTGGGTGGGTTTACTTTGGGAGCTCCTGGGGACTCTGGCCTAACCAGGTCCCCTAACTCAGATACTCTTGTCTGTGAAAATGGCATGGGGTTTGCCAACTTCACTGATTGTCCCAACACTTTGGACAAATACAGACAGGAGCCCCTCATCAATGGTCTAAACGTTGAGGCCTATAGAGACACAGGGGCTGGCATCACTCTGGTGACTGAGAATCTAGTCCCCTCAAGGCAACTTATACCTGGTGCCACATACCAGGTGACAAACATTGATGGAGTGCAGAAAAATCACCCCATGGCAGTGGTAAATCTCAGCTGGGGAGGTGTCACTGGCCCAAAGAGAGTGACAGTGTCAGCAAACTTGCCTGTAGATTGTCTACTGGGGAATGATTTGGAAATCTCAGCCTGGGCTGAGGTGGAACAAGAAACCCATTCTAAAATGGTAAATCTTCCTGAACAGGTTAGGAGGGCTGTGCCAGTCTCAGCCCAATCTCAAACAGATTCTTTCCCTGAAAAGGTTAGCAGGGCTGTGATGGTAACAGCCCATACCCAAACTGAGTCCCTTCCTGAAAAGGTTGGTGGGGCTGTGATGGCCACAGCCCAAACTCAAACTGATTCCTGTGTTGTGAAGCCTGAAACTATGGATCACTCCACACAAACAGAGAGCATTGAGGAGGAAGAGAAATCTCCCTCCCACCAGACATTAGGAAAGGATCAGCCTCCTCAGGGAACTGATCTTACCCCTTGTGAAGAAACTGCCCCAGAGGTAGTCAGGCCTAGCCGGGCAGAGCCCCTGATGTCAGTGGACCCTTCCAAGGTGGGACCCAGTCTGGAGCAGGTAACCTGCCCCTCTCTACCCTGCCTCGGTCAGCCCAGGGCTACAGAGGTCAAGGAGGCCAGTGAGCCCCAAAGGTCCCCCTGTCCAATAAAACAACCCCATCAGCAGATTAGGGACACCAAAGCTAGTAGCCCTAGCAAGGTGAAAAAGTTAGAAACTCCTGAGGGATCCCCCTTAAACTTAGTTAGGGACCTCCCCCAGATGGACTCTGTTGGGCACAGCCAAACTTGGGACCTAAGGGCCCCAGAACTGACCTGTCCCTCCAGTAAGCCAAACAGAGGGACCCAGCCTCCAGCTTTAGGTAGCCAGAGGTTGACCCTGAGAGCCCAACACAACTCAGTCATGGAAAGAAAGGCATATATGGTGGATGGTGATTGGAGGAAGTTGAGCCCAACAGTAGTGGAGCCTCACTTCAGTACTCCATCTCAGCACCAGCCTTTTACTTTGCCAAAACACACGACAGGTAGAGATTCCCTATGGTGGAGACCCTCAGATACCCTTAGGGTGAGGGATTGCTTAGTGGACCATGAGATAGGGGCTACCCATGTCAGTGCATGCACCTCCTCATATGGCCACTCAGGCAATATAGGCTTACCTGGTCAAGGATAGCCTTATCTCCTTTCGTTTGGGGGGGGGTTATGTAGGAAGGTGGATATCTGACTATGGTTACCCCCAACTCTTTTGCCTAGTGTTTAGCTGGTTTTTGACTTAGTTGGCCTGGGATCCTGCTATTCAGGACCCCAGGCTTCCTGCTCTCCCTGTTAAAATGGACTCCATGTACCTTAGGTACATATCTAATTGGATACAGGGCCACCTTATCAGTCCCTGTACCGTGTACCTTAGGTACCCAGGGCATAGGTGTACCCAGGGCCTACCAGGGGCTGCAGCATGTATTATGCCACCCCTGGCTGGCCATCCAAAACTGACACAACTGGCTGCTAAGACAGCTGGGGCAAGGTGGTGTAATCACCCTTTGCTATAGATATAGTATACCTATATCTAACCCCAAAATGGACACATATATTCCTATCAGTCACTCCTATGGCAGGCCTTATCAATCCTGAAGGCAGAGTGCTTGGAATTATGTGAGATGGTGCTCTGGCATGAGCTGAGCCTGTCTGCAGCTTGCGGAACCAAGTCTTTATAGCTGTTCCATGATAACGCTATACCATATACTCTTAAGTGCATTATAATCCTCGCGGTTAAATGCTAACTTTGGTATAGCATTATCAAAACATGTCGAGGAAGGTGTCATACGAATTGGAATACTACCCCCTCGCCAATTCTGGCGACGGGGGTAGCATTCCACCCTTCTAGAGGGACACGACATGTATGTAACTGTGAACCCCGGTTAAAGTTAACTCGAGCCGTGGCATCACAAAATGGATGCTGCCACCACAGACACAAGTCTGACCTCCTGCTGCTGGGAGTCCTTCCAGCGAGTGAGGCTGGACAAAGGGTTTCCTGCCTTGGGAGGTGCTAGCACCACCCCAGACAGGATTTTGTGTATTGGGTAGGATAGGCCTGAAAGGAATGAGACATGCCTGGGGCACACAAGGTGTCCTGTGCATACACCGGTTCAAACCAGTTGCTGGGGCATCCCTGCCCCAGCTCTGGCGCGAAACCGGACAAAGGATAGGGGGTGTAACCACCCCCCTTCCTGGTCCCACCCAGGGGAGGGACCTAGTCACCAGTACCGCCCCCTTTAGCAGGATAAAGGTAGGAGCTGGTCCCATTCCAAATTAGATTAATCCTGAACTACTCTACAAGAAGAAACTCTGGACTTCGACGTTCTGCTCCACAGAAGACTGAAGAAATCTCCCTTGTGGGCAAGGAGTGTCCACCCTGCAACTGCAGGCACCATCAAGCGTCCAGCGGCTTCACTTTGTCGTCTTCCCTTGAGGATCCAGACTTCAGAGCCTGACGAGACACGGATTCCCAGACCTCTCCGACCTCAACTCACATCTGCAGCACAGCTGAGACCCGTGGGTGCGACGAGACACGTGGGATCGGCCATCTTGAAAGAAACTGCACTTCGCTTCCAGCACGACTCCCGAGGTAAACTCGACCAAGTGCTTTGGGGACTGAGAAGCCCCAGCCCTGAGCAGCTCCTGCACCGAAGATCAGCCCTCCAGCTTCCACGAGATCTGCGTGGGGCCCTTCTGCCTGTTTGCTGCTCGACGCGTTGTCTGGTCACTTGCTGGCTGGCTAGTGGCCTCCTAGACGACGAACTTTGAAATCTACACTGCTGGTCTGGTTGCTCCAGACTGGCCCTTGCTCCCTTCCAAAAGAGGGGCACCCCGGACTCTCCTAGTCCGCACCAGATGCCTTTTCCACTCACCGCGTGGGTTGCCTTTGCCAAGGCCTGTTGACGCCGAATCTGGAACAGACACCGCCGACAGCGAGAGCCTACGTGGGACAGCTCGTGCCTCCATCCTGGTCGTCGAAGACACCTCCTGGTCCACGTGGCTGCAGAGTCAAGCGTCCACTCTTCACCTGATCGCGACGACGACATCTGGTTCCTTCCTGGTACCACTCTAGTCACTGGCTAGTGACTTTTAACATTGTCCCCTCTGCTTTCAGGTCTTCAGCATCTCTGATCCACCCTTGGATCACACCGGACATCTTCCTCCTGGTCGCCTGCAGCATCTTTTCTTCCAGGCTCTATAGACTTTAATGCAGAAACTCGACACGAATTCGCACCTATGCACCCGCAGCCCGTGGGTGAGGTAACGAGAGCATTTCGGTGCTCAAGGGTAGATTGACTCTCCTAGTGTCCAGATTCACAGTCGTTTTAGTCCTAACTAGTCAGGATTGTCCGTACTCACCTTTTTCTTCAACTGTACTGTCCATAGAAGTTGTTACGCATCTTGCGTGTGAGTTCACACTCTGCACACGCGTCCCGTGGGCCTCCTATTACTTACCTAAAGTTAGGATAGTGTAGTCCCAGCGATCCTACAGCCTCTGGACAGCTCCATTCCTTCTATCGACTTCCTTATACCATTTACTTAGTATATGGTTTGCCGTGCCCCTAGGGCACCATTGTATTTTTGTGCAACTTATCGTATTTTTCCTAAGAGATTGTCATGCACTTAGCCCTCTGATCTCATAAAGAGTTCAGAGGTGTTTGTTATTAATAAATATATCGTCTATTTTCATAACAACCTGTGTGGTGTCCTTTCATCTGGTATTCAAGGGGTTACATGTGGTAAAACAGCTGGCTTCACATGCCAAAAGAGTTTAGCCTAAGACTGCTTTGTCCATGCTACCATTAGGATAGCTGGTCTATAAGGTTGACTTACAACCAATCACCATAAGGGTTGTTTGGACTGATACAAGGTGATCACTAGAACTAGTGAACATCATATATCAGGCCAACTTCTCACATTGGTGTGCAGCGGTTGGGATTTGAGCTTGCTGTTGTTTTTACCAAATATAATCTTGAAATATCATTTGAAAGATCACATAAGGTACCATAGGTACATATAACAAGCTTGGAAATACTCTGAGTTCTACTGAACCAGCTGTTGTAGTAGAAAGGGCCTAGCACACCCTGACTACAACTCTTAGCAAGGGATCAGTAGGAAAACCCATAGTGTAGGTAGGTGCATCACTTACACCTTACTAGAAAGCATGTCTACCCATGGAGAGACTTCAGAGACTCCCCTAGTGGTTAGTGACCCTCCACAGGTCCTTTCCAGATATGCAGCTCTCAGTTTCCAGGAGATGAGACAATTGTGTACCTCCAGGAAATTGAAACAGGGTTCTAACCCTACCACTCCTTTTCTGTTAGGTCTCTTAGAGACATATGATGCTAGAAGGGCTTCTAACACAGGCCCCTCTAATCCAGATGGGAGCATGCCCCCCTTAGAAGGTACACCTGGTGATCCAGACTCTAACCTCCCTGAAACAGAGAATGTAGCTGAGGAGGAAGAGGAAGAGTCCTCTGGGGATGAGGCAGACAAAGGTCCAGTAGTAGTCAGCAGACTCACCAGGGCCAACTTAAGCCTACATGAAGGTGGTACTGGGGGAGCCCCAAAACCATCCTCAAGCTGGCCTAACCTTGGGAATAGACGAGTTAGATCTCACTCCAGAGGCTCTAATAGATCTATTCACACCCATGTCTCTCAGGCATCTTCTCAGAGAGGGATGACATCCCCTCAAAGAAGAGAGCATGAAGCAAAGATGAGGGAAGTGAATCTGAGGATTGAAAGGGAAGAACTTGCCCTTGCCAAAGAGAAACTTGCCTTTGCCAGAGAGCAACAGTTGAGTGCGGTAGTCCCCACTGTTGGCAGCAATATCCCTAGGGATAAAGAAAGAGGTTTAGATACTAGAAACCTGAGTAAAATAGTGCCCTCCTATAAGACAGGAGATGATATCCACAAGTGGATAACTGCTCTGGAGAGGGCCTGCAAAGTACAGCAGGTACCCCAGAGTCAGTGGGCAGCTATATTGTGGCTCTCCTTTGAAGGTAAAGCCAGAGATAAGCTCCTCCCTGTTAGAGATGAGGATGCTAATGACTACCAAGTCCTGAAAAATGCACTGATTGATGGGTTTGGCTTAACCACTGAACAGTACAGGTTGATGTTCAGAGACACCCAGAAAACTCAGGCTCAGGATTGGACTGATTTTGTAGATTGTGCTACTAAGGCTCTGGAGGGCTGGTTATTGAGAAGTAAAGTTACTGATTACACTGGATTGTACAATCTCATAATGAGAGAGCAAATCTTAAATAACTGTCAAAACCAGCTTTTGCACCAGCACCTGGTGGACTCTGATCTGACCTCTCCACAAGAATTGGGTAAGAGGGCTGACAAATGGGTCAGAACCAGGATTAGGTCTAAGAATCAGGGTGGTGACCAAAAGAAAGAGACTACCAAGCCTCAAGAGAAAAGTGGGGATAAATCTACAGAGAAGACTTCCCTAGGGCCCCAAAACTCCAAGAATGGGGGTGGGTCCCAAGACACTTCCTCTACCCAGAAGAAACCTTATTGCCATGCCTGCAAACAGGTAGGCCATTGGAAAACTGACAGCAGTTGCCCAAAGGCCAACAATAAGGAGAACATACCCCCAAGTAATACTCCCAAGCCTCCTGTTACTACTAGTAGTAATCCCCCAGGTGGTGGGAGTGCCCCCAAGAATTTGGGTGGGTTTACTTTGGGAGTTCCTGGGGACTCTGGCCTAACCAGGTCCCCTAACTCAGATACTCTTGTCTGTGAAAATGGCATGGGGTTTGCCAACTTCACTGATTGTCCCAACACTTTGGACAAATACAGACAGGAGCCCCTCATCAATGGTCTAAACGTTGAGGCCTATAGAGACACAGGGGCTAGCATCACTCTGGTGACTGAGAATCTAGTCCCCTCAAGGCAACTTATACCTGGTGCCACATACCAGGTGACAAACATTGATGGAGTGCAGAAAAATCATCCCATGGCAGTGGTAAATCTCAGCTGGGGAGGTGTCACTGGCCCAAAGAGAGTGACAGTGTCAGCAAACTTGCCTGTAGATTGTCTACTGGGGAATGATTTGGAAATCTCAGCCTGGGCTGAGGTGGAACAAGAAACCCATTCTAAAATGGTAAATCTTCCTGAACAGGTTAGGAGGGCTGTGCCAGTCTCAGCCCAATCTCAAACAGATTCTTTCCCTGAAAAGGTTAGCAGGGCTGTGATGGTAACAGCCCATACCCAAACTGAGTCCCTTCCTGAAAAGGTTGGTGGGGCTGTGATGGCCACAGCCCAAACTCAAACTGATTCCTGTGTTGTGAAGCCTGAAACTATGGATCACTCCACACAAACAGAGAGCATTGAGGAGGAAGAGAAATCTCCCTCCCACCAGACAGTAGGAAAGGATCAGCCTCCTCAGGGAACTGATCTTACCCCTTGTGAAGAAACTGCCCCAGAGGTAGTCAGGCCTAGCCGGGCAGAGCCCCTGATGTCAGTGGACCCTTCCAAGGTGGGACCCAGTCTGGAGCAGGTAACCTGCCCCTCTCTACCCTGCCTCGGTCAGCCCAGGGCTACAGAGGTCAAGGAGGCCAGTGAGCCCCAAAGGTCCCCCTGTCCAATAAAACAACCCCATCAGCAGATTAGGGACACCAAAGCTAGTAGCCCTAGCAAGGTGAAAAAGTTAGAAACTCCTGAGGGATCCCCCTTAAACTTAGTTAGGGACCTCCCCCAGATGGACTCTGTTGGGCACAGCCAAACTTGGGACCTAAGGGCCCCAGAACTGACCTGTCCCTCCAGTAAGCCAAACAGAGGGACCCAGCCTCCAGCTTTAGGTAGCCAGAGGTTGACCCTGAGAGCCCAACACAACTCAGTGATGGAAAGAAAGGCATATATGGTGGATGGTGATTGGAGGAAGTTGAGCCCAACAGTAGTGGAGCCTCACTTCAGTACTCCATCTCAGCACCAGCCTTTTACTTTGCCAAAACACACAACAGGTAGAGATTCCCTATGGTGGAGACCCTCAGATACCCTTAGGGTGAGGGATTGCTTAGTGGACCATGAGATAGGGGCTACCCATGTCAGTGCATGCACCTCCTCATATGGCCACTCAGGCAATATAGGCTTACCTGGTCAAGGATAGCCTTATCTCCTTTCGTTTGGGGGGGGGGGTTATGTAGGAAGGTGGATATCTGACTATGGTTACCCCCAACTCTTTTGCCTAGTGTTTAGCTGGTTTTTGACTTAGTTGGCCTGGGATCCTGCTATTCAGGACCCCAGGCTTCCTGCTCTCCCTGTTAAAATGGACTCCATGTACCTTAGGTACATATCTAATTGGATACAGGGCCACCTTATCAGTCCCTGTACCGTGTACCTTAGGTACCCAGGGCATAGGTGTACCCAGGGCCTACCAGGGGCTGCAGCATGTACTATGCCACCCCTGGCTGGCCATCCAAAACTGACACAACTGGCTGCTAAGACAGCTGGGGCAAGGTGGTGTAATCACCCTTTGCTATAGATATAGTATACCTATATCTAACCCCAAAATGGACACATATATTCCTATCAGTCACTCCTATGGCAGGCCTTATCAATCCTGAAGGCAGAGTGCTTGGAATTATGTGAGATGGTGCTCTGGCATGAGCTGAGCCTGTCTGCAGCTTGCGGAACCAAGTCTTTATAGCTGTTCCATGATAACGCTATACCATATACTCTTAAGTGCATTATAATCCTCGCGGTTAAATGCTAACTTTGGTATAGCATTATCAAAACATGTCGAGGAAGGTGTCATACGAATTGGAATACTACCCCCTCGCCAATTCTGGCGACGGGGGTAGCATTCCACCCTTCTAGAGGGACACGACATGTATGTAACTGTGAACCCCGGTTAAAGTTAACTCGGGCCGTGGCATCACAAAATGGATGCTGCCACCACAGACACAAGTCTGACCTCCTGCTGCTGGGAGTCCTTCCAGCGAGGGAGGCTTGGACAAAGGGTTTCCTGCCTTGGGAGGTGCTAGCACCACCCCAGACAGGATTTTGTGTATTGGGTAGGATAGGCCTGAAAGGAATGAGACATGCCTGGGGCACACAAGGTGTCTTGTGCATACACCGGTTCAAACCAGTTGCTGGGGCATCCCTGCCCCAGCTCTGGCGCGAAACCGGACAAAGGATAGGGGGTGTAACCACCCCCCTTCCTGGTCCCACCC
Source organism: Lissotriton helveticus (assembly GCF_964261635.1). Classification (NCBI taxonomy): domain Eukaryota; kingdom Metazoa; phylum Chordata; class Amphibia; order Caudata; family Salamandridae; genus Lissotriton; species Lissotriton helveticus. The sequence goes on from NC_136067.1 coordinate 1,398,641,959, forward strand.
AGGGGAGGGACCTAGTCACCAATACCGCCCCCTTTAGCAGGATAAAGGTAGGAGCTGGTCCCATTCCAAATTAGATTAATCCTGAACTACTCTACAAGAAGAAACTCTGGACTTCGACGTTCTGCTCCACAGAAGACTGAAGAAATCTCCCTTGTGGACAAGGAGTGTCCACCCTGCAACTGCAGGCACCATCAAGCGTCCAGCGGCTTCACTTTGTCGTCTTCCCTTGAGGATCCAGACTTCAGAGCCTGACGAGACACGGATTCCCAGACCTCTCCGACCTCAACTCACATCTGCAGCACAGCTGAGACCCGTGGGTGCGACGAGACACGTGGGATCGGCCATCTTGAAAGAAACTGCACTTCGCTTCCAGCACGACTCCCGAGGTAAACTCGACCAAGTGCTTTGGGGACTGAGAAGCCCCAGCCCTGAGCAGCTCCTGCACCGAAGATCAGCCCTCCAGCTTCCACGAGATCTGCGTGGGGCCCTTCTGCCTGTTTGCTGCTCGACGCGTTGTCTGGTCACTTGCTGGCTGGCTAGTGGCCTCCTAGACGACGAACCTTGAAATCTACACTGCTGGTCTGGTTGCTCCAGACTGGCCCTTGCTCCCTTCCAAAAGAGGGGCACCCCGGACTCTCCTAGTCCGCACCAGATGCCTTTTCCTCTCACCGCGTGGGTTGCCTTTGCCAAGGCCTGTTGACGCCGAATCTGGAACAGACACCGCCGACAGCGAGAGCCTACGTGGGACAGCTCGTGCCTCCATCCTGGTCGTCGAAGACACCTCCTGGTCCACGTGGCTGCAGAGTCAAGCGTCCACTCTTCACCTGATCGCGACGACGACATCTGGTTCCTTCCTGGTACCACTCCAGTCACTGGCTAGTGACTTTTAACATTGTCCCCTCTGCTTTCAGGTCTTCAGCATCTCTGATCCACCCTTGGATCACACCGGACATCTTCCTCCTGGTCGCCTGCAGCATCTTTTCTTCCAGGCTCTATAGACTTTAATGCAGAAACCCGACACGAATTCGCACCTATGCACCCGCAGCCCGTGGGTGAGGTAACGAGAGCATTTCGGTGCTCAAGGGAAGATTGACTCTCCTAGTGTCCAGATTCACAGTCGTTTTAGTCCTAACTAGTCAGGATTGTCCGTACTCACCTTTTTCTTGAACTGTACTGTCCATAGAAGTTGTTACGCATCTTGCGTGTGAGTTCACACTCTGCACACGCGTCCCGTGGGCCTCCTATTACTTACCTAAAGTTAGGATAGTGTAGTCCCAGCGATCCTACAGCCTCTGGACAGCTCCATTCCTTCTATCGACTTCCTTATACCATTTACTTAGTATATGGTTTGCCGTGCCCCTAGGGCACCATTGTATTTTTGTGCAACTTATCGTATTTTTCCTAAGAGATTGTCATGCACTTAGCCCTCTGATCTCATAAAGAGTTCAGAGGTGTTTGTTATTAATAAATATATCGTTTATTTTCATAACAACCTGTGTGGTGTCCTTTCATCTGGTATTCAAGGGGTTACATGTGGTAAAACAGCTGGCTTCACATGCCAAAAGAGTTTAGCCTAAGACTGCTTTGTCCATGCTACCATTAGGATAGCTGGTCTATAAGGTTGACTTACAACCAATCACCATAAGGGTTGTTTGGACTGATACAAGGTGATCACTAGAACTAGTGAACATCATATATCAGGCCAACTTCTCACATTGGTGTGCAGCGGTTGGGATTTGAGCTTGCTGTTGTTTTTACCAAATATAATCTTGAAATATCATTTGAAAGATCACATAAGGTACCATAGGTACATATAACAAGCTTGGAAATACTCTGAGTTCTACTGAACCAGCTGTTGTAGTAGAAAGGGCCTAGCACACCCTGACTACAACTCTTAGCAAGGGATCAGTAGGAAAACCCATAGTGTAGGTAGGTGCATCACTTACACCTTACTAGAAAGCATGTCTACCCATGGAGAGACTTCAGAGACTCCCCTAGTGGTTAGTGACCCTCCACAGGTCCTTTCCAGATATGCAGCTCTCAGTTTCCAGGAGATGAGACAATTGTGTACCTCCAGGAAATTGAAACAGGGTTCTAACCCTACCACTCCTTTTCTGTTAGGTCTCTTAGAGACATATGATGCTAGAAGGGCTTCTAACACAGGCCCCTCTAATCCAGATGGGAGCATGCCCCCCTTAGAAGGTACACCTGGTGATCCAGACTCTAACCTCCCTGAAACAGAGAATGTAGCTGAGGAGGAAGAGGAAGAGTCCTCTGGGGATGAGGCAGACAAAGGTCCAGTAGTAGTCAGCACCAGGGCCAACTTAAGCCTACATGAAGGTGGTACTGGGGGAGCCCCAAAACCATCCTCAAGCTGGCCTAACCTTGGGAATAGACGAGTTAGATCTCACTCCAGAGGCTCTAACAGATCTATTCACACCCATGTCTCTCAGGCATCTTCTCAGAGAGGGATGACATCCCCTCAAAGAAGAGAGCATGAAGCAAAGATGAGGGAAGTGAATCTGAGGATTGAAAGGGAAGAACTTGCCCTTGCCAAAGATAAACTTGCCTTTGCCAGAGAGCAACAGTTGAGTGGGGTAGTCCCCACTGGTGGCAGCAATATCCCTAGGGATAAAGAAAGGGGTTTTGATTCTAGAAACCTGAGTAAAATAGTGCCCTCCTATAAGACAGGAGATGATATCCACAAGTGGATAACTGCTCTGGAGAGGGCCTGCAAAGTACAGCAGGTACCCCAGAGTCAGTGGGCAGCTATATTGTGGCTCTCCTTTGAAGGTAAAGGCAGAGATAAGCTCCTCACTGTTAGAGATGAGGATGCTAATGACTACCAAGTCCTGCAAAATGCACTGATTGATGGGTTTGGCTTAACCACTGAACAGTACAGGATTGATGTTCTTAGACACCCAGAAAACTCAGGCTCAGGATTGGACTGATTTTGTAGATTGTGCTACTAAGGGTCTGGAGGGCTGGTTATTGGGAAGTAAAGTTACTGTTTACACAGGATTGTACAATCTCACAATGAGAGAGCAAATCTTAAATAACTGTCAAAACCAGCTTTTGCACCAGCACCTGGTGGACTCTGATCTGACCTCTCCACAAGAATTGGGTAAGAGGGCAGACAAATGGGTCAGAACCAGGATTAGGCCTAAGAATCAGGGTGGTGACCAAACGAAAGAGACTACCAAGCCTCAAGAGAAAGGTGGGGATAAATCTACAGAGAAGACTTCCCTAGGGCCCCAAAACTCTAAGAATGGGGGTGGGTCCCAAGACACTTCCTCTACCCAGAAGAAACCTTATTGCCATGCCTGCAAACAGGTAGGCCATTGGAAAACTGACAGCAGTTGCCCAAAGGCCAACAATAAGGAGAACATACCCCCAAGTAATACTCCCAAGCCTCCTGTTACTACTAGTAGTAATCCCCCAGGTGGTGGGAGTGCCCCCAAGAATTTGGGTGGGTTTACTTTGGGAGTTCGTGGGGACTCTGGCCTAACCAGGTTCCCTAACTCAGATACTCTTGTCTGTGAATATGGCATGGGGTTTGCCAACTTCACTGATTGTCCCAACACTTTGGACAAATACAGACAGGAGCCCCTCATCAATGGTCCAAAAGTTGAGGCCTATAGAGACACAGGGGCTAGCATCACTATGGTGACTGAGAATCTAGTCCCCTCAAGGCAACTTATACCTGGTGCCACATACCAGGTGACAAACATTGATGGAGTGCAAAAACATCATCCCATGGTAATGGTAAATCTCAGCTGGGGAGGTGTCACTGGCCCAAAGAGAGTGGCAGTGTCAGCAAACTTGCCTGTAGATTGTCTACTGGGGAATGATTTGGAAATCTCAGCCTGGGCTGAGGTGGAACAAGAAACCCATACTAAAATGGTAAATCTTCCTGAACAGGTTAGGAGCGCTGTGCCAGTCTCAGCCCAATCTCAAACAGATTCCTTCCCTGAAAAGGTTAGCAGGGCTGTGATGATAACAGCCCATACCCAAACTGAGTCCCTTCCTGAAAAGGTTGGTGGGGCTGTTATAGCCACAGCCCAAACTCAAACTGATTCCTGTGTTGTGAAGCCTGAAATTATGGATCACTCCACACAAACAGAGAGCATTGAGGAGGAAGAGAAATCTCCCTCCCACCAGACATTAGGAAAGGATCAGCCTCCTCAGGGAACTGATCTTACCCCTTGTGAAGAAACTGCCCCAGAGGTAGTCAGGCCTAGCCTGGCAGAGCCCCTGATGTCAGTGGACCCTTCCAAGGTGGGACCCAGTCTGGAGCAGGTAACCTGCCCCTCTCTACCCTGCCTCAGTCAGCCCAGGGCTTCAGAGGTCAAGGAGGCCAGTGAGCCCCAAAGGTCCCCCTGTCCAATAAAACAACCCAATCAGCAGATTAGGGACACCAAAGCTAGTAGCCCTAGCAAGGTGAAAAAGTTAGAAACTCCTGAGGGATCCCCCTTAAACTTAGTTAGGGACCTCCCCCCAGATGGACCTTGTTGGGCACAGCCAAACTTGGGACCTAAGGGCCCCAGACCTGACCTGTCCCTCCAGTAAGCCAAACAGAGGGACCCAACCTCCAGCTTTAGGTAGCCAGAGGTTGACCCTGAGAGCCCAACACAACTCAGTCATGGAAAGAAAGGCATATATGGTGGATGGTGATTGGAGGAAGTTGAGCCCAACAGTAGTGGAGCCTCACTTCAGTACTCCATCTCAGCACCAGCCTTTTACTTTGCCAAAACACACCACAGGTAGAGATTCCCTATGGTGGAGACCCTCAGATACCCTTAGGGTGAGGGATTGCTTAGTGGACCATGAGATAGGGGATACCCATGCCAGTGCATGCACCTCCTCATATGGCCACTCAGGCAATATAGGCTTACCTGGTCAAGGATAGCCTTATCTCCTTTCGTTGGGGGGGGGGGGGTTATGTAGGAAGGTGGATATCTGACTATGGTTACCCCCAACTCTTTTGCCTAGTGTTTTGCTGTTTTTTTACTTAGTTGGCCTGGGATCCTGCTATTCAGGACCCCAGGCTTCCTGCTCTCCCTGTTAAAATGGACTCCATGTACCTTAGGTACATATTTAATTGGATACTGGGCCACCTTATCAGTCCCTGTACAGTGTACCTTAGGTACCCAGGGTATAGGTGTACCCAGGGCCTACCAGGGGCTGCAGCATGTATTATGCCACCCCTGGCTGGCCATCCAAAACTGACACAACTGGCTGCTAAGACAGCTGGGGCAAGGTGGTGTAATCACCCTTTGCCATAGATATAGTATACCTATATCTAACCCCAAAATGGACACATATATTCCTATCAGTCACTCCTATGGCAGGCCTTATCAATCCTGAAGGCAGAGTGCTTGGAATTATGTGAGATAGTGATCTGGCATGAGCTGAGCCTGTCTGCAGCTTGCGGAACCAAGTCCTTATAGCTGTTCCATGATAACGCTATACCATATACTCTTAAGTGCATTATAATCCTCGCGGTTAAATGCTAACTTTGGTATAGCATTATCAAAACATGTCGAGGAAGGTGTCATACGAATTGGAATACTACCCCCTCGCCAATTCTCGCGACGGGGGTAGCATTCCACCCTTCTAGAGGGACAGGATATGTATGTAACTGTGAACCCCGGTTAAAGTTAACTCGAGCCTTGGCATCACAAAATGGATTCTGCCACCACAGACACAAGTCTGACCTCCTGCTGCTGGGAGTCCGTCCAGCGAGGGAGGCTTGGACAAAGGGTTTCCTGCCTTGGGAGGTGCTAGCACCACCCCAGACAGAATTTTGTGTATTGGGTAGGATAGGCCTGAAAGGAATGAGACATGCCTGGGGCACACAAGGTGTCCTGTGCATACACCGGTTCAAACCAGTTGCTCGGGCATCCCTGCCCCAGCTCTGGCGCGAAACCGGACAAAGGATAGGGGGTGTAACCACCCCCCTTCCTGGTCCCACCCAGGGGAGGGACCTAGTCACCAGTACAGCCCCCTTTAGCAGGATAAAGGTAGGAGCTGGTCCCATTCCAAATTAGATTAATCCTGAACTACTCTACAAGAAGAAACTCTGGACTTCGACGTTATGCTCCACAGAAGACTGAAGAAATCTCTCTTGTGGGCAAGGAGTGTCCACCCTGCAACTGCAGGCACCATCAAGCGTCCAGCGGCTTCACTTTGTCATGTTCTCTTGAGGATCCAGACTTCAGAGCCCGACGAGACCCGGATTCCCAGACCTCTCCGACCTCAACTCACATCTGCGGCACAGCTGAGACCCGTGGGTGCGACGAGACACGTGGGACCGGCCATCTTGAAAGTAACTGCACTTCGCTTCCAGCACGACTCCCGAGGTAAACTCGACCAAGTGCTTTGGGGACTGAGAAGCCCCAGCCCCGAGCAGCTCCTGCACCGAAGATCAGCCCTCCAGCTTCCACGAGATCTGCGTGGGGCCCTTCTGCCTGTTTGCTGCTCGACGCGTTGTCTGGTCACTTGCCGGCTGGCTAGTGGCCTCCTAGACGACGAACTTTGAACTCTACACTGCTGGTCTGGTTGCTCCAGACTGGCCCTTGCTCCCTTCCAAAAGAGGGGCACCCCGGACTCTCCTAGTCCGTACCAGACGCCTTTTCCACTCACCACATGGGTTGCCTTTGCCAAGGCCTGTTGACGCCGAATCCGGAACAGACACCGCCGACAGCGAGAGCCTACGTGGGACAGCTCGTGCCTCCATCCTGGTCGTCGAAGACACCTCCTGGTCCACGTGGCTGCAGAGTCAAGCGTCCACTCTTCACCTGATCGAGATGACGACATCTGGTTCCTTCCTGGTTCCACTCCAGTCACTGGCTAGTGACTTTGAACATTGTCCCCTCTGCTTTCAGGTCTTCAGCATCTCTGATCCACCCTTGGATCACACCGGACATCTTCCTCCTGGTCGCCTGCAGCATCTTTTCTTCCAGTGTCCATAGACTTCAACGCAGAAACCCGACACGACTTCGCACCTATGCACCCGCAGCCCGTGGGTGAGGTAACGAGAGCATTTCAGTGCTCAAGGGTAGATTGACTCTCCTAGTTTCCAGATTCACAGTCGTTTTCGTCCTAACTAGTCAGGATTGTCCGTACTCACCTTTTTCTTGAACTGTACTGTCCATAGACGTTGTTACGCATCTCGCGTGTGAGTTCACACTCTGCACACGTGTCCTGTGGGCCTCCTATTACTTACCTAAAGTTAGGATAGTGTAGTCCCAGCGATCCTACAGCCTCTGGACAGCTCCATTCCTTCTATCGTCTTCCTTATACCATTTACTTAGTATATGGTTTGCCGTGCCCCTAGGGCACCACTGTAATTTTGTGCAACTTATCGTATTTTTCCTAAGAGATTGTCATGGGCTTAGCCCTCTGATCTCATAAAGAGTTCAGAGGTGTTTGTTATTAATAAATATATCGTTTATTTTCATAACAACCTGTGTGGTGTCCTTTCTTCTGGTATTCAAGGGGTTATATGTGGTAAAACAGCTGGCTTCACATGCCAAAAGAGTTTAGCCTAAGACTGCTTTGTCCATGCTACCATTAGGATAGCTGGTCTATAAGGTTGACTTACAACCAATCACCATAAGGGTTGTTTGGACATCGTGATGTCACGTGCCATGATGTCAGTTGCATACTGCCTAACTTGGTTAGTCCTCCCACTTCTTTTTTAGGACTTATGCACTGGTGTTGCCTGAACCTGAGGTTGCAACAAAATGTGTACGGTGTAAACCACTGTAGCACTTTTTATATGAAAAATATCTACACCACACCCTAATCGCATTTAGTCATTTGCACTTTGCACGTTCCTCTAAGTGGTCCAGTTCACATCACAGTGGCACTCAGTGAAGCGAACTCTCACGGCGGCAGCATTGCACTTGCGAAAGGGTGGTGGTAGTACTGAATTACGCAACACATCTGCTTTATTCATAGGGGCAGATTTACAAGCCCCTTGCGACAACTTTACGCTGCTGTTGCATCACGTCTGTGATGCAGTTGATGGAGCAGATTCCATCTGCAGTCAGGCATTGTTTATTTTTGTGCTTCAGACAGACTGCATTTAAATTGCCATGCACATTTTGGTGCAGGTTAAAAACATGGCACATGAAAAATATGAAAGTGAGGCCTATTCAGTCTGAAATGCTGTTGCTGAATTAACATGTGTTTTTGCAATGTAGAGAAAAGTGGCCTTTTTAGCTTTGAAGATTAATAGAATGTGTTTCTCTCTTTCCCAGCTCATCCCATATAATCTAATTTTACTATTCCTGTCTTAATAGACTTTGACTTGTTGCATATTTTGATAAATATTTTCAGTTAATAACACCTCTTTTTATAATGTGTGTGAATTAATAATGCGCAAACACTACACAGGGGGCTAAATGCTTTTTGCATGAAAAGCTATCTAAAACACTAAAGCATGTTGCTGTGTGCGCTGTATTAACTATGTGTGCTTTTAAATTTTACACTAAAGCATGAAAATGCTATGTTGCACATTTCACATTTATTTTGCATGTTGTCATAAATAATAGAAAAGCTGCTTTTCACTAATAGCTTGGCTAGGTAAACATTTATAAGGGGTATTAGTATGAGGGAGGGAAACATAATGGGCTGATTTACATGAAATTAATATTATCTTTGTGTTTGTTTTATTTTTGGGACCTACACAAAACATGGCTGCCTATGAATCCATCAAGGCTATGGCTTGCAATTTAATGAGAAGGGAGCATGCGAAGACTGTGGCAGCTTTCCTCATGACAAGAAGTGAAGGACATCTTGAACTGTACATTCTTGTGATTCTGCCAATGTACCAGTTAGTTAAAAGTATCCATCTGATTGCGCCGAAAAGGGAAGGAAGAGAATTAGAATGAAACATTTTTCCTAGTAAATGTTGCAAATGTTTATAAATATAGTTATTCATGTATGCTTCTTTTGTTAAAACTGGTAAAGTCAGGATTTTAGAATGAGTAGTATCTAAGATCAATAGTGATAGAAGACAGTCATTGGTTTTAAGTCAATCTCCCATTTTACATCCTATGAGTCCTCCATCTAACTCCCCATGGGTAGATATCACATCTCAGGAAGCAGGAAATCAAATCCCAGACACTGAGACACATGATAGTGAGATCCAAAACCATAGTGTTCTCCAAGAGCCTGACCAAGACTCAGTTCATGTCACCGATACTGAGTCCCAGCCTAATGATGTCATACATGTGGACACACAGGCGGACAGCGTAGTTGAAGATCCCTCAGCTCTAGTGCCTAACACACGAGCGATCAGGAAATGCAGAAAGACACAGTTAAATAGAGGAGGGAGGAAAAGTGTTGCAACACCCCCAAAAATTAGGGACAAGAGTACGGGAAAAAGGGATGACAGTATCAAACAGATAGCTGATGACGAACTATTAAGCAGGATAGCGGAGTTGTTTGATAGCAAGCTCAAGGCTTTTATTAAACCGGTGGTGGCTAGACTTGACAAGTTGTGTACTGATGTGAAGAAACTGGGCACGGCCCAGAAAACGTTAACGGATGAGTTAACAAACTTGTCAACCATGGTCACTAACTTAGCCAATACCACTAAAGAGCTTAACACGACTGGGACAGAGGAATGTGGTATTGTAGCACAGTCTAATTCATCTGGACACACACCAGCAACACATAATACCCTTTTATCGTTAAGAGAAGACCCACCTCCAAACTTAGCTGAAATGCCAATAAATTCTGAAAATGACTCTCTACATTTTATTGAAGAACCCTCACCCCTAGTTTTGGTACTTGCAAATGTTCCATCTTTGACTACTGGCCAGATAGAAACCCCTACATCACTGACAAGTAAGGCCCTCCATTGGCTATCTGGCAACATGCAGATGCCCCTCATGGGAAACAGCAGCTAGCAGGAGAGGTTAAATCAGCGAGAAGGGTGCCCTGGATAGGACAAAATCCAAAAAAGTTTACTGGTGACTGGGTAATCTTAAATTTTACGAACACAGTCACATTACCAAACATTTTACTAAACATACTTCCCCCTCAACGCAGGAAAGGCACCATTGTCCCTCTTACTTTAGAATTCTTTGGCAAAAAACAACGCAGCATGATCTACCGTAAGATAAATCATGCCTCCTCAAGATTAGCCTGGAATGATATATCAAATGGATGGGGCATAGTTGCGCCTGACAATAGTTGGGGGCACAGTTCAGATAGGTGGGAAAGGCCTCAACAGCTATATCAACATGAACACCAATATCCTACCCACTTTTACTACCAGTATAATATCCCTATTTCAAACAGGTTCAACGCCCTTTATGGAAAGGGAGGTTTGGATGGGGTCGAATGACTACTTGCCACACCCCTCCCCCCTATTCATGGTAATTGTAGACAACAAGGTGTAGAACCAGGATATGAGGAATATTTAACTGTGACGAATGGACCTACCCATGATATGCCTGCCTTACTAGCCCAGACAAATTGCTCTATCAATCCACCAGATATGTATAATTCTTTAACTACAGACATAACACATAATTCTGTGGAAGGACAGGTGGACAGGCAACCAAGCGAAACACAAGCTACTTTATCTGTAAAGTCCAACACAGACATAAATACTAAAATTTCCTGTCCACCACTACCTTGCAATGAAAGTCTGATATCTTGGAACATAGCAGGGCTCTGCGATAAATCCAATGATGTCGGCTGACTGTCTCTAGTTAAACAATACGCAGTAATTTGTCTACAGGAAACATGGCTGGTGGGGAAAAATGTACATATTGAGGGTTTTCAGAGTTTTTTTATTCCAGCAGAACCCTCATCTAGTGGTAGAGCAAAAGGGGGTTTGGCAATTTATGTTAATCTGGCTCTTACATGCTCCAAATCTGAGTTCTATTCTGGTAATCGAAATATCCAGGTTTTGGAGTTGAAGAGGGGCAATATCACTTATACTTTGATTAATTTCTATAACGCAACCAACCATTTAGGTGATTGTAATATACAGTCTTTATGTGACTTTTTGAGAAAAAATGCCGAGAGATTGTCCTGCCAGTTGCTACTTGTTGGTGACTTTAATACACATCCATGTGGAAACCCCGGAGAGACTGCCATTAACCATCTAGGATGTAATGACCTCGAAGGCTTCCACTTTGACCACTCGCGGCGTGGAACAGATTTAAACTCACTAATGAATGAAAATAATTTAATCTCTGCAATGTCAACAGTGGCGGACCAGACTATTTTCTCTATTTCCACGTTTAAAGGTCACATTACTGGATCATACATAGACCATATTTTACTATCGGCTGACCTTGCTAATACTGTCCTGAATTTCCACATCCAAATGAGTATTTATAGTGATCATAATCCTATATGTATTAAAATGGGTGGGGGAATTTTTGAACAGCGAAAGTCACGAGTGGATCGTGGGTCCACAAAATATATAAATGGGAAGCGTCGCCTAAAATGGTCAATGGTGAACCATGAAAACTTGTACAAATCTATTAACATTACCTGTAGTCCTGATTTTTTGTTATGTACATCACCTGTATCAACACCGCAACAAATCTTGGCATCTTTTGAGGCAGTCGCAAAAAAAGTAGGATCATTGTTAACGGTGGCAACTAGAGGGAACCTAAATAACAACCCAAAATGGTTTGATATTGCTCCAAGGTTAGTCGCGAACTCAAGGTGGCACTGAAAACCAAACCTAGAGACCTGGCGCTTATAAAAGTTACGCGAGCCAGGTATAAAAAGGCCCTAGCAATTCGCAAAAATAATGTGTGGGAGTCTCTTTTAGATCCTGAAATATTAAGAAACAGCGCAAAGTTCTGGGATATCATAAATAAACCCCTATTCGATAATCTAATTGATTCTACAATGGGTACAAACATCCCAGAAGAAGAGTGGGTTAATTATTTTAGTTCTATTTTTAAAAGTAACGAGTCACAGGCAGAACGCATTCACGTTGTATCAAAGGAAAAATCACTGCTCTTCACAATAAATGAGGTCGAAAAAGGAATTGAAGGGCTCACTAGTAATAAGGCCCCAGGACCGGATAATCTTCCACCGGACCTTTTTAAATCCTGCAGTTCACTTTGGGCGCCAGTCCTCACCGCAGTACTTAATGCAGCTGCGGCTTCCGGTTGCCCAAAGTCTTGGGGGGTATCTACTATCGTACCCGTGTTCAAGAAAGGAGACCGTAATAGCCCCCTTTGCTACAGGCCAATATCTTTAATTAACTCTATTGTCAAAGTAGTGGGGGGCGTAATTTTAAATAGATTGGTTGCATGGGCAGACGAAAATAAAGTAATATCCCCCATTCAATACGGATTCAGACCCGGTCACTCTACTATTACCCAGTGTTTGAACTTGTACCTAATCACAGGGAAGTATACTAAGGCCCGACAAGGTACAATTCACATGGCGTTCATGGATCTTTCGTCGGCATTCGATTGTGTGAGCCGTAGAGAGCTCTGGACCGCCATGGCGAAAATGGGTGTAGAGCAGAATTTAATTAATTTACTAGCAGACATGCACTCTGATACAAGGGCAAATGTCCGGTTCACTCAGGATTTAAACGTCACAGAAGAATTCAGTGTGCACCGGGGTGTCCGACAAGGGTGCATTTTAGCCCCGTTCCTTTTTAACCTATATATAAACGACCTGGAAGAGCATCTCTTAAGTACAGGAGCAGATTATCCCTATATTGGCCGTAAAGGACTGCCAGTTTTACTTTATGCGGATGACGCAGTCCTCCTGTCTAGAACCGCTAATGGTCTTCAAACATTATTAAACTCCTTTTTTATATTTATGAAATCTCGTGATTTGAGTAGAAATAACTCTAAATCTTTCATAATGAAGGTTGGCCATGGTAGTAAAAAATCAAATTGTCTCACTATAAACGGGGCAAAAATCCCTATCACAAAAACATTCTCCTACTTAGGGGTCCTATTCGATTACCAACTGAATTGGGGACCCGTAGTCCAAAAAAAAAAGGGAGAGGTAATTAGGGCAAATGCTGCAATACTTAATTTTGCAAGAAAAATGGGCAATACCCCTGTGGCAGCATTACTCCAACTCTACCAGGCCAAGAGCGTTGCCATAGCATCCTATGGCAGCGAGTTATGGGGACATGTCCCACTAGGGGCACTTGAGACAGTAGAAAATAATTTCCTCAAAAAGATACTAAGGGTCCCTGGTGGAACAGCAAACTTCTCCGTACACGAGGAGCTAGGTGTACCATTCCTATGTGACAAAATAGCAGTAAAACCCTTAGTATGCTGGCTACAATGTTGGACAAACAGTGATGTCGCCCTTACCCAGCTAATACTGAGGGAAGCGCTAACATGGGAAAACAGGCTTAAGGTTCCCTGGTTAAGGTATCTAAGCAACTGCTTTAGGGAAATTGGGTGCCCCTGACCTTTTCTCAAATCCGAATTCCATTACGAAACAGGATGTTATCTCCGTAAAGAAGACCTTTATTACTTTACGCTATTCAGACAGGGAGGCCGGTGAAATAATGAAGGGAAGCGTACGTAAACATGTGGTATTAAAAACAACTTTGCTTATGGAACCATATCTGTCATGGCCAATGACAAGTTACGATCGCTTCCTGCTGATAAGATTCAGGCTGGACTTATTTCACTTGTTGCTGGCCGTGCCAAAGGGAGTTCACCGGGGTCAAGTGTTGTCGGCTTGCGGCTGCGACGAAAAGTCTCCGCAAGACCTGGCACACTTTTTATTCTTTTGTCCATTTTATGACATCCCACGTAGGCTCTATTTAAAACTCTGCCTTAAAAAACGGAATTTCTCCCAATACAGACCAGCACTTTGTTATCTGCAGATGTTAGGGTGGGATTGTACTTTATTTGTGTGTAGTTTTTTAAAATTGGCACTCAAATTTAGGAAAAGCATGGAAGGTTAACTGTTCTTGTAACTGATACACTTTTAGACAAATTATTCTTAACTGTTTTTACGATTGTATAATAATTCTTTTTAATATTTGAGTGTATGCCTTGCCTGTAAAAAATATTTTTATCCTTATAAATATCGATAAATGAATTTAATGAAGTCCTTTTTAAACTTTTTTATGTAATTATGTGTTATTACATGTTTTGTTTGTAATGCTTTTATGGTTATTTCTCTAAATAACCGAATAAAGTTATTTGACTTGACTTGACTTGAATGAGTCAGGGTATTGAGACCTCATGCCATCATGACTGACCAATCACGTACAAGTTTTCCTTAAGATGCTACATCTTTGTGTAGACTGCCAAGGTTTAGAGTATAAATACTGACCTCTCCGGAGGAGGGGCTGGCTTTTCTCAGCTCAGCTGGCTTCTATGGGTTAGGTACGAGAACCGTCCCGGGAGATTGCTGAAGGGGAGGTGCGTCCGAGGAGATTCAGGGGGAGGTTTCTTGCTTCCACGTCATATCTTGGCACTGCAGGCCACATTCCTTTGAGGTCTGGTGAAGGGCGGGCTGTCTCCCTCCTTTTTGCTCATTAGACACAGAGCAGCAACAGATAGAAAGGCTCTTTAGATTTAGATGCTAAACTTTAAGTTTATGCTTTGACTAATTAATTAGGTCTGAAAAGATTTATTTGACTTATGCATTTATTTCTCTTAATGGGAGATTTTTGCCAACTATTTAATTATTGATTAGCTTTGCAAGACTATTTTTCTTAGAAACTCTTTAAGAATTTTGACTGATATTTTGCGCCACATTTGCTTTTCTAAGTGTGATGCTTATATGCAGACTGTAATATGTTCTGTATTAATGCTATTTTTCCTGTTTTCCAAATTATGTAACCTGATTGATATTTTACTAAGGAATAAAGGGTCAGAGAAAAATTAACTTTTGACTAGAAAATAAAACCCTTTAAAACACTCAACAACTCTCTTTATTGGCTTGAATAATAATTGCAGTTTTTACTGTTCATGATTATTTAAAATCTCCTGAAGGTAATACATGGTGTGAAGGGCCCAACACCTTTTGAGCGGTAAATTAGAGGTAGCATGAGGGTTTTGCATTGAGAAACTACCAGAAGAAATTACCGCTCCATCACAGTGTCATTGTAAATAATGCACCACGATGCAACATATTTACAACATAACGTATCTAGGGAGATGCGTCACGTTGTAAAGCCCTGTGCTATATTATACCTGCATCAGTTATAATGTATGCAGGGTGGGCGTTCCGTCACAAGGAATCCTCGTAAAAGTGGCGCAGTGAAATATACAAGATTTAACTGAGGCACTTTTACGACGCCACTGCTTCAAAACTTTGCACCTGCTTGAAGCAGGCATAAGGAGTGATGCAGCATGATGGGAATAGGCATTCCTGACCATTGCTGGAGCTGCGTCGTGCTTACGACACAACTCCAGCAATGCGCTGCCCTTCGGCCAAAATATGCGTCACGCATCCCTCTATCCTTGCGCCACGGTGCACCGTATTGTAAATGCGACGCATCCATGGTGGCGCAAGGCTTTTTTTCCATCATCAATTTAGCTGACGCATCTCTGCTAATATGCAGAGATGTGCCAATTCTTGTAAATCTGCCCCATATAGTTTATTGGGGTCAGAAGAACGCTTATAGGAGTAGGATCAGTGTTAGCGTTTTGGGCCAAGGTTTTTAACTAAAAAGTGTAGTCCACCGTGCTACTACACTATTATTACCTGCCTGGTCCAGGCACCCTTCGACGGACACGCGCGCATTGGCTGGCGGCAGACTTGCCAAGTCCCAATTGGCTGCGACGTCCAGGCTCCTGTCTCTGAGCGCAGGTTGTTAGACGCGGGAAGGGCGCAATGACGAAGTGATGAAAGGGAACTTAAGTTCCGTCTTGGCGGAGAGCAAGGCTCGCTACCAAGCTGGTGCTGTGGAATATTTGTTATAGCTGAACAACACGTACCGCTGGAAGCGTCAAAGCGAGGTGCAGGGGAGTGGCTGCTCCCAAGGGAGAGGTGTGTGTGCCTTAGTACGGTGTCAGTGGAATTTTGTGCTGGCAGGTGCAAGAGGCGGTATAAAACAGTGGGGCTTACGTATTCACCAATAACCCTGACAACTGCTGCAGTTACCTAATGGCCCTGCGTGTTGTCACTGTCACTTAGCTATATACAAATTGTCCCCTTTTCATGTCCCATTACTTCTTCCACCAGCCCCCCATCCAATGGCGTAGCAAGAGTGCCCTGGAACCTTGGTACGAGAGTGGAAGATGCTCCCCTATCTGTTTGCTGGGTGGATAGTATAATACATCTAAAAATCGAATTCCCGGCCCCTAAGACCAGTGCACCTGCTGCTCTACTAACAGCTACGCTCCTGTTTCCCCAGTGTTTGCAGCCCCTTCCTTCTGCCCTGCCTCCCACTCTTAGCGGATAGTACCCACGGTGCACCCCACTCTCTATTCGACACTTGCCAATCTCTTAGTGCACATCTAGTCCCTCTGACTAAGGCCTATTTCAAATGATTCCCTCCTATATGTTTGAAGTTTCCCGAGGCTCTTTGCAAGGAGGTGTGTAAACCTCGCCACTCCCACTTTCAGGTTTGGTGCAAGAGCACCTCTGAAGGAAATATTGTCTAATTAGACTCAGCTGCGAGCTATCGAAGATAAAATGGGTGCAAATCACGATGTAGTGACCTGCTGGTTACTGTTCTAGTTGTTCTATTGCCAGCCACTCCCCGAGGGCTGGCTTACACCCCACCCCACACCCATTCAGCACAGGCGTCACAGGACATGTGATCCTGTCACTAAAAGGGGCAGTGAGCACGTGCCCTGGACCAGTTCCACTAACTACAATACTGTGTCCGTGTCGTGATTCTATATGCATGGGGGCCTAGGGCCCCACAATATTACACACATAAGTTAAAAGCATTAACCAGTGCTGTGATTAATTCCAGGTTGGTCTAATTTTAAAATGGATTTGTGTGCTTTCACATTTTAAAGCATGGGGTACCCTTTGTGTATTGTTAAACAATTTTGTTAATTCAATATTATGCCATATGAGAAAAAATTTAACTCTGTTTTTAGTATATATATTTTGTCTCCTACTGGAACTGAAATATGCCAACATTAAAATGCTTCTTCACAACAAGACTGCAAGTCACAGAATGCAAACAAAACGTTGGACTGGATATGTTACTCACCTATGAAACTTGGGAGCTTTGCCGGTGATATTAATTTTGTAGTCATTCATTTTTGGTCCATTCATGAACATTTTATTCATGTATTGACATTTATATAGTAGAGATGGGGTAGGAGCCCATTTTAAAGTGTTACACGTGCCACAGCATGTTGCAGATTGGTGGCAGTAGTTCATTCATAACTATGCTGAAACAAGCATTTGCAAAGACAATAGGCCTGGCAGTTTATATATTCTTTTATCGGAATTGTATGCCAGAAATATAAGGAGATATGCTGCGTAAATATGATGTACATTTTTAATAGAACATTATTGCTGCTTCATAGGAGACAGGTGGAATTAAACAGAAATAGAAACCCTTCTAATTTTAATACTTATCACAGGAAAAAATAATTTTCGTGTGGGAACAAAGAAAAATGTACTATTGACTTTGAATTACTGCAACATGGAAGCACATAAGGGTGGCTAAAAATGTCAAAAGGCAAAGAATAGAAACAAAAAGCATTTGCAATGTAACATATTGGCCCATCTGCCCTGACTCTGAGTCCATGTTTTAGACAAATGTGCACCTGATCAGGAAAAGTACAGTCACTCACAACACAAGAGAGCCAGTGCCTGAATTGGGCGCCCATGCTGTGTGCTGTGGTGGGTGGAAAAAAAATTTGAATGACGGTTGAAAAGACCGATGAGAAAGAGGGCTGGTCCAACACCCTTCTGTGTATGTGTATGGTTATGCATTTTTTTTTTCAAATTTAGGATTGATTTTGTTAAATGAGGTTTATGAGACAGCTAAAGTTGTCTCTAGACTAGGAATACAAATATATAAATGGAATAATACAAGATGCAAAGCCTGGTCTTTAACTGAAGGCAGAGTATTCAATGATCCAATACTTTCCCAATCAGCCACTTTCCCAATACTTTTCCAATACTTTCCCAATTGCCTTTACTGGCTTTTTAAAACAGCAATCTCACACTGGTAACTGCTTTACGTTGCTTACTTGCCACACTTTCAGAGTAGTAGTAGTCATTAATGTTAAAATCCCATATATTTCTCTCCATATATGTATGTCCTGTACCTGTAGAGGTTTCTAGATGAGCTCCACAATGGCCCCTTTTCTAGGAGGGAAAAACTCTGTGGACACCAGAAAATGCAGCTCGACTTTCACCTAGAGACCTCTACAGGCACAGGACATGCGCAGCTGTGAGGTGCTTTGTCAGATGGATTCTTTTTGTGCTGAGACCCATGTAAATTGACCTGTGGGTCAAAACGTCGACACTGGAGTGTGGATTGTCCATTATGGAATAACTTGCTATGCTCGAAGCAGCAATATTACTGGACTGCATATTGTATTTGTGGACACCCACAATGTACATATGCATCATATTTTAATGGTTTTTCACTACTGTACTTAGGAGCACAGCGCTGTCTGCACTTTTTGATCTATTTCTGAGCACTATTTAGGATGAACAATAAAAGTAAATGATCAAGTTCGAATTGGAATTTAACTTCTTGGGTTATTATGATTGAGAGCCATGGAACCATTTGTTCTAGGTTTATGCTTTTACAGCAAGTTTTCTGAAATTTTTAGAGGAACACAATAAATGGTATAAAGAAGTTCACCTGTTAGTGACAAATTCAAAGGAGATTTGGGTTGATTTGGTTAAGTTGTTCAAAGTTGTTGTTCCCAAATATTTGTGGGCAAAATACAAGGCTGGTCTTGTTTGGCTGATGCAAAAATCAGCAAGGGTTCCACCTAATATTGATGGACAAATATAGAGAGATGATAGAGCATTTGAAAAAGAAGTTGGTGGAGAAAGAGGTAAATTGGGCAAAGATAACGAGAGCCACACAAGAGCCGAAGGAGTAGGTGCATGCTTACTATGTGAGACTTATGCAGATCTATAGAAAGTACAGTGGAGTCGAAGAGCCAGAAAGAGAATGCAGTAGAGGATTCGTATCGCCTGTTTTTTAGGGTTGTGCCCTGAGCTATGTTTTCATATTCAGCAGAGTGTAATGTGCTGGCAATCTAAGAGTACTGAGGAAATACTCAAGTACTGCAAGCACTGTGGTGATTGATTTGATGTGAAACAGATAAAAGTTAAGGAGAAGTTGATGATTGCACAGGCAAAGGAGATTAAGAGAAGCAATAAGAATCAGATGCCAATTCAGATACATATTTCGTGATGTCTATTCAGTCAGTTCTGGTGTGAATGTGAATTCGAATTGTGTAACGCAAGGGATGCGAGGAGCTGTAGAGTGCTTTTGGGCAGATGCAAGCGCAAGGTCAAAGTAGAGAGTTTGTGAATAATTCTCGAAAAATGCAAATGCCAATTTGCTGAAGAAGAGCACTGCTTGTCATATCTACTGGAAAATAGGGCACTGGAAGCACAAGTATAGACAGAACCCAGATCGAATTCAGAATGATATTATTACTCAAATGCAGCACAATGTTAATCCGATGAAGACACAGTTTGATTCCCCAAGCCCAACAGACTCCTATGTAGAGTGTGCAAAATATGAGGCAAATATATCTGTGGCTTCGATGCTGGAGCAAAGTATGAGAAACAAAATGCTATACAATCCAGGCTATCAGTAGAATCCATTGATTCTGAGCAATGATTTGCCTCAGATTTCACTAGCACGTCCAGAACATATGACCTATTTCCGATAGTAGTAACAGGGGATGTCATGTAGCCACTTTGTGACCATAACTACCTAAAATCAGGAACCACTCCAAATCCATATTGGCTGTCTATATGGATTGTTACACTTAATTCTTAATCGGAACTACAGGGTTTTGTCAGGACAATAAACTCTGCTACTTGTGCTGAAATTACGTCAGACAGGTATGTTGCTTCAGTGATTTCAGAAATAGAGCAGTCTTCATAAGCTGTTCTCAGTATTCCTTGAGGGTCCCTCAGTTAAGAACCATCCACAAAGTCAGATCCGCTATTTCAAGGGAAACATCTTTGATATCTGTTCTTGGTTTTGTACACAATTCTGTTACATTAAAACATTCATGGCCTGGGTCTTAATCTGGTTTTACAGGTCAGAATGTGGTCCATTTTTCTGTTTGTTTGTGGGCTTGTTTTATGGCCTGTGGGAACGGTTTTTACTGTTGATTTCACTGATATTAACGGAAATATTGCATGATGTCTCCCATACCTTGCAAAACATCCATACAGCATGTCTTTACAAGTTCCAAACTGCCCTAATCTGCAAACATTGGTCACGTTTTTAGCTACTTGGGGCCATATGTAGGTAAATTAAGAATACCGAATCCTTAATACCGTATTTTACCGAATCGGTATTAAGAATTCGGTAAACGCGATGTAGATAAAAAATCTGTAAACATTACTGATTCGTTAAAATTCGGTAATAAATACCGAATGTGAACGAATCGGTAAAAAATTAAAATACCGAAAGACTAATACCGAATCGGAGTTACAGAATACATTACCGATTCGGTAAATACCGAATCGGTAATTCAGAAATTCGTAATTCGTTGAATCAGCCAATCCTGTATCACCCAAATACCTCCCAAACAGGAAGTGGCCACACCCAGGCAGGTGCACAGGACCTGGAGCTCACTGTGAGGCAGGCAGGCAGGCAGGTGAGCTGAGGAGCCAGCAGCAACAGAGCCTCACAGCTACAAGCAAGAAAAAAAACAAGATAACAAGCATTGAAATGGCAAGCCAGGACAGGGAGAAGGAGGGAGGTGATAGGAAAAGAAAACTGAAGTTCAGTGACAAGGAGCTGGAGGTACTGATCCAGGATGTCAGCCAAGACCATCACAAGCTTTTTGGAGCCCAGTCCCACCAAGTGCCAGAGTCACAGAAGAGGCAAATCTGGAGTGGCATTCGGGACAAAATCAATGCCATAGGTGTGACCCAGTGCACCATAGAGGACATCAGGAAGAGGTGGTACAACCTCAGGAAGACAGCAAAACTAAGGATGGCAGAGAAACAGAGACAGGCTGCCAAAACAGGTGGAGGAGAAGAACCGAGCCCCAGCACCAACACCACTGGAACTGATGGTGGAGTCCACCATCCAGCCGGAGAGTGTGAGTGGCGTGGGAGACGCAGACAGCTCCGCCAGAGCAGCAAAAAAACAAGGTAAGAAGCATGCCCAGCATGCTGTGCTACCCCAACCCCAATCCCCATAGTGGCATAGGGGCTCCCACTCCACTCCATGTCTTACTGATTACCTGCAATGCATTATGGGTGATGTAGTCAGAGGGAACTTATGTATAGGACAGTCAGGCTAGCAAACACAATAGCATGGTAAAGTAATTGGCTACGTCAGGACAATCACTGCGCTCTGTAGGCATGATGTTTAATGTAATTCCATTGCAGACAGAGCAGTGAGTATATCTACATTTGTGTCATTACAGGCGAGTCATCTCGCAGTGCAGCAGAGAGCAGCAGAGCAAAGTCAGCCAGGCCAGAGGGGAGGCAAAATGAGGATGACAGCATGCCTGCAGGGACCACAAGCTCGGCGCCATCACAGCCATCAAATCCTCCACCACAGCCATCACCACAGCGCCAGGGAAGGCCGCAATCCCCTCTCACCCAGTTCCCACTGCGACGATCACCAACACCACTACCACCACAGTCAGGCAGGAGGCATGATACCTCCTATAATAGCTCGGATTCAGAAGGAGAGCGTAACGGAGATAACAGGAACAGGAAAGATCCAAGAGATGCGGAGGCAGGAAACATTAGGGAATACACACCAGTTTTTTTAGGCCAACAACAGAGACGCCAACCCAGAGCCTTCAGAGCGCAGGGGAGGGGCCGTCCTGGCAATTCATAGACAGGGGTGGGCATGAGGAGACCGTACATGCGGACTCGCAGCCACAAAGACTGGGAATAGAGAAGTTGAAGGCTCCCATCATAAATCTTTCAGACAAGATATTAACTAAACATGAAATTAGTGTGCTAGAGAAGGGTTTAGGATTTGCCCCCAGCACACAGGGGTGTAGATTTGTAATTGAAAGAGATGTGAGAGACCTGTTTAGGAAAATCAGAATTAGAAAATTCTTTGAAGGCAAAGAAAAACGAGAATCCAATAATAAATCCGGCTTGAACCCACCATCCACCTGGACACCCACGATTGGGATGGTGGGACAAGAAGTAGATACTTTCGAGAAGGTAGTGACGAGTGGTTTGGAGAACCTACTAGACACCAAGGTCTGGACACAGAATAATCTATCTAAATTAGAAAGGGAAGCACTAAAAAACTTGTCAACCTGTGAAGAGATCACCATAAAACCAGGTGACAAGGGAGGGAGCATAGTTGTATTAAAGACAGAGGACTACGATCAGAGAATGCTCAAATTAATAGAAAATAGATTACACTATAAACCATCCAATGCCAAGCAATGGGAGAACCTTAAGAAGAAAGTTAGGGAAGTGGTAAACTATGCAAAAGAAGATGAGATTATAAGTGAGGAAGAATATCGATTCCTGATTAATGAACATCCTAAAATACCTGCTATGTACGAGCTCCCGAAGGTTCATAAAAGTATGGATGATCCGCCAATGCGCCCAATTGTCTCTGGGATAGAGTCATTGACTGAACCATTGAGCCAATACGTAGATCATTTTATTGAACCTTTGGTAGCCTGTTTACCGTCGTATATAAAAGATACGACACATATGATTTCAAAAATAGAAGGTATTGAGTTCAACAAAAATACTCAATGGCTAGTCTGCCTAGACATAGAATCGTTGTATACGAATATCCCGCAGCAAGATACAGTAAGGATGATGGAGGATATTCTGAGGAATGAAATGGGAGACCTTAATCCCCAGGATACTTTCATCATAGACTGCATCGAAATCCTTTTGAAGAATAACATATTTTTATTCAAGAAAGATTTATATTTACAAACGAAAGGCACCAGCATGGGTGCCACATGCGCACCAAGTCTGGCATGCCTTCATATGGGGAAATTCGAAGAACACCATATCCACAACGATATGAGTCCCTTTTACGAAAATGTGCTATATTGGTCTAGATTTATAGACAACATTTTCTTTATTTGGGACGGTACAGAAGAGGACCTCAACAACTTTCTAGAGTGGATAAATTGTGGGGATCCCAACTTAAAATTCACTTCCACAAAAAGTCAGAAAACTGTAGACTTCCTGGATATTAAAATTATAGAGAAGGAAGGCACCCTGAATGTTGAACTTTATGTTAAGCCATCTGATAGGAACACACTTCTCCACCATACCAACTACCACCCTAGGTGTCAGAAAGATGGGATACCTTTTAGCCAATTCTTGCGAATTAGACGTAATTGTAGCGATAGACAGACCTTTGAAATGCATGCAGAAACACTTAAGGTCAAGCTGGCACAAAGGGGCTAGCTACCCTAAGCGACTAATTAAAGAGTCGTATAAACGCGCTAAATATTACAATCGCGACAGCCTTTTTGAAACCAGAGAAAAAACAAAAGAACAGGGAACAGGAATAATAATGGTGTCTGATTTTAATGGTTTTAGCAACAAAGTAAAGAACTTGATTAACAAGAATTGGTCTATACTCAATAAAACGGGGGTGACTCCAATGGAAAAACCCATCTATGCCTATAGAAGAAACAAAACTATCAGAAATCATCTAGTTCAGACTTTTAGAGAACCCAAAACTGCCAGTCAGAGGAGCTTAACCACCAATGCTCCAATTAGGGGCAACTTACCATGTGGGACTTGCACGCACTGTAAAAACATCGTGAAATCTGATAAGCTTGAGGTGAATGGTATTTCCCATTGGATGAATGACCATGTAAACTGTCGAACATCCAATGTAGTTTATATACTTATTTGTCCGTGCAACAAATGCTATGTTGGTGAGACTGGGCGAGAAATGCGCCAGCGTCTCACGGAACATCGTTCAGCATTAAACAATAAGAAAAAGAATGCACCATTGGTTGAGCATTGGGTCACTGGAAATCATAGTGTAGATGACATCAAATGGTTCATTCTCGAAAAAATTTAAATATCAGCGAGAGGTGGGGATCTTAATAAGAAAAGGAAACAAAGAGAACAGTTTTTCATGTCCAAATTTAAAACATACTATCAGGGGTTGAATGCCCGTGAAGAATGGGATAGATTGATTAGGTAGGACGTGACCGATCCCTATGCAGAATAAACTGAACCATAACATGTATAGAATGTGAAAATACATAATGATGATTTGACTCATTTTGTGTTAATACCCGTGAAGTAAACCTAATGAAAATTTGAGGATCCCATTGAGAAAATTTAGGGGTTGCAACAATATGATTTGAACTTGAATGTATTTAAAACTGTGCTTATATTGAAAAGTGATGCATGTATCTGTACAGGGACCTTTACGAACTATCTAAAATATTAACTTCTCTGCAAGAAGTCATTCTAAGCAACCATGTTATTATGAATTTATTGATAATTCGATATGCGTAGACAATTGGAAAAGTGAGGTATGTACATTTACAGGGACTTTTTACGAACTATCTAAAATATTAACTTCTCTGCAAAAAGTCATACGAAGCAACCATGTGATTATGGAATTATTGATGATCCGATATGCGTAGATAACTCATTGGTTGATTATGTTGAATTTATATTTTGTATGAAGGACATAATATGCCTTACTGTCTTAAGTTCAATTAGCAAGGAACAGATTTGGTTTAAAGAATGTATATTCAATGTGAAGAATTAATGCCATATTATCGATTTGATAGTTGGACTAATGTTGTATGCATTGAATTTTATGTTCGGTCCAAAATGCGAGTTATAAATAGAAGGAGCAAAATATATACAACTGTTTTTTGCTATATTGAATTTTTCTCGTGTAGGAAATGAAGTAAATAGAAGTTCCCTATAAAATGATGCAGTCAGAGAAAGGAATTGGAATCATTTGTGAAATAACGAAATAATAATATAAATTAGAAAAGTCGGTCTATTTTTATTTACTCCTTTTAAATAAATGGCCGTTCAGTTGGTTCCTTGAAACTAACATCTAAATGAATATCGCCAACCTTAAATTAAATTTAAACAGACGCTTTACTATACACTCAGCAATGGCCGATCCGCTATACTGAAATAAACCAATGAACTAAAAGCGGCAACAGGCGTGTTCGTTACGTAATGACGCTTGTCTTTCAGGGCAAAAAAAACTACTGAGAACTACCAAAATGGTGAACAGCAATGCCGAATTAAGTAGATAATTCATGCCAATCAAGTAAGCAATTAAGACGGACTTAGTATAAATATTGGAAGCGCCGTCCTCTCTTATGCCACCAGTGAAGGAGAGGTCGTGTCGGATGTAACACCGAATGAGACTTAAGGTAAGGACTTGAGTAGCATGGGATGGCCTCGGCTCGGTTCGTTGTAGGGAGATACTGGCCTTATATACTCTCGACGCTATTGACTAAAAAGATTTCTTGAGCCGTTTTCTGTTAAATTTGTTAAATTTGACAAGTGTGACCGTCTTGAAACATATTTACCGTTAACCGCCCAGCCGTTTGTTGATTTAATGTGGCAAGAGCTAACTGCCTCGCTCGTAGTTACAGACGAGCGGCACAGGACATAACTTGAAAGCTATCTGGGTAAATGAGCCTCCGAGCCGTTTTGTTAAATCCTCATAGTGCAACTCTAAGTAAATGGGCGATAGAGATTGCTAAATGCACTAGCGGAGCAGTGGCTCTGTTTATTAAATACTTTTAGCGCGGTCTCTGGTTAGAAATACAGAGATCAAACACGATTTAATCATGCGTATTTCAGTGCGTATACCTCTATGTGTAGAAATATGGAGTACGTATTATACCGGATTGTCAATATCCAAAGATTAAGAGATGCTTCCATTCTCATCCCTCATTTCTAGGTGACCAGTGCATGAGTAAGAAGTCTCAAATAGAAACCTGAGGGCGATTGAAAAAACCCCAGGACATAATAGAAGTTGCAACAACTTTGCTAAAAAGGAACAGTATCCTTAACTCTATTGGTATGTATTTAAAGTATACTGAAGAACAGTAGGACATTTTTCCTAAAGAATCCTAGATAGAGATAGGTATAAATAAATATCCCTACTCTTTCAGGTAGCACCTAAGTCAACATAAGAGAATCTGCGCAGATTGAAAGTCGCAGTCAGTAATAAAGACACGAGGATCATCAATCTTCCTGGTTTTAAAGTGAGTGTGAAGGTTCACATCCATCTTTCCTCCCTCATAAGGTTAAGTCAATATGACCAACATGCTATTTTCTCTATTATAGAAATCGTGTTACTCATGAAGTACGAGTGACTATGAAGTGGACCTAGCAACACATTTTTATGGCTTGGTCCGGAACCCCACATAATATGGTTCAAGGCTAAATAATCTAAGTAAGAGTGCCTCTCATATAAATTTTCCTTTAACATGCAAATGACACTCTGTGTAACCAGTAGATTAAGTAGTTAATATGAGCTTTACTCTCAAATTAGAGCAATAAGACTAATTGTATGTATTTATTTTTAGATTGAAGATACACTGTTTTTAATTTAAAAGATCTGTCCTGAAGAAGGTGTGGTAACAGAACAAAGCACCGAAACACGTCGACCAAGGATTTTTATCACTGTCTTATTTATGATATGGTTTTTTTGTGATTTATATGTAAGAGCAACTATTATGTACAAGATGTTTATCTTATAAGTTGTATTGTATAGGACACCATTATACTAAGTACAGCATCATGTATTCGAGCATACAATTGTCTTGAAATGGTATATGAACATGTATTGTGTATATACAAAAAACGTTTTAAATCAAATTTAATGAACTAATAAATAACTGAGAGTTTTAAATAAGCTTACTGGTGTACAGATACAATCATTAGTGTCACTACTGCATGTTTGAAGGCATTATTAATGTGTAGGCCTGTCGGTCACATATAGAAATAGAAATAACACAGAAAGGAATTGCCCTTTTTGTCATTGTTTACACCCAGTCCTTTCTGGTTCTTTGGGTAGCTCTCGTTTTTTGAAGCATGCCGTGGCCACCCTCCAGCAGATGGAGGAGTCGTCAGAGGAGGGCACAGTGGGCGAACAAAGTCCAATACATGAGGGATCCAACAGGGAGAGGGCTGGTACTCCATCCGAGGGTGCCCACAGTTCATCCAGACGCCGCAGGGCAAGGCCGGACAGTCCAGAAGCTTCCGAGCAGGGTGAAAGTGTGTTTGCTGGACTGGAAGGCAACATGCTGAAGGTCCAGCGCCTGCAATGGAGGGAGATGAAATCAATGCACAGGGAGGTGGCACACATCAACAAGCACATGCACAGGATGGAAAAGGGCATCAGTGCAATGGGAGACAATTTGTGTGCGGGAATGGAGAGAGTAGCAACCTCTGTGGACAATCTCTGCAGCCAGCTGGAGCAGGACCGTCTTGGCAGGCGCAGGGAGAGGCAGAGGCTCCAGGCCTATACCAAGTCCGTGAACCGGCTGGCCATTGCAACATCACTGATGTGTCACAGGTCCATCGCCATGCAGGAGGAGATGGCGCATTGCAGCAGGGATGTGGCCAGGGGGATGGTGTCTATGACCTCAGCTTTAGAGCTCCTGCAAAATGCTAAGGCGGCCACAATGGAAGGGAGGGGGGGGGGGACAGTGAGGAGGCTACCAGCCGTGGTAGCATTACGCCCTCACCCACCGAGTGCAGGAGGCGCAGTGAACGCCACAGGGCTGCACAGGAACAGTCCAACACACCAGACAGTGTTGATAGGGAACGTGCACGTGCAGCGCGTGGACGCAGGAAGTAGAGACCTATGCCTGTTGCCATACATGAGATGGGTGATGTAACCCATGTCCGATTGGACATTGATCACCATACTGGAGGTGTGCTTAATAAACACCTTAACATGTAACTGTTACTGGCTCTGTCTCGTTACTTACTCAGAAATAGTTTGACGTAATCTCTGCCCGTCTGTGTCTCCCATCATGTTCATTTGCAACACCAGCTGCGCAGGGCTCTGGCTGAGGGTTGTCCTCATCCTCGTCCTCTGAGTCAGTTAGTTCCACTGCTGTTCCTTTTTTTGTGGCCAGATTTTGTAGCATTGCACATGTAGCAATTATCTTGCAACATTTGATGGGGCTGTACAGACGTGCACCTCCAGTTTTGTGGAGGCAACAGAATCTGCTTTTGAGGAATCCAAATGTGCGCTCCACCACGTTGCGTGTGCTCCTATGTGCCACATTGTATCTCCTCTCCCTTGGGGTGGTTGGGTTGAGATATGGTGTGAGTAGATAAGGCGGAGGGCATATGCGCTGTCACCTATGTACAGAAGAAAGTGCCATTAATTTGTGTGACCAACAGCTTGTGCCAGGGTGTACATCAGGGTGTGTCACATTGACTTACCTAGTAGGTATCCGTCTCCAAATTCACCAGCAAGCAGACGTGTATGGATACCACTGTTCCGGAAGATGTACGAGTCGTGGCTACTCCCGGGGAATTTGGCCACGATGTCAGTTATAATGTACTTGGCATTACATATCACCTGCACATTGATGGAGTGGGTGGATTTGCGGTTTATGTAGATGTATTCACTTGCTGCAGGTGGGCAGATGGGTATATGGGTCCCATCGATGCAGCCAATTACGTGTGGGAACTGCGCAAGTTGGTAGAACTCCAGCTTGGTCCTCTGCAGCTCCGCCTGTGTACTGGGGAAGGTAATGTAATGTTCCATTCTGTCAATCATGGCATCCAGGAAGGTGTTGAAGAAACGGGATAGACTGCTCTGTGACACACCACCCACTGCGGCTATCACACCCTGGAAACTTCCTGATGCAAGGAGGTGCAGGCAACAGAGTACCTGGACATGGGTGGGGATTGCGTGGGCCCTTGATGTCTGATGCTCCAGATAGGATTTTAGGTCCCGTATTAGGTCAAGGATGGTATCTGGGTGCAGTCTGTACCTTTCATGGATTTCAGGTTCAGTCAATTGGAACAATGTGATGCGTAGTCTGTACACCCGCTCTTCCCGTCTCCAGATCCTCACTCCTGCTGCTCTCAAGCGTAGCCGCCTTGCTATGAGGTAGAGGGCCGCCATTGTGTTCACACAGATGCATTTTGGGCCTGTTTTTATGCACTGCACCTGATTACCACCTGCTCAGGAAAAGTGGTAAATACCGAATCGTTATTACCGAATTTGGTCATATTCGGTAATAACGAGGTTTGCTACATCGCATTTTTGGTGTTTTTACCGAATCGTTATTTCTGAATCGGTATTCATTGTTTCGGTATTCTCCGATCAGTAAATAAGGAATCGGTAATTTTTTACTGATTCGTTATTATCGATTCAATTCGGTATTACGTACATCTCACATGGCTGAATACCGGTCGGTAACGCCGAAAACGACCCATTTCGTTGTTACCGACCGGTATTTGGCAACCTACATATGGCCCTTAGTTCTCTATGGGCGCCACCAAATTTTTACGCCCTGGCCTATTTTATGCCCCAGTCCAACCCTGCTAAAATCCAGAACAGCCTGAAGGTATCCCATATGATGGAGCGGGCCTACTTTTAGCAGTGCAAAGCAGCTTATCACAATCCTACCTTGCCATGACCTGATGTTGCTGCATGACAAGAGGCAAATCAGTCAATGCAGTGCAATAAGTAAGTTGTATGCATTTAGTCTGGTGCATAAGCACTTTGTTGCATAGTAGATGTCTTAAGACAATTTATAGAACCTCATATTGCACGAAAAGGTGTTAATGTATCTGAATAATGATTGATTATTAATCAGGCCGTGAGTGGGCTGAATAGGGCAGGTTTGTGTGGAAAGCATACGCATAATGAATTTCTAGTTTGTGACATGAAGATAGACAGACGAAGATTGAATCTTAGTGAGGTGGAGGGGTTTGACCATAACTTAATTTGCGAAATGTGTTACATTGAACGAAGGTGAGATGGAGAGTATTGTGTGGGGAATGAGTAACAGTGAAAGATATGAATTGTCATTTATTTTCATGAAATGGAAACACCTCTTAATTGTGGTATTTAAGAAAAGTGTAGGCCTCTATGGGAAGAAAGACCACTGTTATTAAAACCTATTCAAAGTAAATCTATGAGCAATGTCTGTGGCTTAATGGAAAAAGTGTTCAACCTTTTTGTGTTTTGCCTGGGGTTTAAGACCAGTCTCCACATATTGGCTTTTTCATGTATAAAATGGTTCCTAATTAAAAGCATTCAGAAATACTTGCTGCAAATATCCAGGTTGCTTTTCTCATGATTCCACATAGTGCAACCTGCAACAAATCCATGACATGCTGTGGCACACTACCTGGATAAACAGGGGTTGTATGTCCTAGGGGGATTTGCACGATGCAAATTCAATTACATTTATATTTACAATTTTATGTACATGGACATTTAAGTGATTTGCCCAGAATTGCATGAGTTACAACCAAGTACCAGAGCTGGGATTAGAGGCCATATCTCCCGATTCCAAGTCAGTAGCTGCGCCCAATACCTTAACACCTCTTTCTGCTTTTAGTATGCCATTTGCATTCTTAGGGACTTATTTATGAGCCCTTGCGTCACATTTGCACCGCCGGTATGTCACTTTTTGTGACGCACCAGCAGGGTAAAAAATGCGTCCGCCATGTTGCGTCATATTTACAAATTGACGACACCTGCGCCACATTATACCTGTGCCAGGTATAATGTATGCAGGGTGGGCGTTCTGATGCAAGTAAGCCTCGTAGAAGTGACACAGTGAAATCTCATAGATTTCACTGTGTCACTTCTAGGGCGCAAATGCGTCAATATCTTACGCCTGCATCACAGCAGGTATAAGACTGGCGCAGGCACATTTGAAATGGGACTTGCCCATGTGAAATGATTCATTGATGTAGTTACTTCACTTTCGTGACATGCGTTATTTTTGCGCCTACAGACGCCTACAGATACGTCAGAAATAGTGATGTATCTGTAACTCCTTGCGACGTGATACGTCATACTGTAAATATGAAGCATCCAGCATGTCGCAAGGAGAGCACAGTGAAAAGTGACACATCGCTGTTTTCACGCAGCGATGTGTCACTTTTCATAAATGAGGCCCTTAGCCTATTTATTTTTATCGATATCAGTATATTTACTTATGAACATAAGAATGTGACATTCCCACGTATAGCACCTATTTTGAGGATCATGACAGATGCTAAGAGTTCATGGGACTGTCTTTAAAACCTGTACTTTCTTTGCAGACTCCAGTCTATGCCAAGGAAGGTACCCTCCTAGTTCACATAATTTGTTCCCATTCCAAAGAAGCGTCTGGTGTCTTTGTGGGATATTCTACCTGTCACCTCTTTTTATTTCCTGGTCAAAACAGAGAGGAAACAGAATAAGGAATGGATTAACAAATCACAGTCATTGTTTCGCCTACCCCAAGTGACTTTGTATTGGTTGCTCATGTTTTAGTGCAGAACCTAATAAAACCCAGCCTGGGGGAACTTTTGGTTCACAGTGCCTGGAGATGTTATAACGTGGAACTGCGCTTAAATCTATACTTACCGGTCTAAACTTACCTTCACAATATTGTGGTGGTCGAAATTCTGCCCTGGCCCTTCCCTGCAGGGGAGATCAAAGGGCCGGGGTCTGCTGCAGGCGCCCACCACACACTCTAGAGTCAGCAAAGAGTGGCAGAACTGGTGCAGTGCCAGCCAGAAACATAGGTTGCTCCGCCTCCCCCCCAGGCGCAGGAAAGATTCTCACCTGTTCCCTGTGATGTCTGGGTGTGGCATATCTGTATCACCATGACCACAGGTGAGTGTTCTATGTTCTATGATGCTTCACCTGTCTGATGTATTCCAGAATAGTTGGTGAGAGTTCAGATGTCTGTTAGACCTGTTGGTAGGAATACCTTCTCTGTACCTGCTTGAATAAATATACAATTTAACCTTCACCATGAAGCAGTCCTTATTACAATGGCGACTGGATGGGATTTACATCGTTTTTTAGAGGACCCAGACTGATAAAGATTCAACTTCAAGTTATTAAGCAAGTATTTTTTATCTGATTCTCACTTGGAGGACTTAATGGGCAGTAATTGTCAAGCAGAGCGCGCTGCTCATTTCATCTAGTATAAAGGAATATTGTCGAATTTTGGAGAAGGATTCAAAGTCTATTTTTGGAAAGAAAAGCATAAAGGATATTCTTCGTTATAACTTACAAACAGCCATTTGTGGATTAACTTTGAAAAATTGAATTCATGTGAGTAACCTACTTCATTATTAATGGGAGGTTTGAACTGTGAATCTTATGCGTATTACTTTGGGAAGTCGTAAACCTTAGGCATATTACTTTGGAAACTTCAGCGGTCGCACTAGTGCATTTTTTGACTTGAGCGAGTGTTCCTGGATCGCGCCTTACCTATTATCACTTGCGAACAATGCCTTGGAACATCACTCGATGCACAGTGTACGACGCACGCCTCCTCCGTCCTCAGTCGCGATCTCTTCTCAAGACACACTACGCAAAGGCGCTTCACGTCAAACCAATGTCAGCGTGATGATGAAATCGTGCTAAAGTTATACGTGGCGGCCATTTTAGGTAGCGTATCCTAGCTACCATCTGTGCTACAGTTTGATGTAAGAGACGCCGAGTGAATTCCCGAACTGAGTAACTGCGAGCCTATCTCTCGCATCTTGTTTTCGGTGATAAAAGAATTTATACAGACTCGAGTTGTGGACCACATTGCATAAAGAACTGGTATTTATTTTTTCAATTTAAGAGTAATATAAGGTTTGGTTTCTTGAAGTTATGGCTACACAATCTACAGGGTTAGTTGCTCCTGTACCTTTTCTTCCTCGGCCAGGTGAGCCAGCTATAAAGTGGATCGACTGGAAGGAATATTTTTTAATTATGTAGCAGCATTAGAGGAAGAAAATGATGAAGCTTTTACTCCTTCATGTTGCATATTATAGGTCCTGAAGGGATTAGGATTTATTTGCAAATGGAAAAAAAGACAAGCTCTGACAGCGATTCAAATACATTTCTTGATACCATAGCTGACTTGGATAGATACTATCAACCTACTGTTTGTGTAGGAATAAGCCGTTATGAATTCTTCCTGAGAAAACAAAAGAAGTCGGAATCTGTGGAAGACTATGTATCATCTTTAAAAAAATTATTGATTAATTGCCAATTCGACAATCTACATGACAGTCTCATCAGGGACCAGTTGGTGATGCATTGCAATAACTCATCTATTCAAGAGAAACTATGGGTGTGTGGGGATTCGCCCATGAATGATATAATCGCTATCATCAAAAAAGCAGAAATGTTTAAGAGATGTGCACAGGTTGCTTTAAAAAAAGATGACGAGAATAATATTGTAGCGATTGTGCAATCGAAAAAGAAGAATGATAGTAAATGATATAATTTTCGTAGAAATAAAAAAAAAAATGTTATGTAAAGGGTAGTAATGATAATAAGAACGTTTATTACAGATGTGGATACGCAGGCCACAATGCCTTTGATAAGATATGTCCTGCCATAAATTCAAAATGAACTTATTGTGGAATACCGGGTCATTATGCAAAAGTTTGTAGAAGACGTGTCAACAAAAGTCAAAAGAAACATGTTGGTTACATCAATGATAAAGAAGATAACGATAGTAATAATGAATTGAGTTCTGGTGATGAAGAAATTCTATGTATTCTTGACTTTGATGATATTGAAGAGATTGTTTCAAGTGTCAGTTCCACTGGAAAAAAGAAACCTGTATGTGACATTGACATTGGTGGGGTTGTTATTAAAATAGTTGCGGATTCAGGATCCCCTTATACTATTGTACAGAGGGCTGTATGGGAAAAAGAGTTTGCTCATGTCATCAAAAAAGATTTAAAGCCTTCTGATATTCATCCTGTAACATACAATGGGGATAGAATCCCCATAATAGGGTATGTTGAGGAATTATTTAAATTCAAAGGCAGGTCTACCATGGGAAAATTATATGTAGCCGAAAAAGGTCCATCAGTCCTAGACTGGATTGATCAGGGAGAACTAGGGATTATGTTGAATCCTAAAGCTAAAGATCAAGTCATGCTTATTGATGACTTGAATGAAGAATTTATTGCAGATATAACTAAGGAGTTTCCTAAAGTATTTACTGGCGTTGTCGGGAAACTCAAAGGATTTTCTCACAAGATCATTCTAAAGAAAGATAACAAGCCAATATGTCATAAAGCAAGAAACATCCCTATGAGCATTAAAGGTGATGTTTTAAAAGAATTAGATATACTTGAGAAGAGAGGAATCATTGAACCTGTGGAGAGCGCAGAATGGTTGGCTCCATTAGTTATTGCGCGCAAGCCGGACAACCGTCTTCGTTTGTGCATAGATTTGAGGGATCTTAATAAAAATATAGTTATAGACAAATTCCCTCTTCCAAAAATAGACGAACTATTATCTCAAACCAAGGGAGTGAAGTGGTTTTCAACCCTAGATCTTACTTCCGCTTACCATCAGGTGGAATTACACGAGAGCAGCAGATGTTTGACGGCATTTATCACACCTTTTGGGTGTTATAGGTTTATAAGGATGCCGTTCGGTCTGGCTTCTGCTGCTGCTGTGTTCCAACGGTTGATGCACAGATTGTTTAAAGGGATTGATGGCATTACTTATTTCCAAGATGACATATTAATTATGGGACAAGATCTAAGTGAACATGATGGGAAATTGAGATTAGTTCTAGAGAAATTGACGGAGAAAGGCCTGACTGCAGAATTAAAGAAATGCAAGTTCAGAATGAATTCTGTAACTTATTTGGGACATCAAGTTAGCAATAAGGGCATTTCTCCCAAGAAAGTGTTGATGGAAGCTATTGAGAAGGCACCATCCCCTACTTCAAAAGACGATGTGAGATCATTTTTGGGCTTAACAGAATTTTATTCCAAGTTCATTAAGAATTTCGCATCTAAAACCTTTAGTGTAAGACAATTACTAAAGGTCAAGTCTGAATTTATATGGAATAAAGAATTGGAATTGGATTTCCAGAACATAAAAACTGATTTGGCAAACGCCTTTCCTCTTCAGGCTTTTGACAATTTGGCTCCAAGTATCATCACAACAGATGCCAGTGACAAAGGTTTAGGGGCTGTGTTCTCACAAATAGATGAATTTGGCAAAGAAGTCACAATAGCCTTTGCTTCACGGTCGTTATCCCCTTCTGAAGTCAGATACTCTGTCATAGAAAAAGAAATGTTAGCTACTGTGTGGGCTATGACTAAATTTAGGCAATTTATTTGGGGAAATAAATTTCTTCTTCGAACTAATCACAAGCCTTTGTTAAAAGTGTTAACTTCTGATGGTTTAATTAAGGCTACACCACGCATAGCAAAAATTAGCTTAAAGTTATTTGACTTTAATTATGAGGTTGAGTATCTCCATGGGAAGAGCAATCAGGTGGCAGATTATTTAAGTAGATCACCTATACAAGATTTTAAGGGTAGTGAGGAAGGGGAGGATTTCAGTGTAGCTGTAATTTTCGATGATACAGAGGCCATATCCAAACAGGATTGGGAAAATGGTTTATTACGGGATGAGGAATTAATTAGAGCCAAAGTGTTTATTTCGAATGGTTGGCCCAGCAAAAATGATCTTAGTGGTGACTTAAAGGCCATGTGGGAATTACAGGATGAGCTATCAGTTGATGACAATGGTTATATCTGCAGATGTGAGAGAGTGGTGGTTCCTTCTGCCCTGAGAAGTAAAGTTTTAGAAATCAATCATGAGGGCCATTTAGGTATTTCGATATTAAAGGCAAGATTAAAATTGCTTTACTGGTGGCCTGGCATAGATAGGGATGCAGAAAAGTTTGTAAGAGATTGTTCTGTTTGTTGTAATGCCGACAAATCATTGAGGAATTTGAGACCTTCTTTAGGATTTAAAACTATTCCTGATAATCCGTGGGAACACTTGTGCATTGATTGGCTTGGTCCCATTGAGGATAAGGAAGGGAACAACAAACATATTCTGGTCGTTATGGATGTTTTCTCTAAATGGCCTGAAGTAGACATCACCGAGAATTTTGATTCTCAGCACGTGGTCAATTTTTTGCAAAGTTTGTTTATTAGAGAAGGGATACCAAAGGAGATTTTAAGCGATAATGGGCCTCAATTTTCATCGGTTAAGTATGGGAAATTTCTTGAAAGGAATGGTATTTGCAAGAAATGCACTCCTATATATAATCCATCTGGGAACGATTTGTTGAGAGATTCAACAGAGTTATCATGGGTAGTGTACAAGCTGCAATAAGTGTTGGTAAAGATTGGGAAAAGGAACTTTTAGCCACGTTATGGGCTTACAGAATTATACCAACTGGTACTGGGTATAGCCCCTTTAGAATTTTAAGGGGTAGAGAACCTTTTTGCAAAGATAATGTAGCTTGGAGTGTTTGGAAAATACATAGCAAATGGTCTCCAGCTTTGGTAAGATCCAATATAAGAAAAATGCATAATGCTGGAAAATCTCATTATGACAAAATGCATAATACCAATGATATTACCATTAAGGAAGGTGATTGGGTTAAGGTGAAGTTACCTACCAAGGTAAAAAAAGGTTGGAGTAAATATTTTTCTCATTTACAGGTTGTATCACCATACTCTAGATCTGCCAAACTCAGCGATGGGAATGTTTGGCATTACAATCGGATGAGTTTGTACAGGAATTCAAAAAACACAAAAGATGTACGTTCTTCATCTTCATTTTCGTGGATGTGGGATGATGTAATGGATTCTGCTTCAAATAGTAACGATATTATAAGTGTTTCTTCTAATGCATCTTGTGCATCACCTTCTGTGAAGAAAACTCTTCACAGGGTAATGCACAGGATGTATCCAATACAACCCGCTCTGGCAGGGTAACTAAAGTGCCTATTAAGTATAGGAGTTATGTGATGTAATGTTTTATTTATTTTGAGAGGGGAATAGAGTGGTTATTGTCTGAACTATTATTCTTCTTAAATTTATCAAGTTTGTTTCCATTTTTCTAGATGTTACTTACTTAGAATATTGTATTGTAAGTCTGTCATTTTATTAGACTTAATTAGTTTTATGAAGAAGGGAGATGTGGCATATCTGTATCACCATGACCACAGGTGAGTGTTCTATGTTCTATGATGCTTCACCTGTCTGATGTATTCCAGAATAGTTGGTGAGAGTTCAGTTGTCTGTTAGACCTGTTGGTAGGAATACCTTCTCTGTACCTGCTTAAATAAATATACAATTTAACCTTCACCCTGAAGCAGGCCTTATTACACTGGGCACTTCAAACTCCTTTTGTTGCACCCCTGTCAGGGTGGAAGAGAAGGGAGAGGGTATGTAAACCCTCGCTGCCTTGTTGGAATTCCTTTAAGGATTCCAGAAAGGCAGCGCAAATGAGTCACAATGACACAGCCAAGGCAAGAATGACAGAAATGACGAGGCAAGGGATATAATGTCAGCAGTGAACTTTCAGCTGTAAGGGCAGCCATGGATATTAATAGTAATAGTACATTTATTATGCATGATTAATTAAAACCGTTGCATTCAGAACATTACAGGTTAAATTTCAGAAATTTTGCATTAATAAAACAAATAAAAATAAAGTACAACGTTTAAAATGATTTTGTTTTATGATTAAAAGAGATAAAATTGATTCGAATGTGATAACACAGCTATGGATAGGGAGTTGGCCATAGGGTTTTCGAAGTGACGCTGAGTGAACCACAGCTACTGGAAGTGGAAGGCTACACGGGCGCCTGACTTTCTGAAACACGGCTATTAGAAGTGGACAGCCACCTGGCATGCCTGATTGCCTAAAGGAAACAGAGCCTATGCTTGTGGGTGACTATTGAAGCACGGCCCCAGATGGTAAGGCTCAATTGGTCTGCCTATATGACTGAAGCACAGTTGCTGGAAGAGCTCAGCCACCTGGCAAACATGGTAGACTGAAGCCAACGAAGTATGCCGGGTGTACAATTTTGACCATTGATCCATGGCCACTAGAAGTGAAGGGTCTCATTGAATCAAGATGTGCTTGTTTCAAGGAATTCAAGGAGACACGGCTATTGGATGAAGATCCAGTGAAATTGTGCTTTACATGATAGGGGAGTTTGATTTGTAGCACAACAGTTGAGCTGTTCAAACCTGGGCAGTGTTTATTTGAGCAGACAGTGGTGCTTTACATACCAGCACAATGTGGTTTAAATATGACTGCAGTTCTTCACAGATCCCCCACAAAGTTCTTTCTGAGATGCCAGTTTTTGTACAGAAGCAATGTAGAACCTGCCAACACAACAATGCTTATAACATAATGGATGACTAATGTCTGTGGCCTGAGCTTGAACAGGAGGTAACCAGTACCAGTCATAGCTACCTGAACAATACTTCTGGCATCTTGAGCGAGCGCATCCCTCTTAGGGGTTCGCTGTAGCAGGCTTGGTGCACCAGTGGATCCCTACCCATCCCCTGCCCTTGCATCTCTATGACTTGAAGTAGGGGATCGCGCACGCTCCCGGCTCATCATTTCCTACATCACTCGAATTTGTGGGTGGTTGGAAAGTTGAGGGCAGTGCTTGCCTGACACGGTCAGTCTTGAGTTGCGGGAGTGATCCAAGTAGTTAGGCTGGGGTCATCTTGATCCCGACCTTTATCTCTTGCGAATCTGGACAGCCAGGAAAAGGACTAGCAAAATTCTCCTGCCTCCTCCGGAGCACCATCCCCTAGCAACCTCCATCACTCCCTATTTCTCCTTGCGTGCTGCAAACAGGCTCCTAGTTTCACCTGCAGGTGAGTGCGGGCCTCTTGTTGGTGGGAGGCGCTTACACTCTGCCGACATGCACTGTGCCTTTGCTTGGGGAAATTTGTTGCAAGGTGCTTATTGAATGTACAGCCATTGGGACTCCAAAGCAGTCCCTCCTGCTGTGGGTAAGAGGTGAGGTGGAGGTGTGTGTTGTGTTGTTGGAGGGGACTGGTGTGGTGGGGGACATGTGATTGAGCTGCAGGGGGAATATTTTAATGAGATTGGCAATAGCGTTTTCTTTTTGCTGTGTTGCACTACATATTTGGGCAGCAATGTTTATTTTGCACAAGTTACTAGTGACAAATTGAATGCATTAGTAGTCTTTAGTGGCTTCAATTCAAGCTTTTGTATGCCTATTTTGAGCTTTTATTTTCACCACCTTTACAGTGTTTGCCCTTTGCTTTACATGACCTTACTGTGGGGGCCAAGGGGCATATTATCAAGAAACAGCGTTAACATTATCGCCGCTTTAGCGGCAGAAAACATCCGCAAAAGCGGCGATAATGGGCTTGATAATATGCCCTTGTGAATTCCCATAGAAGCCCATGTTCTGGTGTGAACATGGACTTCTGTGGGAATTCTCTACGACGTATTATCAAGCCCATTATCGCCGCTTTCTAAAGAGGTGATAATGTTAACGCCGTGCTTGATAATATGCCCCCAAGTTCTTTAGGTATGAAGATGGCTGGAGTGACTGGGAAGAGAAAAGGGAAGTAGCCGATGATTACTCAGCTTTTGAAGCTCGTACATGTTAAACTGGGAGGTAGGAAGGATTTGTATGTAAGATCAGACAGAGAGCAGAACGTTTAGATTGTAGAATCTCTGAAGAACAGGGGTTGTCACGGATGCTGCCTTACTTTCGGCGAAGAGGTCTAGGAAGCAGGTGGATGGGCATTCCAAGAGTCGTGTGGTATTGCCTGAGACTATCAGCCCTTGTCAGAACACTGCTGAAGAAGCCAGTAGTATGTGGGCTAGTATCCCAGGTCATTGTAGTTTTGCCGCGTCGTAGATGTTCCTGGAGAGAGGGCACAGGGCACTGAGACCAGTGTTGACATTGCTTCCCTCACCCATGGGACACCCCTGAAAGTTTGGGTAGCAATGGTGCTTCAGAAAGAGAGGGTGCCAAAAGCGAGGTACTAAAGATGTTGGGTGATATTAGCTAGTCGTTGAAGGGGTTTACCCCTAAAGGAAATGAGAAAAAATGCAATCAAAGGGCTGGGGGCAGTGCATCTAGCAATGCGCTCCCAAGCGACACCAATAGCTGGATCGCAACAGGACACCAATCACGTGCAAGATGGGGCTAAAAAAACACAGTTTGGAGGGCAGTGGTGTTGAGACTAGTGACAACACATCTGGGGTCTTTACCTCAGTCATAACGTGTCTCTCACAGTTGGAAGAAAAATTAGATAATCCCTCTAGTAGTAATCCCTGAGTAGTTACTTGCAGAAACAATTTGCTGCTATTGCAACCAATCAGAGGAAGGAAGAGGAAGTCAAAAAGGCCAATTTGGTAACTCTTTGTCTAGTACTGAACCCATGGAGCAGACAGCTGGGAAAATGACCAGATGAAGCTCCACTGAGGAGAAATGCAAGGTGGGAGAGAGAACAACTGAGAAAACAGAAGCAGAGACTCCAGAAAATATTCTTGGCTAAGAGACTATTCTTCCCAGACCAGACAAGCTTGCCATCCTCATAGCATTAGGAACTAGGAGAAGATAAAGAAGGGGGATTTTGTTGAGGTTTTTTTCTTATTCAAAAAAAGAGGAGGGGAATGGAAATGAAGAAACAAGAGAGGTAAGTCATCAAAAGATAAGAAACATGAACTTGAAGAAAATATAATAAATTATCTGTTTGGATTTAATCTATATGTGATGGAAAGCCTGAAAAAGAAACCGGAGTTGACTCCAGAGCTGGTATTTTATGGGAAAAAGATACTCAAAGAACACCATGATTATGAGGGTACTGTTTGGTTGGACTAGGACTGTGACTTCTGGTGAGCAAGGGCGGACAGACAGAGGTAGATGTAGAATGTTAGAATTTATGTCATATAGGAGCTCCACATAGAAACAGCTATCCTGTCATTGGCGTCAGGCGAGGGGCGAGGCAAGCAGGGATCCTGGGCATTTAATAGAAAAGTGTACAGACGTCCCGGTGGGTCCTTAGGTCCAAACATGTGTGCTCCTTTTCTAGCCTCCCCTCTCACACCAAATTCAAATGTATTAAAAAAGCAAAAGAAAATGTGAATATATTTTTTTTTTGTTCAAATCATATTTTTATTTTATTAAACAATAATAGAAATGATAACAGAGATGATAGCGGCAAGAAAGCATCAGAAGAATTACAGTCGTGTTACAAAAATACCGCAACCAGACATGGGTTATTGCACAAAACAATACATATACAGAAAAGGAAAATAAAGTACCAGCCTTGC
Source organism: Lissotriton helveticus (assembly GCF_964261635.1). Lineage (NCBI taxonomy): Eukaryota > Metazoa > Chordata > Amphibia > Caudata > Salamandridae > Lissotriton > Lissotriton helveticus. The sequence continues at coordinate 1,398,683,351 of NC_136067.1, forward strand.
ATTCTCATATTTGTACATAGTTCCGTGGAGCCCTCCGTCTCCGTCTCCGTCTCCGTCTCCGTCTCCGTGATTTAGACGAAAATTTGAATATATGCCAGTAAATCCAGAAACTGCCAATCCTGTGCCCACACAAGTTAAGACTGATAAACTCGTGCCATGGCTCAACATTTATCCCAACCACAGTTCGGTGTAGGATTTATACTTGGGATTGTTCCAGGGTCTGGGATTCCAGTGGCAGATGTTTTTTCCCAACACATATTGCAAGAACCAGTTATCTGTGCAGGGTCGCTCTGGGTTTGTGGCTAAAAAACTACACAAAGAATAGGCCTCGTGGGAGATTGTGGGCCCCTCTGAGGCTCCATCACTCGAGGGCTTTATGGGTTCTCCTTTGATTATTATTCCTCAAAAAGACTCATGCCAGTACCTTCTACTACATAGCCACTCTGCCCAAAGTTCTTTTCAGTTAATGATGCTATTGACTTTCAGGTTGGTCAGCCTGTGATTTTTCTATGAACAAAATCTTGATTAAGTTGAGGAAGTTAGGTCAGGGCCCTTTACTGGCAAAAGCTGACATTGCGTCCGCCTTTAGGTTGCTTCCTGTCAACTCTGATGATTATCACCTGCTGGGTTTCCAGCATGAGAACCTGTACTATTACAAATAATGCATACCAATGGATTGTGCTATTTCTTGTTCCTATTTGAATAGTTCAGCTCAAGCCTTGAATTAACTTTTTCCAATAGTTACGGCCTCATGAATGTTACACTTTACTTGGATGACTTTTTTGCTTTTTGGGGGGAGCAAAGACTACTGAGTATCACTGTGTCCTCAACGCTTTTGTATATTTGCTTCAAGAATTGTGTGTCCTATTAGCTATGGAAAAAACAGCAGGTCCCTACACATGCATCACTTTCTTAGGTATTGAAAATTATTCCATAGCAGGCACGTGTAGACTAATGCAGGAGGAGATTTATGTGCTCATTTAATCCATAAAATTTGTATTGTCACATAAAAAAGTCACTCTACACCAGTTTCAAGTCTTGGTGAAGCAGCTAAATTTGACCTTAAGAATCATCACCATGGCTAGCCCTTTCTCTTGGTCAAATTCCAGGTCCATAGCATGCCTCACCCAAAGACATCACCTCACGAGGCTGTCAGCTGAGGTAAAAGATGATCTGAAGATCTGGCTCAAATTCCTGGTCTAGGTCAATGGTACGGTCATATGGCCTTCTCCCCAAACTTCCAGCCAAGTCTTGGGCTTATACCCTTATGAGGCAGTCTCTGCCGCTGTTGGGGCTCTCCATAGCGATCAGTAGTGTAGGAGTGATTGGCTCATATCATGGCATGAATCCAGCCTTACAAATAATATTGCATTTCTTGAACTGTTCTCTATAGTTGTGGCACTGTCAGTCTGGTCAGAGAACTTTAGAGATAGAAGCGTAATCTCTTGTTCAGATAACACTCGCAGTAGTGGAGGCAGTCAATAGATAAAAGACTGCTTGCAGACATGTCCAATAGTTGTTGAAACATTTAGTTCTCATGTGTTTAAAATTAAATATAAAATGTAAAGCTAGATATGTATCAGGTACCCACAATTATGCGGATGACCCCTTACCTTGCTCTAAGTTCCAGGATTTCTGGAGCTACCATCCCACTGCAACAGAGCAAATAACATAATTCCCAGAAGATCTCTGGAAGATTGGTGTCCTGCCTTGTCAGATTTAGTAGCAGCATCCCTTGCAAAGCGAACACGCTGCTCATATAAGAGGGTTTTCCAAGCGCACAGTGTCTTTCTTCTGGGGCATCAGAGGAAGGAGCCCTTCTCAATACATTCACTCTGACTTTTCTTAACCGTCTTGCGAGTGCACGATGGATGGTGCCTTATGTTAAGGCATATATAGGCTATCCTGTTTTAGGTTTAATCCTATAATGACTGATAAAACCCCAGTGAAAGGAAAAGAGCCCTAATCAGTGTAAACATATAAACACCTGCACAACCACAAACTAAAATGCCCGTGCCAGAGGCCACGTACATATACTTGGCATGGACGCCCAAAAGAAGCTGACTTCTGGCGAGAAGTGTGCGGGATTACTAGTGCCATCACCCTGGACCACATTGTGCCAGACCCGTTCATTTGCCTATTAGGATACGTTAAAGCTATCCCTGATGCTAGTTGCAGGGTACTGTTATGGGGCGATGTTGCTGCTGTTGACTGAGTGCAGGGTGGCGGTACATTGGGGTCGCAAACCAACACCATTGACTAAGACTTGGCTTGCTGATGCTGCACATTGCCAAAAACACCTGTCCGAGTCCTCGAACCTTATGCCTCTTGCGAGCCGCCCACATGACATTTGGGTCCCCTGGTGGCATATCTCTGTCGCGCAGACGACTCTGACAAACACACTAGCTTCCCTATGTGAATTCCTAATGTGCACCACCCTCTGAAGCTGCATGTAGTAGCCATGGTACTCTATTCACACGTTGACGCTATGTGTCACAGTATACCATATTCGCTCGTAATGCCTTTCTTATGTCTACAAATGTCACTACATGTACTGTTCATTGTGGAGCCGTGCTGGGTGGATGCTGTTAGATATACTGCCAATTCCGAATGTTGGAACGCACCAAACTACATGTTAAATGTAATGTGCATACAGTTCAAATAAAATTTTATTAAAAAACAAAAAAAGGAAAATGAGAGAGAAGCAGTTCTTTTTATTTCTTCCTTAAGGGCCCATGTAACTTTGTTATTCAAAATAGCAACAAGGAAGACTGGTCTAAGATTATTCTGCTTGCGGTTTGTTGTTTAGCAGTGTCACTAAACTATTGTTTCTTCTTTCTTTTGTTTCCTTGAGTTTTGTGTGCTTGGATTAAAGGTGCAAGGTTTAGAAGCATATTTTAGGTTTGATCTAATTCTTGTATGCACTGTAGGGAATCTGAGATTAAAATCATATTTGATCTTTTGCCAGTGCTTAATTCTTTCCCTGATTGGTGAAATGGCTGGCTCATAAGACTCTTGGCCAACATGTACTACATGTACTATCACATTTACCCACAGACATAGAATGGATAAAACCCTTTGATACATCAGCCCCTTTTTCTAAAAAGTGAGTATTGGAAGGAGTTCAACTGCCAAACACTGCAGGATTTAAACATTCAATGCAAGATGTAGTGGCCGGTAACTGTGGAAAGAGTGCTGTCACTGGGCATATGGAATAGTAAAGAAAACAAGACACAAGGCTTTTTACATATCAATAAAGTTCATGGCTGCAAGATGTCCCATTGTTATGTGTGAGTGGTTCAACTAATCCTCGCTTTTTACCCAACTGCACTTTACTTCCAGGGCTTTTGAGCCCATTGTTACCATAGTAACAGCAAAATATAATTTCAAGTCCTGGAACATAATTTAATGTCTGTTAAAAGGTCAGGGCTGACTTAAAGTGAGACATTTGCTATGTAGACACTTGGCAGCTATGAATGTCAACACAACAGCAGTACCTCCTTAATGTATTCATACAAAGAATGCACAAAAGCAGTAGCAAACATGCTTTAAGCATAAAGGTTCAGGTGGATTAGAATGCAGGGCTACAAATTAATCTGGTGTAATTCAAAATGTTAAAGGTTTCACAAGGTACTTTGCAGTTGGCGAGTTTCATCACCGCTACAATTTCAAAATATTCAGTAAGGATTAAGTGAATGACCCCAACTGTGTCCAGGAGGTTGTTAATTGGAAAATTTTAATATAGCTTATGTAGCATCAAGTTATTTGCAATGTAGAAAAGTTTGATGAACTCTTAACTACAGAGGGCGTAATGTCATGACAAAGCATAAAAACAGTATCATTTATCTCATCCTAGGATTTTGTATTGACTTTTTTGTGTGGGGCACACTATACATATAAGTACTCTATCTACCAAGGTAGGTATTATTTACGTGCTGCACATCAATTGTTGTTTTGAGGTGCCCTGACAGTACAACAGACCTTTGTGACCCACTTACCTTTACTGGACAAGCGGGGGTGAATTTTTAATGTAACTAAGGCATTAGTTGGTAGCACTCTGTCATTTAGAGACAGCTCATTTTCCATTGAAATGGGCTCTAAATTTGCACAGGCACATAGTTTTACTGACAAAACTATATTGCACATAGATGATAATGTGTGGAAATTGTATTTCTGTATCACCAAGTAAAGTGTCTTGATTTGTTCTGAGCCTGTTAAAATCTCTGTTTCCATCACACTTTAGAATTACAAAACAGATCTGCTTCATTTTTGCTTTCCCAAACTGCTGAATGAGTACAAGTTATTCACAGGTATTTATGTTCAGGGCCGGACTGGGAACCAAAACCGGCCCCGACAAAGTGCTCGGACGGCCCCTGGGGGGAGGTCTGAGCTCTTTGCCGGGGCCGGTTTTCTGCCGATTTTGTTGCAGGGCCGATTTTGCAGCTATGCTGCATAAACGGCCCTGTAACAAAAACGCCCCCCAGGGACCTAAAACTGGCCCCCAACCTTGCGGCACACCGGGGGATAGCCCGGTGCCCGCAACGGCCAGTCCGGCCCTGTTTACGTTGTGTTGTGTGTTCTAAAAAATGGCATCCTACGGCCTTTACTTTCAGACTTCAGGTACCCCAGCAAGAGTGTCACATAATTCACTTATCTCTCTTCTCCACTGCAAAGTGAGAAGCATTTGTAAACAGCAGTCCCCATGTTGAAAGAATAACCAATAAAAGACTTACAATGACATTTTACCTCTCTGACACATTAGCATCAGCAGGTCAGCCCTGCACTGGTGTTTTCCATTTTCTGGTATAATCCCATGGGGATTTTACAGATTGTATTGTTTGGTGAGACCCCGGGGCACCTAGCATTGATTCTGTGCCTCCGGGGCTGTGATGAAGTTAGCCAAGTCACTCCAGAGGTCACCTATGGGGTGCTTATGTCACCTCCTGTGCTCTTCATGAGGTACAATGATGCCATCTGGTGTTGCCCATTTTATGACCTCTACATTCTACTTACATCAAGGGGCAACGGGGGAAACATATGCAGTAGATCCAATAGTTATGATCTGATTATTGCAATAAAGCCCACATGGAATGGTTCTGTAAATTCAAGTATGGACAACATGTGAGAACCAGACATGTTCTTGGACCTCTCAGCTTGTTATGCTGAGATGGCATATTCATGGAGTCATTTCTTTCTAGTATTGAAGATGGCTTTTAATTGTACTTGGTGGAAAATGTATGTTTTAAGGAGTATGAGAACTGATTCCAATTTGTCCCCAAATTGGAGGGAGAAGGGTTTAAAGTTAAATCTTCAGTGCTTATATGGCCCCCATTTGTAGATTGATCAATAACTGTTGCAACATCCGTATTTTCTATGAAGTTCACCCGATTTGTGTTCCAACTGGTTCAACTTCGATTTTTTAAATGTAATTCATCTCCCTTTTTTCTTTGTTATTATACGTTTTTTGCCTTCCTCCTTTTTTCCTTAAATTACTTGACTTTATTCTTGGAGCCTGCTCCTACAAGCCTATGGTGTGTCTCCTACGAACATTTCAGATTGAGAATGATCTTCCGCTGAAGCAGCTTTTGAAGACTTACAAATAAGTGGGTAGTCTTGGATCTGCTCCTTAGTTTTTCAATTCTCAGGAGATAAGAGAGGGTTGGTTGGCGAGGAGTTTTCCTATTGCAGAAAGAGCCCACGAAGGGAGTACACCTCAACATCCTTCCTTCTTTCCTTATCCACAAATAGTATTTCAGCTTGACTGGCAAAATCGTTTCCTTTTGGAAGATCTTTTTGGGCAGCTCTTATTTCATTTTGCGACGCATAAACTAGATTTAGTACCCGTTCTGTTAAATGGGCCATCCCCAATGGCTTGTGTGACGGGAAATACAAATTGAAGATAAAGTTTACAATATATGGTCAGAATTCTGAACTGATTTTTCCCAAAGTTTCAAAATAGAGTCCAAGATACCTTGTAACACTTTGAAAGATCATCAATTCGAATTAAACAGGCATCAAAGAGGCCCATTGTCCAACAAGCCCCCGGTTCTCATCTCCGTTGTTCTTTTTTGTTGGGGGGGGGAGGCAGTTTTATAAATTACAAATTAGACCCAAAGGTATAAGACTGCTTTACATGAGCAACTGTTGCGTTGCAGAGTGACAAATTCATTGTATTATTTGTTTGTTAGGCACATGGAGATTAAGTGATATGCACAGAATAACAGAATGTTGAGCGTCCTTGCTGAGACCCGAACCCCGGTTCCCCAGCCTTGACGTCGACCGCTCAAGCCGTTAGGCCACATCATTCTTATGAAAGAAAACTTGTGGTACTGGATTGATACCTGGCAAAGTAAAATCCATATTGATCAACAGAACCCGTGACCTTGCTTCTGTTTTAGCTAGCATCTCTTGGCATTTTTGTTGAAACCATAGCTTGATGGCATGATGATAAAGATGGAGATCCTAAATCACTTTCAGTGAGTGCAAGATACTCACTTAACAAAGGCTCTTGAGACACAAGAAAACATGTATTTTCTTCTAATGTACCACCTGGGGTTACATTTTCAAGAGATTGCTTTCTACTCCATTTTTGATAAGGAAACAGGAATTTGCATTAAGCCAGCCAAGGATCCAGTATGAGCCGCTTTGCAATGTGCCCTCTTTAAATTTCTCTGACCTTTGAAGAGCAAAAAGTGGTTTTACATAAATGTTGCTGTTTCTCAATTTCTTTATTCTCTTGCTTTTTATTCCAATGGTTCTTTGAAACGTGATATTCCCGATTTGTGCTAAATATTCAAAACTATTAGCTAGTAGCCTTAAACACCGATACTGGAACTCTGTAGCCAGACACCTGAGTCTGAATCCAAGCGTCACAAAAATTTCTGAAGAAATTCCGTAGCATGTTACAAATGCTGCAAGCCGCACTGGCCGCTGCCACCGCCGCTGTCCTCTACCAATCTCCCGGCATGCACCAGCACCAGCTCGCCACACTCCAACTACAATGCACCAGGCCTGTACTAGGGAGAGCCTAGGGAGAGCCGCCTGGCTCCAGCCCCCACTACCCAACACCTCTTTCTCATTCCTTATTTCCATATTGAACACCACAAATGAGAAGGTGACAAAACTACTAATCCTAGACCTAAGCAAAACAATGAGGGCTCTGTCTCCTAAAGCCAATATTTTATTAGCAGTCCCAATTTTTATAAAACCAATTGGTAATGTTGAATTACACTTGGGAGAAAACCTTATGGGTCCACTCTGTGTTACGTGGATAGAATATTAAATTTGCCAATTTCCACAAATAATTGTTGCAATCTAGAGCGGTGGTTCTTAAACCCCTAGGGGTCTGAAAAGCCTACCTAGAGGGTCCACGGCTACTTGGAAAACTAAATAATATTAACAGATAAATGAACTGAAAATGTGGAGCAATTTGAAATTGAAGGCTAACAATTAAGGTAGTATCTTCAGATTGATCAGTGAGAGCACTGCAAGTGCATCAAATAGAATATAGTATGGATGCTGAGTGCCTTCAATTGAATTTAGAAAAGCTTTCCAATAAAATAAAAAGGTTGATTTTTGTTTATATTTTTGTGAGTTAAAATTGAATATTTCATCACTTATGTATCTGTTTGATGAATCTTTGTTTCTGTACGTTCGTTTATTGTTTTTCTATACAAATCATCTTTTGAAGCAAGCATTCCACTCACACTAACATTCTAACCGGAACACTCACACTGGCTGAGCAGCTAGATGCAGAGCAGTAAAGGAACATATGTACAACCTGAGGATACTACAATATCCCAGAAATATTTGCCGTCCAGAGCCTACTAATCAAATGAGTTATTAGTTCAGGTTTTGGACAGGTTATTGTAGACACAGCAGAGGCTGTGTGAGTCCTGCTTAGACCTGTGCTTGACAGTCTTTCCCTCTGACAAATGCCCACTTTATTTTTATGTCCATGGCTTACACTATTTCAGGATCCATGCCTGTCTGTTCACCAGCAAAGTGACTTCATTGATTAGGCCCCATCAATAAGATGTTGCTTTTAGTGCAGATTTATGTTTTGCTGTTTCAGTAGGTGCAGCTGTCAGCGAGGCTCCAGTCTCAGCCTGATGATAATTCACCTCCTAAATGCTCGCTCAGATGACACCAGCTTTTTTTTTAAAGTTACTATTTATTCATTCTCTCATTGAAGCAGCTGAAATCCTAAGCTTTATTCCAAGAACCTGCCCAAAGTCAGAGTGTCTTGTACCCATACTATCCTACACTCCCAGACTGTCTTAATAATCGTTTCCCTGTTGATACTCTGTGAATTTCTTTTTATTTTCTTCTCAGTAACAAATCTTGAAATATGTGCAGTAAACAGACCTTTATAAGATGTAGTCTACTTGGATCACATGCCTAATTTTTCAGTTATCTTGTTTATTGGACATGTGACCTGGTGTCAATGGAGGAGTATCAACCTCCGCAAAACTTCCAATGACATTCATATCTGGTTATCAGATTGCAAGAAGAAGTGAATATCCTATGGTTTTGTAACTTTATTGTATGCATATCATTGGGGAAGTAAATGAAAAGCCCACCAGTGGGCATGATTTCACACAGTGTACCTGATTTGCAGACTGAATGTTGTTCTATGTAAAGTAGTACTACAGGTATGCAACCAACATACCGCAAAATGTCATTCACAAACCTACGGTTGGAGACCTCGTCCTCTTCTATCTTTCCTGTGCAAAGACCTCCACCAGAGTGGTGGAGATTTCCACACACACTTAGGTATTGGAATTAGGAGGATATGTGAAAGGGACCAGAGCAAGTAGTGGGAACATTGTTATATTTATGTTCAGTTATTGTATTTATTTTTTAAATGCAATGATGAACCTAATTTTAAAAACATGCATTACACTTAAACTTTTTAAAAACAAGTGTTTAAATTAATGAAATATACAACTTTTGACACATTGTTTACTAAATATTAAATAAAGATAAAACCTTTAGTGAGGGAAAAGTGATTCTTTAAATGTTTGGTATCAAATAATTATACATTTAATATATTTACAATATTTTATTATTTAATTATTTATTATTATTTCATTGCACGGAAAAAAAATTCAAATCCAACCACAGGTTTGAATTTGCGGTTGTGGTCACCCCCCACAATTATCAAGGCACTTTGGTTGGCTGTGGTTAAAAGTTGATCCAGATGTTCAATAACTTCTGATTCCCTACTTGCTACCTTCGGTCAACTGTATATGTTAAAAATATAGACTTCCCTTTTATCAGGCGCTATAAACTTTATTCCCAAAATATCTTGGCAAGTGGAATCGATTTACTTAATATCGACACCTAGAGTGGTTTTTATCCAAATGGCAAGACCTCCCGAGGGCTTTCCTCTAACTGAGGGAATAGCAGCAGTACTAAAAGTTTTAAAGCCTACCTTGTAAGGGCTTTCCAAGGCCCAAGTTTCTTGAAGTAGTAGTATTTCACTTTGTCCAATGTATTCCTGCCATAATACGTCCCTTTGGTTTCTCTTAACCCCTGCAATATTCCATGAAGTCAATGTTATCTCTGTTTTGCATTCTCCCATATTTTGTTCACAGTCAATTCCTTCAACTTCATTTTCTGATCTTAGGACTTCCTTACAGTTGTTAACAGAGTTACAGATTAAAATGATCATTTATGATATTCCCCTCGCTACACTGAGCTAATAAACCTGTATCAACATCCACACTATTTATATCTACCATGCATTTTAATAGTTCTTCGGAATTCATACACACTATATCATTCTGGCTATTACTGAGGTTGCCTATCTGATCCCTTTGACAGGTATTCGTACTTAGTTCTCCTAGCTCTCTTTTTGAAATACTAGTGGGAATTCCTACAGCTACCTTGTCAGTGATTATAGGTCCCAAAGCATTAGGGGCAGTTACCAGTATCCTTCCCTGTTGAACTTTCTGTAATTGTCAGTCTTGAAGATCCAAGTCTGACAATGCTTGAAACCTATCAGATGTCATAACTGGTGGAAACCTTATAGCTTTATTCCCAGCTTGCGGTTTATAAAAATATCCTAGAGGGAGTATACTGATCCCAGTGTTAGGTGTAGAAATTGTGTCACGGTGGTGTAGAAGGTAATGAACCACCTTTGGCCTGCGAAAGTTAGCCACAATGCAATCACTCCTTATACTCTTAGTAGATTGCCCTAGCCACCCTACTCTACGAACCATTAAAATCTCATCAAAATCCGAAGGATGAAAATTCTTGTGTTTCGTCAACCAATTTACAGTTTTATTCCTTAGATTATTCCAATTTTCTTTCTGCCCAACCCTTACTACGGGGACCCCAGGCAAAATTAAAACATAAGGGCACGAAGCCGGAGGAAGACGTAGTACCTCCATATTAGGAATCGAATAGTCATTAATTTCCTCGTCTCTCAGGCTCCTAATAGGGGCACTCACACCGTCTCCCTTGACTAAGGATGTCATATGTCTACTCTGTAGACCCTGTGAGCCTATCACATTCAGCTCTTCTGGTAATGCCTCCGAGCTACTTTCCCCATTGCTAGGAGTGGGGTTATTCTCATGAATTATATTGGTTTTCCCATCATGCACAAGGGATAAACGACTACCCACCATTGACCTTGAATCAACCCTTTCCATTGTAGTTACGTGTGGACCCACATTATTACAACTTAAGTTTTTTATTGCAGACTCTAGAAGGCTAATTTTATCCCACGGTAAAGCAAAGTTTTTGTCAACCAAATCACGGACACAGGTTAGAGCTACTCCCAACCCTGGGTCATTCAATCCCGCATCAAACTTGGTCATAACTCCCTTGGTATTAACAACGCTTAACACTAGTAAGGGCGGGATCATCTTGGTTTGTGTACCAACTGAAATAGTTTTCAGGGGGAAAGAGGTGCCATTATGGTTACTGTTAGCACAGGCATTAGCTTGAGTGACCTTGCCACCATTTCTACCCTTTGTTTTTCTTATCCCAATCCCCCGCTTTCTTTTGCCTGACAGGACCTCAGTCTTCGAGTCGCCCCGTTTTTTGAGGCCCTAGTTCTAGTAACTCTACTCGACAGTGCTGGGGAATTTAGGGGCTTTTCAAAGGGAGGAGGGGAGGGGGTAAATGGGACACTTGTAACAGTGTTGGGCAAGCTTTCTCGGGCAGTATCCCCCAGTGCAGGTGAAGAAGTACCAGTTGTTAAATGTTTCTGCAGTATAGACGGGTCCTGGGAAAGGCGTTGTTCAGTCAGTTGGATTTCGTGAGTTAGGAGTTACTCTGCCCTAACCAAAAAAACATCTAGCGTGCCTGCAACCCCCTTACGTTTTTCCATTCTAAGAAGACTTTATGGATTGGCAAATCAGGAGTTCTCTGTATCGTTGCACAGTACCTTTATTCTTTGATGGGTTGCAGAGTTCGCAGGATCAATGAATAGGATCCAAGCTTTTCAGGGGGGTGGCCCAGCCCAGCCTCTTCCTGCCTCTGATGGGCTCAGACGGGCCCGCCCTTGGCCAGGGCCCGCCCGCGCGCATACTGCGCTGCGGGAGCCCTGGCCCCAGTTTGAACGCCTCCTGGCGCTTAAAACGCTGTGCGCGCGTGCGCGCCACAAAGGATGATGGGGAATGTAGTCCCCTGGCAGCGGCAATGATCGTGCGGTGATCGGACGTTGATGTGGCCCCAGCAGCGGTCTTGTGTGCCCCAGTGATAGCAGCAAGTAGCAGCAGGTAAGGATTATGGGCTCCCATGCTGCGGAAGCCCTGGGCCCATTTTGAACGCCTCCTGGTGCTTAAAACGCGGTGTGCGGCGTGCGAGCCGCAAAGGATGATGGGGGATGTAGTTTCTGGCAGCGGCGGTGATCGGGCGTTGATGAGGCTCCAGCAGCGGATTCGTGTGCCCCAGTGATAGCAGCAAGTAATAGCAGGTAAGGATTATGGACTTCACTGTTCATGGTAATTGAGTTAAATGATAACTCATTATCAACTCTCTCTTGTGGACTAACAAAGGTCCATACAACCAGTGGTGGGGGTTAGTTGATGATTATACTTGACGTTTAAGATACAAGAATACCCGTTCTGGCAGTGGCGTAATTCAAAATGGTCGAGCCTCCCTGCACACTGTGGCGAGGGGTCAATCAGACCCCATATCTTGCAGATAGTCGTAGGCCTTAGGCTAAAGGAGGTGGGGGTCTTAAGGGTGAGATTCCTGTGTTACACCCCTGCTAGCCAGTTTTTATAAAAACCAACTGTCAACAGGATGCTTTCCTGACAAATATGGTTGTCATATACTGAAAGCAAACTTCTTCCTCGAGGGCACAGACCAAACATATTTAACCTTTTTCCTCAAATAAGAAACATGTAGAATTTACTAATTTACAGCAAATTTCAATCACAAGGGCCAGTCCTGAGATACAAAACAGAATCTATTTAAAGTCCTTCTGGAACATGCATGCACCACAAGGGCGCCACCCGCGGCGGCCAAAGTGGAAACTTGAGATGCGCACTAATGGCACGAATGGAGGCTGGAGGCCATCCAGAACCACAGTGGATAATCACTCGCTGTCTATGCTCACCGCACTTGTACCGTAAAAATTTCGCCAGATGCGTGACACATTAACGCACGCACACTCCTCCAAACTCTGTGGAGCCCGGGCCGGGGATCTGGGCTGGTGGGAGTTGGGAGGGGAGTGCACATGCAGAGATCCTATTCAGCAGAGCTCCATTTTGGACCATGCACTAAAGGCATGTAAGAACTGCATTGTCATTAAAATGAATGTCCCCATACTAAACTGAGGGTTTTACGGGGGGTGGCACGCTTATGATTGAACATTTGTGCTTCGGGTGGCAGGAATATTACATGCCTCAGCATAGTTTTCATGTTGAGCCTATCATGTTTTGGGAGACTGCAGCCACAGAACACACATGCTTGTAAATTTTAACATGGATCCTATTATCTGATCTTGTGACTCTGGTATCCCGCCTGGGGCCCCCTTTTGGTGTACAATGGGCCTAGGGTCAAGGCTGTTGACAGAAGGGGCGGACCTAGAAGACGGCAAATGACTGGAGATACGCGCACACAATTGCAGGTCTTGGCGTGAGCCTCAACTGGCACCACTACCCTTTATGTATGTCCTCTGTCAGGCCCGGGTCAAAGGAAGCGTGGTGACCTCATCATACTACATGTAATGGCTGGGTGGCCTTCTCCATTCCTCTCCACATTAGTAGTCAGGGATGACCCCCTTAAGCATAACTTCTCAAGAACTACACAAAATGAAGGGCAGTAAAGAAAAAAACAAATCACAACACAAAGTCAAAACAAGTTCTGATTGCGCCTTGGGTTAGGCCTCAGGCGGTACGGCTGGTTCCTCTTCAGACATTTGCCTAGTGCTGCTGGACCCGCTGCACTTGGCTTGCTCGCATCTTGCACCGGGATCGCCTCTCATGGCTCGACGACTGTTGAGAAGTAAAAGTCCTCATCATAGTGAGAGACGTGTGCCCAAAGTGCCCAACTGTATTGTGGTCTGTATCCCTAATGCCGCTTTTTGTCATAGGTGAACACAGATCATGTGTGTGCGCCATGACATAGGCCTGTCTCAGGGATTGCGGTCTTGTTGGACCAGGAGGGGCACCAAAAGCGCTGCCCTTATCGTGGTGGAAGGCTACTGTCCTCACCAAGAGTTAAACAGCACAAGCGCTGTAGTGGCAGCATACTCTGTAGTGATCAGTAGCAGGGAACAGATCCTTTTTAACTTGCATCAGTGCAGGAAGGCCTACAGGCTTACTCACCACAAAAGTTCTGCTGCTGTTTTTTTAGCTCACCCCTGGCATACATCAGTTTGATGTGGAAGTGCAAGCGTGATGAAAACATGTGCTGAGTGCATGTGGGCTCACAAGGCATACACTACACCTAGGGTGATATGTGGTACAGTGCACATATGGTAAATGTGTGTGTGCTGGCAGGGTGTGCTTTTAAAATATCACACTCTGATGCTGTACAGAGAAACTGCAACACTGAACAGTGTGCACAGACTGACTGCGTGTGCTGCATATGGGAATGCCGGTGGTAGCATAATGCATGAGGACAGCAGTACTGGGCGGTGAGTGTGCTGTGAGTGTACCGTGAGTGCAGAGCTGCCTGCACTAATACATAACATGGAGGACGTTGGTCTTTAGGAAGCCGAGGCATGCCTGGTGAAAACATTAGGAGTAGAGGACCCCCCCCCGACATAATTGTGTATTGCTACATTCCTGTAACCTGGGTGGGACAAGCACTCGATCAGGTGAGAACCAGGCTCCCCTTGTGCATTTTCAAGGGCTCTTTTATTCAGTAATAGATCACAAGGAAAGGGACCTGGACACACCTCAGGAAGAGGGAGATAAGGCTGATACGAAAACATAAAGGGAAGGGATGAGGGCTCAGGATTAACCTTTAATGCACATATCACTGTGACTGACATACAGGTGCAACATCTGGTCACTCCCATGAATCTTGTTGTGGGTTAGTCAGCTTTGCAGTCCTGCCTGTTGAGACAAACATCTTTCAGGAGGAAGAGGGCAGGGGTAGAGATATCCTTTACAAAGAAGCAGAACATGCAACATAACATTTCAAAGGTCCAGACCCTAAATCACATTTTTGTGTCTGAAAAAGAACTGTGACTGTTGAGCAGCTAGCCGGGCTGTGTCAGGAGAGGAAGCTCTGCAAGACTTCTGCCTGTGACCAGGACTATTGGCCCGACTGCTAGTCTCCCTGCTGGGCGAGGGGACATCACCCATGATCCCCTGCCCTGTAACCCGGATCACCAGCGCCTTCCTGAGGTCCAGAAGAGAGCCCTGGCATGAGGACTCTCTGTGCAAGGTGTGAGGAATCCAGCCCTGCACCAATCAGGCCATAGCCTGTGTGTTTGACTTCATTGGCAACCTCTTATGCCAGAAGGGGCCACAGTGAACTGAGTTAGCGGAGCGCGGTGGAAGAACCTAGCTCTACCCACCGATCGGACTTTTGGCCCATGTGCCAAACTAACTGGGCGACCCCGTATGCCAGAAGAGGTCGCTGGTGATTGCCTATGGATTGTGATGGGAGAAACCCATCTCCACACTGATGGGGCTGTTGCCTATGTGCCGAATTAAGTTGGCGACCTCATATGCCAGGAGGAGCTGCTGTTGCATGGATTAAAACGTGTAGTGGTAGGAACCTGTCCCAGTACCGATCAAGCAGTTGACCGTGTGCTGAGGTGGCTCGGTTACTCTGTATGCGAGTAGAATCTGCAGTGAGTATCCACGTGAGGCTAGCATGACTGGAGTGTGGAGGCCGGAGTGGCAACTCCTTATGCCAGGAGGGGCTGCTAAAAACACTGAAGCCAAGAGGTCCGGGCCTTTGCCTGAAATCGGAAAGCTGTTGTGACCAAGGAGGACCTCAACCACATCTTGTGGACTGCCCCTATGGAACCCCACTGGAGCAAGGAGACCAGGAGAAAGGACTTACCTTGTGATTGCTTGAGCCGGATCATCTTGCCCATCTGGTAACGTGGCTCGGGGCCCGGTGCGAGTTAGCCGAGAACTGGGCCATTGGGCACAAGGGACATACCACCATTGGTGGCCCTAAACCCTAGAATCTAAAAACTAAAATTACTTGCACAGTTCAAGGTAAGAACTCTTGAGTATGGCCTATTAGTTTACATTCTCTGGATGCGGCCATCAATGAATGGGGAATAACACCAAACCTGTTACGTTAGACATGATATACTCGTACTTTCAAAAATGAATAACGCTGAGTCAGGTTGCAAGGAGTACAAATAACTGTCTTGGATTTTTTTAAAACCTTCATCACTGCTCTAATTAATCCAGACAATGTACAGTAAGAATCCATATTTCTCTGTCCTATCTAGGTGTTGGCATGTAGGGTTTGGCAGTGTATTTGATTAACTTTGCCACTATCCCCACAAATGCACATTTGGCTCTTGTGAATCAGCTTGTGGAGTTATGTTTGCAAATATCTGCACTGCACATGTTTACATCAATATTAGCCCATACAGCCCTCAACTGTGTGCGTCTCAGGCACTAAACAGGGAGGCAGCCAAAGAGGTATGACTTGAAGACACTTCTTTCTCGGTAAATCAAAAGCTACTTCTTTCTGATTTGCCCCCACTCTTTGCATTTGCAAGTCTCTTTTAGGAGTGGCAGCCGCAGGCAAATGCAAACAAAAATAAAAGACCTACACAAAGAAGAGCACTTAGTCGTGATGATGGCAGCCTGCTGCCCTTTCCCGCTTCTGGACCGAGAGCCACGAGAAGGAAAACGCATCTGTATTCTAATTTGCTGAATTTTTTATGACTGCATTTGAAATTGTAATTGTAATTATAGATGGTATGTGAGATTTTACATGACACTTTTAAGTTTACAGAAGTGCTACTCTGGCTGGTGTTAGGAGCATATTATTTATATATTACTAGTTTAATAAAGCTCTTACATAATTTTTCAGTGTTTTTAGAGAAATGCAGTTATAGCAGAGTTTGTATGTTACTTGGGAGGGAAGCTAGTTTGTTTTGTCAGTTGTACGCTAGCTAGCCTAGAACTGTTACATTTTAAAGTTTTCATCAGGGGCGGCCGGCACGGCTCACGGATAGTAAGGCTTGTGCGCGGGGGATGGGGGTCCGCAGGCTGCATAAAAAAAACAAAAAAGAAAAAACTTACCTTTCCGCCGCCGTGTCTCGCGTCTTCTTTCCTGCTTGCTTGTGTCCGACTACAGGTCGGAACAGGAAGCAGGGAGTCAGGCTCCCACCCCTAAGCCAATTACACCACATTTCAATGGAGCGTTATGATTGGTCTGAGCAATGTGACACAGCACTCAGTCAGGGGCTGGAGGGGTGGGCATGTTCTCCATACAGGCTGCAGTGCAGCCTGCAGGGAGAAGAGGGGAGTGCGCATTATGCACTCAGGAGTGGGAAAACCTCTACTCCCCTGCCCTGCTCCGTAAGCAGAGCAGCCCTGCCAAGCCACCAACCCCCTGGCAAAAAAAACATAAAGTGCTAATACCTAAAAGTTATCACCATTTTATGTTTTTGCTTCTCGCACTGCGAGAAAGCAGTGGGGCGACGTTCCTCCGCCATTGCGGAGGAGCAGTCCCTGGTTTTCATTCTGACCTTACAGCCAGTACAACCAGCGCAATCGACAGGCTGGGACTCTGCTCACTTTGTGCTTCATCTTTTGATGCTGTGTTGGGTCATCGGGTGTGCAATGGTTGAAATCAAGTTCCTGTTAGGTCCATAGTGTTGTGTTAGGTTTTGCAATTGTCTTTTCTTTTACCCAAGTAGATCTTTTGTTAACGTGTTTGTTAATTAAGTTTGTTCAACAAAAACAATACAGAGAAGTAACATTGCATCAAAGTTGCAAGGATTCCATACAGTAACATTTAGGTGTGTGTTGTGTACAGTAGCGGCCCGTGGAGGGAGCTCCATGTGGCGGTGAGGCGGGGCGGGGAGGGGCAGGGTGGGGGGTAGTAAACATCGGAATATGGATGAACGGAGGTAAGTAAACATTTAAATAAATAAAATGAATTTGGTTGCGCGCTCTGCATAGCAAAATGCAACGTAGCGCGTGCAACAAAATTCATTTTATTTATTTAAATGTTTACTTACCTCTGTTCATCCATATTCCGGTGTTTACTACCCCCCATCCTGCCCCTCCCCTGCCCCGCCTCACTGCCCCATGGAACTCCCTCCAAGGGCCGCTACTGGTTGTGTACAGTCTCTGGGTAGGGGAGTCCACTGCTAGCCCCCTGTCTCACGATGAGAAGAAGAAAGGGGAACAACCGCCCCCGATCCACACCACCTCAACTTTACGTGTTGATGTGTGGTCGACAGGAGTAGGGGGAGCACCCAGCCCCTACAACCAAACCCAGCACTGGGGCTATTCAGGTATATCACAATCAGAGCCGGTCTGAGCCATCAATAGGGAGTCGTCATCCAACCCCCATGCGACAGTTAACTCTCCCCATTCATGATCCTCGTCGCCCAAGTAGATTTTATGTCGATAGAGATATTTCAACTTGGTTGTTGCATCCACTGGGAGTTAGTGGATCAATTCAGAGCTGCTTTAATATGCCCATATTGTATTGCTAAGCCCACCTCTGAGCTCCGAGAAGAATGGCAGCACTGCCAAATCCACAGAGCCATGCAGGGCAGGGCCCGCTCCAAATTCAGTGTTGGTTGGGATGAGAGACATAGACTCCATTGATCTCCTTTGCCTATGTGAGGGTCGCAGCACAAGAGAAGGACTCTTTTATGTCTGAGGTGCTCACCTTATCCCGATACAGACTGACACGTATAGAAGGAAAATTCTGTCACTTAAGATAATTGACAATCCATAACCGAATGGCTGTCGTGTGCACTGTGCCAAAATGTGATTGAGATTTCTTACTTGCAATGGCTGAGGGATCCCATCTCTGCTATTAACAAGATTCTAACAGCCAGCTAACATTCTCCACCAGACTTAATAGTGCTATCACTTCAGATGTAAAATGAATCACTCCAATTTCAGCTCGTAGGAGTGAGAGAATCTGTTTAACCCCCTTAATTTATGTTAGATGGGGCTGAATTTGAAAACATGAAGACGCCACATATTTGGCAAATCCAGATGGTTCTCCAGACTCCTTGTCACTATATGAAATACACCCTATAAGGAGAACTGAGAAAAAGTGAATAGTAAGAAGGCTTAGTCACCAACGCAATACTACGTCTAGAACAGGTCCAGTTCAACCTCTACTGATACAACACAAGCAGTGCCCATCATCATTCTGTTATGTTCTATATCTTGAGTTTGGAAAATTCTCCAACTCATAGAATGTAGCTGTGTTAAATTGTTGAGCTCGTTCGTGGAGCGTCCCACTGGTAGGCAGTTGGAGCCCATCCAGACAAGACTACAGCGGTGGCTCATATGAGATATCATGAGTGATGTCACTGACCATGTCATGACTGGTGTAATATGTGAGGCCATAAGCAGTGCATTGCGGGAGCGAGTTACAGTTAGCTCAACTAACTATAACGGCCGAATTTCTCTGGAGTTGTACGAGTGAAATATCCAACTAACTATAATGTCCCTGAAACCTGTGTTTTTTTCAGTGAATATATATATATATAATTTTTAGGATTTAGGTTAGGTATGGGTTTTTGGGTGGCAAGGGAATGTTTAGGGTTTAGAGTGACTCTTGGGTTTTAGGTGGCAGGGGCATTTTTGCATAGCAGTGTTGTGATTGGTCAGGGGAGCCTGACTATTTCCTGGAGTCCGAAACGGAGGAGAGCGGAGACGCGGGACCCGGCTGCAAGGTACATTTTGGTACAACGTGCCCTGCCCCCACCGCCCCGTTGCCCACTCCGCCACCCATGAGCTGTTCCGGCCACCACTGCTGAGGAGATAAGGTATTGTGAGGTTTCAGGGGTATCATTTTCAAGAATGAGAGGTTATGAAGTTTGAAATAAGGTGTGGACTAATTGCAGAAATGCATTAATAGAGATTAAGGGAAAATGCACCTCCTTCACAGTAGGCTGTACTCCGAGAGAAGAGGCATGCAGGCCAGGAAAAGTAGAGAGAGTTTATGTTACAAAAAAGGAGAGGCGACAATTAGAAGTATTAAGTAAAGGTCAATTTTTATGCCAGATTTTTAGAAATTTAGAGGAGGCTTTTTGAGACAGCAAGTAATTTGCGTCTTATAATGCATACTTTCTAAAGGCCTGTTTGGGAGGAATGCATATATATATCCGGGCTATACTTTTGAGTGGATTTGCCATTTTTTCCCAGCCCATATTTAATTGTTTCGTATAGATCAGTCCAGTAACAGGTTACACGTTAGCACTGCTATAGAGAATGTTCTGCGTGTATCTGCACTGATTATGCCGTAAGAGTCAAGAAAAGGGTGCCCATTTCACCCTAGGTCTTTACGAACACTGTCCCTAGGCCTGAACTTTCCATCTACTAGTCCCTGATTTCAGGTGTATTCATTTTAATTAGCTGAATGAATGAAAAAAAAGGCTACAACACGCAGAATGCTTTAGGCCATCACACACAAGTCTAAGACTGGAAATAGTGCCCATAAGGACCTGGAGAGTGATGGTCAGTTTAGTAAAAAACGTAGTCACCATCGTCTACCACTTGGATATTATGATGTATAGGTGGATTACCATTGCTACTGAGGCCTCCTGCAGTGTCTCTGTCAGTTTTCCATTTACCTACAATCTGGACAGAAGTTTGGACAGAATACCTGTTGGCAACAGCAGTACTGCCCTAATGTTTCCTGTATCTACTGCTTTAAACTACTTTTAGTCCCAGCACAGATCACTTCAGCGTGCACTGGAAAGGATGCATTACAATTTCTTTGCACTGTGTAGATGTTGTCCAGTGGCGCCCAATAGAATGTCATCCTTTACTTGTTTCCAGAATGAACTACTTCAAAACCCTTCCTTCAGGAATTAGGGAAGGACCGATTTCCCTCCACTTGCTGGTTTCCCTAAAGCAGTTATGCCTACTGTTCCCACAGACTTGAATTGCCCGGTACCCAGCGGGCCTCACCATCCTTAGGTCAGACTTATTAGTCAGTCTGTGTTGATGACCGTCTAAGCTCCAGGAGGTTCCCTGATCGTTAGCCGTAGTGAGACCTGCCCTAGTGTAGCTACAGTATAGATGTTGGCGGAAATTTGGCTATTGATCTGGGAGTTTCTCTAAAACAGAGCCATCTGGGTTGGACTCAATCTATCTACCGCCCAACACCTCCCTCCCACAAATTGTTCTTTATCTGAAAATAGAGTAAAAGGTTTCTTCAGACTAACATTTTAATGTCTGCTGTGAACCTCAAATTAGTCAGTCTCAAGTACTGCAATGATAAGTTGAAGAAAGAACAGCACTCTCTTTTTAGACAAGAGGATTCTCATAAAATCTATGAAAAGTTGAGGACTGGAAAGACATGCATGGAGGAGAAAGTGACTGGGGCTTGAACTCTTGATCCTGTGCTATTCTGGTGGGGAAACATGTCCAGGGTCACAGGTCTGGTGGCCGTCGTGTCTGCAGAGGAAGATTTACTTGCAAAGAGCAGTGAATTCTGCATGTACCTTACTAAATTAATTTGAACCAATTTGCTTATCACCCTTGTTATGGGCATGATACATATATGTGTTAAATAGATAATTGTCATCCTTCGTTCAGACTCAGCACAAACATGGATAATGCTCTGTACACCCATAGTCTATGCTGTGTACCCCTTTGGGTCACAAGATTACCCTTTTCGGTCGTGCAATCCACTCTTTTTCGCCTCCTCGCTATACTCAAACATGGGCGGGTTTTTGGTGGTGTCTGGCCCTATTTTAGTCCAGTCCTGCTCAGTCTACCGCCTTCCAGAAGCTTTTTGCAAGTGGCTGTTGGTTTCCTCCAAATATCATGGTACATGCACTCTCTGTAGCGTACTCCTGTTTAATGGTGTCTACCAAACTTTTGGGCTGGACTGTTCCCATGAGGCATAGGGTCAGACTGATTTGCATATGGCCATGTCTGAACTGGGGTGGTGGAGTGAGCTAAAGAATGATGATGGATTAAACCCAGATCAGTTGACTGGGGGTGAGTGCTTGCAATGTTCAACACTCCGTCCATCATCCCCTTTGGTATTGTCTACCAAACTTGATCACAATACTCTGCATGAAGCCCTCATATGAAATACAGTATTTCTTAGGGATGCAATATGTTTAGCAGGTTGTAACTGGAGAGAAGGCAGAGGGGTGTTGTGAGCTACCAATGGAAACAAAACCGTGAATGCAGTTGCCATGGCTCTTTTGTTTCCATATTTTCTTTCTATTTCATCAGCTGTGCTTTTTTGACAGGTACACCATGTTTCATCACCTTGCGAAAGATTGAGGTATTTTTAACTTTCATGGAGGAATAACACAGTCTGTTATATGAGAGGTGTAAATTCAAAACATGTTGTTGCTCAGAGAAGCTTTTGAAAGCAGCTTGAGGACGTGCAGCTTTTTTGGGGAGAACAGGTGGTTAGTGGTTGTAGCATCTTCTTAGGTTTGTTAAGAAAAGCCATGGAGGTGTGTTAATGGTTTCACCTTGTAGGGCAAATAGATAGCAGTTGAAGTGGCATTTATACTAATTTGATCTGGCTTGACTCGCCAATTCTTTAAAATATACTTGGAGTGGGCTTTGGAGTATTACCCTCTCAGCTTTTTCTATGCTGTTTTGTGTATCCTTCCACCTTTCAGGAAGTGTTTCAATTGAAATACATCCGGACCTATTTAACATCTGAAAAGTGCGTCTCGCATCACATTCACTTCTTTATCGCCTATGTGCATTTTATATAGAAAGCAAACCCTTTCTGATTCTTTTCCCCGGCATTGGCACACCCAATGGATAGCCTTTTAATGTGATAAACAGCATCTGTGCATGTATCGCATCTAAACATCATTTGTGAATGTGTGTCTTTACATGTGTTGGTACATTGAAGTCAGCCCTACTGGCTTTGCCAGTTCTCGTTTATCATCTATATGAATCGTGGCGGCACCAATATCTTTGACTGCAACAAAACTTAAAATCCTGGGCTATCATCAAGAGGCACTCGAGTTTTTATTGTATCCTACCTTCACAAATTGTTAATAATATACACGGGAGGGAACTAAGGGCCAGATTATTTTGCGGTCGAAAGGGTATTCAACCTTTTTGCAAAAGCAAAAAACGGTGATGGTGTGTACCAACGCTATTTTGCGAGTCACAGAGGGTATCCCTTCCTAATTGTGAGTCCAAAGGGTATGAACATTGTTTTGCGACAACATTTGCGGTCGCAAACCACTGGCAGTTTACCACCCACTTCAAGTAGGTGGTAAACCAATCGGACCCCGTTCCCCTTGTGAATGGGTGCGAAAATATTTTTTAAGAACAGGCAGTGCCTGCTCTTAAAAAATTAAACTGAAAAGTTTAATTTTTCTTTTTTAAATGCATCCAGTTTTCCTTTAAGAGAGAAGGACAAAGTGAGAAATGAGGTATGGAAAGACAAGTCAGATAAAGGGAGCAGTGAGGCAGAAAGGAAGGTAGTCAGAAGGGTCCTAGAAGTAGAAGGAAATGAGGTGTAAAGAGAAAAAAAGATGAGGTAGAGAAAGAGGGGAGTTGATGCAGCGGAAGAGAATAATGGTCATAGAGTAGAGACTGGTGACATGGAGAGGTAGAAAGAACGAGCTGAATAAAGGGTTTATATAAAGAGAAAGAGATGGAGAAAAAAGTGACCACGAGACTGAGTTGAAATGGAAAAATTCCAGAAAAATTAGAGTGAGAAGAGCGATAGTGATACAGACAAAGAGATACATGTAGGGAAACAGGTAGCTATGAAAGGAGTAAGGTAATGAGATAGGCGATGCAGATGAAACAGTGAGGGAAATAGAGAGAGGGGAAGTAAAGAAGTGAGTGTCTTGAATGTGAAGTACCAAAGATGAGAAAGACTAACCATCTACCTAACAGTAGCCTATGTTCAGATCCAATGAAATTATGTGGCTAGGGAGGACCAAGTAAAGTGAAAAGCAATATTATGCAGCGTAATGATGTATCTAATGAAGCATTATTCACTTTTTTACTCATGTTAACACTGTATGGGCAACGTTTTGTCTCATCAGTATCAGTTCAACATGTAAATGCTTCAGTCAACAACTGAAAGTTGACTTGGGTCTGCGTGATTTAAGGTCTGCTACTGCATGCCAACACTTGTCGTAACATTCCTAGTAACTTTTAATCGATTTGAGCTAGAATCAATATTTTTGTTAAAATGTGTAGATTATGCAGCAGGTTGTGGGTTATGTGGCAAGCGCACAAAGCTATAATTATGTGTAAAATGCTGGGATGGCAAAATCACATAATTTCAGTGGCACTGCCTATGACCCGCAGTTCCCTATGCAGTAGAATAATAGGCCAGTGATGGAGCACTGGGCCTGTCTTACCATTTATCCTTTGATGAACATCTGAAATTTGCCTGAGCGGTAAAGGAGAGTTAACATCAATCGAACAATTCAATTTACAATGTAACCTATTTGGTTACACATTAAGGACCCGGAATAAATAAGTAAAGTTAAAGGAGATTTTTTTTACAAATTAAAGGCCAAACTAACATGTAAAAATCTCCAAAACATGTTGTAAAGATACAAAATCAACACAGGTATGCCAATGCGTCAAATGAAATTAAGTCTTAGTAGCATAAAGCATACAAGGGATTCTGCTGTGGCAATACAGAAGATAAGAAATAGAATTTGATGGTCAGCGTACAGGTTTCAATCCTCCCGTTTATACTTGAAAAAATCTAAAGTCGCCTAAACTAGTTCTAAACTAAAGTTGAAAACTAGGGAAATCTAGTTAAATCAGGAAAAGCAGGAATGTGTCAGCATGGTGTAGACTTCAGTAAAAGCTCTACAAAGCGAGGCAAAGTATACCATAAAGCCACACAATGGAAACATGAGCAGAGGTCTTAACCTCTCAGAGTCCAAAGGATATCTGCCTAAAGACTAAAGTGTGAACACCAATTAAACCCACAGAACATTTGAGAATTCCACATCATCACCTCCAGCAAATTTCCACCTTCTCACAGTAGAAATTGGCAACTTTACTCAGTTATCCCATCCTGTGGTTTGCACATTAGGACAACCTTCGATGTCTCCCTGCTCCTGATACGACATGAATAGGAGTCTTTTCTTAGTTCGTTAGCACCTCACATTCTTGCTAAAACTTATCCTCCAGTACCTCACTATCTTTAATACACAATATGCCTTTTTACTGACTATGAGATCATGTGAACACACCTGCAAAGGAAAGAACATTGCAGCTCAAGCAAAACTTTTACGTTGAAGGTTAAACCTCGAAGACTAAAGGCTTAAGGCATTTGGTTATGCTAACTTCATAAAACAGTCAGTGTACACAGGAAATATATGATTGTATAGGCACCTACGATTATAGAATAAATGCAAATATTTATAAATGAATACATGGGTACATAAAAATACATTCTCAATAAAAGCAGTATAACTCGAAATGCACAAATGTAAATGTGAACGAGAACTACAATTTGTAACATTATAATGAAGGAATTAGATCACACACTTAATGTGAATGACTATTTTCTAAAGTGAATACACTCCAGCAGTATATTCCACTTCTGTGACGTCTAATGGTGGAGCTAAAATTATG
This sequence comes from Lissotriton helveticus, assembly GCF_964261635.1. Lineage (NCBI taxonomy): Eukaryota > Metazoa > Chordata > Amphibia > Caudata > Salamandridae > Lissotriton > Lissotriton helveticus. The sequence goes on from NC_136067.1 coordinate 1,398,708,553, forward strand.
CTGCTCCACTAGGCTTGGGGGAAACACAGGAACTAAAAGCACAGGAAGGAAGGCAAACACAAAGGCCGGTCATCAGGGATCCCTCCAGAGGGGTTCATCCCCAAGCGCAATACTACAATGAACATTCGTCGTTTGCTCCGCCTGCTGGAGGAGGACCATGACAAGGCCCCCCAACCCATGATCCTTTCAATTGACCTGGAAAAGGCTTTCGACAGTTTAGAGTGGGGATACCTCCGCAGGGTGCTTGATTGCTTTGGGCTGGGAGAGGGTTTCCTGCGCTGGACTGCGGTGCTCTATGCCTCTGCGCTGGCTAGGGTGAGATCGGGCCCGCTGATCTCCCGACAATACCCAGTAGAGCGTGGTACGAGGCAGGGATGCTCACTGTCCCCATTGCTCTTCGCACTCGCGGTGGAACCCCTAGCGTTGTCGATTCGCACCGGGGCCTAATATAGAGGCCTGCGGACTCTATCGGGGTGGCAGTACATTTCCCTATATGCTGACGACCTGCTGCTTTTCTTAGAGGATGCTGGTGAGGCCTTGGCCGGTGCCGATGCCGTACTCACTGCTTTCGGGGAGGTGTCGGGTCTCAGGGTGAATTGGTCAAAAACCTGTTTGTTCCCGGTTCGCGGGGAAGAGCCCCAGCCCGACACTCCTCGGGCGATCAGATGGGCGCCTAGCTGCTTCAAATACTTGGGGGTCCATGTCTACCACGGCCCTGCTGACATCCTAGAGGGCAATATCTCCCGATGCGTCCGGGCACTGAAGAGTAGCATGTCCTTCTGGGCTACCCTGCCGCTGTCGGTGGCGGGACGCATAGCGCTGCTAAAGATGGTGGGGCTTCCCCGACTATTATATTACTTTAGGCCCCTCCGGGTTTGGATCCCACCGGCCGTCTTTCGGAACTTGGGCTCACTGCTCGTGGCTTTCCTTTGGGGATCGGGCCGCCGCCGAGTTGCGCTCAAGACCCTAACGAGGCCTAAGGCGGAGGGGGGGTTAGCCGTACCTGACTTTGAAGAATATTATTTGGCCGCCCAACTACAGATCTATACCCAGGAGATAGCACAGGAGTTCCGGGGTCCGGAGGAAGAGCGGGGGCTGGGCATACCCAGGCACGTTCTTTCCTACATTGCACTGCAACAGAGGCTGGTTCTGGGGGACCTCACGTGGGAGGAACGCACTATTAGGTCGTGCTGGAACCGGGTACAATGCAACACGGGAATGCAGCGCCCCTACGCCCCCGAAATTCCACTGGGGATGCTCACTGCATTGCCGCATGGTGGAGACTGGTCACAACTGCGAGTTTGGGAGGACGCGGGCATACAGGTCATAGGGGACCTGTATGAGGATGGAGTGCTGCTTCCTTTCCAGGCGATTCTAGACCGCTTTGCCATTCCCCGGGGCAACTTCTTACTCCATGCGGCGCTAACGAGGGCGCTCCAGGCACACTGGCAGAATGGTTTTGAGGAGCCACGGACGTCAACGACATGTCAGTATGTCATGATGGCGGCGGGGACGTTCAAGGCTGTAACGTGCTTGTACTCTAGGATGTATTTTAGAAAACACAGGTCCCAGGGTGAATATTTTCAACATACAATGAAATTATAGTCTGTAATCAGTCCTATATGTGATTTTCCAATACCCAGCCGGGCAAGGAAGTTTTATTAAATATATTTAGCAGTTTTGACGACCGTAAGGGTCAAATATAAACATTTGATAGGGTACAAGCCTGCACCTAACCAAGAGGAAACAATCAAACAGTAAGAGGGAAAGGTAGAAATCAGAAGAAGACAAACAATATCAGGCAAAAAGACATGGGAGCCAAATGTCTCTTGCAAAATAAGTAAATGGTAACGCAAGTTCAGACACACAACCTCTGTAAAAATTGGTCACAATGGATATATATATATATATGTGGCCTGATATTGTTTGTCTTCTTCTGATTTCTACCTTTCCCTCTTACTGTTTGATTGTTTCCTCTTGGTTAGGTGCAGGCTTGTACCCTATCAAATGTTTATATTTGACCCTTGCGGTCGTCAAAACTGCTAAATATATTTAATAAAACTTCCTTGCCCGGCTGGGTATTGGAAAATCACATATAGGACTGATTCCAGACTATAATTTCATTGTATGTTGAAAATATTCACCCTGGGACCTGTGTTTTCTAAAATAGATTGTTCGCCCATGGTCCTTTGGTATCCATCGGTTTCCCTTGTTATAACTTAATGTACTCTAGGATGATCAACGAGCGGTTGCCCCCGCTAGAGACACTCAGAGCCAGATGGGAGGCAGACATAGGGAGGGACATCCCGGAGACCACGTGGGCCCAGCTGATGCGCTGGGCCTGGAAGAGCACGCGTAACGCTCGATTCCAATTGGTCCACTTTTACATATTACACCGTGCATATCTGACCCCGGAGAAGATACAGAACTACTTCGCTTCTGACACTGCGGCCTGCCCTAGATGCCGGACGGTTGGGGCTGACCTAATTCACATGCTGTGGTCCTGCTCCGCTTTGGCCTCCTATTGGTCATTGATAGGGGATACCCTTAATAGGGTTACGGAGCGATCCCTACATTTTGACAGCGCAGTGGGGATCTTACACTGGTTTCCTCATACCCCCAAAAACAAAGTCACTAGTAAATTTATTGACAAGGGGCTACTCCTGGCGAAGCGAGAGATAACCCGAAACTGGAAGGCACGAGTTGGTCCAACGAGCATTAAATGGCGCAGCGAATTTCTTAAGTGGGCTGAGGGAGAGAGCACCCTGAGATTCCAGCTAACGAGGCGGCAGCAAAATGAGAAGGCGTTAGAGTCAGCACAAGCGTGGGAGACATTGGTGCAGGCCCTGCGCGACCACAACACACTTGGCGACTCAGATAGTGATGCCGACGGGCAGCCTGCGACCCCGTAATGTAATATGCGCACGGCATCCCTGTCAGAATGCGTACAGTCTCCTCCCACATGCTCTTTGGATGACTACCTCAACACCGATGGCGGGGGAGGGAGGAGGGAGGGGGATAGAGGGAGGAGGGGGCGCTATAAGCTTCCTAATACACTGATGGCTACCGAACTTGCTGCTTGGACACCAGACCTCTGCGAGTTTTGTTGCGTTGGAGGGGGGGGTTCTTTTTCTTTCCTTTAGAAAAGCGGAAGTGACACTTTAATTTATGACTGGTCATAATTGGATGTCCGCAGGACCCACGTGTAACACTGGAGCGTAACTTGCCGCCCGACCCCTGGGTTGTGGGCTAAATGGCTGTGTAACAACGCTACTGCAACGTCGGCATTACCATCACCGATTGCCTTATTGTTGACCAATGTATGATTATGACTGATTCCTGCAATAAAAATATATTTACAAAAAAAAATAACAAATCAGGGATCCCTCCAGTTTCTGAATAGCAGGTAACCCAAAAGTGAATGCGAAGAAAACAAGAAAGAGGCAGCAAGGAAAGGGCCAAGGGAACAAACTTACACAGTAGAGAAAACACAACAACCCATAAGAATTTGCCAGGCATTGTGTTCTTGTGAAAGCAGGCATATATGCTTATATAAGAAAGTGTGTCTGACGCTAATGTAGTGAGGCGCCATCTTGAATATTGAATGGGAATGTAAAAAGATAGCGTATTCCCAAAATGTGTTCCAACAGGCCTCAATGCTATCAGCGTGCACGTCGAGTCAACTAATAAAAGTATAAAGCAAACACTATTCGAAAAGAAAGACAGACGGCAGCTTTTGGGGAAAAGCGCCCCATGCCGTGCTTTCATATTAATAGCAGCCGCACCCCTTTCTTCAGACCGGCTCGTCTAAAGAAAGGGACGCGGTTCCATTAAATTGAAAGTGCCGTATGGGGCGCTTTTCCAAAAGAATGCATGTTTGTTAAGTTGACAAACATATGCTTTTTTTTGTAAAAGTGCCCCATGCTGCGGTTTCAATTTAAGAGCAGCTGCTCACCTTTCTTTAGATGAGCCACGTCTAAAAAAAGGGGCGTGGCCATCATTAAAGTGAAAGTGCCGTATTGGGAGCTTGTAAATAAAAAAAGTGAACAAATTGTAAAAAAAAAAAAAAACCTGCGGCCACGTTCGGGCCACAAACAACAAAATAAAGGCACTGCCACCACTGTATCAGCGACAGCAACAGCAGGCAGGAGAAAACCATTTAATCAAATAATAGTGATTGGAGGCTGTAATTAAACACAGGAGGTGTCCTGATGGGAGGTTACAAAATGAGACAAGGCGGTTCTAAGGAGGGACTACTAAGCCTAGTCACCAATGAAAAGGCACAGTTTACAAAGGACAATGACACAAGCCAATGACAAATATGGGCGGAGAGTGGTCGGAGTTTCAAGTCTATACATGATTATAGCATGCCTCGCCGAGCAGCGCTTGTGCTGCCCTGGCTCGACCTAAAAAAGCGATATCACTCAGCCAGGGCTGCCCACATCATAGCACTGTTTCCTTAACTGTTAACCCTGCTGTGCTGCTGTACAAATGGCTAAAAGACATTGTGAAAGTCAATATCTCTTGCAAAGGCGGGACCTATGCTTGTTTTCATGTGTTGTTGACAGGATGAGTAGTGTGCAAAAAAGGGAAAATACACAAAATATAAAACTTGTTACTATCTGATGTCATGCGGTAGTGAGTTCAGGAGTGATGCTTCTGGAACTAAAATCCACACCCTATAAAATGCTTACTTTACAGCTTAACTGATGAATAAGCACCAGTCTGCGAAACACTGAAGTGCATTTATAGGCGGGGTGTGTCATTTTTTTTCCTGACTCACTACTTCCTCAGCAGTTAGCGACCGAACAGGCGAATAGAGGAAAATGAAAGAATTTTCCAGTGCTTTCTCGCGGCCTGGCTTTCTTTAGCCTCTTCCTTCTGGGCTTTTTTGAATGAATCCACATGCCTTTGGGAGGTTTCCCCTCGTCTAAATCAGACTCGAGTCGGTGCAGTTAAAAGCCGTGCAAGGGCTCCTTCCAGTGGAAATAGTTTCACAGATGCAGTACCTTAGCAATGAAAGGTGCGTTTGTTCTACGACGTGCGTCGTCGAAATATTCAACACAAAAGCTTACTTTTAAAAGCTATATTCACCCAAAAGCTCTCTTTTAAGAGCTGAATCTTAAATTAACTGACTGGAACCGAATTACTAGAGGGAGAAACCTGGACCCCTTTGCAAGTTACTCCTGCATGTGATGAAAAACACCTGGTGAGGTTTTCCCGTGCACCTCCGTGCCCCCAGGGCGGAGTGAATCAGAAACTGCTCTTGTGAGCGGTTTACTTTACTTCCTTTTATTCTGAAGCGGTATAAGGATTTCACTGTCTCCATTCCGAAGTGTTTTTTTTCTCTGTATAATGTTACCACGCTTGTGAGATGTTATGTTTGATCAGAGAGGCGTCCACAGAGTAAGTTACATTTACTTGTGTCTGATTTCCTGGAGTAGCAGTGCTAGGCCCCTCTTCTGCTTGAACTGCCAGCCTTTCATTGGGATGGGGTTTACCTAAAAACGGTTGTGAGGTTTCTAAAAGTTTAGGGAGAAGCATGAATTTCTGGCATGCTCTCTTCCTCTGGAAATACCCCGGGGCAATGAACAGTGCCTTCACGAAAGATTGTGCACAGTTTTCCACTGCGGTGTTGGATTTGTGAGAGAAATGTGCCTTACTCAGGGCTTTAAGTGGGATGAAAAAACTGGGGGGCCTCTCAAAAACTATTTAAGGGCGTGGCTTAAAAACACAAAAGCTAAAAATCTGTGCTTAGGGAAGTGTATTTTGCAGTTTCTGTCATTGCACCCAGATATATGATACAACAAGTAACATCCTACCTACAACAAGTCAGGACTATTGGCATTTGCAATGGTTGTTAGTTGCATAATATAAATAAGCAGCAACTATGGCTTGTGTATAAAGTGAAAAAGCTTCCACTAAAAGCTCTTGTGACAACACGACAATGTTGCTGCTCCGGAATTTCAAAAACAGAAGGGAAATCCAGAGAGAAAAGGACTCTCTTTAAAGGATGTCCCTTCCCCTACAATGCTCACCTGGCATGATGTTATGCTGTAACTTCTCCACTAATGAGAAGTGAGCAGTGTGAGCAGGCGCACATCCATGTGCCTGCGGTCACTGCAGTCCATTAAAAAAACGGACCGCCTATGTCAGGGCACAAAACAGAGGCCGAAAGAGACCCGTTGGAGTCCCCCTTTAAAAACTGCCGGTGGTCAGACCCGGTCAGACCCGGCCCACTTAAAGCCCTGGCCTTCCTGCCAAAGTGTTATTCTGGGGCCGTATGAATCATCAGATGTCTGAAAAGGAAGACTACACCAGACTCAGTGCAGACGATTGGAACAAACCGACAGAAAAAAACATGCAGGGCAAACTCCGTGAAGGAAAAATAGATTCCTTATCTGCACTTTTGTGCATCAAAGGGTGCTGCAACAGCACCGTAAGTATACAAGCCCACCCCAGGGCCTGAGGAACTCAGACGCGTCCCCAGGAGTGCGCCCCTCTGACCAGTGTTTGGGCTCGTTGATGAAGACAGGTGGGTTTCTTTTGTAAAGTAGCCCTCATATGAGGTGGATTGGAGGTAGGTTCAGCCCAACAGCGATGGAGGGTTCCATGTAAGGCTGCGAGGAGGGGAGCCCGGTGGCGAACCAAGCAAAAATGTACATTGAGGGTCAGCTGAGGAAGGGAGAGATGTTGCACATGAGAGGCAAGCACCAATTAAGCAGTGAAGATTGGTACAAGGTGCAGGTTCCAGTATCTCAGGGGTGGTTTGGAAGGTGAGCGATGAGATGTAAGTGAGGCGCTCTTACATGTGGCCGAGATTATAGAAAGGCACAAAGGGGCACATGCATCAATATTGCATTTTGCGATTCCTTAATTGCGAAAAATAAGGAATCGCAATTAAGGAATTGCAAACTGCAATGCATCAAGAAATCGCTATAAAAATAGCGATTTCTTAAAATTCCTTAATTGCGATTCTCTAATTGAGAATCGCAATTAAGGAATACTTCCCCATCCATTCCTATGGGCCTAGAGGCCCATAGGAATGAATGGAAAGACATTCTTAATTTGCAATTCACCATTAGAAATTCGCAAATTAAGAATGCAATTTCAAGAGTGCAGGGGTGTCCAAAGGACACCCTGCTGCACCCCTGAAATCTGCTTAGAAGTACATTTTGCACACTCAGTGTGTGTGTAAAATGGAACTTTGAAAAATTCACTTTAGTGCATTTTTCAAAGTTTTCGCAAATTACCATGAAGGTCAACTTCATGGTAATTTGCTCCCCTTATTTGCGAATTCGCAAATTTTTAGAGTTTGAAGCATTGCATTTAAGGAATCTCAATTTGAGATTCCTTAAATGCAATCGCAATTTAAGAAATCGCAATTTTGCGATTTCTTAAATTGCGAGAATTACAAAAATGTTAATGCATCCTAAAAATGGGAATTGCATTTGCAAACGGCCGAATTTTGCGATTCGCACCATTTGCGAATGCAATTTCCTTTGATGCATGTGCCCCTATCAGTCTTGGTACAGGGAGCGGTGACCCTCCAGGAATGGTCACTGTGTGCAGAGAAGTCAGTTTTAGGAAAAAATTGTGAAGTCTCTGAGGCAGAGTTTGAATGTCTCAGATGTTCCTAGTGGAGTGGGGTGAGTGCTTTTAGGAATAATCCGCCACAGCGCAATCCATCCCGCCTTTTGCCTTCAGTCGCATCAACACGTTTTTGACAATCTTTGCTTCCTCCTTTAGAAAGTTCATAATGCTGCTTAGAATGAAAACTGTCAAAGCCTGGTAAAAGTACAGTAGAGTAGGGATTTCATTTTTACCTTACTTATCTTGCCTGACCATGAGATACATGGGTTTTCATTTTCCCCTTAAATGATACCAGGTTACTGTGAGTCTTCTTGTCTTATCCGTTGACCTCCAACATGACAGTCCTCCTACGACCTTGATTCTGAAAGAACAGGTAGATAGCTCAATTAACCCCTTCGACGCTGATGACGAGCTGGGCTCGTCATGAGGTAGCCTCCTGCTACGCTGATGACGAGCCCAGCTCGTCACGTAAAGTGCGCTTTCGCAAATCTCAGCGTACGGGCGGAATTCCGCCCGCACGCATGCGGTTAAGGTCTTGTTGCCGAGAAGTGTGTGATCTACATGTCAGAAGCCCACCCTTTCATCCTTCCATAGTCCATAAAATGAGTACCAATTGTAAATGCATAACAAGAATTGATTTTAAAGTGCCTCTTTTAAACACGTTTCAAAAATCCACTTTGCGCTAATGTTATTCTTTTCACCACAATTATCTAACGACAGGCAAATGTTAAAGTCCCACTCTTTTTCGTGGCTGGTGGTTTTACAGTTGGAAGAAAGTTTTTGTCAAAGCAATTGATAGCCACATGTAGGATCTGCATTAATGACATTACCAGGAGGGCTACTGTCCGCGTACAGTTCATTAAACCTCATATTTTATTAGGGGGCAGCTGCAGCACTGGCACTCTTGGGCAATATTCCACAGGTGGCAATGTATTCGAGACCAATAATCATTTTGTGTGAGCAGTGTTTCCTTGACACTGGGTTTGCAGCTGGTTCGCGAAGGAGCACTTGGAAACCTTTTTAAATACGCTCTCAATCCGCGATCTCCTCCTTCCCCTGAATTAGCACCACAGGGTGTTCAATTCATCCATGGATGCCAATCTATGCAAGATCAAATGCTGCAGAAGGAACACCTTATTGACTTGTGGCAATGCATCTCCTGCTGGTGCACAGTCGACTTGCTGATTTTGTGATTGACTAGTGATCCCTGCCATGAAGCCTACTATGAGTTTTTCCTATCTTTTTTTGTAGGCCCCAAAATATATTTAATAAGTTATATGGGGGCATGTTTGTTTTCCTATATGGTTTGATGAGTAACATCTGGAAGCTTCATCACTTTAAATGCGAAGAGAGTGCTTAGAGTATTTAACAGAGAATAAAAGGCAGTGGGATCCACATCTGAAGGCATAGAATTATAAATAAACAATAGAAATGTAACATCCTAAATCCCCCAGGTAACAAGCAGGTCTGAAGAGGACGCTTAGCTTTTTGTAAGTTAGAAACTGTCTATGTGGTAGCTGAAATATGTAAACCTTTTCTGTACATACACTATGCCATCATTAAACAGGACCTCCAAATATTCCACCCCTACCTCTTTCCAAGTGAGTATATCCCTTTTGGATATTAGTTGCGGCACACCCTGCACATCTATATTCCAATATGTCGTGCATGTCTAGTTTTAGCATTCAGCATTTTGTTGCATCTGTTCCAACAGTATCTAATAAGATCTACCAGAAAATATACAGGCTTGGGTTTGTATTTTATATCTAGTAGGGTAGCGAATAGTTCACCACCACCATCCCATGCAGAGCATGTGTTGCCTCAGCTCTAGAAGGGTCCACCTGCCACACCTCGCCCATACTATTCCAGGTATGTATCTAAAGAGTAGTTCTCGTGGTCTGGGAGGATCATACGTCAATTCATCCAGCAGTAACTGGATGGAGGCTAGCACAGTTCTATGCCTACCACGCCCCCAGATTTGGGCAATCTCTTTCCCTCTTTGGGAAATCATGGGCTGAGCAATGTTTTTTAGGTCTCGCCTGTCGATGCGCATGCGCATCGAGCTTGCGAGACTATTGGGGCTTAACCACTCTTTAACTAACTTGCAATGAATCGTGGCGATTCCTTGCAGTGCCCGTGACTTTTAAGCTCAATGCGCATGCTCATTGAGCTTAAAAGCGCGTGCACATCAGTTCCCTCAGCCGCACTCCAGTCCCCTGCTGCTTTCACACCCTCTCCCCGTTCCGCCCCCTCCCCTGCCCGCCGTGTCGCATTTCTCCTCCCCCCTCCCCTTATCTGCCTTTCCCTCCGTCTTGTTTTTTTTTTTACCCGCTCCGCCCCCTCCCCTGCCCGCCGTGTCGCATTTCTTTTCTCCTCTTTGCTCCTCCAGCAGTTCTCTGTCACCTTTCCTTCTCTCCTCCCTTGTCCACCGTTTCATTGTTTTTGCCCACCTCTCCTCCAGTTGAACTCTGTCACTAGCTCCTTTCAGCCCCTTCTCATTCCAGTGTTTTTCGGGTCCCATCTCATGCTTGGGGTTAAGCTCCCTTTGCCTGCAAATGCACGGGAAAACGGACAGACACGCACCAGGAAACACCACACAGACGCAGTACAAGCATTGATTAATCACTCGCACACATCACGTTTTACTCCTTTGCTAGTGTTCTCGTTGTTTACATCAGAAAGAAACAGACCTTAAAACGATTGAATAATTGACAGAATCCTCAAATATTGTTAATTCCATTGAAGTCTAGTGAAAACGCTGCTCGAAGATGATATGTTGCTAAAATTACCGTAACAAAATCAATCCACTCACTGTAATATTCTTAATGTAATTGTATGTGCTAGCACCAGAAGGTATGGAGTGAAATTACTTAACTTGTGAGTAAACATATTTGTTCACACCCTCTCCCCGCTCCGCCCCCTCCCCTGCCCGCCGTGTCGCATTTCTCCTCCCCCCTCCCCTTATCTGCCTTTCCCTCTGTCTTGTTTTTTTTTTACCCGCTCCGCCCCCTCCCCTGCCCGCCGTGTCGCATTTCTTTTCTCCTCTTTGCTCCTCCAGCAGTTCTCTGTCACCTTTCCTTCTCTCCTCCCTTGTCCACCTTTTCATTGTTTTTGCCCACCTCTCCTCCAGTTGAACTCTGTCACTAGCTCCTTTCAGCCCCTTCTCATTCCAGTGTTTTCGGGTCCCATCTCATGCTTGTTATAAAGGGGCTGCCAAAATGCGGACACTCCTCAACCCTCTGCTTCACATGAGACTCTGCGGCTCTCCTGGGACAATAAACCACTCCAGAACAAACATGGAGTTGTCATACGCGGCCATCTATCTCAATTAAAGGCCACATAACTTCTCTAACCTCTAGGAAAATCTAGCCCTGCTATTTAATTTTGGTGCGGGATTACTGTGTAAAGAAGGTTTGCATAACGTCTCATCTGACTAACTAGTGCTTTAGTTTAGCATTGTATGTGTTTTCATAGGCTTGTGTGTATGTCCTTTAATGCATGTGCATGCTTGTCTTTTTCTGTTCAGTTCCCGTGTCAGTGTGTGCTTACCTGGATTTCCGTTTGTCTAATTTATGTGGCCTTTGTCAACGAGGCAATCCGCTACTCTGTCCAACGTTTATGAAGACGAGACACTCAACCACGCAATGCCACTCACACACACAACGCCACTCACACACACAACGCCACTCACACACGCAACGCCACTCACCCACGCAACGCCACTCACCCACGCAACGCCACTCACCCACGCAACGCCACTCACCCGCGCAACGCCACTCAGCCACGCAACGCCACTCAGCCACGCAACGCCACTCACACACGCAACGCCACTCACACACGCAACGCCACTCACACACGCAACGCCACTCAACAACGCAACGCCACTCAACCACGCAACGCCACTCAACCACGCAACGCCACTCAACCACGCAACACCACTCACACACGCAACGCCACTCACACACGCAACGCCACTCACACACGCAACGCCACTCACCCACGCAACGCCACTCAACCACGCAACGCCACTCACCCACGCAATGCCACTCACCCACGCAACGCCACTCACCCACGCAACGCCACTCAGCCATGCAACGCCACTCACACACGCAACGCCACTCACACACGCAACGCCACTCACACACGCAACGCCACTCACACAGGCAACGCCACTCATCCACGCAACACCACTCACACATGCAACGCCACTCAACAACGCAACGCCACTCAACCACGCAACGCCACTCACACATGCAACGCCACTCACACACGCAACGCCACTCAAACAACAGCGCCACTCAAACAACAGCGCCACTCACACACGCAACGCCACTCACACACGCAACGCCACTCACACACGCAACGCCACTCACACACGCAATGCCACTCACACACGCAACGCCACTCACACAAACAACGCCACTCACACAAACAACGCCACTCATCCACGCAACGCCACTCATCCACGCAACGCCACTCATCCACGCAACGCCACTCATCCACGCAACGCCACTCATCCATTTGCAAAACGAAAAATGTTAAACTCTTCTATTGCGAGACCTATTGCATTTTCAATGCTTGTTTACTCCTAATCCCATTTTAGTATGCTACAAAACGTGGATGCGAGATGTCCAGATGGCCTCCTTTTAAGGATTATACACATGACTTTTTCCAATTAACTCTCAAACCAGTCTCTTTGGTGAATGTTCTATCAGCTTATATAGAATTGTGGATCCACTATCAATGTAATGTACAGGCAGGCGGAGGGCATGCTCATATAACAAAATCCCCTATGGTTTTGTCCCAAGATAGTGATACCAACATCCTAACCAATAAGCCACGCTAGGGTTGCTGCCAGTTCCATTAGTAGTGCAAATATTCGGGGAGATGTGGAACGTCCCTGGGGTGTACCTTCATGAACCGCATAACTTTCCAAGACCACCAGCTCCATCTCACTTTAGTTGTCAGCTCACTATACAATACCTGAGCCATTGAGTCATATTTTACTCCACTTGTATCTTTTGGAAGACTTGTCTCATATAGCTTCAGCGCACAGTGTTGAAAGCCGTTTTAGGTCAATAGACATTATGGCTTGTAACCGGTGATTTTTTAAGCCTGATCCAGGATATAAAATAGCATCCTGATATTTGGGGATATTTTACAACCCACTACAAAGCCAGTCTGATCTGTGTTTGTGATATCTGGCAGAATTGGTGTGAATCTATTTGTGAGGGTCTTGCTAAGACGTTTGCAATTTATATTAAATAAGGATAGTGGTCTGTAATATCCCTTTTCACCCTGTTCTCTCCCCTTTTTGAGAAATGATATTATTAAAGCCTCCTTAGTGGTGGCAGGTAATTGGCCCTTTTCAATCGTAACCATGTACAGTTCTATCAGTTTGTGTACCCCTATATTTATAGGTGCAGAGTAGGAATATCGACGGAGAAATATCGTGGGACATTAATATCTCCGCAGAAATATCGAGTGGAAGAAATATCGACAACAAAAATATAGTTTGACCAGAACATCGACTGACAGGTAATAAATATCGTTTACAAAAATATAGTTTACAAAAATATCGACTTATTAATAATGTTATGTATTTTAGTGTTTTTAATGAGAATTGTTTATCATTTTATTATATGTTTTGGAATTGTATTAGTTATTAATGTATTTTATGTTGAATTTTGTGTTATTAGTTCCGTAGCGGGTTGTGGGTTTATAGGGGAATAGGGTGGGAAGTAACTTAATTATATAAAATTAATTGATTAATTAATGTGTTAATTTATTAATAATAGTTTAATAATTAGTTGTTAATTAATTTCAATTAGTCAATTAATAATTAATTATGTTAATTGTTTAATTAATTTTAGATGTGTGTTGTGGAGTTTATACGTGTAAATGGTGTGAAGGGTGGTAAGTAATTAATTTGTTATTGATTAATTATTAAATACTTTTAACATTAATTACCATTAATTAATTAGTAATTATTAATTGAAAATGTGTAATTAATTTTAGGTGTGTGTTGTGGTGTTTATAAGTGTATATGGTGTGAAAGCTGGTAATTAATTAATCAACTAATTAATAAAAAAATACATTAATTTTCAATAATTAATTAGTAAATATTAAATGTAATTGTGTAATTAATTTTAGGTGTGTGTGGTGGATATTATACTGTTAAATAATGTGTAATTAATTATTTTTTATTATCTTTGTTAATAATAATATATTTAAAGGTATATATTAATTATGTTTATATTGGAAATTAAATTTAATAAAAATGTTGATAGTTTTTTTTTTTTATTGTTTTGGGTTCCAGCGCTTTCCCTACTATTGCACTCACTGGAGTGAGAATAGTCATTTTTACCCCTACGCTATGCAACGCTTTCCCTACTGTTGCACTCTCTGGAGTGGGAATAGTAATTTTTACCCCTACGCTATCCAACGCTTTCCCTACTGTTGCATTCTCTGGAGTGGGAATAGTAATTTTTACACCTATGCTATCCAGCGCTTTCCCTACTATTGCACTCACTGGAGTGGGAATAGTCATTTTTACCCCTACGCTATCCAACGCTTTCCCTACTGTTGCACTCTCTGGAGTGGGAATAGTAATTTTTACTCCTACGCTATCCAACGCTTTCCCTACTGTTGCACTCTCTGGAGTGGGAATGGTAATTCTAACCCCTACGCTATCCAACACTTTCCCTACTGTTGCATTCTCTGGAGTGGGAATAGTAATTTTTAAACCTACGCTATCCAACGCTTTCCCTACTGTTGCACTCTCTGGAGTGGGAATAGTAATTTTTACACCTACGCTATCCAAGGCTTTCCCTACTGTTGCACTCTCTGGAGTGGGAATAGTAATTTTTACCCCTACGCTATCCAACGCTTTCCCTACTGTTGCACTCTCTGGAGTGGGAATAGTAATTTTTACCCCTACGCTATCCAACGCTTTCCCTACTGTTGCACTCTCTGGAGTGGGAATAGTAATTTTTACCCCTACGCTATCCAACGCTTTCCCTACTGTTGCATTCTCTGGAGTGGGAATAGTAATTTTTACACCTATGCTATCCAGCGCTTTCCCTACTATTGCACTCACTGGAGTGGGAATAGTCATTTTTACCCCTACGCTATCCAACACTTTCCCTACTGTTGCACTCTCTGGAGTGGGAATAGTAATTTTTACCCCTACGCTATCCAACGCTTTCCCTACTGTTGCACTCTCTGGAGTGGGAATGGTAATTCTAACCCCTACGCTATCCAACACTTTCCCTACTGTTGCATTCTCTGGAGTGGGAATAGTAATTTTTAAACCTACGCTATCCAACGCTTTCCCTACTGTTGCACTCTCTGGAGTGGGAATAGTAATTTTTACACCTACGCTATCCAACGCTTTCCCTACTGTTGCACTCTCTGGAGTGGGAATAGTAATTTTTACCCCTACGCTATCCAACGCTTTCCCTACTGTTGCACTCTCTGGAGTGGGAATAGTAATTTTTACCCCTACGCTATCCAACGCTTTCCCTACTGTTGCACTCTCTGGAGTGGGAATAGTAATTTTTACCCCTACGCTATCCAACGCTTTCCCTACTGTTGCACACTCTGGAGTGGGAATAGTCATTTTTACCCCTACACTATCCAGCGCTTTCCCTACTGTTGCACTCTCTGGAGTGGGAATAGTAATTTTTACCCCTACGCTATCCAGCTCTTTCCCTACTGTTGCACTCACTGGAGTGGGAATAGTAATTTTTACCCTCACGCTATCCAACGCTTTCCCTACTATTGCACCCTTTGGAGTGGGAATAGTAATTTTTACCCCTACGCTATCCAACGCTTTCCCTACTGTTGCACCCTCTGGAGTGGGAATAGTAATTTGTACCCCTACGCTATCCAACGCTTTCCCTACTGTTGCACTCACTGGAGTGGGAATAGTCATTTTTACCCCTACGCTATCCAACGCTTTCCCTACTGTTGCACTCTCTGGAGTGGGAATAGTAATTTTTACCCCTACGCTATCCAATGCTTTCCCTACTGTTCCACTCTCTGGAGTGGGAATAGTAATTTTTACCCTACGCTATCCAGCGCTTTCCCTACTGTTGCACTCTCTGGAGTGGGGATAGTAATTTTTACCCCTACGCTATCCAACGCTTTCCCTACTGTTGCACTCTCAGGAGTGGGAATAGTAATTTTTACCCCTACGCTATCCAGCGCTTTCCCTACTGTTGCACTCTCTGGAGTGGGAATAGTAATTTTTACCCCTACGCTATCCAACGCTTTCCCTTCTGTTGCACTCACTGGAGTGGGAATAGTAATTTTTACCCCTACGCTATCCAACGCTTTCCCTACTGTTACACCCTTTGGAGTGGGAATAGTAATTTTTACCCCTACGCTATCCAACGCTTTCCCTCCTGTTGCACCCTCTGGAGTGGGAATAGTCATT
This sequence comes from Lissotriton helveticus, assembly GCF_964261635.1. Lineage (NCBI taxonomy): Eukaryota > Metazoa > Chordata > Amphibia > Caudata > Salamandridae > Lissotriton > Lissotriton helveticus. Next base: position 1,398,724,586 of record NC_136067.1, read on the forward strand.
TTTACCCCTACGCTATCCAGCGCTTTCCCTACTGTTGCTCTCAGTGGAATGGGAATAGTAATTTTTACCCCTTCGCTATCAAATGTTTTAACTACTAATGTTTTTATTTTGTTATTACATGTATGTATTATGATTTTTTAATACTTTAATGTGTTAATTAAATATAGAATATTTTATTTTATTCAGAATGTTTTATATATGTGTTTATTTTATTTTATATAATTATTAAAGTTTATGAATTAAATAAAGATAATAACATTTATTTAAGAAAATATATGTATATGTACACATTTAATGTGTTTATATTGATTAAATTAAGTTTAATATGTACACATTTATTGTGTTTATATTGAGTAAATTAAGTTTATTTGTTATAATTAGTTAAAATATAAATGTAATTTAATTTATTTTGTTAGTAATATTATTATTATTTAATTTAAGTTATCTTATTTTTTAAAATCGATATTTTTACATCTATATTTTTTACATCTATATTTTTGAGTCAATATTATTGTACTTACCTGTTTAAGTATAGGGAGTCGATATTTTTGTAATCGATATTTTTACATCTATATTTTTGTTAACTATATTTTTGTTATCGATATTTAAACATGGAACCATATTTATATGTGTTGGATAAAATTCGATGGGGAACCCATCCATTCTGGGTGTTTTCCCTCTGGCTTGCTCCTTAATGGGTTTCCTTATTTTCAGTATTGTCAATGGGCCTTCCAGCAACTCCCTCTGTTTTGTCTAGTAACCAAGGGGCATATTAGCAAGGGCCATATAGCTGCTTTAGCGGCACTTTTTGCCGCTAAAGCAAGCTGTCACTAACAGCTGTTATCGACAGCTTTCTGGCGAAAGCAACCGTTTTGGGGGCCGCTTTGCATGTCGGCGATATTTATCGCTAATGACATGCAAAGTAGGCGTACCCTCCTGAAAGACCGCAAAAACAGCCACTAACAGACCTAATCCCCATTAGCAATGAGGCCCCGGGCCCGGTTAGCGACATAAAAAGTCACGCTAACCGGGGTAATCACAGGAATTTTAACACCTGCTAAAAACCTGACTTAGCCATTTTACTGAATGGGAGGTGGATTCTAAGGCTGAATCCACCCCTGCCTATCAGTAAGGTTTACGCTAGCGATAAAAATGTTATAGCTGTTTTTGGTGGATTTTACCGCTATCCCAGGATCTTTTATCGCATTGGAGAAAAACGTTGGTAATAACGTGCTATCTACGCGATAAGATCCAGCGATAGACAGCGATAAAAAAATATGCGCTAAGCGCGATTTGCATTATTTATCGCACGTCCTTGCTAATATGCCCCCAAATGTTTTCAGAATTGTTCTCCTTCGTCTCGCCCCTGTATAGCTGCATATGATTGATTTTGGAAAAGGGGGGTGGTGATGGACAGAGTTTCTGAATGATGCAGAATACTCTTACCAAGTCAATAGATCATGGTTTTAATCCTTCACCATTTTTTAGCTCACTGCACCATCCCAGCTCAGAACCTGGCTATATGCAAATTAGTCTGTTCCTGTTCCAGTGCATGATGGGAACAGGGCAAACCAAACTACCAAGCCAATTCTTATACTGGGAAGGAAACAAGCTTCCGGGGACCGGTTTCTGGCCTCACAGCCTTCTTCGGCCCGGCTTGCTTGAATCCTGATGGTGAAATGAGCAAGGGACTCACGTCTGAGTATACCCTCCCACACATAGTGTGGATAAAACCGATTTTGGAAAAGGGGGGTGGTGATGGACAGAGTTTCTGAATGATGCAGAATACTCTTACCAAGTCAATAGATCATGGTTTTAATCCATCACCGTTTTTTAGCTCACTGCACCATCCCAGCTCAGAACCTGGCTATATGCAAATTAGTCTGTTCCTGTTCCAGTGCATGATGGGAACAGGGCAAACCAAACTACCAAGCCAATTCTTATACTGGGAAGAAAACAAGCTTCCGGGGACCGGTTTCTGGCATCACAGCCTTCTTCGGCCCGGCTTGCTTGAATCCTGATGGTGAAATGAGCAAGGGACTCACGTCTGAGTATACCCTCCCACACATAGTGTGGATAAAACCGATTTTGGAAAAGGGGGGTGGTGATGGACAGAGTTTCTGAATGATGCAGAATACTCTTACCAAGTCAATAGATCATGGTTTTAATCCATCACCGTTTTTTAGCTCACTGCACCATCCCAGCTCAGAACCTGGCTATATGCAAATTAGTCTGTTCCTGTCCCAGTGCATGATGGGAACAGGGCAAACCAAACTACTAAGGCAATTCTTATACTGGGAAGGAAACAAGCTTCCGGGGACCGGTTTCTGGCATCACAGCCTTCTTCGGCCCGGCTTGCTTGAATCCTGATGGTGCAATGAGCAAGGGACTCACGTCTGAGTATACCCTCCCACACATAGTGTGGATAAAACCGATTTTGGAAAAGGGGGGTGGTGATGGACAGAGTTTCTGAATGATGCAGAATACTCTTACCAAGTCAATAGATCATGGTTTTAATCCATCACCGTTTTTTAGCTCACTGCACCATCCCAGCTCAGAACCTGGCTATATGCAAATTAGTCTGTTCCTGTCCCAGTGCATGATGGGAACAGGGCAAACCAAACTACCAAGCCAATTCTTATACTGGGAAGGAAACAAGCTTCCGGGGACCGGTTTCTGGCATCACAGCCTTCTTCGGCCCGGCTTGCTTGAATCCTGATGGTGCAATGAGCAAGGGACTCACGTCTGAGTATACCCTCCCACACATAGTGTGGATAAAACCGATTTTGGAAAAGGGGGGTGGTGATGGACAGAGTTTCTGAATGATGCAGAATACTCTTACCAAGTCAATAGATCATGGTTTTAATCCATCACCGTTTTTTAGCTCACTGCACCATCCCAGCTCAGAACCTGGCTATATGCAAATTAGTCTGTTCCTGTCCCAGTGCATGATGGGAACAGGGCAAACCAAACTACCAAGCCAATTCTTATACTGGGAAGGAAACAAGCTTCCGGGGACAGGTTTCTGGCATCACAACCTTCTTCGGCCCGGCTTGCTTGAATCCTGATGGTGCAATGAGCAAGGGACTCACGTCTGAGTATACCCTCCCACACATAGTGTGGATAAAACCGATTTTGGAAAAGGGGGGTGGTGATGGACAGAGTTTCTGAATGATGCAGAATACTCTTACCAAGTCAATAGATCATGGTTTTAATCCATCACCGTTTTTTAGCTCACTGCACCATCCCAGCTCAGAACCTGGCTATATGCAAATTAGTCTGTTCCTGTCCCAGTGCATGATGGGAACAGGGCAAACCAAACTACCAAGCCAATTCTTACACTGGGAAGGAAACAAGCTTCCGGGGATCGGTTTCTGGCATCACAGCCTTCTTCGGCCCGGCTTGCTTGAATCCTGATGGTGCAATGAGCAAGGGACTCACGACTGAGTATACCCTCCCACACATAGTGTGGATAAAACCGATTTTGGAAAAGGGGGGTGGTGATGGACAGAGTTTCTGAATGATGCAGAATACTCTTACCAAGTCAATAGATCATGGTTTTAATCCATCACCGTTTTTTAGCTCACTGCACCATCCCAGCTCAGAACCTGGCTATATGCAAATTAGTCTGTTCCTGTCCCAGTGCATGATGGGAACAGGGAAAACCAAACTACCAAGCCAATTCTTATACTGGGAAGGAAACAAGCTTCCGGGGACAGGTTTCTGGCATCACAGCCTTCTTCGGCCCGGCTTGCTTGAATCCTGATGGTGCAATGAGCAAGGGACTCACGTCTGAGTATACCCTCCCACACATAGGGGCCGATTATGATGGCGGACGGACCTGAGTCCGTCCGCCACCATAGAGTAGGGGGGAACGTCCGCATGGGCAGAGGCGTTCCCCCCGTGAAGATTAGGATGTGACCGCCAGGGTGGCGGTCACATCCTCTATCCTTAACATTGCGGCGGGTGCAGCTTCAAGCTGCACCCGCCGCAATGTAAAAATTGCATACTTTGCTTTTGTATGCAGAAAGCGGCAGGCACCGCGCGGTGCCTGCCGATCTCTGAATACAAATGACCCCCCATGTGCACCCTCCACCCCCCCTTCACCTAGGGGGCCCGCAACGGGCACCCGCAGTAAAGTTCCACATGCTTTTCCACGGCGGAAAATCTGCCGCGGAAAAGCATCTTTTCAAGCATTTCCTAATATGGTGGACGGTGTCTGAGAGACACCTCCACCATATTAGAGCTTTTCCGCCGTGGTTGTAAGCCAACCGCGGCGGAATAGCTGCGGACGGAAACCAGGACCCACCAGCCATCCTAATGTGGCGGTGGGTCTCTGGTGGGTCCGCTGCGGTTTTTCCGCATCCTCTGGGCCGGCGGTGGCTTCCGCCGGCCCGGAGGATGCGGAAAAACCGCAATCCTAATAGGCCCCATAGTGTGGATAAAACCGATTTTGGAAAAGGGGGGTGGTGATGGACAGAGTTTCTGAATGATGCAGAATACTCTTACCAAGTCAATAGATCATGGTTTTAATCCATCACCGTTTTTTAGCTCACTGCACCATCCCAGCTCAGAACCTGGCTATATGCAAATTAGTCTGTTCCTGTCCCAGTGCATGATGGGAACAGGGCAAACCAAACTACCAAGGCAATTCTTATACTGGGAAGGAAACAAGCTTCCGGGGACCGGTTTCTGGCATCACAGCCTTCTTCGGCCCGGCTTGCTTGAATCCTGATGGTGCAATGAGCAAGGGACTCACGTCTGAGTATACCCTCCCACACATAGTGTGGATAAAACCGATTTTGGAAAAGGGGGGTGGTGATGGACAGAGTTTCTGAATGATGCAGAATACTCTTACCAAGTCAATAGATCATGGTTTTAATCCATCACCGTTTTTTAGCTCACTGCACCATCCCAGCTCAGAACCTGGCTATATGCAAATTAGTCTGTTCCTGTCCCAGTGCATGATGGGAACAGGGCAAACCAAACTACCAAGCCAATTCTTATACTGGGAAGGAAACAAGCTTCCGGGGACCGGTTTCTGGCATCACAGCCTTCTTCGGCCCGGCTTGCTTGAATCCTGATGGTGCAATGAGCAAGGGACTCACGTCTGAGTATACCCTCCCACACATAGTGTGGATAAAACCGATTTTGGAAAAGGGGGGTGGTGATGGACAGAGTTTCTGAATGATGCAGAATACTCTTACCAAGTCAATAGATCATGGTTTTAATCCATCACCGTTTTTTAGCTCACTGCACCATCCCAGCTCAGAACCTGGCTATATGCAAATTAGTCTGTTCCTGTCCCACTGCATGATGGGAACAGGGCAAACCAAACTACCAAGCCAATTCTTATACTGGGAAGGAAACAAGCTTCTGGGGACCGGTTTCTGGCATCACAGCCTTCTTCGGCCCGGCTTGCTTGAATCCTGATGGTGCAATGAGCAAGGGACTCACGTCTGAGTATACCCTCCCACACATAGTGTGGATAAAACCGATTTTGGAAAAGGGGGGTGGTGATGGACAGAGTTTCTGAATGATGCAGAATACTCTTACCAAGTCAATAGATCATGGTTTTAATCCATCACCGTTTTTTAGCTCACTGCACCATCCCAGCTCAGAACCTGGCTATATGCAAATTAGTCTGTTCCTGTCCCATTGCATGATGGGAACAGGGCAAACCAAACTACCAAGCCAATTCTTACACTGGGAAGGAAACAAGCTTCCGGGGATCGGTTTCTGGCATCACAGCCTTCTTCGGCCCGGCTTGCTTGAATCCTGATGGTGCAATGAGCAAGGGACACACGACTGAGTATACCCTCCCACACATAGTGTGGATAAAACCGATTTTGGAAAAGGGGGGTGGTGATGGACAGAGTTTCTGAATGATGCAGAATACTCTTACCAAGTCAATAGATCATGGTTTTAATCCATCACCGTTTTTTAGCTCACTGCACCATCCCAGCTCAGAACCTGGCTATATGCAAATTAGTCTGTTCCTGTCCCAGTGCATGATGGGAACAGGGCAAACCAAACTACCAAGCCAATTCTTATACTGGGAAGGAAACAAGCTTCCGGGGACAGGTTTCTGGCATCACAGCCTTCTTCGGCCCGGCTTGCTTGAATCCTGATGGTGCAATGAGCAAGGGACTCACGTCTGAGTATACCCTCCCACACATAGTGTGGATAAAACCGATTTTGGAAAAGGGGGGTGGTGATGGACAGAGTTTCTGAATGATGCAGAATACTCTTACCAAGTCAATAGATCATGGTTTTAATCCATCACCGTTTTTTAGCTCACTGCACCATCCCAGCTCAGAACCTGGCTATATGCAAATTAGTCTGTTCCTGTCCCAGTGCATGATGGGAACAGGGCAAACCAAACTACCAAGCCAATTCTTACACTGGGAAGGAAACAAGCTTCCGGGGATCGGTTTCTGGCATCACAGCCTTCTTCGGCCCGGCTTGCTTGAATCCTGATGGTGCAATGAGCAAGGGACTCACGACTGAGTATACCCTCCCACACATAGTGTGGATAAAACCGATTTTGGAAAAGGGGGGTGGTGATGGACAGAGTTTCTGAATGATGCAGAATACTCTTACCAAGTCAATAGATCATGGTTTTAATCAATCACCGTTTTTTAGCTCACTGCACCATCCCAGCTCAGAACCTGGCTATATGCAAATTAGTCTGTTCCTGTCCCAGTGCATGATGGGAACAGGGCAAACCAAACTACCAAGCCAATTCTTATACTGGGAAGGAAACAAGCTTCCGGGGACAGGTTTCTGGTATCACAGCCTTCTTCGGCCCGGCTTGCTTGAATCCTGATGGTGCAATGAGCAAGGGACTCACGTCTGAGTATACCCTCCCACACATAGGGGCCGATTATGATGGCGGACGGACCTGAGTCCGTCCGCCACCATAGAGTAGGGTGGAACGTCCGCATGGGCAGAGGCGTTCCCCCCGTGAAGATTAGGATGTGACCGCCAGGGTGGCGGTCACATCCTCTATCCTTAACATTGCGGCGGGTGCAGCTTCAAGCTGCACCCGCCGCAATGTAAAAATTGCATACTTTGCTTTTGTATGCAGAAAGCGGCAGGCACCGCGCGGTGCCTGCCGATCTCTGCATACAAATGACCCCCCATGTGCACCCTCCACCCCCCCTTCACCTAGGGGGCCCGCAACGGGCACCCGCAGTGAAGTTCCACATGCTTTTCCACGGCGGAAAATCTGCCGCGGAAAAGCATCTTTTCAAGCATTTCCTAATATGGTGGACGGTGTCTGAGAGACACCTCCACCATATTAGAGCTTTTCCGCCGTGGTTGTAAGCCAACCGCGGCGGAATAGCTGCGGACGGAAACCAGGACCCACCAGCCATCCTAATGTGGCGGTGGGTCTCTGGTGGGTCCGCTGCGGTTTTTCCGCATCCTCTGGGCCGGCGGTGGCTTCCGCCGGCCCGGAGGATGCGGAAAAACCGCAATCCTAATAGGCCCCATAGTGTGGATAAAACCGATTTTGGAAAAGGGGGGTGGTGATGGACAGAGTTTCTGAATGATGCAGAATACTCTTACCAAGTCAATAGATCATGGTTTTAATCCATCACCGTTTTTTAGCTCACTGCACCATCCCAGCTCAGAACCTGGCTATATGCAAATTAGTCTGTTCCTGTCCCAGTGCATGATGGGAACAGGGCAAACCAAACTACCAAGCCAATTCTTATACTGGGAAGGAAACAAGCTTCCGGGGACCGGTTTCTGGCATCACAGCCTTCTTCGGCCCGGCTTGCTTGAATCCTGATGGTGCAATGAGCAAGGGACTCACGTCTGAGTATACCCTCCCACACATAGTGTGGATAAAACCGATTTTGGAAAAGGGGGGTGGTGATGGACAGAGTTTCTGAATGATGCAGAATACTCTTACCAAGTCAATAGATCATGGTTTTAATCCATCACCGTTTTTTAGCTCACTGCACCATCCCAGCTCAGAACCTGGCTATATGCAAATTAGTCTGTTCCTGTCCCAGTGCATGATGGGAACAGGGCAAACCAAACTACCAAGCCAATTCTTATACTGGGAAGGAAACAAGCTTCCGGGGACCGGTTTTTGGCATCACAGCCTTCTTCGGCCCGGCTTGCTTGAATCCTGATGGTGCAATGAGCAAGGGACTCACGTCTGAGTATACCCTCCCACACATAGTGTGGATAAAACCGATTTTGGAAAAGGGGGGTGGTGATGGACAGAGTTTCTGAATGATGCAGAATACTCTTACCAAGTCAATAGATCATGGTTTTAATCCATCACCGTTTTTTAGCTCACTGCACCATCCCAGCTCAGAACCTGGCTATATGCAAATTAGTCTGTTCCTGTCCCACTGCATGATGGGAACAGGGCAAACCAAACTACCAAGCCAATTCTTATACTGGGAAGGAAACAAGCTTCTGGGGACCGGTTTCTGGCATCACAGCCTTCTTCGGCCCGGCTTGCTTGAATCCTGATGGTGCAATGAGCAAGGGACTCACGTCTGAGTATACCCTCCCACACATAGTGTGGATAAAACCGATTTTGGAAAAGGGGGGTGGTGATGGACAGAGTTTCTGAATGATGCAGAATACTCTTACCAAGTCAATAGATCATGGTTTTAATCCATCACCGTTTTTTAGCTCACTGCACCATCCCAGCTCAGAACCTGGCTATATGCAAATTAGTCTGTTCCTGTCCCAGTGCATGATGGGAACAGGGCAAACCAAACTACCAAGCCAATTCTTACACTGGGAAGGAAACAAGCTTCCGGGGATCGGTTTCTGGCATCACAGCCTTCTTCGGCCCGGCTTGCTTGAATCCTGATGGTGCAATGAGCAAGGGACTCACGACTGAGTATACCCTCCCACACATAGTGTGGATAAAACCGATTTTGGAAAAGGGGGGTGGTGATGGACCGAGTTTCTGAATGATGCAGAATACTCTTACCAAGTCAATAGATCATGGTTTTAATCCATCACCGTTTTTTAGCTCACTGCACCATCCCAGCTCAGAACCTGGCTATATGCAAATTAGTCTGTTCCTGTCCCAGTGCATGATGGGAACAGGGCAAACCAAACTACCAAGCCAATTCTTATACTGGGAAGGAAACATGCTTCCGGGGACCGGTTTCTGGCATCACAGCCTTCTTCGGCCCGGCTTGCTTGAATCCTGATGGTGCAATGAGCAAGGGACTCACGTCTGAGTATACCCTCCCACACATAGGGGCCGATTATGATGGCGGACGGACCTGAGTCCGTTCGCCACCATAGAGTAGGGGGGAACGTCCGCATGGGCAGAGGCGTTCCCCCCGTGAAGATTAGGATGTGACCGCCAGGGTGGCGGTCACATCCTCTATCCTTAACATTGCGGCGGGTGCAGCTTCAAGCTGCACCCGCCGCAATGTAAAAATTGCATACTTTGCTTTTGTATGCAGAAAGCGGCAGGCACCGCGCGGTGCCTGCCGATCTCTGCATACAAATGACCCCCCATGTGCACCCTCCACCCCCCCTTCACCTAGGGGGCCCGCAACGGGCACCCGCAGTGAAGTTCCACATGCTTTTCCACGGCGGAAAATCTGCCGCGGAAAAGCATCTTTTCAAGCATTTCCTAATATGGTGGACGGTGTCTGAGAGACACCTCCACCATATTAGAGCTTTTCCGCCGTGGTTGTAAGCCAACTGCGGCGGAATAGCTGCGGACGGAAACCAGGACCCACCAGCCATCCTAATGTGGCGGTGGGTCTCTGGTGGGTCCGCTGCGGTTTTTCCGCATCCTCTGGGCCGGCGGTGGCTTCCGCCGGCCTGGAGGATGCGGAAAAACCGCAATCCTAATAGGCCCCATAGTGTGGATAAAACCGATTTTGGAAAAGGGGGGTGGTGATGGACAGAGTTTCTGAATGATGCAGAATACTCTTACCAAGTCAATAGATCATGGTTTTAATCCATCACCGTTTTTTAGCTCACTGCACCATCCCAGCTCAGAACCTGGCTATATGCAAATTAGTCTGTTCCTGTCCCAGTGCATGATGGGAACAGGGCAAACCAAACTACCAAGCCAATTCTTATACTGGGAAGGAAACAAGCTTCCGGGGACCGGTTTCTGGCATCACAGCCTTCTTCGGCCCGGCTTGCTTGAATCCTGATGATGCAATGAGCAAGGGACTCACGTCTGAGTATACCCTCCCACATATAGTGTGGATAAAACCGATTTTGGAAAAGGGGGGTGGTGATGGACAGAGTTTCTGAATGATGCAGAATACTCTTACCAAGTCAATAGATCATGGTTTTAATCCATCACCGTTTTTTTAGCTCACTGCACCATCCCAGCTCAGAACCTGGCTATATGCAAATTAGTCTGTTCCTGTCCCAGTGCATGATGGGAACAGGGCAAACCAAACTACCAAGCCAATTCTTATACTGGCCCTGTTCCCATCATGCACTGGGACAGGAACAGACTAATTTGCATATAGCCAGGTTCTGAGCTGGGATGGTGCAGTGAGCTAAAAAACGGTGATGGATTAAAACCATGATCTATTGACTTGGTAAGAGTATTCTGCATCATTCAGAAACTCTGTCCATCACCACCCCCCTTTTCCAAAATCGGTTTTATCCACACTATGTGTGGGAGGGTATACTCAGACGTGAGTCCCTTGATCATTGCACCATCAGGATTCAAGCAAGCCGGGCCGAAGAAGACTGTGATGCTAGAAACCGGTCCCCGGAAGCTTGTTTCCTTCCCAGTATAAGAATTGGCTTGGTAGTTTGGTTTGCCCTGTTCCCATCATGCACTGGGACAGGAACAGACTAATTTGCATATAGCCAGGGTCTGAGCTGGGATGGTGCAGTGAGCTGAAAAACGGTGATGGATTAAAACCATGATCTATTGACTTGGTAAGAGTATTCTTCATCATTCAGAAACTCTGTCCATCACCACCCCCCTTTTCCAAAATCGGTTTTATCCACACTATGTGTGGGAGGGTATACTCAGACGTGAGTCCCTTGCTCATTGCACCATCAGGATTCAAGCAAGCCGGGCCGAAGAAGGCTGTGATGCCAGAAACCGGTCCCCGGAAGGTTGTTTCCTTCCCAGTATAAGAATTGGCTTGGTAGTTTGGTTTGCCCTGTTCCCATCATGCACTGGGACAGGAACAGACTAATTTGCATATAGCCAGGTTCTGAGCTGGGATGGTGCAGTGAGCTAAAAATGGTGATGGATTAAAACCATGATCTATTGACTTGGTAAGAGTATTCTGCATCATTCAGAAACTCTGTCCATCACCACCCCCCTTTTCCAAAATCGGTTTTATCCACACTATGTGTGGGAGGGTATACTCAGACGTGAGTCCCTTGCTCATTGCACCATCAGGATTCAAGCAAGCCGGGCCGAAGAAGGCTGTGATGCCAGAAACCGGTCCCCGGAAGCTTGTTTCCTTCCCAGTATAAGAATTGGCTTGGTAGTTTGGTTTGCCCTGTTCCCATCATGCACTGGGACAGGAACAGACTAATTTGCATATAGCCAGGTTCTGAGCTGGGATGGTGCAGTGAGCTAAAAAACGGTGATGGATTAAAACCATGATCTATTGACTTGGTAAGAGTATTCTGCATCATTCAGAAACTCTGTCCATCACCACCCCCCTTTTCCAAAATTAGCTGCATATGATTTGCATGAAAGGCTTGATTGATATTTTGTTGCATATGTCTTTGTTGCCCTGTGTCATCGCAAAGTTTAGTGATAGGTGCATGTCGAATCTCCAAATTTAACAACCATGCCAACTGCCTTCCATGTTTACCCCTCATTATTTGGTTTAGTCATGCATATTTTGTAATGCATGTAACGTACCTTCTGTTTGTATAGTCTGACATGCAAGTTGTGCACTTCCCAATAGAATAAGTATTTCTGTGTGCCTGGGTGCCCCATTCTCTATGAGTCCACCAGTTCCCAGCCCGATACCCAGCTAGTGTGTTCCTTTGCCATACATGTTGCAGGGAAGAAGGATGGGGTGATACATTCCATCTGTGATGACATTTTCAACTCAATTAAAATCTCCTCCTATTATCTTGGGCATATGAACAAATTGTGTGGCAACTGATGCTAAAGAGTCTTGAAAGTGTTGTTGACCTATGTTGGTGCATATACACTGGGAGAAATCACCGCCACTTCATCTAAATTACCCACTTCTATGACATGTCTTCCTTATGTGTCTATACAGTTAGATTGGTGCTCAAACGGAACCTCTGGACATAACCACACCAAATCACCTTTTGCATATGCTGAGTAATGATATATGTGTTCTCTCTTTCTATGTGTTATCTGAGTGCAATTTGCTTCTGTGAGTGTGTTTTTTGCAGGAATCCGGTTTGGGATCCTCAGCGCTTGGTATATGTGTATGCTTTATGATCTTAGCAATGTTCTGTAACTCACATACCTTCCACATCATAAACAGGTACGTAATTTAACCTTGCCCTTACTACTTCAGTAAATTGTATATTGTTGTTATAGTATCTCCTAGGATTGCCAGTGGTGTCCCGGGTGTTTGCAACCTATCTCTTATATGACTCCCCACTTCCAATTGCTTTCTAATAATGTGTACATCCCATAGTGTATCTGAATATTTCCCAAAACGACCCCAATTTAAAACCCCACCCCATAATAGTTGGAGATTTTCCCTCCGTCTAATTAAGATTACTAATCATGTTATATATCTATCCTGTTCCAGATATTAGGCCTCACCTAGGCAGCGCATGCTCGGTCTCTTCGAAATATGCTGTATCTAGAATATGGCCTTTAAGCACTGCCCATCTTTCTAATTGGCTCCTTTTACTGCCCTGCTGTAAATGGCTGCTGTTCTTTGGTTAATATGCTCAGTAGTCCCTCACTTATACTTTTTTAACCTCCCATGAGGACTGGCCCTGTTACATGTGCTCTTACTGTTCATGTTATTTATTAGTTTGTGAGCACTCTTTCTTTATATTTGCTTGTTTAGTCTCAGGAACTCACTGGCGCCCACGCTCGCTCCCTCTCCTCGGGCTACAGCTGCCTCCTACTCCTCCCTTCTGCTTGTTTATTATTTGTTTCCTGTTCGCTCCTTGGTGCTGTTTACCTTTGGCTCTCAGCCATCCCCCCCACCACCACCTCCCACCGGTCAAGTATTTCCGGATCATTTTTATATTCTGTGAGACCGTAAGGAGCTTGCCTCACAATTTTGTTCCACTTGATATGCCGATCTTTTGCACATCCCACCACCACCTCCTGCCTGTCGGGTATTTTGGACCGTTTACATTATGCAAGAATGTGAGGAGCTCGCCTCACAATTTTGTTCTCAATGGACGTGGCATGGACGGTGATGAGGACGGGTGCCTGAGTCCATTACCTCCGCCACCCCGAGAGAAATAACGGCGAGCAAAGTGTTCTGCAGGCAGAGAAAGCGGGAAAAAGCAGAAGGAGCGGACGTGGGAAGATACGGGGCACAAGTTGGCCGAAGCGGGCTCGAGGCAAAGAAGCAGCAAAAGGAGAAATCAACAGATATCGGAACGCAGAGAGGAGCTGGGAGGAAAGCCCAAGATGGCGACACACAAGTGAATCGCAACGCAACGAGAGTCCCCGGAACGCACTGCACAGAGAGTAAGGAGAGAGGGACCAGGCAGCTGGCAGCGCAGGGAACAATAAGCGGTGCGCACCTCTGCCAGAAGTAGCGGGGGCAGATAAAAACCAAATGAGAGGGCGACAAACTAAATTGAACTAAATCGAAACCGAAACCAACACGGGCAATGACGATAGCGGCCATTTTGTGCTCAGCCCCAGGCCTCCTCCCCATTCACAACACAAGCACTGCCGATCACAACCAAGCGCGCGATCGACATCAACGAAAAGAGACAAGAACGCGCCCAAAGACCAGCGGAAAAATAGCAGCGTGAGGGGGGAACGGTGCCGGGTCGACGACCCAAAACGGAAAGCGAGCGGCCGCCCTGTGCTTCGCCCCACCTACCCACTCATCTGCGTCGTAACAGACGGCAGGAAACGAGCGCACCTGAAAGGAAAAAGTGCCCAAAGCGCCCAAAGGCCAGCGAGATTATACAGGCGCTAAGGGTGTGCCGAGCAAAACGAAATCGAAACCCAAGCGCAACGGGAGCAGCCATCTTGCGCTCCTCAGGAACCTCGCACACGGCAGTGGCATAGGAAGACAGAGAGCCCAAGAGCAGGACAGACACAAAGTCAGGGCCACACAGCGGAGGACAGCCGCCAAGCGCTGATACAATAACGCCAAATCGGCCCCACAACGCCCACAACACCCACAGCCTTGACACCTCACGTTCCCCTTGGGGGAAGGGCACTGGACAGCAGCGGCACATCCAAACAGCACAGGAGGAAAAAGGAGTATAACAGCGGGTAACAAACAGAGGTAGGCGCCATCTCGCATTAAATAAATCCAGGCGCCGGAGTAACATCGTGGCCAATAAGGGGCCCTTGAGGACAACAGGGGCACTACGAGTGTGTATTGCGCCCAAGTACGTAGCCACCCTGGTCTGAACACAAGACCACCGAACGGCCGGAGGGAAGGCCATCACATTGACTAAGAGAGGCTAGGTCACTGGAACACATACGAACTATCACCCACAAGTGGCGCTGGCGGGAGCCAAGACAAGGACAAGGACAATCAGAGAGCCCTGTAGGTTCCGACTTGAAGGATTAGGCCCAGAACAACAAAGGTCCGACAGGCTCCATACATACCTAGCCAGAAGATGGGTCGCAAAGATGGCAGGACAAGACGGCAAACCCACGTCAAAGCTTAAGATCAATCAGAACAGCGAAACCACTCTAGACACACTCCTTAAAAAAATAACCGAAGGGAATGAGCTCGCTAAAGCCACAAAGAAGACAATAGACAATATGCAGCTGGAATTAGCGGCCATAAGAGCAGATCAAAGCAAAACTAATGAAAGGCTGACAGCAGCAGAAAAAAGGGTCAGCAACCTAGAGGATAATAGCAGGCAAACGCGCAGAGAGCTGACACAGGTAGCAAAGACCACAGACTTCCTCCAAAAAATGATGGCAGAGCAAGACGACAGGAATAGGAGGGGAAACATACGCCTCCTGGGCATCCCGGAAGGAGAGGAGGACCGGACTGGATCCTGCGTGGCACTACTAGAAACACTACTGCCACAACTAACAGGAATAAAGTTTGATAGGCAGTTTGAAATCGATAAGGCATACAGAATGCCAGCCCACAAACCCAACATGGCCGAGGACCACGCCCAATCATTTGCAAACTGCTTCGCAGCCACCATACAGAAGCAATTTTCGCCATCGCAAGGAAGAACCAAAATTTGACATGGAACGGGAATAAAATCATAATTACACAAGACTTCTCCAAGCTAACAGTGGAAACCAGGAAGGGCTTTCTGGCCCTAAGAGACAGGATGAAAAGAGAAGGCATAAACTTCAGCTTCGCAGGTCCGTCGAGAATGAAGATCATGGACAGGAAGGGCACCAGGCTGTTGACGACCCGGGTGAGCTCAGGACATATCTGCAAGGCCCCACGACGGAGGAAATGGAGGGCCAGAGTCCCGGCACAGGAAAAAGACGGGCCCCATCGGACAACGGCGAAGAAGACAACAACGCCATATGACCACGAACACTCCACTAGCTAAAACTCAAGCCGACACTACCTCGTGGCCCTGCGCCACCCTCTAAACTAAGACATACTCAGGATGATGCATCTACCTCAAGACTGTTTCAGCTCTTCACTGAGTGAACAAGGAAGCTATACGCACGCACAGCCAACATACCTACCTCAGCACTGAAAATGAACAGACCTACCTCAAGATATGCTCCATACCAGCTACGGTCCCAAGGGAGAAGAGACTAGGACCCCCTGCCCCCAGGCGATGGGCGCAGGGATGTATATCCTTTTGAATATGCTAAGCAATCATTATAGCTGCTCATTCGGGGAACAATTAAGGGGTAGAGACTCTAAATAACTGAACATTTATGCCTAGCAGGACCATCTCAAAGTCTAATCTCGGGGAGGGGGGAGGGGGGTTCATCACTGTCGCACGCCTGCAGTACGAAGCACGGGGGGGGGAGGGCAGGGAGGGGGGGAGAAGGGGAGGGGGTTTCTACAAGTACGGTGGTACACTACTATTGATTTCTATGCCTATTTTCTCTTTTCTTTCCTCTTTCCTATCCAAGTCTTTCTATCCTTACACCACACTCATCTCAGAGACAGAACCGACAACGCAGTGACTTGGCCCAAGAACAGGGGACAGAGACCTAGAGTGCTGAAACCAGGGACAAACAAGAGAAGGAGGCACATGCATGACCGACTTACGCGACACACACAACTAAACCGCGGTAAACACACAACTACATGGCAACAATGACACAGACACCTAGCCAGCTGAACTCAGACATCAAGGTAGTGTCCCTAAATGTCAAAAGCCTCAACCATCCCGTCATGCGTAGAAAAACACTAGAACACCTGGCAAAGCTCAAGGCCACCTTGAGGTTTAGTCTCCTGGAGTTTAGTCTCCAGGAGACTAAACTCTCAGAAGAAGATGCGCCGCGCCTCAGAGCGAGCTGGATAAGGGGCACCTTCTGCTCACCAGCCGTACAGAAAAAAAGAGGAGTCATCACACTGATACACAAGAGAAGTAACTTAGCCATACATGAATGCCACAATGATGCAGACGGCAGGCTGCTGATTACGAGCCTTAAAAAAGGGGATGAGACTATACACATAGCCAATGTCTACGGCCCTAACGCTGAAAACAAGGAGTTCTGGACTGATATAGAGAGCAGGTTAGACAAACTCCCCCACGACGACCTGGTATTATTGGCTGGAGACATGAATGAGGTGCTAGACCAAGCCATTGACAGACACCCAACCAGGCAAAGCCACAGAACTCAAGAGCAGAGCACCCTGCAAAACCTATGCGCAAAGCTACACCTTAGAGACCCCTGGAGGTTACAACACCCAGACGCGAGGGAATACACTTTCTACTCGCACCCCCACAACTCATACAGCAGAATAGACTACATATTCATGTCAGCCACACACACGCACCTCATTGACCACACAGACATAGCACCCATAACAATCTCAGACCACGCGCACATCAGCCTCTCCCTCAGAGGCAGGCACAACGAACGCCCAAGCGGCAGATGGAGACTAAACAATGACATACTGCAGAACCCCACACATGCCACAGAGATTGAAGAAGCGATTAAGGAGTACATGTCCTTCAATGACAATGCAGAGGTGGACAAAGGCGTCATGTGGGACGCACTCAAAGCCACCTTCAGAGGGAAGTTCCTAAGTATCAAAGCCAAGATGAATAGAGAAAGGAACAAAAAGATCAAAGACCTCGAGAACGAAATCAGAGTCCTAGAGACAGGCCACTGTGCAAATCTCGCAGACGCAAACATGTTGACTGCCCGTACAAAAAAGAAATACGAACTAAACAGAATCCTGAGTGAAAGGGCAGGCACGTGGATAAATAAATACAAAGCAATTAACTTGTGCACGGCAAACAAAGCAGGGAGAGCACTAGCGTCTTACCTAAAAGCAAACAGAGGCAGCACTCCATAGCCGCAATCACCGACAGGGCGAAAAAGACCCACACGGCCAACAAAGAAATTTTGGAAACATTCAAAGACTTCTATGGCAACCTGTACAAGGCGGACAATAACCTACTAGCAGACGGGGGCAGACCTACTAAGCAAACTGGACCTACCCACTCTAACACATCACCAAAGGTCGCTACTAGACCAAAACATAACAGGGGCGGAGATTGAAAAAGCGGTAGAGTCCCTCAAAGTCAACAAGGCACCAGGGCCAGATGGATACACAGCGAGCTTCTACAAGCTCTACCTCCAACAGCTGAAGCCCACCCTGGTAGAAGTATTCACACACTGTGTGCACAAGGGACAAATGACGGACACCATGGCGGAGGCCCACATTATAGTAATAGCAAAAGATGGCAAAGACCCACAACACCCACAAAACTACAGACCAATCTCGCTGATTAATGTAGACTGCAAAATCTACGCTAAAATTCAGCAAAGCCGACTGAATAACTATCTCCCCCACCTCATACACAACTCACAAGTAGGCTACATCAAGAATAGACTCTCCCAGGACAACACAAGACTTCTCTGCCACCTGATCAACCACACAGCCACCAGTACAGACCCAGCGGTCATGATAGCACTAGATGCCGAAAAGGCTTTTGACAGAGTGTCTTGGCCATTCCTAGAACAGTGCATGAAGAAGTTTGGACTAGGGGAGGCCTACAGAGGGATGGTGATGGCCCTATACAACAAATCCAAAGCCAGAGTGGTAGTCAATGGGGGAACATCGGAGCAATTACTACTAGAGAGGGGAACGAGACAAGGCTGCCCACTATCACCAGCCCTCTTCCTACTGGCAATAGAAGCACTCCTCAGCATGATCAGGAACAACCCTGACATTGCAGGGGTAGACACACAAGGGATGACGGTGAAACTGGCTGCATACGCTGACGACGTCTTGATAATAACTAAGAAGCCAACAGAATCTATTGCGGCACTAATGAAAACCATTGAGACATACGCAAAAGTCTCGGGGTACAGACTCAATAGGGACAAGTCTGAATGTAAACCTATGAACGTCCATACAACGCGGGGGGTCCTGGGAGACTCAGGTTTAGCATGGCAAAGGAAGCTCCTTAAATACCTAGGTCTATACTTCGGGAGGGACCTCAGAGACACCTTAGAAAACAATGAGAACACCACCCTAAAAAAGGTCAAGGATAAACTGACCGCCTGGTCGCCCAAATATATTAGCTGGTGGGGAAGAGTGGAATCCATCAAGTTGATGATAACACCACTAATCAACTACCTGGTAGGAATGCTTCCACTTACACTCACAATAGACTTCCACAAACAACTAGACGCCATGATTAACAAATTCATATGGAAGGATAAAAAGCCCAGGATAAGCCTGCACAAACTAAGGCTGAGTAGAAACTTAGGTGGACTCAACATAACCAACTTCAAGACATTCCAAACCGCGTGCTTAGCCAGACAAGGGACCCAGTGGCTAGCCCCTGATGAGAATTACACACCAGTATGGTTAGAGCTAGAGAGAGCAATGCTAGGAGGTCTGGACCCCATAGCATTGCTTACGGCGAAAAAACACCCAGAGGCCAACAACACCATCCTTAAAAACACTAAAATAGCCCTATTAAAGGTAGACAAAAAAATGGACCAGAGCATACGCTACACGAAATGGGAGTCCATATGGGACAACCCCAAAATTAACAACAAGGGGAAACCCCTAGCCAACACCACCTGGGCTGGGAAGTGCATATCCACCCCTCAACAGCTGGAAAAGAACAACACATCCCTGAGCTTCGAGGCCCTAAAAAACATTAACGACCTAAAGGAGGTAGACTTCTATGAGTTCCTCAAAATCAAAGCTGCCATCACGAAAGCCAAATTGAACAAGAATACACCCTCAATCATACAATACATGAGGAACCTGAACAAGCTAGGCCCCCACACCTCCCACCTATACAAACTACTAAGTCCGACAACGTCAAAACTCAACAACAAGACAATAGGATTCTCGGAAGAGCTCCTAGGGAGACAACTAAACGAGAGAGAAAAGAGGCGCTTGTGGCTGTCCACATCCCAAAATAAAATATCACCCCAACTCGCACAGACAAAGTACTGGCTGATACACACAGCCTACTGGACACCAGCCAGACTCGCAGAGTTAGGAGTCAGTGAAACGGACACCTGCTGGAACTGCAAGAGAGAGAAGGGAGACCTTGCACATCTAATCTTCCACTGCACCCGAGTCAGAACCTTTTGGGCCAGAATCACTGATTTCATCACAGAGGTGGTAGGAAGGGACATACAGCCAGGCTTTGTAGGACTAGCGATGGCTTTTATGGCCCCAGACATCCAATCAAAAGAGGATGGCGACCTGATAGACCTCCTCCTTACGACAGCAGTCAAAACGATACTAGCTAATTGGAAGAACACAGGGAAAGCCACATTCAAGGGCTGGGTTAACTGGATTACCTTCCTGAGGGGGCAGACAACATAGCAGCAGCACACGCCCACAACCACACGGCGAGAGACGGAATGTGGACATCCCTAGACAGACACCTTGGAACTTACGAACCCCCGTGAGATGGCCAGATAGGGGACCCCCGACCCGCCGCCAACCACCAGTGTTTTTGGCACAGCATAACCAAGCGACAATCTGTCTCTATCTCCACCCTTTCCTTTCTTTTCACCCTATTCTTTTCATCTCTTCATTTTCATGTACAAGGGTGCAACAACTCAAAAGCGTGCATATACAATCGAGCCCGCCAAGCCCGTTGTAACCCCTACGGAGCCCGCTAGGCAACGCTACCACTGTACTGTATGTATATATGAAAAATTTGCTAATAAAAACTGTTGAAATAAAAAAAAAACATTTTGTTCTCAATGTTATACATGACCACAGCACACTTTTTGCAACTTAATTCTTATGTGTGGAAATAACAGAAACCTGGAGTTTATTAAAACAACGTCCGGATAATGGAATCTTCTGTTAAATAATTCTATTACAGGACCGGAGGATTCGGATTATGCTTCTCTTTCTTATATTTGCTACTCACAGCAGCCAATGAAAAACGTTTTGTATGCAAATAAAACTACATTTCCCATGATGCTTGTCCCTACATCACATCCTGTATAGCCCAATAAGAGCTGCTGTACACTGTGTCTCCTCCTCTTTCTTTGCTGCTCACGCAGACAGTTAAGTGCTCAGAACTTTATGTTTATGATTGATGCCTTAGTTGACTGTTTGATTATCTTTGACGATATTGTCAGTATGTTTGCGCTCATATCGCGCTATCTTAAATTACTTATGTCAAGTAGGTGCTTTGGCTGTACTGGGAGTATGAATTTCTCGACTTTGCACAGAATTGCCATACTTTTTCTTGAGCTAGCGCTTGCGGGCGCTATTAGTTATTAAGGGCTGAACGGCTCCCGCTGGGAGCGGCGCATTCCGTGGAAGCTCCGTTTAATTAACGATGCGGCCCCTCCGGCCATGTGTTATCTCCCCCGATGGCCTGCGGGCATGGTAGAGTTTTTTCTCGCGGGGAGCGGCGTACTGGTGTGACGCCTTCTCCCGCAGCAGAGTCTGTGGATGGCTCCGTTGGCCGTTCGGGCGCCGCCTCAATCTCTGCTAGCCGGTTTCTCACTGAGACAAAGACAGGCGCGCGTCGCCTTCATTATCACAGTCTGGGACTGTGAGCACGGTGGTGTACCCGCAGCGCGGGTGGCCTTAGCAGGCTTAATTGTACTCCCGCTGATCCCCCTAATGCCGCGCTGCCCTCGATAGCCTCCCTCCCCATTGCCAGGGTCCACAGGCCTCATCAAGTTCGCGTTTATTAGTTTTGCACGGAGTCACTGTGGCCTCGGGGCGGGGCTGTCGCCTCTTAACCCAGTGGTGCAGGGTTCGATCCCAGGTTCTCCGGGTCATGTTTTCACATACGAAATGAGATTTAAAATTTATATTTTACACATATTCGTATTCTTCCTACAATACGTTGATATTCTTCTGTTGTATGTTTTCACTAGTGTTACTGATATGAATTAGTGCGCCTGGTAGCGTTTGGTTTTCCCCACCGATACCACATTCAGACAGCTCCTGCAGGAGTGGAGATGTCGGGCTGATTATGCCAGAAACTTACTAGAATGGACCCGCGTTTGATTTTATGGGAGACCTGGGCTCGGCAGCACATGGAATCTAACGCTCCCGCAAGAGCTGAAATGCGGCGCTGGCGTTGCGCCAGTGTGAAATGAGTAACTGTGGTTGTGTCTAGATTTTGCTCTTAGTTTAGGTTTCAACGATTGTGGTCTCTGACTTAATGCTTTTTCCTGTCACTTCCATAGGGTCGTTTGAACTATTGCGCAGCCTCGCGCTTTCTCCGCCAAAGGCTTTCCCTAGTAGCCGAGTGCGGTTATGGAGTCATAACGCTCCGGTGTGCGTACCCCACTTGAGCTTCATTTGGGCGATTTGGCCTACGCATGTCGCACGCGTCCCCTGTTTGTTTCGAGGTCTCAGTGCCTCGTGCTTTACATGAGCAGATTTCCTGGTAGCCTCCAGGCTATAACAATAGGCTGGCCCTTGGAGTGCGCACACCCTCCTTGTATTTCACTATGACTCGGACACCCATTGGGCTGGTATAATGACTACAGCTTTGCTGAGGAGCCGATACATTATTCATTTCTCTATTTTAGTGTGCACAGGGTTGGCTCCCCCTCTACTCCTCCATTGCACTGTGCCTTGCACTATTTTATTGAACACAGATATCCCTTGAGGATGATTGGTGGGATTTATATATTGGGGGGATGACAACTAATCGATAGGAGCGCAAGAGCCTCCAGAACTAATTATGTTGACACTCAGGTTCTTCACGTTCTTGTGTGGTCAACAGGGCCTCAGCTATGACATTCCCTAACTCAGGGTTACAGGGCTTGATTGACGCCCATCATTGTTCTTCTACCACAAATCCTTAAGCATGATTTTGTTTTATTTTATTTTTTATTTTTTATTTTTTCCTTTTTCGCCAATATGTACGGCAGCCGCGCGCGTGCGACGGGATTTAGACTAGGGCGTTGCGACCTCCCCTGTTGGGTGTAGTTGAAGAATTGCCTGACGGCGACGCCAGGCTTCTTCTTTTTCTAGTCGTCTCAGAAAGGGATTACCCAGACTTGTCAGGCTGCAAATCAATATCCTAGTCGTAGTCAGCCACGATCGGCGATAGGCGTCGGTATGACGCCATTTGCGCCAGCTCGTCCGAGAGTCGCAAATACTTTTACAAGGTTGGACACCCTGAGATTCGATCCAGGTAGGCCCTTGCGACAGGTCCCTCTGGGACAGATTTGTTATTAATTGCATATATAATGGGTAAACGTATTGGCTTGTGGTCACATTCCTACTAGTTGATCAGTTGTTTTCCCATCATATTCCACGGCTTCTTTCATATGATTTCCATCATATTCCGCAGCTTCTGGCATGTAGCGTTCAGGAGAGCGTCTAGTGGTCTCCACCTTCTCTTCGTTGGCTTTTGTTCCGGTGATGGTTCTGATGGTTGATGCTAGGTATATGTTATCCCAAGCTCTCAGCTCTCTAGTATTCTCCGAGTACCAAGTTATTTTACCTTTCGAGTTAGTGGGATATATAGGTATGGATAGGTCTATCTTCACACAGTCACAGGCCTTGGCCTCACACTTCCAGACATCGGATTATGATGTACTGGAATAGTCCGGTTATAACCTACATACATTTGTGACTCTTAGATTGAGTTTCCAGGTTTATCTCACTCCTACGCAACTCTGTTGTTGTACGACCCAAACTACAGTGCTAGGAAGAATTTTCCGATGATATCAGTGCGAGAGTTTCCATTCGGGTGAGTGCCAAAGTAGCGGTGCGTTGGGCACCGTCATTCAAACAGTTTTCCGATCTTTCAGTTATCCGGGTTCTTTATCGTGCAGGCCTCTTGAGGCTTACTGCTCAGCTTGCGCAATATCTCGACTGCGAGAACTGTCAGCGGGTATGGGCATTTAGGGCACCTTCTTAGTGGACTTGTTCCAGGACTCAGGCCATTCTGCCGAAATTCTCAGATTTAGGTTACTGCGGAATACCTCCTTTAGCATGCAGGACAGAAAAGGAATTGTACCTCGGGTACCTTCAGATGGCTATGGGTGGCATCTTCCTCCAAGAGACAATCAGTAATTGTAAGCCCTTTTGAGTTCTTCCTCACAGATCCTTTCGGGGCAGGACTGATTTGTCAGTCACAGGCGCTCCAGTTGGAGGTCAGCACCATTAGAAAAGACTGTAGGTCTGGTCTCACGAAAGTCGATGGAAATGAATTGTTCCCTCTGGTTTCCGAGTATTTCTGGCGACTGGGGTCGCAACTTTCGCACATGGAGGTCTCCATTTTGTACTTCCAATGCTCCTTGGGTCGGCAGCGGCCGGTTCGGTTCCTGCCTTACCTTAAAAATTTCCCTTTTTCACATGCAGCAGCATTCATGTTGATCGAGGCAGATGCTTTTATGATTCACCAGGGAGCTACGGCTCGCAGGTTAATCGTTGCCTTTAGTAAGCACGGGTCTGGGTTTGACACATGGCAATGTGGTAAGTACAGTTTTTCCCAAAGTGGTATGTATTCCTACTTTGCTTTTCTTTACGATCAAGTATCTGGTATTTACAATACTTTCCAGGTTTTTTGAACGCGCTCAGGGGGCGTTCATTTTGTATTTCTGGGTCCTTCCACTCACGCAATACGTTTCGACAATAGAGGGTCGCTTTTGTTGATATGTACACCAGATGGCAGTTTTGTGAGGACTGATTTCTCTAATTTGTGAATTGTTTACCAAATAATGTACGGGGAATTCAGTAGCATTTACCTTATAGCGTCCATTTTGGTCGTTTTTCTGCGGCTCACTCTCGGTTCAGGGCAGGTTGCTGAACTTGCGTCGGGTCTTTCTTTCGAGTTCTTTTTGGTGGCGTTGATGGAGCAAGGATTCGCATATTACGCGACTTGCTTGAATTCATGAACCTCGAGTAATATGTAACAAAGTAATCCAACCTGTTTGTCTTACTAATTTCCCTTTTATTCTGACATTTGGGGTATCCGAGTGATGCTTGCATATGTGTGTATTAACCTTATTAACGTTTGTCACTACAAATGGCCGCTGCTTGGCGGGTTTTCTTCTGCGCATGCGTTAGTCACACTCACGTGACGTGACGTATTTGCAGTTCTGGTGGGTACCTTTGCGCCTGCGCAATTGCATTAATATGGCCGCTTGGTGTCCTCACATGGTGAAGCTTGCACTGATGTTTTCGAGTTATAGTTTATTGGCACTAAACCTTAATGCCAATAGTTTATATAAAGTAAGGGGTATAGAGTAGCTATTCATGGTATACAGTGTAATCAATTATTTCTGTGTTTTAATTTGTTTTCGCTTACTTTTCATGTGTTGCAACTCATGGGCCTGGGAGGGAAGAAAACCCCATCTTGAAAATCTCTACTGCGCATGTCACCCTGGCAGAGGGAAGACAACCTTGAACAGTGGAACTCAGCCAGCTGGCAGCCACAGTCAAGATGCTCCTGAGAAAGTGACCTGCGACCCAGCAGGATGGAGCTGAACTGTACTGCAAAAGTTACATTTGTATAAGTTTCATTGTATTCTGTAGAGTATCTCATGGGAACCCCAAATTCAAATAGGCGGTTCCAGAGTATGTAAATGTGAGCTTGTAGAAATGAAATATGATTGGTGTGTTGACCTATCCTACTTGGGGACCAATCGGAATTGGGGGATTCTGACACTTGCAACATTTGGGGGGGTGGTACACTGACCCGAAAACAGTATAACTAGCCTAGATTTAGCTAGAGAAATTGTCCGACTTGTCCGAATAGCCGACCTGTCACTGACCCAACGCACTCAATAGGTGACTTGATGCAGAGGGCTGCGGAGCACTCTGTCCGAAATTTCCATAGACTCAAGGGTTTTGTTGAGAAACCTTAAGTGCTGGCGGAGCACTTTGCTGGGGAGTTCGATAACCCAATCGGGGTTCTGACTGATAGCTGCAGAGAGGGTGGAGCGCAGGCGTTGCTTCCAAACTGCGGGTGCTGGTCTTATCCTGGTGGTCCTGTCCTGATCCTAATCTGGGTTTCCTGTCCTGTCCTGGGGTGTCCATTCTGCACCTGCTGTCCTGCTGATGACGGGTTTCCTTTGGGGTCCCTCCTGTTCTTAACTGACCTGTGGCCAGGGTTGGTCTTCACACCATTCTACGTCAATATAGTGCTGAAACTCTATACTGCACCTTTCTATTTTTCTGTCTTTTGCTTCAATAAAGACATATCTTTGCATATATTGATTCTCCATGCTTTTTCGCAAATCCACTGAATGAAAAGCTCATACGTTATTGTCGTTATTCTAGCATGTTCCATTTTCTACCCATCCTTTGAGTACATTTCCTTTCCAGGTCATGATATACTGATGTTCTTTGTTTTACCCATCTTTTAGTTGATTCAAGTAATTGCACCAGTTTATTAGTATGGTCTATTTTCACCTTGCCTGTAGTTCCCCTTCATGGGGAAATATTTTACTGTGAAATTTCTAGTATGCTCTTTATTCTTCCCCGTCCTTTAGTCTGAAATTATTTGCCTAACTGTTTCCTCATTCTCACCTTACTGTAGACTCATAAATGATCAGCTTGATATATTTCCTTTATGGATATGTACTCTTCATTATCTTGGTTATTGATTGTTTACTGGTTATAAATCTCATGCTGTCCGAATCTGAAATCTAGATAAAATCTTTAAAACTTCCCCGGAGTCTGTTGTCTTTATGAAATACAGAAGGATATAAAGTTGGTATTGTGTTGTTTGCCTTTTCTTCACAGCTAGCTCCCTGATTCATCGTGGTCATTAGGTACCCGTGACGGTGGATTGGTAAGTCGGGTACAATAGAAATATATAGGAAGGAACTGGGTTACTGGTAGTAGAGTGTATGGTCGCCCGATTAATAAATAATGGTGTATTGAAATATATGGGCCCGATACGTGTATGGTAAAATTTGTTGGTTGGGTGACCTGCGCGCTCTATCAGTAATTTTCTGGTAGCCAGAGGATGGTTAGGGACTAGTTAAAGAAATGGTTTTAGGGACTAGTTAAAAGTTAGGCAGGATCAGTTAAGATAGCTAGGTAGGTCGGATGCTGCTAAAAAGTTATTGCTGCTAATTGTGGAAATTTTGCTGCTAAACGCATTTGCAAATGTTTTATTGCTTTGAAAATTATGAAATGTTTTAAACTGTTTTTCTTGCTGTTATATTGATAAATGTACTAACCCACTTGTTAAGTGAATGTTATATGTTGTCTAGAATCCCCGGGGAATTGAATAACGGGTGGTGAGGAGAATCCACGCCGTGGTGAGGTCATTGGCTAGAGGAAAATTGGTGCAGGTTAGGCAGAACTGGAAGCACTAATTAGGGTTCTCTGAATGTATGTTTGAATAAATGATAGCAAAGAGTTCGCTGGCAAAACTTCTATTGTGATATAACCTAGCAAGGGTCACACGGAAGGAGTAGCTGGTTCGTCGGAGCTTAGGTGATAGCAAAAGGGTTCGCTGGTGAAACTTTAGACTTAGTATATATCCCGAAAAGAAGTGGATGAGTCAAAGAAGTAACAGGTTCTCTGATGCTTGAGTGAAGGGTAGGCAGAAGAGATCTACTTGTAGTATTTGAAAAGTAGACAGAAGAAGTTTACTTGCAGTAAAACAAATATTTCTTTCTAGACACTCTAGTACAGTGGTGAATGTTTCTACGTTGTAAAATAAATAACGCACTTGCACTTTAAGAAAGAAATAAAAGTTTCCGTTACCTTGTGAGGGAGGGAGTCAGTTGCGGAGCTGCTCTGACGTCACTCTGTGCCGCGCTGGTATTGGTCGAAACAGCGGGTGTGTAGGGGAGCTGGAATTGTAAAGGAGGGGTGAGTGCTGAAGCGTGAGAACCTGTCTCGCGAAAAAGCCACGCACCCATTGGTCGAAATTATTTGAAATCGTGCATTTGATTGGTTACACGAAAATAAAAGCCGCATTTGGATTGGGAGTGATTTTGTAAACAGAGTCGCTTGTAGGAAGTTATATGTGACATACGTATAGGCCAGTGACTAGACCCGATCCAAGACATTTAGGGTTTGAAAACGATCAGTGGAAGGGTCATAATACCAGCATTATGTACGGAAATAAGAGAAAACTGTCCCTTGTAAATAAAGTGAAGAATTATTTCAAAAAGGACAAACCTATCAAAACCAGAGAAGGTGTTGTCAGACCGCCACCTAATACGCCCGCATCTTTCATGATGTTTGATAAGGGGTATCATTCATGTGCATGGTTGGAAAACTGGGCGGAGTACACAAAGGATGACGGATTTTTGGCTTTTCCGTTAGAAGGTACATTTAATGGAAGAATCCTTTTTAATTTGAGAACGCGAATGAATGATTTACATCCCAGACCTAGATTGACACAGTACGAAGCATTAGAGGAGTGGGAGATAGAGGCTTTTGAAAGAGATAAGCCACGAATGGATAAAGGGTTAACCAAATGGTATCCGAAATTGAAGCAAGAGACCCGAGATAAAAAGATGAAACAGTGGAGACAGAATATGATTGTAGAAGGACTGTATCCAATGATGGCAATGGGTGGTCCTGCGGGAGAGAAAAAGACAGAAAAGACCAAGCATTGGGTGTCCAGTGGGGATTCAGATGACGATTTATTGGACGACATGTTTATGAAAAATCCGCCTCCTTATAATGAAGGACCCAGATCCTCTAGTGTAGAGGATACTTCCCAACGACCCCCGTGTCAGGAAGGGAATAGATCTGTAAACGCAAGAGACAGCTGTCAAATACCTTCCTATAACGAGGGCCTAGGACCCATAGGTGCCAGAGACACCTGTTTAAGACCACCATTTAGTGGAGAATCAAGATATTCAGGTGAAAGAGACTTTTGTCCAAGACCTCCTTATGAGGAAGGACCGAGATCCTTAAACACAGGAAGCCTGTTACCAAAACCTAATTGTGGTGAAGGACCAAGTATGACGCATCCAACTGCCCCAACATTGAGTCCGCAAATAGTACCTGAAATAAGTCTGGAAAGAATGCTGCAGGAAAAAGAGCGAGAGGCTCTAGCCAAACAAAGAACCGAAATAATTCAGAAACTCTCCCAGTTAAAAACAAGCCCCGAAGCCTTGACAATCCCAGTAACTATTGGACCAGTTGTTGCTTTGTATGGGGATAGACAAGGGAGTCCAAAGGCTCGTATCATTACCCCAACTGTAGTGCAGCCAAGAAAAGAGCCCTTAATTGTAGATGATCAGACGAGTGAATGTGAATCTGAAGCTTCTTTAATGGATTTGCCGATTAGGAACTCAGGAAGGAGTTTGCAGAAGAGACATAATCCTTTCAATACGAGAGAGATTCAAATGGAATCGACTTCAGGTACCAAGAGTGTCACATTGGTGATTCCTGAAGAGATTGAGAGATGGAGTCGAGAATTAGAGAGACAAACTCCTCAGACAAAACCATTAGATATTTACAAATTGAGAATTGAAATGGAAGAACTGACGGCCGGAAACGTGGGGTTAGACAGATTAAATACCTATTCCGAGGAAGAGCTGCTGTTTATCTGCAAGAGTCTTACCCGTAATACCAGAGTGCTCCATGAGAAATTAACAGACACTGCAGCTAGTATGGGAATAGATATTTCGAAATCAAAGCCATTACAAAAACCCTATAGAGCTGAGTTCTCAGACAAAGATCTGGAAAATATGAATGTGTCAGGAAAAAAGGTGCAGATCAAAGAATTGTTGACCGTGTTGCAAAAATGGGGAGACTTAGAAAAGTGGAAAGCCAGGTGGGCAAAGAAAAAGGAAGAGGTTAGATCCAAACAGACGACTTCTGAGTTTGTTTTAAAGGAAGCAGACAAGCCAGAACAGTTATACCCCATGCGAGAAGTGCCAGGTGGAAAGTATGTGGACGTTCCATGGTCCAGACAGGATATTGTGTCCTTTACTAATGACTTTCCAAAACTACGAGAGAAACCAGTGGATTGGTACAGGCAGGTAGAAAGGTTTGTGAAAGTACAAAAATGCCTGTGGAAAGATCTGGATGGGTTTTTCGATATAGTTGTTCCCGTAGATTTGTGGACAGAATGTAAAATTGCGATTGGTTGGCCTAGTGAGGAATACGCGAGGGATCCTATTTCAGGGGCTCCTTCTGATGAGGTAATGAAAAAATACCAGCAAGTAATGTTACATCTGAAAGGGAAGGTGCCTGCAAAAGAAACTGATTGGACCAAAATAGATAGAACTACACATGAAAGAGATGAGACTGTGCATTCCTTTTATGAAAGATTGCTACAGGTGTTTAAAACATATAGTGGCATAGATAACATTGAGACAAAGGATATGACCCACTTCATTTACAGGTTTGTAAACGGTTTAAGACCTGAAATTTGTCAATGGATCAAAGACAATAAAATCTGTTGGCAGTCTAAGAAAATGGATGAAGTCTTGCGATACGCAAAGTATTGTGAAGACGAAATGGCTGATAAGCGAAAGGCTTTGAAGGAAAAGGTTATGTGGGCACAAGTCAAACTAGCTGAACAACAAGAAAAACAATTGGGTAAAATGAATAGTAATTCCCAAAATCAAGGTTCTGGGGGTGGAGGGAAGCCCAGAGTAAAAATGAGTCGAGAAGAAGCCAAAAAGAAGTTCCCCTGTCACGGGTGCGGACAGATAGGACACTGGAGAGACGAGTGTCCATACGCACAAGATAATAACCCCCAAAACCCTGATTTAAATCCACAGACGCAGAATGAAAAACCAAAAAAGAACCAGCAACAGGTAAAAGCGAGTCAGTTGTCTCGTGCACCCAGACCGAATTTTAAGGGAAAGACACCGCAAGGTGAAGACATAGAAATCTGGGGAGGAAAGGAGGATAGAAATGCAGCAACTTCGCAAATTCTGTTGAATGACACTTTCCTCTGTGATGAACCTTACTGACGGTGCCTGAGGGGGGAGGACAAGGGGTGCGTACTTGGCGCCTCCTTGCCGGTAGACCAGTCAGGGCCATACATTGAAGGAAAGGTTGAAGGCAAGGATGTCACCTTTCTGTTGGACACTGGAGCTACCCGGTCTACTGTAAGAACAGCAGACGTTCCAAACCTACCCCTCTCGGGAAAAGCCATCCAAGTAGTGGGCGTATCTAATCAATTGATTAGTACCCCAGTTACTGAACCCATGGAGATTACAATAGGGAATTTCAAAGAAATGCATAGATTTGTTGTCTGTGATACCAGTCCTGTAAACTTATTAGGACGTGATTTGTTGTGTAAAATGAACTGCACTATCTTTTGCACACCAAAGGGCGTCGAAATTCAAACCCCAGACGAAGATGGAATATACAAATTAATGTTAATCAGACCTGACTCAGAAATTAAACGACTGACTATACAAGTCTAACCTGATGAACTCCAACAGACCGTGAAACCAGAAGTATGGGACTTTACTGGAAAATATGTAGGACTAATGGCAAATGTAGACCCAATTAAAATAGCCATAAAAGAAGATGCAGTTTACCCCAATACTAAGCCATACAAAATGAGTGCAGAAGTGAGAGCAGTAGTGGCCATTGAAATAAAAAGATTGCTAGAAGCCAACATCATACAAGAAGTGATGTGTAGCCCATGTAACTCACCCATAATTGGAATCAAGAAACCTAGCGGCAAATACAGGCTAGTACAGGACCTGAGAAAGGTAAACAAAATTGTTGTTCCTTGCTGTCCTATTGTTCCGAACCCTGCAGTGATCCTGTATCAAATTCCCTGGGATGCTGAATGGTTCACCGTGATTGACCTATGTCACGCATTCTTTTAGATCCCATTGCATCCAGACAGCAAATTTCTTTTCTCATTTGCATTCGACAGTTACGTGTTCGTTTGGAATCGCGTCCCCCAGGGGTACACAGAAAGTCCCTCAATCTTTAATCAGATTCTGAAAAAGTGCCTTGAATCCCTAGTCTTACCTGGAAATTCAGTTTTGGTGCAATATATAGACGACCTCTTGGTGGCGTCTAAAAGTCAGAGAGATTGTGTTGTTGACACTATTGCATTGCTGAACCATTTAGGTGAAGGAGGACACAAAGTATCACCTGACAAACTACAGTTCTGTACCAATTCAGTAAAATATCTGGGGCACCAGATAGAGAAAGGTATCAGGAAAGTTACTTCAGAAAGAATTAGGATAATTCGAAACATGCAGTTACCTAATACTCAGAAAGAAATCAG
This sequence comes from Lissotriton helveticus, assembly GCF_964261635.1. Taxonomy (NCBI): domain Eukaryota; kingdom Metazoa; phylum Chordata; class Amphibia; order Caudata; family Salamandridae; genus Lissotriton; species Lissotriton helveticus. The sequence goes on from NC_136067.1 coordinate 1,398,756,503, forward strand.
AATGTTCCTTGGAGTTGTAGGATACTGCAGGCAATGGATTGTGGGATTTGCAGTCCTAGCAAAACCATTGATAAAAATGACAAAGAAAGGAGCAAAAGACCCAGTAGAATGGGACGAGGAAAGCCTGACAGCATTCACTAAATTACGAGAATGTCTATGTACAGCTCCAGCATTGGGAATGCCTGATTATTCAAAGGAATTTGCACTGTTTTGTGACACACGAGATAATTGTGCATTGTCAGTCTTAACTCAGGAGCATGGTTTAACTAGACGTCCAGTAGCATACTTTTCTGCTACTTTGGATCCAGTGGCTGCTGGATTACCTGGATGTCTGAAAGCAGTAGCTGCAACTTGCATGAGTCTTGAACAGAGTGAATCCATCGTTATGGGACATCATGTAACTGTGTATGTTCCTCATGCAGTTGTAATCCTACTGACCAGGACTAAGACCCAGTATCTCACACCTAGTCGGCTGACTAAGTATGAGAGGATCCTTGTAGGTGCTGCAAATGTAACCCTTACTCGGTGTAACATATTGAATCCAGCAACATTGTTACCTGAGTCACTGATTGCAGAAGCAAAGGGAGAGGTCGAGCATGACTGCATTGACCTGACTGAATTTAGTACCAAACCACGTCCAGATATCAAGGAAATGCCCCTGCCTGTAGAAGATTACAAGCTGTTTGTTGATGGCTCATGTCTGAGACATGAAACTGTAGGCCTAAGTGCTGCTTATGCTGTAGTCACGGTATCAGGCACTATAGAAGCATCCTGTCTATTTGGAGTAAAGTCTGCACAAGTAGCCGAATTGGTTGCATTAACAAGAGCCTGTAAAATTGGGAAAATAAAAGAGTAACCGTATATACTGACAGTCAGTATGGTTACGGGGTTGTGCATGACTTCGGCCAATTGTGGCTACAAAGAGAGTTTCTGACTTCTTCAGGTACTCCTATCAGAAATGGAAAAGTGGTACAGGAATTGCTGGACGCCATCCAGTTACCAAAAGAATTGGCAGTGGTCTAGTGTACTGCTCACAAATCAGGTGACGACCATGTGACAGTAGGTAATCGATATGCTGACCAAGTAGCCCAACATTGTGCCAGACATCAAATGTCTGTCAATATCAAATTGGGGGGATATGGAAACAGCTGCCAACTTATGGTGTTTGAGGATGTGCCTACATGGGAAGAATTGAAAGATTTACAGAATGCAGTGACACCAAAGGAAAAGGAACGATGGAGAACATGTGGTTGTCGCCAGAGAGGCGAGGATGGTGTCATTGTTGGCCCTGATGGTATGCCTGTGTTGCCTGACAGCCTGCTTGCTTCTGTGGCCAGATTGATACATGGAGATACACACATTGGTAGGGATGCCATGATAGGTGTTTTTCAACAGACATGGTACAGCTCGAAGTTCAGGAAAGTAGCAGAGTCGCTCTGCCAGAGGTGCTTGACATGTCAACAGTTCAACGCTGGGAAGAAAACAGTAGTTGAGATGGGAAAAATTGGAAAGTCAGGAGGTCCTTTTGTAAGATTAGAAATCGACTTTATCCAGTTACCTATTTGCAAAGGAATGAGATATGTTCTTGTCATTGTCTGCCTATTTTCAAAATGGGTAGAAGCTTACCCAGCCAAAAAGAATGATGCCATCACTGTAGCCAAGTTGTTACTACGAGAGCTAATACCCAGGTACGGGGTTCCGGTCACAATTGAATCAGATAGAGGTGGGCATTTCCAAAATGAAATAATTGACCAGCTCCGTAAAGCCTTCAAGATTACACAAAAGCTGCACTGTGCATATCGTCCAGAGGCTTCTGGAGTGGTGGAACAAGTAAATGGCACTATCAAGTCGAGATTAGGGAAAATGTGTGAATCTACTGGCATGAACTGGATAGAGGCTTTACCTCTTGTTCTGATGGGAATCCAAAGTATTCCAGACCGAAACACAGGCCTGAGTCCCCATGAGATCCTAATGGGAAGAGTGATGAGACAAGCATGGGTACCAGGACACAAACTGATAAGCATTTCTGATGATTTGGTACTTGAGTACTGCAAGCAACTGGGTGACCAAGTGCATTCTATCTCTCGCCAGATTGGGGAAGACGCCGTCGCCAGTCCAGCAACTCCAGTCCATAAATTGATTCCAGGCGATTGGGTGGTACTCAAGAAGCACACCCGTTCGAATTGCCTTGCACCGAAGTGGGGAAAGCCAAGACAGGTGATCCTGGTGACCACGACAGCGGTGAAGTGTGCTGGAGTACCCAAGTGGATCCATGCCAGCCATACCAAGAGGGTAACAGAGGACGAAAAGAAGACTGACGCTGAAAGTTGTCCAGCTGAGGGGTCTCCAGATGTTGGTCCTGAAGTAGCTGATGACGAACAACCGAGCACCAGTCGAGAAGAGTGGATACCCATAATCGACCTGACAGATGATCCCATAAGAACAAGAAGTCAAACCTACTCAGACAGAAAGTGGAATAGTGAGGAAGAGACAGGAATAGGAGAAGACAATCAGATTATCGAAATCCATATAAAATCTGAAGAAGAAGATCAGATAGGGACAGAACAGGTGATCGACACACCTCCAAGAACTCCCGAAATTGAAAAGGGACAGACAGAAACAAGGGCGAAGGTTCAAGCGGAAGAAAATCAAAGGTTCGAAGTGCTTGAACAGGATCACATAGAAATAGACGAATGTGTTCAGGATACAGAAATTGAAACGCTCAAAAGTCAAACTCAGTCTACACCTGAACAAGGCCAGCTTAGTGACCAGGCAGAAGAAACAGATATAAGACCTGGGACTAGTCAGACAGGAAGGGAAGAAGCGGAAGCAGAAGTGCCACAATTGAACGAAAATAAAAGAGCATTAGACGAAAGCCCAACAACAGTGCCAGTTAAAAGACTCAAGAAAAAGAAAAATACAGAGCCAAGGTACATCAAAAGACTGAGACTGAGACTGAAAACAGTAGAAGAAAAGCTTGAGCAAAGGAAACAAGCTTTAAGTAAAACAGAGCTACCTGGAGAAAGCACTAAGCGAAGAAGTGCCCGAATAAAAAGACTGAACGAAAAATATCAGGATCCTGAATGGACTTTCCTGGTGTTGGAGGAATTTGAGGATCTTGATATAAGTGACAAAAGTGACGAAGAACAGACTACTGACCAGTCTGCCGAAGAAGACGAACCAACCTGAAGTTACTCAGTGTAAGCTACCTGTGCAAAGTTACAAAGAGGGGTTGAGAGAAGCTTCTTTTGAGCAGACATGTCTGATTCAAATGTGAATGGAAGACCTAGACGTAATTGCTGTAAAACATGCTGTAAAGTATGTATATGTAGTGTAGCCTTAGTGTTAATATTATGGATAGGACTAACAATTACTATTCCTTATATGATGAGTAAAAGTACTAATACTGACACCACAGAGACTGTGACGAAAAATGCAGGAGAAACGACATCACAAAGTGTAGAAGGACATGAGAAAGCACTTAGCATTAGACAAACTAAACCGGACTTAGAAGCATCAGATGAGGAAGGACTGCATTATCATGGAGTCAAGAACCAGACTCATTTAAACGTATTTGCTAACCTTTTAGTGCATTATGTAGAAACCATGGAAATAGAGGACTGTTATGTTTGCATGAAGCTACCTACTTCTGTAGCTGAGGGAGTGACATACCATCACTTGCCATTAACATATGGAATTTCTTGTAGTATTTTAGCTAGCTTATTTTACAAGAGAGGACCGTTACAGTATTATTACTCTAACTCAGAAGTGATATTTTCTGAACTTCCTATACGTGGAAATCTGAACCCTGTACATACAAAAAGTGACGTGACACGTTATATGGGAGAATACTTTCTGACTATAGGGACCATAGATTTAGGTGAAGCACATAGAGATAACTTGACCTGTTCATTACATGAACAAGAGAAAATGTTTCTAAACATGGCAGAGAAAAGAAGAGAAAGTTTCCAAAGAAAGGCGAACGATAAAAAGCAGAGAATTCCTAAGTGGGCTGAAAACAAGGGAAGCACCTCAAATGGTGGGGCTAGTCCTGCTTTGTTGCTGGATTTCGAGAGAAAAGGGAAGCTTTGTCTTCACCGAGAAAAGACTAGATATTATAATAATATTTTCATTGGTTCCAGTCAATGTGAACACAATTACAAGGTAATTGGAGGTTGGGGTTTCAAAAATGGGTCAGAACCTGTGTTTCCCGGGATTTATTACATATGTGGAAACAAGGCTTATTTCAAACTGCCGGATCACTGGTATGGAAGCTGCTATTTTGGAATTGTCTTCCCGAAAATATACCATGTGAATGAAATTGCTGGAAGCAATGAAAACACTAACAGTTTAGTGCGTAGTAAAAGAGAAAGTGTAGGTGAAATAATGGGTAGTATTTTTAGTGCATTGATACCTGCAGTGGGAGTGGTTCTGAACACACACAGAATTTACAAATTGTCAACTATAGTGGATCGGTTGTCTACTGACTCTGCTAGTGGATTTCTGATGGTCAATACCGAAATGGTTGCGATCAGATCTATGGTTTTGCAGAACAGACTTGCTCTTGACACCTTATTAGCAAAGGAGGGCGGAGTCTGCCGAATGCTGAAAGCGCAACATTGTTGCACTTACATACCGGATAAAAGTGTGCAAATCAAAAGGTATGTAAGGAACATTACAAATTTGGAAAAGGAACTCAAACCACTGGAGGTTGATAGTGCCTGGAAGAGACTCACTGATGGTCTCTCCTCTGTAGGTCATTGGTTTTCTAATTTAGGTAAAGGTTTGTTGTACAAGGTACTGATGCCAATTGCAGTAGTAGGTTTATTCATATTCCTTATATTTGTCTGTTGCAAATGTCGCAAACACCAAAAGAAGTACACTGTGAACAAAAGAGGCGTGAAACGGAGTGTGGATGAACTTGAATTGGAGGAACTGAATAATCAGATTTATAAAAGGGTGAAGAATTCACACCCTAAGAAAGAAACAAAAGAAAAGCTGAATAGGATGTTGGAAGAGATTGAATTGGGCAAAGTGTGAGAAAAAGTTGGCATCTGATTCCATTGGTTTTGTGATGATAGTAAATATCATCAAAGAGGGGATTGATGGAGCAAGGATTCGCATATTACGCGACTTGCTTGAATTCATGAACCTCGATTAATATGTAACAAAGTAATCCAACCTGTTTGTCTTACTAATTTCCCTTTTATTCTGACATTTGGGGTATCCGAGTGATGCTTGCATATGTGTGTATTAACTTTATTAACGTTTTTCACTAAAAATGGCCGCTGCTTGGCGGGTTTTCTTCTGCGCATGCGTTAGTCACACTCACGTGACGTGACGTATTTGCAGTTCTGGTGGTAACCTTTGCGCCTGCGCAATTGCATTAATATGGCCGCTTGGTGTCCTCACATGGTGAAGCTTGCGCTGATGTTTTCGTGTTATAGTTTATTTGCACTAAACCTTAATGCCAATAGTTTATATAAAGTAAGGGGTATAGAGAAGCTATTCATGATATACAGTGTATTCAATTATTTCTGTGTTTTAATTTGTTTTCGCTTACTTTTCATGTGTCGCAACTCATGGGCCTGGGAGGGAAGAAAACCCCATCTTGAAAATCTCTACTGCGCATGTCACCCTGGCAGAGGGAAAACAACCTTGAACAGTGGAACTCAGCCAGCTGGCAGCCACAGTCAAGATGCTCCTGAGAAAGTGATCTGCGACCCAGCAGGATGGAGCTGAACTGTACTGCAAAAGTTAAATTTGTATAAGTTTCATTGTATTCTGTAGAGTATCTCATGGGAACCCCAAATTCAAATAGGCGGTTCCAGAGTATGTAAATGTGAGCTTGTAGAAATGAAATATGATTGGTGTGTTGACCTATCCTACTTGGGGACCAATCGAAATTGGGGATTCTGACACTTGCAACATTTGCGGGGTGGTACACTGACCCGAAAACAGTATAACTAGCCTAGGTTTAGCTAGAGAAATTGTCCGACTTGTCCGAATAGCTGACCTGTCACTGACCCAACGCACTCAATAGGTGACTTGATACAGAGGGCTGCGGAGCACTCTGTCCGAAATTTCCATAGACTCAAGGGTTTTGTTGAGAAACCCTAAGTGCTGGCGGAGCACTTTGCTGGGGAGTTCGATAACCCAATCGGGGTTCTGACTGATAGCTGCAGAGAGGGTGGAGCGCAGGCGTTGCTTCCAAACTGCGGGTGCTGGTCTTATCCTGGTGGTCCTGTCCTGATCCTAATCTGGGTTTCCAGTCCTGTCCTGGGGTGTCCATTCTGCACCTGCTGTCCTGCTGATGAAGGGTTTCCTTTGGGGTCCCTCCTGTTCTTAACTGACCTGTGGCCAGGGTTGGTCTTCACACCATTCTAGGTAAATATAGTGCTGAAACTCTATACTGCACCTTTCTATTTTTCTGTCTTTTGCTTCAATAAAGACATATCTTTGCATATATTGATTCTCCATGCTTTTTCGCAAATCCACTGAATGAAAAGCTCATACGTTATTGTCGTTATTCTAGCATGTTCCATTTTCTACCCATCCTTTGAGTACATTTCCTTTCCAGGTCATGATATACTGATGTTCTTTGTTTTACCCATCTTTGAGTTGATTCAAGTCATTGCACCAGTTTATTAGTATGGTTTATTTTCACCTTACCTGTAGTTCCTCTTCATGGGGAAATATTTTACTGTGAAATTTCTAGAATGCTCTTTATTCTTCCCCGTCCTTTAGTCTGAAATTATTTGCCTAACTGTTTCTTCATTCTCACCTTACTGTAGACTCATAAATGATCAGCTTGATATATTTCCTTTATGGATTTGTACTCTTCATTATCTTGGTTATTGATTGTTTACTGGTTATAAATCTCATGCTGTCCGAATCTGAAATCTAGATAAAATCTTTAAAACTTCCCCAGAGTCTGTGGTCTTTATGAAATACAGAAGGATATAAAGTTGGTATTGTGTTGTTTGCCTTTTCTTCACAGCTAGCTCCCTGATTCATCGTGGTCATTAGGTACCCGTGACAGTGGATTGGTAAGTCGGGTACAATAGAAATATATAGGAAGGAACTGGGTTACTGGTAGTAGAGTGTATGGTCGCCCGATTAATAAATAATGGTGTATTGAAATATATGGGCCCGATACGTGTATGGTAAAATTTGTTGGTTGGGTGACCTGCGCGCTCTATCAGCGTAACTATCCCAACCCGGGATAATTCTTGTGATTTCCTTTTTTATTAACAGACATATAATATGTCGTCCGTACATTAAATATTGTCAGACTGTGCTACGATGCATTCCACCTTTAGGTGTTCCTACGGCGAGGCAAGCCCGCGTTTTACAGGTACAGTATATACTCTAGGAAGTTTGCTCTGTAAGCAATGTCTGGACTGCATGTGGTCAGGGCCTGGTCACACGAATTGGAAATAATGCACTTATGGGTGTTTCTTCCCATTCCTTACTGCTTGCAACGATGATTCTTGGATTTACTATCTGAGGTTTTCGCATATAATTGTTCATATTATTGTTGATGATTATTGACATTTTATATGTGGGTCCGAGGCTTTTATAGCCGATGGTTGAGGGCATTTTTTGCCGGAATGGGTGTTCAGAACCAGTCTTTTCAAAGAAACATACTTATCATTCTTGTTTTGATGATTCCCATTGTTTAGCAAGTTTCAATTCTACTGATTGATTTTCTCAGACTATATTTAAACAGTATATTATGTACCGGTGGGAGATTTAAGACTGTAGTTGTGTGGATAAGCGTTAAACTAGCATAATCCGAAGCCTCCGGTCCTGTAATAGAATCAAAAATTAGCTAGCATTCGCGTCAAGAATTTTCAATTCTATTAAGGACACGGAGGCGAGGATTATCCCACCCGGTTTATTACAGTATTGGTAATGATTACCCACCCGCATGTACTTGATTCTCTGTATCAGCAGAAGTTACGGGTTTTCCTGTCTCATTCATTTCAGCTTCGTGTAAAGAAGAAGGAGCAGGTGTTCTTCTGGTTTAGAAGATGTAATCTTTCCAGTTTGAAGATGGTTTTCCATGTTGAAGGATGATTATTGGGACTCATATTCCGTGATTGGACTGGATTTATTATTGTATGGACTATATAAGTTCGAGCAAAGAAAGAGGAGGAGACACAGTGTACAGCAGCTCTTATTGGGCTATACAGGATGTGATGTAGGGACAAGCATCATGGGAAATGTAGTTTTATTTGCATACAAAACGTTTTTCATTGGCTGCTGTGAGTAGCAAATATAAGAAAGAGAAGCATAATCCTCGCCTCCGTGTCCTTAATAGAATTGAAAATTCTTGGCGCGAATGCTAGCTAATTTTTGATTCATAGCTTCAGTGCTTTCTTTTTGTAGTCATTTGTGGTTGTTATGTAGGTGGCAACTTGTTTTAGATGTTTCTGGCAGCTCATGCAATTCTGCAATTTCGCCTGAGGCTTGAGCCGGACGGTCACTCTTTTCTCTAGCTTTGTTTTAAAAATTATCCTTTTGTATGCACTTGCCCTTTGTGTCCTCTCCCCCCTGCACCAGCACGCGGATTTAGCGCAGCGCTGGCTGTCTCCACCGATTTTCGGGTGGAGGCATTATTTTAACCCTATATTTTAATTCAATTTGATTGCACTCACCCAAGTCTGCGCTGCCTTCCCCCTGAGGGTCCGGCCGATTTCAGGGCTGTTGTACCTGGGGCACGGGCGGAGTTACTGCGGCGGCCAGCTTGGGTAGGGCTATCCTCCCTTGGGGCGAGAGTCAACAGCATAAAAACAGCTGATCCTGGAACTCGCGAGAACTCTGCAATTTCGCCTGAGGCTTGAGCCGGGCGGTCACTCTTTTCTCTAGCTTTGTTTTAAAAATTATCCTTTTGTATGCACTTGCCCTTTGTGTCCTCTCCCCCCTGCACCAGCACGCGGATTTAGCGCGGCGCTGGCTGTCTCCACCGATTTTCGGATGGGGGCATTATTTTAACCCTATATTTTAATTCAATTTGATTGCACTCACCCAAGTCTGCGCTGCCTTCCCCCTGAGGGTCCGGCCGATTTCAGGGCTGTTGTACCTGGGGCACGGGCGGAGTTACTGCAGCGGCCATCTTGGGTAGGGCTATCCTCCCTTGGGGCGAGAGTCAACAGCATAAAAACAGCTGATCCTGGAACTCGCGAGAACTCTGCAATTTCGCCTGAGGCTTGAGCCGGGCGGTCAGTCACTCTTTTCTCTAGCTTTGTTTTAAAAATTATCTTTTTGTATGCACTTGCCCTTTGTGTCCTCTCCCCCCTGCACCATCACGCGGATTTAGCGCGGCGCTGGCTGTCTCCACCGATTTTCGGGTGGAGGCATTATTTTAACCCTATATTTTAATTCAATTTGATTGCACTCACCCAAGTCTGCGCTGCCTTCCCCCTGAGGGTCCGGCCGATTTCAGGGCTGTTTTACCTGGGGAACGGGTGGAGTTACTGCGGCGGCCATCTTGGGTAGGGCTATCCTCCCTTGGGGCGAGAGTCAACAGCATAAAAACAGCTGATCCTGGAACTCGCGAGAACTCTGCAATTTCGCCTGAGGCTTGAGCCGGGCGGTCACTCTTTTCTCTAGCTTTGTTTTAAAAATTATCCTTTTGTATGCACTTGCCCTTTGTGTCCTCTCCCCCCTGCACCAGCATGCGGATTTAGCGCGGCGCTGGCTGTCTCCACCGATTTTCGGGTGGAGGCATAATTTTAACCCTATATTTTAATTCAATTTGATTGCACTCACCCAAGTCTGCGCTGCCTTCCCCCTGAGGGTCCGGCCGATTTCAGGGCTGTTGTACCTGGGGCACGGGCGGAGTTACTGCGGCGGCCATCTTGGGTAGGGCTATCCTCCCTTGGGGCGAGAGTCAACAGCATAAAAACAGCTGATCCTGGAACTCGCGAGAACTCTGCAATTTCGCCTGAGGCTTGAGCCGGGCGGTCACTCTTTTCTCTAGCTTTGTTTTAAAAATGATCCTTTTGTATGCACTTGCCCTTTGTGTCCTCTCCCCCCTGCACCAGCACGCGGATTTAGCGCGGCGCTGGCTGTCTCCACCGATTTTCGGGTGGAGGCATTATTTTAACCCTATATTTTAATTCAATTTGATTGCACTCACCCAAGTCTGCGCTGCCTTCCCCCTGAGGGTCCGGCCGATTTCAGGGCTGTTGTACCTGGGGCACGGGCGGAGTTACTGCGGCGGCCATCTTGGGTACGGCTATCCTCCCTTGGGGCGAGAGTCAATAGCATAAAAACATACGGCTATGGCTCCGCGCAGCGGACGCGTTCAGCGGGCGCGCCGTATGCGCGCCGGAGTCAAGCCAGAGTCCAGCCCGTCTGCGCCCGTCCGCTGTGGTACTGAAAATTCTGGACTCATGTAATAAACTTTGTCGTAGCATGACGATTTTGGTATCAAAAGACTGAGAATGGCTAGTACACTATGTACACGCATTTTCGTCATATTCCAGTAACGATTTCACCTTGAAATCGTCATTTTCGTCTTGAACCCTTGGCTTCCATTTTGTGTACAGCAGCCATTTTGTGAGTTGCCCTCACATAGGCTTATAACTACAGCCAAATTCGATTCCAAAGGACACGTACACCTTAATTGACTTCTCTGTGACCTGGGCAAGCTGAAACCATTGCCCCAGGCCAAACCTGCCCGACCAGTTCCTTTCTCAGTGGCCGAGCGAGATAGCATCAAGGCACAGCCTACCATAAACCTTTTCATCGCACACACACCCTGCCTAATCTTGCTCACACCTGTCTCTGCTCCCTTCTTTATGGCCTGTTTACGATGGGGATGTGCCGGGTTTTTATTATGGGTTTCTGCAGCTTGTGTAAGAAGGAATGTTGTTTTTTTTTGCATGTTTGCAAAAGCTAGAACTGCCCCTTTCTTTTTTTGTACTGAGTCATGTAACGCTAAAAACATATAAAAGGCCTCTGTCCTTTTCATTCCTCAGACTACCTCATCCACTTGCTACGGCTTCTGGGTGACGTGGCCTCACTATGTTAAGTTTAATAAAGATGTCTTTTCATATTTTCAGAGTCTGTGCCAAGTTCTTGTTATATTAGTAAGTATTCCCTGAGAGCGAAAATTAGGAAGTTCTTCACCGCGACAGACCGGGGCGCGGGGCGAGTCCTCCTAACCCTCCGATGTTATCTGATATGGTGGGACCGGTCAGGTACTATACACAATATACTAAACAGGAGCTTCTGGCACTACGCCCTAATGTGGCAAATAGATGTGGCCATATCTTTCAAGCTGATTCACTACCCCTGTCATGCGGTTTTTGCAACCAGACCTTTCAACTCTCAAAGAACAACACTCATGTTATACCCAAACCGAACATGTTATTATTAAATTGTAGGTCACTAAAAAAACACAAACTTGAAATACATGATTTCTTAACTACTAATAATCCCGATACGCTCTTTCTTACTGAGACATGGATGGACGAAGATTCGTCTCCTGAAGCGCTCGAGGCCATTCCTCCTGGCTATTGTCTACTCCGTTTGGATAGACATAAACAAAGAGGGGGGGGCGATAGCCCTTATTCATAAAGCTGAGTTGGAATGCACCTTAGTGAAGGCCACTCTACCTTATAGTGAAAGTGGCCTATTCACTATTAAAACAGGGCCGAGATGTGTCATCAATGGGCTGCTGGTGTACCGCCCGCCTGGAGTAGCTGGACAGTTTGGTAATCAGCTTTTAGAATACATTACTCAGCCAGCTCTCCGTTACAAATAATTCATCATTTTAGGAGATTTAAACCTCCATTTTGATGATAAGGAATGCAGGGAGGCACAGGATGTGGCGGAAGTACTGGCATGGTTGGGACTCAATCTTCAATCCACCACCCCCACACACCAACTTGGACACCTTCTGGATCCCATCTTTGCTAACTGGGAGGGTATTGTAATCTCCCCTCCGGTTAGAATAATTTGGTCAGATCACTGCATTATCCCGTTCTTTATAGACAATATCCCTTTAGAAAACAGACTGTCTAAACCTCCTTCCCTGAAACGGAGAAACTGGAAAACTTTTAGTCAAGAAGCACTTAGATGTGCACTACAAAAAAAACCTTCCCCGCAAACCAACTCTCTTCGGGAGGCTTGGAAGAACTATGAAAAATGGCTGTCCACTGCCCTGGACGAGATAGCTCCCTGGACATCCAAGCCCCCTGCCAGGCAATCTAAAACCGCTCCCTGGTTTTCGGAAAAACTTAAACTGGCCAGAGCCAGATGTAAAACTTTAGAGCGTAGCTGGAGAAAACACTATAATATGGAGGATAAATTATTGTACAAAAGTGAACTGAATAAATACCACAAACTGGTGAGATCCGAAAAAAGTTGCCACCTTAAAAGTAGAATTGATTCAGCGAATAACCCTACCAGAGAACTTTTTACTATCTACAGAGAGCTCACGGTCCCTTCTAGACTGGAAGCTCAAGACACTTACTCGAAGGAATTGTGCGACTCTATTGCCGACTTTTTCGTAAGTAAGATCGATAAGATCCATGCCACCTTTACTAAGGATGAGACCAATCCAAGAATACAGGTAGTTGCCAATAACATCTATACGGAGAATCCGGTTTCACTTGTTTTATTACACCTGAGAAGCAAGAGTTATTAAGCATCGCCAACAGTATTCAATCTGGCTCACCGAGTGATGTCTGCCCGCCGGCTCGCTGTAAAGGAGTCATGGAGACTACAATAATCGACCAGATCAGTCTTATTGTGTCGCTCTCTTTTCAGGAATGTCAGGTATTGGATGCTTGGAAAACTGCCCAGGTAATCCCCCTTAAAAAGAAGGCCAACATCCACATCTCCCAATTTCAAAACCTTCGTCCTATTTCCCTTCTTCCCTTTTGCGCCAAGATTGTGGAAAAAGTAGTGAATAGACAGCTCATGAGTTATCTGGAGGAACACTCTCTCCTGCACCCCACGCAATCGGGTTTTAGAGCTGGTTTCTCTACAGAGTCAGCCCTACTCTTTTCCACAAGGGCCTAAGGCGCATAGTGGACGAAGGAGAGACAGCAGCGTTGGTTCTTTTAGATCTCAGCGCAGCTTTTGACACCGTGCTGCACTCAACGCTGCTGTCTCGGATGTCTGATATGGGAGTAAAGGGACAAGCCCTTGCTTGGATGGAGTCCTTCTTGGTTAACAGGAGCTTTCAGATGCACTGCCCCCCCTTTAAATCCACTCTCAGGAAGGCAAGCCATGGGGTTCCTCAGGGCTCAAGTCTGAGCCCTACTTTGTTTAACATCTACATGGAACCCCTGGCTCGCATAGCTGAGACTTTTGGGGTGGGCATTGTCAGCTATGCTGATGACACCCAATTGATGTTCAAGCTTACGCCCGACCACAAAGAAGATGCCACCAATTTCGCCAACTGTCTTTCATCTGTGGCAGCTTGGATGAACAGCAATTGCCTACGCCTGAATGGCGATAAAACCGAGCTATTGGTGGTAGGGAAATCATCTTCAGCATGGTCACACATGTGGTGGCCTGCGGAACTAGGCAATCCACCCTGTCCTGTGGTGTTGGTGCGTAATCTGGGCATAATACTTGACTCAGACCTTTCATACAAGTCTCATGTCAGTAAAGTAACAGCTAGGTGCTTCAGCGTACTGAACGTTCTCCGGAAGGTCTTAGACCTCCTTCCCATGGATTCCAGGAAGATCATTGTCCACGCTTTAGTAACCCCCGATCTTGACTACGGGAATGCTCTGCTTTTAGGTTTGAGCAAAAAAGGACTCCACCAACTCCAGTGTGCTCAGAATGCTGCAGCACGCCTTGTGCTCAAACTTCCTCGCAGAGCTTCGGGGAAATCCGCTCTGTCCAAACTCCACTGGCTCCCCATCAAGGAGCAAATTAAATTTAAATCCCTCTGCTTTGCCCATTGTATTGCCCATGGCACTGGTCCTGGCTATTTACAAAGCCTTTTAACTATACATCGCCCCATTAGGAACCTGAGATCTTCTGGAATGATGATGTTTAAGCTCCCCAAAATTACCAGAGCTAGGATGGGAGGCTGTTCGTTCAGATTCCTGGCTGCCAAATGTTGGAACGAACTCCCGCTCGAGCTCCGGATGGAACCTTCTGAAATCAGGTTCCGGGGAAGACTTAAAACTTTTCTCTTTCCACGTGCATAATCCCCTCTCTTTCCCTATCCCCTTTATGGCTCACCTCTGTTCTTTCCTTTGAGTTATTTTGCAGTGTTTAGCGCGGGGACACACTGTTTTTGGGTAACCAGGCGCTTTATAAATGGTTTTATTATTATTATTTATTATTATTCATGAGTGTTTCGGTCTTTTTTCCAACGGGTATTATACTTGTTTTACGCTTCCTTGACGTAAATCCACAAGTGACCTCACTGGGGCAGTCTTTATACAGAAGGGAGGCAGAAGCAGTGGTGTTCTGGTAGAAAGATGGGTGTGCCTAACAGCGTGGAGAATCATCACAAATTATTTCTTTTATTGGATGCATACTGCGCCCAAATTGACTGCTCGCCATGATTACGGAGAGACTGCGTCACTTTGCAATCATATCGCTGATAGTTTGCTGTGCACCGTGATGTTTTCCCTTGCACCTTTATTTATATTTTTTATACTGTGAACTCAAGCCGAAGGTATTGGAGCGCTTTATATAAGCACCAGTTACATTACACAAAGCCACTCATTTTTTCTTTACGGTACTGAGACATTCAGCAATTTGGCCAAAATAACAGGATGTTAAAGCAACGCCAAGACTTGAACCTGGTTCTCCAGTTCCGAAGTTTCACAGCTCTGGTCGTAACACCAGATCCTCTACCTTGCCCGACATTTTGAGAACATGGCAGGTCCACTGTCACCATGTCAGTTTGTTCTACTCTCCAGAGTCCCTGGGCCTCCCTCCGCCTGTCACCTTTAGAGCACAGCGTGATCTTCAGCAGGCATAGGCGATGCACTTTACACCCCATTCCATGGCAGACTGTTTTGTTCGCACTGGTAGTGTACCTCTTGCTTGCGTTCCTTAGGACATTGCGAAATCCAGTAAAGGGGCGGCTGCTTGCTCCCTTCATTTGCCATGCTGCTGGTTGTCTCTTTCTAGACAGATGGTACGGTAGGTGGATCACCAGAGGGAGGGTCGATTGATGCTAGAAGTAGGCCCCCAATAACCTCCAAAAAGTGTTTTCCTTGAAACATTGCTTAGTATCAGGTTGCTGATTATTGGAGAAATGTCAAAGGCTGCGGGACATTGGGGGCAGTTTTTCTTCACTAAATTGGTTCATATAATCTGTTGAGATGATCAACATTTCTTCATCTGGATTAGACAGGTTTCCAAAGTTTACATTGAAAGTATGTGATGCTCAGAGTTTTTGGTTTTTACTGTTTAAAAGTTTTGATATAAAGTTTGACAAAAAGCAACTCAAGCCAACACTTGTTTCGCGAACTATTACTTAATTTGTTGGATTGTTAGGGCTTTCAGTTATGACATCAGGTAACGTTCCGGTACTAGCGGCTCGAGATCCTTATGATGCTGCAAAATACCAAATTGGGTGTAATCTGTCAAAATTGAACTGTAATATAAATATCCTCTATATGTTGGGAAATTCCTATTTGCAACGATACATTAATCAATAGGTCAGGAAACACGTGTTGGTTTGAGTTGCTTATTGTCAAACTTCATATAAAAAACTATTAAACACTAAAATATCAAGAACTTTGAGCATCACATCCTTTTAGTGTAAACTTTAGAAACCTGTCTATTCCACTATTAAACTACGCAGAAATTGGAAGAAGCTTTGCATTTTCCGAAGTAGCGCAGTTGGCCCATCAAGGGGGTCTTTCGCATTTTGTGTCAATATCTTCACCTGGGTTCATTGCTTTCCCCTTGTTCCTCCCTTCCTGTGATGTGTCACAGTGATTCACACTCCCGTCAACCGTTTTAAAACAAGCATTTACAATGCAATAGGTGTAATGATTTCCAAGCTTGTTCTGCAGGAGCGTCAGGAATCTAGAGAATAATCCTCAGCCTTCCCCTACGGCCTTCCGACTCTATCAGACTCTAGAGTATCGAATGGCACGCCAGGGGAAAACAGGGAAACAAAACAAGGAAAGGCGGGGGAAATAACAGGTCTTGACTGTGGAGCTTCAGTGTGGACACTTGATGAGAAGGCAGGCTGTAAGGGAAGGAAGATGTTACTACCTATACCTGGTTACAAAACAGTGTATATACACAATGCCTACATATATACATAAACAGCACCTAGCACAGGTAATCATCAGGACCTTGAAATACTACTGGTGGGTAGATTTGGTATCCGCTCTCTGTACACAAAAGGACAAAAGATTGTAAGCACTTTATCCCACTCTATGCTAGCATGTGAAAGTAAGTGATTTGTGAATCTCACACCGCTATTCTTATGGAGAATACTTGAAGAGTACCCAACTCTATTTCAAGGTGAGATGCGCGTGTGCGAGCCTCTCCTCTGGAGTATGTGCAAGGTTAAAACTGCCAGACAATATCACAATTTAGTCATCTACAACAGTAACCACATACCATATATTATAAGAGTGACCGATCTGACCTGGTCAGAACCGGCCGCTCCACCCGCTCCTCGCCCTCCTGGTATTGTATCGACCTTGCTTTTCGCTCTCGATCTCGCCTGCATTCTGTGGCTTTACTCATAATCATTTCCTGTGCCTGATTGTACCCCCGACCTGCCTACATTGTTTGCCATTGTATTTCTGCTGAAGATTGTGCTCCCGATATTGCCTGCATCCTGCGCCTTTGCTTACAATCGTCATCTGTGCCGGATTGTACCCCCGACCTGCCTGCATTGTTTGCCATTGTGTTTCTGCTGAAGATTGTGATCCCGATATTGCCTGCATTGTGTACCATTGTGTATTTGTACTTGCAGAACATCGTGCCCCCGATCTAGTCCTGCACAGTTTAGTTTTGCTTTTGGTGCCATCTTGTTGTGCCCCCTAGCCCGTCCCTCCACCCCGCTCCCCGCTCCCTGCCGCTACTCCCCCGCGGCCCCACCCCTCGTTCCCTACAGCATCCCAAGACCAATCCCCTCCCCACTCGCCACCCCGCTCCCGCCTCCCAGCTGCTCCTCCCTCGGCCCCCCCACTTATGACAGATGCACTTACGCGCAGCGTTCACGCGCAGCGGACGCACCATATGCACGCCGAAGGCGCGCCAAAGGTAAGCCCGTCTACGCCCGTCCGCGCCTGGACCGCGCCCAGTGCCAGACCTCCTGGACCCCGCAAAGACCAACCCTCCCGCCGAACTTACGACGCCGCAACCCTCACTGCACTCAACACTGGCCGCCTCCAAGACTGCCACCGAGCCGCCCCAGGACGCACCCACGGACCCTTCACCTGCCAATCCTGCAAGTTCTGCAGCATTAAGGCCCACACTGCATCCGCACACGCCACTCAGAGCTCCAACCTCAACCACCTGAAGTGCATCCTGGTCAACACCCGCTCCGTCCACAAACACGCCATCGAACTATGGAACCTACTCAACACCACAACTCCGGATGTCGCCTTTCTCACGGAAACCTGGATGAACGCCTCATCAGCGCCAGACATCGCCATAGCCTTCCCGGACAGATACAAGATCATCCCAAGAGACCGCATCAACAAAACAGGAGGAGGCGTCGCCATGGTTCACAAGAACACCATCCGCATCACGACCAGCTCCGACGACTCCTTCGTAGCCACTGAACACCTCCACTTCCAGATACACACCGACCCCAAGACCACACTCAGAGGCACCCTCATTTATAGACCCCCAGGTCCCCACACACAATTCAGCGAAGACATCGCCGACTTCATCAGCCCGCACGCCCTCCCCTCCGATAACTATATTCTCCTTGGGGACCTCAACTTCCACCTGGAGAATAACAACAACAACAACACCACCACCCTGCTGGACAACCTCGCCAATCTCGGACTCAAACAACTGGTGAACACCCCCACCCACTACGCCGGACACACACTCGACCCAATCTTCTCCTCCAGCAAGCACATCTCCTTCAACCACGCCACGGGACTCCACTGGACAGACCACAGTTGCATCCACTTCAGCTTCAGAAAGACCACGACACACCACCACCCACAACAAGTTCCCCGCAGAAGCTGGAACAAAATTACCACCGACCAGCTCACCACATCTCTGAACCAAAACCCTCCTGCCAGACCAACGGACCCTAATGAAGCAGCCATCATTCTCGCACAATGGATCACACACTGCGCTGACGAACTAGCACCCTTGAAAAACCCTCCCAACAAGCCAGGAAACAAAAAAGCCTCTTGGTTCAACGACGACCTCAAGAACTCCAAAAAGGACTGCCGCACCCTCGAGAAAGCCTGGCGAAGGATCCCAACCACAGACAACATGACCGCCCTCAAGAACGCCACCCGCAAACACCACCAGCTGATCCGCACCACCAAAAAATCAGCATTCAAGGATCGACTAGACAACAACGCCCACAACAGCAAGGAACTCTTCAGCATTGTCAAAGAGTTCACCAATCCCAGCGCCGGCAACAACGACATCACTCCCTCTCAAGACCTCTGTGACTCTCTAGCCTCATTCTTCCACAGCAAGATCGCTGACATACATAACAGCTTCGGAGACTTGACCACTCCCCCGACCACAGAACCGAAGCCCCCCACCAACACCCTGCACACCTGGACCCCGATCAACACCAAAGACACCATCCGCACGATGAACTCCATCCACTCCGGATTGCCAACCGACCCATGCCCCCATCACATCTTCAACAAAGCTGACTCCATCATCGCCCCCCAACTCCGGGACATCATCAACTGCTCCTTCAGCACCGCTACCTTCCCGGAAAGCTGGAAACAAGCAGAACTCAGTGCCCTCCTGAAGAAACCCACAGCAGACCCCACCGAGCTTAAGAACTACCGCCCCATCTCGCTCCTCCCATTCCCCGCCAAAGTCATAGAGAAGACCGTCAACAGTCAGCTCGCCACCTTCCTTGAGTCTAACAATTCCCTCGACCCCTCACAGTCCGGTTTCTGAGCCAACCACAGCACCGAGACCGCCCTCATTGCAGCCACAGACGACATCCGGGCACTGCTCGACAACGGGGAAACAGTGGCCCTCATCCTCCTGGACCTCTCCGCAGCATTCGATACAGTCTGCCACCACACCCTTGTACAACGCCTCAGGAACGTTGGGATACAAGATAAGGCCTTGGATTGGATCATCTCGTACCTCGCCGGAAGAACCCAGAGAGTCCGCCTCCCCCCTTTCAGATCAGAGGCCACCGAGGTCATATGCGGCGTACCACAAGGATCATCGCTCAGCCCTACCCTCTTCAACGTCTATATGAGTCCCCTCGCATCCATCGCACGCCAACACAACCTCAACATCATCTCCTATGCAGACGACACCCAGCTGATCCTCTCCCTCACCAAAGACCCAACCACTGCCAAAACCAAGACCTGGAACTCCCTCCCCACCCACCTCCGTCTTACACAGAACCACCTCTCCTTCAGAAAGCAACTCAAGACCTGGCTGTTCGATCAGTAGCGAACCCCTCTCCCTTAAGCGCCTTGAGACCCTCTGGGAGAGTAGCGCGCTATACAAATTGCTGACTTGACTTGACTTGACTTGAGAGAGGCAGCGCAACGCACTGTTACCGTGATTCTAGTAGCAGAGCCTCGAAACACACCACACACTGGTCCACGCAAGTGCCCCAAACAAAAGTATTCCAAAATGCCAAAGGGAAGACTGGTCAGGTGGTTCACCCAACGGGAGACAGCTCCGGCCAGTGAATCAAGATGAAGATGCAGCAGGCAGCGCCCGGCCGGACGGCGGGGAAAGACCCGGGCGCCGGGCGGAGCACAAGGAAAAGGGAAACTTGGAATGGCAGTACCCGGCCGGATGGCGGGGAAAGACCCGGCCGCCGGGCGGAGCACAAGGAAAAGGGAAACCTGGAATGGCAGTACCCGGCCGGATGGAGGGGAAAGACCCGGCCGCCGGGCGGAGCACAAGGAAAAGGGAAATATGAACGGGAAAAAATAGTAAGGCAAACACAAATTGCACCAAACGTTTTTGTGAGGACTCCCAAGAAGGTAACAGAAATGCTGACACAAGATAGAAGAGCGTCAGTGCGGTAGAGTGACTGACAAGGGGGGCCACAGGTTTACAACGGAACAGAACGCCCTCAAGGAGGACGTGAAGAATCAAGACAGGAAACACAACCGACGAGAAACCGGAAGTCAGGCAAATCCTACGGGGACAAAACACCCGGAAGTGTGAGCTAGACGCTAGAACGCAAAGCGGCGTTCTGTTGAAGTGGTGCGTCTTTTAAAGAGACCAAGGCGTTCATAACTTCTTCGCGAGTGGGACCTCAGGGCATGACAGCACACTCCCCCCACAATGCTCTACCCCCGGGTTTGGGTTTGTCCGGATGTCCCCGATGAAATAAATGAACCAACCTTGGGGCGTGTACGTTATGAGCTGGCTCCCAGGTGCGTTCCTCGACTCCATAACCTTTCCAATGAATAAAGTACTGGAGGTTTCTCCCCACTCTACGTGAGTCCAAGATAGACTCAACCTCATATTCCTCAGAATCTTGGATGGTTATCGGAGCGGGTTTCTTTGGCAGTTTGGTGCCCGGTTCAACCGGTTTTAACAATGAAACATGGAATACAGGGTGAATTCTGAAAGAAGCAGGCAACTCTAGCTTCATGGCCACTGGGTTAATCATCTTTATCACCTGATAGGGACCTATGAATTTGGGGTTGAACTTGCGAGGACCACTAAGTGAAATGTATCTCGTGGACAGCCACACCTTATCCCCGGGTGTATAGATAGGTTCCAATCTCCTGTGTAGATTCGCTCCCTCCGTGTATCTTACTTTAGCCATCTCTAGGTTTTCTAAGGTTCTCCTATGTACCTCCTGTAATCTCTCAACCAGATCAGCTGCTGCTGGGGTTGGGCTATCTGTAGGTATCCCTGAAAGCATCAATTTAGGGTGAAAACCATAGGTACAAAAGAAAGGGGTGGTGTCAATGGAGGTATGTGGACTATTGTTGTATGAAATTTCAGCCACCCATACTAGCTCGTCCCAATCTACGAGGAAATATAGGACCTGATTCCTAATGTACTGTTCGAAGCATTGATTAACCCTCTCTGTCTGCCCATCTGACTGAGGGTGGTGGCTAGAGGACAGTCTCACATCTATCTGGAGTAAAGAACATAAACACCTCCAAAAATGAGACACAAATTGGGCCCCCCTATCCGAAATTAAGACAGCAGGAAACCATGGAGGCGGACTACTTGCTGGAGAAACACTGAAGCCAATTCAACAGCTGTGGGTAACCCCCTCAAGGGGACAAAATGAGCCGTTTTCATGAACAAGTCTACAATAACTAGCAAGGTATTGTTTTTCTTCTTGCTGAGCGGCAACTCCACTATAAAGTCAAGTGATACTGTATGCCAAGGGCCAGGTGGAGAAGCTAGGGGCATAAGTAACCCTACTGGGTTTTGGTGAGATACTTTGCTTTATGCACACACATGACAAGTTTTCACAAAGGATTCTATATCTTTAAGCATAGTAGGCCACCAAAACCGTTCGCGCACTGCTTTAGTTGTCTTTTTGATTCCTGGATGTCCTGCCACGGGATGTGCATGATACCAATCCAAGACCTGCTCTTGCAACTCGCGGGTTTTGCAATACCACTCCTCCCTGAACGTAAACATAACCCTCTTTGATTTTAGTTCCTTGAGAACCCACTAAGTCATGCATGTTCACTGAGGCTTGACGTGTTTTGACCTGATTCAAAAATCCCTCTTCGGTGAGTACCCCTCCTATGATGTTCTCCCTGGGAATAATATTGGGCGGATCTACTAATCCCGTTGGATGTTCGAAACCCAGTCGGGACAAAGCATCCGCCTTGCCATTTCGTTTCCCTGGCCTGTAGTGGACGGTGAAGTCGTACTCACTGAAGAATTGGGACCAGCGTAGTTGTCTCATGGACAAAGCTTTGGCTGACTTGATATATTGGAGGTTACGGTGGTCAGTGTACACCACTGCTGGGTATCAAACGCCTAGTAAGTATTGCCTCCACTCCTCGAATGCCTTTTTTATTGCTAGGAGCTCTTTGTCCCCTACTGCATAATTGTATTCAGCAGGGGTAAATTTGTGGGAACAGTAGGCTACAGGGTGACATTCTCCTGACACCGGATCCGCCTGCGATAAAACGCCTCCCATTGCCACTTGGGAGGCGTCCACCTCCACCACAAAAGGCAAGGCGGGATCCGGATGATGCAACACAGGAGCACTCGTAAAGGCGTTCCTCAGCAGCCGAAAAGAACGATCGGCCTCACAGGACCACAAGAACGGAACACCCTTTTTTAACAAGGCCGTAATGGGAGCAACCAGGTCCGAAAAACCCTGAATAAACCGCCTATAGAAATTGGCTAGACCCAAGAAACTTTGGATCTCTTTAATGCTACGGGGTGCTGGCCATGAGAGAACGGCATCGACCTTAGCCGGATCCATGCTGAGGCCCCAAGGAGAGACAACAAAGCCTAAAAAAGGGACCTGTGTATGAAAGGTGCACTTCTCCAATTTACAATACAAGCGATTATCAAGTAAACGCTCCAACACATTCCGCACATGTTGCACATGTTCCGTCATAGAGGGAGAGAAGATCAGCAGGTCATCAATATACGCGATCACATAAACATCAAGCATGTCCTTGAGTACTTCATTTATAAAGAACTGAAACGCCGCAGGGGCATTACAAAGCCCAAAGGGCATCACAAGGTACTCAAAAAGACCGTACTTAGTACAAAAGGCCGTCTTCCACTCGTCCCCCTCCCTGACACGTACAAGATGGTAGGCACCTCGCAAGTCCAACTTGGTGAAAAACCGGCCATTGCGCACTCTGTCAAGGAGGGAGGCGATAAGAGGCAACGGATAACGGTTCTTGATGGTGACGTCATTTAGTTTCCTGTAGTCAATACAACAGCGAAGACCCCCTTCTCGCTTTGGGATAAAAAACAAAGAAGAAGAAGCAGGGGAGCGTGAAGGTCGAATAAAGCCTTTCTCAAGCATGGTGTCTAAGTAGTCTCTCAAATACAAATTCTCCTTTTCTGTGAGAGCATAAACCCTACTACATGGGATTCTTGCTCCTATCTCAAGATCAATCCGGCAGTCATAGACCCTATGCGGAGGAAGAATTTCAGCTTCCTTGGCGTCAAAGACAGTCTGTAAATCTTGATAACATGATGGTAATTTTGAGACATAATCATCAGTCTCTATAGTGTTGGTTACCTCCTCGACAGCCGCCCCTAAGGGATTCGGACAGTTAGTAGGATGAAACTTTAGTGTAGAAGTTTCCCAATCTATGTTGGGATTATGAGTCCTCAACCAAGGGATGCCTAGGAGCACCGGGAATTGTGGAGAACAGATTAAATCAAATTCTATGTCTTCTTGATGATTCGGGTCTATCCTCATGTGAAGCTGTACTGTACGATGGGTTACAGGCCCAGAGACAAGAGAGCTGCCGTCTATCGTGGTGACATTACTGATTAACTCCTTTTTTGTACAGGGTATCATGTTTTCTTTTGCCCACTCCGTATTCATGTAATTACCGGATGCACCGGAATCGATCATCACGGAAACATGCAGCCCATACTGCCCATGTGTAAGGTACACCGATACATATAAATGATTAGTGGGTCTTATTTTGTAGTCAGAGGAAGAGACTGTAAGGCCAGACCTACCTGGGATTCTCGTCTCACAGGACCCCGGGCTTTCTAGTTTCCCAAGTTCTTTGATTGAGTTGGTTTAATTGGACATGTCTTTGGGAAGTGACCCGCTTTGCCACAATATAAGCAGAGTCTAAGCGTTCTTCTTCGCTGTCTCTCTTCGGGCGTTAGTGGACCTCTTACTATGCCTATCTGCATCGGCTCACTGTCCTCAAAAGCCTTCTCTGGATTACTCTTTTTATCCTTGGTAGTGACGTACCGAGATTCAAACTTCCCTCTCTCTTTCTTCCTTTCTTGTATTCAGTGTTCTATCTTAACTACTAAATCAATGAGATCTGTGCAGGATTCAGGTAAGTCAACTATTTGGGATAGGGCATCTTTTAAGTCGTCCATCAGACCCCTGTAAAATAGCGTACTGCGTTTCTCTTCAGGCCAGTTGGACTCTACCACCAATCTTCGGAATGATGTTATGTATGCAACAAGATCCTGATTACCCTGTTTAAGGCCTAATAACTCAGTATCAGAGGAATGGGTATACATATGCCTATCAAACAGTTTACGGAATTCCCTCTTGAAAGCTGGGAAACTATGCAACAGTGGGTCGTCCCTGTCTACCAAAGGAATGGCCCAATCAGCCGCAGAACCACTAAGATATGATATAATAAAAGCTACTCTGGCCTGGTCAGACAGAAAACATTGAGCTTTACATGAAAAATGCAGCTGGCATTGACTAAGGAATGCTGCACACCGGGCCGCGTCCCCGGAAAACCTCTCAGGGGGTGCTAGAGGAATGGAGGGAGGTGTAGTGACCTGCACTACTGGTAGCCCTACATTCGATCCCCCTCCCGAGGCTCCTGTAGTCTGTTGGCGCTGGAGAGTATCCACTCTGGTAGCTAAAGCCTGTGTTTCAGCCTGCAAATTACCTATCATACCGGCGATATCCACCAGGGAAACCGCTCCCAATTCCATGAAGCTCGGGCAGAACACACCACTTGGGCTTTGCGTTCTGTAATGATTTCCAGGCTTGTTCCGCAGGAGCATCAGGAATCTGGAGAATAATCCTCAGCCTTCCCCTACGGCCTTCCGACTCTATCGGACTCTAGAGTATCGAATGGCACGCCAGGGGAAAACAGGGAAACAAAACAAGGAAAGGCGGGGGAAATAACAGGTCTTGACTGTGGAGCTTCAGTGTGGACACTTGATGAGAAGGCAGGCTGTAAGGGAAGGAAGATGTTACTACCTATACCTGGTTACAAAACAGTGTATATACACAATGCCTACATATATACATAAACAGCACCTACCACAGGTAATCGTCAGGACCTTGAAATACTACTGGTGGGTAGATTTGGTGTCCGCTCTCTGTACACAAAAGGACAAGAGATTGTAAGCACTCTATCTCACTCTATGCTAGCATGTGAAAGTAAGTGATTTGTGAATCTCACCCCGCTATTCTTATGGAGAATACTTGAAGAGTACCTAACTCTATTTCAAAGTGAGATGCGCGTGTGTGAGCCTCTCCTCTGGAGTATGTACAAGGTTAAAACTGCCAGACAATATCACAATTTAGTCATCTACAACAGTAACCACATACCATATATTATAAGAGAGGCAGCGCAACGCGCTGTTACCGTGATTCTAGTAGCAGAGCCTCGAAACACACCACACACTGGTCCACACAAGTGCCCCAAACAAAAGTATTCCAAAATGCCAAAGGGAAGACTGGTCAGGTGGTTCACCCAACGGGAGACAACTTCGGCAAGTGAATCAAGATGAAGATGCAGCAGGCAGCGCCCGGCCGGACGGCGGGGAAAAACCCGGCCGCCGGGCGGAGCACAAGGAAAAGGGAAACTTGGAATGGCAGTACCTGGCCGGATGGCGGGGAAAGACCCGGCCGCCGGGCGGAGCACAAGGAAAAGGGAAACCTGGAATGGCAGTACCCGGCCGGATGGCGGGGAAAGACCCGGCCGCCGGGCGGAGCACAAGGAAAAGGGAAACCTGGAATGGCAGTACTCGGCCGGATGGTGGGGAAAGACCCGGCCGCCGGGTGGAGCACAAGGAAAAGGGAAATATGAACGGGAAAAAATAGTAAGGCAAACACGAATTGCACCAAAGTTTTTGTGAGGACCCCAAGAAGGTAACAGAAATGCTGACACAAGATAGAAGAGCGTCAGTGCGGTAGAGTGACCAAAAAGGGGGGCCACAGGTTTGCAACGGAACAGAACACCCTCACGGAGGACGCGGAGAATCAAGACAGGAAACACAACGGACCAGAAACCGAAGTCAGGCAAATCCTACGGGGACAAAACACCCGGAAGTGTGAGCTAGACGCTAGAACGCAAAGCGGCGTTCTGTTGAAGTGGTGCGTCTTTTATAGTGACCAAGGCGTTCATAACTTCTTCGCGAGTGGGACCTCAGGGCATGACAATAGGTCTCGGGTTAATTAAGTTTGAGCTATTGGCATTGCTAAATATTGCAACACCAACTGCAACAAAAGTCTATAAATTGTATGCCAAACAAAAGTGTATTTATTTTTGTAGCAATAGTGGCATGCTGCGCTTTAGATGAATATGTTTAAAAGTAAAGTGCGCCACACTGCGAATGCTACAATAGTTAATTGTGGATGCGTTAACAAATGATGTGTGCACTGATGGCTGGTGGTGTGTGTGCCTGTAGAAATTGTGCACTGATGGCTGGTAATGTGTGTGCCTGGTGGAAACGTGCACTGTCTGCTGGTGGTGTGTGTGCCTGGTGAAAGCGTGCACTGACGGTTGGTGGTGTGTGTGCCTGGTGAAAGCGTGCACTGACGGTTGGTGGTGTGTATGTGCCTGGTGGAAGCGTGCACTGACGGCTGGTTGTGTTTGTGCCCGGTGAAAGCGTGCGCTGACAACTGGTGGTGTGTATTTCTGGTGAAAGCGTGCAGTGACGGATAGTGGTGTGTGCCTGTTGAAAGTGTGCCCTGACGGCTGGAGGAGTGTGCCTGCTGAAAACGTGCACCGCCTTCATACCACTCAATCCCCATCGCGTACAGCACCGCTCAACTCCCAACGCCTACAGCACTGCTCAACCCCCACCGCGTACAGCACCACTCAACCCGCAACGCCTACATCACCACTTAACCCGCAAAGCCTACAGCACCACTCAATCCCCACCGCGTACAGCACCACTCAA
Organism: Lissotriton helveticus; assembly: GCF_964261635.1. Lineage (NCBI taxonomy): Eukaryota > Metazoa > Chordata > Amphibia > Caudata > Salamandridae > Lissotriton > Lissotriton helveticus. Next base: position 1,398,783,458 of record NC_136067.1, read on the forward strand.
CCCACAACGCCTACATCACCACTCAACCCGCAACGCCTACATCACCACTCAACCCGCATCACCTACATCACCACTCAATCCCCACCGCGTTCAGCACCACTCAACCCTCAACGCCTACATCACCACTCAACCCGCATTGCCTACAGCACCACTCAATCCCCACCGCGTACAGCACCACTCAACCCGCACTGTCTACAGCAATAATCAATCCCCACCACGTACAGCACCACTCAACCTGCAATGCCTACATCACCACTCAACCGGCAACGCCTACAGCACCACTCAATCCCCACCGCCTACAGCACCACTCAACCCACAATGCCTACAGCGCCACTTAACCCGCAACGCCTACAGCACCACTCAACCCACAACACCTACATCACCACTCAACCCACAACACCTACAGCAAAACTCAATCCCCACTGCGTACAGCACCACTCAACCGGCAACACCTACATCACCACTCAACCCGCAATGCCTACATCACCACTTAACCCGCAACGCCTACAGCACCACTTAATCCCCACTTTGTACAGCACCACTCAACCCGCAACGCCTACAGCACCACTCAATCCCCACCCCGTACAGCACCACTCAACCCGCAACGCGTACATCACCACTCAACCCGCAACTCCTACAACACCACGCAACCCGCAACGCGTACAGCACCAGTCAATCCCCACTGCGTACTGCACCACTCAACCCGCAATGCTTACATCACCACTCAACCCGCAACACCTACATCACCACTCAACCTGCAACACCTACAGCACCACTCAACCCGCAACGCCTACAGCACCACTAAACCCGCAACACCTAGATCACTACTCAACCCACAACACCTACAGCACCACTCAACTTGCAACGCCTACATCACCACTCAACCTGCAACGCTGACAGCACCACTCAATCCCCACCGCGTACAGCACCACTAAACCCCCAACGCCTACATCACCACTCAACCCGCAACGCCTACAGCACACCTCAACCCACAACGCCTACAGCACCACTCAATCCCCACCGCGTACAGCACCACTCAACCCGCAATGCCTACATCACCACTCAACCCGCAACGCCTACATCACCACTCAACCCGCAACACCTACAGCACCACTCAATCCCCACCGCGTACAGCACCACTCAACCCGCAACGCCTACAGCACCACTCAATCCCCACCGCCTACAGCACCACTCAACCCACAATGCCTACATCACCACTCAACCCACAACGCCCACAGCACCGCTCAATCCCCACCGCATACAGCACCACTCAACCCGCAATGCCTACATCACCACTCAACCCGCAACGCCTACATCACCACTCAACCCGCAACACCTACAGCACCACTCAATCCCCACCGCGTACAGCACCACTCAACCCACAACGCCTACAGCACCACTCAATCCCCACCGCGTTCAGCACCACTCAACCCTCAACGCCTACATCACCACTCAACCCGCATTGCCTACAGCACCACTCAATCCCCACCGCGTACAGCACCACTCAACCCGCACTGTCTACAGCAACAATCAATCCCCACCACGTACAGCACCACTCAACCTGCAATGCCTACATCACCACTCAACCGGCAACGCCTACAGCACCACTCAATCCCCACCGCCTACAGCACCACTCAACCCACAACGCCTACAGCGCCACTCAACCCGCAACGCCTACAGCACCACTCAACCCACAACACCTACATCACCACTCAACCCACAACACCTACAGCAAAACTCAATCCCCACTGCGTACAGCACCACTCAACCCGCAACACCTACATCACCACACAACCCGCAACGCCTACATCACCACTTAACCCGCAACGCCTACAGCACCACTTAATCCCCACCTCGAACAGCACCACTCAACCCGCAACGCCTACAGCACCACTCAATCCCCACCCCGTACAGCACCACTCAACCCGCAACGCGTACATCACCACTCAACCCGCAACTCCTACAACACCACGCAACCCGCAACGCGTACAGCACCAGTCAATCCCCACTGCGTACTGCACCACTCAACCCGCAACGCTTACATCACCACTCAACCCGCAACACCTACATCACCACTCAACCTGCAACACCTACAGGACCACTCAACCCGCAACGCCTACAGCACCACTCAACCCGCAACACCTAGATCACTACTCAACCCACAACACCTACAGCACCACTTAACCTGCAACGCCTACATCACCACTCAACCCGCAACGCTGACAGCACCACTCAATCCCCACCGCGTACAGCACCACTAAACCCCCAACGCCTACATCACCACTCAACCCGCAACGCCTAAGCACACCTCAACCCACAACGCCTACAGCACCACTCAATCCCCACCGCGTACAGCACCACTCAACCCGCAATGCCTACATCACCACTCAACCCGCAACGCCTACATCACCACTCAACCCGCAACACCTACAGCACCACTCAATCCCCACCGCGTACAGCACCACTCAACCCGCAACGCCTACAGCACCACTCAATCCCCACCGCGTACAGCACCACTCAACCCGCAATGTCTACATTACCATTCAACCCACAACGCCTACCTCACAACTCAACCCGCATTGCCTACAGCACCACTCAATCCCCACCGCGTACAGCACCCCTCAACCCGCAACGCATACAGCAGCACTCAATCTCCACCGCGTACAGCACCACTCAACCCGCAACGCCTAGATCAACACTCAACCGGCAACGCCTACAGCACCACACAATCCCCACCGCCTACAACACCACTCAACCCACAACGCCTACAGCACCACTCAACCCGCAACGCCTAAAGCACCACTCAACCCGCAACGCCTACAGCACTAATCAATCCCCACTGCGTACAGCACCACTCAATCCCCACCGCGTACAGCACCACTCAATCCCCACTGCGTACAGCACCACTCAACCCGCAACGCCTATAGAACCACTCAATCCCCACTGCGTACAGCACCACTCAACCCGCAAAGCCTACAGCACCGCTCAATCCCCACGCGTACAGCACCACTCAACCGGCAACGCGTACAGCACCACTCAACCTGCAACGTCTACATGACCACTCAAACCCCACTGCGTACAGCACCACTCAATCCCCACCGTGTACAGCATCACTCAACCCGCAACACCTACATCACCACTCAACCCACAACGCCTACAGCACCACTCAATCCCCACCGCGTACAGCACCGCGTACAGCACCACTCAACCCGCAACGCCTACATCACCACTCAACCCGCAACGCCTACAGCACCACTCAATCCTCAACACGTATAGCACCACTCAACCCGCAACACCCACATCCCTACCCAACCCACAACGTCCACATCACCACTCAACCCGCAACACCCGCAGCACCACTCAATCCCCACCTCGTACAGCACCACTCAATCCGCAACGCCTACATCACCACTCAACCTGCAACTCCTACAGCACCGCTCAATCCCCACCGTGTACAGCACCACTCAATCCGCAACGCCTACATCACTACTCAATCCCCACCGCATACAGCACCACTCAACCCGCAACTCCTACAGCACCACTCAATCCCCACCGCGTACAGCACCACTCAACCCGCAATGCCTACATCACCACTCAACCCGCAACTCCTACATCATCGCTCAACCCACAACGCCTACATCACCACTCAACCCGCAACGCCTACATCTGTTGTTGTGTGTCTACCTTTCTATCTTCCTGCCTCTTCTATGACACCGTCACCCTCCATGAGTCACTGAGTCACATTGTTGATGTATGGTCAGTGTGTCCCATGACTACTGCTTCCTGCCTCTGACTCGGATTGTTGGTGTCAGTCTGTCCATCTTCCTGCCTCCTCTCTGACTGAGTGATGGCTCTGTTACTCTGTTGGATAGCTTATGTGTGCACCTGCCTGTGTCACTGGCACGGAGTGTTGGTCTTCGAGTGCCTCTACACACAGAGGGAGCGTGTCACCTAAAATTGTTTCTGTACGTTGCTGGCAGGCAGTCAGTCTATCCAGGGGAACAAAAGGTTGAAGTAGAGCCACGGAGGGGGCAGAGTGGCTCGAGTGAAAAGACAGACAGAAGGTGGCGAGCTGCTGCTGATCTCCGCGCTTCTCAGCCGCTGCAGCCCCCGCAGATTCTCAGAACAACCACAGGATATCAATTGTGTCTGTTTATCTGATCTCTTGCCCTGCCAGACAATTATTCTTTCACTTAAGGCGGCACATTTATATGAATGGAAAAACAAGTACGACGAGGGAGAAAATAGAAAAATAAAGCAGTTCGTGAGATTGACAGAGACATGACTGATATAATAAACGCTCTGATAAAATGAGAATGGGGAGTAAACACACACATATAGCAAAAAAAGGTCGCGTCAAAGTTGCCATGTCCGACCAAGCAGTCACGCCCCAAGCCTTTCTTTGTGTTCTGTGTTGTGTTCTGTTCAGCTCTATATTTCTCGTTTTCAGTTACAAAACAACTCTGACAAATATCACTGTACGTGGCAGTTTTACATTTTAAACAACTAATTAAAAATAAATCTTTAAAATGAAGACAAAGCATAAAAAGATGTGCAGGGTTAGACAACACAGAGTAATCAAATTTACTAGAGAGGTCAGAATGTTTGCTTCCTCGTCACACAGAAGCTCTGCGTCTCATCTCTGTGTCTCTTCTCTCATGGTTAACCATATAGCCTTAGAAGTTCAACTGTAAAATGCACAATTAGTATGAATACTGACTGATTATTTTCTGCGCTGGTCAAACTAGGCTCCTAAATATTTCCATTTTTTACCTGTCTGATAAACGTTAACAACAGAAGAGGCTGAAGGTGGGAGATACTCTCCCCTGCCTCAGTTTCTGCTGGCAGATGCTGGGAGGGAGAGTCCGGCCATGGAGAGCTGCAGTCCCCAGGCCCCATGCGCCTCCGCTCTCCGTGTCTGCTTCACAGCTGTGGTGAGGAATGTTTTTATCTGTTAAAATAAACAAGCAGATAAAAGTTTTTCACCACAGTTGTAAAACAGGCCACGGTGTCCGGAGGGGCTGTCTAAAAAGCGGACAGGGTGGCACCCAAAACCCCTCTTTTCCAATGGGAAGCCAGCGTTTACCATGAACGCTGACGCTATCCAATGGAAAAGGGGGCTGGGCTGACAGTACCCTTTTTACAAACAATATCTCTCGAAGAGGCGTGGCCAGCAGCTTCGCAGTTCAAGCCCACGCCTCTCCGAGACCTAAAAAGATATTTATGCCCAACCATTGTTATTAATACTGTATGTGGTGGTTTGAGATACTAATTAGTTTCAGATAAGACTCCAGTTATGTTTCACTCTTTTTTTTTTTGCTAGCGGGGAAAAATGTGGAGTCTTAGTTCCCTCATTACTTGTCGATAGGGGTGTAGAGCAATGAATGAGTACCTGATTTGTGCTTCTCGGGTGGACAGCATGTACTGGCAGCTCAGACATGGTGCATTTGTGGATGAATGTGGATTTGAAGTCAATTGTACACATGGATTTGATTGTAGAACATATATTTTAGCTCTCGACATGCCATGGGTTTAAACACCATTTTAAGATGGAGGTGAAACTACGTTTGTCAGCTACTACACTAGTAAACAGCATTGTCCTTATAATCTAAGGTCACTACAGTTTTTTATTCAAGGCACAGCCTGCAGCTTGTTTCTTTTTTAATTTGTTTTAATTTTTTGTTCGCACATCGGGTGATTTCTTTTTTTTTAACCATATTTGGTATCTTCTCGGGACCACTGAATCACTTCAATCAGTATTCATCACCGCAACTGGTGTTCCCACCATATTCACTTCCCTCACATAGCGGACCACATGCCCCATACATGTTTTTCACAGTAGTGGACTTATATTTATCTTCTCTATAATCCTTTCAGGTTTGTTGAACGCAAAATACTGACTGAAAAATATGAGTGTGCCTTCACAGCGCTTAGTTTATAGAACGCACAGACTGCCAGTTGTTCTTTTTTTGCTTTAACTTTTGCATCCTCACTACAGGTGATTCTTTATCACTTTTGGAATGTGCACAGCACCACAGAATCTCTTTAATTAGTGTTCACGTTATATTTACATAGTACACATAGCTGCAGACATGTCCCATACACCAGATCCGACCATCAACACGCTCCCTTTTAGATTCATTGTAAAACATACAATTGCCATCACATACATCCACTCTACCCCAAAACACATAAGTAAAAAACATTTCCATTGCAGCACCAATAGCGGTAACTCTAAAAAAATGCGAGACCTATTGCATTGCAAATGCTTGTTTTTAGATAGAAATAGTAGCCAATGGACACCTTATAAGCTTGATCTGACCCAACACATAAGCATGCCAATAATAGCCATCTTTAACCTTATGTCCGTGTAACTTCATTTCTCACTATATGAATGCTGTGTCTAAGGGCTGCATTCTTGCTCGGATGCCTCAGTCTTTCCTGCCTACTTGCCCCATCCTTTGTTGAAACTCGTGGGAAGAGAGTCAACCACAGAGTCATACCTTGTTCTTTAAACTCATTTGCCAGTCTAGAAGTCATCCTGCATATATCGTCGTCCAATATGAATGAGTTGGTGAAACTGGACATGGCTCTTTCTGTTTCCACTTCAAAAGTTACAGTTTTTCCATCTGTTGCGTTTTAGTGAGGAAGAGTGCATGGTCTGCGCTTCTTTTAATTTGACTGTCATTGTTTGCTTTTCCTTTTTAGGGCTCGGACTCCTCCCCCTGGGGGAGGAGTTTCGAGATCCTAATGTTATAAGAAAAAAAAGAAGAAGAAGAAGAAGGGCCTTGGTGAGAGGAATTCCACACATTCCTTTGCGTTTTCTGGCATCTGGTCAGTGATTCGTCTTCCCTGTGCTGTGTATGTAGTAGCCTTGAAGTGATAGGCTGTAAGTAATGTACGCGTGCCCGATGTGGCATTTTGTGTGCGAGAACGAGCATGGCAGAGTGATTAATCTTAATTACGAGCTGTCAGAGTGCCCGTGTAATGCAAGCCAGATGATGCGAACGCGTTCACAGCGGTGAGCGCGTTCAATGTTAAATGACGAGAGGCAGCAGGCGAGGCTCACAGAAGATGACTCATACATGCTCGTCCACACTGTAGTTCTTGTTTTACAATACGATCGCTTTCGCGATCGGTTGAAGTGCCACTTGTTTTTTAATAGAACGAACCTTTCCGAAGAAGGGACAGACCGCAATAGTGCATTACGAGGGTGAGTGATGATTACGAAGAGAATTTGGATTTGTGGGAGTCACTTGGAATAATGCAACATCGTGTTTGTCACTAAAAAAAAACACTTGCACGTCTTAGCACTGCACTCTTAAGCATTCATTGGTACGTTTAGTATATCAAGTGACACCGGTTAAAATGTCCAGTGGAGGTACCCTTTGTAGACTCGCATCTGTTTGTCATAGCGCGATTATCCCAAGAATGGAGCGATGCGGGGAAGTTAGCGAGTGAAGGTGGTTACCTCCTTCTTACAGTGTAATTCATACTGCGCAGCACTTCGGATATAGCCTCAGCCAAGACCCAACAAATCAGGCATATAAATATTGGTGGGTCCTCAGTGATCCGGGGGGTGGCTCAGGACCGATGTATGCCCCATATAGGTAGGAGGCTGGGCGCAGAGATAGGCAGTCAAACGTTTTCCTCTCCAGCTTGATCTAGCATCCGCAGCAATCTTACCCAGCTACAGATAGATGTCAGCGCGGCCGGTGGTGGCCTAACATCCAGACTCTCTCCCAACAGCGCCGCCGAGCCAGACGCTACATGCCCCTTGTGGTGTCAGTCGTGTGGAGAGGGCAATTATGTGTAGAGGGCTGTTATGTGCTGTGTGCTGTTGAGTGCTGTGTGCTGTTGAGTGCTGTGTGCTGTTGAGTGCAGAGTGCTGTGTGCTGTTGAGTGCAGAGTGCTGTTGAGTGCTGTTGAGTGCAGAGTGCTGTTGAGTGCTGTGTGCTGTTGAGGGCAGAGTGCTGTTGAGGGCAGAGTGCTGTTGAGGGCATAGGGCAGTTGAGTGCTGTTGAGTGCTGAGTGCAGTTGAGTGCAGAGTGATGTGTGCTGTTGATAGTGTGTGCTGTGTGCTGGTGAGTGCTGTGTGATGTTGAGGGCAGAGTGCTGTTGGGGGCAGAGTGCTGTTGGGGGCAGAGTGATGTTGGGGGCAGAGTGCTGTTGGGGGCAGAGTGCTGTTGGGGGCAGAGTGCTGTTGGGGGCAGAGTGTTGTTGGGGGCAGAGTGCAGTTGGGGGCAGAGTGCTGTTGAGTGCAGAGTGCTGTTGAGTGCTGTGTGCTGTTGAGTGCTGTGTGCTGTTGAGTGCTGTGTGCTGTTGAGTGATGTGTGCTGTTGAGTGTTGTTATGTGCTGGGTGCTGATGAGTGCTGTGTGCTGTTGAGGGCAGAGTGCTGTGTGCTGTTGAGTGCTGTGTGCTGTTGAGTGCTGTGTGCTGTTGAGTGCTGTGTGCTGTTGAGTGCTGTGTGCTGTTGAGTGCTGTGTGCTGTTGAGTGCTGTTATGTGCTGTGTGCTGTTGAGTGCTGTGTGCTGTTGAGTGCTGTGTGCAGTTGAGTGCTGTGTGCTGTTGAGTGCTGTGTGCTGTTGAGTACTGTGTGCTGTTGAGTGCTGTTATGTGCTGGGTGCTGATGAGTGCTGTGTGCTGTTGAGGGCAGAGTGCTGTTGAGGGCAGAGTGCTGTTGAGGGCAGAGTGCTGTTGAGGGCAGAGTGCTGTTGAGGGCAGAGTGCTGTTGAGGGCAGAGTGCTGTTGGGGGCAGATTGCTGTTGGGGGCAGATTGCTGTTGGGGGCAGAGTACTGTTAGGGGCAGAGTGCTGTTAGGGGCAGAGTGCTGTTGAGTACAGAGTGCTGTTGAGGGCAAAGTGCTGTTGAGGCCAGAGTGCTGTTGAGGCCAGAGTGCTGTTGAGGGCAGAGTGCTGTTGGGGGCAGATTGCTGTTGGGGGCAGATTGCTGTTGGGGGCAGAGTACTGTTAGGGGCAGAGTGCTGTTAGGGGCCAGAGTGCTGTTGAGGGCAGAGTGCTGTTGGGGGCAGATTGCTGTTGGGGGCAGATTGCTGTTGGGGGCAGAGTACTGTTAGGGGCAGAGTGCTGTTAGGGGCAGAGTGCTGTTGAGTGCAGAGTGCTGTTGAGGGCAAAGTGCTGTTGAGGCCAGAGTGCTGTTGAGGCCAGAGTGCTGTTGAGGCCAGAGTGCTGTTGAGTGCTGTGTGCTGTTGAGTGCTGTGTGCTGTTGAGTGCTGTGTGCTGTGTGCTGTTGAGTGCTGTGTGCTGTTGAGTGCTGTTATGTGCTGGGTGCTGATGAGTGCTGTGTGCTGTTGAGGGCAGAGTGCTGTTGAGGGCAGACTGCTGTTGGGGGCAGAGTGCTGTTGGGGGCAGAGTGATGTTGGGGGCAGAGTGCTGTTGGGGGCAGAGTGCTGTTGGGGGCAGAGTGCTGTTGGGGGCAGAGTGTTGTTGGGGGCAGAGTGCAGTTGGGGGCAGAGTGCTGTTGAGTGCAGAGTGCTGTTGAATGCAGAGTGCTGTTGAGTGCAGAGTGCTGTTGAGTGCAGAGTGCTGTTGAGTGCAGAGTGCTGTTGAGTGCAGAGTGCTGTTGAGTGCAGAATGCTGTTGAGTGCAGAGTGCTGTTGAGTGCAGAGTGCTGCTGAGTGCAGAGTGCAGAATCCTGTTGAGTGCAGAGTGCAGAGTGCTGTTAAGTGCTGTTGAGGGCAGAGTGCTGTTAAGTGCTGTTGAGGGCAGAGTGCTGTTGAGGGCAGAGGGCTGTTGAGGGCAGAGTGCTGTTGCGGACAGAGTGCTGTTGCGGACAGAGTGCTGTTGAGGGCAGAGTGCTGTTGAGGGCAGAGTGCTGTTGAGGGCAGAGTGCTGTTGGGGGCAGAGTGCTGTTGGGGGCAGAGTGCTGTTGGGGGCAGAGTGCTGTTGGGGGCAGAGTGCTGTTGGGGGCAGAGTGCTGTTGGGGGCAGAGTGCTGTTAGGGGCAGAGTGCTGTTAGGGGCAGAGTGCTGTTGAGGGCAAAGTGCTGTTGAGGCCAGAGTGCTGTTGAGGCCAGAGTGCTGTTGAGGCCAGAGTGCTGTTGAGTGCTGTGTGCTGTTGAGTGCTGTGTGCTGTTGAGTGCTGTGTGCTGTTGAGTGCTGTGTGCTGTTGAGTGCTGTTATGTGCTGTGTGCTGATGAGTGCTGTGTGCTGTTGAGGGCAGAGTGCTGTTGAGGGCAGACTGCTGTTGGGGGCAGAGTGCTGTTGGGGGCAGAGTGCTGTTGGGGGCAGAGTGATGTTGGGGGCAGAGTGCTGTTGGGGGCAGAGTGCTGTTGGGGGCAGAGTGCTGTTGGGGGCAGAGTGCAGTTGGGGCAGAGTGCAGTTGGGGGCAGAGTGCTGTTGAGTGCAGAGTGCAGAGTGCTGTTGAGTGCAGTGTGCTGTTGAGTGCTGTTGAGTGCAGAGTGCTGTTGAGTGCAGAGTGCTGTTGAGTGCAGAGTGCTGTTGAGTGCAGAGTGCTGTTGAGTGCAGAGTGCTGTTGAGTGCAGAATGCTGTTGAGTGCAGAGTGCTGTTGAGTGCAGAGTGCAGAATGCTGCTGAGTGCAGAGTGCAGAATCCTGTTGAGTGCAGAGTGCAGAATGCTGTTGAGGGCAGAGTGCTGTTAAGTGCTGTTGAGGGCAGAGTGCTGTTAAGTGCTGTTGAGGGCAGAGTGCTGTTGAGGGCAGAGTGCTGTTGAGGGCAGAGGGCTGTTGAGGGCAGAGTGCTGTTGCGGACAGAGTGCTGTTGAGGGCAGAGTGCTGTTGAGTGCAGTGCTGTGTGTTGTTGAGTGCTGTGTGCTGTTGAGGGCAGAGTGATGTGTGCTGTTGAGGGCAGAGTGCTGTGTGCTTTTGAGGGCAGAGTGCTGTGTGCTTTTGAGGGCAGAGTGCTGTGTGCTGTTGAGGGCAGAGTGCTGTGTACTGTTGAGGGCAGAGTGCTGTTGAGTGCTGTTGATTGCAGAGTGCTGTTGAGGGCAGAGTGCTGTTGAGGGCAGAGTGCTGTTGAGTGCTGTGTGCTGCTGAGTGTGTGACTATGTGACAGTGTGTGACTATGCAGGGTGACATTGGGAGTGTGCGGGTGAGCAGTGTGTGAATGTTACGGGGCAGTGTGTGAGTGTGCAGAAAACACCACACACACATACACCACACACACATAACGCACACACAAACCACACACCTCAGTCTCTCAACACCACACACTTGTCACCACTCAACACAACACACTCACCACCACACTCACTCCCCAGGCTCACCCCCACAGACTCACCAGCACACACTCACCAGCACACAGAAAACAACACACACAACAACACACCCCCAGCCGTCAATGAATGCTTTCACCATGCACAAACACCAACAGCCATCATCCATCTGTGCACGCTTTTACCAAGCACACACCCACCAGCCGTCAGTGCACCCTTCCACCAGGCACACACACCTCCAGCCGGCAGTGCACTTTTCCACCAAGCAATCGCAGTATGGTACACTTTACTTTTAAACATATTCATATAAAGCACAGCATGCCACCATTGGTAAAATTACAATTCAACCAACATACTTCCACTACACACCACATGCACACACTCCATAACACATGGCAAAAAGACATTGGCATTTACAATGCCATTAGCTCAAACTCAAATAAATCCGAGCCCGATTGCATTTCTAATGCTTGTTTATAGAGCTTTCCTTTCCTGCCTGTCAGACCTCTCCCTCACTCACATTCTCTCAAATTGTTCTGTCCAATCCAAGCCTTCTTTGGGGTCTTATAAAAAATATGTTTTTCCTTCTGCCAATATTTTCAGTCCCATCGGCAATAACAAGCATGAATCGTATTGCTGTTAATCCGAGCCCGTGAAGGGGCTCTGATTAACAGCAACACTTAAACAAAAGGCCACAGTCTGCCCCGCGCTTTACTAACAAAAGCGTAGAGACAGTTTCCAAACACAGCGTGTGCTAAAGTACGCGCTGTGTTTGGAAACTAACTACGCTTTTGTCAGTAAAGCGCGGGGCAGACTGTGGCCTTTTGTTTTACGGGGTACACCAGCTGTGCACACCTGGATAGTTCATAGCTGCCAAGGTTTCAAATTGCTTTCTGTGACATTTTCAAACTTTCAGCGTAATTGTGGGTGACATTTCAACAACTATGAGTGACACTTTTCCTCATAAATAGTAAGGCTACAGTCTACAGGGGAAATGAGTGGCGCAGAAGGGCACAAAAAAAACGAGGGGAAAACGAAGTGGAACAGAGGGCAGAAAGGCACAAAAACGAGTGGAACAGAGGGCAGAAGGGCACAAAAACGGAGGGAAAAACGAGTGGAACAGAGAGCAGAAAGGCACAAAAACGAGTGGAACAGAGGGCAGAAGGGCACAAAAAACGAGTGGAACAGAGGGCAGAAGGGCACAAAAAACGAGTGGAAAACGAGTGGAACAGAGGGCAGAAAGGCACAAAAAACGAGTGGAACAGAGGGCAGAGGGGCACAAAAATGAGGGGAAAACGAGTGGAACAGAGGGCAGAACGGGCACAAAACACGAGTGGAACAGAGGACAGAAAGGCACAAAAAACGAGGGGAACAGAGGGCAGAAGGGCTCAAAAAAGGAGGGAAAAACGATGGGAACAAAGGGCAGAAAGGCACAAAAAACGAGTGGAACAGAGGGCAGAAGGGGACAAAAAACAAGTGGAACAGAGGGCAGAAGGGCATAAAAAACAAAGGAACAAAGGGCAGAAAGGCACAAAAAACGAGTGGAACAGAGGGCAGAGAGCCACAAAAACGAATGGCACAGAGGCAAAATACAGAATACAGAAATATAAGGGGCAGCTAAGAACAGAAGGCAGAACGGGCAGAGAGGCATGGGGGCAGCGAGGGGAACAGAAGGGAAAACCGGGCAGAGACATTGGGCAGTGAAGGGTACAGAAGGAAAGACCGGGCAGAGAGAGCACGGGGACAGCGAGTGGAACAGAGGGAAGAAAAAGGTGCACGGACCACGTACAGGCAGATTACTAAATCAGTATGACGCATCAACAACATGCTGGGGAAATAATTGACAATGGTGTATCACATATGCACCAGTTTAAGATATAGATTGTAATCACTATAGTGCTTACACTCAGTCATTGCAAATACAAACAGGAATGGATGAGGCATTTCAGGATTCTTTAATGCATGTATAGCAGTTCAGTAAACACACAATGCGCTGGTCAGCCTCTCCTAAAATCAGGCGCTATGATACGTTGGGGAAGTCCGTGATGTGAACATTAAAATAAAGCAACCTACTTTGCTTTAACTTTGAACTTTTTTCCGGAATGGCTTCCTGCACAACTCGATTTGACATGTTATTAGTGTATTTATTTAATGTACAGTACTGATGTAGCCCATCAAATAGTTAAATATAAAGCATACTCTTTGATGTAAAACAGACTGCCGGCTTCCCCACTTGACCAAACTGTGTGATCTTAGGCAGTTATTTTATTTCACAGTGCTTCCTTTTTCCTTCATTTGACAGCAGCTTTGAAGCCACAATTTCAGTATGTGTACAGAACAAAAGCATTTCACTCCTTAGGGTATCCATTTTTGGAATTGTGAGTCTGCCATTTTTTTACATGACGTTTGTTGCATGAATTACATGCGAATATCATGCGCCTCAGGCTGGACCAAGGTTTCAGATTGCTTATGTGACATTTTCATAATGTCAATGTACTTATGATTAGCATTCGATGGCTAAGGGTGACATTTTCTTGTGAACAAAATCAAAGCAATGATGATGTGGGAAATATGTCAAAATCTCTGCAAGTAAAAAAAGATTGAAGGTTATTCCTCTTGATGCAGGTTTTTAAATTTAAGGCTGCTTTTTAAAAAATGTTTTATTTACTGTTCAAAAACACCCTTAAGTTATTAAAATCAAAAGCTGTTACTCTTACGCTCGGGTGGTCTGTCGCAGGTTTTCTGCCATTGCAATGAATGGAAATGCAGCTATTTGGTAGTTAATAGGTTACTGTTCTATATTAGGATTTAAAGTTATAAACTGCAAGTAACAATATGAGCTTTCTGTCAGAAGCAGTAATGCACTGTTGCTGTGGGTGACTGGGCAGTTACGGAGCGTTTTCATCATTGTGCGGCATGCAACTTATCATGGTTGCGAACTTGGATAGACCATAATTAGTGGATGGTCCTTTTTTTATACTCGGACCTTCTACACACTGGCTACTTATTAGATGGAGTCTATATACTATTGTTTTAGTTAAGTTACATCCTCTCATGTATTGCTGATGCTGTGGCTTCCTTACAATTTTGACTCCGATACCAGTGATGTTTTGACACACTATTTGTGCACATCCACCTACACTTATGGTGGTGTCCTTTTTCCCCACGTACTATACATACTGTGTATACTAATGATTTGACAAATCTATAGAATTTACTCAACTATATTCATGCCTTGATGAAGTCTCTGTGTGGGACGAAACACGTGTTGGCGATTTACGTGCTGGGAGATATTTTTATGAAATTTTGAATATAAATAAAGAAAGAATTGATGAAATCTGAAGAGGACTCTCTTATCTTGGACTGCCTGGATCCCCTTTTGCTTGAATACTGTGCTATGCTATTAACTCTGTTTTTCTTGATAGACAGAGTTTTGTTCTGAGGGCGTAATATTAAAGCCAAGACTAAAATATCTATAACTGTCAGGTGTGCTGTAATTAGAACCTCATTCTTCAAAAGTATTATGCACTGACCTAGTTACATTGCATGTGATATTTAATCTGCATGGTTCACCAGCTTTTCATCAGGCATTTTAACCTCCTCGGCTACCTAATGAGTCAACTTCCAGTAGACAAAACTACAAGTCCATCATTCTTCAGTTATCTTGCCATATTTATGGTTGCCTGAAAATTGCTTGAATGTATTTATTATATTTTCTGCGCACCACTGCAGCATCTTCAGGTGGGATCTTTTGATGGATTGTGTGCTTCTCAGCCATCCTGTGGGTTACCTTGTTCACCCACCTCAACCATTTGCACAGTTTGTATTTTGTGTTATACCTTCTGTGATGCCGCTTCCCCTGGGATTCAGATTTATAGACCAGTTTAAGATAATGGATGCTAATAATGGAACACATGGGCACACCCCTGTTTGTCCTAGGCTGGAATCCCAGGTAATTATTTGGTCATTTTTCCTATTGGGCCTCTAGACCGGTCCCATGCATAGTTTGTAATTCTTCGGGCGTTTTCTGACTTACTTGTCTTCACTTGTAGGTTTCCAGTCTGTAAGGTATTTGGATTTGAGTGGTCAGGTGCGAGTACCACAAAGACAAGGTATTTCTGTTTACTTTCCTCGTTGGGTTGGGGGTTGCAGGGTAAATAGATTCACAACCTGCACCCCTTTTTCTTTTGCAGGTTCGTGAGACCGTACTACAAAGACAATTGCACAGGCAGACATGAGTACAGGCAAAACAAACAGGTAATTGTTTGGTAGAGTTAAACTAGTGCATTTTCAGTTGCAGGTTTCACAGACAGTACCCCACACATTTAAGCAGGCGTACGTGAGTACACGCAGAAGAGGTAATTGTTTGGTTGCGTTAAACTGTGGTGCAGCTTGAACATTGTAGTACCATATATACTTACCCATATTTTCTTCTGTTGCAGGTTTCGCAGCCAGAACCCCATACATTTAAACAGGCGTATGTGAGTGCAAGCAGAAGAGGTCATTGTTGGGTTGAGTTAAACTGTGATGCATCTTGAATATTGTAGTATCATATATACTTACCCATGTTTTCTTCTGTTGCAGGTTTCGCAGCCAGAACCCCATACATTTAAACAGGCGTACGTGAGTGCAAGCAGAAGAGGTAATTGTTGGGTTGAGTTAAACTGTGGTGCATCTTGAACATTGTAGTACAACAGATTGCATTCATGAGCTAGGCGTCAACGTAAGCCATGTTTCCTTATTTTGCAGGCTTTGTGGCACAGCAGGTTCAAACCGGCGGGTACGGAAATGTTCAAGCACAAAGCTGTAACTTCGGGAGAGTGCAGTGCTTCACCACAAAGGAAGAAATGTTGCCTTGTATTCAAGGAAGAGTGGATGAAGGAAATTGTGGAGGCTGAGACACAGAAGTCACGAAGCAAGGTTCGCATGCAACTCGGGGAACTATTTCAATACAGTCCAGACGTGGGCTTGATTTGCAAAGCATGTGCAGAAGCCAAGATTGTTCGGGACTTTTCCACAGGGAAGAAATGGAGTGATGGCTGGAAACTGGACTACATGAAACGCCATCTACTTAACAAAGTACACAAGTCTGCCATGGTGTTATTGAGAAACAGAAGTGCTGCTGCCAGGTTTGGTTTTGGAGTGTGGGCAATACTGACAGAAACTGCCACTGACAAAGCAAATAGAATGGAAGTAGTTGAATGCCAAAGATCTATGCCTGGGGAGATAAAGATTCTCATAAACAATGTGTTGCTGGCAGTCAAGATGAATACTTCAATGTTATCTGTACAAGACTTCCATGACCACCTAGCTTTGTATGTGAAGATACCAGACAGCTGGAGGAGCAAGAACTATGCCTTTGCGTTCCTTGAGGCCATCAATAGCGTGATACACTGTGAAGCTATGACAGAACTTCAGCAAGCTTTGTATCACACCTTGATAATTGATGAGAGCACAGATATTTCTGTTACAAAAATGCTCATCCTGTAACATCAACTGAGCACAAAACGCAGTTTGGGGGCATAGTGAAGCTGACTAGCTGTAATGCTGAGGCTATCACTACTGCCGTGAAAGAGTTCTACACTGCCAATGAACTGGACCTCATGAAAATGGTCATGTTCAAATCCGATGGTGTGTCTGTGATGCTGGGTAACAATAATGGTGTTGCTACTCGCCTTAAACAATCCATTCCTCATCTAGTTGAGCAGCATTGTGTCGCCCATCGAGAAGATTTGAGAGTTGATGATGCCTGGAAGAGGGTTCCAATGATTAAAGAGAAGGAGACATTATTGAGGACTGCCTACACTGTGTTCTCCAGATCTCCTGCAAGGACGTCCAAGCTGGATGAAATTGCATCGGTCACTGAATGTGAAGTTGTCTCTTTTCGACCACTGAATGAAGTATGGTGGCTTTCAAGGCATTTTTCTGTTGGTGCACTAATTCGTAATTACGAGACTGTTCTTAAGTACTTTGAGCATGAGAAAGTTGAGGAGAATGATCCAATTGCTAAATATTGTTATATAAAGCTATCGGACTCCAACTACCATATTTCCCTTGCAGTACTTAATGACATTCTGGGTGAATTTGTATCTTTGTGCAAACTATTCCAAAAAAGTTCTTCGACAACTGTTGAAGCTGTACAGTATGCAAGAGCAAAGTGTTAAAATCAATAAACTTTAGGTATACATAAGCGGCGTTCATTTATGTTCACCACAGCATATTGTTAAAGGTAAAATGACGGTCGTGAACATTGCCTGCGCCATCTTGCTTAGTGGGTATTTCTATGTGCACGTAAGCTGCAGCCATTTTACACATCACAGCCATTTTGTACTATGTTGGTCACCTTTGTTTCACCCTGTCCTTGCTAGCATCCTTCTGACTCTCTGACCAAACTTGATATGTGTGATGGGGGCTATAAACCCTAATGTCACGACAAACCTTAGTGCCACTTGCTGCCCCAAACTCGTTTTTCCTCTCATCTCTGTTTACAGGCAAACCCATGGACACTCTTACACAAACAGGTTCCAAATACTAAACAGACTCTTGCAAACATGGTTTATTGCACTGCACACAACAAGACTTGTTTTTGCCAACAATGGGACCTGTTTTTATCAACAGAACAGACTCTTAGATCTGGCCAGTCTCACATGTTTTAGACCCTGTAAGAAGGTCCAGCTGCAAGATAACATTGTCTGTTTTGACCTGGGTAAGGGGATAATTTAGATTTTTCACAGCCTGCTGGGCAGAAAATCTGGATTTTATTAAGGACACGGAGGCTAATATTATGCAAATCTCCTTTATTACCACAGCTCAGTAGCAACAATAGAATGTAGAACATCAATGAACATTCTTAGTAGGAATAAAGTCCCTTAGAAACCATCTCCCATCCTTCTTTGTTAGGACTGCGAGGAAAGATCAACTTGAGACAAACTGGAGGATCCAAAAACTTGAAGATCCAAAATCCATAGTTAAAATCCAGAATCCCATTATTCTGAAAGAAAAAAGTAAACATTATAAATGGGAGGGTATAGCAAGGAGGTGGGATAATATTAGCCTCCGTGTCCTTAATAAAATCCAGATTTTCTGCCCAGCAGGCTGTGAAAAATCTAAATTTTATGGCACGACACGGAGGCCATATTATGCAAGTTTAAAGTGCATTAAGAACATTATCAATCACATTAGGAATTGGTTTGAAATAACATGCTCTAAACATACTATCATTGGACCAATCTGCAGCCCTAAGGATGTCTTGTAACCCTCCTCCTAGGCAGAAGGCTTTAGAGGCTGAAGCACCTCTCAAAGAATGAGCACCAAAAACAGAAATATCAACACCACTTTCATGCATAACGTTCTTAACCCACCTGGCTAAGGTTGGGGAAGAGACTCCTTTATGAGGAGGTCTATAAGAAATCAGTAGTTGTGATTCATTCATTCTAAGATATTTAGTTCTTTTTTCATATTCTTTTAAGCATTTGACCACACAGAGTCTATAGTTCATAGGGAAAAAGGGATAGAAAATTGAGGAAGACAAGGTCTTTGTCCTTTTCTTAAGGAAGAAGCAAACTCCTTCGGGTTGGAAAGCCCTACTAGAAATGTCCAGAGCCTTAACGTCAGAAGTTCTACGAAAAGACACCAGACACAATAAGACGGTAATTTTGAAGGAAATGCGTTTAAGAGATAGAGAAGAGTTATCTCCCCATGAATCTAAAGTCCTGAGAACAAGAGTGACGTCCCACAGAGTGGTATATTTTGGGACAGGAGGGTTTAGAACCCTCATACTTCTCATTATCTTCTTAGTAAGAAGGTTTTGTCCAACAGAAAGACCATTAATTAAGGAGTGACCGGCTGAGATTGCCGATCTGTAAACATTAACAGTTTTGTAAGAGAGTCCTGAAGTGAAGAGATCTGAAAGATAATTGATAGCATTGACTAGATCAGTTGAAACGGGATCGTAATGCCGTTGAATGCACCAGCGAACCCATTTGTTCCATGCCAGTCTATATGCCTTTCTTGTTCCAGGTGCCCACGATTCAGAAATGAGTCTGAAAGCATTTGACGAAAGTCCAGGGACTCTCCATTGTCTCCTGAAATCTTCCATGCCGTCAGAGTTAGAAGGCCCTGTTCTACAAGGGGGTGAGTATGACCCTCTGGATCTAGAAGGATTTCCTTGAAAGAGGGAATTAAAATCGGGAAATCTATGCTCATTTCCAGAATAATTGGAAACCACACTTGGGATCTCCAAAGAGGGGCTATCACGACCATGCTCTGATTGTAACGTCGGGCATGGAGGAGAAGTCGAGGGAGCATTGAAAAGGGAGGAAAGGCATAAGGTGCTAGGTTTGTCCAGTCTTGTAAAAAGGCATCTACTTTCGTGGCCTGAGGGTCTGGTCTCCAGCTGAAGAAGTCTTTCAGGTGGGTGTTTATACGGTCTGCAAACAGATCCGTTGTGAATGGGCCCCAGATTGATTGGATGGATAAGAATACATCTCTGTTCAGTCTCCAATTGCTGGAGTCCCTGAAATTCCTGGAGTACCAATCTGCAACTTCGTTCTTCAGTCCGGGAATATGTTCCGCAACAACTGAAATACCTTTGTTCAAGCAGTAGTACCATAGGCCCTTCGCTAAGTCTGACAGATCTTTGGAATGCGGGCCGCCCAGTTTGCTGACATAGCGAACTGCTGACACGTTGTCCATTCGAAGAGTTACACAACATTTCATTGAGTCTTGGGTGAAACACCGGACTGCAAATGAACCTGCTAGTAATTCTAAGCAGTTGATATGTAACTCTTTTTCTTGTTGGGTCCAGCGGCCCCATGTTGACGAGTTTCCACATCTGGCACCCCAGCCTTCTAAACTCGCATCTGATTCTATTATTAAATCCGGTAATTCTCCGAAGATGGCTCTTCCATTCCAAGCCTCCAGATTTTTGAGCCACCAGAGTAGTTCTGTTTTGGATTCCTGGTCTAGGGAGACTAGTTGGGAGTATGATCCGTTGGATCTCAAGTGTCTTGACTTGAGTCTTTGCAATGCCCGATAGTGAAGGGGTCCTGGGAATATTGCTTGAATCGTGGAGGAAAGAAGGCCCAGGATCTTGGCTAGGTACCTTAGGGGGAAGACTTCCATACGAAGTGTTTTCCTCAATTCTTTCCTCACTTTCCTTATTTTGTCGCTCGGAAGGCGGAGTTCTGTTTTCACGGTGTCTACTAGGAAGCCTAGGAATTGGGTTTGTTGAGAAGGAATTATACATGACTTTTTTAAATTTATAACAAAACCCAGGTGTTGTAGGAGGCGTATTGTAAGATCCGTATGGAACGAGACAGTGTTTTTTGATTGGGCCATTAAGAGGATATTGTCTAGGTAAATGATCATCCTCACTCCTCTCTGTCTCAGCCAAGCTGCGACGGGTCGAAGTACCTTGGTGAAGCACCAGGGGGAGGAGGAGAGACCGAAAGGGAGGCTGCAAAACTGGTACAGATGGCCTTCCCATGTAAATTGCAGGAACCTCTGATGGGGTTTCCAGATAGGGATTGTCAGATATGCATCTTTTAGGTCGAGTCTCGTTAGCCAGTCTCCTTTCCTTAGAACATCTCTTAGGAGGTGGATTCCCTCCATTTTGAAGTGGTGGTAGACCACCCATTGGTTTAGTTCTTTCAAGTTTATCACAGGTCTTTGTTCTTTGTTTTTCTTTTCTACCAGAAAAATATTGCTTAGGAAACCCGGAGAAAAGGCCTCTACTATTGCGCCTTTGTTCAAGAGTTCTTGGACTTCTTGAGAAACTAGCATCTTGTCTTTGGTAGAGAAGGTGATCTGTCTTGGTGTCCTTTTCTGAAAGGGAAAGTCTACAAAGTCTATTTTGTAGCCTTTTACGGTATTGAGTACCCAGGGGTCTTTGTCACTAGGTTCCAGTTCCCAGCAAACTGGAGAAGTCTCCCTCCCACCTTTGGAGGGATATCTGAAGGGTCTGACAAGGTTCTTACCTGTAGAGAAGGAACGTTGTCTTCTCTCCCCTCTGAAGTTTCTGCCACGAGATCTTTGTCTTTGGGGGTAGAATTGTCCGAAGTTACCGGAGTTGTTGGTGTTAAACCTGCCTCCTCCGCGAGACATGAAGGGTCTTGAATTGGAGTTTCCTCGGCCGGGAAAGCGACCCCGCATTCTCCCGGCCCGAGTAAAAACACGATCTTGGAAGACTCTTTTTATATCTTTTTGGGATTTTTGTATTGAGCTAAACGCTCCGACATACCTTGCCATGTCCTTAATGAATTCCTCTCCGAAGAGGAAACCCTGAGTATTTTGGCCCCCGTCGTTTTTTGCCAATTCTATTAGTTTAGGGTCGATCTTGAATAAGATCCCTTTCTTTCTTTCGATAGATAGGGCAGTGTTGGCATTCCCAATTAGACATATAGCCCTCTGGACCCACTCTCTTAGTTCTTTAGGGTCGACCTGTCGGTCCTCTAAGTACGCTGTTTCTGCCATCTCAAAATTTTTTGTTATTGGCCCAATGGAGTCAAGTAGGCGGTCTTGGCAGGACCTAAGGCCTTTATCTAATCCCTTTCTAGGGTCGCGAGCCGTCTTTGAGATGAACGCTACCACTTTAGGGTCAAGTTCTGGTGTAGATGTAATTTTGTTAGGTAGGGAAGGTCTGGGACATTCGGACCTAAGTCTTGTTCTGACCTCTTGAGGGATCTCCTTTCGTAGCCAGAATGAGAGGTATTCTCCTACGTGTTGGGAAGGAGCCCATTCGGGGGATAGAGGGTGTTTAATTAGGAGTGGGTCGAACATAGGGTCTCCGAAGGGGTCTAGTAGGGCTGAGTTTTTATCTAGGACCTTAGGTGTCCCATCAGAGCTCCCTGTTCCCCTGTTTCGTGCCTCATCCTCATCGGTGTCAAATTCAGATGAGTAGGATAGGTCTATTTCCTGATCTGAATTGTCTTCGGAATCAATATTGGTAGGGGGCTCTGGGCCTTCAATTTGCCCAGAAGGGGTGCCCGAGGCACCATTGTTGTCACCACCCCGAGGGCGTGAAGGGGCGGAGGTAATCTTAGGTTTCTTTGAACCCTTGTAATCTGATCCTCCTGTTGCCCTTTTTTTGGGAGCCTTATTAGCTCTTGATTGAATTCCGCTAGTGGATGGGCGAGGGGATGTTAAGGCCTCAAACCTTTTATTTATGTTTTCATCGATGGAGACAAGGACCTTCTCAAAGGCCTTATTAACCATCTTTTCTAAGTGGCCCTCCATGTTAGAGATAGGTTCTGACATCATATAGAGGTTATTATTATTAGGGTCGATATTGGTAAGATATAGGGGTTTTATATCTAGGAATAGAGATTTCTGAAGAGAAAACGGTTAAAACGCTGCCTTAGACGCGATGTCCGACGAGGGAATCGGTGTAACTGACACTCGAGTTGAGGGGGTGGCAGTACGGCGAAGGAACCCATCTACAAATGGTGGTCGTCTAATATAAACTAATGGGAGCATCCCAAGTGCTTAAGATGGCCGCCGCGCACGCAGGGGACGTGCGTCGGCCGTTCCTTAGGTCCGTTCCTCTAATCCCTCTTCCGCCGCATCGGGGTGTCGGAGAGGAGATATTTAGTCGGAAACGGGACGGGGAGCAAAGGCGGTAATAGCGCTGCTCAAATGTGAGGCGTACTCGGTATAGCAGGTGAGCGCCGTGGTGGGGGGCGCCACGTTGGGGGCAAAGAGCGAGCAGGAGTCGGATCTCGCGCCGACTACTTGAATGTAAACAATGCTTCTGGTCCGGCCCGAAATAGGTCCGGAGACAGTTTTTTCTAATTAGCGCTTTAAGAGTTAGGAAAGCGAGGGTACATACACGCAACGTGAAAAATACACAGGCATTCTTGGGAGAAAACGCACAGGCATTCTTGGGAGAGAGGGGGGCAATAGTTGAGAAAAAGACGTTATATAGTTGCCAAAACTAACGAGAGTACAGAGAGGGGGAAGGAAGTTCCACAGTAAGGCACAGTTGCCACCCAGGAATCAAATCATTACCCACATATAGGCATCAGTAAGGAATAAGTCTAGAGATATCTGAGAGAGTACTTATCTTTCTGAGCAGCAGCAACAAAGAAGGATGGGAGATGGTTTCTAAGGGACTTTATTCCTACTAAGAATGTTCATTGATGTTCTACATTCTATTGTTGCTACTGAGCTGTGGTAATAAAGGAGATTTGCATAATATGGCCTCCGTGTCGTGCCATAAAATTACTGTTGGGTTTGTGTGGTAACCTGCCCGGGGCGGGCATTCAAGCTTGTGTAACCATGTAAATAAAACAGATGCATTGTGTCAAACCTGTATAAAAGGAAGAGCCAAAAGAGATGCAGTTAGAGCACCCCCCTGAGACATCCCGGTGTCTGAGTTGATGTGTTCTCCTCTGGAGTAATAAACCTTTTTCTTGCCTTCCAGTTTCCAACGCCTGCCTCGTTATTTTGATAGCGATTCACAAGTGAAGTAAAGGTGTCCCTGCGCCGGGCAGCATTGGGGGTCTTAGAAGACTTGCTGCTTTTCACAAATTGGCGTCCCAACGCGGGGTCCATCAGCGACACGTGGGTCCGGTGAGAGAGGTCCTAACGACAGAGTGAACATCTAAACGATTGGAGTTAACCTGCCCTGAAAAGACCCTCGTCTGGCTGCCGATCAACTGAACTTCACCGGTTCTGAACGGACCTCTCTCGAGTGACCTGCGGTCCTGACTTGGACCTTAGAGGAGTGCCGCATTAATATTGGAGTGAGAGGACAATCAGGCGCTGGAAGGGGAAGACGAAGAACTGTCCATATGGTCCGGGTAAGGTCGTGAAAAAGCGACAAATTGATTGATTGATTGAATAGTTTGATCGAATACTAGTATTCCTTTTTAAGTTATTTGAGACATTCCCTGCTTGCAAACAACAGAGAATAGGAATATTCTCTCTCTTTGCAGACAGCGAAGGACAGATAGCGCAGGTTTTTAAAAATTGTTTGATTGAGATATTCATTTTGACCAGTAAATACATGATGCCTGTTTTCTCTAGATTGTTTTGTAGTTGTTTTAGACCGGACCATTTGTTAGAGGTCAGTCAGCCGGCTCTGCCTGAAGGCACCCCTAACAAAGACATGTACATTAGATATGAATTAGCCTTGTGAATATTGATTGATTGATTGATTGAACAGAAGTTACTATTTGAAATAGTAAAGGACAGGTAATGCAGACTTCTTGTCTGAATTTAGGATTAATTGAGAGATTTATTTTAACCAATATCCATCATGCCTGTCTTTTATAAAGTTGTTGAAAAATGGTTGTTTAAGCTCGAATCGTTTGTTAGATATAAAGTACGGTATTTGTCCCATAATGTATGGCTCATTGTGGAACAAATACACAAAGAAGAAACTCGATTTTCAGTGGCCAGTAGAATGAGTCGTTCAATTCTAAAAAGTTAAAAAGATGCAGTACGCAGAAACAACTCTAAAACAATAGTCAAGATATGTTTTATTTATTTGCACTTCTACAACATAAGCAATTTGTATGATCCTGGCATTTAGATATGTCAATGAAGAGGATTGTAAATTCAGCCTCTTTTACTTCGCAGCTCCTTGGAAGGAGCAAAAGCACACAATTTTCTCATTGAACATTTTGGTACTACTATTGTATAGTTTCCAAGGGAGTACTTTATCCAGATATTGGTTGACTGTGAGCCCCAGGTGCATTCTGGTTCTTGGGGTCCTAAACATCGTAATCTTTATTTTGCACACCATGTGTTTCACCTACCTTCCCACCCACGTTCCACTCTAATAATCTTGCCGACCTTCAGAGGGGGTTTTCAAATGCTCCTGAGCCTTACCAGGGGTATGTCATTCAGTCTAACATTAGACAGAAGTGAGATGTAAATCTATTAAATGAAATGAGAGAAAATATCTTCCCTAAACATATTACTTGCAAAGCCAGGGCTCGGAGAAACATCACAAGAAAGCTCATTTTAAGTGTTAGCATTTTATGTCCATACACAAATTACATGAATATGAATATAAGGAAAGTCTTGCTCTGTTTTAACCACCCTCAATCTCCAAGGAAAAAGCTCATCTGTTTAGATTGTAATATGAAAAAGCTTTTCTAGCCACTGCATCTTAGGAATCAGGCGCAAACACATATTGCTGGTTTTAGAAAGGCACAGCTTCTTTTATGTCATATAGAGTGGTGCACCCTGCACAAGCATTTAAGGCATGTCCTAGTCAGTGGTTGCGGAGTCCATGGATAGGTCTGCCAGCCCTGGCAGTTACAAATCTGTGGTTTCCAGGCACAGCTGTTCCCCACGTTTTTTTGAACTGGAGCTGCACTGTTTCCCCCATCTGCCAGCAAACTGATCTCCATGCAAACATTAAACGAGTTTGTTAGTGGTCTTGCCACTGTAACAAAGATGTACACCCTTAGAAACAAGAATGCACCCAATGAAACTTGCCACCTCCTATAGTTTCCCTATTCTGTGAATGGGGACAGCCCCAGACCACTGTAGATTGTTTTTTTTTTAATGAAAGCATTAATCCAGCATCCCCCTACCTTATACTGAATACCTCTGGCATCTGGCCTTTTCCTACACGCGGTCTGTAATGCTGCACTTGAATGATCCATGTAGTGAACGTTCCGCCATTAGTTAACCTTGTCGCACTAAATCTTTCTGGGCTTCAATACCAAGGTGCCAAGGACTGCATCTCAGAGATGAGTCGGATTCATGGTGGGTTAAAAATCTTCATCATCACGCGCATTGATGTGCTTTAGATGCTGCCCCCGCCTTTTCTTTAGGTTATAGCGGTGTTTCAACTGAATGTTGGAAAGGCTTAGCACACTGTCTTTTATGCGAAAATTGGCTAGTGTTATGAAATTGTGCATTGTGTGTAGGGACTATCTCTGAGTGCGTGAAATGTTTGTATAGTATGTATGTGTACGTGTCATGTGCATATGGGTCACTATGAGAATGCTTTTGTATGGCTGGGTTGCTAACCAGGTGGCCAATGGGATAAGAAAAACAGGCCCGAACCTGGTGCCCACATGCGAAAGACAAATAGCATTTTTATTAAAATGTGACACATTCCTTACTAAAAATGCGTCTCCTGGAAGCCAGTGAATGGGAGGGCAGTTTACATCAGGAGCCTGAAGGTTTATTGCAGTACAAAGAGCCCGGCTCCAGCAGGTATCACAAGTGTGCAACCTTTCACTTTTCCTAGGAACACTTTCTATCCTATTTAGACCAAAGTAACGCACACTAGTGAGAATGATGAATTTGATTTATGTACTGACCAAATGGAGAAGTGAAGGGTTCCCTGGGTTGGGGGTTCATCCTATCTCCCTCCACCCAGAAGTTAGAGACATTGTCATGTTTCAGATTTACTTCTTCTTCTTCCATCCACATAGAAACATAAGAGCTGTACCATTGCACATCTGACTGGCATCCCTACTTTACACCTATACCTCAACTCGGACTATCGTTGCCAGATGTTGGGGGACACCACTGTGAGTATTAGTACGACTGTGCTTGTGTCTAGCCATTAAAAAGAGTAAGTATTTTCAAAAGAAGGTCACCTGCTTAGGTCATCTACTGTCAAAAAGGGGGGAAGGAAGGAGCCTGGCCCCTGGGTAAATTAAATGAACTATGAGATGCGCGATGTGCATGAAAAAGTCCTTTTGTGCAACTAACACTGCGTTTTTCTTTGGTTTCTGTGCTTGGTACATGTATTGTTGCGTCCTATTCTGTATTGTGTGTGTACAAAGACTGTGCATTTTATGTTTTCCTTTGGCTTATGTACTTATTATGCAAATTGTCCTGTACTATTCTACGTGGTAAGTGCACTGGATTGCTGGTTGTCGTGCACTCACTCTCTCTCTCTCTCTCTCTCTTTCTCTCTCTCTCTCTCTCTTTGAGCCTACCTACGCTGTCCAGGAATGACCATGCTGGGACCAATTCCATAAGACAACTGGGTGGACTCACTCTTAGCCATTCAATTCATAGAATGCTGTGAATACGCTTTTGAATAAATGAAGACACTGTACCTCACAAGTACACGTCTAATTGGCTTTAACACAACAGTGTTTGAACAAATTGACAGGAACAAAATACCATATTATGCCATGTTACTGCTCCTCCTTCCTGTAAAATGATGGAATTTCAATTGGCTGAAAATGAAAGGACGAGTAGACGACTGATGTCCCCTAATCTAACCCTTAAAAGGGAGCTATATGTCGGTGGCTTTTGTTTGAATGCCTTAGTGGCACCACCATCATCGTTCATGTTGCCATAAACATTACATATAAGTTGTAGGGACATAAAAAGTCCTTCATTAACTAGTGAAGTAGCTAGGTTGTAAAGGATGATGTGAAAATAAGAATAATGTTTACAGAAAATGATTTGAACTAAACTGAAAGGAATGTTGTAGTAAGCCCTGCTGAGTGGGTACTGAGGTCAAGATGTTTAGTTAAAAGTAAAGAACATTGACAGGATGGGACAGTGCTCGCTCAGCCTATGTACTTTATGGTGCACAATACTAGGGAGGTTACCTGTATGCCCATGATAATAGCGCACCACACTTTTTATTGTGGTTAGCATATCTTGAAAAAAATATAGCCCTGCAGGAATTTGTTTGTAACAACAGGTTTTTGCTGGAGAAGTCAGTTTAAATTTGACAGGCTATATAATTAATAATTTTAGATTTCTTGCCACAACCATCAACGTAAAAGGAATGGACACAAGAGATAATACGTATGCTGGAAATTCCTAGAGGTGTTTGCAGACTGCACAACAGTGAAGGTTCATGAGTGAATAATATACACAGATGTAAAGATTCAGAGTATCCATATTATCTTCCTTTTAAGTAAATTATACATATTTCCCCAGCTGCTTGGGACTGGGAGAGAAAACTAAATTGTGTAACGTCTTCCCCTGCCAGTACTCTAAAAATTCGTTTTTTACTCACTACTAGATTCAGGATGCCCTCCAGTCATTGGAAGAGAGAGGTCGGACGCGATGCACAGCCTGGCTGCTTGTCATGAAACGCTTATGACCACGACCAAGGTGGAGCCGCAGAGAAAAGATATGCTGGACGAGGCACTATCACCGACAAGAAGAATGAAAGATAGAAGGGTTGTCCAGAAGCCCCTAGTCTGTTGGTCTACTTGTGCCTGAAGTCTCAGCCCATTGGGCCTAATTGGTGGGCTCACTTGTGTGGAGTATCTGCCCCCCATGGTCCATCTCCAGTCTGACCCCACTCCACCCTCTCTTCCTTTGACTCCCCCAACCCCCTTTTTCACATGGGGTTTTAATTCACTTGATGAAGGAACAGTGCACAAAGATAGAATAGGGTTAGTAGGGATGGACTTCACGGATCAAGAATAAAGTGCGGGTACCCTGTCTAAGTACCAACAATAGATTAGTTAGTGAACAGGGCAAAGGGACTGTGATCCCAGAGAAAGAACGACCTCACCCTGCAACGTGGAATTTGGATCCGAGCTGGACGCATAGCTCCACCGCCGGTGCTCAACAGCGCCAACGCTAGATGGACAATGGGAGCCTAACAGTGATGGCTCACTGTAAAGGACACTGGAAAGAAGAGCTTTGACAAAGATCATTCCCTGACCATCAATTATATTAGGTTAAATTTCTCTCCCAATCACCTTGTATTCATTATGCCCCAAATGGACAAGAAAAAGGTTTCCCTTTGAAATTCTACATCAATTGCATCCATTGTGTCATTGTATTAATAATAGCATAGGAATATCATACCATATGGACGAAAGAGTAAACTGTGTATCACAAGGATTATACAATGCCAGTTACCATCATGAATATACTTATTAGTTTGGCTCCTCACATAGTCCAGTTCTCAATAATGCACTTAGTGGTCCTTATCCTACAAAACAATTAGTATGATAAACTCATTTTTGTGTTAGAATGAATTTACTGCATCGTCTAGGAATTATGCTCATCACCAAGTTTAAACTTGTGGTACAACAAATACCCTTTTGTATACACTGTCTCCCAGTTTGTTACATTCACAGCATAGGTTATTGACAATACTGTTCGTACTGATAGCGATCTTCTTCTCCTGCTGTCTGTGCATCTGCCTGTACAACCTGTATGCCACCAAAGACTACAATGAACAGCCCAACTACATGTTTAACTATGGGGCAGGAAGTAAAGGAACTTAGGGCGATAAATATTGACAAAGAAAAATTAACTTGATAATTATATCATCCTCTCCTCTACTACCCTCATTCCCCTCCAAACAATTATCATTGTTGGTTACCCACCCTCTGCTTCATGTATAATAATGTTAACTTGTACACCACAACAACAGATGAACCTGAACAAAAATGACCTAGCTTATGTTAAAAAGCAGGGACTGTTAAAATCGATAAACTTTAGGTGTACCTAAGCGGCGTTCATTTAAGTTCACCACAGCATATTGTTAAAGGTAAAATGACGGTCGTGAACATTGCCTGCGCCATCTTGCTTAGTGGGTATTTCTATGTGCACGTAAGCTGCAGCCATTTTACACATCACAGTCATTTTGTACTCTGTTGGTCACCTTTGTTTCACCCTGTCCTTGCTAGCATTCTTCTGACTCTCTGACCAAACCTGATATGTGTGCTGGGGGCTATAAACCCTATTGTCACGACAAACCTTAGTGCCACTTGCTGCCCCAAACTCGTTTTTCCTCTCATCTCTGTTTACAGGCAAACCCATGGACACTCTTACACAAACCGGTTTCAAATACCAAACAGACTCTTGCAAACATGGTTTATTGCACTGCACACAGCAAGACTTGTTTTTGCCAACAATGGGACCTGTTTTTATCAACAGAACAGACTCTTAGATCTGGCCGGTCTCACATGTTTTAGACCCTGAAGAAAGGTCCAGCTGCGAGATAACATTGTCTGTTTTGACCTGGGTAGGGAGATAATTACTGTTGGGTTTGTGTGGTAACCTGCCCAGGGCGGGCACTCAAGCTTGTGTAACCATGTAAATAAAACTGATGCATTGTGTTAAACCTTTATAAAAGGAAGAGCCAAAAGAGATGCAGTTAGAGCACCTCTCTGAGACATCCCGGTGTCTGAGTTGATGTGTTCTCCTCTGGAGTAATAAACCTTTTTCTTGCCTTCCAGTTGCCAGCGCCTGCCTCGTTATTTTGATAGCGAATCACAAGTGAATTAAAGGTGTCCCTACGCCAGGCAGCATTGGGGGTCTTAAGAGACTTGCTGCTTTTCACAAATGATAGGCCAAATTAAGCAACAGTATTTGGGGGACACTGTCTTTTGGAGCAGCAATGTAAGAGATCTGATGGTGTTGTACAAGGAAAGGCAAGAGTTTGACAGTGGGCCTATTTTGTCTTTTGTTTCCCTTCTCTGTGAGCACATGCAAAAAAGGTTCCCTGAAGATGAGCTAAAAGAATGGGCAAGTTTTGATATCCAGGCAATAGCAACACAATCACATATTGATTTTGGGACTGAGAATATTCAAAGACTTGTTGAAAAGTATAAAAATGTCTTGGCCCTGGGTGATTATGAAACACCAGAAGATGTTGTTCGACAGTACAGAGACTATAAATATGTGGTGGTAGAACATGTAAAGGGTGGATTATTTACCACCTTTCAAGACATGGTGAATTTCACTGTACGCAATGCTGCTCAAGATAGTGTGGTGGCTCAGCTTGTTGATGTCTGCGCAGCATTTCAAGCATCTAGTGCAGACTGTGAACGAGGATTCAGCCTCATGAATACTATCAAGAGTAAATTGAGTAATAGACTAGAGCAGAAGCATTTGGATATGCTGATGAGGACAAAGGCCTACCTCCTGAATGGGAAAGTTGACCTAGACCGAGTTTATCAGCACTGGAAAAATGGCAAGGTTTGCCGTGAGAAGCAACGCTGTCACCCATTTGGTGACGCCACTTGACGTGTCTGAACAGGCCTCTCCCTTCTTGTGTATATGTGATATTGTATAGGCTCGCAATATTTCCCCACCCAATGAACTGTGCTCCAGTTAAGAATATTTATTAAAATCTTATGATGGTACCACCATTGAAGTCTTCTGCTTTTCTAAACTTGAAGTGTACTTGCCAGTGTAACCAATTCATGTCATGGCATGCTTATCCATTTTGCAAACTGCCCTTATGACCCTTATGTGTGAAAATGCACCATCTTTTCACTTTTTAAAGTAAA
Organism: Lissotriton helveticus; assembly: GCF_964261635.1. Taxonomy (NCBI): domain Eukaryota; kingdom Metazoa; phylum Chordata; class Amphibia; order Caudata; family Salamandridae; genus Lissotriton; species Lissotriton helveticus. The sequence goes on from NC_136067.1 coordinate 1,398,814,849, forward strand.
CTTTTTAAGTGCCATTTGGCGCCGCAGACACACGGGGTTTGGTTCCTGGCGCACATAGCCATGGTTGCAGCGCACAGAGACCCTCCACTGCGGCACACAGAGGAAAAAAATTAGAGGGAACATTGGTCCTGATATACACATACTCCTTTGCAACCCTTGAGGACTTTTTCCATTACTGTTGAAAAACAGATGCCGCCCACACTAGGCCAAACGACCTCCTAATAAATCTGAAGGTCCCAAAAGGTGTCACAAAGGCGGTGAGGTCTCTAGATGACTCTTTTAATTGGATCTGATGATAAGCCGATGTGAGATCGATAGTGCTGAATACCTAAGCACCATCCAGCAAAACCAATAACTCAGAAATTTTAGGGAGTGGATAATGACCCACAATCACATCTTTATTGAGTTGCCTCAAGTCTACAAATAAACAAAGACTTCCATTAGACTTGCGAGCAGCAACGACTGGAGCAAGCCACTCTGTACCCTCCACTTCTTCAATTATACCTCCTTGCATGAGTTTTTTAAGTCTCTCTGCATTTGCTATCTAATTGCAAAAGGGACATTCCTGACTTTGCAGCACGAAGGCTGGGCACCAGCACACAGATGTATCTCATGCTCAAAATGTTTAAGACATCCAAGACCTTCCCTTAAAACATTGGGAAATTTCTCTTTTATGAGATCAATCATGATACTGTTAGAAAGAGAGCAAGAATCAACCACATTTGATTTTCTTTCAGGTAAAGCAGAAATATTACTATTACAAAGAGTGTCAGACTTACTTTTTAATAAAATTGGAGTACTGCTACTAGGATCAAGCATAACTCCCAAATCCCCTTGGTGGAACCAGCTTATTATGCTGTCTCCCTTTTCGATACATACTTCTTTCCTGATGGATAAAGTTATTCATATTCATTAAGCTCTAAAAAGTTACCCCGCAAAGGTAGAGGTTCACCACATAAGCTAAAGGTTTTATATCTGGCTTCTTCAGGGAAACTTTGTGTGCCAGTTTATTTTGAAAGAATGACTTAGAAATTATTAATTTTTGCACCAGAATCAAACAAAACGTTGGTTGATTGACCCTCAACAAGAATGAAATGCACATGGCATGTTTTAGACTTAGCTTCTGTACTTTCAACTTGGACTACAATCTGTTCACAAACAAAATCTTCCTCCCCGACATCCTCCGTGTCATCACATTTAACTTTAGAGGAGGATGATAATACTCTTGTTTTACACACAATCAGAAGATGTCCCCTCTCTTTGCACTCTGAACATAATTTTTTCAGAGCAGGACAATTTTTATTATTTGCCAAGTGTCCAAGTTTATCACGCCTGTAACACCTTCGTATGGTAGGCTTATTTCTCATTTCCTCCCTTCTACTTTGCCCACGGGTTTCTTAGTATCAGTCTTGATTACTTGTACCATAGCTTGTTTATCTTTCCTAATTATTCCAACACACTTCAAAGAGTGTTCAACTCTTTTTGCAACTTGGAAAACCTCATCAAGAGAAGGTTCATCTCGCATCCATACTCTTCCCATACTTTCTCAATATTACACCCTACCATAAATTGATCTCTAATCCTTTCATCCACCAGATTAGTAAATTTACAAGAAGAAGCCAGTTTTCTAATGTAAGTAACATAAGTCTCAACTGATTCTCCTTCACCTTGCAGCCTCTTAGCGAAATTGTACCTTTCCAAAATTGTGTTGATTTTTGAAAGAAAATGCTTGTCTAATTTTTTAATGCATATGTCATATTCATTAAGCCCTTGAGCATCAGCATTGTTCAGCTCAGGAAGATGGTCATAAACTTCTTGGCCCTCAGAACCTAAACAATGTAGTAGAAGTGAAGATCTTCGTTCAGCACTAAGTGATGTTCCACAAACTTTTGCATAACGCTCAAAGACCTTCTTCCATTTTTGGCATTTTATTGGACAATCTAATTGGCGACACCAAGAAGAATGGAGGAGCTGTGACATTTTGCATTGTCTAAGAGGGTAAAAAAAAAAAAAACAAGCTAGACAGTATAAGTAAGTATAAAGCAAGTGTGCATGTCACTGCAAAGATGTGTAAACGATAAAGAACTTTCTTAGAAGTGTGCCTGTCACTGTGATGTTTCGCAGAATAATGCACGCACTGTAAAGTTTGAACAAGTGTGCCTGTCACTGCAATAATTCTCCAATAAACATGAAGTTAGCCAAACATAACATAACAGTTGAAGTTTCAGTGTGCCTGTCACTGCAAGGTACTGACACTGTTAAAAAAAAATGTTATTAAAGAAAACAATAAAGATGATAAACAAGAGTGTGTGCGTATCACAGAAATGACAGGCAGCCCAAAAAGAAAATGAAATAATCTGGTACTTCTTTCCAAGGTGGAAAGTACTCTCAAGATGGCCGCCAGGAAATGCAAAAAAAACACACATAAGCAGCATGAGCTGGTTTAGTGGCGTTGACGGCACCGCGAACCAGTGTTTTCAGATGAGAGGAATGGAGGCTCTGAACTCACACATTGCTGAATGGACACTAAGGTAAAATCAACTGTTCCTCGTTTAATAGTGCACAGCTTGGACGCGCTTCTGACATGCGTGTTGTGGTATTGACACACGTCTTGCCAGGGTCCATGGGCTGAACTCACACGCACTGCTGCTGACGCACGCTTTGATATAGACACACGCTGTGCTACCACGCGCTGTCAGTTATTGAGATGAAGTTCCTCTCAGTCAAACAAAGTCACGCAGCTCTTTCAGATTATAAATAGATGTGCTATCTACATGCGCACTGAGAAAATAAAATACTGTCAGGCCAATTAGACCCGTAAGCACTCTGAAGGGATGCACGATGCCAGGGTGCCACGCGATGCCGGCTCAAAACAAGTTTTAAAGTTCATTTTTTCTTTTAAACTCGCTGTCATCAAAGTCCCAATAACCCTCAACAATGGACAGCAGAGTCCCTGAGGTGTTACACTAAGTCCGTAGCACCGTGTACTGTACCCATGCGGATAGAGAAGGTTGTAAAAGCTTTATAATCCTTCGGCCTTCAACGTACACTTACGTTTCAGAGTTTAGGAACAAAGTCTGCCGATTTACCAAGGGTTAGAAAATTATAGCAGAGGGAATGAAATCCCCGCAGAGTAGACATTACAGAAGGTAAAGTCTAAATAAAAAACAAAACTGTACTCACGACCTGTTGGTTAAGAGTTGGATAAATAGAAATCTTGCCGTTGGGATCTTTTCACTACAACCTGTTCAGGCTTGTCATCCTGCCGACTACGCCAGTGAAGGATTGAAGGTCCCGAAGAAAGGATGACTTGAAGCTGGTTTCAAAGTTGTATATAAGATTTATTCTTATAAGAAAGATCCCATCCAGGCACACCATGTCATCACATCAACAGCCTCTTTTTATTTTTTAAAGAATACATTCCACACCAACGTAGCTAGGCAGCAAGAGTGGAACATATGACCTAAGCACATTCTAAAGAAACCATGGCATCAGGACAACAATAAGTGGATGCCACACCATGCATTTTTGATGAGCTCTAACAAGAGCAAAACACAAGTGTCACAGACTGTTTTTATTGATTCCAGATTGGTTTGGATGATATTCTGCCAATCCAATCCAAAACTAAAATACTGTGCCTGGATTTTAAAAGGCTTTTGTAATTTTTTAGTTCACCTTGAATAGCACTCCGTAATCTTATGCTTAAAAAACTTAGCAGAAACATTTGATAAGGCTATGTCACTTTTCAAGCTCGGCATGTATGGCACTGTACTAATCCTATGCTTAAAAACTGTACTAGAAAAACATACATTTGAGGGAAGCCGTTTTGGAGTGCACTGGTGTGGTAGTGCTTCATATAAGGGTGCTGCTTTCCAAATTCCAACTACAACTCAGAAATCACCCAGGGTTCCCTGCTTCCTTTTTTTGGATAATTTATGCAGCACTCTAAGTTGGAAAGAGCATTTCTTCGATATATAAATATATATGTTTCAGATGCCACTGGGCCTGAGGGAAGCCACTAATGATGCAATGCTGTTGGCGCATGTCGCAATCTAGAATTTTGGCTTTTGCATGTGGGTGTGCTTTGGTAACAAGGCCATAACAGATGCTGCTGGGGAGCCTGAGGCCACCCACACAGACTGCCTGGCAAGATAGACGGTCATAGAAAACCCCCTAGCCACGCTGTACTCCTTACCCGGGGCACTCATCCATATCTCCGCCCACATGACGAGTTGTCACTCAACTGCAGTACATTGAGGGTTGGGATAGGGGCACGGAAGGTCCCACAGATGCAGCAGTGCATACCTTTAAGAGCCATCAATCTGCCTCCCTCTGTGTCTCAATGCCTCAGCTGTTCTGATCGAACTTTGAGAATGTAGGACGATACATGAGGGCTGGCGTGTGGCATACCCCAATTCTTGTGCTTGAGAGATCCTGTGTAGATATGTTGCTGAACCCAGGGGTTGTGCTAGTGGTTGTTGCTGTGGGCTTGGTGCCTAATGGGGTCTCCTCAGTATTTGCTACCTGGCGCTATACATCATAGCCCTATAACTGGATGACCCTGTGGGGGCATGGAGCCTTGAGCATATAGTAGATATTGTCAACTTCATTGGGAATGGTGCATGGAGCACATGAGGCTCACTGGTGGTGTGACACAGTTTTGCAGGCCCTGGGCCAAAGGAGATAAAACAAACAAGGCAAGTTGACATTTGAGCGTGACAACCCATAATGGCATGCACCATCGACTATTGAGCCAAAGGCGAGTGAGACGAATGGAGGCCTGCAGCAACAGTACATAATACATGCTGCTAGACCTTAAGGTTAGCCTTACAACGATTGACAACAAAATTGATCCCATGACCTCCAGACTAGAGCTCCTTTCGGAGAGACTCAGTTGGCAAAACATTCAGCTCGATGGGGCTGAAAGAAAGTTTTCTTTCCTAGAGAATGACTACCCAACACCCTAAGCAAAATTGACCAAATTAGATTCTTATAATAGTGGCAAAAAATAAGATGGGGGCTTGCTCCTGCTGCAACAAGGTTAGAATTATGGAAGTTCCTGAGTCAACAAACATGAAACGCCAGACACTTTGGTAGAGACTCTCCTATCTGAGCAGTTTGGTAGAGGTTCCTTCTCAGAAACATTTATGGTGGAACGGGCATATCAGTCTTCGGGACCGAGGTCCATACCAGGGGAACCCGCATAGCCCCTGATAACAGAAATTCTCAATTTACGTGATAGTGATATGGTTCTTTGAGTTACAAATGGGAAGGAGCCCTGCAATGCCAGTGGTTGGCAGTATCCATATATCCAGACTTCAGTATTTCAGTGCAAGAGGTTGGGCACAAATTTGGCGATTTAAAGTACACCTTGTGGTCCAAAGGTATAAAATATGCTATGCTATACCTGATCAGGCCGAGAAAGGAAATAAACAGCAAGGTATATATCTTTGTATCTGCTGCAGAGGAGGCAAAAAAATGTATGGGAGACTTATCAATGCAAAGAAATCTTCATCAAACCTGGATCAGCCGTCACTTGCGAAGGGAAAAGATGCCCCATCAGCAGGCATTAGCGATGTGTAATAAGGCCCTGCACGATGCCTCATTCTCCTCTGAATCTGATCCTGCAACCTGTCAGGAACTTGCTGTAAGGGCATTGAGTACGAAGAATAACCATCCCCCTGAGTGACCACTATTCATAGCTGAATGGACTCTAGACCATATGCATTAGATTCACAGCATACACAAGGTACTTTCGGCCCAACCACGGGCACTATACATCTATCCTTCACAGAGTGAGGTTGGTTGTTAACTCGCTATGCCCTGGCTGTGTAGGTGCGTATTGAGGTTCTTTAATTTTGACTCCATCTTACATTTGTCGTCATTTTTGTGTTGCCTTTACACAGGCTGCTCTATTTATGAAGTGTCTCTGCCCTTTGAACTGCAACATGTTGAAAACCCCCCTCTGTCCACGTTTTGAAAACCAATCTGAGACACCAGCTGGCCTAACTGCATACAGACATGTTCTGCCATTACTGATTGACCTATAGGTGCTGTAGTTTATTGACTTATGGGTTGGGCAGAAACACACTTAAGGGGGACGTTCTGGTTACATGATGCCTTGTTCTGAATGTTTTCCTATTGGCTAATATTTTGCAGATCTTGTATGTCCATATTAGGTATTTTGCATGCTTGCAAAAGCTAGGACTGCCCCTTACTTTTGTGCTGAGTTTGTAACCCTAAGCATATAAAAGGCCTCTGTGTTTTGTACTCTTTAGACTGCCTCATTCAATTGTTAAGACTCATGTGTGACGTAGTCTCACTTAGTTAAGTTTAATAAAGATGTCTTTTCATATTTCAGCTTCTGTGCCAAGTTCTTTGTATTAGTGAGACCCCTGAGAATGAAGATTACAGTTCTTCAAATGGCGCCCAACAACGCGGGCCTCATCAGAGAAGTGACTTTCTGAAGGAGTGATCTTGTCAGGAGACTGAAATCTACTGAGGAGGACAGGGCGGGACTCTACTACTCTGTGCACAAGGATTCTGGAGATTCTTTGTCTTTGCAGCCCAGTATATTTCTGATCTTCCTGATTTTGATCCTCCACATGATGTCACTCCTGACTGAGAACCTTTTTGGCGTGAGTATTCTAAAAAAGGACTGTTAGGTCATTTAGAACTTGGCCGTTAGAATTTGGACAACCTTTTGATTGGTAAAAGTAAGGTAGTTTAGTAACGCTTACTGTAGCTTTGGAATTTTGGAATTTGTGTTGGCCAACTTTTGATTTGTATGGATTTGATATGCAAATTCCAATTTGTGTAGACAGGTAATGAGAAGATTTTCTCTATTTGGTTTTGTTGAATGGTGCACGTACGAAAAGTACATTAAGCTCTACTTTGATTATAATATTGTATATTCTGCAATATTTTTGGCATGCCTGTTTTCAAAGCTCACATAGAAGAATGTGTTGCTTTATTTGGAAGGTACCATAGTGTGATGTGAAATGAATTAGCCGGCTCTCCTAGAAGGAATACCTAAATAGGTTTAGGTATACAACTATATTTCTTCCTTGGTGATTCTGTATCCCCAGGGAATTAAAATATGGACATAATACATACAAGGATCCTTTGTTCTGTGCAATTTTATGAATTAAGATATGCAGAGCGATTTTTGGTGTTCTGCTAGCCAAAGCTAGTGAACTGAGTGTATTTTCGCTTCTTGGACATACATCAGTCTGTTGGGCTGTTCTTGCAGTCTTTTGGAACAAAATTGAGAAGCGCTTCTTGTAAATATGACTTACAACTAGAATTCTACAAATTGTTTAGTTTAAGTACAGTCTGTAGGCTGTCCTTTGTTTCTGTTCTGAGTATTGGTTTGTGGGTTAAATGTGTGTTTAAATGTCTATGTGGTTTTCCCATTAGTACAATTTCTGTAAGTGAATAGCGATGGTGCTATTCACGAAATAAATGACTAAAGCGCGCCGTATTGTGTGTCCTGAGTGTTTGACCCCTTTCTGTTTATGTCTGAAATGAGCTCAATGTCTGTTCATGGTTTTTCTTGATGTTTTCAGTCTATTAAGCAAAATGTCTAAATGCTTAAAAACTAAAATGTAAATTCACATTCACTAGGAATAAAAAAGCCTCAAAATCGAAATTGTGTGTTTTGTAGAAAAATAAACTTATAGTATTTTTTACTTACATACATTGTGTTAGATATTAACAGGCAAACACTTCAGCTGAAGTAAATTTTTGCTGAATTCAAATGCATATTATAGAATTAATATGTTTTAGTTTTAAATAGATTGCCACCGTGCTCATGTTATAAACATTGAGAGACAAGCTAAATAGACAGGAATATTTACTCAAGCCAGGACTTTGCCCTCAGTTGCACGGGTGAAACTTTGCATTTCAGAATGTTGTTTTAAAAAGGTTCCAAAACTAAGGTTCATTATTTTGTATTATAGGAAGACATTTCAATTAAGGGGTTTCCTCTCTTTAAGCATTTCCGTAAGTATATTCTTGGCTCTGTTGCTAAATAATAATTAACCTATGTAATGAAGAAACATTTAAAAAAAAAAAAAGAAACAGTAACAGATGCTGAAACAGGATGGGGCATGTGCAGGGAAACTAAAAAGTTGGCGATGTCTTGAACATTGATTGGCAATCTCAGATAAAGATCAATCAGGGAAATTGGCTTTACGAGGTCAGTTTCAGGTGAAGAGGTCAGTTTCTTGCAGTTCATTTTAGAGTAAAACCTGGTTAATGTGTACATGAAAGGGGGAGGCCAGGCCACCTTGTTCGCCAGGCTATCTTTGCAGGCCTACGTGGCACAGAGCAAAAAAAAAAAGAAAATGAGGTCAGATTCGAGGAATTACAGAACCTTAATATGTGGAATTATCAAAAATGATTGGGTTTATTAAAAATAGTTATTAATTATGCAAATTAATTATTAAAAATAAGTGCTACAAAATTCGTTTTTTACTATTCATGAAGCTTAATACTTATACTGTGACCTCCTAGCATTATAATTTAATTTAAGTTATGTTATACTGCATAATGAGGACATTAGCATATAGAATTTCACTTGGCGCAGGCGTGACAAACTCATTTTTCTAAGGAATTGCATGAGATATGTCTAATGTCCAATCTCTGCAATTTGTAAAGAACATTCTGAGGATGATTAATATGTATCACAATTATAGGATATTTATTTTTAAGTGCCCCAAATATCAAAGTCGAATTTGGATAAAATTTGGGCATTTTTGCCATTTACAATAGCTTTAAAGTGCTTTAGGCTTCAGTAAATGCATACATTTAGGTATAATACAAATTTGCAGGTTGTTCCCATTTGGGTTTGCTTTTAAATGGCTCAGTGAGCCAATGTGCCCGGTGCAGAGGTTTGAGTTTAATATCAGGGTGGAAGGTTTTAACTTTAGCTGGGACTACTGAGACCTTTATCTATTTAAGGTTGATGAAATAAGTACCATTGCAACAAGCATTTGTTCTCAATACATTAAATAACTTAATTCCAAAGAGAAAATATGAAAAAAGGGTTTCTTTGAAAGTCCCAACATCATGCTAAATGCTCTGCAGAAATGATACATTTGTATCTCTGCTCTAAAAAATAATGTCCGCTAGTTGCTTTTACTTGACAAAAAAAATGAGGTATTGCATTAAGTCTTAGACAGAAAATAAGACAAAGCTCTGCCAATTAAGAATTATTTTTCACACCGAAGCCAGGGCGTGCCTGAGCTGTAAATAACGAAAGAATTCCCGACCACTCAGGCCATAGTCAGCCTGGAGGGCCTGAAACGAACGCACAGAACCCTTAGAGTACACATCCCCCACCTTGGAAATCCCAATCATGTCCCAACGGTCGAAACCCTTGGAAGACCAAAGACCGCCCAGACGTTCTGAAGCATAAAGCGGCGTCGCCAAAGTCAAGCGATCCTCCCAGCCCAAGCTCACATTCGCGGCACTCCACACCGTCAAAGCAGTCAATGTAGGTCCCACAAGATGGCGCCCAGCGGAGCGAGAATAAAGCACTCTGTTAAAGTCACCTCCCGGAAGCTGAAGTTTATCCATTTCAAACGCCGGATTACGACCTGGCGAAAACATAGCGTGATTGATAGCGGACAGATGGGAAGCCCAGTAATATCTCTTAATATCGGGGAGCGCCATGCCCCCATCATACCACGGGATGGAAAGTGTCGCGAGAGCAATGCGCGGACGCCCATCCCAAATAAGCTGCCTTTGAAGGCTCTCAATCTCCCGAAAATAGGACTTAGGGATAGGATCAAAATAATTCTGGAGAGCATAGAGAAACCGCGGCAATGACATCATCTTAAACAGGGCCGCCCGACCCAGGGGAGACAGGGGAAGTCTGCGCCAACGGGCAACGTCCAAACGTAGCCTAAGTAACGGGGGAAGGAGATTACGATCAAAACGAAGGGACGAGTCCAAGGTAACAAAAACCCCCAAGTATTTGAAGCCATCCCTGGCCACCTGAAGAGGAAGTCTGCTCGGCAACGGAGGCAAGACACCAGACAAAACATACACACAGGATTTAGTCCAATTGATGACGAGGCCTGAGTTAGCGCCAAAGGACACAAGAACGTCAAATAAAACAGTTAAAGACTTGCGAGGGGAAGTAAGGTACAAAAGGATGTCGTCCGCATAAAGCGAGACGCGGTCTTCGAAGTCCGGGGCCCAGCGAATCCCTTTAAGGGACGGTTCCCACCGGAGCCAGGCCGCCAATGGTTCAAGAGCGAGCGCAAACAACAACGGGGACAGGGGGCAACCCTGACGGGTACCCCTGCCCAAGGAGAAGGGAGTCGACACTCTACCGTTTACCACAACTTGCGCCAGAGGTTCCGCGTACAACAACTGAATCCAGCTAATAAACTCGCACCCGAATCCGAATTTCTCAAGAGTCGCCCATAGATAGGGCCACTCCACAGTATCAAAGGCCATAGAGGCATCCAGGGACGCCAAAATGGCCGGCTCAGTCAGAAGCCCCGCCCTCGCCATCACGCCGTGAAGGCGTCGCAGATTCAAAGCAGTGTTGCGATGCGGGATAAAGCCAGACTGATCCGGATGGACCAAATCCCCGAGAACCGAAAGGAGACGAGTCGCCAAAAGTTTTGCCAAAACCTTGGGTTCAACATTTAGCAGGGATATGGGTCTATATGAGGAACAGAGGTCACGTGGTTTACCATCTTTAGGGATGACGACAATTGTCGCCAGGCGCTGATCATAGGGAAGGATGTTACGTTCACGAGATTCTAGAAACATGGCGTGAAGATACGGCGCCATCTTATCGGGGCGTAGCTTGTACAACTCAATGGGCAACCCGTTCGGGCCCAACGCTTTGCCCGAACGGAGCGAACGGATAGCAGTCGCTATCTCATCATTCGTAAAAGGGGAGTCCAAAGCAATACGGTCCAGGTCGGTGACACAGGGCAAAGTGATATCGCGCAAGAGTAAGCGGGAGTCAGCCACGTCCCTCTCAGACACGGGAGCATATACAACACGGAAATATTCCGCAAAACGATCAACAATGGCAGTCGGATCAGTCACATTCTCACCACTCGCTGACTGAATCACAGGCACCACACGATTAACTCTTTCCTTCTTGTCCAACCACGCTAGGAGTTTACCCGCCTTATCACCCACATCGTACAATCTGCCTTGTTGCTCACGAAACATCACCTTAGCAGCGTCTGTGACCAGGGATTTATATGCAAACTGTTTTAGACCCAGGGCATGGAGCTTCTCAGGCGTGACACCAGATTCCAACTCATCCTCCAAAGCAGAGATCTCCCCCTCAAGGTCCACCACCTCCCTCCTCCCGGCTTTCTTGGCTTCAACAATCAAGGAGAGGGCCTGTCCACGAATCACAGTTTTAAAGGCTTCCCACAGGGACACAGCCGAAGGGACCGACCCCTCGTTCTCCAGGAAATATGCATCTATGGACTTGAGCAAGAGGGTACGAGTCTCAGGAGAGGAAAGATACCATGGGTTAATTGGAGCCACTCGGCCCGCTGTCTCCACCCCAACCTCGAAACGAAGCCAGAGCGGCGAGTGGTCAGAAATACCCCTTGGCAAATGCAAAATCTCGCGAACCGCTGACGACTGGGCCGCGGGCATCAGGAAATAATCCAGCCGAGACAGACTGCCATGAGCCCCAGAATGGAAAGTGTATTGGAGCTGAGTGGGGTGCAAAAGTCGCCAGCAGTCCACAAGGCCAAAGGTATCTAGAAACCCACCCAACCACTGCTGAGCCTGCGGAGTATCCCTAGGGGGATGGCGATCGTGAAGGCCGGAAAGCACCGAATTAAAATCACCGGCCAGGAAGAGAGTACTTTCAGGGAGATCTAACAAAACACGGCCCAAATCAGTGAAAGTAGAAGTCTGTAAACCCGGGGGAACATAAACATTAAAGAGGGATAGGGTGCGGCCCTCATATCTACCCACCAAGACAGTATACCTCCCACGGTCATCCTGAATCACCTCGTCAATCGCTAGGGGGAGGGAGGTTCGAACAAGGATACCCACACCCCTAGATCCGGAGGTAAACCCCGAGTGCGCCACAAGGCGGTAGCCCCATCTATTCATCGCATTACAAACATTACCAATCAAATGGGTTTCCTGCATGAAAACAATATCTGGCGACAAACGTCGTATACAATTCAAGACCACACTGCGCTTAATACGATCTCCCAGGCCATTAACGTTCCAGGAAACACATTTCAACCCTCTACCCCCCATCCCAACCACCCGAGCCAAGACCCCTCATCCACGAGCAAGACACCAGAAACAGCAGCAGACACAGGAGCAATTCGCCTTGAAAACAACACACAAAAAAGAAAGAACTTCCCAGCCCCCCTCCCCCAAACTGAAGGAAAACACCCCCCACCCTGCACCCCTGCAAAAAGCTAAAGAGCCACCCCAACCTGCAGTGTGCCTGTCGCCCCATAACCCCTAGTCTACACAAAGACCCCGGAGGAGGAAAGGTCTCCGTTCCACCCGCCCCTGACAAACATCAAGAACGAAAAGTAACAAAAGAAAGATAAAATAATCACAATGCAGAGGAACGCCGGTCAACAATCCTGAAAATGTATTCAAAATAAAACATGTGAGCCAAACAGTCAGATCTCCACACCACCTTCGGCACCACCAGGGTGAGCGGCGGATTCAGTCTCAGGAGCACGGTCAGGCAAGGAGTCTAGCCAGTCATTAACAGCATCTGGGCGATCAAAGAAAAGGGTACGCTCATTATACTCGATCCGAAGTCTGGTGGGATAGAGCATAGCATAACGTAAGCCCCGATCCCGAAGACGTTTCTTGGCCCCACGAAACTCCATCCGTTGTTTCTGAACTTGTTGGGAAAAGTCCGGGTAAAAGTTCACCGTAGCATTCTCAAAGGCCACCGGGCCCTTCACCCGTGAGGCCTGCAGGATAGCGTCCCGGTCTCTATAGTGAAAAAGCTTCGCTACAATGGGTCTCGGCGGGGCTCCCGGCCGAACCTTGCCCCCCGGAACACGATGTGCGCGTTCCACCGTGAAGAACTTCGTAAGGCCGGAAGGGGCAAGATGGTTCAAGACCAGATCCTCAACCAGGAGATCCACCGAGTGGGGTTCAGGGTTCTCCGGTACACCAACCAGGCGAACATTGCAGCGACGTGCCCTATTTTCAAAATCCTCCAGACGTCGGGTCATGAAGTCGTGCACCCGACGGAGATTTCCGATTTCTGTCTGGAGCTCCGAGACGTCCTTCGTGAGGCTGGACGATTTAATGTCCAACGATTGCACCCTCTCATTCGTCTTGCCGAGATCAGCATGAATAAGATTAACCTCAATAGCCACGGTGTCAAGTTTATGGGCCAAGGCCTCGTACTGTAGGCCGGTGGATTCCCTCACGCCCGAGATGGCGCCCATGATGTCCTGTAGGGAGGGCTCCGCCGACTCTTCCAAAACTCGTTCGGACGCTGAACTAGAACCAGGCAGGGCAGCTCCGGGGGACCCCTTAGAATGAGTATAGCGGTCCATGACATTTGATTGAACCGGGGCTCCGCGCAGTGGTGCTTTCGTCTTGCGCGTCTCTCTGTCCCCTCTGCCCGCCATTTTGAAGATGCGTCACAGGACAAGCCACCAGGGTCGACGGGCCCGACACCCAAAGCACAGGATCAAAAGTACACAAAAATGAGGGGCACAACTCGGGTAGAGGTCGCCAAGCCAGCAAATAGTCCGCAGGTAAACCCAACAGCCGATCCGCCTCCAGGTCTCAGCCGCAACTCGATAGTCACACCCGTGGTCCAAGTCGGAACAGAATCGAAACCGAAACTTAGGAAGGGGGACCCACAAGGCCAGATCTCCTGCCGTTGTTGTTCAATTCCAGGACGGCTACAGAACCGCACCCCGTCCCGGGCGCACCTCGAGGGCGGAGTCCAAAAGTTCAGACCATCATATCTCAGGAATAAGAGATCCAAATCAATTTCTGAAAGGTGCCAGGCTGATCAGCCAAACGTCCTCTACACGGATTCTTGCAAGAAATCAGGATTCAGTCAGGATAAAATGCCGGGGGCGGCGAGGGTCCGGAGAGCGCTGTGCTCAAGCGGCCATCTCGGATGCCCGCCAAGCTCCTCCTCCTGACTATTTTGACTTTTGTGCATCACCCATACTCTTGGTATTATGTCACAAACTTGACTATCACCCGAGTAATTTTTTGTGTTCTTCCTATAGATTTTTCTTTTGTCGCTTCTCCCCTGACAGATGATGCATTGTGCCTAGTTAGTGGGGATTTTAGCTGTGTCCTACTCACATTTCTCTTTTCCGTATTCTTTTCACCAGTCAGCTCATTTAATACTTTTGTATGACCAGACTGGTTTTCAAGAATTTTCTTTAGGCCTACTTTGATGTTTTCCAGTCTGACTGTCAGGGTAGTGATGGACTGGTTAACTGACTCAATACTATAGTAAGATACGTTTTCCACCTCAATAGGAAATACATTACATTTATTTTTTTGAACATGACAAATTTTCAATGACTGTTTTATTTGGATTTTTACCCTTTTGTTCCTGCTTCTTTAATATTTGGTGGGATCAGATGTGTTCCAAATAATGGAAATACCAGGACTCTCTAGTTCTTGTCTTTTGTTTCCACATTTGATCATTAGCCTGTGTATTGCATAGTCCATCTGATGCACAATTATTAAAGGGAGGTATCTACATGTCCCTGATAATATGTATTATGCGATTTCTCTTTTGAGGTGTTGTAGATAAGGAATTTAGGAACACCTATATGTAATCATTTAGAGAAAAGAAATGTGTTTACCCCATTAGACGATGCCACCATATGTGAGGACATCCATTCAGATAGAATTCCCATGTCGCTATCTACTCTTAGATGGTAGAGGATATGCTCTCACATGGAAACCAATTGAAGAGGCTAGAGGCACTGTTTTGCCTACTGCCTTTGTCTTTGTATTGCCTTTGAGAATGACAGTGTATTCTAGACCAGAAATGTCGCATGACGTATGGCCACTCCTTTAAAGATTGCAGGCCACCTGCTTGCAGTCCCCTTGTTAAATACAATGAACTGTTTTTGTACTAAATTGAAGGAAACTAACAACTGTGCCACATTTCCTACGTCACTAGGTTCTGCGGTATCAAGTCATAATAACCTGCAGAACATTTATTTGAGCCTAATTTCCATTAGTGACAGCTACAGATGAATGGCAGACGTCTTGGCCCTACAGTCCCAGCACCCAGAAAAGTAGCAAGACTGGACAGCGATCGCCAGCGTGCCATCAATGGTATCTCCAAAATATTGTGCTTGCTTCATCAGAAGGCGTTGAATATCAGAAAAGAAGGAGGAGCTGGTTCAGTGCAAAAGAGCGAAAGAGAATGTTCCCTGCTGTTGATGGCAAGATTAGTTTGAGGCTTGAGTTTTCTACCTGTCATGTGCTGGTAACCTCTGACAGTGTGCAGTCCCTTGAGCCCCTTGGCCTGAGTTTTGGCCACACACACCCTTTTCTTTGCTCCAACGGAAGTGCAGTGCACCGGAGGATCCAAGATTGGAAAAAGGCACTACATTATGGTGCCCATGAAAGAGCAGCCTGAGCGTCCTCTGACACTGAATAATGAGTGTTGGAGCCTGAGAATGTAGACCTGGGTCTGCATGAGATGATCTGTGCCCAGGACTAACGAAGAGCACAATATCTGTAGTGCCTGCAGCACAGGAAATATATTGGTGCACTGCATTGAGACATTGAGTCTTTCAAGTGAGCTGTGAGTGTTTGCCAGGAAGGCACTCCAACGGATACTGAGAAACACCATTTTCATGAAAGACCTGAATGAAGGGGCCCATGCGGAAGAAAACAACAGAAGCAGATTTGATGGACAATAGAAGCCTGCTAGAGAGGCTTCGACGGACTCTGGGTATTTCCCGTGCGATTGCATAGAATGGGTGTTTGGAGACTGATTCTTATTGTTTTACTGGCATTGTCAATAGTCACTGAAATAACTAGGAGCCCTGAAAATGTTTGCAAGATAATTTTAGTATTTGCTTTTGCCTAGGGTTGTGAAAAAATATGATAATCCTGTTTGTAATAGTGGTCATTACTTTCTTTTGCTATCTGAATGTTAAATGCTTTGTTCTCTTTGTATTCCTGCTGATAGTTTATATATACCTGTTTGTATAAAATTACTAGAATGCTCACCTAGCAATGAATTAGGATTTGCCTGTGTAATGGCAAAAGGAGGGTCTGAGGTTCTTTAATTTTGACTCCATCTTACATTTGTCGTCATTTTTGTGTTGCCTTTACACAGGCTGCTCTATTCATGAAGTGTCTCTGCCCTTTGGACTGCAACATGTTGAAAACCCCCCTCTGTCCTTGTTTTGAAAACCAATCTCAGACACCAGCTGGCCTAACTGCATACAGACATGTTCTGCCATTACTAATTGACCTATAGGTGCTGTAGTTTATTGACTTATGGGTTGGGCAGAAACACACTTTAGGGGGACGTTCTGGTGACATGATGCCTTGTTCTGAATGTTTTCCTATTGGCTAACATTTTGCAGATCTTTTGTGTCCATATTAGGTATTTTGCATGCTTGCAAAAGCTAGGACTGCCCCTTACTTTTGTGCTGAGTTTGTAACCCTAAGCATATAAAAGGCCTCTGTGTTTTGTACCCTTTAGACTGCCTCATTCAGTTGTTAAGACTCCTGTGTGACGTAGTCTCACTGAGTTAAGTTTAATAAAGATGTCTTTTCATATTTCAGCTTTTGTGCCAAGTTCTTTGTATATATATATATATATATATATATATATACATATATATATATATATGTATATGTATCACAAAAGGTGCACTTTCTGGGTAAGGATCTAGCTACCTGCCAAATTTGGTGTAGTTCCGTTCATCTGTTTTGGCTGTAGCGCTGTTCAAAATACCTATGGGAAATTGCATGAGAAAAACATGTTTTGGGATCTCCCCTTTTTTTCAACCCCCCATGCTTCATGGACCACCCACAAGCTTTCTAGAAAGGAGCTGAGGTAGATTAACCGTTTTTTTTAAGTGACGTTATAGCAAGGTGTTGAAATAAGGTCAGAACTAAAAAGCCACTCAGTTTACTGAGCTAACTAAATTACACCTCCATCATACCCTGTAGTGACCTCACAAATTACATCACATATGACATGTTCAATGACATTATTGATGACGTCACTGATTATATCTCAAATGACATCACCGATGACTTCAATTATAACATTATACAATAATTTAGATACTGTTATTTAGGGTTTGTGGCCTTGAAGTTATTCAACACACTACAGGTGTGGACAATTTTCTATTCACCTAAATGGGATTACCATCTTAAATAGTTCACTTTAAGACCAGAGGTTGACAGGTGTAAATATGTCCCTATAAAGGCTCTTCTTTCAAGACCTAATGGTCACCACTCAGTAGTTTAGTAAAATGTACAACACACGCTTGTGAGATGAGCAAGCAGGCAAACAGCATTAGGGCAGTGCGGCCAGGCCCTGTGCCCAACCACCAGCTGACACCCAACCCCATGTTTAGAAAACAGTGGATACTATTTTTTGTATGTGTTTTTGTGTTGTTTTTTTGCACTTTGCTTTTCACATTTTTGGTAATTTTCAGCTACTGTTTTTGTAAATTTTTTTGATACTGTTTTGCATTTTTCACAAATTGTTACCAGTTATTAACTATTGTTTTTGTATTTTCTTAATACTGTTTTAAACTATTGTAACATTTTATCACTTCTTTTATTTTTTACACAAGTCTTTGTGTTCTGTGAGCTGATGCTCTTCCATGTCCCTTCTCTATATTATTTTATTCACTTTACTACATGCCACAATTTTATGGCAGTGTCTGCAGCATATACCGAAATGCTCCATGTTGCTATCATTTTGTTTCTCTTCTTGCTCAAGAACTTCCTTTACAACAGTCAGAACTCTTTTTTCTGCTTGATTCATCTGCATCTCTTCAAGCGCTATGTTGTTTGGGTGCATAGCTCTCAAGTGCTATGATATTCTAGGGGTTCCCATTGTATACTGTCTACTCTTCCCTCTGGGCAGCAATTTCTGGCACAAAGTGCATCTAACGTTCTGCAACCTTTTTATCCCTGCTGGAACTTCAGAAAATTGCCTTATCATTTATTCCTTCACTGGCCTTGCTCCTTTGTGGTGCTTGGAAGAACACTGACGTCATCATCTTTAGATGATGTACCTTGTATTGGCCTAGTGGTATGTTCACTTTGTGTTGGCAAGTCTCCAATTTAGGCCATGATTGCTTCAGATTGTATTTATTGCAAGCTATCTCTGTTAAAGCCCAATCCAGTAATGGTGTTTAGCAAAATCATTTCAGGTTGTCTCTAAAGGTGTGTTTTCTTTTTAGTAGTGTCTCCTAAGTGGCCAATCAAAAGGTTGCTTTAATTTTTTGACCTGCCATAAGGGGCCACAGTACTCCTGTGGGGCCCATAGCACCAGTGAGAGGGACCTTTGGGAATCCTATGTGTTCACTTGTGTGTTTACTTCCAGTTTTGGGTCACATGGGGGAAGTACCACGGGACCCAGATCTTCTAAAAATATATTTATTTTTTAAATGTGTTCACCATTAGTTTGATGTATTCCTAGGAAGTCCCCACCCTCTTGCTGTTATTGGGGAGTGGCACTTGAGAACATTCACATCCTCTGCAGGTTCTGCTGACATTTTTTGTTTTCTCCAATTTATTTTGGGGGATTGAACCATAAAAATGGCATTTCCTGGAGAGGACAGGGAAGAACAGTTCTAGGCTAGGAAGAGTAATAACAGAAGGATGAGCCACAGACCACACAACAGTCCCTGGTGTGAGAGTTCTTTACAATTTTGGTGGGACAAACAAAAGTGTCTGCACAGATGCAAGATCTGCCATTGCAATTTTTCCAGAGGAACCAGGAAGAAATATACTTTTGGAACAGCCAGAATTTTAAGAAATATATGAAGTCTTGCCACAGCAGACAGCTGAATGCTGTGGAGCGAATATGACACGTTACCTTGCATGTTTTTTTCACGCATGCCATTACAACGCGGTCATTACAACAACTGTGTTGTAACAAAGCATGCCATTACTCCGCAAGTCGGAACAACCACTTGCTCTAGGGGGGCGCTGGATGTTGGAATAGTCTGTGCAACAGTAGGAAAGTGTTGGATTTCAAATCCAACACCTTCTGACCCCTAGAGCAAGTTGTTGTTCCAATTTGCGGAGTAATTACATGCATTGTAGCAATGTGGTCATTGTAATAACCGCGTTGGAATGGCATGCGGTGTTCCGGTTTCGTGGTAAGCGATGTTTATGGTGCAGAGCGGAGACCTAATGACGAGGAATGAGCATCTACAACCACTGCTCCTGTATCCACTATTCAGGCTGGAAACTCTGCTTTCCTGATGCTGCGACTGTCTTGACCAGTGACCGGACCCCCTGTCTGAGATCATTGCGCTATAATGTATTGACTGTTGAAAATTTGTATCTGCTGGTGAGCAGAGTACCACAGCGAGGGCCTGGTTGTTGATGACTAATGTGGAAGTTTGTAAAAAGTTGTTTATTTTTATTTTTTTAATCCAAGTTTTGATGCCCCCTTTTTCTTCCTTTCCAGTTTAATCCCCCCACCAAAAAAACAAAAAGTAAAATAACTTTTTTTTAAATATAAAAAGGTTCCTGTTAGTACCACCTTTACAGGTTAAAAAAAAGAAATGTTTATATTGTTATCATGTCTGTGAGCCATGTGCAAGGCTGTGCATCTCCCCACCCCCCGCAGATAGCCAGACCCACTGCTGGGCAGGGCCTTCTGGAATTAGGGATATCTGAACTTTTTGTTGTGATCCACATACACATTGTAGGTCTTTTGATATTATTTAAGGGTAATGGTCTACTCCGCCTTTCAGGTGAGTAGAATTGAGGGATTGGCAAGCTGTACAGGCATGGACGAAGGACTGGATATAGTTGTAGAGAGACTTTGTCTATGGCATTGGTTTAGGACGTGCTAAAAGAGAAGCATGACTTTAATCTGCACACCCTCTGAGAGTATTGGAATTTTGGGCACGGCACAATGGAGTTCCGTGTAGGCACCACTCAAGAAAGTATCACTTCAGCTAGAGATCACTTGCACAACTTAACCAAGTGATTACAGGACATGATCCCACACTCATTCACACAGTTACCTGTCGCATGGGTTTCCACCATGGAGGTGGTGTTCCACTTCTACCGTTATAAACCATTGGTATGGTTGAATACACAGTGGTGAATTGTTTCTTCGCCATGTTTGCAATATTTTACACTACCAGCCTTTGAAACCATTGTTATCATGTTCCTTTCGCCCTGAAGAAGTCGCTGAGTATTACCCTATCGATGAAACAGGTGTTGGCTGGGCGAAAAGAATTAAAGATGAAGATCTGAACATAACGCACTGGTCTTTGTTTCCCAGTAAATATCAGGGATTTTAACCATAATATAATATTTTATTAGGTTGGACTAACATTGGGCACGGCCATTTTGGAGCCAAAAAGATAGAGGGGTGGAAGAGGGCTGGCAGCAAACAAGAGACGGCGAGAGCGAGTGGGAGAGATTTAAGAGGCCGCACGAACCCAGAGAATAAAATCCCTCCACCGCTCATCGGGCGACGGCTACCTGCACAATCAGCACGCGATCCCAGCGGAAGCAGAGAAGTCGGAAGCCTAGACAAGATGGCGGACGGCCAGCGCGAGTAGAGAAGCGAAGAAGTGAGCGCAGCCCCGGCGAAAAGAGCCCCGCAACCCCTCCGAAACCTCCAGCAAAGGCCCACACAAGCCAGCGACCCACACAAGACCCCAGAGAGAGCGCTCAAACTAGCACCGCCAGCCACCGGAACACACAGGGGTACAGGAGCTAAACGAAACAAAAACCTAAGGTTGGCGCGGCCATTTTGGAGCCAAAAAGATCAAGGGGTGGAAGAGGGCTGGCAGCAAACAAGGGACGGCAAGTGCGAGTGAGAGAGACTTAAGAGACTGCACGAACCCAGAGAGTAAAAGCCCCCCACCGCTCATCTAGCAACGGCAACCGGCACAATCGGCACGCGATCCGAGCGGAGAGCAAACGAGCCACGACAAGCTAAGAAACGAAACCAATATTAAACAAGCACCGACATCTTAAAGTAGAATAATTGGCGCTGTAAAGTGGAAAAATAAAAAGCAACAGAGGGGAAACGCAACAAGCGGGAGCGCACGAAACGGGAAGGGCTAACAACGCGAGGAAGCGCCAAGGAAGCGGGACATCTGCAACCTCAGCACCCCGCCGGCCGCAAGCAAACGAGCCAGAGGTGGCGGAGCTACACAGGCCAGCGACTACACCAAAAGACCGGAAGCAGAGCCAGTAACCACAACAAAAGGAAAAAAAGGGGCACCACAATAAAAACGCTGGCAGGAGCAAAAGCGAAAACGAGGACGAGGAACATCAGAGAACCCAGCAGATACAGGACGCACCCCACAGTCCCCGCACCAAAGACGGTGCCAGCCAAGGCCCTAGCATCAATCCAAAAAGAGGGCAGACTAGGCAGCTTCCAATCCAGAAGGGGTATCGGCACAATGGCAGGCCATGAAGGAAAACCCAATAACGAGCTGAAAAAACATAGAAAAGAATCGCCGGAGTCACCACTAAAGCAAAGAAATGAAACATCCACCTTAGAGATGATCCTAAAAAGGGTAAATGAAGGTAACGCAGTGGCCAAACAAACAAAATTAACAATAGACAATATGTAGCTGGAACTAACAGCAATAAGAGCAGACCTACACAGCACCAACACTAGAATAGAAGCAGCAGAGGCACGAATAAGCGATATCGAAGATGTAACCATCAAGAACAACAAAGCCCTAACAGAAAACTCCAAGATCACAAGAGCCCTACAAAAACAGATGGCTGAACAAGACAATCGGGCCAGAATCGGGAACATCCGAATACTGGGGATCCCAGAGGGCGCTGAAGACAAAGCTAGAGGAATTGCTGCCACAGCTGACGGGCCTGAATTTTGACAGGCAGTTCGAGGTAGACAAGGCCTATCGAGTGCCAGCCGTAAAACTACAACAAGGCAAGGGTCCTACACCACTAATCAGCTGCCCGCTCAGATCAAACCACACAGACGCCATTTTCACCTTCGCCCGGAGAAACCAAAATCTAAAGTGGGGAAGCAACAAAATAATCCTTACACAGGACTTCTCGAAACAAACAGTAGAAACCAGGAAAGGTTTTCTATCGCTAAGAGATGCTCTACGCAGGAAGAACCTCACCTTCAGCTTCGCAGGCCCTGCACGCTTCAAAGTCACAGACAACTGGAAGACAGAGTTTTTCGACGACCCGGACGACCTAAAAAGATACCTACGAGGACCACCGGCAGAGTACATGGAAACCAAGAGCCCAGGAGCAGCTAAAAGAAGTGCCTCGCTGGACAGCGCCGGGTAAACGCTGGCTTTGAAGCAAACATCCGAACAACATTGCTACCTCAGTGACTACCTACCTCAACCCTATTATCGTTTACAGTCTCCTTCCTCGAGACACACTGATCTATGCGCACAGGCGAATCTCTGATCACAACAAGCTACCTCAAACACACCATGGTGCCTAAAATGGCGAACAACGAACAAGGAGCGGAAGGTAACCAGCCGCGGGAAGCAGCCAGAACACCTACCATATCCTTTATGTTTTACAACCGCCATCACTAAAGAGGCACTCTGGTACACAAGCGGGAAGAACTTAACACTAAGCCTCGGGGACTCCTATGGAGCAAGGGAACTTTGCTGTCGCACACCCACTCAGCAAGTGACGGGGAGGAGGGTGGGGAGGGAGGGGGGCAGGAAGCTCGGGGTGGAAGGTCGGGTGCAGTCATTTGGGGTTCCTTACATTTTTTACTCTTTCTCTCTCTTTAAACTTTCTTCCCTCTTTGACCACTACTCCCCTCCTAGGGAAATGCACAAGCAACCACTGACAAGCACAGGCAGGCAATACTGTAACAGAGGCGTAGACACCAGGACAGACAGAGCTATACACACGAGACAAACCAACAACACCACTAATAGATCACCAAGCATAAGGCGAGGGCCACATCACATAGAATGACACACAACCAGCAATGCCACCTCTCAGCCAACATCAAAGTGATGTCCCTCAATGTTAAAGGTCTCACCCATCCGGTAAAAAGAAGGAAGGTCCTTGAATACCTTCCCAAACTTAAAAGTGATGTGTACGTCCTTCAAGAGACAAAACTCTCTGCGGACGACATAGGCCGTCTCAAAGCTAACTGTATAGGGGAGGTAATAGGCTCACCAGCATACAACAAAAAAAGCGGAGTCATTACACTAATTAACAAGAAGGCAAAGCTAGCACTCAAAGACTCATACGCAGATGACGAGGGGATGGTCCTGATAACCAGCCTATCCAGGGGAGAGGAGACAATACATGTAGCCAATATATATGGGCCAAACACGGATGACAAACACTTCTGGGAGAAGGTAGAAGTACAACTGAGCACACTGCCGCAGGATGACCTTCTCATAGTGGCGAGCGATCTAAACCAGGTCTTTGACCAGGCCATAGACAGACACCCACTAAGACAGAGCCAAAGTACACAAAGAGGGAACACTCTGAAAAACATGTGCGCTAGGCTTAAACTCAAAGATCCCTGGAGACTTCAAAATCCGGACGGCACAGAATACACTTTCTATTCACACCCCCATAACTCCTATAGCAGAATTGATTACATTCTAATCTCAGACTCACATACCCACCTCATAGACCAAACAGAAATAGCCCCGAGGACCATCTCAGACCACTCTCACAACAGTCTGACCCTATCAGGCAGACATAACGAAGGAAAAACACTCAGATGGAGGTTTGATGATGACCTCCTCAAGAACATAACCGCAATGGCAGAAATAGAAGATGCCATAAGAGAGTACCTGGAACTCAATGACAACCCAGAAACAGATAGAAGTACCCTATGGGATGCCCTAAAAGCAACGATCAGGGGTAAAATACTCTACATCAAAGGGTGCATAAACAGAGAGAGGAACAATAAGATTTCCAACCTGGAAAAGGAAATAAAAGGCCTAGAGACGGCCCACATAGCCAACCTAAGAGACAGGAACACCCTCACAACACTAACGAAAAAGAAGTATGAGCTAAATAAGATTCTCAGCGAAAGGGCGGGAACATGGCTAAACAAATACAAGGCCATAAACCTATGCACCGCCAACAAAGCAGGGAAAGCACTTGCCTCATACCTCAAAAGCAAGCAAAGGCAACACGCAATAGCGGCAGTGACAGACGCCAAAGACAAATCACAGACCGCTAACAAAGAAATCCTCAAAGTGTTCAAAGACTTCTACGAGCAGCTCTATAAGGAGGACCAGACCTTAAGCAAGGACGGCGGAGCAGCTCTCCTAGATAAGATCACAATGCCCACACTTACAGACACACAGAGGGAGACGCTAGAATCAGACATCACAGGCGACGAGATAGAAAAGGCAGTGGGAAGCCTCAAAGAGAACAAAGCCCCAGGTCCAGACGGGTACACAGCGAGATTCTATAAGCAATTCCTACCCCTACTCAGATCCACAATGACGGAAGTCTTCACAAGCTGCGTCCAAAATGGCCGCATGACACTCACAATGGCGGAAGCCAACATCATAGTAATCTCAAAAGAAGGGAAGGACACACAATATCCCAAGAACTACAGGCCAATTTCCCTGATAAATGTAGACTGCAAAATCTATGCGAAGATACTAGCGACCAGACTTAACACATTCCTACCCGGACTCATACACTGCTCGCAGGTTGGCTACCTCAAAAACAGAATGTCCCATGACAACACAAGACTGCTCTGCCACCTAATCAATCATGCTTCCAGAAGCAATAGCGCGGCAGTCATGATTGCCTTAGACGCAGAAAAGGCATTTGACAGAGTGTCCTGGCCATTCCTGGACTGCTGTATGCAACAATTCGGCCTAGGACCTAACTATAGGAAGATGGTGCTAGCACTCTATAGCGAGCCTAAAGCACGCATAGTAGTCAATGGAGGCACTATCACCAGCCCTCTTCCTACTTGCCCTAGAACCACTCCTAACTATGATTAGAGTCAACAATGACATCAGAGGAATCCCAATAAGGGGCGACACGTTCAAGCTGGCAGCGTATGCGGATGAAGTCCTAATTACAACCGAGAACCCAGACCAGTCAATAACCGCACTTATGGCCACCATAGAGCAGTATGCACGAGTATCAGGCTACAAATTGAACAGAGATAAATCAGAATGCAAACCCCTGAACGTGCACACAACGAAGGTGGTGCTGGGGAACTCGGGGCTAGCATGGCAGAAAAAATCCCTTAAGTACCTAGGGTTGCTCTTTGGGAGAGATCTCAAGACCACACTAGATCAGAATGAATTGACTCTACTCAACAAGCTGAAAGAGAGAATAGAGGCATGGTCACCCAAATTCATCACATGGTGGGGCAGAGTAGAGACAATCAAAATGATGCTGACCCCGTTGGTGAACTACATGCTCGATATGCTCCTGCTGACCAACACAGGTGATTTCCACAAGCGACTAGATAAACTAATCAACAAGTTCTTGTGGAAAGACAAAAAACCCAGAATTAGCCTACAAAAACTCAGGCTTAGTAAAGGCCTGGGAGGCCTAAATATAACAAACTTCAAAACCTTCCAAACAGCATGCATAGCAAAACAAGGACTGTACTGGCTCACCCCCGAACAAGAATATACCCAAGCATGGCTCTCACTAGAGAAGAGACTGCTGAAGGGGCTGGATCCCATCGCCCTCCTCACGGCGACCAAGCACCCCGAGATCGCAAACAACCCCATACTCAAGAACACCAGGATGGCCCTCCTTAAAATAGACAAAAAATGGACACAGGCATTCAAAACACTGAGTGGGAATCTATATGGTTCAACCCCAAGATCAAATACCGAGAAAGAACGCTAGACATGCATTCCTGGTACAAGCACAGCATCTCCACCGTGAACCAACTGTATACCCTAGGGACACACACAACCTTTGACTCACTCAAAAATAAATACAAGCTAGGAGACATCGAGCTGTACAACTTCCTTAAGATAAAAGTGGCGATCGCCAAGGCTGACCTCAGCAAGCAAACCCCCCCAATCCTGCAATATGCCACCAATCTAAACAAAACAGGACACCAAACATCGCACCTATACAAAATACTAAGCCCTGGAACTTCCAAACTGAACAACAAGACCATAGCATACTGGGAATCACTCCTAGACAGAAAACTTAGCGAGAGAGGAAAGCCCAACGTCTGGACATCAACCTCGAACAAGAAAGTGACCACCACCCTAGCCCAAACCAAATTTTGGCTAATACACAAGGCATACTGGACCCCCGCCCGCCTGGCGGCCATTGGTGTCCATGAAAACGACAAATGCTGGAACTGCGACGGGCAGAAAGGCGATCTGGCACACCTAATCTTTCACTGCCCCAAAGTTAGAAAATTCTGGCACAAAATAAGTGAATTTATAAACAACATGTTAGGCACCCCCCTACAGCTAGAATTCCACAGCCTAGCCACAGGCTTCATGGCCCCAACAATCCAATCCAGAGAAGACAGAGACCTGATTGACCTCCTACTCACAGCGGCGGTCAAGACGGTCCTGAACAACTGGAAAGACACAGGGAAGGCGTCCTTGAAGGTCTGGTTTAACTGGGTCACCTTCCTGCGTGGAGCAGACACCATAACTTCCAACCATACACCCAAAACCCACACAAAGTGCGAATTGTGGCTCTCCCTGGATAACTACCTGTCCTCACACAAGCCACCGTAGCCGCTCGAGCAAAGATCCTGACCAGTCTCAATCGAACACAAGTACTGTGCTCCATCTAACATCACAGCCACACATTTCTCCTCCTCTACTTTCCTTCCTTCCTTTCTCGTCACCGGGGGACACAGACGGACAAGGGCCGTAGACATGAACAAGCACCGGCCATACGAACAATATGCCACCCAACCGGACCAGTAGAGGCGGGGGAGACTGCCAAGGCCGGGACAAGAACAATCACCAACTATACGAACAGTATCTAACCTCACCGGCCCGGATTGTCATTGCAACCTCTTGCTAGGTAATCCCCCCACCCCCCCCCCCCGGGACACTCCTGCTTTTCCTTTGAATGTACCCTTGTATACTGTACCTTGTATATATATAAACTTTCTTTTCCATAAAAAAATTACTGAAATAAAAAATATAAAAAAAAAAATAATATTTTATTAAGATACATATGTGGCCAATTTCCCACCCCACACGGCTGAAGACCCTTCATGAACACCCAGCCACTGGCAGCGCAGGGAACACCACCATGCGTTCTTGCTTTAAAAAATATTTTTGGGGTCCTGCAGGAGACCTCTTGGACCACAAGAGGCTGTCCCAGCTCCCGCAGGACTCCCGCACGACCATATTTGGGCCCACACTGGTTCCCGCGGGAGTCTCGCTCTAGGTCCTGAGGAACAACAAGGTGCACAAAATGTTTTATTGTAATTGTGATCCCTTGGCGGGTCTCTCTAGGACACCTCCACCCTCCCCAACATGGGCTAGGGAGTTAGGATATCCCTCCCCTGACCCCTTCTATCTGTTTTCAGGCCTCACGGTCTGAGTCCTTGAGTCCTGTAATGGTGGCCACACTATTCTTCCATATGTTGCGGCCAGACAATCACAGCTCTTGCTCCGTGAGACTCTTCTTGGTCCCACTGACCCACTCCATCAAAATGTTTATTTTTTGGTGTATTCTCCAGCAGGAGTCTGGCGGCAAGAGATATTGCTATTTTTTTGCCTTATCTTCACTAAAACGGCTTAACAGATTTACAACAAAGTACAAAAAGCACACTTTCTGAGTAAAGATCTAGCTTTCAATCTAATTTGGTGTCATTCTGTTTAGCTATTATTTTTCTGTATCATTGTTTCACTCTGAAGATTGCATGGGGAAAAGATGTTTTGGGACTGCCACATTTTCTCGACCCTTTCTGGATGGAGCACCCCAAAACTGTTCAGGAAGGAGCAGAGGTGGATGAACTGTTTTTT
Source organism: Lissotriton helveticus (assembly GCF_964261635.1). Taxonomy (NCBI): domain Eukaryota; kingdom Metazoa; phylum Chordata; class Amphibia; order Caudata; family Salamandridae; genus Lissotriton; species Lissotriton helveticus. Next base: position 1,398,842,988 of record NC_136067.1, read on the forward strand.
TAGAAAGTTTCGTGAAGATTCGTCAAACGGTGTCCAAGTTAATAGCAAATTTAAACAATGCTCTACCTATGGAAACTCTGACTCAATGGCGACCACCACTGTGTTAGATAGATGGGTAACAATCCTATTTTCCATTTTTCACGGTTCCATGTTCTCTGGTGTTTATACCACATACATGTACTGTACATGGGAGATACTTCCGAGGATCTTCTGGGTTCTTATCGTCTTAATCTTCACTGCTGGCACTTTGGGTCTGTGCAATGAACTTGTGGACACATTTTTCTTAAATTGGTGTTTTTGTAACTATTGCACATACAAGAACAGCATTGTGTGTGATAAGCCCCCTTCAACCCCAATACTCAGCAATTGTAAAACAAATTTGATTGAGCCTGTAAACAGAAACAATGCATTAAAGTTGGTACAGAGGCTAAGATACGTGAACTGCATCATGGTGAAGATAAACCCCAATCCTGCAGCCTTGAGCTTCAAATTTATTTGAAAGTGTGAACCAAATAACAGTGCTTAATTTGTAATGAAATGAGTGCCGGTGCCTCCAACTCTGCTCTGAAACCTGGGGCCGGTGCAATTAAATGTCGGTGGACTGAATACCAAGGCTGCTAGTCTTAAATCCACCCTTCATGACTCTAATGCACTACCAACCTTTCCCTGTCCCTTTATTTCACTGCTTCCTCCCATTTTGACGGCTATCCTTTCCTCCGACTTTCCTCTTTGCTTGTTTTTCCGTCTTTTGCTCCCTGGTGCAGAAAAATAGGTGCTCGGCTAGTCTGAAAGGATTAAGGGCCAGATGTAGGTAGGCTTTTACCGGGTGGTAACGGCCGAATTCGGCCGTTACCACCCGGTAAAAGCAATTTGACATGTAGGTCCCTGTAATTTACAGACTCGGTAAATTTACCGGTAGGTAAATTTACCGAGTATGTAAAATACCGAGTCGGTATCATTACTGATTCCGGACAATTGGTATGTAGGTGGGACTCTTCTGAGTCCCACAAGCAGTACCACATCGGTATTTTACCATCAAATACTACTTGATGGTAAAATACCGTTTCTGGTGTGCATGCACATGTGTGCATGCACACCTATGCCATATGACAGGCAGACCTGCCCTTAGGGCAGGTATGCCTGCCACATGGCACCCGAGCCTCTTTTGGGGGTGCCAGAGGGTGTCAAAGTGACACCCCCTGCACCCTTGTGACAGTCGGTATTTTCCGATGTGGTAAATACCGACCGGTATATGCCCAATCAATCCTATGGGCTTCAAAGCCCATAGGAATGCATGGGCATTAACTGGTCGGTATTTACCACATCGGAAATTACCGACTGTTTCCGATTCGGTAATTGCACATCTGCAATTACCTACATCTCGGTATTTTTATTTTCCGACCTCTTAAATACCGAGTCGGTGTGACTCGGTATTTAAGAGGTCGGTAAATAAAAATTACCTACATCTGGCCCTAAAGGCGCAATATTTCAAGAGAAGCAGGACGGAGAAGGGAGGGGAGGGCAGGCATATGAGAAGGCTTTACAAAGTTACTAAGCCGACAGCAATCACGTGATCACGATTCAACGTAAATAGATGTGATTAGGAATGTCCATGGAGGTTTTTTGAGCTCACTGTCTTGAAAAGCCTGAGCAGTGTATCTATGTTTTTTCAATTTGTTATTTTCGTGTTATCTTTCAATTAGCTGCTGTTGTGTAAGCCTTGCATCTTGACAGTTTTAAATCACTTCTTTCTCCTATCTCAGCAGGAGAACTGTGGGGCATATTTACAAGGGCTTTATCTCCGCTTTTTTGGCTTAAAAAGTGGAGATAAAACTATCGCCCTATTTACAAAAGGGTGCTAACATGCATAATCGCATGTTAGCACCCTTTTTCCCAACGCCTCCCTTTGCATCTCTAATGAGACATTTTATGAGGTCTTCTTCAGGGAACATGTGCAAAACAGTGAAGGAAATTATCTTTATTTGCCTGAGGCGTTGGGCGTGGTCGTGGACAAAGTGCTTTGTTTCTTTGTTTGGAAAGTTTGTGTCTGGATCATAGGCAATCCAGGGGCACCATATCTTGGACTACGTGTCCCTACGTGTTGCTAGGCATTGTTCAGTTATATTTATTTCACTCATTAGCTTGTAACTGATAGGTATATCTTACATGGTTAAGGGCGAGACTGGAACATGAGATATAGCTCACTCTGCACAAGTGCCCTATTCCCATGGAGCTGGAGGCTAGACATTCTTTACATCAAACCTGCATTGTAAAAAGAGCAAGAGAGGGCAGCATCTTAAGGTGTAAATGTAAATTTAGATTAAAATGGAAAGATGGCGTTAAAAGCTGTCTATTGGCAGCACAAGCAGGTACACGAAAACTATCATTGCTTAGCTTGAGGTTATTTTCCCAATATGAAGGTCATCATTTAAGATGTTAGGAACCTTCTTGCATCCTACAATTTCATTTTGAGACTCAGCCTTTTTTCAAGTGGAACATTTCTCTATAATTGTTAATGGGATGCCACGGTTAGGAACGCGAATATGTGCCATTCTTTACATCCTAGAAAAGGAACCCCTCCCCAATAACATCTGCCCACCCACAACCCCTGTACCAATAGCTGTGCAGTGTTCAATGTCAAGGGTTCTGAGTGTGAGTGTGAGAAAGGTAGCCTCCTTTCCTGTGTCTAAGGCTGGGTCAATGAGTCTTAATAATCTCAAGTAAGGGGGGCAAGTCAGCTCTCTAAATTCTTGGGATAACAGAGCTATAAATGGTCTCCAGGTAGTTCTGAATGTCTGGCCCCGGGCTGTGAGCGTAAGGGTGAGTTTCTCCATCCCAAGAATGCCCCGCAGACGATGCAGCCATCCCAGGTTTGTCAGTGTGCTGGAGGACCCCTAGAGTGATAGGATGGTCTGATGAGTGGCCCCCAGCACAATACATATCTAGCGCCCCCTATGTGATGCAAGGGGATAAGTGAGAGGGTTAGGGAAACTAAGCAGAGTGTACAATGGAAATCTAGGGATCTGAGTTGAAAAAATGCACATAAACGTCCTAGAACTCAGGGCAAATACCTTTCCCTTCAAGCCTTTTTACCAAGAATACAGGGATCATCAGTGTTGTTACGAACAGATACCACCACCAGTATGCATTACCTTTACAAACAAGGAGGTACAAGATCTCAGACCTTGTCTCTGGAGAGGCAGGAAATATGGAAATTGGGATTAGCGCACCTGGTATCCATAAGGGTGGCACATCTGCCGGGGGTGAGCAACACTTTGGCGGACACCTTAAGCAGAACAAATTGGAGCTGTTATGAATGGGAGCTAAATCAAGTCATTTTAAACACCATATTCCAATGACGGGGTAAGCCAAACCTGGATCTCTTTGCTTCTTGAGAGAACTGGAAATGCTGGTTTTACACAAGCTGGGACCCTCAAAATGGGTTGTACGGGAATGCATTTTTGATCAGATGGTCAGGGATCTATGCGTATGCTTTTCCCTCATTCCCACGCTTCACAGGAAAATGAAAAGGGCACCATGCCGGCTGATACTCATTGCTCCACCGTGGCCCAACCAGCACTGGTTCATAGAGCTTTTGTTGTCATCAGAAGACCATCACTTTCAGCTGGAGCCCCAAAAGGATTTGCTCTCAATGAACTGCAAGCAGGTCCTTCATCCGAATCCAACGTTCCTGCAATTATCAGCCTGCCTCCTGAGTACCTTGAGCTGCAACACCTAGATATCCAGGAGGACTGTAGGGATATCTTGGCAAGAGCCAGAGCTGACACTACAAACACAACTTTTCACCTGAAATGGAAGCGTTTTTTGCCTTTGGTGCCAGCAGTCCAATGTCCACCCAATTTCATCAACTCCAGAACAGGATTTGGCATACCTTTTCTTTCTGGCCAGATCGGGCCTGGTGCATTGTTCCATTAAAGTACATATAGTGGTCATCTTAAGGTACAGATAAACACCATGTTCTCCTTCTCTGTGCTCAAACAGACTAATCATGCAGTTTCCTACAGGCTTATTCAGGGTTTTCCCTCCAATAAAATCACCTTCACCAATCTGGCAATTGAACACAGTATTGTCACAACTGATGAAGAGCCTTTTCGAAACTATTCACAGGACAGAACTCAAATTCCTAACGTGGAAGGTTGCTTTGCTTTTGGCTCTTACTTCCGCAAGGAGAGTAAGAGAACTCCAGGCTTTCATAATAAAGGAACCTTTCTTACAATTCAAAAATAATACTGTAGTTCTCTGAACTAATCCCAAATCCATACCTAAAGTTCCAACAGATTATCCTCTCTGCGAACCTCTTGTGCTCAAGATTTTTCCCCCAGATCCGTACACACCTGCAGAGCGAACTTTGTATACCCTTGATGTAAAAAGCTGCTTGAAGTTTTATTTGCATCGCACAAAGCATCTGCATACTACAGACAGATATTCATGACTTTCAGAAACAATAACAAGAGAGGTCTGGTTTCTAAAGCCACCATAACAAGATGGATCTCAGAAGCCATTCAATTCTGCCATTCTAAGGCAGGCTGGCCTTTAACAAGAAAGGCTAAGGCACACTCAACAAGGGCAGTCTCTACAACTGCAGCCCTGTTTGCTGGAGTGCCTATCGAGAGTATATGCCATGCTACAACATGAAAAAACAGGAATACTTTCACCCAACATTATTGCCTGGATTTAGCGCAGCGATTCAGCTGTGGGGCAAGCAGTGTTTCAGCATCAAGGTGAGCTTTGTATCATGAAATGGTTATGTGTACATATATGTATATGTATATGTATATATATATATATATATATATATATATATATATATATATATATATATATATATATATATATATATATATATATACATATATATGTATATATAGGTATATAGGTAGTTATAGTTAGGACCTAGTTTCCATAGGAAATCCGCAACATTCTATTTGGAATAACTTTGGCGCCGGTTGATGAATCTTCGCGAAATTCTCAAAGAAGATGGGGCGCTCTGCTCCTTTTCTGAAAGTTTCGGGGTGATTCGTGACGCGGGGTCGAGAAAAAAGGGGGGTCCCAAAACATGTTTTCCCCATGCAATTTTCCATAGGGACCTTTAGACACGGCTACAGCCCGAACTGCTGAACGGAAATACTCCAAATTTGGCAAAAAGGTAGAGTTTGGTTTGTAGCTTGTGCTTTTTGTTAAATGGTGTAAATCCGTTCAGTAGTTCCTGAGAAAATCTAAAGTAAAATCATAGATATATTTGCGAAGTTGTACCGTACGCGTACCGTCCGAGGATTATACGCGTACTATTACGAGCACGAGCTGCATGCTAATTGGCTGTAAACTGTCTGCCAACACTCCAAACCAGGAAGTGTTGGCAGTCATCTTGTTCCTCGGTAGAACTGAGGCACAAGTAAATTGAAAACCAAGAGCGCAAAAGGAGCGGGATATGCGTAGGGTACGCGTACCCTGCCGATATAAAAAAATAGCTTTTTGTTTTGCCCCCGGTGGGGCTAAATCCCGGGGGCAATTCACTCCAGAGGGTTCCCCCAGCCCCAGGGACCGCCAACCCCGGGGCTTACTTTAATAGGGTGGGGGGCTCTGAGGCCATCCAGCCCCGGGGACCGCCACCCCCAAGGGCTTCTTTTATTTGTAATAATGGGGGGCCCAGAGGGCCCCCCCAGCCCTGGGGACCGCCACCTCCCCGGGGCTTCTTTTTCACGCGGCCCCCTCCCAAAAAAATAAATAAATACATTTTAAAAATGGCTGGCCCCGGGGGATGGGGTCCACGGGGCCAAAAGTGGCCACAGCAGGGGGGCAACGCAGCCCCCTCCTAATTATTATTATTTTTTTTTTTTAAAAGACCCATGCCCCGGGGGATGGGGTCCCCGGGGCAGAGGGGGGCCTCGCGGCCCCCTTCCCAATTAGCCCACCTGGAGCCTCCAGTATGGGCCAGGGGGCTGCGTTGCAGAGAGGTGTAAAAAGTGGTGTGGCCTCAGAACACCTCTCTGCAACGCTGCCCTCTGGGGCATACTGGAGGTTCCTGGTGGGCTAGTTGGCCCCCAGGGACCCCCAGTATGCAAGGGAATTAGTTCCTCCTCTGCAAACGCGCCAGGGGGCTGCGTTACAGAGAGGTGTAAAAAGGGGCGTGGCAACATTCCACCTCTCTGCAATGCAGCCCCTGGCGTATACTGGAGGTTCCTGGTGGGCTAGTTGGCCCCCAGGGACCCCCAGTATATAAAGGGAATTAGTTCCCCCTCTGCAAACGCGCCAGGGGGCTGCGTTGCAGAGAGGTGTTTAAAGGGGCGTGGCCTCAGTACAGCTCTCTGCAACGCAGCCCCCTGGCGCATACAGGAGGTTCCTGGTGGGCTAGTTGGCCCCCAGGGACCCCCAGATTGCAAGGGGAATTAGTTCCCCCTCTTCAAACGTGCCAGGGGGCTGCGTTGCAGAGAGGTGTAATGAGGCCACGCCCCTTTTTACACCTCTCTGCAATGCAGCCCCCTGGCGCAAACTGGAGGTTCCTGGTGGGCTATTTGGCCCCCAGGGACCCCCAGCATGCAAGGGGACTTAATCCCCCAACTTAGAACGCGCTACAGGCGCGTTTGCACAGTGGTGAAGGCAGGGGGTGGGGCTTGAGGTGATATGTGTGCAAACATGCCCTGTGGCGCGTTTTAAGCTAGGGAATTAATTCCTCTTCAATCCAGAGGGCCCCGAGGTACCAACTAGTCCAACAGGTACCTCCAGTAAGCGCCACGGAGCTGCGTTGCAGAGTGTTGTAAAAAGGGGGCGTGCCCTCTGAACACCTCTCTGCAATACAGCTCCCTGCAGCATACTGGAGGTACCTGGTGGGCTACTTGGCTCACAGGGGACCTCAGGATTGAAGAGGAATTAATTCCCCAACCTAAAACGAGCCACAGGGCGTGTTTGCACACATGTTACCGCAGGCCCCGCCCCCTTCCTTCACTATTGAGCAAAATATTCCTCTAAAATCAGCCGAACTACGAATTCCGATTTACTCACCTGTTATCACGAGAGATGTCAGTGCTGCATCTTTGAGCCCAGTACGGACCCTGAAAAGTAAATCTAAGTGTACTTCCCAGTAACTTGTATTTCCTTCCATAGGACTCTATTGTGTGGTTTTCACCAGAAAAGTTTCTGTCTATTTTTGAAACGTACAAATATTCCTCTAAAATCAGCCGAACTACGAATTGTGATTTACTCACCTGTTATCAGGAGAGACCTCAGTGCTGCATTTTTCAGCCCACTACTGATCCTGAAAAGTAATTCTAACCATACTTACAGTAACTTGAATTTCCTTCCATAGGCTAACATTGACTGGTTTCACTTGGAAATTCTTCTAAGTGTGGAGTTTTGGAACTTTAAAAAATTCCTCTAAAATCAGTCTAACTACGAATTCCGATTTACTCACCTGTTATCAGGAGAGACCTCAGTGCTGCATCTATCAGCTCACTACTGTTCCTGAAAAGTAATTTTAACCATACTTACCAGTAACTTGAATTTCCTTCCATAGGATATCATTGCCTGCTATATAAAATATATATAAATAAAAAAATATAAAATAAAAAAAAAAAATATTATAATTTCAATATTTTTAAAAACATTTTTTCCAATTTATATTAAAAATATGTAATGTAATTTAAAAAATAAAATATCTAAAAATAAATACTTAAAAAAAATGTAGTAAACCAGTATAAAAAAATATAACAATTAATACATTTTAAAATTATCATTTACAAAACCTTTGAAATTCACTGAAAAAACCATAGGTTTCAGCCACGTTATAGTTAGGAATTAGCATTTAAAAAACCTTAGAAATTCATTGAAGACATCTCAAATGACATCACTGATGACATCACTGATTACATCATCATGGCCATGCCACTCTGCTGAACCGTCTGCACAACATCGGTGTCGGAGGCGATGCACTAAAATGGCTGGAATCATTCCTGCATAACAGATCCTTCCAGATCTTCGATGGGGACATAACATCAGTCAGAAAACCCCTAGACTGTGGAGTACCACAGGGCTCCTCTCTGAGCCCTGTGCTCTTCAATGTCTATATGAAACCATTGGCTGGGCTCGTCGAACCGTCAGGCATAAAAATTGTATCATATGCCGACGATACCCAGCTAGTGGTTTCATTGACTCAGGAAAGCACCGGCCACACCTCAGGAAACCTGATGAACTGCCTAGAGGACATAAAAAAGTGGATGACAGGCTCTTCATTAAAACTGAATGGAGACAAAACGGAGCTCATGCTCCTAGGCTCTGCTCCACCCACTTTACTCCCCTCCATGTGGCCTGGATGTTTGGGCACACCACCTACCCCCAAAGAGAGTGTAAAAAGCCTGGGAGTATGGCTGGATAAAAACCTCTCCTTCTCCACCCAGGCAACTAAACTATCTGCCATCTGTTTTGGCTTACTTAGAACACTAAGGAAGGTCCTCCCCTCCTCCCAATGGAAGCCAAACAAGTGGCAGTTCAGGGCCTGATCCAGTCCCGGCTGGACTCAAATAACGCTCTGTATGTGGGGGCCCCAGAGCTGTCCATGCGAAAACTTCAGGTCGTCCAGAACTGCGCAGCCCGCGCGTTGCTGCAGATTCCGAGGACGCAATCTGCAAAACCCGCCCTGGTCACCCTACACTGGCTCCCAGTAAAGCAGAGAGTGGCATTTAAGGCACTATGCATCGCCCATCGAGCTTTCTGGGGGTCTGGTCCAAGGATCCTTAACAATCTGGTCACTCAATACCATCCTAACAGAACCCTCCGATCTACGGAAGCCTTCCTGGCCGTGGTCCCAAGAGTGCGGAGAGCCAGGACCGGAGGAAGGATGTTCTCCTTAAACGTCGCGAAGATGTGGAACACACTCCCGTTACAAATCAGGTCCAATCCCAACCTACTCTCATTTCGCAAGCAGCTGAAAACTTACTTGTTTGCTAGGCCCACCTAAAGCTCGTTCTCCATCACTCATCAGTTCTGTTTTTTATGATTTAGCACTTGGACGCCGATTGGGCAGCAATCGCGCTTTACAAATCACAATACAATACAATACAATACAATACAATCATCCTTGTGAAAGAGTGGCAGACCTCCTCTCACCCTAATATACCCTTTGATACACACATTCAAAAATAGAAACTAAAATTTTCAAAAAAAATGAGATACCGATACCAGTTACAACAACCTATTCAGTAATTCCAACATCTACATACACATCCACTCATTCACCAACAGTTCTATATAGTCACTCATACATGTACATGTACATGTACTCACTCGTCATATGTACTCATACACCTATACATCCTGTTACACACCGATACTCATCCATAGAGTTACTCACACACATACTCACACATGCAAATAAACTATCAAACATCCATTTACTTGCATATACAGCTATACACACAACACTACACTTACTTCTACAGAAACGTACACATACTTACTCTCTTAAACAATCACTTATAGAAACACATACTTATCTATAAAGGAACTCTTCCAATTTCTCACTCTCACATATACTCACTTATATACATTAATACTCACATATACTAGTTTAAAGATACTATTAAGACAGTCATTCACTCACTAACACACCCATACACACACTCATCCACCCATACAGTCCTGCATACATGCTGTCTTCAAAACACATACAAACAGTGAGTCAGTCATTCATGCATCTGTGCGCTAAGTAATACCCCCCACCAAACCATACAGACACTCATTCTGATACTCAGAAATCTAACTAATAACCCATATAGACACTCATGTAGCGACTCACCAACCCATGCAGCCACTTATACACAAAGTGAGACACTGATTCAGATATTTACATATTTAAACATTACCCGCTAATACATGTATTCACTAAGATACGCTTAATAAGTCAGTTATACAATCAATTTTACAAAAAAAAACATCCATTTAGAGATTTATTTACCCATTTATTCTTCCATCGACCTTTAGATATACATATATCAAAAATATGTATTTTTCAGAAAGACACACATTCACTGGATGATGTCATCAGTGATGTCATTTGAGATGTCATCAGTGATGTCATGAGTGATGTCACTGACCATGTCATGAGTGATGTAATATGTGACGTCATCAGCAGTGCATTGCAGGTGCGCGAGTTATAGTTAGCTGAACTAACTATAACGGGGGAATTTCAATGGTTTTGTATGAGTGAAATATCCAGCTAACTATAACATGTGTGAAACCTATGGTTTTTTTCAGTGAATTTCTAAGGTTTTTTAAATGCTAATTCCTAACTATAACGTGGCTGAAACCTATGGTTTTTTCAGTGAATTTCTAAGGTTTTTTAAATGCTAATTCCTAACTATAACGTGGCTGAAACCTATGGTTTTTTCAGTGAATATATATATATAAGGGGTTTACAGACATATTTTCCTGCGACTTCCAGAGACGCATCACAGTCGGCCCCCGCCTCACAAGTGGCCTGGAGCACTCTGGTACTGCTACGGCAGCTTCTCTTCTCACCAAGGTGTTGGTACGGCTCCAGTGCCCGCCACGATGCTGCGGATTGAACCACACGGTTGCGAGGAATCTTACCTGGCTTTGGGTGTTATGCACTGACATTTCTACCCCCGTTTACATTTGGACTGCAGCTCGTAGGCTGAGACGGTGTGGGGACTCGAGGGAACACTTTGCTGACATTGCGAGAAATCACCTTCTTACTTCCATCACCGCAATACCTACATCCCTCCCATCCCACAGGGATTTCATTCCTATCGCCACCTACCTGGAACGTGTCTGTGCATTCTGGGTGTTGTAGTCAGGCGCTACACGGCAGGCTGCAACAGGTGGTGTACCAACGTGATAGGGGGCGGAGCCGACTTTCTTCTACAAAGAGGGCGGCAGTTTGGAACATTATGCGAACTTGGAAGCTGAGTGAAGTTCTTGGGCGCTGAAGAATGCTCTATTTGCCGAAATGCATCCGCCATTACTTTGCCAATAAAGCTGCTCCTTTTTTGATCCCCCGACGTGGCCTCTGCTCCTTTGTTCTTCGAAGGGGTTTACAGACATATATATATATATATATATATATATATATATATATATATATATATTCATCAGAGTTTCCCCACATTTTAAGGCAGCACTCCAGGCAGGGGGATTTCAACAGAAACTTTATTTCAACAGTTGGCAAGGCAGCCCGACAATTCTTGCCTTTCCCGACGCGTTTCGGTGCTAACGAACACCTTCATCATGGGCGCGGCATGTTGGGCGAGATATGGAGCATAATGTCATTTACCCAGCAACCCTTTCAGGTAAGCGGCATGCTGGTTTCTGTAGTTCTTGCTTTGCCGTTCCAGTCCGGCCAATTAATCTCCCCAAACAGTCTGTTTTGCCGATTCTGCAAATATTTAGCCCTCCAGTGGGCTTCCAGCCACCTTGCCACCTTTCATTTAGAACACCTTCCCGCTGATCACGGCTGCTTCCCAATCTACAGCTGTGCAGACCTGTCCGGTTTCAATGGCGGTGCATGCCTCCACGGCCGGAGACGCCGTGTAAACATTCATCAGAGTTTCCCCACATTTTAAGGCAGCACTCCAGGCAGGTGGATTTCAACAGAAACTTTATTTCAACAGTTGGCAAGGCAGCCCGACAATTCTTGCCTTTCCCGACGCGTTTCGGTGCTAACGAACACCTTCATCATGGGCGCGGCATGTTGGGCGAGATATGGAGCATAATGTCATTTACCCAGCAACCCTTTCAGGTAAGCGGCATGCTGGTTTCTGTAGTTCTTGCTTTGCCGTTCCAGTCCGGCCAATTAATCTCCCCAAACAGTCTGTTTTGCCGATTCTGCAAATATTTAGCCCTCCAGTGGGCTTCCAGCCACCTTGCCACCTTTCATTTAGAACACCTTCCCGCTGATCACGGCTGCTTCCCAATCTACAGCTGTGCAGACCTGTCCGGTTTCAATGGCGGTGCATGCCTCCACGGCCGGAGACGCCGTGTAAACATTCATCAGAGTTTCCCCACATTTTAAGGCAGCACTCCAGGCAGGTGGATTTCAACAGAAACTTTATTTCAACAGTTGGCAAGGCAGCCCGACAATTCTTGCCTTTCCCGACGCGTTTCGGTGCTAACGAACACCTTCATCATGGGCGCGGCATGTTGGGCGAGATATGGAGCATAATGTCATTTACCCAGCAACCCTTTCAGGTAAGCGGCATGCTGGTTTCTGTAGTTCTTGCTTTGCCGTTCCAGTCCGGCCAATTAATCTCCCCAAACAGTCTGTTTTGCCGATTCTGCAAATATTTAGCCCTCCAGTGGGCTTCCAGCCACCTTGCCACCTTTCATTCATGTGGGGAAACTCTGATGAATATATATATATATATATATATATATATATATATATATATATATATTGAAACACACCAATTCTTGCAGACAAATCCTGAAGAAAACAGTGGCACACCTGAGGACAGCACAATGGACTTTATTGTGCACACATACAATGACGCGTTTCGGCGAAGCCTTTGTCAAGTGAAAGTCCTGTCTACCATCCCCTATAGAAATACCATTAGAGCATCATGGAAAGAAAAGACATACTTCAAAGTTGGGAGTTTCCACAATCGTGTAACTTAATAAACTAAATAAGTTAATTTACACTGTTATTCAAATGTGCATATAGCAGCGTCCCTATAATTGTATACATACATTTATATTTAAATTAAAATAAGATTCGCAATTCATTGATCAAGCCCAAAGGTGCCTGGAAATATAATCTTTGTATCTATCACAAACAGAGAGAAAATACTCCTCAATTCTGCTATTCACAAATTAAATGTAAATACAAATCACAAAATAATTTGTAGCCAGAGATGTGCAAAGGATACATGTGAGTATCAGAATTGTCAAATTCATATTGTCAATAATGCATCGTTCAATTACATTAAATATGCAATTCACTGATACTATAACCCTGTGTGCAAAGATGCAAGAAAATGGGCAGGTGAAATCAACTAATATATGGAGCGAGCGAGAGAGAGATATCTTTGTACCGACCATCTGATTTTGGGTTATATAACATGATTTTACAATATATGCTTTGTTACTGTTACCTCTTCTGATTCAAGCATAGAACCCGAAAGATCCAGTACTGGAGAAAAAACATATTTCTTGCCTATAGCTCTCGTTGTCCAGTATTGATATCTTTCATACAATGACATGCGACCCACTTTTCCTCCCTCATAGGTGCTCCTTCTTGCTGAGCAGTGACTATTCCAACTAGTGTTTGAAAATCTGAGGGAAGATGCATCTGCTGGGGGTGTTCTAAAGGGCGCTATTAGCTGATTGGCTGGAGTTTGGTTCCTTATAAATGATATAGATAACCTGGAAAAGTCAATGTATTTTGCCATTGCAAGCTATGTATTCTACTTCTACTACTTTTAGAATGTACTGTGGGACTCCCATCTCGACGACTGGGATGATTCAAACATGTGAATCCATGAAAGATACCAATCCTGGAGAAAGAGGGTTACCGATAAGTAAGATGATTTTTGCCATAGAAGTCCCAGGTACTGAAGAAAACTACTTTGTGTGTGATGTGTGAGAAGTTAGCCTGGCATATGATGTCCACTAGTTCTAGCGGGCACCTTGCACCAGTCTAATCGATCCTTATTGATTGTGGTTGTAAAGTCAACCTTATAGAAAGCTATCCTAGTGGTAGCATGAACCAGCAGTCTTCAGGCTAAGACTTCAGTAGGCAAGTTAAGCACGTTGTTTTACCATATATAATCCCTTGAATACCAAATGAAAGGCACCACACAAGGTATATATCAAATATATATATATGTATTTAATCTAAACACAACCCCTCTGCACTCTTTATGAGTGCAGAGGTCAAAATACAAGTCACACAGTTAAATTACAATAAGTTTTACAGTATACGTTATGCCCTAGGGGCCTCACAAACCACATACTAAGAAAGTGGTGTAAGTACCACGTGAAAGTTAGAAAGCAGGCCTGGGGCCTCTGGAATTGCTGGGGCTACACTAAACAACCAAAGGTTAGGAAGTAGGAGGCCCACGGGAGACGCGTGCAGTGTCTAAACACAGTCGCGAGTTACCATTGACTTTCTATGGGAAACGAAGAAGTTACAAATATGCAATTTAAGGACACTTCCGGATGGACCAGGATGGAACCCTTTTAAACTAGGACACTTCGAGAGTCAAGACCCACGGGAGCACCGGAGTACTCGTGTTACCTCAACCAAGGAAGCCGGGTGCATAGGTGTCTTTTCGTGTCGGGTTTCGTCGTCGTTTTCTATGGAAAGCTGCAAAGAAGTGCTGCAGGCGACCAGAGGAAAAGTGTCCGGGTAGATCCAAGGGTGGATCGGTGATGTGAAGAATCTGAAAGCAGAGGGGACAGAGTCTGGGTCACTAGCCAGTGACCAGGAAGGTACCAGGAAGGAACCAGGTGATGTCGCGTTGATCTCAGGTGAAGAGATGAAGCTTGTCTCTGCAGCCACGAGGTCCAGGAGGTGTCAACGACAACCAAGAGCTGCATTCGAGCTGGCCCACAAAGGATCTAGTTGACTGTGGCATCGGTATCCAGATTGGACCCAACAAGCCTTGGCAAATGTAATCCACACACGAGATGAAGATTGGCTTTGGTGCAGACCAGCAAGGTCTGTGGCACTTCTCCTTTATAGGGAACCTGGAACAAGCCTGGTGCAACCAGGAAAGCAAAGTAAATTCAAGATGGCGTCTTCAGGGGGCTCACTAGCCAATGGGCAAGGAACCGGGAAGATGCATCAAGCTCAAATGCAAAGGCGGGGCCCACGGGACACTGACAGAGTGTGGGGGCCTGGGCTTCAGTGCAAATGGTGCTTGGGGCTGGGGCTTCTTGTACCCCAATGCACAACTTACAGAGGCTTCAGAAAAGGAGTGCAGGTAGCAAAATGCAGGATGTCCAAATTGTCCGGTCCCACGTCTCTCGTGTCCGTCACGGGTTTCAGTTTTGCTGTGGATGTGGATCGAGGTCAGAGAAGTCTGGAAGTCCAGTTCTTGAGTCGCAGAGTCTTCGGGTTGAAAGTGCAGACCAGTGAAGTTGCTGTTGGTGCCTGTTTGCACAGGGTGGTCACTCCTTGATCACAAGGGAGATGTCTTCCATCTTCCAGTCAGAATGGAATGTCGAAGGTCCAAGATATGTCTTTCAAAGATTCGTCCAGGATAATCTAAAGTCCTGGGGACACAGCTCCTATACTTATACTAAGGATGGGGCTGGATTACCTCACTAGGTCCCTCCTATGGGTGGACTTGAGAAGGGGGTGGTTACACCCCTTTCCCTTTGTCCAGTTTCACGCCAGAGCTGGGGCTGGAGTGCCCCAGCAACTGGTTTGAACCGGGCTATGCATAGAGAACCTTGTGTGCCCCAGGCAGTGTCTAGATGCATTCACTAAATGCAGCCCTCCCTGCCCCAATACACAAAACCCCTGTCTGGGGAGGTGCTGGCACCTCCATGGACAGGAAACCTATTGTCCAGGCTGCCCTTGCTGGAGTTTCCCCCAGCAACAGGAGGTCAGACTCGTTTCTGTGGCAGCAGCATCCATTTTGTGATGCTGAGGCTCTGTTTAACTTTAACCGGGTAAGCAGTCAGCTACCTGTCTTTTCCCTCTAGAAGGGTGGAATGCTACCCCCGCCGCCAGAATTGGCGGCAGGGGGGGGGTGGTATTACAAAGTGATTGACACCTTACACAACATGTTTTGATAAAGCCAAACCAAAGTTAGCAATAACTGCGAGGATTATAATGCACTTAAGAGTATATGGTATGGCTATATCATAGAACAGCTATAAGGAGATGGTTCCGAAAGCTGCAGAGGGGCTCAGTTCATGCTAGGGCACCCCCTTACATAAAACCAAGCACTCTGCCTCCAGGATTGTGGAGTCCTACTATAGGAGTGGCTTATAGGTGTATATGTATCTATATATAAAGGTAGATATAGGTATACTATATCTAAGTAAGGGGTGATTACACCACCTTACCCAGGCTGTGTGAACAGACCCGTGGTGTCAGTTTGGAAGGCAAACCAGGGGTGGCACAATACATGCTGCAGCCCCTGGTAGGCCTAGAGTACACATATGCCCTGGGTACCTATGGTACACTATACAGGGGCTCACAAGAGTGACCCAGTAATCAATCTAGTATATACCTAAAGTACATGGTATCAATTTAGAGAGAGAACAGCTGGGTTGTGGGTCTTATTAGCAGGCCCACAGCCACGCTAAAGTCGAAAAACCAGAGAATCACAGCAAAAAGTGGGGTGACCATAGGAAGGAGACCCTACTCTCCTACATGATGCGCTCCTTGTGAAAGGGCAGAGTGCCATCACTCACAGTGAAGTTAGACAATGACTGTGGACTGACCCATCACCCCATGCTGTATTATGTGGTGGGTGTAAGAACAACGTGACTGACACAACAACAGACTAAGCAAGGCCTATGGATAAATACAGACAAAATGGCCCAAAAATAAATATGGATAAATACAGACGCAAATGTTAAAAAACATAAATACAATAAAACTGGGAGCCCTAATTATATTATACATATAATTTTAGTAAAATCAAAATGTCTTTGCTAATTTAAGAACTAAAAGTAAGTGATGGCTAATTCATCAACGTTGTTTTCAGACGCTGACAGTATTGCGTTGTTTAACACACAGCACACCGTTGCTTTAAAATACTTTCCAAAAGGCAGAGCAGCACATTGATGCATCTTTTGTTAAAAAAGGGCACTTTAATGAAGAAATTGCATAAACGTGAATCATATATTTTGTTGGCTCAGTGTCTAATAATAGATTGGTTTTTCTACCTGATAATTGTTGTGACTCGTTACCCAGAGTGGCTCACGTCTTTGCAGGCTTGCAGTGAAAGAGGTGTGAGGAATTCCTTTGTCATAGAAACTCACTGCGTCAGGTGCTAATTGGACAGTTCCAGTGCTTAGTCTGTTAAAAAAAAAGTGCAGATCTCACTGTATTTTCTTAGATTGATGTTCATTGCACCTTCAGTGACTCGGTGAGCAGAGACTCAAAGAAAGACCTCCCCAAAGTTGATTGAAATACAAGTAAGTCAAAATGTCAAAATTACTATTCAGATTAATTTTTGTTACTTTTCAGATTACTTTTTAAGTAACTTTTTCTACTCAGTGTGATATGCCTAGATATCACACTGGGACATTTTCTAGAGGAAAGGTAAGTAAATCAGTTTTGTAACAGTTGCAGTTTTTCAGTTTTTTGTAGAAAACTACTCCACACAGCAATTGTCAAGGAAAAACAGTCAATGTATTCCTATGGAGAGAAATGAAGTTATCGCTTAACAGGTAAGTACTTTGCTGTGGGAATTGGTAAACTGGGGTTAGAACCCAGGTTCTCCTAGGTTCAAGGATGCACCCTTGAAACACCCTCAGCGGAAATAGGGCTCCGGGGTGCAGAGTGCTAAGGCCCAATGTTATCCAATGAGGGATAGGGGTCCACCGGTTGATGGCTGTCACGAGCAGGCCACAAGGTAGTGGGAGCAAAGCTCCTGGTGTTAGGCTCAGGGCAAAGGGGAATCTGAGTTAGCACCCAAAGTACACCGGCAGCGGCACAGGGGCTGCTGGGTGCAGGGTGCTGATTTGCCGTTGGGGTCCCTGTTGATTTCAATGGGGATTCTCCGGTTTCAACAAAGACTGCAGGCTCTGGATGAAGATCTTCTTCTGGAGGTGACCACAGGTTGGAGAGGTAAGTTGGGACACCATTGGTTGGGTCACCCAAGGCCGTGGGACTTCGGGTGCAAGGGGTGTCTTTAGGCATTGGGTTTCTTACCAGCTCCGGTTGCGGTCGGTGTGGGGATCCTCCAGAAAGAGGCTGCAAGCTTCGCTTGGAGATGCGAGGCAGGTCAGAGATCACCAGATCTCAGGTCAGAATCACTGGGGAGACCTCCTCGTGGTGTTGGGCCACTCGAACTCGGACCGTGGGCATCGGGTGCAGAGTGATGCAGACTCACGGATTTGGCCAGAGCCAGAGTCTGTGGGTGAACAAATCCATTGTTCACAGGAGACAAGGTCTTTGGGGTGGAAGGCAGGGCAGGTCCTTTGAGTTATTTAAGCTGCTGGCTGCAGGACACACCGGAATTTTGCTTCTGCAGGTTCGAGGTGGCGGCAGGCCGGCAGGGCTGGGGCCAAGTCAGCGGGCGTGCTCCTCTTCATAGCTTTAGCACGGCTCTTCGGTCCTTCTTCTTCTTCTCTTCGTAGTTGGCACTTGTCTGAGGAGGCAAGGTTCAGGGATGCTCTCAAGTACTAGATTTAATAGCGTTACAGGTAAGTAAAGGTTGGGACCAAAGGGTCCCTTCTTTGGAGTGGGTACACCCCCAATTATACCACCCTCCAGTGGAAGGGGGGCATATGCTTCACTCTGGTTGGCTGGGTCCCCCCATCTGCAAGATGGCGGTGGACTGAGAGTTGTGCTTCACTTCGCCTCCCCCACCAGAGGGGTGGGGTTGGCAAAGGGTGACACACCTCCCTTCCTCACTTGGAATTCCCACCGATTCTCCCGCACAAAGTGGGGGTCAGAACCGGTGGGGGACAGTTGCTGGAAGCAGCAAAAGGCCTGGGGAAGCTCACAAAGGTGGCAAGCCTTTGTAGCTTCCCCTTTGTGGACCCTGCCCATCCTGGGGGAGGAGGCTTGGCACCTTGTCCCAGAATGTGCATTGATTCAGATCCCCGAGAGCAGCAGGCTCTTGATCCATGGATCTAGAAACATGCCTGGTGGTGGCAGCTGGTGAGCAGCCACTCAGCCTGGACACTAGTGTAAGGTTGTTTTTTTGGGGGGCATCTCTAAGATGCCCTCTGTGCACATTTTTCATTAAATCCCACACTGGTATCCGTGTGGGTTTAATGAGCTGAGAAGTTTGATACCAAACTTCCCAGCTTTTAGTAAAGCCATTATGGTACCGTGGAGTTTGTAATGACAAACTTCCAGCAGCATATAGTCTTAATGGCATTACTTCACTTACAATGTCTAAGAATTGGGTTAGCAGCTGTAGGGGTACAGGGCTAATGCACCTGTACCCTCACCTCTGGTATAGAGCACACAGCTACAGGGGCGGCTGATCTATGCCAGGGCAGTGGGTTGTAGGCATGGCACACAGGGATGTGTGCCATGTCGACTCTTCACTTTGTTCTGTACCAAAACAAGCAATCTGCAAAGACAGTGTGTGTGTGTGTGTGTGTGTGTGTGTGTGTGTGTGTGTGAATAGGTACAGGGCCTCTAAGGGTGGCACAATAAGTAGAGCCCTTAGAGGCCTTCCCTGACCACAGTGCCCTTGGTGCCTGTGGAACCATTTGCAAGGTCTGACCTGTGGCTAGAGAGTGCCAATTTGGTTTTGTTTTCAATGCAGTTTTAGGGAAAGAACATAGGCACTGGGTACCTGTTTGGCAGGAGCCTAGGGCACACTCCTCTACACTACTTCAGCAGCTTGGCAAAAAGTGGGGGCAACCATTCAAAAAGAGGGCACTTTCTTACACTGTGTAATGCATATGTGCGCATGATGGACACATTATGTTAAAATAAACTCACATGCATTCTCCAGTCACACTAACATAAATACATATACATTTGATGTAAGTGTCCAGTAACATTATGAATACTTGCAACAAACATGTCCATCAAAAATGTACAAGTAAACAAAAAGGGGAGGTAGAGTAAAGAAGTAGGATTCTTACTCCACAGACTTAATTACACAAACAACAGGAATCCTACTGGGGGTGTTAGGGAAGTGTTACTCACAGTGGTGTGGGAGCACTTAGGGCTAGATGTAGGTAATTCTATTTTACCACTTCTTAAATACCGAATTTTACCGATTCGGTATTTAAGAAGTGGTAAAATAGAGGGGGGGATGTAGGTATTTCTTAATCAGTAAATACCGAATCGTTAAGATTCGGTATTTACCGATTCTGTAAATACCGATTCGGTAATGCCCATTGATTCCTATGGGCATTGAAGCCCATAGGAATCAATGGGCATTACCGAATCGGTATTTACCGATTCGGTAAATACCGATTGCAGCAAGGGTGCAGGGGGTGTCACTTTGACACCCTCTAGCACCCCAAAGACGGGCATGTGTGCCATGTGGCACACAGACATGCCCTAAGGGCATAGAAAAACCAAAGGTGATGATGGACGGAGCGTTGACAATACAAACACTCACCCCCAGTCAACTGATCTGGGTTTAATCCATCACCGTTCTTTAGCTCACTCCGCCACCCCAGTTCAGACATGGCCATATGCAAATCAGTCTAACCCTGTGCCTCATGGGAACAGTCCAGCCCGAACTGCCAAGCCATGTCTTCCCTGGACCGGAATCAAGCTTCCCAGGACCGGTTTCTGGCATTACAGCCGTCTTCAGCCGGGCTTGCTTGACTCCAGTGGCAAAGTGAGCAAGGGACTCA
The DNA here is from genome assembly GCF_964261635.1 of Lissotriton helveticus. Classification (NCBI taxonomy): domain Eukaryota; kingdom Metazoa; phylum Chordata; class Amphibia; order Caudata; family Salamandridae; genus Lissotriton; species Lissotriton helveticus. The sequence goes on from NC_136067.1 coordinate 1,398,863,478, forward strand.
CGTCTGAGCATACCCTGCCAACTTAGGGCGAACAAAGAAAAACCAAAGGTGATGATGGACGGAGCGTTGACAATACAAACACTCACCCCCAGTCAACTGATCTGGGTTTAATCCATCACCGTTCTTTAGCTCACTCCGCCACCCCAGTTCAGACATGGCCATATGCAAATCAGTCTAACCCTGTGCCTCATGGGAACAGTCCAGCCCGAACTGCCAAGCCATGTCTTCCCTGGACCGGAATCAAGCTTCCCAGGACCGGTTTCTGGCATTACAGCCGTCTTCAGCCGGGCTTGCTTGACTCCAGTGGCAAAGTGAGCAAGGGACTCACGTCTGAGCATACCCTGCCAACTTAGGGCGAACAAAGAAAAACCAAAGGTGATGATGGACGGAGCGTTGACAATACAAACACTCACCCCCAGTCAACTGATCTGGGTTTAATCCATCACCGTTCTTTAGCTCACTCCGCCACCCCAGTTCAGACATGGCCATATGCAAATCAGTCTAACCCTGTGCCTCATGGGAACAGTCCAGCCCGAACTGCCAAGCCATGTCTTCCCTGGACCGGAATCAAGCTTCCCAGGACCGGTTTCTGGCATTACAGCCGTCTTCAGCCGGGCTTGCTTGACTCCAGTGGCAAAGTGAGCAAGGGACTCACGTCTGAGCATACCCTGCCAACTTAGGGCGAACAAAGAAAAACCAAAGGTGATGATGGACGGAGCGTTGACAATACAAACACTCACCCCCAGTCAACTGATCTGGGTTTAATCCATCACCGTTCTTTAGCTCACTCCGCCACCCCAGTTCAGACATGGCCATATGCAAATCAGTCTAACCCTGTGCCTCATGGGAACAGTCCAGCCCGAACTGCCAAGCCATGTCTTCCCTGGACCGGAATCAAGCTTCCCAGGACCGGTTTCTGGCATTACAGCCGTCTTCAGCCGGGCTTGCTTGACTCCAGTGGCAAAGTGAGCAAGGGACTCACGTCTGAGCATACCCTGCCAACTTAGGGCGAACAAAGAAAAACCAAAGGTGATGATGGACGGAGCGTTGACAATACAAACACTCACCCCCAGTCAACTGATCTGGGTTTAATCCATCACCGTTCTTTAGCTCACTCCGCCACCCCAGTTCAGACATGGCCATATGCAAATCAGTCTAACCCTGTGCCTCATGGGAACAGTCCAGCCCGAACTGCCAAGCCATGTCTTCCCTGGACCGGAATCAAGCTTCCCAGGACCGGTTTCTGGCATTACAGCCGTCTTCAGCCGGGCTTGCTTGACTCCAGTGGCAAAGTGAGCAAGGGACTCACGTCTGAGCATACCCTGCCAACTTAGGGCGAACAAAGAAAAACCAAAGGTGATGATGGACGGAGCGTTGACAATACAAACACTCACCCCCAGTCAACTGATCTGGGTTTAATCCATCACCGTTCTTTAGCTCACTCCGCCACCCCAGTTCAGACATGGCCATATGCAAATCAGTCTAACCCTGTGCCTCATGGGAACAGTCCAGCCCGAACTGCCAAGCCATGTCTTCCCTGGACCGGAATCAAGCTTCCCAGGACCGGTTTCTGGCATTACAGCCGTCTTCAGCCGGGCTTGCTTGACTCCAGTGGCAAAGTGAGCAAGGGACTCACGTCTGAGCATACCCTGCCAACTTAGGGCGAACAAAGAAAAACCAAAGGTGATGATGGACGGAGCGTTGACAATACAAACACTCACCCCCAGTCAACTGATCTGGGTTTAATCCATCACCGTTCTTTAGCTCACTCCGCCACCCCAGTTCAGACATGGCCATATGCAAATCAGTCTAACCCTGTGCCTCATGGGAACAGTCCAGCCCGAACTGCCAAGCCATGTCTTCCCTGGACCGGAATCAAGCTTCCCAGGACCGGTTTCTGGCATTACAGCCGTCTTCAGCCGGGCTTGCTTGACTCCAGTGGCAAAGTGAGCAAGGGACTCACGTCTGAGCATACCCTGCCAACTTAGGGCGAACAAAGATGCTTGATTCCGGTCTGGGAAAGATATGGCTGTTGTAGTTCGGACTGGACTGTTCCCATGGGGCAACAGGGTCAGAGCTGATTTGCATAAAGCCATTATCTGACCCAGGGTGGTGTGGAGTGCAAAAAAACGATGGATTTGGGCCCAGATCTTTTGACTGGGGGAGTGTGTGACATTGATCCACATTCAGTCCATCACTTGTTGTTTTTTGCAATTGCCGCCCTAAGTGCGCTGGGGATGCCCAGACGTGGGTCCCAGGCACTCCACACCACTTGGAGTCAAGCTAGCCGGGCTGAAGAGAGGTGTTACCTCGAAACCGGTCCGGTCCTCGGATGCTTGATTCCGGTCTGGGAAAGATATGGCTGTTGTAGTTCGGACTGGACTGTTCCCATGGGGCAACAGGGTCAGAGCTGATTTGCATAAAGCCATTATCTGACCCAGGGTGGTGTGGAGTGCAAAAAAACGATGGATTTGGGCCCAGATCTTTTGACTGGGGGAGTGTGTGACATTGATCCACATTCAGTCCATCACTTGTTGTTTTTTGCAATTGCCGCCCTAAGTGCGCTGGGGATGCCCAGACGTGGGTCCCAGGCACTCCACACCACTTGGAGTCAAGCTAGCCGGGCTGAAGAGAGGTGTTACCTCGAAACCGGTCCGGTCCTCGGATGCTTGATTCCGGTCTGGGAAAGATATGGCTGTTGTAGTTCGGACTGGACTGTTCCCATGGGGCAACAGGGTCAGAGCTGATTTGCATAAAGCCATTATCTGACCCAGGGTGGTGTGGAGTGCAAAAAAACGATGGATTTGGGCCCAGATCTTTTGACTGGGGGAGTGTGTGACATTGATCCACATTCAGTCCATCACTTGTTGTTTTTTGCAATGCCCTAAGGGCATGTCTGTCTGTCACATGGCTAGGTGTGCATGCACACATGTGCATACACACCTGGATTCGGTATTTTACCACCCAATTGGATTGGGTGGTAAAATACCGAATTTGTAAGGCCACACGCTGTCCGGCGGAGCAGCGTGTGGGGTAAGATGGAGGACAACTCATCCCGAGTTTATTGCACAATAGCAATCACCCCCCAGACATTTCTGAATGCTCATGAAGCAAGCAAGCAATACTTAATAAGTCATGCAAATTGCATCGAACTTGAGCTATACCGCTGTAGGCACATTATAGCCTGTATTTTTATACACATATTTAATCTCTCACTGTTTGTTATTAACACAAACTTTTGTGACAAAACTAGTGAAACGTGAGTAAGGTGGGGAAGTTGTGCCCCCGTCCTGAAGAAGGAGCTTTTGCTCCGAAACATGTCGACACATACAGGAGGTACTGTCTGTTAACACGACAGGTCCAACCTCGCACTTCACTTCTTTTAGCAGTACCAGCCCGGTGTTATGAATAAACGTTTTTTCCATTAAACCCACGAGCCAGGTATCTTTTTAATCCTTCACTAAATCCCACCACTCACATAAAATATCCCTATCACTTGCATCACATGCACCACACATAGTCATAACTATAAGTGCTCCCGCGTAGTCATAGGTCGCAACATGCCGCATCCCGTTAGATGGGTGTGAAGACCCCTTTGATGAAGCATGACACCAAGGGGCCTTTTGGTGTGTGAGGGGTATTTTAAGAAACACTAAGTGCTCCCACACCACTGTGAGTAACACTTCCCTAACACCCCCAGTAGGATGCCTGTTGTTTGTGTCATCAAAAATGTACAACACGAATTTATGCCTCTTAGAAATAGCTAAAATATCCAACCAGTGCTTGTCACTGTCACAAATGAGAGTACGTGCATGGAACACACATTAGCAGAAATAACATAATCAGCAAACAATTAGTAGCAATCCAAAAATAAGGCCATGGCAACAACGGTATTCTCAAATCAAAATGTTTTTTAAGTATGAGATAACTTCCTCATATACTGTGTAAGATTAACTAAAAAGATAAAATTGCATAACCACAAGGCCAGAAAGTTCAAAGTCTGGGTTGCATGCTCATAACTTGCTTCTTATTTGCACTGCCAAAATAAACCTAACCTGAAAGGGGTATCAATGGAGCAGAGTGCAGGCACCTCAATGATCTTACTTGGTTGGGGGGTCCTTGGGTTTAGGAGTGGTGGGTTTCGATTTGGGAGGGTGGTTTTGTCTTTAGAAGGGGTGGGTTTGACTTTGACAGGGGTGGGTTTGGGGTCTGGAAGGGGTGGCAAGATGTTTGGCAGTGGTGGACTTACATTTGGGATGAGGGGTCAGGCCAAACATAACATCCTCCTTTGGAAAATGGGTAGGGTGTTCCGGAGGATTTTGGGCTTAGGAGTTAGCGGGAGTAGCAGGGTTGTTGTGCATGTGTCAGTTGATGGGGTGGGTGCCTGAGGGTCTGGTGTATGTTCTTGTGTGTGTTTTGTGCTGGGTGTCTGTTGTGTGGGTGAGTGTGGGTGTTTTTGTGTGGATGTGTCTGTTGTGGAGGTGCTGTCTGTGGTGCCTGTGGATGTGCTGGTGCATGTGTGTGTTGTGTTGGGTGTGATGTATATGGGTGTGCTGGTGGTGGGTGTTTGTGTTGTGTTGTGTTGGGTGTGGTGTGGTGTCTGCGGGTGTGCTGGTGGTGGGTGTGACTGTTTGTGTTGTGTTGGGTGTGGTGTCTGCGTGTGTGCTGGGTGTGGGTGTTTGTGTTGTGTTGGACGTGGTGTCTTCTGGTGTGCTGATGGTGGGTGTTGGTATGTGTGTTGTGTTGGGTGTGGTATCTGCAAGTGTGCTGGTGGTGGGTGGGTATGGTGTGTTGGGTGTGGTGTCTGGTGTGTGCTTGTGGTAGTGGGGGGTGTGATGTTTGTGTGTATGTGTGTCTTTGTTTCTTGCTGTATTTGTGTTTATGTGAGGATGTGCTGCTTCTGTGTGTCTGAGTGGGTGTGTGGAACGGTGTGTGTGGGCTGGATAGAGCTGGGAAGAGAGATTTGGGAGTGAGTCGCCCCCCTTCCCCCAGCACCTTGAAACCCTCACGGGTGAGTAGTTGCTGTTTACTAACCCTGATTGATTGAAGGGGTAGGAGTTGGGGCATGTGGTTGGAGTGGTTGGGAGGCTGCGGTCAATGAGGAGGCAAGGCTCTGGAATGACGGCTGTAGGCAAAACATGGCACTTTAAATGACATACAGGTAGGCCAGCATCTGGGTCATCTGATCTCTAAGCCCCCAGATGGCATTCAGTACTGCGGTCTGGCCTACAGCAATGTCCACATTAGATTGATAGCCTCCTCATTAAGTGCAGCCTAGGAGACAGGGGGGGGGTGCCTGCAGCAAAGGTGAGCAGAGGGATGGTGGAGATGGAAACGTGGGTGGCGAATGACGATGCTGGTGGAACTGTAGCAATAGGGTCTGCCACCACTAGGGACTGGTTGTCTGTGGTGACCTCCGAAGATGATGTTGAGTCAATCGAAGCCTCCACACCAGTCCCCTCAAAATCCGTGGCACTGGGTCCATCGGTGTCAGTGATGTCTACACCAGGACTACAGTGCCCAGCATCTTCCCCACCAACATGGCCGCTGTCACCTTTGCCTTGCCCACATGATGCTGTAAAGACAGATAGAACAGTTTGCGGGTATCTGGGTAAAAAGATCTGAACATGAACTTTGCTCGCAAAGCATTTGCCATGTCTACATAGTAAACCATCTTCAAGGCACTCAAACGTGCCTCCCTAATAATCAGTATCTCATGGCTGTAGGGAAGAATTCCACAAACCATATTCACACAGTCTAGAAAATCCCCTTGTTAGCTCCCATATTGTGTGGTTGCCTTTTTCCTCTTAAACACTTTTAAGAGGCGCCATTACAAATGGGGTTGACAGCATTATTGAATACAAATGGCTGGATAGATTCCTAAACCACTTCAGTACAGAGCACAAACATTTCCACATATCCAAAAGGTACATGTTTTGGCCCTGATATTGATTTATCAAGATGGGATACTGCAACATCTATGTGATGGAACCTTCCATCTGCAATTGTCCTTTTAAGTATCACTTTTCTCAACATCATTGCTTTCTCATCTGGACATAACTAAAGATACCTGAATGTGGTACTTGTAACTTTGTCACCAATGTGGACCCATTTCTGTCTGTTTCAATCAATACAGTCTGGCATGAAAATGTGTGCTGGTGGACACAGATTGGCTTACGTGCACATTAGGGAAGGACTGAGGCTTCATGACAATCTGCTACTATCTACATGAAATGAATTGAAGTTAGCTTTTGAAACATATTTCAGATAAGAAATTATGCCATAGTATGCATGTTTCCAGTCCAGTCCTTTTGGTGCAGATGCTCATGATCATATTTTCATTGTACCAAGTTACCAATGTAAAGTTTGAAACATGAACTGTCTCATAAGTGCTTACTATGCTATGTCAGCAGGAATAGGGCCTACATTACATGCTCACATTTGTAATGGAGTATCACACCTGATCCAATCCTCAAATGGGGCATGTATGATACAATTGTCTCTCATAACATGGAGAAAAAGCAGGTACGCCTGTTTTTACATGCAACCATGCAACCATGTGTCTGCTCAAAACAGTACTTTGCTTGTGATGAGAAATCTAGTGACAACCTTTAGCATAAAATGATACACCAGACACAGCATCAGCCACCTTCTGAAAGACTTAAACCTCCAGAAATCCTCATCTGCATTAAATGAGTGTCAACCGTTATGTTGATGCCAAACAACATACCTGTAAATAGAAAAGGTTAACCAACAATATTAGCTAACCTCAATAACTCACCCCGTGACGCTGCTGTTGGGCCCTCAACTGCCCATCAAGCTCCAGGTAGTCCACTGCAAGGATGCAGGCCCTTATAGGGGGTCAGGTTGTGCATGCGCTTGCCTCATTGGGAGGCCTAGTCGAGCTGGACTTCTGCTGACTTTCCAGTCCAGCACTGGGGGTCCTCCCACCTCTTTTTGCAATGCAGGCTGCACCAATTAAAGACCCCCAGGATCTTCACGATGGCCTTCCACAAATCCCACTTTTATGTATTAAATCTTTTATTGAGCAAAGATAAGCATACTGCACCTCTCGATATCGTTCGTGCCGGCTCCGCTATGAGGCAGCCTAGTTCCGAGGCGCCGTTGGCGCCCAATGCGGCCCTATCGGGGTCAACTTCTGTTAACACAGCAAGCCGCCTACAACCCATCAGGGCCGGCCGCGTCAAAAAGAGGTGCTATAGAGGTGCAAACTAAGCAAACAATAATGCACGAATAAACAGGAATCCCCAACTCAGGACATAAAAAATCCCACTTTTAATGGATATTAACCTGTGTGGATGAGAACAAAATACAACAAAAAACGTTTTGAGTGATTTTGTTTGTCTATAGTGCAGTGACACAATTTTTGCCATCTCTCACATGCATTCCCAGAACAGTCAGTACAGATTATTCAAAAACATTTCACAGTTCCTAGAACACACTAATTTGCAGTGATCTGTGGAGTAGCCTCAACATTTTCTTTCTCCTTATGTTACCAATCCAAAACACAAACATCATCTAAGCCAGGGACAGAAAACTTTTCATCTGTGAGACCCCCTCCAGATTAGGTCAACTCATTGTGGCATACTAAAGGCTAAACAACCTGCGTATTATTTGCACATAACCGAACACACAGAGATACATTTTTTTCATGCCTAACCTTCTAAGAGTCAGATACTATGTTGTACACCACATACAGCGACTAACGGCAGTATGGAATGGATGCCATTTGTCTGTGAGATGCGTGATGCATGAACAAGTGTGTGTTGTAATGGGACATACTTGTCTGGCTAATTGAGAGGGTGGATCATTTATACTGACAGCTCAGGAAATACCTTTCTGCATATGTGGCGCTATGACATGTTTACCACATGAATATACTCATATTCCAAAATATGAGCTGTACATACACTTGACAGGACAGCATCAGACAACTCCATAACTTTAGAGATTCTACTTGGACATTACGTTCCTCTCAGTTCAACCTGGGCTCTATGTTTCCACTTAAAGAAGTTGTATAGTGCCTACTAACCACTGAAAGTAAGGCACTTGCAGTTTGTCTTATTGAAGCTGGAATTGTCAGTAGCATGCACTGAAAACCTAGATAATACTTCCAGGTGAATATTCATTTCAATGCACAAACATTTCTAACAACCTCAAACTACACACTGTACCCAATAAATTATTCAGTTCACTACACTCCAATTACAACATTTCACTCATGGACAAAAAGGGAGCAAATAGCCTGTGGACAAAGATGGAACAAATTACTTTGGCAAACATTTCCCATTCAAACATGTACCTGCTCTTCTGGGTTCTCATACAGCTGGCTGTACTGGGACAGGACCTCCCTGGTGAGGACATCAAACTCCTCAGGGGAGAAGGTGTCATATAGTTACTGCTTACCTATATACCGTGTTAAGTTAGCATAAGCTTATTAAATGTTTAAACGCCATTTTGCCTTTTGCTGCTTCTCCACACAACACATAATTGTTGTTTTAGCTTTCAGCCTAGAAGAGCGTTGTGATTTACATGAGAATAATATGTTATTGCTCTGATATCAGCTTTGCTTGGTAAACTATGTCTGTACAGTGAGTGCTGAAGCCTCAAGGATAACTCAACACAGTATTGTTGTGAGGTCTGATCTTCGCACCTTCCTAGACATAACATAAATGCAGCTGCTGCCACAATCTGGCTTTAGGTGTGTTTTATATTGCTTTGCTTAGAGCACACGATACACACTTGATGCAGTTCGCATGCAGAGAGCTGGTGGAAGATGATGTGATCCCTTCACACTAGGATCTTGAGGTATGGGGCCGCCCTGCTAAAACCCAAAGAGACCTTCTTAGATATAATACAATATACTAGATAGGGAGGGTGAGAATTAGGTGTTGTTAACCCTTATTCATTTTAACATTTTAGTATGTTGTCACCTTTTGCCTTTTATGGACTAGTAACTATGCTGATAACTTTGCTTCTGATAATATGTTTCCTTGTATTATCTAAAACGGCATTAGTAAATAAATATTTCAAATGTGCACATGTCCTCATTTACTCCACGTTCTGGTTTGAAATGATTGTATAATGAAAGAGTGCTCATGTATTCCACGTGACCTGAGGTATTGTAAGTTCATGTTCTGGTTTGTCTAAACATTGGGAGTTTGTTATGACCAATGAGACACTGTAGCTAGCTCGGTAAGGGGATTTTGGGTACTGAGGTGAGTTTTGGCACACTCTAATTTACTGAGGCTCCAAATCTCTATGCACAGTTCTGTAGGGGAACGGAATCCCTGCTACATGGCGCCCATACGTTGGTGGTCTTATTTCATGACACTCGAGTAGTACATAATTCGATCCTTAACGCCTTCATTGTCGTTTCCGGACAACGGTGGTGTCGGAAAAAACTTACCTATTTCTGAAATAGGTCTTTGAAGCTTGAATCTTTCTAAACGGTTTCCTTGAATTACTACCCAGTTGTGCTACAAAGTTTACTTTGTCCTTTATCCTCTCTGTGACGTCATGGTTAATGCCGTGGACATTCCGCAACATAGTCGAATTGCGGTGCGCAATCATTTGCTAAATTATAATGTCCCAAGGGAAGGCTTGGCAGTGATAATGGTGGTGAGTGCGGAAACAGCTTACCCATACGAAATCTTTTATTTGTGGGTGACTTTTCCTGGCAGTGGACGACACTTCGGGTGTGTTCCACACTTACACTCCCTCTCCTGTACCGAATGAATATACTCCGTACAGGGCACAGGAGGTACCTATTGATACTTGGCAGCATCGCGTTTGGTTTGGTGGTGCCCTCCCCATTCTTTAACAGCTCCGAGGTTAGGTCCTTTGTCCATTCCAGGCGCAAATTGGCCTGTTTTGGCTGGATTTACTCCTCATCCTCTACACGGCAATTTTACCCTACCGGAACTTCGTAGACTACATGTAGTCTCTATTGCCGTTATTCGGGCATTAGTGCAATACATACCCCGTAATCTTCTGGGTGGGCCCCCGGGGGGTGCGGCGCTTCCGGCAGCACAGGGCGGTATGAAGCTCAGTCCCGTAATGGTCAATGCTGTGATGGGCAAGCGTCCCCAGGATAAGGATGAATTTCCTTTCTGGCTTGCCGAGAAATTTGACCAGCTGGAAGCAGTATTTCCTAACACGACTCCTGGTGAAAAACACAGGATTATGACTATTAGTTTGCCCAAAGACTTGGCCCCTGAAATCGGTGACTGTGAGACCTGGGGTAGAACTTTTGCGGCGGTCTATGCGACGTGTTTCGCCACTCCGTCTATGACTGTCCTGCCTGCGGTCCTTAAACGAGTTCAAGACGAACACGGACCTGAGGCTGCGGTTGAATTGGGTATGCACCTGTGTGGCACCTTTGATGTAGTTTGCGATCTCATTCTTGCTAATGTCAAGGGGGATTCAGTGAACTTTCAGGTAGCTAATGCTTTGGCGGCGCTTCCCAATGCCGAGAAACCCTGGCAGTTAGCGAGGATTATTGTGGCGGCTTATAAAACCGTGGGCCGCAATAGTAGGGGTCTTAAACCGTTTTCTACTAAAGAGAAAACGCAACCCCAGGGCAGAAGTCTGAAACAGACGTTCAGCCCAAGTCCAAAAAACAAAACTGGCCTAAGAAACAAAAACAGGGAAAGCAACAGCAACAACAACAGAAACAGGAGTCTCGTCCTGCGTCTCCATTGCTTGCGCAAACAGAACGTGTTTATGACTTGCGCGATCGCGCGAAGATTAAATCACCTGATCGATTTCAGGTTTTAGAACAACGCTCTCCTCGTTCCTTTCAGGACTCATCGGCCTCGGCGACCGGTGGTGGAGGAGGCGGAAGGGGTCGGGGTGGCCAGCAAGTACGTGACCAGCCCCGCCCAAAAGACGCTGTTGGGAAGCAGGAAGGCTCTACTCCGAAAAGACCCCAGTTTCAAAAGAAGAAAGTCGCTCCTTTAACAGCACACAGATATGCCACAGATAGTGAGAACGCGGCTTCGAAATCTGACATGGGCTCTGACCTTGCTGGACAGCGCGGCGGAGATTACCACAGTGCGAGAGGCCCTGCGTCCACTACTGAAGGTGACAGCGACTGACATTTACGTTGTAATAGAAACAGCTGATACTAGAGTTGCTCCCCCTGATAGACTTTATGAAATTGTCCTGTTGATCGGGGTGACATACAACGTACCATAAAAGGGGTATTTTGGGAAAATCTTTCGTCTACGTATGACATTTTGCTTTCGGAGGCTGACTGGCCCCCACCTTTTGTTCTCGCAGCTCCGCGAGGGTAGGAGGTGATCCTTCCCAGTTTCGCACACACAGTCTCGAAGGAGCATGCGCTGAGTTTTGCAGAAGAGTGGGCTAAGGCTCTAGCGCCGGCTCTGTACCGTACACATTGTGGGTGGGATAAGTTGTCCCCGTCCCACGAAATTCCTTTACGGTCTCAGCCACAGCCTCTACCTCAATATCCTATTAAACGTGAAGCTAAGGCTTCCGTTGCGGAAATCCTTGAACAATTGGAATATCAAGGAGTAATTGAAACATGTGTGTCACCTATGAATAACCCTCTTTTTACTGTGACCAAACCTGACGGTTCGTACCGTTTGGTATTGGATTACCGGCATTTAAACTCGCATTGCCGTACCTGTGCAGTACAGAATACACACAGCTCTGCCTTAGTGGATGGTCTAGTGCGTAAGCGTTTTAAGACCACGCTTGACCTATCCAATGGTTTTTATGCCCATAGATTGGATGGTCTAAGTTCCCAATGGACCTCCTTTACTTGCGGCGGTGTCCAAAAACAATTTCGCCGTTTGCCTATGGGCTACAAGAATAGTCCAGGGGTATTTACTGCCCGCATAGTCTCTCTTTTGGAGAGAATTGATCCAGATGCATGCTCGTATGTGGATGACATTTATCTCACAGACGACGAACTTTGGGAGCATCTGTGTCGAGTAAACAGCTTAATTTGTACCTTTGCAGACATGGGTTACAAATTCAACTTTGCAAAATCGCACATTGCAGAGTATACAGTGTTGTTCCTGGGCTACGAGCTCAACAATGAAGGTAGAGGTTTGGCTCCTCACTTCCTGGAGAAATGCGCACAACTGCGCGCTCCGACAACTCTGAAAAAATTACAGTCTTTACTGGGTTTTTTAAATTTCGGGAGGACATACATTCCGGAATATGCCCAGCGTATCAAGCCTTTGTATGCTTTGATACAACCAACTTTTTCCAAATCATGCTGGCTGCCTGAGCACTCAGCTATTCTGCAATCCTTGCAGGCTGATCTGCTCGCTTCTAAATTTTTACTGACTCGTGACAACCACACCAACCTGGTGATAAGAATCATTCCAGGGACGGTGGGTTTCACGTAACTAACTTTTTTTTTTTCCAGAACAAATTTTATTGGAGTTTTGCTGTTGACAGAATACGATGAGGCACTGCTTCCTAGAAGTCAGAAAGGCAGTGTGCATATAAGTATCTTCGCAAACCAGTTAGTCAATCAACATTCCGATAATATTGCCTTACCCCAAACCCCCCGCCCCAAAGCTCCCACCCTTAGAACTCCCCGCCCGGTACCCACCCCCAAACCCGCACAGTGTCTACATGGTCCATGAGAAAGAGCATAGTGAACTCAGTATCTACGCGTGTATCATTTCACCCAGAATCAACTAGTAAACGTTCTGCATCGGCGTCTCGCGGCACCAGAGGGTCCAGCAACAGACCTCTGTAGTCCGCCCATCTTTTCCAGATTTGAAAATGTTTTCTGGGGCAGCCCCTGGCCTCAAATACCGGGCGTTCCAGCCCCATGTTAAAGTCCATGCCCCAATTCCACACCTCCACCAAGGGGGCCCTAGGATCCTTCCAAGCCAGAGCAATGTCTCTTTTAGCCACCGTAAGGCCCAGCAGAAGCAGATGACGTTTATATACATTTCCTCCCACTTGTTCCATAACATGGAGAAGGCCCAGCTTCGGCGAGCGGGGGAGGTCCCAGCCCAACACCTCTGTCAGACAATCCCACACACCGGTCCAGAATCTCTGCAACCCCGCACACGCCCACATCGTATGTATAAAGGAGCCAACTGAACATCCACACCGCAGGCAGTCAGGGGAGGCTATCAGACCCGCCTGCCACAGGCGATCCCTAGTATAGTATGCCCTATGCAGGTACTTAAATTGAATAAAGCGCAAGCGCACCGCAACTGCTGCCCCCCTTGGGGCCTCCAGGGCTTCTCTCCAATCCTCCTCTTCCAGGCCTCCTACATCTCCCTCCCACACAGACCGCAATTTATCAAGGGAAGAGGAGCAGTGTGTAACGAGTGTTTGAAATATGTTAGATATTTTCTTAGTTTCCAAGTCCCCCATGAATACCTTTGCTTCCAGGGGGCTGAACTCCGACAAAGAGTCCAAGCCAACCAATGCGGGGGACAGGGCGTGTCGGAGCTGCAGGTATCTGAAGACTTGAGTATGGGGCATATCATATTCGTCTCGTAGAGCCTGAAAGGACTTAAGGGTCGTGCCATTCATGACGTGGCCCAGCGCCGAAATGCCAATCGCATCCCAGCCACTGAATCCCCGCAGGGACGCCAGTGCCGGAAGCCTCCCATTGTGCCATAGTGAGGTTTCCTTTGTCAGCGTGTTCCACCATCCCATGCGACGGAGAGTGACACACCACACCTGAAAGACCACCTGGGTGACCATCGGGAGCCTCTTTCTGATGGCAGCCGAGTACAAGATAGTATGTAGCGTGTCTGGATCCATCAGGTATCTCTCCAGGGCATAGGCCGGGTCACCCCGGTCCCCATACCACCACTCGTTGAGGACCAAAAGATGTGATGCTTGGTAGTAAGACAGGACGTCAGACGTGGCCAGCCCCCCACAATAAGTAGAGAGGAAGCAGGTGCGGAGCGCTACCCTTGCCGCCCCCCCGGCCCACCAGAACTGACTTAGCGCCGAGTTTACCTGCCGAAACCACTGCGGCGATATAGGATACGGATGGTTTTGTAATTGATATAGAATACGGGGGAGAGCTACCATCTTGAATATGGCCGAGCGGCCATAAATATTCAAAGGCATCCTAGACCATATTTTCATATCAGACCGTATTTTGTCCCACACAGGTAGTACATTGCGTGACCAGGAGACTCCGGGCACATCCGTCAGAAAAACGCCCAGGTACTTAATACCACCCGCTGCCTCCTGCAGGGCCGATGCCCAGGAACCCAGGCCACCACGCCTCCCCAGCACCCACAGCTTCGATTTCTGCACATTCAAATTGAGACCACACACTTCGCCAAATATTCGCATTATTTCAAGGACCCTGGGCCCTGATCTATTCAGGTCTCTAAGGAAGAAAAGAACATCATCGGCATAGAGCGCGATTCTGTCAGACGGCCCCGCCTCCCACTCAACGCCGCGCAGCTGTGCGTCCATCTGCACTCATGCCGCCAGCGGCTCCATGGCCAGGGCAAATAAATACGGTGAAAGAGGGCAACCCTGCCGGGTGCCTCGGCCCACAGGGAAGGGGCTGGAGACTGCCCCGGCCACTCTCACAGCTGCCGTCAGGTCTGTATATAGTAGCTGTATATACGACAGGAAATGCGGACCCAAATTGAGGCGGAGTAGGAGCGCTCGGAGATATGTCCAGCTCAGCGAATCAAAAGCTCTATCGATATCGGCTAGCAGAAGCGCCGCCGGGATTCCCACCGCCCGCGCTGCCTCCACCACTACCTGCGCTCATCTGATGTTTTATCTCGTCGCCCTGTGGGGCATAAACCCAGCCTGGTCCGGGTGGACCAAGTCCGTGATATAGGGGAGGAGGCGATTAGCCAAGGCCTTCACCAGGATTTTCGCCTCGACATTAAGCAGCGAGATCGGTCGGTACGATTCAGGGCGTTCCGGGGGCCTCCCAGGTTTACAGAAAACCACAACCTCCGCATGGCGCCAGTCCGCCGGTAGGCGCCCACAGTCCCTGGCTGCCTCCAGCGCCTTCCTGTAGCGCATCCCCAGCTGGAGATGAAACGTTTTCATAAATTCGCATGGGAAGCCGTTGGGCCCAGGGGCCTTACCAGTATTCAGTTCCCCCAGTGCCGCTCCCAGCTCCTCCGCCGACAGTGGAAGTTCAAGCCGAGCACGACCTTCATCCGAAAGTGTCCGGGGTGGAAGGTCCGCAAGGAATTTATCAACCTCCTCCGCCGGGAGAGTTTCCCGGGGGGTGTACTGAGCCGCATAGTAATACGCAAAGGTAGCGGCCAGGACCTCAGGGGCAGTCACAGGGTCTCCCGCCTCATCCCGGAGTCCCGGCAGGGACTGAGCCTGGAAAGCACCTTGGCAGAGCCTATACAACATCGTGCTGGATTTGTCACCCCATTGATATATCCTACTCTGCGTAGCCAGCCATAGCTGACGGGCCTCATCTAGTAATAAGGAAGTGAGCGACCGCTGAAGGCAGAGCAATTGCCCTACCGCATCATCACTCCCCCCGAGGCACACTCCGTCTCCAGGCTGCGGACCTGGTTCGCTGCCTCCTCAATGGCCCCCTTACGGGTCCTATGGTTCGCTGCACACCAAGCGATGTCCACGCCACGGAGCACTGGTTTCAGGGCCTCCCACAAGGTCATGGCATCGGTGTCCGGCCTATCGTTGTCGTCCCAGTAGTGGGCTATTGCCTCCCTCATATGCGACTGGTAGTCGTCTTGCTGCAAGTGCCACGTGGAAAGGCGCCATCGAAATGGCTGCCGCCTCCTATCTAAGAGTAAGTCCATTGTTATCGCGGAATGATCCGACAGACCCCGTGGAAGTATGGAAGTAGAGTCCACCCTCCCAATCCAGGGTTGAGGAATAAACAGGTAATCGAGTCTAGAGAAGGATTTATGGACTGCAGAGACATAAGTGAATTCGCGGCTATGTGTATGTTGGTATCGCCATGCGTCTATCCAACCCATCCCCTGCACCAAGCTACTCAATTTAGTAGGAGTGTCTGCAACCAGGCCCCCTCCGGGCTTACATCGATCCAACCTCCCATTCATCACGTCATTCCAGTCACCGCCCACTACCGTCAACACACTCGGGACTTCAACCCAAATATCAAACAGCCGTTCTATAAGGGCCTCCTGCAGCGGGGGTGGAGCATACACACTGCCAAACACCATGGGCTCATCCCCCACCATCCCCTTAACGAATGCAAATCTGCCATGGGCATCTATCCATTGCGTCTCATGCGTGTAGGACACCCTACGGTGTATCAGAACTGCGACCCCCCGGGACCCTCTCGCAAAGCCAGCGTGAAATACCTGATCATAGCCATATCTTCGTATGCTAAGGGTTTTGGTTCCCAGGAGGTGTGTCTCCTGTAAGAGCATCACATCAGCCTTTTCCCTTTTCCCTAGCCGCAAGACTGCACCTCTTTTAACTTTGTCGAGCATCCCCCTCACATTCCAGCTCATAACTCGCAGCGAGGCCCGCGGGAGGCCCGTTTCAAGTACATCAGCCGCCATCCACAGGCCAAAGTTTCAGGGTGCTGGGATTCAGAGGCCACACACAGACACATAAGACCGACCATGCTCTCGCACATACTGTGCTAATGCTAACTACCCCAACTCCCCCCCAGATCCCCCCACCACCCTGGTCCCCCCCAACCTCCCTCCACTTCCACCCCTGCCCCAAACTGTGCCCACAACTCCCCCTCCAGCCCCCCACCCCATACCTCAGCAACATTGAAGTACCTGTCGCGGTGCAGGCGATCCCAGCCCTCCAACGGGAGGTCAGAGACCCACTACGCCAATGGATCCCACCCAACTACCCACCTGGTCTGAAACAACCCCTTACCCAACTCACTAAACGAACTTCGGGAGTAGACCCGCCCTCTCTCGTGCGTCTCCCGACCCATGCCCCACCTACATACATTTACGTGTAAAGCAAAAGTTCAGGTGGCATGCCTGCAATAAGCATTATCGTTCCTTACGCTACCATGATCCCTCATCGGCCACCGGGGGCCTCAGTGTCAGTCGGACTCAAATTCACAGCTTCAGGGTTTGAGAGTCCGTCACCTCCGCATCCTCCGCCGCCTCCTCCCGAGGAGGTGGGTGCTTCTGTGAGCGCGATCTCCAGTTGCTCCTACTACGTGATCGTCGTGGTGTCCTCGGATGTCCCGCCGAGGATGATGAATCAGAATCACGTCTCGGAGGGGTGTGTACTTTAACGCGCACCGTTTCATCTGTCCATGCAAAAACCTCTTCCGGAGAGTTTAAGAACTGGGTACGGGACTGGAACACCACCCGTAGGCGGGCCGGATAAAGCAGGGCATACTGAATCTTAAGTTCTCGCAGTCGCGCTTTCGCTGCAGTAAAGGACTGTCGCTGCTGCTGTACTAGTTTAGTATAGTCCGGAAATATCAGAATTTTGTGATTCTCGTACATTAGAGGGTCTTTGGCGCGGGCTTGTCGTAAGATAGTGTCCCGATCATGGTAATTGAGCAGTTTGGCGATCACTGATCGGGGGCGAGCCCCCACTGGTGGCTTTGGAAGAAGTGCACGATGTGCCCGCTCCACGACAAAGCAGCGTGAGAGGGACTCCGGGGGAATGGTTTGACGCTGATTTAAAAGCTATCAAATCAAAATGCAAAAAGCTAGAGCGCATTTGGTACTGTAATTATGAGGAAACAGCCAAACTTGACTACAAAATTAGTATAAAAAATTACCATAAAAGGATTAGAATATCCAAAAGGAACTTTCTGAGTAAAAGAATTGAATCATCGGATAACTCCACCAAAGAACTCTTTGTCATCTTCAAAGAACTCACTTCATCTGATAGGATTACATCCCCAGATACTCATTCTACAGCAACTTGTGAAGCGATAGCAGATTTCTTTGTCCAAAAAGTAGAGAATATCCACAAATCCTTCCCGAAGATCATGGATAGCCCTATCACTAATCATGCTACTTTTGGACGGAGGTTCCAGGCTCTGAGAAAGAGTCATTGTACTGCACCAGCGCACTTTGGCATTAGCACACGAGGCTCCCAGCCAACTCCCAGCCAACTCCTCGCCGCACCCGCTTCGCGGGTGCCGCATCGCTGGAGAGCTCCTGTGTTAGCAGCTTCGTGGGAGTAAACGCAAGGTCCTAGGCGGCAAGGCGGTAAGGGGCGCGAGGTACCAGCGGGGCTGCGAGCGTGCAGGGACTTCATTTCCCAGAAGTCCCTGCGAGACCAAGGAAGAGCTTCCGGTCCGCTCTCCCTGCCGGCCCGCCCCCCGCCCATCAAAGGATTTCAAAAGCGTACCTGCAATCCTCATTCCGTGGGACACTTACTTTTGGACGGAGGTTCCAGGCTCTGAGAAAGAGTCATTGTACTGCACCAGCGCACTTTGGCATTAGCACACGAGGCTCCCAGCCAACTCCCAGCCAACTCCTCGCCGCACCCGCTTCGCGGGTGCCGCATCGCTGGAGAGCTCCTGTGTTAGCAGCTTCGTGGGAGTACACGCAAGGTCCTAGGCGGCAAGGCGGTAAGGGGCGCGAGGTACCAGCGGGGCTGCGAGCGTGCAGGGACTTCATTTCCCAGAAGTCCCTGCGAGACCAAGGAAGAGCTTCCGGTCCGCTCTCCCTGCCGGCCCGCCCCCCGCCCATCAAAGGATTTCAAAAGCGTACCTGCAATCCTCATTCCGTGGGACACTTACTTTTGGACGGAGGTTCCAGGCTCTGAGAAAGAGTCATTTTACTGCACCAGCGCACTTTGGCATTAGCACACGAGGCTCCCAGCCAACTCCTCGCCGCACCCGCTTCGCGGGTGCCGCATCGCTGGAGAGCTCCTGTGTTAGCAGCTTCCTGGGAGTACACGCAAGGTCCTAGGCGGCAAGGCGGTAAGGGGCGCGAGGTACCAGCGGGGCTGCGAGCGTGCAGGGACTTCATTTCCCAGAAGTCCCTGCGAGACCAAGGAAGAGCTTCCGGTCCGCTCTCCCTGCCGGCCCGCCCCCCGCCCATCAAAGGATTTCAAAAGCGTACCTGCAATCCTCATTCCGTGGGACACTTACTTTTGGACGGAGGTTCCAGGCTCTGAGAAAGAGTCATTGTACTGCACCAGCGCACTTTGGCATTAGCACACGAGGCTCTCAGCCAACTCCCAGCCAACTCCTCGCCGCACCCGCTTCGCGGGTGCCGCATCGCTGGAGAGCTCCTGTGTTAGCAGCTTCGTGGGAGTACACGCAAGGTCCTAGGCGGCAAGGCGGTAAGGGGCGCGAGGTACCAGCGGGGCTGCGAGCGTGCAGGGACTTCATTTCCCAGAAGTCCCTGCGAGACCAAGGAAGAGCTTCCGGTCCGCTCTCCCTGCCGGCCCGCCCCCCACCTAAATCGCCACCTACAAAACGCCATTTCACTCCCGCAGCGCGGGACGCAGCCCGGGCTAAGACTGGGCAAAGACAGGGCCGTTTTAGGCCGTTATAGACCGCTTAAGACCGGACCGGGCCAGCCTTCTTGATTAGGTCTCGGCAACGAGAACTATTGTCGCCTAGTAAGCTAGCAAGGGACTACAGAGAGGTGGACGAGCCGACCAGGGTCTGTGGACGCGCACAAAGGCAGGCAGGCAGGCAGGCATGCGCCAGACACACACACAGACAGACAGACACACGCACGCACGCATGCATGCATGCACACACACACACACACACACACACACACACTCTCACACTCTCTCTCTCTGCCGCCCCCCCCCCCACTCACCGGGCTCTTTCCCTCCGCATCGGGTCAGTCACGGCAGAAGGCAGACTCTTGTCTTCTCCGGCGATCTTCAGCTGATGTGCACGCCCACGCTGCGTCGTGCGCGCCCACCACGCTGTATCGCGCCCGTTGATCCTCAGCTTGTTTACAATAGCGATCGTTTCTTCCGCTAGCACTCCGTGGCATCTCAGACGCACAGCAGGTAGCATTAGCACCTCTTGTTTTAAAATGCGTTTGTTTATCTAGGACGGACACGTTTACTGGTTGCTTGTTTTTAAGTGTTCTCATGACGGAATGGTTCCGTCATGAGCACACTTGCACTTGTGCTCATGAGTGAACCATTCCGTCATTAGCATGGAAGGTGTTAAAGCAGATGTTTGTAAATATTAATTCTGTTGAAAAAATAGAAGTGTGAACTGTCGAGGGAATATGAAAGTCATTGGAACGTCTCAATACCAAAAAAGAAACGGCGAGTGTGCATTAAGGCAAACCGAAGCCTGGACAGGGGATTTAGCAGGAAGGGAGCTACGCAGAGTGCGGGGAATGAGGAGATGTAGTTTGTAGGGGGAGGTGGACCACAGAAAAATAAATATGGAGTGCAGGGACACCCCGTCCACAACTCTCTCTGTCACATGAGGCGTACTGACAGGCCTAGAAAGAAATTAAGTGCACACGCTATTTTAGATGCGACGTGGACTGACTCTGACTCCCGCTGCGCAACTTCCTTTTATTATTCCCTGATGTCACCAAGGGCAAAACTAAACATGCACTGATGGCGGGGGTCTTCCACATGCACTACCTGTGCATTTGGTACCGTCGTCCGGGACGTGCTCCCAAATTTGGCACAAAAGTCGGCACTTGGGTTAACACGCGGGAAAAAAGATTAAACATTTTGAATAATCATATAGGTTTGTTTTTTTAAATAGATGTTTATTCATTTTCAGCAGGTTATACAATTGAGCTTTAACTGACATTTGTAGGTTACTACAGCACAGGTTACAGAAGCGGCTGTGGTGAAGTGTCTCACAGTAACTCAAAATAATATTTTTTAACCAGTATTGACAATTTATAACTTGGACGCAAAGCTTACTGTTTCTATCGGTAGAATTGCAGATAACTGAATATTTTCCTTCATCGACTGCCTTATATTCGGGAATAAGAACTGTTTACGTGCCGTCAGGTGTGGGCGAGCAAGTGTGAGGTCAGGGAGTGTCGGTGGAGGGGAGAGAGAACCCCATAGGCTGTGTGTGTGCCCACACAGCGCCTACACATCCATGTCCAGACAAGGGTTTGTAGAGTGTGAGGATATGCGGTATGTGTGGTGATTTCACTTCTACTTGTGGTGGTGCACAGGGCGAGGGAGCATTCTATGTTAGTTGAGACAATTGTGTGCAGCTTAGTTTCGATGGCAGTCAAATATTCTTGCCCTTGTCGGGGATTGATTTGTGAGGGTAGCCTAGATGCATCTAGTGAGTGTGACTCATGTTCTGCGACAAGTACTCTACGGAGGTCCTGGAGCCATAATTGGGTGCTGGGGCCTGCTCCGACTTCCAAGACATAGCTATTCTGCGCTTTGCCTGCACCAGTGCTAGGTCCAAGAATTTATTGAGAGTCTTGCGCGGTGCGTTGGCGTTCGTTATTCCCAGCAGAAAATGTGGTCCCTGGGTTGTTATCGGGGTGCCTGCTGCCTTTGTTAGTGTCCCAGCCACCTCATCCCAAAATGGTCTGCGACATGGACACGTCCACACTATGTGGGGAAATGGTGCCTCTGGAGCCAGACATATGTCGAGGTGGGATAAATGCGTGCAAGCCTGTATGGTGTTAATTATGTATGGTGGCGATAATTGAACTGTGTATACTTCAGCCTAGCATTTGGTGATACAACTCTGGGATGATTTATGCATTGTGTCCATTGTTTATCGGTAATATTAGTGGACAGTGCTGTGTCCCAATACTCGTACAATGGGACCAACAGGGGTGTCGGATCAGGCCTAAAAGAGTTGTAAATCGCTGTGATTGCACACCTACCCTGTCCATGTGTTAATACGGTTTGCAGAGGCTGGGAAGAGGTAGGTTTGTCACAAGTGTTACCCCATAAGTATAAGAAGTGCTTTGACAGGGTGGTGTAGAGCAGGAATATCTCCGGTGGTATCCCATAAACGTCCACCAAACCGTGAAGTCCTGTAATTGAAAATCTGCAAACAGGTCTCCCCATATGTCCGGTCCCGCTGCCCTCTAGGCTTCGATTTCTGGGTGCCCATAGTAGGTGTAGGTTCCAGGAAGGACCTCCAACAGCAGATTGGGAGTGTACGGTGTAGACCACCCCTTGGGTAGCATGTATTTTAGCCAGCAGCATCTTGCTAGCATTAATAAATTGCCCTTTTTAGGTCTCGGCAACGAGAACTATTGTCGCCATGTAAGCTCCCAAGGGAGTACAGAGCGGTGCACGAGCCGACCAGGGTCTGTGGACGCGCACACACAAAGGCAGGCAGGCAAGCACACACCAGACTGACACAGACAGACACACGCACACACACACACACGCACACACACACACACACACACACACACACACACACCCTCCCTCCCTCTCTGCCCACTCCCTCTCTGCCGCCCCCCCCTCTACCCCCACTCACCGGGCTCTTTCCCTCTGCAGCGGGTCAGTCACGGCAGCAAGCAGGCTCGGTGTCTTCTCCAGCGATCTTCAGCTGATGTGCACGCTCACGCTGCGTCTCCTGCGCGCCCACCACGCTGTTTCGCGCCCGTTGATCCTCAGCTTGTGATTACTACTCCTTCTAACCCGGATTCTAAATGACTATTTCTTGGTTCTCTAACTCCACTCTGTTGATTCGTAACAAACTGATATTCAGCACATTTCACAGTCTCGCTTTTGCTTCTCATAAATACAATAAGATTATTTTAAGCAATGTCTACCCTTCTTTTGGTTCTGTGCCTATTATGCTTCGGACTATAGAGTTTTAGAAAGTGTGGTGGAAGATTCCATGATATCAGCAGCGTGCACAGTGCAGAGTGAGTGTGCAGAGTAGTGAGTGCAGAGTAGTGAGTGCAGAGTAGTGAGTGCAGAGTGAGTGTGCAGAGTGAGTGTGCAGAGTGAGTGTGCAGAGTGAGTGTGCAGAGAGAGTGAGTGTGCAGAGAGAGTGAGTGCAGAGTAGTGAGTGCAGAGTAGTGAGTGCAGAGTAGTGAGTGCAGAGGAGTGAGTGCGCAGAGGAGTGAGTGCGCAGAGGAGTGAGTGCGCAGAGGAGTGAGTGCGCAGAGGAGTGAGTGCAGAGGAGTGAGTGCAGAGTAGTGAGTGCAGAGTAGTGAGTGCAGAGTAGTGAGTGCAGAGTAGTGAGTGCAGAGTAGTGAGTGCAGAGTGAGTGTGCAGAGTGAGTGTGCAGAGGAGTGAGTGCAGAGGAGTGAGTGCAGAGTAGTGAGTAGTGAGTGCAGAGTAGTGAGTGCAGAGTAGTGAGTGCAGAGTAGTGAGTAGTGAGGTAGTGAGTGCAGAGTAGTGAGTGCAGAGTAGTGAGTGCAGAGTAGTGAGTGCAGAGTAGTAAGTAGTGAGTGCAGAGTAGTGAGTAGTGAGTGCAGAGTAGTGAGTAGTGAGTGCAGAGTAGTGAGTGCAGAGTAGTGAGTGCAGAGTAGTGAGTGCAGAGTAGTGAGTAGTGAGTGCAGAGTAGTGAGTGCAGAGTAGTGAGTAGTGAGTGCAGAGTAGTGAGTGCAGAGTGCAGAGTAGTGAGTAGTGAGTGCAGAGTAGTGAGTAGTGAGTGCAGAGTAGTGAGTAGTGAGTGCAGAGTAGTGAGTGCAGAGTGCAGAGTGCAGAGTAGTGAGTAGTGAGTGCAGAGTAGTGAGTGCAGAGTAGTGAGTGCAGAGTAGTGAGTGCAGAGTAGTGAGTGCAGAGTAGTGAGTAGTGAGTGCAGAGTAGTGAGTAGTGAGTGCAGAGTAGTGAGTGCAGAGTAGTGAGTAGTGAGTGCAGAGTAGTGAGTAGTGAGTGCAGAGTAGTGAGTAGTGAGTGCAGAGTAGTGAGTGCAGAGTGCAGAGTAGTGAGTAGTGAGTGCAGAGTAGTGAGTAGTGAGTGCAGAGTAGTGAGTGCAGAGTGCAGAGTAGTGAGTGCAGAGTAGTGAGTAGTGAGTAGTGAGTGCACAGTAGTGAGTAGTGAGTGCAGAGTAGTGAGTGCAGAGTGCAGAGTAGTGAGTGCAGAGTGCAGAGTAGTGAGTGCAGAGTAGTGAGTGCAGAGTGCAGAGTAGTGAGTGCAGAGTAGTGAGTGCAGAGTGCAGTGCAGTGCAGTGCAGGTGAGTGCAGTGCAGGTGAGTGCAGTGCAGGTGAGTGCAGTGCAGGTGAGTGCAGTACAGGTGAGTGCAGTGCAGTGCAGGTGAGTGCAGTGCAGGTGAGTGCAGTGCAGGTGAGTGCAGTGCAGGTGAGTGCAGTGCAGGTGAGTGCAGTGGCGTGCAGTGCAGTGCAGTGCAGGTGAGTGCAGTGCAGTGCAGGTGAGTGCAGTGCAGTGCAGGTGAGTGCAGTGCAGGTGAGTGCAGTGCAGTGCAGGTGAGTGCAGTGCAGTGCATGTGAGTGCAGTGCATGTGAGTGCAGTGCAGTGGAGTGCAGTGGAGTGCAGTGCAGGTGAGTGCAGTGCAGGTGAGTGCAGTGCAGGTGAGTGCAGTGCAGTGCAGGTGAGTGCAGTGCAGGTGAGCGCAGTGCAGGTGAGTGCAGTGCAGGTGAGTGCAGTGCAGGTGAGTGCAGTGCAGTGCACGTGAGTGCAGTGCAGTGCAGGTGAGTGCAGTGCAGGTGAGTGCAGTGCAGTGCAGGTGAGTGCAGTGCAGGTGAGTGCAGTGCAGGTGAGTGCAGTGCAGTGCAGGTGAGTGCAGTGCAGGTGAGTGCAGTGCAGTGCAGGTGAGTGCAGTGCAGTGCAGGTGAGTACAGTGCAGGTGAGTGCAGTGCAGTGGAGTGCAGTGCAGGTGAGTGCAGTGCAGTGCAGGTGAGTGCAGTGCAGTGTAGGTGAGTGCAGTGGAGTGCAGTGCAGTGCAGGTGAGTGCAGGTGAGTGCAGTGCTGGTGAGTGCAGTGCAGTGCAGGTGAGTGCAGTGCAGGTGAGTGCAGTGCAGGTGAGTGCAGTGCAGGTGAGTGCAGTGGAGTGCAGTGCAGTGCAGTGCAGTGCAGGTGAGTGCAGTGCTGTGCAGGTGAGTGCAGTGCAGTGCAGGTGAGTGCAGTGCAGTGCAGGTGAGTGCAGTGCAGTGCAGGTGAGTGCAGTGCATGTGAGTGCAGTGCAGTGCAGGTGAGTGCAGTGCAGTGGAGTGCAGTGGAGTGCAGTGGAGTGCAGTGCAGGTGAGTGCAGTGCAGGTGAGTGCAGTGCAGGTGAGTGCAGTGCAGTGCAGGTGAGTGCAGTGCAGGTGAGTGCAGTGCAGGTGAGTGCAGTGCAGGTGAGTGCAGTGCAGGTGAGTGCAGTGCAGGTGAGTGCAGTGCAGTGCACGTGAGTGCAGTGCAGTGCAGGTGAGTGCAGTGCACGTGAGTGCAGTGCAGTGCAGGTGAGTGCAGTGCAGGTGAGTGCAGTGCAGGTGAGTGCAGTGCAGTGCAGGTGAGTGCAGGTGAGTGCAGTGCAGTGCAGGTGAGTGCAGTGCAGGTGAGTGCAGTGCAGTGGAGTGCAGTGCAGGTGAGTGCAGTGCAGTGCAGGTGAGTGCAGTGCAGTGTAGGTGAGTGCAGTGGAGTGCAGTGCAGTGCAGGTGAGTGCAGGTGAGTGCAGTGCTGGTGAGTGCAGTGCAGTGCAGGTGAGTGCAGTGCAGTGCAGGTGAGTGCAGTGCAGGTGAGTGCAGTGCAGGTGAGTGCAGTGCGTGCAGTGCAGGTGAGTGCAGTGCAGGTGAGTGGCAGGTGAGTGCAGTGCAGGTGAGTGCAGTGCAGGTGAGTGCAGTGCAGTGCAGGTGAGTGCAGTGCAGGTGAGTGCAGTGGAGTGCAGTGCAGTGGAGTGCAGTGCAGTGGAGTGCAGTGCAGTGCAGGTGAGTGCAGGTGAGTGCAGTGCAGGTGAGTGCAGTGCAGTGCAGGTGAGTGCAGTGCAGTGCAGGTGAGTGCAGTGCAGGTGAGTGCAGTGCGTGCAGTGCAGGTGAGTGCAGTGCAGGTGAGTGCAGTGCAGTGCAGGTGAGTGCAGTGCAGGTGAGTGCAGTGCAGGTGAGTGCAGTGCAGTGCAGGTGAGTGCAGTGCAGGTGAGTGCAGTGCAGTGCATGTGAGTGCAGTGCATGTGAGTGCAGTGCAGGTGAGTGCAGTGCAGTGCAGGTGAGTGCAGTGCAGGTGAGTGCAGTGCAGGTGAGTGCAGTGCAGATGAGTGCATTGCAGGTGAGTGCAGTGCAGTGCAGGTGAGTGCAGTGCAGTGCAGTGCAGGTGAGTGCAGTGCAGGTGAGTGCAGTGGAGTGCAGTGCAGTGCAGGTGAGTGCAGTGCAGTGGCATGCAGGTGAGTGCAGTGCAGGTGAGTGCAGTGGCGTGCAGGTGAGTGCAGTGTAGGTGAGTGCAGTGCAGGTGAGTGCAGTGCAGTGCAGGTTAGTGCAGTGCAGGTGAGTGCAGTGCAGGTGAGTGCAGTGCAGGTGAGTGCAGTGCAGTGCAGGTGAGTGCAGTGCAGGTGAGTGCAGTGCAGGTGAGTGCAGTGCAGTGCATGTGAATGCAGTGCAGGTGAGTGCAGGTGAGTGCAGTGCAGGTGAGTGCAGTGCAGGTGAGTGCAGTGCAGGTGAGTGCAGGTGAGTGCAGTGCAGTGCAGGTGAGTGCAGTGCAGTGCAGGTGAGTGCAGTGCAGTGCAGGTGAGTGCAGTGCAGGTGAGTGCAGTGCAGGTGAGTGCAGTGCAGTGCAGGTGAGTGCAGTGCAGGTGAGTGCAGTGCAGGTGAGTGCAGTGCAGGTGAGTGCAGTGCAGTGCAGGTGAGTGCAGTGCAGGTGAGTGCAGTGCAGTGCAGGTGAGTGCAGTTGAGTGCAGAGTGGTGTGTATTGACAATGTAAATGACAATGCCATTTATTTATGATTTAAAGAAAAAAAAAGAAATGTCATGAGCAATGCCAATAGCTCTACCTTTAATGATGCCGAGACCATTGCATTGTAAATGCTTGTTTTTATTTTGTGATCTATTAGTTGGCCTTCCTGCTTTGATTACTCTCATATATCTTCCATACAATGTCTCCTCGCGAAACTAGGAGTAAGGCTATTAAGACCTCCAAAAAAGCTACAGGCACCCTAGATGATTTTATCACAAGGACCAGCTTCTCTATTGATAATGAAATAACTAAACTCCAACACAAAGTATCAATAGAACTAGAGTGTGCTAGGAGGCTCTCCACCGAACTTGCACTTAGAAAAAAATCTTCTCTAGGCAGTATTGCTACCGCAAAAACTCCCGAACGCACTACTGGCCCAATACCAATCATCACTTTGGCCGAGGTTCATTCATCAATAGAGGAAATAACCCCTCTTATTAACCATGATCCCACTGTGCCCTCCGTTGGCGCTGAATCCGAAAGCCTTCCACCATTGGACTTTCCAATGGAGAATTCTGAGGATAGCACAAATGGGGTGACCTGTAAGTCACCGGTTGAGTTAGAGTCTAACAAAAGTCAGGCATCTATTAAGGCATCATCAAAACACAAGAGAAAACGCAAACATCTAACTGCCTATGCTAGGAAAAAGGCAAAAGTAGCACTTAGCTACAATTTCATGGGGGGAACTCCAAGTATGCCTAGCGTAACAGCTGATAACACTATACATGATGAAGCGTCGGTAACTGTAGAAAGTACTAATGTCAGCGTAGATGAACAAATCTCTATTGTAATGGCTGACCATTCTGATCATAAGGGGCAAAGAGTCTCGTCTGATATGACAGAACAAGATGGCGGAAGGGAAGAATTTCTAACAATAGTGTGGGAGACGCTTAAGAGATTACTTAGACCATTAGAAGTCAGGCTAACTGGAATTGAGAACCAGTTACTCGAGGTTGAGAAAAGTGTCATCACCCTCTCAAGCTTAAGCCTCAATTGTACTGAAGTGTCTACAGTCCATAAACAAGCTCTAGTTCCCGCCCCGGTCTTACCATCGAATACAAACCCATTTAATGTACAGAAAAAAAAGGAGGGAATAGTAAGGAACTCAAACACCAAACAGCCAATTAGCACTAATGATAACTTAAACCCAACTCCCTCAACCTCTATAACTGTAAACTCCACCAGTAATCCCTCGCAGAAAAGTCAGGGTCACAATAACACATCACAACTGCCAATTTCTACCATTAGCCACTCTTCTATCCAGAGTGCACCGGCTCCAAAGAAACCCCCACCAAATCCGCCTGCATACCCATATATCACCCCTGCGAGCAATCAACCTCTGCCTGATAGATCTTTCGCGAATACCACCTACAAAACAAACCTTCAGCCTAGCCATACATATAGTAATTTTAGAGGAGGGTATATAGATCTGCCACCTGACGCCAGTCCATTTGTAGCTGTTCTCACAGGGGTGCCTGAACTGGATAGCCAATATCAAGAGAACTTCCAATCCCTAAAAAATAAAGTGATTTTTTGGCTAAATAGATATAAACCCATTCCGAACCAGATGAAAAGTAAAATTCTTATGGTTCGGAGGGTACCGTGGGTAGGGCCCATGGCTAAATCAATCACGGGAGATTGTATTGTTATATCCTTTGAGGAACCCCATAGTGCTGAACAGATCTGCAATTGGAAATCGTACGGAGCAACTCCTCCCATTGAAGCTAGGCCGTTATCGTTTTTTTATCCTCCACCTAGATCCATTAAACACGGCCCCAACTGGAACACTGTCAACCAATATCATGGCTATGCACCAAACTTGGCCAGACAGGGTGATCATAATATGTGGTCTGGCATCCCCACCTTCAATAGATTTAGTTGTTTAGATGCTGTCGATTGACTTGGAACTATGCCTGACTGTATTTCCAAGTTATATGACACTTTTTGTAACATGGATAATGGCAATCCTCATCATATAAATGTCCCACTACTGTATGATGATGATCAGGTCACTGAGGATAGGATGCGTAGGTCCAACTCAAAACACAAGAAAAGGGAATTGTCTTCATCAGCTGGAAAAGCATGCTATAGTCTAGTTAGGGGTGGTCTGGATGGGGGATCTGAAACTGTAGTTAGAGAAAAAGCCAAAGACCTAGAGAAAGACACGCCCAATTTACAGTTGGGCATTGTATCTTATCAGTCAGTAATCAAGTCTTCCTTTGATGACCAGAGCCTATCACCTCGCTTACTTATTCTATCGTGGAACATCGCAGGTGTTGGCAAGAACCTAAAAGACCCCGACTGGGCAGACTATATTGACACCTGTGACATTTGTCTGTTACAAGAAACCTGGGCGACTGAAGTTCCACATCGGGTTGGATACA
The DNA here is from genome assembly GCF_964261635.1 of Lissotriton helveticus. NCBI lineage: Eukaryota > Metazoa > Chordata > Amphibia > Caudata > Salamandridae > Lissotriton > Lissotriton helveticus. Next base: position 1,398,892,592 of record NC_136067.1, read on the forward strand.
AAACTTATGGAACCGAGGCAGTCCAGTCTGACAGAGGAAGACCATCAGGGGGCCTAATTATTTGGTTAAAAATCACTCTGGTCATGCAGGTTGAATTTATAGATACAGGCACTCCTGATATTCTGGCCCTAAAGGTTACTCCTCCTAGCAGAAATGAATGTTACATCATTAATGTCTACAATAGACCGATTGGCCATTCCAAGGTTTCGCCAACACTTGAAGCCTTGGATCTCCTCTTGAAAAACGTAGTTGGAGACACCCCGGTTATTCTGGGAGGAGACCTAAACTGTAATTTCGAACCTGTACCGGGCATTTATGATGTTTTTGAAGATGAGGACCAAGCGTATAAAATTCCCCAGCTTGAGACCACAAAAATTTGTTAAATACTCTACTTTGGCTGGCCAACTACTAAGACTAACTGTAGATCATGGTCTTAGAGCATGCAACGGCCGCCTCCCGTCGAACTTGCAAAAACAACCAACCTTCTCTAAAGCTAATAGCAATCTAGACTTTGTACTTGTCTCTCTTAGCATCTGGCACTTTTTGATTGACCTAAAAGTGACAAGTAGGGGGGAAAGTGATCACTATCCTCTGGAACTTTACATCGATGTGTATATGGTTAGTGACACCATCATAACAACAGTTGAGAACACCCATGGAAGTATGTGTGAGGATGTCCATATAAACAACAATAGACGCGCAGTTAAATGGCCCCGCATTCTGGCAGATGGCAAGGCCTTAGCGTCGGTGTATTCTCTTTTTGAGCAAACGTTTGCACATATAGTTGATCACACCTTCTTACCTGAACACTTTGAGCATTTTATTGAACTCCATAATGTCTTCTTTAAAGAACTAAAAACATATCTGTCAAAAATGCCAAGAAAAAAGCAACAAAACACAAGAGTGGCCAATCACGGAAAACTATGGTATGACCACTCATGCAGGATTGCTAAAAGAAACTTATTGCTTGCAATCAAAACTAAGTCAAAGGAAGAAGTTAAACTTGCAAGGGTGGAATACAAACGTGCCCAAAAAACATCTAAAAAACTCTGGGAGGAATCGATTTGGGCTGAAATGTTAGCTGCTGCAAAAATCAATGATAATGTTGGCTTCTGGAGGCTGGTGGCAAATGAGGGGCACGCTGGGAGAGTTGTGAAAGATGTGTTCCTGGACGAGATGACCTGGGTAACCCACTTTACAACTCTCTATAAACAATACGATGGTGATAACAACAGGAGCATATGGTCCCCTCCTCCTATTGAACCCCTTAACTTTACACTGGAGGAGACAGTAAGGGCGATCAACGATCTAAAAAACACCAAAGCTCCTGGTCCAGACAAAATACCGGGGGACCTATACAAACACGATGTTGATGTCTGGGCCCCTTATGTCAACCGCCTGTTTAATGTTTTGTCTTCAAACTGCAGCTTTCCAGATAGTTGGCGTGCAGCGGAGGTTGTGTTAATATTTAAAAAGGGGAATAGACTGATACCTTCTAACTACAGACCAATCAGTCTTATGGACACGCTTCAAAAACTGTATGCCAAACACCTGCTATTCCGGATCAACGACTGGCTGGAAGACTCGAATATAATCTCCAAATTCCAAGCTGGGTTTAGGAGCAAGACCAGCACTATAGACCAAATTTTTCGATTCTGTTGTTTGATCTGGAAGTATGTACACATTAAAAAAGGTCATCTGTATGTAGCCTTCGTTGACCTGAGAGCTGCATTCGATCTTGTCCCGCGCAGTCTGCTCTGGAAAACTTTAATAGAAGTAGGTTTACCGGGATGCCTCTTAGCCCAAATAGTTGAGCTGCACGCTGGCAACTTTGCAAACATTAGGTGGGGCCCAAATGGTGAGCTGACACGCAATATTCCCATCGAACGCGGGGTTCGCCAGGGGTGCGTTCTGGCCCCCACCTTGTTCTCTCTGTTTATTAATGATGTCCCCGAATTTTTGAATGCCAGTGTTAATGATTCCCCGCAGCTTAATGGAGAAAGGGTGCCTGCGTTGCTCTTCGCAGATGACACCATACTTATATCTCAGACAAAAAAGGGCCTCCAGGCACTCCTTAACTCCTTCAGCTGCTATTGCTTGACAAAGGGTCTGGAAATTAATGCTGACAAAACAAAATGTATGTCATTAAATCCCAGTAAACCAGACAGAGGGTTCTTGACCTTGAATAGTCAAAAACTAAGTACTGTGGAAAACTTTTCTTATTTGGGCGTTGTACTTGATTCGAAACTAAGTTGGAAGGCCCAAATCGAGAAAAGTAAGATATCATATGCCCACAACGTCAAACCAATTATATGTAAAATGAATGCCAGCACAAGCAAAAGTGTAACCCCTGTTTTAGAACTTTTTAAATTTAAAATTCAATCTGCTGTGCTATATGGAGCAGAGCTATGGGGCCCTTGGGCAAAAGAAAGTTTTCAGAGCCTGGATAACAAATTTATGCGTGCCATTGTAAGGGTCCCAAATAGTACACCTCTCTTACCCCTTCAACTCGATCTGAACTTTAGGAGAACAGACTATTTTGCTATTTTAAGACCATTAATATTCTGGGTTAGGCTATGGACCACCCCGGAGCTTATAGAATACAGAAATGGCCTACAAGAACTGTTGATTCTTGATTCTCTTAACTCCATCCAGTGGCTAGTGCACATTAAAAAATGGTTTACACTCCTGGGCTTATACTCAATGTGGGAAACTCCTGGCAAATTGCCTACCTCTTCCAAATTAATAGTCAAGCGAGCCTTCTGGACTCACATGAGTGAAAAAATAGTGGATGGAAGTAGAGTTGGGTCCGCAGTTCGGGATTTTCTATCATTTAAGGAAGAGTTCTATTTTGAATCATTCCTGGATGAGATAGAGCCACCCATCGCAAAGTCCCTCTATTTGAAGTTCAGATACGGGATACTTATGCTGAACCACAATACAGAACGATGGGCACAAAAAAGACTGGGAGAATTGAATGTTAAAACGGGGTGTTGCCCTATGTGCTCCAATGCCTGCATAGAGAACGAGGTTCATATGTTTTTTGTTTGTAGTGCATACGTGAATGCTAGAAAGAAATGGCTAAAACCAATGTGCAACCTCTTGGGAACTAGATCCTGTTCTATAGCCTATAGGATCATGAAAAGTAATTCAACCCAGTACATTGTATTTAGCATAAGTAAATTCCTTTACTCTGTTTATATAATCCGTAAGAAACAAGGACAGGCACTCTGAGCTGGACAGGTGTATATATTCATAAAACCCTTTTATTAAAAAATGAAAAAACTTTTTAAATGGTATATGTTTTTAAAATCCTTACATTACCAAAATGAAATGTATCTTAAAATGAAAATGTAAAAATTATTTTTTCTTTTTTAGTACCATTTTTTAATTAATTGTTGCCATGCATATTGCTTGATTGCTTATTCTCTATGTATGTATGTGACTTTTATGGCCATATTTGGCCGAAATAAAGAAATAAAGAAATAAATAATCATGCTACTAATGCTGAATCACTTAACACCTGTCATCTAAATCAATTTTTAGTACCAGATAACACTGAGGTGTTGAGAATCATCCGCAGCATCCAATCGGGCTCCCCCAAAGATGTAGCTTGCCCCAAGATCTTCAAAAATCAAGCTGAACTACTGGTAAAACATATAAGTCACATGATTAAACTATCTTTCCAGACGAGCCAGGTACCACAAGACTGGAAAGTAGCGCAGGTCATTCCTATTAAGAAAAAGGCCAATCTTAGTATAACCCAGCTCGACAACTATCGTCCTATATCACTCCTACCATTCTGCGCTAAGGTGGTGGAAAAGACAGTTAACATCCAACTGATAAAGCACTTAGAAGAAGGTCACCACCTCCACCCCTCACAGTCAGGATTCAGAGCGTACCATTCTACTGAATCAGCTCTTCTCTTTTCCACGGAGCTATTAAGAGGTAGAGTGGACGAAGGGATGACAGCTGCGCTCCTTCTATTAGACCTGAGCGCGGCGTTTGACACCGTCTCCCATCCCATACTACTCTCACGTCTTAGCGAGGCTGGAATTGAGGGCCTGGCTCACAAATGGATGTGTGCGTTCCTGGCTAATAGACAATTCCAAGTCCATTGCCCTCCTTTCAAATCGGTAGTTCGAGCACTCAGACACGGGGTGCCGCAGGGCTCAATTTTGAGCCCTACATTATTCAATCTGTATATGGCACCCCTGGCTAAGATTGCTGAGGCATATGGGGTTGAGAAAGTGTCATATGCAGATGACACTCAGCTGGTGGTGACACTATCTCAGCCGCCCGAGGAAGCCTCTGCTACTTTCTCGGCATGCCTCAGTGACCTCGCTAGATGGATGAATAACAACTGTCTATGCCTTAACGCAAATAAAACAGAACTCCTCGTGTTGGGGAAGACTCCGTCCATCTGGTTGTCTACATGGTGGCCATTAGAATTGGGCGACATACCAAAGCCCTCCGAGCAGGTCAAAAACTTAGGGGTTATATTAGACACAACCCTCTCTTTTGAACACCACACTAGAGGGATTGCAGGCAAATGCTACGGAATCCTTAAGACTCTTCGCAAAACCCTGGACTCCCTCCATGCCACCAATAGGAAAACCTTGATCCACGCCCTGGTAACACCCCATCTTGATTATAGTAACTCACTATACATGGGCTTGAGCAAAAAAGGTCTCCAGCGTCTACAATGTGTTCAAAATGCCGCTGCCCGACTAGCACTAAACCTATCCAGAAGGTCATCCGGGAAACGTGCCTTAGCCCCCCTCCACTGGCTACCCATAAGCGAACGCATTGTCTTTAAAACAATGTGCATGACTCACCGCATTGCCCAAGAAAAAGGACCAGTATACCTCCAAAAACTACTGACCAAATACCAACCCAAACGACCCTTAAGATTCCAAGGTCAAATGCTCTTTCAAGTGCCCAGAACCTACAGGGCGCGAATGGGCGGTAGGTCTTTCAAATACTTGGCTAGCAAACAATGGAACTCACTTCCCATTGAACTCAGAATGGAAACATCAGAGAAAATATTTCGCCAAAAGCTAAAAACTCATCTGTTCCCGAAGATATGAGCCCCTCTCCCCACCTATCCACTCCCTCTCTTCTCCCGGATTCAACCCAGTCCATGTTCATAAAGCGCGGGGACACACTGTTTTTTAGTGTAACCAGGCGCTATACAAGAAGCAAAAAAAAAAAAAAAAGAAGCCACCCCTCCAGCCACTGGGTCAGGAAGGCCTCCATGTTACCTTTCTCACTGTCCTCCGGAAATCCCACAAACCGCAGGTTGTTCCTCCTGGCCCGTCCTTCCGCATCCTCGACCCGGAGCGCTAGACCCTTTTGGATCCCCTCCATGGCGGCCATCTTCTTCTTGAGGATCACCACATCATCTTCCACCTCCGTGATTCTGGTTTCTGTTTCGGTGATGCGGGCGACAGCGTTGCGTAAATCTTGTCGGAGCAAGGTCACATCTGCCCCGACCGCCCCAATTTTGGCATCCAGCATGTCCCTTGATTGCGTAATCACTGCCATCAGCGCCGCGTTATCCGGTCCCGAGCCTTGTTGACCATCGGGTGCCCCTGCACCTCCACTCGGCCCCACGAATTTGTCCATCGGGCCCTGCTTCGTGGTTCCGCCGCTGTTTCCGCCTCTCGTCATGTTGCGCTTAGGGCACATTGGCAGGCCGTGGGGAACACGGGAACCCCGATCCAACCTCCGCCGCTCTCTCGAAGTCTGGGGGGAAGCACACACGATGTTCTGGGGGGGTCGTCGCCCTCGATCTCATCCGATTGAAGTCCCACCGAATTGGCACCAGCACCTTGTCCCCACACACCCCACCTTAAGTCAGGAGTTTTAAGTCGTTGTGACAATGGCGGCGTCTCAGCAGGGGTCCACTCCGCCTCCTTCAGGGCCCACCGGAGGCAGCTCGGGCCTCCCTCCTTTCGCCCCCGTGTAATCTCCAAATCACTTTTGGGGCCCCGCTGCCAGCCAAGCACTGCCCAATTTCGAGGGGGGGGTCTCCTCGTATGTGTCCCCTCTCCGCGGCCCGATGTAGCCGCCGAACGGAGGGTCCCACTCAATTAATTCCGTGGTGCACGGACTCAGCCACCAGCCAACACGTTTCTCGCCGCAGCACCCAGAGGAGGCAGGTGCAAGATATCGAGGGGGGGAGAGGGAGGAGAAACGGGAAGGCAGCATCCCCCCAAGGCTCCGAGGCCGCTGGACCCCCGCGGTCCAACCCAACCGCCGATCGAGGACAGCTCACCACCACAGGAGCGTCCCCTCCCCCACAAGGCCGCCTGCCAAGTCACGGCCTCTTACCCCACAATCTCCGTCGCCGAGGCCCCGCTGCTGCTCCTCCTCCGGGCGCCGACTTTCGACCGGGGTCTCTGGTGCCTGTGCAGCTGTGGCCGAGATCAGGGTCGGCACGCCTCACTCCGGCGCCCCCGGCGCCACCGCACTTCCGGGCGGACCGCTCGCCACGCCAGCTCCCGGCTTCAGCGTGTGGCGCAGGCCGCACCGCGGTCATGGCTCAGGACGGTAGAAGAAAGGCAGCGAGGGCGCCCAACTCTGTTTCGGGGCTTCCCCTCCGCTGTCCGTGAGCAGCCGCCTAGTCTGGGTGTCCCTGGGTCGGGGCAACATAGGATGTCACGTTTATTTTTGACGCCTCATTACGGTCGCAGGAGTACTTGCAGTATGAATTTGTTCATCCTGCTCCTCTAGCTATGCGACCTTTGGAGGACTTCCATTGCATCATTTACACTGATGGTTCGGCGCAGGTTGCGCGTGGCTCTAAACATGCCTACGTTTCCGCATGCGCCATTGTGGTCGGTGCCATGGTGAACGATGAGTTCAAGTCCAGAGTCGTGCACACACAGACTCTTGGGGACTGCATCGCACAATTGGCAGAGCTTCGTGCTCTGATGCTTGCATTGGGGTACGCTGATCCTAGTGTAACGACTCTTATTGTGAGTGATTCCTATTACTGTGTCCAGTCTTACAATGAAAACGTGTTCTTTTGGATTCGTGATTCCACGATTCCAAGGGTAGCATGATAAAACATAAAATGATCTGGGTTCGAGTGGCTGAGCTTAAAGAGCAGTTGCCACTTGTGTTTGTGATTCATACTCTCGGTCATCAGCAGTAACTAGCTTGCTGATGAGGCGGCGAAATCAGCAGTATCGACATATTTAGTTGCAGCAGTTACACGGTCCAAAAGTAAGATTGATGATGATATCTTGGCGGCTGTTGCTGCCACTGAGAAGGGAGGTAAACATCCTACGGGGTTCCCTTCGAAGTACACATACCACTTAAGTCCCGATAAGGTTGCTTATGTGAAAATTCCTGAAGTTGGGGAACGGTTGATTCCCAACTCGGATCGCAGGACTACATTGATTACAGCGGTGCATGAAGGTGTGGCGTCTGCGCATGCGGGCGTCTCGGCCACTGTAACTCAATTACAACAGCGTTTCTGGTGGCGGGGACTGTACAAACAGACGCGCGATAATGTCCTTCAATGTGACATTTGCCAGCAGATTAAGCCTTCGACTGCTGCGCGTCCGCCACAGACACAGTTGTACATGTCTAATAAACCACTAGGATGCGTTTATTTAGATCACTGCGGTCCTTTTTCTTCTGATACTGTGTATAAGTACATCTTAGTAGCAGTTGATTAATGCACACGCTTTGTGTGGGTATGGCCCCATCACAGCGCTGATTCACGGACTGTCATAAGAGATTTGCGTGTCTTTGTAGGGATTTTTGCCTGTGGTACCTTCCATTCGGATCAGGGTCCGGCTTTCGCCTCTAAGGTGTATAAGGATGCCATGATTTCGATGAGGGTCCAAGTCAAGTTTTCGTCTCCCTACAGACCTGAGGGTAATAGTGTAGTGGAACTAATGAACCGTGACTTAAAGCAATCTTTGACAGCACGAGTTATAGGCACTGGCAGAAACTGGCTGGCCCACCTCAGTGGCGTGCAGCGTGCTCTTAATAATCTCCCTAGAAGGTCTCTGGGTGGGCGGACCCCATACGAAATGCTCTTTGGTATCAAGATGTACGTCCCGGACCTTGACGGTCTAGACTGCGTGGCCCAAGCCACAACCTTTGACGTAGATGAACATTGCAATGTTTTACAGGATCTACAAAAGACCAGAGACAGTCTTGCAAAGGAACATTTGCCCTCCACATCGGATGATGCGTTGCAGATCCCGGTAGTTGGCTGGCTACCCCGAGTTGGAGAACTGGTTCGAGAGCAGATCGAGAATTTGGTCCTTCCTATCGAGCTCCAGTTCCTGTGCTTGGCGTGAAGGGCACAAGAACAGTCATTTTACCACCACTTCCAGGTCGTAAGGAAAACAGGTTTATTTCAATTGACAATGTCAAAATACACAGAGTGGCCGATTCTTCTTAGTATGACACCGGCAGTCTCCTGTCCTTCGATTGTGAGAAATTCTGTTTTGGCCACTGCTTCTAATCCTGAGCCAGAGGTGGCCCTCGAGATGCCTGCAATTTCCAGTCCTTTATTAAGTACTTTGCCTGGTGATAACGTTGATGATCTTGATTACACTTACCCGACTGACTTATCGATGCCTGATTTACAAACTCGTTTGGCCACAGAATCCAGATTTTCATTTGACTCTGTTTCAAATAACTCGAAAAAGCCCTCAGGTTTTGCAGTTTATGCCAGTCTATTTAAAAAACATTTTTTGATTCCCCCTTGGACATATATTTGGCTGGTGCTTTTTTCAATTTACCTTTTTATGTCAATTGGTTTTGTGTTTTATTTTTTTTGAATCGTCAATGGACACTATGTCGAGGAGAGAACATGCATTCGACATCTAAATGGAACTTTGGCCCCCCTTTCCTCATCGCATTCAGCACACAGACTGAAAAGAGACTTGACTTTTGTTAACATCACTGCTTGGCCTGTCCTAGATGGGATTGTGTGGGATGCCGTTAAATTTCAAATCTATGGCCCTACTGAGGTTGTTAATGTACCTAATGTGCTTAGAGTGAACATGGTTGATGTAGTAAAACAAAACATACGTTCTGATGATTGGGATGTTCAGGCCGTAGAGGCTTTGTTTTCTGATTTGAAATATTAAGCTGCCTTTGATGCTGAGGATTTGTACTTAGAACCTGCTAATGATGGTGATTTGTTTTGCTTCCAACATTTTGGCAATCACTACTTACATAAAACTAGTTCCAGAAGGAATACTGTAAATTATACGCAGTGGGAGCATTGCCCAGCTCCTTTACAAGGCAGTTCAAGTACTTTTTTGAAAAAGTACACTTATTTTACTGACTTTAATCAGTCCAATCCCGAGTCTTTTTATTTTAAAAGGACACAAAAGTCAATGTCCAAGGTTAGACTTACCGATACTAAGTTATTGTACTCGAAGTCCTTTCTTGATCAGCTGGCTGTTCGCGGCTACGAGTTGTGGAAGGAAACTATTGACCTTAAATCTGTTTGGGGTTCTAAACACTGGCAGCTGCAAGGCACTGAGGCTTTGCACCGTGCATGTCTCATCCCAAATCATATGTTGTTTTTGAATTCATCTATTTCGCAGACAACATGCTTTGGATTGGCTACTTCTAAAAAATTAAATACACCTACAATCCCTGAGTTGGAAGAATATTCTGGCTGGAGTAATAATACTCAGTTTTCCATTAGGGAATTGCAAGCACTATTACAAAAGTCTTCCTTTAACATATCCAGTGTGGATCCAAAAGGTTGGCTGATGTGGCACAGGAGTGCTGATTCATGCCAGCATCGTTTTCTGGGTTTAGCTGATGGCTTTACACAGGTCAGACCAGATCCACGTTCTGAAACTGACCATTCTGTCACGACTTATTCAGTAGGTAAATTATGTCAAAATTGGCTGAAACATTCTACCTTGGCTGCGGTTAAACTGCATCTTTCCAAGCTGAATGATGATGTAGACTTAAATAATTTCATAAAAGGCCCGGCTAGAGGCAGATCAAAAAGGTGGATATATGCGATTTACAATGAAATCTGGAAGACATCACAGATTGAGGCGGCGACACGCCTTAGAGCTATTGATCAAGCTAATCTAGAAAAAGTGCTTGCAGTTGTAGATAATAGTATTAACATGCTTTCTTCCCGCATGTACACGTTAGATAATATTGTGTCCTCTGTAGTGGATATTGTGCAGGATGAAGTGTCAGTGTTATACCATGGTCAAAATCAATTGCGTTCAATTATGCAGTTTGCATGGACCCTGCAGACGCTTAAGTCTGGCAAGGTGCCATGGACCTACATGAATGTGTCCTCCCTCTTTGCCCCTTTTAATTTAACTGACAAGCAGCGCTTGCTTTCAATGCGAGATGCATCTTTTTCCATGTTATATATTGAAAGGTTAGAATCCTTACCATTCTCTGTGGCAGAGGCCACTGCTGCGACGTGGCTTATCCACGGATTAATCACATTACCGTTTGCTTTGTATAAATTTACCAATTGTATGCGATATATAGCTATAGGTCGATATGAACCATTGGGTAATTTGTTTCTCCATGAAGTCTGGTCACTCCCATTTACTTACAGATGTTTAAAAGACCGACAAGAAGTGTATCTGAATGGGGAGGAGTGTACAGAGACACCAGATCACTCTTTAATGTGTAGGCACATTCAATTGCACGGTTCTTGTAACCAGAACAGGCCAAATTTAGCCTGTGTTTTGAAAGGGACTCCAGTTCCCGCAATCGTCCCCACTTTCACATTACTGGCAAACGGCAGCTATTTACTTTTAAATAATGAAGATTGTTATGGGTTAATTAAAGGTGTTGCTTATGTGGTGACTGTATCTGAACGTGTGGTTTGCTACAAAAATGTTCTGTACCCACCCCCGCAAGGGAACGGGGATGTCTCCATCTGGCCGCGCATCCCAACCTTGACGGCAGAGTTCAATGTAATGAGTAGAATAAGAGCCCTTTTGTCCCAAAAAGAAGTGGCCTTGAGTTCGGCTAAAGAAACATTTGTACTTCACATAGCAAACACCCACACAGAAGTGCAGGCTCTTTTAAATACTGATTTGCCATTGCATTTCAGCGAGCTGATTCATTCAATCTTTAACACGTCCTCCACTTTTGGGCTCGCACACTTTTTTAAGATAGTTAGCAGAGCTTATTAAATGTTTAAACGCCATTTTGCCTTTTGCTGCTTCTGCACATGACACATAATTGTTGTTTTAGCTTGTAGCCTAGAAGAGCGTTGTGATTTACATGAGAATAATATGTTATTGCTCTGATATCAGCTTTGCTTGGTAAACTATGTCTGTACAGTGAGTGCTGAAGCCTCAAGGATAACTCGACACAGTATTGTTGTGAGGTCTGATCTTCGCACCTTCCTAGACATAACATAAATGCAGCTGCTGCCACAATCTGGCTTTAGGTGTGTTTTATATTGCTTTGCTTAGAGCACACGATACACACTTGATGCGGTTCGCATGCAGAGAGCTGGTGGAAGGTGATGTGATCCCTTCACACTAGGATTTTGAGGTATGGGGACGCCCTGCTAAAACCCAAAGAGACCTTCTTAGATATAATATAATATACTAGATAGGGAGGGTGAGAATTAGGTGTTGTTAACCCTTATTCATTTTAACATTTTAGTATGTAGTCACCTTTTGCCTTTTATGGACTAGTAACTATGCTGATAACTTTGCTTCTGATAATATGTTTCCTTGTATTATCTAAGATACTGCATTTGAGAAAACGGCATTACTAAATAAATATTTCAAATGTGCACGTGTCCTCATTTACTCCACGTTCTGGTTTGAAATGATTGTATAATGAAAGAGTGCTCATGTATTCCACGTGACCTGAGGTATTCTAAGTTCATGTTCTGGTTTGTCTAAACATTGGGAGTTTGTTATGACCAATGAGACACTGTAGCTAGCTCGGTAATGGGATTTTGGGTACTGAGGTGAGTTTTGGCACACCCTATTTCACTGAGGCTCCAAATCTCTATGCACAGTTCTGTAGGAGAACGGAATCCCTGCTACAAAGGCAAGGACCCTCTCACCCTCTTTGCCCGGCATCCTGGCTCCCAGAGGTCGGTAACAGCTTCAAAAACTATGAGGAGGTCTTGTTGACTGCAGTGGTAGGAGGTGAGTGAGCTTTTTTTAATAAGCTGTGTACAAGCACACAGAATACACGATCTGCGACGGAGTGGGCCACAGCCATTGGCTTTCGTGGGTAATCGTCACACATGTTAGCTTATGTCAGGGCCTGTCATGGAGTGTCCCACCTACTGCCACGGTCAATATCTGACGACGGCCGTCGGATAACCAATGTCCTGATGGCACGGTCAGGCACCCGCCATTTTAAGACGTGTAGCTGTGTATTTTTAAATAGTTTGTGCATCCCCAGTACTCAAAATGGTGGCTACTTTGTATACATATCTCAGATACGTAAAACACTGTTTGTGGCAAGATATGATATAAAATAGTGAACCGTTACTGTCTTTGACATCGATAGTACCACAGTGTATGTAAAATGTCTGTTGATAGTATTTTTCCCCAAAAAACATCTAAAAAAAGGAAGATTTTGCCAATTATACATTTCAAATGTATTATTCACACATTATTTGTAAAAAATGTCAGCCATGTAAAAAATTATAGATTTGCAGTAGAATAGATGTTTGAAAATTATGGTAACATATATGACACAATAAGATCACTTATCTTTCCTAGGCATGAGATGTGTGTTGATTGTGAAAGTCTTGTGAGACAATTTTTAGTGATAGTTTGTTTTCATTACATGCAGACATATGAACCGAGGGACGGGTAGAAGAAGGCGTCCTCAAAACCTTGCCACCATGGAAGAAAGGGATATTATCAAAACGTTCTGATTAATTAGGCAAACTATACTGGATTTGTGTCAGCAGCTGGAACCTGATCTTATGCCTCATATTAGGAACACAACAGCAATGACACCAATAGTGAAACTCATGGCAGTTCTTAATGTTGTGCCCACTGGCTCTTTCAATACACTGCGGCAGTATCTGAAGGCATGTCACAGCCAACTTTCAGTGGTATGCTACAAGAAGTCCTTGCTTCAAGGATGCGCCAAATCAACAGCTTCATACAGTTCCCAAGAGCCCAGAATTTGACCAATGTGAAGGTAGATTTCTATCATTTGGGTTGCCTACCACATGAGGTTGGAGCAATTGATGGCACACATATTGCCTTGGTGCCACCACATGCCAGGGTACAGGTCTACCACAATAGAAAGAACTTCCATTCCATCAATGTGCAAGTTGTCTGCTTAACTGATTTATACATCTCAAGTGTGTGTGCCCGCTTTCCTCGGTCAACACATGTACTATGGAACAGCACCATACCCTTGCAAATGTCACAGCTTGAACCTGAGAGGGCCTGGTATGTTGGTAAGCACAATATGACTTGAGGATCACTTGCTTTACTCCTAGCTTAGAAATGCACAATGGCTTGATATGGTTTTAATCAATCAATGTATTGCTTCCATGTAGGATACTCAGTTCGTCCTGACTGACCATGGTTGTTTGCACCACTGAGGAATCCAAGAACGATAGAGGAAGTCTGCTTCAGTGATGCCCATGGATGAACACGGATTCCAGTGGAGCGGGCTTTCGGGCTCCTGAACGCCAGATTTAGGTGTCTGGACAAGACCGGTGGAGCCCTCCTCTACTCGCCCAATAAGGTGTATTAAATCATGGTTGCCTGCTGCATGCTGCACAACATTGCACTGCGATGGAACATCCCAATCATCAAAGATGATGAAGGCTGTGAAGAGCCACAGGATGAGGATATTGAAATGCCCAATGAAGATGACAGTGGTGAAGAGTAAGGAATTGACCTACGTCAAGATGTCATTGACCACACCTCCACCTGAGTGTAAGTGTACCCCTACATATTGTGACATCCAATGTCAGAACAACTTATGACATAGTGAACATATCAGTATGCAATGGTAATTTGGTAGGATGGGTCATTTTAGGACAGTCAAAGGCAAAGATGTTTGTGGATCAGAGTTTCCCTACATTTACTACTGTGTCTACTGACATAGATTAACTTTGCTTGTGCTAAGTATATGTGTCCTCCTACCTTGTCATTTGAGTCAAATTGTATATGTACATTCATCAATTTCCCCTTATTATTGTGTTTCAGTGTCCTACACCATGTCATCTTCAATTGGATATTTCAAAGTTGTGACATTTTCTGTAATATGTTTCTGTTGAAAAGTTCAAAGGGAACATGGGTTGATCCTGGGACAGACACCCACGTGGGTTGGACAGATCTTGTACAGAGACAACTTGCACTGCGATTGAATGGAAGATCTTGAGATTGTAACATACCTTTTTTCTGTGGGCTGTTGCCACTAAGGCAATACGTGCTGCTTAACTTGCTGTAACCACATGTGTTTGTCAAGCCGCAGCATACTGGTCTCCCTTCAAATTGGCCAAATCTTCAATTGTGTTCAGTGGAAGAAGCTGTTGATGTGCCTCCTAATAGCTGAAAGAGCTTTGTTTAGCACACTACTGAATGGTGGTTGTGACATTGCACCAAATACTGCTACAGGCTCATGAAATGGTAATGTGACCTCAAAATGTGTTACTGCCATGATGTAGACTATTGTTGTTATTAATGTAGGATACCTATTGTGAGGGCAGGATGTCTGGCTCCTGCTGAGGTCAAGCATCAATAATAGTTAGCCTATTTCACTGGACTTCATGTAACATTCCCTTTCTTCCATGGTGTCAAGGTTCTGTATTGTCAACTTCTTTATGGCACAGAATGTTTAGCTTCTGAATGGTTTGTGTAATGCATATTTGATTGTGGCACAGTCTTGTTACCCAGATAAGTATGACACCAATGCATTCAGATTTTATTGATTCTTTATTCAATCTTTTTTTAAACATGGAAAACAAATTACCAAGTTGGTATCTAAAAATTGTTTTAGTAACACTGTGTTTGACAGATTTCAAAAGTGATGGTGTACAGTAGACATTGGAGATGATTTACCACAATAAATACAACAACAGTGTTTCACGTTGTTATTATGAATTTACTTTGGACAAAAAGATGAGTGCAATAGTTTTGACACCAGAAAGAAAATAGGACTGTAAAATCCATCATGGTGGATGAAAGTATATTTGCTGAGCACAAATTGATTGGAGTCCAATATACACCTCACCTCAGAATAGGAAAATGTGTCCATGAAATAGTCCTCGGAGTGAATGCTCGACACAAGCTGGAGGAAGTTATGTATGTTGTCTCTTGGAGGTGGTGGTGGAGGTCTTGCCATCCTCTCCATGTGTTCCAGATGAATTTCCCCTTAAAGGAGAGGAGGGGGGACGCAGGTGCAGGGACCGGGGTGGGTGGATTGGTTTCCTGTTCCTGAAATGGAGTGTGTTTTATGGTGTGTTTTGCAGGTGTTCACAATTGTCCAATATACATTAGGTGTGGGCTGCTAACATCCACCCAATAACTGTAGCTATAGTCTAATGCTAAATGGATCCTGCAACAGACTCCCACCGTCATGGGACTGCTTTTGGTCCACTGCCAGCTCAACTGTGTTATCTAAATAGTGTCTGTACAATGCCACCGTCGCGACGGGGTCTTAACGACAGTATGGGAATACACCATGTCTTTTTTTATTTATATTTATTTGCAACGTTTTATATAGTGCTGGCTAGACCCGGAGGTATCAGAGCGCTTTACACGAGGATCAGCAAGTTACAGGATACATAGTTATATCATTTGAATCAGCGAGTTACAGGTTATATAGTTACAACAGTTTGAATCAAAGAATCACAGAGGGAGGGGGAGTGAAGGAGACACGAACGGGGAGAGGAGGAAAACAATGCCAGGTGACCGACTTGGTAGGTGATGGCCAACGGACCAGACTACTCTACTGCTGTGTAAGACAGCTCCACCGTGCATCGGCCAAGGTTGCTCAGGCTCCGCGGTAGGTAAGAACAGTTTTGGTATCCGCCCAGGGGGCATCGTCATAGTTAGATCGAAGGGGGAGGGAAAGAGACATAGACGGGGAGACAAGGAAAAAACAATGGCAGATGACCGGCTGGGTAGGTGACGGCCAAGGGGCCAGACTCCTCTATAGCTGCATAGGACAGCTCTACCGGGCATCGGCCAAGGTTGCTCGGTCCCCGCGGTGGGTACAAACAGTTTTGGTATCCGCCCAGGGGGCGTCGTCATTGTTCCATCGAAGGGGGAGAGAAGGAGACACATAACGGGGAGACGAGGAAAAACAATGTCAGATGACCGGCTGGGTAGGTGATGGCCAAGGGGCCAGACTCCTCTATAGCTGCAGAGGACAGCTCCACCAGGCATCAGCCAAGGTTGCTCAGGCTCCGTGGTAGGTACAAACAGTTTTGTTATTTACCTCAGTTGAATCAGCGAGTTACGGGTTACATAGTTACATCAGGTTTAATCATAGGATCAACAGAGGGAGGAGGAGGGGGAGGGAAGGAGACACAAACGGGGAGACGAGGAAAAGAATGTCAGATGACCAGTTGGGTAGGTGATGGCCAAGGGGCCAGACTCCTCTATAGCTGTACAGGACAGCTCCACAGGGCATGGGCCAAGGTTGCTCGGGCTCCAAGGTAGGTAAAAACTGTTTTTGGATCCACCCATGGAGCGTCATCATAGTTCCATCGAAAGCATCTGGTGTTCCTGACTGCTGGGTTGGAGTGTGAGATTGTTGTATATGATTTTAGGACCTTAGTGTTTCCGGATTCATGCCCATATATAGGTATAAATCACCCTATCCTTATATAGGCATAGAAATCATAACCATATTTAGACTTAGCCTATGCAGTCCAAATACGGCAGGGCTACTTCCACTAGTTCTGAAAATCCACAACGATTTCTTGGAAAAACCCACCTTCAGCAGTCAGAGACTTCCCCTTGCTTGAATATTGATTTAACAAAGTACTCATGGAGTTTTCAAAGAACTGAGTCTTTGATGACATTATGTCCAACCTTACGGCACCTTCAAGGTTTAAATATGCCCACACTTGCCCAGGCAAACACACAGTGGTTTGGATCAGTTCGACTATCTACCTACACGACACAGCTCGCCGCAGCAAGTGCTGAAGGAAGCCGACCCTCCAGCAGACGCACTGAGAGAGACGCTGCCTTTTCTCTTGCCGAGAAATCCAGCTCCAGTGTTTCCAAGCTACCATTGCGGGTTGTTGGGAAATCAAGTCCTGAGAGAGAGATACCAGACCTCCTTCATTCTAAAACCAAGGTACGGAGCTGATTAGACCCTTGGAGAATTCTTGGATAGGTTCTTCGCAAAAGAATACTGAAACTAAGCTACACCTCACTTACTTCTTCCCTTGTACTAGAGCTAAGTTAGGTACACCGGGGTAGGCGTATTTTAGAAGCACCAGTTGAGTACTTTTTAGTCTTTCTTTATTAATGTATGTATTCTATATATTCTATGGCTAAGAAACCATATCATGCTTTTACCGTATTATTTTATAATACTCTTCGTACTGTACGCATTGTACTTTGCAACCAGTATTACGATTGTAGCAGTTCATTTCCTCTGCATGAGAAAGAAGACTGTTCAATAAATACCTTTTTATTGAAAACGCCCGTCTCCCTCTGGTGAAACGAAGCATGCACGATTGACTGAGTGAAATAACTATCTATTGTTTCCGCGACTCTAGAGATACATTTCTTATTCTTGGGAAACAATGTTGTCATGTTTATGCGGTTGTCAGAAACTAATCCCTTTTTGCTCATTCGAGAAAGTTTCTAGTGACCTCTGAGCTAGCTGGCACTCACAATTAAGTCTAATATACTCGATAGAGACCTAGTAGACCTCAGTCCTACGTCAAATCTATAGTATATAATATTCCAATGCGCAGAGCCTATTGGGACTATAGGAACTACACTACAAGATGAGCAGTGGGAGCTGAGACCGATCTACAAATCATTGAGCTCCAGCACTCGGAATGGGAGGCTATCTAGGAGTTAATTTATGTTAATTCAAGTTGATTAAGGTTGCCTTTTGCTGTTCTCAGGCACCACGCTGTGGTGTGGCTCCCTTTAATGCCAGCAATCATAGACCTAAAGCCTCTTCAGGGGCGGGCGTCATGTTAAGGTTAGGCATGGTAACATCAATAACTCACAGGGGCCTCTTCGGGGCGGCCACCATCTTAGGGTCAGGCATTGTGAAGAACTTAATGACATGTATTGTAGATCAGTGCCTCACAACCGCCCCCCTTGTTTCCAGTACTATATAGTTATTATGTGGAGTTGATTCTTTGGAGTCTTCAATCGGCATGCCCCACCCCCCTTCTCACCGGTCTAGTTCCAGTGCTCGTCCCGGGATCGGCTGTGGATTACAGCTAGCGCTAAGGAGTACACTCCGTTGACACAGACGGCGGATGTACACCCATAGATCTAAATACGGCTGTCGAACACCTTCGGCTTGACAGAGTACTTGGAACCGCTGCCGTGGCATATTGTCGGTTCTACCACCAAGATTTAAACCAGGCCCTAAAATCCAGCCACCGTTTGGCTTATGTTAAGTGCCTGCATGTTTTTGGAAACAAGACAGACCAATACTCCAAACACCTAAACAGGAAGGTTTGCAATTGATATCATTACCGTTCAGGGGCGAAACCCTCAATGGTTCAGTAGGAAGGCCATGCAATGCTAATTACTAAGAGAGCTCTGAGAAGTCACTAGGTTCCAAGAAGCTACATGAGGATAGAACACAGTGTTTCAGCCAGGCACCATTGCTTCATCTTTGATCGTCCTCCTATCAATCAATCAATCAATCAGTACATTTATAGAGCGCGCTACTCACCCGTGAGGGTCTCAAGGCGCTGGGTGGAGGTGGGGGGGTGTCGCTACTGCTCAAAGAGCCAGGTCTTGAGGTGTTTCCTGACTCTTTAGTCATCACACTACTGTTCAAATACCTAACAAAGGCAGCTAATTACCCCAGCTTGGTGTCCAGAAACGCCCTGCAGAGACTCTCTGAGCATTCTAGTCCTAGCTCTAAAAAGAAAGACAGTCTGTGAAGATATCAGCCAATATATGCCCACCTGATGTGGGAACTCTGTGTTACACTGTCCTGCACTGGTTACTGTCTTACACTGCTAGATCAGAAGAAGACAGGGATCGCATAGAAAGACATTGACCTGAATTAAACTATCTACTAATACAAGTATCAAGAGTTTTGAAAAAAATCCTCTATCTGGTGATAAACATCGGAAAATATGCCATGTTTGCTGCATTTTCTATATAGGAACAAACTGAAACCAAAAGAAATTATAGCAGGTCTTAATTCCTTTAATATCTCAGGCACCCTCCAACTTGACAGTTCTGTGCCTGGCTGAGCCCAGTGAGGACTGCTCACTGCTATCTGTACTACCAGTACATGCTTTTTTTATACTTCCTGCTCCTACCTTTCCAGATGACTCTTTACAATTCATCACTCTGGAAAATATCGAGAAGGGTCACCTGTAGACCTGCCTGCATTCATGACTCACAGCCTTCATGTGCCCTCAGGTAACACCATGTGCCCACTCTGAAGGTACCCTGCTCTCACTGCCCATTCATAAAACATTGCACACGCCCTTTCCCACCCCCAGAAACAGAGCAAGAAAACCTGTAAAGAATGATTGTCAAGTAAACACTGTAACCGTGGGGCCTTCGTCACATGACCTTTGAATCCTAGATGCATGGCTCATTCCAGTACAACCATTGATTTTGTAAATTAGATCCAGTTAGATTAATTTGATGTAAAATTCGCTTACGTGCATACCCTTAAAGTTTGATGTAAATCTGGCCAGTTTGGACCTAAATTAGCAAGCCTTGTTGATGTTTGGTTTTATGCAAAAAGAAAAATGTGCATAAAATGAGCACTGAAAACAGTCGAGCGTCTAAATGAAAGTATTTAGTGAGGATGAGCTTGGTAGTTAAGTGCAGAAGGGCACACTGACTAAATGCACATGCTTTGTACCTAAACTTATTCTTCCATCCCTGTTTGAGAACATTAGAACTAAACAGACCCAGCTAACTGGAGTGCCATTAGGTGAAATGATGGAACTGCTCTTCGCCATTAGGGGGCGCAGTCTTCCTGCAAATGCATCAAAAACAGTATTACCGCCTCAATGCTTAAAAGTGATACTTCTTAAGGCAAATCTGTCTCCTAGTCATATATCAGGGCCAAGAGTTAGGATCCAGCACCATGGAGACTTATTGTATCTAAACTATTTCCTGCTGACCTCCACAAAGAAAGAGCACATATGACACTGCTTATGTCAAAAGAAATTGTTATTCTCAGAGGGCCATGAGCCCATCAACGGATTGGGAGTCCCACTGGGGGGAAAGAGTTCAGGAAGGAAGATGTACTGAGGTTTTAAAGGGGGTGATGGGTGTGTTGTAAAAGTGGAGAGAAAGGATGGGCCTGGTAGGCTGAAAGGTCCAAGACATAGAGGCATATATTGGCATTGCCACCTGTAATGTTAAGGAATGGGATCATGGCAGGCCCAGTGGGTAAGGGTCGCCCAAGAACTGTGAGGGGAACAAAGCATCCTTCTTCACTGACAACAGGTACTGGTGCGCATGGGTGGGGATGTGAATAAATAAATAGTTGGCCATGTCTACGACCATCAGATGACAGCAGAGGGCAAGCAGATGGCCATAGACTCAGATTGCGGGAAAGCTATTACTGCATAAGTGTCCGGAAGCAGTCTAGCTGATACATTCAGGAAAGTGTCAATGGCGTTCGTGCATGAAGCTAAGAAAGAATGACTCGAGCGTGGAGTATTGGGGCTTGATGACGAGCACTGCAGGATGATGATAACTATCTCCGGGGAATGGATATAAGGTTTCAGCAGTGCCAAGGTGGCAGATGCCAAACTGGGGAAGTCGCTGATGAAGGGAGGGGCATGTGATAGTGGTCAGGATGCAGCATTGGAGTGTCAGGGTCAAGCAGACAAGGGGGTGTACCTTGAAGGGGAGGGGGGTGCTAGGAGATGCATGACCACATGGAAAGACAGAGATGTAGCCAATAAGCGAGGGGTGAAACGGAGTCGTTTGAAGTGTTTGCCAAGTGCCAACAAGCCTGGTTGCATACATGGGACAAATACAAGTGCCAACAAGCCTGGTTGCTTACATGGGACAAACACAAGGGCCAACAAGCCTGGTTGCATCCATGGGACAAATACAAGTGCCAACAAGCCTGGTTGCATCCATGGGACAAATACAAGTGCCAACAAGCATGGGTGCACCCATGGGACAGATACAAGTGCCAACAAGCCTGGTTTCTTCCATGGGACAAATACAAGTGCCAACAAGCCTGGTTCCTTCCATGGGACAAATACAAGTGCCAACAAGCCTGGTTCCTTCCAAGGGACAAATACAAGTGCCAACAAGCATGGTTCCTTCCAAGGGACAAATACAAGTGCCAACAAGCATGGGTGCATCCATGGGACAAATACAAGTGCCAACAAGCCTGGTTCCTTCCATGGGACAAATACAAGTGCCAACAACCCTGGTTGCATCCACGGGACAAATACAAGGGGCAGAGGGGAGATGGAACAGAGACAGTGGTAAGAAGAAGGTTAGAAAGACCAGGGAGATGGTCGCAGGAGAGGCGAGCAAGGAAGTGGCCTGGGAGTAACTTAAAGTGAGTGCAGCAGAGACAACAGCTTAGCACTTTGGTAGGGAAGGTGACAGAGAGTTGCTTCATGTGTGAGTGTGACAATGTGGACAGTTTAGCATGTTTGGTGCCCAGCGGGGTCAAGGCTGCCTTGTCTGTGCTCTGTCCTGCCTAGACAATAACTTACTTTTACATAACTTTATGAATATTCTGTATGTGCTTTGCCCTGTTTTAACATTGTGCCAGTCTTCTTCCTTTCTCGGAAATGCAATAGGCATTGTTCACTGCTTGAATCTGCATGAGTTCCCCAGCAGCAGCTTTAACCCCTTTGAGGTGAGGGGGTAAGTCTCTGAAAACACAATATGCAGATAAGCTAAATTCTCTTAACACTTAAAAGCAACATGAAAGTACAGGAAAGAAGAAGGATAGCACTGATATTGCTGCATGGCCCAGCTGTTTATGGCCCTCCGACTTACAGTGGTCATTGGGGCTGTAGTGTGTTACATTTATGTACAAACTCAGGGGCATATTAGCAAGAACCTCGTTAAAATTATCGCCGTTTTTTCCTGCCGCTAAAACGGTGACAATGGGCTTGCTAATATGCGTTATAGAATTCCAATAGAAGTCCAGGTTAGATGTGCAGGATTAGCAAGCCCATTATCGCCGTTTTAGCGGCAGTTTCCTGCTGCTAAAACGGCGATAATTTTAACGAGGTTCTTGCTAATATGCCCCTCAATCACTAGTCTGACAACCGGAACATATACCACGCTTCTTTAATGAGTAAACTTACAGGAAACAGGTCCGCTCCACACCTCTGCAACAGAAACTGTCAACACACTTAATGATGACAATGACGCTGACTGTTCACCACCCAACTCGATCATGTCGTCCAACCAAAGGGAACTCTTACCTCTACTAACTTCCTCTACGTCACAGTATTTCCACTAATCCTTCTAACTCAAAGCCATATGCTTAAGGTTCTACATTTTACCACTCTTAAGCCTGATAGCATTCTGCAAAGTTTCGGCCACTTCTTCTGGCCCAAAAAATGGACTTTCCCCTTTTGGCACCCGGTTAGGTTTTCTCACATGTACCCAACAAGGTCTGATTTGACCCCATGAGTAGAATTGTAGTAAGACTTACTCTTCATATGCGTCTCCTGCAACTTCTTCCTTACTGAGTCCGGTGACCATTGCTCAATTGCACTACCACACAACTACACCGGGGTGAACTTACATCTGGGACTCCTACCTCTCATTACCACAAACGGAGACAAACCAGCAGAATCGTTAGTAGTGACCCGATTTGCCCACACAGCCTTCTGCTCTGCATTACGCCAATCACATTGTTTACGAGCAGCACTCTGAATCACCCCCTTGATCACCCGGTTAAATCTTTCCACAGTGCTATTACCACTAGGATTGTATAGTGATGTGGTCTTGTGTCTCCCCCTACTCTTCCAAAATAGGTCTTTGCTGCATTCAAAACAAATTGCACACCATTGTCACGTAAAAGCATGTCAGGAATCCCCTCTGGCCAAAAAGTTCTGACCAAAAATTCTAAAACCATGGCAGTATCAGCTCTCTCCTCTATATCCACCACTGGCCGTTTTGAGAAAAAGTCCATTAGCACAATTACGTACTATTGAAAATCACCAACAGGACCCAACAAATTCACTGCTACACATTCCCAAGGTTGTTTGAGAATAACGTACTCACTTATGGGTGGTTTTAATGTCTGTAATGGCTTGTCAGCAGAGGGACACACTCCACAAGATCTAACAAACCTTTCCAATGTCTTTTCAACTACAGGCCAGCAAAACAATTCTTTGACTATAGATTTGGTTCTTACAGTACCAAAATGTCTCTCATGGCAAAGTTCCACAATAACCTCACGCAAACCACGTGGAGGAGTAACCTTACTCCCTCTAAGAATCACCTCTTTATCCATCGATAGCTCCGACCTCACCTCCCAAAAAAAGGGACACCTTCCTGCACAAAAACCCCAAGAGTCTTTTTTCTCTTTCATGTGTGCTGCAGAATGCAGCACATATTGGAATAGGTAAAAAAACGAGGAGAAATAAAAGTATTTCTCCTCGTTGCGCCTCCTTACGCCTCCCATGGGGAGGCGTGGGATTCTGGCGCATTCTGAGGTTTACGAAATGTTGTAAATCCGGGAATATGGCAAAATCCATTGGTGGTGTGTGGGAACACCAACACCCATGACACCCCTTTTACGTAAAGTGATGTGTGGAAAGGGGTCATATTTACAAGGCCATGAAAAGCCATGCAGGTGCATTAAAAAAATGATGCACTGACGGCGCAAGTGGCTTGTAAATAAGCCCATACACTTTTCTGAAATAACTAGAGCTTTGCGTTAATATTCTGCCGGGTGGAAGCAGCTTACTCAAGGTTTTGAGAGAGCTAGTCTGTATGCTGTAGAGCAGAGTTAGCTTTTAACTTGTGTCCTAGAACGGATTCGCTGTCTGTTTCTAAAGTTTGTTTATAAAGTTTTATATAGCGCGAACTTGATCCCGAAGGATATCAGAGTGCTTTACAATTTGAGGCAAAGGTAACAAATCAGAACATTAGTCTAACATGGGGAATCTAATGGGCATTGAATCAACTAGTACAAACATAACAGCTCACTATAACCTGAGTGCACGAGTAGGAATGGGCTATGCGATGGAGCATAGAGAGAAAAAAAACCATGCAGGACAACATACACACTGGAGTGGCACGGCGACAAACCCGTTTTTGTCGAAAGAAATGTTTGGAATTCTGATCTTGGCAGGTTTTTCAGCCTACTCTAAACCCTCTTGTGGGCGAACCTATTGTTTAGACAACCGTGGCATTCTTCAGCAAATCTGGTTTGATTCATGCCGCCTTTATTAGCGAGCTATTTGTTATAATCCCCTGTTTTTTGGCTTCAAACTAGGCAGCCAAACAATACATTTTTTTCAAATGCATGTCTCCCCTGTGCCCGCGTGGATAAGTCCCTAGCAAAACATAGCAGGTTACCAGTGTCAAAGGTCAGCGCGAGAAGTCATGTGTGTGCCTGGCACTGGGGATTAGTGTGCAGTTTGCACATAAGGAAAGGCTGCCTGCCAAAGCTCCTGTGCTAAACCCCCTCTCTGCTCCCCTCCTCGGCCCAGATGGGCTGTCAGCGGTAACTTTACCAGCCCCCACTGGAACAAAGAACCAAGGAGGGAAAACACAACCGAACAAGAAGAACTTGCCGGTATGGGTGAAAAGCACTCCGGTCAAATATTTGTGTGTCCATCAACGAACAAAACCAAACTAAATAAAAGAAAGCAAGGGGCAACCACAAAGGCACGACAAACGGGCAGAATTTTCATTTGTGGGGGTGGGCCTCTCTGTTACTGGAGAGATTTTTAAAAAAATGTTTTTTTTAATTTTTTTTATGCGTTTTTATATAGCGCGGACTTTACCCGAAGGTGTAAGAGCGCTTCACAATAGGAACGTTAATGATACATGAGGAGAAAATTACAAATGAACAAAGTACAAAAGCAAACGTTAAGTTGCATGAGGTAAAAGTGACAATTGTGAGCAAACAAAATACAAGAAGTAGCAAACGGTACATTACAGGAGGTAAAAAAGTGACGTGTGCAAGTTACAAAGGCGTACAAAGTACAAGTAGAGGTATAATACTGCAATAAATGGCAGACACTCAAACACAAGAACAAACGTTATGTAGGCAATGGTGGCACTTGTGTAAGTATATAAAGCAAACAAAATGTAAGAGTAGCAAACAGTGTGTTACAAGAGAAAAGTGACGTGTGCATGTTACAAAAGAGTACCAGACACAGGTATAAGGATAATACTTCAATAAATGGCAGACCACTCAACACCACTCCAGCCACAAGAACACACTGGGAAGGCACTTCCACAGTCATTGGTGCTGGATGCATCATTGTCCTTTTTTGGTCCAGTTTAATAGCGCAGCGGTCGCCTGACAATTATGTGAGCATCATTAAAGAGAGGATTTAGCTCTGCCCACTTGTTGGGAGCCAGGAGTACATGTTTTGATTGGGCATAAGTTGTATGCTTCCACACAAAACATTGCTTGCCTTCCACGCTGCGGTGATGATTTTGTTTCTCCAGCGGCCTAAGCTTGAATTTTTGGGGGGCACACATGACATTGGAATGCTATTAAAGTATCTTAGATAAAATCGATCTCCTGACTGATAGGTTTGATTGCCTAACAGAGAAAATTGATAAGCATGACATGCAAATAGATCTCTCCAAACGCCCAACATCGAAAGTGAAAGATGAACAATCCATAGCTGGAGAGAAGCTACTCCTGATGGAAAAAGTCCTAGAGGTCATCTGCAGCAAGAACGAGGACCTAGAGGCCCACTCAAGAAGGAATGCCTTGCGCATTTTGTTTCTACTGAAATCGACAGCGATGGGTCGTATGGAGGATTGCGCTGAGAATATGCTTCAAACGCTGTTTCGGGATGCACTCTCTGAAATGCTAATTGTGGAATGGCCACATAGATCACTTGGTCAGAGGCCTCCTCCGGGTGCTCCTGCCCTCCCGGTAATAGCCTGGCTGCAGAATTATAGAGCCAGGAACATGACACATAGCATGTTGAGAGAGCAGAGGATACTCCGCTATCAAGGAAATCGTTGGCCTTCTTCCCAGATTTTGCAGCTGCTGTGCAGGCTACCTGCAGGGATTTTCTAGAGCCAAATGCTCTCTGCAGAAGATGAATGCCAAGTACTCTTTGATTTATCCTGCCAAACTAAGAATATATCACTCGGGCAATAACCTCCGCACTGGGTCCACTCCCAAACTGCCATACATGTCATTCTTCACATATATTTCCCAATAAATGTTGTCAATACGTGTGTGTTTTGTTTCTTGTGGTATGTATTGGCTGCAGTTTATTTTGCAACATGTACGAAATACTTTTTGCGTTACAGTACTGTGGTCATAACCCGTTATGCAAAAATAACAGTTGATGGACAAAATGTAGAACAATGTCATACATTCACCCCAGTACAGAGATCTGGGCCTAAATCCATCGTTTTCTTGCACTCCACACCGCCCCAGTTCAGACATGGCCATATGCAAATCAGCCTTGACCCTGTGCCTCATGGGAACAGGCCAGCCCGAACTGCCAAGCCATGTCTTTCCTGGACCGGAATCAAGCATCCTAGGACCGGTTTCTGCCTATCAGCCGTCAGATCTCTGTACTGGGGTGAATGTATGACATTGTTCTGCATTCTGTCCATTACTTTTTATTTTTGCATTTGTCACCCCGAGTGGGACGGGTATGCTCAGACGTGAGTCCCGTGCTCTCCATGCCACTGGGATCAAGCTATCCAGGCTGATGAGGGCTGAAAGCCCGAAACCGGTCCTTGGATGCTTGTTTCCAGTCCAGGGAGGACCTGGCTTGGCAGTTCGGGCTGGACTGTTCCCATCGGGCACAGGGTCAAGACTGATTTGCATATGGCTGGGTTCAAACTGGAAAGGCATGGTGAGCAAAAAAAACGATGGATTTAGGTCCAGATCTCTGTACTGGGGTGAATGTATGACATTGTTCTGCATTTTGTCCATCACCTGTTGTTTTTGCATAACCCGTTATGACCAGGCCATGAACCAACGTTATAGGATGTCAAAAATAATTTTGACAAGCTCATAATTCATAGACATGCCAGTTCATTAATCCCCCCATTTAGCAGTCGTAAATCATTTTGACAGGCTTGTAAATCACATGACAGATCATAACTCACAATGGCTGACAGGTCATAATTAATTTCTGGCAGGGTATGCTCAGACGTGAGTCCCTTGCTCACTTGGCCACTGGATTCAAGATAGCCTGGCTGATGAGGATTTTGAATCCGAAACCGGTCCCAGGATGCTTGTTTCCGGTTCAGGGAAGACATGGCTTGGCAGTTCGGGCTGGACTGTTCCCATGAGGCACAGGGTTAGACTGATTTGCATATGGCCATGTCCGAACTGGGGTGGCTGAGTGAGCTAACGAATGGTGATGGAATAAACCCAGATCAGTTGACTGGGGGTGAGTGTTTGATTTGCTCAAACGCTCTGTCCATCATCCCCTTTTGTATCGCTTTGTTCGCCCTAAGTTGGCAGGGTATGCTCAGACGTGAGTCCCTTGCTCACTTGGCCACTGGATTCAAGATAGCCTGGCTGATGAGGATTATGAATCCGAAACCGGTCCCAGGATGCTTATTTCCGGTCCAGGGAAGACATGGCTTGGCAGTTCGGGCTGGACTGTCCCCCTGAGGCACAGGGTTAGACTGATTTGCATATGGCCATGTCCGAACTGGGGTGGCTGAGTGAGCTAAAGAATGGTGATGGAATAAACCCAGATCAGTTGACTGGGGGTGAGTGTTTGATTTGCTCAAACGCTCCGTCCATCATCCCCTTTTGTATTGCATAATTCATTTCTGACATATCACAATCACGTTCTGTTATGTGTCTACCATACTTGTGATGCCTCATAGTTTGTTCAGGCCATCATACATGCCGTTTTATGGGGTCATACATTTTCCTGGTGGTTTTCATGCAGATTGCGTGGGGGTGGTAGCCTCTCCCTGGAGTTAGGCCCCAACTCGCTGCCTTGTTTTTCCATTTTGTGCCCTGTCATTTGGTGGGTCTGGGCTGCGAGTGCCGTCTCCACTTGCTCCCCCTTTCCAACCTACTAACCCTGCCGTAAGGCATCCCAAGGTAAGTGGTGTTCTTCCTGCACACCACCCTGCCGGTGTGCCTTCTTACCAACAAATGTACCCCCTCTTCACCGCTTTACCTGCCGTCCAGCACTGCGACAATGCTGTTGCTCGGTGTGAGTCTCGAAAGTTGTTTAGCGCACCGCCCCCAGCTTCCAAAAGTAACCTGTGGTGGGATGGCAGTGCACTTATAGCCCCTCATTGTCTCCTCGTGGCATGAAGCGGCTCCCCCCCTTCAGGGGGTAACAAAACTCACCTGGCTATCTAATGGCCAGGTCTTTTCACACCACCTTTGGCGCTCACCCCCTTTGGGTCCACTGAAGCAGCCCAAACCGGTTTCCCCGGGTCCCCGGCGGCCGTTATGGCGCCGATCCCTGAGGCCCCGTACGGGGGCGGCCTCTGTTAGACTCACTAATTCACAGATCCAAAGGCGATGGGCAAATTTGTTGAAAACATTCTGTGGACTGAAACTGGGTCACCCTCCGCAGCCCGAGATCTGGATTTAGGGCACTTAAGTGACAAAGACGGAGGCAGCCTGTTTTTTATGAGTGGCGACCATCAAGGAGATGCTAACTGTCGGGCAGCGGTGCCCTCTACCCGACTTTATTTCGGGGCCCCGAGCCATGGAACTGTTGTCATGCTGCAGGGTTTGCGACAATAGCAGACATTATGGGTGAGTGGGATGGCCCACCCTGGTGGGTCATGATCACCCTGGTGTTGTATTCTTTTCGGTCACCTGGATACGCTCTGGCTGGGTAGAGTGTCAGAGCTCTGGTTTGCCCCCACGGAATAAGTCTCTGGCTGTTCACACTGGTTGTCAATTAGGGGTCATGGGTTGTGCAGGTTGGTGGTATTTGGCCCGATTGGGGGGTAAAAGTGGAAGGTGAGTAAAATGTTTCTGTCTTGTTGATGTTGGTTAACAGGATCTTGGTTTCTGTTTGTTCTTTTTCTCCCTTGCCACTCAGCGTGTTGATGTAGGCTCTCATGATTGGCGATTTATGCGTGTACGACAAGCCAGCCTTGGGATAAGGGCTCCATGTCTTGATTGCCACACCACTGCCTTCTATATAGAATGTACAGATATTGTGATGCTGCATCTTCTAGCTATGTATGAGGAGACCCTTGCTGATGGCGTTCTCCCCCCCTCGCTAAGGGCGGCTCTCATCATGACGGTACTTAAACCGGACAAGAACCACTGGTGATGTGAGCACTACCGACCCCTATGCATGTTTAACATGGATAATAAGATCCTTGTGAAGTTGATAGCCTCGCTGCTACTTCCAATATGTCCACTCATTGTGTGCCCGTAACAATCTGACTCTGTTCATGGGAGATCAACGACCCACAATCTACGCACCTTTTTTTTGCCCTGTTGCACCCTATTGATCCTGACCTTAGTGCAGCTGTGGTGTTTCTGGATGCCACTAATTAATGCATTTTATTCATTTGGACAGCTTTATCTCTTTACACTACTATCACGTCTGGGAGTGAACCCCAAGTTCATAAGACTAATTGGCCTCCTATATGCACAGCCTTTAGCTCACTTATGTATAAATGAAACAATTACTCCCTCCTCTACAGTACTAGAGGTACCTGACAGAAATGCCCAGTTGTGCCCATTTTATTCGTCAAAGCTATGGAGCCACTGGCGGCCCGATTATGCCAGCACCACTCCCATTGTGGCCTAGCATTCATGCCTCGTAGAATTCTTGTACCCATGTATGCAAATGATGTTACTGTATACGTGAGAGATCCACAAAATAATTTGGACCCACTGCTCAGGGAATTCACCAGATTTTGAGGCATGACGTGCTTCACTATCACTTGGGCCAAATCAATGGGCTTCACTATCATTGGGCCATATTCCCGATGACGGCTGTGTCTGAGGAGTTTTGTTTCAGAATTCCCGCTACAGTGGGAAAGAGAATCGGTGAGCAGGGACCTGGATGACCTGTGGAAGGCTAATTATGGACACTTGATGACATGGCTGGATGAGTGTGTTGAAAGTTGGCTGAAGCTCCCTTTAACCCTAACTGGGAGGCTAGCCATCGCTAAGATGGTGATTCTCCCTGAATATATTTACATGTTTATTAATTTGCCACTGCAGCTGCGCTGTGTTCCCGCAGACAGCTCAGATTGTGTCTAGTGTCCCCCAGACGCAGGTTGTACATTATTGGCTTTACTGTTGCTTGAACATGAAATACCTTGAAAAAACAAAAGACAAGAAGCATTTGGCAAAACCAGAACAGTTTGTAGAATTAAACAATGTGGCTGGAGCACAGTCACAGGGTCTGAGAAATGTCCCAATTTATAATTGTTCTAACATGGGTTTTTGTACAGTTCATTGAATGCAATCAGGCAGTTCCGGTGATCCTTTTTCAGTAAGGAATGTAAACCTTTGTCCTTGGAGCCATAAAGCAATTTGTTTGTTTGTTTGTTTGTTTGAAAGATTTTATATAGCGCTGGCTAGACCCGGGGGTATCAGAGCGCTTTACATGTGCAAAGACAAAATTACAGGAGTTGTTCAAGAGCAGAGTAAATCAGTAAGTAAAAACAAACATTCCATTGAGTTCTAATAAACAGAGAAACATCAAAAGCAGATAAACTTACATATAGAGTGGCAGAGGGGGGGAAAAGTTTCAGGGCTGAGCTGTGGGTGAGGCAGAAATATAGAAAAGGATAGGCCGGGTAACCGGGTTGGGGGAGAGGGGGGGGAATGGTCAGCCAGAAGGGATTTTAAGAGGATGGAGGAAAGGGAAGTGGGAGTAGGAGGGGGGAAGGAAGGGGGGGGAATACAAGGAGAGAGAGAGAAGAGGGGAGCAGAGCGGAGGAGTGAGAGGAGGGAGTAAAGTGGTGGAGGATAAGGACAGAGGAGGCAGAGTGTCGGTTCAGAAGTCCGGTTAAGGACCCCAGTATTTGGTGAGGAGGTCCAGTTTAAGTTTTTTTTTAAGGCAATGTAGGAGAGGTTGTAACGCAATTCCTTTGGGAGGGCATTCCAGACGATCTGCGTGTTTCCTGCGAAGGATTGAGATTGAGTGGTTTTTCCTTTTTGAATAAGGGGGGGGGGGGTTGAGCAGGAAAGTGTTAGTGCCCCTCATCGTTCTGGAGCTGTCTGCTTTTTTGAGTTTATTTGTGGAGTACAGCGGGGCATTCTGGTGTAGGGCTTTATGTGTGATGCATGCTGTCTTGTAGGAGGATCTACCTTCAACGGGAAGCCAGTTGAGAGCCTTCAGGGCTGGGGAGATGTGTTCAAAATGTTTGTAGTCAGTGATAAGCCTGTCTGCTAGATAGAGCACAGATCTAAGTGGGGCTAGGTGGACTATGGGGGTTCCTGTGGGGTAGCGTTACCATAGTCGATTTTAGAGAGTACCAGGGACGACCCATTTGAAGTCTTCAGGTGGGTGAAGGGTTTGATTTTCTTCAGGTGACGGAGAGTGAAGAGAGCTCCTTTAGCAGAGTTTTTTATGTGGTTGTCAAGGGTTAGATTTTTGTCAACGGTAATACCAAGTGATTTCACTGAATTGGTGAAAGAGAGCTATCAGTTGAGTGCATTAAGGTCAAAGATCCAGGTTTGGATGGGGAGCCCATTATTTTTAGGGGAGAAGACGATGATTTCAGTTTTCTTAGGATTATGTTTGAGATGGTTGGAGTGGAACCAGTATAGGATCTTGTTCAAGGTATGGTTAAGATGTAGTACATCAGAGTGGGACCTAATCTTATAGTAAAGTTGGGTGTCATCATCATAAAGGTGATAATTGATTCCAGCTTGTTTCAGAATGAGGGTAAGTGGTTCCATAAAGAGGTCAAAGAGAGAGGGGAAGAGAATAGAGCCTTGGGTGACGCCTAGGGAAACCGGAGAGGGGTTGGATAGACAGTCGTTCATTTTGATTTATTGCGTTCTGTGTTGGAGGAATGAGGTGAACCATTTAAGGACCTGACCGTTAAGGCCAAAGCGGGACTTGAGCGAGTTGAGTAGGGAATTGTGGTTGACAGTATCAAAGGCAGCCGAGAGGTCAAGGAGAATGAGTAGGCAGGATTCACCGTTGTCAAGGGAAGAGTGGATGTCATCGACTATATTTAGCATGGCGGTTTCAGTGCTGCAGCCTTTTCTGAAGCCGGATTGCAAGGGGTCTAGAAGGTTGAAGTTGTTAATGTGTTTATCTAGTTGAAGCAAAGCACATTTTTCCAGGGCTTTGGAAAGAAGTGGTAGGTTAGAGATAGGGCGGAGGTTGTTCAGGTCATTAGGGTCTAAGGTGGGATTTTTAGGGATAGGTGTGATTTGACCGAGTTGAAGTGAGTCCGGGACACAACCTGTGGAGAAGGATGTGTTGATGATGGTGGTCCAGTAAGGGGCAATAATGTGGTTGAGATTCTGGATAAGACTAGAGGGGATAGGACCTTTGGTGTGTGAGGACGGCTTAAGTTTGGCGATGATGTTAACGACTTCGAGCGCAGTCACGGGTGGAAGTTAGTTCAAGATGCATTGTTTTTCAGTTGCAGGGGGTGGAGGCTAGATTCTGGAGGGGTAATAGCGAGAAGGAGAGAGGAAGGGTAAGGAGACAGAGTCAGGACGGGAGGATCGCTTAGTGTAGTGTCACCGACAAAAGGTGTAATTTGGTGGGATCTCAGTTAGGTGGAAGGACTGATCGATTTTGGTGATTTTATCCGAGAAGAAGTTGGCAATTTCCTCACATCTATTTGTTGAGGCAGTAAGTTTAAGGGGGGCTATGGATGTTTGTTTGTGAGCAATGTTAAATAGTTCGCTGGGTCTGTTTTTGACACGATCGAATTGTGTTCGGAAAAAGGTAGCCTTTTCCTTGAAGATGTGTCTTTTATAAGATGCTCTAGTGGCCCGGAGACAGGCGAGGTGGACGGGGGAGGGGTGTTGTCTCCATAATCTTTCAGTCATTGTTGAGGTCAGAGTTAAAACAAGTTTTAGATGGAATGGTTCTTTGCTTTTTTAGTTTGGGAGGGGATAGAAGGTCTACGACCTCATTGGCGGTCTTGTTGAAAAGGTCAGTGAGCTCATTTGCATCTTGGCAGAGAGGGGTGGGGAGAAGTTGAGCTTGTAGCT
Organism: Lissotriton helveticus; assembly: GCF_964261635.1. Taxonomy (NCBI): domain Eukaryota; kingdom Metazoa; phylum Chordata; class Amphibia; order Caudata; family Salamandridae; genus Lissotriton; species Lissotriton helveticus. Next base: position 1,398,926,051 of record NC_136067.1, read on the forward strand.
TAGACTCGAGTTTGACAGGAGGGATTTGATTGAGGCTTCTGGTCCATTTCATGGGTAATACATTTCAAGCAATGTATTGGATGAGTAATCTAGGTGGGCCTCGACCTTGCATGGACACAGTGCGGCCTGTGGGTAATGTGTCTAGATTCTGGCTTGAGGAGCACGTGATCACTGCATATACTGTGTGTGCTGTTTCTTGATTGGTTTTGTGTTCATAACTTCACGTGGCATCTTACTTTGTTGTGTTTTGGGAATGTGTGCACCCCTCCAGCCATGTGTGCTTTATTGGGGCCAATCTCCCTGGACCATTGTGGTGTTGCTATGCCTATCTGTGGGATTGATCTGGGGTTTCCTGTTTGCGCATTTGTCTGCAGGCTATGTACCACCCAACCTGTGACTTGTCAGAAGTTTGCAGCTTACATGGTAGGTAAGTCGGTAGTGATCAGGACCGACAATCAAGTGGCGAAGAGCTATGTCAAAAGGGAAGGAGGCACAAGATATCAAGCTGTAGCAGAAATAGCAATGGCCATTTGCTCATGGGCACAGTCTCATGTCTATCATTGAAACCGATGTTCATGGAGAACATACAAGTGGACAAGCTCAGCTAGAACATTCCCTCCTCCCTGATGTTCCACTTAAGTCAAGAAATGTTCTAGGAAATTTCAAAAGATTTGGTGGTCCATGCCTGGATCTGTTTGTATCCCCAAGCAATATGCTACTTCCTCAGTTTTGCTCTTAGATATGGTGTCATCAAGTGTGGGCAATGGATGCTCTAGCAATCCCAGGACAGAGAGCATTTTGTATGCCTTTACTCCAATTCTCCATCTGTCAAGGGTACTCAGAAAGATTCGGGGAAGAGGGTAATGATGCTTTTGGTATCCCCTATTGGTCTTGAGGGCCTTGTTCCCTTTAGTCACATAATTAACAATGGAGCATTGCTTGCATTTTCTGATTCACCCATTTCCTTTAAGATTTTCACTCATGTCACAGCATCAGCTGGTGAAGTTCCATCTAATGGCATGGAAATTGAGAGGATTGCCTTACAACAATTAGTGTGTTCAAAAGATGTTACAGTTGACATTCAGTGCCCAATTCACAAAGACCAACTTACACCTGAAGTCTAAGTTGAGACCTGAAGTCTAAGTTTAAACCTGAAGTCTAAGGGTGCCCAATTCACAAAGGTAAAGTTTACCTTTGTAAATCTGGCTCAATGTGTTCTAGAAAACCTTCAACACTTGCCTCATACTCAAAGCATTGGTTTTGATAAGTGGTGTAGAGACAAGGCGTTAGACCCGAAATGTTGTGATCAGTTTAAAATTCTTGATTATCAAGAGAATGCTTTCTAAAGTATCTAGCCCTAGCCACCTTGTCTGCTCAATGGGCTGCAATCAGAGGTTTCAGAGAGACAATAGCTGGTATTTCTCAAATAATCATTTTGATTGCCATATTACCTAAATGTTTTCGGTTGAAGAAACATGGCTCCTGATCTGGAGGCTCTTATAAGTTGTATGGAGAGATTTACATTTCTGCGGGCAGCTCAGGGGTGGCTGACCCCCTTGGACATCTCTCACCCTGAGGTACTGGGTTTTTCAGAACCGGTACAGAACCGGTAACCCAGCGGTGCCAGGGGATCAACACCCAGAGACCTTGGGTTCTCCTGAGTCAGACCTACAGAAACTTCAGAGTCTTCCAGGTGAAGTCAAAGATTAGTTTATTGGCTGCAACCAAGGTGACAGGGTCCTAGAAGTACGATACGAGTATATTCAGGAGACTGCACACTTTCACGAAGTTAGGCTTCTCTTCTTATACATAATATTCAGCCTTGGGCAAAACATTCCTTGGATTCGTGGTATTTCATTTATGGTTACTGATTACAAAAGAAAAGCAGAGTCATGATGACATGTACATATTTCACGTCGTGCTGCCCATAACAAATCATCCGGCAAGGCCCAACATTTCATCAGATATCGCTGGACCCCTAATAAAAATGGTCACCTCCCCATCATAAAGCAAGTGAAGAAAAGGAGTGGAGAAAGATGTGAGCGAGATATGGCAGGTGTGCGCGCTGAAATGGTTTTATGGCTGGTTGGGCCTAGATGCTATCTTGCTCGGCCACTGGGAGGGAACTGACCTAACGAGTTCGGCCTGGGGCAATGGTTCTAACTTGTACTGGGGTCAGGGAGAAGTCGATTAAGGAGTATGTGTCCTTGTGGAATCAAATTCAACTGGATTAAGGTCTATGTAAAGGGCAACATGCAGCTAAGGGTTTTAGAGGGGTAATGACGATTTCGAGGTGAAATCGTCACTCGAATACGCCAAAAATACATGTACTTGATGTACTCGTCATTCTCGGTCTTTTAATACCAAATTCGTCCTATTTCGACGAAGTTTTTATTCTCGAGTCCAGAACTATTATGAATCTAGATTTTTCGGAACCACAACCCCAGGGGACTTCATTCTTCACCTAGAAAGTGCCAGGAGCGCTCCTGCAGTCTTGTGCCTATAGAGGGAGCGGGCCTTTGCCAAAGAGCTGAAAAGCCCTGTTGCAATCCCCTGCGCAGGACATTTTTGTGGGCACCTCAGGCGTGGCTGACCCCCTTGGACATGTCTGAACTCAATGTACTTCATTCCCCAACTCGAAAAGTGCCAGGAGGTGCTCCTGCAGTCTCGTGTCTCAAGAGGGAGCAGGGCCTCTGCCAAAGTTTTTGAGCTGTGCCGGATAAAGACTGTCCATGGATGGGCCCGTCCTGCGCCCGTCAGCACCAGAAAGAAACAGGGCATAGACACCCCCTTGGCCCCCTTGGCCCTGTGGTATGGCGCAGTTCGTGTTTCAGGTATCATTTTATATTAACTGACTTGCTGCTGGGGTGGGGTAGCATCCCTGTGTTTTTTTACTTAATTGCCAGGAGGTTGAATACCCCAAACGGGTGACGACACGCCTAACTGAAAAATATATGGAAAAATTGAAGGCCCTGCAAATTAAATTAGCACCGGAAAACTGTGAGAATAAGAAATTGGAATGGTTCTTAGGGAAACTAGAAGAGGTGGTCCAATGCCTAAAGATAAAGTTAAAAGGGAACCATCGCATAATGGCTAAACAAATAAACCAATGTAAAGGGTTTTCAGTGGAGTGCCAAAATAAGAAAAAGGAGATACGTGCAACACAAAGAAGACAAAAAAAGAACTTTACATCTGAGAGACAGGCACAGCTAGCCAAACTGAAAAAAGAATTTAAGATAATGGTAACTAATGCAAAAAGGGTTCATAAAGAAAAGTGTTGGCTAGAACTACTAGAAGCCATAGAGGATAAAAACTTAAGGGAATTTTGGAGATTAGTAAAGTCGGTAGCGGGAACACCAGTTGGAGACTTGAACTGTGTGGTGAGTGAGGCTGCATGGGAAGGGTACATAGGGGAACTGTATGGGGCAAGGGCTTCTAGAGAGGAGGTGGAGCATAAAGTATGGCATGAAATCTCAGATGACCTACTACTACAATTTAATGAAGACTATGTCGAGCGCACAATAAGGGAACTTAAGCTAACTCGGGCAGCAGGTCCGGACAATCTTCCTGCTATAATTTTGAAATCCGAGGTAAAATGGTGGGCAAGATTTCTTGCCAAGATGTTCCAGGTAGTCCTAAAAGAAGGGGTAATGCCACCAACCTGGAAGGGGGCAATAATTAGGCCAATTCATAAGAAAGGGAGCAAGGAAGAGCCACAAAATTATCGGCTAATCAATCTGCTAGATATAGGCGAGAAGGTGTTCTCTAAAATTTTGTTGAAACAATTGAATGTATGGGTAGATGAGTTTCAAATAATACCCACAGAACAGGGGGGATTTAGAGCAGGCCATTCGACAATAGACCACGGATTTGCACTATGGGCGATGGCGAAGAAGTCGACGGAACAGAACGGCAAATTATGCTGCTGTTTTGTCGACTTCAGAGCTGCCTTTGATTCAGTGGATCGGGCCTGCCTATGGGAGTTATTAGAGAGGTTGAAGATCCCCAATGATCTACTCACTATAATAAAAGAACTCCACAGGGAAAACTGGGGGCAAGTAATTAAGGATAAGGTCGGATCCTTAACACCAAAAATACCCATAGAGAATGGATTAAGACAAGGCTGTGTGCTGGCCCCACAGCTCTTCTCAATCTTCCTGTCAGATCTCCCGGCACATTTAGAGGTGGAGGGCAGCGCCAGCCCCAAAATGGATGGCAATAAAATACCCTGCCTATTGTACGCAGACGATCTGGTGATAGTAGACCAGACTGAGAGGGGCCTACAAAGGAAGCTTAACGCCTTCAAAACATATTGTGACAGAAAATTCCTAACAATCAATTTAGATAAAACTAAAACCCTGTGCTTCGGGAAAAAGATAAGTAAATTTTCCTGGTATATAGGCGACCTCAAACTGGAGGCGGTTAATGAATATCGATATCTGGGTTTGTGGTTCGATAGAGATTTAAATTGGAACTCCCATCTGGATACCCAAAAAGCGAAGGCACTTTCCTCCATATGTGGGTTAAAAAGGTTTAATGGGGTGTATGGAGAGATGTCACACCGACCTATGCTGAGAGCCTTCGAAGCAATGATACCCTCTCAAATTTTATATGGCGCAGAGATCCTTTATTTGAGCGGTAAAGGGTCCTGGGACGTGATAGAGGGAAATTGCTTAAAAAGACTCCTATCCCTTCCTCGATCTTCGATGACACAAGCCATCAGGCTAGAAATAGCCTCAAAATCCTGGAAAATACAATCCCAGATGGCCGTGATTAGATTTTGGAAGAGATTGGAAGACCCCGAGAGCCAAAAAGTCGCATATTGGTGCCGCAATGAAATACTGAGAAGTGAGTTAAAATGGGCAAAAATCTGCAGGGACAAATTGAAAGGAATCTGCAACTCACTAGAGATTGATTGGGACCAGGAAACGTTGCAGGTAATAAGTACCAAAGGGGAGCTGAAACAAAGGGGGAGGGAAGTTTCTAAAGCAATTGATTTAAGCTATTTAACAAACAAAAAATCAGTGGCACATATGATAAAGGCTTGGCCCAACGGAAACTGGTTCCCCTACCTTGATAGACTACCTAACCGTGGGCTTAGGCAAGAGATCCTGAGGTGTCGAATTGGGATTAACCCGTGGATAATAAACAAAGAGCTCAAAGTCACATTCATAGATCAAGAAGGCCGCTGCAAGTGTAACCTGAGAACTAAGTGTGACTGGCTGCACATTCTGTTGGACTGCCTGTTTCTCCTGGAACAGAGAAAACTATGGCTGCGCCCAGTTTTCCAAAAATACGGAATTAAAACAAGGACGCAGGCAGCCAGCCTCCTAACAGAAGTACCCTCCATTGACATTGCAATCGCCCTAGGGAAATTTCTAAAGGTGACCCAGAGGTACTGAGAACCTAGGGAAAATGTAGTTCTGTATGAAGTTTTATTGACCGAATCTGTTAGGATGGTGAGAAAAGTGATTAGGATTTTAAATTTTTTATAACATGTTTTAAGGCATTTGTAACTTTTAGAGGGACTAGGATTTTATAACTGGACTATGTATTTTTGGACTTGAAATGTAGAATTGTTTTAAAGAATAATTTTTTAAGAAATAAGTATAGGTTTTACTGTATACACTCCTCTTAGTGTGTTATGCTCACTGCTTGTTTGTTTAAAGACTACGGTCATAATAAACATAATTTTGATCTGATCTGATCCATCCCAATGACCATCAGAATTTTCCATCCCCAGGCAGATATCAGTTCCCAGAACCATCCCATTAACGACCAATCTCCTTTATCCACATGAATAGATTCGGAAATCTTATGTAGTTTGGAGATGGCCCTGTACACTGTCGGAGCATTATCTGGAATAAAAATGCAACAACTGGACTGGATCAATTTGCATACTCCACCTCGGTCCGCAAGTATTACATCCAAAGCGACCCGGTTCTGAAGGGTCATCAGTCGATCCGACTGGAGCTCAGCAGTCAGGTTACTAAGGGCACCAGCAGTTTCAGTCACGGTGGATTCAACTACCCTTGTCAATTGCCTTATGTTCCTGCTGTTAGCCATGGCTCCCCAGAACGGCAGAAAACCCATTGCAAAGTCACCAAATTCTTGACCTGCAGTGTCTTCTTTACTCAAAACACCTCTAACTACCCTTGTCCGATGGTAATCCGCCGCTGCTGTGTAGGTGGGAGGTAACAGGAATGAAACAAAACATGAGCCCGAGAAGTCAGGGGGCAACCATGTATAGGCTCTATCATGGCAGATGAAATAAGTACCTTTAGCAGCTAAAAACGCAGGGGAAGTCTGAGATCCAAAAACATACGTTTCTGTACAGACACTCTTCCCTAACTGAGCTCTGGGATTCCTACCAATACCTTGCAGACACAGGTGACCTTGATGGGGTACGATCCAGATAGGGGACGATCTCTTGGCTTGCTGTTTCTCACTTAATGTAGTGCCATATCCGGTCACATTCCAACCTACATATGCAAGTATCTCATCATCCGGGGTATCTTCGTAAGAAGTTACTTCCTTGATCATGTCAACTATACCTTTGACTAGGGCGCTAGTCTTGAGGTTGTCTTTTACAGAACGTAGGGGTTGGATTTCTCGTGCATATATGAACATTGTCCTATATGCCCATACTGACCCATTGTGACTAAATGGCAGGACCAAATAGGGGATACCTCTATCCGTGGTGTGGGGCATGAGACCACACACCCAACAGTTAGTTGTGTTCATTACAAGTTGGTGTTGGTGTAATAACTGAACGAAGAAGTTATTAATGAACTCTAATCTCCTATTTGATTCGTGGTCAGGAAAAGGGTGGAAAGAATGAGAGGAAACAGTAGGAGGAGGTATGGGTGATGTAGTGGGCGCAAATGTCACATGAAAAGAGAATAAAACATAGCTTATCAAAAAGACCATTACGCTGAATAGCATAAAAATACACATTATTATAAAAATTTTCTTCGTCATTGTTTTCAAAAGTCTCTGCTTAAAGTTCATTTGTTTGGCAGGCCTCTCCACATCAGGAAACTCCATCCTCTCTAAGGTGCTGCCCGCGGCGGTAGGTTGTTTCTGCTAAAGGATGCTTCCGTCAGTCTAGGGCAGCTCCCTTGGACCAACTGGAACCAGCGACCTATCGTCGTCAGCTGCACCCAAAAGTCTTTAATCAACGCGACCCTAGCAGCGGAACCCGCATGGCGGTTCGAAAAAAACAAAAATAAGCAAGTTACCTAGATGGGAGAATCTGCACTTTCAAAAATAGGATTTGGGGAAAAACACACATTTTTATTAGTCCACAGGTTTCTCTCTCGGATCATAAAATAAATCACTTTTACTTTAGTCTGTTTTTCTTGGACGTAAATTGTAGCGTCTTTTCCCGGGTACTGTCTGGTCCAGAAATAGTAGCTCAGGTTCCACAGAGTTCAATTGTTCTGGTGGTGGCGCAGTTTCTTGAAAAATGTTCCCGTTTTCACAATCAGGATTGGCTTCTTTTACACTTTCATCAGTTGTGCGCTTTGAGTCAGTGCCTCCTTTCCGGACCCATTGGTCATGTGGCAGAGGGAAGGGTATCTTCTTACAATGGATCCCGTGGACCCAATTGGCCTTCCCCTCCACCCTAACAGTCGACCTTGTAGACAGGAGGACGAGGTGAGGCCCGGTCCATCTGGGCTGATCGTTTCTTGTTCTTCGGAAATTTCAGACAAGCACCCAGGAACCGGGGTCAATGGAGTGACCCGGTGTCTCAGAGACCGGAGGCAAGGTGTTGTGGACCTGTTGATATAAAACACGCAATTTAGCCGTCAATTCATACAAATAGTCAAGCAAAATGGGGTGTTGCAGCTCGCTAAACTTCGTGGGCCTAGGCACTCCCCATATGTTGGCTGGCCGACCAAAGATTATTTCATAGGGGCTGAGTTTCACTCGCGAATGCACAGTCATTCTGGTGGATAGGAGTGCTAAGGGTAGAGCGTCAGGCCATTTAAGACCTGTGCTCGCTTGGATTTTGGCCAATTTAAGTTTAAGCGTGCCATTGTAACATTCCACTAATCCAGCTGATTGGGGGTGATTTGCAGCGTGGAACTTCTGCCTAATGCCTAGCCCTTCACACACTCTTTTCATCACACAACCCACAAATTCACTTCCGTTGTCCGACCAGACCATTCTAGGCATTCCGAACCTGGGGAAGAACTCTTTCACAAGGGCTTTCGCTGTGGACAAGGCAGTATTGTCCCTTAGGGGATAGGCTTCTACCCATCTTGAGAAGGCACAAACAACCACGAGCACATATTTTAAGTTGTTGCACCTCTCCATGTGTATGAAATCTAGCTGCAAAACCTCGAACGGATACGTAGGAGGTGCAAAATGACCAGCTGGAGTTGGGGTTCCCCTACCAGGATTGTGCTTCAGACATACCATGCAATTCTTGACAACATTCTCTGCACACTTGGGAATCCCAGAATTCTTCCACACTGGGGCCAACAACTCGCAAATCCCTTTCGCGCTGATATGGGCCATCCCATGAGCCATTGTAACCACTGCAGGCACATATGCATCGGGTAACAACCATCTCTGTTGCTCTGTCGATTCAATCCAACAACCATTTGCATCCATTCTCCCTGTACTTTCTCTCCACATGCTTAACTCTTTCTCCGTGGCCTCAGCTTGGATGGACTTCACACTTTCTATCGTGTCTTCACATATTCCAACATCACCAGTCCATCTTTCTGGGCTCACAACATACATTCGGCTCATCATATTCTTTGCAGTTTCCTTAGCAGTTTCATCAGCGAATGCATTTCCACGACCAACATCATCAATCACTTTCTTGTGAGCACTACATTTCACGATCGCTACTTTCAGGGGCAACGTCAGTGATTCAAGAAGCTCATTCACCAACTGACCATGCTGAATCTTAGCTCCATGCGAAGTCAGGAACCCACGTTCTCTCCACAATCGTCCAAAACTGTGAGCCACTCCAAAAGCATACTGACTGTCGGTATAGACAGTCACTTTCATTCCTTTAGATAACACACATGCTCTCGTCAGAGCCACGAGTTCAACGGCTTGAGCTGAACCATGTGGTATTCGCGCAGTTTCAACGACTGTGTGCAAAGTTGTGACAGCATATGCTGTAGTCACATTACCATTTGGGAGTTTAAAACAGGAACCATCCACCCATAATGTACCATCACATTCAGCAAGAGGAGTGTCGAACAAATCAACTCTCCCTTTCGTCTTTTCCTCTGTTCTGAGGACACAATCGTGCTGTTCTGAAGCATCTGATTCCTCTGTAATTGGTAACAAGGTGGCTATGTTCAAGGTACTGCACCTTTTTATGTGCACATGGCTTGCTAGTAGCGTCAATTCATAACTGGACAGTCGAGCACTAGTTAAATGCTGTGTCTTGGTCCTATTTAACAACGTGTCTACTGCATGCGGGACCATCACGATTAGTGTATTATTCATTACTAGACCTGCAGACTGTCGAATAGAAACAGCTGCTGCTGCTGTGGCCCTTAAACAACTTGGCAATGCTCGTGCTACCGGATCCAAAGTTGACGAAAAATAGGCGCATGGCCGCTGTCTATCTCCGTATAACTGAGTCAGCACAGACAATGCACAGCCCTCCTTCTCGTGGACATATAATGTGAAAGGCTTACTGTAGTTGGGGTTACCTAACACAGGGGCCGAACATAATGCTGTGCGTAATTCGAGAAAACTTTTCTGACACTCATCAGACCAAGGAATGGGATTGGGTGTATTTGTACACGTTAGTGCCAATAAGGGTTTGGCTAATAACGAAAAATTTGGAATCCACTGTCTACAGTACGATGTAATGCCCAAGAAAGCGCGTACTTCTCTCTGCGTTCTTGGCACATGCAATTTAGCTATTGCCTGAATTCTTTCTGGGGTCAGTTTCCTTCCCTCCTTCGATAAGAGATGACCTAAGTAGGTCACTTCTTGTCGGCAATATTGAAGCTTGGAAAGTGACACCTTGTGATGCAAATCACATAGATGGCGCAGTAATGTCAACGTGGCCATTTTACAAATTTTCTCAGTATCCGCAGCGATGAGCAAATCGTCCACGTACTGTACGAGAGTGGAACCTTTGGGCAAAACCAGTGTATCAAGCTGACATTTCAGAGCTTGACTATATATTGAGGGGCTTTCACAGTAGCCTTGAGGGGCGCGCTTAAAGCGGAAGCTGCGACCACCTAAACTAAAGGAAAAAATATCCCTGCTTTCCTCAGCAATCGGGATACTGAAGAAAGCATTCTTCAGATCAATCACCGAAAACCAGGATGCAGAGGCTGGAATCATAGTCAATAATGTTGTAATGTCGGGGACAACTGGGAATTGTGGCACCACTATCTTATTTACTTCTCTAAGATCAATCATGAATCTATACACAGGTGGCTGAGAAGGGTCAGTTCGTTTTAAAACAGGCAGAACAGGACTATTGCAAACATTGCCTCGTGTTTCCTCAATTACGTCTTTTTCAATCAACTCGTAAACAATCGCTAGCAAAGCTTTTTCGCCCTCATTGGATATCCTGTATTGGGGAATTCGTGGCATTTTGACATTCGACTTCAATGTTACAACATACGGTGGAATTTCTAAAAGACCTACATCATTCGGACCAGTAGCCCAAAGAATATCTGGAAGAAGTGCCAATTCTGCTGGAAGTGCATTTCTCGACAAATACATGGGAGAAACCACTTTCTTACCTAAAGTAAGTTGTACTCCTGAGGGAGAACAGTACAAAGTCGCATACAATCTTTTTAGCAAATCTAATCCTAGCAAATTTTCACCACAACCTGTTGTCAGAATAAGGGGTGCTTCGAATTCACAAGGACCAACAGAAAGAGATAAAGGGTCAGAAATCGGATTTCTAACCGGGGCGCCAGAAAAACCTACGGAAACGTTCATTTCGCCAGACAAAGGTGCGCCAGGGAGTTTGGAGTGCATAATAGAACTCTTTGTAGCACCAGTATCCAACAGAAAAGGTTCCGACACACCCGATGTAATCACCTCAACGTAAGGTCCACTCTGAGCTACTGGAACTGAAACAACTCCCTCTCCTTGTCTAAGGCTGTCCTAGCAATCATTATTCTCCCATTGCTCATTTTCTGTGTAATACTCATCAACGTAGTATTGAGCTGTCCTGTCAGATACGTTATTTTGCTGGTCAAACCTGTTCATGGAGTTTTGTGGTGGAAGGGGACGTGCGTCCTGAGGGGCGTTTCCACGCCCTCTACCTCTAGGCGCTTGCTGACTACCACGACCTCTTACGCCAGAAATTCCATTTGCACGTTGTGGTAGGGCAGGACAGTCATATTTGTAATGACCCTCTTGTTTGCAGTATAAACACTGGTTGGGACCTACGCGGTTTTGATTGTAATCGAATCTTTGCAAGTTTCTCTGAGGCTGCTGAAAAGTGTTCTGGTAGTTATTCTGACCATTATTATTTTTATTACCACCACCACGTGCCGGATAGGCTTGCTGTAGCAAAACCTTCGTTTTGAGTTCTCTAGTTTTCTTTTCTACTTTATCTTTCTCATCTTTGTCTCTATTCTCGTAGTACTGTGCGGTAGCTAATATCTGGGCTGAAGATGAGACTGCCCAAGAACTTTCCGAATCTTTCAATTTCCTACACAAATCTGGAAGTAGATTGTGCACAAATTTATCGACAAACAATCTCTGGCCACCTTCTGTGGTCATATCTTGACCGCTGTGGTCAATGAATGTTTCTTCAAATCTGGTGAAGAAATCTGAAACAGTTTCTTCTTTCTTTTGCTTGCATGCAGATAACTTATCCCAATTTACGCGTATTGCAGGCATTATCGTTTTCATGTAATCTACTATTCTACCAGGTAGTTCCGCTATCAGAGGCTCAGGCTTGGCACCACCAACTTGTCGTGCATCTGCAGCAGTAATATTAGCCCACGTATCACCTAATTCCTGGTCATGATCTACATGGCGAATTTTTCCCCATAAAGGCTGTGGAACAACGTTCCCGAATAACATATCGATATCGGCCAAATTCATTATACATGACCCAGCAGTTTGCGACAATTCTTTGTAGTACCCTGCAGGATTTTTACGCGGATCTGGTAGCGTTTGTTTGAGTGCTAACACTTCAGCTCGCTTCCATGGGACATGTACCCATACACGGTGGAAGTGGGGCAGGACAGGTGGGACAGCTGTCGCGTCACCCTCTCTCCATTGTGGGGGAACTTCTCTCATAGGGTATTGTCGTGCTTTTTTCCTACTAGATGCACTAAATTCCGATGGTGACCCAGAACTGCTTCCCTTACTCCGATATGATAATAGCATTTCAACTGCTTTTTCCACATCGGGACCTACAATCATACCCTCTCCAAACTTAAATCGTACACGACACATCTCTTGCGGGATGCATTCTTGATCATTGTCTTCTAAATCCTCGCCAAGAAAGACACACATTTGTTCGAACACATATCTCTGTGTCGCTGCTTCCCATTGATGGAAGACTTCCATGACAGACTGTAAATCATATTTTGCAGTGTCCATGACCCATTTCCGAGCTAAACTATTCAGGGAATCTCTCTCTTGATAATCAGGCAGTTGACTTCGCAACTGTCTTCTACCTATGTTAGGGGTCGTAGCAGGCGACCCGAAAAGAGGTAAAAGAAGATTAGTAACAGTGCTGGCCATTTTCTGCCGAAGGGAAGGTGAAACTGAAGGACAAACAGATTAAGAAAGGGGGTGAGATAAGGCGGGGGTAGAGGTGGCAGAAGAGGTATCAGGAATAATAGGTGTGGTACTAGTCAAAATCATAGAGGGGGCATTAGGAGATGTAGAAAGTACAGTAGGCAAAATCGTAGAAAACATAGGTGGAACAGAAGTGGTCGGTGGGCCTGGAGGAGGCTGCACCGAAGAAGTAGGAGCCAGCTGAAGAACAGCTGGTGGGTGCTGTGGAAGAGCCAGAGGCGCAGCTTGTGCAACTAAAGGTTGCGGGGGTGCTGTAGCATTCTGCGCATAGGGGGTGGCGAAGTTAATAATTGCGACATTAATGGATCTTTGTCACGCTCTTTGTCACGCTCTTTTGCTGTCCCTTGCTGAAGAGACGGCAAAACTGGATAACACTTATCTATTGCCATTTTACGTTGCCTGTGCAACTGCTCATTTATCTGCTCTTCCTCATTATCTTTAAACTGCACGGCAGCTTGCATTACTGTAAGTCCCCCTTCTCTCTTATTTTTCTTAGCTAATTTAATTTCTTTTTGTTTGGCTTCTTTGCGCCATAAGCGGAAAGAGTCAAACATCGCCGGCCGGGCTTTCTTTTTGAAGAGCTTAACTTCAAGGTTGTCTAAGATTTCAGAATCGAAGCTACCATATTGGGGCCATTTTAAAACACCATCTTTCCTAGTGTATTTAATCCATACCTCGTTGTAAACTATGGGGCCTACCCCATGTTTAACGTATAGTTCGTAAGTCGGAGTTCCAACTGGAGGAACCGGACATGAGTCCTCCAATCGGGAGTCCCTATTATTACTACCAAGACAAAACCAATTCCCGAGTCTAAGACTAGGCATCCTCGCTCTCTAGTCTAGTTCCAAAACTTCAAAGGATTTATCGATTACGATATTTCTCGTGAATACACGAGTCCTTCGGTTATGGTGCTTGCAAGAACCAATAAAAACCTTATGTATCTCCAAGATACCACAAAGTAAGTCCAACTAAGGACTGGGAGACGCTCCACTTATACTTAACTGAAAATATCGATGGCTTCACCAGAAGACTCATCTCAGCGTTTCGCTCTACCGAAAATTTCAAGGGTCCAACATCAGGGCGATAGCCAGGGCAGCAGTCCTTGTAGCCGTCGGGAAGCGGGGAACCTCGCAGTAAAGACCTTCGGACCACGTTGACATGCAGGGGTCGATGAGGTGGTGGGCCCTCCTCCGGAATTTTCACACGAAGCTCCTCACGATCTTCAGGCTGATTGGTACCACTGGAATCGCCCCAAACGCTGGGCGCCAAATGAGGTACTGGGTTTTTCAGAACCGGTACAGAACCGGTAACCCAGCGGTGCCAGGGGATCAACACCCAGAGACCTCGGGTTCTCCTGAGTCAGACCTACAGAAACTTCAGAGTCTTCCAGGTGAAGTCAAAGATTAGTTTATTGGCTGCAACCAAGGTGACAGGGTCCTAGAAGTACGATACGAGTATATTCAGGAGACTGCACACTTTCACGAAGTTAGGCTTCTCTTCTTATACATAATATTCAGCCTTGGGCAAAACATTCCTTGGATTCGTGGTATTTCATTTATGGTTACTGATTACAAAAGAAAAGCAGAGTCATGATGACATGTACATATTTCACGTCGTGCTGCCCATAACAAATCATCCGGCAAGGCCCAACATTTCATCAGATATCGCTGGACCCCTAATAAAAATGGTCACCTCCCCATCATAAAGCAAGTGAAGAAAAGGAGTGGAGAAAGATGTGAGCGAGATATGGCAGGTGTGCGCGCTGAAATGGTTTTATGGCTGGTTGGGCCTAGATGCTATCTTGCTCGGCCACTGGGAGGGAACTGACCTAACGAGTTCGGCCTGGGGCAATGGTTCTAACTTGTACTGGGGTCAGGGAGAAGTCGATTAAGGAGTATGTGTCCTTGTGGAATCAAATTCAACTGGATTAAGGTCTATGTAAAGGGCAACATGCAGCTAAGGGTTTTAGAGGGGTAATGACGATTTCGAGGTGAAATCGTCACTCGAATACGCCAAAAATACATGTACTTGATGTACTCGTCATTCTCGGTCTTTTAATACCAAATTCGTCCTATTTCGACGAAGTTTTTATTCTCGAGTCCAGAACTATTATGAATCTAGATTTTTCGGAACCACAACCCCAGGGGACTTCATTCTTCACCTAGAAAGTGCCAGGAGCGCTCCTGCAGTCTTGTGCCTATAGAGGGAGCGGGCCTTTGCCAAAGAGCTGAAAAGCCCCGTTGCAATCCCCTGCGCAGGACATTTTTGTGGGCACCTCAGGCGTGGCTGACCCCCTTGGACATGTCTGAACTCAATGTACTTCATTCCCCAACTCGAAAAGTGCCAGGAGGTGCTCCTGCAGTCTCGTGTCTCAAGAGGGAGCAGGGCCTCTGCCAAAGTTTTGAGCTGTGCCGGATAAAGACTGTCCATGGATGGGCCCGTCCTGCGCCCGTCAGCACCAGAAAGAAACAGGGCATAGACACCCCCTTGGCCCTGTGGTATGGCGCAGTTCGTGTTTCAGGTATCATTTTATATTAACTGACTTGCTGCTGGGGTGGGGTAGCATCCCTGTGTTTTTTTACTTAATTGCCAGGATTGCACCAGATCTACAGGAGGAGCGACAGGTACCCAGACTCCAGGAGGTTGGTTCTTTGGATTGTCAGTGGCTGGGCATTACTTCTGTGAACTAGCCTATGGTGTGGGCTTTGTGGTTTTTGGACACGAAGAGTCTACTACAGGAACAACATGGGGAAGAGGAATGTGGCCTCTATATACACTATCGATAAACGCCCAAGGACTAGCAAATGTATTCTATCCTTCTTAAAGAACACAGTTGGAGCCCTCACTAAGGATATAACCTCTGAGGAAGGTAAACTGACCACAATACATTCTGAGCCTAAAATGGTCTCACGGTAAAGGGGTTTCCTTGTTACCGATTTCTTGCCCTATTGACAGCCCTTCCACCCAGCCTTGCTTCTTATCCATCTCTCAGGAAAGAGACTCATTTAAGGCCGAACTGGTCATCTCGTTACAAGACCTGGTCTACGATGGACAATAAAAGGCAAATGCTCTCTGTGAAGGGGAAAGGTCTAGATAAAAGGAATTGGGGGCACATAGTAAATTAAAAGTGGGCACTAAAGCATATAGGTGCAACAAAAAAGGGACTTTGCCCCCTGAAATGTCGACAGTTGGAGACACCTGTGCCCATCTTTTTTTATGATTCTTTTTATTGAGTAACATAGATCAGCAAATTAGCATATCATAAGTTGACATTTTACACATGAGAGTAACGACAATCAGATACAATGTTAATAATGGTATGGGTTGAGCTAAGATGCAACAGCACAATGAACATTTCAGTTAAGGCGATGACATGTCAGCAATAGGAGATTCTCGTGGTGGAGTGCAAATCTCCCCTCTGTAGGAATTCCAAGCCCCCCATATCAGCAACCACTTCTTCGGGCAACCCCTTGAGAGGTAAACTGTCTTTTCATAAAACATGCACCAATCCATGTGCTTTCCCCAGTCCGTTACTGTTGGTGGGGTTGTGACTCCCCATAATTGGGCTATGTTCCGTTTTGCTACCATAAGGCCAAGAGTGATCCAAACCTTACCCATTCTGCTCAGATCCGTGGGCTCCCATACGTTTAGGAGGCATCTCTTCACCTCTAGTTGGATATCCATTTCAAGCACTTCACTAAGAACAGTGTGTATCCTTCTCCAGTATGATTGATTGAATGTGCGCACACTCCCATATGATGTGCTTGAAAGTGCCTTCACCGCCACACTGCCTTCTACATTCTCCTCCCTGTGCCCTCCCCATGCGAACTAAAGAGGGTCCAGTGACATATATACTGTGCAAAATCTTCAACTGAACAAGCCACTTGTGCCCATCTTGACACTTCTTCGAAATTGGAATGGCTTATCGCAAATGCATTTGATAATTTGGTGGCTCGCATTTCCAAGGTAGAAAAGCGTATAAGCAATCTGGGTGAGTCTGTGGCTGCACTTCAGTCATCTATGGCCTCTTCCACTAACTCTGAAGGCTCATTTGATAACTTGGCCAATATCCCCAGTGTTTCCCCTATGCTCAAGCCAAGAGCCACTGTCCCCCTTAACTAGGGGTTGGGGGCCAGGGACCAAGACCCACTGACGCCACTGCTAACCTCATCCTTCCCTCCATTGTCCTGCTCCCTCTGTTAAACTCTGTCTCCCAACCATGCAATTTTAATGATCATCACCTGCCTTCTATATATAAACCATCTTCAATCTTTAACCCACCAGCAGACGGGGAGAGGGGAGGGGAGAATGGGTTGCCTTGAACCTGTAGCTCCCCTCAGGGGGACTCTTTTCAGTAATGTCGTCAATCAGCTTCCACCAGCCGCCACTTCTTATGTTTTAGTTATGGCCAATCTTCCACCTCTTAAAAAAGAAAGAGGTTACAGAGAGTTGCCAGCAGTTCAAAAGCAAAGTAACACATTGGCCTTTTAGCAAAGTCAATGTAGACAATTTTGTCGTTAATTATATTATCATGGTCATAAGATTGGGCTGGAAAGGACACTCTTCCAAAACCTGTGCTGGCCATTGTATAGTATTCAATTTCTCCAGCACATGGCGGACGGGAAACATTGTAGGCAGAATTACCCATGGCTTTGCCCCTAGTGACACTTTCACTCTGCTACTCCTGGGTTATTTTTACAAACCCCCAGGCCCGGTTCCAGAGAGAAGGCTAGGGTGAGAGGGATAACTGTGCCCAGAAGGCTGACACTCTGTGGTTACACCAGGCCATACAGGCCCCCAGCTTAATATTGAGCAATCGCTTTGAGCCTCTATGCAAGCTGGACAATCAGGATTGACTTGGTCCCAGGCTGGACAATCCTGCCACTCTTAATCAAAAAAGTCCCTCTGGTACTCTAAAGGTATTGAGTTGAAACATCGCAGGGTTAATAGAGGGAAACTAGTGGACAAGGAGTGTGCTGACTTATTGAGTCTTTCTGATATCATCTGTTTACAAGAGTCATGGCATGTTGGGGGTACTGTTGTTTTAGATGGTTTTGCCTTGTTTGTGTCACCTGCAACGCCCATGGTAGAGCCAAGGGACATTAGTCAATTTTAGTAAATTAAACCTTACTTGCAAATTGGGTGGGGGGGGCCGGGGGGGGGGGTGTCGCCAGATCAGGTATCTGTACAGGCTCCCACTATTACCCCTCAGGCCTGGTTAGATCACTTTGGGGCTATTGATGACCTGGAGACTGGTGCGGTATCGTATTTTGACAATCACAAGGCAACTGGTCTTTGTTTTCAGTGGGAGGAAGTCAGAAAAACCATTATGTCCCTCCCAGGTGGCAAGGCCCCAGGCCCAGATGGAATACAGGGAGACCTGTTTAAATCAGAGATTGATCTTTGTGCCCTATATTGACTCAGTATTTAAGCGCTGCCTCTCGCAATTCGCTCTCCAATAACTGGCGGCACTCGATTATTGTCCCTATTTTTAATAGGGAAACAGGGATGACCCCACTTGTTACCGGCCTATCTCCCTGGTTGTTATTGAGGTCAGAATTTTAGGGCGGGTCCTCCTGGATCACCTAACCACTTGAGCAAAGTAAAAGAATGTGTTAACAGAGGTCCAGTTTGCGATCGGGCAGGGCAGGGCACTGTTGAACAGAACCTGAGCCTTTATATGCAGATTGCGAAATACATTAGGGCAAAGGAGGGGGCTGTTCACTTGGCTTTTACGGACCTCAGCTCAGCTTTCAACAGAGTTAACAGAGCCAAGCTTTGGGCTGTACTGGGATCTATGGGGGTCGAGCAGCACTGGTCTCCTTTTTGTACAACCTCAATGAAGGCGTCTCTGCCTCTGCGAGGTATGGGGGAAATGCAGAGTGCACCCAGCCTTTTAACTTGAAGAGAGGGGTGTGCCAGGGGTGTATTCTGGCCCTTTTTCTCTTCACTCTTCATATTAATGGCCTGGAAACCGCCTTATTGAATCAAGGGCTAGATGTCCAGAGTGTGGGCAGTTGTCCCCTGCCTGTTCTTTTATACTCGGACAACACTGTTTTAGTTGCATGCATGGCTTAAGGTCTGCAGCACTTTCTAGATCTGTTTGTTACTTTTGTCGATGGCCTTGACTTAACCACCAATTATTCCAAGTCTCATGTATTGGTAGTTGGTCCCAGAAACACCAGTTCTAAATCTAAACATTTTGTGATAAAGAGCCAGGCCATTAGTAGGATTGAGCCTTTCTCCTATCTTGGGATCCTATTACCTGGCAACCCATGCTTCAAAACATTTTCCTGAGGTTAAAAAACCCATTAATGGCATTAGCATCTTTTCACAGGGTTTTGGCCACACACATATAGAGACTATGCTTAAAGTATATAAGGCTAAGTGTTTCTCTTCAGTCTGTTTTGGGTGCGATATTCGGGGTGTTGCGGCAGCTGCCATATTACAGGTTATTGAGAACTCTTTTTTAAAAGGCCTCCTTAAAGTACACCGAGCGAGATTGCCCATGAAGAGACAGGGTTGAGATACATCGCGGACTTCATTACGGTCAACCCCTGCTTTTATGGTTGTCCATTTGGTTAACGGTGGAACTGAATCTTAATAGGACTAAAGTGTGAGATTGTGTGGACCTGGGTTATATGTCCCTTATTCCATGGTTCTCATATATTAAACAAACGTTTACTTTATTGGGCCACCCGCAACTTTTTGCACAACTTAAGCGCATTCGGAATGGGGATATTCCTTGGATAAAGCAGGTGTTTCTCTCCAGGATTGCAGCAGAGCCAGAGGCCTTGGTCCTTTGCAAGTGCTCTATGCGCCAATTTATCATGGTCAAAACAGTCCCAGAGATGGATGGGACCATATTTAAATTTGGGGATGTCCAACTACCGTGGTAGGCTGATAACCTATTTTAGGGTAAATCTGTTTTATCAGCTGTTGCTGCCCAAAGGGGCTTGGTCAATTTCTTCGGAATTACATGCATGTTCCTCTTATAACACTTCTATTTCAGACCCTTTTCATATCGTTATGACCTGCCCAAAATTTAACAGCTTACGTCATCAGAATATCCACTCACTACTTCTTCCCCTGAATTTTAGTCAAGTGAGACCAGCATTTCTGTTCCTTCAACGGTTACAATCTACGACTATATGTGTTTTTATGCCTTGCTTCTTATTTGGGATCCTGCACTGGCGATGAGCACTCTTTCTGTGTTTAAATGATTGTATCTGCGAGCATCAAACCCTGATAATAAAATTATTTTTACTTGAGAAATGTACAATACTTTCTATTTTTTTCTACCATTTCTGTGCAATTAGTTAGCTCGATTTTATCTATAGTGGCTTTTGTCCAGAGTGTTTCACTCATTTTATGATTGTAATGTTTTTATTGTGTATACTTTTTGTGATTTTATGAAAAAATCGAATAAAGTCACTGAACTGAACTGAGAGGTTTACAGGAGAAACCTTTCGAACCACCGAGCAGAGCTTTTATTTCCTGAATTTCTGTTAAAGTGGTGTGATGGGACCACGGCGCCGCCAGCGCCGATACCACGGCTCCCCGCCCGATCACCACCACCATTCCCTGTTGCCCGGACAACCAAAACAACCAGGACTCCACCCCTTTCTTTTTTCCTACAGGAACCAATCACAACGCAGAACCCACAGGAAGAACATCCCCGCGACCCCGGAAGTTCCTTCCCCTTTCCGGAGGCGGACCACAGAAAAGCAGGAAGAACAGACAACACCGCGTTCAAGCAGGAAGACTCGTGGCAGGAGACGGCGTGCGACGAACCCCCGGAGAAGAGAGACGAACCCGAACCAGGAGACGAGGTCTGGACGGAGGACTGGTGGATTCCAGAGGAGGACGCTGGAGAGCGGCCGCAACTCAAGGACGGAGTTGCGGCGGGCCAAGTGAGTACCAGTTCTGCGTGTGTGTAGAATAGTAGACGGTACGAGTGTTTGTAGATTATAGCCTGTAAATATCATCCTTGTATAATAGAGTCCCTCCCTTCCACGTTTCACCGAGCACTGTGTATATACGTGTGAGAGCGGCACCTTCACGTCTGTAAATAAGAACCCCTCCCCCACGTCCTGACACGGAATCACCCTCCACCCTGACCTGGCTGTTTCTTCTCCTCTCCTACCTTCCCCTCCCTTTCCTCACCTTCGTTTCAGCCCCAACACTCCGGTGAAGGAAACGGTCTCCTACCCTCCGTTTAACCGACAGTACTAACGGCCGTCATTCTATCTCTCCTTTTCCCCCCCCTCCGAGGAACCACCTTCCAGGAGCGGAGCCGACGGCTGCTTCCACGTCCAACTTCGACTTCAGTCAAGACCAACAACTGCCCCTGGACGCTCAGCGCGGAAGACTTCACCTGGAAACCGGGAACCTGTGTTTCGTTGAGACTCTCTTTACCCCTGTGCCCTACCATTGAGATACTGTAAAATAATAAACTGCGGCTACGAGATAGCCTCCTACATACGGCCTCCACGCTTGTTATTCCGGTCCGCTCCCACCCCACGCTCACAGGTGGTGTCAGAAGTGGGATCAACCGGAAGCATGGAGGCCGCGGTGCAGAAGCTGGCAGACACCCAGGAACAACTGGGGAAAATGATGGAGGTGTTCCTGAAAACGGCCGAAGAAGACAGAGGCCAGTTACATGATGTCCTAAAGGGCCAGGGCACCGCTCAGGACCAGGCTTTGGGGAAGCTCACCGACGTCCTAGGCCAACAACGACCCACCACCTCCCTTCCTTCGGTGGTGCTCCAAAAATATGTACCGGGTGAGGACCCGGATTACTTTTTTACAAATTTCGAACGGCTGGCTCAAGCCGCTGCCTGGCCTCACGATCGCTGGGGCCATTATCTGGGGCCGTTATTGACTGGCGAGCTACAGGCGGCCTTCCAACAGGCTAACGTACAAGGACTAACCCCCTATGCGGATATCAAAACCTGTATCCTCGAGAGACTAGGCATCGATGACGAGACCTATCGGGTGCGGCTCCGCCAAGTCAAAGAGGGACCACAGGAGACGCCCAGGGCCCTCTCCTATCGGATTAAAGACCTGGCTGATCGGTGGCTGAAGTCCTCTACCGCCACTAAAGAAGACATACTCTCTAAAATATATCTGGAGCAGTTCCTGGCTTCGCTCCATCCTGCCACCCAAAAGTGGGTCCGTCAGCATGCACGTCTGACCCTGGAGAACGCCATAGAAATCGCCAGCGCATACAGCCGCGCCCAAGACATGCAGAAGCCCAAGGAAGAACACAGTCACCGACCGCAAGCGCATGGACACACACGAGGGCCCCGTCCTTTCCTGGCCAGAAAACCTGATCCTCCCCCTCTGTTTCCTTACCCGGTGATGTCCAGACTCCCACCACCGGGCCCCCAGTGCTACAACTGCGGGGGTTACGGACACATCGCCCGGGTATGCCCACAGAAAGAGGAGCCAATGGAGGTGGGAGTAGCCAGGAACTATGTATGTCTCGCTGAGACCTCTCCTCCTACTTTTCGTCGGCCGGGACGAATAGACGGACACCCGGTGTTGGCCCTTGCTGATTCCGGATGCAGACAGAGCGTGCTCCGGCCGCAAGAGCTACCCCACCCGGTAGGACCCCTAACCGGCACAGTGGCCATCCAGTGTGTGCACGGAGACACAAAGGTGTACCCGACGGCCAGAATCCAGGTACAACATCCCCTGGATCCCGGAAGTGCCCTGACGGTGGGGCTTGTTCCTTCCCTACCCGAACAAGTCATTCTGGGCAGCGATTATCCTGGTCTTCCTCGCCTTCTCCATGACACCACCGACAGCTTAGAGAAGTGGTGGTCTGAGGCCCCTTTCTCCAGCAGCCCTTCCCACGCTGGAGCAACACCTGCCCGGATGCACAAAACAAAAACCCAGAAGAAAAAAGAGAAAAGGAGCTACACTACGGCCTTACCGGTGAGAGTAGAGGAACATCCTTGGGAAATCGACCAAGAATTTCGGGCTGCTCAGCAGGAAGACCCCGTTTTGCAGGAAGCCTGGGGAAGGGCCCTGGACCAAGAAGATCCGTTACATGTAGGTCCCCACTTTTACAAAAAGAACGGGCTATTGTATAGAAAAGGGGGACCCCAACAACCTCCCCAGTTGGTAATCCCAGGACCCTTCCGTGACAAGGTGTTGTTTCTCGCCCACAGCCATCTGCTGGGGGGCCACTTCAGCGATGAAAAGACAGGACAGGCCATCCTGGAAAAGTTCTATTGGCCAGGCGTCCACCAGCAAGTCAAGCAATACTGTCGAGCCTGCCCCATTTGCCAGAAGAACAGCCGGTATCGACCGCCTAGGGTTCCTCTACAGCCCCTACCTCTGATAGACGTCCCCTTCAGTAGAGTAGGGATGGATATTATTGGTCCGATGCTCCCCTCCCGAAGCGGGTGTCGGTACGCGTTAGTGCTAGTGGACTACGCCACCCGTTTCCCTGAAGCTATACCGCTCCGCCAGCCTACCAGCCAGAATATCGCTAAAGCCTTGATCTCCGTTTTTTCCCGGGTAGGTTTCCCTAGGGAGATACTTACTGACCAGGGAACCCCCTTTGTCTCGTCCCTCATGAAACAGGTATGCTCCCAATTGGGCGTGAAACAAATCAGAACATCAGCCTATCACCCCCAAACCGACGGCCTGGTGGAGCGTTATAACGCCACTCTAAAAACCACCCTAAAAAAACTCCTGGCCTTAGAGAGCAAGCGATGGGAGGAAATGCTGCCCCTAGCCCTCTTTGCCATCCGCTGCAAAGTCCAAAGTAGTACCGGGTATTCCCCTTATGAACTTCTATATGGTCGACCACCACGGACCCTCCTGGACATGGCCAGGGAGGCCTGGGAGGCGGAACCCGACCGTACCAGACCCCTACCCGAGTACATACAGAACCTCAGAACTCATCTAGGACAGATTAGAGACATCGTACGCCAAAATCTGGTAACAGCCCAGGCAAGACAAAAACAACAATACGACAAACGCACCAAACCTCGCTCCTTTCTTCCTGGTCAATTGGTCCTTCTCTTGATGCCCTCATCCGACCACAAACTGCTCGGGCAGTGGCAAGGTCCCTTTCCTATCCTGAGACAGGTCACGCCAGTGACATATGAAATTGAGCTCGACCCTATCCGACGTATCACACAGATATTCCATGTGAACCTACTGAAGGAATGGGTGGGTCCTCGTCCTGTCCTCTTGAACAGCTGCCCTGACCGGGAACTCCCCTACGAGGTCTGTATAGATTCCGACCTCCGTGACCAACAGAAACAGGAACTTCGATCCACCCTACAGCCCTTGCAGCAGGTATTTTCCTCCTCTCCCGGCCTTACTTCAGTCGTCGAGCATGCCATTATCACTGAACCTGGGAAAACGGTACGTCAGCGGCCTTATCGGCTTCCTGAGGCTCGACGACCCGTAATCCGGGACGAGGTAACTCAGATGCTCCACATGGGGATCATCGAACCCTCCAGCAGCGATTGGAACTCCCCGATCGTACTGGTACCAAAACCCGACGGATCAGTCCGTTTTTGTATTGATTTTAGAGAGGTTAACAAAATCTCCTCCTTTGACACATACCCATTACCTCGGGTTGATGAAATGATTGAGCGCATCGGTAGGGCCAAATTCATCAGTACGCTCGACCTATGCAAAGGTTATTGGCAGATCCCCTTACGTCCTGAAGATAAAAAGAAAACAGCCTTCTCCACTCCAGAAGGTCTATATCAATTCACAGTGATGCCCTTTGGGCTTCACGGGGCCCCAGCCACATTCCAACGTGCCATGAATTTAGTGTTACAACCCCACGGTCCCTACGCCGGGGCTTATCTGGATGACATAATCATCTATAGTGATGATTGGGATCAGCACTTATGTCACCTGAAAAGAGTAATCCACTCCCTGGGGTCCTACGGATTCACGATCAACCCATTAAAAACCACATTGGCCGCTCAGACTGTGAAATATTTGGGTTATCTGTTGGGTGAAGGGATGATACGCCCTCAAAGTAACAAAATCACCGCTATCCACTCCATACCTTTTCCCCAGACCCAGAAAGAGTTACGGGCCTTCCTGGGCCTTCTCGGGTACTATAGACGCTTTATTCCCCGGTTTTCACAAATAGCAGCCCCCCTCACAGACCTCTTGAAGAAGTCCATAAAGACCGAAGAGGCCCTAAGACACCCTCACCCCTCCATATTGGATGCCTTCCAACATTTAAAAGACATCTTACTGTCTAGTCCCGTTCTCATCAGCCCAGACTACACACAGCCATTCATTCTTCAGACAGACGCCTCCGAACAGGGTCTAGGGGCTGTCCTGTCACAGAAAGACCCCAATGGAGACGAACGTCCCATCCTGTATTTGAGCAGAAAACTGTTCCCTCGGGAAAAGAACTACGCCGTAGTGGAGAAGGAGGCCCTAGCCATCAAATGGGCTGTGGACAGCCTCCGTTATTATCTCGAGGGCAGAGAATTCATTCTGTATACCGACCATGCCCCGCTGGAATGGATGGCTCGTAACAAAGGACACAACGAGAGAGTCCTGCGTTGGTTCCTTTCCCTGCAGCCCTTCAGATTCTGTACAATGCACAGGAAAGGCGCTGACCAAGCAAACGCCGACTATCTTTCCCGTTATCCTTGTCAGCCTCCCCGATCAAGAAGGACAGCTAGGGGAAGGGGATGTGATGGGACCACGGCGCCGCCAGCGCCGATACCACGGCTCCCCGCCCGATCACCACCACCATTCCCTGTTGCCCGGACAACCAAAACAACCAGGACTCCACCCCTTTCTTTTTTCCTACAGGAACCAATCACAACGCAGAACCCACAGGAAGAACATCCCCGCGACCCCGGAAGTTCCTTCCCCTTTCCGGAGGCGGACCACAGAAAAGCAGGAAGAACAGACAACACCGCGTTCAAGCAGGAAGACTCGTGGCAGGAGACGGCGTGCGACGAACCCCCGGAGAAGAGAGACGAACCCGAACCAGGAGACGAGGTCTGGACGGAGGACTGGTGGATTCCAGAGGAGGACGCTGGAGAGCGGCCGCAACTCAAGGACGGAGTTGCGGCGGGCCAAGTGAGTACCAGTTCTGCGTGTGTGTAGAATAGTAGACGGTACGAGTGTTTGTAGATTATAGCCTGTAAATATCACCCTTGTATAATAGAGTCCCTCCCTTCCACGTTTCACCGAGCACTGTGTATATACGTGTGAGAGCGGCACCTTCACGTCTGTAAATAAGAACCCCTCCCCCACGTCCTGACACGGAATCACCCTCCACCCTGACCTGGCTGTTTCTTCTCCTCTCCTACCTTCCCCTCCCTTTCCTCACCTTCGTTTCAGCCCCAACACTCCGGTGAAGGAAACGGTCTCCTACCCTCCGTTTAACCGACAGTACTAACGGCCGTCATTCTATCTCTCCTTTTCCCCCCCCTCCGAGGAACCACCTTCCAGGAGCGGAGCCGACGGCTGCTTCCACGTCCAACTTCGACTTCAGTCAAGACCAACAACTGCCCCTGGACGCTCAGCGCGGAAGACTTCACCTGGAAACCGGGAACCTGTGTTTCGTTGAGACTCTCTTTACCCCTGTGCCCTACCATTGAGATACTGTAAAATAATAAACTGCGGCTACGAGATAGCCTCCTACATACGGCCTCCACGCTTGTTATTCCGGTCCGCTCCCACCCCACGCTCACAAGTGGATAATAGCAGTAACATAAATTAGCCCCTTAAGCAAATTAGGATGTTTGCTAATTTCCTATCCATACCTGAGAAATGTTCCAGGTAGGATGGAAGTTTAAAACAGGATTCAGGGTTTAGACCAAAAGTTCAAAAACAGTTCCATTTATCTCAAAGAGTGTCTTAGGGCCAAATGTATAAAGATAGCATTTTGCGATTCCCTAATTGTGAATCACAAGGATTCACTATTAGGAAATCGAAAAATGGAATTTATGAAGGTGTATAGTAGACCTTTTGCGATTCCTAGGGGGTCGCAAATAACCTACGTCGTGAATATTAATGAGGTAGGTCGCAATTTGCGACCCCCAAGGAATCCCAAAAATCACAGGAATGGTGGCCTGCTGAAATGGGTTACCACAATTGCGGTCTCAAAACATTTAAACATACCGATGCGATTCGGTATTAGGAAGGGACGCCCTAAACACACCCCTTCCTAATACTGAATCGCAAACCCATTTTGCGATGCGGTAACAGGTTACCAAATCGCAAAAATGGGTTTGCTACATCGGAAATGTTTTGGCCAATTTTTGCATTTGCAAATGGGCAGATTCTGCGAATCTGCCCGTTTGCGAACGCACAAAGGCTTTATACATCTGGCCTTTAGAGTTTTCGATGGAGACCATCTTCTTCGGTTCCTGTCTCTTCAGATATTAAAAATAAATTGGACTTTAGTAGTCAAGATTGCATTCATTTTGCTTCTGGTGTTCTGCGAGCTACAGTGGAGTACTTGTAATTGAATGCTGATGGGGAATAAATTCAGGCAGTGATCATATAATTGTTGGTGGCTTTTATATTTGTTTGTATATCCTCGTATTGGGGAGGAGCACCGATGAAGGGGTAATGATTCTATTACTTACCGATAATCTTCGTTACCCTGAGTCCATGTGCTCCTGATCCAAGTCCTCAACCAACTCTCCATCTCTTTTTTTTTATGGCATCTCCAATGTATGATCAGCTTGTTACAAGAAGGCCAACTTGGGGATAGAAGGTCTTTTTACTGTATACAAGCTACATAGAAGAGAAACTATGCCCTTTTTGAAAAGGAAAAAAACTTGTTAAAAGGTCTGTCTCGGGTGGGGGTCACCTCGTAGTGCAAGGACTGAAACAAGCAGCACTTGAACTCAAAGTAATGAAGATTACTGGTAAGTAAGAGACTCATTTCCTTGTTCAAGAATTAAGCGTTAGAGTAATAATCATGGTTAAAGTTATAATAAGGGTTAGTCTGGCCCTAAGAGTTAAGGTTAGGGATTAAACAAAAAGAGTAAGGTAATAGTGACAATTGACAAGGTGAAGGCTTAAACGAGATGGTGGTGTTGCGGTACTGGTAATTTCATTTCAAGAACGGAGGCTACATTATGCAATATCTTTTAATACAGCCTCCAAGCAGCCGCATATGTCATAATACAAAGGTTCCAGAAAAGAACATTGAAACAAGGTAAAACGCATGAGCTGACAGCAATCTGCCTCTTTTAAATGCTGCTCTGAGCAGATAAGTAACTCCTTATTGTCATTACTAGATTTGAAGATTATCCTTCTTTACATGTTATTTTTGTAGATTATGTAGATTTTAATCTCTACTGTTTCTCCTTTTAGTGCGGGCTAACCCCCCTCCTCCCTTTACCCTCCTTCCTTACGGATCTCCAATTTACGGAGATGTCCTTCCCTGCCTTTCCCTGGCGTATTTCCTGGCATTATTAAATGTTGATTTTTTAACCTTCCGTCTTCCACAGCCACTCAGGTAAGTATCCCTTTAGCACTTTGGGTCTTTTTCGCTGCTGTTTTAGTAACAAGCTCCTCAGCCTGATTTTCTCCTTACAAGTGCTCCTCAAAACACGCGCTGTTTCATTTCTTCACGAAGGAGTCCTCCTGACACCCTCCTTCTCCACAATGCAGGCCTCGGTGCATCGCAGTGGAAATTAAAGAAAGGTACCTTGGCAGCAAGCGCTTCAAGCGCTAGAGCTGCAAAGGGCCTTTTCTCCGCTACACGGCTGATCCTGGGCCTCGGGTGATTGCTATCGAGCATCCCCATGGCAACCAGGCTCGCGATCGTCAGTTGATGATCGTGTTTTTTCACCGCAAGCCAGATTTAATTGAATTGTTCACCACAATCCTATTTCTACTCGTTTAGACTAAGTAATAAAAAATAAAAATAAAAGGAGGGGAAAAATGAGATTAGAAGCTCTTAATTGTAATTACAAAAATATAATTAATATTATTAATTAAAGGAAAGTATAGGGAGAGAGGGCATCTAATGAGACCCTTCCCTCCCTAATATATATTTATTTAAAGGGATTCTCTATACATAGGGAAAAAAAGGAAGGAGATGTCTGACTCTGATTCAGAGCAGGCTAGGGCCTCCTTTCCCAATTTTGATAATGAAAGTTTTAGACTAATGCTCCAAAGGGAAATGAGGTTATGCATGTTAGAGGCCCTTGGACAGGTCATCCCACACAAAAGACCTCATCCTTCTCAAGAAGACAAATCTAATGGGATACCTGATTATGATGATCATGATTTAAGGGGTATACAAATTAAAAAATGTAAGAATATTGAACTCTCTACCTCTATGAGCACCGGAGGGCCTAGCACCTCTTCGGATATGGGAGGTCTTAGCACCTCAAATCTAATTGGAGGTCCTCGCACCTCAATCCCAAAGGGTGTCCCTCGCGGCACAACATCTGTGGATGCCCATCGCGGCACAAGTAACTCGGATAACCGTAGCGGCACAATTTCTCATAGTGCTCAACATAACATGGGAGATGACCCCCTCAACGATGAATTTTCAGATGTACCTGACGAGTACATATTGGATCTAGATGAAGAAGACAATGATCTCTTCATCACAGAGGATGAGGCCCCTACATCCTCCAAAGACAGCATTCTGTTTTCTCCCTTAAACTTAAAGCACCCTAGATCTTCACAATGGCCCCCACAGGACCACGTTTGAAAATGTATTAAAAAATGGCTTCGCAATCTCCTAGAAAGGGACACTAGAAATATCCGTAGAGCAGAATGCTCAAGACCTTCCATTGAAGATAAGACCTGTCCGACTCCCAATCTAGACCCTGAGCTTATAAAATTTCTTTTTAAGCTCGGTCGTAACCCTAGAAAAGGGATAGAAAAATCATTTAAGGGTTGCCAGGACCGTCTTCTAGATGTCCATGGCCCTCTTGCAAGAATTCTCGACTCAGCTGAAGAGGGCCATATCCACAGCACACCTCTTGATACTGATCTTATCAGAGGTTAGAGCCAATGTTTGTTTGTTTGTAAAGCTTTTATTCGACACTTTTGCCATAAAGCCAACACATATAAAATACATATAAACATGATTCTTAAAACAAAAAACAAAAGTACAAATATTTTAAAAATACAAGTTGGACAAATATACAATCCCCAGATCAAACAGGACATTCATAATTCATACTAATTTTTGTACATTCAGGTGCAGCGAAATGCATTTTCACCTTTGCATAGTATTATCACCTTAAGGAGTTATTCAGACCTAATATAAAAACAGCTATATACAATCTATAAATAATTAAAAAGCCAGTATTTAAAAATAAACTTTATATCTATGTTTTAAGACCATACTTTTTTCTAAGCAAGCAGATACTGTAGAGGAATTTACTGACTCCAAAAATTAATAGGCGAGTAGACAAGGATCTAAGTAGTCTTTCTGCCTCTTTGTATGAGCGTATGCCCAGGTTTTTACAAAGGGGTTTGATCCATTTTGTACGCTGAAATCTGTACGATGGGCAAAAGAAAAGGATATGGGCTTCATCCTCCTTTTGATTTAGATCACATAGCTTACAATATGAATCGTGCCTACTAGGATTCGAATTTCCCCACCTACAGGTATTAGCATTTATTTGTAGTACCCCATACCTATATTGGAGAAACAATGTTTTAGCCAGTGGTGGTTCTACCTCATCCATGAATTCCTCAAATAAAGGGGTATCCTTGAATTCCAAAAACCTGTTTGTAAGTGAACCAGTGGCCCGTTCGTAGATATTAGTATTCATATAGTACCAGAACGCAAGTTTCAATTGATTTTTACAGTTTGGTTGTATAGAAGTTGGGTTTTTCCAGAAGTGTGTAAGGCCTATTTTAGTAAACCATACAGATATATGTCTCAGCCACTTAATGGCATTATATGTATCTAATTCCATAACTTCCATCAGACCCATTCTGTAGTCTACAAGTTCCGGAGTAGACCATAATCTTACCCAATAGATCAGTGGTCTCAGCCAACACAAATAGTCAGTGCGTTTTAGGTTAATGTCCAAAAAGACTGGGATTAAGGGGGTTCTTTTTGGCAACCTTAACAGACGCCTACAGAATACGTTTTCCTCTAATTGGAATGTTTGGTTTGAGTAAGGCCCCCAAATCTCGGCACCGTATAGAGCCGCTGATTGGGCTTTAGCTTTATACACTTCAAGCGCAGGTGTTATTGCTTTTGAGGTGCACCCTCCATGAATTTTTAATATTGGAAGGGAATTATGCTTAAGTATCAATCTGCTTTTTTCAAGCTGGTGTAGCCAAGACAATTTATTATCAAACCTAATACCTAAATAATCAAAGTGTTCTACATACTCCAGTTTAGTATTATTTAGAACCAAATTTTTCCTAAAGGATTTTGGGGGATTGACAGCCATATATTTAGTTTTAGTTGAGTTTATTTCTAGCCCCTTGTTTTTACAATAACTGTCAAATTGATTAACTAAATTTTGTAGCCCTTTAGGTGTTTGGGATATAAGAATGGTGTCGTCTGCGAATAATAGCGCTGTAATTACTTCATTGCATAATTTAGGGGAATCATGGTTACATTGAGCCAGATAGGGGGGGATATCATTTACGAATAAGGAAAAAAGGGTCGGGGCCAACACACACCCTTGCCTTACCCCCCGTCTTACCGGAATTGCTTGAGTAAGTTCACCATTTCTTCCCCATCTTATTTTTGCAAAGTTATCAGTATGGAGTTTTATAAGGTTATACAGCAGTTCATCCGGAATACCCATGTTCCTTAAAGTATTCCATAGCAAAGAACGAGGGACAAGATCAAACGCCGAGCGTAGATCCATAAATGCTACATATATACTGCACTTCTTTATTTGGACATATTTCCAACAGATACACATAAACCTGTGTACCTGATCTACAGTACTTGTCTTAGTTCTAAAGCCTGCTTGGTATTTTGAGAGGATCTTGGTTTCTTCGATCCAATCTAAAAGACGATTTAAAATGTGTCTGGCAAAAATTTTTTGTAAAATATCTATTAAACTTATCGGTCTGTAATTACCGGGATTATAACGGTCTCCTTTTTTGTAAATAGTGACAATTTCCGCCCCCTTCCATGATTCCGGGATTGGAGTACCAAGCAAAATAGAATTGCATAAAAAATTAATGTAAGGGCACCATATTTCAATATCATGGGTAAACAGGTCACCTGGTAATTTATCGGGGCCTGGCGCCTTACCCGCCTTAATTGCCTTTATTGCACGCAGTGTCTCATCAGTGGAGAATTTTTCCAAGTTGAGATAGGATGGATGAAAACCATTAATGGAGTCATCTGAGAGCACCTCAGTTGCCTCATATAATTTAGAAAAATGATCGTACCAAATTTTTTCGTCTAAAAAGAAGTCTCTATTGGAGCTCCCCGATTTGTTGCTTTTTGATATCAGGCTCCAAAAGGTACATTGATCATGTTCCCTAGCAGCATTCAAAAGGTCTTCCCAGATTGAGTCATCCCACTCTTTTTTCGCTTTTGAAAGGAGATTTTTATATTCAATTCTACACTCTTTCACCCTCTTCTGGTTTTTCGATTTGACTGCTTTGATTAAGTTACCTTTGGCTAGGCGACACTGTTTGTTGTACCACGGTGTCTCCAGTTCCAATTGCCTTTTTATGTTGCCTTTGCTACTGTTGCAAGTTTTACTCAAAAGGGGGATTAAATCCTCTACTAGGCAATAGTGCATATTGAGGACTTCGTGGGAACCCATGAGCAGATCTTTATGTGCGGAAATGATGTTATAGAAAGTATTATAAATGCCTATGAGTATGTCCTCCTTTGCCAAGATGTATGGCCATTTTATGGCTTTCCTATTATTTGTAACCTCGACCTCTCCCACATCATTATTTGTATCCCGTCCACTATCTAATGGACGGAATGGTTTAGAAAGCAGCCCTACCTGAAGGGGAAAGTGGTCGCTTTCTGGTCTGTTCACTACAGAAAAGGTCAACAATAAATGCCACAAATTAATAGAGATTAATATAAAATCAATGAGTGATTTCGAGTTCCCTTTACTATAAGTATAGCTGGATGGCTTATCAGGATCCAATCTGCCATTACAAGCCCTTAAATTGTGGGATACCGACAACTCATAAATCTGCATGACTGCCACTGAGCTTTTGACTGCCTTTACACTATCTAAGCTAGGTATGTCGTTGGCCCTGTCCTCGTTATCTAATAGGTTTTCTAAACCCACGACAGGCTCAAATTGGCAGTTAAAATCCCCACCTATTATTATGTTAGGGTTCTGATCTAAGGTGTTCAGGTACAAATTTAAGTGTTCCACAACCAACGATTCCCTTTTCCTTATATTCGGTCTATTGTAGATATTTATCAAATAGATATCCCCAATATCCTTCGCGGAAATTTTCACCCCGAGCAAATCTTTTGAATCAATATTACAGGATGATACGGCAACATTCAGACATACTTTTACCCAGATTATCAAACCTCCTGACGGTCTACCTCTTACAGATGCTATTGCCCCACAATAAAATGCTTTGTATCCAAGTCTGTGCACCATGTTAATTGCCCATGTCTCTTGTAAAAGGATGATATCATGCTCTTCCATGAAAGTACTCCAGTTCCTGTCACACAAATTTCTTGTCAGCCCTGCGACGTTCCATGACAAGATTTTTATACCACGATTCGAATTGCATAATGATAAGGTACTTGGGCAAATATTATCCACGCTAGATGTAACTAATAGTACCCCTTCATTTACATTATTCTGGTACTCATGGGAAGATATAGAATCCTGGAGCTCGTCTAGTACCACTAGCGATCTGTCTATGGCATGTGCATGATTACTATTCACTATATCCCTCCCCTGGTAAGCCACAAGGGGACTAATGGGCAAATTACTACCATGTACAATTCCGGGGTTATCAGACATTGGAAGCATAGCACAGGTATTTGCAGTTGATTTTACACAATGATCCCCTGTATGAATTTTAAACAACTGGGGAAAAGACCCACTTAAACCACTTGTTCCTTCTTGTCAGTTGCCCCACCATGACCAATTTTTATCCCCATCCATATTCCCTGGAGGCATTCTTCCTACTGGGGTTGGAGGGTCGAAGAATGAATACCTGTTATTTGTCAGGCCTAACCGAGGTAGATCTCTTGGGTCTTGGGGTCGCTGCATGGGATAAAAATAGCTGAGGTCACAGGTACCAATTCCCAAGTAACTTCCTCTTTGTTTCTGGCCATATACTAGCTGAGCAACAGAGGGGTCCTTAAAATTGACCAGAATACAATCCCCTACTATGTCTTTCGGCCTAGTGCCCAACCAATTAATTCTTCTGACTTGGATAACCTGACAGTTTACAGCATATGGCAAGGGTCTGTTTTCTCTAAGCCAATATAGAGTCTTATTCTTCAGCTCCTCATAAGACTCCCTTTTGTTAGGTTTCAAGGGAGGAACCCCAGTTAGAACAACTACATATGGTTGGCATCCCGGTGGTAGATGCGCATTTGGTATTTTTTTCAATACTAGTTTGTCTCTGTTGAGATTGGCTGCTTGTACATTGGTAGAACAGGTAGATGGTTCAATCCCGTTGCCTAATTTTGGTGGTACCAGAGACTGAGTAGTAGTATTTGTATTCACCATATTTACTTTCCGTGGAGCAGGTTTCGGAGGAACAGTCAGCTGGGTTCCTACAGTAGTTTGGTGTACCTCGACGGACTCAAATTGGCTTCCCCTTGAAACACCATTTAATTCGTTCTGATCTGTCACGTTATCTTTCCTAGGGCGTCGTGGTTGGTGCAGTAAAGTTGGTGCTGTGGGACTTGTATCCACCCTAACAGAATCTACTCCGATCTTGGAGTGTAATTTTACCAGGGATTTCACTGCAAAAAAATTGTCCAGTGTGGTTTGTTCAAATTTATCTATTCGCTCTGATAAGTCATTCAGTTTAACAATAACTGGTGAAAGCAAGGTTGTCATGAGCTTGTGAATCTGGTCGAGTAACGGGTTCGCAACAGATAAATTCTTTGGACTGTTTGTGGGTTCCAAGGTCTGCATTTGGTCGGGTATCACAATGTAATCATCCCCCACTTGTAGGTTGCTTGTTTCTAACCTAGTGTTCGTGGTTTCCGGCTCTATAGGTTTACCGTAGGAGCCTCCAATCATGTAGTTCCTACGAATTCTCTTGAGTGTTTTTAATCTATAGGCTTTTCTCGGGGTAACCACTCTCTTCCTTTTCGTGACAACTCGTCTTGCTTTTGGCAGCGTAGGTGTGAGATCTAATCCTGGGGGTGCCTCATGAACCAAAATTACAGGTAGTGCTGATGAGTCAACTACTGTGATATCCGGGCGGTTGTTTGTAGTAATACCACCTTTGCTTAAAGGTGCAGGGTCTGAGACAATCTCAAGTGCGCCATTGACTTGCCTTGTATCAATAGCACAAGGTTGTGTATAACCAGTTGGTGCAGGGATTAAGGGTACAGCATGATTTGTATTCACCGGGGATGTAACACGTGCTAATGATCCTAAGGAGGAACGTTTTTGTGCCAGGAATTCACGTGATAGTCTGCGTTCTGCCATAATAATCTCCTTTTCTACAACTGACACCGCACGGGTAATAAAATTATCCATCGTGCATGTTGTTTTCAAATTACCCCCTTGTCTAGAGCTTCTGCCTGATCTAGTAGACATTGGGGAGTGTGAAGACATGCCGGGTTACAAGGATACTATTGTGACATCCACATCAACAAGGTGGGCACTTTACCTTAGTTGTTAGGGGGGTGGCCCGTCCCGGCCCCTGCTGGCCCCGGACGGCCCCAGACGGCCCGCCCTTTGCCCGGGCTTCGCCCGGCGTCCCGCTTGCGTCCCGCAAGACGGTCTCTCCACTGAAGTTATAGGATGGGCGAGTGGGGCGGGGCACGCAGGGGTGCGCTGACCGGATGTCTCGTGGTCAAGCAGGGACTCCTGGGATAGTGAGTCCCTGCCGCGCTACCCCTGCAGCCTCCACTGATCTTCCTTTCCCCTCGG
This sequence comes from Lissotriton helveticus, assembly GCF_964261635.1. Classification (NCBI taxonomy): domain Eukaryota; kingdom Metazoa; phylum Chordata; class Amphibia; order Caudata; family Salamandridae; genus Lissotriton; species Lissotriton helveticus. Next base: position 1,398,961,849 of record NC_136067.1, read on the forward strand.
CGGCGGCGTCCAGACAGGTACAGCAGCGTTGGTGGGTTATGGGTGTCCACCCACACGAAGCGGCTCCCGCGCAGCGGGAGCGGCGAGCCGTAGAGTTCTTAGCAGAGTTCTTCCGCAAAACAGGCAAAGCAGGGAAAGGTACTCCCACAGCGTCTCCCGCGTCTCCTCCAAAGTTAGGGTCACACGGAGCAGCGCAGCTGCTCACAATTTGTTTGGTTTGCCGGTGGGGCGGGGCACGCAGGGGTGCGCTGACCGGATGTCTCGTGGTCAAGCAGGGACTCCTGGGATAGTGAGTCCCTGCCGCGCTACCCCTGCAGCCTCCACTGATCTTCCTTTCCCCTCGGCGGCGGCGTCCAGACAGGTACAGCAGCGTTGGTGGGTTATGGGTGTCCACCCACACGAAGCGGCTCCCGCGCAGCGGGAGCGGCGAGCCGTAGAGTTCTTAGCAGAGTTCTTCCGCAAAACAGGCAAAGCAGGGAAAGGTACTCCCACAGCGTCTCCCGCGTCTCCTCCAAAGTTAGAGCCAATGAGCCCTAATACTCTTGGGCAACGCTAACGCGAGCATTAACGCTGAAAGGTGTAGATTAATTCTCTACAAAAGTGATCCCAAGCTTTCCGATATGGCGGACAAATAGCCATCTTCCAATCCAAAAGGCCTTGTTTTCGGAGAAGAACTCACAAGTCACTTGGGAAATATGTCTCAACATTTACAGCCCTAGACAAGGCTCAGCAGAATATGAAAAGAGTGTTTAACAGTAACCTTTTTGGAAGGGCCGGAAGAAGGGGCCTTTCTTCCGGCCACTTTAACCAGAGGCCCTATCAGAGATCCCGTGTCTTTGGACGGGGATATCAACAATTCAACACTCCTTCCTTCTTCCCCCAGCATGGGAGAGGATTTAGCTTGAGAGGATCCAGATACCGTGGTTCATTCAACACCAATCCACCAAGTAAGTCCTCCTCTCCACCCCTTCCCCTTCTATCCCCTTAAAGGTGGGAGGCAGACTCAAGCTTTTTTTCCAGAATTGGAAATTAATAACTCAAGATGCGTGGGTCCTGAACACCGTCAAGGGATTTACGATAGATTTTGTTCAGGTTCCCTTCCAAACCTCCTTCCCAAGGGACATACCTCTCTCCTTGGAGAAACAAATAATAGTAGAGGAGGAGATATCCTCTATGCTCCAGAAAGGCGCAAAAATAGAGGTCCCCTTGGATTCTTTAATATTCAAAAGTACATTGTTCCTCGTAGAAGGAAAAGGGAAAGGTTGGAGACCTGTAAATACATTTGAAAAATCTCAACAAATTTCTATTCCACAATCATTTCAATATGGAGGGTATCCACCTCCTGAGATACCTACTCTTGAAAGAAGACTGGTTGGTCAAACTAGATTTAAAGGACGCATATTTCACCATTCCTATGGCCGAAATCCACCAACTTTTCCTCCAATGTATTTGGAAAAAACATCTTTATCAGTTCCAGGCTCTTCCTTTCGGACTTTCCTCTGCCCCATGATGTTTTAGCAAGGTCATGAGGACGGTTGCCTTTTTCCTGAGAAAAAGAGGTATTCGCCCTATCAATTATCTCGACGGCATCCTGATAATGTCTCAAGACCTTCAACAAATTCTCAAAGATCTGGAAACCGTTATGAATCTTCTAGAAAGTCTAGGATTCATTATAAACAAAGAAAAATCTATCTTGACTCCCTCAAAATCTCTGGAGTTCCTCGGGTTCACCCTGGATACCTCAAAGTGTCTCCTCCTAACTTCCACCAAAATAACAAAGCTCAAGAAAGAAATAAGACATGTTTTAAGACAAGAAGATCTTCCTTTGAAGGAAGTAGCCAGACTTTTAGGCCTCTCTTCTTCTATTGAGGCGATTTTCCCAGGCCCTCTGAATTATCGGGCCTTACAAAGGATAAAAGGGAGAGCCCTAAGGTCCGGTCTCTGGTACGAAGATCAAATTACCCTGGATCAAGATGCCAAATCAGAACTGATCTGGTGGCTGGACAACCTAGAAGCTTGGAATGACAAACCAATCTTGGTTCAGAACCAGATTTTGTTTTGGAATCAGATGCTTCTCTTCACGGTTGGGGTGCATGCCTTTTGGACCAGAACTCAGGAGGGATCTGGTCTCAAGAAGAATCATCTCATCACATACATTTTCTGGAACTTACTGCTGGCCTTTATGCTCTTATGAGCTTCAAACATTCCTTCCAGGGAAGGTCGGTCATTTTAAATATGGACAATATGTCCGCGGTGGCTTTCATCAATCATTTGGGAGGTACCAAATCTGCTGATCTCTCCAATCTAGCCAGGAGACTCTGGATGTTCCGTCTAGAACACAAAATTGCACTCAGAGTGGAATACTTTCCAGGGAAATCAAACATCTCTGCCAATTGGAATTCAAGATTTCTTTTAGATCACAGCGACTGGAAGCTCAACGTCTTTGTTTTCAGTTCCCTGAACAAGATTTGGGGCCCTTTCGAGATAGACCTTTTTGCGAGCTGTCTCACTTCTCAACTAGAGAATTATTTCATCTGGATGCCGGACCCCGGTGCTCTAGCAGTGAATGCCTTCCTACAACCCTGGTCAGAGAGTCTTACAGAAAGTGAGACAAGACCAGTGCTCACCTGTCCTGATAACTCTGTTCTGGCCATCCCAGGCATGGTTCCCCACAACTCTGGAATTGGCATGCAATCTTCCCTTCCTAATCCCTTCTCTAGAGAATCTCCTTACAGACGTAAACGGAGATTCACATCCCCTAACCCAAACAGGGAGTTTGAACCTTCTTGCTTTTAGAGTGTCAGGAGATCCAACGAAATCTCAGGACTTTCGTTATCAGCTGCAACTCTCCTCTGAGAGTCTTGGGCACCAGGCACTCACTACAGATACAATAACATTTGGAAATTCTGGGTTCGTTGGTGCCTGGATAGGAACTTGGATTCCCTACAGGCACCTATCGTTGATGTAGTAAACATTCTGGTCGAACTTTTAGATAAAGGTCTAAGCTATAAAACTATCAATTGCTATAGATCTGCCATCTCTGCTGGTCATATACTTGTCAATGGGAATACAGTGGGCAAAAATGTCATTGTTTGCAGAGTCATGAAGAGCATTCGACTTAAGAGACCCTCAAGACCGAAAATGATACCCTCTGGGATGTGAACTTGATTCTAGATCTTTTCAACTCCTGGCCTGATAATACCCTTCTGAATAGAAAGCTTCTCTCCATCAAACTTGCAACTCTTCTTTGTCTTATCTGCTGTCGTAGAGTATCTGACGTTAAATCCCTGGAGATCTCTAACAGATCTTACAACATTTTTGGAGTCAAATTCGAGATTTACAGAAGAACTAAAACCATGTCTGATTCGATCTTCTATCCACGTTTCGATCCTTGCCAGAAACTTTGTGTGGTTGAGTGCATGAGAGTATATGATGAGAGAATGTCTAGTCTACGTCCTGTTGATGAGAAACAACTTCTCATTTCCTTTGTTAAGCCTCATAAAGCTATAACCTCTACTTCCATTTCTAGATGGGTTAAGACCGCCATGAACTTAGCAGGTATTGATTTAACGATATTTCGAGCTCATTCTGTTAGAGGTGCTATGGCCAGTAAATCTCTATGGTCTGGAGGTAAGTTAGATGACATTCTTAAAGAGGCCGACTGGTCGAATGCCAGTACCTTTGCTCGACATTATTGTAAACCTATCAAACATATGTCTAATGTTGTGTTACAAAGCTACCAACATGCATAATGTAGCCTCCGTTCTTGTAATGAAATTGTGATTCTCCTATTACCATGACTAGAGACTCTGGATTTCATTAAAGGCACGGAGGCTGACATTATCCCACCCTTCCCATTCCCTAGTGTTTGTTGATTTTTTCAACATAGATAATTTGTTTACATTTATACCTATGTAATGCTTGATTATTGGTTTACATTTATACCTATGTGTTGCTTTGAAATAACTTTTATTGCTTTTATCGTGGATTGTTCTGTTCTAGAGACATTCATTGCTTTCTTTCTTTTCAGGTAACCCTTCTTCATAACCTACGGTCCTTTGGCTGAATCCTTTGGGTTACTTTCTTCCTCACGTCTCCATGTGGATCCTTTAGATGTCTTCAAGTCTTCAATCCAATACCTTTGAACTTTCTTATTTCTCTTCGCTTGATTTAAAAGAGGCAGATTGTTGTCAGCTCATGCCATTTACCTTGTTTCAATGTTCTTTTATGGAACTTTTGTATTATGACATATGCGGCTGCTTGGAGACTGTATTAAAAGATATTGCATAATGTCAACCTCCGTGTCTTTAATGAAATCCAGATTCTCTAGTCATGGTAATGGGAGAATCGCAATTGTCATATTAATTTTTTTTACAATGGATTGGTTGTCAGTGTTTTTTTACAGTGTAAAGGCAGACAATATAGTTGTTGGTGACAGTGCCAGATTCACATTGCAAATTTCAAAGTATTGATAAGTGTGGAAATGCATTGTAAGTATTTGTTCGAAATGTTTTTTATGTGTCAATGTCCTGTACACCCCTTTAGTTTATAGGTCTTATCTACTTAGTATAAGGTATTACTTATACAATTGAGTGATCTGTATCACTCTGCCACGAAGAAGTGCTTAAATATTCATCTGGATAATGTGTATTGTACACCCTATCACAGGTGCACTGATACATAGATTTTGTATGAGCCCACATTACTTCATTACCACTCAAGTGTTCAAAAGCTAAAATGCTTAGAAATACAGTTTATTCATAACTTTCAACCTTGATCATGTTTAATGTTTGATTATTTGTAATCATTACAAAAGACAAATTTTGTAGCCAATGCATTTCTGAAATGTAGTGTTCACTTCATCACGCCCAGTCAATTCATAATTCATTTTACAAAAGAATATAAATAAACAATAAAAAAAAAAAATTCATATGAGGGTTATAATGACCTGTTACTTTTTAATACATTGTTGATACACTGAAATGCCACCTACTAACATGGTCAAAGACTGTCATTTTAATGTCATTCATCTGGGTCAAGCTTTTTGTATAACATCAGAGTAAATAGTTCATATAATGTGAGGACACTTTATTTATTATATTATAACCTGTCCATTTCAGAAAACCTGCCCAGTCAGATGGGATAGGTTTCTGATCCGCTACAAAGACATCAGTCCAGGTGAGTCAATTGTTTATTCTCCTTTTAGAACACCATTTTTGGGTTGATGTATTTCTTATTGCCTAGTCTTTTTCTATGTTTGTTGTTTGTTTGTACATCTATCTAATGATAATATGCCTTAGCTGAGTACTATTGTTAGTGGTAGTAGTACTGCTCATATTACTCATTCCTCTATTATTATTAACCTCCAATGTTTGGATCCATTGTTGTGATATGGTATTTGATGTTATATGTTTAGTATTAGTTTGTAAAGTGTTATGTATTCTTTGTTCCACTTGGCTTATTCAATATTTTTTCATATTGTTCTGTATCAGTTATACCAAAGCCTTTTCTAAATAAAATTACAATCAAAGTGATTCAATATTACTCCTTTATAACACTTTCTTTAAACTATTTCTGTGTTTTTCTTTTCCTTATTATATTATTTAAAGAATAATCATCTTATTTAAGTAATGATATCCAGTCATATAACATATGTTATAACATCTTATCCTTGTAATTATGTGCCGATGAAATGAATTATCTAAAGTTGTTTTCTTCTTTTTTTTTTAAAACTTCATAAATTTGTGAAAAACAGAGTTACAGCTCTGTGGAAGTTCTCCTAGTCCCCTTGTATGTACAGAAAATCACTTAACTAGGCTTGCTTTGACAAATTGTCACAGACCAAACACTTAAACTTTAAATCCAGGATCAAACCTTCTTCACATTTCTAGTATTCCATACCAGCCAGCCTAGCCAAAGAGCTGTAATACCACCTAGTGCCTTTTTGGCCAACCTTATCAATCTGCCATCCTTTCAGTGTATCATTAGATACTGTCTTAATGTGAGACATTTTTTCCTGTGCCAAAGAAACTAAGGCTGATCTGAAAGCCCTTAATAATTTCTGTCAAGATTCAAATCTCAATCTATTTTTTGAAGCCTTAAGTGTTGTGCTAACAGCCAATTGGAACACTGGTTAACCATAATCAACTCTTAGCAGAGTTCCGATCAAATTTCTGAGCTGGATGCTCCTTTATAAATCATTGAAGATGTCCTTTGTACCTAAATAACAGCTTACTGATGTTGCCTAATCAGTTTGCAACTTTTGACACTGCAGATCATGACATCTTACTAAGGACTTTAAAAACCTTATGAGCATTGAATACATGTTCGCAGAATGTTTTCAATCCTACATCACAGATCATTCTTAACAGATTAAGGTAGGCAGCTCTTTCACGAGCCAAACTCTTTCACTTCAAGGAGTCGTCCAAGAATCCATACCTGTATTGGTGTTCTTCAGTTTACATCAGGGTGTCCTGCCCTGGTGACATTTCTCAACTAGCTACATTGTAGAGCATATTCCAGGATACATCCCGAACCTTGAAAACATTCAACCCCCAGTAAAACGTGCAAGAACTGCCACTACACAATGCCCGGACCTCGCCTTGCCTCTGCTAAGTGATGCATCCTCGACATTGAACTACGTATCTCTTCGCAACCAGGATTAGGGTCCTGTGTTCAGCTGACCTAACTGGGTACATGTAGCCGGCCTGCCTTCTATCATGGTCGGCCTGAACTTGTGAATTTGTCCCAGTCCAGCATGACCAGATAACCACAGTTGGTGCTTGGTGCTTTTTGGCACTATTTTCATTTAAATGTTTAAAAGTGCATATCTTCGGTTGTACTGGTTGGATTTTTGTAGTTTTGATCTTGATTTATTTATTAATACGTACTTTATATTTCAAAGTGGTGTGGGATTTTTCTTGTGTTGTGTTTTCACTTTATTACTGTTTTCAGTGCTGCATAAATACTTTGCACATTGCCTCTAAGTTAAGCCTGCCTGCTCTGTGCCAATCTACCAGAGCATATATAACAAAGACAAATGCCAGAACTGATACAACAAATTAAACATAAATTTCACTCAAAAAGGAAGAAATCTTATTTCAGCCCGAGATATTGCTAATCAATAGCGATTTATTCATTCAATTTTTGGTGATTATTTTTACGAAAATTTTTACATTTTATATACAAACACTACACCATTATTACATGTAACAAGAATCATTCACACTTATCAAACATATCACAGTCGTTCAAAATCAAACATCCATTCATACATAAATCTGACAGATCCGGACTTTACGGAAAAGCCAGAGGGGGGAAATTAGTGGAGGGAGGGGGAATGAACACAAAGGTTGCTCAGGAATTTCAGCATGTATGGTATGATATAATATACATATGTACACTTGGAATTTAATCACAATCGATTAGATTTAGTCAAACGCAATACGTCCAAAAGGATAAGACACAGCATTTATCGGCATTCGACTTTAGTAAGAGCAACACTTTGTACAGAGGCCTACGCGTTTCGAGTCCCAGCCAGAAGTTAGAAAGGGAGGACTCTCATCAGGGCCAATGAAGTATCTGAAAAACAGAAATTATCTCTATGTAAAAACAGTCTCTATGTAGAAAAGTTCTTTTAGAGCAAGCATGTCATACTCAAAGGCTAACACAGGCCAAATAAACAAGGTTTAAGTTTATGTGGGACACAAAAAACAAAAACTTCAATTTTCATACAAAATGTAGGTTTATTTAGAAAAGTACAGAATAAAAACAGAACAAGAACAACGATAAAATTATTGTTTTCTTCCTGACACTTGGCATCTCTTCTCTGCTACTATCTTTCCTACTTCGTGGGAAATCTTGTTCGCAGTGATTACTTTCAAAATTGAGCCAAGGTGAATGTCAGTAATGTGGGATCTGACAGGAGACGTATTTCCTGTCATAAGTGTGAATAACTGCTCGCACTGATAAGCACTTCCAAACAAGGAAATAATTTCATATTTTTTTTTTTTTATTTAGATTGGTATACAAAAGAAGGTCGTACAAAAATATATATATACAGATATAAGTACACAGATGGCGGTCATATCTATTGTTCTCCCTCCACTGGAGAAGAAAGAGAGAAGAAGAAAGGAGAGGAGGAGAAAGAGAGGGGGGGGGGGGTACGCACGTAGTTGTCCTTGATTGTCCTTTATTGGGTCTTCCTCAGGAGCTCGTCGAGCGGGTCCCACATGTGCAGCTTGGCTTTATGTTCTTTCGAGAAGGTGCCTGTAATGTTGTCGGCTCCTCTCAGGAAGGTGATCCAGTTGATCCATGTTTTAAAGCTTGCTTTGGCTGTGTTTTTCCAGTTCGTTAGGATTATTTTGAGGGCTGCTGTGAGAAGTAGGTCTAGGAGTTCTCTCTCTTCTCTACTTTTTAGGTTCGCTGTTAGGTGCTCAGTCGCCAGGCTGACGAAGCTGATTTCCAGATTTGTTTTGAGCATATCGTTCAGGAAAGTGTTGATTTGTGCCCAGAACTTCCTGACTTTCACGCAGGTGAAGATAAGGTGTTCGAGGGTACCTTCCTCTTTCAGGCAGTTCCAGCATTTGTCTGAGTCTGCTATGCCGACCTTGTGGAGTTTGGATGGCGTCCAGTAGGCATTGTGGAGCAGCCAGTATTTTGTTTGCGCTAGTTGTGGGGTGATTTTGTTTGTTGTCGCTGAGCTCCACATTTTCGCTCGCTCTGTTTCATTCAGTTGCCTGCCCAGGCGCGTCTCCCATGTGTTGGTTGCTTTTTTGTTCTGCGCCAGCTTGGATGGGCTGAGGAGTTTATAGATCTTTGCCGTTTGGTGACCTGCTGAGTTGATGAGCTGCAGGTACTTGATGATCCCCGGCTCTCCTCCGCACAGGTTGGCCTTTGTTATTGCTGTCTTAATTTTTAGGAAATTATAGAACTCTTGGTTCGGGAGGTCATGTAGCTGCTGTAGGTTCTGGAACGTCAGCGGTTTTTGCCTGGTCTCCATTTGACTGGGCGTGCTAATGCCTTCTCCAATCCACGTGTCATTGTGCAGTGTCGCCCCCTGGTAGGTCACTTTAATGTTGAACCAGATGGATTCCCAAGCAGTGCCTTTCAGTTTCTGCGCCATGTGCCTGTCCACTTTCAGCAGGGCGTCTCTCGTGTGTTTTAGTATGGCGCTCGCTTTCAGTGGGTGCCGGTTCGCTGTTAGGAGTGCTATTGGCTTGAGCCCTCCTAGGATGTCCTGTTCGACCTCCAGCCATACTGGCATGTACGTTTGTGTGGCATCTACCCAGGCGATACCCTGTCTCGCCAGACATGCTGTCTGGTATGTCTTGAAGTTCGCCAGGTTAAGGCCACCGAGGTCTCTTGACAGTCTTAGTTTTTGTAGGCTTATCCTTGGCTTCTTGTTTTTCCATAGGAAGATGTTTATGAGCTGGTCCAATTTTTTGTGAAATGTCTCTGTCATTGGGAGTGGTAGCATTGTTAGCGTGTAGTTTATTACCGGTGTTATCATCATTTTGATCGTTTCAATGCGTCCCCACCAGCTGATGTACTTTGGTGACCATAACTCCAGTCTCTCCTTTATCTTCTTCAGCGTGAGGTCCTCGTTGTGTTGCAGCGTTGACGTGAGGTCTCTCCCAAAGTGGAGCCCTAGATATTTCAGTGGTTTCGTCTGCCATGCCAGGCCGGATTCGCCTAGGACTTCTCTTGTGGTGTGGACATTCATTGGCTTACACTCCGATTTCTCCTTATTGAGTTTGTAGCCTGAGGCTTCTGCGTATTCACCTATTGTGGCCATCAGAGCTTTTATCGACGTGGAGGGGTTCGCTGTTGTGATTAGGATGTCGTCAGCGTATGCCGCTAGTTTGACGGTCTTCCTCTTGAGCTTTACGCCTGTTATCTCAGTGTTGTCCCTGATTCTGGCTAGCAGGGGCTCTAGAGCGAGCAGGAATAGTCCGGGGGAGAGAGGGCATCCTTGTCTGGTGCCTCTGCCCAGCGTGAGCGTTTCGGATGCGCTCCCGTTTACCACTATTTTTGCCTTCGGTTTATTGTAGAGGGCCATGACCATCGCCGTGTACTTCCTGCCTAGGCCAAAGGCTCCCAAACAGTTACCCAGGAAGGGCCACGAAACTCTGTCGAAGGCCTTCTCCGCATCCAGCGCTATCATGACCGCCTGTTCGTTGCTGCTTGCTGTGTGGTTGATCAGGTGGCACAGTAACCTTGTGTTGTCCTGCGACAGTCTGTTTTTTATATATCCCACTTGTGAGGGGTGGATGATGTTCGGCAGGATCCTGTTTAGTCTGTTGGCTAAGACTTTTGCGTAGATCTTGCAGTCGACGTTTATTAGCGATATTGGTCTGTAGTTCTGGGGATATTGTGGGTCTTTCCCCTCCTTGGGAATTATGGTGATGTTGGCCTCGCACATGGACTCCGTCATCCTCCCGTTCTGGATGCATGTGGATTATGTTTGTGCCATCAGTGTCTTGATGTGTTCGCTGAAGGTTTTGTAGAATGTCGCCGAGTAGCCATCTGGTCCTGGCGCTTTGTTCCGTTTCAGTTGGCTTATGGCAGTTCCAATCTCTTCCTCCGAGATGTCGGCTTCGAGCGACTCCCTCTCCGCCTTCTCTAGCTTCGGCAGATTGGTTTTACTGAGTAGGTCTCGTCCTGCATCTTTGCTCAGGGTTTGATCTTCAGTGTACAGTTCTTGGTAAAATTGTCTGAAAACCTCCAGTATTCCTTTGTTCGTTGTTTGGGATTTGTTCGTGCGGTCAGTTATCGCTGCTATCGTGTGTTGCCTTTGTTTTGCCTTTAAGTAGGACGCCAGCTGCTTCCCTGCTTTGTTTGCTGCGCATAGGTTGACTGACTTGAACTTCGTCAGCCAGGAACCCGCTCTTTCGCTTAGGATCTTGTTCAGCTCGTATTTCTTTTTTGTGAGCAAAGTGAGCGTGGTTTTGTCCGTTATATTAGCACAGTGACCTCTCTCCAGTGCTGTTATTTCTTCCTCGAGCTCACGGAGTTTCTTGCTCCTTCCTCTGTTCATCCTGGCCTTGATGTTTATCAATTTCCCCCTTATTGTCGCTTTGAGGGCATCCCATACGGTGTCTTTCCCTACTTCGCCATTGTCGTTGTGTTCGAGGTATTCTTTGATTGTAGCTTCGATTTCTTTGACGTTTTCTCTGTTCTGGAGGATGTCATCGTTCAGTCTCCACCTCCTCGTTGGGTTTTCATTGTGTTTCCCACTTAGAGTGAGTGTTATGTGCGCATGGTCTGAGACGGTGATTGTGGCTATCTCCGTGTCTTCTATGAGGTGCGTGTGTGTGTTGGACATCAGTATGTAGTCAATCCTGCTGTAGGAGTTATGTGGGTGTGAGTAGAAGGTGTATTCTCGCGCTGTCGGGTGTTGGAGCCTCCACGGGTCTGCCAGTTGTTGTTTGGTGCATAAGTCTTTCAGGGTGTTGTTGTTGTTGTTGGAGTTGTGACTTGGTCTGTTTGGGTGTCTGTCTGTTGCCTGGTCCATCGTCTTGTTCATATCCCCGGCTGTGATCAGGAGGTCCTCTTGGGGGAGGTCTGATAGCTTGCTGTCCACTCCCCTCCAGAATTGCTTGTCTTCCGAGTTCGGACCATAGATATTGACCATGTGGATTGTGTCGCCTCCTCTCTGGACGCTTGCTATGAGCATGCGGCCATCTTCATCAGTGTCCACTGCTAGTGTTGTTATGTTGGCCTTCTTGCTCAGGATGGTTATTACTCCTCTTTTTTTCCCTTTTGCCGGTGAGCAGAGTACCTCCCCTATCCATCTAGCTTTGAGTAGTTTCGCCTCCTCTTTGGAGAGCTTGGTCTCTTGGAGCATGTACACATCTCCCTTTAATTTGGACAAGTAGTCCAGGATTTTCCTGCGTTTGACCGGGTGGTTCAGTCCTTTAACATTCATGGACACTATCTTCAAATCAGTGGACAGGCCCGCTCTTGTTGGGTTTGTCATGGTGGTTTCGTTGCGTCGCTTGTGCTTTGCGTTCTGCGGCCCCCCCCCGGGGTGTTGGATGGGAAAAAAGAAATAGGAAAAGTATAGGGTGCCTGTGGAGAAAGGCAAGATTCTGGGTCCTTTGTTCATGACGCAACCGGCGGCTCTGCCATGTACTAACATATCCGCCGACTTCACTCCCCCCCTGGCCCTCCCCCCTCCCCCCCTCCCCCCTCCCCCCCGTCAGTAGTAAACCGGGTGTGCGACAGCAAGGGTCCTCACACTCCCCCCCCCCCCCAAGTTCTTCCTGAGTCTTTTAGTCCTTAGCGTGTTAGCCAAACCCCCCGCCCCTCATGGTCACTTTCAAAAGAAAAGGATATGGTCATTGGTGGCTCGCCCGTTCTTCCCGTGGCCACCGTAGCCTTGCTGAGGTAGGTATGGTTGTTCTTGCTGTTTGGTAGCAATAATTTCATATGAGAATTTCCGAGTAGTTTTAAACTTGGCTGGCAAATATTTGTAAAATTCAGGCATGCCAACTTCACCGAATTTTGCCTTCAAATCTGAATCGCACTGGATCTCAATTACCTCCATTTGCACATGTTTAGGTTCTGATTCTATATTTATTGAGAAAATCGAAGATAACAAAGAAAACTTGTCTTCCAAAGATTTAAAATCAGCAAACCTTGTTTCAAATTCAGTACTAAGGCTTAAAAAATATCTGCGTATTTTTGATACAATGCTGTTTCACCTATACTTGATTTGCTCCGGTTGAATGCCGGAAAGAGCGTTAAATCTTCATTTTTCAACTGCTTTCCCCAAAGAACTAGCTTACATTTGAATACTTTAACTTGGTCACATATGTTCGTAATGATCTGATCTTTTTCTTGCAGTTTTAAATTTAAATCGTTTAAGTGTTTTGTTATATTAACCATGAAGTATAAATCTTGCAACAATACTGGATCAGAAAACAAGCTTGTGTCTTGATTTTTAGTTATTAAAAACTGACATATTTCTTGTTTCAAGACCCAGAATTATTTAAGACGTTTGGAGCAGGCTAGCCAGTGTACCTCGGTATAGTAGAACAAATCATAATATTCGCTTTCTAATTCACCTAAGAAAGAGAACTGTAGTTGATGTAAGCCTTGAGATCTTATGAAATTGATAATTTTTTTGATAGATGTAAAAACATTTTCAATGTTTATTACCTTCGTGCATAATACTTCTTGCTGTATAATGCAATGCGCATGATGAATCTTGGATCCGTCATAAATTTCCCTTTGTTTTTTTTGCAGTAATGCCATGAAACCGTGGTTTTTTCCAGTCATTGAAGGAGCTCCATCTGTAGCTACAGAAGTTAATTTTGACCGAGGTTGATTGTATTTTTGCCGAAGTTCATAAACATAATTAAATATATCTTGTCCTGTAGGAGAGCCACGAATCGATACTAGTCCCAATAATTCCTCAAAAATGTTAGCTACGCCCCCGAAGTCTGTACTTTCATCCCAGGCAATGGAAAAGCTTAGAAACTTAATGATTTTGCTTTGATCTGATCACTTAAATTGTCAACCAATTCAGTAACTTAACTCTTTCTGGAATTGTATTTCGAGACAAACATATTACTTGAAAAGCCATCATACTTCCAGGACAAACAATTTTTGCAGCTTTAATTAGACATCCCTTGATGAAATCACCTTCGATAAAAGAGACGTAGTTGCACGCACCGCCGCTTCACTATCTTTTTTTTTTTTCCAAGACCTTTATTGCATAGTTCAAAGTGACACAGCATAGAGCCAACAACCCCGAGGGCCGGCTGCGGTACATACAGGTACTTAGTAAGATACCCTGAGCAACACAGCCATTCAGCCGACATCCCGGAGGTTCGGCGGCGTGGTAGCTAGGCGTACACAGAATAGTCAAAATCATGTACCGGATAGTCCAGAGGTCTATGGTATTTTCATTACAAACAAACATAACAAATCGAAGCAGAGGAAACAAGTATATGAGCCATTGCAGTCAGCATTCATCGTCACAGAGCACACACAGCACGGTAGCAACCAGTTCCACACTCACCGAGGGGTGACCCGCCTGGTCATAGCCATATCTGCCGTCGGGGAGGTACATAAGTCGCCCCTATAGGTATTCCATCGCCCCCACTTCTTATCCCAGACTCCGGGACAACCTCTAGTTTTATAAACTGATTTTTCTGACAACATGCACACATCCATTGCAGCCACCCACCGGATCAGGAGTGGTTTGTGTGGTGAACCCCACTGCATGGCTATCTCACGCTTTATGAGAAGGAAGCTAAGGTTTACCCAGCGCTGTTCTATCGCAGTTAGGTCTGTGGGGTCCCATATAGTAAGAAGCGCGCATTTGGGAGACAGGGGGACCGGTTTCCCAAGGGCATCAGTCATTTTCAGGGCCGCACGGTTCCAAAGGTCTTGAACTGCCGGGCATTCCCACAGGATATGATAGAAAGTGCCCGTTGAGCCACATTGACGGAGGCAAAGGTCAGACGGACGTCGGCCTATTTTGGCTAAGAGGTTACCCGACATGTAAGTCCTGTGTAGTATTTTCAATTGTATCAAGCGGATTCTATGATTAATGGCTGACTCTCGTGGGGACATCAATGCTGACTGCCATTCTGCATCTTCCATATCGCCAATGTCAGTCTGCCACTTAGCCCGGAGGAGGTGAAAAGAATTTGGCATGTTGTTGCACAATTTACGATATGTGTAAGAGATCGCCTTAGCTTGTAGGGGTTCGGACAAGAGTCTATCCTCGAGGGGTGAGGACTGTGGAAGGGAGGCGAGGTCTGGGATGTTGGTGAGTATAGCGTGTCTAAGCTTCACTATCTTTTGATACTTTAGTAAACATGAACTATTGTTTTTTCAGTCCCAACCTGCGCTTTTTCAACTTCTCTTGTCTCATTAATCCTTCGTATTTATCAAATTTGTTGATTTATGTTGCTCATAGTGATGTTTAATGTTATATAACTTTGGTACACTAATAGCATTATTACATATCAAGCAGATTAGTTTATCCTTTCACTTCACAGCAAAAATACTCCTCTACTCACTTTTCTTGGAAATTTCAATGTTTGTCAGCATTTTTTCATTTAGTTTTACTACGACTTGTTTTCAATAAAGACATACTGAATACAAAGTATGAAATAAATAAATAATCGTTAACACAACATAATAAAACATTTTAAAGAAAAATCAATATTTTTTCTTGAAAATTAACTTACCTGACACAGAATAACTGCACAAATTAATAAGCGTAATGTAAATAAACACATTTTTCTTGTTCTCCGAAAGCGAAATATTTCCTGTTAGGCACACCATGCAAGTCAGTACAAGACTAATGGCGTGGTAGGCAGTGGCGGCTGGCATGACTCTCGGATGGTGCAGCAGGGGCGGGCACAGGGGTGGCGCAAAGCAGCACAATGTAAAACAAAAAAAGTGATAAAAAATTATATACTTACATTGCCGCTGCCGTGTCTCTTCTCCTTGATCCTGCCCTCCTCGTGGGAAAGGAAGCCAGGAAGTACAGCAAGGCTCCCCTGACCAATCACAACGCTGTAAAGCAGTGTTGTGATTGGTAAGCATCCAGGCTCCCCTGACCAATCACAACACTGCAATGCAGCGTTGTGATTGGTTATGAGCATTCTGGTTCGACATTCAATCAGGGAATGGCGGCCTGGCCTTGTTCTCCACGCAGGCTGTAATGTAGCCTGCATTGAGAACGGGGAAAGTGTGCATGACTGGTTAGTCATTGCGCCGCTTAGGAGTGGGCAAACCACTCCTCCCCTGCCCTGGTCAGTGAGTAGAGCAGGCCCGCCCACCCGCCCACAAAGGAAACATAAAATGATAATATCTTAAAGTTATTATAATTTTATATTTCCTTTTCTTTCACAGCTCAAAAGCAGTTGGGTGACTCTCCTCCACCATAGCGGAGGATCCACCACTGGTTGTAGGTAGTGTTATCCTCTACTAAAATATTCACTGCTAGTATTAGTGGGGGGAAATGGTGCGCCTGCATGTAAGGTCGCCACATAGTTGCAACACGACTATATTAATTGGTCATTGGCGAACATTGTGGTTCGTTATTAATAATTATGTATAATGCATTCATCGCTCCCATTCATTCGTCTATCCTCCCCTCTTTATTTTTCCCCCTCTTACTTTCTCTAGCTTGAATTTGTTTTACCTGGTAGGTCCCACGTAGGCGGTTCTGATTGCGCAGCTTCTCTTACCTGCTGTCCATTGGCAGGCAAGCTTCCGCTCACCCGACTCCTCTGATATGCAAGTTCAGGCTCCCACTCCCCTCTCCTACCTCAGGCAGCCAGGCAAGCTCCCGCTTCTGCTCCCACCCCTCTCAGCTCCCTCCTCCCGCTCCCCTCAGTGACAACACCGGGAATCTCCCGCTCCTCCTCGCATCAGCTCTCTCCTGATCCCACTCTTCCTCCCACCTCCCACCTCCCCTCAGTGACATGGACGCCAGCGATCACCCGCTCCTCCTCTGGCACAAAATCATTTTTTTTAGCCCGAGTATAATGCACACCCCTTTTTGTAAGCAGGGTAAAAAGGGTTAAAAAGTGCACATTATACTCTAGATTTTACGGTAATTGCAAATTATAAACATTAAGCTTAGAAATGTTGTTATAACGTTTGTTACATACAGTTATATTGGCTGGACCACAAACATATTCGTTGTGGGCCGCAAGTTTGACATGCTTGTACCAGAGGGTTGAGCCCCGGTTAGTTTGGGGTTTGCTTGTGACTTCACCCTAACAAGGATTGTGGTTTCTGCTTGGGTAGGGGTTCACCTCCCTCAACCAGTAACCCAATTTCCTACAGGGCCCACTCCGTTGAACCTGATTTGGCTACAACTTGCAGAGCTGTGCTACTAAGGAAATCCGACTTTCAGAAAAAACTACAGACTTTTCCTGTTTGTAGCTTTTTCAGCCTTTGTCCATAGCATCACCAAGATCTCATCCTTCACTAGCCCATCAGTGGCGAGACTTTCTTCGGATCGAGCCCTGCTGAGGGCTCTACAATTTTGAAACTTTTCAGAAGTACGAAGGTAACTTTATGACTGGGGCCAATTGGACCTGTGTATCTGCTCCATCACGGTCGATCTTAAACCTTACCTTTGTTCCAACCACTTGCCTCCAGTTGGCACTTTGCGCTTTTTACACTATTTTTATTTAAAAATTTCTTTATTTTCATAAATTGATGTTGACATTTTTAGTGTGTTGTGTTTTTCAATTTTAGCTGCCTTGGTACTTCTAAATGATTTCATCTTTTCTTAAGTTAAACCTGTCTGATCTGTGCCATAGCTACAAGGGGTTGAACTCAGGTTTAAATTGCTGAAACCGTTAAAGGACTTAACAAGAATATTGCCATTATTACTTGTGCCGGAAAACCACCCTCCCCAACTAATGATCCACTTTTCCACATCTTGCCTTCATTCTGGAATGCAGCCACAGTTTATACACACACACACATCAATAACACTGCTAAAACTGACCTGTGGGATAAAACCTTTAATCTCAGAACAAGACCATCAGGACTTTTTTTAATCCTTTAGGCTGGACTAACGTATTTTAATATTTTCCCAAAATTCAACTCTCCCCTCCCACACCCACTTGCTAGCCACAGCCATTTCATTTCTGGAAGTAATGTTTCGACCACATCACCCGATATTAATTTCTCTAAGCTTTATTTCCATTGAGGGCAGATTTATGTACACATTAGCATATCTTTATTACATAACCTATTCCACTGTACACATCACCTAACTAGGAAACTCAAGATTTCAGGGGATCTTGTATCCTCTGCAACTCCTTCAAAGCCATTCCTTAAACAAAAAACTGTACCTTTAAAAAGTCTTTCTCTGAGTGTGCAACTATCAATCTCACTATATCTGCAGTATCAGTTATGTGTCCTCCTTGAAAAAATACCTGAAACTACTCTTTTGTTTCAAATGTCAATTTTTTTCTCCTCTAACTCTTCCCCTGCTTAAACTATTTAGTGATTTTGTGCCTGATATCTGGTTTAGGCAACCTGTGTGGATGTAGACTGTACCTACCACTTTATTCCTCGGATGGGTTTACTTTGGGGGCTTGAATTGAATGTGGAATCTCTCTGAGCTCACTCTATCAGCTGGTCTAGCCCATGTATGGTCAGATACTTAACATAGTCATACAACATAATATATAGGTTAACTGCTGTTGAGGTTTGGTTTATTTATGTTATAACTAATGGCTCTCTGGGCTCTGCATATAATTAGTCAGACTCGGTGTCTAATATCTTAGACTTTCACTTCTCTTCCCCAGCTCATATGATTGCTATGTTGGCTCTGCAACTGACCATTGTTTTTTAGGGATACTCCGCGCTTGAGCCAATATTTATCTATGTATTTTCCTTAGTTTAGTACCCCCTTATTACTTTAGCTCCTCCAAACAAGCTATATATGTTTGTTCCTTTTAGTTTAAAATCTTTCTATTTTATTTACATTTCTGTTGACCTCCTAAATTTGTAAGTGCGACCTCTCATGGATAGTGCGTTGACGCTGATGGGCTTTATACATGCCATGCAAAACTGCTAACTGAATAAGTAATATTGAAAATGTATTTTCCTATCCACTACTCTGACTTCTGCCTAGGAAAGCCCCTCCACACACTCCATCGACTGGCTAAGTAAATGTGACACCAAACATTGTGCAGGTTTCAGCATCCACACAAGCCTAGGTCTCAGCACTCAGACCTGCGTAACGTAGGCAGTTCTTGCTTTGTGAATCTCAACTAAGTCGCACATGCATAGTAGCAGACAGCTTTGCACGTGTGTAATTCACATTGCAGGTTTAAAAATGCTTTGCGAATCGAATCCTCGTAGCTACCTGGGCCTCAGTTTATTAAACTGCCAAATATGGAGTGTAGAGGAATTAACTAGCCTCAATTTTAAGGGCTGTATGAATAATCTAGACACTTGCGGATATTTGCTCGGAGCAACTGTTTGCAAGCAGGCCTGTGTTTATAGATGGCTAGTTGTGTGATTGCCTCAGCTGCTCGGTGTTAACCAGAGGCGTGGGAACAGTGGGGCTTTCTGGGCTGCCTCAGCAAATGTGTCACCTTATTTGGAAAGTTGCCTGTAACTTTTCGAACAGAAGGAGCCCTTTTGCACTTATTGTCAAATTCTTTGAATGGTGGAGGAAAAATCTGATATGCTTTGAAGTTCTACACTATTTGAAACCAACTAACGGAGTAAGCCCACAGAAAAGCTCACTGCCCAGAATTCAGATGCACAGTTTGTGTCGGGCATGATTACACGCCACGCCAACCCAGGAGTGTGCATGTAGGCTGCTTTTGCCCTAACTCCTTCTAGTTTTTTGACTAGCATGCAGCTGTTGATGAAGTCACAGATAATGTTCAAATCAGTACTCTTGCCTGCAGACAGTGTTTTATTGACATTAAGGGCCTCATTACGATGCAGCCGTAAAAGACTCAGACCCTTGGTTGGAGCCTTTTTGGCCGTATCGTAATGCGCCGGACAGATTCCTTTCCTACCGCCTTATTAAGATGTAGACGGTCAGTAAGGAATCCGACCGGTCTCAAGGGTGTGCCTTTCCGCCCTTGAGATTACAATGACGGTTTCCGACATGGTTTCCATGTAGATTCCTTTCCTACCACCTAATTAAGACGTAGGTAGTCAGTAAGGAGTACGACCAGTCATTATGGCTGTCTTCCGATGGGCTTAGAGAGCCTGTCCGCCAGTCCGAATGCGCCATGTAATCTGAAGGGTGTGCCTTTGCGCCCATGAGATTACAATGATGGTTTCCGACATGGTTTCTTTCCGGCCTGTTTGACATGGAAACCATGCCGGAAAGCATCTTGGGGGGCCCCCAGTAGGGCTCCCTTTGGTGCATGGCCTCCTGTTGGAGGCTGAGGAGGCACCTATGGTGTCCCCTATTGATTCCTGCACCTCCACAGGGATGAACTGCACCACCCATTTTACTATGGGAGCATGCATCCTGCCGGAATACATGCCCCCATGGTACAATATAGGTTTGCGTGGTCCTAATGGGCCGGTTAGGACCGACGACCGGGTGTCGGTTGGTCACATGACCGATATGGTGTCAGGCAAAGTGATTCCGTCCGACATCCTAATGAGCCCCTAAGTTTTGAGGATCAATGGGACTGCTTACTCTGATCGGCCAGAATTATATAAGTTGATACCTTTAATATTTAAAGCCATCTTACAAGATCCCCTCTACAACTAAATTGGGTTGCATGATTTGATGTTGTTAGGCTGAATTCCGTCCACTCTTTTAACTGCAAGTTTGCAAATATAACTTTGTGTGTGGATGTGTGCTACTGCTGCCCTTAAAAGGATAAATGTAGCCCAAAAGTTGGAATGTGATTGTCACTCAAGCAAGACTTCAGTATGAATCGAGACCAAGTGGAAATACCCCTCCTCCAACTTCAAAATTTCACTACAAAAATAGAAGTCTTAAGCAGAGTTACTACATTATCCCCATATCCGTCCTCCTTGTCCCTGTCTCCAGACAGGAAGTTTACCATGCATGGTGAATCTAAGACAATATACTGCCATATGGCTTAAAATTTCCCAAGTAAAACTGTGCATTTGTTGAACAACATAAACGTCATGATTGTGCGAGACTGAGCACACCCTCAAGATATGTTGGCATAAGTCCTGCTAGCTCATTGTGCACCATTTGTACCCCTAACCTGACTGTGGAAAAGTAAATTTTGCCATGTTCTGTGTCCCTACGTGTTCCCCATGTTATGTTGTATGTGCATGATTAATATGCATATGTATTCCCCATGAGCGATTAAAGACGCAATTACAGTTGTGTCCATCTCTAGTATGCCAGTTTCCAGTTCTCGTGAAAGCTACGAGCATCAGGCCTATGTAAAGTTACGTTGCCACGTTTCTCAGTGTGCTCGTTATTTCATTGTAAAAATCCCCGTTTCTAGGCCTCAAAAGGGCCCGGACTCAGATTCAGCTCCTGTCTCCTGAACCCTCTCCGAGGAGCGATACAGCCCCCACCTGTATCCCTGACCCTTCACTTACTTCCTGCCTCACAGTGCCCGGCTCGGCCTGGCTCTGCCTGCCAGTCTGCCAAGAGTATGTTATGATTCTAGTTATCAGTCCAGCTCTCCTTCTCTGCATTCCTAAGCTACTGAATCGCATCAATAGTTTCAGTCATCGTCTAGCCTTTACGTCTCCATGTAAGAGAAATACTGTATTTATGGTCATTTAATATTCCTCAACACACACTACATGTAGAATAATGCATGCACCAGTCTTAGTGTCTGTTAGCCTTTGCCCTGATAACTTTTGGATTCTATCAACATGTTCTCTAAACATCAGATACCAGATAGTGTTTAGGTACATGTCGCTCTGACTCTCCAGACTTTAGTCTCTCCTTCTAGCTCAGAAGTCATAGCCCCCAGCTTCTCCCTAGTAACACGTCATTGCCAGCCTGCGCGCACCACTAGGTTAGAGGTCCCGGCTCCTTAGGTAGCCCCCTCCATGTTTCCGCCCCATTTGTGACATATTCCGTTACGTTTACATCACATGTCTATGTATACGCCCTGTTCACGCCTCTTGTTACACCTACTTTCTGCCTTATCTTTCGCGACTGCTACAGGCCCTGCCCACTGCTACGCCTATTGTATTGAACCTCATGTATTTTGTTTAAGTATATATATACTTGTGTCCTGTTATTAAAAGTTACCATTCCTTTGTCCCTGCCCCGTGCAGCGCTGCCATCCTATTCCCGTGCAGGTTGTCCTGTTCCTGTCCTTTATGCTGTATTAAACCTGCAAACTCCAGCTACCTCGAATCTTGACTCTTATTTATTGAGCTATCTGTTATTGTATATCCAGTCAAAAATAGAGGTATTATTTATTTATTTACCACATAATGGCGCCCGAATAGGGACTTGCCCTTTCCCCACGCGCCGGTGAAGCCACGCAAGCCCCCTGATCCTCTGCAGCCGTGATGGAACCATATCGTGCACGTGCAGATATTTCTGCTTCAAGTATCCCTCAGGCCCACGGAGGAGACGGAGGTTGCGGTCCAGCATCCAGACGAGGCGGTGGAGGAACGCGGCGAGTCCCGACCAGAGCCCAAGCCGGGAGTCCAAGGTCCGAGGTACCCGGAGGCCCACCCGTAACAGAAGTCCGAAGTTCGTCCGTCCGGCGTCGTAGCAGTCCAGTCCAGTCCGAGGCCTTCCGTTCTTGCTGCCCGGTGAGTACCGTTGCTGGGGTAGTATCTAGACAGGGTCAATTGCATTGTCTCTGGTCCGTGGGTTTGGGTACACAGATCCAACACGAAGTGTCCACTTAGGTGGATGCGGGTCCTGACGTGTCTCTTTATGAGACCGGTAAGTTTCGTACTGTTTTAGCAGTGCA
The DNA here is from genome assembly GCF_964261635.1 of Lissotriton helveticus. Taxonomy (NCBI): domain Eukaryota; kingdom Metazoa; phylum Chordata; class Amphibia; order Caudata; family Salamandridae; genus Lissotriton; species Lissotriton helveticus. The sequence continues at coordinate 1,398,984,255 of NC_136067.1, forward strand.
TCTAGTTTCTGTTCTAGCCCGTTCTGTTCTCGAGAAATTCATGTATTCTGTTTTCAGTATTCCAGGTAGTATTTTGTCCGAACTGTTATCCTAAATGTCATTCATGTATTTCAATGTCGTGGTATGAAAGTGGTGTTTCTTCAGTAATTATCGTGTTCATTGTGTATTGTATTGTGTCTAGACTCCAGCCCAGTCATGCCATTGTTTTCCAAGTTACGTCAGTTAAAAACTAGAAAAGGTCTGTTAGAAGAAGCAGTTCCTGTCCCGCCTAGGGACAGTCCAGGTCATTTTATGTATCAAAAGCATGGCATAAGTGCCATATTGTATCTAGATTTGTGGGTGGAGTACACCAAACAGTTAGAAGAGAAATATAGATGGCCCGTATCGGGTACATGGGATGCCGAGTGCATCATGCGAGTAGAAGAAGCATTATGGAAAAAGAAAGCCAGACAGTCACAGAAAGATGCCATCGAGTTATGGCGCAAAGAATCTCATAAAAGAACCGAAAAAGAAATCAGAAAGTCAGAATTAAGTAGAGAATCCTCAGAAAGAGCCCAAGAAAGGGAACTAATCGAAATAGGTGAACGAGTTAAAACCGAACAGTCAGACAGACAGAGGAATGCCCTTATTAAGGGTATGTATCCTCTTCTTGCCGAGGGCTTGCCAAAAGCAACCCCGGAGGCATCCAGTAATTTCCCGCCACCTTTAGTTCTGACCAAGCTACGTCACAAACCGACCGCAGCTGATATTTTTCTCTCGTCCTATTTGGACGACACAGTCCCAGAATATGCAAATCCTGTTCCACCAGCTCCTGTAAATAATGTAATTCATGGTCCTCCAGTCACCGGGGCACCTGTTGCAGTACCTGTTACGGTACCCCCGGTCCAGCCCGTAGTACAAATTCCCGCCACATCAGTCACTCTGCCAGCACGAAGAGTATCAGTCGACAATTCCAGCTTAGGGGCCGCGGGAGGAGGTCCTCCTGGTACCCCGCCGCCAAGTAGACGTCTAGGGCCAGTCGAGTTACATGAACGTGCGTTACAGCGTACGCCTAAATATCAGTCCATTGCAGAAATCAGGCGAGCTCTTACTGAATGCTGTTATGATCCAGTCCCAGGCGAGGATAGTATGGTTATATATTCATTACGTGTAAGGCAGGTGTCCGAGTATTTGGTCACCCTACCAAATATGAAAGAAGATCTAGACAGAATGTATCGTTTCATTCGTACAGGACAAGATCCAGAAAGTATTGGTGAAGTCATGTCTCTCAGGAAAGCTGAGATCCAGTTCATGTTATTAAAGTTTCTGATCAATTGTTTAATACGGGAACAAGATTCCCCGACTAAAGATCCGACCGAAATGAAAGTTCTGACAAGGTGGAGTGATAATATAGCCGAGGGTAAGCACAAGACACTCAATAGTATAGAGAGTATGTACAAGAAAATACGTAAAGAAATAATAAGGTTACACGAACAACGCAAAGAAGCTCTAGGAAGCGAGAAAGAAAATGACTCTTCTACTGAAGAGGTGGAAGACGAGAATACCGCCAGAATAGCGTATGTAGGTAAATCTGGATTTCCAGACCGACATTCACGCCTAGAACACAAGAAAGTTTTTCCTCTTCCAGCACCAGAACAAGGTTCTCTAGAACAAGTATTTCAAGCAACCGATCACATTCTGAAATCACGAATCGGTTATAGTGAATTAAGTACCATGCATGAACAAGAACTAGCCCGATCAGCAGTCCGATGGATTACTGATTCTACCACTTTTCCAGACGAAATAGTGGCACAAATGTTTCTGAAACTGCCCCCAGCCGAACAGCGACTGGTGGGTATGTATATGATCCAGCACCTCATTACGCTGTATGAGGGTCAACATTCTGATCCAGGTCCGTTACATGATATCCTGAACGAGTTACTCCAGTATAGATGGAAAGGTTTAGGTACCGATTTAATTAGTATCATTCTAGAACAGCGCCATAAATATAGAACGTTTCTGAACCCACATTTTGTTCATGTCTCACCTCCAGAAAGTAAACCGTTTTACATAGACAGACAGCATCCGTTACGAGAAGTACACCCAGTTAGGACAACGGGTGGTGAAATGCAACGAGTATTTGTTTACACCCCAGTTACAAAGATGGAACTCTTAGAGATGAAGAAATTAATTCCCTGTCACGACAAAGATCCAGCAGGGTTCCACCGAGAATTAAAAGACATGCTCCGTATGGGAGAATACACGTATCCAGATATTATTAAAATGTTAAAGGTCCTGTTGCCCGCGGGCATATATGAAAAACTCAAAGAAAAAGATTGGGAGGTGGGAGAGAAAAAGATCGATTGGACAGCTCTAGAAGCTGAAGATAAGATACGAGTACCAGGTACCGGTCTTGGAGACAAATGTAAAGAACTACCAGAATTATTGATACAAGTTTTGCCTAGATTATTAGCCACTAAAAAGGAAGACTGGGATGCAATCTCAGCCTGTAAACAGAAACAAGACGAAGACACTAGTGATTTTTATTCTAGATTTGAGAAATGTTTTATAATAAACAGTGGTTTAAAGACGAGTAGCGAGTCATACCCTCATCTTTTTGTTACTAAACTAGTCGAGAATTCAAGTCCACAAGTTAAAAATCGAGTTTTGAAAGTCGAGAGTACCTGGCAAGCTAATACTCCGTCCCAAATGTTACAGATGCTCCAGTATCACCAGAATAGAATCAGGGAAGAGCAAGAACACGAGAGAAGACGTATGAAAGACACGAAAATGAAAGTACTAGTTGCACAATCTGTTCCACAAGACAGTCAGAAGAGGGGTCCGAATCAAGCCAGTCATCCTGCAGCTCCCGTTAAAGGGACATGCAATTATTGTAAACAGCCAGGTCATTTTATAAACGAGTGTGCAGTTCTGAAACACAACATAGTCACTGGTAAGACTAAAGAAAGACCACGTCCGCCTAGACAAGAACAGGTTTCACAGACTTCTCAGCCACAGAATGCACAACAGACAGTTACAGCACCGCAGCCTATCGCTGCAACACAGCATGTTACACAGCAGATGTACCAGTATGCACAGTCCGAGTATCCAGAGTATCAAGCGTATTCATGAAACAGCCTAGAGAGGGAGGTAGGCTTGCCTCTCATCGAGATTCCTGTAGATCAAGAGGGTCCCTATGTTCACAGTCAAGTATTAGGGAAAGACAGAAAGTTTTTGATTGATACAGGGGCAAGTAGGACGACTATTAGTCATGACGAGGTTCCAGGGGCTCCGCTCTCAGGCTCTAGAAATGTTTCCCTTGGATTTTCAGGAAAGCCTATTGTAAACGAGATATCAAAGCCAGTTACTCTAGAAGTTGGTCCATTGTCCCGAACTACTGATCTGTTACTTACGAAATCATGTCCAGAAAATTTGTTAGGCATTAAGACATTGAAAGAATTAGGTGCAGTTATTTGTTGTTCCCCAGAGGGAATACGTTTGTTTTTACGTGACTTCAAGGGTCACTATGTTTTACGAGATTTTGATCCGAGATTGTCTAATGTTCCGCAGCATCTATGGGCACAAGGTCCAACTGATGTTGGTTTTATGCAAATCACACCCCATCGTGTGACTCTCAAACCAGGTGTAGTGTTACCACGAATTAGACAGTACAGATTGCCACCTGAGGCTGCAGCAGCCTTATCCAAAATTATTGACGAGCTCATTGCTCAAGGAGTGGTTGTAGAAACTGGCTCCAATGTATGTAATTCTCCTATCATTCCAGTCATGAAACGTACTGATCCAAATGCACCCCCAGTATATCGATTAGTGATTGACCTTCGAGAACTCAATAAATGTATCATTCCCCAGTACCCAGTTGTTCCAGATATCTCATCTCTGTTGACAGCTATTGATCCTGAGGCAATATTCTTTACCGTAATCGACCTCAAGAATGCATTTTTCAGTGTTCCGATTCATCCAGACAGCCAGTACCTTTTCGGTTTTTGTTTAAATGGAAGGAGCTATAAATTCACACGAGCTCCTCAAGGTTTCACAGAAAGTCCTAGTATTTACAGTCAAGCACTTAAGAGACAACTAGACAATATTCACATGCCAACTGACACTGCCCTGCTCCAATATGTCGATGATCTACTGATCACAGCCCGTTCTGAACGTGCTTGCGAGCGAGCATCACTTACAGTTCTGTACTTCCTAGCCGAGATGGGGCACAAGGTGTCCCCTTCAAAGCTTCAATTCTGTGTCCAGCAAGTGATCTACTTAGGCCACTTACTGTCCAAGTGGGGTAGGCAGTTGACACCTGACCGTATCCAGTTAATAGCGAGTCTTCCACAGCCCAAGACACAGAAGGAGGTACGTGCTTTTATCGGCCTCACTTCTTATTGCAGACAATGGATTCCTCAGTATGCATTTCTAGCCAAGCCACTGATACAGTTAACGACACAGGAGGCAGCCGTATCGACTGTCCTCCCTTGGACATCTGAACATACACTTAGTTTTAATGAATTAAAGAAAGCCTTATGCCAAGCTCCTGTTTTAGCTACACCGAACTACAGTAAGCCTTTTACACTTTTTGTCACAGAACGTGATGGTACTGCATTATCTGTTCTCACCCAAGATCAAGCAGGACAATACAAGCCCTGTGCTTATTTTTCGAGCACATTAGATCCAGTAGCCCAGGCTCTGCCTGCGTGCCTCAAGTCAGTTGCAGCCACAGCACTAGCTATCAGACAAAGTGATTCTATAGTATTAGGACATTCCTTGACAGTACAAGTTCCACACTCCGTGGAAGTTCTTTTAAACCGAACACAGACTCAGCACTTGACAATTGCATGTTTAACAGGTTATGAATTGACACTGTTCCAGCCACACATAGAAATCAGACGCTGCAACGTTCTAAATCCTGCTACACTGTTACCGTCAGTTTCCTCAGATCCTGCCACACATGACTGTGTGGAAATAGTTAACACTATAACAAAGCCAAGACAAGACCTGACAGATATTCCATTACCAGATCCAGACCTGACACTTTATGTGGATGGTTCATGTATGAGAACAAGTACAGGAGAACTAGTAGCCGCGTATGCAGTGACTACTGACACTGAAGTTATTGAAACACACCGTATTGACACCCTGTCTGCTCAAGCAGCAGAGCTAGTCGCTCTGACACAAGCCTGCATACATGCCAAGAACCTGAAAGTTAATATCTACACAGATTCACGCTACGCATTCGGAGTCGTACACGACTTTGGAGTGCTCTGGCAAGAGAGAGGTTTCATGACTTCTCATGGAACCAAGATTCAGCATGGGTTCCTTATTCAAGCTCTGTTAGATGCAATACATTTACCGACAGCTATCGCTATCATGAAGTGCAAAGCACATACGAAAGTTACTGACATTATTTCCCAAGGTAATGATCTAGCAGATCGAACAGCCAACCTTACAGCACAGACACCAGACATACCAGTTAACAAGACACCGACATCCACTCTAGAACCGACTACTTGTATGACAGTTAAGGACCCTACTCAAGATGTCATAGATATCCAGTCACATGCTACTCCCGAGGAAATCAAGAAATGGTCCGAACAAGGAGGAGTCCAGACAGATCAGGGATGGTTGACGAAGGGAAAAGCCACATGGTTTCTCCCCGACTCAATGGTTCAAGTCATTATTAATACCGCACATAGTCCTGCACATTTAGGAGAAAAAGCCATGATAGACAGTATCCAGAACATTTGGTCCAACAAGCATTTACGAGCTGCAGCCAAGCAGAAAGTCTGTACCTGTATGATATGTTGTCAGTTCAATCCAGGTAAAAGTGTTCCGGTGGAACAAGGTGGATTCCAACCCCCTGACCACCCTTTTGAAGTCCTCCAGATGGATTATATTCAGATGGAGCGATGTCGAGGTTTCAAGTATGTCCTTGTAGTTGTATGCGCTTTGTCCAGGTGGACAGAAGCATATCCAGTCCCAGATTATACAGCCGCGACCACTGCCAAGCAGTTGGTTCGTGAATTCTTCCCCCGCTATGGACTCCCTAGGGTCGTGTATTCTGATAACGGCCAGCCATTCTCATCTGAACTCATGAAGCATGTTTCCCTTTTGTTAGGGTACCAGTGGAAGTTCCATTGTGTACGCCATCCAGAAGCAGCCGGTCTCGTAGAGAGACATAACCAGACCCTAAAAATCCGCATCGCCAAAGTTTGTAAAGAGAAAGGTGTAGACTGGCTAGTAGCTCTACCAGTCGCCCTATTTTATATGCGCATGGTCGCACATTCCAGATCAGGTCTGTCCCCGTATGAGGTCGTATTCGGCCGCCCCCCGAACATGTGGGGTACACCTAGACCCCGAAGTATTACCGATGTTTCCAGTAATATGCTGACAGATTACCTAGCTTCCTTGATGTCTGCCCTACACTCTTGTCGTTCACAGGTTGCCGCCGCATTTCCAGACAATACCGAGGTGAAACCGCATGAAATCGTTCCAGGAAGTCTAGTGCTTGTCCGGAATTTCGATCGTTCAAGTCCGCTGGAGCCTCGCTGGAAGGAGCCGAAGTTAGTCCTTTTGACCACCCGCACTGCCGTCAAGTTGGAAGGCAGGAAGGGGTGGGTGCACCTGTCGCATGTCAAGAAATTTCACGGACTCCGACTAAAAACTGTTTCCAAGAACATTTCCAAGGATTGTCAAGATTTTAAAGACTGCCAAGATACTATTATCAAGGACTGTCCCGCTATTGACTCTGATTCAAAGGATTCCCTGTTAGAGAAAACTCCACAGCAGGAGTATAAAAGTAAGCTCCGGTCTAGTAAAATAAGTCAGCCAGTTTAATTGTCTAAGTCCCCCTGGGTGAAACGGTTAGACAGGTATCTGACATGTATGAGATAGACCCCCATAGTGAGAGAGTTAGTCAAAACTCTATCCGATGTATCGTTTTTCTAAGTTTTAAATTGTTTTTGAGTTTAATGATTACCTGCACGAGTTATGCATTTCATTTATGTTTTCCAATTTCTCATGTAAATAAGTATTCTAATGCTACAGTAGAGCATACGTTTAGTGATCTGCCTCCTCACGAACTATCCTATCGTCTTGCTATGCGCAACAATACGTTTATCCGTATGTTACATTATTCACACCAGACCAGCAATGCCACTAATTGTTGGGTGTGTGGTCGACTCCCCCCTTTCCAGACACCTAAGGGAGTTCTGCCACTCTTTCCTTATCCGTTTTCACATAATGGTTCATGTGGAGCCTGGTCCACGTTAACGTCATCCTCAACTGATATGTCCCTTCTGAATAGTACATGTTTTCCAGACAAGCAAGGTCTCACCCATAGAACCGGGTTAGACCTAGAAAATGAAGTTTATAATTTAGGTAATTATTCTTCGAATTTCATGGTTCTGAATGTTCAGTCTGATCCTACTCCAGACTTACCTGCTATTTCAGTACTACCATTCAAAGGCGAATTATGTGTCCGAAATAATGGTTCCGCACATGTAGGACATAGTGATTGTACTACTATTGTCAAGTATAGTGACAGTGGGAAATCTATTTTCAAAGCTTCACGTCATTCTTATTTTGTTTGTGGTCAGACCGCATATGTTCGTCTGCCCCTCGATTGGGATGGAACCTGTTACATTGCCTTCCTACTGCCACCAGTTTTTCTAGCCCCATCTGATTATCACAGAAACACACATCTAGTACACATTAGACATAGAAGGGAGATCGAGTCCCCGATTGTCGATCAAACTGAAACTGCTCTAGAACAGTATACAGATTTCAATAAAGGATTCTTCTTTTTTATAGGACCTATCCAGAATAGTAAGTTAATCCGTAGGTTAACAAGAACCCTTGAAGCAGTAGTGAATGAGACTGCCTCTGCCCTAGGTAACTTAACCGAAGAGCAATCTGCTATGAGATTTGTCGTGCTCCAAAATCGTCTCGTTCTTGACGTCATACTGGCCGATAGAGGAGGAGCATGTAGAGTCATCGGATCTAGTTGCTGCATTTTCATTCCTAATAACGCGCCGTCTGTTTATTCAGCTATAACCAGACTTCATAAAATTGCCCATCAGTTACACCAGAATCCAGGCACCTGGACATGGTCCGGTTGGTTTTGGAGTATAATTTCTGCCTGGGGATGGAAAGTATTGTCATTTCTAGGTATTGCAGTAGCGATCATATTCAGTTGCTGCCTCTGTATACAATGTGGCCCTGCGATTTGCGGCATTTGTGCTACCTCTTGTGTTCCTAGTCCCAAGTCCCGTCCTAAGTCCCGTTCCAAGGCAATTCGAGACGAGCAAATGATACTGTATGAAATGATAGATGGTATCATGAATATTGATGTTTCCTGATGGAAACGTAGTGACAAGGAGGGAATGTGGAAAAGTAAATTTTGCCATGTTCTGTGTCCCTACGTGTTCCCCATGTTATGTTGTATGTGCATGATTAATATGCATATGTATTCCCCATGAGCGATTAAAGACGCAATTACAGTTGTGTCCATCTCTAGTATGCCAGTTTCCAGTTCTCGTGAAAGCTACGAGCATCAGGCCTATGTAAAGTTACGTTGCCACGTTTCTCAGTGTGCTTGTTATTTCATTGTAAAAATCCCCGTTTCTAGGCCTCAAAAGGGCCCGGACTCAGATTCAGCTCCTGTCTCCTGAACCCTCTCCGAGGAGCGATACAGCCCCCACCTGTATCCCTGACCCTTCACTTACTTCTTGCCTCACAGTGCCCGGCTCGGCCTGGCTCTGCTTGCCAGTCTGCCAAGAGTATGTTATGATTCTAGTTATCAGTCCAGCTCTCCTTCTCTGCATTCCTAAGCTACTGAATCGCATCAATAGTTTCAGTCATCGTCTAGCCTTTACGTCTCCATGTAAGAGAAATACTGTATTTACGGTCATTTAATATTCCTCAACACACACTACATGTAGAATAATGCATGCACCAGTCTTAGTGTCTGTTAGCCTTTGCCCTGATAACTTTTGGATTCTATCAACATGTTCTCTAAACATCAGATACCAGATAGTGTTTAGGTACATGTCGCTCTGACTCTCCAGACTTTAGTCTCTCCTTCTAGCTCAGAAGTCATAGCCCCCAGCTTCTCCCTAGTAACACGTCATTGCCAGCCTGCGCGCACCACTAGGTTAGAGGTCCCGGCTCCTTAGGTAGCCCCCTCCATGTTTCCGCCCCATTTGTGACATATTCCGTTACGTTTACATCACATGTCTATGTATACGCCCTGTTCACGCCTCTTGTTACACCTACTTTCTGCCTTATCTTTCGCGACTGCTACAGGCCCTGCCCACTGCTACGCCTATTGTATTGAACCTCATGTATTTTGTTTAAGTATATATATACTTGTGTCCTGTTATTAAAAGTTACCATTCCTTTGTCCCTGCCCCGTGCAGCGCTGCCATCCTATTCCCGTGCAGGTTGTCCTGTTCCTGTCCTTTATGCTGTATTAAACCTGCAAACTCCAGCTACCTCGAATCTTGACTCTTATTTATTGAGCTATCTGTTATTGTATATCCAGTCAAAAATAGAGGTATTATTTATTTATTTACCACATGACAAGGTAACAAATGGATTGTGCAACCTTAGAACGTGACGGCCTTGCCTCCTCAAGGAAATCGTGGTAACAGATCTTGAACCTTTTTATTTTGTTACTACTGCATACCTAAAGAGATACACAAGATATGCACAGTCGCTAGTTTCAATATTTTTTGAAGCATTGTAATTCTTGAGTAAAATACATGCACTGCAATAATCAATAGAAGGAAACAGAATAACGTGATCAGCATTACGAGAATGGTAAAAGGCATAAACAGTTCAACCATCTTGCTGTAACAGAGAATATATGCTTGCATATAAGTACTGGAATATGTTGTACTCCTACCTAGCGCTACCTATCCTAGAATGTTTAGGGTGGGAGAAATGCCAAAATCTCAGTATGGTGATCTACCTCCCCATTACCTGTGGGGTGGGTAAGTGTAATCAGGATGCCTGTCTTGGTGGAGAGCTGGGCAGCATCCCTTGCATGAGGTATACAGCTATCAGCTAGGCTCGAATTCCGGCATATAGCGACCTCTCAGTGCCAGCAAAATACTCCTCTAAATAAGCAAGGAAGTGATGCTGTTTATATAATAAACATCACCGATGTTACCATGCCAAAGTTCCAGTCAGGCAACAATAATAATAACAACATTTTGCATAGTGAACTTAGCCCTTTTACAGAATGTTCAAGGTATTGTGATAATATGCGTGCAAAGTGGAAATGTAAGCAATGCTGTTTCAGAGAATTTTATTATCTTGCACAGGCACGCCATGAAATATGTGTAAAATGTCATTGTGTTTAAGAAAAGGCATCTTAAAAATGTGAGCATGTAAAATGGTGGTGTTCCTATTCAGGCCTAATGTAAGCACATGACAACACGTGTGTTTGCACATTGGTACTGAAAGGTGGTTGGTCCAGGAAGTTCTTGTTCTTCTGAACTAATAAATGAATCTGACAATGTCACTATTCTGACTGGACTGGGAACCAAGGAGATGAAGAAGTCAGGTCTTAACTAGAGGTATACCTGCTGGATCACTGACAGAATATTGAGGCGAAGAATATCGAGCTACCACAATATCGAGGTGAAAATACCGAGTGACAGAATATCGACTACCTATCTACAAACAGGTAAGTGCAAAAATATTGAATCCTAAATATTGTGGTTAATAATATAGTTTGTAAAATATCGACTTTTGTAAATGTCTTAAAAGTAATATAAAATTAATGAAATAATAAATATAATGTTCAGCAACGAAATTGGAGACAAATTCTGCGGATATCCAAAGTGTGGCACTGGAATGGCCCAATGCGGCTAAACTTATATTAGTTAACGTCTATTCAAGACCTACGGGCGTGACCAGTGTCTCGGGAACAATTGAGGATCTATCTTACTTCCTCGATTCTATCCCCCAAGGCACCCCATATCTGGTTGGGGGTGACCTTAATTGCCAATTTGAGCCACTGCCAGCTTTCCTGCAAGGTACCACATTGGAGGAGGACGACCAATGGGACATACCATCTGTTGGGGGTTTACCAGTTAAGTCCTGGACTCCGCTTGCTACCCAAATTATGGCCCTGTCGCTTAATAACTCTATAAGGGCCTGTAACGGGCGGGTCAGCGGGGACATCCCCCTAAACCCACTTATAATAAACCAGGGTCTGAGTCACGTATAGACTACATTTTTGTGGAAACCCGTAACTGGGCCATGGTAAGGAGTTTTCAGGTAACCCCACGTGATGAAGCGATCACAATCCACTGAATTTGGATTTCCAGGTGCCTGGTTATATCAGTGAGAACCAGATGCTTAATACCCCCTCGGACCTCAGTGCGATCCTATCTAGCGATAGACGCAGAATAAGATGGGCAAAAGTCATAGGGAACCCAGCATCTATTTCCTGGCTTTATGCCACAATCCTACCGGTCTTCCAAAGTGTAGAAGAGCTCATTTTATTAAGCCCGTCTCCGGAGAAATACAATGCACTTGATGATCTCCATTCTGAGCTCACCAACGCATTAGCAGAGGTGCTGAACCCCCGAGTAAAAAAAAGCTTATAAAATCAAGAAAAGCCTCATGGTATAACAATGCCTGCAGGAAGGCTAAAGCTGAACTCCTTGAGGCTATGAAGCAAAGGGCTAGCACCGTGTTGGTTAGGGCAAAAAGGTTAGAATACAGACATCAAATTCAGATTGCCGAGACTGAGTGGGATAACGAAAATCTGGTCTGAAATGGTGGGTGCTCTTAATCTTAGAGACGCCCGGAAATTCTGGCAGATCGTTAAAAGTGGTTCTGTGGATCCAACACCAGCAGTAGAAGCCAATATTGCTCCTAGTGTCTGGGAGGCTCATTTTCGCACTCTATATTCCGTGGACAACATAGATCACCCAGAGGATATATGCAATCTGGTGAGGGGCCCTAGCTCCGAATTGGCCCAGGAGGATTTCACCGTTGGGGAGGTTGGTATTGCAATCGCTAAATTAAGAGCGGAGAAAGCCCCTGGCTTGGACAGGCTCCCTGGAGACTTGTTCAAGCACGAACCAACTGTATGGGCACCATACCTACAGGTCCTTTTTAATTCAATCTTGGGTGGGATGGAGGTACCTAGTACTTGGCTGGGAGCAGAGATTGTACCGATCTACAAGAAGGGCTCTCCTCTGCTCCCAGCCAACTACAGGCCTATTAGCCTCATAGATGTCCCCCAAAAGGTCTTCGCAAGGCTTATCCTGGACCGCTTATTGGAGTGGATGCTTTAATATTCGGTTCTGAGCCCTTTCCAAGCGGGGTTCAGAAAGAAAGTCTCCACTATAGACAACATTTTTCGCTTGGCTCTTCTATACTGGAAAACGGTAAAAATGGAGGGTGGCAGCCTCTATACAGTTTTCGTAGATCTACGGGCGGCATTTGACCTCGTACCCCATAGAAAACTTTGGTCTGTTCTGTCCAATATGGGGGTCCCTCAATACCTCCTAATTATGATCATCCGCCTGCATACAAATAACTATGCGCAGGTTAGATGTGGCCGGGACGGTTCTCTATCTCACAGATTCCCCGTTGACAGGGGAGTAAGACAGGGCTGTGTGTTAGCACCGACCCTGTTCTGCCTCTATGTCAACGGGGTAATCTCTCACCTCAATGGGGTAGAGGACGGCGACGTCACCAGACTTGCCGGAAGCAGGGTGCCGGCGATCATGTTCGCTGACGACACCCTGCTTCTGTCTAAGACACCTATGGGGATCCAACGAATCCTTAAAGGTTTTGAGGAATTTTGTCGAACCCATGGCCTTGAGATTAATGCCCTCAAGACCAAATATATGATCTTTAATCCTACCCCAAAAAATCGCCCTAACCCTTGCATTGGCGGAAATAGGTTGGAGAGGGTCCGAACCTTTGAATATCTAGGGATGACTCTAAATGAGCACATGTCTTGGCGCCATCACCAAACAAAAACACAACTCAAACTGGCCCAAATGGTGGGAGGAGTAATTGCCCTTATAAATAAAAACAAATCTACCATCAAGGCAATTGGTCCCCCGCTAGAAATATATAGAGTGCAGGCTAGGTGAGCGGTCATGTATGGCAGTGAACTCTGGGGCCATACGTGTAACCGCGAGCTAGTGGTAACGGAGAACAAATTTATTAGGCAGCTTTTATCTCTCCCCCCTAGTACCACCCTTTTTGCCAAAGAGGCTAGCTTTGGGATTAAGGCCACTTGATGAAGATCTGGGAGTTAGGCCCCTAATCTTCTGGCGTAGAGTTTGGACCACTCCAGAGTTGGCAAGCTATAGGTCTGAGCTCCAGGAAATTGTGAACTATCCGATCGCAGGGAACATTCCCTGGTTCCAGCACATAAAAAACGAGTTCATGCATTTGGGACTATTCGATCTGTGGTCTGAACCTGCGACAGCCTGCCCCACAGTTTCAAGGAAACAGCTACTCTCACTCTACCGAGAAAGCAAAATTGTGGCACATAGGCAGGGCACACAGACAGGTACCCTGACTGACTCCTTTTTAAAGATCAAGGATATTTATAAATTGGAGGGAATCCTAGATGTTATATTTTCATCTAATACTAGTAAACTGTCCCTACAGTGGAGGTACGGAAGTCTGCCAATCTGAGCCTTCACTAGCAAGTGGACTGTCCCCTCCCTGAGTCACTGCCCCGGGTGCAACCATGATCAGGAAACCGAGTTGCACATACTGTTCTTCTGTCGAACCTATGGGCAGGCGAGAAGGAAGTGGATAGTACCAGCCTGCAAAAATTTAGGCTTTACTCATTGCCTGCAGGCATACAGGGTTCTCAAATCTGACCTTTCTAGCATGATAGTGTTTGCGGTAGCCAAATACCTGGAAACCTTCTGGCAGAAGAGAAGACGCTTGCTACCCAGGGCTGTAGATTAACTGTGCAATTTTAAAAACATCAATATGTATAATATTTCTTAACTATTTTATGTCTCAATGGATTAACACAGCTGTGTGCCCCCAGGGCTGTGGACTAACCGCACAATTTTAAACATCATTAACATGTAACTATTTCTCATCACTTTTAATGTTTTAATGAACTTATTATAGCTTTTTGCATGGCGATATGTATTAAGGATTTAAGCTATGGTTTATTTAACAAATGTCTTTTTGATTAATTGTCCGGGATGCAATTGTTTGTTTTATCTGTATCACCGCTGTGCATTATCTTTTATGGCAATCTTGCCGAAATAAAGATTTTTGATGATGATGATGAAATATAATTAAGTAAAACATACTTAAAATAATTTTAAAATATTAAAATTAATAAATAATAAATGTAATGTAAAAAAATAAACATGAACATTTAATTTTTTTGTATATAATAACTTAATATTAAAGAATAATCGATATATCATTAAAAATATTGAAAACATAACTTAAAATATAGTTTCATATATATATAAACCTATAATATAAATATACAAATAAATTATATATTGTAAGTTAAAACATTAAAATAAATATTATAAAAATATTAATAATTTACACTACATTAAATATAACAATACTGAAAACGTTGCATAGCGTAGGGGATAAAATTACAATTCCCACTCCAGCGAGTGGTACAGTAGAGAAAGTGTTGGATAGCGAGTGGATAAAAATTACTATTCCCACTCCAGCGAGTGGAACAGTAGGGAAAGTGTTGGATAGTGTGAGGGTAAAAATGACTATTCCCACTCCACGGAGTGCAACAGTAGGGAAAATGTTGGATAGTGGGAGGGTAAAAATTACTATTCCCACTCCAGGGAGTACAGCTGTAGGGAAAGTGTTGGATAGCGGGAGGGTAAAAATTACTATTACCACTCCAGCGAGTGCAACAGTAGGGAAAGTGTTGGATAGCGGGTTGGTAAAAATTACTATTCCCACTCCAGGGAGTGCAACAGTAGGGAAAGTGTTGAATAGCGGGTGGGTAAAAATTACTATTCCCACTCCAGCGAGTACAACAGCAGGGAAAGTGTTGGATAGCGAGTGGGTAAAAATTACTATTCCCACTCCAGTGAGTGCAACAGTAGGGAAAGTGTTGGATAGCGGGTGGGAATTTTTCAAAATTAATTTACCTCCCACCATTTCCTTGTATAAGCGTCACCTACAATATTGTAAAATATTAATAAATTAACATACGTAATTAACAATTAATTAATTAACTAATAACAATTAACAATACAAGTAATAAGCATCAAATTTAAATTAATTCACACAATTAACACTATAAAATATCTTTTAATAAATGTCATATAAAAAATAATACAAATGTCATTAAAATTGAATTACTTCCCACCCCTCTCCCCTATCAACCCTCAACCCGCTCATAAAAAAGTACACAAGTAACATATTTACACATTAATTATTAATAATTAATATCTAATTAGTTACTCATTAATAAAAATAAATTAACGCAATTAACATAATTACTGAGTAATTATTCATTGTTAATAATCAATTTATAATTAATTAATAACAAATTACTTAATTTAAGTAACAATATGAATGATTAAATACTAAATTATGTAATAATAAATTAATTAATTATTTAATTGCAATTAAATTACTTCCCACCCTATTTCCCTTTAAACCCAACACCCACTACAGAATTAAATTACGCAAAAAGTAATTAACATACAATTAATTCATTCTAAATAATTCTTTAAAAATATATTATAATTAAAATACTTCCCACCCTATTCCGCTATAAACCCACAACCCGCTACGGAATTAAATTACGCAAAAATTAATTAACATAAAATTCATTACTTTAAAAAAATTCAAACACACATTCCAAAATATACACATACTTTTAACACAAATACTAACATACAAAACACACAACAAAAATCGATATTATTAACAACGATAATTTGACAATCAATATTACTAACTTCGATATTATTAAAATCGATATTTCTTACCTGCATGTCGATATTCTTAATCGCTATATTTTTGCAAGTCAATATCCTGTCCATTCAATATTAAAAACTCGATATTTTGTCCATTCGATATTTTCTTCTCGATATTATGACTAGTTACCATACCTGTTGTATATTGAATCGAGAATTGCCTTTTTGAATTTTGTCAATTTTGTGCCCAAATGAATCGACTGAAATTCTTCAATGTTTTTGTAAATTGTCTATTACAGCCGTATCAGATCTTGCCAAGCTAGCTCTCAGACCTAACTATTTCATGTTTAAGAAAGAATGTTACGTACAGAAGAAGGGAGTAGCATTGGGATTTCGCTTAGTACCCAATGTAGCTAATTTGCTCATGAGTGATTTATGACACCAACAGCCAATTTGTTGAGACGAACAGGAATTGTATGCGTTACATTGATGATATCTCCCTTATTTGGCATGGGACAGAGAATTACTTTCTCACATCTGTGACTTGGCTTAACAACCAAAGCCTTGATCTTCAATTTACTGTGAACCACAGCACCATTGAAGTTATCTATCTAGAACTTTTAGTGAGACGCGGGGAAAGCTCACTATATAACACCCTATATAAGAAGTCGACTGACTCTAATTCATTACTGAGATATAACAGTCACCATCCATGTGCCCTAAGAGCTAATTTACCTTGTGGATAATTCCTCCATGCACAACAGAACTTTCGCTTGAAGGAGGATTACTTCAAATAGGCAGAGCCTGTGAAACTTAAACTTTAGGGCAAGGGGTATATCACATTGTGTGGTCCCACAGCAAAGGAAATACACAGTGCCAGGAAGATAGTTGTAGAGATGCTTTATTTGTGTTTGGGTGGCACATGTTGAATTCACTCTTCAAACTCAAGATGTAGAAAATGTGTAACTTTAATGAGCAGCACAGCATTGCATATCTTGCCTTCAAGGAAACTAACATCAGGGTATTATGTTATGTTATGTTATTTATTTTCTTCTATAGCGCACGGCTACTCCAAGGAGCATCCCGGCGCTTTGGCGAAGAGAACTTATGCAGAGTAACAAACATAACAACTAAAAGCTGAAAGAAAAAAAGAAAAAAAGAAGCCAGAAGATACCCTATACAGAAAAGAGCCAGGTTTTTAATTCCTTCCTGGACGCAAGAAGATTACTTGCCCTTCGTAAAACCAAAGGGAGCTCATTCCAGCCTCGCGAAGCCAGGTAGCGAAAAGCCCGGCCTCCAGTTCTGGAACGCTTAATGATAGGCACAGCCACTTTGGCCAATGAAGCAGATCGTAAAGCCCTGCTAGGCAGGTAAAAGGAAAAGCGCTTCCCGATGTACTTGGGACCGATACCATGGAGAGCTTTAAAAACCAAGGTTAGGCTTTTAAAAAGGATCCTCTTCGAGATGGGCAGCCAATGCAAAGCTTTTAATAACTCAGCAGCATTGGCTCGTCTCGGAAGTCCGAAAATGGCTCGAGCCGCAGAATTCTGCACCACTTGCAGGCGGGTCAAAAGATATTTGGGTAGACCTAGATAGAGGGCGTTCGCATAGTCTAAACGCGACCCTATTAGCGCCTGCACGATGGGTTTTTTTGTGGTGAAGTGACAGCAGAGGAAGAAATTTCCTAAGCATCCTAAGAATGCCAAAGCATTTCCCTGAGAGCCCGATGACATGGGGTCGGAAGGATAGGTCACAATCGATCAGAATTCCAAGGTTTTTTGCCTTCACAGAGGCGGTGTCCGGGGGAAACATATCCTGTGGCCACCAGACCTTCCAGCTGGAATCAGGAGTGCAGCCAAAGAAAAGCAACTCTGATTTGTCGGAGTTGCATTTATTACACATTCTAAACAGTCCTTAGCAACAGTGAAACACATTCAAAGCAGAACAGGGATGCCTATGAACAAAACATAAACCACAGGCAAACAAATCAATACAAAACAGAATATAACACATCTCCTTTTTTCTAAAACACAAACAAATTAATAAACAATGAAATTCTTAAACCTGCAACGTTTACGTCTCGTTCTGCAGGTGTCCTTGACTCTAGATGACACAGACTCACATGGTCCATTTTCTCTTCTCAATCCAACCCGAAATTTTCATTCCCATGTTCCTCTTACACATCATGACCAAAGTCTACAAACAGTTTACTACCTTTGATGTCTTTGCATTTTGCCACACGTCTGACATTCCAAACCATCAGCGCAATATTTACAAGGCGGCCCTTGCATTTTAACAGACGCTGTTTTCGCCAAAAACTTATGTCTGCTAAAATCCTGAATCATGTATGTTTAACATTGCGTGTGATTTCTTGTGTTACGACCACAGGGTTGTATCATGAAGCATATCGCCGTTTTGCAGGGAACATCGCTGGAAAACTAGCGATGTTCCCTGCAAAACTGCGATTTCCCCACTATCACTGGAATTTACATAGCCCAGGAGAAATGCGTTTTTTTTTTTTTCTTTTTTTTTTTTTCAAAAACCTTTATTGGAGCAAGCATAGAAAAGTACAAGAATGGGCCTACAACCTCACGGGCTGGCCGCTAATAACAAGGCACAACGCATGAAATAGAAATGTACACCCGTGGTCAGGCACAGCTCGAGCACAAAGCATTACTCTACATATATTACAGAGCAATTTAAATTTTTTATTTTACAAAAAAATAACAAACACTAAAAGGCGAATGCACGATAATTAAGGTCAGCCCAAAGAACGGAGGGGACGGTCCATGGTCAGGAGAACACACCCAGAGCCCAGAGGCTCCGACCAAGTCGGGAGGGGGGGAGGGGAGCAGCGGGGAGAACCGGAAATATAGAAAAAAAAAAAACCGGTATGGAAAGGTTCCGGGAACGCTCGTCTAGGGAGATAGGACAATCTCAGCAGTGCCTACAAGGGGAGGGGTGCAAATATCCCCACGATAATCATTCCACTGGCCCCAAACCTTCGTCCACGCCCTGGGTCTGCCCCTGGCCACATAAACCGTCTTCTCACGAAACATGGACCAGTCCATGTTGTCTTCCCACTTCGAGACCTCAGGGGGCCTGGAAGCGCCCCAGAGTTGCGCAACATCCCGCTTCGCAATCATGTAACCCAGGGTAGCCCATCTGGTCTGGGCCACAGAGTAGTCAGTGGGCTCCCACACATTCAACAGACATCATCTAGGCTCCGGCCGCAGGGCCACACCCGTCACAGCAGTCATCACCTCAAGCACAGCAGTCCAGTAAGCCGCTACAACCGGGCACTCCCACAGGATATGTAAAAAGGTCGCACTCAAACCACAACCACGCTTACACAGCCCATCCGAAGAAAAGCCCATCGTCACCAGACGCGGACCCGTGACATAAACTCGATGAAGAATCTTAAGTTGAACCAAACGGAGACGGGCAGGAATGGCCACCTCCTTGGGAGAAGAGAGTGCCGACTGCCAATCCTCGTCGTCCAGCTCCAACCCATCGCCAACCCAAGCCTCCCGAAGTCGGACCAATAAGTCCGCCCGATTATTGATCAATTTCTTGTAAATCAGAGAAATAGTACTATCGGGAAGATGCCCATCAAGGACACGGTCCTCGAGGGGAGAAGATTCAGGCAGGGCCTCATCAGGAACCAAGACTGAGGCGAGGGCGTGCCGGACCTGCAGGTAGCGAAAAAATTCCCTACCACTCAAACCATATTCCGCCTGGAGGGCCTGGAACGACTTCACACAACCGTTCGAGCACACATCACCCACCTTACAAATCCCAATCACATCCCAGCGGTCGAAACCCTTGGTAGACCAAAGTCCGCCCAAACGTTCCGAGGCATAAAGCGGCGTCGCCAACGTCAAGCGATCCTCCCACCCCAAACTCACATTCGCAGCTCGCCATACAGTTACTGCGATCTTAGATGGGCCCACAAGATGGCGCCCGGCCGATCGAGAATAAAGCGCTCTAGTAAAGTCCCCACCCGGAAGCTGGAGTCTATCCATCTCGAATGCAGGATTACGACCCGGGGAAAACATCACGTGATTAATGGCAGACAACTGGGAAGCCCAGTAATATCGCTTGATATCGGGGAGCGCCATGCCCCCGTCATACCAAGGGATGGTGAGCTTTGCGAGTGCGATACGCGGACGCCCATCCCATATCAATTGCCGTTGAAGACTCTCAATCTCTTGGAAATAGGTCTTAGGAATAGCGTCATAGGAGTTTTGGAGCGCGTAAAGGAATTGCGGCAAGGACATCATTTTAAACAGGGCCGCCCTGCCCAGAGGAGACAAAGGAAGCTTACGCCAACGGGCCACATCCAAGCGCAATCTAAGCAACGGTTGTAGGAGATTACGCTCAAAGCGGAGCGTCGGGTCCAACGTAATAAAAATCCCTAAATACTTGAAACCCGATTGGACCACCTGAATAGGAAGTCTGCTCGGCAAGGGGGGCAGAACACCCGAAAGAACATATACACAGGACTTGGTCCAGTTAATAACAAGGCCCGAGTTGGCTCCAAAGGAAGCAAGAACGTCAAACAGAACAGACAGAGATTTACGCGGGGAGGTGAGATATAAAAGGATATCGTCCGCGTAAAGCGAAACGCGGTCCTCAAAGTCCGGAGACCAGCGAATCCCCTTGAGGGAAGGTTCCCACCGGAGCCAAGCAGCCAATGGTTCCAAGGCGAGAGCAAACAGTAACGGAGACAAGGGGCATCCCTGACGGGTACCCCTACCAAGGGTGAAAGGAGCCGAGACCCTACCATTCACCACTACTTGCGCCAGAGGTTCCGCGTACAGTAACTGGACCCAACCAATAAACTCAGGCCCAAAACCAAATTTCTCAAGAGCCGCCCAAAGATAAGGCCACTCCACCGTGTCGAAGGCCATGGAAGCATCCAACGATGCCAAAATGGCCGGCTCCGTCAGAAGCCCCGCCCTCGCGACCGCGCCGTGAAGACGACGTAGGTTCAGAGCCGTGTTGCGATGCGGGATAAATCCAGATTGATCCGGATGGACCAAGTCACTAATGACCGTCAAGAGACGGGATGCCAGGAGTTTCGCCAATACCTTGGGTTCAACATTTAGCAGGGATATGGGCCTATAGGAGGAACAAAGATCACGTGGTTTACCCTCCTTGGGGATGACAACTATTGTGGCCAGTCTCTGATCATAAGGGAGAATACCCCGTTCCCGGGACTCCAGAAACATGGCGCGAAGATACGGAGCCACCCTATCGGGACGCAACTTGTACAATTCGATTGGCAACCCGTTCGGGCCCAATGCTTTGCCCGAACGGAGAGAACGGATGGCAGTAGCTATCTCGTCAACCGTAAAGGGGGAGTCCAACGCCACACGGTCTAAATCGGAAACAATGGGCAGGGCTATATCACGCAAGAGAAGGCGAGAGTCAACCACATCCCTCACAGACACAGGGGTATACACCACACGGAAGTAATCGGCAAACCGGTCAACTATTCCAATCGGGTCCGTCACACTCACACCACCCACAGACTGAATCACGGGTACCACACGATTAGCTCTCTCCTTCTTATCCAGCCATGCCAGCAATTTACCCGCTTTGTCACCCACATCATACAAACGTCCCTGTTGCTCCCGAAACATCACTTTGGCGGCATCTGTGACCATGGACTTATAAGCAAATTGTTTCAGACCCAGGGCATGGAGATTCTCAGGCGTGACACCAGATTCCAAACCCTCCTCCAATGCAGAAATCTCCCCCTCAAGATCAACCACCTCTCTATTCCTCGCTCTCTTAGCCTCAACAATAAGGGAGAGGGCCTGCCCACGAATCACGGTTTTAAAGGCCTCCCATAGGGACACAGCAGAGGAAACCGACCCCTCGTTATCCAGAAAATACGAGTCCAAGGACTTAAGCAAAAGGGTGCGGGTCTCGGGGGAGGTAAGGTACCACGGATTAATGGGGGCCACCCGGCCCACTGCCTCCACCCCAACCTCAAAACGAAGCCAGAGCGGAGAGTGCTCAGAGATACCCCTGGGCAGATGCACAATCTCACGCACCGCTGGGGACTGAGCCGCAGGCATCAGGAAATAATCCAGCCGAGACAGACTCCCATGGGCCCCAGAGTGAAAGGTGTACTGAAGCTGCGTAGGATGCAAAAGCCTCCAGCAATCCACCAGGCCAAAGGTATCCAAAAATCCACACAACCACTGCTGAGCCGCCGGGGTATCCCTAGGGGGTTGGCGATCGTGTAGGCCGGAGACCACCGAATTAAAATCACCAGCCAGAAAGAGAGTACTATCAGGGAGGTCCAACAAGACACGGCCCAAATCTGAAAAGGTAGAAGTCTGCAAGCCGGGGGGCACATAAACAGTTAATAAGGAGAGGGCACGGCCTTCATATCGACCCACAAGAACAGCATACCGCCCCCGGTCATCCTGAATAATATCATCAATAGCCAGGGGGAGGGGAGCCCGGATAAGGATACCCACACCCCTGGAACCCGAGGTAAACCCCGAATGTGCTACGAGGCGATAGCCCCACCTATTCATTGCATGACAAACATTGCCTATCAAATGAGTCTCCTGCAGGAAAACAATGTCAGGGGATAAACGTCGTATACATTTCAACACCACACTTCGTTTGATACGATCTCCCAGACCGTTAACGTTCCACGAAACAAATCTCAACCCGCTACCCCCCATCCCACCCGAAAAAGCCCAAACCCCCCACCAATGAGCATGACCATAAAAAGCAGTCCAAATACAGAATAAAGTCGCCTTGAACACAGAACACACAAACAACGAACTTCCCAACCCCCCACCCCCCAAGTAACAAGAAAACACCCCCCACCCTGCACCCCTGCAAAAAGCTAAAAAGCCACCCCAACCTGCAGTGTGCCTGTCGCCCTAGAACCCCTATTCTACACAAAGACCCCGGAGGAGGAAAGGCTCCATCCCACCCGCCCCCCGATCAAACCAATGACGAGAAAAAGATCATACATCAAAACACATGTGAGGTAGAGGAACACAGGCTTACATCCCTGGAGAAGTTATACAAAACAAGGCACCAGTCAAAGATGAAATGTTCAGCTCTCTACACCACCTTCTGGGGATGCTCAGACGTGAGTCCCAGACACTCCACACCACTGGAATCAAGCTAGCCGGGCTGATGAGAGGTGTTACCTCGAAACCGGGCCGGTCCTCGGATGCTTGTTTCCGTTCTGGGAAGGACATGGCTTTTGTAGTTCGGACTGGACTGTTCCCATGGGGCAACAGGGTCAGTGCTGATTTGCATATCGCCATTGTCTAACCCAGGGTGGTGTGGAGTGGAAAAACGATGGATTTGGGCCCAGATCTTTTGACTGGGGTGAATGTGTGACATTGATCCACATTCTGTCCATCATTGTTGTGTTTGCAGTTACCGCTCTAAGTGTACTGGGGATGCTCAGACGTGAGTCCCAGACACTCCACACCACTGGAATCAAGCTAGCCGGGCTGATGAGAGGTGTTACCTCGAAACCGGGCCGGTCCTCGGATGCTTGTTTCCGTTCTGGGAAGGACATGGCTTTTGTAGTTCGGACTGGACTGTTCCCATGGGGCAACAGGGTCAGTGCTGATTTGCATATCGCCATTGTCTAACCCAGGGTGGTGTGGAGTGGAAAAACGATGGATTTGGGCCCAGATCTTTTGACTGGGGTGAATGTGTGACATTGATCCACATTCTGTCCATCATTGTTGTGTTTGCAGTTACCGCTCTAAGTGTACTGGGGATGCTCAGACGTGAGTCCCAGACCCTCCACACCACTGGAATCAAGCTAGCCGGGCTGATGAGAGGTGTTACCTCGAAACCGGGCCGGTCCTCGGATGCTTGTTTCCGTTCTGGGAAGGACATGGCTTTTGTAGTTCGGACTGGACTGTTCCCATGGGGCAACAGGGTCAGTGCTGATTTGCATATCGCCATTGTCTAACCCAGGGTGGTGTGGAGTGGAAAAACGATGGATTTGGGCCCAGATCTTTTGACTGGGGTGAATGTGTGACATTGATCCACATTCTGTCCATCATTGTTGTGTTTGCAGTTACCGCTCTAAGTGTACTGGGGATGCTCAGACGTGAGTCCCAGACACTCCACACCACTGGAATCAAGCTAGCCGGGCTGATGAGAGGTGTTACCTCGAAACCGGGCCGGTCCTCGGATGCTTGTTTCCGTTCTGGGAAGGACATGGCTTTTGTAGTTCGGACTGGACTGTTCCCATGGGGCAACAGGGTCAGTGCTGATTTGCATATCGCCATTGTCTAACCCAGGGTGGTGTGGAGTGGAAAAACGATGGATTTGGGCCCAGATCTTTTGACTGGGGTGAATGTGTGACATTGATCCACATTCTGTTCATCATTGTTGTGTTTGCAGTTACCGCTCTAAGTGTACTGGGGATGCTCAGACGTGAGTCCCAGACACTCCACACCACTGGAATCAAGCTAGCCGGGCTGATGAGAGGTGTTACCTCGAAACCGGGCCGGTCCTCGGATGCTTGTTTCCGTTCTGGGAAGGACATGGCTTTTGTAGTTCGGACTGGACTGTTCCCATGGGGCAACAGGGTCAGTGCTGATTTGCATATCGCCATTGTCTAACCCAGGGTGGTGTGGAGTGGAAAAACGATGGATTTGGGCCCAGATCTTTTGACTGGGGTGAATGTGTGACATTGATCCACATTCTGTCCATCATTGTTGTGTTTGCAGTTACCGCTCTAAGTGTACTGGGGATGCTCAGACGTGAGTCCCAGACACTCCACACCACTGGAATCAAGCTAGCCGGGCTGATGAGAGGTGTTACCTCGAAACCGGGCCGGTCCTCGGATGCTTGTTTCCGTTCTGGGAAGGACATGGCTTTTGTAGTTCGGACTGGACTGTTCCCATGGGGCAACAGGGTCAGTGCTGATTTGCATATCGCCATTGTCTAACCCAGGGTGGTGTGGAGTGGAAAAACGATGGATTTGGGCCCAGATCTTTTGACTGGGGTGAATGTGTGACATTGATCCACATTCTGTCCATCATTGTTGTGTTTGCAGTTACCGCTCTAAGTGTACTGGGGATGCTCAGACGTGAGTCCCAGACACTCCACACCACTGGAATCAAGCTAGCCGGGCTGATGAGAGGTGTTACCTCGAAACCGGGCCGGTCCTCGGATGCTTGTTTCCGTTCTGGGAAGGACATGGCTTTTGTAGTTCGGACTGGACTGTTCCCATGGGCAACAGGGTCAGTGCTGATTTGCATATCGCCATTGTCTAACCCAGGGTGGTGTGGAGTGGAAAAACGATGGATTTGGGCCCAGATCTTTTGACTGGGGTGAATGTGTGACATTGATCCACATTCTGTCCATCATTGTTGTGTTTGCAGTTACCGCTCTAAGTGTACTGGGGATGCTCAGACGTGAGTCCCAGACACTCCACACCACTGGAATCAAGCTAGCCGGGCTGATGAGAGGTGTTACCTCGAAACCGGGCCGGTCCTCGGATGCTTGTTTCCGTTCTGGGAAGGACATGGCTTTTGTAGTTCGGACTGGACTGTTCCCATGGGGCAACAGGGTCAGTGCTGATTTGCATATCGCCATTGTCTAACCCAGGGTGGTGTGGAGTGGAAAAACGATGGATTTGGGCCCAGATCTTTTGACTGGGGTGAATGTGTGACATTGATCCACATTCTGTCCATCATTGTTGTGTTTGCAGTTACCGCTCTAAGTGTACTGGGGATGCTCAGACGTGAGTCCCAGACACTCCACACCACTGGAATCAAGCTAGCCGGGCTGATGAGAGGTGTTACCTCGAAACCGGGCCGGTCCTCGGATGCTTGTTTCCGTTCTGGGAAGGACATGGCTTTTGTAGTTCGGACTGGACTGTTCCCATGGGGCAACAGGGTCAGTGCTGATTTGCATATCGCCATTGTCTAACCCAGGGTGGTGTGGAGTGGAAAAACGATGGATTTGGGCCCAGATCTTTTGACTGGGGTGAATGTGTGACATTGATCCACATTCTGTCCATCATTGTTGTGTTTGCAGTTACCGCTCTAAGTGTACTGGGGATGCTCAGACGTGAGTCCCAGACACTCCACACCACTGGAATCAAGCTAGCCGGGCTGATGAGAGGTGTTACCTCGAAACCGGGCCGGTCCTCGGATGCTTGTTTCCGTTCTGGGAAGGACATGGCTTTTGTAGTTCGGACTGGACTGTTCCCATGGGGCAACAGGGTCAGTGCTGATTTGCATATCGCCATTGTCTAACCCAGGGTGGTGTGGAGTGGAAAAACGATGGATTTGGGCCCAGATCTTTTGACTGGGGTGAATGTGTGACATTGATCCACATTCTGTCCATCATTGTTGTGTTTGCAGTTACCGCTCTAAGTGTACTGGGGATGCTCAGACGTGAGTCCCAGACACTCCACACCACTGGAATCAAGCTAGCCGGGCTGATGAGAGGTGTTACCTCGAAACCGGGCCGGTCCTCGGATGCTTGTTTCCGTTCTGGGAAGGACATGGCTTTTGTAGTTCGGACTGGACTGTTCCCATGGGGCAACAGGGTCAGTGCTGATTTGCATATCGCCATTGTCTAACCCAGGGTGGTGTGGAGTGGAAAAACGATGGATTTGGGCCCAGATCTTTTGACTGGGGTGAATGTGTGACATTGATCCACATTCTGTCCATCATTGTTGTGTTTGCACTCTACACCACCTTCAGCACCGCCCGGGTGGGCTTCGGACTCAGT
The DNA here is from genome assembly GCF_964261635.1 of Lissotriton helveticus. NCBI lineage: Eukaryota > Metazoa > Chordata > Amphibia > Caudata > Salamandridae > Lissotriton > Lissotriton helveticus. The sequence goes on from NC_136067.1 coordinate 1,399,010,924, forward strand.
CTCAGGAGGTCGATGAGGCAGGGAGTCCAGCCAGTCATTCACAGCATCTGGCCGATCAAAGAAGAAAGTTCGATCATTATACTCCACCCGCAGCCTGGTCGGAAAGAGCATTGCGTAACGCATCCCCATGTCTCTAAGACGCTTCTTGGCACCACGAAATCCCATACGCTGCTTCTGGACCTGTTGGGAAAAGTCCGGATAAAAGTTCACCGTGGCATTCTCAAAGGCCACCGGGCCCTTCACCCGCGAGGCCTGCAGGATAGCGTCCCGATCTCTATAGTGGAAAAGCTTCGCAACAATAGGTCTCGGCGGGGCGCCTGGCTTGCCCTGGCCCCCCGGAACACGATGTGCGCGCTCCACTGTGAAAAATTTACTAAGGCCAGACGGAGAAAGGTGGTTCTGGATGAGGTCTTCAACCAGGAGATCAACCGAGTGGGGTTCTGGATTCTCCGGCACACCAACCACGCGAACATTACAGCGACGTGCCCTGTTCTCAAAATCCTCCAAGCGCCGGGTCATGAAATCGTTCACCCTACGGAGATTGCCAATCTCCGTCTGAATATCAGAGACGTCCGTCGTGAGGCTGGATGATTTGATATCCAACGACTTCACCTTTTCGTTTGTCTTGGAGAGATCGGCTCGAATCAAATTCACCTCAATTGCCACAGTGTCAAGTTTGTGGGCCAAGGTTTCGTACTGTTGGCCTATGGATTCCCTCATGCCAGAAATGGCGCCCATGATGTCCTGCAAAGAGGGCTCCGTCGACGCATCCACTACGTGGTCGGACGCAATGGGACCGGGCAGGGCAGCTCCGGGGGACCCTTTAGAGTGGGTATAACGATCCATAACATTAGATTGAACCGGTCCCCCGCGCACAGGTGTCTTCGTCTTGCGCGTCTCTCGGTCCCCTCTGCCCGCCATTTTGAAGATGCGTCACTAGTAAAGCCACCAGGGTCGACGGACCGGGCACCAGAAATGGAGGCCCCGGGACCAAAGGACTACAAGAGGGGTATCACCAGGATAGAGGCAGCCCACTCCAGGAACAGTGCAGCCAAGGGCCAGACAACCAACTCGTGTCCCGGCCGCAGCTCTGGCCCGACCCTCTCACCAATGTCCCAGTCTGAGGCAGAAACGAAACCGAAACTTAAGAAGGGGACCCACAAGACCAATCCCCCTGCCGTTGTTGTTCAACTCCAAGACGGCCACCGAACCTCACCCCGTCCCGGGCGCACTTCGAGGGTGGAGCCCAAAAGTTCAATTGAACATAATTCAGGCACCCGATGTCCAAATCAGTTTCTGAAAGGTCCAGGTAGATCAGCCCAACGTCCTCTATATGAATCCTCGCAAAAAATCAGGATTAAAGCAGGATATTAAGCTGGGAGCGGCGGGGGTCCGGGGAGCGCTGTGCTCACGTGGCCATCTCGGATGCCCGCCAAGCTCCTCCTCCAGAAATGCGTTGTTAATAACGTGCTAACAGGACGAAAAATTCCAGTGATAGACGGCGATAAATACAATAGCGCTAAGCGCGCTTTGCGTTATTTATCGCCGTCCGTTGCTGATAGTCCCTGGGTCTTTTAACTTTCCATTTGTTATCATACCACTCCTTCATTTTATCCTGCACATTCTACACCTTTCTGTCAACTTGTTCCACATCCGCGCATTCACATTTCTTATCCCACTTCTTCTTGAACCACCATGGACACCGTTTAGTGGTGGGATTTCTTCCTTTGAGCAATCTAAATGGACTAATCTCTGTGACAGGGTGGGGTGTAGTGCGATACATCCAAATGTATTCCCTGAACTCATTCTTCCATTCACCACCACATTTGCGTGCACCTGTTATCCATTCCTTCAAAACATGTTTAAACCTTTCCACCTGACGGTTCCCTTGAGGTTCATACAAGGCAGTGGTCATATGGCGGATGCCACAGCACAGTTAGTATGAACCACCCGGGAGCTCCTTGTCCCATGTCCTGCCCTCCTGACCCCTGTAGCATAAGTGAATCCCAGGGTGTCCCTCCACTTAACACTCCCCCCCTGCTGACTGGAACCAGTGTCTGGTGCCCAGCACAGTCTGTGCAGGGTCCTAGTTCCCTGCTACATTCCACTCCTGTGACATCTCTTTGTTAACAAAACAAGAAAAAGAAAAACGAGAAAGACAAGCGAGAGAGAGAGAGACGTTCTGCTTTGTCTTCCCAGTACTAGATCCTCTAGAGCAAGTTGAATAGCATCCTTCGATGATGCCCAATTGTATTGCCTCCTTGATGTTACATTTTTCAACTTCACAGTATGTTACTAGTTTACGCAGACAGGTCGCAAAATCATCAAGGGCTTCATACGCTTGTTGGCATTTGGTATTCAGAGTCAACATTTCTCTGCGGGTCAGAGCTGTCTGGGAGACATTTGATCAGACCCTTGTATGTAGTCATTGATTCAGGTGGGAATGTTACAAGCAGGTCTTCCACGCCATCACCCACAAGGTTGAGGAACAGGCCTCAGTCTTGCTCATCTGTGTGTTTCTTGCAGGTGGCTTTTAAGTAATGCTTGAAGCACCTGCTCCATTTCTCCCACCTGGCACCTGCGAATTAGAGAGGTCGAAGGGGAAACGGTGAAAGAGGATGGTGAAATATGGAGCTAGGGATGTCTTCCTCTGACATGACAAATTAGCTGCTTCCACAGCCTGCGTGTCTGTGTGCTTTGTTTAGGCCTGCTAGGGTGGGATATCGGTCCAGCCCTTTACTTCTTCAGATGACCAGTGCCCTGATGTACTTCAGTTGCCTGGTGATTCCACCTTTACTTCTTCAGATGACCAGTGCCCTGATATACTTCAGTATTCTGGCGATCCCATTTGTTTGAATGGAAAACACTTCTTTGCCTTACTTCAAAATGACAGTATAAAATTTTCCTTTTCCTTTTCCAACAGTAACGCTTTTGGATAAATGGGAATGCAGATTGATGGACCTTCTTCATAGCACAGCAAGTGACCTGAATGACATGATATACGCAGGCTGGCTGTGTTACAACGATGAAACTGTATTCAGACAAACATACAGTTCAGTAATAATATGAAATATGAAATATGAGGCTGCCCGCAGCTCACGCAGTGGGCCACCTCAAAAGGGCGTCCCCCTTAGTGCCACCCGTCTAGTTGAGGGGACCCCGGGGAGGAGTCCCCCAGCCTGGCACGCCCACCTCTTTACTACCAGCGCACAGAGGGTCAAGGTGAGATACTTATACCTGCCCCCGCCCATCTGTTGCGCTCTTTGGCACTGGACACGCTGTTGTTTGGGGGCTGCGTCACACGTCGAGCATTGCTGGGCAGGAGCTCTGGTCGAGTCAGGAGAGTTGGCGGTGAGTCGGCCTGTGCCCCCCTCCTTCTTTGTGTCCCCAGTCTCTTGTAGACAGGACAATTTTCCCCCCGATTTGCGGGTGTTGCATGCGCATGGGCCACGAGGGAGTGCAGGGTCCTCTCGGGACCCATTGCTCTTACCTCCTGGTGGTGTCCCCTTTTGGGGATGGCTGCCTCTGTCTCCAGGCGAGCTTTGTACTGGCAGGGGAGGGTGGGCGTTTGAGACCTTGGTTCCAGAGGGCCTAGATCTGAGTTCAGTCACGGCTCTACAGCCTCGGAGCACCCTTCTTCGCAAGGGCTGTATCACACCTGTCCTTCAGTCTTGAGGAGGGTCTTGTGAGCTTTGCGCTCGCCGAACGGCAGCTGGTCAGTAAGCAACATTATATTTTGGTTTTGTGGGGCTTGACTGTTGGCGAGGGAGCTGTGGGCTTGGCACGGTGGGGTGCCGATCTGGGCGGCCGCTCGGGTCTCGGTCGGAGCCTCGGTGGATCTGCATGCTTGGTGCCTGTTAGAGTGGAGTGGTTTTGCATTGAGGGATTCAGTTGTGCTAGCTGGTCATGGAGTACAGTGCTTGCCAGTATTGTGAGGCCTAGATGAGGGGGGGTGCTTCGGTTTTAGCGTCACCATTTGGCTTCGTGACGACATTGCCGCTGACCGCGTGACCCGCAGGGGAACATGGGCGGGGCAGCGCTTTAGTCCCACCCGGCAAGCTCCAGACGACACCAATGGGTGCCCCTCCCCGCGTCCACCAGTCACTGGCCAGGGGAGGGCTTACCGTGCGAGGGGCGAACCCCCTATTTATACCGCGGTGGACAAGGCTCGGCCTCTCTCCATCCCTGTCCACCCGCAGCTCAAGCGCTGTTCGGGTGCGTCGTGCCTCGTCATCAAATAGGTATGTGCCGCTATCTCGCCTCCCCCAGGCCTCGTCCCTGGGCATGACCAGGTTGCACGGGGCCCCAGTGGTGATTGCCACGGGGGGGGGGTTAGTGGTGGCTACGCCATAGTGCGCGGGCGGATAATTTGGAGCACGGGCTCGAGGGAGTGGGGAGAGGGTGCTCGCAGTGCCGCCTGAGCCACGGAGATTCTTCGGTTGGCACGGGCGAGTCCGGGGCGCGGGAACAATGCGCGGGTGAAGTGCGAGTCGCATTTTGGAAATGCTGTTGCGAGGGAGTGTGTGACTTTGAGCAATGGGGTCATGATCCCAATCCCTCCATGCAGGCTATGCCTGGTAAGGGTGCGGGCGAGGGGGGATAGCGGCATCCCCTCCCACCCCGCCGTTTGTACTAGGTTCCTATCGAGGGTGGGGTGAAAACAGGATAGCTGGTGCCGCTCGCGGTCAGCGGCAGGCCTCGGACTGTGCGTTAGCTTTCCTGGCCCAGTCTCTACTAACTCAACCAGCCTTGTTTGATCGGTTACCTATGTACCACCCTTGTCGCACCGGCCTCATCCCCCCCTTTTTGCTACATTTAACTGAAACCCCCGATTTACCCACTCAGCTGGTAAGCAGGCCGCGGCCTGCTTGGCCAGATGTCACTCCTACCCGTCCTTTGATACCTTTCTGGAGCCCTATACAAGGCTGCCGCACAAACCTTACCAGCTCTCTCGGGGGTGCCGCAGGCTGCCGCTGCCCCCGGGCAGCTCTTCCCCGGGAAGTGCCGCAGTTCCAGCCGCTGCTGGTGAAGTCTGCGAGCCAGCGCCATTCCGGCTAGAGCGCCGCCGCGTCGCACAGCATGCCGGGACCGACCAGGAAGCGGCGGAGGTCTTAACACTAGCTCTTCGATAGGGTAGCGTCTAGTTGACATTAGAGGAATAACTATTTGGCGGGGGCTTGTCGTTGCGTAGCGCGCAGCTGGCTGGCGCTGGCTGACCCACGCTGCCTCCCCGAACGGGACGCATGATCGAAGCAAGTCGCGATTAGAATGCCCACGAACCACTAAGCCGAGCCCTGCGCACACTGGGACTACAACACACAGTGCTCGTGATTGGGCTTTCTGCGCCAAAGAAGCCCGACGCTCGGATCTGGCTCGACTCTCCCTATCTATTTGTTGGCTCGCTCACCCCTAGTCCTGGCAGCAGGTGTGCTAAGAACCACCAGATGTGGTGAGCTTGTCTGCAAAATAGTCTACCTTAGTTCTTTTCAATTGTTTGTAAACTGTGCACTACTAGATAAGTTGTTATTTGGCTGTGTTGTCTGTGTGTCGGTAATGTAGCCTAGTTAAGAATGTGTGCCTGCTTGTGTAGTGACACGTTTCCATTCGAGCATGTCCTTTATGCACACCTGTAGTGTTTATTGTCTGTCTGTGATAACACTGCCAGGCCTATTAGATTTTCCGATGCTTGTTTACAAAAGCTCTGTTTTTCGCTCTATGTCTCACAAAATAAGCATGCATCTTATTTAGGGCTAGACTCCACTTGGCTAAGTCCTTTTCTAAGCAATGACTTTATTATCTCATGCATGGGTTTCCCCGGGGACGAGAAATGTCCCTGCAATTTCGACATCAAATTTAATTGAAGTTCAGTAGGCACAATCCCTGCGTGTGTTTCCTAAAAGAGCATACAAAATGCCACCCTGCCCCTGAGCACTTTTCAATCACCCGGGACACGTCTTTCCTGTGTCTGGTAAGTAGCTTCGTCACAACGGATGTACCAAGTGTCTGTCCCTCCCAAGATGTCGCTAGCTAATTAATAACTGGGCTGTACACAATAGAAAACAAAGCGGCGGCAGCCCCGCTGTCCCGGCGTGGGAGATGCAGATTTATGTCGCGCGCCTGCTACTTCTGTCAGAGGCGGCGGGAGATCAGCAGCACGGATTCTGTCTCCTGTGTCTCGCGCTGGACAGGTTTTCGGTCACGTGGCCTAGCAAATTTACTCTGGCGGATTCAATGCAATATATATCCAGTGCAGCAGATAAGGCTGAAGGCAGGGAGACAATTCCCCTTGATACGAAGCTCATCAAGGACGGAGAATGAATCATCAAATTAGCTCACCTCATTATTGGTTCCAACTGTCCTTTTTTTTTTTTATATATATTTTTATTAATTATAACACAAGAGTAGAAATATAAACATCGGGCATCATTTGGCGGAACATATCGTAAAGGTGGACGGGCAAATCAATTAAGAAAATACACAACAATTATAGGCATCTGAAAGACATCAATACCAGCTTAGAGCTGAGGTAAAACAATGCTGTACAGAGAACCGTAAGCAAACATCATCGGATCCCGCCCATCCAGAATACAGGATATGAAATCAGACACTCAACACCCAGATATGAAGAATAAAAGATCAGGAGAATATGCCACATCTCTTGTGAAGAAGGGAAAAGGGAAAAAGAAAGGTCATAGAACAAAATAAAGGAAAAATAAAAAATAAAAAACCTCAACCCCCCCACCCTGCACCCCTGCGGATGGCTACGACCTAACCCCACTAGCAGCGTGCCTGTCGCCCACTAAACTAACCTCAGGGAAGGGAAAAAGATGGAGGAGGGAATGTCGTAAAAGCAAATATACCCCCGGTCTCCCGTACCCCCCGCCAGCAGCGACCACCCCGAGACATAATCAAACCAACATATAGCGAAATATACAAACCAATCGGGGGAGTGTAGCAAAGCACCACCCAACTCCCATCACGTTACATGTGACAATCCCAGCATTGAATCAAGCTATTTTATCAAACCCAAGCCCTCAAGTTCAACCCTGGCCGGTACGGTATTTTGTGAGAGTCTTTTGCACTCAAACCACCATCTCAAGGAAAAAGGCAGAACGTTCGTTAAAGTCCATGTCAGTGTTGCAGGATCGACAACCGGAAAGAAGTTCACGATATCCACGAAACGATCGAGGGAAAGTGTCCAGAAATAACGAATCTCTCCAACAGTCACTGAGGAACTTGTTACAGCACAGAAGACTGTCCATATCTGTACGAGGCGGCAGCAGGATTGAGCAGGGAACGCTAGCGACAATCACGGGCTCGCTGGCTGTGAATTGGGGGCCGACAAAGCACATTAAATCCGGGTTCTGCTCGGGGGCCTCGGTCTCAGGCGTACATTGCACCGCTGGCACCACAGATAAATGAGAACTTAACGGAGAGTCGTGCACCGGTCCCAAGATACCGTCCACTTGCACGATCAGTGTCCGGAATACAGCGGAGGATTGTGAATGGAGCGCCTCAATGGCGGCCATGACGGCCCGTAGCGACGGCGTGCCTTCCGTCCGCTTCATCTCCTCTCACGAAGAGGCAGAGCAGGATACGAACCCCGGAGGCCGGCTTCTCCGGGGGAACAGGCCACGCGAATCCGATGATAACAATGAGCGCTCTCCGTCGTGCAAGATCGACACCTTCGCCGGCAGCGAGGGCCCCGGCCCGTCGACCCCGGGAGGGCAGCAGGGTCTCCGGGCGTCGGACCCCCGAACACGGCAACCTGTGCGGTACGCTGTTGTCTCCACGGTGTAGACCGTTCACAGTGTCAGCATCCAAAACAAACAGTTTACGGTGCACTTCGGGGGACCGGGCTCAGCCCAGGTCCAGCGGCCGATGTTGATCAACTCCAACCCGGATAAGCTAGAAATCGAGGCCCAGGCTACCACATGATGTTAGGCCGAGAATGGGAACACGGCGTATCTTCGGCATCCGACAAGATAAAAAGCTCGGGATCACACCTTTAGAAAGAGAAATACTTCATGAACCCGGGAGTCTGGTGCGAATTCAGGATTGATAGCAGGATATACAAGCTGCTGGCGGAGGTCGGCGGAGCCGGGAGCTTACGCAGCCATCTTGGTTACTAGGGTAGCTCCTCCCCCCCAACTGTCCTTTTAGAGATCCATATGCTGCGCAGCAAGCTTTCCCAGGCCATGAATTAACAATGCACCCACGATCTGCCTGACACGAATTCATGTGATTCATCTAAGGAGTGTTTAGGTAAATAGACGGGGCATGATGCAAACATCACATGTGATGTTGCTCCCTTCGTTAACTTAATTGTGTATTTCTATTGGCTGGGGAGCTAGCATTCTAGTGGTTGGGATTCTCTTGCACAGTACCTTGACCCAGGGAACTCTGTGCTGCCTTGCGCCGTCACGCGATTACATAGGATTCGTGAAACTGTTTGTACTACGCAACGCTTTATTTTAACAATGTTTTATGGTTTTTAATTTAATAGATCACAGCATTTGCAACGCATCTCTTAGCTCTGACTAATAAAACGACATATAAAAGGTAGCGTAAACGTTCATCAATGAAGCAGTGGCCTAGTGAAGCATAAAGCCTCCCACTCCGTAGAGTGTGGCGAGGGACCTTGCACCTCCCATACATCACAGGTACTCATAACCTTGAGTTGAAAGGGGGGGCCCTTAATCCATGCCTCCCCCCCCTTTTTTGCTGGGGGTTACGTTATGCCCCTCAGTGTCATATTCACAGCCTGTTACGTCCAAGTTTTCCACCATTTTGCAGACATCTAAAGGGATTAGAGCTAAACGGCTTAAGGGACTAATGTGTTGTGGCCAGGTTAATTTGTGTCATGTCTCACTCCACGGAGCAGTCTGAAAGCCAGGCTTTCCTAGGGCATGGAAGCCTCTTTGACTATTCTGTTCCGACCCTGCAGCCCATATTTCATGGAGTTTTGTTCCCATCGTCCTCTTGGTTTGATACGCTCGTGTAACAGACAGAGTCTTGCTGAGCTGTTTAATTGTCACTATCAGCCTGATTCATGAAAACCGGAATCTGCAATTTCCCAATTGCGATTAACTGCGAATCGCAATTTAGAAATCGCAGATCGGCATTCATGAATTTTTCCGAATAAAAAGAGCGATTCGCACGCGGCCGCAAAAAGCGTTAGCGAGTGTCGAAAATCGCAGATTAATCGCTATTTTCGGCAACATCCGTGTAGGATTTGCGATATCGCAAATAGCGATATCGCTAATTGCGAAATCGCTAATACGCGTGATCGGGAAAACGGGAAGTCGCTTTTCGAGCACAGTGATGACATCACAACCAGGAAGCAGCCAGTTCCCACCCCCATTCACCACAGTGAGGCAGACCTCGAGGCAGCAACTGAATCAGCTCCTGCAAGGACACCTGCAAACTTGGAATACCACACCCAATCTCACTGCAGCAATGGCAGAGGAGGCTGTGCCAGGGCCCAGCAACACCGGGCGCAAGAGAAAACTGAAGTTCTCCGAACAGGAGTTGGAGCACCACATCGAAGGGGTGGTAGAGAACCACTCCAAACTGTTTGGGAAAGAGTCAAGGAGGGTGCCTGAGCAGGAGAAGCGGAGAATATGGGTCGGGATAGCGGCCACAGTGAACTCCGTGGGCGTGGCAAACAGGTCACTGGATGAACTAAAGAAGAGGTGGTACGACCTCCGAGGTCGTGCCAAGGAGAGGGTTGCCGAGAGGCTGGGAGAGTCCCTGGCCACTGGAGGGGGAGGACCTACAGTCCCGCCAAACACCGCCATGGAGGACCGCGTCGAGGACACGTTGGAGTCCGAGGCGAGCATTGGGGTCATCAGATTGAACTCATCCCGCCCCACCCAAGAGAGCCAAGGTAAGTGGCATGCGACTGCGACCCTGTCCCCTATGAATGGCCATTACCCTATAGCCTCCCATAATGTTCCAAAGTCATGCCATCGGTGCACATTAGGTAATGCCCAAAAGCATTGTGGGACATGTAGTGTGGCCACAATGTACAAGTACCCCAATGCAGCCAGACAGGTTCCAAAGTACGCAATGCCACAGCCAGTCAGGGAATGTCATCCAGCATACATGTAGCAACCGCACGTGTGACAGATACATGCAACTAATGGACGTCCACTTCCCCTCACAGGTGGCTCAGACAGACAGCAGCGACAGTGACAGGCTGCTCATCGATGAGCAACCACAGGATGCGGAGGAGGTGCCGTCACAAACACATCCAGCACCAACAGGCGCTGCACCTACCCCTGCAGCCAGGCCCACAGCATCAGCGCCAGCACCAACAGGCGCTGCACCAACCCCTGCAGCCAGGCCCACAGCATCAGCGCCAGCACCAACAGGCGCTACACCAACCCCTGCAGCCAGGCCCGCAGCAGCTGGAGCCTCCACATCTGCTCCAGCGACAGCGGTGACACAGCGCCCACCCACTGTGGGCAGCCAGCAGAGCAGGCATGGCAGGGCTCGCCTGCAGAACAATGCACGCAGCGGCAGGAGGGGGATGGAAGTGCGATTGCCGAGCATGAGCATAGAGCGTAGAATGCTACGCATTCACCAGATGCAGGCACGCCGGCAAGGGGCCATACAGATGCAGCTGCATAATATTGGCCGCAATGTGGCAGGTGTGGGGGAGAGGATGGACCGCATGACGGCAGCCATGGCAGGTGTGGGGGAGAGGATGGACCGCATGACGGCAGCCATGGAGGCCAACACTGCTGCGCTAATATCACAGCGCAACACCGGGCGCCGCCACCACCGGCAGCTACTGACGCGGCTGTCGTCTAACACCAGGTCTAACTACGTGATCGGCAATGCGACATCCCAGCTATCGCGACGGTCCCTGGCGCACCAGCAGCAGCTAATCCAATGCTGCGAGGATGTGGCCAGAGTATTAGAACACCTCACCACTGCCGTTATTGCACTCCACCCCCCTGTACCTGGCAATGTCGGGGGGACGATGCCAGCGAGGGCACCTCAAGTGTGAGCCGCCAGTCTGCCTCACAGGTAGCGGTGTTACGACGTAGCACCAGGCCCACTGCAGGGTCACGTGCGGTGGCAGAGGAGGAGCCGGAGAGGCGCTTGGGTGATTCGCGCCGGAGGCGCACCTGACTAACATGTACTTTTACAGGCACAGGCTGACACTATAAGCCTGCCCTGTGTTTTGGACGCAGCAGTATGGGGCAATACTGATTGCATAGGAAGGATGGCAACTTGCACTATTATTGTGAATCAAACAATAATATTTATTCTTGCATCATACATTGGCGTCCTGTCATTATTTCCATTTGCATGCAATTGTGATTTGTTGGGTGAGGGGAGTGGCTGCACTAGAAACTGTTCATTGTGATGTGGTTGCGGCATCTGTGGCCTTCAGCTGGGTTCTCCCCCCGTGCATGACGCCCATGTGCAGGTGGCCGGTCGTCCGCTTCCGACTCACTGCCAGAGATGTCTACAGGTATCCTGCGCCTGGTAGCAATGTTGTGTAGTATTGCACAGACAGCCACAATGCGGCAGCACACATCAGGACTGTAGTACATGGCCCCACCTGTCTTGTGCAGTATGCGGAATCTGCTCTTCAGTAGCCCAATAGTCCTTTCAATGCAATTCCTTGTCCGTATGTGTGCAACATTGTAACGCCGTTGCTGTGGTGTAGCAGGGTTGAGGTATGGGGTGAGGAGGTATTCACGGAGGGCGTAGCCACTGTCACCTGAATGAGAGGAGCAGAGGGTGAGTGCCTGTGCAGCGCAGCTACTTCATCGCAATGGGACATTGTGGACAAAGTGTACTTACCAAGTAGGTGTCCTTCCCCAGTCTCCCCTGGCCAGTCGTGTGTGGAGGCCGCTGTGCCGGAATATGAATGAGTCATGGGTACTCCCTGGGTACTGTGCCACTATGTCCGTGATGTATGTCTTAGCATTGCAGACCATCTGGATGTTGAGGGAGTGGTAGGACTTGCGATTGCGGTACATGTACTCCGTTGCAGCTGGTGGGCAGATGGCGATGTGGGTACAGTCAATGCATCCTATCACATGTGAGAAATGGGCAACATTGTAGAATTGTAGCTTGGTCGAATCCAAATCCTGTTGGCTGGTGGGAAATGTGATGTGTTGGTGTAGCTGGGTCAGCATTGCGTCAAGGAAACTCCTTAGGCAGCGGGACATGGTGGGCTGGGATATCCCCCCAGCAACCGCTACTATCCCCTGGAAGCTCCCAGAGGCCAGGAGGTGCAGGCTACCCAATACCTGGACATGTGTAGGCATGGCATTGGTCCGCCTTGTTGGGTGCTGCATCAGGGGGTCAAGGTCCTGTATTAGCTGGATTATCATTTCACCATTCAGGCGGTACTTTGCATATATTTGCTCTCTGGTTTGGCCCAGCAGGGTGACCCGCTGGCGGAATATCCTTTCCTGGATTCTGCGTCTCCTCCGTGCTGCTCGCTGTAGCCTTCGCCGCCTGACCACCATGTACATTCCTGGCATTGTGAGACTCAAAATGCTGCTGCTGATTCTCCTTATGTGTGTTTGGTCAGGCCTGCACCTGTTACTGATTGGCCAACGGTTTTTCAAAACAAAATTTCAATGGCTTTTATGGTTACCACCTGCTTTGGGTTGTCCTTAATTTGCGCCTCGCAAACAGCGATTTTGTTTTTTTTCGCTATTTGAGAATTTTCATGATTACCGATTGCGATTGTATAGCGAATTTGCAATTTTTTTCGCAGTTTCCGTGGTTTGTCGCATTTTCCGATTCGCTAATGCTCTCCTGCCGGGATTCTGCGAATCTATTTCCGGATTCGCTATTATGTGTTTGCGACTTCGCTATTGTCGTGGTGAATGCCGATTGGGGAAATTGCGCCCGCAATAGCATTTTCGCAGCTATTGCGAGCGCAATTTTGCTTGATGAATCAGGCGGTATGACACTTAGTATGATTCAGCCACGCATAGCTAGCTAATATTGGCAGCTTTGTCCTATGTGTTCGATCCCAGATCGTTTGCCATCCTTATTCGAACCGAATCCTTTAGGGCCGGGAAAACACGTTAGTTTCTGCTTGCAGCGACGCTACATGAGTGTCTCAAATGCGGGCATGCGCATTTCGTGTTCTGATGAGTTGCAGGCCCGGTGGTTTTTACCAGTGTTACGCCTATAGGTGTGGCTGACGCTGCCTTGCATAGCGCCTAATTCTTCGCCAGCTGGTCAGACAGCTGTGGAAATTGTTCTATCAACACCAGTCTTCCTGACTACGGTATATTCCATCTGGGGGTAGTCTACACGTGTCGCTGTCTTTCAGCTAGATTTTGATTACGCACATATGCTACGTGTAGTCCTTTCTTTAGTCAGTGCTGTCCCACACACAACCTTAGCCCATACTCAACCAGTGATTGCTACTCCACTGCCGCAACATTGAAGTAAACTTTCTGTCTTTGTGGAGAGAACAACTCCAATTCTCTAGGAGCTGATTCAGCATTTCTGACCAAATGATTAAGGACAGAGGGCATAAAAAAACCTATTTTGAGACACTTTAAAACTCTTGCTGCCCTGCCTCCAGACAACAAACCCATCCAATCTTGAGCAAGGGGCTGACCCAAGGCCCACTATGTACATTAGAATAAGCTGCCTATTATTTAAATGGCCCCAATGAGGTGCAACCTTTGCCCAGACACTATTTATTAGTGTTTTTACTGACAGAGCATCACTGAAGGTGCTGCATTATGCCACATTATTTTCTTGCTGGATAAACTAGTCAACTCTGGCAGTATTTGGGTCTACATTGTTGAATAATTTCTATGGCCACGGAGCATAGGCAGTTTGGCTGTGTTGACATCAGCCTTCTTACTGTATTGCTTTTGGAAAAGGGGGTATTCCTCTTTTCCTTAGACGTGCATTAATAAAGTTGATATCTTGTCATTTACACTTAATGTGAGAAAATAAAAAAGGGCATTAGCTAGTTCCGTTTCGTACGGTAGAGTGTCCCGTCCGCCTAATCCTGAGGCCAATGCTGAAATCCCAGGGTCGCCGCTCGGATATCCAAATGAATAATGGCCCAATCTAATCAGATCCATACAGCATGACTTGGAACATGAACAAAACTGAGAGTGGCAGGATTTTCAGCAGTTTGGCCATACGCTGTAAATGAGCAATATTCACTTGACGAAACCCTCTGAAATGCAGCACATAAGGTATCGACCGCCAGGAGGTGACCCAGAGAACATAACAGAGCAGCACACCTCAAGTCACCACTGCAAACACTAACACTTTTATTATTCAACTGTACAGTAACGCACGTTTAATGGTTGTCGTTCGCTTTAACATACAGAAGCGTTCAGCTTAAAGCAGCATATTAATTTTGTACAGCCTACACACACCATGATCGCACGTTTTGGAAGTTTCTCTCGCGGCAGAAAAACGGGAAAAAATGAGGCGCTGTGAAATAAAATATTGCCAAGAATCACAAGATTGGTCAGGGGAGAAACTAGGATTGGTCCCAGGTTTTGGTTGTTTTGCTTGTACGTAATATTCCCCAGATGCCATGACACCCACATCTGGGAATGCACTGCTGTTTAAGTTGGTTCAGTCATAACACAGGGTTGGTCCTCCCCTTTTCTCAGGCAAATAATGGTACGTTACATAATTCGGTACGTGTATCCTGACTACACATCCACGTGCACCTGCCATGACCATAATAGCGCTTGTATATTACGCTTACACCTACAGTCAAGCATATAGGTTCCACTGTCACAATTAAGTGGAAGCACAAACGGTGCGGACATTGGCTATTCGAGCTCCGTTCAGGCTGCCTACTATTTAACTACAGGAAAGATACCAGCATGGCCAGGGATTTATTCCACAGCAGGCACCAACAAATAGTAAGCAAAGTAGGGGAGACTAAAACATCTAGCATATAGGAGGTCCCCTTGATCTAAAGAAACCTGGTAGTAATGTTTAAGGGTGGAACACAAGGCCTAATTGGCACAGGGTGAGTGTTGTGAGGAGGCTTACTGGGTGCGGTAACCAGACCGCGGTGGGTCAGTAGCACGACCAGGGGTGGGTTTTGCTGTTACTGGTGGAGATAGCCAGCAAATTTTGGAGTGTTTAATTTCTAACCGGGGTGACCGAAAATACTTACAACCCCTGGAGTTAACTGCACCCCAATTATTTTGGGGTAGGCGAAGGGAATAACAGGTTAAAATCTACTCTACCTCGCTAAGGTGTTAGGAGGAATGCCACTTTAGATTAGACCGAAGAGGTGTCTGGGAAATCATGGCTTTACAGGCTTAAGCTATTGCTTAATAAGTTGACAAGATACCTTACGATGAAAAATTAGAGACATAGAGTAGGGAATGATTTCAATTTAGGGGAAGATTCCCGAAAAATAAGTCTCGTGCGTAGAATTATCGCACTAACACTTTTCCATCCCTTCCTGCAATTTGATCCTGTTTAGACTGAGAGCAAAATGTAAGATACTGAGGACCTAAAAAAAAAAAAAAAAAAAAAAAAAAAAAAAAGGACATAATTTATGTCGTATGCACGGTCGCCGAGCTCACCTTTCTGTAAGCCTAATGAATGTTGATGGTAACCAGTCCGGCGAGAAGTGAGACCTGCCCGTGTAGCATAATCAAGTGCAGGCAGTTATTCAGAAGGGGTCATTACCATGCGAGAATCTTTGCATCCATAATGTAATTAAGCAATTTGAGGCTCAAAGGTTGTCCCTCCCAGGGCTCGATCACCGGTAGCGGTAGAACATTCCCGCAAGGGGGCCAACAGATGCATGCAGAAGTTCATGGGAAGAGAGGCAAGTACCAATACAAGAGAAAACTGGCAAGTGCCAATACAAGAGAAACGGAAGGGTAAGATGATAAAGACAGGGTACCCTTGTCTAGATTGGGAGTTGACATATTCCTCCTGGACGTACAAGAGGCACAAAACAGCGACGGGAAGTAGCTAAGTGGGTGGGGGGGCTCTGTCATCAACGGGGGCCTCCTCCAGAGCTGTGGCGGAGTACAGGGCGATCTGGAAGCAGACGGGTACAGTAAGGGTACCTCTGTGGCAGAAGGATACAGTAAGGGTACCTCTGCCTGGCACAGTAAGGGTGCCTGAGCCAAGGACCAGGAGCCGAAGGAGGTTCCGGGAAACCGCGACGGCGCCCCGTTAGTCCTTCGGGTGGTCGGGGGGCCTGAACCGACCGGGGGTGTGCCACACCGCTCCGCCCTGACAGGGGGGGCGGGAGTATAACGAAGTTGGTAATGTGCTGCACCGTCTGAGCATCGACTCGCCGTGCAAGATGGCTCCTTAGGCATGCGGGACAGCGAGGGGCTGCCTGCATTGGATCGCCCGTAAGATGACCCACCTTAAAACGTCATACGTGTGTTGTATGAAATAAACCTGCAGCAGTTCTTTCCCATAAATATGTCTCCAGAGTTTCATTGGGTAGGAATTGTGTTTAGGTACAAGCGGGCGGGAGTGAATGGCGGTGTGGGCACTATGCCGCTGACCGCGTGACCCGCAGGGGAACATGGGCGAGGCAGCGCTTTAGTCCCACCCGGCAAGCTCCAGACGACACCAATGGGCGCCCCTCCCCGCGTCCACCAGTCACTGGCCAGGGGAGGGCTTACCGTGCGAGGGGCGAACCCCCTATTTATACCGCGGTGGACAAGGCTCGGCCTCTCTCAATCCCTGTCCACCCGCGGCTCAAGCGCTGTTCCCACCCTGAACCCTGACCCAGCAGCTTGAGTGGCGGCGCAAAGTAATAGAGTGTTGTAATGTTCTTCTTTGTGTTGCAGGCGGAGTTACAGGGCGATCTGGAAGCAGACGGGTACAGTAAGGGTACCTCTGCGGCAGAAGGATACAGTAAGGGTACCTCTGCCTGGCACAGTAAGGGTGCCTGAGCCAAGGACCAGGAGCCGAAGGAGGTTCCGGGAAACCGCGACGGCGCCCCATTAGTCCTTCGGGCGGTCGGGGGGCCTGAACCGACCGGGGGTGTGCCACACCGCTCCGCCCTGACAGGGGGGGTGGGAGTATAACGAAGTTGGTAATGTGCTGCACCGTCTGAGCATCGACTCGCCGTGCAAGAAGGCTCCTTAGGCATGCGGGACAGCGAGGGGCTGCCTGCGTTGGATCACCCGTAAGATGACCCACCTTAAAACGTCAGACGTGTGTTGTATGAAATAAACCTGCAGCAGTTCTTTCCCATAAATATGTCTCCAGAGTTTCATTGGGTAGGAATTGTGTTTAGGTACAAGCGGGCGGGAGTGAATGGCGGTGTGGGCACTATGAATTGCACCCAATGATTATGGGTGACTTACCATGAGGGGACGTCACATGCCTCTACGGAGGATGGTGACCTTGCGTCATCATAAGGACATGAGACAGCTTAATTCGAGACATGTCACACAACTCCTAAGGATGAAAGGGCTATGCCTAGGTGTTGGTGTGGAACATGCTTTTCAGTTTGAACCCTCAAATTGGGGACCCACCAAGTAGATGGGTAAACAAGGGCTTAGTTTTTATTGCACTTCGGGTCCTATCTCCTGGTGGCACTGCGCTCCCATACAATTGGAGGTCAGTGTGTAGAAATAAGGATTAGATGGCCCCAAGCAATAACTTGAAGGGTATTGTGGCTGTGGTTAAAGAAGGGAACGGGAGTTCCCAACTTCCGGGGAGGCCATTGAACAGTTACAGAAGGGTAAATAAAACCAGGTACAAGCCCACCAAGCAGCAGGGCTTGGTTCAACTCAAATGCAAACCAATTAGAAGGGCTTAGTAAATAGGCATGGCCTCTTCTGTGCAAACATCACTGGGTACCCCGATAGGGACCAGGCACACCTATCAGAGGTAGATAGGTTGATGGTCCAACTAGAAGGACAGGTATCTGCAGGTTGGAGCCTGCATTAGCTTGAAGTGTAATATAGCTGTGGTTAAAGAAGTAAACAGTAGGGCTCCCTTCTAGGGAGGCCATTACATTCCTACGGAAAGGAAAATAAAGCCAGGAACAAGCCCACCAACTAGTAGCACCGATTGGGTTGGCCACAGTGCAATATAGCTCTTCAGGCGGGCAGGGCAGCGTAGGTCAGTCACCACTGCCTGCCCTTGGATCGACCGTAAGTTAACCCACCACATTGGCATACTTTTTTATGGAATAAACCTGCAGCAGATTTTTCCCAAGAAAATTGTGTTGCGTGATTATTTATTTCAGGTGCATTTAAGGTTCTTCAAAGGTGGGGAGGGTTACCTATATATAAATGGTCTACCCCGGGGAGGATTCCCCTAGCCCGGCGCACCGGCCGCGTCACTACCAGCGCTCAGAGGGTAGGGGCGAGGTATTTATACCTGCCCCCGCCCATCTGGCGCCCTCTTTGGCTGGACACGCCTTCTGCTGCATACCCAGCGTGTTGGCTGGTGAGCACGGTTAGGTAGGACTGTTTAACGTTTTCATTTGTGTTGCAGGCTGTTGAGTTACAGGGTGATCCGGAGGTGGAAGGGTACGGAAGGGTACCTCTTCAAGAGCACTATAAGAGTGCTGTGCCAAAACCACCCTAAGTCTCAGAATCTGGCCCTTTGCGAGCGCAATTCGTCTTGATGAATCAGGCTGAATGCACGTTTAAAAATGCTTTGCGAATCGAGCCCTCGTAGCTATCTGGGCGTCAGTTTCTTAAACTGCCAAATATGGAGTGTAGAGGAATGGGCAAGCCTCAATTTTAAGGGCTGTATGAATAACCTAGACACTCGCAGATGTTTGCTCTGAGCAACTGTTTGCAGGCAGGCCTGTGTTTAAAGACGTGTGTGTTTGCCTCAGCTGCTCGGTGTTAACCAGAGGCGTGGGAACAGTGGGGCGTCTTGGGCTGCCTCAGCAAATGTTTCACCTTATTTGGAAAGTTGCCTGTACTTGTCAGACAGAAGGAGCCCTTTTGCCCTTAATGTCAAATGCTTGAATGGTGGAGGAAAAATCTCATATGCTTTGAAGTTCTACCCTATCTGAAACCAACTAATGGAGTAAGCCCACAGAAAAGCTCACTGCCCAGAATTCAGATGCACAGTTTGTGTCGGGCATGATTACACGCCACGCCAACACAGGAGTGTGCATGTAGCCTGCTTTATCCCTAACTCCTTCTAGTTTTCTGACTCACATGCAACTGTTGATGAAGTCACAGATAATGTTCAAATCGGTACTCCTGCCTGCACGCAGTGTTTTATTGACATTAAGGGCCTCATTACGATGCAGCCGTAAAAGGCTCAGACCCTTGGTTGGAGCCTTTTTGGCCGTATCGTAATGCGCCGGACATATTCCTTTCCTACCGCCTAATTAAGATGTAGACGGTCAGTAAGGAATCCGACCGATCTCAGGGGGGGGCCTTTCCGCCCTTGAGATTACAATGACGGTTTCCGACATGGTTTCCATGTAGATTCCTTTAATACCACCTAATTAAGACGTAGGTAGTCAGTAAGGAATCCAACCAGTCATTATGGCTGTCTTCCGATGGGCTTAGAGAGCCTGTCCGCCAGTCGAAATGCGCCATGTAATCTGAAGGGTGGGCCTTTGCGCCCATGAGATTGCAATGACGGTTTCAGACATAGTTTCTTTCCTGCCCGTCTGACATGGAAACCATGCCGGAAAGCGTCTTTGGGGGCCCCCAGTAGGGCTCCCTTTGGTGCATGGCCTCCTATTGGAGGCTGAGGAGGCACCTATGGTGTCTCCCTATTGATTCCTGCACCTCCCACAGGGATGAACTGCACCACCCATTTTACTGTAGGAGCATGCATCTAGCCGGAATGTATGCTACCATGGTAAAATATAGGTTTGGTCCTAATGGGCCGGTCAGGACCGACGACCGGGTGACCGATATGGTGTCAGGCAGAGTGATTCCGCTTGACATCGTAATGAGCCCCTACGTTTTAAGGATCAATGGAACTGCTTACTCTGATCGGCCAGAATTATATACGCTGATACCTTCAATATTTAAAGCCATCTTACAAAACTTAAGATCCTCTCTACGAATGTATGACATAATATAGACAGACAGAATATCTACATACAAAAATATCGACACAAAAATATCGAAATCAAAAATATCGAAATTATATCTACATAATGGTAAGTACAAAAATATCGAAAAAATAATATCGTTGTACAAAAATATCGAAATTAAAAATATCGTTTTTTTAAATGTATTAATAATAATTTAAAATTATTTTAAACATACATATAATTTTACAAATATTAACGCATGTTTTTACAACGCAGATACTTTTACAACGCATACCATTACAGCGTAAGTATTGGTAAGTATATAATAATTTTTTTATGTAAATTAATTAAAATTCATATAATATAATTTAATTTAATTTAATTTAATTTAATTAATTTAATTTAAATTTAATTTTACTTTAATTTTTACACTGTACCCCAAAAAACCAAAACTGACACTGAACCCTAAAAATACCCCTTTACCCAAAAACTAAAAACTGACCCTGAACCCTAAAAATACCCCTTGACCCAAAAACTAAAAACTGACCCTGAACCCTAAAAATACCCCTTTACCCAAAAACCAAAAACTGACCCTGAACCCTATAAATACCCCTTTACCCAAAAACTAAAAACTGACCCTGTGCCCTAAAAATACCCCTTTACCCAAAAACTAAAAACTGACCCTGAACCCTAAAAATACCCCTTTACCCAAAAACTAAAAACTGACCCTGAACCCTAAAAATACCCCTTTACCCAAAAACTTAAAAACTGACCCTGAACCCTAAAAATACCCCTTGACCCAAAAACCCAAAACTATAACATTTTAAATATAATTATATACTTACCAATACTTACGTTGTAATGGTATGCGTTGTAAAGGTATCTGCGTTGTAAAAACATGCGTTGTAAATGCATGCGTTGTAATAGTTTTTGCGTTGTAAAAGTTTCGTTGTAATGGTAGTGCGTTGTAAAAGTTGCGTTGTAATGGTTGTTTCCCTATAAACACACAACCCACTACACATAAATAAATGAAATCATTTCATCACTTAATAATTATTAATTACCAATTAATTATTAATTAACAATATCAAAAATTAAAAAATTAAAAATATTAACACATTAACTCTAATTAATTTAATTTACTACTTAATATTATTTCATTACAAATTAATTATTAATTAACAATAACACTAAATTAAATATATTAGCACAATAAATCTAATTAATGTAATTAACTAATTAACATTAATTAATTACCAATTAATTATTAATTAACAATAACAATAAATTATATATCTTAGCACATTAAATCTAATTAATTTAATTAACTAATTAATATTAATTAATTACCAATTAATTATTAATTAACAATAACACTAAATTAAATATATTACCACATTAAATCTAATTAATGTAATTAACTAATTAGTTTCAATTAATTACAAATTAATTATTAATTAAAAAATATTTAAAAATATATATTAATTATTTAATTATTATTAAATTACTTCCCACCCTATTCCCCTATAAACCCACAACCCGCTCTAATACTAAAACGCAAAATGTTAACATAATTACTAATTTTCAAACATACATTTCTAAACATATTTAGCAAACATATAAACAACATAATAAAATACATAACACTAAACATCAAAATTTCGATATTACTAACATACATACCTTAATCTCGATATTCTGTCTGTCGATATTATGGCACATCGATATACTATGTCATCGATATTAAAACATCGATATTATTGCATATCGATATTTTAATTTCGATATTTTGTCTGCCTACCCTTCTCTACAACTAAATTGGGTTGCATGATTTTATGTTGTTAGGCTGAATTCCATCCACTCTTTCAACTGCAAGTTTGCAAATATAACTTTGCGTATGGATGTGTGCTACTGCTGCCCTTAAAAGGATAAATGTAGCCCAAAAGTTGGAATGTGATTGTCACTCAAGCAAGACTTCAGTATGAATCGAGACCAAGTGGAAATACCCCTCCTCCAACATTATCATTTCACTACAAAAATAGAAGTCTTAAGCAGAGTTACTACATTATCCCCACATTCGTCCTCCTTGTCCCCGTCTCCAGACAGGAAGTTTACAATGCATAGTGAATCTAAGACAATATACTGCCATATGGCTTAAAATTTCCCAAGTAAAACTGCATTTGTTGGACAACATAAACGCCATGATTGTGCGAGACTGATTCTGAGCACACCCTCAAGATATGTTGGCATAAGTCCTGCTAGCTCATTGTGCACCATTTGTACCCCTAACCTGACAAGGTAACAAATGGATTGTTCAACCTTGGAACGTGACAGCCTTGCCTCCTCAAGGAAATCGTGGTAACAGATCTAGAACCTTTTCATTTTGTTACTACTGTATACCTAAAGAGATGCACAAGATATGCACACTCTGTAGTTTCAATATTTTTTGAAGCATTGTGATTCTTGAGTAAAATACATGCACTGCAATAATCAATAGAAGGAAACAGAATAACGTGATCAGCATTACGAGAATGGTAAAAGGCATAAACAGTTCAACCATCTTGCTGTAACAGAGAATATATGCTTGCATATCAGTACTGGAATATGTTGTACTCCTACCTAGCGCTACCTATCCTAGAATATCTAGGGTGGGAGAAATGCCAAAATCCCAGTATAGTGATCTACCTCCTGTGGGTAAGTGTCACCAGGATGCCTGTCTTGGTGGAGAACTGGGCAGCATCCCTCGCATGAGGTATACAGCTATCAGCTAGGCGCGAAATCCGGCATATAGCGACCTCTCAGTGCCAGCATAATCCTCCTCTAAATAAACAAGGAAGTGATGCTGTTTCTATAATAAACATCACCGATGTTACCATGCCAAAGTTCCAGTCAGGCAACAATAATAACAACAACATTCTGCATAGTGAACTTAGCCCTTGTGCATCTGGAAATGGATATGGAAGTGGAAATGTAAGCAATGCTTTTTCAGAGAATATTATCTTGCACAGGCACGCCATAAAATATGTGTCTAATGTCATTGTGTTTAAGAAAAGGCATCTTAAAAACGTGAGCATGTAAAATGGTGGTGTTCCTATTCAGGCCTAATGTAAGCACATGACAACACGTGTATTTGCACATTGGTACTGAAAGGTGGTTGGTCCAGAAAGTTCTTGTTCTTCTGAACTAATAAATTAATCTGAAAATGTCACTATTCTGACTGGACTGTGAACCACGGAGATGTAGAAGTCAGGTCTTAACTAAAGGTATACCTGTTGGATCACTGACAGAATATTGAGGCGAATAATATTGAGCTACCACAATATCGAGGTGAAAATACCGAGTGACAGAATATCGACTTCCTATCTACAAACAGGTAAGTGCAAAAATATTGAATCCTAAATATTGTGGTTAATAATATAGTTTGCTAAAATATCGACTTTTTTAAAATGTCTTAAAAGTAATATAAAATTAATGAAATGACAAATATAATTAACTAAAACATACTTACAATAATTTAAAAAGATTAAAATTAATAAATAATAAATGTACTGTAAAAAAATAAACAAGAATATTTTTTGTTGTTGTATATCTTAACTTAATAATATTAAAGAATAATCAATATATAATAAAAAAAACATAACTTAATATATATATATATATATACCTATAATATAAATATAAAAATAACTTATATATTATAAGTTAAAACATTAAAATAAATATTACAAAAATAATAATAATTTACTCTACATTAAATATAACAATACTGAAAATGTTGCATAGCGTAGGGGATAAAATTACTATTCCCACTCCAGCAAGTGGTACAGTAGGGGAAGTGTTGGATAGCGGGTGGATAAAAATTACTATTCCCACTCCAGCGAGTGGAACAGTAGGGAAAATGTTGGATAGCAGGTGGGTAAAACTTACTATTCCCACTCCAGCGAGTGCAACAGTAGGGAAAGTGTTGGATAGCGTGAGGGTAAAAATGACTATTCCCACTGCAGAGAGCGCAACAGTAGGGAAAGTGTTGGATAGTGGGAGGGTAAAAATTACTATTCCCACTCTAGGGAGTACAACTGTAGGGAAAGTGTTGGATAGCAGGAGGGTAAAAATTACTATCACCACTCCAGCGAGTGCAACAGTAGGGAAAGTGTTGGATAGCGGGAGAGTAAAAATTACTATTCCCACTCCAGCGAGTGCAACAGTAGGGAAAGTGTTGGATAGCGGGTGGGAATTTTTCAAAATTAATTTACCTCCCACCATTTCCCCGTATAAGCGTCACCTACAATATGGTAAAATATTAATAAATTAACATGTTTAATTAACAATTAATTAATTAATTAATAACAATTAACAATAAAAGTAATGAGCATCAAATCTAAATGAATTCACACAATTAACACTATAAAATAACTTTTAATAAATGTTATATAAAAAATAATAAAAATGTAATTAAAATTGAATTACTTCCCACCCTACTCCCCTATCACCCCTCAACCCACTCATAAAAAAGTACACAATTAACATATTTACACATTAATTACTAATAATTAATATCTAATGAGTTACTCATTAATAAAAATAAATTAACGCATTTAACATAATTACTGATTCATTACTCATTGTTATTGATCAATTTATAATTAGTTAATAATGAATTACTTAATTTAAGTACCAATATAAATGATTAAATACTAAATTATGTAATAATAAAATAATTAATTAATTAATTGCAATTAAATTACTTCCCACCCTATTCCCCTATAAACACACAACCCGCTACAGAATTAAATTGCGTAAAAATTAATTAACATAAAATGCATTACTTAAAAAAAATTCAAAAACACATTCCAAAATATACACATACTTTTAACACAAATATTAACATACAAAACACACAAAAAATCGATATTATTATCAACGATATTTTGACAATCGATATTACTAACTTCAATATTATTAAAATCGATATTTCTTACCTGCATGTCGATATTCTTAACCACTATATTTTTGCAAGTCAATATCCTGTCCACTCAATATTAAAAACTCGATATTTTGTCCATTCAATATTTTGTTTCTCGATATTATGACTAGTTACCATACCTGTTGTATATTGAATCGAGATTTGCCTTTTTGAATTTTGTCAATTTTGTGCCCAAATGTATCGACTGTAATTCTACAATGTTTTTGTAAATTGTCTAGTACAGCCATATCAGATCTTGCCAAGCTAGGTCTCAGACCTAACTATTTCATGTTTAAGAAAGAATGTTACGTACAGAAGAAGGGAATAGCATTGGGAGTTTGCTTAGCACCCAATGTAGCTTATTTGCTCATGAGTGATTTTTGACACCAACAGCCAATTTGTTGAGAGGATCAGGAATTGTATGCATTACATTGATGATATCTCCCTTATTTGGCATGGGACAGAGAATTACTTTTTCACATCTGTGACTTGCCTTAACAACCAAAGCCTTGATCTTCAATTTACTGTGAACCACAGCACCATTGAAGTTATCTATCTAGAACTTTTAGTGAGACGCGGGGAAAGCTCACTATATAACACCCTATATAAGAAGCCGACTGACTCTAATTCATTACTGAGATATAACAGTCACCATCCATGTGCCTTAAGAGCTAATTTACCTTGTGGATAATTCCTCCATGCACAACAGAACTTTCGGTTGAAGGAAGATTACTTCAAATAGGCAGAGCCTGTGAAACTTAAACTTTAGGGCAAGGAGTATGTCACATTGTGTGGTCTCACAGCAAAGGAAATACATAGTGCCAGGAAGATAGTTGTAGAGATGCTTTATTTGTGTTTGGGTGGCACATGTTGAATTTAAGATGTAGAAAATGTGTAACTTTAATGAGCAGCACAGCATAGCATATCTTGCCTTCAAGGAAACTAACATCAGGGTATTACACATTCTAAACAGTCCTTAGCAACAGTGAAACACATTCAAAGAAGAACAGGGATGCCTATGAACAAAACATAAACCATAGGCAAACAAATCAATACAAATCAGAATATAACATATCTCCTTTTTTCTAAAACACAAACAAAGTAATAAACAGTGAAATTCTTAAACCTGCAAGGTTTACGTCTCATGCTGCAGGTGTCCTTGACTCTAGATGCCACAGACTCACACATGGTACATTTTCTCTTCTCAATCCAACCCGAAATTTTCATTCCCATGTTCCTCTTCCACATCATGACCAAAGTCTCCAAACAGTTTACCACCTTTGATGTCTTTGCATTTTGCCACACGTCTGACATTCCAAACCATCAGCGCGATATTTATAAGGCGGCCCACGCATTTTAGCAGACGCTGTTTTCGCCAAAAACTTATGTCTGCTAAAATCCTGAATCATGTATGTTTAACATTGCGTGTGGATTCTTGTGTTACGACCACAGGGTTGTATCATGAAGCATATCGCCGTTTTGCAGGGAACATCGCTGGAAAACTAGCGATGTTCCCTGCAGAACTGCGATTTCCCCACTATCACTGGAATTTACATAGCCCTGGAGAAATGCGTTGTTAATAACGTGCTAACAGGACGATAAATTCCAGTGATAGACAGCGATAAATATAATAGCGCTAAGCGCGCTTTGCGTTATTTATCGCCGTCCGTTGCTGATAGTCCCTGGGTCTTTTAACTTTCCATTTGCTATCATACCACTCCTTCATTTTATCCTGCACATTCTAGACCTTTCTGTCAACTTGTTCCACATCCGTGCATTCACATTTCTTATCCCACTTCTTCTTGAACCACCATGGACACCGTTTAGTGGTGGGATTTCTTCCTTTGAGAAATCTAAATGGACTAATCTCTGTGACAGGGTGGGGTGTAGTGCGATACATCCAAATGTATTCCCTGAACTCATTCTTCCATTCACCACCACATTTGCGTGCACCTGTTATCCATTCCTTCAAAACATGTTTAAACCTTTCCACCTGACGGTTCCCTTGAGGGTCATACAAGGCAGTGTGCCACAGCACAGTTAGTATGAACAACCCGGGAGCTCCTTGTCCCATGTCCTGCCCTCCTGACCCCTGTAGCATAAGTGAATCCCAGGGTGTCCCTCCACTTAACACTCCCCCCCTGCTGACTGGAACCAGTGTCTGGTGCCCAGCACAGTCTGTGCAGGGTCCTAGTTCCCTGCTACATTCCACTCCTGTGACATCTCATTGTTAACAAAACAAGAAAAAGAAAAACGAGAGAGACAAGCGAGAGAGAGAGAGACGTTCTGCTTTGTCTTCCCAGTACTAGATCCTCTAGAGCAAGTTGAATAGCATCCTTCGATGATGCCCAATTGTATTGCCTCCTTGATGTTACATTTTTCAACTTCACAGTATGTTACTAGTTTACGCAGACAGGTCGCAAAATCATCAAGGGCTTCATACGCTTGTTGGCATGTGGTATTCAGAGTCAACTTTTCTCTGCGGGTCAGAGCTGTCTGGGAGACATTTGATCAGATACTTGTATGTAGTTATTGATTCAGGTGGGAATGTTACAAGCAGGTCTTCCACGTCATCACCCACAAGGTTGAGAAACAGGTCTCGGTCTTGCTCATCTGTGTGTTTTTTGCAGATGGCTTTTAAGCAATGCTTGAAGCACCTGATCCATTTCTCCCACATGGCACCTGCGAATTAGAGAGGTCAAAGGGGAAACGGTGAAAGAGGATGGTGAAATATGGAGCTAGGGATGTCTTCCTCCAACATGACAAATTAGCTACTTCCACAGCCTGCGTGTCTGTGTGCTTTGTTTAGGCCTGCTAGGGTGGGATATCGGTCCAGCCCTTTACTTCTTCAGATGACCAGTGCCCTGATGTACTTCAGTTGCCTGGTGATTCCACCTTTACTTCTTCAGATGACCAGTGCCCTGATATACTTCAGTATTCTGGCGATCCCATTTGTTTGAATGGAAAACACTTCTTTGCCTTACTTCAAAATGACAGTATAAAATTTTCCTTTTCCTTTTCCAACAGTAACGCTTTTGGATAAATGGGAATGCAGATTGATGGACCTTCTTCATAGCACAGCAAGTGACCTGAATGACATGATATACGCAGGCTGGCTGTGTTACAACGATGAAACTGTATTCAGACAAACATACAGTTCAGTAATAATATGAAATATGAAATATGAGGCTGCCCGCAGCTCACGCAGTGGGCCACCTCAAAAGGGCGTCCCCCTTAGTGCCACCCGTCTAGTTGAGGGGACCCCGGGGAGGAGTCCCCCAGCCTGGCACGCCCACCTCTTTACTACCAGCGCACAGAGGGTCAAGGTGAGATACTTATACCTGCCCCCGCCCATCTGTTGCGCTCTTTGGCACTGGACACGCTGTTGTTTGGGGGCTGCGTCACACGTCGAGCATTGCTGGGCAGGAGCTCTGGTCGAGTCAGGAGAGTTGGCGGTGAGTCGGCCTGTGCCCCCCTCCTTCTTTGTGTCCCCAGTCTCTTGTAGACAGGACAATTTTCCCCCCGATTTGCGGGTGTTGCATGCTCATGGGCCACGAGGGAGTGCAGGGCCCTCTCGGGACCCATTGCTCTTACCTCCTGGTGGTGTCCCCTTTTGGGGATGGCTGCCTCTGTCTCCAGGCGAGCTTTGTACTGGCAGGGGAGGGTGGGCGTTTGAGACCTTGGTTCCAGAGGGCCTAGATCTGAGTTCAGTCACGGCTCTACAGCCTCGGAGCAC
The DNA here is from genome assembly GCF_964261635.1 of Lissotriton helveticus. Taxonomy (NCBI): domain Eukaryota; kingdom Metazoa; phylum Chordata; class Amphibia; order Caudata; family Salamandridae; genus Lissotriton; species Lissotriton helveticus. The sequence goes on from NC_136067.1 coordinate 1,399,039,613, forward strand.
CCTTCTTCGCAAGGGCTGTATCACACCTGTCCTTCAGTCTTGAGGAGGGTCTTGTGAGCTTTGCGCTCGCCGAACGGCAGCTGGTCAGTAAGCAGCATTATATTTTGGTTTTGTGGGGCTTGACTGTTGGCGAGGGAGCTGTGGGCTCGGCACGGTGGGGTGCCGATCTGGGCGGCAGCTCGGGTCTCGGTCGGAGCCTCGGTGGATCTGCATGCTTGGTGCCTGTTAGAGTGGAGTGGTTTTGCATTGAGGGATTCAGGTGTGCTAGCTGGTCATGGAGTACAGTGCTTGCCAGTATTGTGAGGCCTAGATGAGGGGGGGTGCTTCGGTTTTAGCGTCACCATTTGGCTTCGTGACGACATTGCCGCTGACCGCGTGACCCGCAGGGGAACATGGGCGGGGCAGCGCTTTAGTCCCACCCGGCAAGCTCCAGACGACACCAATGGGTGCCCCTCCCCGCGTCCACCAGTCACTGGCCAGGGGAGGGCTTACCGTGCGAGGGGCGAACCCCCTATTTATACCGCGATGGACAAGGCTCGGCCTCTCTCCATCCCTGTCCACCCGCGGCTCAAGCGCTGTTCGGGTGCGTCGTGCCTCGTCATCAAATAGGTATGTGCCGCTATCTCGCCTCCCCCCGGCCTCGTCCCTGGGCATGACCAGGTTGCACGGGGCCCCAGTGGTGATTGCCACGGGGGGGGGTTAGTGGTGGCTACGCCATAGTGCACGGGCGGATAATTTGGAGCACGGGCTCGAGGGAGTGGGGAGAGGGTGCTCGCAGTGCCGCGTGAGCCACGGAGATTCTTCGGTTGGCACGGGCGAGTCCGGGGCGCGGGAACAATGCGCGGGTGAAGTGCGAGTCGCATTTTGGAAATGCTGTTGCGAGGGAGTGTGTGACTTTGAGCAATGGGGTCATGATCCCAATCCCTCCATGCAGGCTATGCCTGGTAAGGGTGCGGGCGAGGGGCGATAGCGGCATCCCCTCCCACCCCGCCGTTTGTACTAGGTTCCTATCGAGGGTGGGTTGAAAACAGGATAGCTGGTGCCGCTCGCGGTCAGCGGCAGGCCTCGGACTGTGCGTTAGCTTTCCTGGCCCAGTCTCTACTAACTCAACCAGCCTTGTTTGATCGGTTACCTATGTACCACCCTTGCCGCACCGGCCTCCTCCCCCCCTTTTTGCTACATTTAACTGAAACCCCCGATTTACCCACTCAGCTGGTAAGCAGGCCGCGGCCTGCTTGGCCAGATGTCACTCCTACCCGTCCTTTGATACCTTTCTGGAGCCCTATACAAGGCTGCCGCACAAACCTTACCAGCTCTCTCGGGGGTGCCGCAGGCTGCCGCTGCCCCCGGGCAGCTCTTCCCCGGGAAGTGCCGCAGTTCCAGCCGCTGCTGGTGAAGTCTGCGAGCCAGCGCCATTCCGGCTAGAGCGCCGCCGCGTCGCACAGCATGCCGGGACCGACCAGGAAGCGGCGGAGGTCTTAACACTAGCTCTTCGATAGGGTAGCGTCTAGTTGACATTAGAGGAATAACTATTTGGCGGGGGCTTGTCGTTGCGTAGCGCGCAGCTGGCTGGCGCTGGTTGACCCACGCTGCCTCCCCGAACGGGACGCATGATCGAAGCAAGTCGCGATTAGAATGCCCACGAACCACTAAGCCGAGCCCTGCGCACACTGGGACTACAACACACAGTGCTCGTGATTGGGCTTTCTGCGCCAAAGAAGCCCGACGCTCGGATCTGGCTCGACTCTCCCTATCTATTTGTTGGCTCGCTCACCCCTAGTCCTGGCAGCAGGTGTGCTAAGAACCACCAGATGTGGTGAGCTTGTCTGCAAAATAGTCTACCTTAGTTCTTTTCAATTGTTTGTAAACTGTGCACTACTAGATAAGTTGTTATTTGGCTGTGTTGTCTGTGTGTCGGTAATGTAGCCTAGTTAAGAATGTGTGCCTGCTTGTGTAGTGACACGTTTCCATTCGAGCATGTCCTTTATGCACACCTGTAGTGTTTATTGTCTGTCTGTGGTAACACTGCCAGGCCTATTAGATTTTCCGATGCTTGTTTACAAAAGCTCTGTTTTTCGCTCTATGTCTCACAAAATAAGCATGCATCTTATTTAGGGCTAGACTCCACTTGGCTAAGTCCTTTTCTAAGCAATGACTTTATTATCTCATGCATGGGTTTTCCCGGGGACGAGAAATGTCCCTGCAATTTCGACATCAAATTTAATTGAAGTTCAGTAGGCACAATCCCTGCGTGTGTTTCCTAAAAGAGCATACAAAATGCCACCCTGCCCCTGAGCACTTTTCAATCACCCGGGACACGTCTTTCCTGTGTCTGGTAAGTAGCTTCGTCACAACGGACGTACCAAGTGTCTGTCCCTCCCAAGATGTCGCTAGCTAATTAATAACTGGGCTGTACACAATAGAAAACAAAGCGGCGGCAGCCCCGCTGTCCCGGCGTGGGAGATGCAGATTTATGTCGCGCGCCTGCTACTTCTGTCAGAGGCGGCGGGAGATCAGCAGCACGGATTCTGTCTCCTGTGTCTCCCGCTGGACAGGTTTTCGGTCACGTGGCCTAGCAAATTTACTCTGGCGGATTCAATGCAATATATATCCAGTGCAGCAGATAAGGCTGAAGGCAGGGAGACAATTCCCCTTGATACGAAGCTCATCAAGGACGGAGAATGAATCATCAAATTAGCTCACCTCATTATTGGTTCCAACTGTCCTTTTTTTTTTTTATATATATTTTTATTAATTATAACACAAGAGTAGAAATATAAACATCGGGCATCATTTGGCGGAACATAACGTAAAGGTGGACGGGCAAATCAATTAAGAAAATACACAACAATTATAGGCATCTGAAAGACATCAATACCAGCTTAGAGCTGAGGTAAAACAATGCTGTACAGAGAACCGTAAGCAAACATCATCGGATCCCGCCCATCCAGAATACAGGATATGAAATCGGACACTCAACACCCAGATATGAAGAATAAAAGATCAGGAGAATATGCCACATCTCTTGTGAAGAAGGGAAAAGGGAAAAAGAAAGGTCATAGAACAAAATGAAGGAAAAATAAAAAATAAAAAACCTCAACCCCCCCACCCTGCACCCCTGCGGATGGCTACGACCTAACCCCACTAGCAGCGTGCCTGTCGCCCACTAAACTAACCTCAGGGAAGGGAAAAAGATGGAGGAGGGAATGTCGTAAAAGCAAATATACCCCCGGTCTCCCGTACCCCCCGCCAGCAGCGACCACCCCGAGACATAATCAAACCAACATATAGCGAAATATACAAACCAATCGGGGGAGTGTAGCAAAGCACCACCCAACTCCCATCATGTTACATGTGACAATCCCAGCATTGAATCAAGCTATTTTATCAAACCCAAGCCCTCAAGTTCAACCCTGGCCGGTACGGTATTTTGTGAGAGTCTTTTGCACTCAAACCACCATCTCAAGGAAAAAGGCAGAACGTTCGTTAAAGTCCATGTCAGTGTTGCAGGATCGACAACCGGAAAGAAGTTCACGATATCCACGAAACGATCGAGGGAAAGTGTCCAGAAATAACGAATCTCTCCAACAGTCACTGAGGAACTTGTTACAGCACAGAAGACTGTCCATATCTGTACGAGGCGGCAGCAGGATCGAGCAGGGAACGCTAGCGACAATCACGGGCTCGCTGGCTGTGAATTGGGGGCCGACAAAGCACATTAAATCCGGGTTCTGCTCGGGGGCCTCGGTCTCAGGCGTACATTGCACCGCTGGCACCACAGATAAATGAGAACTTAACGGAGAGTCGTGCACCGGTCCCAAGATACCGTCCACTTGCACGATCAGTGTCCGGAATACAGCGGAGGATTGTGAATGGAGCGCCTCAATGGCGGCCATGACGGCCCGTAGCGACGGCGTGCCTTCCGTCCGCTTCATCTCCTCTCACGAAGAGGCAGAGCAGGATACGAACCCCGGAGGCCGGCTTCTCCGGGGGAACAGGCCACGCGAATCCGATGATAACAATGAGCGCTCTCCGTCGTGCAAGATCGACACCTTCGCCGGCAGCGAGGGCCCCGGCCCGTCGACCCCGGGAGGGCAGCAGGGTCTCCGGGCGTCGGACCCCCGAACACGGCAACCTGTGCGGTACGCTGTTGTCTCCACGGTGTAGACCGTTCACAGTGTCAGCATCCAAAACAAACAGTTTACGGTGCACTTCGGGGGACCGGGCTCAGCCCAGGTCCAGCGGCCGATGTTGATCAACTCCAACCCGGATAAGCTAGAAATCGAGGCCCCGGCTACCACATGATGTTAGGCCGAGAATGGGAACACGGCGTATCTTCGGCATCCGACAAGATAAAAAGCTCGGGATCACACCTTTAGAAAGAGAAATACTTCATGAACCCGGGAGTCTGGTGCGAATTCAGGATTGATAGCAGGATATACAAGCTGCTGGCGGAGGTCGGCGGAGCCGGGAGCTTACGCAGCCATCTTGGTTACTAGGGTAGCTCCTCCCCCCCAACTGTCCTTTTAGAGATCCATATGCTGCGCAGCAAGCTTTCCCAGGCCATGAATTAACAATGCACCCACGATCTGCCTGACACGAATTCATGTGATTCATCTAAGGAGTGTTTAGGTAAATAGACGGGGCATGATGCAAACATCACATGTGATGTTGCTCCCTTCGTTAACTTAATCGTGTATTTCTATTGGCTGGGGAGCTAGCCTTCTAGTGGTTGGGATTCTCTTGCACAGTACCTTGACCCAGGGAACTCTGTGCTGCCTTGCGCCGTCACGCGATTACATAGGATTCGTGAAACTGTTTGTACTACGCAACGCTTTATTTTAACAATGTTTTATGGTTTTTAATTTAATAGATCACAGCATTTGCAACGCATCTCTTAGCTCTGACTAATAACACGACATATAAAAGGTAGCGTAAACGTTCATCAATGAAGCAGTGGCCTAGTGAAGCATAAAGCCTCCCACTCCGTAGAGTGTGGCGAGGGAACTTGCACCTCCCATACCTCACAGGTACTCATAACCTTGAGTTGAAAGGGGGGGGCCCTTAATCCATGCCTCCCCCCCTTTTTTGCTGGGGGTTACGTTATGCCCCTCAGTGTCATATTCACAGCCTGTTACGTTCGAGTTTTCCACCATTTTGCAGACATCTAAAGGGATTAGAGCTAAACGGCTTAAGGGACTAATGTGTTGTGGCCAGGTTATTTTGTGTCATGTCTCACTCCACGGAGCAGTCTGAAAGCCAGGCTTTCCTAGGGCATGGAAGCCTCTTTGACTATTCTGTTCCGACCCTGCAGCCCATATTTCATGGAGTTTTGTTCCCTACGTCGTCTTGGTTTGATACGCTCGTGTAACAGACAGAGTCTTGCTGAGCTGTTTAATTAAGCAAGCAAAAGAGGGGTTGCTGAACTGTTCCTATGGAGAGATAGGGAAGTTTTTATCTGGCGTGACCAAAGGTGTTCGTGTGACACCCCAGGGCATCCATTATGTTGGATGTATTTGCCTCACACACCCAGAAGGGTGTCATGCTTCATCATCGGCGTTTGCTCCTCGTCGGGGAGGAGGTGCAACCCCCGACGGGCTCACCTCAAAGAGGGGCTCTTTGGCGGAGATCTTTTTATCAAACAGCCTTATGATGAGGTGGGGGTGTGTGGGCAGGATGGTGTGTTATTGTGATTGGGAGATTTAAAATGTAGCAAGGGGTACCGGAATTCGCTTTATTCTGGGGGTCCCCTGGCTGCAACTAAAATGTGGGGCTAGCTCGCTAGGTGTCAGCAGGTTAACTCAAGTGATCCTAGAGGAGACGAGAAGTGAAGGTGGTCGACATGTTTCTCGCAAAGGGTCAAATCACCCGCGATTCATCAGGACCTTTACAAAAGTGAGGAGTAGGAAAGAACAACAACAACATGCTAATGTCATGTATGTGGTGTTTGTTACCTCTGTGGATTCTCCTATGCCTATACATAGAAAAAAGGTAAGGAAACAATGGTTAAGACGTAATTACATTGAACCAAAACAAGTCACGTTATTGCCAGGGCATGAAAAGGTAGTGGCATGCTGGCGGTGTTGTGAACTATTGTGCACAACCACTGCATTCCTAGGAAAGTGGAGTGTGCGGCGTGCATAGTTGGGTGCACACACAACCACTGTATAAGTGAGCAGGACTGTGGTGTGAAGGAGTGAAGTTAAAAAACAAGGGTTTTAAAAAGCAGCATACTAAGAGCGATGCGTTGCCCATCCATTAACATTTTCAATGAGCAGTTCTTGTAGAAAGGGCACCAATTAAAACATACTGTGGCTAAGCACCAAACAGACAAACAAACACCCAACTCACTCACACTGTGACCTGAAATGCGCTGAGATGGTGCAGTACACGTTCCCTTCTTACCTATTGGTCAAGGACTACTTGCCACATGAGGGATCGGCGGGGCAGAACATCAGGGATGAGCCCATGAATTGTCGCTGGGGGGAAGCACATAAGTAGCGCCTATCGGTTACTGATACAAACACGGGAGTGTTCGTTGGTCAAGGCTATACCTTTCCTGCTCCCGCTTGGAGCGAAGTCACTCACCTCAAATCACCAGTGTCCGCGTGGGGAGACCTACCCATCACCGCCGAGCTCGAGTAGATAAGTGAGCTCGGCGGGCGGTGTATTTTAACCTGGCAATCGACCCAGCGTGTATGGACGTGACACCGCCCACTCCACAAAGTCATGTGATTTTAGCCGGTATTGTGGCGGCCATCTTATAATGGTGAATGAGCGCTGAAGCGCTAGTTTCTTGGGTTAGTAATCACCAATAGTTTGTAACAAAGGGTCTAGATGTGGGAGACCTTTGGGAGAAAGCAGAAGGAGAAGGACCCCGTGTGAATCAAAAAGGTGTATCATACGAGTTTCTATATGGAAATCAGAATTTCCAACCAACCCGGTGTCCGTCCGAAGTGTGGCGGCCATGATGTAGTGGGCATTTGGCTCGTGTTCGATAGACATTGACAGTAGTATGTCGTATCACAGCCACTTGTTGGTCTTACAGTTGGGCGGACCCCGGTGTAGTGGTAGAGGGGAACAAACGTCAAAGTGTGAGTAAATCCCAGAGAGGGGGGTGTGTGTGTGTGATGGCAACAAGGTAGAGTAAGATAAAGTGTCATTTTTGCACTCGTTGTATGCCCTTGTCGGATGTAAGGGCAAAAGCAAAAGCAAGGGACGATGGGCTAAATCCACTAATTACAGCTGGATGGTTTAGAGTGAGTGCCAGGGTATGTCTTCGTTGAGGCCCTGTTTATCTGAGGACAGTCGGTGTACCCATCTCTGTTCTTTCCGGAAGAGGGCATTTTTTGGGCAGTGTGGGCTGGATTCTAACACTACCCACTTCATAGAGTCTTCATTGTGGTTGGAATCAACATAGTGTTTACACATCTTAGTGTGGGTCTTCTTGCAGCGGAAGTTGCTGCGATGTTCGATGATCCGGGTTTTGACTGGGCGGGTTGTCATCCCGATATATTGCAAGCCACACGGGCACGTGAGCATGTAAATACAGTGTGATGTGTTGCAATTGGTGTGGTGTCTGAGCTCCCATTTGAATGTCTCTGAAAGTTGTATGGTCTTCAGTGTCATGGTGTATTTGCATACTCCACACATCCCGCACGGGTAGTGGCCCGTTACGGGGGGTAGATGCCACAAGGTTTGTTGAGTTTCTTTCCTGACATTCTTGGGCCTGGTGCTAATAAGGATATCCTTCAGGTTTTGTGATCTCTTGAAGGCGAACCTTGGTTCATCCAGGACCATGTCTCCTGTGTTGAGAATACCCCAGTGGTGTTTGATCGTATTCCTGATTTTGTTGGATAGTGGGGTGAAGGTGGTCACACAGGTAATTGGTTGATTCTCAACCGGGACTCTTTCCTGGTGATCAAGAAGTGCTTCTCGGTTGTTGTTCCTGGCCCGTTTTCTAGCTTTTAGAACATCGCTTTTAGGGTATCCCCTATCAAGTAGGTTCCTCGAGAGGACTGAGGACTCCTTCTTGTAATCTGATACAGCACTACAGTTGCGCCTTATCCGCAGAAATTGGCCAAAGGGCAAGTTGGTGCGTAAGGCCTTGGGATGGTGGCTCTTGTAGTGTAGGAGGCTGTTACGGTCTGTGGGTTTTCTGTACATCGTAGTGCTTACAGCCCCTTCTTCCAGTTTTATTGTTAAATCAAGGAAGGCGATCTCATTAGGTGAGGAGGCCATGGTGAAATTTAAATGAGGGTTCAGTGTGTTGATCCATTCAAGAAAAGCTTCATGAGAGGTAGAAGGGCCCTTCCACAGGATTAGAATGTCGTCTATAAAACGTCGCCACATTTTGATGTTGTCCCGGAAAGGATTGGACTCATGGTGTATATGTAGTCCCTCAAATTTAGCCATATACAAACAGGCCACCGAAGGGGCAAAAGTACTGCCCATAGATGTACCTTGGGTCTGGTGGTAGTACTTGCCACTGTACTCAAAGTAATTTTCGGTGAGAGCTAGGGTGGCGCATTCCATCACAAAAGTCTGTGGGGTGTTGGAGTTCCAAGTTTCTAGGCCCAGTTTTTCCTCAATTACCTCTAGAGTAGCCCTCTGGGTGTTGTTAGTGTAGAGGGCTTCCACATCTAGGGTAATCAAGAAATCAATCTCTCCTACGTCCTGTATGGTATCCAGGATTCGTAGTACATCCGTAGTGTCTTGGATGTATGAGGGAATGCTTTTCACAAGGGGTTGTAGGAAATGGTCACAGAATTGGGAGAGTGGCTCCAAAACGGAGTCTATCCCTGAGACAATCGGTCTCCCTGGTACTGGTCTGGTCATTTTATGGATCTTGGGCAGTATATAAAAGTATGGTACCCGTGGGTCCTTCTTTATCAGAAAATCTGCCTCCTCTCTGGTGATCCATTGTTCACACTCAGCGCTTGTGACCAAGCTTGTGATCGTGGTCTGTAAGCGCATAGTTGGATCAGTAGGGATGGGTGTATAGTATCTTTGGTCGCTGAGTTGTCTGATACATTCTAACTCATAATCCACAGTATTCATTAAAACTGTGGCTCCCCCTTTGTCCGCCTGTTTAATAGTAATCAAAGGGTCATCGGCCAGTGATTTCAATACAGCCATCTCGTTCTTTGAGATGTTGGAGTGTAATGTTTGCCGGTCTAGTTTATTGACGTCTTTGAGAACAGCTTGTTCGAATGTCAAGACTTCGTTTGGGACCATTCCGTTATTGGGTGTGAAGGTTGAAGGATTGCCTAGTCCTGAGTCTTCATTAGTTTCGCAGGGCTTGCCTTCAAAAAAGTTTTCAACCTTATTTTCCTGAAAAACGATTTGAGTTCCCTGGTTTGCTGGAATGAATCTATTTTAGGGGTGGGTACAAAGCCCAAGCCTTTCTGAAGCACTTCTTCCTCTCTCTCTGTGAGGGGACGGTCAGATAAATTTACCACCAGGCTTATTTTGGTCCTGATCGGGTCGTGGTCCTCGTGTCCATCCCTTGGGGGCGTGTGTCTTCCCACTGAACTTTCTTTTCTGGTAAGTTCCCTCTTTTTCGCCCTCGCCCTCTGCCCCAACCTCTGCCTAAAAAAGGAGGGTGTGTAGGGTTTTGGGGGGGATAGAACGGAGGATATTGTGGTACAAACGGGGGTTTAATTGAGCTGTTTAATTGTCACTATCAGCCTGATTCATGAAAACCGGAATCTGCGATTTCTCAATTGCGATTAACTGCGAATCGCAATTTCGAAATCGCAGATCGGCATTCATGAATTTTTCCGAATAAAAAGAGCGATTCGCACGCGGCCGCAAAAAGCGTTAGCGAGTGTCGAAAATCGCAGATTAATCGCTATTTTCGGCAACATCCGTGTAGGATTTGCGATATCGCAAATAGCGATATCGCTAATTGCGAAATCGCTAATACGCGTGATCGGGAAAACGGGAAGTCGCTTTTCGAGCACAGTGATGACATCACAACCAGGAAGCAGCCAGTTCCCACCACAGTGAGGCAGACCTCGAGGCAGCAACTGAGTCAGCTCCTGCAAGGACACCTGCAAACTTGGAATACCACACCCAATCTCACTGCAGCAATGGCAGAGGAGGCTGTGCCAGGGCCCAGCAACACCGGGCGCAAGAGAAAACTGAAGTTCTCCGAACAGGAGTTGGAGCACCTCATCGAAGGGGTGGTAGAGAACCACTCCAAACTGTTTGGGAAAGAGTCAAGGAGGGTGCCTGAGCAGGAGAAGCGGAGAATATGGGACGGGATAGCGGCCACAGTGAACTCCGTGGGCGTGGCAAACAGGTCACTGGATGAACTAAAGAAGAGGTGGTACGACCTCCGAGGTCGTGCCAAGGAGAGGGTTGCCGAGAGGCTGGGAGAGTCCCTGGCCACTGGAGGGGGAGGACCTACAGTCCCTCCAAACACCGCCATGGAGGACCGCGTCGAGGACACGTTGGAGTCCGAGGCGTGCATTGGGGTCATCAGATTGAACTCATCCCGCCCCACCCAAGAGAGCCAAGGTAAGTGGCATGCGACTGCGACCCTGTCCCCTATGAATGGCCATTACCCTATAGCCTCCCATAATGTTCCAAAGTCATGCCATCGGTGCACATTAGGTAATGCCCAAAAGCATTGTGGGACATGTAGTGTGGCCACAATGTACAAGTACCCCAATGCAGCCAGACAGGTTCCAAAGTATGCAATGCCACAGCCAGTCAGGGAATGTCATCCAGCATACATGTAGCAACCGCACGTGTGACAGATACATGCAACTAATGGACGTCCACTTCCCCTCACAGGTGGCGCAGACAGCAGCGACAGTGACAGGCTGCTCATCGATGAGCAACCACAGGATGCGGAGGAGGTGCCGTCACAAACACATCCAGCACCAACAGGCGCTGCACCTACCCCTGCAGCCAGGCCCACAGCATCAGCGCCAGCACCAACAGGTGCTGCACCAACCCCTGCAGCCAGGCCCACAGCATCAGCGCAGCACCAACAGGCGCTGCACCAACCCCTGCAGCCAGGCCCACAGCATCAGCGCCAGCACCAACAGGCGCTGCACCAACCCCTGCAGCCAGGCCCGCAGCAGCTGGAGCCTCCACATCTGCTCCAGCGACAGCGGTGACACAGCGCCCACCCACTGTGGGCAGCCAGCAGAGCAGGCATGGCAGGGCTCGCCTGCAGAACAATGCACGCAGCGGCAGGAGGGGGATGGAAGTGCGATTGCCGAGCATGAGCATAGAGCGTAGAATGCTACGCATTCACCAGATGCAGGCACGCCGGCAAGGGGCCATACAGATGCAGCTGCATAATATTGGCCGCAATGTGGCAGGTGTGGGGGAGAGGATGGACCGCATGACGGCAGCCATGGCAGGTGTGGGGGAGAGGATGGACCGCATGACGGCAGCCATGGAGGCCAACACTGCTGCGCTAATATCACAGCGCAACACCGGGCGCCGCCACCACCGGCAGCTACTGACGCGGCTGTCGTCTAACACCAGGTCTAACTACGTGATCGGCAATGCGACATCCCAGCTATCGCGACGGTCCCTGGCGCACCAGCAGCAGCTAATCCAATGCTGCGAGGATGTGGCCAGAGTATTAGAACACCTCACCACTGCCGTTATTGCACTCCACCCCCCTGTACCTGGCAATGTCGGGGGGACGATGCCAGCGAGGGCACCTCAAGTGTGAGCCGCCAGTCTGCCTCACAGGTAGCGGTGTTACGACGTAGCACCAGGCCCACTGCAGGGTCACGTGCGGTGGCAGAGGAGGAGCCGGAGAGGCGCTTGGGTGATTCGCGCCGGAGGCGCACCTGACTAACATGTACTTTTACAGGCACAGGCTGACACTATAAGCCTGCCCTGTGTTTTGGACGCAGCAGTATGGGGCAATACTGATTGCATAGGAAGGATGGCAACTTGCACTATTATTGTGAATCAAACAATAATATTTATTCTTGCATCATACATTGGCGTCCTGTCATTATTTCCATTTGCATGCAATTGTGATTTGTTGGGTGAGGGGAGTGGGTGCACTAGAAACTGTTCATTGTGATGTGGTTGCGGCATCTGTGGCCTTCAGCTGGGTTCTCCCCCCGTGCATGACGCCCATGTGCAGGTGGCCGGTCGTCCCCTTCCGACTCACTGCCAGAGATGTCTACAGGTATCCTGCGCCTGGTAGCAATGTTGTGTAGTATTGCACAGACAGCCACAATGCGGCAGCACGCATCAGGACTGTAGTACATGGCCCCACCTGTCTTGTGCAGTATGCGGAATCTGCTCTTCAGTAGCCCAATAGTCCTTTCAATGCAATTCCTTGTCCGTATGTGTGCAACATTGTAACGCCGTTGCTGTGGTGTAGCAGGGTTGAGGTATGGGGTGAGGAGGTATTCACGGAGGGCGTAGCCACTGTCACCTGAATGAGAGGAGCAGAGGGTGAGTGCCTGTGCAGCGCAGCTACTTTATCGCAATGGGACATTGTGGACAAAGTGTACTTACCAAGTAGGTGTCCTTCCCCAGTCTCCCCTGGCCAGTCGTGTGTGGAGGCCGCTGTGCCGGAATATGAATGAGTCATGGGTACTCCCTGGGTACTGTGCCACTATGTCCGTGATGTATGTCTTAGCATTGCAGACCATCTGGATGTTGAGGGAGTGGTAGGACTTGCGATTGCGGTACATGTACTCCGTTGCAGCTGGTGGGCAGATGGCGATGTGGGTACAGTCAATGCATCCTATCACATGTGGGAAATGGGCAACATTGTAGAATTGTAGCTTGGTCGAATCCAAATCCTGTTGGCTGGTGGGAAATGTTATGTGTTGGTGTAGCTGGGTCAGCATTGCGTCAAGGAAACTCCTTAGGCAGCGGGACATGGTGGGCTGGGATATCCCCCCAGCAACCACTACTATCCCCTGGAAGCTCCCAGAGGCCAGGAGGTGCAGGCTACCCAATACCTGGACATGTGTAGGCACGGCATTGGACCGCCTTATTGGATGCTGCATCAGGGGGTCAAGGTCCTGTATTAGCTGGATTATCATTTCACCATTCAGGCGGTACTTTGCATATATTTGCTCTCTGGTTTGGCCCAGCAGGGTGACCCGCTGGCGGAATATCCTGTCCTGGATTCTGCGTCTCCTCCATGCTGCTCGCTGTAGCCTTCGCCGCCTGACCACCATGTACATTCCTGGCATTGTGAGACTCCAAATGCTGCTGCTGATTCTCCTTATGTGTGTTTGGTCAGGCCTGCAACTGTTATTGATTGGCCAACGGTTTTTCAAAAAAAAATTTCAATGGCTTTTATGGTTACCACCTGCTTTGGGTTGTCCTTAATTTGCACCTCGCAAACAGCGATTTTGGGGTTTTTCGCTATTTGAGAATTTTCATGATTACCGATTGCGATTGTATAGCGAATTTGCAATTTTTTTCGCAGTTTCCGTGGTTTGTCGCATTTTCCGATTCGCTAATGCTCTCCTGCCGGGATTCTGCGAATCTATTTGCGGATTCGCTATTATGTGTTTGCGACTTCGCTATTGTCGTGGTGAATGCCGATTGGGGAAATTGCGCCCGCAATAGCATTTTCGCAGCTATTGCGAGCGCAATTTTGCTTGATGAATCAGGCGGTATGACACTTAGTATGATTCAGCCACGCATAGCAAGCTAATATTGGCAGCTTTGTCCTATGTGTTCGATCCCAGATCGTTTGCCATCCTTATTCGAACCGGATCCTTTAGGGCCGGGAAAACACGTTAGTTTCTGCTTGCAGCGACGCTACATGAGTGTCTCAAATGCGGGCATGCGCACTTCGTGTTCTGATGAGTTGCAGGCCCGGTGGTTTTTACCAGTGTTGCGCCTATAGGTTTGGCTGATGCTGCCTTGCATAGCGCCTAATTCTTCGCCAGCTGGTCAGACAGCTGTGGAAATTGTTCTATCAACACCAGTCTTCCTGACTACGGTATATTCCATCTGGGGGTAGTCTACACGTGTCGCTGTCTTTCAGCTAGATTTTGATCACGCACATATGCTATGTGTAGTCCTTTCTTTAGTCAGTGCTGTCCCACACACAACCTTAGCCCATACTCAACCAGTGATTGCTACTCCACTGCCGCAACATTGAAGTAAACTTTCTGTCTTTGTGGAGAGAACAACTCCAATTCTCTAGGAGCTGATTCAGCATTTCTGACCAAATGATTAAGGACAGAGGGCATAAAAAAACCTATTTTGAGACACTTTAAAACTCTTGCTGCCCTGCCTCCAGACAACAAACCCATCCAATCTTGAGCAAGGGGCTGACCCAAGGCCCACTATGTACATTAGAATAAGCTGCCTATTATTTAAATGGCCCCAATGAGGTGCAACCTTTGCCCAGACACTATTTATTAGTGTTTTTACTGACAGAGCATCACTGAAGGTGCTGCATTATGCCACATTATTTTCTTGCTGGATAAACTAGTCAACTCTGGCAGTATTTGGGTCTACATTGTTGAATAATTTCTATGGCCACGGAGCATAGGCAGTTTGGCTGTGTTGACATCAGCTTTCTTACTGTATTGCTTTTGGAAAAGGGGGTATTCCTCTTTTCCTTAGACGTGCCCTAATAAAGTTGATATTTTGTCATTTACACTTAATGTGAGAAAATAAAAAAGGGCATTAGCTAGTTCCGTTTCGTACGGTAGAGTGTCCCGTCTGCCTAATCCTGAGGCCAATGCTGAAATCCCAGGGTCGCCGCTCGGATATCCAAATGAATAATGGCCCAATCTAATCAGATCCATACAGCATGACTTGGAACATGAACAAAACTGAGAGTGGCAGGATTTTCAGCAGTTTGGCCATACGCTGTAAATGAGCAATATTCACTTGACGAAACCCTCTGAAATGCAGCACATAAGGTATCGACCGCCAGGAGGTGACCCAGAGAACATAACAGAGCAGCACACCTCAAGTCACCACTGCAAACACTAACACTTTTATTATTCAACTGTACAGGAACGCACGTTTAATGGTTGTCGTTCGCTTTAACATACAGAAGCGTTCAGCTTAAAGCAGCATATTAATTTTGTACAGCCTACACACACCATGATCACACGTTTTGGAAGTTTCTCTCGCGGCAGAAAAACGGGAAAAAATGAGGCGCTGTGAAATAAAATATTGCCAAGAATCACAAGATTGGTCAGGGGAGAAACTAGGATTGGTCCCAGGTTTTGGTTGTTTTGCTTGTACGTAATATTCCCCAGATGCCATGACACCCACATCTGGGAATGCACTGCTGTTTAAGTTGGTTCAGTCATAACACAGGGTTGGTCCTCCCCTTTTCTCAGGCAAATAATGGTACGTTACACAATTCGGTACGTGTATCCTGACTACACATCCACGTGCACCTGCCATGACCATAATAGCGCTTGTATATTACGCTTACACCTACAGTCAAGCATATAGGTTCCACTGTCACAATTAAGTGGAAGCACAAACGGTGCGGACATTGGCTATTCGAGCTCCGTTCAGGCTGCCTACTATTTAACTACAGGAAAGATACCAGCATGGCCAGGGATTTATTCCACAGCAGGCACCAACAAATAGTAAGCAAAGTAGGGGAGACTAAAACATCTAGCATATAGGAGGTCCCCTTGATCTAAAGAAACCTGGTAGTAATGTTTAAGGGTGGAACACAAGGCTTAATTGGCACAGGGTGAGTGTTGTGAGGAGGCTTACTGGGTGCGGTAACCAGACCGCGGTGGGTCAGTAGCACGACCAGGGGTGGGTTTTGCTGTTACTGGTGGAGATAGCCAGCAAATTTTGGAGTGTTTAATTTCTAACCGGGGTGACCGAAAATACTTACAACCCCTGGAGTTAACTGCACCCCAATTATTTTGGGGTAGGCGAAGGGAATAACAGGTTAAAATCTACTCTACCTCGCTAAGGTGTTAGGAGGAATGCCACTTTAGATTAGACCGAAGAGGTGTCTGGGAAATCATGGCTTTACAGGCTTAAGCTATTGCTTAATAAGTTGACAAGATACCTTACGATGAAAAATTAGAGACATAGAGTAGGGAATGATTTCAATTTAGGGGAAGATTCCCGAAAAATAAGTCTTGTGCGTAGAATTATCGCACTAACACTTTTCCATCCCTTCCTGCAATTTGATCCTGTTTAGACTGAGAGCAAAATGTAAGATACTGAGCACCTAAAAAAAAAAAAAAAAAAAAAGGACATAATTTATGTCCTATGCACGGTCGCCGAGCTCACCTTTCTGTAAGCCTAATGAATGTTGATGGTAACCAGTCCGGCGAGAAGTGAGACCTGCCCGTGTAGCATAATCAAGTGCAGGCAGTTGTTCAGAAGGGGTCATTACCATGCGAGAATCTTTGCATCCATAATGTAATTAAGCAATTTGAGGCTCAAAGGTTGTCCCTCCCAGGGCTCGATCACCGGTAGCGGTAGAACATTCCCGCAAGGGGGCCAACAGATGCATGCAGAAGTTCATGGGAAGAGAGGCAAGTACCAATACAAGAGAAAACTGGCAAGTGCCAATACAAGAGAAACGGAAGGGTAAGATGATAAAGACAGGGTACCCTTGTCTAGATTGGGAGTTGACATATTCCTCCTGGACGTACAAGAGGCACAAAACAGCGACGGGAAGTAGCTAAGTGGGTGGGGGGGCTCTGTCATCGACGGGGGCCTCCTCCAGAGCTGTGGCGGAGTACAGGGCGATCTGGAAGCAGACGGGTACAGTAAGGGTACCTCTGTGGCAGAAGGATACAGTAAGGGTACCTCTGCCTGGCACAGTAAGGGTGCCTGAGCCAAGGACCAGGAGCCGAAGGAGGTTCCGGGAAACCGCGACGGCGCCCTGTTAGTCCTTCGGGCGGTCGGGGGGCCTGAACCGACCGGGGGTGTGCCACACCGCTCCGCCCTGACAGGGGGGGCGGGAGTATAACAAAGTTGGTAATGTGCTGCACCGTCTGAGCATCGACTCGCCGTGCAAGATGGCTCCTTAGGCATGCGGGACAGCGAGGGGCTGCCTGCATTGGATCGCCCGTAAGATGACCCACCTTAAAACGTCATACGTGTGTTGTATGAAATAAACCTGCAGCAGTTCTTTCCCATAAATATGTCTCCAGAGTTTCATTGGGTAGGAATTGTGTTTAGGTACAAGCGGGCGGGAGTGAATGGCGGTGTGGGCACTATGCCGCTGACCGCCTGACCCGCAGGGGAACATGGGCGAGGCAGCGCTTTAGTCCCACCCGGCAAGCTCCAGACGACACCAATGGGCGCCCCTCCCCGCGTCCACCAGTCACTGGCCAGGGGAGGGCTTACCGTGCGACGGGCGAACCCCCTATTTATACCGCGGTGGACAAGGCTCGGCCTCTCTCCATCCCTGTCCACCCGCGGCTCAAGCGCTGTTCCCACCCTGAACCCTGACCCAGCAGCTTGAATGGCGGCGCAAAGTAATAGAGTGTTGTAATGTTCTTCTTTGTGTTGCAGGCGGAGTTACAGGGCGATCTGGAAGCAGACGGGTACAGTAAGGGTACCTCTGCGGCAGAAGGATACAGTAAGGGTACCTCTGCCTGGCACAGTAAGGGTGCCTGAGCCAAGGACCAGGAGCCGAAGGAGGTTCCGGGAAACCGCGACGGCGACCCATTAGTCCTTCGGGCGGTCGGGGGGCCTGAACCGACCGGGGGTGTGCCACACCGCTCCGCCCTGACAGGGGGGGTGGGAGTATAACGAAGTTGGTAATGTGCTGCACCGTCTGAGCATCGACTCGCCGTGCAAGAAGGCTCCTTAGGCATGCGGGACAGCGAGGGGCTGCCTGCGTTGGATCGCCCGTAAGATGACCCACCTTAAAACGTCAGACGTGTGTTGTATGAAATAAACCTGCAGCAGTTCTTTCCCATAAATATGTCTCCAGAGTTTCATTGGGTAGAAATTGTGTTTAGGTACAAGCGGGCGGGAGTGAATGGCGGTGTGGGCACTATGAATTGCACCCAATGATTATGGGTGACTTACCATGAGGGGACGTCACATGCCTCTACGGAGGATGGTGACCTTGCGTCATCATAAGGACATGAGACAGCTTAATTCGAGACATGTCACACAACTCCTAAGGATGAAAGGGCTATGCCTAGGTGTTGGTGTGGAACATGCTTTTCAGTTTGAACCCTCAAATTGGGGACCCACCAAGTAGATGGGTAAACAAGGGCTTAGTTTTTATTGCACTTCGGGTCCTATCTCCTGGTGGCACTGCGCTCCCATACAATTGGAGGTCAGTGTGTAGAAATAAGGATTAGATGGCCCCAAGCAATAACTTGAAGGGTATTGTGGCTGTGGTTAAAGAAGGGAACGGGAGTTCCCAACTTCCGGGGAGGCCATTGAACAGTTACAGAAGGGTAAATAAACCCAGGTACAAGCCCACCAAGCAGGAGGGCTTGGTTCAACTCAAATGCAAACCAATTGGAAGGGCTTAGTATATAGGCATGGCCTCTTCTGTGCAAACATCACTGGATACCCCAATAGGGACCGGGCACACCTATTAGAGGTAGATAGGGTGATGGTCCAACTAGAAGGACAGGTATCTGCAGGTTGGAGCCTGCATTAGCTTGAAGTGTAATATAGCTGTGGTTAAAGAAGTAAACAGTAGGGCTCCCTTCTGGGGAGGCCACCACATTCCTACGGAAAGGAAAATAAAGCCAGGAACAAGCCCACCAACTAGTAGCACTGATTGGGTTGGCCACGGTGCAATTTGGCTCTTCAGGCGGGCAGCGCAGCATAGGTCAGTCACCACTGCCTGCCCTTGGATCGACCGTAAGTTAACCCACCACATTGGCATACTTTTGTATGGAATAAACCTGCAGCAGATTTTTCCCAACAAAATTGTGTTGCGTGATTATCTAGTTCAGGTGCATTTAAGGTTCTGCAAAGGTGGGGAGGGTTACCTATATCTAAATGGTCTACCCCGGGGAGAATTCCCCCAGCCCGGCACACCGGCTGCGTCACTACCAGCGCTCAGAGGGTACGGGCGAGGTATTTATACCTGCCCCCGCCCAGCTGGCGCCCTCTTTAGCTCTGGACACGCCTTCTGCTGCATACCCAGCGTGTCGGCTGGTGAGCTCGGCTAGGTAGGACTGTTTAATGTTTTCATTTGTGTTGCAGGCAGAGTTACAGGGCGATCCGTAGGTGGAAGGGTACGGAAGGGTACCTCTTCAAGAGCACTATAAGGGTGCTGTGCCAAACCCACCCTAAGTCTTTACGGCAGGACCCTGGAGAAAAAACCATCGCGCCCCACCAGTCTTTCGGACAGTTGTAAGCCTGAGCAACCGGGCGCTTGCCTTGCAACCCCCCCCCCCTTAAAAGGGTGGGAGTAAAGTGGTGGACCATTGGTTCACAGTATTCAAAAGGGGAATCCCCTCATAACTGGTAGCACTGATTGGGTCGGCCATGGTCCAATTTGGCTCTTCAGGCAGGCAGGGCAGCATAGGTCAGTCACCACTGCCTGCCCATGGATCGCCCGTAAGTTAACCCACCACATTGGCATACTTTTGTATGGAATAAACCTGCAGCAAACTTTTCCCAACAAAATTGTGTTGCGTGATTATTTATTCCAAGTGCATATTAAGTTCTGCAAAGGTGGGGAGAGTTGCCTATATAGGCACTATAGGCACCGACCACGTGATGTCATGTTTTAGTTGAATGTACATGTTTGCATACAATGTATTTCCATTGTAAGTACTAGGTGTTTTTAAAATAAATCCTCATACGAAGCTTCCAGACGTTGTGGTAGTAGAGTGATGTCACATTAATTACACTGTGTTTCATGTAGGGTTAAAGCCTCATTGATGGGCTGCCATAATGCAGTGATTAAGGCCTGAATGATTACAGATGTATCTAATTGCACGGAGTGTCCTCACCGCTTTGAGAAAATGGGATAATGGATTGATGAATGACTTGAGGTGAGATCACCCACTTGAGACGGATTTACCTTGACCATAGTACAATAGGCACATATTGCTAATTTCACCCCCAAGATGGCTGGCACAAGTCAGCGGTGCAGTGTCTCAAGGGACAGCAGGAAATTAACTGGCAGCGTCTGTCATGTCTTCCTGCTCACTGAGTGCTCACTGAGACTTGGTGGATAGTGACACAGCGGAGAGTGGAAGCTGCTTGCTCTAGGTGTGGGGCAGCTGTATACAGAAGCATACTATATGGCCTTAAGTTGAGTAGAAATCTCCATTCACTCCTAATTACACGTCAATGAGAAAGCACTGATGTGGTTCTTTCAAGTCGCACGGTAGTTGCAACTTAGCAATCATGTTCAACCAAGAGTGTTACAGACAAATAAGTTAGTTGATCTGGATGTTTTGATCTGTTGTCCATTATTTGGAGGTACATTGAGGAATTCTGAATGAATGGTTGCATCACACTCAAGTCGGTGAATAACTGCGTATCTTTGGACATGGAATAGTATGAACTGAATATATAGCACAGAGACTGAGTAAGGTTCCAGTTTTTTACATGTACATGTGTGGCAGTCGGGTGACTATGTTCTGAAGAGATCCCACAAATAAATCAGGATCAAAACGTCAGTGAACTCTCCGTTTGGTTGGCATACAACCATAGAACGGGACTGTGAAACTGAACAACTTCTTAGTGTTTTGAAATAAAATGCCCAACCAGTGTGAATTGTATAGTGTTCTATAATGTACATGTTGTAAAAATACTCACCTTTCAAGCACTGCGTCGTCTCACTATCTCACTATTGTCTCTTCTCTCTGCATAGGTAATGTAGTTTACAATTGACTATAGTGGTCCCTTGCTTTTTTCTGAATTACTTCCCAAATGAATTTATCTTTGGTTTTAATTAATTATGTGGAATAGTTTGAGGATTCCTCTAATATTTGAATTAGGTTTCCAGGTTTGAATGAGTCTCATGTGATGACATTCACGTGTTATCCTGCCTTTCCAAACGACAGAAAAACATACAGGAGGATGAGTCGGAGGATAAACTCTTTTATACTGACTTATGGGGCTAAAAGTAAAAGAAAATACACAACGCTTATAGTCTTAGGTTCACTATGCGTGGTAAACTTCCTGTTTGGAAGTAGGAACACCTAACAAAGTTAGAACAGGGGTGAGGAGGTCTATGAATTGGGGTAATGAAGATTACCAGTAAGTAATTATTTAATTCTCCCACAAAATGTTTCCAGCGAATATGAAGTGAGGGAGGTATTAGCAGGGTAATGATTTCTAGTTTAAAGCACAATTTGCCAAAGCATTGATGTATTTGGATACATGACTCTTGTGGTGGCTAGAGAAGGGGGCTCTCCAAGATCTGCTACCTGCTCCTGCTGGGTGCACATCCTGTTCTACAGGTACCACATCTGTCACAATGAGCAGGTCCTGCCAAGGAGGGGATGCCCTGACCCTGACTGTACAGTTGTGCAGACTGGGAGCATCAATCATAGCAGCAGAGGGGCTCTTTTGCTTTCAGGGTTGTGTCTTTCTCTAGAGTAAGGCCATTTTACCAGCCTGAAGCCTCTTTTTTAATTGCTAAACTATGGGGTTTACCAATATTTCTGCCCAGCAGCTACATCCCAGATTTGTGTTTAGTTTGCCATTGTAAAAAAGCACAACATAGTAGCCAAATAGAAAGAAAGTGAAGGAGTGATCGAGTAGATTGTCTTCAATAATGATTCTGGAGATGCCTACCTATACTTTGACAAATGAAAGAGACAGTGTGGGAGCCCCAATAATCTCCGGAGCCCCAAAATCAAGTAAACCCCAAAATATACCTTATATCGTTCTGCTCCACAGTTTTTCTCATTGATCTAGTGGTAAGAGGCTGCCCTCCTAACAATACCTCAAATTTAGCACAGTAAATTCATAATTATAAACTGGGATCACTCAAGAACCTCGTTCTAACTCAAAAAATAACTTAAAAAGTTTTAATACAGAATTGTTGATAAAAAATTACAAAGGAATGCATAGTTTGTCATAAAGGCTCAGAAGACAGAAATACAGAATCAAAGATTATGTTAGAACATTAGAATGTTGAGAGCTTCATCGAAGACAATGGACAAGCTCCAGGCTTATAATGGCTGGTATAAGCCCAGAGCTCCAAAATTCCATGTCTGTATTCATGTTTTCCCTTTTTAATTTAGAACATTCTACTCTTAGTGTGTGGAATCTTCTAATAGGCATATATCCTTCAGTCTCAGGCTATACAGGTTGTTAAAGGCCCTCTCCCTCGTTATAGGCCCTAGCTTTGGGTTCTGGGTCGTTAAAAACTGGTATAACCCTCGCCAGAGAGCTCTAAGGCTATAGTAGAATCATAGTTAGTTAAAAAAAATCCCTCTGAATTCAAAGTGTCAAACTCATTTAAAGTACTGGCAGTATCCTAATGAGGAGGTAAAATCTCAAAATAATCAGACAGAGTCTCGAGAGAAAAATGAGAAATCGCCACCTTGCTACATAACCAGGGGTTTCATACATATTTTATCCATATTATCTGAAATGTTTATTGATTTCTGCTTTTGACTTCACCAGTTTCCATGAAATCGTCACCCTCTCTAGATTTATGCTCCAAACTTGAGCTTGTTTCTGAGCTTGTTGATCGGACCGTGTGTTTTGATCATTTACCTCATCCACTGTTTGAGCTACTGTCACTCTTTTGTGTGAGTAGCGTGGATCTACTGAGGCACACCTGCACCATTGACAGTGCTGTTTGTAGTTAGAATGACCTGGAAAGGGCCTCTCTATCTTTCATCCAAGCAGCCTTTGCGAACATTCTTCCAGATAAACACCCAATCCCCTGCATTCAGAATGTGACAGGGCGTATCCTTGTAATCTTCAGTTGACACATTCACCTGATCAGAGACATATTTCACCATGTCAGCAGGACCTTTGCAGTAATCCAGAACAATGTCATCAGTTATTGAAATTAGTTCTGCTGAAGGCACAAATGCAAGTTCATTACCCTACTCATCAGCATCTCATGAGGAGTCAGGCCTGTCTTTCTTATTTTATTTATTTATTTTGAGAGTTTTATATAGCGCGAACAAGATCTTTGCAGATAACAGAGCGCTTTACAGAGGCAGGTGGAGGGTAGGGGAACAAGGGGGCATAGTAGGGAGGTAGATCAACAAGTTCATGTACATAGCACCAATATAGTATATAACATAGCACCAATATAACGTATAGTACAGGTATGAGGTAGCAGGCATAGTTGGAGCGTAGGACATCAACACGCTGTAAATAATACAGAGTAATATTATTATAAAAAATAGTACGTATAGTACGCATAGTACAGGTATGAGGTAGCAGTGCATAGTTAGAGCGAAGGCCATCAAAACGCTGTAAAAAATAAAGAAGGACTAAAATACGTCAAAACACACGTGCATAGGAATATATAGGCAATATCATAACACAATACTGGTAATACTGTTCATAATGTAAATCAAACGAATTGTTCAAGTGTATTTAGCCATAAGGATACTTTTGACTTCTTTCTTAAAAAGAAGGGAGGAAGAGATGAGCCTCGTTTCAGGAGGAAGTGCGTTCCAGATCCTGGGCGCCATACCAGAGAATGAGCGTTTGTAGGTTTTTTCCTTCCGGAATCTTCGCGGTTTCAGCAGAAGATTGTTCGTGCTCCTGGTAGTTCTGGACCCACCAGAAATTGTCAACTTATGAGTGAGGTAGCTGGGTGATTTCAGGTGTATAGCCTTGTGCGTCATGCAGGCAATTTTCAGCTGTATTCTGGCTTCCAGAGGCAGCCAGTTCAAGGCTTTGAAGTCAGGGGAGATATGCGAATGCATTTTTGATCCAGTGATGAGTCTTGCAGCCGCATTTAGTGACGCTCTTAGGGGTGCAGTTGTTGTTAGGGGGAGGCCGCAGAGGGCCACGTTGCCGTAGTCTATGCGAGTGATGACTAGAGCTTGTACTGCTGTTTGGAAGTCTTTTGCTGGGAGGAAGGGTTTCAGTTTTCTCAAGGTATTTATTTGGAAGTTCGCCCCCTTAGTAGCCTTGCTGATATGCTGCTGCATGTTGAGGTTGGTGTCTAGTGTTATGCCTAGGGATTTAGCTGAGTCCACGATGGTCGGTTGGACATTGAGTGCTGTTAGGAGCTTAAGCCATGTTTGTGCGGAAGATATTTTCGTGGGAGGTGAGATTAGGAGGAACTCAGTCTTCATAGCATTGAGTTTGAGGTGGTTGTCTGCCAACCAAGATTGGGTGCTTCTGATCGTTGAATTCAGACTCAGGATGTCTTTGGGGGATTGTAACTTGAGGTATATTTGAGTGTCATCGGCGTACATGTGAAAGTGTATTTCTATCTGGATTACTTCATACATTTATCAAATAAGAGGAAGAGCATCTTGCCACTTCAAACCAGTTGAGAAGAAGACCTTCAGCAATTTAATCTTCAAAGTGCCATTGGTACGTTCCACTAAACCTATAGATTGTGGTTTAGAACGACAATTAAATCTTTGCTTGAACTCAAAAGCTGTGCAGATTATTTACAACTCTTCATTTTTGAAGTGTGCGACGCAGTCAGTCTCAATAGAAGTTGGGCGTCCAAATCTTAGAATCGAATCATTCAACAACAATTTAGCAACTTTAATGCTATCTGCTTTTCTTGTGGAAAAGGCCTCTACACATTTAGAGAAGAGACAATTACCAAGAAATAATTTAAACAATTACACCGCGGCTTCTCAATAAAATCTGTCCACAATCTTGCAAATAGACCTTCTGATTTGCCAGTGTGATTCATAACTGTAACAGTTTTCTTGCCCTGATAATTCAAATGACTCAACACCTCGACAACATGTCGAAATCCTGTATTTTCCCAATACTTTTCAGCCATCTCATTCTTCATGAGTCTGATTATGTAAATATTTACACATGGACTGTGTCACAGAATCTGAGAAGACATATTTCTGTTTTGAATTGACATACAAATTCTGATAGTTTTTTTTATAGCCCAATTTTCCCATTTTATTCCTTCATTTACTGGAGTGTCCTCTTGCAAGTCTCTCAGTTCACTTAGCAATGCCTGCATCGAATCCATAATGAAACAATGACATTTCTAAAACTCTGTACAATATCATTTGTGGGACTACCATTTTCTTCTTGTTGCACAGCTGTCCCTTCTTGTGGTTTCTCTTGTCAGCTGCACAAGCTGACAAGGGAATCCAAAGCGAAACCGTTGAGAGGATCTGGCGTCGCGTAGAGCAGGATGGATTTGTGATGAACTCTGGAGAGCAAGAACCCTATTGGCAACAAGTTGCACCCTGCCACGCTTCACAGGTGCGTGCTCATGTGCGAAACTGGCAGGGTAGGGGGAAAGTAACGAGCGGGCTAGACTAGGGTGAGGCATCAACGCTTGGTATTGTTCCCACCACTCTTGAGTTGAGCAAAAGATAAAACACGCTGTACTGAGAACTAACTGATTAGTATTATTTTTCCTCCTTTGTTTTGATTTGGTTTGATCAGCGTCCTCCGCCAGAGATATGGAGTGCACGCTGAGTACATTTGTTTTTGTATTTGCGCTTTTATATAGGAGAAATCTTAGTATTTCTTCCAGGCTAAGTTGTTTTACATTACATAGAAAAAAGTAAGATTCCCCGAGGTAAAGGGGAACAATGATATCTAAAAGAAGGACTGAAAAAAACACTAAGATTTGAGGAAATTGAAGAATAGATACAGAGAAAGTAAAGGAGCACCATTCCCAGGATGGAATACTGTGCATTTGCTTCTTTTTGAGGGTGAAGCTTGACACAACCTAAAAGAAGAAGAAGAGAGACGAGTCATGACCTTATAAACCCATAACTGGTCTTATCTTGCAAATCTCTTAAATCCCAGTACTTCTGAGATTTATAACACTATCACAACTTTACCAAAAGACCTAACAGAGTTGAGTGTTCATCATGCCAAGTGACAACACACAAGATCGTTATTAAAAAATTGAAAGGCAAAAAGGTACTGCAAATCATCATGTAGTGTAATTGAGAAGAAACCTTGGCATAAGTCTATGACAGTGTGCCATACTGTTTCTGATGGAATCTGACACACTATTACTGCTAGATTTGGTACCACCGGACAACAAGGAACAACAATTGTATTTATTTTTCAGAGGTCTTTTTACGATTCTCCATTTGCCAATCGACTTTTTGATTCTCATCACTGGAGAATTGAGCGGACTACTAAGCGCTTCTCGAAGAATTCCATTTTCAATAATTTTCTCAATTGCTGGTTTCATATCGAACTACTATCTTTAATTCTTTGATTCACACTTTCACCACCCATCACCACTACCCTCTTACCCTTTCACCCCTCTTTTGCGCACAACCTATGGTCATTGAAAAAGTATTCCTGATTTATTCTAAAATAAATATCTTGTATTTAATTACTAAGGGGCCAATTACGATGGCGGTTAATCCGCGACCGCCGGGCCGGCGGTGAGGCCTGCCACGGCGGTGAGGCCTTCCGGCCCGGCGGTTGCGGATTCACTGCCATCGACCTTTAAATTCCCACCGCCATATTAGGATGGGGGAACAGACATAATATCGACCACAAGAATATCGACTGGACATAATATCGAGGTAAAAATATAGAATAGACAAAATATCGACCAGACATAATATAGACTACAAAAATATCGATTACTATCGATATTAATAGCCAAAATATCGAATCAAAAATATAGACTAGACATATTATCGACTAGATAGAATATAGACAACAAAAATATCGAAAATAAGGTAAGTGTTTTATAATTTGTAATAATTGTGTAATATAAATCTGTAGCGGGTTGTGGGTTTATAGGGGAATAGGGTGGGTAGTAATTTAAATATAATTAATTAAATCTGTAATATAATAGTAATTGTTAATTAATTATTAATTATTAATTAATTAAAATATAATTGGTAATTAATAATAATTGATTAATTGATCAATAATTACATGTTCGTAAAATATTTTCTGTAGCGGGTTGTGGGTTTATAGGGGAATAGGGTGGGAAGTAATTTAAATATAATTAATTAAATCTGTAATATAATAGTAATTGTTAATTAATTATTAATTGTTAATTAATTAAAATATAATTGGTAATTAATAATAATTGATTAATTGATCAATAATTACATTTTCGTAAAATATTTTCTGTAGCGGGTTGTGGGTTTATAGGGGAAAAGGGTGGGAAGTAATTTAAATATAATTAATTAACTCTGTAATATAATAGTAATTGTTAATTAATTAAAATATAATTGGTAATTAATAATAATTTATTAATTGATCAATAATTACATTTTCGTAAAATATTTTCTGTAGCGGGTTGTGGGTTTATAGGGGAATAGGGTGGGAAGTAATTTAAATTTTATTAATTAAATATGTAAATTAATAATAATTGTTAATTAATTATTATTTGGTAAATAATTAAAATATAATTGGTAATTATAAATATTTAAAGAATAAATAAATAATAATTAGTCAATTATTTTCTGTAGTGGGTTGTGAGTTTATAGGGGGATAGGGTGGGGAGTAATTTAATAATAACTAATTAAATATGTTAATTAATTAAATTTGTTAATTAATTAATAATTGACCATTAAATAAAATTTACTTCGTAAATAAAAGTAATTGGTTTTGGAAATTAAATTTAAGTTTTGGGTTTTTGGGTAAAGGGGTATTTTTAGGGTTCAGGGTCAGTTTTGGGTTTTTGGGTAAAGGGGTATTTTTAGGGTTCAGGGTCAGTTTTGGGTTTTTGGGTAAAGGGGTATTTTTAGGGTTCAGGGTCAGTTTTTAGTTTTTGGGTAAAGGGGTATTTTTAGTGTTCAGGGTCAGTTTTTAGTTTTTGGGTAAAGGGGTATTTTTAGGGTTCAGGGTCAGTTTTCAGTTTTTGGGTAGAGGGGTATTTTTAGGGTTCAGGGTCAGTTTTTAGTTTTTGGGTAAAGGGGTATTTTTAGTGTTCAGGGTCAGTTTTTAGTTTTTGGGTAAAGGGGTATTTTTAGGGTTCAGGGTCAGTTTTTAGTTTTTGGGTAAAGGGGTATTTTTAGGGTTCAGGGTCAGTTTTTAGTTTTTGGGTAAAGGGGTATTTTTAGGGTTCAGGGTCAGTTTTGGGTTTTTGGGTAAAGGGGTATTTTTAGGGTTCAGGGTCAGTTTTGGGTTTTTGGGTAAAGGGGTATTTTTAGGGTTCAGGGTCAGTTTTTAGTTTTTGGGTAAAGGGGTATTTTTAGTGTTCAGGGTCAGTTTTTAGTTTTTGGGTAAAGGGGTATTTTTAGGGTTCAGGGTCAGTTTTTAGTTTTTGGGTAAAGGGGTATTTTTAGGGTTCAGGGTCAGTTTTTAGTTTTTGGGTAAAGGGGTATTTTTAGTGTTCAGGGTCAGTTTTTAGTTTTTGGGTAAAGGGGTATTTTTAGGGTTCAGGGTCAGTTTTTAGTTTTTGGGTAAAGGGGTATTTTTAGGGTTCAGGGTCAGGTTTTCAGTTTTTGGATAAAGGAGTATTTTTAGGGTTCAGGGTCAGTTTTGGGTTTTTGGGGTACAGGGGTACAGTCTAAAAATAAAGTAAAATTAAATTTAAATTAAATTAATTTAATGAAATTAATTTAAATTAAATTATATTATATTAATATGTTTATTTAATAATATGTTTTTATATATATATATATATATATGTATTATTTTTGGTGATATAATTTTTTAATTTATATTAATTATTTATTAATATTACATTTATTTAATAATTATTTCTAAGTTTATATTAAATATATTTATATATATATTATTTTTAACTTAATTTTAAGACATTTTGAAAAATCGATATTTTTACAGTCTATATTTTTGTAAGTCGATATTTTGGAGTCGATATTTTAGTACTTACCTGTTTGAAGATAGGCAGTCGATATTTTGTCCCTCGATATTTTAGACTCGATATTTTGGTATCTCGATATTTTTGAGGTCGATATTATGTCAGTGATCCATTAGGATGGCGGTGGGAAGGGAAAAGGTACCGCGGCGGATGGAAAGATCCTCCGTCGTGGTCCCGCAAGGCGGGCCTGTTCCGGCCGCCTTGGGGACCAGGTACAGGGGGTTAATGGAGGCGGTGCCGTGCAGGCACTGCCGTGGGTATTAGAATGCCCGTCTTTTGCGGCGGAGCATGAACTATAATGTTGAAGACTGCCAATTTAGGAGCAGTAACTGAGCTTTTTTTTGCCGGATATCTTGTGGTACGTAACTCCTTCGGAATGTTCTTGAATGTAATTTTCTTGCCTACATGAGGTTGCTAGTCACTTGCCTAATCTGTGAAGGCAAAAAAATACTATTACAAATACTTATAATGTGTATGATGATAAACCTAAAACTGAAATTCACTGATTCCTAGAAAACCTCAATGCTAAACACAAACACTGACAGTTAACCAAATGCTAATCCTAAATCTCTCATTAGCCATGCACCCTGATCCTAAGGCTAAAGCTAACTCAAATCAGTGATTCAAAGCATAATGATAACTTTAAGCCCAAACCTAACCGTACCTCTGAGCCTAAGCCTAGGTCTAATGCTAGTCCTAAGCACAACCATAAACTTGACTCTGAAACCCGATGCTAAGCCAAAAACGAACCCTATCCTTGTGCTCTGACTCTGAGACTAACACTTGCTCAAAACTTTCAACTTCAGCATAAAGCCAGCCTTTGTTTTTAAGTCCTGCAATTTTGCTTTAAGAAAAGATATGGTGTGTTTTATGTCAGAAATACACTATTTAACTAAACTTTTTCTGTATTTATGTTGTAGCATTTTTTTAACCTGTTATGGCTGAATATCGCAGATAGCAATAATAACTTGTTATAGAACTTGAAACTCTTCTTTTGTAATTTCTAAGCACTGTCAGTAACAGGTGACTCCATTACCCAATTTATGGTTTGAATTAATTATCACTGAAAGCATGGATGGATAGGTATGTCTTTCCGTGTTAAACCCATGGATACCTGATTAGCACAAGTCTGTTGTGACGATGATGGATACATAGGTAGACTTTGTTGGTAGCTGTCTTTGAGTTCATTTTGCTTCAGGTGAGATGAGGATTTGAATGCAGTACTCTTTCTACTATTTCCTCCTTGTAGGATGAGTCCAAGACTGACCAGTAGTTGGTCATAATCTACTGGGTCAGAATTGGACATCTTTAATAGATGTGTGGTGATGGCATTTGTATTCTTCCTTATGATTTTGATTTCTAGGAGAGATTCATTCACCAACCTCATGAAAAAAGGAAAGGATGGGTAGCCTATGTTTGAAGATATTGGCATGCCAGTCTGTTGATAGTGTTCTTTCACCACCTTTATGATCTTAGTAACTTTCACCTCTGTGATATAAAGCAGCTGACAAATGCTACTCAAATTGGGGAAGTCTTTATACCAGGGCATAAATGTCAACACACTGTTGGTACATTGAGTTTCAGCCAAGTTCTGGAAGAATGATAGTAGGCTAACCGACAAATATTGCTGTCACTGCACAAACCCATTCAACCTTTTCTGCTTCCTGTGAATGCTGAGCTATTGGACCGCAAGCAATGTAGTCCTTGGATGCTCCCTGATGGACCTGTCTCGGTGTTAAAGGAAAGTTAGAAAAATACCTTGTCTCACCTTAGCTTAAAGCTTTAAGAATGACAGATAAAGGGCTATAGTTTAAAGATTTACTTCCAATTGTTTTAGCCGAGTAGAAGGCATAGGTTTAGATAATTAATTAGTAATTAAGTCAAAAAGTGCTGAGTTCAAATACAGAATAAAATGAACTCAAGAGAAATTAAATGCACAACTGACAGAATGAGGAAAGGACTGCTTATCCACCCTACAAATTACACTCTGTTTTAGGAGTTTAGATAAAAGGTTCATACATTTTCTACAATAGTACATTTCATAACCAATAGAAATTCAGCAAAGAGGTTAACATTTGCAACAGAACACATTTAAAGATGTTCTCACTATTGCATTTCATGAGTTTTGGTGTCACCAACATCTGGTACATGAGATATACTGTTACATAGTATGTTACTCAGTCTGGGAAAGCTAAACTCTGCCTTGAGAAAAGCACATCTTGTTCAGAACATTTAGTAAAGTCTACGCCTTGCTCTGTGGTGGAGCCTAGTAATTCTTTCTTATAGTGAAGAAGAGGATGACCTGATTAATCACGTGATGTTGCATAATGCCATGTCAAAGATGGACAACAGAGATTAAATTAGCCTAATCAATTTGAATCTATATTTCTAAGATTCCCAATGTTATTTATGTTGAAAAAGACATTTTATTAATATAATAAAAATACATCTCAATACAATACATACATAGAAAATACAATTTAAGTATATAGTCTGTTAAGGCAGTATGAGGAAAAATGGGAGAGAGAGAGGGGAGAGTAGGAGAAAATGGCATTCATATATAACTCTTTTTAACATAACTACTTCTATATGAACAAATTCATAATTACTAGCATACGAAAGGGAAGATGAAACAGCAAATAAAGATCATTGATGTTTATATATTTGGGATGTGGATGGAGAAAGAGGATGGCTGACAGAACAGTAGGCTGTAAAAGTGAAGAAGCAGAAATGAGTGCCAAACAATTGTAAGTTGACTGGATCAGTAGAATTAAGGAAGGGTTTTAGATGTATAGGAGGAAGGTAAAGAAAAGCGTGTTTGGGCAACCATAAAATACATCTAATGATCTTGATAGAGTTTTTGAACCCAATGAATCCCTTTAGCAAACCAATCTTTCCAAAAAATAATGAATCCTTTGATTTTAAGATGTTTATAATACCATATTGGAGATTGCATAAATGTATCTTTAGGAGAGAGATGATTTGTAAATAAAGGTTGGAGGGTTTTTGCGAATATTATTAAAATAGGGAGAGCTAATGACAAAGGACGGTGTGTAAAAGATAAAAGTTCTTGAAAGGAGAAAGGTTGTTGGAAAGATTTTTCAATAGTAGACCATAGCGGTAGTAATGAAACATCATCAGTGTCTTAGAGTAAAAGAGAGCATTGCCTTAGAGAAAATGCGATGTGATATGATTGGAAATCTGGAAAATTAACACCTCCCAATTGTTTTAGTCTTTTAAGCTTATGTAGAGACATACAAGGTTTTTTATTATTCAACAAAAATTTCGATAATATGGAGTAAATTATCTTAAACTAGGAAGTGGGAATATTAACAGGCATATTAGAAATGTAAAAAAGAATTATAGGAACTAACATAATTTTTATAGTATCAAGAAAGCCCCACCATGATAAGAACATAGGGTTCCATCTGGATGTTGTGTTTCTCAAGAGACTCTACAATTCCTTTAAATTTGTCAACGTAGACTCTTTCATGGAAGATTTAAACCATAGACCTAAATATTTGATTTTATCTGGTGTCCACAAAAACCAGAAGAAATATAATCTGCCGAAAAACACAACTTGTTCAGTGGGAGGATTTCACATTTGTCAAGATTTAATTTCTAACCAGACACTGGTGCAAATAAGAATACTTCAAATAGGAAAGCTGGTTAAGAAGTCTGTGGTTGTGATAAAAAGAGCAAAATATCGTCTGCAGAGACAGAGAGTTTTAAGTGATTAATTCCATATTTAAAGCCTGTAATCTGAGAGTTTGAATGGATTCTGATTAGGAAGGGTTCGAGAGCAAGTATAAAGAGAAGCGACGAAAGGGGACATCCTTGTCTTACTCCATGATATAAAGGAAAAGGTGACAATATAAGACCATTAGATGAGATGGAGGAAACGAGATAAGAATATAATAAGGAAATATAATTTATAAATGTCTGACCAAAACCAAACCAGGACATGGTAGAGAAAATAAAAGCACATCCAACTTTATCAAAAGCTTTCTCAGCATCCAAAGAGATGGCTGCTAAGGAGTCTTTATAAGATTTGGCCTTGGTAAGAACATTAAATAAGAGTCTAGTATTATCCAAAAGATGTCTACCTTTAATAAAACCAGATTGTTCCCGCCCAATTAGTAAAGGTAAAAAAGAATCTAAATGAAGAGCTAGAATCTTTGCAAAAATCTTGTAGTTTAAGTTAATTAAAGAAATGGGTCTATAGTTTTTGCATAAAGTAATGATCTTGACCATCTTTGGGAAGAAGGCAAATCAAAGCCTCTTGGAAAGAGCCACTGGATTTTTGGGAAGAAATAAAAAAGTGAAATAATTGATGTAGTTTAGGAATAAGAATTTGAGAAAAGAAGAGTAAAATTCAATCGTGAAGCCATCAGGTCCTGTAGCTTTTCCACATTTAATATTTTTAATAGCTTTAGTAATATCTACATCGCTAATATCTTCATCCAATACTAAAACATCGAGATCCGAAGAGGAAGGTGGGTTAATAGATGATAAGTATTGAAGTATATCCTCCTGAGGAACAGAGGAATCAGCAGTATAAAGAGATTGAAATAATTAGGTAAATTCTGCTAAGATATCTTCATTTTTGTAAACCTCGTGATTATTGGGAGTAAGAATAGAGATAATCTTGGTGCGTTCTTTTTTAACTTTAAGGTAATTGGCTAAAAGATTCCCGGCTTTATTTTGATCTCCATAATATCTCCCGACTAGAACATTACGATCTTCCGACGCCAAATTGGTGACAGTACCTAGGGTGAAGAAGGCCAACTGGGGGGACAGAAGTTTCACAGTTAATGCAGCAAAGGCCTGGAATGCGCTTCCTCTTTCTTTAAGAAGCATGACCAACCTCCTTGCTTTTAGGAAGACACTAAAAACCTGGCTTTTCACAAATTGATCTAAACCGATGTGCGTATCTCTCTGTCTGGCTTGATTCCTCTTTAGGCCTTCTCCTAGCACCAGGACACCTTTTTTGGTAACAGTTGCGCTTTACAAATAGCAATAACATAACATAACATCTGGCTGATGATTTGAGTAAAAAATGAATTAGCATTGTCTGTGAATATTATATTGATTTCAAACTTGGTTCTAATAAGTTCTTCTAGACAAGATTCAGAATTTGTGCGAAAAAATGAGTGCTCTAATTGCTTAATGTGTGACATAAGCGACTGCAATTTTTTAAAAGAAGATTTTTTCGTTGGGATACAAAGGAAATAATAAAGTCCCTAGAGATTGCTTTAAATGTATCCCAGACGATCTGTGGAGACATGCACGGTGCATCATTTTCTAGAAAGAAATTGGTAGCAAAAGCTTCAAACTTCTGAGTAAAATTGGGACCTAAAAGTAGAGAATTATTAAATCTCCATCTTCTTGTACCTTGAGTAGGTGGAAAGAGATCCAAATTTAAAGTAACCGGGGCATGATCAGAAAATAATATAGAACAAATAACCGAACGAATGATATGCTGTATATGTGCTGTTGAAGTGAACAGACAGATAGTCTATACGAGATTTGGAGGAATGTACAGGAGAAAAGAAAGTGTATTCTAGAAGCGTGGGATTACATAATCGCCAAGTGTCTATTAGTGACCGTTGTTGAATAGTGCATTGGAGAGGGACTGAATTTATACTTAGAATTACAATCAAAAATAGGATCCATAACTAAATTACAATCCCCTCCAACTAATAAATATTCATCTTGAAAGGACATCAATTTAAATAATATTGTAGGCCAAAAAATAACATCAGGGGAAGTAGGAGCATAAAGATTAAAAAGAGTTATGGGGATGTTATTAATTAACATACAAGCAAAGACCCATCTACAAACATCATCAGTACCTTGCGTGAGAATCTGTAAGTCAAGACATTTATGACATAAAATAATTACACCATTACGATGTCCCGAGCCGGCAGAGGCAAAAACACGACCTACCCATTGTCATTTAAGTTTGGGGATTTCCTTATCTAAAACATGGGTTTCCTGTAATAAAGCTATATCACATTTTAAATTAGACAAATGAGTTAATACCCTTTGACGCTTTATAGGCAAACCCAAACCCTTAATATTCCATGAAACAGTTTTTAGAGCCATTTATAACAGACAAAATTAAATATATTGTATAACAATAATTCAAACATTTAGAGATTGATAACATTATATAAATAATAATATTAAAGAGGAAGGCTATAAAACTGCACCAGCAATAATGAATAGCGTGGAAATATAAGTAAGTATTTAGGAAAAGGGAGAAAATAGCAAAGGAGAATAGAAGTAGAAACAAAGAGAGAAAAACAAAAAGAGAAGAAGACAACGAAAAGTTTAGTGAGGAAAGGGAAAAAGTTTCTGAAAGAAGATAGAAAAGATAAACAATGAAGGAAAGAAATGTACAACAATGACGAGATGTAAACCAAAAATTCCCAAAACATAGTAACAAACTATAAAAAACATGAACAAGCTGAGAGTGGTGAAGCCACAAAAGGAAAATGGCACGACTAACCGGGCAACTCAGGGCGAATCTGGGAGGGAGGACATCATCCAAAGAAGAACGAAGAAAACAAAAACCAAGTACAAAAACATCTCCACCTAACAGAGGGTTAAAAATATAATAGATGAGTATCACATAGGAAAACTAGAGGGAATCATAAAACAGAACGAGTACTAACAAAATTTTTAGGGAGACAAACATATTAAACCCTGGGCATCACAAGGTGAAACATTGGTGAGTCTGGATACATCCATATCTTCTTCTCTGCATTGATCTAAGAATTTCTGAAGTAAAGCGGGGTCTTCATAGTTCGTAGTTTTGTTTTTATATTTGACCTTGAAAAGGCAGGGATGGTAAAGACCAAATCTGGTGTTGAGAATACGAAGAGCAGGCCTCATATCTAAGAATTTCTTTCTTCGATCAGAAGTATCCTTAGCGTAATCTAGAGCAAAAAAAAAATTAGAACCTCCCCACAAGATATGGCCCTTGAGTTTAGCTGCCTGTCAGACTTCCAATAAATCTGTATATTCCAAGAAATAAATGATGATTCCTTTAGGTTTGACTGATGATAGCGCCATAGTTGGACAATGACCCAAACAATGCGCTCTTTAGATGTTCAAGACTGGGGAATTGGAAATGCCAAGAACTTGTGGAAGGAATGGTTTAAAGAACGAAATGGGGGCTGAGCCTACCCAGCCTTCTGCCAGGCCATGTATACGTAAATGATTACACCTATGGCGATTTTCAAGTTTTTCCACATGCCTTTTGACAAAAGAAATTTCGGAATTCATCGAAGGAACTTGGTTCACCACAACCTGAACAGAGTTCATTTGCTGTTCAATCGGCACAACCCTATTTTACATAGTAGACCACTTGTCATCTAAAGCTTGAAGTCGTTTATTTGTTTCTTCCATGTAGGGTCGATGAGCTTGAATCTCTTCAAGAAGCACATCTATAGCATCTGATGGAAGAGATGTAATAGGTGATGGACGATCTTTTTTGACACGTTTACCAGAAGATAGCGTAGACAAAGTGGTCAATTTAGGAGTAGAATTAGTGGTGGAAGGTGAGATACTCGATGACATTGCCGGTGAAGGCATATTACCTTCAAAGTTCTCCATATTTGTTGAAAGTAAAGAATAAGGGTTGTGGTCCACCAAGGAAGAAAACGGTAGCGGAGATTTAACAATGCACCGTGTGGATATCGTTCTCCCCATAAAATTCTGGATAAGGTTGTAATGCTAGTGGTAATACCACAACTGGATATTATGAAATATGATGCAAAGGTGTAAATTCCATGTAAGGACACCAAACATTGTATAAAAATTTGTTGTATAACAACATAAAAGTCAAAATGTCCTTAAATGGCCAGTTGTTAAGCCAGTGAGAGAAAAGAGTGTTGTCCTCAGCAAACTGATGCACTTTAAACAACAAATTCTATGGTTCCTGGCTTGTAGTAGACACTGTATTACAATATATTATCTCCTATTGCATTTATTTCAGCTTTGCGTATATTTAAAACATGCTGGGATGTGTAACAAAACATTCCTTATGTCTAATGGTTTAATGTCAATGTATCCCTTAATGACAAATGGAGCTCATTACAGGCTGTAGAATTTACAAGATTTTGAAGTTTTCCTTGAAAAAGTTTTTTCTTTAGCCCCTCGCGACATTAGGGAGCATCCTGGAGTTACAAAATGGCAGGCGCAAGTCCCTTGAGAGGAAACGCCAAGGCTGCAATTAGCTTGAAAGAAATGCCCACAGGAGCAGGAAAAGGACAAAACAGGCTGCTGGAGTTGCTACCCTCACGAAAACATTCCTTGGTATGCTGTGACGTGCTCAGGGTCCGCAGGAAAGCCAACCCATCAACCGAGCTGCCGCAGAGCTCACTCAGCAAGCAGCCACCCTCGAAGGGTGTCAAGCCACACCCCCAACTGTGTCAAGCCACGCCCCCTAAGAATCACAATGTTATATTTCAACAAATACCGTGCACAATCCCCTTACCCCTATGATGATTTCCAGAATCATCACAATTCTAATCTTGATTATCACAGAACAGTTTTAGATTCTTTTGATTCGACCCTTCCAATTCTTTCATCTCATCGTAATAGTCGCGCTTCAATTCCTCAGTTTCAACTTCTGCCCTTCTTTCTCTTTCTTTAGCTCGTTGCTAACACCTTTCTCTTTCCTATTTGATTTAATTTTTGCACAGCATTTTGGTAAGAGAAGCGCACATGCAGCACCAATTAGTATGACCAAAAGAGGGGTCCAAATTAATTTTAGTATTCTTCCTCCTGCATTTCCTAGCCATTCACCTATTTGTATGGATCACTTCCCGATTGAACTAAATGCAGATCCTATTCCTTCCCATACACCTAGTTTGCTAATTCAGTTATTTCATGCATGCTATTAGTGATAGTTAATCTGGTAAACTACTTTAGGGATATAAGCCCAGTATTGTCT
The DNA here is from genome assembly GCF_964261635.1 of Lissotriton helveticus. Taxonomy (NCBI): domain Eukaryota; kingdom Metazoa; phylum Chordata; class Amphibia; order Caudata; family Salamandridae; genus Lissotriton; species Lissotriton helveticus. Next base: position 1,399,077,427 of record NC_136067.1, read on the forward strand.
AGCATGTTTTACCTTGCACACTCCAAATGCAAGAAGCATATCTAACGCGAGTCGAATTTGGAATCTCATTGCCAGCAATTTCTTGTTAATAACTGTTAGTGCACCTGCTGTGTCTGTTGCTAATCTGTCTAGTAGTGTTGATAAATTTCTAATTTCCAAATCATTAAGTGCCACTCCCACTTAGGGAATGAGCGCCTGGAAAATACACCTAGGATCTGTCCAAAGATACTTTTGCTTCTCCTCAAATATAAATCGGTCTAGTCATTGATATCATTAGTGTAATGTATTTTCGGGACAACTAAGGCTGCATAACAGCTCCTTATCCAATTTCATGGTAGCTGGAAATAAGCTGATTTACCAACACATCCATACTAATATTATAAAGAGAGAGCCCAAACCTTTGAGGCGGGTAATCTCAGTAACCACAGCACCAATCACAACACCCAATACAGCGTTGGAAAGGGCAGTTGCAGCAGAAGGACATAGGTTATGCAGGCGGCCACCATATACATTTAAAAGGTAAAAGAACCGTGCCAGCAAAGTAGTCCCTTGTGGGTGTGTCTGCGTTGTGCTGTTGGTGTGGGCTGGGGCGTGACTAACGCTGGGGGTGTGTGGTACGGCCATCATATCGTGGGCTATGGGCGTGTGCTGGGGGCGTGACAAACGCTGGGGGCGTGACAAACGCTGGGGGCGTGTGTCCACCCTTCATGCCATGTGAGTCGTACATACAAGCGCCAATTACGTTGCTGCGCAGCATCAAGGGGCACGCTGGGGGCGTGTGTCCGGCCTTCATGCCATGTGAACACAATTGCGCCGCATCAAGGGGCAAGCTGGGGGCGTGAGAAACGCTGGGGGCGTGTGCTACGTTCCGCCCTTCATGCCATGTGGGTCGTACATTAATCAGAAGATCGTCTGCTGTGGCCGTGTGCTGGGGGCGTGACAAACGCGTTCAGCTGGAGGCGTGGTAAGTAACATTACTGCAGCCTCTCCTGCGCGCTGTTACTAAGCTCTCTCATTCAATGAAATTACACGCGCCTGCTACCATCAACCAGGGCTCTAGCCGGGCTCAGGCGGCGGATCAGTACTCTAATTACACGCGCCTGATAACATCAACCAGGGCTGCAGCTGGGCCTCAAGCGGGGGAACACGCGCCTGCTAACATCAAACAGGCCTGCATCTGGGCCTCAAGCGGGGGAACACACACATGAGCGTGTCTGCGGGGACAATTACTGCAGCCTCTCCTACTCGCTGTCACTCAACTCTCTCATTAAACGGATTTACCCGCGGTTGATAACTCTCTCATTCAACGACATTACACGCGCCTGCTAACATAAACCAGGGCTGTAGCCGGGCTCAGGCAGCGGATCACTACACCAATTACACGCACCTGCTAAAATCAACCAGGGCGGCAACTGGGCCTTCTCCGTCCCGATTCTAATGAAACAAAAAATGTTGTCTACCGCGAGATTTTAAAATAAATTGCCCTTGCCAAATACACATATTACACACATTCTATTTCATACCCGGACAACGTCGGGACGGGCTGCTAGTATTATATATACCTCTGATGCTAACTTCAAGCTCAGCTAATACTCTGCCTTTAGCCAAGTAACTGTGTGTTGTGGGACACGAGGGCTGCAGTCGCCCAGACAGGCGCTAACGGGGCCGAGGACTACATTTCCCAGCAGCATAGCGCGACGCATGACGTAGGGGACGCTCTTCCGCCGTCACGTGATGCGGAAGCTTTCTAAATCGGACGGCAAGGGGAAAACGCTGCCGATTATTCCGAATCTGTCCTGAGTATCTGAGGTCCGGCTGGAGCTGGCGTTGGAGTAAGGGTAAGGGTGCCTGTAGTACCACTCTTCAGTTACTCGGCTGTAGGAAAATGCTGTGTGTCCTATTACTTTACCCTTTGGAGATTTGCTTGGGTTGTTTTCCGTGTTTTCCTTTGGAACTTGAAAGAATGCCTTATTCTCCTCTTGTGGATCCCGTGGGAGTGGCACAGTAACTATGGGCAAAATCACCTTGTGAAAAGGTTATCGTTTATTGACATTTCCTGATACTTACTTAAGACGTTAAGGCACCCATTTCCCTGCGTTGGCAAACTCCTTTCTGTTGTTGCCTTGGAGTTCTTGCGAGGGAAAGATTGAGTTGCCCTTTGTGTGGATAGAGGAACTAAGAGTACCAGTGATTCTATTTTGCCACTACAAAATATATAAAGTGACGTAACTCTTGTTTATATACCCGTACCTTGGATTATTACCTTTTCTGGTATTTGCTGAAGCAGAATGTTTTCTTGAATTTAAAGCATAACAGGCCAGAGATAGTTATTTCATTTCTATGCATGCCGTTCTTTTCTTACTACAGGGGTGGTGAATGAGCAGAAAGGTTTCCTCGCATTATTTCAGGTATACATATAGGACTACCTATAGCAGAGTGTATAGTGTGTGTATACATTGAGAACAGATTTCAACCTATGTTATTGTATTTTCAGTATATTGGAAATAGAGAGGTTCAAGCTCATCCCTCCTGGTATCAGGTCATCAGTATTTTCTTTTACAGGTTAGTAGAGTGAAGGGGTATGCATTCACAGTAAACCAATTGAGTAAGACTGTTAGTATTTATTATTCTGTATTTCTTTGTGTCTTCTCACAGATCTCCTCCCTGCTGTCCCCATCCTTTCCTTCCCTCGCTTGACCATCCTTTAGTCTGTGTATTATTAATTACAGACTTGGGGCGGTTGAGAGGTGGACCCCATATAGCATCGAACCAATCCTGAGGATTCGAACGGCCTGGAACAGAATAATCGGCCTACGAATAACCATATCCTCCTGGTTGTGTCGATGCTATAATGGCCACCATGGATGATATAGTGGCAGCTTTGGCCTTAGTGCAGGTGGAATTGACTGCTTTACGTAATGAGACCGCAGCTTTACAGGCACGTGTAGATAGGATGCAACGCAATCCATTTGATTTTGGTAACCCTACACCACCTACTGCTAGCGCAATGGTAGTAGAAATACCCACTCCAATCCCTTTAGCTCCTCCCGAGAAATTTACAGGGGACATGCAGAAGGTGCAAGTCTTTTTGGCCCAAGTATTGCTGCATTTCAATTGCAAACCTAAGGTATTCTCTACCAACCAAGCCAGAGTCTCGTTTTTTATTTCTTATTTAGCGGGAGACGCTGCACAATGGGCTGTCCCGCTTGTGAGAAGAGATGATCCCATGTTATATGATTGGGACGAATTCAGAGCAGAATTCGAGAAAACCTCTGACCTTAGAGCAGACACGTTTTCAGCAGATAGAGAATTACTGAAACTGAAACAAGGAAACAAAGATCTATTGAGTTGTCTGAATACCTTCAGAAAGTTAGTTGCCGAAACTCAATGGTCAGAAAGTAAACAGTCAGCCATCTTTTACCAAGGCCTTAAAGATGAACTAAAAGATGTTATCGCTCAAGTGGATCCGCAACCTAAAACATGCTCGTCTTTGATAGAACTCACTATGCGTCTAGACCATAGAATGAGAGAACGCAAAGGTGATTGCAGACGGAAAGAGAGATACCCATCCCGGTATGAGAAACCCAGAGGACCAGAAATGGGAATAACAATTCCAGAGCCTAGGGAAATCGGAACTATCAGAGCCTCTTTGACAGGGGAAGAAAGAGAACATAGAAGGAAGAATGGATTATGTCTTTACTGAGGTAAGAAGGGCCATTACCTTCGTGAGTGTCCGGTAAAGCCCAAGTTTGGGCGTGCTCGATTGGGAGAAACGACAACCAATATGCCGAAAACACCGTCGGAAAACTAAAGAACTCGAGACCTAATGAAAGGGGGTTTTCGAGTGGTCAATGTATCCCTTCTTTAAGAAAAGAAATTAATAATCTCAAAGAACATTTCTTTATATCGATAACGATGGTTATCAACCAAGAACCCTGTACCATACAAGCAATGATTGACTCTAGAGCTACCGGATGTTTTATGGATATTACCAAAGCCATAAGATTAGGTATTCCATTAATCTCCAAACCACAACCTGAGGATGTTTTTGCGGTGGATGGCAAACGACTAGAATCTGGTCCAATATGTCAAACCACAGAACCATGTATGGTTGAATGTTTACCAGGACATCGAGAAGTTCTATCGTTCAACATCATACCAGCCCCGTCCTATGGATTAATATTGGGTTTACCATGGTTATCCACACATAACACAGACATTGATTGGAAAAACAAAACACTGACCTTGGATTCTGACTATTGTAAGGTTCATTGTTGGAATACATTGGGTAATCGGAAAGAAAATACCTTATACATAGCTACTGCCACCGAAAAAGACATGGTCCTGCCATCGTGTTACGAACAGTTTCGGGATGTTTTTGATGACCAGAAGGCTGAACAACGTCCGCCACATAGACCTTACAATTGTCGGATTGATTTGAAACCAGGGTCAGTGGTACCATGTGGGAGAATATACGCTCTAACAGAGCCTGAAAATCAACATTTGCGCCAGTATCTGGATAAGTATTTGGAATTGGGATTTATCCGTCCTTCTTCATCTCCGGCATCTTCCCCACTTTTCTTTATACCCAAAGCGAACGGAGAATTGAGGACTTGTATTGACTTCAGGGCTTTGAATTCGATAACCATCCGTAATCAATATCCTCTTCCGTTGATTTCCGTTTTGTTGGAGCAGGTAAAAGGAGCGGCCATTTTTACAAAATTGGATCTGCGCGGGGCCTATCATTTGGTAAGAATGCGTCAAGGAGACGAATGGAAGACGGCAGTTAAGACGCGGTATGGGCTATATGAATATTTGGTGATGCCCTTTGGCCTCTGTAATGCGCCTGCAGCATTTCAATTCTTTTTGAACGACGTTTTACGAGAGTATTTGGATAAAATCGTCGTTGTTTACATAGACGATATTTTGATATACTCTATGCAAGTCACAGATCATGTACAACATGTGAGTCTCATACTAACAACCTTGAGAAAACATCACCTTTTTTGTAAAATCAGTAAATGTGAGTTCCATGTCTCCAAGGTGGAATTTTTGGGAGTGATGCTTACCCCATCTGGCCAAGAAATGGCAGAGAGAAAGGTCAAAGCAATCTCTGATTGGCCTAGTCCAAAGAACGTCAAGGATATTCAATGTTTCATGGGATTTGCTAATTTTTATAGACGCTTTATATCCCATTTTTCCAACAAAGCAGCCCCAATCACTCATCTCACCAAGAAGAAGGTACCATTTCACTGGACGACGGAAGCTCAAAAGGCATTTGAGGAATTAAAGAAAGCGTTCATCACTGCTCCTATCTTAACACATGCCAATCCTTTGCTGCCATTTATTGTGGAGGCTGATACTTCGGATGTGGCAATGGGGGCAGTGCTCTCTCAGAGAGACACAAACACGGGTCAACTTCATCCTGTAGCTTTTATGTCGAAGAAGTTAAACCAGCAGAGCAAAATTATACCATCACGGAAAAGGAGGTGCTTGCCATAAAAGAAGCCTTTGGAGAATGGAGACATTGATTGTTGGGAGCTCATCACGCCATCACAGTGTATACAGATCATCGGAACCTACAGTTTCTAAGAACAGTTCGCCTTCTCACTCCTAGATTGTTACGTTGGATGACTTTCTTTGAAGAATACAATTTCATTGTAACCTTTCGCCCTGGAAGTCAGAACAAGAAAGCGGATGCGTTATCTCGACAAGATTCGACGATACAATCCTACAATCATCCTGAAAGAGCCATTTTGTCATCTCATCAGGCTATTGGGGTGGTTCACACCGATCAGTTTTTACAAGAAGTGAGGAGAGGGATACAAACCTTTACATGGAGAGAGTGGAGGAAACATCACTTGGAATGGATGCAGAAACATGGTGTGTTGATGAAAGGAACTCAAATACTCCTGCCCAATACGAAGTTGAGAAATTTAGCCTTTCAGTGGTGTCACTCGGATTCTAGTACCGGCCATCAGGGAAAGGAAAAGACGTGCGAAAAGCTGCTGCGACAATTCTGGTGGCCAACTTTGAGAAAAGACATACCGGAATGGATCAGGAATTGTGTGGTATGTGCACAAACAAAAGCATTAACAGGAAAACCTCAAGGATTGTTACAACCTTTACCCACACCGGATGTGCCATGGGAAAGTTTTTCATTGGATTTTATTGTGGGCCTTTCAGCTGACAAAGGGCACACAGTAATCTTGGTTATAATAGACTATTTGACTAAGATGGGGCATTTCATCGCTTGTAAAACGATCCCCACGGCAGGTCAACTGGCTACTCTGCTGATGGAACATGTGGTGAAGTTGCATGGACTGCCAAAAGTGATTGTTTCAGATCGAGGGACGCAATTCACCGCCAAATTCTGGAAGGAGTGGTGTTCTGCATTACATATTTCATCGGCTCTGTCAACTAGCTTCCATCCACAAACAGATGGTCAAACTGAGAGACTAAATCGCACTTTGAAGCAATATCTGAGAAGCTATGTTGAGTGTAACACAGATATGTGGGTAGAATGGCTTTGGTTGGCAGAGATTGCTTATAATAATGCACAACACTGTTCCACAAAACATACTCCGTTCTATAGTACCTATGGTTTTCATCCCAGATTCATTCCTTTCAGTGCTCCTGGAAGGAGCGATCATATACCTGAAGTGAAGGACAGAATAGCACACATTCAGAAAGTGATCATAAACACAAAAAAACATTTAGTACAGGCAACGCTGCAATACAAAAGACAGGCTGACAAACACCGTAGGCAAGGGCCCTCCTACGAGAAAGGGGATTTGGTGTGGTTGTCAACACGACACATCCGTTTTAGACGGTATAGTGTGTTCAATCCCAGGTTCATAGGTCCCTTTAAGGTGGTGAAACATGTAAACCCAGTGGCGGTTCGTCTTTCCTTGCCTAGGCATATGAAGATTTACCCGGAGTTTCACGTTTCTTTGTTGAAACCTGCTGCGGGACCTGCAATATCCAGGCCGGCTGCGGTATGGGTTGATCAGGAGGGAGAATATGAGGTGGAAAGGGTCCTCGATTCCAAGATCTTGCGAGCTAAATTGTGTTTTTTGATTGCATGGAAAGGGTACGGTGTGAAGGAGAACTCCTGGGAACCGGCCTCTGCTGTACACACCCCCAGACTAGTGGCTGATTTTTACCGCTGCCACCCTGACAAGCCATGTTCCTGTCTGTGCTCTCGGGGAGGGGGATGTACTGTTGCGGGACACGAGGGCTGCAGTCGCCCAGACAGGCGCTAACAGGGTCGAGGACTACATTTCCCGGCAGCATAGCGCGACGCATGACATAGGGGAAGATCTTCCGCCGTCACGTGATGCGGAAGCTTTCTAAATCGGACAGCAAGGGGAAAACGCTGCTGATGATTCCGAATCTGTCCTGAGTGTCTGAGGTCCGGCTGGAGCTGGCGTTGGCGTAAGGGTAAGGGTGCCTGTGGCACCACTCTTCAGTTACTCGGCTCTAGGAACAGCGCTGTGTGTCCTATTACTTTAACCTTTGGAGATTTGCTTGGTTTGTTTTCCGTGTTTTCCTTTGGAACTTGAAAGAGTGCCTTATTCTCCTCTTGTGGATCCCGTGGGAGTGGCACAGTAACTATGGGCAAAATCACCTTGTGAAAAGGTTATCGTTTATTGACATTTCCTGATACTTACTTAAGACGTTAAGGCACCCATTTCCCTGCGTTGGCGAACTCCTTTCTGTTGTTGCCTTGGAGTTCTTGCGAGGGAAAGATTGAGTTGCCCTTTGTGTGGATAGAGGAACTAAGAGTACCAGTGATTCTATTTTGCCACTACAAAATATATAGAGTGAAGTAACTCTTGTTTATATACCTGTACCTTGGATTCTTACCTTTTCTGGTATTTGCTGAAGCAGAATGTTTTCTTGAATTTAAAGCATAACAGGCCAGAGATAGTTATTTAATTTCTATGCATGCCGTTCTTTTCTTACTACAGGGGTGGTGAATGAGCAGAAAGGTTTCCTCGCATTATTTCAGGTATACATATAGGACTACCTATAGCAGAGTGTATCGTGTGCGTATACATTGAAAACAGATTTCAACCTATTTTATTGTATTTTCAGCATATTGGAAATAGAGAGGTTCAAGCTCATCCCTCCTGGTATCAGGTCATCAGTATTTTCTTTTACAGGTTAGTAGAGTGAAGGGGTATGCATTCACAGTAAACTAATTGAGTAAGACTGTTAGTATTTATTATTCTGTATTTCTTTGTGTCTTCTCACAGATCTCCCTCCCTGCTGTCCCCATCCTTTCCTTCCCTCGCTTGACCATCCTTTAGTCTGTGTATTATTAATTACAGACTTGGGGCGGTTGAGAGGTGGACCCCATATAGCATCGAACCAATCCTGAGGATTCAAACGGCCTGGAACACTGTGATTACATTCACTCCAACCTACTTCCTCAACTGTCTCGTTCCCTTCTTGCCTTCATACTAAACATACAAGCCCTAATTTACAAGAGACCTGCGCTGCTGGAGAGTCACTTTTTAAGAGGATCCCTTGGAGCTAGCCTCCCAATCATATCTATGAGGCGGCGCAAAGCTTGGCTTTCATGGTCTCATAGATATGGAGTAAGGCAGCCTTGCCTTGTCTTACTTTATGTCAAGGAGGCATACCATGGGTGTTGCTGTGGGTGTTCCTACTCAACAATCATGGATTTTGACACTGCTCCAGATTTACCACACCATGTAACCCTGCGGAAGCGCTAAAAGCTTATGCCTCCCCAGAGCAGGCATAACATTTTTCCTGGTTTTTACTCTTTCCACATGTGCTGCATTCTGCAGCACACCTGGAATGAGGAAAACACCTCTTGTGATTGTTTTTGTGCAGGAAGATGCCCCTTCCAGCACAAAAACAATCATACCAAAAACGCAGATACACCATGGTGCAAAGATGCCTGCAGTGGGGCTTGGCTGCAAATTGTGTGCGGGCGCCAGGTGAAACGATAGCTTGTAAATATGGTGCATTTCTGCCCTTTTGGATGGGTATAGGGCAGCGCTGCAAAATGACTTGCAGTGCTACCCTACGTCAATTACTTGTAAATGAGGCCCACAGTTCCCTCTTTGGCCACATCTAGACACAACTTTGAGTGTAGACTTTTGTCTTGACTCCCTTCTCTTCCCTTACCTCTGTTTTAACTTCCTTATTTGTCTTATCCTCTTCCTGTCTGATCCTTTCATTTAATTAATCTACAAATTTCCCCTCATCTTGACTACGTTTACAGGTCACTTCATACTTGCCAGCGTTAGTGAGATTATAAAGGTAAGTGGAGTGAAAAATTCCATCATATACTTACGCCCATCCTTTCTCCTATAAGCATGTTTAGTTGCCCAAATATACGTGTTAGAACCAGTTGGTCTGGGTGCACGTTCTAGGGGACACTCAGAATCTGAGTAAAACAGTTTAATTGAGCAAAGATGGCAAAACAGATTCAGGAATGCGCTACAGGAAAAGGCATACAAAAGGAGAAGATGAAAATCAGACAAACCCTATGTGGCAGAAGCTGGAAGATATAAGCAGACTGAACAGTTTTCAGTTTTCATCAACTTTACATATTCAGCAAGCTTTTGGAAGTAAACATTATGACCAGAAATACTTCGAACTGTGGAACATAAGGGATTCTACCTGTGTGACTGCTTTGTTGATTATTATTGTTCTGTTAATATTGACTGTATCTGCTGAAGCATTTCTCTCTAGGAGATAGAGGTCTAACATCAACCCAACTACAGCGACTGCTATGGCAACTACCAAAATGACTAGGATAGTCTTGCAGCGAGCTCCATGTCAATCTTGTGCCAGAGAACATTGCCTTTAATTTGTTAATCTTCTATTCCTACCCTATCATCTCTACCCTATCTTGAAATCGACAGTGAGAATCAGCTACGTCCACTGGATCCCTAAGGGACTTTGAGTCCTCTGACCATTTCCCTAGTTTCTCTTTCATTCTCTCTCTTTTGTCAGAATGTCTAGTCAACTTTTGGTGCCTCCTTTAATTCCTTGTTTAGTTCAGGGAGACTCGTCAGCATCAGTTGAACAGTCGTTAGTTTCGCTGCCATTCTTTTATTCTTTACATAGTATGTCCATTCAGGACTTATGTGCCTTTGGTTCAGTTTCCTTTCTCTTTTGGGTTGATTGTTCTTTGTCTTTCTAAGTCGTTATCGCTAATCTGCCTTCATGTTCTGTTGTCTTGATCTTCTGGCGCCTCTCTAATGGTCTCAGGTCTGGGTGATTTGGACAGCACTCTGTTTTGTTTTTGTTTCAGTCTTTGGCCACTTTCTCATCTTGATGCAATCTTCTCTCTGTTGTGCTGGTTATTTCTGGTTTATGAGAATCTAGTTCATTACCAGAAGTTCAAGCTTCTCTTGTGATGTCTCCAGCTCGCATTCTGCTCATGAAGAGCCTTCTTCTGACTGTTTTGTTTTGGCTCTCCAGGTGTCTCCGTGTTCTCGACGTATTCGGAGCTCTGAGTCTGTAGTCTCATCTTTTGTCTTTGCGGAGGACTCTGCTTTCTCACACCGCCCTTGAATCAGCTGTTTGGGGCTGAGGATTGGTTCTCAGTTTGAGCTTCTTCTTCTTTGGACACTTCAGAGATTTTAAATTGAGGTGGACTTGAGGAATTAATTGATGTTGGGTCCCCTTCTCTCTCTTCTCGTTCTCTTTGTGTGTGAAGCGTGTATCCTGTTAGACAAGCCTGCACATTTCATTGCAGTTTTGCTCGGTAGGATGAATTGGTGTGGCCGTCTCCAACATTCCTCTACGCACTACTTGCAAACTTTTCACACGTGTCTCCTTATGTGAACCCAATCTCCAGGGTTCAGGTTGTGGCATGGAGCAGTCCTCACAGCTTGTGTTGCAATGTTTTTTTTTCTTCTAAACTTTATTTATAAACTTTTTTTCGTACAAAGTGAGCAGACAGTCAGCAAGGCAGACCATTAATATTGCATATACAGAGAGAATCAGTGTAGCGGGGTAGCATGTGGAAGGACGATCCCACACAGGTATAGTCAGGAGGTAGGGGACATACAACCAAGGCAATGTGCTATCACCATACATGGAATCAGCATTTATGTATCAAGACAATAGGGACATACCAATAAATCCCTGAATCAGTACGTGTGTTAGAGCATGTAATTCGAGCCCCCCCCCCCCCACAGTGTCAAATGATAGTGTTATCCGACAACATGTCCAGGACTATTATACAGTACTCCCTCCTCCAGGGCCCTCCAGTGGTCTCGCAGTACATTGATCCGCACTACCCTCCTCCTCAACCTCTTGTTGTAATCTGTATTTCTGGAGCGGTCCCCATATATCCTTGGGCTTTGATGTGACAGGTTGTAATTCAGCATATATTGTGTATTGATCCTGACAGTATAACAGGTCTTGGAGCCACTCCTTGAATTTCGGGGCTCTCCCCCTCCCCCACCTACATGCCAATCTACGTTTGGCTAGCAAGAGGGCCGTGTCAATAAATTTCCTATGTGGTTTAGGTACATGGGAAGTATGTCCTAGCAGAAACAGCAGCGGGTCCCTGGTCATCTTAATGGGCACCATTTTTCCAAAGCCTTGTGTATTAATTCCCAGTAAGTAGAAATCTGCGGGCACAGCCAGGCCAAGTGGAAGAATTCAGCACCCGGCTGCCCACATCTCTCACATCGGTCCGAGTCCGTGAGGCCAAATCGATATTTCTTGGCAGGTGTGTAATAGACACGTTGGAGAAATTTATAATGGATGAGTTTAAATCTACAGCTAGACGTGATACGACCCGTCAGTGTGCAACAATATTCCCAGGCATCATCAGGTATAACCTCTAGCAGGTCCTGTTCCCAGTAGTGGCGTGCCCGCCCGCCATCCTCTACTGAGTGTGCCCTCAGACTACCACACAAACCAGAAACCATATGTGCACCCTCTGGGCTATTAAGTTGTGTGAGCAGCGGAGGAACTACCTCGGGTTCATCCGGGTATGCTATCAGTAGTTTTCTCATTCCCTCTCGGAGCCGTATATAATAAAAAACCTCTAGGGGGGGTGGTGACGGCGTCGCCAAAATATTGTTCTTTAGTGCAAAATTTCCCATCATGAAATAAATCCCCCCAGGTGGATTTCTGTAGCTTCTTGCATAGGTTCTGGAAACCCGTCTCCTGTAACACTACCAACTGTGGGTGGTATGTCAGGGGCATGCGTGGTGCATACAGCAGGGGGAGTTGGAGTCTGCCAAGTATTCTACGCCACGCGTCTACCGTGCATGATACCGTGTTTGGGTGCATGTCCAGTGCAGTGATCGGCCCGTGTACTACGCCGGTCAGAGGGAGCGGGTACGCGATCCAGTCCTCTAGCGCTAGCTGCGGCATAAAGGGGGTAGGTCGTAGCCAGTGGTATAAGAAGTGCGCCTGGGTACTGAGATAGTTGGCCTCAAAGTCAGGGATATCAAAACCCCCTTTCGCGTATGGTTGCGCCATCACACTCCATCTGAGTCTAGGCTGTCGCCCTCCCCAGACCAGTCGTATGAGTTCTGTTCTCAGCGTCTTAAAAAAGAAGCGTCCCGGATAGTAGGGAATGTTTAGGAAAAGGTACAAAAACCGTGGGAGAACAACCATTTTGACCAGGGAGACCCGTCCTGCCATGGACAAGGGTAGCGCTATCCAGCGCGTCACAGTGTCCCGCAGTTTGGTGACAGCCGTGCCATAGTTCATACGCAACGTCTCTTCCCGGTCTCTGGACACCCGTACCCCCAGATATTTCAGGTCGTCATCACCCCACTCGATCGGGTAGTCTAGTGGGAACTTGCGCACAGCAGGCGTTAATGGGAAAAATTGGGATTTGCGCCAGTTAATGTTGACGCCTGAGAACCCACCAAATACCAGAAACTCACGCAACATCGCATTCAGATGAGTTTGGGGGTCCTTAACATAGAGTGTGACGTCATCTGCATATAATGACACAGATATCTGCCTCTGAAAACATTAAAGAGCACTATTTCTGTGAAGTTGTCTCAGTCTGCAAGCCAAGGGCTCTATAGCGGTGCCTCTCGTAATTGTTATCCCATGTGACAGGTGGCCATTGATGAGTACCCTCGCTGTGGGCGCCGTGTAGAGCAGCTTCACCCATGCTTGAAACACTGGGGGGAATCCCATTCTCTGCAAAACTGTGAATAAATAGCGCCACTCCACCGAATCAAAAGCTTTAGAAGCGTCCAAAAACACCGCTGCTAGCGGGATCTCAGGTGCTACCGTGTTTACTAAGGAGAATAGAGTTCTAAGATTATGGCTCGTAGCTCTTGTGGGGACGAACCCTGATTGGTCCAGAAGTATAATTTGGGTCATGAGTAGTGACAGCCTATTGGCCAACATTTTAGCCAGAATTTTTGCGTCACAGTTGATAAGCGAGAGTGGTCGGTAGGAATCACACTGTGAGGGCTCCTTCCCGGGCTTGAGGAGGGAAGTAATTATCACCTCGCGCATAGAGCAAGGCAGTACGCCCACCTCTAGTGCATCCTCGAAGACCTCTCGAAGCACAGGTGCCATAATGCCTCAACACTCGACTATCCTTCTACACACCCACCCGCCAACTAAGATCCTCCAATCAAGGCCTCGCCGCAGTCCCGCGTATCCAAAGATCCACAATGGGAGGTAGATCCTTCTCCTACTTGGCGGCCAAGACCTGGAACTCACTCCCTACTCACCTCCGCCTTACACAGAACCACATCCCCTTCAGAAAAGAACTTAAAACCTGGCTATTCGATAAATAACAATCCCCCCCCCCCCCAAGCGCCTTGAGACCCTCTGAACTTGAATGTCAATGTAGCACTTATAGAATTCGGCCGGGAGGCCGTCTAAACCGGGTGCTTTCCCATTTTTCAAGGACATAATAGCATCTTTTATTTCATCGAGTTCAAAAGAGGCCCCCAGGAATTGTCTATCCACATCGCTAAGCCAGCATAAGGCCACATCTCCCAAAAAGGGATCAAAGTCACAGTCATCACTAGCCTGGGAAGTATAGAGCTCCGTATAATGTCTAGTAAAGGCCTCAACTATGTGTGCATTGCCCCTCAGCGTGTACCCATGGTTATCGATTAACTCCAGCACAGTATTAGTACCCAGGGAGTTGCGCACAATGGTGGCCAGTGTCTTTCCAGGCCTTTCCCCTTCCCCATAACGTCTGGCACTTCAGTATTTACTACGGAAGTGTGTCTCACGCTCTACCTCCACTTCGTATTCTGTCAATTTACTCCTAAACAAAGCTTGCGCTCCCTGACTGTCACCGCTCAGCATGCCATGCTCCAGGTCTCTCAGTTCGGCCTCCAATCTGCTAATCGTCCTCTGAATGTCCCGCAGGACACCGAACCCCTTCGAAATACACCAACCACGCACCGTGACCTTAAAGGCCTCCCAAACATGTTCTACGCTGTCGACAGAGCCTTGATTACGGGGGGAGAAATCAGCAATGTCATTGCGCAGTTCCTCCCTAAATGCTAAGTCCAGAAGCGCAGTGGGTTGTAACCGCCACGGGGGTCTGGGACGGTCGAGGCCAGGAATCTGCAATGTAACTACCACAGGGCAGTGATTTGAGTATGTGCGGGTTAAGTGTTTCGCTCTGGATATAGTGCCTACCAGGTGATGTGTCAGGAGACAATAGTCCAAACGCGCATAGGTCCTTGTATGTGAAGTAAAGTGTGTGCCTTCAAGCTATGGGGATGTAAGTGTCTCCAGCTATCCACTAGCATACCTTCCAGCATGATGCCCTGTAGCACTCCTCTCGAATTAGGGTGATATTGCGCCATGCCATCTGCCCTGTCCACTGTAGGCACCATTGCCACATTGAAATCACCCCCCCATATGACGTGTGTGGACCCGATATCTGCTATTTTACCCCAAAGGAGCACAAAAAACTCTGGCGTATCCACATTGGGAGCATAGCAATTCACAATAGTAATCGTGGAGTCACCAAGCCTGCCCCAAACTATCACATATCTGCCCGCTGCATCGATGGTCTCACCCTGTAAGAGGAAGGGAATATTATGTTTAATCAATATCGCCACTCCTCGGGAGTATGAGGAATAGGACGAGAAGTATCTGCATCCTGCCCAACGACTCGCGAATGATGGAGTGGTGTGTGGGGGAATGTGCGTTTCCTGTAACAGCACCAACTGTGCACCATGTCTATCTAGGTATGTCAATATCTGTCTGCATTTCCTCGGATTATTGAGCCCCCTAACATTCCATGACAATATCGTTAACAGTGCATTCGGATTATCTGCTGTGGTAACCATCAGTGGGTTCGTTTCCAATGTCTGTAAAATATTTATCGTGTGGAACCATCCCAACCTCCCGCCCTTTCCCACCATTGCAAATCCTGCCTGCCTTGTGCCCTGCTCAGAACAGTCAACTAGTTCCCTCTTCCCTCTCAAACTGAGTTGCACCCCCCTCCCACTGAAGCATCCCCAACTTGCCAGTATACATGTCCCTCCCCCTCACCCCCATGTTCCTCCCAACCCCAACAACTGCAACATAGAAAAAATACCCCGTGGGGGAGCACCCTCTGGGGGAACCTCCAGAGAGCATTACGACCCCTCCCTCCCCCTCGTGCCTTCGGACCTGTACCAGCACTAGGCACCAGTTGAGGAGAGGAAGTGGTCCCCGGTATACATTACCGCTGGGTATATATCGAGTCTGTTGTCTTCCGCACTCCACGCCCTTCCGAAACGTGGAACATTAGTCCTGAGCGCATTAGAAGTGTAGTACAATCCAGAATGTCAATGTCAAAGTACAACAATCCATGTTATCTCCGACCAGCCATGTGCGGGCGTCAATCCTCTTTGTCCACGCTGTGGTCCTGATCCCGCTGTGCATCATCCCGAGACGGTCCACCCTTTTTCCCCCGCCGCCAGGATCGCAGAAAGTCCTCCACCTGTTGCGGGTTGGTAAAGAAATATTGCTTTGCTTGATGCGTCACTCGAAGTCGGGCGGGATATAACAACGCATAGTCGATTTGTGCCTCACGCAACTTTTTCTTCAGCCCCAAGGAACTTGCGCCGCTGTTCTTGCACCATCGGAGTGAAATCCGGGAATATGGAGAAGGAGACTCCATTGTATGTCAGCTCTCTCTGGGTCCGCGCAGCTCGGAGCACCACATCCCGGTCGCGATAATTCAGCAACCGCGCGATGATTGCCTGGGGGGAGCTCCGGGCTCCGGTCTGGGACCTAAGGATCTGTGCGCTCTCTCAACTATAAATTGTGTAGAGAACTTGTCGGCACCTATAGAGGCTAGTAGCAACTTCTCAATATAGTCCTCCATGCGCCCAGTGTCTGTGGATTCGGGTACGCCCATGACGCGGATGTTATTGCGTCGCCCCCGGGCTTCCAAAACCTCGTTCTTGGCAGCAATATCTCGCAGTAGCTTGTCCACCCTTGTCGGCCGTGTGGAGTGACCGGCAGTTATATCCTCCGTCTCCGAGATTCTTCTCTCTGCCTCTTTGATGCGATCCTCATGCTGGTCCACCTTATGTACCAGGGCGTCTAGTCTGGAGGACATGCGGTCCACCTTGTCCACCACGGTGGCAAATCCTTGACGCATCTCCAACAGGATTTGGCGCATGTCCAGCTCCGGTGTGTCCTCAGTTCCACCCTGTGCCTCCGAGCCCTCTGAGGCCCCCTTATCAGCCGGTGGCTAAGGTCTCTTCTTTGCAACCTCGAAGGTGAGCCTAGGCTGGCGGGTATCCGGCTTCCCCATCATCGCAAAAGGATCAGAAGCAGGCCTATGGGCCGTACAGCGCAGATCAAGCCACCGCCCGGTGTGCAATGTCCCTCACTCTGGTATCCTGTGTGACAATGAGCATCAGAGACTTGCTCGTGTGTCTGCCCGGTGACTGCGCCAAAGGGCACGCCAGCTGAGGAGTGCCTTCACAATGTCAGCCGCTGTTGTTGGAAGGTATGCTCTACTCTGTCAGCAGTCAGTCACCATCTGCCACCACCAGGCCTTAGCAGCAGGACCGCTACAGTGGCTGTGTTATCACATTAGGCTCTTCACCACCTCTCACGTGTGCTCCCCCGACCAGAATGTGGCAGATAGGCCTTCACCTCAGTGGCACCTGCAGTTTTCTTACTCACTGCAATAACAGCTGTTCCAGGAACACACTCAGACAGTTATGGCTGGGACTTGCAGACACATGGGGCTCTCGGGGTACTGCAGCGCCACGTACCGGGGCCCCAACATAGTCGCCCTCACCTCAGCAGCACAGCTCCCCGCTGGTCCGGATAGTCAACGTTCGCGCTGCGACGCTGTAGTGTAACTGAGGCCCCCAGGTGCTGCGGGGTCGCAACAGCCCTCGGTGGAAACGCACAGTAGCTACAAAGAGAGCCCACGGAGATGGCCGTGGAGCGGTGTAGAGGATGTGTAGAGCGGCGGAGCGGCACTCGATAGTGCCGCAATGAGAGGACGCACCTTCAGTCTCCCTTCTCGCCGCATCCGCCCTCGGCGTCCTCTCCGTTTCTTTCAGGGCCTACCGCCCTCGTGGTGAGCCGCGGCCTGTCCCGATCACCACCGCCGCTCAGCGCCACTCCGCAGGCTCCGTCCCATAGCCGGTCAGTTCTTCAGCGTCTCCGCCCGCCGGCGTGCAGCAGCCGATCAGTCCCAAACTTTCAGCGAGTGTGCCTCAGGAGAGCAGAAAGCCTCGGCATGTACAACAGCTCATTTCGAACCCAGGTTAGCTGGATTTATTGAGGATAATAGAACCGGGGAGTAGGAGCCTCACCCAAAGGCGGCCATTCCACTTGTGCGCCCTCTAGCGCCCCTCAGCTTGTGTTGCAATGTTGACCTGGTGAAAGATAGTACATACTACATCAGCCAATCCTCTCCAGTACTAGGTCATCTGTAATATTCACAAGTGTGGCTGCTGGAACAGAGGGAACTCATTGCTCTCCCCATTAACACTTTGTGGGATGGAGATCTGTTCTCTTGCATGGAGTGCTTTGAATGCTCATGAGTACTAACAGAACAGCATCTGGCCAGTAGAGATGTAGAAGTGCATGCCTTGGCTAGTTTTGCCTTGAGTGTCCCGTTTACCCTCTGAATGCTTCTGGTCTGTAACTGTAACTGAATTTCTAGCCAATCCCTAAGTCTATACATAGTAGTTGCATTATTTTGTTCTCGAAGTGTGCCCATTTATCTGATTCAAAATAAACTGGAATCCTACAATTTGAGTCCCTAAACAACAAGGAGCTATAGAGGGACAATTACATTTCAAGCCAGATCACCCTCCACCCATCAACTATTCAGACAACAAACAATCTGACTATCGGGGCACTCTTTACTCTTTTTAGTAAGACCGAAGTCAGGGGGTGTTTACCTCAACCCAACAACTGTTTCAAAAATGATACAGTCTAATACGGTCCTCTATGCCTGGAGTAATAGGTTAACTTAAAAAGGAATAAAAAAACAGGTGTATGTCAGACCATTCACAACAATACATCCGCTTAACATTAGAATATTTGTCTCACCCAGAGAATGTGTGTGAAAAAGAGAAAGTGCCTCACGTGCGCACCACCAGAGGAGCTACTGGCAAGTTCTCACCAGCTTGCCCACGTATTCATCATCATCGGCAACTTTCTCATGTAAAGTGAAAAAATGTATAGTGTCCAGAAAAACAAGCATTTGCAATGCAATAGGTCTCGCATTAGGCTCGCATTAGGAAAGTTTGAGCTATTGGTATTGTAAATGACAATTTTTTTATTTATGTGTTGGTTTTGAAAATAGCGAAATTAATAGCTTTGTCATTTACAATGCCAATAGTTTTAACTTTTGCAAATGTGACACCTATAGCATTTGTAATGCAATATGTGTTGTATTTATGTGACTTAGATGTATTGATATTACAAATAACAATGACATTTAATTTTTTTAAATAATTAATACTTAAATAAAAGTTATTGTAATTTATAATGGCAATAGCTTAAACTTTTGTAAATAACTTTTGTGAAGATTATGTTCAGTGTATTTTATTGTGACGAAAATCCAAGAACAGAAGTGAAATATTAACATCTTTTTGTGACATTTGTAATAAAGCTTGAAACATTGAGAGAACATATTTAAACCAGTTGTTGTTGAATGGTTGCACAGATTGATGCTGTGGTGGCGTTCAGTGATGCTGTGGTAGCGCATAGTGATGTTGTGGTGCCCCTGAGTGATGCTGTGGTGATGCGATAGATAGAGAGAGTGCGATAGTTAGATAGAGGGAGGGTGATAGATAGAGGGAGGGTGATAGATAGATAGAGGGCGATAGATTGATAGATAGATAGATAGATAGATAGATAGATAGATAGATAGATAGAGGGTGATAGATAGATAGAGTGAGGTAGATAGATAGAGTGAGGTAGATAGATAGATATGTAAATGTACAGGAATTTATATAGCGCAAATCACCAAGCGGTTTCTAAGCGCTTGCTTAGGGAACCCGTCCTGGTATTCCCCTGTGAGATAACCCCGGCAGGGTATCCGCAAGGTGAAAGCCAGGCATCCCGCCGCGAGGGGCCGTTGTGGAGATTAAGCAAGCTATTGCCCAGAGTCGCAGAGTGTGAACCCGTGAATCGAGTAGGCACCGGAGCGAGAATTGTCGAGTCCATGGACATTTTAGGACTCAAGACCCCACCGAGCCGGGAATTGAACCCTGGTCCCGGGCTGACCTCTGCTTCCAGGTCTGCCTCCTCTAACCAGTGAGTCACACTTCTATCTATCTACCTCAGATAGAGTGAGGTAGATAGATAGATAGAGTGAGATAGATAGATAGATAGATAGATAGATAGATAGATAGATAGATAGATAGACAGATAGATAGATAGATAGATAGATAGATAGATAGATAGATAGATAGATAGATAGATAGATAGATAGATAGATAGATAGATAGATAGATAGATAGATAGAGTGAGGGCGATAGATAGAGTGAGGGCGATAGATAGATAGAGTGAGGAAGATAGATAGAGTGAGGGCAATAGATAGATAGAGTGAGGGTGATAGATAGGGTGAGGGCGATAGATAGAGAGGGCAATAGATAGAGTGAGGGCGATAAATAGATAGAGTGAGGGCGCTAGATAGATAGAGTGCGGGCGCTAGATAGAGTGAGGGCGATAGATAGATAGATAGATAGATAGATAGATAGATAGATAGATAGAGAGATAGATAGATAGATAGATAGATAGATAGATAGATAGATAGATAGATAGATAGATAGATAGATAGATAGATAGATAGATAGATAGATAGATAGATAGATAGATAGATAGATAGATAGATAGAGTGAGGAGAGATCAGATAGTAAAACAGCAAGAATTCTGGTGACCAAACAGGAGCTTGAATGTCATATTTCTGACTGTAGCACTTAAAATAAAATGCAGTTAATTCAACTAAGATTACCCCTTACTAGAAGGTGAGTGCCCTGCTGTGGTGTTTTACTGGGTTCCAAATATAATGTAAGTATGTAAAAACATTGAAGAGGCCTTCAGCGTGGCAAATACTAATTGCAAAGCATGTGGTACTCCTTC
Source organism: Lissotriton helveticus (assembly GCF_964261635.1). NCBI lineage: Eukaryota > Metazoa > Chordata > Amphibia > Caudata > Salamandridae > Lissotriton > Lissotriton helveticus. The sequence goes on from NC_136067.1 coordinate 1,399,097,992, forward strand.
AAAAATCATATGATTAATGTGGTTTTAGGTGGCCAAACTTCATCTTGTAAATGACTCTTCTTTTAGAATAGAGCAGTCTCTTTGGCAGCAGAAGCCTTGCAGACACCTCTTTGGGGAACTGAACTATAATGTAAGAGAAGCTTAAACTATTTCATGCATCACTGAGTGCGATCTCCTGTGTCCCTTCCACAACGTCTTGGGGTTTGCTGGAAGCGAACTCTGTGAATCCAGCATGACAATCAACGGCCGCAATGGCTTTACAATAACCACTTATTGTGAATTACGATGTGGTTACTAAAGAGGTTTGATAACTCCCTGCACCCGTGTGTGTCCACCTCATAAAAAAAGCAGTCTTAATTAACACCAAAGACATGTAATAACTCCAGTCAACAAAATGTTTATGTTGATTATTTATACAGCTTAACAAAAAAAAACAAGATAGTGCTGTTATTTGATTTCTGTAATGTTATCTAGCTACCTCTGTGACACACCGAGCTATTAAGTGCTATAGTAGCCCGCCGCTACTCATGCATAGGCGGAGTATGTCACCCTTGATAAGATGAGGGCCTCTGATCTGAGGGAACTATGTCAGCTGGTGTTGCGATCCTCTTCGAGAACCTTTGTTCGGGACACAAAGCAGTATTATTTTCGCCTATGGAAACCTTAAGATCAGCAGCGCAAACTCTTCACACGGTTTGGAGCTTTTATCACTCCGACGTGGGTGCAGACTGTACCACATATCTTCAGAGCTCAGCTTGTCCTGGTGAGATTCTGAAAGCTATAATTCAAGACATGTCTCGCTTTCCCTGAGACGATGTGCGTGCTTTCTGCCAGTGTGGAGAGCCGTGGCTCACAACACTGATTTTGAGTGGCAGAACTCGTCATAAGCTCAAATTATTGCTCATTCACACAGTCATTCATTATATGTTGGCGGACGGTCGGAAGTTTTGTTCGTTTTATATTCTCAGTATTAGAATAGCTGGCGATGTTGTAAGCCTCAGGGTATGTCCCTTCTTTCCTCCCCTCATCTTCCTAGTCTCCTCTCCCCTAGTTGGTACAGGGGGACACTACAATGGTTAGAGAAGAGGAGAGGAGAGCTATATAGCAAGAAAAACCAAAACATTTAACGAGAGCGTGTTTATAAATTCCCAGACCCTAATGCACAAATGTCAGCCCTGTCTTGCCTCATGGTAGTAGATTTCTTGTCTTCAGTTCAGTGATAACCTTTAAATAAACCAGAAAGAAAGATATTGATAGGATTATTAGGTTCAGTGGAAAAAAGAAAGTTAGCATCAGAGTAGGAGTGATAAGCATAGATAAAGGTATGTATTGCTTCGCTGAACATCCAGGACCTGAGGTGTGAAACCATAGGCCACAGAAGCGTAACTGTGATTTACATGCACTGCAGACCGGCAATACATGCTCCACAAAATAAGAAGTAAGTCACTTGATCTTTCCACACCAATTCAAGGATTACTTGGTTATGTGTTTTCTGTAGTTTGAACGTGAGCTCATTTCGCGGGTTCCTATGGCAACATGTGAATGACAGATTGGGGGTCAGGTATTGTTATGAGATTTATCTCAAGGGACATAGACTCAAGCTGGAACATTCCATGACCCACACTCACTGCATGGGAAGGAAGACGTAGGTATGGCAAACATGCAAGGCACACCATCCATGCATTTCAAAGGCATTACCTCAAGCACAACTCGAATGAGTCCCTATAACTCTAAATAGTTTTAATGATCATACGAGATGGAATCCACTTGCACCCCTCCCTGCAGCAGGCAGCGCTGTAGACCCAGGGAGTGATGAGCAGCAGGCACGGGCGCAGCAAGCACGAGCAGGGAAGGCACGAGGAGGACAGGAAGGACCTGTAGCCACCACGGGGTGCAGTAAGCAGGCAGGGGTGGATGAAACCACCGTGAGGGGTGCAAGTAGTGGGCACAGGACGTGCAGCAACCTCAGTGGGGGCAGCGACCAGGCTCCCGGAGGTGAAGTAGCAGCCTCAGGATCCTAGAGGCGCCAGGCCAAATTTCAAGCAGGAAAATAAGCCGCTGTTCTTTACCAAACAATACTTGAAAAATATATCTACAGGCCGACTGCCTGGAAGAGGATTCTGAGCATAGCCATGCCTTCTTTGAGGTACTGGGTGCTCGAAAGTGTTCTGCTGTGGCGAGCGCGAGGAAGAGGAGAGAGAGAGAGGGAAAGGATGGGGGGGTCGGGCGGGTTGTTGCGGCCCTCAAAGTGACTCGTCAAAGCGCAGGGAAGAAAAGCATTGGCAAAATGAAATAATTAAAACAAGATGTGAAGTGTCTTTAAAGTCATAAATGTGCTGTATGGATGTTCCTAGAACTTAGTTTATGGTAATTTATTTAGTCTGAAGTAGAGTCTCTGAAACTTAATGTTTTTAGATTCAACACAGTACTTGAACAGAGAACACAGTTATTTCTACTGTACGTGCTATTTGCAAGCATTGCCTAACAATAAATTGTTGTAAGCAACAAATGGTGAGCACTGCTCTCGGCGGCGGGGGCGGGGGAGCAGCTTCTTTTGAAGTCTGATGCTGAGGCTGAGGGTGTGCGATGTGCGATGTGCACGGCGTGGCTCACATGAACTGTACCCAATCCGCAGCAGTTTGGGTAGACTTTTGAAAGCCTCACTATAATCTCGACAAACAAGCATTGCTAAAGCAATGCTGTAGGTCGAGACCTAATAAATGAGTAGAGGTGTACTTAGTGAAAGAGTTACTAATAGAGAAAAAAGGAAGAAAACCAGACCCCGTGAAGTGCAAGAGACTAAATTGTCTCAAAACAAGGTTACAAATGAGCTAAGACTCACATACACAATTTGACCCTTTAATCTGAAATCGTGAGCTTGCACAATGTTCAAAACATAGCATGTTATATACCCGTTCTAAGTAGGCCAACATGTTTCATTGCCTTTGTTTCTTTATGGTAAATTCGTCAGGGCTTCGAGGTCATAGATCACCTCCCTGGACCTATAGAGTGACTGACAAAAGATAATTCCTTTAGTAAAAATCATAGTTTGCCACCTATCTATTAGCAGTTACTGACATAAAAACACAGGTATGCCCACTTCGGCCGTACAATTTGAAATTGAGATGGTAATAGTGTAAGATATACACATTCCCTAACATCATGGAGGCTGGTACGCAGGCCTGTGGCTCCCATGTGGTAAATGTAACGCAAAATATGTACCCCTTGAAATATAGCATCAGGGGTGCTAACTCTACCTGTGTTTTTATGTCAGTAACTGCTATGAGATAGGTAGCAAACTATGATTTTAACTAAAGGAATTATCTATATGTTTGTGTGTTTGTCAGTCAATCTATGTGTCCAGGGAGGTGATCTATGACCTTGAAGCCCTGACGAATTTGCTGTAAAGAAACAAAGGCAATCAAACATGTTGGCCTATTAAGAACAGGATATAACATGCTACGTTTTATAACATTGGGCAAACTCACGATTTCAGATTAAAGGGACAAAATTGTGTATGTGAGTCTTAGCTCATTTTTAACCTTGTTTTGAGACAATTTGGGGCTAGATGTAGGTAATTCTATTTTACCACTTCTTAAATACCGAATTTTACCGATTCGGTATTTAAGAAGTGGTAAAATAGGGGGGGGGGATGTAGGTATTTCTGAATCGGTAAATACCGAATCATTAAGATTCGGTATTTACCGATTCTGTAAATACCGATTCGGTAATGCCCATTGATTCCTATGGGCATTGAAGCCCATAGGAATCAATGGGCAATACCGAATCGGTATTTACCGATTTGGTAAATACCGATTCCAGCAAGGGTGCAGGGGGTGTCACTTTGACACCCTCTGCGGTACAAAAGGGGGTGGTGGTGACGGAGCATCTGAATCAATCAAACACTCACACCCAGTCAAAAGATCTGGGTTTAATCCATCACCGTTCTTTAGCCCACTCTGCCACCCCAGTTCAGACATAGCTATATGCAAATCAGTCTGACCCTGTGCCTCATGGGAACAGTCCAGCCCGAACTGCCAAGCCATGTCTTCCCTGGATCGGAAACAAGCTTCCGAGGACCGGTTTCTGGCATTCCAGCCGTCTTCAGCCCGGCTTGCTTGAATCCAGTGGCAAAGTGAGCAAGGGACTCACGTCTGAGCATACCCTGCCACACTTATGGCGGCCAAAAGCGGTACAAAAGGGGGTGGTGATGGACGGAGCATCTGAATCAATCAAACACTCACACCCAGTCAAAAGATCACCCCCCTTTTGTACCACTTTGACACCCTCTAGCACCCCAAATACAGGCATGTGCGCCATGTGGCACACAGACATGCCCTAAGGGCATGTCTGTCTGTCACATGGCATAGGTGTGCATGCACAGATGTGCATGCACACCTGAATTCGGTATTTTACCACACAATAGGATTGTGTGGTAAAATACCGAATTCTGAAGGCCTGTAGCACTGTAAACAGTGCTACCTACATCTTGGATTTACCGAATCGGTAAAATTACCGATTCGGTATTTTACAGAATCGGTAAATTTACCGATTCAGTAAATTTACCGAATCTGTAAAATGATGCCCCTACATCCCAAAAACCCATTTACCGGCCGGTAAATGGCCACCTACATCTGGCCCTTAGTCTCTTGCACTTCACGGGGTCTGGTTTTCTTCCTTTTTTCTCTATTAGTGACTCTTTCACTAAGTACACCTCTACTCATTTATTTTTCTGGACACTATACATGGTTTCACTTTCCATGAGAAAGTTGCCGATGATGATGAATACGTGGGCAAGCTGGTGAGAACCTGCCAGTAGCTCCTCTGGTGGTGCGCACGTGAGGCACTTTCTCTTTTTCACACACATTTTCTGGGTGGGACACATATTCTAATGTTAAGTGGATGTGTTGTTGTGAATTGTCTGACAAACACCTGTTTTGTCATTCCTTTTTAAGTTAACCTATTACTCCGGGCATAGAGGACCGTATTAGACTGTATAATTTTTGAAACAGTTGTTGGGTTGAGGTAAACACCCCCTGACTTCAGTCTTACTAAAAAGAGTAAAGAGTGCCAGATTTTTGGTTGTCTGAATCCTGCAATATGAGATCAATTCTTGCAGTAGTAGTTTGGCAACTGCCAGACTGTCACATCTCTTGGCTGCATATGCCTCAACCCAGCAAGAAAACAAACATGATAATTAATATGTGGCTTATTTGGTTACATTGGGGCATTTCCACAAAATTGATTTGTAGGTGATTAAAGGGACCATTGCACTTCCCTATGTGACTTATTGATAGAACAACCCTTTTACCAACATCCTGCTTCTGACACGCACCGCTGACACAGCTTTTCGGCCATAACTAAAAATGTGGGATTTTATCCATACTGTTTGAAGGTCTGGACCATTCCCCCTCAACCAATAGGGGTCAGTCCATGCATGTGTTTCACCTCGGCAGGTAATATGTAGTTGGGCAGAACCGATTTTCCCTCCCTTGACACCAAATATTGCTGTTATCCTTCACACATGTACCTCTTCTCAGCTAGCATTCTCAATTTCAGGGACTTTCTGCTGCAGTTATCTCAGCTCACGAAAGGTTTGCATTGTACTCAGTAGCATATTTGATACTAATTCACCGTCTTTGCTACACAGCTCATCAAAATGGAATGTTGTGGACTCAAAAGCACGGTATCGAGTGATTTAGTCCATGTATCGGTTGTCTATGGTGATAAAATCATCTCCGCTCCGATTTGCAGCACATTTCATGACTGCTGTTTCAATTCGAGCTCATTTAACAAGATTGAGATGTACAACCCATTGCAGATCAGTGAAGCAGATGAAGTTAAGAATCCTCTCTGTGACCACAGTTGGCCAAAATCGTGCACCACTCTAAACCCATATTGGCTATTAGTGTAGATACTGACTCAGTTCATCAGAGGTGCAACAGACTCTAGCAAAGGTAATCAATTCAGCTACGTGTGCAGAAGTTACATGACACAGGTAGGATGCCTCCACACTACTCCACTCAGTGTACAGATGGCCTAGGCTGCTCTTAAAACGCTGCATCTGTCTCTTAAACAAGAGCCATCATCAAACAGGGTGTGATCAGATTCGGCCAGGGGTACATCCAATATATCTGGTTGTGGTCTGGTGCACAATTTGGCTACATCAATACAACCGAGCTTGAATACACATTGACTGTTGCAAGCGCATAAATCTAAAAAATAATTATAAATGTGGCGCAATCTTTCAGTTACCATCACTCAAAGGATCAGGACCCTTTTCCACACCCATTTCTACTCTCTTACGTGATGAATCTTTGCCACTGTATTTTCATCAAAAGAGCTACTTCATCATCCAAGCAAGGATTCATATACAATTCAATATTTTAGTTCAGGTTACACAATTGATAATAAAAAGTATTGTTCATTCATTATTAGCAATATAAATTGTTAAAAGATGCATGTAAGTCAATTGTGAATGGTGCTCAGTCTCAGCAAACAATAGTCAACATTCCTTCCATTTTATCTGAGGTTAGGCTGATGTCAGCTTTTTCAAATGTGCATGTCCTTGTACTTTTTAGTAAGCTGTCTAAAGCATTCAAGATTTACATGTACTGCATTTTCTATTCAGACCGTGTTTTCTGCACATTTAAATGTCGTGTTTAATTTAATACAAACTATATGTTAATTCTGCGTTCATGTTTTACTTTGTAAGTTTAATAAAAATCTAATTTCTACAATTAGGACAATATCTTATGACAGTCACATTAAATATATTTGTGCATTGTTCAGCATTTCCTAAAGCATTTATTTACTACAGAGAATAACATCTGGTTAAGGCCTGGCATTGAATATGAAAGCCTCATGTTTTCAGGGCAAAATCTCTGTGTGCCATTTTAAAATGCATTTTTCATGTTTGAAGCCCAATGCAGATTAGCATTAGTAGGAATACATTTTTTATAGGAAATGTTTGCTTTCACACTGTCTTCCTTGGGGAGGGCAATTTTTTTTTTTGCTGGGTTGACAGTACCTCAATGCTTCAACAACACTTTCTCTGCAGCCAGAATGGTTCTCTCATAATGGGTAAGGCGGCTATTTGTCAAATGTTTCATGCAAGTCATGAGGATCTCAGTGGAGTGAGAGTCCATGACAAGAACTGTGTGGTTCATCACTATCCCTGCGGTCTGTTGGATACTGAGGCTACCCGCTGCAACCACTTTGAGACAACCAGGCAATGCTGCGGCTACTGGGTCAATGGTCACTGAGAGGTCGACAACAGGACATTTGAAGTCATCATGAGTCTGTGTCAACACAGCTTGTGCACACCTTTCTCGTTGATGACAGAACATCACACATTCTTTGTTGTAGTCTGGCATTCCAAAAGTGGGTGCACTTATTACAAATTTTTGAGCTCTTGGAAGTCTTCGTTTATCTTATCATCTTTTGTTACCGGGTCATTGACATCGGTGTGTGTGAGCCACTGTAAGGGGCGTCGCCACAAGGGAGAAATTAGGAATCCACTAGTCAGTAGTCATTCCCAAAAACACATTCTCACTTCTCTCTCTTTGGTAGTAGGAAATTTCATTTTTCTAACGGTCTCAATGTGCTTATGGAACACCACCCTCCCTCACTTCTCAATGTGATGTCCCAAATATCTGACCTCTCTTTGACTGTATTGCTATTTCGCTGGGAAAACCTTGTGCCTGTTCACAGCAAGGCGGTTGAGCATGGCAACGGTGTCTTGTCTGCAATCTTCTTCAGTTAACAATGCTACAAGCAGTTGATTGATATTTTGTACTAAGATGGAGATACACTGCAACTGTAAGGACTCTGGAGTTTTCTTTAGTTTCTTATTGAAGTATCAATCAATCAAGCTGTACGTATATCATGCAGCTTATCTCCCAAGAGGGTATCCAGACACTGTGCTGCTGGTGTCATTCGAAGAGCCAGGCCTTAAGTCCCTTCCTGAAGTAGATGAGTGGCTCTCTGTCTATTCCTGTGGAGAGCAACATCACACTAGAGTTTTCTCTTGGAACCAATATGCAAAGAAGTATTGACTCTCTTCATGCAGGGGAATGGAAAAGAATGTCCAATGCAAGTCAATAACCATCAACCACTCAACTTCTCGGGGAATTTGGAACAGGATCAAGGCTGGGTTCAGTGCCATAGGATAGCATGGAACAATTATTTTGTTAATTTTGCAGGGGTCCTGGACTATTCTCCTTTCTTGTTCGCGTTCTGCAGAGTCACAATCTTAGAGCTACATGGACTCCCCATGGCCTCCCTCAGGATGCTCTGTTCTATCATATCGTCAGTGACCGGTGTGATACTGGCTATGACCTCCAGAGTCAGTCAGGGTCGGGTCTGCGTTGGAATCCAAGGGTAATCTTAAGTTGTTTTTCATCTTTGAGTAGGTCTATCTCTCTTCCATTAAAATCACACACCTCCTCTCTCACAGTTTCCTTGAGATTGGGATGTAAATCCTCCTTTGTAAAGACAGAATACAACCTAATTGCAGAGTCTTGCAATTTCAATTTTAATTCAGTGTCTGAATAACATAACATATTAAAGTACTTATTCTAATGTGACCGGATGTCCCCCTCATTTCGCTAGGTAAGCGCCGAGATGCCCCCCGTGAGTCGCCCGCTAAATAAAATTAAATAACATAAATAAATTAAATAACATAACAGTGTCTGCTGCCTGGGTCTCTACTTCCACCCCATCTGGGGTGCCATAGATTACACATTTGAGTTTACAAAGCAAGTCCCTTCCTAACAAGTTCACAGAACTTGAATCGCAAATCACGACTGGGTGATAGGCTCGAATGAAGCCTATCTTTACTGGAACTGGAGAAGAAATCTGATGACTTTGCTGCTAATTTGTGATACCTACAACTGGGACATTTTCCCCTGATGGTTGAACAAGTGGCTCTGCTGTCAATCAAAAAGGACACGGGATGTCCATTGACTTCACTTTCCCCGTAAGGACCACTCTAATCCACGTCCAGAACTGCGCCATATATGCAGTCCTTCTCCTCCCTCAGGCATTTTCAAAGAAACGAAAAAACAAACAGGTTGGTCTTTAAAACGTGAGGACCCAGATCGGAGGTGGCAGAGACGAGGTGACAGAGATAGGGTGGGTGCGTATCCTCACTCCACATAAGGACACATTGTGTCTTCAGCCAGCTAAAATTTAGCTTTGTCTCCACATCCCCCCGAGGGGGCCCTCTGACCTCCCTAATTGGGTCATTGTTTTACTACCACTAAAGGTATAAATCTTTCTGCTACAATTTAATGATAGTGATTTGATAAATACACACTGATCAAGATAATATTCCCAATCACTGTGTAGATTTAGAATTTCGGTCCTTATGAATTGCCCTTGATCACTTTGACATGCCGACAACTCGACCAACTCACACCCTTTCCTATGAGCTGATAAAGACTTCTGGTTACAGCCATCACTTCTGATTTTAACCTAGACAAGGGGACCAACAGAATAGAAATATTATTAGGGTACTACTTAGCCTATTTTGACTCACTCACTCCAATCTACACTTGAGAGCCCACCACATACACCCTAGCTTCACATACGGCAAAAAACAAAGGATCTCTGGCAAAGAGCTCCCTTGTTGGTGCCTGTGGGGGCATTGCAGCACCGGCCTGACGAGAAGCAACGCCCTATTATGAAGCATGATACCCATCCGGGTGTGTGAGGGCTCTTGAGCATTCAGATCTGGCTCCTCAGGTTTTAAGCACCAAACTGTTTGTGTTTTCGTTCTTCATTTCTTTAGGTACTGCATACTCCTTGTTACCGTAGGTATCAGAGAGCCTGAGGTAGACCTGATCTTGGGTCCTTCTAACTCATTACTGGAGTTTGAGTATTTAAGGGCTTCCTTCCTGGGTCATGGAGCTTGGTACATAAGCATCGAACTGCACTTGGTCAGGGTTAAAAAGACATTCCCTCTTCCAGTGACAGAACTTGTTGCAAATGTAACAAGAGGTGTCTTTCTTCAAAGCATTATGTTAGTGCCATTCACACTTCTCCTTCCTCGTCCTTGCATCAGTATATTTGCCTCATATGCATGGCAACTCCTAACCAATGCTTAATTTGAGCCAGTGGTTTTCGGTTCTTGGCACCAGCACTTAATTGTCAGCACCAGCTCTAGTGACAGACAACCACATGGTGGTGCTGTTTAATTTTGAGATGTGCACAACAAAAGTGTTTATTAAGTGGAATTGCATTGAAAATAATAATACCAGCCTCTCATGCCATTATTATAGCTTTGTGTGGCCTGAAATAATCTGAATTGTCACAATTGTAGAAGTGCGATGGTTAGGTGTTAAATTGGTACTGTCATTGGCAGCACTGGCAGGGGCAATGCGTGGTGTAGGCTGCAGTGGCCATCTGAGAAGGGCCCAGGCACTACATATTTTTACAAATTAAGCACTGCTTCTAACATGTCTGCTCCTGTCATATTGGCAAGGTCTGATCCTACATCCCTAATTTCCAAACCATTTCTTCTGTACCTTTGTTTGGTCTCAAGTCTGTCACTGCAGTATTTTGCATATTGCAAGATCTCATCAAGGGGCTTGGATTATTAACAGAGTAAGTTCAAAATACGCATGCACTGATTCTTTTGGCTTCTGTTTTTTAAAGATTTTGGGCCAAATCATGTCTTCCTGTGGAACCTTTGTTTTGAAATGGCCGATAACAGCATTATATTTGGATTTCCCTAGAGGTGATAGCGCATTCGTGTTTGCTACTCTTGGGGGTTCCTGTGTTGGCCAATCTATGTCTCTTTTACATTCAGCCCATAGGTCTTTCAGTACTACTACTTCGAAGAGCATGTTCAAATGATCCCAAACTTCTTTTGAAATTGTCACAATCTGATCAATTTGGGTGTGCCATTTATCAGGATTCTCTCTTAGTTACAAGAGGGTATTTGTGAAGTGAAAAAGATCAGCTTGAGATTAAGGGCCATATGTATCATCAACCTGATTTGCGATTCTCAAATAGCAATTTTTTAGAAATCGCTATTTGAGAATCGCAAATAGGGATGTATGTACAAAATCGCAATTTTTGTGTGATTTCTTAGTATTCCTTAATTGCAATTAGCGAATTACAGATCGCAATTAAGAAATACTTTCCCATTCATTTCTATGGGACAGGAGGCCCATAGGAATGAATGGGAAGTTATTCTCAATTTGTGATTCGCAATTTGAGAATCGCAAATTGAGAATAATTTCAAGGGTGCAGGGGTGTCCAAACCCTGTTGCACTCCTGAAATCAGCATGGGTGCGCATGTGGCGCACATACATGCCCTAAGGGCATGTATGTGCCTCATATTGCACTTTGAAAAATGCAAAAAAGTGCATTTTTCAAGGAATTCGCAAATTACCACCAACTTGAAGTTGGTGGTAATTTGCGATTCCTTAAGTCCAATTTGCACTTTTTTTATGCTTCAAACATTGCATTTAAGGAATCCTTAAATGCAATTGCAAAAATAAGGAATCGCAAATTTTGCGATTCCTTATTTTGCACGCAGATTTCTGTGATACATACTATTTTGCACTAATACGTTCGCAAACGCCGAAATTCTGTGAATTTCAGCGCTTGCGAACACATTAGTGCTTGATACATATGGCCCTATGGAACTTGTACGTTGGCTTTTCCCTGTACCTCTCTCAATGGGTATTCCTGCACTGCATTCTCCGTACTCTCCACTTTATCATTCCTTATTGGTTCTAGGTTTTGTTTCACCTTTGACCTGTCCTCTTTTCACCACCGTACCCTAAACTCCTTGAGATTACTCAGTCATTTAATCAATTCCTTCAAATGCATCTTTAACCCTATCAGTGATAGTGCCTTCGGATCCTTCTCACTTATAGTCATCCTGAAATTTTTCACAGTTTATTTCTCTTGAGTCAAATCCTCATTCATCCTCTAACTTCTCAATTTTTGCATCTGCCTCACCTGCCAGTCTCGCAGCTTCCTTGCTCAAGTAGACTAATAAGTGCTTACTATAATGACCCCAAAATACTATATCTCCATTGCTCTTCACAATATTTTCTAGTTCACTTTTTAACTATTCAGTGTTTATCATGTATCAGGGTCCTCCATTGTGCTGTGGGTTTGTTTCTGGACCTACAATGGGATAATTTCTCTCATAACTGGAGTATCCGTGAGTCCTGTGTCCTGACTTCTAGGGGTCAAAGCACTTAAGGAGTCTGCGGCTGTTGGGCAAATGCTTGGGGTAGGTTGAGTCTGAGGCATGCTTGTAGCTATGAGGGTAGAGGGAACACTAATGCTGGTCAGGGTTTGGGACATAGTCAGGGTACCTGGGTTAATCGGGGTTCTTTGGACTGTGGTGGTCTACATGTTTAAAGGACTTTTAGGTGGCCAGATAGTTTTATCACACAGTGGTCTTGAATAGACAATATCCACTTTGCAGCCACTTGTTGGAGAGAAAATAGTTGATTGGTTCACAGACATTGAAAGTATGTTTTGATGGGGCTCTAGCTTCCAGTAGCACTTGGAGAAGGCAGTCGGAAATATTAACATCTTACGGAGATGTTGAATCAGCAGTAAAAGTTGGTGAGCCTCTGAGGATAATGTCTGAGTAGGGCATAGTGATTGGAATGCTCATGTTATTTTTCCAATTGATTGGAAAGTGCTTGGTCTTTTGACCAATCTGAATTGATTGAGCGTTGTCTGGATGGCCGGAATGCACTGCAGATAGTATGCTATGTTGGTGCAGTGTTCAGGGATGGTGGTAGGTTAATGAACTTAATTGGAGAATTCTGCCACAAACTTGCAGTGGGCCATCACATCTCGTCAGGGTGGATCACAAAAAACGAGCCCCTGTCTAGATTGCAATTATTCATTCAACTATGAAGGTAAAGGTGTTGGAGGAGGGGGAAATTCAAACGTTGTTGATGGGTTCACACATGTTTCTGTTGCTCCAGTAGCCAATCTGGACTAATGCCTGTTCTAAATAAGCATCGCTTTTAACTGAGTTGCTATTCTTCACATCAAGGAATTAGACACCTAGTGCAAATCAAGCACTACAAATTCTAAATAAAACCCAAAAAACTCAGAGTGGGTGGATGTGGTGAAGGACACGACATAGGTGAAAGCGTGCGCATGTTAGTGGTCGTGGCACTGCTGGCGGGCGGCTCTGCCCACCTTCGGCGCTTTCATTGTGGTTCTCTGAACAGGACAGAGATTTCTTATCTAAGGAGACTTTGGAAGGCTTGTAACCGCCTCCCTATGGGCCGGCCTCCGCCCTTGGCTTCGGAGTAGGGTTATTCCGGGCAGCTGAAGTCTAAATAGAGACACACTGAACGCTGTCTAGCTCCCTGTTGTGAAACATGCGTTTAACCACGCTATTCTTAGAAGGTCTGGCTATAAAAAGCAGATGGCCTCAGGAGAAAGAGAAAGTTTAGAAAGGGCTTTGCTACAGCCCGCTATGAAGTAAACAGAGGTACTTCCGGCTGGCGCGCGCATGGTACCATTGACGGCTGGCGCGCGCGGCAGCTCAGTAATACCAGGTTATGTGTCTGCCTTGCATTTCATGGTCCCCGGGTAGCATGGCTTCGGTTGTTGTACACACGCTCCTTTTCTCAAAGTGGCCTTAACAAGATTATTCCCTTCGCTCTGAGGCGGCAGTCAGTCTGTCAGCTTTGGGGTAAGCCTTGCCAAAAAACTGTTGCAGGTCGTATTCTTGACTAGGTTATCAATTTCGGAATTGGCATTTTGTTGGAAATGCCACGGACCAGTTTTCTCGGTAGCTTTTTTGGCTCGCTGGTCCCTCACGTTAATCTTGATTGCTTTGTTCGTCGCCCTCCCCAGCTGCAGCTGCAGTCCCTTCATGTCCTCCACTTTGCTTCTCTTCTACCAGGCCTTTTACTTCCCTCTCCAACGTGCTCTTTTGCCCCCTGGCTGTACCACAATTCTTCTCCATTCTCCTAATTTATTCAGCTGAACAGTCGCCTCTATTGCACAGTGTTTGCTTTATCTCTCCTTTTAAATTCTCCACTTTTTTGCTGGAATAGGAGAGATATTGGTTTGAAAATGCCACTGTCATTCTTGCTCTGATAGATCACCACTGTCATATTTCTTCCCCCAGGCAGGGCAGGAATGGCCGTAGTGGGCACGAGCATTTCCAGGGTGGGCCAGAAGGGTGGGGGCGTGTTTTGTCAATGGGGGCTGGTTTTGCAGCAGTAACAAATGCGGGAGCAGTGCTTCTTGCTAGCACCCCCCTCCCCACCCAGCTCCTAGGGTCGGTGAAGCCGCAATCTGCCAGGGCTGGTTGTTGTTCTCAGTCCGGCCCTGCCCCCAGGCCACTACACAGTTTCTGTATGGCCAGCATTCTATATAAATATGTATGGGTGGCACATATGCATTATGTAAGAACCCCTTTCAGAGGGCCGCGGGCAAGCAGTGGCTACTGGACCCAACTGTGGTGGTTGAGGCCTCTTACTCCTGATGTCCTGGGGCCCGAGCTACAATGGATCCTGCTAAACTGGGTCAGGTACCCCTTCTGCAGTTGACAGTTGGTGGTAGCTGTGGTCGAGCAGTCAAGGCTTCCTCGGGGGTGGGATGTAGATACAGGTTAGTGAACACGACTCATAACTCAAGATGCAAACAGCACGAGCAATAAATCAATGTCCAGCTAAATCTTTGCTTTTATAAGAAGAAGCAGCATTTCATTTCTAATTCTACTCATGCAAAGAAATACGACATTCAGAAGCAACAACACAAACCCCCTTAAGGTTGGGGCTCCAGTGGTTGTCAGGCAAATCTCCTTCATGTAACGTGTCCAGAATTATTCCCAATGTAGTGGTGGCCGCATTAGGGAATACAAATTCTTTAGGCCATACTGAAGAGCACTCTTTTCTGACCATTTAAGAACTTATGTCGCCATTAGCATTGCAGGCGGATCGCCACCGCCGGGATGGCGGTGACCACCGCCGGCACAGCGGTGGCGATCCGCCCGCCGGATGGCCCCCTATCACCCCCGCCATATTACTATGGCGAGGGGCTCCGCGGCGGATGGGAAGACCGTCTGCCGCTTTACCGCCGGTCTGATATACGACCGGGCGGAAAAGGGCCTGAATATGGTGGTGGTGCCTGCTATATTATGATGTGGCATATTTCATGCCTTTCCATGGTGGAGACTGCGCCATGGAAAGTCATGAAGTATTTGCTACGGGGGTCCGTTGCGGGCCCCCAGATGAGTGGGGGGCTGCACTTGGTGGGTACCTATGGTACCCCCAACATTGGGATGGACAAGGTGGCAGGCACCGGTGCCTGTCACGTTGTGCATGCCAATGCACAACAGCCATTCACAGCATTGTGGCTGGCGGTGCTGTGAGCACGGCCAGCCACAATGTTGTGAATGCAGGTTGCCACTGCCACAGTGGCATCTTATTTGACAGTGGGGGACCGCTGCACCATTGGGGGCCGGTCCCGGCACAGCTAGGGTGGCGGGCGGACAGGAGTCCACCCGCCATCCTAATGGGGCCCTTAGAGCTTCATTTATATCTTGGTGTACAGGTTACTCCGTCACAACACTGACAGATAACCTCTCAGCCGAAATATATTATATCCTATGGGATTTATATTTTGGCGGCCAGGGTTTCTGTCACCGTTGTGACAAAGTAACCCGTCCACCAAGATCTATATAAGGCTCTTAGTTAGAAGTGTCTATGGTGCTGCAGCACCATTAGCAGAAAGTCCCCCAGGGCTCCAAAGGTTTGGTTTCAGTCTCACCCACTCCGGCAGTATACCAATGCTCAGCGAGCGGGGGCTCTGCAGCCGTAAAGATGCTACTCGTAAAATACCTTTGTGAATAGCAAACAAATGTAAACTTATACAAAAGTGTAAATTTAGTTTTGTGACTCAGGCTCTCTGTGTCATGCACTAGGCCTAGTGGGGAAAGAGCTTTTGGCTACTATCGTGGTCAGTCATCAATGTCATATTTTCATTGGGGATATTTTCATGGAATGGTTTTGACACTGATCTGCTTTGCAATAATGAAGAATAAATGAGCAGAGCAGCTGTACAAAGGTGCCAAGTGCAATGGTGCTAAAGCCATCATTTGTGTTGATGCATTGCTAGTGTTGTGGTGTGCAAACACTACGCTTCTTTGCAATCAGAGAAATCAGAGATTATTGCATTCATGTGTCTTTATAAGAAGAAAAACAGTTTGCTTGGTTTGCTATTATTTTGGGCTTGGCAGAACCGCCCACCATTCCCGCTCAGTGTACAAAGGAATAAAAATGTTCCATAGAGCGTGACTCATTCATGAACCTTTTCTCTTGATCATGATTTTGAATTAAGGCTCTCGGTTTTTTACTTTTTAAAGATTCTTACACATACACGCAGACCTAAAACAGACTCCTATTCTTTGTGTAAAGATTTATTTAAACAGAAAAAAGCTGAAATCAGTTCTTCTTTTCAGTGCATCTCAAAGCTGTCAATCATGACTATCAGGCCACTATCTGTGTGTATTCACAGCATAGGGATAACTTTTCCTAATGATATTAAAAAGCTACCTCTGTGCATGTGTGCTAGTACCAACTACAATGCTGATGTTTGCAGGCGAGTGAATTGTTTTACCTTATATGGCTACACATCGCATTAAAATGGTCAGATATTGAAATGTAAGGGTACATTTATCAGATAAATGCATTTACAAATATGCTACTTGAAACTTTATTTTAATGACTAAAAATATAAGTAGAGAGAAAACAGCAATAAGACGGGAAAAGAATATGGATAAATTCCGACGCAAGCGTAAAAAAAAAAACTGAAAATTGGGAGCCCCATGTAATCGTCACCAACCCCTTTCCAACTGTATTCTGTTTCTTGGGCCTCTAAAAGCCCTGACTCCTTTGGACTGATTTTGTCACGGGCAGTGGACACAGGAGTGATTATTTAACCTGAGTTACCACTCTATGTGGCCCCCTCTGAATCCTTGAGGGAAAGAAAGCGTTTGACATTGTGGTCACTACTTACTGTTGTTTCCTAGTTTGGCCTCCCTCCTCCATGCTCTTTTTGTTCTGTGTGGACTAGCAAGGAATTCCTGTGTAACATGTAACATAATATCTCACAAACGTTAAGTTTGTGAATGAACGTAACAGTCGCTGTGTCATGAAATCTTGAATTAAGTGCTGTAAACATAAAACATGCCCACTTCTTTAAACTATCTGTACTGGTATATAAAGTCGTGTCAGAGAGTCAGCAAAAAATATCTACAAGAAGTACTGGCTGGTGCTTCATCCCTTGCTAAGTGCCTCAGCTTTGAATGTGATAAAAACACTTCAGACAGGTAACACTGGAATGTGAAGAAACAATAGGCAATCACTGTATTGCAGAGAAACTCTAGAAATAAACCTGTTCTTAGTCCCAACAATAGTAGTCCCGTAGTCATTCAACGAGTTCCACTTTGGGTCTCACCACTTTTTAAGTCTCGATTCACAGACTGCTTTTATCTTTCCATTGTTGAAAGACCTCTTGAATGAAAAACCTTCCTTTTTAACAAAATTGTTTAAAAATGTTATGTTATGTACTGAATATTTGTGGTTCTCAGTGGAGAACTAAATCAAATAAAATTAACTTGACTTGACTTGACTTGAAAGACCTCTTCTGGACTATACCAAAATCTTACAGTGGTATTTGTGCCAGCCCAATTCTTACCATTGGTTGGCTTTCACGTTATTCTCATTGGCTTGTTTCTTATTCAAAGTTTTTCCATGCTCTTCTTGTGATTGTCCTTCCCCTTGAGCATAGCTTCTTTACCATCCTTTTGATTGGATGAATTGTATTCTTCCATGCTCATATCCATAGAACGAATTTTTAAGTATAGCTTACCAGACAGCACAAATGTTTGGTTAGAAAGATGTATTATGGGCTTCCTAAGAGCATGCCTGGCGTTAAAGGCTGCCCCCTGCTTACAATTGTCTTGTTCTATTGTCACTTGTATCAGGCCTTGAGAAATCTACTCAGCCACTCACTAGGGCGAGTCAGATTTGTATCAGGTTGAGCTCTTTTTAGGACCTACTGGCCCTGACTTGCGAGCTGGTAAAGAACAGGTGTTCTGTTCATTCCGTTAGTGAATTAGCACACAATTGCTGAGCACACAACATTTTTATAGCTCATAAATAAACAGTACAAACTTTTCAAAATACATTTCAGTAATTTGGAAAGCACTTTTTGTGTAATTCTGAAGTGAGATGAAAACAAAGATTTTAATCTTATCAAAACTAATCCGAATACTTTGCTTGGTAATGTGTAAATGGTCAATATTTGCTGACACCCAATCTCAATACATTATCACTTGCACCTATATAATTTTATCACTAAAACTACTTGTCAGAGGGAAAGTTTGTGGCCATTTCAATTGAAAATGTTTGTCTGTAAATTACAGTGTGCTACCAAATCATCATTTAATGATATATATTCATTAAAAGCAAGAGTTTTTAAATATGAACTGAGAAACATGCCTGTCCCCACCCTGATGACAGTGCTGTTAGTGAGCTAAGAGGGACGTCTGGACTCATATGTACCTTATATGTGGGCTACATTTCTGTTATGCATCGAGCCAAACATTACCCTATTAAATCAAACAAGAGATTCTTGTACAGTAGACATGCTGAACTCACATATTTGAAGGTGGTTTTGTATGTGTTGATGAAGTAAAATATGATTCGGTGAAATAAAATATTTAGCTAGAAACGCAGGAAGAGATGGGTTTAAGTGTCAAGCGCGTTTCACTTAGGTCGCATAGATTATTCAAGTCCTCGACCTGCAGGACTGGTAACATTTTTCTGATTGTTTAAGGCCTGCGTATTTGCTTGCTTTCTCTTCGATGACTTTCCTAGTTTCCTAGTTTACATCTTGTGTTTGTCCCTCCCATAGACCATAGCCTCTTTACCATATCTTTGATTGTCTGGTTTATAAGCTTCAACTGATCGATTTTAGGAAACTTTCTTTTTGACTAAGCACTCCGTGAAAGTCCATGTCTTTCCAGGTGGCTCCCTTCTATGCTTTTTTCCAACCTGACATTTTTGTCTCTCACCCATATACTTCTCTCCCCTCAGTTGCACCCGTGTTGGTCTCTCTCGTCGCTGTGCTTCTTCTATCGCGTGCTATGTTGCTCTCTTTCACCTGTTTGTCCCTTTGCCCTCTTGTTCTCTGTGTTTCTTCTACCCCACTGTGTTGCTTCACTTCATTCCCTCCCAACCTGCTCCTGAAATCTGCTCATCTGTTTTAATTTTTTTAAGCACTTTCGTGCTACATTCTTAAAAAGTGCTTTCAATCTACTTTTTTTTAAAATTTACTGATCGATTTTGAATTGGTAAATAAAGAGAAAAAAATTATTTCAAATGACCCATAATTTTAAGTCAAGAGGTTCATGATTATGCATTTACCACTACAAAGACGCCTTCTGTCAAGCCCTATGGACACAGTCTGTAGTTTGGTAAAATACACTAAACCCATTCTTGCGGCTCAACCCCTCTGGACCGAGTTCCAGAGTCCTGTGATCGCATCTGCAACGTTTATCTCTGGGCTGTAGCCAGCCAATCAGGCCTGTCAATATCGGTCCTGCAGTATCAAAATTGCTGACAGGAGAAAAAGCTCCCTTGACTAAACAGAAGGCCATGTTTTTAAAATTCTTGCTGAGAGGCTCATTTCAGTTTTGCTTTATACGTGCTCAGGGGGGCTATCTCAGGCCCCTGAGCGCGTAGAAAGTCAGGAGAGGTATCGTTGGAAAGGGGAGAATCTCTAGTGGATCCATGCTTGGGGATCGCCCCATGAGGGCGATCCCCAAGCAGGCATTCCGCCACTAGGGAGGGGGGAGAAGCCCCTTGGGCAAGGGTCTTTACTCCCCCAAATTAAATTAGGATCGTCAATCTTTGTGCCCCCCTCGGGGTAGAAAGGCCATTAGATACCAGGGATTTTTTTTGCAATTTGAATTTGGGGTTGGGGTTGCCCAAAACGGGCATGCCAATGCCCCCACCCGGGCCCCACAAAAATGACAGTCTTTCTGCCCCCCTTGTAGGGCAGTAGCCCCCAATCTGCCCCCAGGGGGCAGAAAGCCCACTAGACACCAGGGTTTTTTTCCCCGGTGGCAGATGGGGTTAGTAGCCTCCAATCTGCCCCCCGGGGGGGGCAAAAAGCCGACTAGATACCAGGGGTTTGTTTTATTCTGCAATTAGGGATGGGGGCTGCCCAAAATGCCAATGCCCCCCAAAACCGCACAGTTTTTCTTCCCCCTGGAGGCAGATGGGGCAATAACCCCTGATCTGCCCCCTGAAGGGGCAGAAAGCTCACTAGGCCCAAGAGATTGTTTTTTTTTCAAACATAGTGATCGGGGCTGCCCAAAATGGGCATGCCAGTGCCTCCACACCCCAAAAAAAATTGCCACAGCCTGTCTGGCTCCCCTGATGGGGGCTTGGTCATTTCCCAAGATGGCTGCCGAGCCCGGGGCCAAAAATCCAGATGACCCCCTTGCAAAACCAGGTTGTTTTGTGATAGATAATTTTGATATCTCCTCAATACATTTTAGGCCCTTGTCTGTCGCGTGTACTTGGCCCACCCATGCAAGTGAGGCGAGGTACCATTTTAATGCTGGGTGGCAGAAAATTTGTGTCAGCCTGTGATCCCACAACTTTTCCGCACAGAAATTTGATAAACAAGTGATTTTTTTCAGTTAAATTTGAGGTTTGCAGGGAAGTCTGGGTAGGGAAACTTTGGAGGGCCCACACAAGCCATACCTCCTTGCCCCCCCAGGTATCTAGTTTTTAGAAATGTGTTTTTTTTTAGGATTCCCTAGATGTCCACCAAGCCCGGGGCCAAAACCCCAAGTGACCCCACCTTGCAAAATCAGGTTGTTTTGTGAAAGGTCATTTTGATGTCTCCTCAATATGTATTAGGCCTTTGCCTGTCACAGGTACTTGACCCACCCATGCAAGTGAGGTACCATTTTTGTCAGAAGACCTGGGGGAATGCGGGGAGGGTGGAATTTTGTGGATCCACGTAGATTCCAGAACTTTCCATCACAAAAAATGTGAGGAAAATGTGTTTTTTTTTTTTACAAAGTTTGAGGTTTGCAGGGGATTTTGGGTAACAGAACCTAGTGAGAGCCACATAAGTCACCCCCTCCTGGATTCCCCTGGATGTCTAGTATTCAAAAAGGTATAGGTATGCTAGGTTTCCTTAGGTGCCGGCAGAGCTAGGGTTCAAAATCTACAGCTAGGCACTTTGCCAAAAAAAGGGTCAGTTTTCACTGTGAAAATGTGGTGTGTCCACATTGTGTTTTGGGCCGTTTCTGTCACGGGCACAAGGCCTACCCACAGAAGTGAGACACCATTTTTATCGGAAAACTTTGGGGAATGTGGGGTTGGTGTATTCACGCGGATTCTAGAGTTTTCCATCAAAGAAATGTGAGGAAATGTGTTTTTTTTTTTTACAAAATTTGAGGTTTACAATGGATTTTAGGTAACAGAATCCAGTGAGAGCCACTCACGTCACCCCATCCTGCATTCCTCTGGGTGTATAGTTTAAAAAAATGTATAGGTTTGCTAGGTTTCCCTAGGTGCCGGCTGAGCTAGGGTTCAAAATCCACAGCTAGGCACCGTACAAAAAAGGGTCAGTTTTCACTGTAAAAATGTGTAATGTCCACATTGCATTTTGGGCCGTTTCTTGTCGCAGACACTAGGCCTACCCACAAAAGTGATATACCATTTTTAACGGGCGACTTAGGGGAACTCAGAATTGTAGAGTGACTGTTATTACCTATTGACTTTCTATGCATAACTGCCTTCCTAATGTAAGACAATGTGTAAAAAAGAAGTCACTTTGAAAAATATCCTACAATTCACAGGCTAGTAAGGGTAACCACAATTTCGGAGATGTGCAAATAGCTACTGTTTGTAAACTCTATATTTTGTTCCCATTTCAGAAATACATAGGTGTATTTGATACCTATTTTCCACTCTTTATATTTTTCTAAATTAATTGCTATATGCCCGGTACACAATGAAAAACCACCGCAAGACGAAACTCAGTTATTGACTCTGGGTTCCTCTGGTTCTTGGTGAACCTACAAGTCCTATATATCCCCACAACCAGAAGCGTTCAGTGGATGTTACGGTATTTTGCTTTTAAACATCTGTCTTACTTAGAAGAATTTACAGGTGAAAACGTTGGCACAAATGGCTGTTTTTTTCAACTAATTTTCAATTTTTCTTATCCCCTTTTGTGCCACTTTGTTCATCCATAAGTTGGCAGGGTATGCTCAGACGTGAGTCCCTTGCTCACTTTGACACTGGATTCAAGCAAGCCGGGCTGAAGACGGCTGAAATGCCAGAAAACAGTCCTCGGAAGCTTATTTCCGGTCCAGGGAAGGCATGGCTTGGCAGTTCGGGCTGGAGTGTTCCCATGAGGCACAGAGTCAGACTGATTTGCATATGGCCATGTCTGAACTGGGGTGGCAGAGTGGGCTAAATAACGGTGATGGATTAAACCCAGATCTGTTGACTGGGTGTGAGTGTTTGATTGGCTCAGATGCTCCGTCCATCACCACCCCCTTTTGTACCAATTTTTCTTATTTTCAACTGTTAGTTTCTATAAACAAGCCTTGAAGAATCTACGCAAATGACCCCTTGCTGAATTCAGAATTGTATCTACTTTCAGAAATGTATAGCTTTCCGCGAACCATTATTGCTTTCACACCCATTTTTACCACTAACTGGAAGGAGGTTGAAAGCCCAAAAAAATAGCAAAAATAGGCTATGTCCCAGTATAATGCCAAAACTGTGTAAAATATGTTAGGTTTTCTGACAAAAGTCAGCTTTTTTGATACCATTTGCAGGGGGAAAACAAGACGCTTCCTTCTGCAGCACTTTTCCCCATTAAAAAAATAATTAGCTGTGTTTTGGCTTATTTCTGAGTCCCCTCCAGGGGAATCCACAAACCCTGGGTACCTTTAAAATCCCTATGATGTTGGAAGAAAGGGCGCAAATTTGGCATGGATAACTTATGTGGTCAAAAAGTTACATGGGCCTAAGTGCAAACTACCCAAAATAGCCAACAAAAGGCTTAACAAACGGGGGAAAGGCCTAACAGCGAAAGGGTTAAGATATGTACTTGCTTTTCCTCCAGTGTTTTGACTTGTTTTTATTCTTTTACTCTTTAGTATTAAATGTTTTTATTGATTTTACAAAAGTCAGCAAACAGTAATGCCATATAAGGGTTGCAGAGCAGTCTGAGGACTGACCCACCGAGCGATGTTAAGTAAGGTACAAGCCATTGGCCATGTCATGAGGGAGCAGTATTATACACAGCAAGCCGCCTACAACCCAACCTGGGCCGGCCGCGTCATAAACACAGTGAGGCTAAAAAGCATCCCCGGACCCCATTGCGTCCCCTGCCAGTTGGAGACATGTAGGTCTGTTATCAGAACTAAGTAAGCTTATGTCCAACAGTCTCTCTTCGAGCACCTTCCTTTTGCCCTACGGCCTAGCAGCCGCCCAAAGACATCGTCCCTCGGACGCCCTCAATCAACAAAAGGAAGAAAGACCCCCCAAACAATCCCAGCCCTCCGTGATCGTAATGGGTAAGTCAGCGCATTAGGGAGCCCCAGGAGTACATAGGCGGGAAAGCGGGGAATGTCTGTTTCGAAATGTGCGTCTACGTCCGCTAAGATCTGACTCCAGTATTCTTGTAAAAGTTGACAGTCCCAGAGCACGTGAACTAACGTGCCAACCTGACCACAGCCACGCCAACACAGGGGATCCTGTTCACTATCCATTTCATACAGGCGCTCGGGGGTGTAGTACCAGTAGGACGCGACCTTCGTTAGGGTGTCTGTAAGTCCCATATGGTAGGCCGAGTGACGCGCTCTATAGTAGACTCCCTCCCACTCCCTGTGAGTTAGGATCTCCCCAGCTCCCGTTCCAAGCGCACCGTGCCTGCGTTGTAGGTGTATCTGTGTTTTTGCATGAGCATTTTATAGAGGTCTGAAATCAGTTGTTTATCAGTAGTGCGGGTGATCAGCCAATACTCGAAGTTTGTCAAGCGTCTGTCCGCCGAGGACCTCACTGCAGTGTTGAGCGCCCAGTGCCTGACCTGTAAGTAACGAAGCCTCTCGGTTTCCGGTAGGCCGAATTCCTGACGAAATTGCTGGAAGGGAACTACACCCTCTGGGCCATATACATGATGGAGCGCGCGACAACCCGCAGGCTTCCAGCGCGCAAAAGCTATCTCGTCCATCCCCGGGTGGAAGTCCGGGTTCCCGATGATGGGGGTAAGGGCGGAAGGGAGGGTGGTGAGCTCTTGGCTAATCCCCACTCGGTCCCAGATCTCTAGAGGTACCCGCGTGATAAAGGACGCGTAGAGATTGGGAGGCCTGTGTTCCCGTCGCATAAAGGGGATTTCCTGCAGAGTCCGTCCTGCGACGGCTTGATCTTGAAACAGCCAATGTTTCCCAGATTCCCATCTAACCCATTCCACTAAGAAGCGTAGCTGGGATGCTTGAAATTACGTTGCCAAGTCCGGAATCCCAATCCCGCCTAGTTCTGGTGCCAGCATGGTGATCCGTCGCTTCAGGCGGGGCTTCCTCCCATTCCATATAAACTGCGACAGTTCCGACTGCATCAGTTTTATCCAGCCTCGCGGAGGAGCAAGGGGGATCGTGCGGAAGAGGTATAATATTTGGGGAAGAACCGTCATCTTGACAGCTGCCACTCTACCCAACCAGGACAGCGGGTAGTATTTCCATTGTCCCAACTCGCGTCTAATTTTCTGCCGCAGGTTGGAATAGTTAAGTTCTACGGAGGTCTGTAGGGAAGGCGCAAGTTGTATCCCAAGATATGGGACCGCGTCCGTCGTCCACGGCATTGGGAACTCCGCCTGTAAATAGGCACGCGTGGGGGTCTCTAGCGACAAGTCGAGGGCCACAGATTTAGACATGTTGACTTTGAAGCCCGAGACTCGACCGAATCGCTCGAGGTCAGCAATGCACGCAGGGAGGGAGCTCCGGGGGTTAGCGAGCGATATCAATACATCGTCACCGTACAGGCTTGTGGTGTGGACGTCGCCCCCGAATTTGATTCCTTGCACTTTTGGGTCGGACCGTAGAAGGTGCGCGAGAGGTTCCATATAAAGGGCAAACAACAGGGGGGATAATGGGCAGCCCTGTCTGGAGCCTCGCTCAATTTCGAACCGGGGAGACGTGCAGCCGTTGACCCGGACTGCAGCTGAAGGAAATTTGTAGCAGTTGAACACCCTAGTTCGGAATTTGGGCCCTATACCGACCTTCAGTAACATCCTTTCCAGATAGGGCCAGTGCACCCTATCAAATGCCTTTTCGGCATCGATGGCCAGCATCATATATTCGCCCTCTGTGCGGGCGACCTTTTCTAGCAGGTGGAAAGCTCTTTTGGTGTTGTCAGAGGTCTGGCGTTCCGGAATGAACCCAGACTGATCCGGGTCGATCAGTCCCCCCATGTATGGTCCCAATCGGGAGGCGAGGATCCCTGTGTAAAGCTTAAGATCGACATTTAAGAGGGAAATGGGCCTATATGCTCCGCACTCAGCGGGATCCTTACCCTGTTTAGGTATCACCGCGATAGACGCCTCCAGTAGGTCTCTCGGGATCGCCCCCTCTTCCGCGAAGGAGGTGAAGAGTCGGGCGAGTAGCCACAGAATGTTTTATAAAAGCTCGCCAGGAAGCCATCCGGAACCGGAGCCTTGCCCAGTTTGAGGCGGGAGATAGAAGAAATCACCTCCTCCGGTCTGATGTCTCTTTCTAAGCTGTCGATCTGATCCTGCGTCAGCGCCGGCAGGGGGATAGCTGCTAGGAAATCTGTCTCCGCTTCCGGGTCTTGGTCTGGGGGGTCAGCCGCGTACAATTTCGCATAGAATGCGCTGAAGGCCTCAGCTATGGCTTGGTCTCCATTCACTGTTATGCCATCGATCCCTCTTATCTCACGAACCTCCCTGCGCTGCGTGACCTCGCGAGCTTGTGCGCCAGCAGTCGCCCACATCTGTCCCCGCCTGTATAATAGGCGTGGTGCAGTCGTAAGGCTGCATATTCTGCCCTATCTAAATCCAAGGCTGCAAGCTGTTGGCGAGCAATTTTCAATTGCCTCCATATTCTCGGAGCCCCCGTTCTCCTGTGTATCTGTTCCAGTTCCCTGGTCTGCCGTGTGAGCTCATCCCTTTTGAATTGACGTTACACATTCTCTTCTGTCGAGACATATATAAACTCACCCCTAAGGACGGCTTTCAGCGCAGCCCACTGTGTAGACAAAGTGGTGTCACCATTGCTATTATAGGAGAGGTAGTCAGTGATCACGCTCTGGATTTTGGTGACCACCGCCTTCCTCTGCAGTAACGAATCTCGGAGGCGCCAAACCCTACGGGAGCGCTGCGCTGCCGGCCTGGAAAGGGAGACCGCCACTGGTGCGTGGTCGGAAAGGGAAGCAGTACCTATGTCGGCTCTAGTGACAAGCGTTTGAGTGGCGGTGGAAACAAGCAGGTAGTTGAGACGCGCATATGTTTTGTGGGCAGCCGAGAAGTATGTGTAATCCCTCTCCCCAGGATGAAGCACTCGCCATAGATCCACCAACCCCAGATCCTGCAGTCTAGCTTTGCCTGCCGCTGTGAGCGCCCCCACCTGTGTAGTGCGTTGACAAGACCTGTCCAATATATTGTCAAAAACCAGATTTAAGTCCCCGCCCAAAACTAGGCAACGGTCCGTCGTGTCAGTGACGTCAGTAAGCGCTCTGTGTAGGAACTGTTCTTGGCCTTCGTTGGGCCCGTATATCGTGCCAATCGTATGAGTCACATCCCCCAGTGCAAACCTGTAGACTAACAGTCGCCCCTTGATTTCAGCCAACTTCCCCAACACCTTGCCCTTAAACTTTTGTGCCACCAAGATCGCAACTCCCGCCTTCTTGTCAGGGCACGAGGAAAAGAATTGGTGGGGAAATTTACAAGACTTAAGCCGGTGGCAATCCCTGGCAAGAAGGTGCGTTTCCTGTAAGAGGCATATGTCCGCTTGAGACTGTTCCAACTGGAGCAAGATCGCTTTGCGCTTGACAGGGTTGTTCAGGCCTCGCACATTTAGTGTGAGGATAACTAGATCATCCACCATCATTTATAGGAGCAGAACCTCGACCCGCCATGCATGGCTCCCCGGGAGATCCAAATCCGGTGTCCCAGAACCTATCCCAGCCCACTAATTCCAGAACCCTGGAGCCAAAACCCACCCTACTGGCAATTGAACCATGGACCAAACTCCCTACCCCACCCATTCTCCACCCCCCCCCCCAGAACTGCAAACTGTCATAGTCCTTCATCCAGAGATGAAAAGGAAAAAACCAACACAGGGTAGTTTTACTAGTCTGTCCGGGAGCACTCTCCCACCAACGGCCATGTGGCCAGAACGGGTAGCCAGGTCACCAGGTCTCGGCAGGCTCTTCACCCTGTTGGGCCGTTACCGCCATCTGTGGCTACTGCATCCACTGCGGCGCGTTGACCGCTGCGATCTCTGTCGCCGAAGGTTTCTTCACTCGTCTCCGTCTCTGATGTGGCTCCCGAGGCCTTGGTGCCCTCCTCAGGTGCTTCTATTCCTAACAGAGTGCAGGTTTCCGAGACCGACCGGAGCTGGTACTGTTTGTTCTCCAGTCTGAAGATGAGACGGAAGGGGTGACCCCAACTGTATGGGATATTTTTCTGTTGGAGATAAGATGTGACGGGTTTGTAAAGACGGCGTTTGTGCAGCGTGAGGGCCGCCAAATCCTGGAACAGCAGTGGCGACATGCCCTGAAATGAGATCGGGTGTTTCTGACGTGCCTTCTGTAGTATCTCTTCTTTGGTGCGATAGTCTTGGACACAAACCAGTATGTCCGGTGGGGGCGCCGTCGCTGCACGAGGCGGCCCGGTCCTATGTGCCCTGTCGAGTTGGAGGGGCGAGTCTAATGGCCGCCCTAGCACGTGGTTGAAAAGTTCACTAGCGTATCGAAACGCGTCTTGAGTGGCCTCGGACGTGGCCACGTTGCGAATGCAAATGTTATGGCGTCTGGAGCGGTTCTCCAGGTCTTCCAAGTGAAGCTGAAGGTCCACCTGTTGGTCATGCAGACGGATGATTTCTTGCTGTTGGGCCGCCAGTTCAGTGTCTTTATTATCGCTTTTGGTCTCCAGGTCTGCTACCCTTTCCCCTATGCTGTCCATCTCCCGCCGCACTTCTCTGATTTCGCTGGTAAATTCTGTCTTAAAGGTCTGAATGTCGTCCCGCAGGGACGTAAAAAGGGATTCTAGAGAGGTCTTCGTAATGGGCTCCGACCCGCAATCCGTGTTTTGTTCCATCTTCTTTGGGGTCGGGGCCACAGTGTCTTTTTGTTGGGGGGTCTGTGGTTTCGCGAACAGCTCCTTCACAGTTTTGCCTCGGGGGGGGGGGCCTACCAGTAGACATCACGCAACCCCGGTAATCGTTCCACCTGGAGATCCCGCGTTCTTCAGCTATTCGTCAGGACCTCCTTCTCGCTGTGCCTGCAGGGCGACTCCGGTTCTCCGCGGCGGCAATGCACCCAGTCCACCAAGCTTGGCGCGTACTCCTCCCTCTGTCTTGCCTGCACTCGGATTCCGATCGTCCTCGTGGGCTCGGGCGGGCCCCGCGACAACCAGCCACCTCTGCTCACTCCCGGAAGGCCGCACCAGATCCGCGCTGTCTGCTCGCTGCACTATGCGATGTCTGCGGAGTCCTCCTCACCACTGCAGAACTCCCATGCCAGTGATCGCCTGACCCCAATCCTCCAGAGTGGAGACCGCAGACCCCAGCCGCAAAATGGCCGACGGCTCCACTGGCGCCCCCGGCCTCACACAGCCACTCACTGAACGGTGTCGTAGTCCTCACCGAGCCAACAGGGCACAGGCCTCATTCGTCTCTGTCAAGGCGTCACCCACACCGCTGGGCAGACCCGTCCGTCGACGGCGCCCCCTCCTGCCAGGGTGTCCACTGCCTCACTGACTCCGGACTCACCGAGCCGCCGCACGGAGCCTCCGTTCACGATTCACGCTCCAGGCCTCCGCTTCCGCCAACTGTCTCACCCGGTCTCCGGGCCTCACGTCACCTCACGGTGGTTCCGCCGCTCCCTGTTCCTCCGCGGCAATGCCCCCTCGTATACGTCCGTCCCAGCCGTTGCCGCAGGCCTCCGCTCTGCACACCGGCGGTCGCCCAAGGCGCGTTGCAGGCGTAACCACATCCGCCGAGACAGGGGTCTTCCGCCCGGCTGCACACTGGCGCACAGAGCCGGCCTCGCTTTTGGCCCTGCGGGGGATGGGCGCCTCGTGATCTCGGGACTCTAAGCTGCCCGGTGCGCGGAACACCTCGTGTCCGCCGAGCTCCCTGGACCCGCTCTGCTGTGTTCCCGGTTCCGTCAGTCCGCAGACCCAATTCAGTGGACCTGGGTGCGCCAGAACCGGTGCTGAAAAACGGCCGTCGGCGGTAGCAGTGGAGCCACACGTCTGCTCACTCCTCCATCTTGGCCACGCCCCTTCTTAAAAAAAAAAAACTATGATTGAAAAGCAATATTTCTCCTGCATTCAAATCTGGTCCGTGAAGGGGTTAAACGTTCAGGCCTTTGGTGCAGTGCCTCTCAGTCGATAAATGCAGTGTATAGTCTGCATCACTGTGTCTGTGACTTTAGGTGAGGCAGCAGCTTGGGGTAGTTACTGATTCCTGCTCTCTTGAGTTGCTTCCAAGCAGCCTTCCGTGCAATTGCATGCTAGCAATCAAATGCTTATCTTTCAGCGTCCCCGACTGTGACGTTCTTCCTCATGGAAGGTCTGCATGGTAGATGGTCACTGCCTAGAAGGTGTGGTGTAGGAAGGGGGGTGCAGTGGGTGCGGGCCACCCTGGGTGACATCACTGAGGGGGGTGACAAAATGGCAAAAATATGTGTTTTAAACACATATTTCTGCCATTTTCTCAAGCCGGGGGTGACAAGAAATTTTCCGCACCGGATACCACCTGACCTTTTTACGCCATTGACTAGAAGGCCACTGACAGAATGACAAGTCGCCTCTTGCCTCTCACTGGTCTCGGGCCCATTAAGCTCACAGTCCTGCAGCCTGAAATTTACAGTTCAGCATACAGTGTAGTGGCGTACAGTGGAGTGCGTTAGAGTGGAGTTTCGTGCAGTGCCTTAGATTACAGTGGTGCAGAGACGAGTAGAGTGGCGTAAAGTTTTTTTTTTTAAACGGTAAAATTCGCGCAGGGTGCGTGGATCCTGCAGATAAAAAAAATGAAGAGCAGCCTCCCGCGCTTCATTGTTAATTAGTCCCCGGAGGGGGGCCAAATCCCGGGGGCATGGTTAAAAAAAAAGTGTGGGGGCCCAATCCCCCCCACACTGCCACGGGGACCCCCACCCCCCGGGGCAAAGCATTTATAGTGTGCCCCCCGCAGCTCCGGGGACCGCTGCCCCCGGGGCTTTTTTAAAAAAAAAATACCCTGTGTGGGGGGGCTCAAGCCTCCCCAAACGCCCGGGGACCGCCACCTTCCCGGGGCTCTAATTATTTAGATTGGGGGTCCATGATGGACCTCCCAGTCCCGGGGACCACCACCCCCCCGGGGCTTTGAAAATGTGAGGAGGGGGGCACGCGGCCCCCCTCCTGGAGTCATTGATGGCCCTGGGGACCGCCACCCCCCAGGGCCGGCTCCTGCAGTGTCCCAGGTTGCCTCCCCCCCGGGACACCGTTGTTTGCTATGGCAGGGCGAGAGCCTTGTGGCTCCCACCCTGCCATAGCAAATTTGGTTTGAATTTTGAAGAGAGAGCAGGAAAACATGCTCTCTCTTTCAAAATTCAAACCAAATTGCTTTTCCACACGGGGTGCTGCATCTTAGCAGCTCCCCACGTGGAAAAGCAATGCCGGCTCCCGAAGGATACTGGGAGCCGGCGGGACCATGGGGGGTCCCCAA
Source organism: Lissotriton helveticus (assembly GCF_964261635.1). NCBI lineage: Eukaryota > Metazoa > Chordata > Amphibia > Caudata > Salamandridae > Lissotriton > Lissotriton helveticus. The sequence goes on from NC_136067.1 coordinate 1,399,128,989, forward strand.
CGGAGAGGGCCAGCCCCTGGGGATGGGATTCCTGGGGCTACAAGTGGCCCGGGAGGTGGCCCCCCTCCCCAAAAGTTAAAAAAAATAAAAAAAATCGAAAGGCTGGCCCCGGAGGATGGGGTCCCCAGGGCCAAAAAAATAGAAAAATAAGGGAGGCTACACAGCCCCCCTTCCTAATTTTTTTTTTTTTTAAAAGAGCGGCATCGCGCCGGAGGCCACCCCCCCCTCCTTTCATCACTCTGTAAACGCGCCCCCTGGTACGTTTGCAGATGGGGAACGATTTCCCCTTGAATACTGGGTGTCCCTGGGGGCCAACTAGCCCACCAGGAACCTCCAGTATGCGCCAGGGGGCTGCGTTGCAGAGAGGAGTTCTGAGACCATGCCCCTTTTTACACCTCTCAGCAACGCAGCTCTGTGACGCTTACTGGAGCTAGCTGGTGGGCTAGTTGCACCCCAAGGACCCTCAGGATTCAAGAGGAGTTAATTCTGCAACTTAAAATGCGCCACGGGGTGCGTTTGCACAGTGTTGAAGGGAGGAGGCGGGGCCTGAGTTCACATGTGTGCAAACACACCCTGTGGCGCAGTTTTAAGTTTGGAAATTAATTCCTCATCAATCCTGAGAGTCCCTGGGGGCCAACTAGCCCACCAGGTACCTCCAGTAAGCACCACAGAGCTGTGTTGTAAAAAGGGGCGTGGCCTCTGAACACCTCTCTGCAACGCAGCCCCCTGGCGCATACTGGAGGCACCTGGTGGGCTAGTTGGCCCCCAGGGACCCACAGGATTGAGGAGTAATTAATTCTCTAACTTAAAATGCGCCACAGGGGGTGTTTGCGCACATGTCACCTCAGGCCACGCCCCCTTCCTTCACCACTGTGCAAACGCGCCCCTTGGCGTGTTGTAAGTTTAGGAATTAATTCTCTTTCAATACGGAGGGTCCTTGAGGGCCAACTAGCCCAACAGGTATCTGCAGTGTGCGCCAGGGAGCTGAGTTGAGGACAGGTGTTCAGAGACCTTGACCCTTTTTACACCTCTCTGGAAAGCAGCTCTGTGGCACTTACTGGAGGTACCTAGTGGGCTAGTTTGTCCCTAGGGTCCCTTAGGATTCAAGGGGACTTAATCTCTTAACTTAGAACAGCCACAGGGCGCATTTACACAGCGGTGAAGGGAGGGCACGGGGCCTGAGGTGATATGTGCAAACACGCCGTGTGGTGCGTTTTAAATTGGGGAAATAATTCCTCTTCAATCCTGAGGGCCCCTGGGGGCCAACTAGCCCACCAGGAGCTTCCAGTAACCGCCACTGTGCTGTGTTGCAGTGAGGTGGTTCAGGCCGTGCCCCTTTTTTACACCTCTCTGCAATGGTGCATACTGGACGTACCTAGTGGGCTAATTTGCACCTAGGGACGCTCAGGATTCAAAGGGAGTTAATCTCCCAACTTAAAATGGCAACAGGGCGTGTTTACACAGTGGGGAAGGGAGGGGACGGGGCCTGAGGTGACGTGTGCAAAAACGACCTATGGCGCGTTTTAAGTTGAGGAAATAATTCCCCTTCAATCCCGAGGGCCCATGGGGGCCAACTAGTGCACCGGTATGTAACCTTTACCACACATTTTTTACAACGCAATACCATTACCACGCATTTTTTACAACGCAGAAACTTTTGCAACGCATACTTTTACAACGGATACTATTACAACGCAAGTACTTTTACAATGCATGTACTTTACAACCCATTTTTTGGGTAAAGGGGTATTTTTAGGGTTAAGGGCTAGGTTTGGGTTTTTGGGTAAAGGGGTATTTTTAGGGTTCAGGGCTAGGTTTTGGGTTTTTGGGTAAAGGGGTATTTTTAGGGTTCAGGGCTAGGTTTGGGTTTTTGGGTAAAGGGGTATTTTTAGGGTTCAGGGCTAGGTTTGGGTTTTTGGATAAAGGGGTATTTTTAGGGTTCAGGGCTAGGTTTGGGTTTTTGGGTAAAGGGGTGTTTTTAGGGTTCAGGGCTAGGTTTGGGTGTTTGGGTAAAGGGGTATTTTTAGGGTTCAGGGTTAGGTTTGGGTTTTTGGGTAAAAGGGTATTTTTAGGGTTCAGGGCTAGGTTTGGGTTTTTGGGTAAAGGGGTATTTTTAGGGTTCAGGGCTAGGTTTGGGTTTTTGAGTAAAGGGGTATTTTTAGGGTTCAGGGCTAGGTTTGGGTTTTTGGGTAAAGGGGTATTTTTAGGGTTCAGGGCTAGGTTTGGGTTTTTGGGTAAAGGGGTATTTTTAGGGTTCAGGGCTAGGTTTGGGTTTTTGGGTAAAGGGGTATTTTTAGGGTCCAGGGTTAGGTTTGGGTTTTTGGGTAAAATGGTATTTTTAGGGTTCAGGGCTAGGTTTGGGTTTTTGGGTAAAGGGGTATTTTTAGGGTTTAGGGCTAGGTTTGGGTTTTTGGGTTTTTGGGTAAAAGGGTATTTTTAAGGTTTCAGGGCTAGGTTTGGGTTTTGGGGTACAGGGGTACAGGGTAAAAATAAATTTAAATTAAAATTAAATTAAAATAAATTTTATTAATTTTAATTAAGGGGTACAGGGTGAAAATAAATTAAAATTAAAATTAAAATAAAATAAATTATATTATTTTTAATTAATTACATTTTTAAAAATATATTATATACTTACCAATACTTACGTTGTAATGGGATGCGTTGTAAAGGTATATGCGATGTAAAAAAATGCGTTGTAATAGTACTTCGTTGTAATGGATCCTGCGTTGTAAAAATTGCGTGGTAAAGGTAGGCGTTGTAAAAGGATGCATGGTAACGTCATACATCCAGTGCACCAGGTGCTTCCAGTAAGCAGTACTGCGCTGCATTGCAGAGAGGTGGTGCAGGCCGTGCCCATTTTCTCTGCAACGCAGCTCTGTGGTGCTAACTAGAGATACCTGATGGGCTAGTTGTACCCAAGGGACACTCAGGATTCAAGGGGACTATATCCCCCAAATTAAAACGGCCACAGGGCGTGTTTGCACAGGTCAGCTCAGCCACCCCCACCACCCTTCACCAGTGTGCAAACGCGCCTTATTGCGCGTTTTAAGAGGTCGTTTTAATCCCCCTGCCCTATTATATACTAGGGGCTTACAGAAGAGGTCATGCTAATAACAGGGGTGCCCCAACGCATAGTGTTCCCTAGTGCATGTAGGTGTTTTAACTGTATTCTAAGTGTGTGTTTAGCATAGCACTGGCTCTAGGACTGGTTAGTCAGAGTCAGTTACCACCAGTACCCATCTGAAAAAGTTGAGGGTACAGGATGATTTTGCAACAAGGCCTCTTTCTGCTCCTCTGTTTGTTCTTTCTGCATGTCTTCCTTCTTTCTGCTCTTTTCTTCGTCTTTGAGGACTTCTGTTGCTTTCTTCTGCATTTCTTTTTCTTCTTTCTGTGTTTTTTCTTCTTTCTTCACATGCCCTACCCCTGTAGACATAGTTAGAAACTAGCATTTAAAAAATCTTTGAAATTCACTTAAGAAACCATAGGTTTCAGTTACGTTAAAGTTAGAAATTAGCATTTAAAAAACCTTTGAAATTCACTGAAAAAAACATAGGTTTCAGGCACGTTATAGTTAAGAATTAGCATTTAAAAAACCTTGGAAATTCACAGAAAAAAACATTGTTTCAGGGGCTTTATAGTTAGCTGGACATTTCACTCGTACAAAACCATTGAAATTCCCCCGTTATAGTTAGTTCAGCTAACTATATCTTGCGCGCCCGCAATGCACTGCTGATGATGTCAATACTACATCGCTCATGACATGGTTAGTGGTGACATCAGTCATGACATCACTGATGTCATCAACCTTGTGATAGAGTGGCAGACTTCCTCTCACCCTAATATAACCTTTCATACACACATTCAAAAATAGAAACTAAACATTTTTTTAATGGACATACCAATACCAGTTACAACAACCTATTCAGTAATTCCAAGAACTACATACACATCCACTCATTCACCAACAGTTCTATATAGTCACTCATACATGTACTGACTCATAATATGTACTCCTACACCTATACATCCTGTTACACACCGCCACTCATTCATTGAGTTACTCACACACATAGTCACTCATGCTAATAAAGAATAAAACATCCATTTACTTGCATATACAGTTTTACACTATACTTACTTCTACAGAAACGTACACATACTTACTCTCTTAAACAATCACTTATAGAAACACATACTTATTTATACAGGTACTCTTCCAATCTCTCACTCTCACATATACTCACTGATATACACCAATACTCACATATACAAATTTTAAACATATGTAGTTACTCATAAAGACACTATTGAGACAGTCATTCACTCACTAACACACCAATACACACACTCATCCACCCATAGAGTCCTGCACAGATGCTGTCTTCAAAACACATACAAACAGTGAGTCACTCATTCATGCATCTATGCGCTAAGTAATACCCCCCACCAAACCATACAGACACTCATACTGATACTCAAAAAACCAACTAATTACCCATATAGACACTCATGTAGCTACTCACCAACCCATGCAGCCACTTATCCACAAAGTGAGAGACTGATACAGATATTTACATATTTAAACATTACTCGCTAACCCATGTTTTCACTAAGATACACTTAATCAGTCAGTTATACAATAAATTTTTCAAAAAAATCATCCATTTAGACACTTATTTACCCATTTATTCTTTCATCAACCTTGAGATATGAATATATAAAAAATATTACATTTTCAGAAAGACACAAATTCACTGGATGATGGCATCTGTGATGTCATCAGTGATGTCATGAGTGATGTCATGAGTGATGTGACTGACCATGTCATGAGTGATGTAATATGTGACATCATAAGCAGTGCATTGCGGGCGCGCGAGGTATAGTTAGCTGAACTAACTATAACGGGGGAATTTCAATGGTTTTGTTCGAGTGAAATGTCCAGCTAACTATAACGCCCCTGAAACTTATGTTTTTTTCTGTAACTATATATATATATATATATATATATATATATATTTATATATTAGTCGTAAAATAGAGAGCCACTGGCTCCTTTGGCAAAATGTATGTTTGGAGCCTACATAAACTTTTTCAGCAATATACTTGCCCTATGTCAGTAGGGAACCCGGGCTTGTATGCTAATTATGTGGAGTTCATTATAAATCTGCATTCTTCGGAGGAAGCAGGTCCCTCTTGTGGCTGGGTCCTGCGTATATCACCTTACCTTATGTAAGCAGTCTTGTCCAAATGGCAGTTCCAGAGCGAATACCCAATTTTAATAGGCTTTTATACCAATGTGTTGGGTCCAATGTGGAGGCTTCCCTAGAGTCAAAATTAAGGTACCACTTGGCATGTTTTTGTAAAGTGATGATCTATGACTGCCAGGTGGGGGTGCAGCAAACTAGTTATGCAGCCAGGAATGATGGAGCTCAACTTGAGCAGAACTCTCCCTCCATTGACTAAAACAGACACCTCCCACCAGCTCTCTGGGCATCTTAACATGAAAAGCGTCTGGAAAGGGAGTGCTGAGACCGTGGTGCATGGCAGGGGCTCTGTTACCAACACGAGGTGATTTCAAGCCTACAACTGCTTCCCATGTCCCTATTTGTTTTTGATGGGCACCTTGCTGTGAGAGATGTCTAATTAGTGAAGTGAATCGTTTTCATGGTTGAACCACTGTGAGAGCCTAGGGACAGATTATATAGCCATTATCAGAGCAGATCCTATGCCGCTTCAATACCTTTAGTATGTTTAAGGCACACATGCATACATGTCATGGCGCACATGGATGTTCAGTGCAACACAAATCCACTAAATTGAATTTATTAGCAACAAACTGTGGACTCTAATTTCCTAGCTAGAACTTCTGTCACTCTGATTTGACTTCCTTGAAATATGGAGCATTTGAAAACCAAAGAAAACTAAAGTGGGGTTTTAAACTGAACAATGAAGAAATGATTAGGATCTATTTTTGTGGTGGGTGTGGTGTACATTTTGTTCCAAGTGCTTTATATCAAAATGCGTATTTACAGGTTTAACACAATTCATCTACTTTCTTAAATGATTGCTGTGTGCGTGAATGGGGATAACAAGAGTAGAGAAATGTGCTTGCTGAGCACTAATAACTAGGTTGTGCAGGAGCCTGAATATGTAGGCTTTTGCTCCTGCTGCGACAGAGATTAGCCTGTCTAACACACACGACAGCCACATTTCCTACAAGGGCAAAAGTTGCTCTGTATTTCCTAATGGTCGCAGTCAGCACAGTTCGCCTCTCCGTATAGCCAGGATGTAGCAGCAATGCATGTTTTGTAAGACTTTTGCTCACTAACACAGATGTGGGAAGCCAAAAAAAGCAGTCATTGATCTGAAATTGGGTTGCATTTTGTCCAACAAGTCTAAGAAATGTTAACTAGTTTTATAAACCATCAATGCAATTTTCCCAAATCCAAGCATTGGTTTGCTTGGGTGAAATGGCACAGTCAAAAAACACTTCACTTCGCTGTGCGAGGAAAAGGCTGCTTTAATGAAACACATGCTCATCTCAAAAACATATGCTTGGCTCTTCGCCTTACAGACTTAGGGCCTGATTTCATACCGGTGGATGGCGGTCCTAATGCCACTATCTCATGGGGCCACCCGCCCGATCACGATGGTGGTGTGGGACTGCCACAAGACTGCCACAGCTGCCAGGATCCCATGGCGGTGAGGAAAGCAGGCGGGAATCGCGGTGATGTCGGCATCGTCGAGCAAATTCCGATCTGCCTTTTCTCCAAGCATTTCATGGGGAGGACCCCGTCATGAAATGCTTGGTGGAAAGTCATGTAAAGTGCCCCGCAAAAGGTCCCCGGACACATCTGCCCATAAGGGTGCATGCAGGGGGCACATGATGTGCACTGTATTGCATGCACGACATGGTGCATGCCACACCGTGCACGGCGGACATGCTGAAGGCACTCACATGTTGGCGGGATGCTTTTTAGGCTCTGCTATGAGCCAATCATTCCCGCTGCTGTGACACTGCTGCACCGCTCAACATGGATTACTGTTGTAAACCGGGGGCGGAACTGCAAACACCTTGGCAGTGTTCCTCAGACCGCCACTGCGGCGGTCCAGTGGGAGACCGCAACATCGAAATCATGCTCTAAAACATGCCTCACTAAACATCGTATATCACTAACCTAATTTCCCCCTCCCTTAAATAACCATCCCAACAAAGGTCTGACACACAACCATGCTTAAACTTATGCTAACACAAACTCTGAACTTTCTCAAACTGAAATGTCAACATTACCCCATCACCCCTTGAAGCTGTCTTGACCTCCTCCACTTTTTATAAAGCTGTTTCTTGACTGAAACTTCAACCAACACCACTCAGAAAAGCCCTGTTCACAAGATGTTTTCTGTTCCCACCAACTCCTGGTCAATTTTCAGCCATTCCACTTCTTAAATCCTAATGTGTATGCCATGGCCTTTCTCAAGTGCATATGGTACAAGTCTATGCCCCTGAGTGACAAATGTACACCCTTGAAACATGCCTGTTCTTCAAACGTAATCCTTGGATGAAGCACACCACCAACTCTTGTTCTCTGCTAATTCTCCTAATTTACATTCCTACGTGCCTGGTTGATCGCTGCTGACTTATCCACTGCCCTCCAAACACTCTTGGGAATGATCTTGGTTCACTTGATCAATAATCCTTCACCTCCTTTGATTTGTGCTTCATTGCCTTAATTAGTGCTAATCCATTCACTTTCACTAACTCGTTCTCACCTAAATACAACACTAAGACATCTGGCCACCCATCCCTGCCCAACCTGTAATTTAATATGGGAAGAAACTCTTGCCATTTGATGCCTCCTTTCCCCATCCAGTGCAACTTAACTGCCAATTCATCAGACTCCTTGTATTTCCTGTGTTGTGGTGGGGATTGCTCCCCCATCTGATAAAGGAGTGGCAAGGATCCACACCCTCATCCTACTGCTCGAGAGGCACAGCACAGAACCTAAATACAACCAGCAACAACAGTTTACAACAATATTAATATTCCTGTAGTTTGCTGCTCATATATGACCAGTGATACCAAAAGGGGATGATGGGCGGAGCGTTTGAACAAATTAAACACTCACCCCCAGTCAACTGATCTGGGTTTAATCCATCACCGTTCTTTAGCCCACTCTGCCACCCCAGTTCAGACATGGCTATATGCAAATCAGTCTGGCCCTGTGCCTTATGGGAACAGTCCAGCCCGAACTGCCAAGCCATGTCTTCCCTGGACCAGAAACAAGCATCCTGGGACCGGTTTCGGATTCATAATCCTCATCAGCCAGGCTATCTTGAATCCAGTGGTAGAGTGAGCAAGAGACCCACGTCTGGGCATACCCTGCCAACTTAGGGTGAACAAAGCGATACCAAAGGGGATGATGGATGGAGCGTTTGAACAAATCAAACACTCACCCCAGTCAACTAATCTGGGTTTAATCCATCACCATTATTTAGCTCACTCCACCACCCCAGTTCAGACATGGCCATGTGCAAATCAGTCTGACCCTGTGCCTCATGGGAACATTCGAGCCCGAACTGCCAAGCCATGTCTTCCCTGGACAGGAAACAAGCATCCTGGGACCGGTTTCAGATTCATAATCCTCATCAACCAGGCTATCTTGAATCCAGTGGTAGAGTGAGCAAGGGACCCACATCTGGGCATACCCAGCCAATTTACGCCTCGCCTCGCACCTCCATTGAAGGGATGGAAAAAAAACATTGGGGAGTTAAACGTCCACTCTTAAGTCACTGTGTTGTGAACTCGGTGTTCACCATCTTATGCCCTTTCTATATTATGAAATGCAAATGAATGAAATACAAGAGTATGTAATATCTCAGCAGAATAAGTACTCACCTTTCAAATAAGTTCTGTAGGAGATGAAGCATCTAACATTATTACAGTTTTAGCCATGATTTTTTATATCTTCTGCACTGTCATTATAATTTATTTTTATTTTATTTATAAAGGTGTTAAAGAGCACAATGTTGTAGCTTCACTTTACTAACACATATTTAACAATTATTTTCTTAGCTCTTTTTATATACTGTTTATTACACTCTATTTGACACAATCGTTTTCTGTAAACAGGCATTTAAATCTTATTTTTATCTTGTCACATTTGCTGTGTGTTGAAAGGCAAAGGTCAAATGTCAGGCTATATCTTCCCAAGGAGTATGTGCACCACATGTGTACCCATGCTTATTTCAGGGGTGCAAAAGGGTGTCCTTTGGACACCCCTGCACCCTTGAAATCATTATCAATTTGCGATTAGCAAATTGCGAATAGCAAATTGAGAATAATTTCACATTCATTCCTATGGGCCTCCTGGCCCATAGAAATGAATGGGAAATAATTCCTTAATTGCGGTTAGCAATTTGCTAATCGCAATTAAGGAATGTTAAGAAATCGCTAAAAAAAAGCTCATTTCTACATACATACCATTTTGCGATTTCTAAATAGCGATTCATTAAAAATCGCTATTAAGAAATCGCAAAAAGGTATGTTGATACATATGGCCCTTGGTGTTTACTTTTCTTTCTCTGACTTCAAAGTGAGAGGATTTATATGATTGCCAGATACAGGGGAAGAAAATATTTTTTTCTAGCACACCACTAAATTGAAACGTTTGTAAATAAACTGTGCAAATATTTCGGATTGGCGTTGAGTGAAGTGGCGTAGAGAAGAGTGGTGTGGCATATAGTTTTGCGGCGTAGAGTAGAGTGGTGTATAGCAGTGGTGTAGAGTGATGAAAAGTAGAGTGGCGTAGAGTGCTGTAGATTAAAGTGGCAAAGACAGCAGTAGAGTGGAGTGGAGCAGCGTGCAGTAGAGTAAAGTGGTATGAAGTGGAGTATTGTGGTGTATAGTGGAGCAGTGTGGCTTGCAATGGCATAGATTAAAATGGGGTAGAGTGAAGTGGCATTTTGTGGAGTGAAGTTGGGTACAGTAGCATAGAGTGGCTCTGTGTGGAGTGACGTGGTGTGGAGTAGCGTACATTGGAGTGGAGTGGCTCAGGGTGGAGCGGCGTACAGTGGAGTAGAGTGACCTAGAGTAGAGTGGACTGGCATAGGGTGCATGGCATATAGTGGAGTGGTGCACAACAGAATCACGTAGAGTACAGTGGCATAGAGTATAGTGGTGCAGAGTATAGTAGAGTAGGATAGAGTGCAGTGACATAGAGTAGAGCGCTGTAGAGTGCAGTTGCATAGATTGGTGTAGATTGCAGTGGCATAGAGTGCAGTGGAAACAGTAGAGTGGCGCAAAGTAAAGTTGGGTTCAATGCTGGAGATTAGAGTTTTTTGCAGAGTAGAGTGCAGAGGCATAGAGTGCAGTGTCGCAGAGTAGAGCGTCATAGAATGCAGTGGCATAAAGTGGTGCAGAGTTCAGTAGAACGTCATAGAGTAGAGTGGTGTAGAGTCAAGTGCAGTGGTGTTGATTACAGTGGGTTAAAATAGAGAGGATTAGAGTGCAGCGGCCTAGAATAGGCAGGTACAGAATTGACAAGAGTGGTGTAGAGTAGAGTGGTGCAGAGTAGAGTAGAGTAGAGTGGTGTAGAGTAGAGTGATGCATAGTAGAATATAGTGGCATATAGTGCATTGGCATAAAGTATAGTGGTGCATAAAAGAGTAGAGTGTAGTGGGATTGAGTGATGCAGAGTAGAGTGGCATAATGTGGTGCAGGGTGGAGTGCAGTGGTGTAGATTAGAGTGGTGTAGAGTAGAGTGGCACACAGTAGAGTAGAGTGGTGCAAAGTAGAATTGCATAGAGTACTGTGGCGTAGAGTGGTGTAGAGTGGAGTGACAGAGTGCAGTGGCATACAGTGCCGTAGATTAGAGTGGTTTTGAGTGCATTGGCATAGAGTGCAGTGGCATAGAGTGGAATGGTGTAGAGTAAAATGATGTAGAATATAGTGGTGCACAGTAGAGTACAGTGGCGTGCAGTGGTGAAGAGTAGAGTGGTGTAGAGTAGAGTGTAGTGGCATAGAGTGCAATGGTACCGAGCAAAGTGCAGTGGCTAGAGTAGAGTGGTGCAGAGTAGAAAGGTGTAGAGTAAAGTGGTGTACAGTAGAGCAGTGTAGATTGCAGTGGCCTAGAATGGTGTAGAGTGCAGTGGGATAGAATAGAGTAATGCAGAGTATAGTGGAATTAGTGGTGCAGTGCAGAGCGCAGTGGCATAGAGTAGTGGCATAGAGTGCAGTGGTTCAGAGTAGAGTAAAGTGATGTAGGGTGCAGTAGCGTAGAATAGAGTGCTGTAGAGTACCTTCAAATACGGAAGCATTGGATGGACAGTAGTACTTGTTCCATGCTCCAGAACACAAGAAGAGGTCATGATGCCCCCATGCCGTGACAAACTGAAGCAAAGCAAATGATAGTGATGCTGAAGCTAACAAATGGTAAATTATGGGCAGGCTGTTAGGCCACTGTATGTAAACAAAAGTCTTGCGTAGACAGTGCATGCGCTGTCTAGGCGAAACCTGGAAATGCTAACAGGAGAAAGGAAAGATATGTGCACTGAGTCAGCAATCAACTCGTCCTAAATAGTTTTTTTTTATTATTTGATTAGGTATTTATGGCCATATTTATGGCCTTTGTGGAGCATGGCAGCACAGCCAGTCACCTTACTGTGCTGCCCTGCATCACTGGGAAAGGGCGGAAAGTGCTGTATTTATGCAATACAGAGCATGTCTGTCTTTTCCTCTTGGGCTGGCGCCGTTTTGGCAGTGTAGCCCCAATGAAGGCACTTTTGCACCATGTTGCAAGGGTGCCTGTGTTGTAGTTAGAATTGTTTCTGTGCAGGAAGGGCCACCTTCCTGCACAAAAACAATCCTGAGAGGCTTTTTCCTCTTTCTATATGTGATGCAGAATGCAGCACCAAAGGGACAGGAACAAACGAGGAGAAATAAACCTATTTCTCCTTGTCACGCCTCACCCGGGGGCATATCTTTTTGGCTCATACCCAGGATTACAAGTTTTTTTTAATCTGGGAATGCCTCAAAAAACATGAGACTTGTGTGGGAACACCCACAGAACGCCCATGGAACCCCTCCCTGGCGCAGAGTAATACAATGCAGAAATTTGCGCTGCGTTGCATTCCTACATATTTTTTAAGCCTTTCAAAGCCACGCAATGTGGCTTAAAAAATATGAGGCTTATTTACAAGCCTCTTGCGCCGACGATGTGTCACTTTTTCCCATTTTAAAAGTGACGTAGCGACGGCGCAAGGGGCTTGTAAATGAGCTGCTATGATTTTAGGTTTGCATCATTCTTGCACCACCTTGCGTGGTGCAAAAGCGACGCTAACCGGGTCATTAATATGGCCCTCAATGTATTTTTGTGGGTGGTAACACGTGCAGCACAAACTGAAATGTCTCTTGGTGTGGAGGGATTCTTCACAGGACTAGCAAAAGGAGACAGAGGGGTTTCTGAAAGAGGTGCGATGTAATTATTTATGGAAGTCAGAGAAAAGTAGCTGTGACCTGACGAGAAGCTGAGCTGGCTGTATAAGGTGGACGCCTCAACAGCAATGTCTCTTGCATGTTTCCTTGTGCTTTCTACAGAAGATGGAGAGCAGAAACTGATTGGAGGCTCAGAGATTCTTTATGAGACTGTGAAGCGTGAATTGCTAGAGAGCTATAGCAGCGATGTTTATGCCTGACAAGAGGTGTCTGTAAATTAAAGCAGACGGGTGACACTGTGCTTATGAGGTAGAGCAAAACAGGCAGCTGCGGTGTGTCCATTGGGGCGTAGGGGCGTAGCCCTACTAAGCCAGGACGCACCGTGGCAAGCACACTGAGACAGTTAGAGGAAATTCCCAAACAATAATAAAGCACCGCAGCGCAGCGCTTCAATCCTGACACGGTGATGATGGAATGCGGAGTGCAGGGGGTGGGGCTGCTGGTCTGCTGCAGCTTGAGTGACAGTCTGCAGCAGACCAGCAGCACTGTGCGCATGAGGAAGTTAGGGCTGTGACTTGCCCGAGCATGCGCGCCAAACACCAGTGAAGGTCCGCAACTGAGGGAGGACCGGGGGTGCAGCTTCAGCCGGGCCCGGGGTTTACATAGGGCACCAGGGTGAGTACTCAGTATGCCCCCCTAGCCAATCCTGGCGCTGCATGCAGCGCCAGGATTGGCTAGCTGCATATCATGGCCAATCACTGTGTGACTTCAGCATGAAGCCATGCAGTGATTGGCCATTCGAGACACGCGCCATGACGTTCTTTAGTTTCACTACTAGTAGTTTCTGTTTCTTTGTAGTGTAGGGCAGCGGCCGGCTCGAGTCGTCGTCGCAGCAGCAGCCAGCAGACGTCCGACGGTCCACTGTCCACAGGCAACAGAGTCACGACGGTAACACTCGCACCTGAGGGAGAGGAAATTGCCCTGACGTAAATTGAGGTAAGCATGCAGGTGTAGAGTGAGGGGACAAAACATGTGGTGTAGTGGCGAGTCGACTACTTTTAAAAATGTAAAGCTCGCCGACCTGCACCTTAACCATGTAGCAGTAGGAGCGTGAGGTAGCAGTGCAAAGCATCGAACGTGGTTGTGCAAACACTCGGAGGTCGCAAAGGCTGCAGCGGGGACTCGGACTCTAGTCTAAGCTATCCCTGCAGGGCGGGTGCTGCTCCCAGGAATCTTCAGGCTGCTCATGGTTAGTACCACTCACGCTGGTTTACATTGTGGGTGCTCCCAGCGTGAGGCGGAGTAAACCATTTATTTACGCATGGAGGTGGAGGCCGGAAGTTAAACAGCAAAACTTAAATGAAGTAAAGGTGGGTCGAGAACCGTTCTCTCCCCAGAACAACTGTTCCTTGTTATGACGGAAACGTTTCTGTATGTGGTTGAGTTTAATTGTCTTGCAAACCGCTATGTGGCTTCAAAGGCTGCGCTGTGTCCTGGGGCGGGTAGGATATGCAAGGTACATGTGAAGGGAAGCAATATTCCTTGATTTTCAACCCCGTGTTGTATGGCCTCTTCTTGTTTGGGTAGAGGCTGTGAGCAGGTGAAACGGTAGCCTGCGCCTCTCCTGGGATCACGTGGAATAAGAGTGAAGGGAATGCTTATGCATCGAGAAGGCAAAATGATCACATTATTTCGACTTTAGCTTATGTTTGGGCAGCTGGTACCAGGTACTTTATCTTTATTTGCATCACGCACTGGCTCTAATTTCACCGTAGGCTGTTGTGGGTTGTTCTAATCTTATGGCCCGTAAAGCTATCCGAGGAGCGAACTTTAAAAGAATGGCATTTTGTTCCAAATGGACCTTGTTATACCCTGCACGGCTTGCATCAAATGTTTCCAGCAACATCAGCTCTATGATTTTGATGTGGGCATCAACGAGGGGACTGTCCTGTCACGCTCTTGTGCCACATACTTCGTACTTTCTGGGACAAGATCTTCACCTCAATCAGCGCAAAACTAAAAGTCCAAATTGAGTCTGACCTACAAGTGGCATTATTCAGAATTTCAACCAACAACCATCATTTTAACATGAAGACAACAACACTACTTATTTATTGGATTGTTGGTTGCTAAGTTATTAACGCTGAAAGGATAGAAATCTACTCCCCCCCACCCCGACGTAAGAATCCTGGGTAAACAAAATGGGCCTAGTAAAACAGCGGGAGGAGCAGTATGCACAAAGGGTGAGTGCACTTAAAACAAGCCTTTGCAATGCACTAGGTCTTGCATTTATGCGAGTTTGAGCTATTGGCATTGAAAAAGACAATGCATTTTATTTATGTTTTGGTTTTTAAAATATAAATAAAAAGCATTGCCATTTACAATGCCAATAGCTTAAACTTGTGTAAATGCGAGACCTATTGCATAGCAAATTGTCTGGTGAATTATTTCTTTGAGTGGCAGAAAGTTGTTGAATTCTATGTTGGAGAGAGCATGTTTTAGCTTGGAGTTCTGCAAAGGTGAGACGTGGTTTGAAACTTCTAAATCTTTCATGAACATAATGCCATTCTATATCCAGAAGGGCCATAAAATGATTTTATTATTTTTAATTCTCTTATTGTGCAAGAATGCTTGTAAGCTTGATTTGTTAATGGTATTTTTTTTGTCTGTTTGGAGTAGAGCAGTAGCTGTATTAAGTAGGATGTGAATTGTCTGAACTGATCTGAACGGTCTCATTTTAAGAGTGAGGATGATGGGAGTCGGGAGTATCAAGTCCATCTTGATATCTACCCAAATAGGGTGGGTAGTTGAGGGTTCAGAAAACCGTAGAGAGACCCACCTTATCAGGAAAGGTGGCTTACAGTTGTCCCAGTTGGGTAGTCTATATCCTCTAGACTTCTACCCTGAGCAGAGCTTTTTATTGAGATGCTTGTTCTATTCCCATGCCAAAGAAAGGAACAGCACTTTTTATCCAGATTGGGAAAGAAATTAGATGTCTGTTCGGCATCATTTTGGAGAAGAAAAGTACAGTTGGTGTGATTATAATTTTCAGTTTCCATTCTCCCCCACCAAGATATATACTTTGGAGACCAGTACTTCAAGTGGTCTTCAATATTGGATAGGATCTTCTCTTTCTGCCTTACCGACTTAAGTAGGCCACTGGAGAACCAAATGCGCAAGCACTTAATGAATTTAGGTTGCTAGTGGATGCACACCTTATTTATGAAGCCTTGGAGGCATAACGTGTTAAGTGGAAAAATGTCTTTTTTATCTCTGTTCAGGGAGTAACTGTTCTTGGATAATGTCTAGAAGGACTAGAATAGATTTTTCTTCATAGGCACAACAAAATAAAATATCATCCACATATGCTGCCACTTTGAGAGTGTGTGATTTATAGTTAAAGGCAGTAATATCTGGGTGGTTATTGATGTACAGTAGACGTTGGTCGATAGCTAAAAGAAATAATAGCTGTGAAAGAGGACATGTTTTGCGGTTGCCTTGATCAAGGTGGAAGACATCTCATCAGTTCTATTTCTTGTGAACCATCATGCCTAAAGCACATAATCATTCTCATGAAGTGGTCCTTAAGAGTGAACGTCTGAAGTGTGGCATTTAGATAGGATCAAGAGACTTAGTCAGAGGCGGTTGCCAAAGCTGGAGAAGAAATTAACATGGACCATTTCATTTGTGCGGCAAAATATTTCAGTGTTTTCACAGGCCGTTCAACCTTGTTCTAACAATATCATGACTCCTTAGATAATAAATTGTGACTTTTTTAATGATAATTTTTTTGGTGTTGATTGCTTTATATGTTTTATTTAGGACATTTTATATGTAACAAAACTGGTGCTCATATAAAGCGCTCAGACATCCGACGTCTCTGGTCTAGTTCGCTATTTAAAACAAAAAATAGAAAAATCAGTTGTTGGCCTATATATGGCCTTAGAGCTGAGATTTTCATGAAAGTCTTATAGTCTGAATTCCGCACCTGAGCGTAATAGGACAGAATGTATGAAGCTCTGTGGTTATACTGAATAAGCAGCTACCTATGTTATGCCATCTATTAATGTAAAAACTGCACTTTCACAATTGCTTTATTAACCTTCCTGCTTTCTCAAATTTGCTTGAAAATGCACGATTTTTCTTCTTTTTTTAAAAAAAATTCTTGGGGGGGGGGTTACCCATCCAAACCCCCCTTTTGGGGTTTGGGCTAGCTCGCTGCGCTCGCTTGCTACGGTGCTGTATGCATATCACTTTGCGCCCCACCACTATCAAATGTCACCCACCGCCCCTGAAAACAGGTGTTTCTTGCCAGCTTTTCTCCCTAAGTGTAATTCGAAAATAAGTTGGTGGATGCGTGGAAAGTTTGCTGTGCAAAGTGCATTCAGACATTTTGTACAGGACACCACACCATGGTACTTGGACAAATGTAGATGACAAAAGAAATGTAAGCAAGTTTGCCTCACATGCACAGGGAGATATTTTGGGAGACAGTGGTAGGTGACTCTGGCATTGATGAGACACAAAGCCTGCAGATTGGGCGATGTCAATGCTCTGGCACTTGCACCATACACCAACAATGTAAACAAAATAACTCCTTTCAGAAAGAGGGTCTGAAGATAGGCTTCAGGTGGACGGTAGAAGTACTTTGGCCACATCACCCTCTCTCTGGAAACCCTATGCACCTCAGGCCCTCCTGTTCCCAGGCTGATCAAGAGAATGCCCTGCCAACCATTCAAGAAGAAGGGCAGGTCTGCTCAAGTGATACAAAATCCTCCCCAGGGAGTGTTCACCCCCTTGCAAGCACCAGTGTGATGCTCGTGATGCCACTGTTTCAGGAAGGGGTCGCTTCGGGAGAGAGTTAGAACACCACCTTTGCCAGGTAGGTCCCTTGTCTGTGTCATCTACTCCCCACCACATGCCTGGGCCTTGTGCCCCGGAGGCTCGAGTGGGAAGTGTCTTTATCTGAAGTGCAGGTAACACCTTCCTGGTTTCTTATGAGCCTTGATACTGAGGAGTACTTGCAGGGTATAGAGGGTTTAACAAATTGGGTGCTACCACCAGAGCTGCAGTCATCGTGTGGAAGGCAAAGAAACTATGGAGATGGCAAGGGACTTGAGGACTTCTGAATAGAGATAAGTCTCTCCTAATGACCTGTCTGACTTGCTAAAAGGAGGATCCCCTCTTCTTGGCATGCTTACATCGTAGTTTTAATCAGGCAACAAGTCCTAAAAAAAGAAGTGGTGGACACTGATGTCACGACAGGAAGTGACATCACGAAAGGTGGCTTGCACCATCAGACTCATTGCCTCCCCTTGCTCACCCCTTAGATGCGATTGCATCAGAGAAGCCAGCGCATGAGCAGCGTTCTGAATGAGCTCCGATCTCGCCCCAGAGAGGCCAAAGAGTGAATGTGTGGCTCCATTTGCTCCAGTTATCGAGCTCCCGATAAAATAAGTGGGGGGACGCCGTCGACCCGCGTGGTACCCCGACTCGAGCCCTGTTTTTAATCTTCATGCGATGATGGCCTCAACAAGGAACTACATTAAGAAATATACATGTAAGAAACATGCATGTATTTAACAATCTTGTTTTGGTGAATGGAGTGAATGTATTGAGGTAGCAAAGGCAGTGGTGAAGCAAATGTGTCATGTGCCCTAATACAAGCAAGGAAAATGGAACCCACACACCCTTACCGAATAGTCAGACATCAATATTTGGTGAGCCTGGACCCTCTCACTCCCGGGCCCTATTATCATGCACCTGCTTCACTAATGATACCCACGTCCCCACAAGGGTCAATCTTTTTATTTTGGAGAAAAATCAATTAACATAAATTACAAACAATTGAAGAACATCTGTCTAGACATTGTGTGCACAGTGCGACAGCTCAAGCTCTTCTGCACGCCTTGATTGATGCTTATCCGGCACGCGGTCGCATTAGATATGGATAAGGAGCACGCACCTTCATACTTGCACGCGTTGCGTGACGTAACGCGTTTTACGCACAGAATTAATAACCAGGTCTTGGGTGGTGCTGGCAACGCTGAATAGCAATGGCTAAAACTGTGGCGACGAATATGTTAGAGTGCATCCAAGCACGGCCCCACCCTCCTCTCTGCAGATTAACCAGTTTTGTAACCCGTAGCCTCCCGCGGATGCGGACAGCTGTCTATTGATTTAGCCGCCATTTCAGGAGGAGTTACCTTAAACGCCAATCTGTACATTTCAATTGAGCTTGCTAATTTATTGGCAGCGGCTGTCGTCGCTGCATAGGGAACCTTTTTGAAAATCGAAAGATGCACATCCGGGTCGAACGCTGCGGAAATAAACAGCGGTTAATGTTTGTCTTTTACAAACGGGCCTCTTCAGGAACTTCGGTTCTCTGAAAGTACCTGGGCCCGTGGGGGTGACCTCCAGCAAGTTCTGTGTGCACGAGTTACTTAGCAGAGCTAAATGAAAGCAGTAATGTTGTTCAGGAGCGCGAGGCAGGGCTCTGAGATAAATGGAACTAAGTCAATATTTGATTTGGGCGACTGTGCAAATCATTTCAAAACGCCTGTTCGAATTTCTTTAAGAGGGCTGGCTGTATGTCAGCTGGTATCACAGCGGGATACCACAGGAGAGCTTTACTATGCTAATATCTCGAGGGCTGCTCCCAAACTGCTACAGGGGAGGGCGGGTGGCAATAATAAAGCATTAGCATAAATAAATATGTTTGCCTACCTTGCTCGAGCATACATTTTCTCTCTTGTGTGCGTCATTCCAAATTAACACCGATTGAGAATACAGCAGGAAAGTTAATAGAAATACAGGTTTAAGATCAGCCCTTGCACTCATCCTTATCAAATTTGGCAGTATCTTCATGTTCTTCACTTGCTCTGGCTCCCAATCGCTATAGGAGTTGCTATCTGAGTTGACATTGAAGTGTGTCAAGCTCCTGTCTACGTTGGGTAGAAAGTCTCCATTCACACTCCAGAGTGGACATTTACACTGGAGAACATACGTTTTCCTGTGGTTCCAAAAGCCTGTATTCATTGGATAGGAGGCCCCAGGTTGTGAAACTATCTAGCTTTTGCTATTATATCAAAACCCAAACTATAAGAAACCAGCTAAGGCCTTATTCTTTCTGTAGCATTCTGCTTCGTTTTCACTGGCCACATTGACTGTTGGTATTTTTTCTCTGTCTTGGTGCTTAGAAACAATTGGTTTTGTAATATGTGTCTTATATGTAAAAATAATTAGAACAAATAAATAGCAACAAAATGTTTTTAGGACCCTGTGCACTTTACTCCTGCTACTCTAGGTAAAGTGTTTGCACACGGAAAAATTGGCCTTCAACTGATTGGTAGTTTTAGTTTACCTGTAAGTCCCTAGTACGAGGCCTGTTAAATAAATGCAAGTATTGGTCTGCTGAACTAATTGTGCAACCCACTAAAGTAGTACTGTAAAACATGTTTCTGGCCTGCAAGTACAGTATAAATTCCAGTTTTAAACTGTCATTTGGACCAGGCAAAGAGCAAGTCCTAAAACTTCCTTTGTAGTACTTATAAGTCACCCCTAAGATAGGTCCTAAAATCTCATAGAGCAGGGTGCATGGTATTTCAAAAGTATGATGTGTGTTTAAGTTTTACATGTCCTGCCGTGAAAAACTCCTAAATTCGTTTTCACCGTTGTAAGGCTATCTGTTCCATAGACTAATACGACTATGTAATGACTCAAGTAATGCAGTTGGATTGAACAGCGAAGTCTTTATTATCGCTCCCACATGCACGTCTTAACAGCTTCTGTCATCACGCTCAATGCGTGTACCAACTGCCCAACTGTTACACGCCACCACGTCATAGCGGACAGCACGAGACAGATCATACAAACCTCGCGCACAAGTTGCGCGAGGCAAGCTGAGACACTACATATCTCCTTTCCTTAAAGCAAGGAGAAAAAGAAGCAAAGGCAAGGGAGAGAGATAGAGAGAGAGAAAGAGAGAGAGAGAGAGAGAGAGAAAAAGAGAGAGAAAGAAAGTAAAACCTGAGAAGAGTCATGAAGGAGAACAAGAGACTATTGGCGGTATCTAACAGGAATATTAACAACTCTGGCACTCTTCCTGATAGTCGAGTAACAAGGAGGAGAGCTCATAACATTGTGTGTACCTTGAGAGACAGTATCAGAGACATCTTTTTTCCGCATGGGACACATAGCATCATTAAGAGTTTTTTTGACTCTCGCAACCTTGTTACCATTCCACCAGTCTTTACCATTGACCCGGACAGCATTTCCACACACTTTGTCCACCACCACTGTTTCCCCAAATTTTGATTCACCCTGTTTTACAAAACCTGGTTTCTTAATCCTGACTCGGTCCCCAACTGCAAACTCTCTGTTCTTAACCCGCTTCCTTTCATCAAAGTACTCTTTTTGTTTGAACTGGACCTCAGCGGACCTGTACCTCACTTTTTCATCCATTTCTTGAGAAGTGGAATTAGATTTATTCCATTTAGACATCCAAGCAGGTCTAAACTCCGTACATGGTTTCCTCCCTCTAAGTAATTCGAAAGGGGACACTCCTGTAGAAGAATGAGGAGTAGTTCTATAGAACCACAACATTGTTCTGACACTCTGGGGAATTGCTTTGTGGTGTTCTATGGCCCATTTGACACAATCACCTATGACTCTATTGAGTCTCTCTACCAACCCATTGGTTTGTGGGGGATAGAGAGAACTTCTGTGATGAGTAATGACAGATTCCCTGAGAAACTCTTCCACCTCAGCAGATACAAATTGTACCCCATTGTCGGATACAATGGATTGGGGAAACCCTTCTCTCATAAATGTTTCTTTCAAGAAATCAATTATTTCTCTGGAGTCAACCTTTGTTACAAACTTTGCCTCCGGCCATTTGGTATAATAGTCCACCATAACAATTGCAAATTTGCATTGTTGAGGTAAGTTGTGAAAGGGTCCTAGCACATCGATTCCAAGTTTTTCCCACGGTCCACTAGGGAGGGGAATAGGAGTGAGGGGGGGACTGACTGTGCGAAGACATTTGTCGCTGGAAGAACAGACAGAGCACTCCTGCACCATTTCATCAATGTCTTTATCCATTTTTGGCCACCAAAAGTACTCTCTTACCCTACGCTTGGTTAATGTGGCACCCAAATGCCCCTCATGTGCTTTGGACAGGAGAGTGGATCTGATGTCCACAGGTGGAACAAGTTTCTCTAGCCTGAATACTAAACCATCTTCAATCGAAAGCTCATCACACACCTTAACATAGGGTTGTAATGCAACTTCCACATTCCTTTCCCTGGGCCACCCTTGGGTAATATACTTCATCACTTTTCTCGAAACTTCATCACTAGCTAAAGCTTCCCTCCAATTTTCCTGCCTTACAGTACATATATTAGTCAGTTCAACACTTGCTATGATGTAATCCTCTTTTTCATCATAACAACAATCATCAATACATTGCATGTCCTGAGAGATATTAGCAGGTAAACGTGACAATGCATCCGCTCTCACATTTTTACCACCAGCAATATGAACAACATCAAAGTTGAATTGTAAGAGTTTAGATGCTAGACGTGCAATGCGAGGGGTGGCACCGCGGTTGTTAGTATTTCCTAAAATTGCAACCAACGGTTTGTGGTCCGTTTGAAGTGTAAACTTTTGTCCCCACAAATAATTTTTTAACTTTTCTATACCCCACCAGCATGCAAAAAGTTCCTTCTCAATAACAGAGTAATGAGTTTCAGCCTCTCTGAGTACTCTGGATGCAAATCCTACTGTGTGTTCATTTTGGCCAACAACCTGTGTTAAAACAGCACCCAGCCCATAGCTGCTGGCATCCACAGTCAGAGTACATTGCACACCCTGTACAAAAGGTTTCAAAGCCTTGACGGTGCTAAGTTGTTCCTTAATCCATTCAAAAGCGGTTTTGCATTCTTAATCCCACACAAATTCACATTTGTCCTGTAGTAATTTTGATATGAGGCGAATTTTCGTAGCATAGTCTTGAATAAAGCGGGCATAAAACTCAGTGAGACCTAAAAGGGATTTAACTCCAGCTTTGTCCTTAGGTGCAGAAGCATCGACGATGGCTTGTACCAAACTCGGCTTGGGTGTGACTCCTTCGCTTGAGATTGTGTGACCCAGGTATTCCACCTTGTCTTTTGAAAACTCACACCTGTCCCTTTTTAGAACTACACCATGTTCCTGGAAAATAGACAAGATCTTGCTCAGCACCATGTCATGTTCTTGTTGATCTTTAGCGAGCAGCAAAATATCATCTTGGAATATAGCCACGTTTTTTATTCCCTTCAACAGATTGACCATTACCCTCTGAAAGACAGAGGCTGCCGAAGTCAGACCAAAAGGCATACGACAAAATTGGAACAGTCCAGAAGGAGAGTTGAACGCAGTGAAATGGCGTGATTCCTTGTCAAGTTCGATTTGATGATATGCTGAGGCCAAGTCTAGTTTGGTGAAGATCTTGGCTCCAGCAACTACACCCAACATTTCCGATATATTTGGTAGAGGATGCGAATCCACCCAGATCACCTTGTTTAGATTGCGCAAATCAATACAGATTCTGAGTTCATTGGTTTTTTTCCAAGCCACTACCAAAGCTGAAGACCAATCCGACGATTCGATGGGTTCGATAACCCCTCTTTTTTGCATGGACAAAAGTTCTCTTTCCAAGTCTTCTCTAATGCTGAACGGAATACTTCTTATTTTGTGCTTTACCGGCTCAGCATCACTCCTTACCTTGATTTTGTGCTTGAATCCTTTGATTTTTCCCAATTCGCCCGAGAACACTTTTGGGAATTTATTTAGCAATTCTTCTACATGTGATTGGTCACGAACAACCAATATCTGTTCTTTTGCTCCAGGACAAAGCATCATGCTGAACAAACCTTGGTGGAACCATCCCAAAATGTCCAAGCCATTGACGGCTACATATATCTTTCCATAAATGTGCCTGTTCTTGAAAATCAGGATGTCTTCAAAGTATCCCAGCAGTTCTATGCTTCTCCCTTCATAGGATACTGGCTCACGGTCGGGTGGTAGCAGGGGTCTGTTACCCCATTTTTTCCTGAATAGTGACTCATTTATCATTGTGATCCTTGCACCTGAGTCTACAAGGAGTCTCACATTCTCTTCACCTACACCAATGATAGCATAGGGATCAACACAGTCACCAGGATCACCGCTTTTTACGTTTCCTTCGCTGACCACTACAACCATGTCTTTAAGTTCGCTAAGAGTGTCATCACTGTCACTACCACTTGCATCCACTACACATGCTACTTGTTCTGTTTTGCTTTTCTGACTCTGGCATACCTTGTCGAAATGCCCTAACTTCCCACATTTGCGGCAGGATATATTTCTCGCTGGACACAGTCTACCACTTTTAGTATGGGAGGGATAACCAGATCTGAAGCAGATGTCAGTTCTTTTGAAAAAATTATTTGGCTGGTAATCTTTTCTCCTCTCATATTTTTTGAAACGCACAGGGGTAACCACCTCAACATTTTTACACTCTAGCTCCTTGATAGAAGACTGTGAAGTTTCGATGCTCTTTGCTATGCGGATGGATTCATCCAGAGATGGGTTTTCTAAAGACAACAGCTTTTGTCTTATGGTTTTATCCAGGCATTTACCTATACATTGGTCACGAATCAACTGTTCACTGAAGTTTTCAAACTCACATTCTGCCACCATCTTCCTCAAGGCAGTAATATACGGGTCTACGTCTTCCTCAGCTTTCTGCGCTCTTTTGAAGAACTTATGTCTTGACACCACCACACTGGGTTGCTTGTCATATCTGACTTTCAATTTCCTCACAGTGTCTTTGTATTCATCAGTTTCTTCTTCACCTACACCATCCACATCAGGTAAATGTTTTAGAGTTTCCCTTCCTTCAAATCCCAGGGAATGAAGTAGTAAAAACATTTTCCTTTCTGCCCTGAATCTATGTGCTCCTATAGCGCCCAAGTAATTTTCAAAAGCATCAAACCACTTCCTCCAAGGCACAGGTGGTTCACCTGGTGTATCCAGAAATGGAGGTGGAGGAAGGATGGACTGCATTCTGTTTCACTATTTTCCCTAATAAGGTTTGAGGGATGATGAGTGAAACTAAGTGTTGGTGAATCTCTTTAGCCAATATATTACAAAGACTAACCGTAAAAATAATTCCAGGGTTTGTTCCTATTTTGCTAAAAGGAACTATTTTATTTATATGGGCCAGAAAAGTACTAACTATTTCCCTAATACAGAAGCCAGGGAGGACCCATGGTGAATTATGTGACTATTTTTCTTCAAGACGTGCAGAGTTTATTTCATTATGTGCCAAATGGGAGGTTTGTGCCCAGAAGTGTCTTAATGGGAAAATCCTTTATTTCTCCCAGTAGTCGGCGCTGTCACAGGCAATACGGTGTCACTTTCCCTTCAACAATATTCAAAATCGTGCCATGGAGATGTCATTGTTGAAAACCTTTCATAGCCAGAAATCGGCACTGAAGTTAATAAAATTGTGCTGGTTCCCCTTTAAGAAATGGGCGGGCGGAGAATGCCGTCCTTTTCCTGCTCGACGATGAAGGCGGGATTATTGTTTAGATTGCACGCCCAGATCAGCGCGTTCCCCGCCTCCCCACCTCAGGCTTGTAACATCGCTGACGCCATCAACAGGAACCAATTGTTGTAAATAATTTTGTCCACCCTAAGCGTGGAAGGGTATACTCAGATGTGAGTCCCTTGCTCATTGCACCATCAGGATTCAAGCAAGCCGGGCCGAAGACGCCTGAAATGCCAGAAACCGGTCCCCGGAAGCTTGTTTCCTTCCCAGTGTAAGAATTGGCTTTTGTAGTCTGGTCTGCCCTGTTCCCATGATGCACTGGGCCAGGGACAGACTAATTTGCATACAGCCAGGTTCTGAAACTGGGATGGTGCAATCAGCTAAAAAACGGTGTTGGATCTAGCCCTGATCTCTTGACTGGGTGAGAGTACTCTGCTTAATTCAGAGACTCTGTCCATCACCACCCCTTGTTGTAAATAATTTTGTCCACCCTAAGCGTGGAAGGGTATACTCAGATGTGAGTCCCTTGCTCATTGCACCATCAGGATTCAAGCAAGCCGGGCCGAAGACGCCTGAAATGGCAGAAACCGGTCCCCGGAAGCTTGTTTCCTTCCCAGTGTAAGAATTGGCTTTTGTAGTCTGGTCTGCCCTGTTCCCATGATGCACTGGGCCAGGGACAGACTAATTTGCATACAGCCAGGTTCTGAAACTGGGATGGTGCAATGAGCTAAAAAACGGTGTTGGATCTAGCCCTGATCTCTTGACTGGGTGAGAGTACTCTGCTTAATTCAGAGACTCTGTCCATCACCACCCCTTGTTGTAAATAATTTTGTCCACCCTAAGCGTGGAAGGGTATACTCAGATGTGAGTCCCTTGCTCATTGCACCATCAGGATTCAAGCAAGCCGGGCCGAAGACGCCTGAAATGGCAGAAACCGGTCCCCGGAAGCTTGTTTCCTTCCCAGTGTAAGAATTGGCTTTTGTAGTCTGGTCTGCCCTGTTCCCATGATGCACTGGGCCAGGGACAGACTAATTTGCATACAGCCAGGTTCTGAAACTGGGATGGTGCAATGAGCTAAAAAACGGTGTTGGATCTAGCCCTGATCTCTTGACTGGGTGAGAGTACTCTGCTTAATTCAGAGACTCTGTCCATCACCACCCCTTGTTGTAAATAATCAACAGGAACCAGGCTTTGTACTTGGAAGGCAGACACTCGCCTCACGTACAGCAACGTCGCAGAAGCTCCAAAAGCCGATAGCCAGGGAAAGAGACCTCTTCCACGTAGCACTGCTGCAAAGCTAAAATCTGCTTCCTTCAATTCAAGGTATAGTCACTACCTTCTTTTTGTGGGTTCACTGTGGGAGCCCTCGTCGCCAAATTCGAGTGTAATGACTCGAGTAATGCAGTTGGATTGAACAGCGAAGTCTTTATTATCGCTCCCACATGCACGTATTAACAGCTTCTGTCATCACGCTCAATGCGTGTACCAACTGCCCAACTGTCACACACCACCACGTCATAGCGGACAGCACAAGACAGATCATACAAACCTCGCGCACAAGTTGCGCGAGGCAAGCTGAGACACTACAGACTAACACTGGCTTACCTCATTACACTTAAGAAGTAATAACTTTAATTTGGGACCAGATAGAGAAATGCTGTTTACACTCAACTGCATTGTAATTTAAACACTTTTTAGTGGTAAAGTCAGATTTTATGTTACTATTATAGTAAACATTTCAACTGTAATAGGTCTCGCATTTACGAGTGTTTGAGCTATTGGCATTGTAAATGACAATGCCTTTTATTTGTGTGTTGTTTTAAAAAAGATAAATAAAAGGCATTGTCATTTACAATGCCAATAGCTTGAACTCTCACAAATGCGAAACTTATTGCATTGCAAATGTTTTAGTTTTTTAAAAGAGCCCCCATGCTGCGCTTTTACTGGAATAGCGGCCACACCCCTTTCTTGAGACGAGCTGCGTCTAAAGAAAGGGGTGTGGCCGCCATAAAAGTGCAATCGCAGTGTGGGGCACTTTAACAAAAAAAAGGCGCCTGTTTGTCAAGTTAAGAAACAAATGCTTTTTGGCCGCGCAATCATCAGCCATGTCCCATTCACATTGTCCTATCTCTGTTTTTATCTTCTTGGAAGCAAGATCTGTTTCGGGTTTAAAGATAAAGGCTGATTTCCTTTGGCTCCTTTCTGCTGCAGGGCCGCTCCCCCTCCCTGCTCCTTTGCCTCAGTGCTGCAGTGTGAATCAGAAATCAATAGAGCTGCTCTAATGGCGGCTCCCCTCGGCGTGCAACCCCAATCTGTGTTGTTGGGCATCAGAGGAGGGTGTGAGGAAGGGCAACTATGGGAGGGCTGCTGTTATGCTATTATTGTTCTTTGAGTCCATTGGGCCCAACCTCGGTTGTTCCGCTTGCTGGAGGGCGGACATAATTCACAGTCTGATAACAACAAACACATACCAACAAACATGGCGAGAAAAAAATTAATTTGAGCGCCTAGACTGCGAGTTCCCTCACACTGATAAGATGAATGATTTCTCGGGTGCCTGCGTGGCTGAAGCGAAATGAGGACACGCCCCAGTTGCTTGCTCAACATGAAACAGTGTCAGGGGGAGCGTTCGCACCGCAAATAAACTACAAGCGCGGCCGCCACTGTATCAACGTGGTGTGGCATGCTATGAAAAATTAAATAAATAAAGCAATGTGGGAGAGCGTGTCCTGCCTGCAACAGCAGGCAGGTGAAAACCATTTAACAAAATAGTGCTAGGATGCTGTAATTAAAGCCTACAGAGCAACAACACGTGTAACAGAGTATCCTCATGGGACGTTACAAAATGAGACAATGCGGTACTAAGGAGGGACTACTAAGCCTATTGACATATGAAAAGCCACAGTTTACAAAGGACAATGACACAAGCCAAGGAAAAATATGGGTGGAGAGTGGGCGAAGCTTCAAGTCCATACCTTAATACAGCATGCCTCGCAGAGCTGCACATGCACTTCCCAGGTTCGACCTAAAAATGCCACTTTTAGAAATGTGTCATTTTCCTGCCTAAACCAGCTGTGCTTTTCTGCCAGTGTCCAGGGTCCCATGACTATGAATGGCACTCCTATTGTGGGTTGTGTGTTCTTTCCTGACATGGGGATAAAGGGGCCTAGGTGTGAGAGGAGTCGGTCTTCCTGACAGAATGGATGGGGAGGAGCTGTACCCTGCGCTGATGCACTTCAAATGGCCCGTCCCGCCCCATCTCACTCCTTAATGCCGAAATAAAGATACTGGAAAAACTTCTCGCCACAAGGCTCGTACACCATGTCTCCCACTTGAAACACCCGGATCAATCGGGATTTATGGGGCGTGGCTTGGAAGCCGATGCGATCGGCAGCGTGAGCTCCGAGCCCCGCTAGAAACCCCCCAAATATCCTGATTTAAATAATGCCTTGAACCCCCTTGCAGCACTTGAAGATCGGACTACGGCGGGGTTCTTCATCGGGGCAATTCTGCTCCCAAATACGGCGCGATTTGGGACTTTATGGAGGTTTTTTGGGCTGAGCTGGCGGTGCCCGCAAAATGGCGGCGACGCGACAACAAGTAGCTCCCAGACTGCACCGGTGAGACTGCAGACCGCCGCTTCGGACTCTGGTAAAGCGACGGATTGACTCTGGGCACGGCGTGGCTCTGCTTGGGAGCTGTATTAAGCGGCAACAGAGTAGTGAGCGGACCACGTTGGCCAACGCTCGGAGGACCTGCCGTGAGATCGCCCGGCGCCACGGAGGGCACGGCAATCGGAACCAGGGGCGCGGATGATCTGACCCCCCCCCGGAGTTTGATCTGCACAGCGAGCTGCAGCGAGAACGTTGTCGGTAGCCGGGAGCCGCCTGGAAGACAAGCGCTGATCGACCCTGCACTGGTGAGTGGCGTGTGGTGGAGACTGGGGCTGCGGGCAGCGGAGTCAGACACGTGGCCCTGGGAACACCACCACCTGCGAGCTGGGGCACGGGCAGAGGCGGGCGACCTGGGGCCTAAGCCGACACCTGGAGAGCGGCAAGTGCGGGCACGAATATTGGTGCCTGGCGTGAGGGAGCCACAAAGAGTGGAGGCCTAGCCCTGATGTGCCCATGGGCGGACCCTGGAGGAGCGGTGATACACTGCGAGGCCCGGGATAGAAGCAGAGAGTAATTCACTTCCCGAAAGGGGTCGATTGCAGAGCCACTGTGAACCCAGGAGCTCGGTGCACTTCTGGAGCGCAAGGAACGCAGTTGGGGGTTAGGGCGGCGGCAATAAGTAAGACTACCAGGACTTGGGCTGGTGCTGCTACGATGGCGGGGAATTGACAGCAAGCCGCATGCCTATGCACTTACAGTTGGCAGGAAGAGGCGCGGAGACTATGAGCAGATGCACGCTGGAATGAGCAGTGATGGTGGACTCACTCTGATCTGACCCACACTGCTGGCGCAGTTGCCCCGCAGTACTGTCTGGCGGCATTGAACTAGATAACATCGACGGCGGAGCATAGGACCAGCTAGTGGGTCGGACACTTGAAGTTTCTCTGCACTTGCACAACGCTTAAAGCCTGTTACCAGGTAAAAGGAGATCTAGCACTTCAGGCCCCTCAGACACAGACTGGAGGACTTTACCATGGGCAAACCAAGAGGGAAGAAAGATGGGGCGCAGCAACTCTCGGACACTGAGTCCCCGTCTCAAGCTGAACAAGACGCACTGGAACTCTCTCAGGACTCTGGGTTACAGCAGCAGCTTGATAAGATCTTGGCGGCCATCGTGGACTCTCGTACTGCCCTGCAGCAGGACATTGCGCAGGTGGCGACAGGCCTTGGCCTCCTGCGGGCAGACCACTCTAAGTTGGCGGACAGGGTGAAGCATGTGGAAGGGGTAGTCTAGGAGGTGGCATCTGCACAGACTGTGCTGGCAGCGACAGTGACAAATGCCTTGGATCGAATTGTGGCGTTGGAGAAGCGCGCCGAGGACGCTGAAAGTAGAAACCGACGGAACAACATTCGCGTAGTGGGTCTGCCTGAAAAAGCGGAGGGACCGGACATGGTGCGCTACTTGGAGAACTGGCTGAGAACGGTGGTGGCTCCTGAAGGTTTGTCAGCCTTTTACACCCTTGAAACGTGCGCACCGAGTCCCTGCGAAGCCGCCGCAGCAGGGACGCCCTCCCGCTACCGGTGGTGGCACGCCTGTAGCACTTTAGAGACAGAGACTTGCTGCTCCATAAGGCCCATACTGATGGCCCATTCCACGTAGGAAATAGTAAGGTCACTCTGTTCCCAGATTACACCTTCGAGACTCAGCGGCGACGCGCATCCTTCCAGTCAGTCAAAGAGGAACTGCGGGCGGAGGGACTCCAGTACTACCTGTTGTTTCCGGCCAAATTGCGAATAATTCTAGATGGGAGAACTTGCTTTCATGAAACGCCGGAGGATGCGTGGACGTGGCTGGAATCTTATAGAGCTGGTAAAGATGGACCGGAACAACAGACCTGGGAACTCGCCGAGAACCTTCTGCTCCGTAAGTCACAACGGATAAGGCGCCAACGGCGGGGACTGCAGAAACCGTCAACTTCATAAACAGAGTTAGAGCGAAGAGGAGCGCTGGAAGCGGTGACGGCTATCTTTGGTGACCTGTCGGAGAGTTCGCCGAAGGGTTCGGACTTGGAGAAGGACAAAGAGTACTCGGATGCTGACTCCTCGGAGGCGGATAGTGTACATTTGCCTCTGGTCACACCGGGAACGGCGGGTGGACTACTGGATGAGTAAAATTTGTATTCTATGAGGGTGTGGTGTGATTGTTGGGACTGGGGATGGACATGTCGATATTGCTGCGGATCCAATATGTTGATGTCTAAGACTGCAGAAGGGTGGAACTCCAGGCCTGGCTCTACAATGGCACGCTTGAATACTGGCTGAGTGCTTAAGGGACCTAAATACATGTATGGGGGGATTCGGAATGCTATGCTCCTATGGGGTTTTCGAGGCGGTGAATGGGTGCTGCTTTGACTGGTTGCTGTTTGATTGCTAGGTTCTATCCCGCCCCCACCGGATGGTTCCCAGTTAGTACGCCTTTACCACCTTTTGGGGCGATTGTTGAGGTCAGTTTGGATGGGATTCACTATGTTAGTGCCTGTTCTAGGGAGGGAGGGCAATGTTGAGGGTGGGTTGGGTTTGTTGGGGATGAGGGGCACCTTGATTGGGGAATGGTACTCACCGGCGTGTCTAGAGAGGAGCAGAGACTTCTTGTGCTTTTTGCAATTGAAATATGGGTCCATTACCTGATGTAAAGTGTATGACTTGGAATGTGTGGGGATTACACTCTATGCAACGAAGATATAAAGTTCATTCATATCTAGTACGCAGGGGCGTGCATATAGTATTCCTGCAGACACATTTAACTAGGCTGATGGGTTAGCATTGCAACGCAGATGGCGGGGCAGCTTTATTATACTACCTATTCGGCTTTCGCGAGAGGGGTGTTGATTTGGGTCAGGGCTGGGTCCCTTTCCAGATGACTGACCAGTTGATAGAACCTGAGGGCCGCTATGTAGCTGTTAAGGGATACCTTCATGGGCGAGATGTGACCCTCTGCAGTGTTTATGCCCCTAATGTGGAACAGGCGACTTTCTTTGCTCACATGTCCGACACCCTGGCAGTTTACTTCACGAACCCGGTGCTATTCGGGGGGGACTTCAACTCCATTGCAGACGTGATTATGGATAGATCCCACACCCCGTTGCCTGCTGCCCCAATTCATAAATTATCTAAGATTAAAGCCCAGTGGCAGGATAGCTGGTGAACGAGATTACTCATACTTCTCGGCCTTGTATGAGGCTCGATGCGGTTCTGTGTAGCGCTGGCCTTGCTACTATGGTAGCTAGTAGTGAATACTTATTGCGCACCATCTCGTATCATAATCCGTTGCTGGTGAGTTTCTGCTGGGCCCTGGAGCGCCCAGCGGTCCCGGCCTGGCGATTGCGCCCGGAACTGCTGGAAGACCCGGTCTTCCGCGCTGAGCTGGAGACGGGGATAGAATGGTACTTTAGCGATAACGAGGGCACAGCTACGACGACCGCCTTGGAGTGGGACAACTCCAAAGAGGTGATCAGTGGTTTTTGCATAACTAAATGGGTGGGAGTGCGGAAGATGCTATTGCAGGAAATAGACACAGCAGAGAGGATCCTTAGGGAAGCTGAGCGACCCCACTCCACTAACTCTGAGGCGCGGGAAATGGTTCTGAACTCGAAGGAGGTTGTGGCAGTAGTCGTGGAGAGCTTGAGGTGCTTTGATCATAGGGCTTATTTGGCCCGCGCGCACGCTGAAAGGGACAAGGTGGGTACTTTGCTGGCATGGTTGGCCAATCCCCTCCCTAGATGCGCTCCTATTTTGGCGCTGGCCTCCTCGACGGGACAACTAGAATACACCCAACTTCAGATAAATACCCGATTTTGTGACTATTACGCTGACTTGTATGATAGTCAGTTACAGGCCGGAGAAGCAGACATGCATGCTTTCTTGGAAGATTTAGAGCTACCCACCATAGATGCGAAGCAGGCGGACTCTCTCGGCCAAGATATCACGCTCTCAGAAATTTGATTGGCTATTAAGCAGCTGGCGCGTACAAAACTCCGGGAATTGATGGTCTACCCATCGAGTTTTACTTGGCTTATGTAGATATCCTTGCCCCTAGGTTGCTATCGGTTGTCAAGGAAGCCAGGCGGTTGGGGGTGCTGCCGTCCTCGACTAGGGAAGCCATCATCATCCCCCTACTTAAACCGGGGAAGGCCCCTACGGACCCTTCTGCATATCGACCCTTATCCATGCTCACCACTGACTATAAAATTCTGAGTCGTATTCTGGCCACTCGACTCCTCCCACATATGTTACGCTTGGGTTATCCTGATCAAGCCGGCTTCAGTCCTACTCGCAACACCACCGGTAGTATACGCCGACTGATACGCATATTGGGTGGGGAGCATGGCAAGGACAGTCAAGCGGCGGTCTTCTCGGTGGACATTGCAAAAGCGTTTGATAGTTTGGAGTGGCCCTACTTGTTTTTTGTTATGAGAGCCTTCTGGCTTGGGGAGGGATATGTCCGCTGGACTTAAATATTGTACTCATCGGCGAGTGCCAGGGTGAGGGTAGGGGCGGTCATCTCCTATTCGTATCCGGTGGGGCGTGGCACTCGGCAGGGATGCCCACTTTCCCCATTATTATTTGCCCTTGCTATAGAACCACTAGCAGTCCGTGCCAGGCTGGGAAGAGCATTTCAGGGCCTGCGACTCTGCAGTCGGATGCATTTTATCTCATTATACGCGGATGATCTCTTGATGTTTTTGAAAGATGCTGGGGATGCATGGGAGGGAGCCGGAGCACTCCTTTGCAGGGGACATCTCCGGGTTAAGAGTAAACTGGGCAAAAACTTGCGTTTTCCCAGTGGCCCAGTAATGGGACCCACCTGCGCCTGCGCATGATATCACATGGGAACCCCGTTGCCTCCCTTACTTAGGGACGCATATTGATCATACCCAGGACGATTTGCTTGATGGTAATATTGGCAGGGCAATGAGAGGTCTTAAGAGTAGCGTGCAGTTTTTGGGAACTTTGCCTTTGTCGGTGGCAGGCTGCCCTGTTGAAAATGGTGGCACTCACCCGTCTACTTTATTTTTGTTGAACATTGCCAGTGTGGATACCTGTCGCCTTTTTTCGGCAGCTCCGTTCTATGGTGGGCGGCTTCATGTGGGGGAACGGGAGGCGAAGGGTGGCGCTGGACACACTGATGCGTCCAAGGGCTGAGGGGGGACTTGCTGTTCCTGACTTCGAGTTATACTACCTGGCTGCACAGTTCCAAGGACTTACCCAAGCGGTGGCGCAGGAATTTAGGGGACCCGAGCGAGCCTTCGAGCTGGATGTGCCACAGCATGTGCTGTCGTTTGTGGTTTTACAACACAAATTGCATGCGGACTAGCTATCCATCGAGGAACGCACTCTGAGGCTTTGCTGGAAGCGGTACCATAACAGAGTTGGGGTGCAGCGCCCTTACGCCCCGGTGATACCATTAGGTATGTGTACAGCCCTTCCGCATGGCGGAGATTGGTGGGCCCTTGCTGAGTGGGAGACTCTTGGGCTGCAGGTTATGGGAGACTTGTATGGGGATGGCGTCTTATTACCCTATAGTACGCTGCAGGAGAGCTTTGGGCTCCCATGGGGACACTATTTAATCCATACGGCCCTAGTTGCTGCCGTCCAAAAATACTGGGGCACGGGCTTATTGGAGCCACCGGTGAGCGCAGCATGCCAGTACGTAGTGATAGCGGCGGGCTCTTATAAGGCCGTCACCTGCTTATATAGACGAATGCTTGGGGAGGGGTTGTCACCGCTACAAAAGCTACGTGCCCAATGGGCGGCGGATATGGGTAGAGAAATACCAGACTCGGCCTGGTCGCAAATAGCAAAGAGGGCATGGAAGGGCACTAGGAATGCCAAATTCCAATTAGTTCATTTCTTTATACTGCACAGGGCATATCTTACCTCGGCGAAGATAAACCAATATTTTCATTAAGATACAGCACAATGCCCCCGCTGTAAGTTAATGGACGCGGGCCTTTTGCATATGTTATGGGATTGTCCACAACTGGGTACTTACTGGGATGATATAATCACATTACTATGTAGTATAACGGAGCGACAGATTACTCCAGACAAGGGAACCTGCCTATTACATTTGTTTCCCCATACTAGTAAGACAAAATTGACAAGTAAATTCCTGGATTTGGGGTTGGTGCTTGCCAAAAGGGAAATTACGTCCCACTGGAAGGCTGTGGGAGGGCCCAGTTTCGCCAGATGGAAGGCTGCGCTACTTACGTGGACGGGGAGTGAGAGCATAGTTCGCCTGCAGCAAGCCCGCAGGTTCCACAATGATAAGGCACTAGAAGCGGCCAGAGCATGGGAAGCCCTGGTCACAGAGCTAAAGGTAATAGATGCGGACTCTGGCTCGGAATCGAGCATACCTACTGGGGATGAAGACTCGTAATGCGACTGTCCTAAAGCAAAGGTATGGAAGCAAATGAGTGTGTTCCCCCCCCTACTATAGTCATATTATTTAACTCTGCTGTATGTATGGTGCCATGTATATATCCAATTATTATAATTTATCATCATGATTAGATTCTGCTGTTGTAAATTGACACGCCGGTGAGAGTGGGTGGGTTGTGGGAGGGCTGAGGGAGGATGGTACAATAAGGCTTTGCAATACATGTATACAGTTCGTAAATGAGTATCCTAGTGCTATTATGGAACTATTCACGGATTAAGCCGTTTGCTGACGACTGGGTTTATTTTCTCAGATACTCTACCCTGAATGTATCATCACATGTCACATGTTATTGCAATTGCCTCAGCAATGCCACGTTTGGATGTGGATTTGATTGGTCATTATGTACTTTGTTTGTGTATGGAAAACAATAAACAGAGTTTAAAAAAAAAAATCAATCAAGATTTATGCCGGGCAGAAATACGCTGCTTAACCTACGATGCCTTCAACCTGTAATGGGCTGGAAAGACACAATTAGAGAAGACGCAATAATAATGGGCCAGATGTACGACTCACCAATTTGCGAGTCACAAATTCCGTCGCATTTGCGATTCACAATTTGTGACTTGCAAATTGGGATGCACAACAGTGTCTGAGACACTGTTTGCGATTCCCAATGTGGTCGCAAATTTCATGCCTCATGCATATTAATGAGGTTGTCGCAATTTGCGACTCCATTGGGAATGGCTGGCACTCCCAGGGATGGTGGCCTGCTGGGGTCAGCAAAC
Source organism: Lissotriton helveticus (assembly GCF_964261635.1). Lineage (NCBI taxonomy): Eukaryota > Metazoa > Chordata > Amphibia > Caudata > Salamandridae > Lissotriton > Lissotriton helveticus. The sequence goes on from NC_136067.1 coordinate 1,399,164,840, forward strand.
CACCATGTCTGGGACTGCTTTTAAATAAAGCAGTTTTTAAAATTTTTAAATGCAGCTCGTTTTCCTTTAAGGAACACAAGAGGCATTTAAAAGATAAAAATGAAACTTTTCAGTTTCATTTTTTCTGGGCAGGCAGTGGTCCCTGGGACCACTGCTTGCCCTTAAAAATATTTTTAGAGCCACTCACAAAGGGGAAGGGGTCGGGAAGGGGTCCCCTGGGGTCCCCTTCCCGTTTGTGAGTGGCTTACCATCCTTCTGTGAAGGATGATAAACTGCGACTGTTTTGTGACCGCAATTGCGGTCGCAAAGCAGACATATATAGTTTCAGGAGTCGCTATTAGAAAGGGACGCCCTTGGAACGCACCTTCCTAATAGTCCCTAATCTTATTTTGAGAGGCGCAAATTGATTTGCGACTCACAAAATAGGATTAAAACATGGACCACACGTTTTTTGCAGTCGCAAACACGTCTAAAATCCATATGCGCCCGCAAAAAATGTTAGTACATCTGGCCCCTTGTCGCTAGACGCAAGCATGGCAATTGACACAGTGGAGTGGCCATAAATTTGCTGTTCTTGAAAAATAGGGTTACGCCCCAAATTTTGGGCATGGATTGTAGCTGTTGCGCGTTACAAGTTAAATAAATAAATACTCTACACCGGACCGAGAGCGCAGGTGTTGGTGAACGAGAGGTCCTCTGTGGCCTTTCGAGTGAGGAGAGGGACCCGCCAGGAATGCCCCCTGTCGTCGCTATTATTCAGGTTAGTTCTGGTGCCGCAGGCAGTTTGGATCCGGGGAGACCATCTTATCAGAGGCCTTCGCTGGTCAGGACAATGTGAATACCGCATTTCGCTATACGCAGAAGACATCCTGTTATATTTACTCTCTCCCCGCCACTCGATTGCTCGAATTATCACTAACCTCCTAAACTTGGGAGAGCAATCGGGGGTACTATATCAATTGGTTGTAATGCACAATGTATGTATTAAGCAGAACTCCTCCAGTCCTACCGAGTGGCTGAGAGGCTGCTGTGGTAACAGAGAGCTTCAAATACCTTGGAATATTCGTGACAGATAACCCAGACCGGTTCTTTACACAAAACATACATATCCCACTGACGCATCTACACAGTGACGCCAAACAATGGAGGAAACTCCCTCTCTCACTGTTGCAGCGCTATATAAAATGATGGGACTGCCACGTTTTTTGTACACCTTACAGAACTTCCCTCTTGTAATTCAATCAACATTCTTCCATGTGGTAGACAGCGAGGTTCACAACTTATTATGGAACGGTTAGACCCCTAACATGGCCATGCAGAAGTTAATACGAGGGTGGTACGATAGGGACATTGCACTGCCACAATTAGAAAGTTACTATTGGGCGGCACAGTTGATGGTGGTTAACCAATGGGTACATAGATCCCAGGACGAACCGGCCTATAGGATGGACAGGCATCTGTTAGGAGAGGGAGGATACCTGAGACCCCTTTACACGAAACCATGGAGGACAAAGCTGATGGGACCCACAACACACACGATTACCCTATGGCACAGAGTGAACAAAAGGTTGGAATGAAATGATAAAGTGACTCAAAATATACCACGTTGGTTAAGTGAGAGACTGGGAGGACGATACACAAGTAAGGGATTCAATAAGTGAGAACTTATCGGCATCACGACAGTGGAAGATCTATGGACAAAGGGGGAGGTGGTCCCATTCATGGAACTTCAGTCAAAATACGACATGGCATTGACCAAATCATTTAGATACCTCCAAGTGAGACACGCCCTCCAGGCATCTATTCCACCGGGAACTAGCCTCCCGGAGGCCTCACCCCTAGAGGACAGTCTCCTCACAGACTATATGGACAAGAAGGCAATTTCCCTGACATACAAAAAGCTAATATATAACTCTTCCGACCCCCAAGACCTCTGGCAATGTGGCTTACGTGAGCTGGATGACGATGACTGGCAAGAGGCTCAGGGCTCTTCCCGAGAGGTAGCTATATCAGCTAAATTAAGACTCATCCAACTGAAAATCCTCTACAGAATATACCTACCTGGAACAACATTAGCTAAAATGAACAGAGACTGACAAAATATTGCCAGCAAGCTTGTGGGCAGGAAGGCACATTTTACCACCTGATTCGGGACTGCCGTAGATAAGGAACTATTGGCAGGAGGAGGCGAACATAATGGCAGGAGTCTGTGGGAGATAGTAGGACCGGAGCTGAAACTATACCTCCTGAATGTTTGGGAGGGGATGGACTTGAGCCGGAAAAGTCAGATGTGGGCAACACTGGGAATGATGATAGCGAAACGCAACATAGCTAGATACTGGGGGGCTCCAGAAGCTCTGTTACTGCAAGACTGGGTAAAAGACATGGATTCATGTATGGTCACAGAGAGGGCGATAGATAGTGGCAGGGGTTGCCCAAAAAAGTGGGATTCGATCTGTGGAAAATGGAACAATTATAGAGGGGGAATCTGCACCAGCCCTACAGAGATACCAATATGGAACAGGAGGTGAAGTCAGGAACTCGGCTTGGTGAGCCAAGGCGAATTGGTGTCAGATTATAATGCTGAAGTAATGTACTATTGATTGTGACTTGGTAATAAAATGTAAGCGGACCAAATGGTAACCGGTTGCCTACTACTGGATTTGTAATCCATTAATAAAAAGATGTTTTTAAAAAAATGGCCCTTCCTGCAGCACACACAAAGGAATGTTACACCAGACGTGCCCTTGCTTTAGTCACCCTACACAGTTTGGAGCCAAACCCAGGGGAGAATCTGACCAGAACCAGTTTGGGGAGGAGGCCAGGGAATTCCTCCATACCAAGGCTGGCAAGTGGTACATTCAAAACTTCTCATCAGAACACTCCAGGACCTCTGGAAGATTCAGAAAAAGGACTTGCTTTCTGTCTGACGAAGGAAGATTGGACCTGCTTGCCTCGATCCCAGGTTCCCCAGATGTGTCTACAAGGGTCAACTTGGTGACCTTCTCTTTGAGCTACAGGGACACAACAAGCTTCCAGATACCTCCCTGTAACTGCCTAGCTGAACAGCACCAGCTGGATTTCCTGAGCCCTGCTGCTATACTATGCTTAAGTGACTCCTGAACCCCAAGAGGTGACCTCCACATCCTGAGCCTTAGGCTGGCTTCAGAATGTACTATTTCGAAAGAAATGGTGAAGATACTAGAGCTCCTTGAGACCACGACGTGACCTCGACATGCCAAAAATTGACTGCCCGCAACGAACGCCAACACAAAAGTCCAGCGGGACCCAGTCTTTGCGCAGATAGTAACCATCTGTGACATCCGCCAATGCAAGCTTCAATGAGACCTGCACTTAATGTCGAAGGCGAAAACTGGAGACAACCGCCAACACAAAGTACGAGTGACAGCTGGCTCTTCACGCTACAATAGGGACCATCCATGGCGCCTGACCTGCTCCTCACACCGACAACTACCTCCTCGCAGCCCCAGCCAATGCGAACGCAGCTCCACGCGTGGACTCGATAAGGTAACTCTTTAGCAGGATGGACCTGGTCCCTGTATCTGACCTACACTCTATCGCGGTCGGACTGAGCTTGTGACTTTCCCCTGGGCTAGAGCGATCAAATGATAACCATGAGATGCACTATGTGATTTTTCACGCTGTTTTCACCCAAGACTTTAAAAACTCATATCTCCACTTCTACTGATTGGATGGATTTTTGTTGTTTTGGTGTCATTTCATAGATTAAAATTGTCTCTTTTTTTTACTAAACTGGTTTGGGATTTTTCTTGTGTTATGTTTTTACTTTTTTACTGTTTGAGGGCTGGATAAACACTTTACACATTGCCTCTAGGTTAAGACTGACTGCTTCTGTGCTAATCTACCAAAGGGTTAAGCACAGGTTAATTTAGTGCCTTATGTGGTTCACCCTGACAAGGATTGTGTTTTTAGTTGAGTGGAGATTCCATCCCTCTCAACTAATAACCCTGGGCCATATGTAGGTAATCCATATTTACCGATTCTAAAATACCGAATTTTACCGATTCGGTATTTCAGAATCGGTAAATAGTATGTAGATAAAAATTTGGTAAATTTTACCGAATCGGTAATATTCGGTATTACCGATTCGGTAAATACCGAATCGGTAATTCCCATTCATTCCTATGGGCCTGGAGGCCCATAGGAATGAATGGGAAGCCATTCACTATTACCGATTCGGTAAATACCGAATCGGTAATAGGGGGAACATATTCAAGAGTGGCAGGGTGTCACATTGACACCCTGTTGCACCCCTGAATCGTGCATGTGTGCACATGTGGCACACATACATATGTCTGCCACTTTGCACTTTTCAAAAAGCACAAATCTGCTTTTTGAATGGTTTTTGATATTTACCAACAACTTGTAGTTGGTGGTAAATAATGAACCCTCTGATCACAAATGCACTCACTTGAGTGCTCCCGACTTTGAGGATTCGGTAATTTACCGATTCGGTATCTTAAGGATTCGGCAATTTACCGATTCCTTAAATTACCGAATCGGTAAATACCGAATCCTTATTTATACCCACCTACATTGGAAAAAGCGAAATACCGGTCTGTAACGGCAAATTTACCGATTTTCGGCGGGTTACCGACCGGTATTTGGCTACCTACATGTGTCCCCCTGTTTCTTACAATAGGAAGAACTGAAATGCAACTTGTCACATAGGAGGACGTTCTTGAATTTAGCATGTTTTCTGTTTTGTATCATATATGCATTGGTAAGTAGTATATGTATATGATGTGAATAATGCAGTCTTTACAGTATGTTATTCTATGTGAATACACGACGCCCTTGATACAAATTGTGTTCATAAAAAATATTCAACAGCACGCCTGCCGGTGTCAGGGCTTGTTTCAATTCCCTTCATGGTGTTTCTGTGACTTTTGGCCCAGCCTTTCCTGCTCAGAGAATAAGGCGTACAGTAAATCCGGAGCGAGAGCTGCTCTGACTCCAGTTCGCCTCATTATATGACTTGGCATATGATAAAGCGAGAGGCTTGCCACGTGCTGGAAGTCACGAGAGGCCGGAAGTGAGGTAGGGTTTAAAGTGACACAGCCTCTGGGGACGCCCGTACGGGAAGGTTGTGAGATGAGAGTGTGCAGAAGTGCTGGCAGGGGACTGTGAGAAGTTGGCCTGATATGCAGTGCTCACTATTCTAGTGATCACTATGTATCAGTCCAAACAACCCTTATTGATGATTGGTTGTAAGTCAACCTTATAGACCAGCTATCCTAGTAGCATGGATACGAGCAGTCTAAGGCTAAGACTCTAGAGGGCGTGTTAAGCCAGCTGTTTTACCATCACATTACCCCTTGAACACCAAGTGAAAGGACACCACACAAGTTGTTATGAAAATAAACAGATATTTATTTATAACAAGACTACCCTGAACTCTTTATGAGTCAGGGAGCTAAGCACATAACAAAAACTCTTAAGAAAATACTTTAAGTCGCACAATTTACACAAATGCCCTAGGGGCACGAAAAACCATATATTACAAAAGTGGAATGCGAACTACTAGCAGGTAAGTAACTATTCTCATGGACTTTAGAAACGCTAGTCCTACAATGCTAAACACTTGGATTAGTTGCAGGAGGCCTGTGGACGTCGTGTGCAGAGTGGGAACTCTCACGCGTAAGGCGGGAAAAAGTCTATGGAGGCTAGTAGTCACAAAGTTACTGTTCTCGGGCGAACCTGACTAGGTGGGTCGAAAACGGGGGTGGATCCGAACACTTAGGGTGTTGGACTATGCTGAAGCACCGGAGTACTTGGTTTACCTAGCCCAGGGGCTGCGGCTGCATAGGGTTGAAGTTGCGTCGGAAACCCACGTTGAAGAACCAGGAGCCTGAAGAAAGAGTTGCTGGCAGGCGGCCAGTGAAGAGAGTTCGTGGAGATCCAAGCCTGGATCAGGAAAGAAGAAGACCTGAAAGCAGAGGGGACCAAGTTCTTAATCACTAGCCAGTGATTAGATGGGCACCAGGGTGGCACCGGACGAAGTCACCTCGACCAGGTGAGTGGGCGCTGCTGGGCTCTGCAGTCTCTCGGACCAGGAGGCGTTGTCGGCGACCAGGATGGAGGTGCGAGCTGTCCCACGAAGGTCTCTGCTGTCGACGTCGCTGGACCCAGGATTGGGGCAACAAGTCTTGGCAAATGCAAGGCCCACGCGGTGGACCTAAAATGGCGTCTTGAGTGGACCAGGAGGGTCCAGGGTGCTCCTCTGTTGGAGGGGAGCAAGGGCTAGTCTGGAGCAACCAGACCAGCAGTAGTTGTCGTCGTGGAGCGTCGTGAAGGGGTCACTAGCCAACGGGCAAGTGACCTGGACAACGCGGTGAGCAGCAAAGAGCAGAAGGGCTCCACGCAGACCTCGTGGATGCAGGGGGGCTGAACTTCGGTGCTGGAGCTGCTCAGGGTCGGGGCTTCTTTTACCCCAAAGCACTCAGTCGAGGGTCACTCGTGAGTCGTGCTGGACAAGCGTCGTGCAGTTCTGAAGATGGCCGGTCCCTCGAGGTCTCGTCACACCCACGGATCACAGCTGGGCTGATGATGTAGGTTGAGGTCAGAGGTGCCAGGGAAGCTGGTTCTCGTCGTGCTGGAGCAGTCTTGATCCGAAGGAGAGACTGGCAACAAACCGCGATGCTTGGTTGGTGCCTGCTGCTGCAGGGTGACTACTCCTTAGTCACAATGGAGAATCTTGAGAAGAAGTCTTGAGTTCCTTTCGTGGAAAGTAGTTTCAGGATTCAAAGATGATCTGATTTGGAAGGGGGCCAGTTCCTACCTTTATCCTGCAAAAAGGGGCTGGCACGCGACTAAGTCCTGCCCTATGGGTGGGACTAGGAGGGGGGTGGTTACACCCCTCTCCTTTGGCGGGCTTTCCCCAGGCCAGGGGCTGGAGTGCCCCTGGAACTGGTTTCAGCCGGCCTATGCACAGTGAGAACCGGGGTGCCACTTGCAGTCACCTTCCTCTAAAGCCCTGCCTACCTAGGATACACAAAATCCTGTCTGGGACGGTGCTGGCACCGCCCCTGACAGGAAACCCTTTGTCCTTGCCTCCTGCTCTGGGAGGACTCCCAGCAGCAGGAGGGCAGACTTGTGTCTCGGTGGCAGCATCCATTTTGTGGAGCTAAGGCTATGTCTGACTTTAACCGGGGTTACAGGTTATATACATGTCGTGTCCCTCTAGAAGGGTGGAATGCTAACCCCGTCGCCAGAATTGGCGAGGGGTTAGTATTCCAATTCGTATGACACCTTACTCGACATGTTTTGATAAAGCGATACCAGAGTTGGCATATAACCGTGAGGATTATAATGCACTTAAGAGTATATGGTATGCAATATCATGGAAACGGCTAAGGGATGGATCCCGAAAGCCGCAGACAGGCCCAGCTCATGCCAGAGCACCATCTCACACGATTCCAAGCACTCTGCCTTCAGGATTGTTAAGTCCTGCCATAGGAGTGACTGATAGGAGATCTGTGTGTCCATTTAGGTTTAGATATAGGGATACTATATCTAAAGCAAAGGGTGAGTACACCACCTTGCCCCCAGCTGTCAAGCAGCCAGTTGTGTCTGTTTGGTTAGTCAGTCCAGGGGTGGCATAATACATGCTGCAGCCCCTGGGAGACTTCTGGGTACACCTCAGCCCTGGGTACAGGGACTTGGAAAGGGCCCAGTGCCAATTCAGTACCTGGGTACAATTTGGAATAGAGAGAACAGCTAGGCTGTGGGTCTGATTAGCAGGCCCACAGCCAGGGAAAGTCGTAAACCAGTGAAGCAAAAAGCAAAAATCTGGGTGATCATAGGATTGCAGACCCTACTCTCCTACAGGGACTACTGTGCTGGAATCTGAAAATTTGGTAGAATACAGCGCTTTGGCAGAGCAGAGTGTTTGCATCCCCCTCCGCGTTTTACCAGTCAACAACCTGGAGGGTAATCAAAGATGACAGTTGCCTTATCAAAAGCCAAAATCATACTTAACATGTCAGCACCATTAAATGCCATAATGCTTTTAGGGCAGAGGACTATGAGTAAGACACTGTTCCAGTGCAATGCCCGTAAGGTTGAAATAGCAATTTCTATGGGCTTTCTGTGTTTGTGATAGACTGTATTTATTATTTTTTTCGATTTACTACCATAGATAATTCCAATAAACTGCAAGTAAATATTAGTCTTGGGTAAAATTTCCTTTATGCCTGCGTAATCTCACATAATTTTGTGAATTTAACGATACGCTTGTTATGGGAAATTCGTGAAATTGTGCCATTTCGTTACACATTAGCATTTTAGCGTGGGAGTATGGGATCAATGCAACCAACCATAATGAAAGAGATTCTTGTTCGAGCACTTGTGTCTTTGCGCTATTTTTTGTAGCATGAAATGGGCCCTCTTGTCCATAAAGGACGAGAGGATGCATTTGATGATAAAATATAGCACTAAATATGTTTTTGTATTTTATGTATTTTGCCTCAAATTGGCAGAATTTCAAGCAATTATGCAAATTTCGAGCATGCCTAGTAAATATTTAGAATCACACCTGCCCTCCTTCTAAAAATGGGATTCAAGTTATAAAGTGGTCATTTTTCGCAACTGATTATGGGACTTGTGAGGCTGGAGACAAAACGTACTATACATTTTTTTCAAAAGTATTTGTATTTATCCAGTGTAGGGGAATGTAACCTAATTTAGGACTTAAGTGACAACACATGTACTTTCAGAAAAACGTGTTCTTTTAATGTCTAACATAACTGATTTAGCTCATAGTTCTTGCTCTCTTTTTTTCTCATTAGGTGTCTATTGTCAGTAGTAAAACTGGTGTGCAAACATAAAGGGGCTTTAACTATGTAAAGAACAGCCCCCTCCCACTACAAGTGTCACGTGGGAACTACTACCTTATTAAGCAAATTGAAGTGGAGACGGGCTAAGACTCATGCTGACTGGCATGCCTCACCAGTCTGAGTCTGTGCCCCCGATTCAAATTGGATTATTGCAGCCATATTTGCATGAGGTACCTCCATGCAAATGAAGTCCCACCCCCATCCACTGTCTGCATTTATTGCTGAATCCACATTATGGCTCCATGTTCGACTGGGACGCTTCTCTCTGTTGCAAGCAGTAGACGTATCACTCACAACTGCATGCCCGCGGGCACATATGGCCCCACAGTCTCCCTGGATGAGCAACAACGCATACAGCCAGTGTGCCTGTAGGCAAAGGAACGTGCACACTTTAAAATCGGGTCTTACCTACTGTGACCTCCTGTGCTGTCACTCTGGAGAGAGTTTGTGTCCTTGCAGACTCAGCCGTGCCCTAACATATGCCCCTGGAGACCCCTGCAGATCCATAGCCCCAGTCCCAGACCATGCCAGTATACTTCCTGGCCTTAAAGAGACAGGTACAAAGTTAAGCACCAACGAAAAAGACACAACTAGTCTCAGGAAGGTTGACCATCACTCATGGGCCTGAAACCCCCATCCGGTGTTTGTGGAAACAGAATGCTTCTGAAAGGAGGGTACATCTCCTGAACGCCCTGTACTACACATGCCAATACTGTTAGGCAGAAAATGATTGGCTCCTGTGGTATAGTGCCCAGTCTATCTTCTCATACACATGGTGTAGTGCTGACCATGCAACATGAAGAGACATGTGGGTAGGGACAGACAGAGAAGGTCTATCACCCTCCTGAAGTTGCTCTCTCTGGTCATGCACTTGACCACCATGAAGAAACTTGTAAGACAATCCTGAGAAATGCCTTACTGATACCTGACCACAAGGGACCCAGAACCTACCAGCAAGCCTCTGCTACTGCACAATACGCACCCAATCTGAGGATTCTAAAAGGTCACTAACGGGAACCACATGTGGCGTGATGCCACACCAGATTGTTTTGCCACCTGTAAAGAGAAATGGGTTTGATACCTGGCCCTTCCATTACAGCAAAGACACTTAACCACCCGGTGTTATCCCTTGGCCTGCTGTAAAGAACGCTATGCAACCATAGAGCCTAGACGAAAGAAGGGATTGACCTGCTAGTCCCCAGTAGTGCCAAACCCGCTGAAATGAAGAAGAACTCTGATACTGTGTCTGATCAGGTTAGATCACACCAGAAGATACCACCATTACCAATGACTTGTACCCTCGCATTGACTGCATTAATTGAGCCATGACAGGCAGGCCACTGACATAGTAACACAATTGGAAAAGGACTAGTAGGAGGACAGGAAGTAAATTGCACACACGTGCAACAGTTTCTAGGGGTTGCTTCCCAGAGGGCTGCATTTCATCAGTAACCCACAGACCTACAGAATTCTGAAGCAAAACTTGGTACCATCATACATACTCTTAATGGTCCATTGAAGAACTTGTTTGAACCAGTGGGCAAGCCATCAACAACAGTTAGAAAGTTACTTCACCCAAATGATAACACCATCTCTACCATTGGTCTGTTCCACACTGTGCATACCCATTTCCTCACAGGTGTCACCGGCCAGAGGACCCTGCCTATTAAAGGGAGGCTGGGTGCACATGCCCTTACTCTAGCTTCTAACACAGCAACATCTCTGTGCCATTTCTGGTCTCAAGCATAGGCCTAGAGCCCATGACTCTTCATCCCCGCCCCATACATCCCTTCTCCATCAGTAGAGAGAATTCCACCCTATAGTTGACGCACATGGCCCGGTGGTCGGGAAAACAGCCCGCTCTGCTATTCTTCCTATTATCCGTGATACAGATTAATTCATGTACTCCATCTCCGCTCAGGCATTGTCAACCCACAGAGTAAAATTGCCACCCGTCTAGGCAGAGAATACCGTTTTAGCTTTCATGAATATTTCTTAATTTTAAACAAAATATAAGGGTTGCATTATTGTATGAACTGGGGTCGAAGGGTGTAGAGCTGAGAAATTTGTATGCGGAAAGGACCATGAATTTAGATCTACAAAGGTTTAGCAGAAAGAGCTTCTGGCGTTCTTGAGTATTTGCAGAGGAGTTTTGCCCTAATCTTAAGGTTCTGAGTCATGGAAAGATTGGAGTGAGAAATGAAGATCCTTCAGCACAGACTGGATACTTAGCCACACATTAGTAGAGCACTAAGACTTTACCAATAGAGAGATAACAGAAGGAATATCTTCTGCTGGTTCAGAGATACATCTAGCATCACATACAGTGCAGTGAGGCCGGTGTTGGTGGCTGGATGATGCCATCAGTGAGTAAGACTGAGTTTCATAAGGCTAGGTCCAAACTGGAATGGCATGGTGAGCAAAAACATGATGGATTTAGGCCCAGATCTCTGTACTGGGATGAATGTATGACATTGTTCTGCATTCTCTCCATCAATTGTTCTTTTTGCATCAGTGAGTACAAGGCAGAGATACCGTACTCCCAGTCTTTTGGAGGCTGCTCTCTGAATAGGGCTCACTGAATTTAATCGGCGAATTTTGGGAAAGTTCAATAGCTGTCCGAACCCCCAATTGACCTGGAAATTTGCATGTTTTGGGGTTTGAACTGGTTTGCTAGGGCCTGTGAATAGTTCGCTTTTTGCATGGAGAGCGTTACCATCTTGCTGCATCATTCAAGCCTCTGTGGAGACACAGGGTTCAGCTGTGCTGAGTATAACAACCTCGACTGCACCAGTGACATGTTCCTCTTGACATAGGATGACAATATTAGGAGAGAGCAGTGTATGAAGTGGGCGGGAACGGAAGAGCACGGCGTGCCCCTACTTTTAAAAATGATCTTAGTCCGTTCCCCTACTTCTTGATTTTGAAAAAGCGTACCGGGACTGGAGGAATAGCCGTACTTTTAAATGACACTTTTATTTTTCCGCATGTGTGGTGCAACGTGCATATTGAGGAAGGCCTCTGCAGTGCCCCCGACCTCCTCCCCTTCCCCGCTGTGTCTAGGGGCCTGCAAAGTAAGAATGAAAGGGCCATCAGTGTCGGCTATCTCTGACGGCCCCGCTGCTGCCGTGAGCGGTGATTCACACCTCATTTGTGAGGACGCTGCCTGCCTGCCCCCCCCCCCCCCCCCCCCCTGTGACCTGTGACAATGGTCACATAAGGAGGCTTTGGTGTCAAGCAGACTGACAGACGCCACCTATCTGCTGTTTTTTGTTATTTTTTTCCAATGTGTAGTGCCCTACTCAGAGGCCAGTGCAGTTGGCGGCAATACCCATGCCAGGCTCACTGCGGGCACTTAAAATCCATACATGTCAAATCTTTGGTTACAAATAAACAATAGAGGTGCCCTTCAACAATTTCATGAAACGAAAGAATCAAATGGCAAATAAAATACAGCGACAAGGAGCTGACAGAAAGAAGTATCCTGACGCCCTTGAACATACCTTTGAATATTGTGTTTTTTTTGTTGACCTGTAAGAGCAATGATAGTGAGCAGCGCAAAATAAAAAAATCTGAGCAAAAGAAAGATTGCATTCTTCTTACATGAGCTAAAAAGCAGTTTATCAATCATTCTATCTCAAACATGTAATATTCAGTTTTAAGTAGGTGGGCATGTGTGCCCGTACTGACACCCTTGCAGACATATATGTGAAACTGCAGCAGTTTGGATTCCAGCAGGTTGATCATATATTTTATCTGTCTCAGAAGGATGAAAGTGTGTCAATGAGTTGATTTCAGTAACCTGGCAATTATAGTCCAAAAACCACAGATTAATCTTTTGTAGCAAGCACTTCCTGCACTACAAAATGTTGAATAAAAGCAGAAAGGTTTTATTAAAGGTAAGACTCCAATTGCCATTTACTAAAACACCTAACAGAAAGCCTCTAAAGTACCAAATACGCATCAGTCAAACTTGTTAAAGTGCTTTCATTTAAACAAAAAAATCATAGTACTAGAAAAGAACAATGCACAATTGGTTTGTTTAGATAGTAGTAAATCTACACTCAGAGGTTTACATGAATTTGCCAAATTTAGATACGGTTTCATCTGTAAAGGCATTTAATGGCAGAGAACTACACACCAGTAGCTCTCAGGATGTCTTGTAGGAGCTTGCCCGTCAGTGGAGTTAAGGAGTATTTTTTTTTCTCTCTCTCTCTCTCTCCCTCTCTCCACCTACATCCGGTTAAGGGAATCCTCCAAAAGGTACAGAGCGGAAGCAGCATACCCTCTTGTTAAAAGAAAAGTGTCTAGCTGCCGCCTGGTAAGAAGCCTGAAAACAAGCAAATGCTTCCTAGCACACACACTGATGTGTTTTTCTATTCTTTATTTGCCTTAGTTTTTCATTTTTCTTCATCTCCTCCCTCATTTCTGTCCCTTTCTATTTGCTTTCTTTTTTCAGTTTTCTTTTTCATTCATTTCCTTTGTTTCTTTCATCCTACTTCTTTTATGGTCTCCTTTCTGCCTATTCCGCTCCTGTCCTTGTTTGTTTCTATGGTTCTTTCTTTCATTGTCTACTTCAATCCTTCTCTTTGTTACTTTTTTTGATTCGTTTGCTTCATTCTCACTTTCAGTTTTTTATTGCTTCTTTTTCTTTCTTTCCTTTTCACATTTGTTCTGTTTCTTCACTTTGCATTTTACTTCTATCAGTTCTTTTTTTCATTTCTTTCTTCTCCTTTTGTTCCTGCCTCTCCTTTAATTATTGCACTCCACTCATCCCTCCTTTAGTGCTTCTGTCATTAAGATCAATCCCTCAGAATCTATGATATTTAATGGCCCTAGTTAAAAATGTAATGTATATGTTAGAAAAATTGTGCTTTATTTGCGAGTGTACAGTGGAGTATTTGGGCATGCATTTTACCCGTGGACCAATAAAAACCCATGCTTTTAGATCCTATAATGTCCTTGTCACCAGTAATTCATTATCCGGAGTCATTAAGGCTAGGTGTGTTTCTGGTCAACAAACAATGTACTTCAGTGCGATTTGCTAGATGAGTGGGGTCTTTTGGGTCCTAGTTTACTCAATTCAAGCAGTGTCATCCAATTTATTGCATGAGATAGGCCACAAACAAGAAAAAAAAGGGACAAAACTGTTTTACCCACAGGTCAACTTTCCAGAGAGCCTGTGTGGCATGGTGCCCTGTGACAATTACATCAGAACTGGAAACTAAAACGTCAGCATTTAGGTTGTGTGTCCTTTACGTACCCATATCTCATCCATATTAGGGTGTAGCTCAGAATACTTTTCATTTATCAGAAGTAGCTCTCACCGAAGAAATGTTTGGAGACCTTTATACTACACTATCCCACTGTCTGGATGCAGGAATACTGCAAGAGGCATATCTTGTCTCAGAATCAGGGCTTGGTAGTTGCATCGTGAGATGTCCAGATGACACCTCGACATACACCCACCTCTTGTGCCCAAATCTCATCTGTATTGTGGGGCCATGCATCTATGTCAGCACCACCTGCTAATCCACTCGCAGCAGCTAATTACTCTGTACCTGTTTGGCAACCCCGGGGCAGCACCTTATCAGACTGTGTACCATCTTTTGTAGGGTCCCTGCGCCAACCTGTTTGCTGAAACCAAAATTCTATTAACCTAATTTTAATTATCTTCCTTTGTTTCTGGAATTGTACCAGAGACACTAGAGTTTTTATGGAGTTCAATATGATAGAGAGTTCCTGAGTGTTTTTATAATGGGCAGAATTGGGTTGTAGCTGAAGACAGTGCGAGTTTCATTCAGTGGGGCAGAAGGGTGTTCAGTGGGGATAGGATGTGGCACTATGGCCTGTTCACTTACCTGCTGACGCCGCCACAGACCGGAGCTTTTTCTTTTGGCTGCAGGGGCACCTGGAGACAAGCCGCTACCGCCGAGAGTCATCTCCTTAACAGCCTGCACGCGCCGCCGCTCCGGGACTTCAATTCCCGGCAGCCTACGTGGCGGCGCGCTTCCCAGTGACGCGAGGGCGCCAGGAGGCGCACAAAAGCGCCGCTGACACCGGCGGAGTGGGGGAGCCTGTTCACTTACCTGCTGACGCCGCCACAGACCGGAGCTTTTTCTTTTGGCTGCAGGGGCACCTGGAGACAAGCCGCTACCGCCGAGAGTCATCTCCTTAACAGCCTGCACGCGCCGCCGCTCCGGGACTTCAATTCCCGGCAGCCTACGCAGCGGCGCGCTTCCCAGTGACGCGAGGGCGCCAGGAGGCGCACAAAAGCGCCGCTGACACCGGCGGAGTGGGGGAGCCTGTTCACTTACCTGCTGACGCCGCCACAGACCGGAGCTTTTTCTTTTGGCTGCAGGGGCACCTGGAGACAAGCCGCTACCGCCGAGAGTCATCTCCTTAACAGCCTGCACGCGCCGCCGCTCCGGGACTTCAATTCCCGGCAGCCTACGCGGCGGCGCGCTTCCCAGTGACGCGAGGGCGCCAGGAGGCGCACAAAAGCGCCGCTGACACCGGCGGAGTGGGGGAGCCTGTTCACTTACCTGCTGACGCCGCCACAGACCGGAGCTTTTTCTTTTGGCTGCAGGGGCACCTGGAGACAAGCCGCTACCGCCGAGAGTCATCTCCTTAACAGCCTGCACGCGCCGCTGCTCCGGGACTTCAATTCCCGGCAGCCTACGCGGCGGCGCGCTTCCCAGTGACGCGAGGGTGCCAGGAGGCGCACAAAAGCGCCGCTGACACCGGCGGAGTGGGGGAGCCTGTTCACTTACCTGCTGACGCCGCCACAGACCGGAGCTTTTTCTTTTGGCTGCAGGGGCACCTGGAGACAAGCTGCTACCGCCGAGAGTCATCTCCTTAACAGCCTGCACGCGCCGCCGCTCCGGGACTTCAATTCCCGGCAGCCTACGCGGCGGCGCGCTTCCCAGTGACGCGAGGGCGCCAGGAGGCGCACAAAAGCGCCGCTGACACCGGCGGAGTGGGGGAGCCTGTTCACTTACCTGCTGACGCCGCCACAGACCGGAGCTTTTTCTTTTGGCTGCAGGGGCACCTGGAGACAAGCCGCTACCGCCGAGAGTCATCTCCTTAACAGCCTGCACGCGCCGCCGCTCCGGGACTTCAATTCCCGGCAGCCTACGCGGCGGCGCGCTTCCCAGTGACGCGAGGGCACCAGGAGGCGCACAAAAGCGCCGCTGACACCGGCGGAGTGGGGGAGCCTGTTCACTTACCTGCTGACGCCGCCACAGACCGGAGCTTTTTCTTTTGGCTGCAGGGGCACCTGGAGACAAGCCGCTACCGCCGAGAGTCATCTCCTTAACAGCCTGCACGCGCCGCCGCTCCGGGACTTCAATTCCCGGCAGCCTATGCGGCGGCGCGCTTCCCAGTGACGCGAGGGCGCCAGGAGGCGCACAAAAGCGCCGCTGACACCGGCGGAGTGGGGGAGCCTGTTCACTTACCTGCTGACGCCGCCACAGACCGGAGCTTTTTCTTTTGGCTGCAGGGGCACCTGGAGACAAGCCGCTACCGCCGAGAGTCATCTCCTTAACAGCCTGCACGCGCCGCCGCTCCGGGACTTCAATTCCCGGCAGCCTACGCGGCGGCGCGCTTCCCAGTGACGCGAGGGCGCCAGGAGGCGCACAAAAGCGCCGCTGACACCGGCGGAGTGGGGGAGCCTGTTCACTTACCTGCTGACGCCGCCACAGACCGGAGCTTTTTCTTTTGGCTGCAGGGGCACCTGGAGACAAGCCGCTACCGCCGAGAGTCATCTCCTTAACAGCCTGCACGCGCCGCCGCTCCGGGACTTCAATTCCCGGCAGCCTACGCAGCGGCGCGCTTCCCAGTGACGCGAGGGCGCCAGGAGGCGCACAAAAGCGCCGCTGACACCGGCGGAGTGGGGGAGCCTGTTCACTTACCTGCTGACGCCGCCACAGACCGGAGCTTTTTCTTTTGGCTGCAGGGGCACCTGGAGACAAGCCGCTACCGCCGAGAGTCATCTCCTTAACAGCCTGCACGCGCCGCCGCTCCGGGACTTCAATTCCCGGCAGCCTATGCGGCGGCGCGCTTCCCAGTGACGCGAGGGCGCCAGGAGGCGCACAAAAGCGCCGCTGACACCGGCGGAGTGGGGGAGCCTGTTCACTTACCTGCTGACGCCGCCACAGACCGGAGCTTTTTCTTTTGGCTGCAGGGGCACCTGGAGACAAGCCGCTACCGCCGAGAGTCATCTCCTTAACAGCCTGCACGCGCCGCCGCTCCGGGACTTCAATTCCCGGCAGCCTACGCGGCGGCGCGCTTCCCAGTGACGCGAGGGCGCCAGGAGGCGCACAAAAGCGCCGCTGACACCGGCGGAGTGGGGGAGCCTGTTCACTTACCTGCTGACGCCGCCACAGACCGGAGCTTTTTCTTTTGGCTGCAGGGGCACCTGGAGACAAGCCGCTACCGCCGAGAGTCATCTCCTTAACAGCCTGCACGCGCCGCCGCTCCGGGACTTCAATTCCCGGCAGCCTACGCGGCGGCGTGCTTCCCAGTGACGCGAGGGCGCCAGGAGGCGCACAAAAGCGCCGCTGACACCGGCGGAGTGGGGGAGCCTGTTCACTTACCTGCTGACGCCGCCACAGACCGGAGCTTTTTCTTTTGGCTGCAGGGGCACCTGGAGACAAGCCGCTACCGCCGAGAGTCATCTCCTTAACAGCCTGCACGCGCCGCCGCTCCGGGACTTCAATTCCCGGCAGCCTACGCGGCGGCGCGCTTCCCAGTGACGCGAGGGCGCCAGGAGGCGCACAAAAGCGCCGCTGACACCGGCGGAGTGGGGGAGCCTGTTCACTTACCTGCTGACGCCGCCACAGACCGGAGCTTTTTCTTTTGGCTGCAGGGGCACCTGGAGACAAGCCGCTACCGCCGAGAGTCATCTCCTTAACAGCCTGCACGCGCCGCCGCTCCGGGACTTCAATTCCCGGCAGCCTACGCAGCGGCGCGCTTCCCAGTGACGCGAGGGCGCCAGGAGGCGCACAAAAGCGCCGCTGACACCGGCGGAGTGGGGGAGCCTGTTCACTTACCTGCTGACGCCGCCACAGACCGGAGCTTTTTCTTTTGGCTGCAGGGGCACCTGGAGACAAGCCGCTACCGCCGAGAGTCATCTCCTTAACAGCCTGCACGCGCCGCCGCTCCGGGACTTCAATTCCCGGCAGCCTACGCGGCGGCGCGCTTCCCAGTGACGCGAGGGCACCAGGAGGCGCACAAAAGCGCCGCTGACACCGGCGGAGTGGGGGAGCCTGTTCACTTACCTGCTGACGCCGCCACAGACCGGAGCTTTTTCTTTTGGCTGCAGGGGCACCTGGAGACAAGCCGCTACCGCCGAGAGTCATCTCCTTAACAGCCTGCACGCGCCGCCGCTCCGGGACTTCAATTCCCGGCAGCCTATGCGGCGGCGCGCTTCCCAGTGACGCGAGGGCGCCAGGAGGCGCACAAAAGCGCCGCTGACACCGGCGGAGTGGGGGAGCCTGTTCACTTACCTGCTGACGCCGCCACAGACCGGAGCTTTTTCTTTTGGCTGCAGGGGCACCTGGAGACAAGCCGCTACCGCCGAGAGTCATCTCCTTAACAGCCTGCACGCGCCGCCGCTCCGGGACTTCAATTCCCGGCAGCCTACGCGGCGGCGCGCTTCCCAGTGACGCGAGGGCGCCAGGAGGCGCACAAAAGCGCCGCTGACACCGGCGGAGTGGGGGAGCCTGTTCACTTACCTGCTGACGCCGCCACAGACCGGAGCTTTTTCTTTTGGCTGCAGGGGCACCTGGAGACAAGCCGCTACCGCCGAGAGTCATCTCCTTAACAGCCTGCACGCGCCGCCGCTCCGGGACTTCAATTCCCGGCAGCCTACGCGGCGGCGTGCTTCCCAGTGACGCGAGGGCGCCAGGAGGCGCACAAAAGCGCCGCTGACACCGGCGGAGTGGGGGAGCCTGTTCACTTACCTGCTGACGCCGCCACAGACCGGAGCTTTTTCTTTTGGCTGCAGGGGCACCTGGAGACAAGCCGCTACCGCCGAGAGTCATCTCCTTAACAGCCTGCACGCGCCGCCGCTCCGGGACTTCAATTCCCGGCAGCCTACGCGGCGGCGCGCTTCCCAGTGACGCGAGGGCGCCAGGAGGCGCACAAAAGCGCCGCTGACACCGGCGGAGTGGGGGAGCCTGTTCACTTACCTGCTGACGCCGCCACAGACCGGAGCTTTTTCTTTTGGCTGCAGGGGCACCTGGAGACAAGCCGCTACCGCCGAGAGTCATCTCCTTAACAGCCTGCACGCGCCGCCGCTCCGGGACTTCAATTCCCGGCAGCCTACGCAGCGGCGCGCTTCCCAGTGACGCGAGGGCGCCAGGAGGCGCACAAAAGCGCCGCTGACACCGGCGGAGTGGGGGAGCCTGTTCACTTACCTGCTGACGCCGCCACAGACCGGAGCTTTTTCTTTTGGCTGCAGGGGCACCTGGAGACAAGCCGCTACCGCCGAGAGTCATCTCCTTAACAGCCTGCACGCGCCGCCGCTCCGGGACTTCAATTCCCGGCAGCCTACGCGGCGGCGCGCTTCCCAGTGACTCGAGGGCACCAGGAGGCGCACAAAAGCGCCGCTGACACCGGCGGAGTGGGGGAGCCTGTTCACTTACCTGCTGACGCCGCCACAGACCGGAGCTTTTTCTTTTGGCTGCAGGGGCACCTGGAGACAAGCCGCTACCGCCGAGAGTCATCTCCTTAACAGCCTGCACGCGCCGCCGCTCCGGGACTTCAATTCCCGGCAGCCTATGCGGCGGCGCGCTTCCCAGTGACGCGAGGGCGCCAGGAGGCGCACAAAAGCGCCGCTGACACCGGCGGAGTGGGGGAGCCTGTTCACTTACCTGCTGACGCCGCCACAGACCGGAGCTTTTTCTTTTGGCTGCAGGGGCACCTGGAGACAAGCCGCTACCGCCGAGAGTCATCTCCTTAACAGCCTGCACGCGCCGCCGCTCCGGGACTTCAATTCCCGGCAGCCTACGCGGCGGCGCGCTTCCCAGTGACGCGAGGGCGCCAGGAGGCGCACAAAAGCGCCGCTGACACCGGCGGAGTGGGGGAGCCTGTTCACTTACCTGCTGACGCCGCCACAGACCGGAGCTTTATCTTTTGGCTGCAGGGGCACCTGGAGACAAGCCGCTACCGCCGAGAGTCATCTCCTTAACAGCCTGCACGCGCCGCCGCTCCGGGACTTCAATTCCCGGCAGCCTACGCGGCGGCGTGCTTCCCAGTGACGCGAGGGCGCCAGGAGGCGCACAAAAGCGCCGCTGACACCGGCGGAGTGGGGGAGCCTGTTCACTTACCTGCTGACGCCGCCACAGACCGGAGCTTTTTCTTTTGGCTGCAGGGGCACCTGGAGACAAGCCGCTACCGCCGAGAGTCATCTCCTTAACAGCCTGCACGCGCTGCCGCTCCGGGACTTCAATTCCCGGCAGCCTACGCGGCGGCGCGCTTCCCAGTGACGCGAGGGCGCCAGGAGGCGCACAAAAGCGCCGCTGACACCGGCGGAGTGGGGGAGCCTGTTCACTTACCTGCTGACGCCGCCACAGACCGGAGCTTTTTCTTTTGGCTGCAGGGGCACCTGGAGACAAGCCGCTACCGCCGAGAGTCATCTCCTTAACAGCCTGCACGCGCCGCCGCTCCGGGACTTCAATTCCCGGCAGCCTACGCGGCGGCGCGCTTCCCAGTGACGCGAGGGCGCCAGGAGGCGCACAAAAGCGCCACTGATACCCGCTTCGCGGGACGCCCGGACGAAGCCCGGACAAAGGGCGGGCCGTCTGAGGCCGTCCGAGGCTGGACAAGGTTGGGTTGGGTCTGGTCTCTTTGTTTGTGGTGCTGTAAAACGTTGTTTTTACTTATCTTGCACTTTGGTGATTCTTTCACGTGTATATTGTAGTAGTTGTGCGTACATAGAAACATGCCGCCTAAAAAGTTAGTTACTCCTAGTAACTCTATTGAGAACTATCTTGTACAGGTTGTTGAAAGAATTAATAGTGACAGGAGATCTTCCCTGGGAATAGATTTAACCACCCAATCCCCCCTCATTGATACTGATTTAGATGATCCTTTTGGGCTTCAGACTAACAGTTGCTCTACTGGCGAAACGCTCGATTCTGTTCCAGATACCAGTACTATTCAGCCCAGTGGTATTGTTGCTGGAATTGTAGATCGCAGCATTAATGAAGCTCTGATAGAGATAACAAATAGCAGCGAGCCCTTAATCTCCCCTTCAGCTCCCACTCTAGTTTCGGGGAAACGGGAGGGTTTAAGCTCAGCCAAGAACAGAGTAGCAAACCCCCCGAGGAAACACTCAGAGGAAGAGGAGTTTGATTTGACCAATGAGGCTTCTCTTACACTTTCTAATGCCCAATTTAACAAATTATTGGCTTTGATTGATAACAAAATCAAAGGTGTGGTTAAACCTCTGGTCAGCAAAATAGATAAGTTATCATCTGAGGTTAGCCGACTAGAAGGTCTATTAGAAAAGACCGTGGGTGTGATGGATAAAATCCCAGAAAATGTTTCTACTAGGATCGAGGCCATTCTGAGTAAATCAGATACTATAGCTGGCAGTGGATTAATTTCTACCTCTGTCTCAAACCCTCAAATGGCACCCAAGAGTGTTTCCGCTAGTGATGCTTCTAATGCCTTTATTCCAGTTCCTGTTACTGATGACCCAGCTGTTGAAAAAGGATCTTTTGAGCTTGTAGTAGAAGCTTCCCCACTGGTACTTGTTCTTGCTAATGTTCCCCCATTGGCCCATGATGAGCGGGAAACAACATCTTCCTTAATAAATAAATCTCTATCATGGTTGACCAATAATATGGTTATTTCCCCATGGGGTAAGCAGCAACTCTCAGAGGAGCTTGTTAAAGCGAGAAGGGTACAGTGGATTGGGGACAGAGTGAAAAAGTTTAAGGGGGAGTGTGTTGTTTTACATTTTTCCGACCCAGGGGTTTTAACTAACATCTTGCCCAACATTTTCCCACCACAACGGAGATCAACCTCAATTGTTCCATTGACTCTGGACTTCTTTTACCCAAGAAAGGGAAGCGGTCCAAATCCAAGTATTTTACGAACCAAATGGAACATTGTGACGAAGAGGGGGAGGAAGGATGTTGCTTCAGTGGACTGGGGTTTGGGGTTGGAAAACCGCTTCTCTGTATTATCGAACTTGAATGCTTGCGATTGACAACCACCTAGCTGTAAATCCTTGTCTTTGTCATTTTGTGATGGAAGTACCATTAATAGGGTTGGCAATTCAACTTCAGATTGTATTCAGGGGAATTCCGTTGATGATTCAGTAGCCCCCCCCAATGAAAATATTAGTATTCAGAACTCTGGTGGCAGGGTGACACATGAAATTACCACAAACCCCTGTTCTCTTACGATATCTAACTCAGGGAAGCTCTTGTCCTGGAACGTGGCTGGACTATGTTCCAGGATGGATTGTGCAGACTGGTTTGGATTTATTAACAACTATGATCTATGTATCTTTCAAGAGACTTGGGCGTGTGACCCTATTTTCGCCTTGGGGTATATAAATTTTCATGTTCCTGCTACTAAGGGCCCTAAAGGGCGGCCGATGGGGGGTCTTACTATATGGGTCAGGCAGTCTCTAAAAACTATTGTAAAATGTGTGGAGCTTGACCATAAAGATATTCAGCTTATCAGATTGACTAGTGACCTATCCATCTCCATAGATATTTACAATATCTATGCTAGAGGTGGTAGTAAAGGTAAATCAGAGGTTCTTCTGAGTCTTTTTAATTTTCTTGAGACTCACTCTGCAGGTAAAAACATTTTAATTGCAGGCGATTTAAATCGCACATTTGAACCCCTTATCACTGGTGACTCTCCTCTTGGAGTAGAGGAAGATAAGCTCTGGGACATCCCCACATTAGAATCTCCACCGATAACTCGCTGGACGTCTGACATATTAGGCTTGAACGCAATGTGTTTGGAGCACGGGCTTCGAGCCCTGAATGGTCGAACTAAATCAGACCGTGTTCCTGCCATGACTTTTAATAACGGGCGTAACAAAAGTCGCATTGACTATGTCATTTGTAGCATGTCACTATGGTCATCTCTTAATGACATGGTAGTAATAGCTAGGCCAGAAAGCGATCACGATCCTTTATGTGTTTCGCACAAATGGTGGACATCTAATGAAATTGCCTCAACCCCTTGTGATGAACTTGTGCTCCCAATGATTCTTCCATCCAACAACATGCGTAGGTTAAGGTGGGCAGGTGTCAAGGCAGATCAGCAGATCCTTGAAAAAATAAGTGTAGCGGCAGACAAGGCCATTATGGCATTGGAGAGTGTAGATGGGTGTTCCCTGGCCCATGAGGATATTACTAATGCACATACGACTCTCTTTAAGGAAGTTAAAGGTTTCTTCTTGAAACCTGCAAATAACAAGAGGGTCTGCCCATTCAAATCAGCAAAATGGTATAATCCAGCCTGTAGGACGGCAAGATTAAACCTAGGAGCTGCAATTAAAAGCAACAAATTGGACGGGATTCGTTCTGCTAGGAAGCACTACAAAAACTGTATTGTAAGGGCAAAAAGAGATTGGGATGAAGATCACTGGCAGAAGCTGAAGTGTGCAAGTGACCGTAAACATTCTAGACTATTTTGGCACATTGTCAAATGGGGTCATAATAGGTCTCCAGAAGCTCCCAATAATAACGTCTCCCATGATGCATGGGTTAAATTTTTCAGTGAGCAGTACTCCTCCAGGGACCAATCTCTCAACAGCTTAAGCCTAACTTACCTGTATGCAGATGATGACATTTTTGTGCAGAGTGAAGTCCTGTCTGCCCTGAAATCTGTTCACCCTGGCCGAGCCCCGGGTATAGACGGAGTCCCTGCGGATGTCTTTTTAAATGACACCGCTAGGTGGAGTAAATACATCTGCCTTTTACTAAACCACATTGCCAGGGGCGCTGAAATCCCGGTATCATGGCGTGGTGCTGTTATTATCCCAGTATATAAAAAGGGAGACCGTGCCCAACCTTGCAATTACCGCCCAATTAGCTTAATTGACACGGTTCAAAAAGTTGTTGGGCGTGTAATTATTAACAACCTGTTAGATTGGGCTGAGGAGCAGAATGTTTTATCTCCTTTTCAGGCTGGGTTTCGCAGAGCAACCAGCACTGTGGACCAGGTCTTCCGTTTTCAATTGATACAATGGAGGACCGTGGTTTTGGGGGGTTGCAGTCTGTACGCAGCGTTCGTTGACCTACGGGCTGCATTCGACCTGGTGCCAAGGGCAAAATTGTGGGGGGTGCTTGCAGCTTTAGGGGTCCCAATGACTATTCTAACCTTGATTATGAGACTCCATGAGGGCACTTACGCTAAAATCCAATGGGGTGGCTATGGCAACGATACCATTGATTTTCCAGTCGCCAGAGGAGTTCGACAGGGTTGCTCAATGGCACCAACACTCTTCACCCTTTTCATCAATGGAATTGTTGCCCGCATGCAATCCCAGTCTGTGGATGCTCCCTCTCTTGCAGGTGCAAAAGTTCCTATTTTAATGTTTGCAGACGACACCTTAATTTTATCGAAATCCCCTAGCGGTCTGCAAAAGGCATTGGTAATTTTTGATAAATTTTGTAGCGACCATGGCTTGGAGGTAAACGCAGCTAAAACAAAACTCATGGTTTTTAATCCTTGTAGAAATTTTAAATCTAAAATAACCATGAGTGGGCGTTGCCTCGAAGTAGTAAATTCTTTTACCTACCTGGGGATTCAAATTTCAAACGACAACAGATGGAACCAACATATAAACACTGCAGTTTTAAGACATAAACAACTGGCTGGTACCATCATTAAGGAGCATCTTAAATCTCTGACCAAACCAATCAAACCTCCTTTGATCATATATGAGGCTAAGGCCATAGGGTCAGCTTTGTATGGGGCTGAGATGTGGGGGCAAGAAAACCTTCAGGAGTTACAGGTATCAGAAAATAACTTCCTTCGGAAATTAACAGGCACCCCACAGAGCAGTCCCCTTTTGCCTCTTAGATATGATCTTGGCAGGAAGGAAATATCGGCAATGTGCAAACTTCGTCCAATATTATATTGGCGTAGAATCTGGACCACCTCTGAGTTGTCACAATATGCAGCAGGGTTTGCTGATGTCATCAAAGCAGACCGATTCCATAAAATTAGATGGTTTAGATCTTTAAAAGCAGCATTATGTGAACTAGGGTTAATTGAATTGTGGTCCGACCCAACTGGGTCGTCCTTCCCATCTAAGACATTTATAAAAAATCTTTTCTGGGAACAGGTAGAAAACAGGAGTCTTCTTAGTAACAACCATGGGTCTATGACGGCTACTTTCCTCGAAGCAAAGCTTTTTCCCATGTATGAAATATATTGGGATTTAATAACGAAACCCATGGATAGGAAACTGTTTTTTCAATTGAGGGCTGGCTCTCTACCTCTACGTAATTTAACTGCAAAATGGAGAGATGGATGTCCAGCTATATGCCTAGTTTGTGGGGAAGGAAATGAAACGTTGGGTCATTTTTTGTTTTCTTGTTATGCATATACTGTTCCCAGACGTGTTTGGTTGGCTCCCATGTGTAGAAATCTGGGTACTAAAAGTAGCATGGTAGCTCTACGCATGTAAAATCTACCTCCTTAAATTGGATTACAATAGCGACCGCAAAGTTTCTGGGGTGGGCGTGGGTAATTAGGCAGAGATTGCTAGTAGGGTAACTACTCTCTGCTTAGTTGAACAGTGATTGCTAGATTATCTACTCTCTGTTCCCCATGCGAGGTGTCTTATCTGTTTTAATCCGTTTTTTATTATATGAACTTTGCACTTTTGGATTATATATACGGGATGAAATGAATTTTAATTGTCTTTTTAACATGTATTGTGCTTAAGTCATATTCGATTTTGTAATTTAATTGTATTTTTATTATGTGTTTGTTTGTTTGCTTTTATGAGTAATACTCGAATAAAGCACTTTTGAATTGAATTGAATTGGCACTATGGCCAGAGCCACCGAATTTGGAACTGGGGGACCTGGTTCAGCCTTCATGCCTAGTCCATCAGACCACTTCTGAGGGAGCACATCCCAAGATGGACCTTAGAAGAACTGGTCTCTTAGCACCAGCAGGTGAACCCTACCGGTGCCCAGTGTTGGTTAACCTTGAAGCCCTGTCCACCACAATCCATACTGATGTTCACCTCCAGTCTTGCGGGCAGGCCTACAAAGCAGCACACCCTAGAGCAGCCGTGACTTTGTCACAGAGGTCACAGACCCTTGAGGCCAGTCCACCTCACCCATTGGTACCTCCATTGGCCTTGTTCCAGTAGTACTAATGCAACTCACCAGGGATTTGCAATGCAGGATTTGCATGCACACCAGACAAAGGAGCATGTTTTCAACACATACTAACAGTCTCTGGAAAGCTTTCACCTCATTAATCCCAGTGTAACATGCAAATGCAGCGGTGAGAAAGGTGATCAGAAATGGTTATAAAAAGGGAGGAGAAGTGCCAATGAAAGAAACTGCATGGCTCAGACACAAATGGCTTATGATTCCACTTATAAGCGTATTTGGAATATTCTGGGATTGGAAACATGTCCCACATTGTAAATGAATTAAATATAAACAACTTATATATTAAACCTAAAATAAACATGTTTATCGATTTTTTTTAATTAAATAATGTTATAAGCTGTAACTGGTCAGTGAAATGCCAAATGCACTAAAAATTGGTATGTTTTGCTATTTCTAGCCACACCTCCTACTCTGCCCACTAATCCAATCCTCTGCTTATTCCCGCCCCCTGAGTCTCGGCCCACAGTTCCCCTACTTTTTTGTCCCCACTTCGACCACTGGGAGAGAGTGGATTGTAGGCAGTAGGGTTATGATGATCCTTAACTGTGAAACTCTTTTGCTAGGCGTACTTGTTCTTTAGCGCCAAGATGTCCTTGTGGTGTGATAGAGGCACTCTAAATCTCAAGTAACATAATATAACAGCACTTTTGGTTGAGGTTTCTGAATGAACTCTTCTTCACATAAAGGGCGACCTAAGGTGCAGGGAAGCCTTGTACTAGGGTCTGCTTGTATCTCGAAATAAAACATTGTGTGGTGCGGTTAGTCCAGCTCAGCGCAAAGAGCTGCAGGTCTCAGTGGCCCTGTAGGGGCTTCCACCTCACATCGAGTCTCGACCTTCTTGACTTTGGCTTAGAGTCAGCCTCCTTATTGGCCTTCCTTGACCAATAACTCTGATCTCACTGTTACCTTCTGACCGGATGTGGGGTGTGTTTAGAAAATGGAGGCTCAATGCTGTGCATCTTCTAGTGGAAGACTGAGAATCTGTAATGCCCAAATTCTGCATGTCAGATCCAAAATTAAGAGCATGTGCTGTAGAAATCTTCTGAAAACTGAATTCATAAACAAATGCTGAGGCTTGGGTTTTTATGGTTCTTATGTAGTGCTTAATTTGAGGCGGTGGTAGCCAGTGGAGCCCACCACTGGTCATTTCTGGGGACCACCACTCTTTCTTCCTGTTCGGACATTCCCCGAGAACAAAACAGAGAAAAACGCACAAAGGGGAAAGAAGGCGAATGAGAAAGATGAGCAAAACCACCAAAATGGGAGATAGCAGGAACCTGCCTGAGTGAGATGATGGAGCAAGGAGTGTCTGGCAGTCGATTATAGAGGCCAGAGAAGGATTCTAGACCACACAACCTGGGTATTCAGCACACTGGTTCCAGTCACAGGCTTCAGAGCAGAGCTTTGGACCCTGGCTCTTATTCTCTTACAAATTAAGCACTGTTCTTATGTCCATGAAACTCTGAGTCTTATCTGGGGCCTTTCAATGTCTGTTCAAGGGAACACGAGAGCAGCAAGCAGGTCTTGCAGGATGGCAGCTGGAGGCCGGTCCCCTGGGGACATCCTACTCGGCGGGCCCCTCACCCTGGCAGCATAGCGCATCTAATGGCTTTTGACAATTCCACTTCCCCGGGGTTTATCAGTTTGTACATATTAAGAAAAAGAAAAGGTTTTTTTTCTTCTTCGCAAAATCGGTGGAGTTCTTTTATAATTGAGACAGTGTCATTTGTCATTGACTCTTTTCATTTTGCATATCAAACATGTCTTTTTTTTCTGGAACCCGTGAATCCGCGTATCCCACGGCAGGTCGTGTTTTTACAAAGATCTTCTCCATAAATAAAGAATCAGAGAAATCGTGGGAGTCCCTCCAAAAGCTTAAACCGAATTAAGAGGCGGCTCCCGTCAGCTATCAAAAGGTGTTAATAAATGGCGCGTGAGAACGCGGTGAAAGTGTGAAATTTGAAGGCTTTTTGACAAACAGGTTTACCCACCAGCAGATGATGTTGCTGTGTAATACCGGGGCTTTTAACATACTCTGGGCTTCTTTTTTTTCCTTTTTCTAGCGCGGTGTTAATTGGATGCACATGTACTCTGTAGAATCAGGGACTCGGATTTATATCTTATTTCTGTTTATTCAAGCGCCCATCTGCCATAACACCGCCGAAGGTGCCTTTTCTGGCCCACTTTCATTCCAGCTCACCTTGGTCTCTTTGAGGGCTCCTGAGAATAAAGTACAACTAACCTGCTTTGATGGAGCACTGTAGACCTGCGTTCTATGCTTTAATGGGAGGTTGTGGACTCTTAGCAAGAACTGAGCTACAAACCTGCAGGACCTTAGCAACACAGGCCTACATTCACTCCCTGGTTAAAGAGACATGCACCCAGGGCTTTTTTTAAAATTATTATTTTATCACGTTAAGCATCAAGAACATCACTTACATTGTTTCAGTATACAAATGATAGAAGTCTTAAATAGCAAGGTGCTAACGTATATATAAAAGCAGACAAATGAAATAAGGTACAGACTTATGTCTATACACTCCCATTCGGGCCTAAACATCCATAGGGCTACAGTAGGAAGCTCCTAAGGATCCATAACAAAATCCCTCTCTGGAAATGCCCCTTCCTGCCCTCACATCAGTGTCCCTCCGAGTTCGAATCATTGTCCTGCAAATGGAGGAGGACTCAGCGGAGGCTTCTCAGCTATGGTGGAGGAGTGTCAACCCCCTGCTCAGAGGCAGCTAAGGGAAACGGGAAAGATAAAATGATAATAAATTGTTTTTATTATCATTTTATTTTTCCCGTTTCCCTCTAGATCCAGCCGGGGAGTGATGGGGCGGGGCTTACCTGTCATCACACCCAGCGAGGGGTGGAGTAGTACGCAACCTAAGCGTGCATGATGGTTTGGCCAGCCGTCCAGGCGCACTTAGGTTTCTCCAACCCACCTATATTCCACAGCCGGATTGGAGAAACAACACAGACTCGCAGGCACCATCTGAGCAGAAAACCTAGGACCTCAGACCAATCCTGGCGCTGCTCTCATGCTATTCAGAGCAGCACCAGGATTGGGTGGGGAGCCTGTGCTGGTGTCCCAGGGACTGCTGGGACACCATCAGAAGAGAAGAAGACCACTGAGTCGGCCGGCAGTGTTGGAACAAGTACGTTTAAAAAAATGTATTATTATTTCCCTCGTCCCACCCCCCATTTGATTTTTGGGGCAGCCACCACTGGAGGAGGTATGTGCAAAGAAGCCCCTATATATTCTCATGGTCTAGCTCTCGTGCTGCAAAGTACGAGGCTATGAGCTCGCAGGGATAGTGTATCCCTCAGACAGTTCGTAGGTACTGAGGGGTACTTCTAATCAAAGCCATAGTGAGTCTACATTTAGCTAGCAGTATCAGAATGACAACAAGTCTCCTGTCCAGCTGTGAAATCTGTTTTTAGTATCCCCAGTAACATAATGCAAGGGGAGCAGTGAAGTGCAGTATCGGCTAGCTCCCCCATGGTGCGTGCCACCACAGTCTTATAACTGGCAGCCATCGAACACTCCCAAGCGAGATGTGAAAACTCAACCGGGTCTGCTCCAAATTGGGAATAATTTGGGGACAAGGTGAGATCTATTTTATAGAGGAAGCTGGGCAAGCGATATTGTCTGTTCAGGAATCAGAAATGAATAAGTTTGTGTCAAGAAATAATCACAATCAGCTTAGTCTGAGTACAACAGTATCTCCAGCGATCTAATGCTAAGGGTTTCCCTCCAGGTTGGCTTCCCTCTTCGCTATAATCGAATGAGCTACCAACCCAGTCAAGTCCGATTATTATTTAAACAATCTAGCAATCCTTAAGCATGTGTGTCAGTGGTAGGGATTCAGGGGGTGCTTGTCTGGGAATGACTGCCTAAAGAATTTTACCACATGTCTCAGACAATAATAGTCAAAGACCTAAATAGGGTTATTCTACTTCAACTTTTCAATAGTTAGGAATTTCAGATTGGGGGCGTGGCTAAGCGCCCGACGCGAATGGAAGCAGCCGGGTAGCGGCTCCGTCCACGTCGGAGCTTTCAGGCGGTTCGCTCTCCTGTTTTGAGCAATGGAACACTCTACCTGATGTCGGAGCTCCCCAGGCACCGCCCCAGCTGATTTCTGTGGTTCTTCGGTAATGAGCTGCATTTCTTGCCGGCATCTCCTCTAAGTCGCGGCTCCTCCGGGTCGCGACCGCCATTTTGTTTATATTTGCCGGCGCTCCTCACAGCTGCGCACTTCACAGCAAATACCTCCACTGGCTTATAAGGACTTCCTCGTTGATGCTGTTTTCCTGTCAATGAGGCTAGACTCGCTCCTCTCTCCACGAAGGTGACTCTTTTCGTTTTTATGTGCTGACCAGTTATTATTATTCTGATTTTGTTTACCTCTTCAAGTTGGGCGGCCATTTTGTGGTGCTGTACTCTGGGCTATCCTTGACGCCGCATTTTTTTTGCTCTTCCAATGGCGCAACGCTCTGCCACACTTCCTAAGCGCAATTTTATTAAAAATTCTAAGCTATTTACGACGCTGGCCAGCCTTGACACGTCTTTAAGCCCATCCACTGACATTGTGGCAGCTGATATGGCAGCAACTTCTTCTCAGGTGGCACCCAAACCTGACTCACTCCCAAAACGCTTGAAAAAGAATCCCCCTTCTCCATCAAACTCCTCCTCGGATTCCTCCTTGCCTATATCAATTGAACTGCTCCTGGAGGAAATTCGTGCTCTGAGACCCTTTATGGAGGACACCAATGCAAAGCTGCAAACGCTTACTGATAACTGGTCCGTCATGAACACCAGGGTTTCCAATGTGTAAAAGGAGGTTTCCTCGTTTCATGACACGACGACTAAAGTCGCTCATATGGACTCTCAGGTATCCTCTCTTCAGAAACAGGTTGAAAATCTTGAAAATAGAAATAGGCGCAATAATCTACGTCTTTACGGCCTGAAGGAAGGAAGCGAGGGGGAGGATCCTATTGCTTTCTTTCAATCCTTCATTCCCAAGCTATTGCACTTGCCTGACGACACTTCTCTCAACATTCAACGTGCTCACAGGCTTGGACGACTCCCATCTTCTCCGACGCCTTCTACTAAACCGAGAGGGGTAATAATGTACTTCCTTGAATACACGGACTTGATGAAGGTCCTCTTAGCTGCCAAAGCATTTCCTCGCATCACCTGGACAGGCACCACCTTATATTT
This sequence comes from Lissotriton helveticus, assembly GCF_964261635.1. Lineage (NCBI taxonomy): Eukaryota > Metazoa > Chordata > Amphibia > Caudata > Salamandridae > Lissotriton > Lissotriton helveticus. The sequence goes on from NC_136067.1 coordinate 1,399,196,342, forward strand.
TGCTCAAGATTACGCCAAGGCTACTGCTGACCGCCGCAAAGCTTTCTTGGACATGAGACCTGCTCTACGATCCATTGGAGCTCGATATGGCCTTTTTCATCCGTGTCTTTTCAAAGTCACCTATAACAACAAGACTACTTCCTATGAGGATCCTATAAGGCTCCGGAGTTTTCTCAATTCATGTGGTCCTACCGGCATGGAGTTCTCTGCCTCATCATCTTCGTTTCCACCTTGACTCTGTTGCAATTCGCATTGATTTTCCCTACTCATTGTGATCATTGAACACCCATGGTTGCTTAGTTTCGTGTTCTGAGACTCTCATTGAGTCTATACATATATCTTTCTTGTTATTTGTTCTTTGATTTCTTATCTGTTAGTTCGTTATTGATCTGTGCCTTGGCCCTTGTTAGCACTTTACCTTATTGTTCTCCTTTTTTCCACAGATTGTTCATAGCGTTCCGTCCTGTTCTCTCCGATTGGACTTCCCGTTGCCTTATCTGTTCGCCCTTCGTTGGTTGGTCTTACCTACCTCCCGTTTTCTCCTTTCGTCCTGTTCCCATTTGGTCCCGTCGTTGACCCTTCCTCTCTTCCAAAATGTTGTGTAAGTATTTCCCCCCTATTTTACTGCATCATGTTCTTATTGTGTGGATTCTTTTTTTGTACTGTACTCCTTTTCCTCCTTTCCCTTTGTTGATGAGAGTTTTCTCCCACTTGTTTTTCATTCCTTTATTTCTTCTGCTTTTTTTCTTGGCACTGTTCCTCTTTCTTCCACAGTTATTCCGGTTCTTCTCTTGTACTCTCTCAAGACTTCCCTATTTCTCCCTTCTTGCTTTATGATATTTTCTTATTTTTGGACTGTTATCTTCTTGCTTTCTGACTGTTCTTTATCTTTGACTTCTACCTCTCTGGTTTTTCCTTCCTTTGACATGCTCCTCTATTCTCCTCCATTGGTTTTCTGTCTCTCCTTTTTCGCACTTTGTGAGGCTTTCTTCTATGCCCTATTTCCACTTTTCCTTTTTCCTTATTCCTGATGTCAGTACGTATTATTTCTTGGAACGTTAAAGGCTTGCATTCTCCTATTAAAAGGCAAAAGATACTCTCCCACTTAGCTAAATTGAATGTGGATATTGCCTTTTTGCAAGAAACCCATTTATCTGATGCTGAGGCTCTCAAGCTCCAAAGAGGTTGGGTGGGTAAAGTCTTTTCTGCTCCGGGTGATGGTAAAAGAAATGGTGTTGCCCTATTAATTCGTAAGTCTTTTTCTCATTCTGTATTGCATTCCGAATGCGACCCTGAAGGTAGATGGCTATTTGTTAAACTTTCCTCAAGAGATGTCCCCATTTCCCTACTCAATGTTTATGCCCCTACGGGCGGTAATCCAATTTTTTGGAATGCATTTGCCTCTCGTATCAGTGCTTGTATTGCTGATAATTTCATATTAGCGGGCGATTGTAATATGCCATTGGACCCCTTCTTGGACAGACATTCCAGCTCTTTCTTTGTCCCTCACAAATCCCACAAACTCTTCACGCATGCCATTTCTCAGCACAAACTGGTTGATGCTTGGCGCATATGTAATCCGACCAGTAAAGAATTTACATTTTATTCCCCGGTCCATCATTCCCAATCCCGCATTGATTATATCTTTCTTTCTCATCACCTTTCCCAATCCCTTTCCCAAGCTGAGATTGGCCCCATAGTATTTTCTGATCACGCTCCAGTCCTCATTAATGTTGATATTTTACCCGCGTCCACCGGACCTAAGAGATGGCGCTTTAATAATATCCTTCTTCTTGATCCCAAATTTACTGCCTCCTTTATTGAGTTCACTACTGACTTTTTTGACATTAATGATACTCCCTCTTTGCCTGCCCACACTATTTGGGACGCCTACAAAGCTGCGGCCAGAGATTTTATTATCAGACATGTGTCCACAAAACGTAAACTTGCTCGTAAACACACCACTGCCCTTTTATCCCAGATCAAAGCCCTTGAACATTCTTTTTACACTTCTCATACTCAAGAAAGCTTAACTGCCCTTGTAAATGCAAAAATGAGTTATAACAAGCAGTCCACTGATGATGCATCACTGTACTTATTGAAATCCAGTTCGAAATTTTATGGTGGGAAGAATAAGGCGGGGAAAGTTCTTGCTAATTATCTGAAAGTTAAACATGACAAATTGAATATTGAATCTGTTTTTGATGTTAACTCGGTCCTGCAACACAAAGATGTTGATATTTTGGAGGAATTCTCTCGTTTCTACTCTGTACTTTATTCCTCTGACACCCATCCTTCTCCTGAGTTTCTTTCCGCCTTCTTTGCAAGCATTCAACCTCCTCCTACCTTCCCTATTGACCTAACATCCCTCGAAACTCCCCTCACCATTCGTGAATTACATACTGCACTCCACTCCCTTAAGAAAGACAAAGCCCCCGGTCCCGATGGCTTTACTGTCGAATTTTATCAACACTTTGCTCCTCTTCTGCTACCCAGATTACTTCTACTTCTTGATTCCTTCAAAGTCAGTGGTGCCTCCTCGGGCACTTTTTCGGATGCCTACATTTGTATTATACCAAAGGAAGGGAAGGATGCCCAACATTGTAAAAATTACAGACCAATATCACTTGTCAATATTGATTATAAGTTATATGCCAAATCCTTGGCCATCAGACTGGACACTTTTCTCCCGGATCTTCTTGGACCTGAACAGTCAGGGTTCGTTAAGGGTCGCTTTATTTCTGACAATACCAGACTCCTCTTTAATGTCCTTTCTAAATCGTCCCGATTCAGTGATTCCCTAGCCGCAATAGCCCTGGATGCCGAAAAGGCATTTGATAGAGTGGAATGGTCTTTTCTTTTTTCTGCCTTAAAATGGTTTGGCTTTGGCCCTAATTTTATTTCCCTCATATCCTTTCTTTATGCACACCCTAGAGCGGCGGTTTGCGCCAATGGCCTAATTTCCTCTTATTTTTGTCTTGGAAGGGGCGTTAGACAAGGTTGCCCTCTCTCCCCTTTTCTTTTTAACCTTGCTCTAGAACCCTTTTTATCTAAGTTACGTCAAAACCCAAATATTCATGGCTTTCCACTTTCTCACTCCCAAATCAAGCTAGCCGCCTACGCTGACGACATTCTACTTTTTATTTCTAACCCATCTGTCTCCATCCTGGCTTTCCTTGATGAAGTTATTGCTTACTCCCATCTTTCTGGTTATAAACTTAATCATGATAAGTGCGAGATTCTGCCCCTCACCAAATTCACCTTCAAGCCTGACTTTGCCACATCCAATTTTAAATGGAGTCCGAATCATATCAAATATCTCGGTCTCCATATCACTCCTTCTATCCCTGATACTATTTCATTATGCCTGACTAAATGTACTCAGAAGATCACTGACCTCACTTCTAGATGGCATCCCTTATATCTTTCTTGGTGGGGACGCCTCGACACCATTAAGATGATGCTTTCCCCAATCGTCCTCTACACCATTTCTAATATTCCTCTTGCCATTCCTGTAAAATTTTTTACTAAACTCAATACCACATTAGCATCCTTTTTATGGTCGGGGAAAAAACCGCGTATGTCCCTCTCTCGACTACGTCTCCCCAAATCGGAGGGTGGGGTTAATTTCCCTAATTTCCCCGCTTATCATAAAGCTTTTCTCCTGAAACAGGCCGCCATCTGGCTTAAAGACACTTCTGACTCCCTACCCCTTTGGGCGGACCTTGAACGACTCTCTCTTTCTCCATTTTCCTTTGCCGAATATCTCTCCTTCTCTCGCAAACCCCAATTCTTATCTACCCCCATTCATAAATATACTGCGAAATTACTCTTAGCCTCTGCTCCACCACCTCCCTCTTCTATTTCCGACCTTCTCGCCACCACTATTTGGTATAACACTAGTATTCTTATCAACCAGAAGCCTTTTTACTGGAAAACTTGGAGGCAGCGTGGTTTAATTTGGATCTCCCAACTCTTCACTGGCTCTGCTTTCATATCCTTCCCTGACCTTCGTCGAACCTTCTCTTTCCCTTCCTCCTTTTTTCGCAAATACCTCTTACTCAAGTCTGCCGTTATGTCTACATATGATTCCCTTTCTCATTCGTCTTCTCCTGCGACCTCTGACACTCTTACTTCCTCGCTACATCTCCAATTGCGATCCAATCCCTCCGCCTCTTCCATCTATCATTCCTTTCATAACCCTTCTACACCTCGGCCCAAAACCACCGTGGAAGAGCAATGGGAATCTGATCTTGTCGTTTCTTGGCCCACCTCCTTATGGGATAAAATATGGATTAAGCTTCGCAAATAAATCTTCTAGAGCTGCATCTCTCACACAAACACTCTTCTTCACATACAACAGACTTCTTTACACGCCATCTCTTCTTCACAAAAGATTCCCCTTGACTCCGGACCTCTGCTGGTCTTGTGCTGCCCCCAATGCCACGCTTTTTCATATGCTTTTTCTTTGCCCTCTTACGCACGCATTTTGGACCAAAGTATGGGACCAAATCAATTCTATCTTTCAGACTTCTATCCCTTTCTCTCTCACTGACCTCTTCCTTGGTTCTCTTTCTTCCTCCTGGACCGAAGTTGAAGCAAATGCTCATATTGTGGACTTGTTATTAGCTGTTGCGTTTCAACAGGTTACTGTTAATTGGAAAAATTCGAAGGATATCACTTTCAAAGCTTGGTGGTTTAATGTATGCTATAACCATAGATTAGACACTGCATTTGTTTATCCCCTCACCTTAGCCCCTAAACGACAGGAGTTATGGCTTCCTATCACCCTTTACCTAGACGTTTGTGCCAAACGTTCCTCTCACCTGCCACCATCTCAGCAAGAGGTTTCGAAACCCCCCTGAGTTGCCTTTTGTTCCTTATTTTTCACTAGCTTTTACATCTCTGCTTTTAGTTGTATTATTCTCCCATGTTACCAAGCCTCCCCAGTGTATCTTTTGCATTTTCTAGCCTCCTCCACTTTTTATTTTCTTTTTTCTTTTTCCCCCTGCATTCATTATCTTTTGATATTTATTATGTTGCCCTAGTTTATTGACCTTTTTGACGATGTTGTATCTCACTTTGTTCTTTATAATGACAACTTTGTTTATTTCAATAAAATATTCTTGAACTTAAAAAAAGGAATTTCAGATTAACAAATAAGTGACCCAGTCTGCGATAGCCGGCTCCTTGTAGCCTGAGCCAGACTACTCAGTCTAGCATAGGGGGAGAGCAGGATTGTTGAGTAATGCCATTTTTGGCAAATATATACCCCCAGTCCTACTTGCCCTTGCCATAGTCAAGATGGACCAGTTGGTGCATCTAACCGTCTGAATGTACTGTACCCATTGAAAGTACTATATTGGTATATAAATGACACCTTTCGACTTGATCCCTCTCCATGGGTAAGTGTGGGGCCCTGCTCTGCAGATCAATCTTGTAAGTGGTGTAGTGGGACTGGGCCACATGGTAGTAGCGCCTGGTGTCTTCTAGAGCAAAACCCCCATGCTTGTACAAAGCGTGAGAACATCCCACCTAAACCTTGGGTTCTCTGCGCCTCATACCAGTCGGGTAAGCAACATTTGCAATTTAGAATATATGTCCTAGAGGGATAGGAATGTTGTTGAATGCATATAAATGCTTGGGGAGTACTAACATTTTTATTAATGCCACCCGCCCCGCCAGTATAATCCAGCACTCAGTCTGGCCATGCAGTTTATCCAGAACCGGACATAATTATTGCAAATAACCTTCTGTTTATCTCTGTTAAGAGGGATTCCCAGGTATTTAACCGAATCCTCGCAACAGCAAATGAGATAAATAAGGAGTGGTCAATGTGCCATCTCCGTGAAGGGGAACAGCTCCGATTTCCCCCAATTCATCTGAATCCCTGCAAGTTCACCAAACCTCTCAGCCGGATTTTTGACATACAACATGATTTCATCAGCGTAGAGCGACAAAAGTACTTGCTGAAGTGGAAATGCAATGCCTCTAAGGCCATGGCGCTCCCAGATCCAGGGCGGCAAGGGCTCCATGGCAAGAGAGAAGAAGGGCAGCGAGAGCCGTCAGCCCTGTTGTGTTCGTCTAGGCACCTGAAAGGGCAGTGAAATGCAGCCATTAATGTAAAGCAATTCCATAGGTTTTGTGTACAATAGCTTAATAATTCCTAATTTGTTAGCGTTCACTCCCATCCTGCAGAGCACCTCGAACAAGTAGGACCACTCATTAAAGTTTAAATGTAATTTCCACTCTAACAACAGTCAGAAAGACTGTATATTTATTTATTTATTTATGACATTTATAAAGCGCACTGTTACCAAGCGGTGTCCTGGCGCTGAATGAAAGCTTCCCTAGCCTAGCCTGAACTTAATGAACGAAAAGCCATGTTTTCAAGTGTTTTTGGAAGGTCATTAACTCTGTGATCTGTCTCAGAGCCAAAGGGAGAGCATTCCAGGCCCTCGTTGCCCCCAAGGTAAAGCTTCTGCCACCCCACCGTGCTTTCCTTGTTCGAGGGATCGCGATCAGCCCCTGATTGGATGACCTTAGGTGTCTACCCGGCCGATAAACAGCGCGGACATCGACGTGCTCGTGGATCTCTCAGTAGACTCTGTATTTTCGAGACACAGGCTGGAAAAAGGAAGAACCTTTTCTATGAGAAATAGGTCATCAATGTTTACGTGGACCTCATCAAGAAATTACTGTATACTTTTTAAATCAGCCAGCGAGAGTACGTGTGTCATATGTAGGATTCCATATAAGTCTCACGCAAGATTCACATCCTTTAGTCGCATCGTTTAGAGATTCAGCAGCAGAGGACACAGTCATCGTTTGACGTTCATAGGACAGTACTTTCTTTTAAGCAGACAAGTTGAATGTCCATAAGCACTAAGGACAAGCTTTGCCGTCTTTATTAGGACAGGTTTTGCAACTTTTCCAATATCAGATATATATGAAACAACACTGTTTTACCAATATTGGTGTCTCTTGAAAGATCACAGCCAATTCAACTTTTTAGATATAATCGTATTCTAAGCACATTGGTGCAGAAGTTAGAGCAAGATATCAGCACATTATACTCTATGTTTGACAGTAATTTAGCATGCCACTGGTAAAATCACCCTGAGGAAGGTCGAACACCGAAACGCGTTGGTGATAATGGCTGTCTGATATCAGTGTTTTTTGTACAGTATTCATTAATTAATTGGTGTTTATATTTTAGACAAATTCATCTTTAAAAAAACATTCTATTATATCTGTTTATTTATTTTTGTTTTTCTTAGTGGCCTTAGTTATTTAGGAATTAATGTGTACTTGTTTAGAAAGAGATTGGATTGATTCATTGTTATCTGATCATGATTTGATACAAAAAGTTTTTAACACACTGTTTTATCACTTTCTGTCAACCGTGTGAGAAAAAAGAGGGAAAAAAAGAAAAATATATAAATATATATCATCAATTTTGAATGAAAGTTAAAAAATATAATAGACAAAGTAAAGATATATTTTTTATAATAAACATGTGTGGTGCATATTAAGCCAATAATGTTGTTGTGATACAATTGTAGCACAAAATTAATAGGAGCACCATAACCCAGTGCTTGTTCTTCTTTTCCCATTTGTCTACCCGGCCGATAGCATTGAAAATACTGAGCTAGACATGACGGGCCAAACCCCCGAAGGGCCTTGAAGACTGTGCACAAGGCTTTAAAGGAAATCCGTTTCCGCACTGGGAGCCAGTGCAGCTTCACCAATTCCTGGGAAACGGAGGCAAACTTAGGTATGCCTGTGATAAGACGAGCCGCTGCGTTTTGCAAGGCCTGTAGTTTGTTAAGGAGCCCCTGTTGGGCATTGAGCAGTAGGCTGTGGCAATAATCAAGGCGAGACAAGGCCAAAGCTGTCACCACTGTTTTTCTACACTCATCGGGTAAATAAGGCAGAATCTTCCGGACTGTATAGGGGTACCTGATGTATGAGAGCAAACAGTTTCTTCAAATTATTACAGGTGTCACAACCTGAGGCAAAGCCAGATTGTTCGGGAAGTATCAGGCTGGTCATAAGAGGGCTAAAACGAGTCGCAACTACGCCAGTAAGGATCTTACTGTCAAGACTCATAAGCAACACGGGTCCTTTAAGACCCACATTCCCAGGGATCCATTCCTAGTTTTTAAATAACCATTATCAGAGCTTCCCTAAGCGAGGGGGTGGGGGCAGAATTCCAGTGTCCAATGACTCCTGATATAGGTCTGCCAGTCTGAGGGCCAATGGTGACTTACAGTATTTATAAAATTCAGGCGTAAGGCCATTGGTGCCAGGGGCCTAACCTCCTTCCAAACCATCTATAGCGGCCTCAGTTTCCGCCATGTTGACGGGATCTTGTAAAAAAAGTTTGGGTGCCTCCGTCCACAGAGACCATTGTCACTCCAGCGAGACTCTCCTCTATGCTGACCTCGGTAGCGTTGGGCTGAGAGGCATAGAGCAGGTCATAAAATTAGCTAAACTCTTTCAGAATGAGCTCAATTCCATCAACCACTCCTCCGCCATGCACACAGGATTCTATCGTTTTTTTCATCATTTCAATTATGCACTTATTTGTACATGCACCTTCAATAATAGACGTAACATAATTTCTGCCTTAATTTTTCAAAGATGGCGTTTCCACTGTGATGAGATGCTGGTCATATGCTTGAGCACACGGCATTCTGGCATGACCCCCCCCCTTTGTTAATTGCTACACATAGCATCTATTCCTCTGCATTAGTTTGAGCTGTAATGTTACATCAACCCTCTGTAAAAGCTTTCATAATGAACGGAGTGTTGTGTGAAGTTTGCACTAACTTTTATAAAAAAGCATTAGCGTCATCACCAACTTGTGGTATTACCAGTGCTAGCGGCCTCGTCATTAATAAATAGTGCAGGCTTGTGTTAAATTATATACATTAACGCAGGGGCATAGCTAAGGCAATAATGTTCTGTGGGTCTGAGACTTCCCAACAAAATACTGACTGTAACCAACATAAAAGGCCAGAAAGTGGCTGGAGCAGATGGGCAGACAGCTAAGAAGGGGGAGAGGGGCATTGCCTTTAAGTAATTTGAAAGCAAACTCAAAAAAGAAACCCCAAAGCGACCTTATCCTTGTGCTCTACTTAAGCAATTCCACAAAAACCAAACTCCTCTTAAGAGGAGCAGTCCATTTGTGCTGTTTGAACTTCAATCTTCGTCTGTGTCGTCTGAGCTAAGGTTCTCTAAGCATGGAAAAACCACTCTTTTTAGGTCTTGGGCCTAGCGTACACTGCGCAGCAGTGTCGCGCAGCCAGAGTCCTTTTCTCGGGGTTTTGAAAATGGACCTAGGATTTTCACACAGCCCGTGCGTGTTATATCCTAGGTCCATTTTCATTGGCCCTTGCGTGCATGTACTTTTAAAACAGAACACGCATTAGGCCATGGGCGGTCGTGTAGCTCCGTCCATGGCCTATTGGTGTCTGTTACGTGCACCAGAGGCCATATGTCTTCAATTATCGTGGCCGTCACGGTTTGCACTGTCGGTTAGGATAAAGCGTGTAGTGCTGATAGCTGACCCCAGGCTCTCTCAAGTACCTGTCAGAAGTGTCTCTCGGCACTGCTGGCGCTTTCACCGTATTTCCTATCCGCTTTACACAAGTGAACACACGTCGGCCTCTCGCAACAACGTCACCAGATGAAAGAAGCGGGTCGCACAAAAATTACGTCATTCGCGTTTCCCATCACTATAGTTACGGCAGAAACTGACAGGTTACTCCTTTCGTTCAATAGGTAGCACGAGGGCATCACCAAGACGTATTAGGAGGCCGCAGCCAAACGGGCAACCCTAGGACGATGACAAAAAAGTCTTTCCTTATTTTACAAAAATGTGACTGTGTCTAATTTGAAACCGATTAGGCTGAGCCTGTGATGCTGGGACACTTTTGTACTGAAAAAAATCAATGACAATACAGCCATGTCAACGACCCACGAAAGCACAGTGAATTCTTTATTTTGGCTTTGGGGATCCTTTTACAAACAAATCCTTTTACGAACAAGCCCTTTGCTAGCCTGTCCTCTTTTTATTTCTACGGCTGCAGGCGTTTTCTTCTGTCTCTTTTCACTGTCGTTGCCCTCCATGGCGTTGACCCTGTGCTCTTGCCACTGTACAGCCTTGGAGTTAGAATGGGTGTTTCTGTGAGGCTGGCACCTCTGTGCCTACGCCGCCGGGTACTGGCGCTAAAGTGGGGCACTGCCAGCAGGGCATCAGCCAGCTCATCCCCGACCGGGTCAGCGGGGCAGGATGAAGCATACTGTCTGCAACTGGTCAGGTAATAGCGTCTTCTTTCTGGAGAGCCCGGTCCCTGCGTGTATTCGTTCGAGCCCGTGAGTGCTGAGATCCCAGCAGCTGAATGGAAAGATCCCAGCCCGAGTGCAGAAAGCCTGCCGAGCGCTCCACCTCTGCTGCCCTTGACTGTAAGCCCATCCCCCGGCTGCAGATCATATAGTCCATGAGGTAGCTCAATTCCCCATGTCTTAATCACCATGCCCATCACCTCGAAACCTTCCCGCACATGCACACAATTCTGAATATTCCTCTACCTCGTTCCTCTTAAGTAGAGCGCTATTATGCTGCCTAGTTGGTTGGTTGCAAAGTACTAGCCCTTATTGGAAAGCAATGCCAACTCCCAGTTTCTCAGAGCTTCTAGCCCCAGCCAGTTGCCAGGCTTGCACTTTAGAGCAGAGCTCAGAAACTTTAGTTCGGGAGATCAGAGAAGGACTATACAGAGTTGATAGTGGTGGTACTCTTACCCGGCCAGCCACCTCCAGGTACCAATAATGAGACTACACTCAGTTTGGAAGAGGAAGGGCCACTGCTTCTGGTTGCCCTCCTGTACTTCCCATGCTGCACCTGATTGCCTGCACCTGTTCCAGAGTCAGTTGCTGCCTGAGAGACAGTGAGGAGGGAGTGTGGAATTGTCTGTGAAAGCAAAGCTGCGGAAATGGAATCCCAGGCTTCTGAAAAGCAGGGTGGGGACAAGCAGGCTGATGAACACAGCAGAAAAAGAAAACAAAAATTCTCAGAGAGGGAGTTGGAGGTATTGACTGAGGATGTAGTGAGGCAACATGACCTCCTGTTTGGGAAAGCCTCACTTCGTGTTCCCGAGGCCAGGAAAAGAAAAATATGGTCTGACATTCGAGAAAAGGTAAACGCCATAGGCGTAACCCATCGTACAACTGAGGACTTAAGGAAGAGGTGGTACGACATGAGGCAGAGATCGAAGGAGAGGGTGGCAAACTGATTAGCAGAGGCAAAGACAACTGGAGGTGGGACCTCCACTGCACCAGATCCGACACCCCTGGAGGAGTTGGTGGAGGGCACCCTCATTCCTGAGGCAGTGACGGGCGTGGCTGACCTTGACAGCTCCGACATCAGAGACACCACAGAAGGTACGATGCATGCCAATATCCCCAAAACATACCCATCCCACTCATTCCCCAACATCCCCATGCATGAATAAGAATCCGGTCCATGTTTTGAGGGTAACCCAGTGAGGTATTATGGGAAATGTAGTCCCATGCTGTGAAAGTTGGTCCAGAAACACATACAAAGGGTACATAGGGAACAGTCACACTAGCAATGTTCAAAATAGACAAACTAGACAAGTAGGCATGTCATTTGTAGTATCAAGAACTTTATTGTAACGAAAAACAAAAATGACACACAACTCATGTGTGCTATTTTTTGGCAGATGGGCCAACAGCACAGGACACTGTGGCTGCAGTGGGGGAGACAGCTACAGCAGAGGAACAGGCAGGGCAGAAGAGCCAGGAGGCCACCCGGGACACACCATCAGCGCAAACCAAACAGCGCAGAATTGTTCCTGCACTGATACCAATGCCATCCGGCTCTACGGATGCCGAAGAGAACACACAGGCTGCAGCTACTCCACACACAAGTCAGGGCAGATCACAATCCTCTACATCAAACACAACTGGCAGTGGTGCAAGACAGAGGGCACGGGCCAACACCAGCAATGCCTCCTCAGGTACAGAATCCGTCTTCGCAGAACTGGAGGGCAACATGTTGCGTGTGCAGCGCCTGCAAAGTAAAGGGATCGCATCAATACAGCGCCAGCTAGTACAACACAACCGGCACATGTCGGAGCTGAGATTTGGGGTGACAGCAATTACACAAGTCTCAGAGGCAAATCTGAGTGAAGCTAGAAGTGATAGGCAGGCCCGGCGCAGGGAACAACGTCGGCTACACACCCACCTGGACCAGATTGCAAGGGCTGTCAGCCGGCAATCCACAGCTATATCCATGCTAGCACGAAGAACAGTAAGCATGCAACATGAGATGGCACACTGCTGTCAGGACGTTGCCAAGAGCCTGGTGCAGGTGACCCATGCACTAGGCTGTTGTCACTGGGGGAATTGTAACGCCAGGGAGCCTAGACACAGATGGGCAATCCAGCAGGAGCACACCTACTCCACCTATCCCTGCAGAAAGGCGTAGGAGTGGCCGTCAGGCCAGAGCTGTGGATTACAACAGCGAGGCAACTGCACAGGCTGAAGGAGGCGCATCAGGGCGTGCACGCCAGAGGTGAAGGGGCGGCATGCACAATGGCATGTTGTGAGGCAACACATGCATTGAGGACTACCTAACGCACTGATATAATGGCACTGTGAGGACATTAACATGTGCTAACTACAAAGTTGTGTGACGTTTGACTGTGTGACTTTTCACATCCTGCATTTAAGGGATTAAACATATTTTTTTGCATCAACATTGGTCATTGTGGTCTATTATCTCACCTAGAAGTAGTTCTGTGTGATGTCATCACATCTCAGGGGCCCGGCAGCTGCCCCGGCTCCACCTGCATGTCTGCGTTGGGGGCTGGATCCTCCTCATCGTATATGTTGGACTCTGTCAGATCCACTGGGGTGCCCTTCTTGGTAGCAATGTTGTGAAGCATTGCGCAGGCCACCACAATCTTGCAACACGTCTCCGGGCTGTACTGTAGAGTACCTCCACTCTTATGGAGGCACCGGAAACGGCTTTTGAGAATTCCAAAGGTCCTCTCAATGGTGGCTCTTGTGGCTCTGTGGGCAGTGTTGTATTTCCGCTCAGCAGCTGTGGTTGGATTGAGGTAGGGTGTGAGGATGTAGTCCCGCACAGCATATGCACTGTCTCCTGCAGGGATAAAATATGTTGATGTTTAGTGAGATACTGCAAGTTAAAACATTTCATACTACTGTTTGTGTGCGCCATAGAATTACCTTGCAGGTATCACTCTCCAAAATCGCCATTTGTAAGTCTGCGATGTTAACCACAGTGTCTAAAAATGAAGGAATCATGAGTGCTTCCTGGAAATTTTGCTACTATGTCTGTGATTACATGTTTGGCATTGCAGACTACCTGGATGTTTAACGAATGGTATAATTTTCTGTTTCTAAAAACATACTCATTGTGTGATTGGGGGGACAGTGCGACATGTGTTCCATCTACGCAGCCAATCGCGTGGGGGAATTGGGCAATTTGGTAAAAATCCTGTTTGGTTTGGTCCAGTTCCTGCTGTGTGTCTGGGAATTTGATGTGGTGATGCATCCTCTTTATCATAGCATTGAGGAAAGCGTGGAAAAAGTGCAAAAGTGCGCTCTGCACCCCTCCTACTGTGGCTATTACCCCCTGAAAACTCCCTGACGCTAGGAGGTGCAGTGAGCACAACACCTGTATGTTTGTGGGAATGGTGTGGGCCCTGTATGTTGGGTGCTCCAGCATGCAGGTCAGCTCCTCTATCAGCTCCAGGATACTTTGTGGATGCAGCCTGTAGTGCACATGGATGTCCTCCTCAGTGCGTTGGAAGAGGGTGATGCGTGTCCTGTAGATCCTCTCCTGGCGTCTCCTTCTCTCTTCAGCCTCTTGGATATGCAGCCTCCTGGCTATAACATAAAGTGCAGCCATTGTGAGAAGCCACTGTTGCATTATGGGCCACTTTAAATAGGTTGCACCTGATTACCACCTGGCCAGAGTTGGTGGTAGTTGGGAAGTGCAAAATTGCGATTTTCGTGAATTTGCTATTTGCAACTTTTACCCACATAGGAAATTGCGAATTCGCATATTGCGTGACGGTATTTGCGATTTTCGCAAATACTGAGACTCAGCTTGAGAATTCGCAAATTTATTCGCAGAATCCATTACTCGCAAAATTGGTAATCGCTAATTTTGCGATTAGCAATTTTGCATAGAACATTACTTACCTACATCGCATCACACACTTTTGCGAACGCAAACACCCGGAATTCGGCAAATTTCGGGGTTTGCGAACACAAAAGACCTACCTACATATGGCCCAAGGCTTTTATTCATTTTTTTTTTAAACCTGCAATCGGTGCATAAACACACACTTTGAATGTAAAGTCCTTGCTTACGATGAGCAAGGCTGGCAGTAAAAGAGACTGCCAGCCTTGCTTCTCATAAGCATGGAATATAAGTACAACATGCTTGTTTACACACCGAAGCAAATTAATAAAAGGCATTGTGTTTCTGTCTCTCGGTTCACATCTCTGTCTCGGTGTGCGTGTCTCTATCTGAGTGTATTTTTCTGTGTGTGCGTCTCTATCTCTGTGTGTGCGTCTCTATATGTGCATTTGTCAATGTAAGTACGTCTCTTCTCTGTGTGTGCATCTTTGTTTCTTTGTGTGTCTCTGTGTGTGCGTCTCTATACGTGTGTCAGTCTCTATGTGTGCGTGACTGTCTGTGCGTCTCTGTGTGTATGTTTCCATGTGCGTGTCTGTCTCTCATGCCACATCATTTCACTTCACAAATACACTCCACACCACACAATTTCACGCCACACAATTCCACAACTAACAATTCCAATCCAACCCACATAATACCACTACACACCACATGCATACACTCTATAACACATGGCGAAAAGACAGTGCCATTTAAAATGCCATTAGCTCTAACTCCAATAAATCCAAAACCTATTGCATTTCCAATGCTTGTTTAGGCTTCCATGGTCTCAAGCTTCCTGAGGTACTGTCCTCCGACATCCAAACTTTTAAGAAAAGCCCCCAACGCTCCCTCTAAACCTCTTCATAATACCCAAGAAGAGCAGAGTTGCAGAGTTTTCGCCATAGAGTGGCATAGTGTTGTTTTGGGTAGCAGAGCTGTCCCTATGCTGAGGGTAGGTAGAAATTCTCCAGTGTGTATTTGGTTGAGTGGTGGGATCAGGTGGCCTGTATGGATAAATTTTGTCCTCCATTGGCATTTTGTAATCAGAGCAGAGGGTTGGAAAGTAAACAAGCATTGGAAATGCAATTGGGCTCGGATTTATTTGAGTTTGAGCTAATGGCATTGTAAATGGCAATGTCTTTTCGCCATGTGTTATGGAGTGTGTGCATGTGGTGTGTAGTGGAATTATGTGGGTTAGATTGGAATTGTAGCAATGGTGGCATGCTGTGCTTTACATGAATATGTTTAAAAGTAAAGTGTACCATACTGAGATTGCTACAATAGTTAATTGTGGATGCGTTAACAATTGATGCGTGCACTGATGGCTGGTGGTGTGTGTGACTGCCTGTAGAAATTGTGCACTGATGGCTGGTGGTGTGTGTGCTTGGTAAAAGAGTGCACTGCCGGCTGGAGGTGTGTGTGCCTGGTGGAAGGGTACACTGACGGCTGGTGGGTGTGTGGTTGGTAAAAGCGTGCACAGATGGCTGATGGTGTGTGTGTTTGGTGAAAGCGTGCACTGACGGTTGCTGGTGAGTGCGCCTTGTAAAAGTATGCACTGACGGCTGGTGTTGTACGCCTGGTGGTGTTTGTGGTTCGTGAAAGCGTGCACTGACGGCTGGTGGTGTGTTGTTGTGTGTGTGGTTGTGTGTGTAGTGGTGAGTGTGTGGTGGTGAGTCTGTGGGGGTGAGTGTGTGGTAGTGAGTGTGTTACACCAATGTGGCGCACTGGTGCCACTGCACCTGCTGCAGCAATGGTAGCTACGCCACACTGGTGCCACTGTACCTGCTGCAACAATGATAGCTACACCACACTGGTGCCACTGCACCTTCTGCAGCAATGGTACCTACGCCACACTGGTGCCACTGCACCTACTGCAGCAATGGTACCTACACGACACTGGTGCCACTGCACCTGCTGAACAATGGTACCTACACCGCACTGTTGCCCCTGCACCTGCTACGCCACACTAGTGCCACTGCACCTGCTGCACTAATGATAGCTATAACACACTGGTGCCACTGCACCTGCTCCACTAATGATAACTATACCACACTAGTGCCACTGCACCTGCTGCACAATGGTAGCTACGCTACACTGGTGCCACTGCACCTGCTCCAGTAATGATAGCTATACCATACTGGTGCCAGTGCTGGTACCACTCCACCTGCTCCACCAAAGATACTTACACCACACTGGTGCCACTGCACCTGCTGCACAATGGTAGCTATGCCACAGTGGTGCCACTGCACCTCCTGCACAAGGGTAGCTATGCCACACTGGTACAACAGCACCTGCTGCACAATTGTAGCTATGCCACACTGGTGCCACTGCACCTGCTGCACAATGGTAGCTACGCCACACTGGTGGTACTACACCTGCTGCGCAATCATAGCTAAGTAACACTGATAACACTGCACCTGCTCCACGAATGGTAACTACGCCACACACTGGTGCCACTGCACCTGCTGCACAATCATAGCTAAGCAACACTGCACCTGCTCCACCAATGGTAGCTACCACACACCGGTACCACTGCACATGCTGCACCAATGATAGCTACGCCACACTGGTGCCACTGCACCTGCTGCACAATCATAGCTAAGTAACACTGATAACACTGCACCTGCTACATAACGGCAGCTACCACACACTGATGCCACTGCACCTGCTGCACAATCATAGCTAAGCAACACTACCACTGCACCTGCTCCACCAATGGTAGCTACCACACACTGGTACCATTGCACCTGCTGCACTAAACTGGTACCACAGCACCTGTTCCACCAATGGTAGCTACGCCTACGCCACACTGGTACCACTGCACCTGCTCCACCAAATATACTTACACCACACTGGTGCCACTGCACCTGCTGCACAATGGTAGCTATGCCACAGTGGTGCCACTGCACCTCCTGCACAAGGGTAGCTATGCCACACTGGTGCAACTGCACCTGCTGCACAAGTGTAGCTATGCCACACTGGTGCAACTGCACCTGCTGCACAATCATAGCTAAGTAACACTGATAACACTGCACCTGCTACACAACGGCAGCTACCACACACTGGTGCCACTGCACCTGCTGCACAATCATAGCTAAGCAACACTACCACTGCACCTGCTCCACCAATGGTAGCTACCACACACTGGTACCACTGCACCTGCTGCACTAAACTGGTACCACAGCACCTGCTCCACCAATGGTAGCTACGCCTACGCCACACTGGTAACACTGCACCTGCTCCACCAAAGATACTTACACCACACTGGTGCCACTGCACCTGCTGCACAATGGTAGCCATGCCACAGTGGTGCCACTGCAACTCCTGCCCAAGGGTAGCTATGCCACGCTAGTGCAACTGCACCTGCTGCACAAGTTTAGCTATGCCACACTGGTGCTACTGCACCTGCTCCACCAAAGATATTTACACCACACTGGTGCCACTGCACCTGCTGCACAATGGTAGCTATGCCACAGTGGTGCCACTGCACCTCCTGCACAAGGGTAGCTATGCCACACTGGTGCAACTGCACCTGCTGCACAAGTATAGCTATGCCACACTGGTGCAACTGCACCTGCTGCACAATCATAGCTAAGTACCACTGATAACACTGCACCTGCTACACAACGGCAGCTACCACACACTGGTGCCACTGCACCTGCTGCACAATCATAGCTAAGCAACACTACCACTACACCTGCTCCACCAATGGTAGCTACCACACACTGGTACCACTGCACCTGCTGCACTAAACTGGTACCACAGCACCTGCTCCACCAATGGTAGCTACGCCTACGCCACACTGGTAACACTGCACCTGCTCCACCAAAGATACTTACACCACACTGGTGCCAGTGCACCTGCTGCACAATGGTAGCTATGCCACAGTGGTGCCACTGCACCTCCTGCCCAAGGGTAGCTATGCCACACTAGTGCAACTGCACCTGCTGCACAAGTTTAGCTATGCCACACTGGTGCCACTGCACCTGCTCCACCAAAGATATTTACACCACACTGGTGCCACTGCACCTGCTGCACAATGGTAGCTATGCCACAGTGGTGCCACTGCACCTCCTGCACAAGGGTAGCTATGCCACACTGGTGCAACTGCACCTGCTGCACAAGTGTAGCTATGCCACACTGGTGCCACTGCACCTGCTGCACAAGTGTAGCTATGCCACACTGGTGCCACTGCACCTACTGCACAATGGTAGCTACGCCACACTGGTGGTACTACACCTGCTGCGCAATCATAGCTAAGTAACACTGATAACACCTCACCTGCTCCACGAATGGTAACTACGCCACACACTGGTGCCACTGCACCTGCTGCACAATCATAGCTAAGCAACACTACCACTGCACCTGCTCCACCAATGGTAGCTACCACTCACCGGTACCACTGCACATGCTGCACCAATGATAGCTACGCCATACTGGTGCCACTGCACCTGCTGCACAATCATAGCTAAGTAACACTGATAAAACTGCACCTGCTACACAACGCCATCTACCACACACTAGTGCCACTGCACCTGCTGCACAATCATAGCTAAGCAACACTACCACTGCAACTGCTCCACCTATGGTAGCTACCACACACTGGTACCACTGCACCTGCTGCACTAAACTGGTACCACAGCACCTGCTCCACCAATGGTAGCTACGCCTACGCCACACTGGTACCACTGCACCTGCTCCACCAAATATACTTACACACACTGGTGCCACTGCACCTGCTGCACAATGGTAGCTATGCCACAGTGGTGCCACTGCACCTCCTGCACAAGGGTAGCTATGCCACACTGGTGCAACTGCACCTGCTGCACAAGTGTAGCTATGCCACACTGGTGCAACTGCACCTGCTGCACAATCATAGCTAAGTAACACTGATAACACTGCACCTGCTACACAACGGCAGCTACCACACACTGGTGCCACTGCACCTGCTGCACAATCATAGCTAAGCAACACTACCACTGCACCTGCTCCACCAATGGTAGCTACGACACACTGGTACCACTGCACCTGCTGCACTAAACTCGTACCACAGCACCTGCTCCACCAATGGTAGCTACGCCTACGCCACACTGGTAACACTGCACCTGCTCCACCAAAGATACTTACACCACACTGGTGCCACTGCACCTGCTGCACAATGGTAGCTATGCCACAGTGGTGCCACTGCACCTCCTGCCCAAGGGTAGCTATGTCACACTAGTGTAACTGCACCTGCTGCACAAGTTTAGCTATGCCACACTGGTGCCACTGCACCTGCTTCACCAAAGATACTTACACCACAATGGTGCCACTGCACCTGCTGCACAATGGTAGCTATGCCACACTGGTGCCACTGCACCTCCTGCACAAGGGTAGCTATGCCACACTGGTGCAACTGCACCTGCTGCACAAGTATAGCTATGCCACACTGGTGCCACTGCACCTGCTGCACAATCATAGCTAAGCAACACTACCACTGCACCTGCTCCACCAATGGTAGCTACCACACACTGGTACCACTGCACATGCTGCACTAAACTGGTACCACAGCACCTGCTCCACCAATGGTAGCTACGTCTACGCCACACTGGTAACACTGCACCTGCTCCACCAAAGATACTTACACCACACTGGTACCCCTGCACCTGCTGCACAATGGTAGCTATGCCACAGTGGTGCCACTGCACCTCCTGCCCAAGGGTAGCTATGCCACACTAGTGCAACTGCACCTGCTGCACAAGTTTAGCTATGCCACACTGGTGCCACTGCACCTGCTCCACCAAAGATACTTACACCACACTGGCGCCACTGCACCTGCTGCACAATGGTAGCTAGGCCACAGTGGTGCCACTGCACCTCCTGCACAAGGGTAGCTATGCCACACTGGTGCAACTGCACCTGCTGCACAAGTGTAGCTATGCCACACTGGTGCCACTGCACCTGCTCCACCAAAGATACTTACACCACACTGGTGCCACTGCACCTGCTGCACAATGGTAGCTATGCCACAGTGGTGCCACTGCACCTCCTGCACAAGGGTAGCTATGCCACACTGGTTCTGGATGCAATCTCTTCGCCCTTTGAGTTCCTGAGGGATCTGGCCCAGAGCATAGTGTAAGTGTGTAAATACGTTGGTAAAGTTTTGATGTATCTCACTTTTTCAGTACAGGAAGAGATACTTTACTATTATGCTTTCTGAGGGAGATTAGAACACATACAAGGTAAACAAAGAACCAAATCTTTGAAACGTGTTAAACCCCAAAAAGTTTAAAACGTTTATTCACTTAGTTATGTATTTAACGGCAACAACATTTCAAACAGAAATATTGTCCACAGGGACAGTAACCCCGCATATCATGAAAGCGAGGTTAGGTGGTGGTTTACTACAGTAATTAAGGTAAGACATAAAGTGATTGATTAACACTGAAAACAAACAATATTTTTACCACTTAGCTCTAACAACAAACTCAACTAAACTGTAAATATTCAACATGGGTCAGTGAGGGGCAGTAGGAATCGCACTTGCAGGAGACACTTTAGGGTCGATGTAAACTTGCCAACTGAAAGGTAAGCTCGGCTAGCACCGAGAATCAGTCTAGAGGTCCTATAGGTAAAATGACGTCATGTTTACAAAAAAATTCAGAAATTTTTACACGAAGCACAAACAACATAGTTCACTACGTTATTTGTTGGAGTGTAGGGTTATGTTCTTTATATTGTTTATGTCAGTGTTACAATTGCAAGAGAGCAGATGATTTCCACTTACTGCAGGTGATGCATATCTTTACCTTTCTGGATATTCGAGTAGTACTTCATATTTTCCTGGCAAGAACGTTTATAGCAACACACAATACATTGTTCTTCTCTTTAACATGCTCCGAGGCATTCTGACATTCTAATCACTTGCTCACTTCTTTATTTATTTATTTTTCCGGTTTTATGTAGATGATACCAGACCCAATGGTGAGCAGACCACCACATATACATAGGTTCCAAGGTGGCATAGAAATATGCAATTTTGCATAATGGAGTTTGCTGGAGCTAGGATCAAATCTATAAAACACCTGAGGGATATATCTTTTTAAGATAGACATGTATTGTAAGATTATAATAAGTTAATACAATTTTTTGGGTTAAAAACAGTCATCGGTCAGTGAAATGTTATCTTTAGCAGTTCTTGTGTGGAAATGGTGTTGAAATAAAACAGAACAAGCACGAGCGCGCGCCACTCACTGCAGACTGGTGAACGCGCCCAGAACATCTGGATTCCATTACCGCGGCCCCCTGACAGCTGTAATTGATAATTAATTGCGCTCCCCTGCGCGTAGCCGCACACAATATGCAGGAACTCTACATTGAGAAATTCCTACGGCCTATGGTGTGCTGCCTTACTATAACACAGCCTTGCCAGGACCTATTGCAAAGCATATGCCACAAAAACACCATGAAAATTCTCGCGCATAATGGAATGTCTGGCATTTTTCAACTGCTTTTCTGCACGCCCTTACAAGAGGGCTTCGAAACTCCGCCCACTTCTGACGAAGTGGCGCAGGCCTCGCCCTAAAAATGTGTCAGTGGTACACCAATGTCGACCTGTACACACATCTTTCAGTGTAAGTTCAAGATCAGATAGGTCAGACATCTCTGCAGCCTTTGGAGTTCAAAGTATTAAACTCTTGAAACCTCTGTCTCTCCATCCGAAAACCGAAATCAGTCACTTGTCTTTTAGAAAAAAAGTCTGTCTCTTTGATAAGAAGCTGCAGTTTTGGACTCTGTCCTCTCAGCTTCACACAGGCCTTAATTTACAGTGCCGAGATTCCCATTGGGTGGATGCCATGCATTATAAATATTAGGGGGCTGATTACACGTTAGTCGGAGAGAAATTAACACAAGCTTTTGAAGTGTTAGTGTTGCTCTCTATATTTTTTATTTTTTATTCATCTGGTTTTTCCCGGTATGGGAGGACCAAAGTCGATTTTTTTCAGCCCATAATTAACACTGTAAAAAGTGCATGAGTCTTTGACTGCAGGAGCAGCCTAGCCTCATTTTGTATAGTTTTCTAACAGTGGAGCATATAAAGTTGCCCTTGATAGTAAAAAAATATTTCCCTTCCCTCCCTTACTCCCTTCATCCATTTTCCTCACACTTCACTGCACCAACTGACCCACACATACATTTATCACCTACTCAGGGCAGGTGTTATATGTAGGCGGAAAAAACCAATGGAATGGCAAATTGTGTAGTTTTACTATGGCCTTTGAGCCCTCCCCAGTGGGCTCTACTGGCCATTAAAGGTCAGTTCTAGCGTTAAAGGCCCTCAAGGGAGCGGGCCTTTAATGGATGGTAGACCCGGCTACGGAGGGTTCTAAGACTATTAGACCATTACCCCCTAGAGGGCACAATGTTCTAATTTGTAAAACAAGCGCCTCGCGGTTGAAATCCCCTCGGGCTCCATGGGCTCCATGAGGCCTTTGTTCACAGCAAAAGCTGTTAACAAACATTGGAATGGTGCTGGCTTTACCAACCATTAGAAGCCTGGAGCACTCCATTGTCTTCAAAGGAGCTCTAAACATTCCAATGTTCTAATAATGGAAAAATCTGACAGACACGTGGTAATTCCATATTCCTTTGGATTTTTCATAATTGCGCAGTACTGGAGTGATTTTAGCAGGCAGTAACAATATAATTGAATGCAATTTTACTGTGGCCCCCTGTTCTGTGCAACTTGGAATCCGGTCCTGAGTCCGAATATGAGTGAGTGCAAGGATGTGTTTTGAGATGAGGTTAAAGTTGGGTCAAGACTCTGAAAAAGAGAAATCCTAGATACAAGCCATTAGGAAGGAGTGAGGTGATGGCTACACCTTGTGTGCTAGGGAACAGGAGACCAACATAGGATGGGGAGCCACGCTCTACTGACTGAATGCGGTGCCAGGAAGTGAGGAGCAAACAACCAGGACCCTGCAGCATAACAAAGACACAGGCTGCATGGGGAATGTAATAGGACTTTGAACATGCACTTTGTAGGGATAACTCACATGCCATAATTATAATGTACACACTCAAGAGGCTGCACGTAGTGTACAGACATCTCATCTATACAAGCATTTTACAAGCTGCCAAGAAAGCGCGCAGGCATATTGGAGTATTATATAAACCGGACAAGCAGCATTGTGTACAGAGTCATTGCACATTGCAAATACAGCTCATTTTGCATCTCAGACGACACACACATTCATATATATATCGGTACAGTATAAAGCTAGGTCAAAGGCTGCAGGTACATTTTACAGACACCTTACCAGCTACAGTGGGCACAGGGTGCCGGCGCTTTAGCTGCTGTAGGTTGGGTTTCGACATTAAATACAGTACAAATGTGTAGTGTTGCATACAATACTGTGAAACAGGAACCTTGGCCCACCAATCTATTAAAACTGTTACACAGAGACTGACACAGATTTTACTCTGATAGAAACATGCCGTTAGGAGTAATGGGGTAAGCCAGTAACCCTCAGAACTTGGGTATGTAAGCGAAACAACAACAATGGTTCTGTCGGGGATCACAGATAATGTGAACACCCTGTAATTAATACACATTCAAAAAGTATATCGCGTGAAGGATATAAGGAGACACACACTACAGGATATGGTTCAAAAGGTAAATCTTTTTAGTATAAACCTTGGTTGGGGATCATTCCATAATTTTTTAGATAGCTGTCCAAAACAAAGAAACACATAGACTCTGTATACATTTAGTGATCAAGTCGTGACTGGTGACAGGGTGCTATACAAAAATGGAACAAATGACACATAATCATACAAATAGACAAAACATTAGATTATGAGTGTCCACTTTAGAATACAGTTGTCACAACTGGATGAATTATTCCCTTGTTTTAGTTGCGACTTTGTGTGGACGGATACACGTAAAGAACGTCGCCGTTTTGACCCTATATGTTAGTGCAGACTTGAATGCATCTGTGTCGTGTCATCATCAGGACTCAAAAGGAGGGAGGTAGGACAGCCTGTGAATGTAAGACAAGGGAAGAAGGAGTCAGAACCGTATGTGTGCCAGCAGTAAATGATAAAAAGAAGAGACCCATTGTGGCTCACCTGAATGAATGTATGCACTTTCTTCATTGGGTCCTTCAAGAGGGGGTGAGAATGTCAGTCGACAGACTCGAAAGGTATTCTGTGGTTGGGGTCCATACCTTATTGCTATATAATGCTCTATCCCAAACACCAGCCGGTGTGTTCATCTGGGGGGTGCCCCTGTAGCGATCACCTGTAATGCAAAGACAGGGAGGGGAGCCTATGGTTAGCCAACCAGGGGAGAATCCGTAATGTCGACATACACCTTGGTGATGTGAAAAGTGGAAAACACATGCAGCGTGCAGTATGCCATACTGTGCTTTGTAGTGAGTGGTGTCAGAAAGCCAATGCAGTAGGTGAATTTCACAAAGTGAAACTCCGAGGACTGGAAGAGCGCCTCGGGGGCATTCCCTGACGATACGCTGCATATTAAAAGAAGCTGGTATGGTCCTTTGGTTGTAAATACCCCGCCAACTTGATTGATTGTTAGAAACGTTTGGCGTGTTAAGTGGTCCTGTACTTCTAAAGTCCAAGTACCTCGGCCGTGCTTAAATAACCCGAGTGATTGCTTTAGTTAAAAATCGAGCGAAATTTATATTGTTAAAAGATCACGCTCCTTCCGTGAACAGTACTGTGTCTGGATCGGGTGATTCGCCGCTAATCCGTCACGTTTAAAACAACATAATTGCAGTGGTGAAATTCTAAATGCACATATTAGTCACTCAAACAGTGCGCAACGGTAAAGTAAAAGTGATCGTCATTTGTTAAAAGCTAAATCGGGCATGTTCTAACCGCAATTATTAATCCTCCACTATGAAACTAATTGGTTTAAACAGTGCGTGTTACGGGGCATGCGAAATCCTAATGTAATGACACTGAGTAAGACACTTACTTTAAAGAAAGCAGCGAGAACGTCTGCGTATGTCTCAGCGCAGCATTGAGTGGCACCGGGGGCCTGCGAGCGGCCTCTATTTGACCCGCGCGTGTACGTGTCAGTTTGTGTGTATCGGAATGCAGAGCGCTGGCGGATGACAGAAATACTGATTGGGATCGGAGCCTCTCTGTATGCTGTTGATTTATAGACTATAAAGTGAAATGTGAACTCACTATGCGTTTATAAGCCTAATAACCGTGGAACTACTTGGAATATTCACATTATTTCAAACAATGTGTTAATCGATATTCATATTGTACATATACAATCCTTAGGCAGCAAGCGTCGGTGCCATACATTATAACAAACAGTACCATTTCCTCAGATTGGTCAAAGTGAACTGGCTACATGTTGTCTTACACATATAATTTGAGTACAGTAATAAGTAGCAACTCACATGACGTAATTTGTTAAATGAAGGGAAATAGCTGTACATTTTAGTTGCTTATATTATTGCAGTCACAAAAAAGGAGTTAGGTCCTTAGGGGGACTGAGGGGGGGGGCTGGACCGTTATATGCTAAATAGACAAAAGAAATGCCCTACCTCCTCGTATCTTGATAGTGCAATTATTATAACAAGACCAAATGTCAATTAATCAAACCTGGTCAGGTACTTTTATTTATACCCATCACTCATTAGTTAAATTTTTTGAAAGTGCATGTTTTTTCTTAGGCAAAAAGAAGATATGTACATTTATGACATTACATAACCACACTTAAACACTTTTGACAAAAAACATACATGAAAACTTACATCCAAATGACATAGACATTAAATATTAACAATTCATTTCCTAAATGATTGCAAGTAAAATCCTTTTTCTTAAACTAAACAGAAAACAAAGCAAAGTTGGATCACAAGAGTAACGATATGTAAATATATATTTCACAATATCAATCAATGGTAGAGTGACTCTTGTTGTGGTGCCGACGTGTTTCAGGTTCGAGTGACAAGTTCTCGAACCCTCATCAGGGCTTTGTTACTTCTCCGTGTAGGATGCAAAAAAACAATAAAGTTTTATTGACAACCTGTTGGCCTCAACAATACTACCAAAATACCACTCATCTTTTCCATTGAATCATTGGAAACTACCTTTATCAATAAGGCTGGCGACGTTTTCATTGATGCCTACTGGCAAACGTTGTTCTCAATTTCAGATTTCTGAAAATGAATGAAGCGCAAAACTAAATAAACAGTATTGGCAACCTGCATGGTGTTCGCGGTCGCAAATGTAACTTAATTTTACATACCTCCATGTGCACCGTCCGGCGCCTCTTGGAGGGAGGAGGTCGTGGTAGCTCTATCAGCAGTCCTAATTTGAAGAAAGGAATAATGTATCGGCTTATTGGCTTTTTTGCGGAAGGGCTAGCTAGTACGTGTGCCGTTGCTCAAAGACAACAATATTGACCTCATACCTTGTTAATGTGTCCCAGTTCACATTGATATATTAGTAGTAGTAAATCCGGGGCTGTTGATTGTGTCCCAGACCTAGCAAAGACGGAGTACTAGTTAGAGACAATCTGCAAATGAATTTGATCTACTAGACATCGTCGGTCTAATTACAATGTCAACATGAAGCGGGCGTACCTGTGATTCGAACGAATGTGGTGACTCCCTCGTTATGTATTCCGAGAAATTGGCCCGGTGGAGTCTATCGCGCTTGCTTCGTCAATTATTACGCACTAGAGAATGAATAGAAAATGTCATGCCCTTAGTGTCGATTGATGGAGAGGCGGTGCGCTATCAATATTTTAAAACAGTTCCGCTTCTTCCTACCTTGATACGATCTTCCCTTCCCCAGCTCCAGGCTCAAAGTGGCTCGCCTCGCTACTGGCGGCGGCCATCTTGCCTGATTATAAAACTCTTTGTTTGCCGGTCTCAAGGATTATGAGACATGTAGTTTATTGACGCAAAACATGGGACCGTTTCAGGGTGTATCCAATATTAATTACCATTTCGTGTCCTGGACATGAGATATTAAATTATTGTTACACAGGTAGCATTATATTTCAGATTGAATTGCGGGGTCAGAGCCGAATTCTTGCGCAATATTAGTCAAACGGAGCCTATAGTCGGATCGCATCTGTGAAGACAACGGCACATGTAATTCCTGAGCTGTTGTAACCAATTACTGCTACTTCCTAAAGAGGAATTTTTGAATAAAGCCAATGCGAGTGACACCTGCGTTTACAGCCTAGACAATTCAGTCATGCTATTCAAACCTGTCAGTGTGCTATTAAATTTCAGAATGAGGTATGCCTCTTTTTTCAACAACACCTTGTCGACATCTGCAGGACGCTGTGCAGTACCCATTGTATATAGTACTGACCATTCAAAGTCATTTTCGGAATGAGACTTTTCCACATAGTGCTCGACCATGGGAGCAGTTAGTACCTTGTTTTTAATCCGTGACCTGTGTTGGCTGATGCACAGATTTACTTGCTGACTCGTTTTACCAATGTAAATCTTTTTGCATGGACAAATTATCACATAAACGACATTTTTAGTCCTGCAATTCGAGAAACCAGAATGTTTCCACTTAATTCCTTGATGTTCGAATTCATTTCCCTCAATTGTGTTTGAACATGCGACACAATTGCCGCATCTATGATGCCCATCAATCGGCTTCATATTCCATATTGCAAGGAGGTCATGCTTGGGTTTAGGCTGTGATAGGTTAGCCCTTACTATTTGCTGCCCAATGCTTTTATTCTTTTTGTATGCAAAAATTGGGCGCGGGAACGGACATTCTAACCCCTCAAGAAGATGCCAGTTTTTAAGGATGGTTTGTCTCATCTTGTGTGTGTCAGGGCCAAATGTGGTCACGCACACCAGGCGATCTAGTTCTGTCTTCTCTTTTGTTTGTAAAAAAAAAATCCCGTGGCGTGAAGTGCGCTCTTTTGTAGAAGTGTTTGAGTAGTTTTTTAGGGTAACCCCTATGGATCATCTCCTTGCAAAATGTCTGGGCGTGGTGATCAAAATCACTGACCTCAGTGCAATTCCTGCGAATCCGCAGCAATTGCCCGTAGGGTAGATTTGCTTTTAAGTTCCTGGGGTGGTGGCTTCTGTGGTGCAGGATGGTGTTTTTATCAGTTGATTTCTTATAAAGGGAAGTTTTTATACAGCCATTCGAACAGGTTAGTTCCACGTCCAAAAAAGTCATTTTGGTGGAACTTGATTCCATGGAGAACTTTATGTCATTATGTCTTACATTGATCCATTTGTGAAACGCCAATAGTTCTGCCTGGCTCCCCTGCCACAGGAGCCAGACGTCATCTATATAGCGCCACCAGTGTACAATGTTCTCAATATATGGGTTGTTATTGTCAATGAAAGGAGTTTGACTTCATGAATAAAAAGTTCCCACGAACTCCGATTTTATATCTTTTACCCAAGATACATAAGAGCCGAACCACCAGGGAGGCCGATAGTGTCTGGTGTTGACTCCTGTTTGGAGCCAATAGCAAAGTATGTTGATTTCTTTTTGAAACCCTTCCTCCAAAATGTCAAATCTTACCTAAGGGACACGTCTGATTTCCTCACTAAGGTGGAGGGCACTCCGTTTGACCCCCTCATACAAATAATGGTGACCATGGACGTGACGTCCCTATATACGCAGATCCCCCAAGAAGAGGCCCTTGAAGTAATTGAACTATACCTGGAGATGCGTGAGCGACCCCACCGGGTACCAACGAGTTTCATTCTGCGACTGGCAGAAATAGCTCTCAAAAAGAATTATTTCTCATTCAATGAACGTTTTTATATGCAAGTGAAGGGCACGGCCATGGGGTGTCCTTATGCCCCAGAAATGGCAGTGCTGTACATGGCACAATATGAAATGAGATTCATTGACAATAACAACCCTTATATTGAGAACATTGTACACTGGTGGCGCTATATAGATGACGTCTGGCTCCCATGGGTGAGCACTATGTGGAAAAGTCTCATTCCGAAAATGACTTTGAATGGTCAGTACTATATACAATGGGTACTGCACAGCGTCCTGCAGATGTCGACATGGTGTTGTTGAAAAAAGAGGCATACCGCATTCTGAAATTTAATAGCACACTGACAGGTTTGAACAGCATGACTGAATTGTCTAGGCTGTAAACGCAGGAGTCACTCGCATTGGCTTTATTCAAAAATTCCTCTTTAGGAAGTAGCAGTAATTGGTTACAACAGCTCAGGAATTACATGTGCCGTTGTCTTCACAGATGCGATCCGTCTGATAGAGCAAGCTTCGCATCGCGACTTGCTCGAGTCATGAACCTCGCCCGTGTGTAATCAATTAATAAACTTGTACGTCTTACTAATCTTTTATTTTTTTATGTTCGAACGAAGTAGATGAAGCTTGCATATGTGTTTTCTAATACAACTAATCCATGTCCCTAAAACATGGCCGCCGCTTGGAAAATTGCTTCTGCGCATGCGTCAGTCACACTCACGTGACCTGACGTAGTTATAAGTTTGGTGGGAAAAGGTGCGCATGCGTAATACACAGCTTTCGTGGATAACGTGGTGAATGCTCTTGTGTTCGTGTATATGTTGCTTATGTTTAAACTGCATAGTATATTTTTATAATGATAAGTTTCAAGTACAAAACCAATGATGTGTTTTTCATACCGTCACTTCTATGTTTTAATTTGTTTTCGCTTACTTTTCATGTATCCTCGACTCGGAGGGGTGCTGGGGCTGGGGAGTCCATCTTGGAGCGTCTTTCTGCGCAGAATCACTAGAGGCTGCCACGACATTGAACTCAGGCCAAAGAAGGTTGATGCCAGAGCCACCCTGGGAAAGTGCACCTTCACCCAGCAAAAGCATCATGATTATGTTCTATTGTATCGAAATGTATTCTTTCCATTGTATTTTCTGCGACTTCTCGTGGGAACCCCAATCTTGCTAGGCGGTACCCAGAGATGCAAAATAGGCCTCCAAATAGTCTGTTCTGATTGGTGTGTTACCCAAATCCTACCTTAGGACCAATCCAAATTGAGGGATTCTGACACTTTGCAACATTGGGGGGTGGTACACCGTCCCAAAACAGTATATCTACCCTGGGTTCACCTAGGGAAATTGTCCGACTTGTCTGGTTTAGCTGACCTGTCACTGACCGAACGCACTCAATAGGTGACTGAAGATACAGAGAGCTGCGGAGCACTGTGTCCGAAAATTGACCATAGACTAAGGTTTTACTAAACCTTAAAGTGCTGGCGGAGCACTTTGCTGGGAGTTCGCTGACCCAATCGGGGTCTTGATCGATAGCTGCAGAGAGGGTGGAGCGCAGGCGTTGCTTCCGAACTGCGGGTGCTGGTCCTGTCCTGAGGGTCCTGTCCGAAAGGTTCTGTCCTGATTCCTAATCTGAGGGTTTCCTGTCCTGTCCTGGGTGTCCATTCTGCACCTGCTGTCCATTGAGGGGTATCCTTCCTTGAGGGTTTCCTGTCCTTAACTGACCCGTGGCCAGGGTTTGGTTTCCACACCAGTCTAGGTAAATATTCCTCTGAAAAAAACTCTGAATCTTGCACCTTTCTAAATTTCCTGTCTTTTGCTTTAATAAAGACATACCTTTGCATATGTTACTTTTCCATGCTTTTCCGCAACCATTTAATCATAAAGTCATTAGCATATTGGTTTTATAACGTGTTCCTATGCTACCTTATTTGTTAGAAATTATATTCTGCATTGCAGTTTGTCACTTTCTCATATGGTCTAGAACCTCCTTAATTAAATTGTCTAAAGAACTTTTGCCTTGATGCATAGCGTGTTTCTCTTCATAGACTCTCCTATAGTTATATAGGATCTTTGAATTTACCATAGTATAAACTCTTCCAATAGGGAATCTCTAGTACGTACATAAGATTGTTTCCTTAATGAATGTCCATTCTTAAACTTTCTTCTAAAATCTGCATAGCATATTCCCGTTGCATCTCATATCAGAATTTCAATGGTTACCCTGACTTTATTTCTCTATAGTTATGTACTTTTCATTATTTTGATTATTGATTGTCTTATTCTTGTAAATCTAATGATTTCTGAGAACGAACTTTAGATAAAGACTTTAAAACTTCCAGTTGTCCGTGGTCATTTACAAAGAATCGTATGTGGCACTCGTATACTCCAGAGACTAGACCCGATCCAAGAAACCTAGGGTTTGAAAGGGATCAGTGGAAGGCTAATAGATACGGCATTATGTACGGAAATAAGCGAAAATTGTCCCTTGTAAATAAGGTAAAGAATTACTTCAAAAAGGACAAGCCGATCAAAACTAGAGAGGGCATTGTTATTCCACCACCAAATACTCCCGCCTCTTTCATGATGTTCGACAGAGGGTACAATACATGTGTGTGGTTAGAAAATTGGGCGAAATACACACAAGATGACGGAATAATGGCCTTTCCGTTAGAAGGTACCTTTAATGGTAGGATCCTATTCAATTTAAGAACCCGAATGAATGAATTACATCCCAGACCGAGACTAACGCAGTATGAGGCATTAGAGGAATGGGAGATCGGGGCTTTCCAAAGAGAAAAGCCCTGAATGGACAAAGGGCTGACAAAGTATTACCCAAAACTGAAACAAGAAACCCGAGACAAAAAGATGAAAGAATGGAGACAGAGCATGATTGTTGAGGGACTGTTTCCCATGATGCCAGCAGAAGATCCTCTTGGGGGGGGGAAAAGGACCGAGAAATCCAAGCACTGGGGGCCCCTCGGAGAATCAGATGACGAATTGTTAGATGACATATGCATGAGAAGTCCGCCTCCTTATAATGAGGGACACCGACCTTCGAGTGCAGGGGATGTTCCCCGGAGACCTCTACAAAGGGAAGAGGTCAGGTCCGCAAGTGTAGGAGGGGATTATCTAATTCCTCCTTATACTGAAAATCTAGGACCCGTAGAAACCAGAAGTATTTACCCAAGGAGACCAATTGGTGGGGAGGCGGGATATTCACGTGAAGGAGATTTTTGCTCTCGTCCCCCTTACGGAGGTGAGGTGAGGTCCTTAAGTTCAGGAATGCCATTATTACAGCCACGGGATGAAGAAGATCTGAGAATTCTAGGCACAGGAAGTTTGTTTCAGAAACCTAATTATGGCGGAGGACCAAGTGAGACACATCCCACTGCCCCGAGTTATGCTCCCATTCTAACCCCGCAGGTGTTACATGACAAATCCTTGGACAGGTTATTAGAAGAGAAAGAGCGGGAAGCGCTAGCAAACCAGAGAGCTGAGATAATACAGAAAATGTCACAGCTAAATGCAAGTCCTGAAGCCTTGACGATCCCAGTAACTATCGGACCAGTGGTTCCGTTGTACGGGGACCGTCAAGGAAGTCCGAAAACTCCAGTAATTACTCCTGTCATTGCACCGACCAGACCAGAACCATTAATTGTAGATGACCAGACAAGTGAGTGCGAGTCGGAGGTCTCGCTGCTAGATCTGCCCGTTAGAAATGCCGGAAAAAGGATACAGAAAAGACATAATCCTTTTAACACAAGGGAAATTCAAATGGAATCGACCTCAGGTACTAAGAGTGTCACCTTGGTGACTCCTGAAGAAATCGAAAGATGGAGTCAAGAATTTGAAAAACAAGCGTCCCCAACGAAACCTTTAGATCTCTACAAGCTGAGAATAGAAATAGAGGAATTGATGGCAGGAAACGTAGGATTAGATAGATT
This sequence comes from Lissotriton helveticus, assembly GCF_964261635.1. NCBI lineage: Eukaryota > Metazoa > Chordata > Amphibia > Caudata > Salamandridae > Lissotriton > Lissotriton helveticus. The sequence continues at coordinate 1,399,229,284 of NC_136067.1, forward strand.
AAATACCTACTCTGAAGACGAAATGCTGTTTATCTGCAAGAGTCTCACCCGAAATACCCTAGTACTTCATGAAAAACTGACAGACACTGCTGCTAGCATGGGAATAGATATTTCAAAATCGAAACCGCTGCAGAAACCATACAGGGCAGATTTCTCAGACAAGGATTTGGAAAACTTGAATGTTTCAGGGAAGAAAGCACAGGTCAAAGAACTATTGACAGTATTGCAAAAATGGGGAGATGTGGAAAGGTGGAAAGCCAGATGGGCCAAGAAAAAGGATGAGGCCAGGTCTAGGCAGGCAACTCCCGAATTCGCTCTAAGGGAAGCTGACAAACCAGAACAGTTATGCCCTATGCGTGAAGTACCAGGTGGAAAATACGTACATGTTCCATGGTCCAGACAGGATATTGTATCCTTTACTAACGATTTCCCGAAATTACGAGAAAAGCCCGTGGATTGGTATAGGCAGGTGGAAAGGTTCGTAAAGGTGCAAAAATGCCTGTGGAAAGACCTGGATGGGTTTTTCGATATAGTGGTCCCTGTGGATCTATGGACCGAGTGTAAAATAGCCATAGCTTGGCCTAGTGAGGAATACCCAAGAGATGACAAAACAGGGGAACCATCGAAGGAAGTAATGAGAAAATATGAGCAGGTAATACAGCATCTGAAACTAAAAGTGCCAGCAAAGGAAACTGATTGGACCAAGATAGATAGAACCACACAGGAAAGAGACGAGACAGTGCACTCCTTTTATGAAAGACTGTTGCAGGTGTTCAAAACATACAGTGGTATAGATAACATCGAGATAAAGGATATGACACATTTTATTTACAGGTTTGTAAATGGTTTAAGACCCGAAATTTGTCAATGGATAAAAGATAACAAAATCTGTTGGCACACAAAAAAGATGGATGAGGTCCTACGGTACGCAAAGTACTGTGAGGACGAGATGGCAGAAAAGAAAAAGGCTCTAAAGGAGAAGGTTATGTGGGCTCAAGTGAAGCTCGCAGAACAGCAGGAAAAACAATTGAATAAAATAGCCAAAACTACTCAGAATCCAGGTCCTGGGGGTGGGGGTGGAGGAAAGCCCCGGCCCAAAATGAGAGGGAGGAGGCTAAGAAGAAATTTCCCTGCCACCAGTGCGGAGAAATTGGACACTGGCGAGACGAGTGTCCCTATTTGCAGGATGATAACTCCCAAACACCTGATTTAACTCCACAGACGCAGAATGAAAGACCAAGAAAGACCCAACAACAGGTAAAAACGATTCAGTTGCCCCGAGCACCAAAGCAAGTGTTTAAGGGAAAATCCACGCAGGGTGATGACGTAGAAGTCTGGGGGAGCAATGAGAACAGAAATACAGCAACTTCGCAGTATTTACTAAATGATACCTTCCTTTGTGATGACCAGTACTGACGGGGCCTGAGAGGGGAGGACGAGGAGTGCGTACTTGGCGCCTCCTTGCCGGTAGACCAGTCAGGGCCATACATTGAAGGAAAGGTTGACGGAAATGATGTCACTTTTCTGTTGGACACTGGCGCTACCCGTTCTACTGTGAGAACAGTGGACGTTCCAAACCTACCCCTCTCGGGAGAAGCAATCCAAGTAGTGGGGGTATCTAATCAACTGATTAGTACTCCTGTTACCGAGCCCATGGAGATCTCAATTGGAAACTTTAAAGAAATGCATAGATTTGTCGTTTGTGACACCAGTCCAGTGAACTTACTGGGACGTGATTTGCTGTGCAAAATGAACTGTACCATCTTTTGCACACCAAAGGGTGTTGAAATTCAGACCCCCAATCAGACCCGACTCAGAAATTAAACGAATGACTATGCAGGATTTGCCCAAAGAACTCCAAGAAACAGTGAAGCCAGAGGTATGGGACTTTACCGGGAAAGATGTAGGATTAATGAAAAACGTAGACCCCATACAGATAGCAATAAAGGACAATGCAGTGTACCCTAATACTAAACCATACAGAATGAATGCAGAAGTAAGAGCAGGTGTTGCCCTAGAAATACAGAAACTGCTAGAAGGAAACATCATACAGGAAGTAATGAGTAGCCCATGCAACTCACCGATTATGGGCATCAAAAAGCCTAGTGGCAAGTACAGAGTAGTTCAGGACCTAAGAAAGGTAAACAAGATAGTGGTTCCTTGTTGTCCTATTGTACCGAACCCAGCAGTGATTCTGTACCAAATTCCCTGGGATGCTGAGTGGTTCACTGTGATAGACCTATGTCATGCATTCTTTTCCATTCCCTTGCATCCAGACAGCAAATTTCTTTTCTCATTTGCTTTCAACAGTCACGTGTATGTCTGGAACAGGGTCCCCCAGGGGTACACAGAGAGCCCCTCTATCTTTAATCAGATCTTGAAAAAATGCTTGGAAACTTTGGTCTTACCTGGAAATTCTGTTTTGGTGCATTGACGACCTCTTGGTGGCGTCCAAAAGTCATAAAGATTGTGTGATTGACACCATTGCCCTACTGAATCACCTGAGTGAAAAGGGACATAAAGTGGCCCCTGAAAAATTACAGTTCTGTGCAAAATCAGTGAAATATCTGGGGCACCAGATAGAGAAAGGCATCAGGAAAGTAACGTCAGAAAGAGTGAGAATAATTCAAAAGATGCAGTTACCCCGTACTCAGAAAGAAATCAGAATGTTCCTTGGGGTGATAGGATACTGCAGGCAATGGATTCTGGGATTTGCAGTCCTAGCTAGGCCTTTGATAAAAATGACCAAGAGAGGAACGCCGGATATCGTAGAATGGGATGATGAAAGCTTAACAGCCTTCACAAAATTGTGAGATTGTCTGTGTACAGCCCCTGCGTTGGGAATGCCAGACTATTCCAAGGAATTTGCCCTGTTCTGTGACACTCGCGATAATTGCGCATTGTCAGTCCTAACACAAGAGCATGGCACGACCAGAAGGCCAGTGGCATATTTCTCTGCCACCCTGGATCCAGTGGCTGCTGGATTACCAGGATGTCTGAAAGCAGTAGCTGCTACTTGCACAAGTTTAGAGCAGAGTGAGTCCATTGTCATGGGACATCCTGTAACTGTGTATGTTCCGCATGGAGTGGTGATTTTACTAACAAGAACGAAAACTCAGTATCACCCCTAGTCGGCTGACTAAATACGAGAGGATTCTCGTGGGTGCTGCGAATATAACAATTGTCCGGTGCAACATTCTGAACCCCGCCACTCTGCTTCCCAACTCAATGGATATGGAAGATGGGGAGGAAGATGAGCATAACTGCATTGATTTAACAGAATTTAGCACAAAACCACGCCCAGACATTAAAGAAACGCCTCTGCCTATACATGACAAGGAGTTGTTTGTGGATGGTTCATGCCTAAGACCTGAACAAGGAGGCCTGAATGCTGCCTATGCTGTAGTCTCCTTAACCAAAATTGAAGAAGCAGGTTATTTATTTGGAGTAAAGTCTGCACAAGTAGCCGAATTGATCGCTATGATAAAAGCTTGCAAATTGGGGAAAAACGAACGCCTAACAGTGTATACTGACAGGCAGTACTGTTATGGAGTTGTGCATGACTTTGGCCAATTATGGCTACAGAGGGAGTTCCTGACTTCATCAGGTACCCCTATTCGAAATGGAAAAGTTGTTCAAGACCTTTTAGAGGCAATCCAATTACCAAAGGAATTGGCAGTGGTCAAGTGTGTTGCTCATAAGAAGGACTTTGACCCTGTATCTTTGGGAAATGATTTCGCTGATCGAGTGGCAAAATTATGCGCCAGGGATCGACTGATCATAAATCCAAGACGGGGGGGCCGGAAACAGCTGCCAACTTCGAGTGTTTGAAGAAGTGCCTACATGGGATGAAGTGAGAGAATGGCAGCAGGCGACACCCTGGCAAGAGAGAGAGAAGTGGAAGGAAGAAGGGTGTAGACCAAGACGTGAGGATGGTGTCATCTTGGGCCCAAATGGTATGCCTGTGTTACCCAGACACTTGCTTGGCACAATGGCTAGACTGATACATGAGGGATCACACATTGGTAGGGACGCCATGATTCTGGTATTCCAACAGACTTGGTACAGCAAAAAGTTCAGGAAAGTAGCAGAGTCCCTCTGCCAGAGGTGCTTGTCATGTCAACAGTTCAATGCAGGCAAGAGAACAATGGTGGAACTAGGGAGAATTGGGAGGTCAGGGGGTCCCTTTGTGAGAATACAGGTTGATTTCATCACCATGCCACGTTGTGAAGGGAAACGTTATGTCCTTGTCATTGTCTGCCTATTTTCAAAGTGGGTGGAAGCTTACCCTACTCCCCAAAGTGACGCACTGACAGTAGCAAAGTGTTTACTGAAAGAACTGATACCTAGATTCGGGGTTCCAGTCACTATTGAATCAGACAGAGGCCGACATTTTCAGAATGATGTGATCGACCAACTCTGTAAGGCATTTGGGATCTCGCAAAAACTCCACTGTGCATATCATCCAGAGGCTTCTGGAGTGGTGGAACAAATAAACGGGACTATCAAAACAAGACTAGCGAAATTGTGTGATGCATCTGGCATGACCTGGGTAAAGGCCCTGCCTCTGGTTCTGATGGGACTCCGAAGTATTCCAGACCGGAAAACAGGCCTGAGCCCCCATGAAATCCTGATGGGAAGAGTGATGAGACAAGCGTGGGTACCAGGAAGCAAACTGTTGAGTATTACTGATGATTTGGTGCTTGAATACTGCAAGAGATTAGGTGACCAAGTGCGTTATATCTCTCGCCAGATCGGAGAAGACGCCGTCACCAATCCAACGACTCCTCTCCACAAACTGGTTCCAGGGGACTGGGTCAAAATCAAGAAGCATACTCGGTCGAGCTGCCTGGCACCAAGGTGGGGACAGAAGCGCCAAGTAATCCTGGTAACAACCACAGCAGTGAAGTGTGCAGGTGTACCCCATTGGATCCATGCCAGCCACACCCAGAAGGTACTACCAGACAAGGAGCCTGGAGAAGAAGGCCGTCCAGCAGAGGGGCCTGCAGAAGCAAGACCAGAAGTAGCTGACAACGTACAGCCCAGTACCAGTCAAGCTGAGGGGTCCGCAGACGTTGGTCCAGGGGTAGTTGATGACGAGCTACCAAGAGTCAAGCCTGCTGAGGGGTTCCCAGAAGTTGGTCCAGAAGTAGCTGATGACGAGCTGCCGAGCATATGGCCAGAGGAGTGGATACCCTTGATTGACCTCACAGAAGACCCAATCAGAACAAGAGAGCGAATTTGGGAAGGTAGAGAGTGGAATAGAGAGGAAAAGCAAGGCACAGGCGAAGAACCTCAGACTATTGAGATTCACATCAAAACTGAGGAAGGAGAAGGTCAGACAGGGACAGAACAAGTGATCGATACTCCTCCACTGACTCCTGATGTCGAAAAGGGACAGACTAGACAAAGTGTAATAGTTCGAGCAGAAGAAAATCAAGGGATCGAAGTGCTCGAACAGGATCAGATAGGGTTAGAAGAACGTGTTCAGGACACAGAAACAGAGACATTTGAAAAGGAAACACAAAACTCTCCTGAACAAGGCCAGTTTAGTAACCAGGCAGAAGAAATAGATACGAGCCCTGGAACTAGTCAGATAGGAAGGGAAGAAAAGGAAGCAGAATTGCCACAAGCAAATGAAAATAAAAGGGCAATAAAAGAAAACGAAATCCCACTACCAACTAAAAGACTTAAGAAAAGAAAGCACCTTGAGCCTGGATTCCTAAAGAAATTGAGGCTAAGGATAAAAACAGTAGAAGAAAAACGTGCAGAAGAAAGGAGGAGTTCTCGCATAGCAGAGCAACCAGAAGACACTTCCAAAAGAAGGAGCGATCGAATAAAAAGACAAAACAAAAAGTACAAGTCTCCTGAATGGACGCTCGTTTTGGAAGAATTTGAAGATCTTGATATAACTGACGAAAGCGACGGAGAACCAGCCGCTGAGTACTCTGCCGAAGAAGAAGACGAGCCACCGTGAAATTGCTCAAAATAAACTACTGGTGCAAAGACTCAAAGAGGGGTCGAGAAACTTCTTCTGAGCCAAAATGTCTGATTCAAACGTGAGTGGTAGACCTAGTCGCAGTTGTTGCAAAACATGCTGCAAGGTATGTGTATGTAGTATAATTATAGTGATATTAGTTTGGATAGGACTAACAGTTTTCATTCCTTTTGCGGTGAGCAAAAATACTAATATTGACCCTACTGAGATTGTAAATACTGACATTGAAGAACTGACAACACAGAGTGTAGCAAGACATGAGAGAGCACTCAAACAAACAAAACGAGACCTAGAAGCATCAGATGAGGGAGGACTACATTATCATGGAGTTAAGAATAAGACACATTTAAATGTTTTCGCAAACTTGTTAATACACTATGTAGAGACTATGGAAATTGAAGATTGCTATGTCTGCATGAAGCTACCTACCTCTGTGGCTGAAGGCGTGACATACCATCACTTGCCCCTGACATACGGAATATCCTGTAGCATTTTAGCAAGCTTATTTTACAAAAGAGGACCGTTACAGTACTATTACTCTAACAATGACGTGATCTTTTCGGAACTTCCTATACGTGGGAACCTGAATCCTGTACATACCAAAAGTGACGTTATTCGCTATATGGGCGAATACTTTCTGACTATAGGTAATATAGACATAGGTGACGCACACCGAGATACCTTGACCTGTTCTTTGCGTGAACAGGAAAAGATGTTCCTGAACATGGCAGAGAAGAGGAGAATAAAAATACAAAGAAAGGCAGATGACGAAAGACAGAAAAAGCCAAAATGGGCTGAGGACATGGAAGGCACCTCAAAGGGTGGAGCGGGACCTGCTCTGTTGCTGGATTTTGAAAGGAAGGGAAAGCTATGTCTTCACCGCGAGAAGACTAGCTATTATAATAACATTTTCATTGGTTCCAGTGAATGTGAACATAATTACAAGGTAATTGGAGGATGGGGTTTCAAAAATGGGTCGGAGCCTGTGATTCGTGGAATTTATTATATATGTGGAGACAAGGCTTATTTCAAATTGCCGGATCACTGGTACGGAAGCTGCTATTTTGGCATTGTCTTCCCGAAAATATACCATGTGAATGAAGTTGCTGGAAGCAGTGAAAATACTAGTGGCTTAGTGCGTAGTAAAAGAGAAAGCGTAGGTGAAATAATGGGTAGTATTTTTAGTGCACTGATACCTGGAGTGGGAGTGGTTCTGAACACTCACAGAATTTGCAAATTATCCACAATAGTGGATGTGTTGTCTACTGACACAGCTCATGGATTTCTGCTGGTCAATACCGAAATGGTTGCGATCAGATCAATGGTTTTGCAGAACAGACTTGCTCTTGACACCTTATTAGCAAAAGAGGGCGGAGTCTGCCGGATGTTGAAGGCGCAACATTGTTGCACTTATATTCCGGACAAAAGTGTGCAGCTCAAAAGATATGTGAAAAACATTACTAATTTGGAAAAGGAACTCAAACCACTCGAGGTTGACAGTGCCTGGAAGAGACTGGTAGATGGTCTCTCAAATGTAGGTCATTGGCTTGCTAGCTTAGGTAAAAGCTTATTGTTTAAGGTACTGATGCCAATTGGAATTATAGGTCTTATCCTATTTTTCATATTTGTCTGTTGCAAATGCCGTAAGCACACCAGAAAGCATCAAGTGAATGCCAGAGGAGTGAAACGGAGTGTGGATGAGCTTGAATTAGAGGAAATGAATAATCAGATATACAAAAAGGTGAAAAATTCTCACCCTACCAAAAATGAAAAAGAGAAGCTGAATCGCTTGCTGGAAGAGATAGAGTTGTATAAAGTGTGAGAAGTTGGCATCTGGTTCCATTATTTTTGTGATGATAGTAAATATCATCAAAGAGGGGATTGATAGAGCAAGCTTCGCATCGCAACTTGCTCGAGTCATGAACCTCGCCCGTGTGTAATCAATTAATAAACTTGTACGTCTTACTAATCTTTTATTTTTTTATATTCGAACGAAGTAGATGAAGCTTGCATATGTGTTTTCTAATACAACTAATCCATGTCCCTAAAACATGGCCGCCGCTTGGAAAATTGCTTCTGCGCATGCGTCAGTCACACTCACGTGACCTGACGTAGTTATAAGTTTGGTGGGAAAAGGTGCGCATGCGTAATACACAGCTTTCGTGGATAACGTGGTGAATGCTCTTGTGTTCGTGTATATGTTGCTAATGTTTAAACTGCATAGTATATTTTTATAATGATAAGTTTAAAGTACAAAACCAATGATGTGTTTTTCATACCGTCACTTCTATGTTTTAATTTGTTTTCGCTTACTTTTCATGTATCCTCGACTCGGAGGGGTGCTGGGGCTGGGGAGTCCATCTTGGAGGGTCTTTCTGCGCAGAATCACTAGAGGCTGCCACGACATTGAACTCAGGCCAAAGAAGGTTGATGCCAGAGCCACCCTGGGAAAGTGCACCTTCACCCAGCAAAAGCATCATGATTATGTTCTATTGTATCGAAATGTATTCTTTCCATTGTATTTTCTGCGACTTCTCGTGGGAACCCCAATCTTGCTAGGCGGTACCCAGAGATGCAAAATAGGCCTCCAAATAGTCTGTTCTGATTGGTGTGTTACCCAAATCCTACCTTAGGACCAATCCAAATTGAGGGATTCTGACACTTTGCAACATTGGGGGGTGGTACACCGTCCCAAAACAGTATATCTACCCTGGGTTCACCTAGGGAAATTGTCCGACTTGTCTGGTTTAGCTGACCTGTCACTGACCCAACGCACTCAATAGGTGACTGAAGATACAGAGAGCTGCGGAGCACTGTGTCCGAAATTTGACCATAGACTAAGGTTTTACTAAACCTTAAAGTGCTGGCGGAGCACTTTGCTGGGAGTTCGCTGACCCAATCGGGGTCTTGATCGATAGCTGCAGAGAGGGTGGAGCGCAGGCGTTGCTTCCGAACTGCGGGTGCTGGTCCTGTCCTCAGGGTCCTGTCCGAAAGGTTCTGTCCTGATTCCTAATCTGAGGGTTTCCTGTCCTGTCCTGGGTGTCCATTCTGCACCTGCTGTCCATTGAGGGGTATCCTTCCTTGAGGGTTTCCTGTCCTTAACTGACCCGTGGCCAGGGTTTGGTTTCCACACCAGTCTTGGTAAATATTCCCCTGAAAAAAACTCTGAATCTTGCACCTTTCTAAATTTCCTGTCTTTTGCTTTAATAAAGACATACCTTTGCATATGTTACTTTTCCATGCTTTTCCGCAACCATTTAATCATAAAGTCATTTGCATATTGGTTTTATAACGTGTTCCTATGCTACCTTATTTGTTAGAAATTATATTCTGCATTGCAGTTTGTCACTTTCTCATATGGTCTAGAACCTCCTTACTTAAATTGTCTAAAGAACTTTTGCCTTGATGCATAGCGTGTTTCTCTTCATAGACTCTCCTATAGTTATATAGGATCTTTGAATTTACCATAGTATAAACTCTTCCAATAGGGAATCTCTAGTACGTGCATAAGATTGTTTCCTTAATGAATGTCCATTCTTAAACTTTCTTCTAAAATCTGCATAGCATATTCCCGTTGCATCTCATATCAGAATTTCAATGGTTACCCTGACTTTATTTCTCTATAGTTATGTACTTTTCATTATTTTGATTATTGATTGTCTTATTCTTGTAAATCTAATGATTTCTGAGAACGAACTTTAGATAAAGACTTTAAAACTTCCAGTTGTCCGTGGTCATTTACAAAGAGAGTTTGAATGTTATTTGTTGGGTTTGTATTTTGCTGCCTTTCCTTTTACAGCTAGCTCCCTGATCCATTGTGGTCATAGGTACCCGCATCGGTGGATGGTAAGTCGGGTATTCTGAAGAATAACGAAAGGAACTCACAAATATTTGATAGTAGACCGTGAGGTCATCCGATCAATGTATATGGTGATTTGAAATATATGGGCCCGAAGACCGGAAGTGGCGAAATTATTGGTCGGGTGACCCGCGCGCTCTATCACGTCTATAGGCTCCGTTTGACTAATATTGCGCAAGAATTCGGCTCTGACCCCGCAATTCAATCTGAAATATAATTCTACCTGTGTAACAATAATTTAATATCTCATGTCCAGGACACGAAATGGTAATTAATATTGGATACACCCTGAAACGGTCCCATGTTTTGCGTCAATAAACTACATGTCCCATAATCCTTGAGACCGGCAAACAAAGAGTTTTATAATCAGGCAAGATGGCCGCCGCCAGTAGCGAGGCGAGCCACTTTGAGCCTGGAGCTGGGGAAGTGAAGATCGTATCAAGGTAGGAAGAAGCGGAACTGTCTTAAAATATTGATAGCGCACCGCCTCTCCATCAATCGACACTAATACATAACTAGGGAGTCATCACATTCGTTCGAATCACAGGTACGCCCGCTTCATGTTGACATTGTAATTAGACCGACGATGTCTAGTAGATCAAATTCATTTGCAGATTGTCTCTAACTAGTACTCCGTCTTTGCTAGGTCTGGGACACAATCAACAGCCCCGGATTTACTACTACTAATATATCAATGTGAACTGCGACACATTAACAAGGTATGAGGTCAATATTGTTGTCTTTGAGCAACGGCACACGTACTAGCTAGCCCTTCCGCAAAAAAGCCAATAAGCCGATACATAATTCCTTTCTTCAAATTAGGACTGCTGAAAGAGCTACCACGACCACCTCCCTCCAAGAGGCGCCGGACGGTGCACATGGAGGTATGTAAAATTAAGTTACATTTGCGACCGCGAACACCATGCAGGTTGCCAATACTGTTTATTTAGTTTTGCGCTTCATTCATTTTCAGAAATCTGAAATTGAGAACAACATTTGCCAGTAGGCATCAATGAAAACGTCGCCAGCCTTATTGATAAAGGTAGTTTCCAATGATTCAATGGAAAAGATGAGTGGTATTTTGGTAGTATTGTTGAGGCCAACAGGTTGTCAATAAAACTTTATTGTTTTTTTGCATCCTACACAGAGAAGTAACAAAGCCCTGATGAGGGTTCGAGAACTTGTCACTCGAACCTGAAACGCGTCGGCACCACAACAAGAGTCACTCTACCATTGATTGATATTGTGAAATATATATTTACATATCGTTACTCTTGTGATCCAACTTTGCTTTGTTTTCTGTTTAGTTTAAGAAAAAGGATTTTACTTGCAATCATTTAGGAAATTAATTGTTAGTATTTAATGTCTATGTCATTTGGATGTAAGTTTTCATGTATGTTTTTTGTCAAAAGTGTTTAAGTTTGGTTATGTAATGTCATAAATGTACATATCTTCTTTTTGCCTAAGAAAAAACATGCACTTTCAAAATTTTTAACTAATGAGTGATGGGTATAAATAAAAGTACCTGACCAGGTTTGATTAATTGACATTTGGTCTTGTTATAATAATTGCACTATCAAGATACGAGGAGGTAGGGCATTTCTTTTGTCTATTTATATTATTGCAGTGACAAATTTTCAAATCACAAGACGTAATTACGATACATGGCTCTTTAGCCTCAGTTGATTATCTCCATGGAACATTTACACATTTATGATCGACCATGAAACCTTGTCGTCTTGTTATATATACACGTCCCTGAGGCATAGAGACACATTATTCACACTAGTATCTTACCCTCAAGATGCAGTAGTGTCAGGGGTAATCATGTCTCTAGCATTATGTTGCTATATGATTATAGGCATTGCAGTGGTGAGCAACCACTCCTGATTTGATGTATGCATCAACACATGTAAATCTAAAGCATGTGCCAGAGGTAGATTTAGAGTCTGCTCATTTGTATGTAAGTTTCCTCTTGCTCAGGGCCAAAGGTGTCCTGATATTGTTCCCCTGCTTGGTATGATGCCCCAGTTGGAAAATTCTGACCCTGTTGGCCACTTGTGTGGGGGTTACCAACGGTACATTTGGTGTCTCGTCCTGATCGTGCTGTGGTTCTGCTGAGGACAAAAACACATGGATCAGGACACCTTTGGCCCTGAGCAAGAGGAAACTTACATACAAATGAGCAGACTCTAAATCTACCTCTTGCCATGCTTTAGATTTTCATGTGTTGATACTAGAGACATGATTACCCCTGACACCAACACCATACAGGGCCAGTGCTCTGCATTCCGATACACACAAACTGACACGTACACGCGCGGGTCAAATAGAGGCCGCTCGCAGGCCCCCAATGCCACTCAATGCTGCGCTGAGACATACGCAGATGTCCTCGCTGCTTTCTTTGAAGTAAGTGTCTTACTTAGTGTCATTACATTAGGATTTCACATGCCCCGTAACACGCACTGTTTAAAAGATGACCAATTAGTTTGATAGTGGCGGTTTAATAATTGCGGTTAGAACATGCCCGATTTAGCTTTTAACAAATGACGATCACTTTTACTTTAGCGTGGCGCACTGTTTGAGTGACTAATATGTGCATTTAGAATTTCACCACCGCAATTACGTTGTTTTAACCGTGACGGATTAGCGGCGCATCACCCGATCCAGACACAGTACTGTTCACGGAAGGAGCGTGGTCTTTTAACAATATAAATTACGCTCTTTTAAAATCACGGTTTTAACCAAAGCGATCACTTGGTTTATTTAAGCACAGCCGAGGTACTTGAACTTTAGAAGTACAGGACCACTTAAGACGGCAAACGTTTCTAACAATCAATCAAGTTGGCGCAGTATTTACAACTAAAGGACCGCACCAGCTCCCTTTAAATGCAGCGTATCGTCAGGGAATGCCCCCGAGGCGCTCTTCCAGTCCTCGGAGTTTCACTTTGTGTAATTCACCCACTGCATCCTTTAGAGACACGCTACAGGGTTGGGACACCACCACTTGGCTTTCTGACACCACTTACTACAAAGCACAGTATGGCAGACTGCAGCTGCATGTGATTTCCGCTTTTCACATCACCAAGGTGTATGTCGACATTACGGATTCTCCCCTAATTGGCTAACCATAGGCTCCCCTCCCTGTTTTTGCATTACAGGTGATCGCTAAGGTGGCACCCCCAGAGGCTCCCCAGTTTTTACTGTGCAGGTGATCGCTACGGCGGCACCCCCCAGATGTACACACCGGCTGGTGTTTGGGATAGAGCATTATTTAGCAATAAGGTATGGACCCCAACCACAGTTAATGAGGTATATCATGAGTACCTGACTTCCACAGTAGAGGCCTGTTGTGCCTTGATTGTTTTTATAGAATCCACCTCTCCAAGAATACATTTCGAGTCTATCGGCTGGCAAACTCACCCCCTCTTGAAGGACCCACTGAAGAAAGTGCATACATTTATTCAGGTGAGCCCCTATGGGTCTCTTCTTTTTATCATTTACTGCTGGCACACACACGGTTCTGACTCCTCCTCCCCTTGTCTTACATTCACAGGCTGTCCTACCTCCCTCCTTTTGAGTCCTGATGAAGACCCAACACAGATGCATTCAAATCTGCACTAACATATAGGGTAGAAACGTCGACGTTCTTTACGTGTATCCGTCCACACAAAGTCTCAACTAAAATAAGGGAATAATTCATCCAGTTGTGACAATTGTATTCTAAAGTGGACACTCATGATCAAATGTTTTGTCTATTTGTATGATTATGTGTCATCTGTTCCAGTTTTGTATAGCACCCTGTCACCAGTCACGACTTGATCACTAAATGTATATAGAGTCTATGTGTTTCTTTGTTTTGGACAGCTATCTAAAAAAAATTGTGGATTGATCCCCAACCAAGGTTTATACTAAAAAGATTTACCTTTTGAACCATATCTTTCAGTGTGTGTCTCCTTATATCATTCACGGGATACATTTTTTATTTTTTTTTTTTTTTTAAATCAAAAACTTTTATTGCATCATTCAAGTACACTGCGGAATGCCTACAACCCGATGGGCTGGCCGCTATATCATGGTCAAATTCTCGATGCAACACCACATAAATTTCGAAGGAGTATTCCACAATACACAGAGCATTACAGGAGTTTCAAGAACAAGTTGCGGCACTTACAGCAGTTTTCCAGAAGATAATGGTTTTTGATTTCCCATTTTTACAACCAAGAAAACAAACAAAGTAACTGTTAGGAACAAGAATGTGGTCATTTATAGTAAATACTGATCATCTGTAAGTATCTTTCCTAGGTATCCCATGACAGATCCTTCCTGAGTCTCGCCATACCCCATAAGTGTCAAATCTGTATCTAATCATGCAGGCCTCTAACGCGGATTTCCATGCACTTCCGGCCCTGTATTCTTGCGAATCAACGTGTAAAGGGTCCCCGTTCCCTAAACCCCGGCCCCTTTGCTCTCACAGAACGTGCAGTCCGCTATCCCTCCTCCCCTTCCCCATCCGATTCATCCAGGTCATCCTCCGGCAAGGGCTCACAAATCTCGCCTCTGTATATATTCCATTTTGACCAGATTTTATTCCATTTCCCCAGGCAGGCACGGTTAGAGTACACCGCCCTTTCTGTCACCATTACCTTATCCATATTTAAGCACCATTGCGACTTGGTCGGCACTTCCGGCACCCCCCAGCGCTGTGCGACATCTCTCTTTGCTACTATCAATCCTACTGTAACCCAAATACGTCCATGTCTGGAGAGATCTGTAGGTTCCCATACATTTAAAAGGCACCTCTTCGGGTCGGGTAATAGTGTTATTTCTAGTGTTTGTGAGATTGTTCGTAGTATCTGTTTCCAATATTCCTGAATTCGGGGGCAATCCCATATGGTGTGAAAGAATGTACCTTCCTCCCCACATCCACGAAGGCAGTAAGGGTGTTCGATCCTGTGAATACGGTGTAACATCGTTCTAGTATAATACACCCTGTGTACGATTTTCAATTGCACTAGTCGTAGTCTTGCAGAGATGCCGACCTCCCTAGGTGACGCCAGTGCCTCATTCCACTCATGTTCATCCATCTCACTAGTGTCTCCCTCCCACTTCGTCTTTAATGTCAGTGTTGGGTCTGGTAAATTGTTAAGTAGTTTGCGATAGGTACGGGATGTTGCGCGTTCAACCATGAATTCAGTCAGAAGGCGATCCTCCAGCGGGGAAGACTCGGGCAATTCTGTGTCTACGGGCAGAACCGCTAGCAGTGCATGTCGTATCTGGATGTATCTGTAAAGTTCCCTCTCACTGAGGTCATACATTTCCTTCAGCCTATTGAAGGGTATCACCCCTCCCCTTTCCCAAAGATCTCCCACCGTGGAGATCCCTATAGTGTCCCAGTGCGAAAAGCCTTTACTGTTCCTCATGTGTCCGAGGACTCGAGAGTCCCACAGTGGAGTCAGCTTGGTGATTTTCCCTTTCCATCCCAGAGCAGCCGTCGCCGCATGCCAGATCGTGACCGTTAATTTGGTGGGTCCCACTAAAGTGCGAATTTTACGGTGGTCGTATAGCGGAGCCAGCATGCTGTCAGTGCCCAGTTGTCCCCTGTCGGCCTGAAGAGCTGGTTCAGCTTGTGAAGCGTGGAGCCAGTGATTGATGGGTTTAAGGTGCGCCGCCCAGTAGTATAATTTTAAGTTGGGCAGGTCAATGCCACCATCAAACCAACCTCTATGTAATTTTGATTGGGCGATGCGAGCAGGGTGGGTCCCTCATAGGAGGTTAGAGACCAATGCGGCGACCGTTTGAAAGAATTTAGGGGCAACCGGGTAAGGCTAGTTCTCAAGGACATATAAAAATCTGGGCAGGGCCATCATTTTGTAAAGTGCGGCTCGTCCCAAGAGCGTTAGCGGAAGTTCTGACCAGAATTTGACGTCTTGCCTGAGCCTATCTAAGTGGGGTTTCAGATTTTTGTCAATGAACTCTGCGGGGTCTCTAGTAATATGAATGCCTAAATACTTAAACGATGAGCCCGCTATCTGTAGAGGGCAGCTCGATTCAAGGGCCGGAAACTGCCCCTTCAGAACATATAATTCCGATTTAGTCCAATTAAGTGTATATCCGGAGATCCTGCCGTGGGCGTCACAAAGCCGTAATAGGGCCGGCACTCCATCGTCAGGATTAGTTAGGTATATCAGCATGTCGTCCGCGTATAGAGACAGCCGGTCCTCCCAGCCCTCCCTCCAGCAGATGCCTTTAAGCAGGGGCGAGGTCCTAATTAGCGTGGCGAGGGGTTCCAGCGAGATCGCGAACAGCAAGGGTGAGAGGGGACAGCCTTGTCTCGTACCCCTCCCCAACGAGAATATCCGCGAGATATGCCCATTAGCTACCACTCTGGCCACCGGGTTAGTATATAACAGCCTGACCCATGCAATAAAGTGGGGCCCAAATCCCAGGCGCGACAACGCCTCGAACAAGTACGTCCATTCCACCAGGTCAAAAGCCATCTTGGCATCAAGGGCTAATATCACCGCCTGGGACGTTATCGAGTCTACCCTGGCCAGCACCCCGTGTAGGCGGCGTAGATTCAACGCTGTATTTCTGTGTGGCATAAACCCCGACTGGTCCGGGTGTATCAGAGATGATAAATGGGGCAAGATTCTCATCGCCAAGAGTTTAGCGAGTATTTTAGCTTCTGCGTTAAGCAGCGAGATGGGGCGGTAAGAGGAACAGTCTTCAGGTGGTTTGCCCGGTTTGGAGATGGTCACTATAGTCGCTGCTCTTTGGTCTGGCGGGAGTGTGCCCTTCTCCAGACATTCTTTAAACATTTCCAGCAGATGTAAACTGAGGGTCTCAGGCATTGCTTGATACCACTCTACTGGTATCCCGTTAGGCCCCATAGCCTTACCCGGGTTCAAGGCATGAATAGCCAATTGTATTTCCTCAGCGGTGATATCTGCCTCTAATTCACCGGACACCTCCGAGGACAGTGTCTGGACCCCGATCGGCGCTAGTACGTCTCTGGCCATTTCAGAGGTGATTACATGGTCAGGGGTGTATACCCGTTCAAAGTGGTCTGCAAGCAGATCCACAATTCGCTCCGGGTTAGTATGCACCGTTCCACCTTCGTCCCTCAGACGTTGGATTCCCCTAGAACTCCCTTCCCGCCTGTCAAGCCAAGCCAGTAGTTTCCCTGCCTTATCTCCCACCTCGTAGACCCTATTCTGGGTGTCCGTCAGATGCCCTTTGACATGTATACGTAGGTGGTCGTTGTAAAGCTGCTGTTGCAGTGTCAGTGCGTGCAGGGCGGAAGGAGTGGGGCATTGTTCGTGTGCCTTCGTTAATTCCTGCAAAGTCAATTCCAGACCATCCAGTTCCTGAGAACGTTCACGTTTGTAACCCGTGATGGTGTTTATGGCTTGTCCCCTCAGGACCGTTTTATACGCCTCCCACAATATCTCGGAGGAGCGTACTGAGTGTAAATTTTCAGTAAAATACTGTGTCGTTGCCTTTTTGAGGGCTTTACGGACCTGGGGAACTTTGAGATAAGTAGCCTGTATGGGATACATGCGCTTGTGTGTTCGTGTCTGAGAAGAGAGTGTGAGCGTAAGTGGAGAGTGATCTGAGATCCCTCGAGGGTGGATTTGCATTGTATCTATATGTTGGAGACCATCTCCCAGGGTTAGAAAGTGGTCTATTCTCGACAAACTCCCGTGTACTGTGGAGTGGAAGGTGTATTGTTTCGTGCTGGGGTGGAGGTGTCTCCAGATATCAGTCAGGCCCATGGCTGTTAGGAATCGTTGGAGGCGGGGGATCCCTCCCGTGGGGGCCGGTATGGGGAACCTGTCGAGTTGTGTATCTAGAATTGCGTTAAAGTCCCCTCCAAGGATAACCTCCCCCTCGGGGAGAGTCAGAATAAAATCACCCTATTTAGGGAGGTGTATCGAGTGCAATGCCGGCGGAATGTATACTGAAACTAGGTTGAGAAGTTTCCCCTCCCACTGCCCCTGCAGGGCTGCGAAACAGCCTTGGTCATCAGTTTTAGTAATTAGGGGGATAAAGCGTGTGTTTTTCTGTATCAGGATACCGGTCCCTCTGGAGCCGGACGTGAACTCCGAGTGGACTATCATCTTGTAGCCTCGTCTATCTAAGGCTTTAACCGCTCCCCCTGTCAAGTGCGTTTCCTGCAGTAGTGCTATAGTGGGTTTCTGTCTCCTAAGCGCGGTAAGGACCAACCCCCGTTTAACCTTGTCCCCCAGCCCTCTCACGTTCCAGGTCATGATACGCAAGGCAGGGCATTGTGTCTCAACATCTACATCGCTCCTATCAGGAATTGAAACTCCTACCATTGGATACTCTGGAGTTAATGGTGTAGCGATGGGAAAGTGCGGCCTGGGTGCCGGGTGTACAGTTGCCTTTGAAGGATCCGGAGGACCTCATGGGGGCTCTACATTCCCGCTCTCTCCTCCCGCCTAGAGTTGACTCATGTGGAAGCCTAGGCTTCGTCTGTGACCATGTAAGCGTGTTCCTAACTCTAAAAAAAAATCCCTTCCCCAACCCCCCCGCCCTGCATCCCTGCCTAACGGACTTCCAACTGCCCGCCCTCCCAACTGAGCAGAGTGCTTTACCCATCCCACAACCAAAGTACTTGCGTGTAAGGGGGAGAGTGTCTCTCCGAGCAGGCGGCATCCCTGCGTGCTTCCGGGGTAGTCTCGCCAGAGTCCACTTACAACCCCGAAACGGCATGCCAACTGTCAGCAACTGCCACCGAAGTCGTTCGCAGTGTAGGGATCATACTTCCTCGCCGGTTATTGTAAGGCCATGTGTGGGTGAGCCCTCCGCTCCATCTCGACCGGATGCCTGCGAGCCTGTCCTGCTGGTTCCTCCACGGTCGTAGGTCTGTCTGTGCGTTTTTCGCTGCCGGTCTACGGTGCGCCACCCCTCAAGCCAATCCCGGGCAGCGTCCGGGGTATCGAAGAACCACACCTTCCTGTCCGCTACTACCCTCAGCCGGGCCGGAAATATCATCGAGTATGGCAGTTCTTTCTCCCGTAACGTCTTCTTGACCTCCAGAAACGTCCTCCTTTTCCTGGCTACCTCCGCCGTGTAGTCCGGGAAAAACGCTATTCTCGAGTTTTGGATCTGGATGGCTGGTGCCACTCTTGCGGCCTGTAGGATGGTGTCCCGGTCCCTAAAATTTAATAGCCTCGCTAGTATTGGTCGAGGTGGGCCTCCTGTTTTGGGCTTGCCCCCCGGCACCCTGTGGGCTCGTTCCACTGAAAAGAAATTCGACAGTCCCTTAGGTTGGAGCCTGGTTTTGATTATGTCCTCCACATAGAGGTCCATCGCTCCCGTATCTTCCGATTCCGGCACACCTATAATTCGGACGTTGTTGCGCCGGGAGCGGCCTTCCTGGTCATCCAGTTTATCTCGGAGCAGTTTGTTGTCCGCTTGTAGTCGTTCCATTGCCGTTTGTAGGTCAGACACATCCTCGACCAATGATTTGGTGACAACTTCTACCTGCTTGACCCTTTCCGTCATTTTTTGGAGGTCCGCCCGTATCAGGGTGACCTCGGTGGCCGTGGCTCCCACTGTCGCTTGTACCTGGGCCAACGCCGCCAGGACATCCTCAATTGTGGCCTTTTTTGTCCCTTCAGTTTCCGTCGTTTTCCAGGCCGCCTTGCGTTGTTCTTGTGGAGGGGACTGCCGTTCATAGGCGAATTTGTCCAGCTTGGCCTGGGTAGCGCTTTGTCTGGGGCCCCTGTGCGTCATGATGCAGTGTGTACCGGCGTAGTAGTCCGCCCTTGATGAATGGTGTTCGGGTCAAGGAGGGCCGGCCCCTTGCCGTTCCGCAATGGAGTCCTCAGGGAGGGAAAGCGCCAACCTTCCGTGCGCCCTTGATTATTAGGTTCGTCCAAAGTTACCACGTGGGACCAGTCAGGGTGTCATGCACACGTGGAGGAGCGGATAATGGCGCTCTCCTGCCCGCCGAGTCTACACCAGGCGGGGCGCAGCGGGCCCAGTCAAGTTCCTGATCGTGCCCCTTTGTCCGCCGAGGTGTTGTGTCCTCTCGGCGTGTGCACTGCCAGTGTTTCCCCAGCCCTCCAGAAAGTCTTATTAGGAGGGGGGGAGAGGGGGGGCGCCCGCCTTACCGCCTCTGCCGTTTGCGGCCACTTCCTGCCCAGCCGCCACCGTATGAAAGAGTGCCAAGTCCGCGGACCTCCGTGTGTGGTCCCGGGAGTCCGGTCTGACCTCCGCACAACCAGGGCTGCCTCTGCAGGGACGCGATGCTCCCAGCGCGCAAAATGGCGGCTCCGCGTCTTGGATCCACGGCGTTTTCCGTACCTCCGGGCCCGATCCCACTGCCGCGCCGGCCACTACTGGGTGACGTGGTGTCCCGCTTCTGCCACCGAGCTTCTGGGGGGTATTTGACGGATGGTCGGGCAGCGAGCCCGCCGGGCCGGTACTTCCGGCCGATCTCAGCCGGCACGGATCAATTTCCGGTCGGCTACCGGCCGTCTGCCATTCCGCTGCTTTCAGGCTGATTCTGGGCCCCACCTCTCTCGGGCTCCGTCAGGCGCTCCGGGTCCGTAGTCTGGCAGTCGCCGAGCTCAAAACACCGCGCCGGGTGCCGCAGGGACTCCGGGTCCGTTCCACCCCTTCTGACACCTTCAAGGACAGGATAGATAAGTCGGATAATGGTGGGAAGCCGCTTTTGCTCGGGAGCCTCTCTAAGCTGCGGCCGCCATCATAGGCTGCTAGCCACGCCCCACGGGATACACTTTTTGAATGTGTATTAATTGCAGGTTGTTCAAATTATCTGTGATCCCCGACAGAACCATTGTTGTTGTTTCGCTGATAGAAACATGAGCATTAACCACCTGTATTATCTTGCACAATAGACCACTAGAAATAACCATTCATAAAGCTCTTCAGGTTCACACTGCGGATGGCATGAAGCACTATAACAAACAAGAATTATTGTTAATATCCTGCTGAATAAAAACATACCTGTCTCAGGGTCTGTGGAGTGCTCAGTTTAACACAGTCCCTGGGGAGCCCACAGAGCCCCCTTAGGGGTGAATGACAGCTGCGGTCCATGCAGGTACCAGCAGTGGGGTGATGAGGCCCTGCAAAGGGAGATCCAGAGGGACGATGCAGTGGGAAAATTCATTATTTATTTAATTTTCCCTCTGCATCCTCCCTCAGAATCCCCCTTACACGGCCCCACCCCCCCACCACTGTTACCTGCATGGACCGCGGCTGGTGAATGACACTGCTGGAATGAATGGACGACAAGCCTTGACATCTCATTTCTGCTGGCCTTGTAAAAGTCCATAGGATGAGACACGTGTCGGCTGCCAGTGCGTCCCCTTTTTTGTAAGAAAAGACTGGAAAATAAAAAGAAGAAAATCCTATTTGGACTACTTTGAATTACTTCTATGGTTACAAACCTCTGTTATTGTATGGACTCCTTTTTCTGTGCCTCTGTGTTTGTAATTAAGCTGCAAGAGAGTCCAGGAAAGCAGCTGCCATGCACTGAAATACGCTGAGCCCTACCAAGGATTAATGGCAAGTAAACTGGACATCCGAGGTGCAGAAGACCAGGAAGAAGTAAAATGTCGCTGCAAGATCTCAGTCAGTGTCTCTAATAAGACTCAACAAGACTTAGCTGGAAAGATGCATTTGGAACAGAGCACAACTGTGACGTCTGGTTATGTATGTGGTGTTACAGGGGTCAGGTCTGTGCCCCAGCCCCGCTGGCATTGGCAACCTGACCCAACAGCAACAGGACCATGTGACCCGACTGAGCATTTTTTGGTGGGGTGTTTACACATCCTCCACATCCCCCCCCACCCAGCCAGTGAAACCAAGCCCCTGCATTAACATTGCTGTACAGAGAAAGGCTTAAGAAAGCGCTGGACCTGTGGAATAATGCACTCTGCTCACCCACTGAGGGCCCTGTCACTCAGTTCAGTTCAGTTCAGTTCAGTTCAAAAGCTTTATTCGATTTGTAAAACAAACCATACAAGCAGAACAAATTCGCATATGTAACATACATTTCTAAAATTACATCAAAATCACTAAGTCTAAAAACGATCTAAAAACCATCGTAAACATAGTATATATTATTCTAAAAACACAATTTGATCAGTAAAATTCAGGGTTTGGACGATACACATTCTATTGCCTGATAAAAACTAAATTCATTTATAGTACATACATATATACAGACAGGAAGCCAAAGTTAAAACAGAACACGGTCAGATGTATCAAATGACTATGGCTTTCCTGGCAGCTGTACATTTTAGTATAAATGATGCTACAAAAAAACAGGTATCCAAATCCTTTAAGGAGTATAATAGCTGTAAAGCATTCTTCGTAGAAAGAACATTGTTTTTTAAAAAGACAGGTTTTAGGTATATTAACCTAAAATGATGATAAAATTTGCAAAACAATAAAAAATGACAGCAACTCTGGCGTGAAATGTTATCACAAGGACATACGGTATCAGATCTGGCTTTCATTACGGGGAATGCAACAAGATGGTGTACGATTCCCAACCTTAAGCGTGTTAAAACAAACCGGTGGGAATTACGAGTGACGCCAGAAAGATAAGGTTGGAAACCGGTGATTAGATTGCAATCCCGGTAAAACATCACAGATTGTAACGTTCCAGACACCCTTTCACGACACTCCTTTTTATAATTTAAAAACCTTTGTTTTATGACATTTTTGGGGATGGAAACGACAGATTTGGGATCAAGAAATATGTCAAGCTGAAATAGGAGGTGAAACCAACAGTGTATATACTTGAGCCACATAATACGTGAGGAGTGGTCCAACCTGAGACAGTCAAGAATTATCTCCTGGGAAAATTGTGTTTCAGTCTTGGCCCAGATTGAGCGCCATAGCAGCAGAGGACGTAGTGCTGCTAAATCCAAGATAAATTCGATTCCGACTTCTTCATGGATCAGTTCTACTGATGCTGAAGGTGGAACACATAGCAGCTTTCTGAGGAACTTGTTTTCATCTCTCTGCACATTTGGGCCAACGCAATGTCCCCACACCCCTGCACCGTACAGCGCTGATGTAACACATCTTACATTATAAATGTTCATCATATCTTTGATACTCCTCACCCCAAGTTTGGATGAAAATTTAAAAATACTGTTGGTGGACCTCATCATTTTTTTTTTTTAAACCTTTATTGTACAGAAAGCGCTCACAGATACGGGCCTACAATCCATCGGGCCGGCCACCACAATAAAAGAAACATAGCAGGCAATACAGAAGCTCCCACAGGACATCACAGCAATCCATATGAGAAGCAAAGGCAAGAAGCCACCGAGCAACCATCACGTACAGGATGAGAGAAGGTTGATTTTATAATAGAAGAAAGGGTGTCTCAGAATAAGGGCAATCCGTAAAGTCCAGAGGGCCGTGGTGGGCCGCGAACAAGCAGCAGTATCGAACACAGGAAAAGTCAAAAAGAACAGGTACCTTTTGGCAAAGGCAGAACGTGAGTCCCACAGTAATAAGCAATTGCAAGCGCTGCCCAGCGCCCTCCCACCACTACGAAAACACACAATAATACACAGAACTAAAAATAGGCTTGCAAAACAAAGAGCCCTCTGCCACAACAACCCGGGGGAGGAAAGAAAAAAAGGGGGAGAGGGGAAAAAAAAGGGGGGGGGGAAAGACATAGGAAAAAAAGGGGGAGAAGTAAGAACGCAGCATCACTGCACGCGCCCCACGGCTAACGAAGCACTCAAGAATAGATCAGCACATGGAACCAGTGGTAACAGGAGGAATGAATGCGTAGTAAACCGTGACGGCAGGAATACCAGAAGGCCCATGCTAGCAAAAACACCCCAGGGGGCCACATGCCGACACCGCGTCTCGAAAAAAGGGGATACATAAGAGCCATAGAACCAAAAAAAAGGAATGAGGGGAAAACACAATACAACAGACCCCCCCCCACCCCGCACATCCCACCCTGCACCCCTGCAGAAGGCTATGGCCTACCCCCCGGCAGCGTGCCTGTCGCCCTAATCAGAACCCGAAATATAGAAGAGATAAAAGTAAGCAAGAACCACAAAGACAAAAAAAAAGAGGGAAAACAGGGAAGTAGCAACGGGAGAGGAGCCATATAATCAAAACCCCATCAGCTCCCACCCTCCCGTCCGAAAATACTCAGAACCCACGGGAAGATAATAAGCACAAGGATAAGCTCCAGGAACATGAAGGAGAATCGAACATAGTCATACAGTTACAAACGGATCATCCGACCATACCGCAAGATAACAGTCCACCGAGGCAAGTTCATCTCAACCCTGTCCTTGTTTATCCCAAGCTGTAGTCGTCCAACGCACAAGGAACCAGATCATGTGGAACAGGAGGTGAATAACAGGGAGTCCGATCGGCAATCCACACAAGTCATATCGATTGCGACCCGGATGAACAGGAAAGGACGGCAACCACCTCAGGCAATGCAGGCACAGTTCCGACGACAATATGAGGGAAGCCGATCCGGCGGAGCAATGACAGGATCTTCGTTCGGCCATTCGAGTCAAAAAGGGAAAGGGAGATCCAACAAGGCCGGTCCGGACGGGACCCGGCCGGCGGACCCCCTGTACAGGGGGGAGCACAGGATGAAGGAGGGCAGCAGACATCCGTACACCCACACCAACGGCAGCCGCCGGGCCCACGACCTCCAGGAAAGTTCCAGCAGCACACAACAGAGATGAAGCCGCACACACCGGGGGGGGCTCAGCAGGCCCGGCAAAATGATCCTCCTCCAGGTCAATGATAGGCGCGGCCATGGGAGCACTCCAGGAGCGCAAGGCGGCGAGGATGTCGCCAAGCGTAGGCTCACCTTTACGGTATTCAGCAAACGTGCCATGCGGCGGACCAGCGTCGCCAGTCTCGGCCAGTCCGAGAGACATGGGGTCGGCCGCCATCTTAGAAGCCCGGCGGGGCCGCGGCAAACTCCGACCCCCGTCCGGACACCAGCGGGGCAAACAGGATACAGCCGACCACCAGCAGAGGCACCACCAGAGCAGGAAGGGGGGCCACCAGAAGAAGGCGGGTCGCCGGCTCCCCACACGCTACCGGCTCCGTTCTCCGAGTCCGGGCGGAGGGACTCAAAATGGCCGGACCGGAGAACAAAGGGGAGACGGGCCACATACACGGTCAACCCCGTCCATGGAAGGCAGCGCCCCAACACCAGGCCGCAGGACCGCCGGATCAGGCCCGGATAGCCGTAATCGGTCTAATTGCACATCGGCCTCTCCGACCGAACCCACACCGCCACCAAGGGCCGGCCACAGCGCTCCGCCCTGCCCGGGCGCCGCCAAGGAGTGTCAGGCCCGCTCGCTCCGGAGGCCCCGAAGCAGACAAGGGTGCAGCCCAGGATCCGCGGCACCCAGGAACAAACGGATCAAACGGTAAGTGCCCGTGAAATGTCGTAGTTCCATAGACAATCAAAGAATACTTCCCGGGGCAGGATAAAACACAGGATAGACGTTCCAGACAGGAAAGGGAACGGAGCCGAGCTAAAACGCGGCCATCTCGGACGCGAGCTTGGCTCCTCCCCTCGACCTCATCATTTTTGTTTTTCAAAGTTCGTAAGCTTGACAGGTCTCTCTACCCTTGGAAACTCCATCCTCTACTTGCTGCCCGCGGTGGTAGGTTGATTCTGCCAGGGAGCGCGCTCCGTTCGGTCCGGGGTGACTCCCTCGGACCAACCAGAACCGTGGACCTAAAACTTCCTTGGTTGCACTCCCTACACTTCAACCGCGACCCTAGCAGCGGAACCGGATGGCGGTTCGAAAATCAAAAATGAGCTAGTTCCCTGGGACGAGAGAGCTGGAAGATAAAAAATAGTTCTTGGGGGAAAAGGGAAATCACATTAGATCAAGGTTTTATTAGTCTCTGGGGCTGGATCTCAGGTCATATCGTCGCTTCTCAGGTACGGTGTGGTCTTTAAACAATGTCTCAGGTTCGGTAGTGTCCAATTGCATAGATGGTGACACACGTCCTTGCAAAATACGATCACTCTCCTTTTCGGTACCAGTCTCTTTTAAACGTGCATCGCTGAAAGGGATGAAATGAGGTACGGATTCAGTCTTAGAGTCGGCAAGTCCTTTATCGACCCACCGGTCGTATGGAAGGGGCAGAGGGACCCGTTTGCAATGGGTCCCATGCACCCAGTTCTTTTTGCCGTCCACCCGAACCGCTGATCTCGTGGAAAGAAGTACCAGGTATGGTCCGGTCCACCTCGGCTGTCCGTTGCTGGTGCGCTGGAAATTCCGCACCAGGACCCACGAGCCGGGTTCGATGGTATGACCTGGATCGTCAGAGGCTGGCGGAGAGGAACTGTGAACCTGTTGGTGTAAAACACGCAATTTAGCTGTCAACTCGCACAAATAATCAAGCAGTACGGGGTGTTCTATTTCGCGGAGTTTCTTCGGTCTTGGCACGCCCCAGACGTTGGCTGGGCGGCCAAACACGATCTCGTGGGGGCTAAGACCTAATCTGGAATGGACGGTCATCCTAGTTGACAAGAGTGCTAGGGGCAAGGCGTCAGGCCATTTAAGACCTGTACTGGCTTGGATCTTGGCTAGCTTGAGTTTCAAAGTGCCATTGTAGCACTCTACTAATCCAGCTGATTGGGGGTGGTTTGCAGCGTGGAATTTCTGGTGTATGCCTAGACACTCACACACTCTCTTCATCACTCGTCCTATGAATTCACTTCCATTATCACTCCAGACAATTCTAGGCATACCGAATCTCGGGAAGAACTCTTTGACAAGGGCTTTGGCAGTTGTCATAGCAGTATTGTCTTTAAGGGGGTACGCTTCCACCCACCTTGAAAAAGCGCAAACAACAACGAGCACATACTTTAGATTGTTGCACCTTTCCATGTGAATGAAATCGAGCTGCAAAACCTCGAACGGATACGTAGGAGGCGCAAAGTGACCAGCTGGAGTTGGAGTTCCTTTACCGGGATTGTGTTTTAGGCATATCATACAGTTTCTGACCACATTTTCTGCATATTTTGGGATATTGCTATTCTGCCATACTGGGGCCAATAGCTTACATATTCCTTTCGAACTGATGTGTGCCATGCCGTGAGCCATTGTTACTACTGCAAGTACGTATGCATTAGGTAGTAGCCATCGCTGGTGTTCCGATAATTCGACCCAACAACCATTCGCATCCAATCTACCCTTACTTTCTCTCCATTCCTTCAACTCATTCTCAGTTGCCTCAGCTTGTATGCATTTTATGCTTTCAATGGTGTCCTCACACATTCCCACATCAGCAGTACATCTAGCGGGACCCGCAACATACATTCGACTCATCGTGTCCCTTGCGGTCTCTTTCGCAACCTCGTCTGCAAATGCATTCCCGCGGCCAATATCGTCTTGAATTTTCTTGTGTGCACTGCATTTCATAATGGCAACTTGTAGTGGCATGGTCAGTGACTCAAGGAGCTCATTAACTAGCTGGCCATGTTGTATCTTTGCACCATGTGAGGTAAGGAAACCACGTTCACGCCATAATCTCCCAAAACTGTGAGCCACGCCAAAGGCGTATTGGCTGTCGTGTACACATTCACTCGCTTTCCTTTTGCTAACACGCATGCTCTGGTAAGTGCAATAATTTCCGCAGCTTGTGCAGAGTTGTGGGAAATACGTGCGGTCTCTATAATGGTGTGTAATGTTGTTACGGCATATGCTGCAGTCGTATCACCATTCGGTAACTTGAAACACGAACCGTCAACCCATAAAGTATCATTGCATTCAGGAAGGGGAGTGTCCTGTAAGTCTACTCTCCCTTTTGTCTCTTCTTCTGTCCTAAAGCAGCAGTCATGTTTATCATTCTTGTCTGTTCCTGTCGGAATGGGTAGTAACGTTGCGGGATTCAGTGTATCACACCTCTTTATGTGGATGTGGCTTGCTAGCAACGTCAGTTCGTAACCGGATAGTCGAGCGCTAGTAAGGTGTTGTGTCTTCGTCCTGTTTAGTAAAATGTCTACTGCGTGCGGAACCATAACGATCAGAGTATTATTCATGACTAATCCAGCGGATTGTCGAATGCAGACAGCTGCTGCGGCGGTAGCCCTCAGACAACTTGGTAGTGCCTTAGCCACAGGATCCAGAGTTGCCAAAAAATACGCGCATGGGCGCTGTCTGTTCCCAAAATGTTGTGTTAAGACTGATAATGCACAACCTTCCTTCTCATGGACATATAGTGTGAAAGGCTTACTGTAGTTGGGGTTTCCCAACACAGGGGCTGAACACAATGCATCACGCAACTTGTGAAAACTCGTCTGACAATCCTCAGACTAGGGCATAGGATTTGGCGTGTCTTTACGGAGTAGTGCCAGCAAGGGTTTAGCTAGCAGTGAGAAATTCGGTATCCATTGTCTACAGTACGATGTAATGCCCAAAAAAGCTCGAACTTCTCTCTGTGTCCTTGGGGCAATTAGTTCTGCAATTGCCTGTATTCTTTCTGGTGTCAGTCTCCTTCCCTCCTTCGACAAGACGTGACCTAAGTAGGTTACTTCTTGTCGGCAAAATTGTAGTTTGGAAAGGGAGACTTTGTGCTTCATGTCACATAAGTGATGCAATAATGATAACGTAGCTTTCTTGCAAATTTCTTCAGTGTCCACAGCGATCAGCAGATCGTCTACGTACTGAATCAGAGTTGAACCACTTTGTAGAACAATTGTGTCTAGTTGTGTTTTCAGGGCCTGACTGAATATGGATGGGCTTTCGCAGTAGCCTTGAGGAGCGCACTTGAAGCGGACGCTTCGTCCTCCTAAATTAAATCCGAAAATATCTCTACTCTCCTCGGCAATTGGGATACTGAAGAAAGCGTTCTTCAGGTCAATCACCGAGAACCAATTTGCTGAAGCTGGAACCATTGTCAATAAAGCAGTAATGTCGGGGACGACTGGAAACTGTGGGATAACTATCTTGTTTACTTCTCTGAGGTCGATCACGAACCTATACACAGGGAGTTGTGAAGGATCAGTACGTTTTAAGACAGGCAAAACCGGACTGTTACAGACATTTCCTGTCGTTTCTTCGATGACGTCTTTATCAATTAAATCATGAACAATTTTCAACAACGCTTTTTCGCATTCGTTAGATATTTTGTATTGGGGAATACGTGGCAACCTAACGTCGGCTTTCAACGTTATGACATATGGTGTTAT
This sequence comes from Lissotriton helveticus, assembly GCF_964261635.1. Classification (NCBI taxonomy): domain Eukaryota; kingdom Metazoa; phylum Chordata; class Amphibia; order Caudata; family Salamandridae; genus Lissotriton; species Lissotriton helveticus. Next base: position 1,399,258,366 of record NC_136067.1, read on the forward strand.
CTCCAAACGACCTACATCATTAGAACCATTAGCCCAGAGTATATCAGGAAGTGACAATAATTCAGTTGGAATATTTTCCTTTGATAAATACATCGAAGAAATGACCTTCTTGCCTAAAGTAAGTTGTACTCCCGAGGGAGAACAGTACAAGGTCGCATATAACCTTTTTAGTAAGTCCAAACCTAGCAAATTTTCACCACAACCTGTTGTCAAAAGAAGGGGTGCTTCTAATTCGCATGGGCCAACAGAAAAGACATAGGACTAGAGATCGGGTTTCTAACAGGGGCGCCAGAGAAACCTACTGAGACGTTCATTTCGCCAGACAAAGGTGCGCCAGGAAGTTTCGAGTGCATGATAGAACTTTTTGTGGCACCAGTATCCAGCAGAAATGGCTCTGACACTCCTGAGGCTATTACCTCGACATAAGGTCCATTCTGATCTACCGGAACTGAGACAACTCCCTCTCTTTGTCCATGGCTGTCCTAGCAATCGTTACCCTCATTTTCGTGTTCAGCGTAATAGTCGTCAGCATAGTACTGAGCTGATTTAGACGATGAATTATTCTGTTGGTCAAAGCTATTCATGGACTTCTGAGGCGGAAAAGAAGTTGTATTCTGAGTGAAATTTCCACGGCCTCTACCTCTAGGGGCATGTTGAACACCTCTTCCCCTTACACCTTGACCACCGTTTAAACGTCGCGCAAGAGCCGGACAATTATCCCTAAAATGACCCTCTTCTCTGCAATACGCACATTGATTCGGGCCATATGTAGGACGCTGGTGGGAAAACTCGTTACCTTGCGCATTCCTTGAATACTGCTGTCGCGGTTGATAGTCGTGCTGACTAGCCGTGCGAGGCGGATAGGCCTGCTGGAGGAGAACCTTAGTTTTCAAATCTTTCGTCTTTTTATCTGCCTTGTCTAGTTCGTCTTTACGCCTATTCTCATAGTACTGGGCTGTAGCTAAAATCTGTGCTGACGTAGAGACAGCCCAAGCACTCTCAGAGTCTTTTAGTTTATTACATAGTTCAGGGAGCAAATTATGTACGAACTTGTCCACAAACAATCTTTGGCCACCCTCGGTAGCCATATCTTGACCACTGTGGTCGGTGAATGTTTCCTCAAATCTTGTGAAAAAGTCAGACACATTCTCATCTTTCTTTTGTTTACATGCTGATAGCTTGTCCCAGTTTACGCGTACTTCAGGCATTATTGTCTTCATGTACGCTATAATTCTACCGTGAAGTTCAGCTATTAACGGCTCAGGTTTAAAACCACCGACTTGTCTAGCATCTGTAGTCGCAATGTTCGCCCATGAGTCACCTAGTTCCTGATCGTGATCCGTATGACGTATCTTGCTCCATAAAGGATGTGGAACAACGTTCCCAAATAACATGTCTACATCTGCTAAATTCATTATACATGAGCTTGCAGTTTGCGATAACTCCTTATAATACCCAGTTGGGTTCTTACGAGGGTCAGGTAGTGACTGTTTGAGTGCTAATACTTCCGATCTTTTCCATGGGACATGTACCCATACACGCTGGAAATGGGGCAGAATTGGTGGATTAGCATTCGCATCACCTTCCCTCCAAACAGGAGGAACCTCTCTCATGGGGTACTGTCTCGCTCTTTTCCTACTAGACGTACCACATTCAGACGATGACCCAGAGTTACCACCTGTGCTTCGATATGATAACAATACCTCAACTGCTTTGTCGACATCGGGACCTACAATCATGCCTTCCCCCAATTTAAATCGTATACTACACAAATCTCGAGAGTTGCTCTCTTGACCATCATCTTCCAAATCCTCACACAGAAAAACACACATCTGTTCAAAAACATATCTTTGCGTCGGTTCATCCCATTGACGGAAAATGTTCATGACGGACTCTACATCATATCTGGCTGTATCCAGAGCCCAATTCCGTGCTAACTTATTCAGGCATTCCCTCTCTCGATAATCAGGCATTTGGCTTCGTAACTGTCTTAGTCCCGTATTAGGGGTCGTTTTAGGCGACCGAAAAAGTGGTGAAGGAATGTTAGTAATAATGCTGGCCATTTTATGCCAGACGGAAGGTGAAAGTGGAGGAATAACTGGTGTCAGAACAGAGTCACGCAAAGCAGAAACAGAAGCGTTCGCAGAACTAGTATCGGAAGAAATAGAAGGTGCGCTAGGCGAAGTTGTAGAAGGAACAGTAGGAGAAGTAGATGTGACTGGTGAGCCTTGAGGAGGCTGCACTAGAGAAATAGAAGCCAGCTGAAGAGTAGCTGGTGAGTGCTGTAGAGGAGCTGGTATAACAGCTACCAGAGGTGCAACTAAAGGTTGCGGAGGTGCTGTGGCATTTTGCGCATAGGGTGGTGGCGAACTCAGCAAATGCGCCATTAATGGATCTTTCTCACGCTCTTTTACTGTCTCTTGCTGAAGAGATGGTAAAACAGGATAGCATTTATCTATTGCCATTTTACGTTGCCTGTGCAACTGCTCACTTATTCGATCCTCTTCGTTGTCTTTAAATTTTATCGCGGCTTGTATTACTGAAATACCCCTTTCCCTCTTATTCTTCTTTTCTAGTTTAATTGCCTTTTGTTTGGCCTCTTTACGCCATAAGCGGAAAGAGTCAAACATCGCCGGTCGGGCTTTCTTTTTGAACAGTTTGACCTCTAGGTTATCTAGAATTTCTGAGTCGAAACTACCATATTGGGGCCATTTTAAAACACCATCTTTACGGGTGTATTTTATCCACACTTCATTATATGTGATAGGACCTACGCCATGTTTTACATAGAGCTCATACGTTGGAGTTCCAATTGGAGGAACCGGACACGAATCCTCTAATCGGGAGTCCCTATTATAACCAAGACAAAACAAGTTTCCAAGTCTGCTAAAACCAGGCATCTTCGCTCACTAGTCTAGCTTCAAACTTCAAAGGTTTATCTATTATGATATTTCTCGTGAAAACACGAGTCCTTCGGCTTTGGGGCTTGCAAGTGCCAAATCAAGTCGTATCTGCAGGATACCAAAAACTAAGGACAAACTAAGGACTGGGAGACGCTCCACTTATACTTAACTGAAGTATTTGAAGATCGGTGACGTCGCTAGAAGACTCGTCTATCGTTTCGCTCTACCAAGGATCACTGGGTCCAAAACAAGGCGATAGTCAGGGCAGCAGTCCTTCGTAGCCGTCGGGACGCGGGGAACCTCGCAGCAAAGACCTTCGGAACCACGTCGACATACAGGGGTCGCTGAAGTGGCTGGCCGTCCTCCGGAATTTTCACACAAAGCTCCTCACGAACATCTGGCTTGGACCGTCGCCGCTTGATATCGCCCCGAGTTGGGCGCCAATTGAGGTGCCGGGTTTTTAGGAACCCGGTGGTGCCAGGGGATAACACCCGATGACCTCTGAGTTCTCCCTTGTTCCGGACCACAGAAACAATGAGTCTTCTAGTCGCAGTCAGAGATCAAGTTTTATTGGTAGCTACCAAGTAACACGAGTCCTAGAAGCATGACAAACACGGGTCATGTATTCTCAGGAGACTGTACGTGTTCGTTTTTACAGAACCAGTCTTCTCCTTTTATACAGAAATAATGGCTTCAAGCAAGAATTCTTGAGTTTATGATATGGCTGTAAACATATTTCTGTAATAATACAAAGTGCGGCGTCACGTAAGCAAACCCACATTTTAGATGTCCAGTTCGTGACAGATTACCCAGCAAGATCCGGGACTCCCATCAGATATCGATGAAACACCAATAAAGGCAGGTACCACCCAGTCATAAAACTGGCCATAAAGAAGAAGTATGGGCAGGTGCATGTTTGTAGAAAGCATGTTCTGTATGGGGTGAATGGTTTGTGGAATGTTATGTGTCGATAGTATCATATTCGGCCACTGGGCGGGGAGCCGCCCAAACAGGTTTGGCTTAAGGCAATGGAGTCAGTTTGGACAGGTCAGGGGGAAGTCAGGGAAGGTGGACGTGTCCTTTTGGATCAAGCTCGACCTTTAATTGACTTAACATGAGGGCAAGACGTAAGATGGATGCCGTTCACAAAATGGAGTCTAAGGGATTGGGACGGAAACTACGATTTAGGGGTGTTGGCTACCCTCGATTGTCACGCAAATACATAGGAATGATGTCCTAATCATTATCGGTTCTTGGACACTAAATTCGTCATGGTACGTTGATATTTTGTGACACGGGTATTGGACCTCGATATTGGGATAACAATAGGGTCCAGATTTTCAGAACCACATGGGAAGGGGTAGGCTGAGAGGAAATAGTAGTCGAAGTCTCAGCCACACACCCACTCCCAGGAGTAATTGAGGAGGGGGTTTCTGTCCTTTTAGGATTGGTTTGCTTTGGTTGGGCTTTTGTCGTCTTAGAGGGCTTGGCTCCACTGACCAAGTGGGCCCCTTGAATTCCTGTTCTAGGGGGATTCGTTATACCCACCCCAGGGTTAACTTGACCCAAGCTATGCTGAGTCGATGGCTTCTGGAAAAGAATTGCAAGTTGTTTTTCTATCGACATTAAGCTCCGTTCTAAGGGTTGCAAAAAGTGCTTTAATAGTTCCCTAAGGTTCGCTAAAAGCTGGGAATTAGCACTACATGAGCTACAGGTGCCCCCCTCCTTACTCGTGGTCACTAAGTTTACTGTAGGTTTCAACAAGTTGATAAGTGGGGTGTTGGAATCATTTGAAGCACCCTGTGAGGGAGGGGGCATTGCCCCCTTCTTGTTGGTAATAACAGCTTGGGGTTTCTTTGAGTTGCCCTTTTTTCGGTCTTTTCCCTTTTTGGGAACAGCGCCCTCCTTTGCCCCCTTGAGCTGAATCTTGGGTTAAAAGTAGCTGAAGTTCTGGAGTTTTCTCAAGATTCCCCGTAGAGTCGAAATCAGAGGTGAGATTGGTGGCTGACAGGTCGACTGTTTTCGGGATGGAGTGAACCTCTACTAAGACATTTGGTTGCAATAAGACCGGAATGGATGAGGCTGCTTGGAGTGGGGATTGCACTGAAGCTAAGAGGCCCAGGGAAGACCTCCTAGCAGTTGCCAGGTCTTGTGACACCCTACCCACCAGTAGGGAAATGCTTAGATCAATGGCCTCGTTAGTTCTGGTGATGAATTGGTCAAGTGGACCAGTGATTAAAGCAGTTTTCATCACCGTCTTACTTCTGGACCCCCTGGTCATAGTGGAAAAACAAATTTCTTGACACGAAAAATATAGGATGCAAATAACTAATTTGGATTTTTTTTTTTAGGAGCAAAACAGTAGTACCTTAAGTAGGAAACATACAGGCCAGATCGTAAGGCCAAGGGGGGTGGCCCAGCCCAGCCTAGCTCAGTCAAGAACGGGCTAAAACGGGCCCGCCCTTGGCCCGGGCTTAGCCCGGCGTCCCGCGAGACGGGGCTGATGTTGTATTTGAGCGCCTCCTGGCGCGAAACGCTCTCGTTGGATGCCGCTAGGGCTGCTGGGGTATGTAGTTTTGGATGGCCCGCCCACGCTCCACTCGGCGGCCCTACTCCGTGATGGCAAGAAGGAGTTAGGCGGCGGGAGGCGAGCAAGCGAAGACCCCAGGCACAGCGCTTCCCCTTAACCCGGCTGAGTCCACGGGCAGGATGCAGGCAAACAAAGTTAGTGGCAAGTGTTAGTCCCCCCGCTCATCAGGGCTGACGTTGTATTTGAGCGCCTCCTGGCGCGAAACGCTCTCGTTGGATGTCGCTAGGGCTGCTGGGGTATGTAGTTTTGGATGGCCCGCCCACGCTCCACTCGGCGGCCCTACTCCGTGATGGCAAGAAGGAGTTAGGCGGCGGGAGGCGAGCAGGCGAAGACCCCAGGCACAGCGCTTCCCCTTAACCCGGCTGAGTCCACGGGCAGGATGCAGGCAAACAAAGTTAGTGGCAAGTGTTAGTCCCCCCGCTCATCAGGGCTGACGTTGTATTTGAGCGCCTCCTGGCGCGAAACGCTCTCGTTGGATGCCGCTAGGGCTGCTGGGGTATGTAGTTTTGGATGGCCCGCCCACGCTCCACTCGGCGGCCCTACTCCGTGATGGCAAGAAGGAGTTAGGCGGCGGGAGGCGAGCAGGCGAAGACCCCAGGCACAGCGCTTCCCCTTAACCCGGCTGAGTCCACGGGCAGGATGCAGGCAAACAAAGTTAGTGGCAAGTGTTAGTCCCCCTGTCACTCAATCACATAAGTGAAGTATTATATATAAAAAGTTACTTAGTCTGTATTATATATAAAAAGTGACTTAGTCCCACATTGTCAAGTGCATGGAAAGAAAGCCTAAAGCCACTTAGTTGTAATGGTGGAATAGCTAAGAATTCATCACTGTGATTTGTGTGTATAGCTTACCTCGAGCAAGCTAGGATAGAAAGCAGTGGGACGCTGCATATAGTGATGCTTTGCAGTGAAGGAGCTAACATACAGGGGAGGCATTAAAACAGTCGCGGCCGGTGCAGGTAGGGGCGGGGGGGAAGAAGTCGACAGGTGACGACAAGGGAAAATAAAATTTAAAACAAAGAAATACACTTACCTTGCGACTCGGCGTTGCCGCGAGCACAAGATAAGTGGGTTTCTTTTTTTCCCCTCGTCGCCATTTGTCGACTTCGACCCTGCCTCACCGCTCTTACCTGCACCGGCCACAACTGCATTTGTAGATGATACATGGAGAGAATTGAATTTGGGGGTGCACGGACAGGGATCACTGTCTCCTTTTAGACAACTTACCATTTGTGTAATTGTGTCTGGTGAACTCAGGGGGAGCAGGTAGTGATCCACGGGACCACTGCCTCCTCCCAAAGCTTTTCAAGGAACACAGGCTGCTTTAAACAAAAAATGTTTCCCGTTGGGGATTGCAAACAGAGGAATCATGGTCTGCTACTGCTTGTAGGCCGCCTTACCTGTGTTTGTAGTCAGTTAAGTTTCAAATAACAACCTGACTAAAAAATATTTATTAGGTAGGTTGTTTTGCAACTCCCTGCGACTAAACATTTTGCAATGTGACCTCAGTTAGTACATAATCAGAGAGAGGTTGCAAGAAATTGCTGGGCAATTTGCGACCACTTTTTGATACCTGCATCTTAGTACATCTTGGGGCATATTATCAAGAACGGTGATAAAATTATCGCCGCTTTAGCGGCAGGAAACCGCCGCTAAGGCGGCGATAATGGGCTTGATAATATGCCCTTGTGAATTCCCATACCAGCCCAGGTTAACACCAGAACCTGGGCTGCTATGGGAATTCACAAGGACATATTATCAAGCCCATTATTGCCGCTTTAGCAGCAGTTTCCTGACGCTAAATCGGCGATAATTTTATCGCCGTTCTTGATAATATGCCCCCTAGCTCTTCAATACAAGTGTAAAGGAAATATTTTAATCAGCGAGACATTGAATAAACAGGAGCCGTAGTTTCCTGAAAAGTGGGCTTATACAATGTAGGGTTAGTCGGTTTCGAAAGGCATAAATGAAGTGACAAGTTTAGTATGTGTTGGCAGGGCATCCATATTGTTGTAGAATTTCCTAGAAAGGTGCAGCTGAGGGTAATTGTTTTTCTGACATGGTGGGATTTTGATGAACAGAATATTTTGCTTCTTAGAATCCTACTTACTCCAGAGATGTTTAGCTTTTGAAGTTATAGCTTACAGCTAGATTCATCATAGTCCCGTTTTGCGAGTCCTTAATAGCGAATATTAAGGAATCGCTATTAAGGACTTGCAAAACGGGATTCATGTAGGAATGGCACAAAATATTGCGATTCCTACATCATCCTTATTTGCGATTAGCAAATTGCTAATCGCAAATAAGGAATAACTTCCCATTCATTCCTATGGGCCTATAGGCCCATAGGAACGAATGGGGAGTTATTCCTTATTAGCGATTAGCAATTGCTAATTGCAAATAAGGATGCGATTTCAAGGGTGCCAGGGGTGTCCAAAGGACACCCTGTAGCACCCCTGAAAAGCAAATGTACACAGGTGTTGCGCACACACATGTCCAAAGGACATGTGTGTGTGTAACATGCAACTGGGAAAAATGTACTAAAGTGCTTTTTTTTCTATTTTTACGCTATTTACAACAAAGTCAGACTTCGCGGTAAATAGCGGCCAAAAATTGCGAATTCGCAATTTAAAAATGGTTAATGAATTGCATTTAAGGAATCTCAAATAGAGATTCCTTAAATGCTATTCCTCGCAAATTTGCGAATTTGCTATTAGCTATTTTTGCATTTGGGATGATGAATCCCAAATGCAAAAATTGCGCTTGCAAAGGGCCAGATTCTCAGAATCTGGTCCTTTGCGAGCCGTTTTCGGCTTGATGAATCTAGCTGTTAGTGCTTCCTGTATGTGACACAGGCCTTTATGGACATATAGAATTAAAGAGGGCTAACTGTAAATAACTGGTGTGTTTCTCACCAGTGGTTTTTCGTGACGTCAAATGGACAACAAGAGCGAAACTCAAGTGGTCTGTGATGTCACTGATCACCCCCAAGGTGGAAAACATCCCCGTTATTCAGTTTACCCATCTATAATTTTATGTTTGATATGGTCCCTTCTCTCATATGCGCCTGATTCTAACATATAGATGAGTAATGTGCAGATGAGTAATGGGGTAGCTTTGTATAATGTGCAAAAAGTGTTTGAAAACCTGGCCTCCTGTCACCCATTCCTACCACCATCGACACATAACCTCCCCTCCCTCAAAAAATAAAAATAAATACCTGGCTTGCTGCCATCCACCCACACCACCCTTTGCATATACCCCCAACCAAACTGAAAAGAAAAAAAAACACTATCCTCTGCAAAACTCTTTACTGTCCATAACTGAAAAATATGGGGTAGATTTTCAAGCATTTTGTGCTGGGTTAGTGTCTCAAAAATGACACGAACCAGCATTAAATGTGTTTGGGGGGAATTTACATTCCAGCACAAAACTTGTTTTGTGCTGGAAAGTACCCAAAAAGTAGCGCAAAGCACTGCTTTAGTTACTTAGCACCAAGGGGCCGTTACATGGGTGGTACATGGGCCTTCCTATGCAACAACCCATGCCTTTTGACGCAAAACCCTATCTACAAGGAATTGTAGACAGGGTTTAGCGCCAAAAGTTAAGGCAACTTCAAAGAAACGCTAACAGGAGAAATGTTTTGATTTGGTCTTTCTTTTCCGACGTTGCATGTGTGCTGCACTGTGCAGCACACGTAGAAAGTGGGGGAAATGTAAACTTGTCTAGGCACAATATTTTGTACAGGAAGGGTACCCTTCCTCTACAAAACCTATGTTGGACTCACGCACACACCCTAGCGCTTTGGCTCCAAGGTGTGTGTGTGGTGCACGGTAGCTGAAATCAGCGCCTGCGCTATGTCTGTAGATATGGCGCTCTCCTGCTCCCTCCCTGCCACGCAGTGACAGGAGAAGGCGGTTGGCAAAGGCACAGTGCCACGCGCCACGCGCATTACCCCTCTCCCGTGGGTCTGTGGAGACTCAGGAGTGGCGGAAGAAGGGGGTGAGACTGAAGGAGACTCCAGGAGAGGCTGCGGATCAAAGGGGCATCACAGAAGTGGTTAACCCCTTTGGTTACCCACTGGTGTGATGTCTCTGAAATTTCCAGATTAAGATGCGGTTGTTCACAGTAAAGGCTTCGTATGAAAGCCAAATACAATAAGGTGGTTAAAGATTTAGTCAATTGAGAGATGCCAAGTCAGGATTAAGGTCCAACTTTTTGATCCGAGACGAGATAAGCCGTGAAATGGAATTGAGCTTTAAATTCCTTTTATGTTTTTTTACTGGGACCAGTGAGCAGAGATTTACTATTTTCTATCCATGAGGTGATCTGATGGCTTGTACTGCTAGTTTAAGGTTCATAGGAGTCGAAACTGGTAACTGGTGTTTCTGCCAATGCCTTCAGATGTGAACCTAGACGCTCCTTAGCATTTAATGTAACTTGCTCGTGGTGACAATTGTTTGGAGTGACTCATGGTTTTCATTTGTTTGAGTCATTCAGTATGAGGTTCATATTGTTGTTTGGGAAAGAGGAGCGGGAACTCAGTCTTCTGTGAGCTTACCCTTAGGTTAATCTGTGTCATCCATGAATGAATCTTGGTGAGCAAATGATCATGGTGTGTAGACTTTCTGTACAGACAATCCTCAGGCATAACTGGTTATCAATGACATATTTTTTTATATACAATCCTACCTATCTGCCCAGACTGTAATCACAATACTACAAAGAAGCACTTGCAGTGTCATTGTTTAGATTTACCATGTAAACACGAAACAGTAACAAAAAAAGTTATAAAAATAAGGCCATAGCTCCTTAGAGATTGTATCAGGGTTCCCACGAGGCAGGGAAAAGGGGCATGTGCTGTCTTATAGAGAGCTGCAAAACAACAGGTGATGGACAGAATGCAGAACAATGTCATACATTCACCCCAGTACAGAGATCTGGGCCTAAATCCATAGTTTTTTTGCTCACCATGCCTTTACAGTTTGAACCCAGCCATATGCAAATCAGTCTTGACCCTGTGCCCCATGGGAACAGTCCAGCCCGAACTGGTAAGCCAGGTCCTCCCTGGACTGGAAACAAGCATCCAAGGACCGGTTTCGGGCTTTCAGCCTTCTTCAGCCTGGATAGCTTGATTCCAGTGGCATGGAGAGCACGGGACTCACGTCTGAGCATACGCGCCCCACTCGGGGTGACAAATGCAAAACAACAGGTGATGGACAGAATGCAGAACAATGTCATACATTCACCCCAGTACAGAGATCTGGGCCTAAATCCATCGTTTTTTTGCTCACCATGCCTTTCCAGTTTGAACCCAGCCATATGCAAATCAGTCTTGACCCTGTGCCCCATGGGAACAGTCCAGCCCGAACTGCTAAGCCAGGTCCTCCCTGGACTGGAAACAAGCATCCAAGGACCGGTTTCGGGCTTTCAGCCTTCTTCAGCTTGGATAGCTTGATTCCAGTGGCATGGAGAGCACGGGACTCACGTCTGAGCATACCCGCCCCACTCGGGGTGACAAATGCAAAACAACAGGTGATGGACAGAATGCAGAACAATGTCATACATTCACCCCAGTACAGAGATCTGGGCCTAAATCCATCATTTCTTTGCTCACCATGCCTTTCCAGTTTGAACCCAGCCATATGCAAATCAGTCTTGACCCTGTGCCCCATGGGAACAGTCCAGCCCGAACTGCTAAGCCAGGTCCTCCCTGTACTGGAAACAAGCATCCAAGGACCGGTTTCGGGCTTTCAGCCTTCTTCAGCCTGGATAGCTAGATTCCAGTGGCATGGAGAGCACGGGACTCACGTCTGAGCATACCCGCCCCACTCGGGGTGACAAATGCAAAACAACAGGTGATGGACAGAATACAGAACAATGTCATACATTCACCCCAGTACAGAGATCTGGGCCTAAATCCATCGTTTTTTTGCTCACCATTCCTTTCCAGTTTGAACCCAGCCATATGCAAATCAGTCTTGACCCTGTGCCCCATGGGAACAGTCCAGCCCGAACTGCTAAGCCAGGTCCTCCCTGGACTGGAAACAAGCATTCAAGGACCGGTTTCGGGCTTTCAGCCTTCTTCAGCTTGGATAGCTTGTTTCCAGTGGCATGGAGAGCACGGGACTCACGTCTGAGCATACCCGCCCCACTCGGGGTGACAAATGCAAAACAACAGGTGATGGACAGAATGCAGAACAATGTCATACATTCACCCCAGTACAGAGATCTGGGCCTAAATCCATCGTTTTTTTGCTCACCATGCCTTTCCAGTTTGAACCCAGCCATATGCAAATCAGTCTTGACCCTGTGCCCCATGGGAACAGTCCAGCCCGAACTGCTAAGCCAGGTCCTCCCTGTACTGGAAACAAGCATCTAAGGACCGGTTTCGGGCTTTCAGCCTTCTTCAGCCTGGATAGCTAGATTCCAGTGGCATGGAGAGCACGGGACTCACGTCTGAGCATACCCGCCCCACTCGGTGTGACAAATGCAAAACAACAGATGATGGACAGAATGCAGAACAATGTCATACATTCACCCCAGTACAGAGATCTGGGCCTAAATCCATCGTTTTTTTGCTCACCATTCCTTTCCAGTTTGAACCCAGCCATATGCAAATCAGTCTTGACCCTGTGCCCCATGGGAACAGTCCAGCCCGAACTGCTAAGCCAGGTCCTCCCTGGACTGGAAACAAGCATCCAAGGACCGGTTTCGGGCTTTCAGCCTTCTTCAGCCTGGTTAGCTTGATTCCAGTGGCATGGAGAGCACGGGACTCACGTCTGAGCATACCCGCCCCACTCGGGGTGACAAATGCAAAACAACAGGTGATGGACAGAATGCAGAACAATGTCATACATTCACCCCAGTACAGAGATCTGGGCCTAAATCCATCTTTTTTTGCTCACCATGCCTTTCCAGTTTGAACCCAGCCATATGAAAATCAGTCTTATCAGTCTTGACCCTGTGCCAATGAGGCACAGGGTCAAGGCTGATTTGCATATGGCCATGTCTGACCTGGGGTGGTGTGGAGTGTAAAAAAACGATGGATTTAGGCCCAGATATCTGTACTGGGGTGAGTGTATGACATTGTTCTGCATTCTGTCCATCAATTGTTGTTTTTGCATTTGTCACCCCGAGTGGGATGGGTATGCTCAGACGTGAGTCCCATGCTCTCCACACCACTGGAGTCAAGCTATCCAGGCTGATGAAGGCTGATAGCCAGAAACCGGTCCTTGGATGCTTGACCGGTCCAGGAAAGACATGGCTTGGCAGTTCGGGCTGGACTGTTCCCATGAGGAACAGGGTCAAGGCTGATTTGCATATGGCCATGTCTGACCTGGGGTGGTGTGGAGTGCAAAAAAACGATGGATTTAGGCCCAGATCTCTGTACTGGGGTGAGTGTATGACATTGTTCTGCATTCTGTCCATCAATTGTTGTTTTTGCATTTGTCACCCCGAGTGGGATGGGTATGCTCAGACGTGAGTCCCATGCTCTCCACACCACTGGAGTCAAGCTATCCAGGCTGATGAAGGCTGATAGCCAGAAACCGGTCCTTGGATGCTTGATTCCGGTCCAGGGAGGACCTGGCTTAGCAGTTCGGGCTGGACTGTTCCCATGGGGCACAGGGTCAAGACTGATTTTCATATGGCTGGGTTCAAACTGGAAAGGCATGGTGAGCAAAAAAACGATGGATTTAGGCCCAGATTCTGTACTGGGGTGAATGTATGACATTGTTCTGCATTCTGTCCATCATCTGTCCATGAGGCACAGGGTCAAGGCTGATTTGCATATGGCCATGTCTGACCTGGGGTGGTGTGGAGTGCAAAAAAACGATGGATTTAGGCCCAGATCTCTGTACTGGGGTGAGTGTATGACATTGTTCTGCATTCTGTCCATCAGTTGTTGTTTTTGCATTTGTCACCCCGAGTGGGATGAGTATGCTCAGACGTGAGTCCCATGCTCTCCACACCACTGGAGTCAAGCTATCCAGGCTGATGAAGGCTGATAGCCAGAGACCGGTCCTTGGATGCTTGATTCTGGTCCAGGAAAGACATGGCTTGGCAGTTCGGGCTGGACTGTTCCCATGAGGCACAGGGTCAAGGCTGATTTGCATATGGCCATGTCTGACCTGGGGTAGTGTGGAGTGCAAAAAAACGATGGATTTAGGCCCAGATCTCTGTACTGGGGTGAGTGTATGACATTGTTCTGCATTCTGTCCATCAATTGTTGTTTTTGCATTTGTCACCCCGAGTGGGATGGGTATGCTCAGACGTGGGTCCCATGCTCTCCACACCACTGGAGTCAAGCTATCCAGGCTGATGAAGGCTGATAGCCAGAAACCGGTCCTTGGATGCTTGATTCTGGTCCAGGAAAGACATGGCTTGGCAGTTCGGGCTGGACTGTTCCCATGAGGCACAGGGTCAAGGCTGATTTGCATATGGCCATGTCTGACCTGGGGTGGTGTGGAGTGCAAACAAACGATGGATTTAGGCCCAGATCTCTGTACTGGGGTGAGTGTATGACATTGTTCTGCATTCTGTCCATCAATTGTTGTTTTTGCATTTGTCACCCCGAGTGGGATGGGTATGCTCAGACGTGAGTCCCATGCTCTCCACACCTCTGGAGTCAAGCTATCCAGGCTGATGAAGGCTGATAGCCAGAAACCGGTCCTTGGATGCTTGATTCCGGTCCAGGAAAGACATGGCTTGGCAGTTCGGGCTGGACTGTTCCCATGAGGCAGAGGGTCAAGGCTGATTTGCATATAGCCATGTCTGACCTGGGGTGGTGTGGAGTGCAAAAAAACGATGGATTTAGGCCCAGATCTCTGTACTGGGGTGAGTGTATGACATTGTTCTGCATTCTGTCCATCAATTGTTATTTTTGCATTTGGCACCCCGAGTGGGATGGGTATGCTCAGACGTGAGTCCCATGCTCTCCACACCACTGGAGTCAAGCTATCCAGGCTGATGAAGGCTGATAGCCAGAAACCGGTCCTTGGATGCTTGATTCCGGTCCAGGAAAGACATGGCTTGGCAGTTCGGGCTGGACTGTTCCCATGAGGCACAGGGTCAAGGCTGATTTGCATATGGCCATGTTTGACCTGGGGCGGTGTGGAGTGAAAAAAACGATGGATTTAGGCCCAGATCTCTGTACTGGGGTGAGTGTATGACATTGTTCTGCATTCTGTCCATCAATTGTTGTTTTTGCATTTGTCACCCCGAGTGGGATGGGTATGCTCAGACGTGAGTCCCATGCTCTCCACACCACTGGAGTCAAGCTATCCAGGCTGATGAAGGCTGATAGCCAGAAACCGGTCCTTGGATGCTTGATTCCGGTCCAGGAAAGACATGGCTTGGCAGTTCGGGCTGGACTGTTCCCATGAGGCACAGGGTCAAGGCTGATTTGCATATGGCCATGTCTGACCTGGGGTGGTGTGGAGTGCAAAAAAACGATGGATTTAGGCCCAGATCTCTGTACTGGGGTGAGTGTATGACATTGTTCTGCATTCTGTCCATTAATTGTTGTTTTTGCATTCGTCTTATAGGGAGCACCATAAAATCTGCGCCCCTTAATGACGACAGAATGGACATCTGTTTGCACAGTAATACACTGTGTTAACTGATGTCTTGGGTCTGTCTTCTCTCCACTCTGTGGAAGCTCTGACAGGTTGTGATGAGATAGCTAACGACTTTTAAAAGCAGATACATTCACAGATTTGAACAACCAGTACCTTCAGTAGATGTGTAAGCTATGGTTTTCATGGCAAGTATGCGAGCTCTGGTTTGTGGACCAAACCATAAATTGGGAATTTCCGTAATGTAGTTAAATATCAGAATGATAGCTGCACTTTACTGTGTTTTTTTTTTAAATCTCTGGGTGGCCAACCCTTGCTTTGCATGGATAAAATGGGTAAAAGCCCTGAGCCCAACCGTCTGCAGGCAGCCAGCCAAGGTACTCACCTGTGCCAGGCCATAGGCCACGTTGTGCGCCCAACTCTGTCAGTGCACGGGCATTAGCCTTGTAAAGCCGAAATGTGGCAAATTTACTTTTTATGTTTCCTATTGTGAGGCCCATCTCCCAACCCTGTGCAGTCTACCAACTCCTACTCCCAACCCTGTGCAGGTGGCCAACCCCAGGTGCTTTCGGCCGGATGATGTGCACAGCGACTACTGGCCCTGCACTTGGCGCTGTGTGAGCTGCTGACCCCTCTGCACTTGGCCAAGGGAAGTGTGCAACAGGGGTTAGCCACAGGTCCTGGCCTTCAGAAAGCCCCTCCCCCAAATCCTTCCTAGTAGGCCAACCCTACTCCGAACTATCTTGAGCTGTGATTCCTTGGAACACCACCCAGAGATCATCATTGAGATGTAGGATTCAGTTGACCGCTGTAGTGGCTTTGTTAGATTGTGGTCTTTCCTCCTGGTTTCTGCTTCTTCCTGGATACCTTGAGCACCAAAGTACAGGAAAGTGTATCCAGATGAACTGCTTTGGTTGCAGTCCCTTGTCAGCCCCAGTTGGTATCAGTACCAGTCTGTACGCTTGACTAGAGGGTACTGGTTTTGCAGGTACCAGGCACTCCAGAGCCATCACACCTGGCACCTCCGGTACTAATTCTCTTTCATAGTGTACATTTGTGTTGATGATGTTGATAGAGATCGGGGGTCACCTGACCAATAATTTCACTATATAGTTTTCGGGCCCATAAATTTCAATTCACCATATACATTAATCAGGCGACCTCACAAATCTACCATCAGCAACCATGAATTCCTTTATTTTTTTCTAGTGTACCCGACTTACCAATCCACCTTTACGGGTACCTATGACCACAATGGATCAGGGAGCTAGCTGTAAAAGAAAGGCAGGCAAAATACAAACCCAACTTCATAAACTTTGATTTTCATAAAATGACCACGGACAACTGAGAAGTTTTAAAGGTTTTATCTAGAAATCAGTATCTGCGAGTATTAGGCTTACAGTTAAAAGGCAATCAATAATCAAGATAACAAAAAGCACGTAACCATACAAGAAAAGTGTAAGGGCAATCATTTAAGTTTGTAAATAGGGTGACAGGGAACACGCTAAGATGACTTTAACAGAAACTCAAGAATGGACATCTATAAATGAGCAAACTTATTGCATGTACTATAACTATGCTATTTGGACGTACTTCATGAGAGAGAATTTAGAAACTTATACACCTATAGAAAGTGTAAAAGGTGGAAAACCGCTATAATTCTAACATTATTATTTCAGGAATAGAATTCAGGAGAAAAATATAAACCACATCTAAATTCATAAACAGTATGGAGAGAATTGTGCTCTAAAGGTAGGGTAACATAGAAACATGCTATGAAAAATGCAATGATCATTCAGATTTTGCGAAAAACATGGAAATTATAACATGTGCAAGGTATGTCTTTATTGAAGCAAAGACAGAAAATAGAAAGGTGCAGTATAGAGTTCTCAGCCCTATCTATATATTTACCTAGAATGGTGTGAAAACCAACCCTGGCCACGGATCAGTCAAGGACAGGAAATACCCCAAGGAATAGCAGTCATCAATGGGACAGCAGGTGCAGAATGGACACCCCAGGACAGGACAGGAAACCCAGATTAGGATCAGGACAGGACCACCAAGGCACGACCAGCACCCGCAGTTCGGAAGCAACGCCTGCGCTCCACCCTCTCTGCAGCTATCAGTCAGAACCCCGATTGGGCCAGCGAACTCCTTAGCAAAGTGCTCCGCCAGCACTTAAGGTTTAGTAAAACCTTTAAAGTGTATGGTCAATTTCGGACAGAGTGCTCCGCAGCGCTCTGTAAATTCAGTCACCTATTCAGTGCGTTGGGTCAGTGACAGGTCAGCTATTCAGACAAGTCGGACAAATTCTATAGCTAAACCTAGGCTAGTTATACTGTTTTCGGGTCAGTGTACCACCCCCCAATGTTGCAAAGTGTCAGAATCCACAATTTCGATTGGTCGAAAAGTAGGCTAGGTTAACACACCAATCAGAACAGACTACTGCAAGCCTAAATTTACATTCTTGGGTACCGCCTAGCAAGATTGGGGTTCCCATGAGAAGTCGCACTGAATACAATAGGAAGAATACATTGTAAATAATGTAACACATTTTAGTTTCTCTGGCTGGGTGAAGGTGCATCTTCCCAGGCACGTCTTGGCAGCGACTCTCTCTTGGTGCTGTGTCAATGCCACCTCGCTACTTCTGGTCCTGCGCAGTACTGCACTCCAAAATGGACTCCCAAGCACCCCATCAACCCTCCGTACCGAGGATACATGAAAAGTAAGCGAAAACAAATTAAAACATAGAAATAAATGATATAAACTTCATATCCTGATTGTATACTTATGAATTATCACTATAAAAATATACTATGCAATTATTTATTAGTGCAATACATAATAGCACGAGAGCATCTGCACAAGCTTCACCACATTATTACACAAGCAGCCATCTTATGCCTATTACGCATGCGCACCCTTTCCCTCCAAAATTATAACTACGTCATGTCACGTGAGTGTGACTAACGCATGCGCAGAAGCAATATCCTAAACGGCAGCCATTTTAAAGACACACATTAATCGTATTAGTAAAACACATAGGCAAGCATCCCTAAGATACATGTATATAGTAAAAATAAAGGAAATTAGTAAAACGTACAATTGGATTACAGAGTTATACATGAATCGAGGTTCTTGATTTCAGCAAGTCGCGTAATGTGCGAAATCTTGCTTCATCAATCCCCTCTTTGATGATATTTACTATCATCACAAATAAAAATGGAACCAGATGCCAACTTTTCACACTTTATGCATCTCAATTTCTTCCAACAAGCGATTCAATTTCTCTTTCACATCTTTGCTAGGGTGAGAATTTTTCACCTTTTTGTAAATTTGATTATTCAGTTCTTCCAATTCAAGCTCATCCACACTCCGTTTCACACCCCTTCTATCCACCGTGTATTTCTTTGTGTTTTTGCGACATTTGCAACAGATGAATATGAGGAAAATGATGAGACCTATCACTCCAATTGGCATCAGCACCTTAAACAATAAACTTCTACCTAAATTGGCAAACCAATGACCTACATTGGAGAGACAATCTACAAGTCTCTTCCAGGCACTGTCAACCTCCAGTGGTTTGAGTTCTTTTCCCAAATTAGTAATGTTTTTCACATATTTTTTAATCTGTACACTTTTGTCCGGTATGTAAGTGCAACAATGTTGCACCTTCAGCATCCGGCAGACTCCGCCCTCTTTTGCTAATAAGGTGTCCAGCGCAAGTCTGTTCTGCAAAACCATTGATCTGATCGCAACCATTTCGGTATTGACCAGCAGAAATCCATGAGCTGTGTCAGTAGACAACACATCCACTATGGTGGATAATTGGCAAATTCTGTGAGTGTTCAGAACCACTCCCACTCCAGGTATCAGTGCACTAAAAATACTACCCATTATCTCACCTACGCTTTCTCTTCTACTACGCACTAAGCCATTAGTGTTTTCATTGCTTCCAGCAATTTCTTTCACATGGTATATTTTCGGGAAAACAATGCCAAAGTAGCAGCTTCCATACCAGTGATCCGGCAATTTGAAATAAGCCTTGTCTCCACATATATAATAAATTCCGGGAAACACAGGTTCTGACCCATTTTTGAAACCCCAACCTCCAATTACCTTGTAATTGTGTTCACATTGACTGGAACCAATGAAAATGTTATTATAATAACTAGTCTTCTCGCGATGAAGACAAAGTTTCCCTTTCCTTTCGAAATCCAGCAACAAAGCAGGACCACTCCCACCATTTGAGGTGCCTTCCATGTTTTCAGCCCATTTAGGAGTTTTCTGTCTTTTGTCATTAGCTTTTCTTTGGAAACTCTCCCTTCTTTTCTCTGCCATGTTTAAAAATATTTTTTCTTGTTCATGTAATGAACAGGTCAAGTTATCTCTGTGTGCTTCATTCAAGTCTATGGTACCTATAGTCAGAAAGTATTCTCCCATATAACGTGTAACGTCACTTTTGTTATGTACAGGATTCAGATTTCCACGTATGGGAAGTTCAGAAAATATTACGTCTGAATTAGAATAGTAATACTGTAACGGTCCTCTTTTGTAAAATAAACTAGCTAAAATGCTACAGGAAATTCCATAGGTCAAAGGTAGGTGATGATAAGTCACGCCTTCAGCTACAGAAGTAGGTAGCTTCATGCAGACATAGCAGTCTTCTATTTCCATAGTTTCTACATAGTGCACTAAAAGATTAGCGAAAACATTTAACTGTGTCTGGTTTCTAACTCCATGATAATGTAGTCCTTCCTCATCTGATGCTTCTAAGTCTCGTTTTGTTTGTCTGAGTGCTTTTTCACTTCTTTCTACACTTCGTGTTGTCAGTTCTTCAGTGTCAGTGGTCACAGTCTGAGTAGGGTCAATATTAGTATTTTTGCTTACCATAAAAGGAATGAAAACTGTTAGTCCTATCCAAATTATTATCACTATAGCTATACTACATATACATACTTTGCAGCATGTTTTGCAACAACTGCGTCTAGGCCTTCCATTCACGTTTGAATCAGATATTTTTCGTTCAGAAGAAGATTTCTCAACCCCTCTCTGTAACTTTGCACAGTTAACTTACTCTGCGCAACTTCAGGTTAATTTGTCTTCCTCTTCTGTAGACTGATCAGCAATCGGTTCTCCGTCACTTTCGTCAGTTATATCAAGATCCTCAAAATCCTTCAAAATTAAAAATGTCCATTCAGGATCGTGGTATTTTTTGTTCAGTCTTTTTATTCGATCACTCCTTCTTTTGGAGCTTTCTCCAGCTTGTTCTGCAATTCGAGGACTTTTTCTTCTTTCTGCAAGTTTTTCTTCTACTGTTTTTATTCTCAGTCTCAGTTTCTTAATAAATCCTGGTTCAATATTTTTCTTTTTCTTGAGTCTTTTAGCTGGCACTGTGATTTGGCTTTCTTCTAATACTCTTTTATTTTCGTTTGTTTGTGGCACTTCTGTCTCTGTCTCTTCCCTTCCTATCTGACTAATCCCAGGTCTTGTATCTATTTCTTCTGCCTGGTTACTAAGCTGGCCTGGTTCAGGTGAATTTTGATTTTGGCTTTCGAGTGTCTCTGTTTCTGTGTCCTGAACACGTTCTTCTAATTCTATCTGATCCTGATCAAGCACTTCGATCTCTTGATTTTCTTCTGCTCGAACTTTTGTACTAGTTCTAGTCTGTCCCTTTTCAATTTCAGGAGTCAGTGGAGGAGTATCGATCACTTGTTCTGTCCCTGTCTGACCTCCCTCTTCGTCCTCAGATTTGATGTGAATCTCAATGATCTGAGGGTCTTCGCCTGTGCCTATCTCTTCCTCTCTATGCCACTCTCTATCCTCTTGGGTTCGCTCTCTTGTTCTGATTGGGTCTTCAGTTAGGTCGATTATGGGTATCCAATCATCTTGGCTGGTGCTTGGCTGTTCGTCATCAGCTACTTCAGGACCGGCGTCTGCAGACCCCTCAGCTGGACAACCTTCAGCTCCAGGTTCCTTGTCTGGGACTACTTTCTGTGTATGGCTGGCATGAATCCACTTGGGAACGCCTGCACAGTTCACTGCTGTCGTGGTTACCAGTATTATCTGGCGCTTTTCTCCCCACCTTGGTGCAAGGCAACTTGAACGAGTATGCTTCTTGATTCTAACCCAGTCACCAGGAACCAACTTGTGAACTGGAGTTGTCGGGTTGGCGACGGCGTCTTCCCCAATCTGGCGAGAGATAGAACGCACTTGGTCACCCAGTTGCTTGCAGTATTCAAGTACCAAATCATCAGTAATGCTTAACAGTTTGTATCCTGGTACCCATGCTTGTCTCATCACTCTTCCCATTAGGATTTCATGGGGGCTCAGGCCTGTTTTCCGGTCTGGAATACTTCTGAGTCCCATCAGAACAAGAGGCAAGGCAGTAATCCAACTCATGCCAGTAGAGTCACACATTTTTGCTAATCTCGATTTTATAGTGCCATTTATTTGCTCTACTACTCCAGAAGCCTCTGGACAATGTGCACAGTGCAGCTTTTGTGTAATTCCAAATGCTTTACAGAGCTGAGCGATTATCTAATTCTGAAAATGTCCGCCTCTATCTGATTCAATAATGACTGGAACCCCGAACCTAGGTATCAATTCTTTCAGTAACAGTTTGGCTACTGTTATGGCCTCATTCTGTGTGGCAGGGTAAGCTTCCACCCATTTTGAAAACAGGCAGACAATGACAAGGACATATCTTTTTCCCTCACAACGAGGCATGGTGATGAAGTCAATCTGTATTCTCATAAAGGGACCCCCTGATTTTCCAATTTTTCCCAGTTCAACTACTGTTCTTTTGCCAGCGTTGAACTGTTGACATGTTAAGCACCTCTGGCAGAGTGATTCTGCTACCTTCCTGAACTTCGGATTGTACCATGTTTGTTGGAAAACCAGAACCATGGCGTCCCTACCAGTGTGTGAATTTCCATGTATCAATCTTGCCATAGAGGAGAGCAGGTGTCTAGGTAACACAGGCATACCCTTTGGGCCCACAATGACACCATCCTCACTCCTTGGTCGACAACCAAGTTCCTTCCACTTCTCTTTCTCTTCCCAAGGCACAGCATGCTGCCATTCTCTCACTTCATCCCAGGTAGGCACTTCTTCAAACACCATAAGTTGGCAGCTGTTTCCAGTCCCTCCCGGTTTAATATTTATGAACATGCGGTCTTTAGCACATTGTTTTGCCACTTCATCAGCAAAATGATTTCCCAAAGATACAGCGTCAAGACCCTTCTTATGGGCAACACATTTGACCACTGCTAATTCTTTTGGTAATTGGATTGCCTCCAGTAAATTTTTTACAATCCTTCCATTCCGAATAGGGGTACCTGATGAAGTCAGGAATTCTCTTTGTAGCCATAATTGGCCAAAGTCATGCACAGCCCCATAACAGTACTGACTGTCAGTATACACTGTTATTTTTTTGTCTTTTCCAAGTTTGCAAGCTCTTATCAATGCTATCAATTCGGCTACTTGTGCAGACTTTACTCCAAATAAACACGATGCTTCTTTAATGCTGTCCAAAGAGACTACAGCATAAGCAGCGCTTAGGCCTACAAGTTCGTGTCTCATACATGAGCCATCCACAAAGAACTCCTCATCATGTACAGGCAAAGGTGTTTCCTTAATGTCTGGGTGGGGTTTAGTACTGAATTCTGTCAGGTCAATGCAATCATGCTTGTTCTCTCCCTGGTCTTCTACAACCATTGAGTCAG
Source organism: Lissotriton helveticus (assembly GCF_964261635.1). Taxonomy (NCBI): domain Eukaryota; kingdom Metazoa; phylum Chordata; class Amphibia; order Caudata; family Salamandridae; genus Lissotriton; species Lissotriton helveticus. The sequence goes on from NC_136067.1 coordinate 1,399,281,166, forward strand.
GGAGTAAGGTGGCTGGGTTCAGTATATTACACCGAGTAATAACTACATTCGCAGCACCCACGAGAATCCTCTCGTATTTAGTCAGCCGACTAGGGGTGAGATACTGAGTCTTTGTTCGAGTCAGTAAAATTACAACTGCATGTGGAACATACACAGTTACAGGATGTCCCATTACAATGGATTCACTCTGCTCTAAGCTCGTGCAAGTGGCAGCTACCGCTTTCAGACACCCAGGTAATCCAGCAGCCACTGGATCCAAAGTGGCAGAAAAATAGGCCACTGGGCGTCTAATCAACCCATGCTCCTGGGTTAAGACTGACAATGCACAATTGTCTCGTGTGTCACAGAACAGGGCAAACTCTTTAGAATAGTCAGGCATTCCTAAAGCAGGGGCTGTACACAGGCAGTCTCGTAATTTAGTGAATGCTGTTAAGCTTTCATCATCCCATTCAACTGGGTCTTTCGCTCCTTTCTTGGTCATATTTATCAAAGGCTTTGCTAGGACTGCGAATCCCACAATCCATTGCCTGCAGTAACCTACAACCCCAAGGAACATTCTGATCTCTTTCTGAGTACGGGGTAACTGCATCTTTTGAATTATTCTGACTCTTTCTGAAGTGACTTTTCTGATGCCTTTTTCTATCTGGTGCCCCAGATATTTTACTGATTTTGAACAGAACTGCAATTTTTCAGGGGCCACTTTATGTCCCTTTTCACCTAGGTGATTCAGCAAGGCAATGGTGTCAATCACACAGTCCCTATGACTTTTAGACGCCACCAAGAGGTCGTCAATATACTGCACCAAAACAGACTTTCCAGGTAAGACTAGGGATTCGAGGCATTTTTAGGTCTCGCCTGTCGATGCGCATGCGCATCGAGCAAGCGAGACTATAGGGGCTCATCCAGACTTTATCTAACTTGCAAGGAATCGTGGCGATTCCTTGCAGTGCCCGTGACTTTTAAGCTCAATGCGCATGTGCATTGAGCTTAAAAGCGCGTGCACATGCCCCCAGCCGCCTGCCTTGCCTACTCTCTCTCACAGCCTCCCCCAGCTCCGCCCCCTCACTACTTGATTGCACGGCCGCTAGGCCGTGCCTCCCCTACTCTCCTCCCCCCTCCTCCTCTCCTCCCCTGCCTGCCTGCCGCTAGGTCTTGCCTCCCCTACTCTCCTCCCCCCTCCTCCTCCTACTGCCGTGTCGCACCTCTCCCCTCTCCGCCCCCTCCCCTGCCAGCCGTGTTTGTTTATTTTACCCGCCGTGTCTCTGCTGCTTCCCCCTGTCCTGTCTCTCCTCCTCTCCCTCTCTATACCCTCCCCCTCCCCCCCACCACTCCCATCAAGTCCCTCTGGCCCTTCCCTCCTCCCCGGACCCCTCCTCCCCGGACCCCTCCTCCCCTGCCCCCTCCACCCTTTTTGTTTTGTGCATGAAGACGCACACAGATTTATCATCGCCTCCTGTGGAGGAGAAGTTGCTGAACCTTTATTACTCCGCGGCTCTCCCGCCTCCTTTACAGTGCATGATGGGCTTCATGGGACACTAAACAGTGTGGCTGTAATCTCTCTCTGACACAGGTAACCTTTCCTTATCACTTGTAATTGTTTTTTTCCGCCTATGTCTTTCTGCCCGTGTTTTTAAATGTCGGGTTCACCCTACGGGAGTTCGTTAGTGCGGTTAATTATCTAAATTCCATCGGCACATCCACCCCGTCTGCACTCACTTTTATCAGCACGTCCTCCACTTCTGCACTCGACCCTTCAGGTAGGAGCCTCTTTAAACGTGTGCACGACATTGTTGTCATTTTATTAAATAAAAAATAAATGCCTGCATTGCATGTTTACTTTTTCAGAAACTGACTGGGGTCACCTACTGATATGGCAGGGATCTTACATTCCAACCCTCCAGAATTGGGTGGGAGGTTCAGGGCGCTTGCTTTTATTTCCTCCAACTTCGTCGTTTTACCCTGCTGCACCGAAAGAGGCATTCCTGGCCTTGTTATACCGGCCATCAATCACAGTGAGCCCCCACAATGCATTTCTTGCATTCAATGTGCTTTATAAACACAGCACGTTCACCTGACGGTTTTTAAAATAAACTAACAGTTTAGATTTCTGTTTTGCTTTTCTTTTTTTCCCAACATGGAATGCATTTTTAGGACGCATTTTCCTTGGTACTTAAAAACCGAAACATAAATCATTCCTGTTAGTTTATATACAAAAATAAACTCCCATCAAGTGACAGCATTCTGTTCAAATGCATCTGTAACAACATTAGCTATAAAGTGCCCGTCCTATATCTCGCCTCCTTATACCGGCCATCAATCACAGTGAGCCCCTGCAAATGCATTCCATGAGTTTTCTAAACACAATTTGGAATGCAACAGGTATCGCATTTGTGAGTGTTTAGCTATTGGCATTCTAAATGACAATGCCTTTTATTTATGTTTTAAAAACCAAAACATAAATAAAAAGGCATTATCATTTACAAAGCCAACAGCTCAAACTCTGGTAAATGCGAGACCTATTGCATTGCAAATGCTTGTTTCAGGATCTGATTAAAGATAGAGGGGCTTTCTGTGTACCCTTGGGGGACCCTATTCCAAACGTACACGTGACTATTGAAAGCAAATGAGAAAAGAAATTTGCTATCTGGATGCAATGGGATCGAAAAGAATGCATGACATAGGTCAATCACGGTGAACCACTCAGCATCCCAAGGAATTTGATACAGGATTACTGCGGGGTTCGGGACAATAGGACAGCAAGGAACAACGATCTTGTTTACCTTTCTCAGGTCCTGCACTACTCTGTACTTGCCACTAGGTTTCTTGATTCCAATTATGGGAGAATTACAAGGGCTGCTCATCACTTCTTGTATGATGTTTGCTTCTAGTAATTTCTGTATTTCAATGGCAACTCCTGCTCTTACTTCGGCACTCATTCTGTAAGGATTGGTATTGGGGTAAACTGCTTTTTCTTTCATGGCTATTTGTATGGGATCTACATTTGCCATTAATCCTACATCCTTTCCAGTAAAGTCCCACACTTCTGATTTCACTGTCTTTTGAAGTTCTTCGGGTAAGTCTTGCACAGTCATTCGTTTAATCTCTGAGTCAGGTCTGATTAACATTAACTTATAGATGCCATCTTCGTCTGGGGTCTGAATTTCAACGCCCTTTGGTGTGCAAAAGATAGTACAGTTCATTTTGCACAACAAATCACGTCCCAGTAAGTTTACTGGACTGGTGTCACAAACGACAAATCTATGCATTTCTTTAAAGTTCCCTATTGTAATCTCCATGGGCTCAGTAACTGGGGTACTAATCAATTGATTAGATACACCTACTACCTGGATTGCTTCTCCCGAGAGGGGTAGGTTTGGAACGTCCGCTGTTCTCACAGTAGAACGGGTAGCACCAGTGTCCAACAGAAAGGTGACATCATTTCCATCAACCCTTCCTTCAATGTATGGCCCTGACTGGTCTACCGGCAAGGAGGCACCAAGTACACACTCCTTGTCCTCCCCTCTCAGGCCCCGTCAGTACTCGTCTTCACAGAGAAAAGTGTCATTTAACAAATATTGCGAAGTTGCTGCATTTCTGTTCTCATTACCTCCCCAGATTTCTATGTCGTCACCCTGCGGTGATTTTCCCTTAAAATTAGGTTTTGGCGCTCGGGGCACTTGGATTGTTTTTACCTGCTGCTGGGTCTTTCTTGGTCTTTCATTCTGCGTCTGTGGAATTAAATCAGGGGTTTGGGTATTATCATGCTGTAAATACGGACACTCGTCTCGCCAATGTCCAATTTCCCCGCAATGGTGGCAGGGGAATTTCTTTTTAGCTTCTTCTCTGCTCATTTTTAGGTCTCGCCCTGGAATTAGCATCCAAAGGATGCTTCCAGGGTTGGAGACGTATAGTCAGCTGTCTCGAGGGAAGGACGGACGAGAAGGTGCACGAGCGCAGTCCAGGCTGGATTGGTGTGCGCGAACGCGCACGTTCCGTCCTGCGCCGCCCTCCCAGCCTACCGCGCATGCATGCATGCACACAGACAGACACAGACACACACACACACACACACACGCGCGCGCACTCGCACTTACACTTACACAGACACGCAGGCACCCAGACAGGCAACCCCCTCCTCCCCCACAGTCACACACGCATACACACAGACTCCAAGACACACGCACGCTCACACACATACACAGGCCGCCGCCGCGCGCGCGCCCACACATGCCCCCCTCCCGCCCTCGCAGGCCAGCCACAAAGCGAAGCCCCACTCACCGGCAGCAGGACTCTTCCTCCATTCTTCGGCACCGGGGCGCAGGGTAGGCTCCTGCCTGCTCCGGTGCTGCAACCAATCGCGGCTCTTCCGGCTCTTCCGTGGGAGGCGGGGTAGGCTCCCGCCCTCCTACTTCCTGTTTCCTGTTGTCGCGCCGGCCTGCCTGACTTCGTGGTCGCAGGCCGGCAGAGTAACGAGGATGTTTTGCGGTATTGTAATGTGCTTAGTGTGGAACCTTGTGTACCATTGTTTAAAAAAAAAAGGTGAGGATGAGCAGTATACAAAAATTGCATTTTTAGTTTGTTTTTAAATATAGAAGCAGTTCGTAACCACTCAAAAATGCCAATCATCATGGCACTTAAAATGCTCAGTTTGAGCACTCTTTATCCCGGCATGCAGCAGATTGTTTGACAATCGGAGTGCATTTTTCACTTCAGTGTCGACTTTCACCAAAAGAGAAGCTGGAACACGCATCATTCTACACTTTCGTTTGGCACCAAATTCCAAGTTTAAAAAAGTTTTAATTCCATAAACCAATTGTGGAGTTTCTAATGTAATTTGGCGACCTGCTCGCGCAGCAGCCTTTTTTCTTGCATGCTAACCTTATTCAGCTGCTCACTACAGAGCAATAGAACAAATACCGCAGCCATGTGTGGTCTTCAGTCCTGCAGACGAGGCACGCCCCCTTCCTCCAGTGGCTGAGCTCTGCCCGCAGGACAGTGAGGCACAGAGTCCCTGCTCTGTCCTTGCTACCTGTGCATCCGAGACTGCTTTGCTTCTTTGACCTGGGTCAGGTGCAGCATTCAATCAAGTCTTTGGATTTGCTTTTTTTAACCTGAGAAGAATCTTTCTTGCCACTTGTGCATTTGGTCGGGGTCATTCTGGACATCACGGTTGACCGTGTTGTCTCATGAGAGGGCTTTTGGAGTAAAGCATGCGTGATCCCACGTGTAGCAAGCTTGCTCGCATATGGAGGATGACCTGCGTGCATTGGACACGATCACCCACCCTGCATCTGTTCAGGGTAGGGATTCCTGGTGAATGGTTGGATGGATGGAAGTAGGGTTCGAGATGGATAGGACTGCCTCGAAGGCCTGTGGTGGGAAGGGAAGACAAGGAGAAGGAAGGAAGAAGGGTAGGTTTGGGAAAGAGTTGGCATTTGAAAGTGCACTATTGAAGTGGAGGTGAGTATAGGGCATTGGTGCACCATGTCCTGCTCAGTCCCATCTCCAAATTTCGAGGTCCACTTTTGTACAAATGGACTATTTTAGTCAGTGCACGCACTGGTGCCCTTTCAGGTCATTTTAGTGAACGCGAGGCCTGTCCCTCCTGTAGGTATGCCTCAATCTCCTTGTGCGCGACGGTGAGCAGCCAGACGACTGCTTTTGGTAAAATCTGCAAATTGTAGAGCAAGTGATAAATTATGTGGCAAGTGATAAATTATGTGTCATGAATTATGTGGCAAGTGATACATTATGTGGCAAGCGATGAATTATATGGCAAGTGATACATTATGTGGCAAGCGATGAATTATGTGGCAAGTGATAAATTATTTTGCTAGTGATAAATTATGTGGCAAGTGATAAATTATGTGTCATGAATTATGTGGCAAGTGATACATTATGTGGCAAGCGATGAATTATGTGGCAAGTGATACATTATGTGGCAAGCGATGAATTATGTGGCAAGTGATAAATTATGTGGCAAGTGATAAATTATGTGTCATGAATTATGTGGCAAGTGATAAATTATGTGGCAAGCGATGAATTATGTGGCAAGTGATACATTATTTGGCAAGTGATGAATTATGTGGAGGGGAGGGGCTATAATCATGCAGAAGACGCCGCAGCTGCCAAATTGCAGTGCTTGTGGTGTGTATTTTCTGTATCTGTTTATTATTCAGTTACGAAGAGGAGGTGGCGCCATTTCGGAAACTTGTCAGTGGACAACCTCTAACATTTCTTATGTGGGTGGACATGTGGCCTCCAGAGCTGCACTCTGATCTCAATGCTGCTCCATTTTGCTGCTGCATAAGTCATAGGTGGGCTGCATCATTATATGTCAATATGCAACATATTTTATATGTCCCTTTTTATAAAAAACAAAACGTAACTACTGCAAAAAAAAATAGCCAATGCCATTTACAATACTAAAAGCTCAAACTTTGCCTAATGCGAGACCTATTGCATTGCAAATGCTTGTTACTTTTGGCTTTCCCCCACCCCAAGGGCCTTGATTTTGGGTACCTTTACTCAATTTACTAAATTGCTTTTCCTGTTGTTCTGCGAGCTTTACCTGTGCCCACATCACTTTTTCCTTGAGGGCCTTTTTCTTATCTGCCATCTCGTCCTCACAGTATTTTGCATACCGTAGGACCTCGTCTATTTTCTTGGACTGCCAACAGATTTTGTTATCTTTGATCCACTGACAAATTTCGGGTCTTAGACCGTTTACAAACCTGTAAATGAAGTGGGTCATATCCTTCATCTCGATGTTATCTATACCACTGTATGTTTTAAACACCTGTAACAGTCTTTCATAAAAGGAGTGCACAGTCTCGTCCCTTTCCTGCGTGGTTCTATCTATTTTTGTCCAATCAGTTTCCTTTGCGGGCACTTTTAGCTTCAAATGTTGAATTACTTGATCATATTTCCTCATAACTTCTTTAGAGGGTTCCCCTGTTCTAGAGTCCCTCGGGTACTCCTCACTAGGCCAAGCTATGGCTATTTTACACTCGGTCCATAAGTCTACCGGAACCACGATGTCAAAGAACCCATCCAAATCTTTCCACAGGCATTTTTGAACCTTTACAAACCTTTCCACCTGCCTGTACCAGTCCACAGGCTTCTCTCGTAATTTTGGGAAATCATTTGTAAAGGACACAATATCCTGTCTGGACCATGGAACATGTACGTATTTTCCACCTGGCACTTCACGCATAGGACATAACTGCTCTGGTTTATCAGCTTCTTTTAGCACGAACTGAGGAGTCACTTGTTTGGATCTAGCCTCCTCTTTCTTCTTTGCCCACTTGGCTTTCCACCTGTCCACATCTCCCCATTTCTGTAATACTGTCAATAACTCTTTGACCTGTGCCTTCTTCCCTGACATGTTCAGGTTTTCCAGATCCTTGTCTGAGAAATCTGCTCTGCACGGTTTTTGCAAAGGTTTTGATTTCGAGATATCTATTCCCATACTAGCTGCAGTGTCAGTTAGTTTTTCATGGAGTACCCTGGCATTTCGAGTAAGGCTCTTGCAGATAAACAACAGCTCTTCTTCTGTGTAGGTATTTAATCGATCTAATCCTACATTTCCTGCCATAAGTTCTTCTATTTCTACTCTCAGTTTGTAGAGATCTAGAGGTTTTGACTGAAGAGTTTGTTTTTCTAATTCTCGACTCCATCTCTCAATTTCTTCAGGAGTTACTACCGTGACACTCTTAGTACCCGAGGTTGATTCCATTTGAATCTCCCTCGCATTGAAAGGATTATGTCTTTTCTGCATCCTTTTTCCTGGTTCCCTAATGGGCATATCCATTAGCGACACTTCAGACTCACATTCACTTGTTAAGTCGTCTACAATTAAGGGCTCTGATCGCGGTTGGGCTACAAATGGGGTAATAACTGGAGTTCTTGGACTTCCCTGTCGATCCCCATACAATGGAACCACTGGTCCGATAGTAACCGGGATTGTTAAAGACTCAGGACTTGCATTTATCTGAGAAATCCTCTGAATTATTTCAGCTCTCTGCTTAGCTAGCGCTTCTCGTTCTCTGTCCTCCAATATCCTTTCGACGGAATTGTCATGTAATGCTTGTGGGGTTAAAGTTGGAGCACAACTCGGGGCAGTGGGAGGTGTCTCTCTGGGTCTTTCACCATAACTAGGTCTTGGGGGCAAAGTACCTGTGCCTAGGGATCTTGGTTCTTCCTCATACGGAGGGTTTAGGAACGGCATTCCTGAACTGGATGGTCTTGCCTCACCTTCGTAGGGAGATCTAGAGCAAAAGTCTCTTTCACGGGAGTATCTTGCGTCCCCACTAGCTGGCATTCTTGGATAAATATCCCTTGCATCTACGGGACCTAAACTCTCGGTACAGGGAGGTATGAAGCAACCCCCTCCCACACTGGCAGATCTGGCCTCTTCCTGGGGCGGAGGTCTTCGAGAATGATCCCCTTCACTAGAAGGCCGGTGTTCTTCATTATAAGGAGGTGGACTTCTTAAAAACAGGTCATCTAACAATTCATCATCCGACTCTCCAATAGGCACCCAGTGTTTGCACTTTTCTGTTTTCTTCTCCCCTGCAGGAGGACCACCCACTGGCATCATTGGAAACAGTCCCTCTACAATCATATTCTGTCTCCACTGTTTCATCTTTTTGTCACGGGTCTCTTGTTTCAATTTCGGATAAAATTTTGTTAACCCTTTATCCATTCGTGGCTTATCCCTTTCAAAAGCTTCAATTTCCCATTCCTCTAGTGCTTCGTACTGCGTTAATCTAGGTCTGGGATGTAAGTCATTCATTCGGGTTAAATAAAATTCTGCCATTAAATGTACCTTCTAACGGAAAGGCCAATACTCCGTCATCTTTCGTGTACTCCACCCAATTTTCCAACCATACACACGAGTGGTACCCTTTATCGAACATCATGAAAGATGCGGGAGTATTCGGTGGCGGGATGACAACACCTTCTCTGGTTCTAATCGGTTTGTCCTTTTTGAAGTAATTCTTTACTTTCTTTACAAGGGACACTTTTCTTTTGTTTCCGTACATAATGTCGTTTTTAACACCTTTCCACTGATCGTTTTCAAACCCTAGATGTCGCGGATCAGGTCTAGTATGCGGTCTGTACGAATGCCACATACGATTTTTTTGAGTGACTTTGTTTACAAAATCACTCTAATCCAAGTGCGTCTCTTATTTTCGTGCGACCAATGAAATGCACGAATTCAAATATTCTCGACCAATGGGTGCGCGGCCTTTCGCGAGACAGGTTCTCACGCTTCGGCACTCACCCCTCCTTCACAATTCCAGCTCCGCTATGCACCCGCTGCGTCTACCAATCCCAGCGCGGCACAGAGTGACGTCAGAGCAGCTTCGCGACTGACTCCCTCCTTCACAAGGTAACGGAAACTTTCTTTCTTTCTAAAGTGCTAGTGCTTGGTTATTTAACAACGAATACACATTCGCCACTGTACTCAAGTGTCTAGACAGGAAAGATTTGTTTCACTGCAAGTAAACTACTTCCATTTACTTTTCACACACTACGGATAGATCTCTTCTGCCTACCCTTCACACAAGCATTGGAGAACCTGCTACTTCCCTAGACTCATCCACTTTTCCGGGATATATCCAAGTCTTAAAGTTTCACCAGCGAGCCCCTTTGCTTTCACCCAAGCTCCGATGAACCTGCTACTTTTCCGGTGTGGCCCTCACTAGGTTATGCCACAATAGGAATTTTTGCCAATGAACCTCGTTGCTAACATTTATTCAATCATATATTCAGAAAACCCTAGTTAGTGCTTCCAGTTCTACCTAACCTGCACTAACCTTCCTGGAGTAAGTGACCTCAAAGCAAGTGGATTCTCTTCACCACTCGCTATTCAATTCCCCGGGGATTCCCAACAACATAGAAGACGTTTTACAAACAAATGGATAAATACGTATAACAGTATAATTACAAGAATAACGATTTTAAAACATTTCATAATTTTTCAAAGCAAACATTTCAAGTGAGTGATCAAATCACCTGAACTGCCTACCCTCTTAGCAGCAACAAGGTTTGTTGCTTAGCAGCATCCAACTTATCTAACTTATCTAGTCCTACCTAACTTTAACTATTCCCTAACCATCCTCTGTGCTACCAGTAAATTACTGATAGAGATCGGGGGTCACCTGACCAATAATTTCACTATATAGTTTTCGGGCCCATAAATTTCAATTGACCATATACATTAATCAGGCGACCTCACAAATCTACCATCAGCAACCCTGAATTCCTTTATTTTATTCTAGTGTACCCGACTTACCAATCCACCGTTATGGGTACCTATGACCACAATGGATCAGGGAGCTAGCTGTAAAAGAAAGGCAGGCAAAATACAAACCCAACTTCATAAACTTTGATTTTCATAAAATGACCACGGACAACTGAGAAGTTTTAAAGGTTTTATCTAGAAATCAGTATCTGCGAGTATTAGGCTTACAGTTAAAAGGCAATCAATAATCAAGATAACAAAAAGCACGTAACCATACAAGAAAAGTGTAAGGGAAATCATTTAAGTTTGTAAATAGGGTGACAGGGAACACGCTAAGATGACTTTAACAGAAACTCAAGAATGGACATCTATAAATGAGCAAACTTATTGCATGTACTATAACTATGCTATTTGGACGTACTTCATGAGAGAGAATTTAGAAACTTATACACCTATAGAAAGGGTAAAAGGTGGAAAACCGCTATAATTCTAACATTATTATTTCAGGAATAGAATTCAGGAGAAAAATATAAACCACATCTAAATTCATAAACAGTATGGAGAGAATTGTGCTCTAAAGGTAGGGTAACATAGAAACATGCTATGAAAAATGCAATGATCATTCAGATTTTGCGAAAAACATGGAAATTATAACATGTGCAAGGTATGTCTTTATTGAAGCAAAGACAGAAAATAGAAAGGTGCAGTATAGAGTTCTCAGCCCTATCTATATATTTACCTAGAATGGTGTGAAAACCAACCCTGGCCACGGATCAGTCAAGGACAGGAAATACCCCAAGGAATAGCAGTCATCAATGGGACAGCAGGTGCAGAATGGACACCCCAGGACAGGACAGGAAACCCAGATTAGGATCAGGACAGGACCACCAAGGCACGACCAGCACCCGCAGTTCGGAAGCAACGCCTGCGCTCCACCCTCTCTGCAGCTATCAGTCGGAACCCCGATTGGGCCAGCGAACTCCTCAGCAAAGTGCTCCGCCAGCACTTAAGGTTTAGTAAAACCTTTAAAGTCTATGGTCAATTTCGGACAGAGTGCTCCGCAGCGCTCTGTAAAGTCACCTATTGAGTGCGTTGGGTCAGTGACAGGTCAGCTATTCAGACAAGTCGGACAAATTCTATAGCTAAACCTAGGCTAGTTATACTGTTTTCGGGTCAGTGTACCACCCCCCAATGTTGCAAAGTGTCAGAATCCACAATTTCGATTGGTCCCAAAGTAGGCTAGGTTAACACACCAATCAGAACAGACTACTGCAAGCCTAAATTTACATTCTTGGGTACCGCCTAGCAAGATTGGGGTTCCCATGAGAAGTCGCACTGAATACAATAGGAAGAATACATTGTAAATAATGTAACACATTTTAGTTTCTCTGGCTGGGTGAAGGTGCATCTTCCCAGGCACGTCTTGGCAGCGACTCTCTCTTGGTGCAGTGTCAATGCCACCTCGCTACTTCTGGTCCTGCGCAGTACTGCACTCCAAAATGGACTCCCAAGCACCCCATCAACCCTCCGTACCGAGGATACATGAAAAGTAAGCGAAAACAAATTAAAACATAGAAATAAATGATATAAACTTCATATCCTGATTGTATACTTATGAATTATCACTATAAAAATATACTATGCAATTATTTATTAGTGCAATACATAATAACACGAGAGCATCTGCACAAGCTTCACCACATTATTACACAAGCAGCCATCTTATGGCTATTACGCATGCGCACCCTTTCCCTCCAAAATTATAACTACGTCATGTCACGTGAGTGTGACTAACGCATGCGCAGAAGCAATATCCTAAACGGCAGCCATTTTAAAGACACAAATTAATCGTATTAGTAAAACACATAGGCAAGCATCCCTAAGATACATGTATATAGTAAAAATAAAGGAAATTAGTAAGACGTACAATTGGATTACAGAGTTATACATGAATCGAGGTTCTTGATTTCAGCAAGTCGCGTAATGTGCGAAATCTTGCTTCATCAATGTCTCACAGAGTTAGTAGACCATGTACAAAAGGGAATAACTGGTCCACATGCTGCCTGATAAGGTGTTCCAGGACGCTGCGCTCAGCAGATGACTGAGCATCAGCATCACTTGGACCCCTCTGGTACATCTGTGGTAATCTGGAATTGTACATTTGGGGACCTGGTGGTTGTTGCCTCTTTTCCAACTGTGAATGTCACTCAAAGGGAAAGTAACGTGTTGCGTGGAGAACCATGCACTGATTGTCATAGAATATTGTGGGCTTGTTGTTGAGGGACCCCACTTCCCGAACATTTGTTTTATTGCTGTCCAGGAAAACTGGTGCAGTAAGGTTTTCCCTTATGACGGCTTTCATAGGCTGCACATGCAGTCTGATCTCAGCAGGGCCGCCCATTGGGTGGCCTTACTGTATTGATTTCATTAGCACTTCCCTGCATCATTGCTCACCTGTCTACGAAATCTAATAATTTCCAAACTTTAAGAAGGGTGATAGAAAAGACCCAACATGATATTGACCGATGGATAACAGACTTACGCTGTTCTCAACTCCTCTGTCAAGCTACTGTGAATGATTATATTGGAAACATTACAAGTCTGGGCAGCCTCAGGTATTCTTTCCAAAGTTCAATATGGCTTCCACAAGGGAGTTGGGACAATGAAGGATTGCCTGTATCTTTTTACGGTTTTGCCCAAATATACCCTATACTACAAAGTTCCACTCTATGTAGCACGTATAGATCTGTCTTCCACATTGAATCTGGTTGGTAGTTCCAAACTGTGGATATCTCTGTCATCTCTAGGTCTGGTTAGTGACCTCGTGGCTCCGTGGCCGCTTTGCCCAGAGAGTTATGGCCAAGTTCTGATAGAGTTGTTAGGCAAGGGTGCATTTTAGCTCCCTTCATGTTAATCCTTTATATTAATCAGCTAGAATCGGAAGTGTTGGATAAAAGTGCGGTTCCTGCTAATATTGGCGGGGGTGGGGGGTTGGGACGGCATCCCCTTCTTTTTGCTGATGGTGCCATTCTTCTTTCACAGACCCCAAATGGTTTGCAACAGTTATGGTGTCTCTTGGACTAGTCACTAACCAAAAAGAAATCTGAGGTCTTGTGTGCTGTGGTTCTCCTAAAGATTATACATTTCAAGTGTATCATTTTTTAACAACGAGCCATTTGAAAGATTTAAGTCCTTTCCATATTTGGTGGTTCTTTTTTACTCTAAATTTAAGTGGTCAGCCCATATGACAAGTAGGCTTAGCAAAATCGGTAGAGTTAACGGGGGTTCATTCTTTTGTCTCTAAGCCCGGTGCAATGCACATACCTTGCCGTTTTAAAATCTACGCAGCCAAGTCTGTATCTCCCGCAACAAATGGAGCTGTAATATCTTGCTGCACAACTCCAAAAAATTACAAGCACATGAGAAGGTATTTCTGAAGAATATTCTGAGTCTTGCAAAAGGAATCTCTACTTACACCCATCAAGAGGAGACTGACTTATAGTATATTTGTGGCAAGATTAAAAGCGTTCACATCTCATTATGGCTTTCAGTATGGACCCACTTGAAGGCCCTTCTATTGAACCAAATTGTGTGGGATACAGTGAAACATGCTGGGGCCTACTATATTCCTTAGCTTAGCCAGAAAAGAAATGTTACAAAATTAGAGTTTAAATATACTGTGGATCCACCACACTCAATTGTTTTTAGGGTGCTAAATTGATTGTAATAAGCTTTAGGGGTCAATGCAACCTCATAATGTAAGAGAATGTTGAGTTTCTCAACCTGTCTCTCAAGTCTCATGTTCATACTAAGGGGGTCATTAGGATGGCGGATTTCCCGCATACTCCGGGCCGGCGGAAGCCACCGCCGGCCCGGAGTATGCGGGAAATCCGCCGAGGAGGGCTGAAAGACCCACCGCCAAATCAGGATGGCTGGTGGGTCTCACAATCCGTCCGCTGCTTTTCCGCCGCGGTCGGAAGGCGACCACGGCGGAAAAGCACTAACATGGCTGGCGGTGTCTATCAGACACCGCCAGCCATATTAGGATGCAGGGAATGTAATGCTTTTCCGCGGCGGCTTTTCCGCCGTGGAAAAGCATACGGACAATCACTTTGGGGGCCCGTTGCGGGCCCCCTGGGTGAAGGTTGCATGGGGGGTGCACATGGGGGGTACCTATGGTACCCCCCTGCATTTGCGTGCACAAAGCGGCAGGCACCGCGCGGTGCCTGCCGCTTTGTGCATGCAAATGCACACCTTTCGTTTTTTGCATTGCGGCGGGTGCTGCTTCAAGCAGCATCCGCCGCAATGTAAAACTTACAGGATGTGACCGCCAGGGTGGCGGTCACATCCTAATTGCTATGGAGGGACCGCCGCTGCCCATGCGGACGGTCCCTCCAACTCAGGGGTGGCGGACGGACGCAAGTCCGTCCGCCATCCTAATCGGCCCCTAAGTCTTGTTTGGATATGGAGCCATATTTAGACAAGGTTATGTGTGCACATGACCTTATCCTCTCACTTTAAGCTGGGTGATTGCAGAGAGACTCTGTTTCTCACTAGAGTAGACGCAGTAGGTTGCGCACCACCCTGCCCTTCTGATTCTATCTCTATGCAATCCTGCAAGCACTTTTTGATTTTCTGCACTTTCCTTGTTGGTGAAAGCGAGATTTGTGAGTGTAAACCATCTTTGGCTAGCCTGCCTATGCTATTTAACCCACATGCCTTCTTTGCAGTATCCAGGGGGCATATTAACAAGGAACAGGGAAAATTAACGCTAAGGGCGCTTAGCGTTAATTTTTTTTACGCTTGCTATTGCTGGATTATATCGCCTGGTTATCGCGTTATTAACAACGCTAACCGCCTAGGCGATAAAAAATCCAGCGATAGCGGCATTTTGGGAGGTTATCGCTGGTAATGCAGCGATAAAACTACAAGGATAGGGATATCCTTGTTGATAGTCCATGATGAATTTAGCCATGTAATCCACCTCCCATTGGATTACATAGCTAAATCTGAAAATTAGCAGATGTAAAAAAGCAGCGTTAACCATGGTTAGCACTGCTTTTTTGGTCTCTAACAGGGTTAGCGTGAATCTTGATAATAGGAGGAATGTCGCTTAGCGACATTTTTCAAATGCCCACTTTGCACCTCATTAGAGATGCACAGGGAAGCGTAGTGAAAAAGGGTGCTAACCTGCGATTTTGCATGTAAGCACCCTGTTGTTGATAGGTCGATATTTTTATCTCCGCTTCTTTGGCTTTTAAAGCGGAGATAAATCCCTTGTTAATATGCCCCCAGGTTCCTTGTGGCCACGATGCATTTTAGAGACACCCAGGAACAGATCCATTGTTTATGAAACACTAGTAGTTGTACTTAGCTTCTGGCATGTATATTAGTTTGAGGTACATCTTACTGCCATTGACACTGAGCTACTTCCTTTTATGTATGCACTTTATACTCAAATTGAATTATCTCTATTTTATTTATGTTTCAATGGTTTTATTTTTTGTGTATGTTTTCATGACCTCGGTTATGATGGTGATGATGAAATCTACAAGTCCTAAAATGCAGATTGCTGTGTGCTTTAATGGTAAAAAAAAAATTTCGTCTGTTTCGCCCACAAACGGCGGCGCTTGCACTCATGCAAGTCTGTGGTATCGTTTGTCTCTGGTGATTCACTGTTGAACTTGGGATACCGGAACTGGGATTGTGCAAGGAAGGAAAGTGGAATTACTGAAACAAGTCACTGTTTACTTTCTCCAGGCTGGCGATCAATGCGCGTCTTGGAGAAAATGTCTCGAAATGCTCAGTTATGTGTGGGATGAACTGAACACACTTAGTCAATCTCGTTTGCCTGCAACATTCTTAGGTATTTTGATGTTCAAATATGCTGTGTCGGTAAGAGGCCTGTGACTGCCTTTGCGTTACTGGCATCGGCGTGTGTGGCACAAACGTTACATGTGATTCAGTAACTGGAGGATTCAGTTTCATCCCTGCAGTTTTCTTAGGCGATTCTTCTTTTTTTCAGTCTCATGTTTTGCTTGAGGATTAGGACAGTTCATAGTCTAGTATATGACTTTATCACTTACATAATTTGAATAACTTCTGGTAATTTTAATTTACATTTGTTTTTTTAGAACTGTTAAGTGCCACAAAGGTTACTTTTTTATTGAAAATCGTCATGTATTTTCCCTAGGACATGGTTGTGTGGTTCTTTAATAAATGTGTCATTAATTATTTTACTAAATGACGTTTCAGTTTAAAAAACTCGTTTATTTCGGGCCTGGGATCTCATTTAAGAAATTGTACATGCTGGGTGTGTTTGTTTGCTTAAATTGAACATTTTGGGCTAACACACCTGATAGCAATGATTTGCGAAATGAAAGCCCAGGACTGAATATCTGGGGGCAGATTTACAAGCCCCTTGCAACACTTTTGCGCCGCCGTTGCATTACTTTTGTGATGCAGCGGCTTCGTAAAAAATGCGGCCAATTTACAACGTGACGCATCTCAGGTATAATGTACACAGGGTTGGGCGTTCCCACGCAGGACAGCCTTGTACAAGTGACGCAGTGAAATCTACAAGATTTCACTGCATCAGTTCTAGGACGCCACAGAATTCAAACCTTACGCCTGCTTGAAGCAGGCATAAGGATTGATGCAGTGTAGCAGGAATAGGCCTAAAAATGCATTGCTGGAGTTGTCTCATGCTTGCGACACGACTCCCGCAATGCATGACTTTTGCCTCAACAGATGCGTCAGAATTTCTGACACATCTGTCAATCCTTGCGCCGTGGTGCGCGGTATTGTAAATACCGTGCATCTATGGTGGCTCAAGGGTTTCTCAGGGTGGCGCAGGGAAAGTGACACATCTCTACAGATGTGTCACTTTCATGTAAACCTCCCCCCTGGTATTTAGCGGCTGTAGGTGATCAGTGAACCTTACGAGAGGTACCGTCCAGTAGTGGTGCTGGAACAATTTTGTAGAGTTGGGTTGCTGGCCAGAGGAGCAGCTCACTAAAAACATTTTTTATATTTAGAAAATGCAGGTGTTACTGGATTAGAGAATGTAGTGAGTGAATCAATCGATTCAGCAGGTGCAAGATTGCCCCAAACATTTTTTGCAAATGGCATTCAGTGGTGTATTACGAAGTATATATTGTCAAATATATGGGTAAGTATATGGACAAATGTGCTATAAATGTGATCTGTCACTTACAGTAAATATATTCTCCATTGAAATAGTCTTTGTGCTGTGCTATGTTAACAATTCAGCCAATAATCACGCGACTCATGGTATTCCGTTACAACTAAAATGTTGTCCAGCTGAGAAAACTGATTGAGCCACGTCTAAAAACATTTACTTCATAAGTACGATGCCATCAGAATACTGTGATTTGATTTAACAACACAATAGGAAATAAAGTGGCATAAGAAAACTGCCATGAGAAATACTGTGCTCCCAGTATGTAAAATACCATAATAGCACTGTGAAAGAGAAAAATACCTCTAAGGAAAATGTGCCATGGAAAATGCTGCTCAGAATATTGAAAAAGGTCCACAGAATATTGGCCCATAAGCTAAAGCCTCAGAACACTGACATTGTGCAGAAGAATAAAGTGCTTGTGATTGCAATCTGCTGAAACAAATACAATTTCTGGACAGCCCTTGCAACCTAAATCTTCCATCCTTTCTACGTGTAGTGTCTTGCAAGTAAGCAGTGACGGAACGTTTTTGGCTCCTACTGAACTCTGTAGAGTTCTGACATAATAAATAGAGTGTATTGTAGTGAAGGCTGCTTTAGAATGTTGAGTTTGCAGTTACATGCAGAGGAATAAAGACCTGTGATACCAAGCCCCGTGTGTGGCGTAGTCATTGGTGGGTTCCCCGGCTGGGAAAATGCTGCACTACCTGTAAGCAATTAGAGCAGGCCTGTCCAACGTAAGTCCAAGAGGGCCGAATTCATGCCATATTTTCAGGCTCACTACTGACCAAGTAAATTATTTGCATTCAAATTGATTCTATGTCAATTTAATTTATGTGGTTAAACTGAAAATCTGAGATGGAAACAGCACTCATTGATCTATGCTAAATAAATAACCTAGATTTAGAGTAATACTAAAACTGCCATATTTGTTTAGGATGTTTAAATATTTTTTTAGGGCTCGCCTGACAGAGTGCTTGTGCCATATGTTGTGAGACATATAGTTATCTTACAGTGGGCCTAGAGCCTGCTCATCTTACTATTGGTTGGCTTCATTGGCAGTCCATTGTCAGTCTCTTTTGCTTGCTTCTTATCCGCTAGCTGTGTGGGTTTTCTTTCCTCTTCCTGTCTTCACCCCACCCCTGGAGCATGAACGTATTACTATGTCCTTCCACTGCTCTCTTTATCAGGTGCTGCTTTTTTCTTTTTTTGAGCAAGTGCATGGGTTTTCCTGCTGTCTCTCTTGTGTACTTCTCTCTCCCCTCTGCCGCACTTTGTGTTCCTCTCGCTCACCCATGTGCCTTCACCCCATTTCCACTCGCTGCTTTCTCATGTGTGTGCTTTCTCCATGCCAACCCCAAGTTGTTCTCTTTTGCCTGTTTGATCCTCCCACCTGCGCCTTGTGTTTCTACCCACATCCATGTGTTGCTTTCCCCGCCTGCTTTTAAAAAAAGCACTAACACAGCATCTCACTTATCCATACAGCCACTCATGCACCCCCTCAGTCACCCATACAGCCACTCGTCCACTCACTCGCCCATACACCTACTCACACATCCACTCACTCACCTATACAACCACTTACACACCCACTCACGAACCCATACAGCTACTAACACAGCCAGTCACTCACCCATACAGCTACTGATATACACACCCACCCATGAACCTTCACCCCCATTTCCACTCATTGCTTTCTCGCGCGTGTGCTTTCTCCATGCCAACCCCAAATATATGGGTAAGTATATGGATAAATGTGCTATAAATGTGATCTGTCACTTACAGTAAATATATTCTCCATTGAAATAGTCTTTGTGCTGTGCTGATATGTTAACAAATCAGCCAATAATCACGCGACTCATGGTATTCCGTTACAGCTAAAATGTTGTCCAGCTGAGAAAACTGATTGAGCCACGTCTAAAAACATTTACTTTATAAATACGATGCCATCAGAATACTGCGATTTGATTTAAAAACATAATAGGAAATAAATTGGCATAAGAAAACTGCCATGAGAAATACTGTGCTCCCAGTATGTAAAATACCATAATAGCGCTGTGAAAGAGAACAATACCACTAAGGAAAACGTACCATGGAAAATGCTGCTCAGAGTATTGAACAGGATCAACAGAATATTGGCCCATAAGCTAAAGCCTCAGAACACTGACATTGTGCATAAGAATAAAGTGCTTGTGATTGCAATCTGCAGAAACAAAAACAATTTCGGGACAGCCCTTGCAACCTAACTCTTAACAACACATCCTTACTACGTGTAGTGTCTTGCAAGTAAGCAGTGACGGAACGTTTTTGGCTCCTACTGAACTCTGTAGAGTTATGACATAATAGTAGTGAAGGCTGCTTTAGAATGTTGAGTTTGCAGTTACATGCAGAGGAATAAAGACCTGTGATACCAAGCCCCGTGTGTGGCGTAGTCATTGGTGGGTACCCCCGGCTGGGAAAATGCTGCACTACCTGTAAGCAATTAGAGCAGGCCTGTCCAACGTAAGTCCAAGAGGACCGAATTCATGCCATATGTTCAGGCTCACTACTGACCAAGTAAATTATTTGCATTCAAATTGATTCTATGTCAATTTAATTTATGTGGTTAAACTGAAAACCTGAGATGGAATCAGCACTCATTGATCTATGCTAAATATCCTAGATTTAGAGTAATACTAAAACTGCCATATTCAGTTAGGATGTTTAGATATTTTTTTAGGGCTCGCCTTAGAGAGTGCTTGTGCTGTATGTTGTGAGACAAATAGTTATCTTACAGTGGGCCTAGAGCCTGCTCATTTTACCATTGGTTGGCTTCATTGGCAGTCCATTGTCAGTCTTGTTTGCTTGCTTCTTATTCGCTAGCTGTGTGGGTTTTCTTTCCTCTTCCTGTCTTCACCCCACCCCTGGAGCATGAACGTATTACTATGTCTTTCCACTGCTCTCTTTATCAGGTGCGGCTTTTTTCTTTTTTTTTGAGCAAGTGCATGGGTTTTCCTGCTGTCTCTCTTGTGTACTTCTCTCTCACCTCTGCCGCACTTTGTGTTCCTCTCGCTCACCCATGTGCCTTCACCCCATTTCCACTCGCTGCTTTCTCATGTGTGTGCTTTCTCCATGACAACCATAAGTTGCTCTCTTATGCCTGTTTGATCCCCCCACCTGCGCCTTGTGTTTCTACCCACATCCATGTGTTGCTTTCCCCGCCTGCTTTAAAAAAAAGCACTAACACAGCATCTCACTTATCCATACAGCCACTCATGCACCCCCTCAGTCACCCATACAGCCACTCGTCCACTCACTCATCCATACACCTACTAACACATCCAATGACTCACCTATACAACCACTTACACACCCACTCACAAACCCATAAAGTTACTGACACAGCCAGTAGCTCAACCATACAGCTACTAACACAGCCAGTCACTCACCCATACAGCTACTGATATTCACAGGGGACAATTACAGTGGGAGCCTTTAAAGCTGCGTCGTAATGGGCCGGTTGGTTTACTTTCCGGGCACCTAATTAAGATATTGGTGATCGGAAAGTAAACCGGACAGTAATTACAGCTGGCTTCCGAAGGGCTCAGAGAGCCTGTCCGCCAGTTGGAAGCCAGCCTGTAATCTCAAGGGCGACTCTTTCTGTCCTTGAGATTACAATCACGGTTTCCGACATGGTTTCCATGCCGGTCTGTCCGACATGGAAACCATGTCGGAAACCGTGTTTGGGGGCTCCCAGCAGGGGCCCCTTTGGTGCGCGGCCTGCGGTTGGAGGCCCAGGGGACAGCTATGATGACCCCCTGTTGATCCCTGCACCTTGCGGTGCCTGCCACAGGGTGCAGGGATGAATCACACCTCCCATTTTACTATGGGAGCATGCATTACGACCGGTTTACACTTGGAATGCATGCTTCCATAGTAAAATGTAGGAATGCAACCGAACAATGTTCAGTCGCATCCTAATGGGGCGGTTGGGACCGCTGACCGGGTGTCGGTCGGTCCCATGACCGATGCAGTGTCGAGCATAAGTGATTCCACCCGACATCGTAATGACCCTCTCAGTCTCTCATACATCATCATCATCATCATCATTAAAGCTTTATTCGAGGATTATACTCATAAAAGCACAAACACACATTTAAAATACATCATTAAAAGATTGTGTCCTGATTATACAAAAAGTTTTAAAACAGTTGTGCAGACATAGACAATAATCAGAAAAACTTTAATGCATGATTGCACAGAAGCCACAAAAAATACCCCAATCAATTTACTTTAGAGAATTGCCCTCCGTCTAATAGACCATGCCCACCCCAAGTACTTTGCTGTTGCTAGAACAACAGGCATATCAGTGGAAGTGCAAAGTATTTGTAGGGCCTCAACACCCCTAAATGTCCCTAGGTTTCTACAGACAGGGACTAACCAAACTTTTCTCGGGGTGGTGTAAGCTTTGCACAAAAATAGAAAGTGGCCTATACTTTCGTTTGCTACACCACAGGCTGGACAACAAGAGGCGGAGGAGCTCCTCCACCTACCTGTCAATGATCTCAAAGGAAGGGCACCTGACCTTAACTGGAAGAAGAGCTTCCTATCCCCAGGATTGGTAATGCTGTCCCAATATGGTTCCAAGACAGGATATAGTTTGATTACCACAAAACGCCCCGTCATGGAATCTGATCTAGTTTTATTCCAGAGTCTTCCAGCTACCCAATCCCAGTTTAGATCTTTAATCGTAATTTTGCTTGGGAATGGTTCCCCAGATGGATTATCCCATAAATTTGAGAGGCCAAGATCGCCCAAGGCAGTCCTGAGATTTTTTAGCCAAACTATCTTATGGAAGGTATCAGCATTAATTATGGCCAAGAACCCCTCTGCATAATGCCGGATCTCCGGGGAAGTCCAGAGACGTCTCCAATAGAGAATCGGACGCAACCTCGCTAGGTCACTAACTGATCTTCTCCCTAGATCAAGCCCAAGCGGAATTAGTGGTGTGCTCTGCGGGAGTCCTGTGATTCCCCGCAAAAACATATTCTCAGATATCTGCAAAGGGAGAAGCTTCCCAAAGCCCCACAGCTCTGCCCCGTAGAGGGCAGACCCAAGAGCCTTGGCGTCGTATACTGCCAAGACGGGTTTTATTGGCTTGGACTTGGATTTTTTATGTTCCACCCGGAGAGCCCCCGAGATCTGTTGGTGCCTCAAGACCGCCTTTTCTATGTGCTGCGACCATCTCGAGTCGTTTGCTATCTGTATCCCAAGATAGGTAAATATAATAACCACCTCTAGCTGACAGTTGTTCAGAGATAGCTTTGGCCGGGGTCTACGTTTTGATGCGAAGGCCATCAGCTTGGTCTTACCCACGTTGACTTCCAGGCCGTGCTCCCTACAAAAAAGATCAAAAATGTTCAGTGCTCTCTGCAGACCGGCTGGAGTTTTGGATAGTATCAGCGTATCGTCGGCGAACATCAGGATCGGAACCCTGAGGCCCGCCAACGAAGGCGCATCTACACTGGCGTCCAGCATCCGGGCCACTATCCCATTAATGAATAGAGAGAAAAGCAGGGGAGCCATTGCGCACCCCTGTCGCACTCCACGTTCAACCGGGAAGTCAACAGAGGATTCGCCATTCATGCCCCATTGGACTTTGGCGAAGTTACACTCATGCAACCTCATTATCAGGGTGAGTAGCTCTGCCGGAAGACCCATTTCGCTCAAGACTGCCCAGAGCTTTCTCCTTGGGACCAGGTCGAAGGCAGCCCGCAGGTCAACAAAAGCAACATACAGGCTGCCCTCGCCAAGCACCACAGTCCCCCACTGTAACAGAACAAAGCGAAACACCTGGTCAATTGTGCTAGTAGCCCGCCGAAAACCAGCCTGGTAAGGGGACAGGGCATTGTTCTCGTCAACCCAATTCATCAGTTTGTTTACCACCATCCTCCCTATCACTTTTTGGATAGTGGCGATCAAGCTTATCGGCCTGTAATTAACTGGGAGAGACCGATCCCCTTTTTTATATATGGGTATGATGATAGCTCCCCTCCATAATTCAGGGACAGCCGTTCCCTTTGCAATAGCATTTCCCAAAAGGAATATATATCTGGCCCACCTCGCCTTATCATTAATAAAAACATCAGTTGGTACACCATCTAAACCCGGGGCCCTTCCCCCGGGGGCAGTACATATTGCGACTTCAGTTTCTTTAAGGGTGAATAAATTCCCAATTGGAAATACAGCTGAAATTGCTTCCACATCCTTGAACTGTGCAGTCTCAGCGTACTGGGGTTTAAAATGATCAACCCATCCTTTTACAAAAAAAAAAAATGATCAACCCAGGCACCCTCAGCGACGTTGTTATCGGGTTTATCTGGAGTTCCACCTCTACCCGACTTAACGATATTCCAGAATAACCTGGAGTCCTTGGCCCCCGAAGCCTCCTTTAATTCGGCCCAATGCTGTTCATCCCATGTTTTTTTTGCTAGGGATAGGCTGGCCCTATAATGCTTCCTGGCGCCACTAATCGCTACCCTATCCCTATTCCGAATTGCTCTACCCAAGCTTAACCTTGCTTCCCTGCACTGGTGGTTAAACCACTTGGCTGGTTTAGGTAGTTGTTTACTATTTGACTTGCGGGGCCTCTGGAAGTGCGGTTTTAAAAGGGAAAAGAACTTATCATGTATGTCGGTTATTTCCCTAGACCCTGGGATTATTGGGTTTGCATCCTCCATAGCGGTGATTGCAATGTCCACCTCAGAAATTATAAATGCCATGGATTCTGCATTGGCCAATACACTCGGCCAGTTTAGTCTGCGCATATCATTAGCCATAACAGGCAATGGACCGTCAGTCGATTGGAGATTCCCTGTTGTGGCCGACCACCAGTTATGGGTCACTCAGAGAGGATTGTGATCGCTCTCCAATCTGCCCTTAATTTCCATGTCGCATACCAACTGCCACAAATTTAGGCTACAAAGGACATAGTCTATCCGGCTTTGGCTACGACCATTGTCGAATGTACAAGCACCTCCCCTGTCGCTCTTCGTTCTCCCATTTAGGGCTCTTAGTCCCTGTTCCAGGCAGATGGCATTTAGTCGTATTATGTCTTTTGTCCACCGCCTTACCGGGCCAGATTTAAAATTGGAATGCCCCATTGTGTGTCTTCCTCTCGCCCCAAAGGATCGTCGGAGCTGTCTAGTGGTTCGAAAGTCCTATTTAGGTCGCCAGCTACTACAACTTTATTTCCCAAGGACTGCTTTTCCGGAGAAGTGGACAAAGCCTCTAGAATAGGTGAATTCCCTATGATACTGCCCCTGGCATAGATGTTATAAATGTCTAACCCTCCCCAGTGATCTGATACCATTCTTATCATTTGGATATCCTTGCAACCCAAATCCACCAATTTAATTGTTGTGTGTAGGCATTGGCGTACCCAAATTGTAAGCCCTCCCATAGGTCGGCCCTTACCGCCTCTGCTAGCCGGGATTGCAAAGTTTAAGTAGCCAGGAAGGAATATAGGGTCACAGGCCCATGTCTCCTGGAATAGACATACATCAAAACCATTGATGAAGTCTATCCAGTTTTGGGATGCCAGCTTGTTACTCAACCCCGCGATGTTCCGGGAGACCATCTTGCCTGAGCAGGAACCATCTATAGGAACTGCTCCTACAGAGGGCGCCCCAGAATGGCTTGTTAGAATTCCTGCATACCCCTCCTCATCTGGATTTTTGTCCTCATTATTGTACACAACCTCCTGGATACCAGTAGTCCTAATTATATTTGGGTCCTCATTTTCGGATACCCCAGGAATTGAGATAAACTCCCCACACACTGCCTCAAAATTCACAGTTTCACAATTAATACTAGTTTCAATTGGCTTTGCATTTTCAGTTGTCAAAAGAGTTGATACAGACTCCCCAAACATATCCTCAAGATAAATACTTTCCCAGTTGTTCATGGTATAATCAAAGTTAAATTCATCATAACCCGAACCCTGGTGATTTTTTCCATTTGGTCAATTAACCCACCCCGGATCTGCCATCACTTCAAAACGATTATACGTTGATACATTACAATAGTTTCCCTGTTGGTAAGGTGCAGTGAAAGGAACAAATCCTGGAGAGGGGAAATTACTGTAACAACCTACTTCAGGGGCTATGCCAAATCGAATGCCTGTTGGTCTTGGGTAGAAGAATGTTAGGTCGACAACACCAATTCCAACACTACTTGTGCCCAAATTTTGCCTCGTAATTAGACGTACCACCCTAGGATCTTTAAAATTGACAACTATACAATCCCCCTCCAAGCGCTTAGGAGTGCAACCTACCCAGTCTGTCCTTCTTACTCCAATAATCAACCCATCCACTTCCCTGGGCAATGGTCTGTTGATCCTTAACCAGTGCATTGCCTTGTTTTTCAGCATCTGGAAGGATTCTCTTTGCCCAACCTGCAAAGGTGGTACATTGGTGAGGATAGCGACAAAAGGATAGGAGTCCGGAGGTAGATTCATAGGTGGTATCCTACGAGACACTCTCATAGGAAGTGTATCGGACAGACTAGGGGCAGGAGCAACAGGGTGAATCGTTGAGATACTCGGTGGAACTTGTGAATTGTTCAATACAGGATTACCAGTTTTAGATCTATCTTTCGTACCCGTGGCCACAGTGTCTAAGCGCTTTTTGGGTTGGGAAGTATTGTTACTTGGGTGGTCTAGTAGATGGGAATTAGTCTTAGGGATTTGTCCCGTCGACCGGGGCCTCCTTGTAATAGTAGCTACAGGGGAAAGAGGCTCAACGGCAGATACGCTATTTGCCGGCCCACTCGGTTTTGAAGGATTGTTACTGTCCCCCGTCCTATGGTGGGTCTTAATTAGGGATTTGGTGGAGAAAAAATTATCTAGAGTAGCCTGCTCGAAGTGGTCTAAACGATCGGCTAGTCTTTTGACTCGTTCTTCGATAGGAGTGAGCAAAGACCTCATCAGCCTCTCCAACTGTAGGAGCAGGGGTAGAGCAGGAGGTAGAGTCTCGGCCAATCCCGTCGCTGAAGGGTCACTAGGGTTGGATGCAGAACTAGCCGGGGTGACTCCATCTTTGACAGTCTCAACCCCATTGGAGCCAACCCCTTTAGGCTCACAAGGAGTACACAAACCTGTTCCAAGTTTCCTTATTTTCTTGGGATGTTTGGGAAGACTGCACTTCCTCGAAGCAATGCATCTTTTTCTTTTGGTGCACGATTTATTAGGAACCACATGAAGTGGCACACTCGATTGGGCAATATTTTCCTCATTAATGGGTAGATCAATTAATATAATAGGCGAAGTAGGATCCAGGATGGTCGTATCATCGGCCGGGGGGATGTTAATCGTCGGGCCAGGTGACTTGGAAGAAGCATGAGGCTTTTCTATTACCACTGGCAGGGTTAAGGATGATAAAGGGGGAACCAATGCCGGAAAACCCAGAGTTGGCCGTTTCTCCAAGGGAATTTTAAGGAGTTCAATAGATAGCCTACGCTCTGCGCGTCGCTCCGCCAAAGAGATCTCTTTATCAATATCTCGAGTTGTCCGACTAAAATATTTATCTAGAGGACCCAGGATTGATGGCCCCACCTCGGGCTGGGGGGGACTCTGGACAGGGGTAGTTGGAGGGGAAGGCATACTTAGCAGGCAGTACACTTAAAAAGGGGAAGAAAACAGTATAAACCGAAAACAGGATTTCTCAAAACACAGGAACAAACTATAATAATGGTCCGTAGATTAAATGAAACAAGGTGACAATATGGCTTACTAGTTAGAACAGTGTCCATATAGCAATAGCGCGATGACAGAAAGTGGGCCCAGCCCAGCCTCCTGCAGCCCCTGACGGCCACAGACGGCCCGCCCTTGTCCCGGGATTCTCCCGGGCGCTCCCGCGCGCTCACGCGCAGCAGGAGTGGCAGATTACAAATATAGGGACCAGGTTAGTGGGGCGGGGCAAGCAGGGAGAGCGGCCCAGGTGCTGGTAATTCAGGCTGGCGGGCGCTCCTGGGAATTGAAGTCCCGGACCCGCTGCACGCTCGCAGCCCTGCCTGCAATTTACACACCCACAGTCAAAGCCCAATGTCCGCCACGACCAATGGCCTCAGGTCCGGCAGAAGACTCCCCACGAAGCGGGACCCGCGAAGCGGGTACTGCGAGGAGTAGCGCGAAGGAACCAAAAGCACCAGGTCCCAGCAGGTAAAAAAAGATAGATGCAGCAAAGCGTCCCAAGTTGGATCCAAGGGCTGGGGGTTTTAAACACGTTGGTGGGGCGGGGCAAGCAGGGAGAGCGGCCCAGGTGCTGGTAATTCAGGCTGGCGGGCGCTCCTGGGAATTGAAGTCCCGGACCCGCTGCACGCTCGCAGCCCTGCCTGCAATTTACACACCCACAGTCAAAGCCCAATGTCTGACACGACCAATGGCCTCAGGTCCGGCAGAAGAGTCCCCGCGAGGAGTAGCGCGAAGGAACCAAAAGCACCAGGTCCCAGCAGGTAAAAAAAGATAGATGCAGCAAAGCGTCCCAAGTTGGATCCAGGGGCTGGGGGTTTTAAACACGTTGGTGGGGCGGGGCAAGCAGGGAGAGCGGCCCAGGTGCTGGTAATTCGGGCTGGCGGGCGCTCCTGGGAATTGAAGTCCCGGACCCGCGGCACGCTCGCAGCCCTGCCTGCAATTTGCACACCCACAGTCAAAGCCCAATGTCCGCCACGACCAATGGCCTCAGGTCCGGCAGAAGACTCCCCACGAAGCGGGACCCGCGAAGTGGGTACCGCGAGGAGTAGCGCGAAGGAACCAAAAGCACCAGGTCCCAGCAGGTAAAAAAAGATAGATGCAGCAAAGCGTCCCAAGTTGGATCCAGGGGCTGGGGGTTTTAAACACGTTGGTGGGGCGGGGCAAGCAGGGAGAGCGGCCCAGGTTCTGGTAATTCGGGCTGGCGGGCGCTCCTGGGAATTGAAGTCCCGGACCCGCTGCACGCTCGCAGCCCTGCCTGCAATTTACACACCCACAGTCAAAGCCCAATGTCCGCCACGAACAATGGCCTCAGGTCCGGCAGAAGACTCCCCACGAAGCGGGACCCGCGAAGCGGGTACCGCGAGGAGTAGCGCGAAGGAACCAAAAGCACCAGGTCCCAGCAGGTAAAAAAAGATAGATGCAGCAAAGCGTCCCCTCATACAGTCACTGAAACACTCACTGCACTCATCTATACAGCCACTCACAGTCCAAGTCATTCACCCATACAGCCACTCATGCACCCACTCACTTACCTACACAGGCACTGACACACCCACTCACTCACCAATACTACCACTCACAGAGATAGTCACTCATCCATATAGCATTCACGCAGCCGGTCACAAACCCATACAGTCACTTATACATGTAAGGCAGAGCTATTGAGGCGGAAAGCCGAGAGCAGGAACAATTTTAAAGATTACTTTTAAAACTTGTTGAATGTAATAACGTGTATTCTTTTTAAAAAAACGCTATTTACCTCTTGGCTCACCACGTGATTCCCTCCCCACGCAGCCGAGTCAGGCGCTGCAGCGGGTCGCAGGAGAATCGCCGGGACCCCCGGGCTACGCCCACTGACACAGGCCACACCCCCTTCACTACTTAGAGCGCGCCTTCCCGCCAGCGCTTGTTTGTAAGGCAGAGCCCTTGAGGCGGAAAGCCGAGAGCAGGAACAATTTTAAAGATTACTTTTAAAACTTGTTGATTGTAATAACGTGTATTCTTTTTAAAAAAACGCTATTTACCTCTTGGCTCACCACGTGATTCCCTCCCCGCGCAGCCGAGTCAGGCGCTGCAGCGGGTCGCAGGAGAATCGCCGGGACCCCCGGGCTACGCCCACTGACACAGGCCACGCCCCCCTTCACTACTTAGAGCGCGCCTTCCCGCCAGCGCTTGTTTGTAAGGCAGAGCTCTTGAGGCGGAAAGCCGAGAGCAGGAACAATTTTAAAGATTACTTTTAAAACTTGTTGATTGTAATAACGTGTATTCTTTTTAAAAAAACGCTATTTACCTCTTGGCTCACCACGTGATTCCCTCCCCGCGCAGCCGAGTCAGGCGCTGCAGCGGGTCGCAGGAGAATCGCCGGGACCCCCGGGCTACGCCCACTGACACAGGCCACACCCCCCCCTCTTCTGATATATAAGAATGTGTTGGTTTCGGAGGCGCAGCGGACGGGCGCAGCGGGCGCGCCGGCGTTGCGCCAAAGGCAAGCCCGTCTGCGCCCGTCCGCGACCACACGGGACCAGGGGCCACTACCCCTGGCTCCCACATAAACCAGGGCAAGACATACAGCGCGGCAGCCATCCACATCATAGGAAGCACAACTGCTGCTCACTGTACTCACATCTATGCACCATCTGAGCTCCCCTCTCGCTGCCCTGGCTGCAAACAATCCTTTCGCAGCACCACTCCGCCGGCCGCTCCACAGAAATACTGTATGTATGTACTAAACTGTCGATCCTTGCCGAAGCACAGCACACAAATTGCCTTGCTGCTTGAGGAGCACAAGCCAGATGCTATCTTTTTAACAGAGACATGGCTCACATCCCAATCCGACCCAGACATAGTCTCAGCCTTACCCGCTGGTTTTCAAATCCTTAGATTGGACCGGCCAGAGGGGAGAGGAGGAGGTCTGGCTATAATACTAAAAGACCAGTATCGCTGTCGGATCACAGCTGAAACCATTCCTGAGTGCGAGAGTCTTGAATTTAGCATAGATTTTAATGCGAACAGTACCTTCTCCGGCACTCTGATATACCGCCCTCCGGAGCCCGCCAAACTGTTCCATAGGTCTCTTCCAGAAATCTTAGCCAAACGACTCATGACCTCCGCTAACTACACGGTCTTAGGGGACCTTAATTTCCATTTCAATTCCCCTTTAGATCACATTGCCACAGAACTAATTGATGACCTAGGAGCTCTTCAATTAACCCAGCTGGTCACAGCCCCTACTCATGAGAGGGGCAATCTACTTGATCCTATTTTTAGCAATTGCACCGACCTGATAGTGGACCAACCCACTCCCCTCCCCTGGTCGGACCATTTTTTAATCCCGCTGACCTGGGTCACCTACAAAACCCCCCTGCCGATCCCCCAAGTCACAACGAGAAGGAATTGGGCAAAACTCCCCATGGAATCCTGGACAAACATCCTAGACTCCACCCGCCCACCTCCCTGCACAGACCCCAATGTGGCAAATAAAAATTATGAAGGTTGGATCACGAACTCTCTGGACACGATTCTCCCTTTTCGTAGATCCACCTCAAAGAGACTGCATAAATCAGCACCCTGGTTCTCAGATCCCCTAAGAGATAAAAAACGCCTCTGCAGGCAACAAGAGAGAGCGTGGCGTCTAGACTTCCTACCGGAAAAAAAGGTACAATACAAAGAGGCAATCAAGGCCTACAGAGAAGGGGTCAGGGCGGCCCAGGCTACCTATTTTTCAGACAAAATTATGGAAGCCAAATCCAAGCCCAAGGAAATTTTTCACATAATAAAACAATGTACTAAAGTGAACACAGCACCTCCTTTGACTAAAACCCAGGATCAATGCAATGAGCTTGCGGAATTTTTCCACAATAAAGTTTCCAAAATTTACTCGACCTTCCCAACAGCAGCCACAAGTCCAGATACAACCGACCTACCCTCCTCGAGACACCTTCCTTCTCCAGACCAGCCAAGACATAAATGCCCAGCTAGTCCAGTTCCTTGAGAACAACTTACTACTAGATACGTCCCAAACAGGCTTCAGACCGAAGCACGGTACTGAAACCGCCTTGTTAGCAGTTACCGAAGAATCACGAAGGGTACTAGATCGGGGAGGATCAGTGGCAGTGATCCTCCTTGATTTAAGTGCAGCCTTCGATCCGGTCAGCTATGCCACCTTGCTGAACCATCTATATAACATCGGAGTATCAGGCGACGCATTGAGGTGGTTCGACTCCTTCCTGACCAATAGATCTTTTCAGATCTTTGACGGGGAAACAGTGTCATCCAGCAAACCACTAAATTGTGGAGTACCGCAGGGCTCCTCCTTGAGCCCTGCGTTGTTCAACGTATATATGAAACCGCTAGCTGGGGTCGTCGAACCGCACGGTATCAAAATCATATCGTATGCCGACGATACCCAGCTAGTGGTTTCGCTGGCACAAGAGAGCAACAGGCAAACTCCGGAAGGCCTGCTGAAATGTTTAGAGGACGTCAAGGAGTGGATGACCACCTCCCTCAAACTAAACGGAGATAAAACGGAGCTCATGCTCCTGGGACCAGCCTCACCAGTGCCTTTCACCTCCTTATGGCCCCCCTGTCTGGTACCCCTCCCACCCCTAAGGAGAGTGTAAAGAGTCTAGGAGTATGGCTGGACAAAAATCTTTCTTTCTCCACCCAGGCCACCAAGTTGTCGGCCACATGTTTTGGCTTACTCAGAACACTGAGGAAGGTTCTCCCGCTTCTACCATTGGAAGCCAAACAGGTGGCAGTACAAGGCCTGATCCAGTCCCGTCTAGACTCGAACAACGCCCTATATGTGGGGGCCCCTGAGATGACTCTTCGGAAGTTGCAGGTGGCACAGAACTGTGCAGCCCGTACCCTGCTACAGATTCCACGCACCCAGTCAGCCAGACCCGGACTAAGAAGTCTACATTGGTTACCAGTAAGGCAGAGAGTGACATTTAAGGCACTATGTATTGCCCATCGGGCCTTCTGGAAGACAGGCCCAGCAATCAATGACAATTTAGTCATTCCTTACCACCCGAATAGAAACCTTCGCTCCACGGAGGCTTTCCTGGCGGTGGTACCCAGAGTAAGGAGAGCTAGGGCCGGAGGCAGGATGTTCTCCCTGAACACCTCGAAGTTGTGGAACGCACTTCCTCTACAACTCCGGTCCAACTCGAACCTGCTCTCATTCCGCAAACAGCTGAAAACCTTACTGTTTGCTAAATCCACCGAGTTCTAATCTCTTCTGCACTGCCCAGCTCCGCCTACTTACTCAGCGCTTGGACGCCCTTGGGCAGCAATCGCGCTTAACAAATCCATATACAATACAATACAATACAATACATCCGCTGAGTCACCCCCACAATTACTAACAAACACAGTCACTCTCCCATGTATTCACTGACACATCCAGTCACTCACACATACATCTACTAATACACCTACTCACTCATTCATACTGCCACTCATACACACACTAAGCCATTCATACAATCACTCACACACCCAGTCACTCTCTCATCTAACCACTGACACCCCCATTCGCTTACCCTTGCACCCACTCATACACCATTTACATACCCAATGAATCACCCATACAGCCAGTCATGCATCCACTTATTCATCCATACATCACTTACACAGCTACTGACGCACCCATACACCCACTCACCTATATAGCTACTCTTGCATCCACTCACTTACCCATACAATTCACACACTCATTCACAAACCCATACAGCCACTGTCATACCCATTCACACACCCATACACCCACTTGCTCAAGCACTTACACATCAGTTACTCACTCATGCAGCCACTCACTCACTCACTAACACAGAAACACACTCACTCATACTCTTTCTAATACATACACACATACTGTTTATCTTGTTTAAACCAAGAAAGGTGGTTCAAACAAGAATCTTTTTTTGTGATTTTTTCATTTTTACATTTTGCATTTTTTAATTTTCTTTTTACAAATAAAATGGCAACTGGGAAAATGTATTAACAGAAAAAAATAAAAGCTGGGGATGCAAGTGTCATATAACCAAAAAAAAGAAAAATTAACACTTGTAGTGTATTGCTGCCTCCAGGACTGCAGCAACCGAATGTTCCCCTACAGTGAGCATTTTTTTGCAGTCCAAATAAAATGTCCTGATCCTTAGGAGCTCAGGGGCCTTCTCAGGGATGTTGCTGAACCTTAGTAGGTATAGGGCCCCCTGGTGCAATGGGCGTCCCACTAATGTTAATGCATCTGCTGCACTGCGCTCCCTCCAGGCTCTCACCAAGTGGTTGGAATGGTACGTCTTCAGGTGGGTCTACATACTTGTTGTGCCACATGAATATTTCTTTGACATATCCCTGGAGAGGGTCTTGTCACACAAAGATCACTTCACATGCTTTACCTCCGTTTTCTTCTCCCCGGAGGGAATGGTGAAAAATTCCCACGCGATTGATTGGCGCTTCACCCCGGGTTCCTCCTCCACAAAAGTTTCAAAATAAATTTTAAGAAGAAAAGAGCAGGTGCTGAAATAAGAATCTCCAATAGCAGCACTGAAAGTGTGAAGAAAAGAAAACTGGGTGCGTTTTCTAAAATAATACGTGTTTTGTCCAATAAAAACCCTTTTTTTCATAGTCATGTGACATTTGCGAACGCCACCGTATTCATGAATGCTGACATATTCGCAATATTGGGAAATAGAATAAAACAGTGTTGAATCATAAAATTACTTCTGAAAATCTCACTTAATATGTGATGTTAGTAAACTACTGATCACAAACATTAATTACAATATGTGTATATGTTTTTAGACTTTCCAAAAATCATACCAATTTCCTTAATATCTGCGTTAGCGGAATATACATATCGCTACTTTTTGCGACAAATTTGCAAGTATAACTTTAAAAAAATCCTTGCAGGCACATCTGTTTCTTGATGCAGAAGAAAATGATGCTGCTTTCGTGATGCCCATTAACATGAGGACATCTCCCCCAAACAAAGAAACCCTTCCTTCATATAGTTAAGAAAAAGGACCCTGGTTTGGTGGAAATGTACCTCTTTGTAGTGTCGTTGTCTCCTCTGTAGTAGAATTCGTGTTATCACAGATTTCAAGATGGAGACACATGAGAAACAATCACATTGCGAAAACTCTCAGAAGCTCACTGAAGACATTTCCTTCTGATCCATAATGCAGTTATAGTTTAGAATATGCACCTAGCATTTACCAAATGAAGTACCACTTACTCATTAGCCAGAATAAACTAGTACAGCTGGGTAGACATTTTGGAAGAAACTGTGGACTCTTGTTGGATAAACGGGCTGGTGATGTTATGTTCTGCCCCTGATGCTTATTTCACAAAAATTAAAATGCATCGGGAACCACTTACAAATATAAACATAGCAGGTGCCCCAGTTCAAGCTCCACTTCAGTAAAGCACAAATAATCCTATCTTCTTGGGCTTCTCAAAGGTGAAGCAAGTGTGTTTACTTTTGTATTCCACGTTGAAAAACAATATGAAATCCTTAATAGAAGTGAATGCATTTTTTTTAATTATAAATCTTTTTATTTAAGAAATCAAATCAAATATTAACACCAACATAAACACATAAACAAAAGCAGTCACGAAAATACAAAACCAGGATAAAGTTAATGCGGCACAAATTCAATACGAAACCATACGGGGGGCTCTTCTCACACACGCATAATTTTCGGCCATAGTCAGTGGAGCTGTAGTCGTAGGGCACTAGATTATATTGTTTCTGTCTCCATCGCGAGTGGGGAAGTACCGCCAAAGTGGGTGCACAGCCAACCTCTGCTTTCATTCCAAGGGGCCCAGATTTTGGTCCACTTCCCTGGGCAGCCTCTACTCTCATACACCGCTCTCTCAGCCGGCACACACCAATCCATATCAGATTCCCAATCTGAGCAATTCAATTCCACCTTTCCACGTCCTGGGAATATTGAGCTTGGCTACCATGCATCCCATGGAGACCCACAATCTCGCCGGCCTCGTTAGGTCCGTGGCCTCCCAAATATTCAAAAGGCAAAGTCTCGGGGAGTTGTCCATTTCTTTCCCAAAAAACTGGGACAAAGTTGCGGTAATCTCTCCCTAGTATTTCTGGAGGACCGGGCAGTCCCACCATTGATGTAGATATGTGCCCAGCTGGCCACAACCTCGCGGGCAGACAGGAGAACTAATGAGACCCATTTTTACCAGGACCGTACTTGTATAATAGATCCTTTGAAGTAATTTAAGTTGGACTAATTTAAACTGGGACCGGATCTCAGTTTTCCGAGGTGAAGCAAGGGCCTCTCTCCAGTCTTCATCGTCAATATCACCCACACCTCAACACCACTGTGCCCGAACTTTAACCATAAGGTCGGGTGCACTATTTTGAAGCTTACAATAAGTTAAGGAGATGGCCTTCTCAGTGACATAATCATCGAGAGGAGAAGATACCGGTAACATTTCGCCCCTGGAGAGAACTTTATATACAAAACTACGCACTTGGAGATAGCAGAAGGTTTCGTTTTCATGCAAATTGTATTGTAGCTGCAGGTCACCAAATGGAATAACGGCACCATCCACTCAAATGTCTCCCAATCTCGATGTTCCAATCAGATCCCATTTGTCGAAAACCGGGCTGACGCCAAAGCAGACCCAGATGACCGGAATCCAACAAAGGGGTTGCCTGCGTAATTTTACCCCTCCAGCCGAGGGCTGAGCTCGCCGTATGCCAAATGGAGACAGTCGTCGAAGTCGGAGTGAACCTAGGCTCTAGCTTTGATCCACCATATAGCGTTAGGTGCCGGACAACATATTGTGCCTATCCATTCTGTATGATGGATCTGTAATGGGCCGGTGCATTCAATGGTTGAGAACCACTAGCTGTGAAGCCCAATAATAATACCGAATGGCCGGCAGCGTAATTCCGCCATCATATCAACTCTTGGTTAATTTGTCCAGTACAATGCGGGGTGGACCATCGTTCCACAATAGACTACGCACCTCCTATTCAATAGACGTAAAATAATGAGGTGGGACAGGGTGTGGTGTGTTCTGAAGGGCATATAAGAAGTGGGGTAAAGCCATCATTTTATAAAGTGCTGCCCGTCCCAGGAGTGTAAGAGGGAGCGACTTCCAATGTTGAACATCAGCTTTGAAACGCTGTAGGGGGAACAGCAAATTACGTTGATAAAAGACTTCTGGGTCTGACATGATATATATACTGAGATATCAAAAGCCCTCGGTTACAACTTTAGCCTCGCAAATGGAGGGGAGCATAGGCGGACGGCCGCTGAGAACATATATAAGGGACTTATCCCAATTGATGGTATACCCGGAGTACTTTTGAAAAAGGGTGAACACGTGAAGGACCTCATCTAGGGAAAACCTGGGTCTCGCCAAATACAGGCGAATATTATCCACGTAGAGGGATATTAAATTTCTCCAATCCGGTGCCCAATTAAGACCTTGAATAGCAGGATCACCTCTAATCCATATCGCACGAGGTTCAAGCGTGAGAGCAAAGAGCAAGGGGGACAAAAGACACCCCTGTCTCGTACCTCGCCCCAACCCAAAAGCCACCGACCTACCCCCGTTCACGGCGACTCGCGCCAGTGGTGCGGAATATAGAAGTCGCACCCAAAATATAAACTGACTCCCAAAGCCATATCTCTCGAGGGCCGCAAAGAGAAAGGGCCAATCGATCATGTCAAATGCCTTCTTGGCGTCCAAGGACACAATAACTGCATCCTCTTGTATTGTGGCATTCCGCCCCATCACCCCGAACAGGCGACACAGGTTAAGGGCCATATGTATCAAGGCCAAATGGGCTCGCAAACACCGAAATTCGCAGAATTTCGGCGATTGCGAACTCATTTTCGCAAAATGGTATGTATGAAAGAATTTGGGTGCAGAATAAGGAATCGCAAAATTTGCCATTCCTTATTTTGCGATTGCGTTTAAGGAATCGCAAATTTTGCGATTCCTGAAATGCAATGTATTAAGCAAAAAAAAATCCAAAATGCCCTTAAGCAATCGCAAATTACCACCAACTTCTAGTTGGTGGTAAGTTGCGATTTCCTTGAAAAATTCACATTTCAGCATTTTTCAAAGTGCCATGTGACGCACATACATGCCCTTAGGGCATGTATGTGCACCACATGTGCACCCATGCTTATTTCAGGGGTGCAACAGGGTGTCCTTTGGACACCCCTGCACCCTTGAAATTATTCTCAATTTGCAATTGGCAAATTGCGAATCGCAAATTGAGAAAAATTCACATTCCTTCCTATGGGCCTCCTGGCCCATAGAAATGAATGGGAAAGTATTCCTTAATTGCGAATTCGCAATTTGCGAATTCGCAATTAAGGAATATCAAGGAATCGCAAAAAAATTGTGTTTTTCTTGATACATACCATTTTGCGATTCTGAAATAGCGATTTCTTAAAAATCGCTATTACAGAATCGCAAATTGGTTCCTTGATACATATGGCCCTAAGTGCCTTATTTTTGGTTGGTATAAAGTCGTTTTGATCCGGATGAATCAGCTTTTGAAAATGGGGAGAAATCCGACGAGCTAGGATTTTTGGCAAAATCGTTACCTCTGAGTCCAATAATGAAATAGGTTAATAGGAAGAGCAGCGCTCAGGGGGCTGTCCTTGCTTATGGATATAAGCACCAAACTCTGCGTGGCCCGAAGAACGCCCTCGCTCACACTCTCATTATACATAATTTGGAGGAAAGGGGCAAATGTGAATTTCCTGCTTTGTATAATTCGATTGGGAGCCTGCTGGGTCCCATTGCCTTGCCCGATTGTAAAGAGGAAATGGCCTTAGAGATTTCCTCCACCACCGTGATAGCTCCCTCAAGATCTCCTGTCTCCTGCGGGTCCAAGCTCGGCAGTGGCAACATCGCTAACAGTTCAGCCGCCATATCCTGAGTGGAGGTAGCCACCAGAGAATATAGCTGGCTATAGTAAGTAGCGAAGGCGTTTGCAATACCAACTATATCGTGACAGAGGGTCTCATCATCGTCAACAATTCTGGCCACCCACATATTCGCCAGTTCTCTTTTATCAAGCCACGCCAGCAGCTTGCTCGCTTTATCGCTGATGTCATATATCCTATACTAAGAGGCCCTATAGTACGCCTTTGCCACTTCGCTCAATATGTCTCTGTATTCCTTTTTCTTGATTGCCAATTTGTGTAAGGTCTCCGAGGACCTCCCCACTTCTAAGTCGCGCTCAAGGTCCGCAATCTCAAACTCAATATTCTCCAGTTGGGGCATTTTTCTTTCTTATGTTCTGCTACGGCCGCCACCCTGCACCCATGAACCACAGTTTTATATGCCTCCTATAGTACCACATCTGACTACACCAACCCATCATTCTTGACACAGTACTGCTTGGTGACCTCTGCCAGTTGAGAGTGAATTTCAGGGATTTTGATATACCATGGGTTGAGGACCATATCTCGATGGTTAATGATGGGAATACCGCCATAGTAGGCAACAAGTGGCGAATGGTCCGAAATACCTCGGGCAGGAAGGACAGTGTAGAGAAGAGGGTAAGCTGCTCTGCCTTACAGAAAAAGTCATCAATACGGCATAAGCTATCATGCACACCGAGTGGAAAGTGTACTTTTTTTCAGTCGGGTAATAAACTCGCCAGACGTCAATAATCCCAAGGGCCCTCAGGAACTCAGACAAACTCCTCCCAGCTGCTTCATTCAAACGAGGAGGCATACGGTCCAGTGATCCATCCAACGCTGCGTTACAGTCGCCACCCAAAAGCATGTCCCCATCAGGCAAACCCAACAGATGCATACCCAAGTCACTCAGGTGGTGGAATGGAGTTTTGGGGTAATGTACAAGAACGTAAAGTTAAGTGATCTCCCCTCCCAGATCCTGGAAGCAGAAACAAATCTGCCCAGTGGGTCCTGTGCAATGTGTTCGATTCGGAGACGAAGGGTATGGCGGACCAGTACACCGACCCCTCTGGAGCCCCGTGTATATCCAGCATGGGCAACAAGGTTATGCCCCCACCTGTTGAGCGCACAATAAGTGTTGCCTTGAATATGGGTCTCTTGAAGCAACACCAGGTCAGGGGATTGACGTTTCAGATATTGCAATACAACACCCCGCTTAATCCGATCACCCAAACCATTAACATTCCAGGAAAGGAGCCTAAGGCGACTAGATGGCTGACCCCCTTGAGCAACCGCATTCATATTGGAAATTAAGTTGGAGCCAACAAACCCTCCACGACCTGGATGACAGTACCATCCATACATAAGTCCCCCCTGAATGAGAACACCACTTAGCAATTGACCAAATTGACATAGAAGAGACTGAAGGTCCCACAACCCCTACATATCGTATCCAAGAACTACCCCCACCGTTGTTGTCATGAAAGTAGGCCACTGAGAAAAGACTGCTAAAATAAGGCGACAAAACACAAAAAAATCTACAAACGAAATCCCAAAAGCTATTACATCCTACCCCCCAACCTGTCTCCCTGCAACGTGGACTTAGAACTGCCCACCTCCCAACTATGCAGAGTGCATGTATACCCAAAAACAACAAGACTATATATAGGGAAGCGCTACTCAGCCTAAACAAACCAGGAACACAGCCCATCAGAAATGTTGCAATCCCCCCAAGTCAACACCATAGGTGTGCTCCGTGTCGGGTGACTCTAGCGGCTCCTCAGTATACTAGAAAAATTACTTCCACAGTGTTGGAGCCTCCCCACCCTCGGAACCAAACCAACCGCCATGAATAAGGACTAAGGGCCATATGTAGGAAGCCTTATTCCGCTCGCAAATGCTGAAATTTGCAGAATTTCAGCATTTGCAATCGCAATTAGGGCAGTGTGCTATGTAGCACACAAAAACCCACATGCAAAATAAGGAATCGCAAAATGTATAAGAGCAGTAACTCACTACACCTACCTTCAAGAGGATCTCTCTCCCATTTTCAAAGTGTAGGCAGGTTGTCACAGACACATAATAACACAAAGCAGCTTAGAAGCAGCCACTACGTATTTCGCTGAATGCGCTGCCCTGTGGTCAGTGAGAGTTTGCGATTGCCCTGGAAGCAGGGCATTCATTGTACTAGGGCGCACTGTCTCTGTTTGCACCTGTTTAAAGTGTACCTGGGCGCAAAAAAGGGAAAGTGCGTCCTATTTGTAATACGGCCCTAGATTTGAACTACCATTTTAAACTCCCTTCTCTCCTCCAGACAAAGTGCACCCAGATTTTATTACGTAGAGTTCTACTATTTTTAATACGTAATAGTCTGTCGTGCCCTCGAGACACACAGACTTTGCCTTTTTTGGTTGAAAGGTTGCAAGCCATCAGCAAACTGATTATTTAAAAAAGACTGACAAGTCTCTGTGACCTACTACTTGGGGTCACTAACCTGACTCTAGAAACAGTGTGACTATCACTTTTTTTGCACTTTTTGATATTCTACGTGAGCACCTTTTTCCCATTGTGGGGTGCCGTCAGCTCTATTGGCAATTATATCATGGCTATATATGTATACACATATATGCCTATTGTACGTACACCTGATTACAAGAAAGCTACGGTGTTCTTTGCATGGCCTTGGATTTGTGATCTTATTTCATTTAGATTAAGTCCTTTGATTTCCTGTATATTTACTACAGAATGTTCCTACTGAAACATATATGGAGCAGATACCATATACTATGGTGTAATGTTCTTTGTTTGATGAACAAATGCTTGGGAAGCCCTTTACTTATGTTTCTCCGGTGCAGCAAGTGTGGTAAGAGTGTGATTGCCCCTTTTCATATATACTTATGATCGAGAAAGGCACCCAAAGTTTTTCTTAGAAAGAATGACTACTGTCCGATCTGTCCAGGTTTTGTGGGCTGGGTGTTGGCAGCAGCATAATTTGTAGCGAAGGGGCAGACTAGAGATGACTACTTACTTTCTTTGCTTAAAAAGGAATGTCAGTCTCCTTTAATCTAGGTCTTTGGCTACCATCACTTGGAGTTAGGTTAGGTGTGAAAGGTGTATATGCAGTTTGTGTACACTACAGGATAAGTGGGAAGCCTGTTCCTGTATTACAGTGTGCAGGAGGGAATCCATTTTTACTTACATTTGTGTGTATGGCAACCTGAAATGGTCGAGAGATTTGAGCAAGACTGGGAAGACCTCTGCTTATTTGAGAGCCTTTGCCTTTGAATTCTTTTACTTTCCTGTGCCATATTGTAGAGGGTTAGTGTCCTGAGGTTGGGGGGGGGTTAGATTCCTCCTTAGTGATATGCTTACAGTTGTCCTGCCAGAGTGCTTTCAGCTCTACTCCTTCGTCGTGTCTGTTTTGCATCCACAAAGAAAGTGGCCTTCTGAAAGGGCTGATTTCACACCAGCACCTAATTTGGTTGGAACAAGCTCAAGTAGGGCTCCCATTGTCCATGGTCCTGACATGGGCTGATCATGCAGCAACCGTGCAGTGTTTGATTGATTGGAAGAGCCCCCTAAACACAAGAACTACTCAAGAGAGCTGATTGGACAAGCTACGCAAAGCTACGCCAAGCTACGCCATTGGTTTAAGGAACAGCAAGCACCCTGCTGTTAGCTGCTCCCTTATCAAGAGGGGTACAAAAGGGGGTGATGATGGACGGATCATCTGAATCAATCAAACACCCACACCCAGTCGAAAGATCTGGGTTTAAACCATCACCGTTCTTTACCCCACTCAGCCACCCCAGTTCAAACATGGCTATATGCAAATCAGTCTGACCCTGTGCCTCATGGGAACAGTCCAGCCCGAACTGCCAAGCCATGTCTTCCCTGAACCGGAAACAAGCTTCCAAGGACCGGTTTCTGGCATTCCATCCGTCTTCAGGCCGGCTTTCTTGAATCCACTGGCAAAGTGAGCAAGGGACTCACGTCTGAGCATACCCTGCCACACTTATGGCGGCCAAAATCGGTACAAAAGGGGGTGGTGATGGACGGAGCATCTGAATCAATCAAACACTCACACCCAGTCAAAAGATCTGGGTTTAAACCATCACCGTTCTTTAGCCCACTCTGCCACCCCAGTTCAGACATGGCTATATGCAAATCAGTCTGACCCTGTGCCTCATGGGAACAGTCCAGCCCGAACTGCCAAGCCATGTCTTCCCTGGACCGGAAACAAGCTTCCGAGGACCGGTTTCTGGCATTCCAGCCGTCTTCAGCCCGGCTTTCTTGAATCCAGTGGCAAAGTGAGCAAGGGACTCATGTCTGAGCATACCCTGCCACACTTATGGTGGCCAAAAGCGGTACAAAAGGGGGTGGTGATGGACGGAGCATCTGAATCAATCAAACACTCACACCCAGTCAAAAGATCTGGGTTTAAACCATCACCGTTCTTTAGCCCACTCTGCCTCCCCAGTTCAGACATGGCTATATGCAAATCAGTCTGACCCTGTGCCTCATGGGAACAGTCCAGCCGAACTGCCAAGCCATGTCTTCCCTGGACCGGAAACAAGCTTCCGAGGACCGGTTTTTGGCATTCCAGCCATCTTCAGCCCGGCTTTCTTGAATCCAGTGGCAAAGTGAGCAAGGGACTCACGTCTGAACATACCCAGCCACACTTATGGCGGCCAAAAGCGGTACAAAAGGGGGTGGTGATGGACGGAGCATCTGAATCAATCAAACACTCACACCCAGTCAAAAGATCTGGGTTTAAACCATCACCGTTCTTTATCCCACTCTGCCACCCCAGTTCAGGCATGGCTATATGCAAATCAGTCTGACCCTGAGCCTCATGGGAACAGTCCAGCCCGAACTGCCAAGCCATGTCTTCCCTGGACCGGAAACAAGCTTCCGAGGACCGGTTTCTGGCATTCCAGCCATCTTCAGCCCGGCTTTCTTGAATCCAGTGGCAAAGTGAGCAAGGGACTCACGTCTGAGCATACCCTGCCACACTTATGGCAGCCAAAAGCGGTACGAAAGGGGGTTGTGATGGATGGAGCATCTGAATCAATCAAACACTCACACCCAGTCAAAAGATCTGAGTTTAAACCATCACCATTCTTTAGCCCACTCTGCCTCCCCAGTTCAGACATGGCTATATGCAAATCAGTCTGACCCTGTGCCTCATGGGAACAGTCCAGCCCGAACTGCCAAGCCATGTCTTCCCTGGACCGGAAACAAGCTTCCGAGGACCGGTTTCTGGCATTCCAGCCGTCTTCAGTCCGGCTTTCTTGAATCCAGTGGCAAAGTGAGCAAGGGACTCACGTCTGAACATACCCAGCCACACTTATGGCGGCCAAAAGCGGTACAAAAGGGGGTGGTGATGGACGGAGCATCTGAATCAATCAAACACTCACACCCAGTCAAAAGATCTGGGTTTAAACCATCACCGTTCTTTAGCCCACTCTGCCACCCCAATTCAGACATGGTGTGAGAAGTTGGCCGGATATATGATGCTCACTAGTTCTAGTGATCACCTTGTATCAGTCCAAACAACCCTTATGGTGATTGGTTGTAAGTCAACCTTATAGACCAGCTATCCTAATGGTAGCATGGACAAAGCAGTCTTAGGCTAAACTCTTTTGGCATGTGAAGCCAGCTGTTTTACCACAATATAACCCCTTGAATACCAGATGAAAGGACACCACACAGGTTGTTATGAAAATAAACAGTATATTTATTAATAACAATCACCTCTGAACTCTTTATGAGGTCAGAGGGCTAAGCACATGACAATCTCTTACGAAAAATACGACAAGTTGCACAAAATTACAATGGTGCCCTAGGGGCACGACAAACCATATACTAAGTAAGTGGAATGTGAAAGTCGATAGGAGGAATGGAGCTGTCCAGAGGCTGTAGAATCGATGGGACCACGCTACACTAACTCTAGGTAAGTACTAGGAGGCCCACGGGACGCGTGTGCAGAGTGTGAACTCACACGCGAGATGCGTAACAACGTCTATGGACAGTACAGTTCAAGTTAAAGGTGAGTACGGACAATCCTGACTAGTTAGGACTAAAACGACTGTGGAACTGGACACTAGGACAGTTAAACTACCCTTGAGCACCGAAATGCTCTTGTTACCTCACCCACGGGCTGCGGGTGCATAGGTGTCAAAGTGTGTCGGGTTCTCGCGTTGAAGTCTATGGAGCCTGGAGGAAAAGATGCTGCAGGCTACCAGGAGGAAGATGTCCGGTGCGATCCAAGGGTGGATCGGTGAAGAAGAGGAC
This sequence comes from Lissotriton helveticus, assembly GCF_964261635.1. NCBI lineage: Eukaryota > Metazoa > Chordata > Amphibia > Caudata > Salamandridae > Lissotriton > Lissotriton helveticus. The sequence continues at coordinate 1,399,325,574 of NC_136067.1, forward strand.
CTGAAAGCAGAGGGGACAGTGTTCAAAGTCACTAGCCAGTGACCGGTGTGGAACCAGGAAGGAACCAGAGCTGTCGTCGCGATCAGGTGAAGAGTGGACTCTTGACTCTGCAGCCACGTGGACCAGGAGGTGTCTTCGACAACCAGAATGGAGGCACGAGCTGTCCCACACTGGCACGAGCTGTCCCACGCAGGCTCTCGCTGTCGGCGGTGTCGGATCCGGGATTGGAGTCAACAGGCCTTGGCAAAGGCAACCCACGCGGTGAGTGGAAAAGGCGTCTGGTGCGGACTAGGAGAGTCCGGGGTGCCCCTCTTTTGGAAGGGAGCAAGGGCCAGTCTGGAGCAACCAGACCAGCAGTGAAGATTTCACGGTTCGTTGTCTAGGAGGCCACTAGCCAGCCGGCAAGTGACCAGACAATGCATCGAGCAGCAAACAAGCAGAAGGGCCCCACGCAGATCTCGTGGAAGCTGGAGGGCTGATCTTCTGTGCAGGGGCTGCTCGGGGCTGGGGCTTCTCAATCCCCAAAGCACTTGGTCGAGTTTACCTCAGGAGTCGTGCTGGAAGCGAAGTGCAGGTTCTTTCAAGATGGCCGGTCCCACGTGTCTCGTCGCACCCAAGGGTCTCAGCTTTGCTGCAGATGTGAGTTGAGGTCGGAGAGGTCTGGGAATCCGGGTCTTGTCGGGCTCTGAAGTCTGGATCCTCGAGGGAAGACGACAAAGTGAAACCGCTGGACGCTTGATGGTGCCTGCAGTTGCAGGGTGGACACTCCTTGCCCACAAGGGAGATTCTTCAGTCTTCTGTGGAGCAGAACGTCGAAGTCCAGAGTTTCTTCTTGTAAAGTTGTTCAGGATAATCTAATTTGGAATGGGACCAGCTCCTACCTTTATTCTCCTAAAGGGGGCTGCACTACTGACTAGGTCCCTCCCCTGGGTGGGACCAGGAAGGGGGGTGGCTACACCCCCTATCCTTTGTCCGGTTTACGCACCAGAGCTGGGGCAGGGATGCCCCAGCAACTGGTTTGAACCGGTCGATGCACAGGACACCTTGTGTGCCCCGGGCATGTCTCATTCCTTTCAGGCCTGTCCTACCAATACACAAAATCCTGTCTGGGGTGGTGCTAGCACCTCCCAAGGCAGGAAACCCTTTGTCCAAGCCGCCCTCGCTGGAAGGACTCCCAGCAGCAGGAGGTCAGACTTGTGTCTGTGGTGGCAGCATCCATTTTGTGATGCCAAGGCTCGAGTTAACTTTAACCGGGGTTCTCAGTTACATACATGTTGTGCCCCTCTAGAAGGGTGGAATGCTACCCCCGTCACCAGAATTGGCGAGGAGGTAGTATTCCAATTCGTATGACACCTTACTCGACATGTTTTGATAATGTTATACCAGAGTTAGCATTTAACCGCGAGGCTGATAATGCACTTAAGAGTATATGGTATAGCGTTATCGTGGAAACAGCTAAAGGACTTGGTTCCGAAAGCTGTAGACAGGCTCAGCTCATGCTAGAGTACCATCTCACATAATTATTTTTTTTTTGCAGAGTTTTATATAGCGCGAACTAGAACCGAACCCAATCAGTTATCAGAGCGCTTTACATAGCACCAGTTACGTTACATGAGAACACACTTTCATTTTTTTTTTTTTAGGCACGGGGAGATTAGGTGATTTGCCCAGAATCACAGGGGGTTTTGATTCTGGATTTTGGTAATTCCAAGCACTCTGCCTACAGGATTGATAAGGCCTGCCATAGGAGTGACTGATAGGAGTATATGTGTCCATTTTAGGGTTAGATATAGGTATACTATATCTACAGCAAAGGGTGATTACACCACCTTGCCCCAGCTGTCGTGCAGCCAGTTGTGTCAGTTTTAGATGGCCAGCCAGGGGTGGCATAATACATGCTTCAGCCCCTGGTAGGCCCTGGGTACACCTATGCCCTGGATACCTAAGGTACACTGTACAGGGACTGATAAGGTGGCCTGTACCAATTGGTAAACACCTAAAGTACATGGTTGTCAATTTTAGAGAGAGAACAGCTAGGCTGTGGGACTGATTAGCAGGCCCACAGCCAGGGAAAGTCGTAAACCAGTGAAGCAAAAAGCAAAAATCTGGGGTGACCATAGGATTGCAGACCCCACTCTCCTACATAACCCCCCCAAACTTAGGGACATTAAACTACCCTTGACCAGGTGAGTCTTCCTGTTCTAAGTGGAAATACCTGGAGAGACCATCTGCATTGCCATGGTCAGTCCCTGGTCTGTGCTCCACTGTAAAGTCCATCCCCTGTAGGGAAATGGACCACTTAAGAAGTCTGGGGTTTTCACCCTTCATCTGATTTAGCCACAAGAGGGGCTTATGGTCGGTCTGAATCTTGAATTGAGTTCCAAACAAGTATGGCCTCAACTTCTTCAGGGCCCAAACCACAGCAAAGGCCTCCCTCTCAATAGCTGACCAACGTTTCTCTCTAGGGGTCAGCCTTCTGCTTATAAAAGCAATGGGCTGGTCATGACCATCAATATTCAGTTGAGATAGAACAGCTCCCACACCCAACTCAGATGCATCTGTTTGGACAAATAAGGTTTTGGAGTAGTCAGGACTCTTGAGAATAGGTGCAGTACACATGGCCTGCTTTAGGTCATCAAATGCCTTCTGACAGCTAACTGTCCACTGAACTTTCTTTGGCATTTTCTTGATTGTCAGGTCATTAAGTGGTGTCACAATGGACCCATAATTTTTGACAAACTTCCTATAGTAACCAGACAGGCCCAAGAAAGCTCTGACCTGTGTCTGGGTGGTTAGAGGAGCCCAGTCCTTTATGGCCTGTATCTTGCTCTCCAATGGCTGAACCTGGCCTCCACCCACAAGGTGGCCCAGGTACACAACCTGACTCTGCCCTATCTGGCACTTGGTGGCCTTGATAGTGAGGCCTGCCTTCTGCAGGGCCTCCAAAACTTTCCTCGGGTGGATCTGGTGATCCTCCCAGGTGGAGCTAAAGACAGCAATATCATCTAGATATGCTGCACAGAAGTTATCCAACCCAGTGAGAACTAGGTTCTCCAACCTTTGAAAAGTGTCAGGTGCATTTTTCAAACCAAAGGGCATCACCACAAATTGGTAATGACCTCCTGGGGTAGAAAATGCTGTTTTGGCCTTGGCATCTTCAGATAACTTGATCTGCCAATAACCAGCTGTTAGGTCAAATGTACTTAAGAAAGTTGCAGAAGCCAACTTGTCTATCAGTTCATCTGCCCTAGGTATTGGATGGGCATCTGTCTTAGTGACAGCATTGAGACCCCTGTAGTCTACACAAAACCTCATCTCTCTCTTACCATCCTGGGTGTGAGGTTTTGGCACTAGAACTACAGGACTAGCCCAAGGGCTCTCTGAGGGTTCAATGACTCCCAATTCCAACATCTTTTGAACTTCTTTCTTAATGCAGTCCCTGACGTGGTCAGGTTGCCTGTAGATTTTACTCTTGACAGGCAGACTGTCACCAGTGTCCACCTCATGGGTGTACCAGTTTGTCTGCATGGGGGTCAGTGAGAACATTTGTCTTAAGGATTGAAGAACCTGTTTGCAATCCTCTTGTTGATGTTCAGAGAGGCTGTCAGAAAAGACTACACCATCTACTGACCCATCATCAGGGTTCTGAGTGAGCAGGTCTGGGAGAGGGTCACTCTCTTCTTCCTGCCCCTCATCTGTGGCCATGAGCAAGCCCATGTCCTCCCTGTTGACAAATGCCTTGAGCCTGTTTACATGAAGCACCCTGTGGGGGCTCCTGGGAGTTCCCATGTCTACCAAGTAGGTGACTTCTCCCTTTTGCTCAATGATGGTATGGGGTCCAGACCACTTGTCTTGGAGCTGCTGGGGCCACTGGCTCCAGCACCCACACCTTCTGTCCTGCATGGTAAACAGTTAGGACAGCCTTTTGGTCATGCCAAGCTTTTTGGAGTTCTTGGCTGGCCTCAAGGTTTTTGGATGCCTTCTCCATGTACTCTGCCATCCTGGAGCGGAGACCAAGTACATAGTCCACTATGTCAAGCTTAGGCTTTTTGAGAGGTAACTCACATCCTTCCTTTACCAGACATAGGGGTCCTCTTACAGGATGCCCGAACAGAAGCTCAAAAGGACTGTAACCAACCCCCTTCTGTGGGACCTCTCTGTAAGCAAACAGGAGGCAGGGTAAAAGGATGTCCCATCTTCGCCTAAGCTTTTCAGGTAACCCTTTTATCATCCCTTTGAGGGTCTTGTTGAATCTCTCAGCAAGCCCATTGCACTGTGGGTGATAGGGTGTGGTAAATTTGTAATTTACACCACACTCCTTCCACATTGCAGTCAAGTATCCTGACATGAAGTTTGCACCTCTGTCAGAGACAACCTCCTTAGGAAACCCCACTCTGGAGAAAACTCCAAGTAGGGCCCTGGCCACAACAGGAGCTGTAGTGGTCCTAAGGGGAATAGCTTCTGGATACCTGGTGGCATGATCCACTACCACCAGTATAAACCTGTGCCCAGATGCTGTTGGGGGTCCATTGGCCCAACAATGTCTATCCCCACTCTCTCAAAGGGTACCCCCACCACAGGTAGTGGTATAAGGGGGGCCTTTGTTGTGTCACCTGATTTGCCACTGGCTTGGCAGGTGACACATGAGCGACAAAACTCTTTAGTGTCCTCAGACATATGAGGCCAGTGAAAGTGTGGGTCAAGCCTGTCCCAAGTCTTGTTCTGGCCTAAGTGACCTGCAAGTGGAATCTCATGGGCTAAGGTGAGAAGGAAACCTCTAAGAGACAAGGGGATGACCAGCCTCCTGGTAGCACCAGGCTTGGGGTCTCTTGCCTCAGAGTATAGGAGTCCATCATCCCAATATACCTTATGGGCACCTGTAGCATTCCCTGCAGCCTCAGCAGCAGCCTGATGTCTGAGGGGTTCAAGGGAGGAACAGTCTAACTGGGCCTGCCTCAAGTCTGCCCTGGAAGGTCCCCCTGTCCCAAGAAACTCAACCTGTTCAGGTTCAAGCTCTTCTAGGACAGTTCCTTCTGGGGTCTTGGGGTCAGCCTCCTGTGAGGGCTGATCCTCAACCTGAGGCAGGGGGGAAGGCTCAGCCTTACCCCTACTGCTCTTTCTCTTGGTTAGTGTCTGGTCCATTCTTCCAGGATCCAGCACTAGTTCAGCTGGGCATTTCTTGGCCTGTGACCTGGTCACAGCGGGGACATGTGAGGAGAGACCTAGCATTTCTACATGAGTCCTGTACTCCACATCTGACCACAGTGAGGATTCCAAATCATTGCCCAAAAGACAATCTACTGGGAGGTCTGAACTAACTACAACCCTTTTGAGGCCAGTTACCCCTCCACAGGAGAAATTAACAACTGCCATACTGTGATTGGTAGTGACATTGCTAGCATTGGTCACTAGGTAGTCTGAACCTAGCATGATCTGGTCAGGGTCCACAAATGTTGGTGTCACCATAGTGACACTGGCACATGTGTCCCTGTAGGCCTGAGCCATTTTTCCATTGATTAAAGGCGTTTGTCTATATTTGCCCAGAGTACTAGGACTTACAGTAGGGGTCATATCCATGTCCCCAGTACAAACAAGAACTGCCTGAGTAGGAATTCTGACTAAGTCAGAACCCACCTCAGTTCCCAGGGTTAACCCAACTATAGCCTTGGGAGGTACACTACCACTACTAATTGTACTAGGGGGTGCAGGTGTCTTAGGGACAGTAGTGGTAGGAGTTTGGCCTTTCTTGTTGCACTCACTAAACCAGTGAGTCTTACTTTTACAGTATTGGCACCATGGTTTCTTAGGACCATCATTCTTCTTCTTTTGCGAGTTCTGGGACCCACCCTCCTTAGGTTGTTGGGGCCCTGTTGAAGACTTCTGGTCATTTTGCTTATTCTCATTATTACCCTTCTCGTCTGCTTTCTTCTCGCCACCACCCTGGTTCTGGTTCTGCTGCTTGACCCTTGTCCTGACCCATCTGTCTGCCTTCTTTCCTAATTCTTGGGGAGAGGTCAGATCCGAGTCAATCAAGTGCTGATGCAACAACTGGTTCTGACAATTATTTAAGATTTGCTCTCTCATAATTAGATTATACAATCCTGTGTAATCAGTAACTTTACTTCCCAGTAACCAGCCTTCCAAAGCCTTAGTGGCACAATCAACAAAGTCAGTCCAATCTTGAGCCTGAGTTTTCTGGGTGTCTCTGAACATTAACCTGTACTGTTCAGTTGTTAAGCCAAACCCAACAATCAGTGCAGTTTTCAAGACTTGGTAATCATTAGCATCCTCATCTCTAACAGTGAGGAGCTTATCTCTACCTTTACCTTCAAAGGAGAGCCGCAATATAGCTGCCCACTGACTCTGAGGTACCTGCTGTACTTTGCAGGCTCTCTCCAAAGCAGTTATCCACTTGTGGATATCATCTCCTGTCTTATAGGAGGGCACTATTTTACTCAGGTTTCTAGTATCAAAACCCCTTTCTCTATCCCTAGGGATATTGCTGCCACCAGTGGGGACTACCCCACTCAACTGTTGCTCTCTAGCAAAGGCAAGCTTCTCCTTGGCAAGGGCAAGTTCTTCCCTTTGAATCCTCAGATTAGCCTCCCTCATCTTTGCTTCATGCTCTCTCCTCTGAGGGGAAGTCATTCTCCTCTGAGCAGATGCATGAGAGTGCACAGATCTGTTGGAGTCCCTAGAAGGAGATCTATCTCTCCTAACCCCAAAGTTAGGCCTGCTAAGGGTCAGCACTGGGGGTCCCCCAGTTCCTTCCCTATGTAGGTCTAAGTTGGCCCTTGTAAGTCTGCTGACTAAAGGTTGCCCATTGTCTGCCTCATCCCCAAATACTTCTTCTTCTTCCTCCTCATCTGCATTCTCTGTTTCAGGGAGGTTGGAGTCTGGATCACCAGGAGTACCTTCTAAGGGGGGCATGCTCCCATCTGGATTAGAGGGGCCTGCAGTAGCAGCCCTTCTGGCATCATATGTCTCTAAGGGACCTAACAGAAAAGGAGTGGTAGGGTTAGAACCCTGTTTCAATTTCCTGGAGGTACACAATTGTCTCATCTCCTGGAAACTGAGAGCTGCATATCTGGAAAGGACCTGTGGAGGGTCACTAACCACTAGGGGAGTCTCTGAAGTCTCTCCATGGGTAGGCATGCTTTCTAGTGAGGTGTAAGTGATGCACCTACCTACACAATGGGGTTTCCTACTGATCCCTTGCTAAGAGTTGTAGTCAGGGTGTGCTAGGCCCTTTCTACTACAACAGCTGGTTCAGTAGAACTCAGAGTATTTCTAAGCTTGTTATATGTACCTAGAGTACCTTATGTGATCTTTCAAATGATATTTCAAGATTATATTTGGTAAAAACAACAGCAAGCTCAAATCCCAACCGCTGCACACCAATGTGAGAAGTTGGCCTGATATATGATGCTCACTAGTTCTAGTGATCACCTTGTATCAGTCCAAACAATCCTTATGGTGATTGGTTGTAAGTCAACCTTATAGACCAGCTATCCTAATGGTAGCATGGACAAAGCAGTCTTAGGCTAAACTCTTTTGGCATGTGAAGCCAGCTGTTTTACCACAATATAACCCCTTGAATACCAGATGAAAGGACACCACACAGGTTGTTATGAAAATAAACAGTATATTTATTAATAACAATCACCTCTGAACTCTTTATGAGGTCAGAGGGCTAAGCACATGACAATCTCTTACGAAAAATACGACAAGTTGCACAAAATTACAATGGTGCCCTAGGGGCACGACAAACCATATACTAAGTAAGTGGAATGTAAAAGTCGATAGGAGGAATGGAGCTGTACAGAGGCTGTAGGATCGATGGGACCACGCTACACTAACTCTAGGTAAGTACTAGGAGGCCCACAGGACGCGTGTGCAGAGTGTGAACTCACACACGAGATGCGTAACAACGTCTATGGACAGTACAGTTCAAGTTAAAGGTGAGTACGGACAATCCTGACTAGTTAGGACTAAAACGACTGTGGAACTGGACACTAGGACAGTTAAACTACCCTTGAGCACCGAAATGCTCTCGTTACCTCACCCACGGGCTGCGGGTGCATAGGTGTCAAAGTGTGTCGGGTTCTCGCGTTGAAGTCTATGTAGCCTGGATCAAAAGATGCTGCAGGCGACCAGGAGGAAGATGTCTGGTGCGATCCAAGGGTGGATCGGTGAAGAAGAGGACCTGAAAGCAGAGGGGACAGTGTTCAAAGTCACTAGCCAGTGACCGGTGTGGAACCAGGAAGGAACCAGAGCTGTCATCACGATCAGGTGAAGAGTGGACGCTTGACTCTGCAGCCACGTAGACCAGGAGGTGTCTTTGACAACCAGGATGGAGGCACCAGCTGTCCCACGCAGGTTCTCACTGACGGCGGTGTCGGATTAGGGATTGGAGTCAACAGGCCTTGGCAAATTCAACCCACGCGGTGAGTGGAAAAGGCGTCTGGTGCGGACTAGGAGAGTCTGGGGTGCCCCTCTTTTGGAAGGGAGCAAGTGCCAGTCTGGAGCAACCAGACCAGCAGTGAAGATTTCAAGGTTCGTCGTCTAGGAGGCCACTAGCCAGCCGGCAAGTGACCAGACAACGCGTCGAGCAGCAAACAAGCAGAAGGGCCCCACGCAGATCTCGTGGAAGCTGGAGGGCTGATCTTCGGTGCAGGGGCTGCTCGGGGCTAGGGCTTCTCAATCCCCAAAGCACTTGGTCGAGTTTACCTCGGGAGTCGTGCTGGAAGCGAAGTGCAGGTTCTTTCAAGATGGCCGGTCCCATGTGTCTCGTCGCACCCACGGGTCTCAGCTTTGCTGCAGATGTGAGTTGAGGTCGGAGAGGTCTGGGAATCCGGGTCTTGTTGGGCTCTGAAGTCTGGGTCCTCGAGGGAAGACGACAAAGTGAAGCCGCTGGATGCTTGATGGTGCCTGCAGTTGCAGGGTGGACACTCCTTGCCCACAAGGGAGATTCTTCAGTCTTCTGTGGAGCAGAACGTCGAAGTCCAGAGTATCTTCTTGTAAAGTTGTTCAGGATAATCTCATTTGGAATGGGACCAGCTCCTACCTTTATTCTCCTAAAGGGGGCAGCACTACTGACTAAGTCCCTCCCCTGGGTGGGACCAGGAAGGGGGGTGGCTACACCCCCTATCCTTTGTCCGGTTTTCGCGCCAGAGCTGGGGCAGGGATGCCCCAGCAACTGGTTTGAACCGGTGTATGCACAGGACACCTTGTGTGCCCCGGGCATGTCTCATTCCTTTCAGGCCTGTCCTACCCAATACACAAAATCCTGTCTGGGGTGGTGCTAGCACCTCCCAAGGCAGGAAACCCTTTGTCCAAGCCTCCCTCGCTGGAAGGAGTCCCAGCAGCAGGAGGTCAGACTTGTGTCTGTGGTGGCAGCATCCATTTTGTGATGCCAAGGCTCGAGTTAACTTTAACCGGGGTTCTCAGTTACATACATGCCGTGCCCCTCTAGAAGGGTGGAATGCTACCCCCGTCGCCAGAATTGGCGAGGGGGTAGTATTCCAATTCGTATGACACCTTACTCGACATGTTTTGATAATGTTATACCAGAGTTAGCATTTAACCACGAGGTTGATAATGCACTTAAGAGTATATGGTATAGCGTTATCATGGAAACAGCTAAAGGACTTGGTTCCGAAAGCTGTAGACAGGCTCAGCTCATGCTAGAGCACCATCTCACATAATTCCAAGCACTCTGCCTTCAGGATTGATAAGGCCTGCCATAGGAGTGACTGATAGGAGTATATGTGTCCATTTTAGGGTTAGATATAGGTATACTATATCTACAGCAAAGGGTGATTACACCACCTTGCCCCAGCTGTCGTGCAGCCAGTTGTGTCAGTTTTAGATGGCCAGCCAGGGGTGGCATAATACATGCTTCAGCCCCTAGTAGGCCCTGGGTACACCTATGCCCTGGATACCTAAGGTACACTGTACAGGGACTGATAAGGTGGCCCAGTACCAATTGATAAATGCACCTAAAGTACATGGTTGTCAATTTTAGAGAGAGAACAGCTAGGCTGTGGGTCTGATTAGCAGGCCCACAGCCAGGGAAAGTCGTAAACCAGTGAAGCAAAAAGCAAAAATCTGGGGTGACCATAGGATTGCAGACCCCACTCTCCTACACATGGCTATATGCAAATCAGTCTGACCCTGTGCCTCATGGGAACAGTCCAGCCCGAACTGCCAAGCCATGTCTTCCCTGGACCGGAAACAAGCTTCCGAGGACCGGTTTCTGGCATTCCAGCCGTCTTCAGCCCGACTTTCTTGAATCCAGAGGCAAAGTGAGCAAGGGACTCACGTCTGAGAATACCCTGCAACACTTATGGCGGCCAAAAGCGGCACAAAAGGGGGTGGTGATGGACGGAGCATCTGAATCAATCAAACACTCACACCCAGTCAAAAGATCTGGGTTTAAACCATCACCGTTCTTTAGCCCACTCTGCAACCCCAGTTCAGACATGGCTATATGCAAATCAGTCTGACCCTGTGCCTCATGGGAACAGTCCAGCCCGAACTGCCAAGCCATGTCTTCCCTGGACCGGAAACAAGCTTCCGAGGACCGGTTTCTGGCATTCCAGCCGTCTTCAGCCCGGCTTTCTTGAATCCAGTGGCAAAGTGAGCAAGGGACTCACGTCTGAGCATACCCTGCCACACTTATGGCGGCCAAAAGCAGTACAAAAGGGGGTGGTGATGGACGGAGCATCTGAATCAATCAAACACTCACACCCAGTCAAAAGATCTGGGTTTAAACCATCACCGTTCTTTAGCCCACTTTGCCACCCCAGTTCAGACATGGCTATATGCAAATCAGTCTGACCCTGTGCCTCATGGGAACAGTCCAGCCCGAACTGCCAAGCCATGTCTTCCCTGGACCGGAAACAAGCTTCGGAGGACCGGTTTCTGGAATTCCAGCCGTCTTCAGCCCGGCTTTCTAGAATCCAGTGGCAAAGTGAGCAAGGGACTCACGTCTGAGCATACCATGCCACACTTATGGCGGCCAAATGCGGTACAAAAGGGGGTGGTGATGGACGGAGCATCTGAATCAATCAAACACTCACACCCAGTCAAAAGATCTGGGTTTAAACCATCACCGTTCTTTAGCCCACTCTGCCACCCCAGTTCAGACATGGCTATATGCAAATCAGTCTGACCCTGTGCCTCATGGGAACAGTCCAACCCGAACTGCCAAGCCATGTCTTCCCTGGACCGGAAACAAGCTTCCGAGGACCGGTTTCTGGCATTCCAGCCGTCTTCAGCCCGGCTTTCTTGAATCCAGTGGCAAAGTGAGCAAGGGACTCACGTCTGAGCATACCCTGCAACACTTATGGCGGCCAAAAGCGGTACAAAAGGGGGTGGTGATGGACGGAGCATCTGAATCAATCAAACACTCACACCCAGTCAAAAGATCTGGGTTTAAACCATCTCCGTTCTTTAGCCCACTCTGCCACCCCAGTTCAGACATGGCTATATGCAAATCAGTCTGACCCTGTGCCTCATGGGAACAGTCCAGCCCGAACTGCCAAGCCATGTCTTCCCTGGACCGGAAACAAGCTTCCGAGGACCGGTTTCAGGCATTCCAGCCGTCTTCAGCCCGGCTTTCTTGAATCCAGTGGCAAAGTGAGCAAGGGACTCACATCTGAGCATACCCTGCCACACTTATGGCGGCCAAAAGCGGTACAAAAGGGGGTGGTGATGGACGGAGCATCTGAATCAATCACACACTCACACCCAGTCAAAAGATCTGGGTTTAAACCATCACCGTTCTTTAGCCCACTTTGCCACCCCAGTTCAGACATGGCTATATGCAAATCAGTCTGACCCTGTGCCTCATGGGAACAGTCCAGCCCGAACTGCCAAGCCATGTCTTCCCTGGACCGGAAACAAGCTTCCGAGGACCGGTTTCAGGCATTCCAGCCGTCTTCAGCCCGGCTTTCTTGAATCCAGTGGCAAAGTGAGCAAGGAACTCACATCTGAGCATACCCTGCCACACTTATGGCGGCCAAAAGCGGTACAAAAGGGGGTGGTGATGGACGGAGCATCTGAATCAATCACACACTCACACCCAGTCAAAAGATCTGGGTTTAAACCATCACCGTTCTTTAGCCCACTTTGCCACCCCAGTTCAGACATGGCTATATGCAAATCAGTCTGACCCTGTGCCTCATGGGAACAGTCCAGCCCGAACTGCCAAGCCATGTCTTCCCTGGACCGGAAACAAGCTTCCGAGGACCGGTTTCTGGCATTCCAGCCGTCTTCAGCCCGGCTTTCTTGAATCCAGTGGCAAAGTGAGCAAGGGACTCACGTCTGAGCATACCCTGCCACATTTATGGCGGCCAAAAGCGGTACAAAAGGGGATGGTGATGGACGGAGCATCTGAATCAATCAAACACTCACACCCAGTCAAAAGATCTGGGTTTAAACCATCACCGTTCTTTAGCCCACTCTGCCACCCCAGTTCAGACATGGCTATATGCAAATCAATCTGACCCTGTGCCTCATCGGAACAGTCCAGCCCAAACTGCCAAGCCATGTCTTCCCTGGACCGGAAACAAGATTCCGAGGACCGGTTTCTGGCATTCCAGCCGTCTTCAGCCCGGCTTTCTTGAATCCAGTGGCAAAGTGAGCAAGGGACTCACGTCTGAGCATACCCTGCCACACTTATGGCGGCCAAAAGCGGTACAAAAGGGGGTGGTGATGGACGGAGCATCTGAATCAATCAAACACTCACACCCAGTCAAAAGATCTGGGTTTAAACCATCACCGTTCTTTAGCCCACTTTGCCACCCCAGTTCAGACATGGCTATATGCAAATCAGTCTGACCCTGTGCCTCAAGGGAACAGTCCAGCCACAACTGCCAAGCCATGTCTTCCCTGGACCGGAAACAAGCTTCCGAGGACCGGTTTCTGGCATTCCAGCCGTCTTCAGCCCGGCTTTCTTGAATCCAGTGGCAAAGTGAGCAAGGGACTCACGCCCGAGCATACCCTGCCACACTTATGGCGGCCAAAAGCGGCACAAAAGGGGTTGGTGATGGACGGAGCATCTGAATCAATCAAACACTCACACCCAGTCAAAAGATCTGGGTTTAAACCATCACCGTTCTTTAGCCCACTCTGCCACCCCAGTTCAGACATGGCTATATGCAAATGAATCTGACCCTGTGTCTCATGGGAACAGTCCAGCCCGAACTGCCGAGCCATGTCTTCCCTGGACCGGAAACAAGCTTCCGAGGACCGGTTTCTGGCATTCCAGCCGTCTTCAGCCCGGCTTTCTTGAATCTAGTGGCAAAGTGAGCAAGGGACTCACGTCTGAGCATACCCTGCCACACTTATGGTGGCCAAAATCGGTACAAAAGGGGGTGGTGATGGACGGAGCATCTGAATCAATCAAACACTCACACCCAGTCAAAAGATCTGGGTTTAAACCATCACCGTTCTTTAGCCCATTCTGCCACCCCAGTTCAGACATGGCTATATGCAAATCAGTCTGACCCTGTGCCTCATGGGAACAGTCCAGCCCGAACTGCCAAGCCATGTCTTCCCTGGACCGGAAACAAGCTTCCGAGTCTCCAGGGTATGCTCAGACGTGAGTCCCTTGCTCCCTTTGCCACTGGATTCAAGCAAGCCGGGCTGAAGACGGCTGTAATGCCAGAAACCGGTCCTCTGAAGCTTTTTTCCGGTCCAGGGAAGGCATGGCTTTGCAGTTCTGGCTGGCCTGGCCTATTAGGCACTGGGTCAGACTGATTTGCATATAGCCATGTCTGAACTGTGGTGGCAGATTGGGCTAAAGAACGGTGATGGATCAAACCCAGATCTTTTGACTGGGTGTGAGTGTTTGATTGTTTCTGATGCTCCGTCCATCACCACCCCCTTTTGTACCGCTTTGGCCGCCATAAGTGTGGCAGGGTATGCTCAGACGTGATTCCCTTGCTCACTTTGCCACTGGATTCAAGCAAGCCGGGCTGAAGATGGCTGTAATTCCAGAAACCGGTCCTCGGAAGCTTGTTTCTGGTCCAGGGAAGGCATAGCTTGGCAGTTCTGGCTGGACTTTTTCCATGAGGCACAGGGTCAGACTGATTTGCATATAGCCATGTCTGAACTGGGGTGGCAGAGTGGGCTAAAGAACGGTGATGGATCAAACCCAGATCTTTTGACTGGGTGTGAGTGTTTGATTGGTTCTGATGCTCCGTCCATCACCACCCCCTTTTGTACCCCTTATCAAGAGGGGCACAAGCTTGGGCCTTTGAATCCTGCTGGAAGCATTTCTGGACTACCTTACAAGAAGTGCCCTGTCTTCTGCTAAAGGAGTTGCAGGAGTTCACCGCGCATGGAGAAGGAGTTCATCAGAAAAGCTTAAGGAGCTTTGGGGAGGTGGCCTGGTGGTTATGTTGCCCAGGATAAGAGATTTCCCAGCTACTGTAACGTAGGAAAAATCAATAACAGCTGTCTGCATAACCTGGGGCTCTGAAGCAAGGATCATCACCTGCATCTTTTCCCTAATCCAACCAGTGCTTCAGACAAACCTGTGTGTGCCCAAGATTGCCCACATGGAACTTTGAGGCCCCCTGTTTCCTTCTCCTGGCCTTGAGATGTTTGAAAGGTAGCAAGTTAAAGCTTCACAGAATTTGTGACTGCAAAAGGCATCTGAATCCATTGAGTGATTCCGTAGGTATCAGCTTTGAAATCCCGGCCTGTAAGCCGAAACGCCCGCCGGCCACCGGAGACCATTCTCCAGTTCTGTGGGCAATCCACCTGTGAAGCACTGCCTGGACATTCATTAATTAGGGGATATTGAGGGGGTTCTGGGGTTCATCCCCACACCACCCTCTTGAGTAAGCCTTGGATTTGTCTACCTTCCTATCCTGAGAGTTAAGTGCTGAAAGTGTATACTCTGTACTCAGTTTGGGGGTCCAGTTGTACAGTGGCACTTGTAGTAAAGGACCCCAATTGGCAAGCCAACACGGACAACAAACAGAGGGAGGAGGGTGAGGGCTAGCCAACACGGACAACAAGCGGAGAGAGTGACAGAGGATAGAGCAAGCCACCATGGACATTTGAAGGGGGTAGGTGCAATCAGATAGACAGGGGAGAAACACAGAAAGGGGAGAAGTACAAGACGGATCCAGCTGAAAACACACACTATTGTAAAGTTCCTGAGAGAAAGTGGATTATTAGTTGGGGTGTATGGCAGTCCACCATAAGTAATAATGGCACTATTGTTATTAGGTCCAGTAAAGGTTTCAGACATTTAAACCTGAAATCAACCCCTGGTAACGATGGCACAAAACAGGCAAACATAAGAAAATGTGTGAAGCATTTAGAAGTACTGAAACAGTTAGAAGGTCAAAAACACAATGCAATAAGAATCCTGCTCTAATTGATAAAAATATACAATAATTTAATGTAGAAATTACACCAAAACGACAGAAAATAAAAATAGCGCCAAAAGAGTTCTTATGCCAACCACAGGCAACTGGTGGTGCTAAACCAGGAGAGGTGTATGGTTTAAAGAGGACTGTGATTGAGGGCAGATCTAATACACAGGTTGGATTTGTCCCAGTCTAAAAGTTACCTTCACACTTAGAAAATGACCAAGAAAGTGAGTCCTCAGAGGGGCAAGGCAATGCCTGTATCCGAAGATTAGATCGTAGATGACGATTTAATGAAGGACGAGGTTTCGTTGAAGCCATCGATGAAGGAGGGAAAAGCTCCAGGCGGAAAAAGTCAGCCAGGATAGCACCAAAGTATGCAGCAGGTTTGACTAAATTATGTGGCAAGAAAAAGGCAAAAATTATGCTGTGTAATGCGATATAACAAAATAACACGTTGGGTACATTTGATCGCTACCATCTCCGTGCTTTAAATGAGCAGGTACTGCACTGTGTATCTGCACTTCTTTACTTTGAAAAGGGACAGCACCTGCACTTCTCAGGACTCCTGCAATACATTATTGGGGGAGTACCTGCACTTCTCAGGAGCAAACAAGGACTCTTAACAGCTTTGAATAGCAAACTATCGTAATCTTACACCAAAGTGTAAGTTCGCTTTTGTGAATCAAGCCCTGAGTACCTTAAATTCTATATTTCAATTTCAAGCACTGTACCAGACTAAAAGACAAGAGAAAGGTGTAGATCAACAGGCTTTCTATTACATTATAAGGAGAGAAACTCCGTGGAGTTACTGAGCGGTGGTTCCAGTGATTTATTTAACTTTGTGGCCGTTGCAGATTTTCACCAATTAGGATGAATCTTGGAGAAAAAAATCATTTATTTTTCGAATTGAGTTTGGCGCCTTCTGGTGACTTCGACCGTTCCATCTCTCCTCTAAGGGTGGGGGGCGCTGCATACTCTGGCCGTGAGTCATGCACTGCTGGGCACTGCTGCTGATGTCAAGTACAGTAACTGCGCGTTTTACCACAGCTGTAAATTTCAGCTGCGCGCACTCTGCTGCACTCTGCCTCACCAGGGACGCCACCTCTATAAGGGCCCCAGAGGATGTGGTTAGAAAAAAAATAATAGCCGGTGAGCAATAAAAGAAATGGAGTCTGCCCCGGTGCCGCGCTCGCTCCCATGTTTCTTCGGAGAACGAATAACGTTTCTGCTTAAGCAGCGAATTTGAAAAAAATAAAGATTGTACTCATTTTCCAGCCATGTTATTATTAGTCAATGAAGCGTTAACTGTCTTATTTGGGAACTCTAAGTTGGCTTCGAAGTGCTCCTGGTTTGAGCATTTTGGCCCCAAAGATGTAATCTGTAAAGAACACACGTCGTCTTGGCCTCAAAACGCCACCCCAAGCGGTCGCTGTTCACTCACAGGCTCTAAACACCCGGAAAGTAATTAACAGGGAATACTTTCTGTAAAACTGCATGTTTTTTCCTTTTCCTAAGACCAGCTTTACCCATTGCTTCATCAAGTACTGTGAGCCAAACTTAAAAGAACAGTTGTACCCAAAGAAAAGAGCTTTGCTTGGGACATCTGAGTCAAGCTAAAGTCAGACACCTGAATAACAAACTGAAAATATCCTCCTGTTGAAAGATGGCCGTGTCACGTAAAGACCCTTAGTAATGCCTCATATCACTTAACAGGAGGACACCACAAGGCAAAGACACACTAAAGGCCAGGAATTACAAAACTTTCTGGATTCGATTTGTATGTGGTTTCTGAATTAGCAGAGACAAGTATATAACTCCGTTATGGTGGAGGATCGCAAGCCCCCCTGCTGAAAGCCGGCAGAAGCAAACAACAACAAAAAAATGACAATAAAACATTTTTATTATTACTTTATTTTTCGTCCTCCAGGCTGCCAGCCAGCCAAGCCGAAGGAGGGGCAGGGACATCCATAGTGACGCTGCAGCACCAGGGAGGAGGAGGGGGTGGTGGGCACTGTTAAGTGCGCATGACGGTTTGAACGACCCTCTAGGGTCGGCCAAACCATCATGTGCACTTAGCCTTTCTCCACCTGGATGTGCTGTACAGCGAGGTGGAGAACCAACACAAGGTCCCTATTCCATGTCCAAGCGTGGAACCAAGGCATTCAGACCAATCCCACCATGAGAGCAGCGCTGAGAATAGCATTTGGGAGCGTGTGCAGAAGTTCCTGGACGTACAGGAGGAGATGATCGGGAGCAAGGCAGCGGTCGTCAGAGAAAGTAAATTCAAATTTATATATTTATAATACTTTTTTCGCTTGTAATCTCAATCCCTTTCCGCCTACACCGCCCAACCACTTCCCAATACATGCGACCGCTACTGTCGTTCTAATCTATATTTTTGGTACCCTCTATTAACCCTTTGACTGCGGGGGTTATTCCCCCGCTGTGCTGGGGGGCGGGGGGCACGCACAGCGCCCCGGTGCTGATGTGCTCATGACGAGCTGAGCTCGTCACAGCCACACCCGTTTCCTTAGAACGCTCAGCACAGCAGGGGAATTAGACCCGCGTGTGAGCGTTCTAACGGCCATGACGAGCTGAGCTCATCAAGAGCACCTGAGCACCGTGGCTCATGACGAGCTGAGCTCGTCATGAGCATTGGACGGGTTAAATGTGAACCTGTACTTCTGGGGGAACAAAGCAAATACAAAGGAGATGATGGATGGAGTGTTGAACATTGCAAGCACTCATCCCCAGTCAACTGATCTGGGTTTAATCCATCATCATTCTTTAGCTCACTCCGCCACCCCAGTTCAGACATGGCCATATGCAAATCAGTCTTACCCTGTGCCTCATGGGAACAGTCCAGCCCGAAGTGCCAAGCCATGTCTTCACTGGACCGGAAACAAGCATCCTGGGACCGGTTTCTGGCTAATCAGCCGTCATCAGCCAGGCTAGCTTGAATCCAGTGGCAAAGTGAGCAAGGGACCCACGGCTGGGCATACCCTGCCAACTTAGGGCGAACAAAGCAAAACCAAAGGAGATGATAGACGGAGTGTTGAACATTGCAAACACTCACCCCAGTCAACTGATCTGGGTTTAATCCATCATCATTCTTTAGCTCACTCCGCCACCCCAGTTCAGACATGGCCATATGCAAATCAGTCTGACCCTGTGCCTCATGGGAACAGTCCAGCCCGAACTGCCAAGCCATGTCTTCCCTGGACCGGAAACAAGCATCCTGGGACAGTACTTCTGGGGTAGCATGTCTCTCACCATGATCTCCTACACTGGGGTCCTTGGTGATCTTGCCTCATCGCCTGCCCCTTCCTTAAGGCAGGGAGTGGTATCGAGTGTCTTTGTTGTGGAAATGTAAGGATATCAGGCTTTAGGATATTATGTGTCCTAATCCTACATGGCACCTGCCACTCTCAATATTTCTGGCATTCGACGTACATTAAAAAAAGTGTCCTAACCTCGGCTGCATCTGTCACGCTTGCACTTATTGAAATAGTACCAGGAGATCATGGCCTAATTATTGTCTGACAAAAATGTTATGTCCTAAATACAATCCACCAAAATATCGCTCCATTGGAGTTAATAATAGAAAAAATACACCCAGTGCACAATTAAAAAAAAACTTTGTTTAGAATATGATATTTATGTCAGACGACATATTCACTTTCAATATTGTCACATACAACTGACTGTTTCCAGTAATGTGCACGTGGGAGGCTGCATTTGGTTCTTAAAAATACAATAAAATGAACTATTTCCCAGTATGACTGTTTGGGTCTTTACTCTGTGTTTCACATTCACTCCAAGAAGAAACAATTGACTTTGGGCTAATTCACATTTCAAATTGCACCTGCACTAAGGCAGGAAAAACTGTCATCTGTGCGTGCAAATGGCGGCTCCTCATTCACAGATATTTACCATCTAAAATGGCACTCACAGCTGGGAGAAATGTTTCAGGTAGCCAGACTGTCTGCAGTCACAAGGTTTTTATAGAGTGTAAGCATGGGCGGATTTTGCGGATTGGCAATCCGCGAATTTGCGGATTTGCGTATTTGCGGATTGCGACAATACGCAAAATACGCGAATCCTCACGGATTTAGCGGATTTTTTTTTGTGTGTTCGCACGGGTTTCTGCAAGTTCGCGAGGGTTTTGTACAATTTCGCAAATTGCGAACTTACTTGTCGGGTCGCCAGTTTTGCGAACTTGTTGTTTCTATGTGCCCAGCCTGTTTGCAAGGCTTTCTTCATCACTGCCACCCTCTGTCACCACTGGCACTCTCTTTGGTCACCCATGCCACCCTCTGGCTCACCCATGTCACCCTCTGTGTCATCACAGCACCCTCTGGTTCACCAGTGTACATTATTGGGGCAAAGCAAAGCACTGCCATCCTCTGTCAACACTGGCACTCTGGTTCACCCATGCCACCCTCTGGCTGGCACACCCATGCCACCCTCGGTGTCATCACAGCACCCTCTGATTGACCAGTGAGTGTACATTATTGTGGCAAAGCCAAGCACACCTGCTAAGTGTTTTAAGTTTCGCAAACAACAACACCTGCCCTGCCCCAACTGACATTAATGAAGGCTGGCACCTGCTTGTCTGCTCCCTTTCCTTTTTGTTGCAATGTAAATTTTTTTTAACAGGATGCAATGGCATACTTGTAACTATTCTGTGACTGTCAGAGCAGGTTCACACAATAGTTTTTTTTTTTTTTTTTTTTTTTTTTTTTTGGGTTATAAACTTTTATTCGGTGTCAGCACATACACACAGCTCCACGCCTACAACCCTGGGGCCGGCAGCAACGTAAAAGAACAACAATACAATCACAGTATGAGCATTCGACGAAGCAGACCCGCCGCCTCCCAATGGTCAGTAGCCTCTATGCCGCCTTCATGTAGCGGAACTAACGTGACAAAGGTAACTCGAATTCCCTGTCTCGGTCTCACCCACCCATGTTGGTGCACACTCAATGTCTGTGTGGAATTAGATGTAGTGGTGTGGTATGCCTGTCCGAACCTCTAACCCAACACTAACCGCCCCTTAGAACTTCCCCCCCCAACTCCACCCCCCACTCTACCTGCCCCTGTGTGTACCTCTGCCCCCCTCCCAGAACCTTAGCGCCTCCATGCCCTGTCCGCCCTGTCTCCGCCCTCCTCTACGTCTGTCCCACTCCGTTGTGACTCCCTCCCCCCAGAGCAATCCCCACTATGCATGACCTGCAACCAGTAGTTCTCGGGGGAGACGCCTCCATCAAGCACTCAAGGTCCTCGTGGATTCGCCCATTCGAGCACTCGGACCCTCATGACCCACTCTATCTCTTCACATTGGATCGGGAAACCCAGTGCACTCTTCCTCGCTCTGTCTCTCCTCACTCCCCTCCTGCACCGAATCCGCATCCTCCCTACGGGCCACATACGTAAGATACAAGTCCCAGAAGTTTTTGGGTCTGCTGATTGGTGGGAGAAGCTCGCTATAGAGCTGCGACTGGGTACACCCATATAGCATGTCTCTGGACCAGCCACCTATGGTCGGGAGAGGTCCCCGCATCCAACATCGCGCCACCGCACGTCGGGCTAAGATTAGTCCCAAGTCTGCCATGCGACGTAACGCCGGTTGGAGGGGTCTGGAATAACCTAGTAATGCCAACGCTGGGTCAATCGGCAACTCAGTCTCCAATATCTGACCTAGCTCTGCAAAGACGTCAGCCCAGAATTCGTTAATGCCCGGGCAGGACCACGCCAGATGCATGAAGTCCGCCACCTGGGCATGACAGCGCTCGCACTCCGGTGTGTCTCGGAGGCCGTATCTACATAATCGCTCAGGGGTATAATATACTCTTTGTAAGAATTTAAAATGTATAAGCCTATGTCGAGCATTAAGGGACACCCTCCTAGTGTTGCGGCAGCAATACATCCACATGGAGTCGCTGATGGTCGCTTGCAGATCTCGCTGCCATGCCGCCCGGGCCTTGGAGAAAGGCTGTTTCCCGCCAGCTTGGCCCAACCTATACATCCGGGAGATAAGATGACCCGGGGACGAGTGTTTAATAACAAAAGTTAATTCTGGTGTCTCGGGAGGCTCTAGCATCGTTGGACCCAGCAAGGTCCGCAGCGCCGCCCGTACCCTGTGGAAGTGGAAACTTTGCATTAACGTAGCTGGAGGTCGGGAGTGGACCAGTTGTGCCCAGGTGATCGTAGTCCCGTCCTTGAATAGGTCACCCAGCTTAAGTATACCCAATTGCCGAAGCGCGCACGTGACCCCCTTCTCTCGTAACGGTGAGAGCCAGACTGCCCAGTCTATAGGGGTGAGCGGGGAATACAGTATGTCGTGCCCATGCCCTCGGGCCAGTGAGTGCCATGCGTGGTTCGTCGCAGTAATGGAGTCCAGGGTACCCACACGACGAGGAGCCGGTTCAAACACCGTGGCTGGCGGGGGGAGAGGGGCAGTGAAGAGGGTCTCAAGTACCACATGTGGGATATTGCGGTCCCCGTGTGCCCAAGTATGTAAATGAGTTGCTTGAGCGACCCTATAGTACCTTTCCAGGTCCGGGGCCCCTAGCCCCCCTTGATCGTACGGGAGCGTTAAAACTTGCCACTGTACTCTCGGTTGCTTGCCTCCCCACGCAAGCCGTGTGAGGGCCTGCGTCAGTGTCTTGAAAAAAACCTTCGGTAATGTCACCGGGATGTTATTGAACAGAAACAGGAACCGAGGGAGGACAATCATTTTCATCAGGGCAATGCGTCCCGACAGGGATAACGGTAATTTGCACCACCTGTCCACATCGTCTGTCAATTTAGAAAAGGCCACCCCATAGTTTTCCCTCACCAGAATGTCAGGATCCGGGTGCAGTTGTATACCCAGGTAGCGGACCGGGTCGTCCGACCACTGCAGCGGATAATCCATCCCAAACTTGCTCGTCGTTGGGGTCAGTGGAAACGCCACAGATTTATTCCAATTTACTCTCAGTCCAGATAACGCTCCGAACTGCACTACTTCACGTAGCACAGAGGATAGGTTGTGCTCCGGATCTCTTACGTATAAGAGGGTGTCGTCTGCGTACGTAGAGATGCAGATCTTGTAGGTTGGGAAGCTGATGCCCTCGTGGCTATGGTATTCTCGCAGAGCGCACGCCAGAGGTTCCGCAACAAGGGCGTACAGCAGTGGAGAGAGAGGACAACCTTGTCTGGTGCCCCTGCGTATCGCAAACGCCTCCGTGACTCTGTTCCCCAGGCGGATTCTAGCCGATGGTTCATAGTACAATGCTCCCACCATTTGTAAGAAAGGCTCTCCCAGTCCTAGCTTCCGTAGCACTCTCGACATGAATGGCCATTCGACAGAGTCGAACGCCTTTTCCATATCTAGGAATACCGCCAGCGCCTTACATTCCGGCTTCACGTGTTGCATTGTTCCCAACACTGTACGTATATTATATGTGAGATTCCTAGTTGGGATGAAGCCGGCCTGTTCCGGGGCTACCAGTTCCGGAGCCAAGAGGGCGAGACGCGTCGCCAGAACCTTGGCATACAGTTTAGCGTCGACATTTATCAACGAGAGAGGCCTATACGAACTCCGTTCATTTGCGGGTTTCCCCGGTTTAAGTAGGGTAATAATGAGTGCTTCTCGCATGGAAGGAGGCATGCAACCCTCCAGACAGATGTCGTCAAACAGCGTCGACAGGTAGGGTAGCAGTTGGTCCTTGAAGGCCTTGTAAAAGCCCACCGTGAGCCCGTCTGCCCCCGGGGCACTACCGGATCTCATGCTGTTTAGAGCGTCCACAATTTCCTCCCTCTGAATAGGCATCATTAGGAACTCTCGCTGTGCGTTCGACAATTGCGGCATATTGATAAATCCTAAATAATCGTCTATCGCCCCCTCCATACCAGGTGACTTGGAGTCATAAAGAGTGGAGTAGTATTGTCGGAACTCTGCAAGTATTTGCTCCTCGTCGGTAAGGACCACTCCCGTGCTCGATATCAGCTCGCCGACCACAAGCTGACGCCTTTCAGTGCGGGCAATGTTAGCCAGCAGGGAGCCGGGTCTCTCGCCCTCTCCATAAGAGCGCGCAGTAGCGTACTTGCCCATATGTTGGACCTCCCTGTCGGCTTCCGAATTATATTCCGACACCAGCAGTTTAATCCGATCGAGCGTATCACCATTAGGGTCAGCCTGATGGGCCTGTTCAAGTTCCGCCAGCTGAGTTTCTAGGAGGTCGAGCCTCTGTCTGATGGATTTAAGGACGCTGGAGTGCTTGGCCATCGCCACCCCGCGTATATACACCTTAAAGGTTTCCCATATTGTTTGAAAATCGTCCACCGAACCTACATTAATATCAAAGAAGGACTGGATCTCATCCGCAAGTTCCCCTTTAAACACCTCATCCAGTAAGGAATATGGGGGGAAGCGCCACGTGTAGGGGGGGAGTCTAGGCGTCGGGAGATCGAGAATCAGGAGAAGAGGAGAATGATCTGACAGCGTGCGTGGTAGAATCTGACAATCCCTCACCCTGTGAGCTAAGAATTGTGTCAATAGCCAGCAATCTATTCTCGTGTGGATCTCATGGAAGGCGGAATAGTGTGTGTAACCCCCTCTAGTGTGGTGTCTGCTGCGCCAGACATCCATTAGTGCAAGGCGAACCATTTCAGTTTGTAACACCGCGGCAGCCGCTGATGGACTCCTGGGAGGACCCGCTGATCTATCTAGCTTCGGATCAAGAACCAGGTTGAAGTCCCCACCCCAGAGCATCCCCGAACAGTCGTACTGTCTGCATTTCTGTGCTAGAGTGGTGTAGAACTCCGGGGAGTCAAAGTTAGGGCCATACACATTTACCACCATGCAGTCAAGCCCCCTACCCTTGCACCTGCAGAGGACATATCTACCCTCAGTGTCGGATTCCAAGAGTGTTAACGTGAGTTTGGAACTGGGGTTAACCCAAGTAAGAGTCCCCCTAGAATGTGTCGTGAAGCCCGCAGCCACGCTACAACCCGCCAGCCCCCTGCGTGTGAGCATTTTGCTGGTCAGAGGCAAGTGAGTTTCCTGTAAGAGGGCAAGATCTATGTGATGTCTGCGCAGATAACTGAGTACTTTACGGAGCTTTCTGAAGTCATTTAAGCCCCTCACATTCCAAGTGAGAACTCTCAAGCTAGCAGGTTCCGACCCCCTCAATGATGTGAAATTATAAGTATCTGTTCTATCCGCCATGGTATATTGCGATAAAATTGGGTGGAAATGTCTTGTAATTCCCAGTGGCGCACTCCAGCAGGCTAATCGGAAGGGAAATAGGAGCAGCACACACAGTGGGAATCCTCCACAAAATTCGGCAGAGCGCAGGGGCAATCATCCACAAAAACAGCATGAATTCGAAACCAAACCCCAACATACCACCCCCCTCCCACAGCTGACCCACCCCAACTCGGCCATGCAGGTCCCCATCCCGCCCGCCCCTCCCCAAACACCAGTTCGAACGCCCCATCAGCCAACAGCTCGTGGGCGAAGGTAACCAGCCAACTCAGTCTCAGCTAGCAAGTTACAACTCTGTTGCCCAGAGCCCCATCCCCCCGACGCGCACCACCAGTAACATTACGTCACATCAACCTGAGCAACAACAACATCAGTATACCCCAACTGTGTAGGGCAACCTCCCCCTACCCACCCCAAATTTAGCCAACATAACCCAACCACAGTCATGGGCCCGTGGAGCGAAGCAGATACCACAGGGGCATACCAATACAATAAATGCCCAATCCCAGTGTCAGTATCCCATCCCCGCTTATCTGTGACATCATGTCCATGTAGGGCTGCTCCAGTTCCACGACCCTCACAGTTCTCGTCGCCGGATGACGCGTCGGCAGTTACTACGCCACAAGGTGGACATCGCCAAGTCACTCCTGGTCATCCATATTTCGTTGATCAGCATCCTCCCGGCGTTCTGACTGATCCTCCGGTTTGTCTCGGGCCCACTTCTTCAAGGCTTTTTGCAGTTCCACAGGGTCCGTGAAGATGTGAGAGTGGCCCTGCCTGTTGACCCGCAGCTTGGCCGGGTACAGCATGGCGTAATCGAGCCCCATGTCTCTGAGTCGTTTCTTGTGTGGCGCAAAATGTTTGCGCGCCTCCTGTACCCGAGCCGTGAAATCCGGGAAAATGGAGATCACTGATCCCTCGAAGTGTAGATCGCCCTTGGACCGTGCCAGCCGGAGTGCCGTGTCCCTGTCTCTGTAATTCAGTAACTTCGCAATGATCGGCCTCGGAGGGAGGCCCGGATTAGGCTTCGGACCCAGCGATCGGTGTGCACGTTCAACCACAAACATCGCTGAAAACACTCCTTCACCCAGCAGCTTGGTGAGTAAGTTTTCCACGAATAGCTCCATTTTACCGGTCTGAGTGGTCTCCGGCAGGCCAAGTATGCGAAGGTTACAGCGACGGGACCTTGCTTCTAAATCCTCCGTTTTGTCCTGCAAAGACCTGATCAATGTCTCCGCCCTGCGTCTCGCCGTGTCCAAGTCCGTTTGGGCCTCCTCCACCTCTGTTATGCGCCTTTCCGCCATGTCGTGCCTCTCCGAGTGCTTATCTAGTCGTTCCGCCATGCGGTCCATTCTGTAGGACATGGCATCCATTTTCGTACCCAGCGCCGTGAAATTCGCCTGCATGTTTAATTCCATGGTTCTAAGCATTGATTTAATATCCGCATTGTCCTCCGGCTGTTCACCCGCCGACTGCGCCTCGTTTTGGCGAGCCTGGGGGCTAAGCACTGGCACCCGGCGCTGTGAAAAGGGGAGCTTGCTTTGGGTTCTATCTCCCTTCCCCATGCTTCCCTGCTGTCTGCGGTGTTGGCACACCCGCGTGAAGGAAGACCAGTCCCCGTGAACTGCTGTGAGCGTGACCGTTGCACTCAGGAGTGCCTCCGCCCCCAGGTAGGGGTCTCAATCGAGCCGGTAGAGCCGCAGGACAGTCTCCGCCTGAGCCGTGTGGTCTGCAGGCCGCTTGGCAAGGCCCAGGCCACGTGTGCAAGGCCCTTTAGTGCAGACCCAGTGATGTGAGCGAGGGGCGGGAGAGTAGAGGGGGAGCGCCGTCCCAACGTCGCCGTGCACCGGCCTCAGGAAATGAACCGGACCCCGTCCGGGGGTGCAAATATCGCCTCACATCCGAGGTAGGGAGGGGGGGTTCAAAGGGCAGTCGCGCCTCTCATGTACCGTGCTCTGTGCTCTCCCTGGGGTAGCCGCTCCGAGTGCCCCCGGCTCCCGAGTCTATTATAGGCCTCACGCACTCCCCACGCCGCCTCACCGTCTGGACGAGTCCGCAGCACAGGCGGCCGGAGTCACCGACGGGTTCTCTCCGTCCAAATGCCGATCTCAGCAGGAGGTCCGATCTCCCCCCGCGCCTGCTCCCAGGCGCCGCCGCACGTCTTTGCACGCAGCCCGGACTCGCAGCCACCTGAGTCCGCGGATCACGGGCCCTCGCGCCGCCGAAGTCCGCCGCCTCTGCAACGTCGTCAGGGCAGTAAGGATCTATCCCAGGACGGGTCCGCTCGTCCACCTCGCAGTCCGCTACTCACTGGGGTGTCGGGGGAGTATCCAGGGTTAGGTTGATGTAGGATTATTTAGGATAAAGAGTTGGTGCCGAAGGAGCTCAGGGACTATGCGGCCATTTTCCGCGGCTGCTAGCTCCGCCCCCCGATCAGGTTCACACAATAGTTGCAAGTAGGCAACCGGATTCTGGAGGGCCCCTTCAGGAAGCACTACAGGTAAATGGTTACAAATGGTGAGCTCGAACTTTTGCACCTGCTCGTTGGTTTTGCTTTTGCAAAACTCGTTTTTCGGTAATTTCGCCCTATTCGTGAGGCGCGGCGTCGTGCGAAATCGACCGTGAAAGCCGCAAACTCGTGCGAGTTACCCCAAGGTTGAGTATGGGCGCCGCCATTTTGTTTGCGTGACGTATTTCCGTTTCCGCCCGCTATGTGTAATCTCGCACTATGAGCGCCTTGCGAATGCAAGTTCGCACGAGTTCGCGTGAGAAATCGCGTGCAAACTTACTTACGCGCACGTGTTCGGGCGGCCATCTTGTTTTTCATTCATTCCTATGTGTCTGGACATGGTGTTTCTATCCTCTGTATATCTCTGCCATCCTTTGCTTGTTTTAATATTTTTTTGATCTATTTAACTTTTTTTCTATCCCTCTATTTTTCTAGGTCTATATTTTTGTGTTTTAGGCTACTTTTGTTTACTTTTCAACTACTTTTTTAAACTTTTATTTCCTTCTTTCCTACTCTTATTCTTTTTCATTTTGTCTCCTTCTTACTGCTAACACCTGCCCAGAACATGGTGAAGACAGCTGTCAAGCTGCCCAAGAAGACGGGCACCGCAGCCCGTGCCCGGCTCCCGTGTGGCCGTTTGAGGGCGGAAATGGTGGTGCCCAGGGAGATCTTCAGCCCTGAGGAGGTGGGCTCACTCGTTTTTTATGTGCAGCGCCGTCTCCCCAGGACCATCGCTGCAGGCGGCAGGATCGCTGCTGGTTATACCAACAGCCAGGAGCGACGGAAGCGGTGGGGGCAGGTGTGCCGGGCCCTTTTTGACATCACGGGGGTCCAGCGCACCTACAATCAAGTGACCCACCGCTGGACCGATATCCTGGACCGGGAGCGCGACCTGCTAGACCTGCTGGGAGTGGAGGTCCCCGGGCTTGGTGAGTAGTAATAGCAATTTTTTCATCACTCACTACTCTGTTTTTTCTCCTGCTCTGTGTGACTGTGTTATATTGCAAATGTTTGCTTTAACTTTTTTACAAAGAGCAATAATGCTGCTGATTACATTGATAGGAGAGGTAAATTAATATTTCAAAATCTTCTGTGCATTTCAGGTGCACTGTTCTCCTTCTCTGTGGCGGTGCCACTGCTTATTTGTTTTCTATTTTGTGTTCATTTAATTGGGCTGAGTAATGTATGAGTGTACTTTACAGAACTGCGTAATGCTAGACACAAAGGGGCAGATTTACAAGCCCCTTGCGCCACGTTTACGTTGCCTTACCTGACGCACAGCGACGTAAACGTGGCGCATCCCTGCGAGTCATGTACAACGTGATGCTTCTAAGGAGATGCGCCACGTTAAGGCCTGGGCCTGCGCCACAATGGGTGCGTTCCCACGGAAGGGGGTGGGTGGGGGGTGGCGGTCAGGCAGCTGTGCGCCTCGCAAAAGTGCCTGCGTGAAATCTACAAGATTTAACGCAGGCACTTCCGCGACGCTGCTACGTCAATTCTTTATGCCTGCTTGCTTGAAGCAGGCGTAAGGACTGATGCGGTATGTTGAGTATTGGGCAGCCCTGAGTATTGCTAGAGTTGCATCGCGCCTGCGACGCGACTCTAGAGATGCGCCCCTCTTTCGTCACGAGATGCGTCACGCATCTGCCTACCCTTGCGCCAGGGTTTGCCGCATTGTAATTGCGGCGCATCTGCCGTGACGCAAGGTTACTTTTGCGTTACGCATTTGTTCTGGTGCACATCTGGAGGTGTCCAGCTCAGAATTCGTAAGTATGCCCCTAAGTGTCAGATTAGCAATTACCTGCGCAAGTGCGCATCCCTGCAAAGTGTGCGGCACGCCAGCACCACCCATGGAGCGCCGTATTTACAATGCGGCACACCATGGTCCCAAAACGTCACCGAAGCGTTACGCATCGGTGCCGTAAAGGCGGCTCATTGATGGAGTTGCGTTGCAACGATGGCGCAGCTCCAGCAATGCTGCGTCAAGCCGTAAGTCTGCTTCATGCAGGCGCAGGGTTTGAGTGACGCATCATTGTCCTAAATGACTGATTGAAATTTTATATATTCCCCATAGCCACTTTAAGCTTGCGTTCCTGCGCAGGAACGCCCTCCCTTGCGCTGGAACGCTCCCTTTTGGCGCAGGGCTTTCGAATGGGATGCATCTCCCATATGCGTCACATTGTTAATATACGCCACACCATGGCGCCTCTCTTGTTGTGGCGCTGCATCACAAAAGTGACGCAAGAACGGAGCAAAAGAGCTGCAAGGGGCTTGTAAATCTGCCCCTAGAGTAGAGGCTCAGGTGCAGTCCTTCCTTTGTAGCCCTCTTTTTGGCTGAAATAGTTGGATCTTGTTCTTTCTAAATGTTTGATTTGGTTGACAAGGACATCGACAAGCAGCAATCATCAATGTTTTCTGTTCATTTTTGCATGTTGTACGTCAGGGCCACCCAGGGGCAAGCGGACAGAAAAAGCGGATGCAGTGGCTCCAAAGGAGGAGGATGCAGGCCAGGGCGGCGAGTGCTCTTTTGCTGGCCCCAGTAAGTTTTCATTTAAATATAGAGGACCTATTGTTGTCCAAGCGTTCCTAATTTAATTTTTTCGAAATAGTGTTTAGATAGGAGCAAAATCAATAATACTACTGTTGCAGGGACAATTCTCCACAAACCGAACTATGGACACAAAAGACCAGAGTAATAATATTTCAGAGTGGCGTGTTTGGCACACTGTATAAACCTGGTAGTGTCAGCGGCACGGACTCCTCCTTGCAAAAATTGCAAAACCTTTCGCTCAGTCACTCTAGTCTGGAGGACCAAAAACCACAGAGTCTATTCAAGTTTAAAAGCTTTATTAAAAGTAAAAGTAAACACATACATTAAAATAAAGTTAGCTGGAAATGGAAAAGTGCTTGGTGCTGAGTTGATGAGTAATGGAACACATTTCTTGTGGTCGAGCCGAGCTTTCACCTGGTTTGAAGTTGATGTTGCTCTTGTCCTTAGAAGTCCAGCTTCTGTGTGTTCAGAGAAAAATGGTGTGTGTTAAAATTAAGCAAGCATTCAACAATTGTGACAAAAAAGTGAAGCAAGACAACAGCCTTCCCTGGAAGGAGGGACATTTTTACTTTAGACTAGAGTAGACAGTCAATTAATTTTTATGTTGTTTTCACATTTTCTTCATTCCTACACCAAATACTAGAGAGTGGTGTAATCTAACAGTCTTAAATCTACTTTGTAGGTGGAACATCTGGTGGCGGGGCCAGCTCGGATGTGGTGGTAGTGATCTCCTCCGAGTCTGAGGACAACTCTGGGGAGGATGCGGCGCAAGAGGACAACGAACGGACTGTGAGGAAGCAGACAGCGGTGGTGGCGAGTACAGGTGAGCTGGATCATGGTACTATCTGACTCTTAGATAGCATATGATGTGTATCCAGTGCTGGCCCAGTGACAAATTACAATATGGTAATTACAGCAGGCTGGGACCGACAGACAGATAGAGGCAGAGACAGAGAGAGAGGAAGACAGAAGGAGAGAGAGAGAGAGGGAGGGAGCCAGAGGGAGGGTGAGGGAGGGAGACAGAGAGAGAGAGAGAGAGAGAGAGAGGGAAACAGACATATCGCCTGGGCCTGGTGCAGATGATACGGTTGCTGGTGTGGTTAACGGTTCAGAGGAAAAGTCACTCACTTCTGCCAGATCTCTTTCATATGAAAGAGCACCAAACCAAGGATACAAGTGAGTTGTGGGAAGGGAAATGGTGATTCAAGCGCCCCCACTTGCCCCTCCCTGCGGACGCCCATGATACTGGCCTGAATAGTTTTGTACTGCGCTGGCTAGTTGCTAGTTGTACTGTGACACAACTTCCTGCTGAATCTTTTTGTGTTAATCATATACTTAAAGAACATTGGTTACAGATTATGTCTTTCTTTCTTCATATAGTTGCTAATACTAAAACCTCAACACCGAGCAGGAGTATGAAGGCTGTACTGGCCCGGCAACGGAGGCTGGATGCCACTGTTGCCCAATATCGGCGGCTGGTGGAACTGGAGGGGGACGACACGCACTCCAGTGCATCAAATGTAACATCTGCATCCTCCTCCGTGACCCCACGTTCTGCCGGTAAGCGCAGTGCTCCAGCGAACCGGAGCCGTGCTGGAAGACGCCACCGCCGAGCAGCAAAGGCTGCACCTCACAGTACTGTTAAGGCTCGCTTGCGCCGTGCACTCCGCAGAGTGTCCGACCTAGAGGCGGAGGTCCAGAAATGGAACGAGTATCAGAATGTGGTGGAGGGCCTCCGCTTAGATCACGCCACCCTCCAGGAGAAGTACGATGCCCTGGCCCTAAGGCATGATGCCCTGGAGGCCAAACTCAACACCTTGCATCCCTAGAGTGTCCCTTGCCCCTTTTGTAGAGACTTTTGGGGGGTGGGAATTGGGAGTTGGGTTTTTTGGGGACTTTTGAAGGACTATTTATTTGTTGGGGTTAGGGAGGGTCTTGCGGGAGATTATTTTGTTAGGGATATAAATATACTTTTTCAAACTTTATCTGAGCATACCTGTTTTTTTACTACTTTTGAGCTTGGTGGGTGGTGGTTTTGCAGTAAGTTCATTTAACTGAATACTGTCATCGTGTTGGTTCACGTGCAATAGGCCAAATGTTTTCCAAAGTAAATGCCTGTCACAGAGTTTGTTAATTCAAGAGCCCTAGGACTTTACTACTAGTACCACTGTCACTCTCTCGCCTCTCCGAATACTCCATTATACTACCTCCCATCCAAATGCTTATCTTACCTGTAATTTGTGTTTGAGGGCTGGCTCCACCTGGAATTCACAGAGTCCTAAAGCGTTCTGCGTTACAAAAAGGGGGGTTGAACCCATGCAGTCGCGGGGACCTGGGCGCTATGTGGTACATAAACAGAAGGGTCCCCGCAAGGGCAGCGTATTGTACACTACATACACTGGAGACTAAACACAATACAAAAAGATACTGAAAAAATATATATAAGTATTGGCATTTATTTGTCAACACCACGTATTTGCCAAATAGCAATCAAAATTCACAATCAATTGATGGCCCCATAGGAAGGCAAGGGACAGAGGAAAGAGAGGGTAGGTGCTCGTAGAGAAAGTGAAGAAAAAGTGAATCACACCAGTAGAGTTGCAATTTGTATAGTGTTTTAAAGTGTATTTACGATCTCTATAGTCGAATACTTTGGTCTGGATAGTGGTTTCACATGCTGTACATGTCCCGCATCTATGGTGTCCTATCAATGGGGGCAAGTTCCATAAAGATGTCAGAGTGGGTTGACTCCCTGATTCCAAATATGAATGGACCACCATGTCCCGTAAGTTTTTGGCTCTCTTAAAAGAGTGAAGGGGAAGTTGTGTTTGCTTGACCACCTCAGCCACCAAGGGCCAGTTTTGGTTGATGATTTTCTTAATTTCATTGCTTCGGGTAGAAAAGGTTGTCACACAGATGATGCGATCTGTGGCAGATTGAGTGGTTGCCTCTGGGTTGAGCAAAGAGTCACGTGGGTTATACCACGCGCGTTTCCTAGCTCGTTTCACCATCCGAGCAGGGTAACCTCGTGAAACGAGGCGCTCGCTAAGAATTTCAGATTCCAAAAAATAATTAGCTCTGGTTGAGCAATTTCTCCTAATTCTAAGGAATTGGCCTACAGGTAGGTTGTCTTTGAGACCTCTGGGATGATGACTCCCATACTGGCCCTGAAATTGAAATTGACTCATTTACCGTCCATCACGGCAATATCTTTTGAGTCATGTGTAAGTCCTTCATTATGTTCCATCTTAGGAGATGATGTTAACTGATGTTAGACCATATTGATGATTTGAGTTCTGTAC
This sequence comes from Lissotriton helveticus, assembly GCF_964261635.1. Lineage (NCBI taxonomy): Eukaryota > Metazoa > Chordata > Amphibia > Caudata > Salamandridae > Lissotriton > Lissotriton helveticus. Next base: position 1,399,358,584 of record NC_136067.1, read on the forward strand.
TCACCTCCGTGATTTACTGTCCCCCTCTGTAGTTGCGGATTTTTATTGATGAGATTGATCACGACAGATTGCGTGGCATCATCTTCGTTTCCATGTTCAGAGCCTTTGCGGGCCTTTACTCCATGGTAATTCACCACTTTATTGTATGTTAGTACACCATATGGATGGCTGGATTAAGTCCACCTTCGCTATACTAAGTGCAAATTTTCCTTTTAATTTTTCAGATACTATCGCCCCAATCCTCCCTCCCCACATCCCGGTCCTATGTCCTGATGAAGACCCCGTAAAAGGACTCAAGATAGCCTATAGACAGGGGTCGAAACGTCGACTGTTTTCCCTTGGACTTTCGGCACATGCCCCAGACTGTTTCAAATTTTGTATGTGACCGTTGATTGTCATTTGTTTATTTAGTCTCACTGACCGCCCTGATTTAGGGCTTGTGTACTTTATGTATTGTGATTGATCGATAAAGTTGCAATTGATTTTGTCTTTGAACTGTGTTCACTTTTTCTTCACTTTCTCTACGAGCACCTACCCTCTCTTTCCTCTGTCCCTTGCCTTCCTATGGGGCCATCAATTGATTGTGAATTTTGATTGCTATTTGGCAAATACGTGGTGTTGACAAATAAATGCCAATACTTATATATATTTTTTCAGTATCTTTTTGTATTGTGTTTAGTCTCCAGTGTATGTAGTGTACAATACGCTGCCCTTGCGGGGACCCTTCTGTTTATGTACCACTAAAGCGTTCTGCAGCAGGGCCACAACTGGAGTTTCCCGGCGTGGATTTCTGAAAAACAAAAGCAATCAACATTAGAAATGTGGCAGCGGTGCTCACACACCACAAAAACCTAGAAGCCCCACAGACAGCACCCCTAAGACAGGCAAGCGAGCAATAATAACGCCTAAACGTTCACGTGTAATAGGCCAAATGTTTTCCAAAGTAAATGCCTGTCACAGAGTTTGTTAATTCAAGAGCCCTAGGACTTTACTACTAGTACCACTGTCACTCTCTCGCCTCTCCGAATACTCCATTATACTACCTCCCATCCAAACGCTTATCTTACCTGTAATTTGTGTTTGAGGGCTGGCTCCACCTGGAATTCACAGAGTCCTAAAGCGTTCTGCAGCAGGGCCACAACTGGAGTTTCCCGGCGTGGATTTTCTGCAAAACAAAAGCAATCAACATTAGAAATGTGGTAGCGGTGCTCACACACCACAAAAACCTAGAAGCCCCACAGACAGCACCCCTAAGACAGGCAAGCGAGCAATAATAACGCCTAAACGTTCACGTGTAATAGGCCAAATGTTTTCCAAAGTAAATGCCTAACCAATTTCATCCCTTAATAGACCTTGCCAACAATGGCCCAGCCAAGACCCGTAAACCCAAGCGCAAACAAGTTTGACACCCCCAAACAGCCAAAAATGCAAATCGGGGAAAAAAAGTCACACTTAGCAAAATGTATTTAAATGAGGACTCACTACTTCCAGTCCCTCTTTAGGGGACTCAACGTAAGTTTCTTCATTGTGCAGAATCCAGGCATCAGCATTACGGGAAATGGATAGGATGAGTGGAGGAGGAGGATAGACGACCAGGACTGAGTTCTTGTCAACTAACTGTTGTGAACATGAGGAATGCTGCGGCATCAAAATCAAGACAGTTCTGCTGATGGGCTTGTTGTTGTGATGGGGTGATTACAGTTTTGTTGTGAATATGATGAAGCACTTGCTAAACAAAGAAAGACAGACACACAGGAATAAAAGTGAATAAGGAGGACTAAAATTACAGTTAATGAATCATTGACTCATTTTCAGAACTCGCTGTCAGGGAAGCAGAACTCGTCCTCATACTCTGCAAATTCAGTCGGTAGTACTTCTGGTAACTGAGGAGAACTTTCCTCAGGTAGGTCGGTGTCCTCTTCTTCCTGCGTGCATTCTCGTACTTTGTAATCTGGTGGTATGAAGTGCTGGTTCATCTTTATCACGGTGAGCCGCTCCACATTTGCGGGCAAGAGGCGGGACCTTTTGCAAGTCACAATGCCACCAGCAGAACTAAAAACACGTTCTGAAGACACGCTTGCGAGTGGGCAAGACAAGTAATTGATAGCCAGGTTGGTGAGCTCTCGCCATATTTTTCTTTTCCCATGCCAATACGCCAATGGGTCCTCAGTAATATTGACCGCTGTTGAGTCATCCAGATAGGCCTGCACCATTGAAAGAATGTCTTCCCGGATTCCTGTACTTTGCACTTCTGTGTCCTTTCTGGGACAAGGAAACCCTAGCTGACTTAGCCAATCCTCTTCAGACATATCGCCTGGGCCTGGTGCAGATGATACGGTTGCTGGTGTGGTTAACGGCTCAGAGGAAAAGTCACTCACTTCTGCCACAGGCACAGATGCAGAAGTGTTTTTTTGGGATGCCTGATGGCCTGCTGATTCACTAGTAGTACTGTCTTCTCCTACAGTTTCCTTCCGCTCTCTTTCAAAACGAATGGCTGACTTAGCTAGCCAACCTTTGTACTCTGTAACATCTGATGTTTCAAAAGGAATTATTACTTTGCCAAACAATGGCTTTTTGTAACGTGGATCCAGAATAGTAGCACAAATGTAGTGCTGTTGTTTCTTGATATTTACAAGCCGTTTATTGCTAACTAGGCGTTGTAATAATCTCTGCGCCAACTCATATGCTTCATTCTTTCCAGCATCTTTTAATTCTGAAGACACCACCTTGACTTGGTGCTCGAGCTTCAGCAACAATGGGATAGCTTTGCTCAAAGAACAGTCCTCCCTGCTGACGTCACGCGTGAAGACCTCAAAAGGACGAAGCATGTCTGTCAGGCTTTTAACTAGCTGCCATTGCTCCACCGCTAGCATCATTTCTGTCGTATCACCACCCAGGTTGTAGAAATACTCATTGACTACTGGAAACAGCTCATGCAGACGCTCAAGCATGTAGAAGGTTGAGTTCCAACGTGTTGCCCCCTCCTGGATAAGTGCTTTCACTGGCATACTACGTTCATTTTGCTTGCGCCTCAGCTCCTTCCAGGCCTTAAACGAATGGTTAAAATGTGTGCATATTCTTCTGCAGATGGTCAGTATTTTGTCGACTGCAAGTTCTTTTTTCAAGAACTTTTGCACGACAAGGTTCATACAGTGCGCCAAACACGGCACTCTGAAATAGAAACCGTCCTCCATGGCCCTAACTACATTGCTGCCATTATCAGTAGAAACATAACCAACCTTGCAATTTCTTGGGGGCAGCCATTGCGAGACCTTTTTGTTAAAGTCATCCAAAATGTTGGCTGCAGTATGACTTTTCTCCATGCCAAACATGGCTAATGTTGCATGTTTACGAGCACCCTTAAAAATCTCGACCAAGTCACCACCTGCATTTATCTGTTTTGTAACCCCTGAAAAAGAGACCCAGTGTGCAGTGATGCACATGTAATCAAGGGCTTGGCAACTGGTCCACATGTCTGTTGTCAGGTGTATAGTGTGAACAGCACTCTTCTGCAAAGCAGCCCCAACCAACTCAAGCACCTCTTCATATAGTGCTGGAACAGCAACCCTGGCAAAATAGAACCGGCTAGGAACCTTCCATTTAGGGGCCAGTGTTGCCACGAGTTCAAGGAAACCCACACCTTCGACAAACGAAAAAGGGAGAAGGTCCATCGCTAGCATTTTAGCCAGCTTAGTGTTATACAGGCGTACAATTGGGTGGTTGCGTTGAAATTGCACATCTGAGGAGAACATGGCTGAAATGGTGTGCTGGACAAATTTACGGGATGATGCTGATGCCTTCTTCGACCCACTTCTGTTCAGTGTTGACATTTTCCGCATTGGTGTGTCTCCCAGACTCTCAGTGTGCCTCCTATGTGTTGCGGAGGGTGTGGTGCTGCCAGGGGTACTGGGTGCATCCGGACACATGTCTGACGCTTCTTCTACCTCCCCGTCATCTTCAGATGAAACACCTAGTATGGGTATATTTTGGCCACTTGCCCTTTGGGATTGCTTTCCCTTGATGTTTGCTAGGTGCGCAAACCATTCGACAGCGTGCCTTCTTTCAAGATGACCTATCTGGCTTCCGGTTCCATAGTTGGTACCAGTCTTACCACGGCTAACGCTAGTCTTACAAATGCAACAAACGGCCATGTTATCATACTTTGCATGGACACTAAAAAAGTTCCAAACTGGGGACTTGAAACCTCTGGTTTTGGCGCACGAGATGATACTGCCAATGCCAGATGAAGCAGTGGTGGATGAGCCTTGCAGACATCTACTGGGTTGTGCAATTATTTCAGCAACCCTACTTGAGGGAGTCGAGCTGGATGGAGTCCCCCTCTGGGGAGAAAATATGGGAGCTGTAGGTTTTGTTGAACTTGTTGTACAACTTGACTGCATTGGTGGTGCTACCAGTGGCACGTCGCCAGGGTCACGCTCAGCCTGACGTCGGGATAGGGTATAAATGTCTGTCTGCTGCATGGCCGGTGTGGCTGGACTGACGTGTGTGATGACTAGGTCATTGCTGTCATCCTGTTCAACAACATCACAATGCACCACTTCATCAAGTCCGACGTTCGGATCCATAAGTATGAGCTTTCCGGGGCCCTTCCTTTTAACATTTGATACCTTTCGCAGCTCATGGTGTGCCTCCCTCTCAGACGTCGGAGATGGTTGCCAATCTAGATCCAGATCATCATCTGATGGAGCGGGGCTTGAAGAGGAACTTCTACACACACTCCTTGATCTTTTCCTTGCTGGGGAGCTGGGAGAAAATGAATCATCAGGAGGAGTGCCTTCGTCTTCCTGACATGATACCCCGGCTCCAAAGTCAATTTCCTCCTGTGCCCCTACTTCTGGAAGAACAACCATTGTGGGCACTTGCACCGCTCCATGCGCCGCTACATGGGCCTCTTCACTGACCTCTACTTGCAACTCTCCATGGACCTCTCCTTCTCGGCCTTCTCCTTCACGGCCTTCTCCTTCTCGGCCTTCTCCTTCTCGGCCTTCTCTTTCTCAACCTTCTCCTTCTCGGCCAGCTCCTTCTCGGCCAGCTCCTTCTCGGCCAGCTCCTTCGCAGCCAGCTCCTTCTCGGCCAGCTCCTTCTCGGACGGCTCCTTCTCGGACAGCTCCTTGCGCATGTACTTGTGCTTGTACTAGTAGCCCATGCAGTTGTTGTTGCGGCTTTGGTTGTTGAATAGTACTTGTGAGATGAGTTACAACCTGTGTTGATGGTGTGCTGCTACTTTCTTGCGATGAACCAACATCACTGGTCGTTGGTGATTGAACAACTAAACAGGCTACCTGTGCAGCACTCATGGTGGGCCTTTGTTTTTCCCCAAAAAATTTAGTGGTCGAGCCACCAGTCTCCTTGGTAAGTGGTGCCACTTGCTTCTTCTTCTCCTTAGTAGAGACGTCTTTCTTGCAAGAGGACCTACGGGCACCTCTTTTTGGAGCCATCTTCTTCAGATGTCGGAACAACAGGCCGCAGCAGGACTTCTTCCTGGCACTGATGCTCAACGATGATGCGGAGTTATTGACTTTGTGCACCTAAAAGCAAACGAAGACAGAGGAACATCAGTAAATATATGTTGCATATGTAGCGCTTCAATAAATAGTTTGCAAGTAGGCATTTATGAATACACACGTGCACACCACACAATATGGAAATTTCAAAATTAGGATTTGCTAAATTTTTGGGAAACAGGAATTTAACATTGATCCAAGAGAGCACACACAGAGAGGGTTGTACTTTCATGTACCCCTGACTCCGCCTGGGCACAATGGGTGAAAGCAAGGCAAAAAGGGTGCAGGCCTATGTCTCAAAGCTCACTGCCTGCCTTCCAAATGGCCGCTTGACCCCCATCCACATGGCCAGGACCATGCCTCAAAATGGCCACCACCAACATAGCCAGCCCCCAACCCCTACTCCAAAAAGTCAAAAAAACACAACACAAATCAAATCACCACAATCCAATGCCATCCATCAAGTTTCAGAAGGCTTATGCTGCCTGCTGGTCGTTTTCTGGTGCAAAATTGCAATTTTTACATTTTCGCGAGTGCGAGATTGTTGCTTCACGGCGCGAACGTGGCGAAAAACCAGCAAAATCCGCGAACAGACCGATTCTGGGCCCCCTGGCCATAATGGATGAAATCAGAGCACACTGGGTGCAGGCCTATGGCACAAAGCACACAAACTGGCTTAAAAATGGCCCCTAGACCCCCACCCACATAACAAGCCCCCAACACCACCCCAAAAAGTCGTAAAACACACAAAAATCACCACAATCCAATGCCATCCATGCCCTGGCCAGAATAATGTTAAAATTAAAGAAAACAGTTGTATCATGCATGCACCCATAACTAAGCCTGGTAGTTTTCAATTCATGTGCAGAATTGTAATTTTTACTATTTCGCGAGTGCGAGATTGTTGCTGCGCGGGATGCGAGCAGTGCGAACACAGGCAACATTTTTTTTTTTTAAATCCGATTTTCGGGTAATCCGCGGGAGTTCTAGGCCCCCTGGGCATATGAAAGCAATCAGAGCAGACTGGGTGGCCCGATTGACCCCATCCACATGGCCAGGACCTGCAGGACCATGCCTCAAAATGGCCTCCCACCAACATAGCCAGCCCCCAAACCCACCCCAAAAAGTCGAAAAACATAAAACACACACAAAAATCACCACAAACAAACAACATCAACTTATCAACTTACTTGTGAAATCAAATGTCGAATCAAAAAGTAATCCAAAAGGCCTCAAAGCCAAATCTCCAGCAGCATCCACAAAAAGTAATCCTTCCCAGTCAAGATCGAATTCAAAGTGGCCAGGAAATGGAGTAAGCAATGGGAGGAGATTGCTGGACAGGAACAGGAAATTGGAGACTGGGTCACTTCCTTCACCCCACCCCTATGGGAGGAGCATGCTGGACAGGAACAGGAAGTTGGAGACTGGGCCACTTCCTTCACCCCTCCCCAATTGTAATTTTTGTACTTTCGCGAGTGCGAGATTGCTGCTGCCCGCGCCGCTGACCGCGAGCAGTGCGAACACAAGCAAAAAATCCGCTTCGCGCGGATTTGCGTATTTTCGCCACATCCGCGAGAGTTCGCGGATTGCGGATTTACCGAAAATCCGAAAAATCCGCGAGCGTAACGGATTTTCCGCCCATGCTTAATAGAGTGAAAAGATGGTTATGGTCCTTTGCCAACGGGAGTGTTTTGAACACCTGTATAGTCATAGGTTTGTGGCTATACCCAGACGTTCCTAACGGTCCGCCATACTTTAATTCCAAATTAACGTTGGCACAAGGTTGCAAACATGGTGGGATAGTGCAGCGGACACTCCCATAAATGTAGGTGGTGGGGAGAGATTTTTTTTCCACTTGGAAAGCAGTAGCGTAGCAAGGATGCCCTGGGTCCTGGTGCAAGCGAGGAAAATTGCCCATTGGACTGCTGTTGGGGTAGTAAAATGCAACAAGTGTCAGGGTTCAATGGGCCCCTCAGAGTTCTGCGCCCTGGTACCACTGTACCTGCTGCACTACTAGTAGGGGCATTATGGAAATGCATATTTGCCCTAACTCTATACCTGCCACCTGTCTGCCTGAGGACCAGCTGAAGAGTAGGGTTAAGGGAAACTGACATATACCTAAATCTACGTTTAGATTTGGCTGTATACACTTTGCAAATCCCTAAAATAAGTAAATCTGTGAAAATCATAAACATAAGCCTTGAAGTCGTACTTTTAACCATTTTCTGTGAACCAGGCCTATGATGTCTCCTGCAAGAAACACACAAATATATTGCTTGTTAGATTAGAGGGGGAGGCGGGTCAACTTGATTAGGGTTTGATGTTGGGGATTGTGAAGCAGTATCATGGTTGTAGTAGCTATGAACGGAAGGGCATGAGGCCCAGGAGTGTATGATGTGCTCACAAAACTAATAAAAACAGTTTAAAAAAAAAATATATATATATATATATTGCTTGTTAGATAAAAGGCATGATTTAATCCAATCACTGACTTTATCTGGCTTATAATTTATCAAGTCAGAGTCGGTGGGTGGGCGTAATGGAACAGTGTCTTTGGTATGCTACGATAAATTATTGATTCGAGGAGATTACATCAACTGGTTGAATTAGAGAGGCTGGAAAAGTCCTCTGTAGAGAAAAGTTGATTTATGCTGGGCATGATGTCTTCAGTTTTTTAATCAAACCTTTAGTGAGTGTCTGAAAGGACATTGTGGGATAGTAGTGCATTTAAAAGAGGTAGTTAGCTCATACTTTCCCTGAGGAACAGTCAATAATACCTGATCAAAGTTTCACTGATTGAAACTGTTGTGGGCTGTTGTTCTCATAAGTATAATAGCCTTCTGCCTTGCCTCCCCATATTGGATCAGTACCATCTGTTTTCCAAAACTAGGAAAGACTATTCAGCTCTAAAACTGATTAAACATTCGAAGCACATGTCGGCCTTCTTTTCCACCCCAAATACGTTCTCTACTGATGAGGGAAGATATCCCGAAACCCGGGCCATGTCTCAGGTCTAGAGATCTTCACAACAACAAGTACTCACTTGCACCTACTGAGGTGAACCACTCAAGAACTATACGTACCAGAATCCTTAGGGGCGATCCGGAGGAGGGGCTAGCGGTGTGCGATCCATTGCAGTTGATTCTACAAATGGGCTCCCCTGAGCCTTTAAGCTGACGAGCTTTGGATGACGCACCTGAGTGCCGGTTAGGCATCGAGGCCTGTGACGGTTGCTTGGCGGCCTTCTTTTCCACCCCAAACGTTCTCTACTGATGAGGGAAGATATCCCGAAACCCGGGCCATGTCTCGGGTCTAGAGATCTTCACAACAACAAGTACTCACTTGCACCTACTGAGGTGAACCACTCAAGAACTATACGTACCAGAATCCTTAGGAGCGATCCGGAGGAGGGGCTAGCGGTGTGCGATCCACTGCAGTTGATTCAAAGCACATGGGTACTCTGCGCCAGGATACTCTGTAGTGACAGAGCGCGATACAAAAGATTTAATAACATAACATAACATGTGCAGTCGTCGTGGAGACTTTGTGAAGTTTGATTGTGTGTATCAAAATTGTATGCATTCCTTGAAACAAGAATTTTGCACCACATTATCACTCGGCAATAAACATAGTAGAGTGTTGAGTGTGAGAATCTACTTAATTTGTTGAGGGAACGTCTTAAGCATATACAGGCACATGCATCAAGAAACGCTTTTGCGAGTCCTTAATTGCGATTATTAAGGAATCGCAATTAAGGACTCTCAAAAACCTATGCATGTAGGAATCGCTATTAAAATAGCGATTCCTAAACATTCCTTAATTGTGACTAGTAAATTGTGAGTCGCAATTAAGGAATGGCTATTCATTCCTATGGGCCTGCAGGCCCATAGGAATGAATAGGAATTTGCATGCGCAATTTGCGAGTACAAATAGGTACTCGCAATTTGCGCATGCAATTTCAAGGATGCAAAAGTGTCAAAATGACACCCTGTTGCACCCTCTGAAATTAGGATGTGCACCCATATTGCGGACACATGCCCCAAGGGCATGTGTGTGTGTTACCTGAAACCTTGAAAAATGCTCTTTAGTGCTTTTTTTAAGGTTTTTGCAAAATACAGACTATTTTCTCTATATTTTGCTGCCCCAAATAGCGGATTCGCTATTTCTAAGGGGTTCACCTTCGCGCCTCTCGTGCCACAGCCATCCTATTAAGAGTTGGGGGGATGACACTGGACCTGCTGGAGGAGACACTGCCATCTCGGCTCCCACCAATGGGAGGAGTCAAGTCTGCCAGACACAGTGGAGGTTCAACTGGTGTCTGATCCGCCTTCATGTCTGGAGATGTTACATCCATGAAAGACCAGGAAAGGGGAGTAAGCTTCATCATAAATATTGTGTAGTGCCCCTAACATAATGGTAAGCACCCCTAGCTTGACATTGACAGATTTTGTGCTGCATTCTCCAAAAATTGTGAACAATCTAGTCTCTCATGAAGATCAGCGGTCACCAAACCAGCATTGGACACAGAATCTGTAATACCATAAGGTTGGTCATTGAAGACTTTTGTGCAAAATGTTCCAGTGGACTTACACCGCCTATTCATGTATGTCAATGTGAGTTTTTTTTTTATTTAAAGCAATGCTGAGAAGCATGAATTACACATGCATAACCTGACACCGAACTGGGCTCAGTCATAATGTCGGCGCGAACCTCCCCCCGCCACCTTTGAGTATAAGTAGTTACAGATGTATGTGCATGTTTGGATTTGTCACAGCCCTGGGTCCGCCATCTGGAAGTCATCGCCTTTGTAGCGAGGCCTCTGGCTCGGCAGTCCCTTGTAAAGTGCCCGTTGAGCTCCTGTCACAGCCATAATGGGGATCCCGAGCCTGAATGGCGGAAGCCGCTAGGCGACTGTGCTGGCGCGAGGCAGCGCGCGGGAGCGGGGGCTCCGCCTGGTTCACGTCACACAAAGAAACTCGCACGCGATGAATGGCCGCCTATTGTCGGGGATCCGGGTAATAGAGTCCGTGTCTTCGGAAGGCTCTTGACAAAAATACATGTTTAATTTATTCACTTGTGTCTGCTCGTCCGGTGCGTTTTTTATTGACAATATTTAAGAATTATCAGAAACTCAGTTGAGTTCGTCACGTCTGTTCTTCATTCTGTATAACAGCCACAGTGCGCCTCAAAGGAAGGCTTTATTAGTATTTTCAGTTTTTTCTGTATAAAGTTTGCTATTTTTATCACATGCTATATACAATATTGAGAGGCAATTTAGGAACGTATATGTCATATGAGAAAAAAGGGGGCTAATCTGTGTTGGCCCCCCACGTGTAAACGTAGCATCTTTAAATAGGGTTTCTCATTTGAGGGGTGTGTAAATCCCAGTCTAGCTAACCTAGGCTCCACAAAAAACAAATCATTGATGGAACATCTCACCACACAATTTACACACTCTGTCCTCAAAGAACAGAACAATTGCACAGGTTATACAGGCTCGATGGATCTATCTCTGGCCAAAAAACATATCCCTAAAACAACTTGGAACATGCAGCTAAACATCACACAGCAGAGATATACATTTTGTGACAAAGAACTAACATGCTCAGGCCTCACACAGCAGAGTTATCCATCGGCCCAGATCTCTGTTCTGGGGGTGAATGTATGACATTCTTCTGCATTCTGTCCAGTCGCCCATTCTAGATTCTTTTCTATATTTGAGCTGCTCCCACAAATCAAGCTAAGATTAACAACTTAATTTGTAGCCTCCAATTTTAGTTTCCTTCACATTTATAGTGTTTAAACATTTTTCAGTTTTACATTTTGCTTTGTTATTTGTGTATGCTTTATTATACACAAAAGATGATGGAAGGAATGCTTGCAATAAGTCTAACCCCGGGCAAGCATTCACTCAGGATAGCATCCCAACCCATCGTTCCTTTGCCCACCATGCCACACCAGTTTGGACCCAGCAATATGCAAATCAGTCTTGACCCTGTTCCAGTCGCAACAATCCAGCCCATTGTGCAAGTCCAGGTCCTCCCTGAACCGCAATACAAGCAACCCCAGAATTTTTTCACCTGATTGGAGCTTTTCAGTCAGGTGTAGCTTGGTACCAGTATCACAGTGAGCACGGCCCCACATCTGGTCATACCCTTGGCCACTTAGCACGAAACATGAAACGCATAAAAAATGATAGGAGGAAGGCTTGCAGTTAGTCACCACCGGCTATCACTTCGGTAGCATTCCAGTCCATCGTATTTTTGCCCAGCATGCCACACCAGTTTGGAAAGAGCCATATGCACATCAGTCATGACTGGTCTTGGGTTGCTTGTTTTCCGGTTTAGGGAGAACCTGTTTCATATATGGCTGGGTCCAAACTGAGGTGGCACGGTGGTCAAAAGAACGATGGTTTGGAATGCTACTACAAGCGATTGCCAGTGTTAGACTTATTGCAAACGTTCCTCCCGCCCCATGTACTTTTAGTCCACTAATATTATTTAATTTCCTAAACCTGGATGTCCGTGGGCGATGGATTAAGAACCACTGCGTTGGTTGGTGTGACTCACCACTTATGGCCCAGCCTATAGCCATAGGCGGCTAGCAAATGAAAGGCCGTTGGGCTTCATTTAGGCCGAAACATGTAAGCTTTGGGCTTTGTGATACTTAAATCCTGCGCCCAAGGTCTTAATTGTTGGGGCGATTTTGTGGACAGTAGGATCTCCGAATCAAAGGAATTAGATTAATCATAGGAGCTGACGACATTGAGGTAAATACAGGACTCCTAACCCCCCTCCTCCATCCTATCTATTCTTTCCACTGTTTCCTCACAAAAAAAAACGAACAAAAACGTATCTGTCCGGCCTGTGCTCAGGGCGTTGCCAGGTCGGACATTGTTTGGTGAAAGACTTTTTTTTGGGGGGGGGAGGGGGGGTCTGTGAAAGATGAGCGAAGGCTCGACTCTTGTGAAGCCATTGACGCTTTCCCGAGTTTCTGTAACCATACACCTGCTATGTTATAATCGCGGATTCCCCTCAATGTCTGCAAGAATGGGTAAAATCGTCACTTCCTGCAAGTTTTTTTTGCTTTCCTTTCGGTTCTGTGAAGATCTTATTTCTAATCGCCCTCTGCACTGTTGCACAGACCTGCCACCAAAATCTGGCAGAGGAATGCGGCAATCCGAGCATGAAAAATGCCCTTGTGCTGTCACAAAGAGGGGCTGCCGGACCTCCGCTGACCTCCCCTGAATGCGTGCATCTGTTCGTAACGTGCTCCCTTTTCTCTGCGTCTCTCGAGAAAAGCATCTTGTTGCTGTTTTAATGGCTCGACACAGAGGATGAAATGAGGAGAACATTAGCCCTGAAAGGGATCACTTGTACTTGGCCAAGGATGCTTCGGAATGCTGATTGCGAGTTTGCAAAGGCTGCACGTCCTCCGCCGCAGACATCTGCTCCTCTGCGCCGTGCTGGGCTTTATTGCCAACGGGAGCGTGTAGAGCACCCCGCCGGGGTGGACGGCGCTGGCTAATGTCCCCCACATTTAGGCTTTTGTGTCCGCGTGAAGTCAAAGAGGCAGCTTCTGTGCTTCCCACTATGGTGGAAGTTCCACTTTAGCAGACGCGGTGATGGTTTTAAACTTTGCATCATCCGCACATTTAAGTCACCTAAATAATAATAACCCGGTCCAAGCTGTAGGGTCCTAGCCTGAACACGGTCTAGTGTTCCAGAGTGTTTGTATTACACTTCACACCCACCCACCACAGACGTCATGGTGTCACATGACGCTGGCAATAAAAGGGGCCGAGCGCACGTGCTCGCGGCCATTCCCACTACCCCTAACTGGTGTCTGTGTGTATGTGATTGCTGCTATTTACAATGCGGGCCTAGGGCCCTCCCCAACACCACAATGGCGACGAGGCCGGTAGTGCAGCCCATGCGTGCCACTACCCTCGGCTGATCAAGGAGAAAAAGGGGAAGAGAGCTGCCCGCCTAGAGGGCATCCCCTGTAGCGAGGCGCAACGCGCCGTGAAGCCGGTGGGCACGTCGGCGCCCCACAGCAAGCCGACCGGAGCCCACCCGCGTCGACCGCCACCAGCGAGTGCCACCAAGCAACAGCGGACCGCCCAGAGCCCACCTGCGACGGCCGCAAGGCTGAAGACCGCGTGAAAATAAGTGCGGCCGGACCCGCAATCACCAAAGACTACGAGGGGGAGGGAGCGGAGTAGCTAACCGCCTCCCGACCCCCCTCGCCACGTCATCCGGGCCAGCGGAGCCCACCCGCGGCCCGCCGGTAGCCCCCCAGCGAAGGAAGACTCTGCAACGCCAGCGGAGCCCACCCGCGGCCTGCCGACGGCACCCCGAGAGGAAAAGAAACTGCAGAGCCGACGGAGCCTACCCGCGGTCTGCGATGTCAGTGGCAGGTCTCCGCCGCGCAGCTTGTGCGAGTAGAAGCTGCTGCGGCGGGAGACCGGTGAGCAGAGTCTGCAGGGTCGGAGGAGTACCAGCGTTCATATAGGCAGAGCCGGCGGAGCCTACCCGCGGCCTGCCTCAAGTGCCCCCACCCAGCGAGGAGTGAAGGGGGCGACGCGCTTCCCCTGCCTGCGGGGGAAACGTCACCATTGCTCCCCCCCCCCCCCGCCCCGCCAGAGCAGAGAAGCATCGGCACACACCCCCCTGCCCGCGTGAGGACTGCAGAAAGCTGCCGCGGGCCAGGAGGGCTGAGGAAAGTGAAGGCAGGACAGGCGCCGGCAACAGGAGTGTGCCCCCACCTCCTCGTTTCCCCGGCGGGACAACAAAGTGCCTGTAAGCGGCCAGCGCCGCCAACGATGTGCTGTGCCACACCAAAACTCTAAAGACTCTTACCCCTGTGCACAGACACGGAGCAGTACCTCCCCTCTCACACACATGCTCTCCTGCATACCAGGAACCACACATGGAAGTGCCGGCACACACAGCAAGCATGTGAGCATTGACCCCTGATCTAAAATAACGGTGCCTCACTCAGCATGTGCCCAAACAATGAGCCTGTGCCTCTCTGCACCAACAGAATAATATGCAGAATGAGAGACACTCACCAGGTCCCAGCAACAGCTCCAGCTTCCCCTGTGCACTGAGAGACTGAAACAGTAGAGTGCACCTCAGGGAAGACAAGACCCACAAGACAGTCTGCTAACAAATCCAGCAACACTGCCACCCAGTGGCCAAAAGCAAAAGTGCACTTACATCCACCAGTACCAAAACAAGCATTGCACAACGCAAGCCCAATCAGCAGCGGCAAAGGAGCGACAGACTGAGTAACGCCCCAACGAAAGCATCCAACCTCACGCAGCAAGTAACTGCGCAACAGCGCAAGTGACACCCACACACACCAGCAAGGAGTCGGCGGCTGCCACTTCCAACGCGACGTGGGAAAAGGCACCAATGCCTCACAAAGCATCCAAGCACTGACGTCTGGAGGAAACGACTGCCAAGCACTAGAAGAACGTCCAGGGAAACGACTGCCGCGATCAAAGGACAGAGAGAGCAGCGACGCCTTGTGGCCACAGGCGCTCACCGCAGCATCAACTACTCCCGCCAACGGTCCAAAGCATCAAGTACCTGACGACAGCCAAAGCAGCAAGTACCCAACGTCCTGCAACAGGCGTCCCAGAACCCTGAATAGTAAGTGCGCAAACAACGCGCCACGTGGCGACGCACAGCCACCGCAAGCAGAAAGAAGAATGCATGCAGCGCCATCGCGCAGAACAATCTTCGCCGACGACCCCACGACATGGCGCCTCCAAGGAGCCGATCCGCAGAACGATCGCCCATCAAGTGCCGACCCGCGACAGATCCATGGCGCCTCCCAGGAGCCGATCCGCAGAATGATCGCCCATCAAGTGCTGACCCACAACGGGTCCCTAGGAACTGTTGTAGCGCAAAGTCCGACAGGACGACCGAAAGCAACCTGCCCGGCATCGGAAGAAGTGGACCACCAACCGGTCCAGGACGTTCACCCATGAAAAGGTCTACGGACGTGAACCCCCGAACGTCACCAACAAGCATCAAGAAAAGAAAGCATCAAGAAAAGAAGGTTCGCGACACCAACTCTGGCTGCTGAGGAAGAAGGAGAAAGTGTCCCCGACGGGGACAAGACCAGGGGTACACATGCAGGGTGCGCGCACTGCATGGAGGACCCAGGTCAGAAGAGAAGACACAAGATCGGTCCAAGTGATGTCGCGATGCAGAAGGAAGAAAAGAAGAGATCTGAGTGGCACGTCTGCCACCGCGAAAAGGAAGGAAGAAAAGAAGAGATCTGAGTGGCACGTCTGCCACTGCGAAAAGGAAGGAAGAAAAGGAGAGATCTGAGTGGCACGTTTGCCACCGTGAAAAGGAAGGAAGGAAGAAAAGGAGAGATCTGAGTGGCACGTTTGCCACCGTGAAAAGGAAGGAAGCATATCCATGTGGCCTGTTGCCACAATTAAGAGTAGAAGGAGAAGTCAGTGCGAAGCAACGTCCCCACAGGGAAACAACTAAGGAAAGAGAAAGGAGTGCAGGAAGACGAAGACCACTCACTCCCGAAGAGAAGTAAGGCGACAAGTGCCAGGACAACGGTGCGAGGAACACGAGGCCGGAAGAACACCAGTGGCAAAGAAGACCAGCTGACAGACGATGTTTCCGCACACCCAGGATCTGCGGAGAGGAGCAAGCGAGACCGTTGGTGACATCCACCTTTGGGGTCACACGGACACTGGACACATGCCAGCCGTGGTGACTCAGGGGCAGAGGCCTCCGGGACGCAGTCCCCGCGACGAGAGACGGTCCTCCGACGCCCATCCGAAAGGTCCGGGGAGGGCGAAGACATCGCAAGCAAAGACAGAAACCAACAGCTACCTTGGGACGAGGCTGCGGAATCTGAGGTGAGACACATCGTCTCTTCCATACCCCCACTGACGGCGGCGCAGGAACAACTGATGTGGACACATCCAGCCCAGCGCAAATCCGAGAAAGAGGACCTCAAGGATATCCCGTGGCAGGGGAACACCGACGAGAGGGGTCATCCTAGTGAGAGGGATGCCTTGCAACGGATCTGCCTCTTGCCAAGTAGGACATAGACTACAAATGAAGCTAAGGCCAAGACCGGAAATCGTGCATCATTCCCCGGCGAACCACAAGAACTCTAACTGCACCCGTCGCAATGGAAGTGAGCAAAAGAAGGACTGTGAGGACAATCTTGTCGCAGAGTCGTCAATAGACTGGTTCCATTGAGCACCCCCACACCGGTGCCACTGTGAACTGACGTTCCCCGCAGCAGATTGAACCCTATCTGTGATGCCAAGCAGCGGCGGATAAAAGGACTCAGCGGAAGTTGAACACTTTACTGCATCCTGATACAGTTTGTTTTTCCCACAGGTTGATTTTTGTATGTGGGTTTTTGCGATTAAAAAATGGGAGGGATGTAGGGTCCTAGCCTGAACACGGTCTAGTGTTCCAGAGTGTTTGTATTACACTTCACACCCACCCACCACAGACGTCATGGTGTCACATGACGCTGGCAATAAAAGGGGCCGAGCGCACGTGCTCGCGGCCATTCCCACTACCCCTAACTGGTGTCTGTGTGTATGTGATTGCTGCTATTTACAATGCGGGCCTAGGGCCCTCCCCAACACCACACAAGCCATTTTAATGTCTCTTATAGCTTTGCTTTCAGTACATCATTTGACAATTATTTGCTTTATGGTATTCAGTCTATATGCACTATAAGCACTGTTTGCACAGCTAAGGGGTGGGGCGGGGGGGGGGGGTTGCAAGGGGGTGAGGTGCTGCCGAGCTCTTTGCCGTGGCCGATTTTGGTACAGGGCCTGTAACGAAAACGGCCCCCAGGGGCCCAAAACCGGCCCCCACCGGTGCGGTGGCCAGGTTGGCTGACTCCGGAGCACAAGGCTCACAGTTCGATTGCCGGCAGCAGCTCAGCCAAGCCCCATGTGTCTCTGGGCAATAGCTCGCTTAATCTTCCCAATGGCCCCCTGTGCCTTGAGGCCCTTAGGGGTGATTAGTTCGTGCTTTACAAATACGGGGTTTTATTACAATGAGGAGCTGAGGTTTAGCCACTGTTTCTGTTTATGATTCCCAAATTTTTATGGCATTTGCTTAAATTCGGCCTCCACTTGCGTTATATCCTTGAGATTATCTATGTTCGTGTTCCAGACTACATGCATTATATGCTCTGTTTGCACAGCTAACTTATTTTGCACAGTAATGATCTGGTATGTTAGCCTTTGGCTCTGTTCATGATTCCCACATTTTCATGAGATTTATTTAAATTTGTCTTCCACATGCGCGATGTCCTTGAGATTGTCTATGCTCGTGATAATTTTTTTATAGCAAAATTGAATCTTTTTTATACTATTTGCGCATATATTGTAAAGATTTTAATTTATTATGCAATAAAGGAATATTGACTGGCTGACATGATAGGTGTGGACCCTCTGGCTGGTACATGGCTGTTCTATCAGTAAGTTTATTGACACCCCTCTACTAATGCGCTATGCTTCCAGTACATCCAGGAAAACAAATTCTCTATGGAAGCATTTCACGTTAAGAGAGGACATTGGAAACGTCCGTGTGTTGCAGGGTTAAGAGTGTAGCCAACTTGACCAGGGCCGACTGGGAACCAAAACCGGCTCTGGCAAAGTGCTGGGCCGGCTGCCCCCGGGGGATT
Source organism: Lissotriton helveticus (assembly GCF_964261635.1). Classification (NCBI taxonomy): domain Eukaryota; kingdom Metazoa; phylum Chordata; class Amphibia; order Caudata; family Salamandridae; genus Lissotriton; species Lissotriton helveticus. The sequence goes on from NC_136067.1 coordinate 1,399,376,808, forward strand.
GGGGGTGCAGCCGAGTTGTTTGTCAGGGCCGGTTTCTGCTAAATTTGTTACAGGGGCCGATATTGCAGCTATGCTGCATAAACGGCCTTGTAACAAAAATTCGGTCCAAAACCGTCCCCCACCCTGGCAGCTCACCGGGGAAAAGCCCAGTGCCCGCTACGCCCAGTCCGGCCCTGAATTTGACTTTCATTGCATTATCGCTGGTCGTAAGATGGTGTTGGCTGTCATGGGGTTCTGCTCGCAATGCTTTTCCCATGATGATGTGGGCGCCCTATGAAGAAACCTTGGCCAGACTGGCCATCTTTTGTTTATTTCAGAACATAGAAGTGCTACATAAAGCGTTGTCAGGATCTGAACGCACAGTGGACCCCAGTGGTGAAGGAGTAGGCTCTGAGCTGAGCAAAGATGAATACGGTCTCAAACACCAACAACACGAAAAGGACCCCTGGGTCTATAGAGAGTGGAATGGTGCTAAGGGGATGTCGCTTTTAAAGGATTGTTTCCCTCACCACCCGAAGGTGGCATGCTTCATCATAGGGTAACCTCCTCGCATTGTGACCCTAGTCGCAATGCGTTCTAAAACCCCCTCTCTGAAAGGGAGGAGCTCAGGTATGATTTTTCTGATAAAGAGAGGTAACCCTAAACCCTGTGTGATCAGGATGTGGTGAGGACTCAGGGGTCCCTTTCGTGTTACTGATTCTTGATTAAAGGAGTCAACCCCTGCAGGTCTCTAAACCTCCTCCGGCCCCCTTTTTGTGTTTTACGGTCTCAAACACACCATATGTCACTGTGAGGCTGGGGTTCCATCTGGACCAAATATAGATGCATTCAAACACCATAGTTGCCCCTATGGGACAGGTAGTTTGCCTGAACCTGAAAAATGATTTATCCAAACATGGTCACATCATATTTGTCAGGTCCCAGCTGCGTGAGTCAGTGCCCCGTTTCTCCAACGCACACATGTTGGGCCACTCAGTGCTGCAACACAGGGTAGCTACATTCAACCAGTTTCTGGAGCATGTGTTGATGTTAATGGCACAGCATTATCCCCATTGAGGGCTTCAGCAGTTAAGGGTCTTCAGTCCTTGAGGGTGTGCACATGAGAGGGTGAGCACACGGTCTAACTACATGCTAATTCCCATGCTGCTTGGGGCCGCAGTGATGCTCCAATTAATAGGACAAATAGGAAGTGTGCAACAACAGAGCAGGGTCATTTGAGGTCCCGTGATGAGGATGGGCCGAACCTGGGTTCAAAACCTGATAAAAATGTATCAAAATCTAAACATGTAACAGGACCACAAGGGGAAGGTGTTCCATCTGAATCTAAAACAAAGATATGTAATGTTTAGAAAATTCTTAGATGGCAGTCGGGCTTGAACTGCCAAACATATATATGGGCTTTATTATGAGTCTGGCTTTCCACGGACCGCCAGATTTATGGTGGTGGTCTCCCAACCACCCTATTACGACTAGGGCGATCGGGCCGCCTTGGGACCACAGCAACTGCCAGGAAACTGCCATTACCTGGCGGTTGCACTGCAGTCCTGAGGATGCAATATGCTTGGCGGGGCCTCTGCGGTCCCACCAAGCATATTACGAGTTTCCTCACCGCCACACTTTTCATGGTGGTGCGACTGCAAGAAAAAGTGTGGCGGTAAGGAAACAAAGGGGCACTACAGGGCCTCCTGGTGCCTCACGCCATGTGGATGCACACAGTGGGGCACAACATGTAATTCCCTGTGTGCATACCCACCAGCACGGCATGGACTGCAGCTGTCAATGCAGTGCAGGGACTGCCTTTGACGTTCCCATTGTGGTCTCTAGTTTATCGGCACCTCCCTGGAAATGCCAAAAACTGCCTGCCAGACCAGGAGAAAACTCCTGATCTGGCCAGCGGTTCCTACACAGCTTTGGCGGTGCAGGAGCTGGGTGGTCCGGCTCCTGCCCCGCCAAACTCATAATAAGGCCCATAAACTGTTAATGTTGCACTCAGTCTTGTGGGAGGTGCTAGGGCTCTGCTGGGACTGACCCTCCTGCCCAGTTTGTATAGATGTGAATATAGGGAGCAATGTTCTAGCACTCTTCACTAGGTGGTCTAGAAGAAAATTGTCAAGTCTTCCTAGATTTGTTGTCACTTTCCTTCATCTTTATTAATACAGTCTAAGTGCTACAACATGATTGCAGACATATGAAGGTAGCTATTAACAAGCAGACTTTGCTTGCTTTTAAACTTTATCAGAAGTGTCAAGATTTATATGTGATGATAAAGGAAAACAAAACAGAAACAAAATTACTTTCAGCTGCTTGAAATAAAATAGTTAATAGTGATCGCTCTTGACCAACCTGCAGATATAAAAACACGTTACAAAATTTCTTATGTTTTCAAAAAAATCTTGTAGTCTGTGTCTGTTTCTTTGCTTCAAATTACTTACAGGTATAGCAAAGCAGAAAACACATTTCGTGTAATAGTAATTATCCTGGTGGCCTTCTGGCATGAAGTATGAGAACTCAAAATACTGTGTAATATTTATAATAAGAAAACTTAATTTCCCCCTCTGACAAATTCACGCAGTTATTGTTCGGATTCATTGTGGCTGGCATTCTTTTTCATATGTCGAGTGGAATAATAACATTGGCACTATGACGAGGGCTAGATCCCGGTCCTCACAAATTTATGTGAAAAATTTTAATCTAAAAGATTTTTACACACTAACACCCGCACGAGCAGTGATGCACTAAACTTCATCACGGTATCACATGGGTGATGCTGGGAGCAAAATATCAATTTGTGTGGTTGATAGAGTAAGAGCAAAGTCATGCATAGATTAAAGGGCTACAATTATGATCATATACATTTAAAGAACATTATTCACTAGGGTATAAACTCCATATTTCCATATTCGGGTTTGGTGTTTCTTCATAGGGTCTTGCCATGTGTGGATTATTATCAAATGCCGGTCTTTAGTCATGTAAAAACCTGTCTTTTTGCAGTCTTCCACTGGCTAGCAAAAGCGCAACTGAAGCACAATGAGGACAAAACTGAAATTCTCCTCCTCAGGGAATTTCCTTCGCAGTTCTGGCTTACCTTTTGGCCAGACAATGCTACCCTGCTGGATCTCCAATGAGGGCCGGTAAAAAAATTAGGGATTTGGTTTGATGACAGGCTGTCATATGGGCCCCAAATCAAAAGGCTGGTAGGATCTTGTTGTAGGATCATGAGATATCTGAAGAAATTTCAGCCGCTTCTACCTTTCCATGCTAAGAAAACAGTCATTCAAGCACTAATCACGTCCCGTATCGACTATGGCAATGCTCTATATGCAGGCCTTCCAGAATATCTCCCTGACAAACTTCAGGTGATCCTGAATGCGGCTGCTCGGCTCTTGATTAATCTTCCAAGGAGGGCTCTCATTATGCCGCATCTTCGGTATCTCCATTGGCTGCCTATTAGAGAAAGAGTGAAATTCAAGTCTTTGGGGCTGATTCATGCTGCCCTTTGTGGGAAAAGTCCTACCTACTTGAGTACGAGATTTCGCTTCTACACCCCGCCTAGACAACTTCGAACTTCTAATAAATTTCTGGTATGCACCCCAGGATTCGTAGACAGAGAGCTGGAGGCAGATCACTTACTCTGCTGGGGGCGGTAGCATGGAATCAGCTCTCCCTTGCACTATGCACCTTAGTCGATCCAACGTTGTTTAAAAAGAGGCTGAAAAACTGTTTTTTTTCAATAAGCTGAGCATGCTCTATTCCTGACCTTCCAGCTGGTACTGCGCCGGGACACTCCCTGGAGTAGCTGCGCATGATATAAGTGTTGAATCATATAGTCATGTAACATTCTTCATAAAAAAGTGAGTAATAAGGTGGGCTAATTGTATATCATATTATGCATGGCATCTAGCCAAATGGGAGGATACAGCGATAGAGGTGTTCACCTTAATTGCTTCTCTTGTGTCTATATGGGAGTTAATGCCATAAGTTATAAAGTCTGTAGAGCGCCATGTTGGGTAAGACTGGCATAATGCATGCTAGGACAATAAAAAAATGTTTACTCTTTAATGGCACGAATGAACATAGGTCATAATGCCGGCACTATGTTGGAAGTATATCAGATGGCACTGAGGTAGGTAAAACCGAAGTTTGCACTCTGCCACTGTACACCATCTAGGTCAATAAAGCTAAAAAAAAAAATTGTTGGTATGTTCAAGAAGGGAAAATCCACCATGTTGATAATGTTGACCTAGAGAATGCAGAATGCTCATTTGTTTTGTATGCGGGGTGGAGTGTGTGCCCATTGTCAGAAAATTAGAATTCTCCGCCACCAATGGAGAGTTATCCAAAAATAGTCCTTACTAGTCTGGTCATCATGTTATAGCCAGTGTCACAATGTTGTGTGCTAAACACAGTGTATAATGCTACTCTTTGTTCAGAGGCAATTTCATGTAGTCACAACTGTGGAGTAGATGACCGACAATACCAGTGGGCACATCGTATCCTAATGGCGTGAAGAGGTATAAACTCATGATTTAAGGAGTGTCACATAACTTTCATGGGACACTGCTCAGCATCTTTGCCAGCTAGACACTGTGGTTAATGTGACAGTGTTTTACACAAGCAAAAAAAGACAGCAAAACAAATGACAAGGCTTCAGTAGATAGAGACTTTTTGGGTCTCGCTGGCAATGCATCCGCAAGGATGCATTTGTCCAGCTGGAGACCAATAGCGATCACTCTGGGGGGAAGGAGGACAAGAGGGTGCACAAGCTTTTCTTTCTGGATTCGTGTGCGCGAACGCGCACGTTCCGTCCTGCGCCGCCCTCCCATACTCCCAGCCTAACGCGCGCGCATGCACACAGACAGACAGACACACACACACACACGCGCACACGCACTTACACTTACACAGACACACAGGCACCCAGACAGGCAACCCCCTCCTCCTCCCCCACAGTCACACACGCATACACACAGACTCCAAGACACACGCACGCTCACACACATACACAGCCCGCCGCCACGCGCGCGCCCACACATGCCCCCCCCCGCCATCGCAGGCCAGCCACAAAGCGAAGCCCCACTCACCGGCAGCAGGACTCTTCCTCCATTCTTCGGCACCGGGGCGCAGGGTAGGCTCCTGCCTGCTCCGGTGCTGCAACCAATCGCGGCTCTTCCGGCTCTTCCGCGGGAGGCGGGGTAGGCTCCCGCCCTCCTACTTCCTGTTTCCGGTTGTCGCGCCGGCCTGCCTGACTTCCTGGTCGCAGGCCGGCAGAGTGACGGCGGTGATTTGCGGTATTTATTTATTTAGTTATTTATGCATTTTTATATAGCGCGGACTTTACCTGAAGACGGTATTTATTTATTTATGTATTTATGCATTTTTATATAGCGCGGACTTTACCCGAAGGCGGTATTTATTTATTCATGTATTTATGCATTTTTTTTCACTCTAGCACGAGCCGAGCTAGGAAAATATTGGCAAGTCAATCGTGCAACGAGCATCATTTAAACACAGAAAAAAACAGAAGTTTCACATTTCCAAAACATTTCCTTGTTGTAATTTGTTATAAACGGTAATTTGTTAACATGAATTTAGAAGCATTCATGCCACCCACTGCCATGCCCTGATGACGATGCCAGTAGAGAACGAAGTCAAAAAGGCAGGTGGCATCAATCTGCCTTCTATATCTAACCAACGTACAAGAGAGGATTTTATTGACCACTTATCCTAAACCAAGGTAGTTCAAGGTGCTGCCAAATGCACTGATGAAGGAAAAGGAAAGGAGGTTCAGTAAAATTAAATATTGCTTAGGGTCACACAGTTTGTTCAACTGAGCTGAGGAAGCCAAGATTAATCATAGGTTTCTTGGAGTCAGTAAGTCAGTCAAATATTCTTTATTCGGATTTTCATACCCATGAAAGAAAACATTGAACGTGTAAATGGATAATATATAAACATTCATTACAGCATTTCTATTAAGGTCAAAAGAGAAATATTCAGCAAAGCAGCCTAAAGTCATGAGTCTTTATGATATTAAATATGAGTACATTTCCAGTACATTAAGACTAAACAAACGACCAGCCCTAAAAAAATAAAATGATAATGTATACATTTTTGCTTACTACTTTACATCTATTGACTTTCCCCGGTGATGCATGTTGGTCCATCAAGAACTGCAAAGCACAGTCACGTGATTAAACATGGCATGAATTATTATTATAAGGATTCTGTAGTGTTCTTCATCAGTTTTTGCACACCTCCAAGCGTTTCAACGGAAGCAATGCTTGTACATGCAAATGTTCAGAACTGTTTGTGGACATCTTTAGATGCTGCAGAGAACAAGGAGTAGAGCAAGCATGCTAATAGCTGAAGTATTACCTAATGTTATGTGATGGCAATAGATCACACAGACTTCTTCTATTGGTGTTGAAAGAAGTTTATTCTTTGGGGCCAGGCACCACAATCCAGCTAATAAGTGCGCACTCACATGTGGAATGACACATTCAGCCATTCTAAAAGTGAACAACAGCATTACAATAACACCAGTCATGGTCAATGGTAGAGATAACATGCTCATGCCACACTTGAACAACTGGAGTCGTATTATACACAGAGCCCTGGTGGGGGCACAATATGTTTTCGCTCTCGCTTTGCGCAGCCCTGAGGCACTTTTGGTAATATAAAAGAGGCCGCAGATCCTTTAGCGGCCCATTCTGTAATACAGCTAGCACTGGCGCACAATTAGAAACAGTGCTATCATCAGAGGGCATTCCCTCTTTTGTTTAGGGCACGGCCTACATGTTGATAATGCCTGCTGTTCCTACCTGTAAAGTGCTTTGAAAATTTGATGGAAGGTACTTCTTTGTTGAATTTTGATTTTCTTTTCTGAATTCAGTGGGTCCTTGGTATTTCAAGTGCACACTTATTCACTGCCCTGGATAAGGTCTCACAACTTTATCACTCCTTTGTGCTATCCTACTCTTACAACTTTTTAAAAGCCGTAGTTCTTGAGGTTTAGTTCAGTCAATGTTGAATCAGTGTCAAATTCATGTTGATGTGCTAACTTCACCACCACCTAGACAGTATATAGGACAAAACTAAGGAACAACTGTTACTACGTCATAATGCAAATGGGTTCCATCCTTTTAATCCACCCAGATTTTTTGCTTTCACCAGGTTTTTGGAAAGTTATTTACAAAAGTTTAAGCTATTGCCATTATAAATTACAATAACTTTCATTTAAGTATGAATTATTAAGCCATTGTTATTTGTAATATCAATACATCTAAGTCACGTAAATACAACACATATTGCATTACAAATGCTATAGGTGTCACAGTTGCGAAAGTTAAAACTATTGGCATTGTAAATGACAAAGCTATTAATTTAGCTATTTTCAAAACCAAAACATAAAAAAAAGATTTGTGATTTACAATACCAATAGCTCAAACTTTCCTAATGCGAGACCTATTGCATTGCAAATGCTTGTTATTGTATTGCAGTGAGCATACTCTGTTGCTGACCAAAGTGATTCAATAATAATATATCATTGTTGTGTCTTGTAAGTATGAATCATGAGAATGACACAGATACAGGAAGAGTTCATCTTGTTTCAGCCATGTACATGAACAGAGAAGTATTGAGACCTAGACATATCATAGAACCCTATAGATGTGTACCATCCATTCCCAAATAAAGATATATTCAGCTTCAAAAACAGCATAGGTCCTTCTTGGACAGGTGTTCCCTCTGGACCTAAATATGTAAGTTATCTACATACAGATAGAATGGCATCAGGTCCACTTGATGGGCAATGATGCCTTGAAACGTAACAGCCACCTTGAAGTTCAGCATTGGCTAACAGTACACACTAGCTGAACGAAACAAAGGCAATGTCCTTTGGCACCCGCATCCATGCACATAATACTCCACACAACAATCAATCAATCAATCAATCATGCCATTTGTATAGCACACTACTCACCCGGGAGGGTCTCAAGGCGCTTGGGGGGAGAGGTATGCTACTGCTCGAATAGCCAGGTCTTGAGTTGTTTCCTGAAGGCGAGATGGTCCTGGGTCAGCCGAAGGTGGATGGGGAGGAATTTTCAAATCTTGGCAGCCAGGTAAGAGAAGGATCTTCCTCCGGCGGTGGCTCTTCGGATGCGTGGTACGGCTGCGAGGGCGAGGCTGGTGGACCGTAGCTGGCGGGTGGGCGTGTAGAAGGTCAGGCGGTCGTTGAGGTACTTGGGGCCCAGGTCGTGGAGAGACTTGTGTGCGTGGGTGAGGAGCCGGAACGTGATCCTCTTGTCGACGGGGAGCCAGTGCAGGTTCCTCAGGTGGCTGGAGATGTGGCTGCGTCGGGGGACATCCAGGATGAGTCGGGCGGAGGCGTTCTGGATGCGCTGGAGTCTTTTCTGTAGCTTAGCTGTGGTTCCGGCGTAGAGGGCGTTTCCGTAGTCCAGTCGGCTGGTGACGAGTGCCTGGGTGACAGTCTTCCTGGTCTCGGTCGGGATCCAGCGGAAGATCTTGGGAAGCATACGCAGGGTGTTGAAGCACGATGAGGAGACGGCGTTGACTTGTCTGGTCATCGAGAGGGAAGGGTCCAGGATGAAGCCCAGGTTGTGTGCAAGGTCGGTTGGCTTGGGTGCGGTGCCCAGGGCTGGGGGCCACCAGGAGTCGTCCCAGGCGGAGGGCGAAGATCCCAGGATGAGGACTTCCGTCTTGTCCGAGTTCAGTTTCAGGCGGCTGTCCTTCATCCACTCGGCGACGTCTTTCATCCCTTCGTGTAGGCAGGTTCTGGCGGTGTCGGGGTCTCTGGTGAGGGAGAGGATCAGCTGGGTGTCGTCGGCGTAAGAGATGATGTTGAGGTTGTGCTGGCGTGCGATGGCTGCGAGAGGTTTCATGTAGATGTTGAAGAGGGTGGGGCTGAGTGAAGATCCTTGCGGGACGCCGCAGATGACTTCGGTGGCCTCGGAGCGAAACGGGGGGAGGCGGACTCTTTGTGTTCTTCCGGCGAAGAACGAGATGATCCACTCCAGTGCCTTCTCTTGGATACCGATGTTGCTGAGGCGCTGGACTAGGGTGCGGTGGCAGACCGTGTCGAACGCAGCGGAGAGGTCCAGGAAGATGAGGGCCACTGTGTCCCCCCTTGTCGAGCAGGGTCCGGATGTCGTCGGTGGCTGCGATGAGGGCGGTCTCGGTGCTGTGGTTGGCTCTGAAGCCGGACTGCGAGGGGTCGAGGGATCCGTTCGTCTCGAGGAAAGCGGTCAGCTGTCTGTTGACGATCTTCTCGATGACTTTAGCAGGAAAAGGGAGGAGCGAGATGGGGCGGAAGTTTTTGAGATCGGTGGGGTCCGCTGGAGGTTTCTTCAGGAGGGCGCTGATCTCGGCGTGCTTCCAGCTCTCCGGGAAGGTGGCGGTGTTGAAGGAGGCGTTGATGATGTTCCGGAGTTGGGGTGCGATGGTGGAGTCAGCCTTGTTGAAGATGTGGTGTGGGCAGGGGTCGGTCGGTGATCCGGAGTGGATGGTGTTCATCGTGCGGGCTGTGTCTTCGGTGGTCACAGTGGTCCAGGTGCGAAGGGTGGCGGTGGGGGGCGTTGGTTCGACGGTTGGGTGCGTGGGTGGGGCGCCGAAGCTGTTGTGGATGTCGGCGATCTTGCGGTGGAAGAACGAGGCGAGGGAGTCGCAGAGGTCTTGTGACGGAGTGATGTCGTTGGTGCCGGTGCTGGAGTTGGAGAACTCCTTGACGATAATAATAATAATAATAATACTGGATTTTGTATAGCGCAACAGCTACCTCGCTAGGAGGTGTCCCGGCGCTAGTAAAACACAGATGACCCGAGGCTAATGATGGAAGAAACTAACGGGGTTGGATAAAGAGCCAAGTTTTCAGCAGTGTCTTAAAACAGGGTTCAGAGGGAGCCTGTTGAATTTCTTGTGGCAGGGTATTCCACAGAGCGGAGACGTTAGCCGAGAAGGTCCGACCGCCTAGTCGAGCCTTTTTCGTGCGTGGGACTGCCAATTGAACACGGCAATTGGACCGCAATGCACGGGTTTGGGAGTATCTGGGGAGGCGTTTTTTTCTTTATTCTGCTGGTAACTGGCAGCCAGTGCAGGGATCGAAGATGCGGAGAGATTGACTGCTTGAGTGGAATACGCAGTAACAGTCTCGCAGCCGCATTTTGAACTACCTGAAGCTTTTGTGTCAGGTATTTTGGAAGGCCTAGGTAGAGTCCGTTGGCATAATCCAGCCTTGAAGTAACAGTAGCATGGATAACCGTTTTTCGGCAGCTCTCTGGGAGGAGTCTGAGGATTTTTCGGAGATTTCTCAGTTTACTCATGCAACAGCCGGCAACTTGTTGGATATGGGATGTAAAGGACATGCTATCATCCCATCTTACTCCAAGATTTTTTGCCGTGTGACTAGGTAGGGGGGCAGGGCCCATCTCCATCGGCCACCAAAGTTCTGACGCGGGGAGGGGACCTTTGCCAAAAAAGATAACTTCGGTCTTATTGGCATTGAGTCTTAATTTATTTGCATTCATCCAATGTGCTACATCTTGGAGACAGCCTTTGAAGTTAGAAAAGGACTCTTGCGTGATCTCGGAATACGGAAATACCAACTGGGTATCGTCGGCATATGAAATTGCCTTGACACCCCAGTTGGCAATTAGCGTAAAGAGAGGAGCAAGGTAGACGTTGAACAGAAGGGGGCTTAGGGCCGACCCTTGCGGCACTCCACAGTCAAGGGTCTTGGGTGCCGAAGAGATCGTCCCAAGTGCCACCTTCTGAGTTCTCTGGGATAGATAAGAGTGTATCCAACCCAGCGCCTTATCCTGAATCCCTATCTCGGCCAGCCGGCTGAGTAGCCTGGCGTGATCCACCGTATCGAAGGCGGCCGACAGATCCAGGAGTACCAGCATTGCTGAGTTCCCTGCATCCATCGACCACCTTACTGACTCGGCTACCTCAATAAGCGCTGTTTCCGTGCTAAAGCCGGGGCGGAAGCCAGACTGTGTTTCATGTAGGATTTTATTTACTTCTACAAATTTACTCAGTTGGCGCTGTATGACTTTCTCCAACATTTTTCCCGGGGCAGCTAATAGGGATATTGGGCGGAGATTGGTGAGATCCGCTGGATCCCCGTTAGGCTTTTTCTTTAAGGGCAAGAGGGTAGCATGTTTCCATACATCCGGAAATATGCCCGAAACAATGGAGGAGTTCCAGATATGTTGGAGTGTAGGGGCTACGAAGTCGGCTATATAGCTCCATAATTTTGCAGGGCAAGGGTCGTCGGGTGAACCAGATTTGCATCGGACGAGCTCTTGCCTTACTTCGCTCAGGGGGATATACAGGAACTGGGTGACAGTCTCACCTAGCTCACTATTACTCGCAAGGTCCTGTTTTACTGTTTTTATTATTGGTCCAAAAGAGTCATAGACCTTTTTAATTTTTTGGTCGAAGAACTCGGAAATTTGCTCACATAGCATAACTGTTGGAGCAACCTCCCTCTCAATGCACTTTGGTTTAAAAAACGACTGTACTACTTTGAAGATCTGTTTACTAGACTGTTCTGCCTGTAGAATCGAGTCTGCGTAAAAGCGTTTTTTACTTTTTCTAATAGCTTTCCGTAGATTTTTAGAGGCTTCCTTATACCTAGTTCTTTCCTCCAGGCCATAACTTACTCTCCAGAGTCTTTCCAGCTTTTTACAAGCAGCTTTCTCTTTTCTTAGTTCCTGCGAGAACCAGGGTGCGGAGGGGGAGTCTCTTTTTGATAGTGCTCGGGAGGCTGGTGCAATGGAGGAGACCATCTTTCCAACCCACTCGTTGAGGAGTTGAGCATCCGTATTAGCATTGTTTGGCAGAGATGGGGTGGTTTGAGCCAGGACAGGGCCCATAGTCTCGGGGGTCAGCTTTTTCCATTGCCTTTTTAAAAAGTAACATTTGCTGGACGCAGAGATGTCATGCACCAAGTTCAATGTAAATGGGACAAGTGAGTGGTCTGACCAAGTCAGAGGGAGAGGTACCTCGGGCAGCACATTTTTGATGTTAGAGAAGATGAGATCAATAGTATGCCCCCCGTATGTGTAGGGCCCTCATTGATCAGTCTAAGACTGGCCGTGCTTAAAGTAGCTCTGAGTTGCTCTGCCATGGCACAGTCGGGTTTGTCCATATGGATGTTGAAGTCACCCACCACAATGAAATGGGGGTGGAGGAGCGAGCTTTGAACAATCGTGTCCAGTAGGGTGATTAGGTTGGGACCTACGCCGCCCGGAGGGCGGTATATCACCAATCCTGCTAGTGAAAGCTGAGGGCTCGCCTGAAAGCAGAAGTGAAGGCCTTCGATTCCTTGAATAGTCGTAGGGGCTGAGGAAGTTAATATTAAGTGCTCTTTAAAAATAATAGCTACGCCACCGCCTCTTTTCGTCCCAGAGCGGTTGGCGAGGCATATTTTAAATCCCAAAGGGACTGCCAGTGCAATGGGGGTCAAGTTGTCTTCCTTAATCCATGTTTCTGTTAAAAACAGGATATCCCATTCCTGTTCTTCGAGTAAAAGCCAGACATCATCAGCATGTTTGGCTAGGGATCTACAATTCAGTAAGCCAGCTCTAAGGCCTATATGAGGTGGGGGTTTGGGATTAGGAGGCCTCACAGGGACTTCGCTGCCAAAAACTATCTCACAATTGCTGCATAACTGAGGAGGGGCAACAGTCAGAGGGTCTGTAGAATGCGGGCAGCATTTGGATGGGGGAGCAAGAGCCTTTAGGTCCTCACCTGACCACACTAACCTTCCGCCTTGTGAACCACAGCCAGCAGCCTGTCTGGCCCCGGCCGCGGTCTGGTCGCGGACGGGCGCAGACGGGCTTGCCTTAGGCGCCCCCGCTGCGCCCGTCCGCTGCGATAGTGAAGAGCTCTTTGCTGTCGTGGGCGTTGTTGTCCAGTCGTTCCTTCAGGGATTTCTTCTTGGTGGTGCGGATGAGCTGTTGGTGCTTGGGGGTAGCGTGTTTGAGGGTGGTCATGTTGTCGGTGGTCCGGTCGAGGAGCCAGGCTTTCTCGAGGGTGCGGCAGGTCTTCTTGGAGTCCTTGAGGTCGTCGGTGAACCAGGATGCCTTTTTGCTTCTGGGTCTGCTGGGAGGGTTCTTTAGTGGCGCGAGGTCGTCGGCGCAGGTGGTCAGCCACTGTGTGAAGTTGCGGGCTGCTTCATTGGGGTCCGTTGTGTTGGCGGGTGGGCTCTGGCTGAGGGAGGTGGTGAGCTGGTCTGCGGTGATCTTGCTCCAATTCCTGTGAGGTACCTGTTGCGGGTAGTGGTGGGTCGTGGATCTTTTGAAGCTGAAGTGGACGCAGCTGTGGTCGGTCCAGTGGAGTCCGGTGGCGTGGCTGAAGGTGATGTACTTGCTGGAAGAGAAGACGGGATCAAGCGTGTGGCCGGCGTAGTGGGTGGGGGTGTTGACCAGTTGCTTGAGTCCGAGGTTGGCGAGGTTTTCCAGCAGGGCGGTGGTGTTGCGGTCCTTGTTGTTCTCCAGGTGGAAGTTGAGGTCCCCGAGGAGGATGTAGTCAGTGGAGGGGAGGGCGTGCGGGCTGATGAAGTCTGTGATGTCTTCGCTGAATTGTGTGCGTGGTCCCGGGGGTCTGTAGACGAGGGTGCCTCTGAGGGTCGTCTTAGGGTCGGTGTGAATCTGGAAGTGGAGATGTTCGGCTGCGGCGAAGGAGTCGTTGGCGTCGGTCGTGATGCGGATGGTGTTCTTGTGGACGATTGCGATGCCACCTCCGGTCTGGTTGATGCGGTCCCTCCTGATGATCTTGTACCCGTCCGGGATGGCGATGTCGGGTGCAGAGGAGGCGTTCATCCAGGTTTCTGTGAGGAAGGCGACGTCCGGTGATTTAGCGTCGAGTAGGTTCCAGAGTTCCACGGCGTGTCTGTGGACGGAGCGGGTGTTGATCAGGATGCACTTGAGGTGGTTGCTGCTGGTGTTTGTCTTGGCGGGTGCGGGGCAGGTTCGGAGGCAGGTGAACTTGCAGGTGCAGCAGGTGAAGGGTCCGTGGGTGCGTCTCGGGGTGGCTCGGCAGCAGGCGTGGGTCCGGCCGGCATTGAGTGCGTTGAGAGTGGCGGCGTCGTAGGTCAGTCGGGTCGTCTTGCCTCGGCGGGGAGGGCCAGGGGTCTTGGCGCTGGGCGCGGGCCAGGCGCGGACGGCTTACCTTTGGCGCTCCTTCGGCGCTCAATTGGCGCTCCCGCTGCGCGCGTCCGCTGCGCGGTCGCTCTGGGGGCGTCATAAGTAAGGAGCCGGGAGGGAGGAGCAGCTGGGTGGCGGGAGCGGGGCGGCGAATGGAATCACAGGGGGGCGGGGCCGCAGGGAGGCAGCGGCGGGAAATTCCAAGAAGCAGCAGGCAGCGGGAAATTCCCAGGAGCAGCGGGAAATTCCCAGGAGCAGCGGGCAGCGAGCGAAGGAATCTGCAGGCAGGAGGCGGCAAAGGCAGGCAGGAGTGGCAGCAGTGAGTGGGGCGACCAAGCCCTGTGGAGGGCTGAGCGGTCACCCATTGCAGGGTGTAGTGTAGCTGGCGCTATCCAGTTAGAACCACAACTAAACAATACATCTACAGCATATACACATACGGTTTGCCAACCTAGTTCCCCACTATCCACTGACTCGCCACTACATAGCACCAAATGCAATCAAATACAATATAAACAGACCACTTGGACTTCGGTCACTGAGTATCCAAGAAGTGGATGGAGCCCTGGATTCGGCAACCACCCTGATGCCACCCAAATGTGGGAACTGACTATATGAAGGCTCTTAATAAACCACACGTTCCCAACAAAGATATAGTCTGACGTTCAGAGTGTATTTGGTAGGAGCTCCATCTGAACCGAACACAGAGTCTGGCAGAACATACCTTGGGGCGGAGCTTGGTCAGTATGATGGGGGGGGGTGGAGGGGGTTGAGCTTCAGAGCTTCCAATAATCACGCTGGCATACAATGCTAAAATACATTATAACAATAGTAGCGTTCCCCACCATGGGGAGAATCCCCTTATTGCACTGCTTGACAGTGCCAAACAGGAATTCAATTCAATAACCAATTACTCTTCACTCAGAGTCTTCAGGGATCAATCTTTGAATTTATTCGTAGAACCAATCATAATAGTGGTAAGCTTTGTTAATCTCGACTTGGTGTAGACTGACCACTGGGTAATCACGGGAAACATCATTTACCACGAAGCAAATAACACGCATAACGTTTACCACGCGTCACTCACCACGCAAAGGTCTTTCCCACGCGTAAACCTTCAACGACCGTCTTTACCACGCGAGTGGTATTCCTTCCTGTCGTCGTTCCGCAAGTACGATCTGCGTTGGCTTTGGGGGGCTGGGGGGAGGGGGGATTAAGGGGCTGGGGGGCTGGGGGGGGACTGGGGGGAGGCTAGGGGGGGTTGGGGGGGTCTCCCCCCCCAAAAAAAAACCAAGCGGATATTAATAAATAATAAAGAAGAAGAAAATTTCAAAAACGTAAAAAAAAACGCTCTACAATGCCTCAAAACGCTGAAGTAAAAGAGCACGTCATAATAGAAGTCCGTTATCAGTTTTGATAGATGTGTTTTGACGCTTGTTTCCGTGGTCGGTGGAAGAAAGGGCTGATGGTGAAAGACGTACAGGGGTAAGATATGAATCAAAACTTTGTAAATTAGGGTATTAATTAAGCGCATTATGAAAAAAATAAAAATATAATGTAAGGGAATCTGTTTATTATTGTTTAAAACATCGATCTTTTCCTTCGTACTGCATGTAGCCTATCAGTATCATTATGTAAATGGGACGTCAGATGTTTCGTAACGTTATGATTGCGGAGTAAAAACATGCGTTGTCAAATGCTGCGTGCAAAAGACACATGCGAAGTAAAATTCGCGTGGTAAAGGCATGCGTGGAACTTGAAATCGTTGAATAATCATATATTCGGTAATCACAAGGTGGTCTAGGGTAAGACGCGGATAAATACTATTCTGTATCACCTGATGAAGGACAACTCCTGGCCGAAATGCATTGGGATGGGATAGTTGTCACATATGAATAGAACAATGAGCCTAATTTATTATCTATCATTCTACACCAAGTGGAAATTAACAAAGATTACCGCTATTATGATTGGTTCTACGAATAAAAATGAAGACTCGAGTCAAGAGTAATTGATTATTGAACTGAATTCCCGTTTGGCACTGTCAAGCAGTGCATTAAGAGGACGCTCCCCATGGTGGGGAATGCTACTATTGAAATTTGATTGGCACGCTCCTTGATCTAAGAGTGATACCCTGCTGCACGCTACAACTTGTACAGACTTTATACCTTTTGGCCAAAGACGGAGTGCGCGATCCTTACAACAATTGAAAATACATCATATGACAAGCAGGGCACATGAGAGGGGCTAAAGGGGCAGTGGAAAGGGAGACGACTGCGGATTGGTAGGGGTACTGAGAAAATCGAATATTTTGTAAAATAACCAAAACGTTTTAAGACTTTCAAAGCAGAGAGGAAGAGAGTGTGTGTGCGTTTTTGTCCTGTGTTTTTGTAAAAAATTCCTTGTCAGATCTGACAGACACCTCACCATACCCGACTGATAGCACCTGTACCCAGCTATTTTCTAGAAAATACATTTATTAGGGCGGCGTAACAACCCAAAACCCCCCTCTGAAGCTACACCCCTGAACAAACCTCCTTAGGGGGTGGGGGTGTATGATCTGAACAGATTATGTCAAACCAGAACTGTCCAGGTCAAGCCGAGGCAGGCCACACACACTTTGTTTTTTTTTTGGTGTGGAGGATTACTTTTTAAAGGGACTTCTAGCTTTGACAACAAAAAAAAACAGTCAAATAACAGCTTGGGGTGCTCAGGGAAGGTGTCTCCAAACCCCCCTCATAAACAACAGAAAGGTAACGGCATGTGAAGCAACCCCCTGTGAAAGTAAATCAGCCGGCACACACGTGTTTGCTGTGCCTGTTAACAGGCTCATTAGTGACCGCAGGTCATTAAGCTGCAGCTGGGTAAACTGCAGGTTTGCACTTCTTGTGTTTGTGATGCAACAGCCGGGGCCTTAGCAAAACAAAAACAAAAGTGCGGAAGATGGAACATTTCCTGTTCTGGAAGAACACGTGTTTATTTCGTGGGAACTCGGAGGACAAGGTGTCCTGTGCGTAAAATCCACCCTTCTTGAACGTGAGCCAGGGCGTAAGCGTGCGGCGTAATGCAGAGCGCGATGGGCAGGCCTGAGGGTACTTTCTATAGATAATCTCACAGAAAAGCAGATTGAATCGATCTTTCAGTGCCACGTGGCATTAGTGGTGGAGGCGCACACGACCATCCTACCTGCACAGTGATTACTTGTTGCCATTGGCTTCCATGTTGCATGCCCAGATAAGTTCCTCACTTCACCCCACCTCTAAAGAGAACCTTCACATCCTGTATCTTCTTTGATGTAAAAACAGAGTGTATTGTGGCTTTGAGGACAGGTGACACCTCTCATCCTAATTACTATTATCCTGTTACTCAAGGTGTTCTACCTCTAACCTCGAGCCATTGCACAGTTCAAGTGCAAATATAGCAGGTCGGTCCCTGACTGTGTGTACACGTTCCCGACACAGTATAAGCAGAAACAAGCAGAGACAAAGTGAAGAAATCTGGGTTTGTGAATCGGTGTGTGTGTGTGTGTGTGTGTGTAAAAATATAAGGGGGCAGGGTAGGGATAACCTGACCCCGTAGATGCTTTTTGTGTATCGTTGTTTGCGTGTTATCCACAATACCCAAATAAAACTGTGGTGTCAATCATAGACTTGAACAATCATTATGTACTGCTTTGTCTAAGATATACATGGCCTCCATGAAAGCAGCTTCATCTTTAAACTAGTCTGCATTGTTAAAAAATCAATCCACACTGGGTCACATAACTACCTAGCTCAGAAACGGGTCCTTCTTTCAGGAGGACCTTTGTTGTTCGATAGTTCTGATTCCCTCCTCCTTGAAATCCCTTGTTTCAAATAGAAGAGGACTCTAAAACAATTCTTCTCTAGGAATACACCTGTGCCCTAGAGCTTTATTTCAGCAGCAGTTAGGCCCATAGACTGCTGGTAATGTTCAAAAGAGAATTGAAATGTGTATTGTTCCAGCATCCCGGTCACCTATGATATTTTAGTTGGTTGTATTTGTTGTATACTTTACTCTCCCACTTTCATTTCATAGACTTCACTGAAGATTACTTAGGCTTTATTCTAACTGCTGCTTGCATATGTGCATTGAACAACTTGTATCCACAATTATGTTTAGGAATGCTGTAACCTCAAGTTTATCTTAGTATACTTTCATAAACCGGACCATATCTTCATGAAAAATTACTATAGTGGCTAGTGTATCTTGGTATATATGTTTACATTTATACCTTAGAAACTGAGCTCTAGCAAGAAATTGCTATGATACTTAGACTCTTGACACTCGTTACCCAATGTAGTTAGTGTTATGTAACATGCTCTGTCATCCATGTGGATACGCTCTTCATTGACCCACATAGGGGTAGAAAGTGTTACAAAAATGCTAGTTTAGTCCAATACAATCCTATACAACCCCATTACATTTGAAACACACCCAAGCTCCCATTGATATTCTCTTTTACCAACACCCTGTAGGTGGAATTGATGGTTCTGAACAACTGACATTCCTCTAAATTGGCTTTAGATTTGAACATCCGCGCTAGTATGTTCGAAGAGTTCAAACTGAGTGGTCAAGCACACATCTTATAATTTTATTCTCATTTCCCATTAGCCAACTCTTGTTAATATCTCCAACTAAGTTTGGCTGTAGTTGGTGGAGGAGCAGAGGACAAATGCATTTTCCAATGAATTTCTGTGTTCAATAGAGGGTTGTATGACATTACTACGCTGGCTTTTACCACGCGTGCCATTACAATGCTGTTTTTACAACGCAAGTCGTTACAACGACTTGCGCTGTAAGAGCTGGATAGTGGAATAGTTTAATTTTCTAATCCAACTCCAGCCCACGTTACAGTAGGGAAGGTGTTGGAATAGAAAATTAAGCTATTCCCTATCCAACAGCGCCCTCCAGCGCAAGTCGTTGTAAGGACTTGCGTTGTAATAGTAGCGTTGTAATGGTAGCGCGTGCTAATGCCCGCATTGTAAAGGCTGTTCCCCACAAAAGAGCATACCTTTTGTATACCTCTTTTGTCTTGATGTATTTGTCCCTTCGGCCCAGTTTATGGGTACATCTCAAGACTTTCCAGCTTTCCCTCCATGCTTGCGTTTTCTTCATGTAGTGGATGTTCAATCTTTATTCCAGTTCCCAGGTTCATCACATTTAGATTTTTGGCAACATTCCATTCAGGCTCACCACACCACATTAGCTGATGTGTTAGAACTTCACAGGAAGCAGGCTACGTAGTGTGCACCATATTGTTAACTGCACCACTGCAACCTTCAGGGGAGTCAGTGTCTCTACATTAATTGAGTGTGTGTGGCCTGGCCCCTTTACTGGTTTGCAATAGTGCTCTGTTTCCTCTTTCTGTGAGTGCTCCATACCCTGCCATACCCCCTACATCCAACATTCAGCAGTGAGAAAACACAAAGCATCATAGATCCTGGTAGCTCCATCCCATGTCTATTCTGGATCAATATTCTTTATAATCAGAAGGCACTGGTGTATGTGCCCTAATTTCTCCAGATCTTCTACATCTGCTACTATCCTTTAACCAGCCATCTGACATTGTTCAAGCATTTTTAACGTTTATACTTGGATGGCACTATGCTCCTCTAGTAAAGATCCTTACTGTTGATGAGGTCTCGTGCTATGAACACCACAGTTTTTGTCACAATTCTATTCTTTAAATTGTGTTGTTTAGCAGCTTAAGGGGTCATCAATTCTCATTTTCAATATTTTTTTTATATCCTTGGGTTACCCTGAACTTCTCTTCCTGTTTTGCTTTCTCATGAAATGGGGCAAGTGTCCACTCCTTAAACTGGATTTTTCTCAGTTAATATGTGTGCTGTAGTAAAACTTGTATCAAGGCGGTGAAATTCTAAATGTGCAAAACTTCTTGCAAGCAAATCTAACACCCAGGGTCCGATTTTCACCATATTTGAAATCAGCTATTGTAGAAAATTTGCCATTTTTGTGTGGTCAGCCCAGCGTTTTTGCCTTTTGCTGGACCTTACATTTTTACTGCCTCTAGAACTTTTTGTACTTTACCCCTGCTAAGCAGGAGTACAGTGCTTTGTGATCCCCATTAAAAATGGTTGAATTTCCATACTCCTAATTGATAAATTGAACTTGCCTATAAAGTCCACAGGATATGGTTCAAAATGCCCCCAGGGCTTGGAATTTAAATGCCACAAATGGACTGCAGCACCTATTGTGACATCCACTATAGCGGCATTACAAACATGGCTTCAGGTGTACCACTGTAGCTTAACTGTAAACGTGCACAACATGCACTTAAACATGTCAAAATAAACCCATTCTTCATGTCAAAATCTCCCTTTTAAATACTAGTATTTCACCCTCATGTGTGTGTGCCATGCAAGCCACCAAGTAGGGTTCATGATATTTAAAAGCGGGACATGTAGAAAATTGATATTACCATGTCACTACAGTGACAAAGCCCTAAAAGCTATTTTGACTGTGGCAGGCCTAGTTGTCCTATGTAGAAAACTAAAGTACAGTTAAAAATGCTAGTACTGTATGCCAGGAATGGACCAGCCAGAATAATAAATAAACCATTATTTTATTTAAATCCAATTCAATGGCTAAATTTGATTTTTAATAAATAGTAAGGAAAATTAACTTTTAGAAAATGCTCGTTTAACTGTCTGAACTGTCAGAAAGCTAATTAGCATAACTCTGCCAGCTCTCAGCCTGTGCTCAGCCTTGAATAGGTGTGAAATGTCTCCCAGGAGAAAACCATAGACCGACCTGAATAAGCAAAAATCACACCTCTGAATTCCCCAGAACATGCAGATTGGGGGTTGTGGGCATCCTTTTTAACATTACAGTGTCAAATCCTGCCTGGCATGTCTGTTGACACACGTGTAACACTTGGAATACGTTTGAAAAGATGAGAACAGGATACCAAGACAATTCTTGTGTATCCACTCTCTGGTTGCTGGAGGACCTTGCTTTTGTTTTACCAGACTTCTGGATTTGTTGTTACAACAGTACCTGATTCAAACTGGATTTTAGTGTTATATGTGGGAGGCCACTAGGATTACCACAGTACACTCCTCCCAAACATACATCCAGCCCTCAGAGCCAAAGTTTTTGTAGCATCTTGAAAACGCCCGAACCATGGCATTTTGGGCCTGTTTGCAGTATGGCAAGCAAACAGTACTAAACAAGTTGGTAGGGTTTGCCCCAGATACTTTTACCACAAGGGTTAGAGTGTGCCCAGGAGTCATTCTCTTCCATTAGCAAGTGTCAGGCATAAACGTGGTCCCGACAGGCACCCACGTCAAAACATTCTCTGGACCTGCAGAAGATAGGAAGAAGACTTGACCTGTTGTCTATAACCTGATAGGAGCCCTGAAGGACTGAACTTTTTCTCTCTTATACCCAGAACAAAGACGTGGACTCCAAGGGTCAGTTGCCTGACCTCCTGTGTCGCTAGAGAGAAACAATAAGCTGCAAGAGGCCTTTTTTGTGAATGTCCTCGACTGACCTGTGGCAATTGGACCTAGACTGAACCCTGCTGTTGGCCTCTGCCTGACACCGTATGAATCTCTAAGTGTCTCCACTGATGTCCTTGGGAACTTTAGTAGTGTATTATTGTGGTTGGTTGGGACTTAAATGACTAAGTCAGAAGGTAAAATATTTTACAAGGATAAACCTGGTTGGTGGATCTTCAGTGCCCCTTATTGGATAGTTGTCATTTGGGTGTCATTCAGGGTTTTACATTTTACTCTATTTTCAAAAGGCATGTGGAAAAGAAATCCTTTGTTCATCTGCAGTTCAAGCTTTTTAGGTGGTTTGTGTATTTATGAATGAGGACGTTTTTCTTTAGGAATTTGAGGGTATGGCTAAGTATAGTCTTGTCAGGGCTTTCTCACGTTTTCTGATTAATCCAGCCAGAGTACAAGTTGCAATTAGTAGCATTCCATTTACTGTCTAATTGAATAAATATTTAGATGTTCTACATTTAGATAATGTTTTCAGTCTCCTGTCAAACATGTAGTCTCGACTCAAGTTCTAAATCTGACATCAACAAGATATAATACTTAACAGTGGACAGGAATAATATAGACTAAGGATGATCTGTTCAAGTCCAACCCAGCATTTCCTCTGGACTGAAATACCACCTGACTTAGAACTTATTTAGGCAAAGAAAATGTGTTTGATGTGACGTGCCTATAGATGGAATCCCTTTATACAGCTCAAGGTAGTCTTCAGTTCTCCTTGAGGGAAGCCGCAGAGGCCTTAGTCATAATTATGTCTGTTGGGGTTTCCCAGTAGAGTTGGACCTGGCACGATTATTCCAGATTTAACTGTGGTCCTTCTTTTATGAAAACCTCATAGTAAAGAAAGTCGATCATCTGCTGACATCCAAAGTAACCTATGGATAAGTCCTTCCATATGTTCGCTGCTGTAAGTATCTCCTGTAGATCAGTGTACATAATGAGGCTGCTTGAAACTTTACGGACATCAGTTACTCCTGTATGCAGTATTTTATGCTTAACATCCATCTTTCTGCTTAATACATAACTTTTCCTTCATTTGCTGCCAGTTAGAATTCCCATTTCTTCCTCGGGGACTCTTCTTTCTTGGTCCTCACAGAGCATCTGCTGTATCGCTTACTCAATTGACAGGAAAGCAATTTCAGATGATAGTAGATTTTCTTTTCACTTTCATATAGCACAAACTTTGCTGAGGGGCATTAGAGCTCTTTATATTCGCATCAGATACTTTACACAATGTTTGGCATTTAATTGATTTACCCATAATCACAGGTGGTTTACCTGAGGCTGTTACTCAAATCTGGTTCCCCAGTTGGAAAGTCGGCAGCTCCTCCCCAACTGGTTCGGCCATTCTGAATTGGCAGAACCTTGGAACGTATGTTTCCCTTGTTCAGCGATGTTGGCTCTGGGGGCTTTATGTACGGGGCTCCTTCCTAGAGATGGCCCTGTTGGTCCTACTGTGGCAATTTAGTACCTTGTGCTCCTTCGACATTCATTCTGCCTCAGTTTGTAGAACCCTTTCCCGACTCCTCATTTTTATTTTTACTTGGAACCTGTGATATGTTGTAGCTTCAAAGCAATATCCTGAGATGTCCTTCACGTAGTGCATCATATGGATTTGCTGCAGAAAAGACCTAATCTCTCTTCATCAAGAGATCCAAGTGGGTCGTGTTCACTATAGAAATGCTCTGTCAGGCAGTAACTTTATCTCAGAGTGAATAGTTGTTCAAGAAATGTCAATGGCAGTTTTATTTAGTATCTTCAATTTTACCCATGGGTGCCCATCTTCTGGGTATTTTAGGAACATATGCAATTTTACTTATCTGAAAAATCCCCCAATTTGAAAGAGCTCCTGCAGTGTCCTGCTCTCCCCTCAGCTGAACAGGGGGTCTCCTAGTTCCTTTAACCTGCTCCATTTCCCTCATCTTTTCCTTACCTGTACTTTTTAAGTGCACTTTATCGTGTCCTTCTCCTCAGCCCACCTTGCATGGTCGAAATTCTTCTCCCTCTCCAGATCTCTAGAGTTACATCCTAGCAGCCTGCTGACAACTCGCTTCTATGTGGTAGAATGGGCTCCAGCCATCCTTCCATTTCTTGTTAGTACGATGCTCTCGCTTTTGTGACTGGTGTATTACTACGCAGCACTGTGCCAGTAGCCTCTGGCCATCTTGAACTACGAACAGTCTCCGTAGAGAGGCTGGAGATATGGAGCATTTGGAGATGTCTTTAGCTAGGATATCTTGCATCCATCCCCCCATGCACCCATTCATCAGCACTGCCAAACGCCATCGATGGTGATAAACCACCAAAACAGGGCTACAGGGCAATGAGCAGTGCCTGATGAGCTGGTCTGACATGTCAGGGTAAGGACAGCTTTTTGGCTATTTGATGGTCTGCTGGACTGGTTTTTACTGTTGATTTTCCTGATATTTATGCAAACACTGTCTGCAGCAAGCTCAAATCCATTCAGTCGTCCATACATTGCAAACCATTTATACAATTTGTCATGTTCAAAACTGCACAAATTCAATTTGAAACAAACCTGGTCCCTGTTTCCAACCAGCGCTCCATCTTGGTCGGTCTGAATTTGTGACTTTCACCCGGTCTAGCACAGCCAGATGAGCATGAGTGACGGTTTGCACTTAGACGTGCTATATCTACTTAAAACTTTAAAATTGCATGTTTTGAAAACATGGGCAACTTTTTCATCTACCTAACTTACTAATGGGGCCATTTATATTTTGGTGCCTGGGTCTATTTTCCTTCCCAGACCGGCCCTGGTGATAAGATACCCACTGCCTGCATGTATTGCAGAGAAGATTGCTTACTCAGTCAGGGCATTAAAAGAGCTTGTGGAATGTTCGAAGTAATGGCCATGAAGGAACCTACACATAGGCGTGGTAGAGATAAAATGGCAATGGTTTCTTCTTCCACTGCCAAGAGACACTCTCATTTAAGCAGAGAGAACATGAACTCCTGGTGTTAATACTCCCCCTTCCACTGGGAAATATGCTGAACAGTTTTTTGCACATTGGGGGTTGCTCAGATTTTTGCCGTTTTGTAACTTTCGGGCACATGCATCATTGTAGGATTTTGCGATTCCTAAATTGCGAAAATTAAGGAATCGCAATTTAGAAATTGCAAAATCCTATGCATCAAGAAATCTTAACATTTTTTGGGATTTCTTAATTTTCGGTATTTGCGATTCCTTAATTGCGAATCGCAATTAAGGAATGGCATTACATTGATTCCTATGGGCCTAGAGGCCCATAGGAATCAATGCCTTTTTGCATTTTTTTTTTGCGCATCGCAATTTGTTGATGCATTTCAAGGGTGCTGAGGGGGGTCCAAAGGACCCCCCTGCCCCCTTGAAATGTTTTTTTAAGTGCAAGTTTCACACAC
Organism: Lissotriton helveticus; assembly: GCF_964261635.1. Lineage (NCBI taxonomy): Eukaryota > Metazoa > Chordata > Amphibia > Caudata > Salamandridae > Lissotriton > Lissotriton helveticus. The sequence continues at coordinate 1,399,401,925 of NC_136067.1, forward strand.
ACATGTCCAAAGGACATGTGTGTGTGTGTAACATGACACTTTCAAAAATGCTTTTTTGAGCATTTTTGAAACATTTCGCAAATTAACACGAGGGACAACCTCGTGTTAATTTGCACCTCCTATTTCCGATTTCGCATTTTTTAAAACATTCATGCATTGCATTTAAGGAATCGCACAAATACGATTCCTTAAATGCAATCGCATTTTTAGGAATTGCAAAAAATTGCGGTTTGTTTCATGCATACCAAAAAGTGATTTTGGAATCGCAAACGGCCAAATTTTCCGATTCGCACCGTTTGCGACTCCAAAATCGTTTGATGCATGTGGCCGTTTGTAAATAGTGGGGGATATATTCTACAAGTCAATGAAAAGGTGCTCATGTGGGGGGTGCGCTTGGGGGGGCCGGTGGGCAGCCGTAGATAGTGAAAAGTGGTGATGGTTTGCGGCTGCTGATGGGCCCCCGGGGCGTACAGTTCACCTCCCTATCGACGTGGCTTTGTGGTGGGGTAGGCACTCGGGAGGGGTGCCGGGTGCATCGTTGTCGAGTAAAGAGGAGTGAGGGTCACGCTTGCCCCTGGCGTGTCCTTTTTTCCCCTGCGGCGGCCCAGTACAGAGAGCGGAAGGGTGCACCTTGGCTGTAGCCGCGTCAGAGGTGACTAGCCCCCCCTTCCGTTCATAGCGCGTTCTGCCCATTGGCAAAAAATGTTAAGAATGTGGGCTAGCTGGCCTTAAAGAACATTAACGAAAGCGGGCTTGCCCGGGGCTGATTGTGAGTAAGGTGGGTTGGCGACTCCGGTGGGGAGAGGCTGTTGTCGCTCCGTTGGTCGGGTGGCGTTGCCCTCCACGGCGTGGGTTGAGGCGCTGCTAGGGGCATCGGGGCGTGCTTCAGGCACAAGTGTGCTGCCGGGACACACCGTCGGCTTCTTCTTAACATATGAAGTCGGGGTAAGGGGGAAGCATTTAGTTTACCTGTGCAAACTGTGTGTGTTTTTTGTGCTGGTCCTGCGTATGAGATTGTGGGTCACTGCAATGCCAGGAAGGGTGAGTGGCTCACGGTGTGTATTTGGTCAATTTCTCTTGCTTGCAAAGATCCAGAAGAGGTAACTCCAATGACCATTGTGTGTGTTACTATGCCATCGCGCCTAAGGGCGCATGGGTCCCTTGATTGTGTTGTCCATCATGGTGGTTAAATGGCGGGATGACGGTGCACACGGCGAGGGAGTGGGCGGGGCCAAATGGGTGGGGCTTCCATGCGAGTTCACATGCTCATGTGTGGTTGGTGCTTTTAAAACTAAATGTGATTTAGTGGTTTCTAATAAAAATTTCAGCTGGAGCACTGCTTTTGGGGGCAATTGGCACCAGGGCTGGGAGTGCCCTAGGGGACTGCCGAGAAAGAAATGGCTGCAGCCGCAGTCCAGAGAGCCATTTTAGTTTGCATTATAAACACAGAGGCTGTATGGTTTGAACAGTTCATGAGGTTGGCATCAAATGGACCTAGTACACGATTGCAGATTTTCTGTACTTCATGGTGCAATCGATTTAAGTCACAATGTTGCAAATTGGCACCATTATACTTCAATGGTTTTCATATTGTTAAAGGCACTGTTACTGTAATTCAATGGGTTAGTCTAAACCATTTGAAAAGCATTGTTGGTGGTTTTTCCCTACACTATGTAATGCATACTAGAAGGTTTCCCTTTGAACTGATTGAGAAAGGGGGATCGAGGTTTAAGGCCAATTACCGAACCGTGTTCAGAATACACGTCTTTGTTGTTGTGTACAACCCTTAGAGTTTGCTCTTTGCAGTGGGGAGTAGCACTGGGACAGGGATGTCGAGTGTTGGTGGTCGCATCGTGGTGACCCAGCATGGCACTGCTGGGAAGTTTCCCAGGAGCAAGCTTGAGACGGGTGCGCGTCATGGCCTGGGGCGGAATAGATTGGCTGGGCGTGGCAGCGCACAGTCCACTTGAAGGATATTGGCTGGGTCTACCCACGGCCGGGAGGCCCGAGAAGCAGGTAATGTGATTGGTGTGTGCGGGTAAACAAGTTACGGCAGTGTAGGACGTCCTCGGTTCACGGGTCGTGACACTAGGCTCGCCAATTTTCTGTTGAAGAAGTTACTGGCGCGAGGCAAGAATCAGGCCGGCATAGGATGGGTGTTGAAGTCACCGACAGCCCGCTGGCTTGGTTTGGGCCCCAGCAAGGGCGAACACGCCATTGAAGGTAGGCGTTCCGTGGACAGGGACGCAGATGCAGTGGAGGCTGTCTTGTCCCAGGTTGGGCTTCATGTCTGTCTGGGGGGGGTTAGCAGCATTGAGGGTGTTGTTACTTCCAGTACTTCACGGTGGAAGGAAATGACCAAAGGGGATACATGCTGCCAACGGTATTGCAATTTTTTAGGCCTCTACATAAACGCCTATAAGGCTGATTGAGGATGAAACACCAACAACAGGGACAGGTCGATGATAAAAAATCAGGGTTCAATTTATTGCGCCTATAAGATGGGCATTCTCGTAGGAGGGTTGCAACCTCGGTTCTGGCACAGGCAAAGTCCGGGGCTCTTTTTCTCGCCCCCCTGTCGACAAAGGACATGTGTGTGTGTGTAACATGACACTTTCAAAAATGCTTTTTTGAGCATTTTTGAAACATTTCGCAAATTAACACGAGGGACAACCTCGTGTTAATTTGCACCTCCTATTTCCGATTTCGCATTTTTTAAAACATTCATGCATTGCATTTAAGGAATCGCACAAATACGATTCCTTAAATGCAATCGCATTTTTAGGAATTGCAAAAAATTGCGGTTTGTTTCATGCATACCAAAAAGTGATTTTGGAATCGCAAACGGCCAAATTTTCCGATTCGCACCGTTTGCGACTCCAAAATCGTTTGATGCATGTGGCCGTTTGTAAATAGTGGGGGATATATTCTACAAGTCAATGAAAAGGTGCTCATGTTACTGAAGAGTGCGATGCTCAGACTGCTCTGCTAGAATTGCCTGCGCAGTTACTTACAGATCACTCAACAGAACACGATTGTAAATTCACTAGGCGTGGCTTTTATGTATGTTTCTAATAGTCTTTCACAATTTCTGTGATTTTTCTCCTCTAAGGCAGTGTAAATACAAAAATAATTTGGTATGTTTTTTAAAACTATTTTATTACCTTTATTTAACTATTATCTGAATACAAAACATAAAGTTGCTTTCCAGCCTATACTGTAGGACAGCTCATAAAAGGCCCTCAATTAAGAAGAGGCTCTCCTCTGATAGATGAGGTTTAACCGCGCTCCTGGCTCCTAGACATATTGTTACCAATGCTTTGAAATATACGTAGAGTGGACTTTGGCTCCACTCAGAAAAGTATTTGTCTGTTATTTGATGTTATTCGGTATTTAGTGTATCATACTGCCTTTATTGGAGTGCATGAGGGACAATCTTACATTTGGAAAGTACACTTAATCATTACTCTGTCACATTCAATTAGTTATCGCCTATATGCATTCTGTACAGAAAGTAATACAATGTTGCTACTTTTGCCCAGCATTGGTAAAGCCAACAGGGCATGCCTTTATGTGATAAACAGCATTTGTGTAAGCAAAACACATAAATAGCATTTGTGTGTTTGCACACTAGAGCCAGACCTACTGGAGCTGCCAATGCTTGTTATTTTTCTTTCCTGTCACCCCCTTTTCCTTCAGTCGGCGGTGTCAGAAGTCTCCCCGTTTGATCGTGTCCAGTAATGTAGGCAGACAATTTTTTTCCAGACAAAGCAGCTGCCTTAAGTAGCATTTGTATTCTCGTAATGAGCTTTTAATTGACCAATTAAGACATTTTAACACAAAGTTTAAAGCAGATGGAGAGGCCTCCCCCAGCATGCTTTTTTTTGCATGACTGGACGGCCATTTTATGATGGCCGGGTGCCCCCTGGGAGCGCTGTCGCTAATAAATCTTAATTTCTGAACGTGTTCTTTGGCTAGTTTGCATACCAGACAGCTGCCGTCGGTGTTATTTCTATTTGAAAGGAGGTTGTTTAATTAGAAAGAAACACAAGGTTTGGGGCAAGAAAGGTAGCTAGCCGAGAAGCCAAGCCGAGGTGGGAGGCACCTTAAACTTGGAAGCCAAGGACCCGCCTCTGCTAGAACTGCATGTTCACAAAGGTAGCACACAGACTGAAGGTGCACATGGAAAATGGAACTCATTGGCAGTTGTGTGAACCACGTCATATTTTCTTCCGCACAAGGTTTGTTGTGAGTTGCCTCCTGTTTTCTCCTGCAGAAGGTTCCTTTGTGTGGTGTGGCGGCTCTGGAAGTTTAGTCAATGGAAACATAGCGATGATACACCACCCCCAGCTGCTCTGGGCACATTTAGTCCTGCACAACACCTTTGTGGGCCCGTAGTCAACGAGTTGACTAAGAAGTCTCTGTTTAGAAATGTATTGCCCAGGGCGACTGAATGTGGAGTGAGACGTCCTGTCCTAGGAAAGGATCTGTGTGTCAGCCTTCTTCAGGCACCATGCTCGTGAGGACTCATGATACGCTGCGCACACCTTTGGAGGCTGCGTTGCGATGGTTGGACCTCTGGCATTACCTTCGATTATGGCAGCAAAGAAAAAGTAAACTCCGTTCCTAAACGGTCAAATTAGAAAATCAACATTGCTTCATTAAGCAGTTTTGGCAATTATTAAAAATCTCAATTTTGTACTGTGACATTTTTATGACAAAAACAAATTGCACAAATTGCTGGTACAGCTGGTTGTGAGCCTCATCTCTTACATCTATCCTTATGCAGTAGGAATGATACTTGTTTCTGATCCTTACTACCCTCTGAATTGGTTAGTGATATTTGCATTTCCTTTGTATGCCCTTGGTTTTGTTTAATCTCTTGTGGCATTTTTCCCTTGTGGTCTTAAAATGTAATTGGGCAGGTTTTCAATATGGTGGTACATTCAAATTTTCATGCTACACATGCAAGATTTCACATATGTCGCTAGGGCCCTCTTTGAGGCCAGTAACCTCATTTATAAAGAACAAAGACAGCAAACTGATCATATTGTGAATACAAATAGTATATTTTCTGCAGATTAACAAGTCGCTGAATTTGCCAAGCGCGAGCATCAATGAGCGCGCTCCTAGGACCCGGCCCCCCGGCCCCCGCCCCTCATCTGGTCCAGTGGTGGCCGGTCAGCCCCATTGGGCACCCGGCCACTGAACACTTCCGGAGCACGAGGTGACGCGTTTCCGGTGGGGCAGAGGGCGGAGACTGGGGACCTATTTAGGCTCCTGGGGCAGGGACCTCAGTCTCTTCGTCCTCTGCTGCACCGGACCGGTTGCGGGCGCGCAGTAGCGCCCCCCTCTTCCTTACTTTAGTTTTAACTCCTTTTAGTTTCAATTCCTTGTTGGTTTAACTACTATCTCCTCGTGTGGAATTGGAGGTCAGCGTGCAGCCGAGTCCGGATCTCACAGAACGAGGGGACGTCGAGCGCGGTCGAGACTATGCGGTGTCGTGTCGGCGTTGAGGAGGCGTTCATCTCGCCAGGTAAGGTGGGGGGTGCGCTTGGGGGGGCCGGTGGGCAGCCGTAGATAGTGAAAAGTGGTGATGGTTTGCGGCTGCTGATGGGCCCCCGGGGCGTACAGTTCACCTCCCTATCGACGTGGCTTTGTGGTGGGGTAGGCACTCGGGAGGGGTGCCGGGTGCATCGTTGTCGAGTAAAGAGGAGCGAAGGTCACGCTTGCCCCTGGCGTGTCCTTTTTTCCCCTGCGGCGGCCCAGTACAGAGAGCGGAAGGGTGCACCTTGGCTGTAGCCGCGTCAGAGGTGACTAGCCCCCCCTTCCGTTCATAGCGTGTTCTGCCCATTGGCAAAAAATGTTAAGAATGTGGGCTAGCTGGCCTTAAAGAACATTAACGAAAGCGGGCTTGCCCGGGGCTGATTGTGAGTAAGGTGGGTTGGCGACTCCGGTGGGGAGAGGCTGTTGTCGCTCCGTTGGTCGGGTGGCGTTGCCCTCCACGGCGTGGGTTGAAGCGCTGCTAGGGGCATCGGGGCGTGCTTCAGGCACGAGTGTGCTGCCGGGACACACCGTCGGCTTCTTCTTAACATATGAAGTCGGGGTAAGGGGGAAGCATTTAGTTTACCTGTGCAAACTGTGTGTGTTTTTTGTGCTGGTCCTGCGTATGAGATTGTGGGTCACTGCAATGCCAGGAAGGGTGAGTGGCTCACGGTGTGTATTTGGTCAATTTCTCTTGCTTGCAAAGATCCAGAAGAGGTAACTCCAATGACCATTGTGTGTGTTACTATGCCATCGCGCCTAAGGGCGCATGGGTCCCTTGATTGTGTTGTCCATCATGGTGGTTAAATGGCGGGATGACGGTGCACACGGCGAGGGAGTGGGCGGGGCCAAATGGGTGGGGCTTCCATGCGAGTTCACATGCTCATGTGTGGTTGGTGCTTTTAAAACTAAATGTGATTTAGTGGTTTCTAATAAAAATTTCAGCTGGAGCACTGCTTTTGGGGGCAATTGGCACCAGGGCTGGGAGTGCCCTAGGGGACTGCCGAGAAAGAAATGGCTGCAGCCGCAGTCCAGAGAGCCATTTTAGTTTGCATTATAAACACAGAGGCTGTATGGTTTGAACAGTTCATGAGGTTGGCATCAAATGGACCTAGTACACGATTGCAGATTTTCTGTACTTCATGGTGCAATCGATTTAAGTCACAATGTTGCAAATTGGCACCATTATACTTCAATGGTTTTCATATTGTTAAAGGCACTGTTACTGTAATTCAATGGGTTAGTCTAAACCATTTGAAAAGCATTGTTGGTGGTTTTTCCCTACACTATGTAATGCATACTAGAAGGTTTCCCTTTGAACTGATTGAGAAAGGGGGATCGAGGTTTAAGGCCAATTACCGAACCGTGTTCAGAATACACGTCTTTGTTGTTGTGTACAACCCTTAGAGTTTGCTCTTTGCAGTGGGGAGTAGCACTGGGACAGGGATGTCGAGTGTTGGTGGTCGCATCGTGGTGACCCAGCATGGCACTGCTGGGAAGTTTCCCAGGAGCAAGCTTGAGACGGGTGCGCGTCATGGCCTGGGGCGGAATAGATTGGCTGGGCGTGGCAGCGCACAGTCCACTTGAAGGATATTGGCTGGGTCTACCCACGGCCGGGAGGCCCGAGAAGCAGGTAATGTGATTGGTGTGTGCGGGTAAACAAGTTACGGCAGTGTAGGACGTCCTCGGTTCACGGGTCGTGACACTAGGCTCACCAATTTTCTGTTGAAGAAGTTACTGGCGCGAGGCAAGAATCAGGCCGGCATAGGATGGGTGTTGAAGTCACCGACAGCCCGCTGGCTTGGTTTGGGCCCCAGCAAGGTCGAACACGCCATTGAAGGTAGGTGTTCCGTGGACAGGGACGCAGATGCAGTGGAGGCTGTCTTGTCCCAGGTTGGGCTTCATGCCTGTCTGGGGGGGGTTAGCAGCATTGAGGGTGTTGTTACTTCCAGTACTTCACGGTGGAAGGAAATGACCAAAGGGGATACATGCTGCCAACGGTATTGCAATTTTTTAGGCCTCTACATAAACGCCTATAAGGCTGATTGAGGATGAAACACCAACAACAGGGACAGGTTGATGATAAAAAATCAGGGTTCAATTTATTGCGCCTATAAGATGGGCATTCTCGTAGGAGGGTTGCAACCTCGGTTCTGGCACAGGCAAAGTCCGGGGCTCTTTTTCTCGCCCCCCTGTCGACTAATACGGGCTATCAATACATAACGACTGTCTATTATTGTGCGCTTGCGGTATTCGCGCTGAGAGTTGCCTTTGCTTACATGGGGAGTCTTCTTAGGGACCGTCGGTTCCAGGGCTATGTCTCAACACTGGTGCTGCCCCTTCACATCGCTTATGACCTGTACTTCCTGGTGTCTGGTTAAGGTATATTGGGCTTGGAGTAAAACCTTGGGTGGCTACAGTTTCCCCTTTCCACTATCCCTGACAGAAAGGGTGATCATGTTTTTACAGAGCAATATCTCTTCCTCTATTTGGAGTAGCATACCCACCCTTAGGCAAGGAGGTGAAATATGTAACTGGATAAAGTGGGCACGACCTCTTTCTTCCCTTTAGTACTGGGGTGTTCCTGGGCCTTAAAACACTAAGGGGTGGCCCTTCTAGCGTACAGTTTTAGTCTCTTCTACCCAAAGGGGGAATTTTTGCGGCTGCTAGCCAGTTACTGGACGCAAGTCCTCGGTGCATGTTAGGTGATGGCCCCGACCCAGAATGTTTTCGGGGGGGGGGGCAGTTGCCCACCCATCACAGGATGGGAGGATCGTACCAGTGTTGTAAACAAATTAGGGACCCTGGTTTAGTCTTCCAGATTCATCCCCAGATAGGGGTATGGTGGGTCATAGCCTTATATAGACATAAAGAATCAACAACTATTTCCTAAGAGGGAACCTGCCTGCAGCAGATGAGGACTTCCCCTTGCCTGTGGGCTCACCGTTTAGGATTCAAGGAATTCTCAAGGAACTCGGCCCCTTCAGAGTAGACTTATGCTCAGATTTATCCGGACAAGCACACTGTGGTGTGGAGCATATAGACTTACTACTAGCCCGACGCCTGGCAGTGGCAAGTGCCGAAGGGGGCCGACCCATCCAGATGACGCACTGAGAGATGCTGTCCTTTCTCTGGCCGAGAATTACAGCTCCAGGGTTCACTTTTTACCCTTGCTGGGGCTGGGGAATTAAGTGCCACAAGACATCCTTCAGTCAAAAACCGAAGGGATGAAGCTGATTAAGCCCGTTGAGCACTCTTGGTTAGGCGCCTGGCGGGGAGTTGCTAGACATAAGCTACTCCTCATTTATTCCCTCGTACTGTGCTTAGGTTCTCCGGGGGAGGCATATTACAGTGGCGCGAGTAGAGTAATGTTGAGCCATACTGTTGGCATGATATTTATTTTATATGTTTTAAGGACCTTACGGCTTGTAAATCATATAATGCTTTTTACAGTACTACTGGATAACACTGTTAGTATATACATTGAATTTGATACCCAGTGTTACGAGGGTAGCAGTGCATTTCTTATGCTTGGGTTACAGAAGCCAGTCCCGGCCGTTTGAGGGTCTTGAGTGCCCTACAGGTATCACTGTACGGTAGCAGGTGCCCCATGTGTTGGGGCCAAAAAATTCTGCATTAAAGAACCGACGGCCTCAGGTGATTCTTGTGGAATGGGGGAAGCAGTTTTACGGCTGGGGTGGGCTCATCCTCCGGCACGAGGAGGAGAAGGGGATGCTAGTAGTTGGCTTGTGTGGCCTTCATATCAAGCCTGGGTGGCTAGTAAACGATGCTTGCATTTGGGTCATGACTGTGACTAATTTTTTAATTTCTCTCCTGTTCATTAGTGTGCCCTGTCAAGGTGGAAGGGGTACTGGAGAGCCTGGTGGCAAAGAGGCGCTGCTGACGGAGTTTGCCTGTCCGGAGAGGGTCTTTTTTCCTTGGCGGAAATAGCATGGTCAGGCATGATACCGCGGCCAGGAGCCTGGAACGTCTCGGTGAGGCGGCTCAAGGGGGAATGGGGCCAAGTCGCGCTCAGCGAAGGGCCGCTTGCGTCACATCCTGCAGCAAATGATTTCTGGTGAGGTGAGGTTTTCATAAGGATGGACCCGGAGCGGGGCCAAGAGCCTGGAATGTCTCGGTGAGGCGGCTCAAGGGGAATTGGGCCGGGTTGTGCTCAGCGAAGGGCCGCTTGTGGCACATTCCACACCGAATGGTCTACAGTGAGGTGATGTATCACAAAGATAGAGTGCAGTCAGCAGGCGTTTGTACGTATACCTGGATTAGAGACTGGTGGTCTTTCATTCAGAGCGCTGGTGGGGAAGGTGACGGACCTATGGGCCCTGGTCACCTTTGTGGCGGTAGAAAGACCTTGGAATAGTAAAATTGACCGACGGAATGGACGGGAGTCCGCCTTGCGTACTCCCTAGGCCAGCACTGAGAGGGGAGACGGGAAGCTCTCCGCTGTAAAATATGGCCCCGGCTGGGGAGGCTAGGGTGACAGGTTACAAGCCTCCTGGGTCCCTGGGCAGCCTGGTGGTCTGTGGGCGGGCCCCGGGGGAAGACGGACAGGGATCAGAGGTTTGGGGCCCACCCCTCATGGGCACAGGTGGGTTGCACCTTGCGTGGATGCTCGGCAGGGAGGATGCGAGCTGGAAGGCCCCTTAGTGCTGGAGGATGGAATCTTGCTGAAGAAGATATTAAAAGTCAATAATAAAATTGTGTTGATAACTGTAAATGATGAATTTGAAATGCCTTGTCATGTTTATGAAATGTCAAATATTAAACATGGCCGTTTTACACCCACGCAAATCTCTGTCGATGATTTTAATGTGGGTGATCAGGTTACAGGAGGGAGCGGGGAGCATGCTGGGGGATCCGGGTCCTATGCCAAGCACGAGCATCAACGAGCGCGCTCCTAGGACCCGGCCCCCCGGCCCCCGCCCCTACCTCATCTGGTCCAGTGGTGGCCGGCCAGCCCCATTGGGCGACCGGCCACTGAACACTTCCGGAGCACGAGGTGACGCGTTTCCGGTGGGGCAGAGGGCGGAGACTGGGGACCTATTTAGGCTCCTGGGGCAGGGACCTCAGTCTCTTCGTCCTCTGCTGCACCGGACCGGTTGCGGGCGCGCAGTAGCGCCCCCCTCTTCCTTACTTTAGTTTTAACTCCCACCCACCCGTCCCTTTAGCTCAGTAGGTTGAAGGGGCGTGTTGCGGTCGAAAGACCTTGGAACAGTAAAATTGACCGACGGAATGGACGGGAGTCTGCCTTGCGTACTCCCTAGGCCAGCACTGAGGGGGGAGACGGGAAGCTCTCCGCTGTAAAATATGGCCCCGGCTGGGGAGGCTAGGGCGACAGGTTACGAGCCTCCTGGGTCCCTGGGCAGCCTGGTGGTCTGTGGGCAGGCCCCGGGGGAAGACGGACAAGGATCAGAGGTTTGGGGCCCACCCCTCATGGGCGCAGGTGGGTTGCACCTTGCGTGGATGCTCGGCAGGGAGGATGCGAGCTGGAAGGCCCCTTAGTGCTGGAGGATGGAATCTTGCTGAAGAAGATATTAAAAGTCAATAATAAAATTGTGTTGATAACTGTAAATGATGAATTTGAAATGCCTTGTCATGTTTATGAAATGTCAAATATTAAACATGGCCATTTTACACTGACGCAAATCTCTGTCGATGATTTTAATGTGGGTGATCAGGTTACAGGAGGGAGCGGGGAGCATGCTGGGGATCCATCATTTGTGAATCCTATTAAAAAAACCTCTATATTTATTAGAGCAAGTGCGTACTGTAACACATATATATATATATATATATATATATATATATATGTATATGTCGGTGAGCAAGGAGCAAAGAGCTCCGAAACGCGTTCGACAGGAGCCGAATAAAGATCCGTTTTGAAGCACCCCAAACGGCGTCGTCATTCCTGTTGTGGAATACCTTGTTTTATGTTAGGGACCTGGGGGCAGATTTTCAAGCCCCTTGCGCCACTTTTGCGTCACCTTTCCCATGTTAAAAGTGACGCAAAAGTGGCGCAGGGGGCTTGTAAATCTGCCCCCTGCTCTTTGAGGGTCCGGTGAGACGACGCAACTCACGTTCAGGCAGGCAGCGATTTGATGTCAAGGAGACAAAGGAAAGGAATATATATATATTCACTTTCAACTGCCCATGAAGAAGAGGCTGCCTGCCTCGAAACGCGTCGGCACCGGATTATATTCTGAATTGTAGCTGTTGGTGTGCCTCAATAAACCGGATGGTTTTGTCTGCTGAGTGTGCGTCCTGAAATGCTTTGGGCAAGTTGGTGATTCATTTATACACGCGTCGGCACCGGATTATATTCTGAATTGTAGCTGTTGGTGTGCCTCAATAAACCGGATGGTTTTGTCTGCTGAGTGTGCGTCCTGAAATGCTTTGGGCAAGTTGGTGATTCATTTATACACGCGGTGGCTGGACCGCGCAGGACGGCACCATCACCAACCTTTGGAGAGGCTGCGGCGTGAACGCTATCATGCCATTATGCAGATCATCAGACATGGCTGAAACAACACCAAGTCTCCTGTTTGGAACCCTACTATAGGGAAATACTTTTGCTGCATCTTTGAACATCACAGACCCCACTCAGGGTATACTTTGCTCAGGAACGGACTTCCTTTCCCAACATGCATTAATCAATTAACGAAGAACTTAGCAACGCCCCTGGTGGGCGGAAACATAAAATCATGCATGCGGAGCCCTTCTGTGACTGTTCACTTTCAGCTGCCCATGAAGAAGAGGCTGCCTGCCTCGAAACGCGTCGGCACCGGATTATATTCTAAATTGTAGCTGTTGGTGTGCCTCAATAAACCGGATGGTTTTGTCTGCTGAGTGCGCGTCCTGAAATGCTTTGGGCAAGTTGGTGATTCATATATATATATATATATACATATATATAGAACCACGAAGATCACCGCCGCCGCACCACTTGTCCTGGGTGCTGTGCAATATATTTTTCCACAGCGGCACAATGTCAGCAACATAGGACGCACTCACGGGTCAGTCTTTTGTACAATTCTTTATTGTGCGACCCCCCCCGCACTGACAGACGCGTTTCGGCATGGAACGCCTTTCTCAGTGTCCACGTCTGTCAGTGCAGCGGGGGGGGGGGGGGTGTCCGCACAATAAAGAATTATACGAAAGAGTGATCCTTGAGTGCGTCCTATGTTTATAAATAAATCGACCTGTAAATGTTTAAGAGTGTGTACATTCCAGGAAGTGGGTATTATTTTAGGGCTACACTCTTCTTAGCAGCAAGGAAAGTGTACTCTGTGCACAACCAGTGTGTCAATGGCCCTTGTGCAAGGAAGGAAATGGGCATTTGGCTGCTGTTTGAATGAAAAAAACACAGCAATATTCAGGATTTGGTGGGCCCATAAAGCCTCTGGGCCCCAGTGCCACTTCACCTTCTGCACCAGTGGAAGCTACGCTCCTGAATGTACTGAGTTTCCCACAGCCCACAGTGATGGGCAATCCTCGAGGAGAGATGGAGGCTGGGAAGTGTAGATACAGGAATCACCTCCAGTGTTACAAGTAGAAGTGTCCCTGGGACACCAGGAACCTTTGTTTAGTGTAATGGCGGATGTTGTTGTCACCAATCAGCAAAATACGAGTTTACAATAAAAAAAATTTAATGTATCTTCCTGAGGTTGTCATATCTGATTGCATTACCAGGTACTTTCGGTGTAATGCATAACGCATCATCATTGAAGTATAGTGGAAACTGTGGATTCCAGGCGCGGCTCGTGTCACGGAAAAGGGGCGGGGGTCGGTGGGCGTGGGTGGAAGCAGGGGGGTTGAAAGCGGGACGTGGAAGACAAAGTTAAAAAATAAAAAAGAACTTACCTGCTGCCCTCCACCATCGGTCACGCTTGTCTGCTCCACTCCTCTTCTGAAGGCACAGGATGCTAGCCTGCCTGCGGCCAATCCTGAAGCTGCTCTCATGCATGAGACCAGCTTCAGGATTGGCCTGAGCGCCCTCGATTTGCACTCCAGTACAGCCTGGGAGTCTGTGCCTGCTCTCTCCAATCCAGCTGCGTTGTTGGGTTGCAGAGAACTTTCACTGAGCATGACAGTATGGCCGGCCTGAGATGGCCGGCCAAACCGTCATGTGCAGTGAAGGGAGTGCACATACCACTCCCCTCAGGGTCTGTCATCAATGTGGCCCCACCCCCAAGACTCGGCACAAGGAAAATTAAACAGGTTTTAACCCTGTTTCATTATCGTTTTATTTTTCAGTTTTGGGGGGTGCTGGCAGGGGGGGCATCGCCCCTCTGCCAAAGTGGCGGAGCCGCCCGCGCTGGATTCCAGTTCTTTCCTGTATTCCCCAGCCAGAACCGGTTTTGACCCATCTGAGTGAAACATTTCAGTGCAAAACCTGTGTCTTCCCTAGTTCACAAGATGTAACTAGGAACGTGAAAGTATTTTTGACTTTCACAAGCTCTGTAGCGATGTACTTAAATATAGATTTCTTTCATTCTGTGTAAATGGCAGGTGTGTGTATGATCACACTAATAAAAAACATATTCAATATGTACAAATGCAAACAAGTATGGTATTTAGTGTTTACTACTACCTGGGGGAACCAGTTTTATCAGCCTTGGAGTAACGAAAGCTTAAGTTCACACCTGTGAGGACTCAAATGTATGCCTGCAACTGTTTGCATCTATCCTAGTTGTTATTTTATGATGACTGCAATGTGTGGATTGTGGGGTTAAACAGAATGCATATCTGAAACCTCCATCCGCAGAGGGCATGTTAACCTTTGAAGCTACTTTTTGATTATTCAATCCAATGACTAGTGCTCCAGTAGGTACATTAAACACCTCAGCGATCTACTACAGTGTTACGATCTAAGACTCACTGTATACACATAAAGCTCTGCACTGTATTAAAATGCAGTCTATTCGTAACCAATAAACTGTGCCAGAGGAACTTTACTAACTTTTTCGCGTGTGAGGTTTTGCTGGCAGACGTCAGCCTGCCTTTTAGGACCAGTGCCGGATTACACCCTGTGGAGCCCCCTAGGCAGTCGAAATTTCAGGCCACCCTGGCAAATTATCTCCGAATACCCAATGCACCGGATCTATTTAGAAACTGACAGCTGCCAGAAGATGAGCTTTTAAGAGATAAACTGTTATGTGAATCTGATGTCTCTGGTTTATGTACTTTAAGTTATTAATGGGTACATTACATTAACACAGTATTTTTTCTATAGAGTCTTTAATGTAAAGTTTTTGTTTCTTTGAGTTGATTCATTTTTTTCTATCTTTTGGAAAACATATTTAAGAAAGCTTGGTTGTAATTTTCTTTCAATATCAGATCAATATTATTTTCATCTGTTGTCGCGTGGCACCTAAAAGGAGTGGGGCCCATAGGCCGGTGCCTACTTTGCCTATTTGGTAATCCGGAACTGCTTATGACTCTCCTCTGTTCATGGCACTGCTCTTCTTCGTGACATTGGCCACCATGAGGCTTATGAGGCTGTCTCTGTTCGGCTTTGAGTTCTTTCCATGCTGGAATGGCTGCCGTGGCTTGCCAAGCCATAGAGCTCAAGTCACCCCTGCGAAACACCCAAGACCTTAAGCTGTTTAAAAAGCAGTTAAAAACCTTGCGCTTTAATTAACATACAGCCTCTCTACACTCCCCTTCTGTCTCCTTCAAATTGGCTTCCGCACCGGGACACTCCTGAGTATCCGTGCGCGCTATAAATCATGTATAACATAACATAACATAACCCCTCACTGACGAGGTCTAGTAATGCTCAGTTTGGGGCTGGTGTCGCTTGTGTTCTTGTACAGAGGGAGCGTTGCACTCGGTGTAGACTGTCCCGTTACACTCGGTTAAGAGCGGTGTGTTTGGGGCGTGTTTGGGGCGTCACCTTGTTCCTGGAGGAAGCTAGCGGTGTGGGAGTGATTTGTAAATCACGTGGGAAGCTCGGTAAACTGAGCGGCCATTTTAGAGTGGCTAGTGAAAGGGGGAA
The DNA here is from genome assembly GCF_964261635.1 of Lissotriton helveticus. Lineage (NCBI taxonomy): Eukaryota > Metazoa > Chordata > Amphibia > Caudata > Salamandridae > Lissotriton > Lissotriton helveticus. The sequence continues at coordinate 1,399,417,484 of NC_136067.1, forward strand.
ACTGTGTAGTGATTGCACTTCTATTGGCCTTGTATTGATATATTCGTGTGTTCTAGCACTCTAATCGGCAGAAAACGTGTGTTTCATAGTGTCTTTCGGCAAATCTTCATGTTGTTTATTAATGTTTAGGTTTGGATATACATGAGCGGATATAAATATATATCTATATAGATATATATTTATATCCGCTCATGTATATCCAAACCTAAACAACATGAAGATTTGACGCCCCAAACACACCGCTCTTAACCGAGTGTAACGGGACAGTCTACACCAGCCCGTGCTCGGCGGAAGGAAGGGTAGGACTAAGGCTGTCCACACGGAGAGCGGGAGGTAAGTGGCGCTTTTGGTGCAACGGGAGTGGTAATCTTTAAACTGGTAACCGGCGTTTGACGGGCTAGTGAACTCCTTTAGAGCCAACTACACGCGCACCTGGAGGGACCTTGCAATTGAGAATCTTAACCACGAGTCCCACGGGCAAGAATAACATAGCCAGCTCGGGTCTGCGCTACACGCGCACATGGAGGGACATCCCTTTGAGACTGCTAGCCACAAGAGAAGGGGGATCCCAGCTTGTCTGTTTTTCTATCCCCACCAGTGATAATACCAAATGGGGCTCCTAGCACTCTCCCCAGCAGGTCATATCTGGCAATTGACGGTGTATGTTCAGGATTTTGATGTACATTAACCCGCATAAGATGTAAAGGGTCCCTGCATATTATACCTATTGGCAATATATTCCATGTCATAAGCAAGGAACATTAACACACACAGCTGGTCCCCCTTTGATACTACATGCCACAAACACTGTCTCTTAACTCCTTATTACCCAGCCTACAAACCAGAGGCACCTCTCTTGATGTACCACCCGCCGAGTATTGATGGGGCAAATAATTTCTGACCCTTAGGTGAGTTGAGAATACAAATTCTTTCCATCATGAACTGAATGCTGCTGTATTATTGTTTTTAATCATTTTAATCACTGTACTCACTCGCATGCAGATCTACTCCAAACAGCTGCACTTTTGAACTCACACTGCACCACAAGCATGACGCATGGTTCATTTTGAATACAGTTACATGCTTTAAAGTGCAACCTACCACAGAGCATGCCACGATGTACGCACCTGGTCACTGTCATTATGTGGCTCATAATCAGCTTTCATTATGTGGCTCATAATCAGCTTTTTTGTTCCCCACTTTAGGTAAGGAACAACATAATTGAGGTAAAATACTTCCCAATTATTGATAATAAGCAGTACTATTTGACTTAAAATGCTTTTTTCCTTTGTAGACTGAACCATTTAGGTCCTGACGAATCGCAGTCACTTTTTACACAGCGAGAAACATGTCGACCATTTGTATACCTCCCAGCCTAGTCTAGAATAAGGAAACATTACTTTCCAGTCAAGTCTAGTCTAGCGTCACCTTTTTAATTGTAGCGAGGGACCACCCGAATAAAGTAGTCTCATGTACCCTGCGCTACATTTTAATTCACACCCAGTTCTGCAAACCTCAAGGCCCCATACCCGCACTTCACCCATAGGCAGTTGGATTCAAAAGATCTCCGCCAAAGAGCCCCTCTTTGAGGTGAGCCCGTTGGGAATTGCAGCGCCTGCCCGACGAGGAGCAACGCCTATGATGAAGCATGACACCTGCAAGGGTGTGTGAGGCAAACATATCCAACACAATGGATACCCAGTGGGAGGCTAACACTGTTTACCACCACTTTTCCCTTTGACCAGTACATCACACTTCCCTTTCCTTCCCGAGGAACAGCCTTGTCACTCTTTTTGAACTAATTCTTATTGTGGACACGGACTGAGGCTGGACCTTCCGCTCTCCCTTGAGTGGTTATCACGCCCCCATTGATCCTCCTGGATCAATTGCTCCCTCCTTTTGTATAACTGTCTGGGGGGAGGGGCATCCTGAATTCTACACCCTGAACCCTGAAAACGATAACTCTTTTACTCCTAAATGACTAGACAGAGTGATTTGTGCACTCAGATGACTGAGCTACATTTTACATGAATTTAATATGAAGCTTTATGGCATTGATGTCCAGAATTTAACATTGACGGTTTTATGTATTTTATTTCATTTTTCATAAAGCGCAGTACACAGGGTAGGGATTGAATACAGCCACAGGTATGAAAGAGAGTGTATATGTGTGCAGTGGCAGCTGCTACTTAACTGGGGTGGCGGGCGGGGGGGATGAAAAATAAAGCTTTGAATCGAACAAAATCACTTACCTGTATGCCAGCTGACACCTCTCGGTCCTCTTCGAGTCGAATGACTCCAGAAGCAGGAAGCACACAGGTTCCCAGACTCCTCTAGCCAATCATGACGCTGCTATCACCAGCATGACAGCAGCGTCGTGATTGGTCTGAGTGCTGTGGTTCGAACTTTCAGGAACTGGGAGCCAGTGCATGTTCTCCACCCAGGCTGTGCAATGCAGCCGGGTGGAGAACACGCTAAGTGCGCATAACTGTTTGGCCCGCCCAAGACGGCCGGCCAAACCATCATGCACACTTAAGAGAGCGCTCACCACTCCTCCCCCTGCTCAGCCCAGCCCCGCCCACACCTAGAACTGAGCCAGTACAGAAAAATAAAATGCTAATAACATTTCGTTATTATCATTTTATTTTTCCTTTTTTAACTGCTCACAGACCAGTGGGGCAACTCTCCTCCACCTTTTCAGAGGAGCCGCCGCTGTGTGCTTGTCTATTAGTTGTTAGGAAGATTTTACATACCTACTTGGCTGTTGTTTTGGATCCATGAAGAAACTCTGGTTCCTCTTCAGCAGGTTGATAGTTCTTCTTGTCTGGAGGCTCTAAACTAACCCTGTGGTGGGCGTCATTCCCTATTGTAGGCCTTTGGAAAAGGTATATATATTAAAGGGGTTGCCAGAGCCCCTCATCTTCTAACACTACATGATCAGTGGGGTCAAACAGAAAGCACAAATTAACCCTCGGTTCTCTTGGTGCTGAATGGATTGTTACTCAACTCAGTGGTACTCATTTTATCACACTCAGAAGGATAACTGGCTGAACCACCAGGATGCTAACCTGGGACCATGAGGTCAAACAGGTTCCTGGAGCGCGTGCATTAGTCCCCTGTGCCCCCAGACTCGACGAACCATCTTCAGGAAAATCATAAAGGGGTTCTGACAATTAAAAGTGGAAAGATAGGTCAGACAACATGGAGCTGATACTGATGTGCTAATGCTGAATCTCCACGGATTGTAAATTGGCTCCTACCCAGGGTAAGCCTTCCTCAAATCCTTTGCAGAGACTGACACCCCCAAACATGTCAGGTGTGAGTCAGGAAGCAGGGTTCGGTAAAGGAGGTGCAGGCGACAGCTCGGTGGAAGCCAATGAGGAGTAGACAGAAAGCCACAAGGTGAGTGGACTCCCTGAATGCGCTTGGTAGGGTTGCTGCAAGATTTATATGTTAGAAATTTGCTTAACTGTATACTTACTACTTTTGTGGGAGTTTCATACCTTTTTGCACACTAAGCAACCATACTGTATATAACTTGTTGGCTGTCGTATAACACTTCCATCTGTTTCATGAAGCTTTTGGTGACTTTGACTGTTGTTTCTACCACTGTCCTGGCAGGCCTTACACGGTTTTGTTGTTTATAATATTACACTACATTACATAGTGATATGCAAAACACGTAGCTTGATACCTAGAAAAAAGTATTCTTTTAATTTTTCTGAATGATTACATTTATGTTTTTTAAAGTGCGCATGGGGAAGGCGTGGTTCTCTTTGATGCATCTTTCTCAGGCCGACCTGGGGACACATTATTTGGGTGAAGGGATATTTCTTGAAATTCTTTTTACTGAAATGTTCAACGTTTAAAACCATGTTGTTTTTTAAACCTTTACACAACAACTTATATTATGACGATGTATATCATCCCTTTCGGCGAATATATGATATTGGATTTCAGAGCCAGTTACTATTAAGACCATGCATTTCGATTTCCCGAATGACTTCTAGCCCATTGAATTTAACCCATCTTCATATCATCTTTGTTTTTTCCCCGTCTTATAATGGTAAAGTGATATTTCTCACTGCAGGAAGCGCTGGGGCTGATTCCAAGCATGGGAACCCTCAACATGGGCACAATGAAGTGTGAGATCTACCTGAAGCAGCGATCCCGGGGACTGATTCCAAGCTGAAGCACCCTCAGCATGGGCACAATGAAGTGTGAGATCTACCTGAAGCAGCGATTCCGGGGGCTGATTCCAAGCTGGTGCACCCTCAACATGGGCACAATGAAGTGTGAGATCTACCTGAAGCAGCGATTCCGGGGGCTGATTCCAAGCTGGTGCACCCTCAACATGGGCACAATGAAGTGTGAGATCTACCTGAAGCAGCGATACCGGGGACTGATTCCAAGCTGAAGCACCCTCAACATGGGCACAATGAAGTGTGAGATCTACCTGAAGCAGCGATTCCGGGGGCTGATTCCAAGCTGGTGCACCCTCAACATGGGCACAATGAAGTGTGAGATCTACCTGAAGAAGCGATCCGAGACGGAGAACAGGCCTGGCCTAGAAGCTTCCTCTCCTTAAAAATCAGAAGCTGCAGTCCCGCCCTCACCTCTTCCATCCACCATTTGGCAGTGCTCAGGAAGACTAATCTGCGTTTCCTTGTTAAGCAAAAGGCCTCTTCAGATCTTTCAACGGTAGCCTGGTCTCTCCTTCCTCACTTCAGTTTGTAGGTCTTTTCCCTCTGACTTCAGCAATTTAGGCAATACACATCCACTTTCTGGGAAGCCCTGCTCCCCGCATCCTGTGCCATGCTCAAACAAGGGCATCCAAATGGATCCCACTTTGCTTTGGTAATTAATACTGTGAGGCAAACTCTAAGGATTCAGAAGACATCCGCTTCAGCGTTTGCAGAATATCTCTTCCAATGTTTGCATTGCTTGCCCTGTATATTCTTTAACATTGCCTCTATCATAAGGCTACGGCTTCATTCAAGGGTAAAAAATCTCTCTTTGGGACCTAATAGTGTCCTCTTTTCATACCCAGACCACACAGTTGATCTAGAGAGTTAACATTGTTATATCCAAAAGACATGAGAATAGAGAAGATACAGAACCAGAGAAAGAATACCCATCAGCCCACTCATAAGTGGAATCTCGTCATCTGGGTATGTGTTGGCAAATGGTGTCCTAAAGGTTCTACCTCGGAGAGAATCCACGAGGCTACCTAGTGATGGACCCAGAACATTACACCAACAGATGGCAGTATATGAGCGGGAGGGGCTAGGTTTGCAGTGCTCAAAGAAAAAGAAGAAAAAGGAAAATGATCCAAGTGATTCTAAAAATACCTACAGTGATGTCATAGAACACTTTATTGGGGCTGACCATCAAAGTGGTATGATTAAAAACAGTATGTTGATAGCATGTAAGGAATTGCTACCCACCAGTGATGTTATTCGGTCAACATGTTTCAGCCTAGAAACGGCTTTCGTCAGGACCTCTATGGTGCTACTGCAACACTTACTTTAGTGATGTGATGTGGAATCTACACCCGCTTTCCAAAATGAAAAAAGTGTATCTTCTCCTGTATATACAATGTACAAAAAGAAACAAAAACACAAACACACAATGTCAACAGAACAAGTTCAAAGATATCCAGTTCATGTCTCTTTGGTCTTTGTGGTGTGACTATAAACATTAGTAAGACACTCACCCTTATTGTAGGGAGAGAAAACCTCACCTCACCTGGCCACTGCTCAGGGTAAAAGGAGGCCACGCACTGAAAATAAACAGATCAATTTTGAAGTTAAATCCAGAGGTGGTAGTAAAAGATTTGAAAAAAGAGAGAAAATAGATTCAAAACACATAAATTGGCGATACACATGGTAAAACAGCATGGCCAGAATGGTTTTCTAGAGCATCAGGAAAATACGCCCAAAACACAACTGACTGCACTAGCTTACACAGACCTACAGAATGAAAAGGAACAGGTAGCCAGCTACAGTCACAGCAAAATGAGACGCCTACTCCTGTGCTCTCAAATTAGTTCTTTCAGACAAGGTACCAGCAGAATCCTTCTAAATATCCCACCGCCACTGACCTCTCCATCGTTGCCTCGGAGTAAAGACTGAGCCGAGGGGGAGGCGATGATTGAAGGTCATGCGCGGTGTTAAATACACATCGCGGCGGACCTGAAAGGAAGCTCCCATCCAACGTGATGTGATTGGCTGTCAGGCTCCTCGTAGGTTGGCCAATAGAAGCCAGGCTCGCAATCGGCCAACGCAATCATACGCGGACAAAACGGCCGCACTGACGGGCAATCACGTGAGACACTCCGTCACTTACAAATAAATAAATGAGATATGCGGAAGAGTGTTTCCTGCTTCAAAATAGCATCTGCAGCAAAAAATCAAGCAATCCAGAGCGCCACACAAATCGGTGGCGGACCTTGATGAGAACTGGTCTCTCGGTCGCCGCTGAAGGCCCGCGCATTGGTTGCAGCGGAGCCAATCAGCGGCGTCCATTAATCATCAGACAAGCGCCAGAGTTACAAAGGCAAAACAGGCCTAACATGGTGTCGGGCAACACAGATACAGTAAAATGAAATGAAAGCAAACCCATCTAACTGTTTCAAGTGGCTTGCGGACGGAATATAAAAGGATCTTGAGGGTTACTGCACATGTATATACACCCAAAGTTTGGTGAATAACGGAACTCGGTGCGTGTTACTCACAGGGGCGCTGCTCGAAGCTCGCGCATTGGTTGTAGCAGAGCCAATCAGCAGCGTCCATTTGTCATCGCCCAGACGACCACTATTGTCAGCCCAGACTCGCGTAGAAACTCTGCCGAGCCTGTCTTGGTATTTGACATCTGCATGTCATAGGCAGGCATAAGACTGAGAATTATTGTCTGTGTACTATTTGATTTATGAGAAACAAATTCCGTTCCAAGATGGCCACGTTATTGATGTAATGTTTTGAGTCCCTTTTTTATTTCTGTCACACTCAATCACGTGAAACTTTATTTAGTGTCCATTCACTGTTTTGAAATTACCCGTGACCAAGGCGAGTTGTCTCGTCGAAACGCGTTGGGTTGTTTCCATTGTTTTCATCACGTTGCCTGTTTTGAAATAAATCAATGAATTTGGAAGAGCGCTTTTGATATTGAATCATTTCGAGTCTCTCAAGGGGAGTGCAGGACCGTAGCGTTGCTACGTTTGTGGACCTGAATATTGTACAGGGTTTCCTTTGCCCCTGAGCTGCACCGCTGTCCCGGTGTCCCGGCGCTGCGAAGGATGTGGACCTAAATATATATATATATATATATATATATATATATATATATATATATATATATATATATATATATATATATATATATATATATATATATATATATATATATATATATATATATATCCCAAGAACCTGGCTCCTTCAAAGCCCCTTCTATCGGGGAAAAAGCAGGCACGGACCACAAAGTAAGTGCAAATTATTCTTCTTTATTTTCAGTCGGCCATAACAATATACATATATTTTACACCCTGAACCCTGAAGTTTTTCTTAGAAAACAGTCCACTAGCGCTGGTGAATGCGGGATTGCCAAATATCAAGGCGGTCTAGTCTTGACTCCACCTCATTTTCCTCCTTCATCCCCACCCTACATTTTCTGTCTCTTTTTCTCTCTTTCATGTACTTTTCCCCCTTGCATTATCCCTTTGTCGTTGTTTACCCTGCTTTGCTCTCTCTCCTTCCTTTCTCCCTTCTCTGCCTTTCACTTCCTTGCCCTGGGCGTGAGTCTGATAAGCTCCGGTCCCATGGGTGCCAGCGCCCACCACCTGCAAAGTCATCATACATTATTCACTAAGCTTTAATGTATGCTGCATATTCGAGGTGTAAGTAGGAAGGGAAGATATTGCATGCACCTTCGTGCTTAGCTCTAAACTACAGAAATCCATCCCTCACCACTGGTGTATAGAAGGGTAAAAAGCCTGCCTGCTCCCCTCAGTCGGTGACCTGTAATTTCAACGTGACAGAATCCTGAGTTCTGAAAATCACACGCTGTCGGGTGCTTTTGTGACCAATTAACGCCTTTCAGACAAATCACTCTGAAGTAGACTATGAATGCTATATAAATATAGGCGAATAAAATAAATGCAGACTTTGAGAGGGTCTGGAAGCAGGTGCCCAGTGCTGTGCGATGCTGCGCCTCGCCTACAGCAGCCATCTGGCCCACTGGCGTAACGAAAATTGAGGGGGCCTCCCTGCAAGGTATGTAGAGGGCCCCCCTCCCGGCTCAATTAGGAGCTCTCCGGACAGAGTGCAGTGCCGAGGGGGCCCCCTGGAGCTTCGGGCCCCCCCGCACCGCGTGGGCTGCGGGGGCCCGTGTTACGCCCCTGATCTGGCCTGCTGCATTTACTCCTGGCTGTGCTGGTTAAAGGGATGTAGCTAAAGATCACATTTCCCTGCTGGAACCTGGTGTGCAGGTAACTCAAGAGCCGTGAGAAAAGTGAAGGTGACTCCTTAGATTGTAATAAAACAGGGCGTAATCGACCCCTTTGGAGCTAAACACGCTCTGCTCCCTCTGCAAAGAAGCTTCCTCTAGGCTTACAATGCACATTGGACATGGCTGGTTTCGAAAGCATTTAAGTGTGGTCTAGTCTTTGCTTCTTTGCTCTTTATTCGGAAGCGTTGACTGAGGGTTTTTCGAAGCCACTTGTAAATACCACCAAACCTGTCGTTCAGTTATTTTTTATTTTATTTTATGTGCATAGTTAATTAAAACCATTGCATATCAATGAAACCATTGCAAACACATAAAAAAAGTAAACGCTGCTCTAATAACTCTAAACATTTTTAACATTTTTGACATTAGAAAGTGTATTCCAAAATTTTGCAAAATATCCTGCAATTAAAATACTATTATGAATAAAAAAAAACTATTACATGAGTAAGCGAGTGTGCACATCGTTTGTTAAAACCTTTGTGGCGCCCATAATTACTCTATTTAAAAGAAAAGTGCAACCAAGCCCGTCGTGCAGCGTCATAGTCTTTTTTAAAGAAAAAACAAGCACATAAACTCACAGCTGGCTGTTAAAAAATAGCGGAGATGGATTGGGAGTAATGGGGAATTAATTGAAACTATTGTGCGCAATGTTTTAAGAAAGTTAAAATTATATTGGTAAAATGGGTAGGCCTAGCCAGACTTATCTTATATTGAATATTTAATTTCAAGGTCATATAAGTGGTTTGTTTTCATACACACAATTGACAACATGGCCGCTGAAGGATAAACCTGGAGAATTGCAGCCTCCTTTTCACTCTGATATTTATCCTTTTTTTGCCCCCGCGCTGCATCGGCCGCAGGTGAAGTTTTGGCTGCGTGTGCCAGAAAGCAACCTAAGGACACACAGCCAGATTCATCAAAGACCCGTTTTGCGAGTCTTTAATAGCGATTCATAAGGAATCGCTATTAAGGACTTGAAAAACGGGATTCATGTAGGAATTGCAAAAAATATTGCGATTCCTACATGTTCCTTATTTGCGATTAGCAAATTGCTAATCGTAAATAAGGAATAACTCCCCATGCATTCCTATGGGCCAATGCATGGGGAGTTATTCCTTATTTGCGATTAGCAATTTGCTAATCGCAAATAAGGATGCGATTTCAAGGGTGCCAGGGGTGTCCAAAGGACACCCTGTAACACCCCTGAAATGCAACATTACACAGGTGTTGCGCAAACACATGTCCAAAGGACATGTGTGTGTAACATGCAACAGGGAATAATGCACTAAAGTGCTTTTTTCTATTTTTTTCGCTATTTACCACGAAGTCTGACTTCGTGGTAAATAGCGGCCAAATATTGCGAATTCGCTATTTAAAATTGGTTAATGAATTGCATTTAAGGAATCTCAAATAGAGATTCCTTAAATGCAATTCCTCGCTAAAATGCGAAATCTGTAATAGCGATTTTTGCATTTGGGATGATGAATCCCAAATGCAAAAATTGCGCTCGCAAAGGGCCAGATTCTGAGAATCTGGCCCTTGGCGAGCCGATTTTTGAATGATGAATCTAGCTGCTAGCAACTTATCGGGAATCTTGTTCTCGTTTTGTTGAGTTGCTGACCAGTTCCTTCACCACTAAACTCTACCAGCAATCTGTTCTGGGCTGACCTTGAATGCACTGAGGAATGTCTGGTGCTTGCACCACTGGCCTGGTTCATTCCCTTTTCGAGTTGCCCATTTGACCAGTGGAGGCTGACTTCTTCCTAAGAAGAGTTTGTTGAGGTTATGGTGTTCCAGAAAACCTGTCTCTTTTATTGATGCCCGCTTCCTTGGCGGAAAGTTGGGCAGCCTGATCGAAGAACATGTGAGAGATTGCAGTCAATCCCAAAGCTATTCACATAGTGCCAAGGTAACAATGTGTTCACAGCCATTGCTGAACTTTCCTCCTTAGCGGAAGCCCCTTTTGTCTACATGGTTGCTTCATGGACTGCCCCATTGCTTTGACACCTCCCACTGCATAATCTGTAAAGCAATAAGTGATGGAGCCCAAAGAGTTGGTCAAAAGCCCACAGTCCACGCTACAAATAACAAGGGTACAGAATACCAAGGTGTAGTCTTGATTCTACCTTATGCACCCACTGCTCCTTTCTCTCACTCTTTCATTTTATTTGTCATCCCTACTTCCTCTCTTTGCCACTGGTTTCAATCTTCCTCTTTCTTCCCCATCTCATGTTTTCTCTTGCTCTGGGTCAAAGTCTGATGAGGAAAAATAAGCTCCGGTCCTCAAAAATGAGTGACGGTGAGGCCCACCTGCAGCCACCGGCTCAAATTAAGTACGGCACCCACCTCACTCAGCAAATATTCCCTGATTCCTGCATTGTGCCTGGAGGCGAGAGTTTAGCAAAGGACACTTATTCAGACTGTGAACTGTTGTGCCCCATGGTGTAGAGATTCAACCCAGGGAGAGGGGAATTCAGCACACGACACAGTTGCATGCAACCACATCCTGGTATATGCTGTGACCTTCAGTGACCTCTAGCCTGCTTACTGTACTGTTAGAGACTTGCCTCTGTCCCAGTCCACCGGCTTGTCTGGGCTCCCACCTGTTTTTGTGTGTCGCTCCAAGCTACCCCAAGTAAATCAGAGGATCCTCCCCTGGGCCAGTCTACAATATGCACAATCTTTGTTTGAGACACAGGCTTTGTTAACCTTGGGCACCGGTCTGAGGTGAATGTCTTTGAATATAGAAGAAGCTTCAGTACTTGTGAATCCTCTTTTCCTCTTGCAACATTCTTTTTTGGGAATTGATTTTCATTCAAGACATACTACTGGCCGCATCCTCAGGTGAAGCCCCTTCCATTGACAGGCTGTGGATTAGATATGGATATGCCAATCCACGGACTCATAGCCGCGAAGAGGGACATAGCCAAAAACTGGGGCGCCCTGAAACCACCCCACACTGACGGAATGGAAACCAGGAATGGACTTACACATGAGTGCAAAGAAGGTGACATACAGGGCGAGAGGGTGCCCAAAAAGTTCTCTAAGATCTGGGGTCCCTGGTTGCGGTATTAAGGGCTGGAGACGCGAGGAGAAACTGTCGAGCTGAAACAGGAGAAATTATGGTGATCTGTTACTCTATGAACAACACAAATGTAGAAGTCAAAAATATGAAAAGTTTTGTGATAACTATGCCTGCCATTATATGTAATTGTTTACTGCCTGTCTGACCGAATGTTCTTTCACTCCTAAACGCTTGTTGTTCTTACTGCAAAGTTATGCATCTCATATAGCTTTTAAGAAAATCTTAAATAAAAATATAGAATTAAAAAAAGATATGTCCATCCACTTTGCTCCTCCGTCAAAACCTCTTTAGCATTTTAAGATGATATCCTAAGAAATCTTCATTTTTCAACATCTAGCTCCGTCTGGGTGGAAACAAAGGGGTCAGTTATTCACAAACATTGTCCCTTCTATTTTTTTGACAGCTTGACTCATGATTGATTGATTTGAAAAGGTCTAAAGTGCACGAGTACAGCTAAGGTATACTGGTGCTAGATTCCCACAAATTCAGAGGGAAACTCTAATGCATGAATAGATACATTTTCAACAGTATTCGGAATGTTGCATGATTACTTGTTAGACACAGCTTTAGAGACAAATTATTTCAAGCATTAGAAGCAACATACTAAAAGGGCCTGCCACCTTTGGGTACCATCAACAAGGCTTGGGAGGATGAGAAAAAATATGAAGGACTGATACAGAGCATCTTCATCCCATTCAATCTTGTCTCCAAGAACCCTTCATTCATTCTGCTAACATCCACCTGCTCTTCCTTTTACAGATGTTTTCAGAAAATCACCTCCACTTTCTCTCTTACAGCCTTTCACATGTTTACCCTGCCAGCCTCAATTGACCTTAGTCCTCTGCGAGGATGGATCAAAACAACCATATCAAATGTAATCACTAAACACATTTCTTTGAAGACCCTCAACTAACTCAGAACTGGCAGTATCCTTTGAGTCTCATCCAACACTCTCCCTAAACACAAAACACAATCCATTTCACTGTCCAACCTCATTGTTAAAAAGACCATAAACAACCATCTTCCCACTGGATAGAGATGGAAAATATAAATCGACACATACTCATGAAAAGACAACCACTAGTCCTAATACAAATTGTTAAAATTCCCTGATAAGATAGAATAGGGATAGTACCGTGGCACATTGTTCCTCGACTGCGTGGAAAAAAGTTTCTTTGGAAACGGAACACCGTTCCTCCTTTTAGTCAAAAAACAAGGCGTGGGAGGCAGGTCGGAACCTTCAGTGGACCAACTCATTAAATTGTGGGGATTGGATGATAATATTGTATGCCGGGGAGGTCTGTCTTGAAAGGACAATTTTATTATGTTGCAATTGCTGTGTGATCAGCTAGGGCAGTGGACTAGACTAAATATTGGATGCTCACGAGTATTAGCTAGCAGTATTGGAATACATTTTTACAGCAGAATAGTGCTGTATATTGATCACAGGACAATCTCACATGCTTCAGTATGTGATTCCAAAGCCTCAATTAAAGTCAAATACACATGAGGGAAAATGAGCTCTGGAGATTATGGATGAGATTTGGAATGACAAAAAAACAAGTTGATGAAAGGAATGCTGAATTAATCTCAGGTACTGGCAATCGGTCAGTATCACATTCCAGACCATCTTGTTTTCACCCACTGTGCCATTCTAGACCTTATGCAAATCAGGTGTGATTCTGCTACAATGGGAACAATCCAGCCCGAACTGCCAGGCCAGGTCCACTCCAGATGGAAACACAAGCAATCCCAGACCGGTTTTGACCTACTTAGGTCTCATCAGTGAGGTATCGCTTGAGTGAGCATGAGACCCATGTCTGGGCCTACCCGTCGCACTTAGGGTGTATACTTCAACAAAACAAACAAAAAAACATGGTGATTAAAGGAATGCTTAAATGTGTCTCGGCTGCAAGAGATCGCTCAGGCCAGCATTCTTGACCATTGTTTTTCGCCCGCTGTGCTGTTCTAGACAGAGACCCATCTTATAAAAACAGGAACACTGCATCCAGAGCTGTCAGGCGAGGTCCCCACCAGATGAGAACCCAAGCAACCTCAGACCATTTTTAAACTTCTTGGGTCTTATCAGTGTGGTATAGCTTGAGTCCTCTGACACAGTGAGCACGGGTCCCACACAGAGGCCCTCGCACCTAGGGCGTCTATTGCAAAAAGAAACAATGTGATAGAAGGAATGCTTGAATTAATCTTCTTGAGTGGGACTAGACTGGCAGTTTGGTATAAACTGTTCCCTTGAGGAACAGGTTCAATACTGTATGCATAAGGCAAAGAGTTGCACAGTCGGCGAAAAACAATGGGATGGAATGCTTTTGCAAGCAATTGCCAGTCGGTAGACTGTTGACAACCACCATTTGTGTAGTTGAGAATTTGAATGAGGCATGTGAACTCTATTTGAAAGTAATTTTACGTTCCTGGTTTTAAATAACGTACCATTCATTTTCTCACTAGAAGGTACATTACACCATCCCGAATTCATAGGTCAGTCCTCAGTATGCTCCCAGATGCCCCACTTACGGAAAGCATAATGCAAACTTCATACATTCTGAGGAAGGGCCTGCGCTCAAAGTAATTCAGTAGATGAGGTAGACCTCCCCAGAGTTATAATGGATGGACTATGACATGGCCTGGTCTAATAGCATGGAAGAACAACTATAGAAAGACAGCATTGCCTAAACAAAGTCCAAAAGATGTACGTGCGGAGCACAGAGTGTAAATGCATAAACTGGACCAACGTCTGGACTTGGACAGTGATGTTTATACTCGTGATTAAACATGTACTGGACAGAAATAGATGGACCAATGTATGGCTGGTCAAACTTAATCCATGATAATCTTTTTGAAGTCTATGATGCGGCAATGATCAAAGACTGCTAAAAACAATGTTGCATTTTCAATGTTACTATATGTTAGAATTGGGGGTCTCTGGTTGGCGCAGTTCAGCACTGGCGACAAGCAGGGACCCTCTCCTGTAAGTCAGGGCAAAGGATTACTCCCAGAAATAACCCCTGCTCACCCTCTAGGTAGTGTGGCGCAAGCAGTCTAGGCTAAACTCTGGAGTACATAGGGTTAAACATTTGCAGCATCACACACAATAATCATCAACCCACCACACAATGACACTAGACTGTATTCTTGTAAAAATATATCTCTTTATATAGATTCAAAGCAGGCTTGTAAATACAGTTTTAGCGTAGTTCAAAAAGGGTTCCAGTTACTCTTTAAATATGCCACAGATCTTATTATGCTTCTTATAGGTTCAAAATATATTCTTTAGGGCCTTCTGCCCAGTTTCCACAAAGTACCGTGTTTTCTAGCGCTTCGGCGCGGTTCCCAGCGTCTCCGTGCGCCTCTGGTGAGAAAATCGGGCCCGGCCTGCCAAAGCCCACGCTTCTCGCGTGAGCGGCGAAAGGCACGACCGGGTCTGGCTTTTAGCGCGAGTCACACTGCAGTGTGGGACTCGCTGCGGAGGGGGCGCCGGCCACGGGAAGTGTCAGGGGGGGCCTCGGGGGGCCAGGAGCGGTGCGAGCCTCGCTGAAAGGGGCGGCTCGTACCGCAGTGCCTGATTACTGCTGCGAGGCTCCTAGGGGCAGCCGAGGGAGACACAGAGCGGTGCGAGCTTCAGAAGCAGGACGCTCGCACCGCGGCTCTGATGCAGACGCTGCGGGGCTCCCGGGGGCAGCAGAGGGGCACAGGGCGGTGCGAGCTTGTAATGCAGGACTCTCGCACCGCGGCTGGGGCACAGTACCTTGGGAGATCCTTGAAGGGGGTCGAGGTCACCATGCAGGGGTCGGCTGGCAATCCCGCGTCGCGGTGTCTTCCTCTGCTGGGCTGATGAGAGCGATGGCTCGGCTCGGGAGGTCGACGTTGCGGGTCGGGTCGGGTCAGCAGAGCACAGTGCCTCGGATCCCAGAAAGAGGGGGCGGCGCCCCGGGCAGCAGTGTGAGGCACAAACAAGCCTTGGCAAAGCACAGGGAGTGCTCCTTCTCTCCCCACGCCGCTGCTGCACACGAACGGCGGCGGCTGGGGCTTCAAGGCACTCTCTCCTTCAGGAACAGGCGGGCAAAAGGCAGAGTCCGGTCTTGCGGTGCAGTCCGCAGTTAGGCAGGCGACAGGCACGGTGCTGGGGCCAGCGAGGCTATTCCTGGCGATGTTATCTGGGGCCTGCCAGGAAGCAGATGCGTTGCTCGGCGGGACGGGGGTGCCAAGGGCCTCTCAGGGGGGCGCAGTGATTCCTTCACAGCGCACTCCGCTTTTCCTCAGGAGGGTTTACCAGGCAGATGTAGATCTCACGGCAGCTTCTCTTTCCAGGGGGGGGGTAGCGCCCACTGTTCCTGGGGCGCAGTTCAGGGGGCAAGTTCCACAGCAAGCCCTTGGAGATCTTGGTAAAAGTTTGGCACAAGTTGAATAAAAGCAAAGTCTTTCAGTCTTTCTTCTCCTGCTCTCCTTCAGCAGCAAGGCACCCACCACAGGCCAGTCTCTTGGGGTCAGAGTCAGTACTTCTCCATGCAGCTTCCAGGGTCCTCCTCTTCAGGCAGAGCTTCTCCGTTGCGCAAACAGGATCTAATTTACAAGGAGCAGGGCTCCTACTTTTATACACCATTTTCTTTGTTCTCCCAGGCCAGGGGGGCCTCTGCATAATTCCTTTCAGTCTCTGAGCACTTGTTGGGTGTACTCTGGCTGTTGCTTTCAGTGTGAGGGCAGGCATATCAGACGCTCCACAGGGAGGCGGAGCTAGCATTGTGGGGACAGGGGTAGCCAGGAGTACCTTGATGACAGTGCTTCGCCCTTCCTGGGCCAGGTGCAGGCAGAGTCATCAGTCGCCCCCCAGGGGGCGGAGCCAGCATTGTGGTGGCAGAGCACAGCCTGATTAAGAGTCCCGGGGCACTCCTACCTCCCACTAAGGTGTAATCCTTGCATTCACCACCTGTCATCCCCCAGCCCTGTCACTCACACAACCCAGACAGTCAGATACACATCCAAGCAGAGGCGGGCTGAAATGGTTAGGCAAGCAAATGCTAACTTTCTAAAAGTAGCATTTGCAAACACAGGATATTAAAATAAACTTTACTAAAAGAAGTATTTTATTATTTTGAGTTCAGGCATACTAAACATTATTTTCTACCATGTTCCCTGAGCCTGCTGGGATTATAGAGTGTAATAATTCCAGCAGCCCATCTGGCCTAAAGAGAACAGGTAGCCTTTCAATAGTGAAATACGAATTTGGCTGTAATTCACTATTAGGACATGCCACACACATCAGAGCATGTCCTACCTTACACTTACAATGCACCCTGCCCTTGGGCCTACCATAGGGGTGACTAATATGGAGTTAAGGGAAGGTTTAGGGGCTGGCAAGTGGGTGCACTTGCGCAGTTAGCATGACAGTACCAGACTGCACGCAGGTTCTGCAATGGCAGACCTCAGACACATTTTGCTAGGCCGCTTCTGTGGGTGGCACAACCAGTGCTGCAAGCCCACTAGCGGCATTTGTATTTACAAGCCCTGGCACTCCTGGTGCACTTGACTAGGGACTGACAGTAAACCAAATAAGCCAAACATGGACACCAATCAATGTAACAATTTACAACAGGGAGAGCATATGCACTTTAGCACTGGTCAGCAGCGGTAAAGTGCCCAGAGTCATTAAACCAACAAAAACAGGTCAGAGGAAATATAGGAGGAAAAAGGTAAAAAGTTTAGGGATGACCCAGCAGGAAGGGCCAAGTCCAACACTATAGATATAGGTATCTGTTGAGAGGGGGCCAGCTTTGATCTCTCAGGCCGATTCTGCCATCAGGTCCCTTGGCTTATCTTTTACAGTTCTTTTGTCTATTTTTATGACCAATTATATTGAATTAAGATACAGTGAGCATCGGTCATACATCACAATTAGCAGAGGAGAGAAAAGAAAATTATATTGTCATCCAGACCAGTAGAAACATTAATCTTTTGCAGTTCTTATCACCCACTGCTACGTTCCGAAGTCCAGTGGTGGCTGGCACGGATCAGGGGTGGCGGGCGGAGGGGAGGTGAGGAGGAAGGGGAATGCTAAAAAAAACCACTTACTTATAGCTGCGTCCCGTGTCTCTCCTCCGAAGGACTCGGGCAGAGCAGCAACCAGGAAGCACACTCAGGCTCCCCTGACCAATCATAACGTTGCAATGCAGAGTTGTGATTGTTAAGCACCCAGGTTCCCCTGACCATTCACAATGCTGCAATGCAGCATTGGAATTGGTCTGAGCTGAAGGGGGAAAGGGGGAAAGAGAGAGAGAAAAAGGTAAGGGATAGTGTGCTAGGTCTAGGACTCAGTGGAAAGACAAACCTTGTCTCTTGTTGCCGTCACACACCCCAAAGGATGTTATGCTTCATCATTGGGCAGTTGCTACTCGTCGAGCTGGTGGTGCAATGCTCTACAGGTCTCCCGAAGGGTCACTTTAGCGGAGATCTTTTTAAAGAGCTGCCATTGGGTGCATGTGGGTGTGTGGATAGAGTCATAAGTGAAGGGTGATATTGTGCGTGCAGTGAGTTAAAACTACCTAAGGGTTACCACGAGAATTCTTTTAATGAAGAGGTACCCTTGGCAGAGTAAAAACCCCTTAGGTTCAGGGTTACCAACAAAAGCGTAATGTGCCCAGGTAACTATAAGGTCGACATGTTTAACGCCTCTTTGGTCAGAAAGATCCTCGCATTTCATCAGGAGCAGAGAGAACTGTGAAAGTGGTGTAGTGCACGAAGGTGATAAGTCCTAGACCTAGCGCCCTATCCCTTCCCTTTTTCTCTCTCTCGCTTCTCTTTCCCCCTTCAGTGAGTGCTTGACCTTTGGCACCACTCACTCTGGAACAGTGCCCCCCCTTTTGTTGACTTCGTTGTGTTGTTACCATCATTGGCAGCATGGCAGGGGCAACGTGTTGTGCAAGCTGCAGTGGCCTCCTGACGAGAGCCCTGGCTCTTATTTTTCTACAAATTAAGCACTGCCCGTAGTTATGATGTGAACAAGGTCGGTTACAGGCACACTACAGAATATCCTCTACCTATTACACATGGACCTTGGGTTGGGAAACGCTCTAATAGAAGCACGCCTGGATAATTGCAATGTAGTATATTCAGGCCTATACAATAAACTCCCTGCAGAGCAGCATAAGTAGACAGCCAGAATGGACCTGAACAAAGTGACTGCGTGAAACAACTGTCTCCCCATTTAGAATTCTTTCTACCATACATAAGGCCTACTTGAGCTAAGGTCTGAGGTATAAGCATTAGATCATGTCCAATGTATGCGAGGCACTACACTAGATTAATCAATATGTTTTTAACCAATATAACAATAGATTGTGCGAGGGGTACAGCGCAGAGGCTGCTCCTCCGCTAAGGTGGAGGAGCCTCACCCAACTGAGTGCAAAAGGAAAAAAAATGATAACACACAATTAATAAAGTTACGTTATTATCATTTTATTTTTAGTATGAGGCCGGGTAGGGCGGGCGGGGCTGGTGTTTGTAACGAGCAGGAGGAGGAGTGGTCGAAGCACTTAAGTGCGCATGACGGTTTGGTCGGCCATCTTGGGCCGGCCAAACAGACAAGCTCACTTAGCATTTCTCCACCAGGCTGTATTGCTCAGCAGGGTGGAGAACATACACAGGCTCCCACACCCTGTCTGAGCTCCGTACCAGGCCGCTCAGACCAATCACAACGCTGCTGTCAGGCTGGTGACAGCAGCATCAGGATTGGCTTAGGGGAGTCTGGGAGCTTGTGTACTGCCAGGAGCCAGGAAGAGAGAGGGAGGGCAGAGGAGAGGTGGCAGCCGTACTCAGGTGAGTGAGTTTAACCCCCCCCCCATCACCACTACTTTTCCCTAGTGGCTGCCACAGTTACAGGGTCCAAAACTATGACCTTGAGGGAATAGGTCCTCCTTGAAATAGAGCTGCTGAAACTGACCCTCCAGTGAGACGCAGCCCTTGCGGTAGTAGCAATGCTTGTTTTGTACTGCACGTTAGATGGAATAGTGGATTCCCTATTTTGTGCATTCCACCTCATTGAGGTGTCTAAAAAGAATTAGGAACAAAAGATAAGACGTGTGCCACTGTTTGCAATGCCTTTTTAGGTCTCGCCTGTCGATGCGCATGCGCATCGAGCTTGCGAGACTATGGGGGCTTATCCACTCTTTATCCAACTTGCAAGGAATCGTGGCGATTCCTTGCAGTGCACGAGAAATTGAAGCTCAATGCGCATGCGCAATGAGCTTCAAAGCGCGTGCACAAGCCCCCAGCCGCCTGCATTGCCTGCTCTCTCTGTCACAGCCTCCCCCAGCTCCGCCTCCTCACTTTTTGATTGCACGGCCGTTAGGCCGTGCCTCCCCTACTCTACTCCCCCCTCCTTCTCCACTCCCCCTCACGAGTGTCACGACGCACCTCCGGATCCGCCCCCTCCCCATTTTCTCTGCCTGCCATGTCGCGTCGCATTTCTCCTCCCCCCTCCCCCCAGCCGCCTGCCTTGCCTACTCTCCCGCCCCCTCACTTCTTGATTGCACGGCCGCTAGGCCGTGCCTCCCCTACTCTCCTCCCCCCTCTCCTTATCTGGCCTTCCCTCCGTCTGTTCCCTCTCGCCGCTCCGGACACCTAAGTTAAACTGTACAAAACAAGAGTCTACAGTAAACAGAAACAAGAACACAATTTGTATGCCTTTCACCCACACACGTTCCAGTAAAATCAATATTATGTTCCATAAAGCCGGACAAGAAGGAAATTCGGACATGAAGGGCAAGGGGGCAGGGTTTAAATTCGTGAACTGCTTCTTTTGCAAAAAATGGAATTCCCAATCAAACCAAGTTGTGAAAGCACTTCCAAAAGAGTTTGCATGTCGCCGTGTTTCACCAAAGCCCTGCACTGTTTGTAGCGATAGTAAACGGCAATGCCTACGTCCTAGCACAAGTCCCTTTGTAACCAGCGGCTAGAATGGAACAAACACCGTGCCTCCCCTACTCTACTCCCCCCTCCTTCTCCACTCCCCCTCACGAGTGTCACGACGCACCTCCGGATCCGCCCCCTCCCCATTTTCTCTGCCTGCCATGTCGCGTCGCATTTCTCCTCCCCCCTCCCCCCAGCCGCCTGCCTTGCCTACTCTCCCGCCCCCTCACTTCTTGATTGCACGGCCGCTAGGCCGTGCCTCCCCTACTCTCCTCCCCCCTCCCCTTATCTGGCCTTCCCTCAGTCTGTTCCCTCTCGCCGCTCCGGACACCTAAGTTAAACTGTACAAAACAAGAGTCTACAGTAAACAGAAACAAGAACACAATTTGTATGCCTTTCACCCACACACGTTCCAGTAAAATCAATATTATGTTCCATAAAGCCGGACAAGAAGGAAATTCGGACATGAAGGGCAAGGGGGCAGGGTTTAAATTCGTGAACTGCTTCTTTTGCAAAAAATGGAATTCCCAATCAAACCAAGTTGTGAAAGCACTTCCAAAAGAGTTTGCATGTCGCCGTGTTTCACCAAAGCCCTGCACTGTTTGTAGCGATAGTAAACGGCAATGCCTACGTCCTAGCACAAGTCCCTTTGTAACCAGCGGCTAGAATGGAACAAACACCGTGCCTCCCCTACTCTACTCCCCCCTCCTTCTCCACTCCCCCTCACGAGTGTCACGACGCACCTCCGGATCCGCCCCCTCCCCATTTTCTCTGCCTGCCATGTCGCGTCGCATTTCTCCTCCCCCCTCCCCCCAGCCGCCTGCCTTGCCTACTCTCCCGCCCCCTCACTTCTTGATTGCACGGCCGCTAGGCCGTGCCTCCCCTACTCTCCTCCTCCTACTCTCCTCCCCCCTCCCCTTATCTGGCCTTCCCTCCGTCTGTTCCCTCTCGCCGCTCCGGACACCTAAGTTAAACTGTACAAAACAAGAGTCTACAGTAAACAGAAACAAGAACACAATTTGTATGCCTTTCACCCACACACATTCCAGTAAAATCAATATTATGTTCCATAAAGCCGGACAAGAAGGAAATTCGGACATGAAGGGCAAGGGGGCAGGGTTTAAATTCGTGAACTGCTTCTTTTGCAAAAAATGGAATTCCCAATCAAACCAAGTTGTGAAAGCACTTCCAAAAGAGTTTGCATGTCGCCGTGTTTCACCAAAGCCCTGCACTGTTTGTAGCGATAGTAAACGGCAATGCCTACGTCCTAGCACAAGTCCCTTTGTAACCAGCGGCTAGAATGGAACAAACACCATTAAGAGTTTTTACATATATGGAAAGACAGTTTATTCTATTTTTTAGCAAGCACGAGGCACATCTATGACTGCATGCACTACCAATCCTTCTGTTATGCCACATCTCGCAGCTTAGATTCCTTCGCTCTTTCTTCTAACTCTCCACGTTTCTGCCTGTTTCACTCTCTCTTTTAACTCTCACCCCCCTCTCCATTTACTTACACAAATCTCGCAGATACCCCAAGCAGCGGTGCACGCACTACCAATCCTTCTGTTATGCCACATCTCGCAGCTTAGATTCCTTCGCTCTTTCTTCTAACTCTCCACGTTTCTGCCTGTTTCACTCTCTCTTCCAACTCACACCCCCCTCTCCATTTACTTACACAAATCTCGCAGATACCCCAAGCAGCGGTGCACGCACTACCAATCCTTCTGTTATGCCACATCTCGCAGCTTAGATTCATTCCCTCTTTCTTTTAACTCTCCACGTTTCTGCCTGTTTCACTCTCTCTTCCAACTCTCACCCCCCTCTCCATTTACTTACACAAATCTCGCAGATACCCCAAGCAGCGGTGCACGCACTACCAATCCTTCTGTTATGCCACATCTCGCAGCTTAGATTCATTCCCTCTTTCTTTTAACTCTCCACGTTTCTCCCTTTTTCACTCTCTCTTCCAACTCTCACCCCCCTCTCCATTTACTTACACAAATCTCGCAGATACCCCAAGCAGCGGTGCACGCACTACCAATCCTTCTGTTATGCCACATCTCGCAGCTTAGATTCCTTCGCTCTTTCTTCTAACTCTCCACGTTTCTGCCTGTTTCACTCTCTCTTCCAACTCTCACCCCCCTCTCCATTTACTTACACAAATCTCGCAGATACCCCAAGCAGCGGTGCACGCACTACCAATCCTTCCGTTATGCCAGATCTCACAATCTTCCATCACACACGGAGCTGGTACAGCACAGGCAACGGCAATGCAAGCTTCACTCAAACACGGAGCAGGTACACCACAGGCAACAGCAGTGCAAGCTTCCCTTACACATGGAACAGGTACAGCACCGACAGCAGCAGTGCAATCTTCCCTCACACATAGATCAGGTACAGCACAGGCGGCAGCAGTGCAAGCTTCCCTCACACACAGAGCAGGTACAGCACAGGCAGCAGCAGTGCAAGCTTCCCTCACACATAGATCAGGTACAGCACAGGCGGCAGCAGTGCAAGCTTCCCTTACACATGCAACAGGTACAGCACCGACAGCAGCAGTGCAAGCTTCCATCACACACGGAGCAGGTATAGCAAAGGCAACGGCAATGCAAGCTTCACTCAAACACGGAGCAGGTACAGCACAGGCAACAGCAGTGCAAGCTTCCCTTACACATGGAACAGGTACAGCACCGACAGCAGCAGTGCAAGCTTCCCTCACACATACATCAGGTACAGCACAGGCGGCAGCAGTGCAAGCTTCCATCACACACGGAGAAGGTACAGCACAGGCAACGGCAATGCAAGCTTCACTCAAACACGGAGCAGGTACAGCACAGCCAACAGCAGTGCAAGCTTCCCTTACACATGGAACAGGTACAGCACCGACAGCAGCAGTGCAAGCTTCCCTCACACATAGATCAGGTACAGCACAGGCGGCAGCAGTGCAAGCTTCCCTCACACACGGAGCAGGTACAGCACAGCCAACAGCAGTGCAATCTTCCCTTACACATGGAACAGGTACAGCACCGACAGCAGCAGTGCAAGCTTCCCTCACACACAGATCAGGTACACCACAGGCAGCAGCAGTGCAAGCTTCCCTCACACATAGATCAGGTACAGCACAGGCGGCAGCAGTGCAAGCTTCCCTTACACATGCAACAGGTACAGCACCGACAGCAGCAGTGCAAGCTTCCATCACACACGGAGCAGGTATAGCACAGGCAACGGCAATGCAAGCTTCACTCAAACACGGAGCAGGTACAGCACAGGCAACAGCAGTGCAAGCTTCCCTTACACATGGAACAGGTACAGCACAGGCGGCAGCAGTGCAAGCTTCCCTCACACATAGATCAGGTACAGCACAGGCGGCAGCAGTGCAAGCTTCCCTCACACACGGAGCAGGTACAGCACAGCCAACAGCAGTGCAATCTTCCCTTACACATGGAACAGGTACAGCACCGACAGCAGCAGTGCAAGCTTCCCTCACACACAGATCAGGTACACCACAGGCAGCAGCAGTGCAAGCTTCCCTCACACATAGATCAGGTACAGCACAGGCGGCAGCAGTGCAAGCTTCCCTTACACATGCAACAGGTACAGCACCGACAGCAGCAGTGCAAGCTTCCATCACACACGGAGCAGGTATAGCACAGGCAACGGCAATGCAAGCTTCACTCAAACACGGAGCAGGTACAGCACAGGCAACAGCAGTGCAAGCTTCCCTTACACATGGAACAGGTACAGCACAGGCGGCAGCAGTGCAAGCTTCCCTCACACATAGATCAGGTACAGCACAGGCGGCAGCAGTGCAAGCTTCCCTCACACACGGAGCAGGTACAGCACAGCCAACGGCAATGCAAGCTTCACTCAAACACGGAGCAGGTACAGCACAGCCAACAGCAGTGCAAGCTTCCCTTACACATGGAACAGGTACAGCACCGACAGCAGCAGTGCAAGCTTCCCTCACACATAGATCAGGTACAGCACAGGCGGCAGCAGTGCAAGCTTCCCTCACACACGAAGCAGGTACAGCACAGCCACCAGCAGTGCAATCTTCCCTTACACATGGAACAGGTACAGCACCGACAGCAGCAGTGCAAGCTTCCCTCACACACAGATCAGGTACACCACAGGCAGCAGCAGTGCAAGCTTCCCTCACACATAGATCAGGTACAGCACAGGCGGCAGCAGTGCAAGCTTCCCTTACACATGGAACAGGTACAGCACCGACAGCAGCAGTGCAAGCTCCCCTCACACACCGTCACACACCCTCAGCTTCACACACCCTCACTCACCCTCACACACACACACACACACACACATACAACAACAAAAAGAAGAATAGAAATAAACTATCCTAATCCACACTCTAACTCCTAGATTGAAATCCTGAGTCCTAATTCACCCTACAAATACACCCTCAAGATACGCAACCGAAAGACATCCTAGAAAATAACAACCAAAGTAAAAATACGCGCAATTATGTTTTTCAAGCTTCAGGTCACCAAACTAACAATTATTAGGACAACAGAACACCAACAAAAGAACGAAGAAATCTCGGTCAGGATGCGAGGACGAGGATGTACAAACACAAAAGTAAAACAGCCTATTTTTAACTTGGGTAATAAACAAGCACTATTCATCCGGTAAATGAGACGGATTAAACACAATTGTCACGGGTTACACACAAAGCCGTAGGCATATAACAATAGCAGTTCATCGCACGGATTTACATCAAATATAGAAAACATATTACGCAAGTTGGATTCAGCGCTAACATCCCTTAGCCGCACTCTTCCCACACCCCCGCTACGCCCCCTCCCCTGCCTGCCGTGTCGAGTGGCTTCAGGTATCTTAGCCCCACGCAACGCCACTCAGCCACGCAACGCCACTCAGCCACGCAACGCCACTCAACCACGCAACGCCACTCACACACGCCACTCACACACGCAACGCCACTCACACACGCAACGCCACGCACACACGCAACGCCACGCACACACGCAACGCCACTCACCCACGCAACGCCACTCAGCCACGCAACGCCACTCAGCCACGCAACGCCACTCAGCCACGCAACGCCACTCAGCCACGCAACGCCACTCAGCCACGCAACGCCACTCAGCCACACAACGCCACTCATCCACGCAACGCCACTCAGCCACGCAACGCCACTCAGCCACGCAACGCCACTCAGCCACGCAACGCCACTCAGCCACGCAACGCCACTCAACCACGCAACGCCACTCACACACGCCACTCACACACGCAACGCCACTCACACACGCAACGCCACGCACACACGCAACGCCACGCACACACGCAACGCCACTCACCCACGCAATGCCACTCAGCCACGCAACGCCACTCAGCCACGCAACGCCACTCAGCCACGCAACGCCACTCAGCCACGCAACGCCACTCAGCCACGCAACGCCACTCAGCCACGCAACGCCACGCAACGCCACTCAGCCACGCAACGCCACTCAGCCACGCAACGTCACTCAGACACGCACCGCCACTCAGCCACGCAACGCCACTCAGCCACGCAACGCCACTCAGCCACGCAACGCCACTCACACGCGCAACGCCACTCAGCCGCGCAACGCCACTCAGCCGCGCAACGCCACTCAGCCGCGCAACGCCACTCACACGCGCAACGCCACTCACACGCGCAACGCCACTCACACGCGCAACGCCACTCACACGCGCAACGCCACTCACACGCGCAACGCCACTCACACGCGCAACGCCACTCAACCACGCAACGCCACTCAGCCACGCAACGCCACTCAGCCACGCAACGCCACTCAGCCACGCAACGCCACTCAGCCACGCAACGCCACTCAGCCACGCAACGCCACTCAGCCACGCAACGCCACTCAGCCACGCAACGCCACTCAGCCACGCAACGCCACTCACACACGCCACTCACACACGCAACGCCACTCACACACGCAACGCCACGCACACACAGACCGAAAACAATAATTACATTAACATCAATAAAAGGAAATGCATAAACAAAAGTATAAGAACTCACAAAGGCACTTTTTCATAATATGCAAATAAAATTGTCATTACCTGTCGATCGTAGCAGCTCATTCCCTGAAATGTAGAAAATATACAAAAAAACACAAAAAAGAGAACATACACAGTGCATACATAATACTTTTAACTACAACAAGCAACAAACAAAATAAATGAATAGCGGCGAAACAAGTCACATACGGGTACAAATGACACAAGCAAAAGCTAAGTCAGAGGAAAAATAAACATCACAGTGCCACCTCAGGCGAAACGAAACTACTGAAACTACATACCAGGAAGACACTAGCAAAGATTACTCAATGCATCCCGAAGAATCAACTTAAACACGAGCCAACATTCGCATAAAGATCAAGAAAAATTCAAAACCCATTTTTCAAACATATATCTTTTAGAACAGTACTAAAGGATATTGTAACTCAAAACTCGATAATACACAAGGCGCAATACAAATAAAACACTCATACATCCTAATAAAACATTATTAATACGTATATACACACACGTATTAATACATTCAAATTGATGTACTATTCATCCGGAGAATGGGACGGATTAAAAACAGTAGTCAACAGTTACACAAAAAAACGGACGCAAACAACAATAGCACTTCTTCACACGGAATTCCATCTAATATAAAGAAAATATGACGAAAAAAAAAAAATCGGAAACAGTCAAATTTTTCTGAGGGAAATAAACAAGAACGATTCATCCGGAAAATGGGACGCATTGAATACAATAGTCGACAGTTACACAAAAAGAGATACGCATAACACAATAGCATTTATCCAGACGGAATTAGTTCGAATATAAGAAACATATTACGAACATAGAAATATTCAGTCACAAAAAGCTAACGAAAAATACATTACTTCACTGTACATGTCGTTCATACATTGCTAATAATACTACAGTCAGCATAGACACAAAAAGTTTCATTTCATACTTCAAGTACGTCAATAACAAATTATCCGACTACTTCAGCATCACACAAAAAGATAATGCAAACACAACTTACATCAATATATTAAAACACATTTAGCACTTCAGAATGAAACAAACACCTTTTGTACGTCAAATTACAAAAAAAATAAAATTAATACATTACATTACAGTTTAACAAAACATATGCATTACATATCGCCAATAAAAAACAACACTTTATGTTACATTACAAACATTTACAAATATTACGAGCGAAATAAATACATTTCGCAAGTATTTAACTTTAACATAGTATATATACTACATTACATTACATTAAAAGAAACTTAGGATTACATTCTTACCTGTCAAACGACGCAGCAACACCACAGGAACAAGAACACGCCTTCCGCGCACCAACATTCTCGATCTATGGGGAATTCCACCGTTGACGTATGCAAATCGGAACGCTACGTCAAAAACGTCGCGCTCCGATTGGCTAGAAAAAAACGTAAACAAAAAACACACACAACTCAAAAATAAACTAGACCGCTAAACATAGAAGACGTCGACGTGACGCTATACGTCGGCCATTTTAAAAAAAAAATAAAAAACAGACTCCACAAACACGTTACAAAATATTAACACAGTTAGTACAAAACATACACACGAAAATTACATACTAATATACACATAAGACAGAAGTAATACAAAGGGGACATGTGACACCTTTGGTTAATAACAACACATTACTTAATTAATATTAACATATACACACACTCTTAACATCACCCTCACACAACAAAACTATCACACTCTTTCACACCCGCTCAGAAACGCTAACACAACATCTCCCTCATACACCATCACACACCTTCAGCCTCACACACACTTACTCACCCTCACACTCACACACTCACACACTCTCTGACGCAAACAACTTCACTCATCCACTCAGCCACGCAACGCCACTCAGCCACGCAACGCCACTCAGCCACGCAACGCCACTCAGCCACGCAACGCCACTCAGCCACGCAACGCCACTCAGCCACGCAACGCTACGCAACGCCACTCAGCCACGCAACTCAGCCACGCAATGTCACTCAGACACGCCCCGCCACTCAGCCACGCAACGCCACTCAGCCACGCAACGCCACTCAGCCACGCAACGCCACTCACACGCGCAACGCCACTCAGCCACGCAACGCCACTCAGCCACGCAACGCCACTCAGCCACGCAACGCCACTCAGCCACGCAACGCCACTCAACCACGCAACGCCACTCAACCACGCAACGCCACTCACACACGCCACTCACACACGCAACGCCACGCACACACGCAACGCCACGCACACACGCAACGCCACTCACCCACGCAACGACACTCAGCCACGCAACGCCACTCAGCCACGCAACGCCACTCAGCCATGCAACGCCACTCAGCCACGCAACGCCACTCAGCCACGCAACGCCACTCAGCCACGCAACGCCACGCAACGCCACTCAGCCACGCAACGCCACTCAGCCACGCAACGTCACTCAGACACGCACCGCCACTCAGCCACGCAACGCCACTCAGCCACGCAACGCCACTCAGCCACGCAACGCCACTCAGCCACGCAACGCCACTCACACGCGCAACGCCACTCACCCGCGCAACGCCACTCAGCCGCGGAACGCCACTCAGCCGCGCAACGCCACTCAGCCGCGCAACGCCACTCACACGCGCAACGCCACTCACACGCGCAACGCCACTCACTCGCGCAACGCCACTCACACGCGCAACGCCACTCACACGCGCAACGCCACTCACACACGCAACGCCACTCAGCCACGCAACGCCACTCAGCCACGCAACGCCACTCAGCCACGCAACGCCACTCAGCCACGCAACGCCACTCAGCCACGCAACGCCACTCAGCCACGCAACGCCACTCAGCCACGCAACGCCACTCAGCCACGCAACGCCACTCACCCACGCAACGCCACTCAGCCACGCAACGCCACTCACACGCGCAACGCCACTCACACGCGCAACGCCACTCACACGCGCAACGCCACT
Source organism: Lissotriton helveticus (assembly GCF_964261635.1). NCBI lineage: Eukaryota > Metazoa > Chordata > Amphibia > Caudata > Salamandridae > Lissotriton > Lissotriton helveticus. Next base: position 1,399,447,034 of record NC_136067.1, read on the forward strand.
CACACGCGCAACGCAACTCAGCCACGCAACGCCACTCAGCCACGCAACGCCACTCAGCCACGCAACGCCACTCAGCCACGCAACGCCACTCATCCACGCAACGCCACTCAGCCACGCAACGCCACTCAGCCACGCAACGCCACTCAGCCACGCAACGCCACTCAGCCACGCAACGCCACTCAACCACGCAACGCCACTCACACACGCCACTCACACACGCAATGCCACTCACACACGCAACGCCACGCACACACGCAACGCCACGCACACACGCAACGCCACTCACCCACGCAACGCCACTCAGCCACGCAACGCCACTCAGCCACGCAACGCCACTCAGCCACGCAACGCCACTCAGCCACGCAATGCCACTCAGCCACGCAACGCCACGCAACGCCACTCAGCCACGCAACGCCACTCAGCCACGCAACGTCACTCAGACACGCACCGCCACTCAGCCACGCAACGCCACTCAGCCACGCAACGCCACTCAGCCACGCAACGCCACTCACACGCGCAACGCCACTCACCCGCGCAACGCCACTCAGCCGCGCAACGCCACTCAGCCGCGCAACGCCACTCAGCCGCGCAACGCCACTCACACGCGCAACGCCACTCACACGCGCAACGCCACTCACACGCGCAACGCCACTCACACGCGCAACGCCACTCAGCCACGCAACGCCACTCAGCCACGCAACGCCACTCAGCCACGCAACGCCACTCAGCCACGCAACGCCACTCAGCCACGCAACGCCACTCAGCCACGCAACGCCACTCAGCCACGCAACGCCACTCAGCCACGCAACGCCACTCAGCCACGCAACGCCACTCAGCCACGCAACGCCACTCACACACGCCACTCACACACGCAACGCCACTCACACACGCAACGCCACGCACACACAGACCGAAAACAATAATTACATTAACATCAATAAAAGGAAATGCATAAACAAAAGTATAAGAACTCACAAAGGCACTTTTTCATAATATGCAAATAAAATTGTCATTACCTGTCGATCGTAGCAGCTCATTCCCTGAAATGTAGAAAATATACAAAAAAACACAAAAAAGAGAACATACACAGTGCATACATAATACTTTTAACTACAACAAGCAACAAACAAAATAAATGAATAGCGGCGAAACAAGTCACATACGGGTACAAATGACACAAGCAAAAGCTAAGTCAGAGGAAAAATAAACATCACAGTGCCACCTCAGGCGAAACGAAACTACTGAAACTACATACCAGGAAGACACTAGCAAAGATTACTCAATGCATCCCGAAGAATCAACTTAAACACGAGCCAACATTCGCATAAAGATCAAGAAAAATTCAAAACCCATTTTTCAAACATATATCTTTTAGAACAGTACTAAAGGATATTGTAACTCAAAACTCGATAATACACAAGGCGCAATACAAATAAAACACTCATACATCCTAATAAAACATTATTAATACGTATATACACACACGTATTAATACATTCAAATTGATGTACTATTCATCCGGAGAATGGGACGGATTAAAAACAGTAGTCAACAGTTACACAAAAAAACGGACGCAAACAACAATAGCACTTCTTCACACGGAATTCCATCTAATATAAAGAAAATATGACGGAAAAAAAAAAATCGGAAACAGTCAAATTTTTCTGAGGGAAATAAACAAGAACGATTCATCCGGAAAATGGGACGCATTGAATACAATAGTCGACAGTTACACAAAAAGAGATACGCATAACACAATAGCATTTATCCAGACGGAATTAGTTCGAATATAAGAAACATATTACGAACATAGAAATATTCAGTCACAAAAAGCTAACGCTAACCTCACCCTCAACACCTCACCCACCCTCACCCTCAGTCAGCCTGAACATCACTCAACCTCAACTCCTCACTCACCCTCAACACCTCACTCACCCTCAACACCTGACTCACCATCACTCACACTCATCCTCACTCACACTCAACACCTCACCCTCACTGACACTCACTCACACTCAATCACTCTCACCCTCACTCACCCGCAACGCCTCGCCCTCAACGCCTCACCCTCAAATCCTCACTCACCCTCACTCTCACTCATCCTCAATCACCCTCAACACCACACACTCACTCACCCTCACTCACCCTCAACACCTCACCCTCACTCACTCACCCTCAACTCCTCACTCACCCTCACTCTCACTCATCCTCACTCAACCACCCTCAACTTCACTCACCCTCAACGCCTCACCCAACACCTCACCTTCACTCACCATCAACATCTCACCCTCACTCACCCACAAACATCAGCCTCAACACCTCACCCTCAAAACCTCAACCTCAACACCTCACCCTCAACACCTCACCCTCACTCACTCTCACTCACCCTCACCCTCACTCACCCTCACTCACACTCACTCACACTCAGTCACCCTCACTCACACTCAGTCACCCTCACTCACCCTCACTCACCCTCAAACCCTCACTCACCCTCACTCATCCTCACTCACCCTCAACACCTCACCCTCACCCTCACCCACCCTCAACCCCTCACCCTAACTCACAATAACACTCCCTCAACCTCACCCTCACTCACTCTCACTCTCACTCACCCTCAACACCTCACTCACCATCAACACCTCACTCACACTAAACTCCTCACTCACCCCCACCCTCACTCACCCTCAACACCTCACCCTCACACAGTGCAATAGGTCTCACAGGATTTTTAGTTACAGCTTTTACAATTGTTTATTGCTTTTTTGATTTGTAATTGTTTAGCATTGGCAAAAAAAAAAAAAATGCAAAAGATTTACAACAAAAAACACATAAACAATTCTAAATGCACTAACTCTAATGCTGCGAGACCTATTGCATTTCAAATGCTTGTTTTACTGGGCTGTACTTCTCGTCGTCACAGCGAATCCAACGCTGTCACGTGCCCTGCTTACGTGTCGCTCTCTCCTCAGTGTGTGCTTAGGAGGTAATGGTTGACACTGTGCAAACACTGACGCGAAGGGAGTACTGTAATTCCTCGACCAGCTGAGCAAAGCGTGCAGGCCGCATCAAGGGACAAACACCTCCCTACCTAATCCATCTTGTGCTTTCCAAAAATACAAAAGGTGTAGCTGAAAAGCGTCATGGCAGATTGTGCACTTTGGGCTTTCTGCAGCTTTTGTTTTGTTCCTGTGTTATAGTTAAACCTCACTGTTTCCACTTAGAATTTGTATTGCGTTCTCTAGTAATATTTTTTTATTTTACAGTGCTAAGACAAGTAAGCAAAAGTGTACATGAAAAACTGCAAACTCTGTTCACTTGGTAGTTTGTAAGCGAACATGCTACTGTCCGTACACGTCTGAAAGTGTATACCCCGCCTTCACGTGTTTCATAGGGAAATTACCTGCATATATATTTGATCAATTTATACATGTAAGGAATGAGGGTAAGGGCCCTCCTGAAATGGATTTGTGAAATAAAAACAGACCTGCGTGAGAGGTCTGGCATAATAGAAAAAATAATCGCAGGTATTGAGCAGAAGCCAGAAGGGTTATCAGGCAGAAGTAGGGTTCTTTTTTGTGAAGCCTGGAGGGCTGACCAGGGCTTTAAGTGGGCTGAAAAAATTGGGAGGGGGGCTTCTCAGAGGGGCGTGGCCGATGTAATTAAGGGCGTGGCTTTAAAAGCACAGAACCTAAAAATCTGTGCTACGCAAAGGGTGCCGCCCGACTGGTATTTTGCTGCTATTGGCATTGTACCCAGTTTTGTATCCAGATATATAATACAAGTACCATCACACCTACAACACGCCAGGGACGACTATTGGCTTTGTCAGTGGTTGTAAGTAGCTTAAGATAAATAAGCAACAGCTATAGATTTGTTGTATATAATATTGAAAATGCTTCTGTTCTGAAATGATGAGACTGAAAGAACTATAACCAGTCTCTTGGAACTTACATCAAAGGAAGTGAAGGGTGGTACTGCTGCAGAGTTAAATTTGTTTTACACCCTGATGGTAGGGAACAATAGAGACCTGATAGGGACCAGTCTCGGCACCTGCTTTTTAGACCTGCCGGTGCTGAGCTCCAGCAGGACCCAGCCCACTTAAAGCCCGGGGGCTGACTGAATGAAACAGTAGATGGCGTGCTGGAATTGGGGGCATTTAAGAAGACTGCAGTTGATGCGCCAATAACACTGAAGGACAGTTGAGGCGGAGATACGATATATTAGACAACGAGGACAAGCGCCCATATTAAAGTAGAGGGGCTACCCTCAGACGCCCAGGAGAATAACAAGTTGAACTATATCAGGCCAGGGAGTTTACATTTTCTAGTGCGTTTCCTGACACATTTTACTTGCACAAAAGCGAAGACCTATACCATATTTATTTATTTTGCAATGTTGTGTAATGCCAGAATGGTTCCTTCCAAACCCTTGACTGACCTTTAGACACTGTTTGTGTGGATCGGGTAGTACCTGAAATAACTTCCCAAGCCATACAAATAGTCTCTGTCATATCAAGTCAAGATTAAAGTGGGGTTTTAAGATTCTCCTCTAATTGAGCCCTCTGTTTATTTATAGAAGGTATTGTCTCATTTGGGTGCTTTCCTACAGACAGAGGCCAGGCCTGTGTATTATCTTTAAATCCAGCAGAAGGAGTCACTTGGGAAAATAGTCTCATATTGTTAACTGGAGGCACAGAGATCAAAATTCCAGAATCTTGGATCCACCTTTGCATGTTAAAGTTTCGAGCAGACTAAGCCTGCATGTTTCATGGCCATATAAGTGGACTGTGTGAAAACCATGGTTGATGACCACAGACATCAGGAGGCACCTCAGTGAGACACGTGTTGTACCAAGATATTTTAAGGCATGGGCAGAGTGGGCAACTGCCCAGATCCCCAGCTTCCAAGGGTCCCCAGGGAAAGTGAACTTTCTCTCTGGCTTCCATCTGTGTATTTTTGTATTTTAATCTTTGATGTATAATTCAATAGTGGTAGGCAACACAGGACTGGCATTAGCACAAAATAGGTAACAAAATTCAAAGTTGTTCCAAACAGGGCTCCCCGACATATTTCTTGTCCTGGGTTCCCAAAATCCTTAAGATGACTCTGGCAATGTCTGGCTGCAGGAGAGCCGAGGAGATTGGAGGAGCGCGAGTCTTCGTGAACAGGAATGGTTAATGCTGCAAGGGAGATGCCTGATCTGGGCTCAGCATGAAGCGACTGAAGCATCAGGGAGAGGATGTGGCCTAACAGCTAGGGCAGTCGAATCAAATCTGGGAAACCAGGTTCGAATCTCGGCAATGATGCTCAACATACTGTGATTCCGGGCAAATCACTTAATTTCCCTGTGCCTAACAAAAATGAATGTGTCCTTGTGTAACGCAACTTGTGGTCATGTAAAGTGCTCCGATACCTAATACCTTCGGCTCAAGTTCACGCTATATGAAGCTCCGGATAAAAAAACAAGCAGGCAGAAGTCAGTGAAAAGAGAACAGAGGGGACTGCAGCAACAGTACCTCTACGATGCACAAAGAAATCCACTGAAAGCTACCATTTTAGAAAGCCAGATTTCAGCATGGGAGTTGCTTTCTACAAATAACCTATGATTAAAATTCAGGAAGGATCCACAAAATGATCAGCAGTGAATAGACATAACATACTAGCATTATACACAATAACCTCATCAAGAAAAAGAAAAAGTAAAAGTCTACAGTCTAACAAAACCTGACCTGAAGGAAATACTAAAAAGACTACTGCCCTCTTCCTTCCAGTCCTACTGTATAACCTTATTGTGAAACAATATAGTGTTGTTAACTGGTTGGCACTTTAGCAAAATGCATTATATGATGATCCCACAAAAGAGATATTTCCAGCCCATATAGAAATCTATGCCTATAGGGATAAATGTATGCGGTTACCTAATTTTGCTAATAGCACAAGATCATTTGTTTTAGTATCCCACTAGAGAGCTGACTTCAGTCCTTTAAGCACAGTGTGCATACAGTAAAATATCGAAACATAAGAATTCTCCTCCCCGTTGCTTAAAGTCCCTGTCCGTGTACTAATTCCATATGATGATACAAGCTAGGAACATTATTGAATGCCCATCAATTCGGTCCTGTAAGTATGATAAATGTTCAAAAGGAACCAGAAAGAACTAATGCATTCCATGTCACATCATCATTGGCTGCCAGTTTCAACATTCCTGTATGATTTCCACTGAAATCAGTAGATCCTCTCCAAACTGAATGTGCACTTCATCCTAAATACATGCCACCCATGTCTCCTCCTATACAACTATTTATGAACCTGCTCCTAATGTTAGACCAGATCAAGTTCTAACTCTTTCAAAATCCAAAATCCAATCAATCTCTCCAAGAACGCAACTGAAAACTACAAACACTTAGGGACATATTTACAACAAAGTGGCGAAGCGTGTCATTAAGCCAAAAAGTCTAACGACACGCTCCGTCACTTTAGAAATGCAGGGCTTCCTTCCTGCACATAAACAATCATTGGCGTTTTGCTGTTTCCATGAGTGCTGCACAAAGCATCACACATGGAAAAAGCAAAAACAAGGAAAAAGAAAGCATTTCTCCTTGTTTTGCCTGTTTAAGACCAGGTTTTCCCTGGTCTTAAACAGGCAAAACCACAACATCACTAAAAGTGACGTGATGACGATAGGGGCTTGTAAATATGCCCCTCAGTGCTGAAAGGGCACCTAAATGCACTCAGTATCAGCCAACCAGTATTATTGCATGAGAAACGGACAACTAAAAACTGATCTTACGTTTTCTCTCATAATATTCCTCTGTGGCGTAAAATCTTCACAAAAGACCTGAATGTGTTGCGAAGTACCAAGATCCGCTACGGGCACAAGTTTGATGTTTCACCCTCACTGTGATTCAGTTCTAATATCTTGACATCCTTCTGAAACAACGGGAATACCATGATTCAGTCCACAGACAAAAATCTGGATAAATTCAATCTTCACTTCTCGACCGTGAAGAGAGAGTCTTCTTGGAATCCAAAACCTTTTGTCCGTTCCGTCAACTCAGCTCTCTCCTATCTTTTCTTTTCAGACCTTGACTTCTCCCATTCCCTCCTCAAATGTTGCCCCTGTACCAGTAACCCCTATTGAATTTCTCTTGCACTCCTCAATATTCTCTGATCCCAGACCCTCCTCTCCACCATCCCCTCAATTGGGAGCCTTGAAGCAGAATCAGACCCCTCCCATTCAAGATGAGCATCCTTCCTGACTCTTCTCCATGCCCCCCAAACTCTCCCAGCAAGAAAATGAGCCTCTCTCAGTCAGGAAAACGTCACAGCTAACCTCATCCTAGACATTCTATCTGCTGTTGCCCACAGAACACCTCCAAAACCCAAACGCTACCTTCTTCATTTCTTCTCCCAAAACGTTCCCACCCACCTACTTCACCTGTCCTTTTACAGTCATACCTCATCCTTCATATAACCAATCTCAAACATCCTGGTGCATGTACTTCCAATATGGACTGCCAAGAATCATTCTTCTTGGCCTTGAACTTTGACACTCGCAAACGATACCTAGGCCTTCTCCGCCTCTGCAAAAATTAAAAAACACTCCAGGCCTAATACCTCTGCTCATAAGAACACAGGCTTGAAGTCAGTCCACACAAATCTGAACATGATAGTACAAGCCTTCTCTCTGCCGACATGAGCAGTACCAAGTCATCATGTTTTTTCTCGTATGCACTGTAAATCAGCAATTACCCTCTCATCATGTTCTTCATGCAAATTAGACTAAACAGATTTCCACAATTTGGTGTTGTAAATTCCTACAAACTAGGAGAGCCCCATCTGGCCTAGAAAAAAACCGAGGACAAGGATCTCCTTGACCAATATGAAGACTCAACCTCAAAATGTCAACCAAAAATGAATTCTAAAATCACCTTCATTTCGGGCTACGGAAGGCTTTCTGTACACTACAAAATAGACGATCTAACCTAAACGACCCTATTGAAATCCAGTCCTCGACTCCTACAAACAACTTAAGGAAATCCTCTTTCAAGTGTCATGTTTATATTTGCAGATGTGCTGCAAATAAGAAAGTGGAGATCTGAGAATTGATCAACCACATCAATCTAGACCTACTGTGCCTAACGTAGACCTGGCTCAGCGATGCCTCACATCCAGTGCAGGATTTTCTCCCTTCATTGGGATCATTCAATTATCTATCTCACTTGGAATGGGAAATCAGGTGGTGGGGTGACAATTATACTAAAAGACTCCATTTAACTATTCAGTTACACTTTGCTGAAGTAAAAACAGCAGATTCAGACATCATCAAAATTCCACGTTAAATATCACCTCCTTGAAGACAACCTTGCCTTTGTTGGAAAGATAATTTTATTTTACTTATTTGACATTTCTGTATAGATCAACTGCAACGAACAACAACGTAACATTAGTGATACCATGGTGCTGAGGCTGAGGTTTATACTGAGATAGGTGAAAGTAAAAAGTATTCAGAGATGGAGGGTTAGTTAAGAGGAGCAAGAGAACAAGAGGGGTTGCATTTTCAGTAGTGGTTGCAAATGCACAGCTTTACATAGATCCTAATCTAAGGGACCGATTACGAGCTTGGCGGTCTGAGGGCTGTCAGACTCGGGGTGGTGCGGCAGTGGCGGATCTAGCCACAGCCACACCGGCGGTCCCACCCCCGATTACGACTCGGACAGTGGGACCGCCCTGGGACCGCCAGCTCCTGCAGGAAACTGCCATTCTGTGGCATAGGAGCGGCGGTCAGAGGCCGCAATATGCTTGGCCGAACTGCCACTGTCCCGCCAAGCATATTACAAGTTTCTTCTCAGCCAGGGTTTTCATGGCAGTGGACCCTGGCGAATAGGAAAAAAAGGGAGCCCTACAGGGGCCCCCTGTGCTTCAAACACATGTGCATGCACATAGGGGGCATAACATGTGCCCCCCTATGTGCATGCACATAGGTTACTGCACGGCATGGACTTTCGTGTCTATGCCTTGCAGAAACCTTGTAGTGCGGTCCCATTGAGGTGCCTTTTTTAACAGCACCGCCTCCTTTAAAAGAGGCACTGCCATGGGTCTGCCCACCTGCCAGATAACTAACAAGTCGTAATCTGACAGGCGTGTGGCGCAAGCTTTGGCGGAGCGGTGGCGCAGTGGTTTGCACCACCGCTCCACCAAAAACGTGTAATAGACCCCTAAGTACCTTTTGTATAGGACCAGTTTAAGCCTCTTCTCCAGTAGAGTACGTCTAGCTGTTGTCTGAGGTATGATGGTAGAGAACTTCACAGACTAGTTGTTGCGCTTCTGAAAGGTCTGTTCTGTGCTTCTTTTGTTTTGACTTTGGGCAGCATTAGTAGTAGTGTGTTTCTGCTTCTGAAATCTCTGGATCCATCAGAGATCGTCAAGAGGTTTGCCAGGTATTTGTGTCTTGTCTAGCTGGTAGATGGATGAATGAATTAATATAATTTCTAAATCACACAGCTACACACAGTAAAAGTGCACCTGCACTGGAGATGCACAGGCAGGTTCGCACACCAGCCTACAGGATGAGAGAAAAGAAGTAGGTTTTAAGGGCATTCCTAAAAGCTGTTTCTTGAGAGATGGTAGGCAATGATAGCGGAATCTGATTCCATTCTTTACAGGTGAGGACCGAAAACTAGCACCCACCAGAATCTAGGTACCTCAACTAGCAGCGCCGCAGCTGAACGAAGAGTTCTCAAAGGATTATAGTGTACCGTCCTTTCCATCAAATACATAGGGTTGCCCTTGTAGATGCCCTGTGGATAAAAGTAAGTACCTTAAACAGAATTATTTTCTTGATCGGGAGCCAGTGTAGAACCCTGACATGACTTGAGACTGATACCTTCTTGGTTATACCCAGGATTTGGCAGGCTGCTGCATTTTGCATCACCTGAAGTTTCCTGATCCGCAACACTGCATAATCCATTCTAGAAGGTATAAGCTCATGTTCAACGACTTTACGCCCCTCTCTACATAGCATATTGAGATTTTCCTAATTGACAGGAGTAGGCCAAAACAGATTCTCGTCACTGACATACTTTGGGAGTGTTACGACTGCTTGTCATCTATTCTAACTCAAAAATTCTTGGACGCAGGAGTAAACATTGGGGGAGGGAAAATATCCACTGGCCAATTGTTATTTATCCAATGATCTCAGACCTTCCCAAACAACAAGATCTCTGTTTTGGCCACATTGCATTGCAGGTGACACCCCGCATCCAATGCAAATCATCCTTCAAACAAGTATAAAAGGTCAGAACCCAAAACCAAATTTGTAGCAGAGTGGTCAAACGTGAGGAGCAGCTGAGCGGCATCAGCTTCTGAGATAGTCACCAATCCATGCAATTCAATAACTTTAGCTAATGGTTCTATATAGATGTTTAACAAAGTGGGGCTGAGAAAGGAGCCCTGTTGCACCCCAAAAGCAAACTTCTTGCTGGAGAATGAATGGGGAGCAAGCTGTACATCCTGTTCTCTTCCGTCTAAGAAGGATTTGGGCCAGCGCCAATCCAAACTCCTGATACCTAAATCACCCATAGGATGCAATAAGATAGAATGAGACATGGCATCGAAGGCAACAAACAGATAAAGCAAAATCAGGGCACGACTTCATCCATCACAAATGTTATTATTTCTATCACCTCAAGATGGGCAGTTTCAGTGCTGTGCTGCAGGTAGAAGCCCGACTGAGCACGATGAAGAAGATTATTCACATCCAGATAGTTGGAAAACTGAATATTAACCCATTTTAACAACATTTGAGAAATGACAATTAGACAGGATTGAAGGGACTCTGGACAGCTTTTAAAGAAGAGGGATAACTTTGGCCCTTTTCCAGCAAGAAAGATCTTAAGCTGATTCCAACACAAAATTAAAAAGCTGGGTAGGATGGGGAAATGGTGTCCGCAGCTGAGGAAAATCAAAGAGGAGGGTCAGGATCAGCGGGAGAGCCAGACTTACATTGAGACTGCGTGTCCTCAATAGCGAGTCGCTATGATTCGCTATTAGGGCCACGCAAAACGGCATGTACATGAATCAGGCTGAAAGCCTGTTGAGTTTGAGCCAATAGGTCACAAATGTTCAGAGAACACGCCACTGACAGTAGGTTTCATACTTACAACCTCTGCTCCCTAGGTACCTACAACACAGGGTGATGAGACAAGCCCCTCATGAACTCTGAGGATCTTTTCCTCAAAAAAGAGTATAATTTCTCACTCAGATCCACAGGAGGAGGGATAGGTGACTTCTAAGTTTTCGGATTCAAACACCGTTTTCAAATTTCAAAATTTACCTTGAGAAGGTCTCTACCATGGCAATACACTGGGTATAGTAGGAATGTAGAGCGTTTTAACAGGTTTCTAGGATTCTTTTAGAGCTTGTTTATACCAATCCTTACAAGCAGGACTATTCCTTTGACATTTTCTCTCAAGATATTTACAATGCTTCTTTAAGATAGGGAGTTCAGGTATAAACCAACGTGCAGAGGTCTCTCTATGTTTAGTCACAAACATTTTAGAAGGAACAATTGACTTTACTGCTTCCTGTAACTAAGTATTTAAGAGCTTGGCTTCCTTGTCCACAAAAACTGAAAAAATTGGCTGCAAAGACATTAGCAAGTTATTCATGCCTTTTAGGTTTGCTTAGCTCTGAGCTCTAGCCTCCTAGTGACAACTGTACTTTCCAAGGGGCCTGTGTGCCAGGGGCGTAGCAAACGCCCCTGCAACCCCCGCTGTGCGGGGGGGGGGCAGTCTTCGGTAGGTGAAGGGGCCCCCTCAGCTCTTTGGTAAAGAGTTGTGAGAGTGTGAGAGAAAGGCTTGCTCTAGACAGCAGGTGCAGTCTGCAGCCTGCTCTGAGCTCCTCACGCTGACCCAGGACTGAAGAGAAACAATGTAACATGTTACATTGTTTCTCTTCAGTCAGAGCCACGAGCCAGGACCAGAAAAAGGATGGGGGTGGGGGCCCAGAGAGAGCATTCCCCACAAGGCACAGCCTCTGAAAGGAGGAGGCAACACAGAGCTGACAGGGCCAGGAGAAGGTTGTCAGCTCCAGGAACAGGACTCTGCAGGGACGCATTGGAAGGTAAGCAAGCATTGGAAATGCAATTGCCCTCGCATTTGTTTGAGTTGGAGCGTCTCCCTGGATGGCACAGAGTATTTCCTCAGTGGCCTGCAGTGTCCCCGATGCTGATAGTGAACATGAAAACATTCCCAGATCTCCACAGAAGAGATTAAAACATAATGACTCAAGAATGTTTGAAAATGGATGTACGTGTAGAAAATGACAGAGAGTACTTTTTTTAATAGTTCAATATAGCACAAGCTCGCCCCCAAGGTATTGGAGCGCTTTACATGACCACCAGTTACATTATACAAGGCAACACTTATTTTTTAAGCACAGGGATATTAAATGATTTACCCAGAATGACAGGATGTTGAACCAACGCTGAGGCTTGAGCATGATCCCCCAGTTCCAAAGCCAGCATCTCTGGTGCCACATTTCATTTGTATTAGTGGTCTTCCCAGTTGCAAAGGAAGGGAGAACATGTCTGTGGTTGTTGCACATTTTTGAGCGACATTTGAGACCAAGTGCAATACTATCTGTAGCCTTCAGCAAAATTCTATTTTTAATTTATTTGCTCCCTCCTTGGAATAAATTGGTAATATTTGATACTTTTGGTGTCAATTTGGCACTGTCTGGTGCTAGCACCCTAGGCACCTGCCTAGTATTATTGACTCACTTTATCATCAACCCTTTATTTACTATTAGACTCTGGCCATAGGCGTACGTACCAATGGTGCAGCATGTGCAGTGCCATCGGGGCCTAGGAATGGGAGGGGCACACTGACTATAGCTGTCTTTCAATACCCAACCAGGAGCCAGGGGGCCATTTTCGCCTCCTTAAATGAGGGCGCATGAGGCTCGTGCTGCACCACTGACTCTAGCTTAACTGAAAAACTCACATTTTATGTGCCATCGGAGTACTATAGAGTTGGGGAAAGTCCTTTCCAGGTTCCACAGCACAGAACCTTCATTTTGGTTTTTTTAAATACATTTTAGGTATTCAGTTTCCGCCCATACTCTGCACTTTTTATTTATTACTTTTTATGTTTGTTTTCCTATGGATTCTATTTCTTGTTATTCACATTGGTAATATTTTTTATTGAAGAATCCAATGAAGAGCATGTTATAAATGTGTACTTAAAGTCTAATGAAGCATAGACTGAGACCCCAGAACAGCAACAAAATGCCAAAAATAATAGAGATATTCAGGGAAATAAATGGGACTGGAGAGTAGCAAATTATCACCAGGGTCATATAGGAGAGAGCAGGACACATATAAGAAGAGAAGGACATTGTGGGTCAGAAGGGGAGAACCCATGTAAGATGTCATATCTAATAAGCGTTGGCAAAGCCAATAGGTCTGGCGTTGTTTGGAGAACTGTTGGCTGTACCAAAGTATGTTTCTTTTGCTGTAGTTTATTATGACTTGATTGATCCAAGATAGCTAATGGAGGCTGAGAGAAGAAAGACATGAAAAAATCATTGAAATACGAAAGGGTGTAAATACAGTGGGTGGACAGTGGTATATGAGAGACATTGAAACAATACAGGGTGTAAATACAGCAGGTAGACAGTTGTGTATGAGAGACAATGAAATACTACAGGGTGTAAATACAGTGGGTGGACAGCGGTGTATGAGAGACAATGAAATACAGGGTGCAAATACAGTGAGTGGACAGCGATATATGAGAGACAATGAAATACTACAGGGTGTAAATACAGTAGGTGCACAGTGGTGTATGAGAGACAATGAAATACTACAGGGTGTAAATACAGTGGGTGTACAGCGGTGTATGAGAAACATTGAAATACAGGGTGTAAATACTGTAGGTGGACAGTGGTGAATGAGAGACAATGAAATACTAAAGGGTGTAAATACAGTAGGTGGACAGTGGTGTATGAGAGACAATGAAATACTAAAGGATGTAAATCCAGTGGGTGGACAGTAGTGAATAAGAGACAATGAAATATAGGGTGTAAATACTGTAGGTGGACAGTGGTGTATGAGAGACAATGAAATACTACAGGGTGTAAATACAGTAGGTGGACAGTGGTGTATGAGAGACAATGAAATACGAAAGGGTGTAAATACAGTGGGTGGACAGTGGTGAATAAGAGAATGAAATGCAGGGTGTAAATACAGTGGGTGGACAGTGGTATATGAGAGACAATGAAATACTAAAGGGTGGAAATACAGTAGGTGGACAGTGATGTATGAGAGACAATGAAATACGAAATGGTGTAAATACAGTGGGTTGACAGTGGTGTATGAGAGACAATGAAATACTACAGGGTGTAAATACAGTGGGTGGTCAGTGGTGTATGAGAGACAATGAAATACAAAAAAGTGTAAATATAGTTGGTGGACAGCGGTGTATGAGAGACAATGAAATACATGGTGTAAATACAGTGGGTGGACAGCGGTGTATGAGAGACAATGAAATACAGGGTGTAAATACAGTGGGTGGACAGTGGTATATGAGAGACAATGAAATACAGGGTGTAAATACAGTAGGTGGACAGTGGTGTATGAGAGACAATGAAATAATACAGGGTGTAAATACAGTAGGTGGACAGTGGTGAATGAGAGACAATAAAATACGAAAGGGTGTAAATACAGTGGGTGGACAGTGGTGTATGAGAGACAATTAAATATGAAAGGGTGTAAATACAGTGGGTGGACAGTGGTGAATAAGAGAATGAAATACAGGGTGTAAATACAGTGGGTGGACAGTGGTATATGAGAGACAATGAAATACTAAAGGGTGTAAATACAGTAGGTGGACAGTGGTGTATGATAGACAATGAAATACGAAAGGGTGAAAATTCAGTGGGTGGACAGTGCTGTATGAGAGACAATGAAATATGAAAGGGTGTAAATACAGTAGGTGGACAGTGGTGTATGAGAGACAATGAAATAAAGGGTGTAAATACTATAGGTGGACAGTGGTGAATAAGAGACAATGAAATACTACAGGGCGTAAATACAGTGAATGGACAGTGGTGTATGAGAGACAATGAAATACAGGGTGTAAATACTGTAGGTGGACAGTGGTGAATAAGAGACAATGAAACACTACAGGGTATAAATACAGTAGGTGGACAGTGGTGTATGAGAGACAATGAAATACTACTGGGTGTAAATACAGTGGGTGGACAGCGGTGTATGAGAGACAATAAAATACAGGGTGTAAATACTGTAGGTGGACAGTGGTGAATAAGAGACAATGAAATACTATAGGGTGTAAATACAGTAGGTGGATAGTGGTGTATGAGAGACAATGAAATACTAAAGGATGTAAATACAGTGGGGGGACAGTGGTGAATAAGAGACAATGAAATCCAGGGTGTAAAACAGTGGGTGGACAGTGGTATATGATAGACAATGAAATACAGGGTGTAAATACAGTGGGTGGACAGTGGAGTATGAGAGGCAATAAAATACTACAGTGTGTAAATACAGTGGGTGGACAGCGGTGTATGAGAGACAATGAAATACAGGGTGTTAATACAGTGGGTGGACAGCGGTGTATGAGCGACAATGAAATACAGGGTGTAAATACAGTGGGTGGACAGCGGTGTATGAGAGACAATGAAATACAGGGTGTAAATACTGTAGGTGGACAGTGGTGAATAAGAGACAATGAAACACTACAGGGTGTAAATACAGTAGGTGGACAGTGGTGTAGGAGAGACAATGAAATACTACAGGGTGTAAATACAGTAGGTGGACAGTGGTGTATGAGAGACAATGAAATACTACTGGGTGTAAATACAGTGGGTGGACAGCGGTGTATGAGAGACAATGAAATACAGGGTGTAAATACTGTAGGTGGACAGTGGTGAATAAGAGACAATGAAAGACTATAAGGGTGTAAATACAGTAGGTGGATAGTGGTGTATGAGAGACAATGAAATACTAAAGGATGTAAATACAGTGGGTGGACAGTGGTGAAT
Organism: Lissotriton helveticus; assembly: GCF_964261635.1. Classification (NCBI taxonomy): domain Eukaryota; kingdom Metazoa; phylum Chordata; class Amphibia; order Caudata; family Salamandridae; genus Lissotriton; species Lissotriton helveticus. The sequence continues at coordinate 1,399,463,095 of NC_136067.1, forward strand.
AAGAGACAATGAAATCCAGGGTGTAAATACAGTAGGTGGACAGTGGTGTATGAGAGACAATTAAATAATACAGGGTGTAAATACAGTAGGTGGACAGTGATGAATGAGAGACAATAAAATACGAAAGGGTGTAAATACAGTGGGTGGACAGTGGTGTATGAGAGACAATTAAATATGAAAGGGTGTAAATACAGTGGGTGGACAGTGGTGAATAAGAGAATGAAATACAGGGTGTAAATACAGTGGGTGGACAGTGGTATATGAGAGACAATGAAATATGAAAGGGTGTAAATACAGTAGGTGGACAGTGGTGTATGAGAGACAATGAAATAAAGGGTGTAAATACTATAGGTGGACAGTGGTGAATAAGAGACAATGAAATACTACAGGGCGTAAATACAGTGAATGGACAGTGGTGTATGAGAGACAATGAAATACAGGGTGTAAATACTGTAGGTGGACAGTGGTGAATAAGAGACAATGAAACACTACAGGGTGTAAATACAGTAGGTGGACAGTGGTGTAGGAGAGACAATGAAATACTACAGGGTGTAAATACAGTAGGTGGACAGTGGTGAATAAGAGACAATGAAATACTATAGTGTGTAAATACAGTAGGTGGATAGTGGTGTATGAGAGACAATGAAATACTAAAGGATGTAAATACAGTGGGTGGACAGTGGTGAATAAGAGACAATGAAATCCAGGGTGTAAAACAGTGGGTGGACAGTGGTATATGATAGACAATGAAATACAGGGTGTAAATACAGTGGGTGGACAGTGGAGTATGAGAGGCAATGAAATACTACAGTGTGTAAATACAGTGGGTGGACAGCGGTGTATGAGAGACAATGAAATACAGGGTGTTAATACAGTGGATGGACAGTGGTGTATGAGCGACAATGAAATACAGGGTGTAAATACAGTGGGTGGACAGCGGTGTATGAGAGACAATGAAATACAGGGTGTAAATACTGTAGGTGGACAGTGGTGAATAAGAGACAATAAAATACGAAAGGGTGTAAATACAATGGGTGGACAGTGGTGTATGAGAGACAATTAAATATGAAAGGGTGTAAATACAGTGGGTGGACAGTGGTGAATAAGAGAATGAAATACAGGGTGTAAATACAGTGGGTGGACAGCGGTGTTTGAGCGACAATGAAATACAGGGTGTGAATACAGTGGGTGGAGAGTGGAGTATGAGAGACAATGAAATACTATAGTGTGTAAACACAACGGGTGGACAGTGGTGTATGAGAGACAATGAAATACAGGGTGTAAATACTGTAGGTGGACAGTGGTGAATAAGAGACAATGAAACACTACAGGGTGTAAATACAGTAGGTGGACAGTGGTGTAGGAGAGACAATGAAATACTACAGGGTGTAAATACAGTAGGTGGACAGTGGTGTATGAGAGACAATGAAATACTACTGGGTGTAAATACAGTGGGTGGACAGCGGTGTATGAGAGACAATAAAATACAGGGTGTAAATACTGTAGGTGGACAGTGGTGAATAAGAGACAATGAAATACTATAGGGTGTAAATACAGTAGGTGGATAGTGGTGCATGAGAGACAATGAAATACTAAAGGATGTAAATACAGTAGGTGGACAGTGGTGTATGATAGACAATGAAATACGAAAGGGTGAAAATTCAGTGGGTGGACAGTGCTGTATGAGAGACAATGAAATATGAAAGGGTGTTAATACAGTAGGTGGACAGTGGTGTATGAGAGACAATGAAATAAAGGGTGTAAATACTATAGGTGGACAGTGGTGAATAAGAGACAATGAAATACTACAGGGCGTAAATACAGTGAATGGACAGTGGTGTATGAGAGACAATGAAATACAGGGTGTAAATACTGTAGGTGGACAGTGGTGAATAAGAGACAATGAAACACTACAGGGTGTAAATACAGTAGGTGGACAGTGGTGTAGGAGAGACAATGAAATACTACAGGGTGTAAATACAGTAGGTGGACAGTGGTGTATGAGAGACAATGAAATACTACTGGGTGTAAATACAGTGGGTGGACAGCGGTGTATGAGAGACAATAAAATACAGGGTGTAAATACTGTAGGTGGACAGTGGTGAATAAGAGACAATGAAATACTATAGGGTGTAAATACAGTAGGTGGATAGTGGTGTATGAGAGACAATGAAATACTAAAGGATGTAAATACAGTGGGTGGACAGTGGTGAATAAGAGACAATGAAATCCAGGGTGTAAAACAGTGGGTGGACAGTGGTATATGATAGACAATGAAATACAGGGTGTAAATACAGTGGGTGGACAGTGGAGTATGAGAGGCAATGAAATACTACAGTGTGTAAATACAGTGGGTGGACAGCGGTGTATGAGAGACAATGAAATACAGGGTGTTAATACAGTGGGTGGACAGCGGTGTATGAGCGACAATGAAATACAGGGTGTAAATACAGTGGGTGGACAGCGGTGTATGAGAGACAATGAAATACACGGTGTAAATACTGTAGGTGGACAGTGGTGAATAAGAGACAATAAAATACGAAAGGGTGTAAATACAGTGGGTGGACAGTGGTGTATGAGAGACAATTAAATATGAAAGGGTGTAAATACAGTGGGTGGACAGTGGTGAATAAGAGAATGAAATACAGGGTGTAAATACAGTGGGTGGACAGCGGTGTTTGAGCGACAATGAAATACAGGGTGTGAATACAGTGGGTGGAGAGTGGAGTATGAGAGACAATGAAATACTACAGTGTGTAAACACAACGGGTGGACAGTGGTGTATGAGAGACAATGAAATACAGGGTGTAAATACTGTAGGTGGACAGTGGTGAATAAGAGACAATGAAACACTACAGGGTGTAAATACAGTAGGTGGACAGTGGTGTAGGAGAGACAATGAAATACTACAGGGTGTAAATACAGTAGGTGGACAGTGGTGTATGAGAGGCAATGAAATACTACTGGGTGTAAATACAGTGGGTGGACAGCGGTGTATGAGAGACAATAAAATACAGGGTGTAAATACTGTAGGTGGACAGTGGTGAATAAGAGACAATGAAATACTATAGGGTGTAAATACAGTAGGTGGATAGTGGTGTATGAGAGACAATGAAATACTAAAGGATGTAAATACAGTAGGTGGACAGTGGTGTATGATAGACAATGAAATACGAAAGGGTGAAAATTCAGTGGGTGGACAGTGCTGTATGAGAGACAATGAAATATGAAAGGGTGTAAATACAGTAGGTGGACAGTGGTGTATGAGAGACAATGAAATAAAGGGTGTAAATACTATAGGTGGACAGTGGTGAATAAGAGACAATGAAATACTACAGGGCGTAAATACAGTGAATGGACAGTGGTGTATGAGAGACAATGAAATACAGGGTGTAAATACTGTAGGTGGACAGTGGTGAATAAGAGACAATGAAACACTACAGGGTGTAAATACAGTATGTGGACAGTGGTGTAGGAGAGACAATGAAATACTACAGGGTGTAAATACAGTAGGTGGACAGTGGTGTATGAGAGACAATGAAATACTACTGGGTGTAAATACAGTGGGTGGACAGCGGTGTATGAGAGACAATAAAATACAGGGTGTAAATACTGTAGGTGGACAGTGGTGAATAAGAGACAATTAAATACTATAGGGTGTAAATACAGTAGGTGGATAGTGGTGTATGAGAGACAATGAAATACTAAAGGATGTAAATACAGTGGGTGGACAGTGGTGAATAAGAGACAATGAAATCCAGGGTGTAAAACAGTGGGTGGACAGTGGTATATGATAGACAATGAAATACAGGGTGTAAATACAGTGGGTGGACAGTGGAGTATGAGAGGCAATGAAATACTACAGTGTGTAAATACAGTGGGTGGACAGCGGTGTATGAGAGACAATGAAATACAGGGTGGTAATACAGTGGGTGGACAGCGGTGTATAAGCGACAATGAAATACAGGGTGTAAATACAGTGGGTGGACAGCGGTGTATGAGAGACAATGAAATACAGGGTGTAAATACTGTAGGTGGACAGTGGTGAATAAGAGACAATGAAACACTACAGGGTGTAAATATAGTAGGTGGACAGTGGTGTAGGAGAGACAATGAAATACTACAGGGTGTAAATACAGTAGGTGGACAGTGGTGTATGAGAGACAATGAAATACTACTGGGTGTAAATACAGTGGGTGGACAGCGGTGTATGAGAGACAATGAAACACAGGGTGTAAATACTGTAGGTGGACAGTGGTGAATAAGAGACAATGAAATACTATAGGGTGTAAATACAGTAGGTGGATAGTGGTGTATGAGAGACAATGAAATACTAAAGGGTGTAAATACAGTAGGTGGACAGTGGTGTATGATAGACAATGAAATACGAAAGGGTGAAAATTCAGTGGGTGGACAGTGCTGTATGAGAGACAATGAAATATGAAAGGGTGTAAATACAGTAGGTGGACAGTGGTGTATGAGAGACAATGAAATAAAGGGTGTAAATACTATAGGTGGACAGTGGTGAATAAGAGACAATGAAATACTACAGGGCGTAAATACAGTGAATGGACAGTGGTGTATGAGAGACAATGAAATACAGGGTGTAAATACTGTAGGTGGACAGTGGTGAATAAGAGACAATGAAACACTACAGGGTATAAATACAGTAGGTGGACAGTGGTGTATGAGAGACAATGAAATACTACTGGGTGTAAATACAGTGGGTGGACAGCGGTGTATGAGAGACAATAAAATACAGGGTGTAAATACTGTAGGTGGACAGTGGTGAATAAGAGACAATGAAATACTATAGGGTGTAAATACAGTAGGTGGATAGTGGTGTATGAGAGACAATGAAATACTAAAGGATGTAAATACAGTGGGGGGACAGTGGTGAATAAGAGACAATGAAATCCAGGGTGTAAAACAGTGGGTGGACAGTGGTATATGATAGACAATGAAATACAGGGTGTAAATACAGTGGGTGGACAGTGGAGTATGAGAGGCAATAAAATACTACAGTGTGTAAATACAGTGGGTGGACAGCGGTGTATGAGAGACAATGAAATACAGGGTGTTAATACAGTGGGTGGACAGCGGTGTATGAGCGACAATGAAATACAGGGTGTAAATACAGTGGGTGGACAGCGGTGTATGAGAGACAATGAAATACAGGGTGTAAATACTGTAGGTGGACAGTGGTGAATAAGAGACAATGAAACACTACAGGGTGTAAATACAGTAGGTGGACAGTGGTGTAGGAGAGACAATGAAATACTACAGGGTGTAAATACAGTAGGCGGACAGTGGTGTATGAGAGACAATGAAATACTACTGGGTGTAAATACAGTGGGTGGACAGCGGTGTATGAGAGACAATGAAATACAGGGTGTAAATACTGTAGGTGGACAGTGGTGAATAAGAGACAATGAAAGACTATAAGGGTGTAAATACAGTAGGTGGATAGTGGTGTATGAGAGACAATGAAATACTAAAGGATGTAAATACAGTGGGTGGACAGTGGTGAATAAGAGACAATGAAATCCAGGGTGTAAATACAGTAGGTGGACAGTGGTGTATGAGAGACAATTAAATAATACAGGGTGTAAATACAGTAGGTGGACAGTGATGAATGAGAGACAATAAAATACGAAAGGGTGTAAATACAGTGGGTGGACAGTGGTGTATGAGAGACAATTAAATATGAAAGGGTGTAAATACAGTGGGTGGACAGTGGTGAATAAGAGAATGAAATACAGGGTGTAAATACAGTGGGTGGACAGTGGTATATGAGAGACAATGAAATATGAAAGGGTGTAAATACAGTAGGTGGACAGTGGTGTATGAGAGACAATGAAATAAAGGGTGTAAATACTATAGGTGGACAGTGGTGAATAAGAGACAATGAAATACTACAGGGCGTAAATACAGTGAATGGACAGTGGTGTATGAGAGACAATGAAATACAGGGTGTAAATACTGTAGGTGGACAGTGGTGAATAAGAGACAATGAAACACTACAGGGTGTAAATACAGTAGGTGGACAGTGGTGTAGGAGAGACAATGAAATACTACAGGGTGTAAATACAGTAGGTGGACAGTGGTGAATAAGAGACAATGAAATACTATAGTGTGTAAATACAGTAGGTGGATAGTGGTGTATGAGAGACAATGAAATACTAAAGGATGTAAATACAGTGGGTGGACAGTGGTGAATAAGAGACAATGAAATCCAGGGTGTAAAACAGTGGGTGGACAGTGGTATATGATAGACAATGAAATACAGGGTGTAAATACAGTGGGTGGACAGTGGAGTATGAGAGGCAATGAAATACTACAGTGTGTAAATACAGTGGGTGGACAGCGGTGTATGAGAGACAATGAAATACAGGGTGTTAATACAGTGGATGGACAGTGGTGTATGAGCGACAATGAAATACAGGGTGTAAATACAGTGGGTGGACAGCGGTGTATGAGAGACAATGAAATACAGGGTGTAAATACTGTAGGTGGACAGTGGTGAATAAGAGACAATAAAATACGAAAGGGTGTAAATACAATGGGTGGACAGTGGTGTATGAGAGACAATTAAATATGAAAGGGTGTAAATACAGTGGGTGGACAGTGGTGAATAAGAGAATGAAATACAGGGTGTAAATACAGTGGGTGGACAGCGGTGTTTGAGCGACAATGAAATACAGGGTGTGAATACAGTGGGTGGAGAGTGGAGTATGAGAGACAATGAAATACTATAGTGTGTAAACACAACGGGTGGACAGTGGTGTATGAGAGACAATGAAATACAGGGTGTAAATACTGTAGGTGGACAGTGGTGAATAAGAGACAATGAAACACTACAGGGTGTAAATACAGTAGGTGGACAGTGGTGTAGGAGAGACAATGAAATACTACAGGGTGTAAATACAGTAGGTGGACAGTGGTGTATGAGAGACAATGAAATACTACTGGGTGTAAATACAGTGGGTGGACAGCGGTGTATGAGAGACAATAAAATACAGGGTGTAAATACTGTAGGTGGACAGTGGTGAATAAGAGACAATGAAATACTATAGGGTGTAAATACAGTAGGTGGATAGTGGTGCATGAGAGACAATGAAATACTAAAGGATGTAAATACAGTAGGTGGACAGTGGTGTATGATAGACAATGAAATACGAAAGGGTGAAAATTCAGTGGGTGGACAGTGCTGTATGAGAGACAATGAAATATGAAAGGGTGTTAATACAGTAGGTGGACAGTGGTGTATGAGAGACAATGAAATAAAGGGTGTAAATACTATAGGTGGACAGTGGTGAATAAGAGACAATGAAATACTACAGGGCGTAAATACAGTGAATGGACAGTGGTGTATGAGAGACAATGAAATACAGGGTGTAAATACTGTAGGTGGACAGTGGTGAATAAGAGACAATGAAACACTACAGGGTGTAAATACAGTAGGTGGACAGTGGTGTAGGAGAGACAATGAAATACTACAGGGTGTAAATACAGTAGGTGGACAGTGGTGTATGAGAGACAATGAAATACTACTGGGTGTAAATACAGTGGGTGGACAGCGGTGTATGAGAGACAATAAAATACAGGGTGTAAATACTGTAGGTGGACAGTGGTGAATAAGAGACAATGAAATACTATAGGGTGTAAATACAGTAGGTGGATAGTGGTGTATGAGAGACAATGAAATACTAAAGGATGTAAATACAGTGGGTGGACAGTGGTGAATAAGAGACAATGAAATCCAGGGTGTAAAACAGTGGGTGGACAGTGGTATATGATAGACAATGAAATACAGGGTGTAAATACAGTGGGTGGACAGTGGAGTATGAGAGGCAATGAAATACTACAGTGTGTAAATACAGTGGGTGGACAGCGGTGTATGAGAGACAATGAAATACAGGGTGTTAATACAGTGGGTGGACAGCGGTGTATGAGCGACAATGAAATACAGGGTGTAAATACAGTGGGTGGACAGCGGTGTATGAGAGACAATGAAATACAGGGTGTAAATACTGTAGGTGGACAGTGGTGAATAAGAGACAATAAAATACGAAAGGGTGTAAATACAGTGGGTGGACAGTGGTGTATGAGAGACAATTAAATATGAAAGGGTGTAAATACAGTGGGTGGACAGTGGTGAATAAGAGAATGAAATACAGGGTGTAAATACAGTGGGTGGACAGCGGTGTTTGAGCGACAATGAAATACAGGGTGTGAATACAGTGGGTGGAGAGTGGAGTATGAGAGACAATGAAATACTACAGTGTGTAAACACAACGGGTGGACAGTGGTGTATGAGAGACAATGAAATACAGGGTGTAAATACTGTAGGTGGACAGTGGTGAATAAGAGACAATGAAACACTACAGGGTGTAAATACAGTAGGTGGACAGTGGTGTAGGAGAGACAATGAAATACTACAGGGTGTAAATACAGTAGGTGGACAGTGGTGTATGAGAGGCAATGAAATACTACTGGGTGTAAATACAGTGGGTGGACAGCGGTGTATGAGAGACAATAAAATACAGGGTGTAAATACTGTAGGTGGACAGTGGTGAATAAGAGACAATGAAATACTATAGGGTGTAAATACAGTAGGTGGATAGTGGTGTATGAGAGACAATGAAATACTAAAGGATGTAAATACAGTAGGTGGACAGTGGTGTATGATAGACAATGAAATACGAAAGGGTGAAAATTCAGTGGGTGGACAGTGCTGTATGAGAGACAATGAAATATGAAAGGGTGTAAATACAGTAGGTGGACAGTGGTGTATGAGAGACAATGAAATAAAGGGTGTAAATACTATAGGTGGACAGTGGTGAATAAGAGACAATGAAATACTACAGGGCGTAAATACAGTGAATGGACAGTGGTGTATGAGAGACAATGAAATACAGGGTGTAAATACTGTAGGTGGACAGTGGTGAATAAGAGACAATGAAACACTACAGGGTGTAAATACAGTATGTGGACAGTGGTGTAGGAGAGACAATGAAATACTACAGGGTGTAAATACAGTAGGTGGACAGTGGTGTATGAGAGACAATGAAATACTACTGGGTGTAAATACAGTGGGTGGACAGCGGTGTATGAGAGACAATAAAATACAGGGTGTAAATACTGTAGGTGGACAGTGGTGAATAAGAGACAATTAAATACTATAGGGTGTAAATACAGTAGGTGGATAGTGGTGTATGAGAGACAATGAAATACTAAAGGATGTAAATACAGTGGGTGGACAGTGGTGAATAAGAGACAATGAAATCCAGGGTGTAAAACAGTGGGTGGACAGTGGTATATGATAGACAATGAAATACAGGGTGTAAATACAGTGGGTGGACAGTGGAGTATGAGAGGCAATGAAATACTACAGTGTGTAAATACAGTGGGTGGACAGCGGTGTATGAGAGACAATGAAATACAGGGTGGTAATACAGTGGGTGGACAGCGGTGTATAAGCGACAATGAAATACAGGGTGTAAATACAGTGGGTGGACAGCGGTGTATGAGAGACAATGAAATACAGGGTGTAAATACTGTAGGTGGACAGTGGTGAATAAGAGACAATGAAACACTACAGGGTGTAAATATAGTAGGTGGACAGTGGTGTAGGAGAGACAATGAAATACTACAGGGTGTAAATACAGTAGGTGGACAGTGGTGTATGAGAGACAATGAAATACTACTGGGTGTAAATACAGTGGGTGGACAGCGGTGTATGAGAGACAATGAAACACAGGGTGTAAATACTGTAGGTGGACAGTGGTGAATAAGAGACAATGAAATACTATAGGGTGTAAATACAGTAGGTGGATAGTGGTGTATGAGAGACAATGAAATACTAAAGGATGTAAGTACAGTGGGTGGACAGTCGTGAATAAGAGACAATGAAATCCAGGGTGTAAAACAGTGGGTGGACAGTGGTATATGATAGACAATGAAATACAGGGTGTAAATACAGTGGGGGGACAGTGGAGTATGAGAGACAATGAAATACTACAGTGTGTAAATACAGTGGGTGGACAGCGGTGTATGAGAGACAATGAAATACAGGGTGTAAATACTGTAGGTGGACAGTGGTGAATAAGAGACAATGAAATACTACAGGGTGTAAATACAGAAGGTGGACAGTGGTGTATGAGAGACAATGAAATACTACGGGTGTAAATACAGTAGGTGGACAGTGGTGTATGAGAGACAATGAAATACTACTGGGTGTAGATACAGTGGGTGGACAACGGTGTATGAGAGACAATGAAATACAGGGTGTAAATACTGTAGGTGGGCAGTGGTGAATAAGAGACAATGAAATACTATAGGGTGTAAATACAGTAGGTGGACAGTGGCGTATGAGAGACAATGAAATACAGGGTGCAAAAACAGTGGGTGGACAGTGGTATATGATAGACAATGAAATACAGGGTGTAAATACTGTAGGTGGACAGTGGTGTATGAGAGACAATGAAATACTACACTGTGTAAATACAGTAGGTGGACAGTGGTATATGAGAGACATTGAAATACTACCGGGTGTAAATACAGTAGGTGGACAGTGGTGTATGAGAGACAATGAAATACAGGGTGTAAATACAGTAGGTGGACAGCAGTGTATGAGAGTTAATGAAATACAGGGTGCAAATACAGTGGGTGGACAGTGGTTTATGAGAGACAATGAAATACTGGGTTTAACTAATGGAGGTGAACTGTGGTGAATAAGAGACAATGAAATACTAAAGGTTGTAAATACAGTGGGTGGACAGTGGTGTGTGAGAGAAAATGAAATACTAAAGGGTGTAAATACAGTAGGTGGACAGTGGTGTATAAGAGACAATGAAATACAGGGTGTAAAAACAGTGGGTGGACAGCGGTGTTTGAGCGACAATGAAATACAGGGTGTGAATACAGTGGGTGGAGAGTGGAGTATGAGAGACAATAAAATACTACAGTGTGTAAACACAACGGGTGGACAGTGGTGTATGAGAGACAATGAAATACAGGGTGTAAATACTGTAGGTGGACAGTGGTGTATGAGAGACAATGAAATACTACTGGGTATAAATACAGTGGGTGGACAGCGGTGTATGAGAGACAATAAAATACAGGGTGTAAATACTGTAGGTGGACAGTGGTGAATAAGAGACAATGAAATACTATAGGGTGTAAATACAGTAGGTGGATAGTGGTGTATGAGAGACAATGAAATACTAAAGGATGTAAATACAGTGGGTGGACAGTGGTGAATAAGAGACAATGAAATCCAGGGTGTAAAACAGTGGGTGGACAGTGGTATATGATAGACAATGAAATACGGGGTGTAAATACAGTGGGTGGACAGTGGAGTATGAGAGGCAATGAAATACTACAGTGTGTTAATACAGTGGGTGGACAGCGGTGTATGAGAGACAATGAAATACAGGGTGTTAATACAGTGGGTGGACAGCGGTGTATGAACGACAATGAAATACAGGGTGTAAATACAGTGGGTGGACAGCGGTGTATGAGAGACAATGAAATACAGGGTGTAAATACTGTAGGTGGACAGTGGTGAATAAGAGACAATGAAACACTACAGGGTGTAAATACAGTAGGTGGACAGTGGTGTAGGAGAGACAATGAAATACTACAGGGTGTAAATACAGTAGGTGGACAGTGGTGTATGAGAGACAATGAAATACTACTGGGTGTAAATACAGTGGGTGGACAGCGGTGTATGAGAGACAATGAAATACAGGGTGTAAATACTGTAGGTGGACAGTGGTGAATAAGAGACAATGAAATACTATAGGGTGTAAATACAGTAGGTGGATAGTGGTGTATGAGAGACAATGAAATACTAAAGGATGTAAATACAGTGGGTGGACAGTGGTGAATAAGAGACAATGAAATCCAGGGTGTAAAACAGTGGGTGGACAGTGGTATATGATAGACAATGAAATACAGGGTGTAAATACAGTGGGTGGACAGTGGAGTATGAGAGACAATGAAATACTACAGTGTGTAAATACAGTGGGTGGACAGCGGTGTATGAGAGACAATGAAATACAGGGTGTAAATACTGTAGGTGGACAGTGGTGAATAAGAGACAATGAAATACTACTCGGTGTAGATACAGTGGGTGGACAGTGGTGTATGAGAGACCATGAAATACTAAAGGATGTAAATACAGTGGGTGGACAGTGGTGAATAAGAGACAATGAAATACAGGGTGTAAAAACAGTGGGTGGACAGTGGTATATGATAGACAATGAAATACAGGGTGTAAATACTGTAGGTGGACAGTGGTGTATGAGAGACAATCAAATACTACACGGTGTAAATACAGTAGGTGGACAGTGGTATATGAGAGACATTGAAATACTACCGGGTGTAAATACAGTAGGTGGACAGTGGTGTATGAGAGACAATGAAATACAGGGTGTAAATACAGTAGGTGGACAGCAGTGTATGAGAGTCAATGAAATACAGGGTGTAAATACAGTGGGTGGACAGTGGTGTATGAGAGACAATGAAATACTGGGTTTAACTAATGTAGGTGAACTGTGGTGAATAAAAGACAATGAAATACTAAAGGTTGTAAATACAATGGGTGGACAGTGGTGTGTGAGAGAAAATGAAATACTAAAGGGTGTAAATACAGTAGGTGGACAGTGGTGTATAAGAGACAATGAAATACAGGGTGTAAAAACAGTGGGTGGACAGCGGTGTTTGAGCGACAATGAAATACAGGGTGTAAATACAGTGGGTGGAGAGTGGAGTATGAGAGACAATGAAATACTACAGTGTGTAAACACAACGGGTGGACAGTTGTGTATAAGAGACAATGAAATACTACAGGGTGTAAATACAGTGGGTGGACAGCGCTGTATGAGAGACAATGAAATACTACAGGGTGTAAATACAGTGGGTGGATAGCGATGTATGAGCGACAATGAAATACAGGGTGTAAATACTGTAGGTGGACTGTGGTGAATAAGAGATAATGAAATACTAAAGGGTGTAAATTTAGTAGGTGGACAGTAGTGTATGAGAGACAATGAATACGAAAGGGTGTAAATAATGTAGGTGGACAGTGGTGATTAAGAGACACTGAAATACAGTGTGTAAATACAGTGGGTAAACAGCGGTGTATGAGAGACAATGAAATACAGGGTGTAAATACAGTGGGTGGACAGTGGTGTATGAGAGACAATGAAATACTACAGGGTATAAATACAATGGGTGGACAGCGGTGTATGAAAGACAATGAACTACAGGGTGTAAATACAGTGAGTGAACAGCGGTGTATGAGAGACAATGGAATACAGGGTGTAAATACAGCAGGTGGACAGTGGTGAATGAGAGACAATGAAATACTACAGGGTGTAAATACAGTAGGTGGACAGTGGTGAATAAGAGACATTGAAATACTAAAGGTTGTAAATACAGTAGGTGGACAGTGCTGTATGAGAGACAATGAAATACAGGCTGTAAATAATGTAGGTGGACTGTGGTGAATAAGAGACAATGAAATACTAAAGGTTGTAAATACAGTAGGTGGACAGTGCTGTATGAGAGAAAATGAAATACAGGGTGTAAATACAGTGGGTGGGCAGCGGTGTATGAGCGACAATGAAATACAGGGTGTAAATACAGTGGGTGGACAGTGGTGTATGAGAGACAATGAAATAATAAAGGGTGTAAATACAGTAGGTGGACAGTGGTGGATAAGAGACAATGAAAAACAGGGTGTAAATACAGTGGGTGGACAGCGGGGTATGAGCGACAATGAAGTACAGGGTGCAAATACAGTGGGTGGACAGTGGAGTATGAGAGACAATGAAATACTACAGTGTGTGAATACAGCGGGTGGACAGTCGTGTATAAGAGACAATGAAATAGTACAGGGTGTAAATACAGTGTGTGGACAGCGGTGTATGTGAGACAATGAAATACTACAGGGTGTAAATACAGTGGGTGGATAACTTTGTACGAGCGACAATGAAATAAAGGGTGTAAATACTGTAGGTGGACTATGGTGAATAAGAGACAATGAAATACTAAAGGGTGTAAATTTAGTAGTGGACAGTGGTCTATGAGAGACAATGAAATACGACAGGGTGTAAATACTGTAGGTGGACAGTGGTGAATAAGAGAGACTGAAATACAGGGTGTAAATACAGTGGGTGGACAGTGGTGTATGAGAGACAATGAAATAAATACAGGGTGTTTATACAGTGAGTGAACAGTGGTGTATGAGAGACAATGAAATACTGGATGTAAATACAGTAGGTGGACAGTGGTGAATGAGAGACAATGAAATACTACAGGGTGTAAATACAGTAGGCGGACAGAGGTGTATGAGAGACAATGAAATACTACAGGGTGTAAATACAGTAGGTGGACAGTGGTGTATGAGAGACAATGAAATACAGGGTGTAAATACAGTGGGTGGACAGCGGTGTATGAGAGACCCTGAAATACAGGTTATAAATACAGTGGGTGGACAGTGGTGTATGAGAGACAATGAAATACAGGGTGTAAATACTGTAGGTGGACTGTGGCGAATAAGAGACAATGAAATACTAAAGGTTGTAAATACAGTAGGTGGACAGTGCTGTATGAGAGACAATGAAATACAGGGTGTAAATGCAGTGGGTGGGCAGCGGTGTATGGGTGACAATGAAATACAGGGCGTAAATACAGTGGGTGGACAGTGGTGTATGAGAGACAATGAAATACAGGGTGTAAATACTGTAGGTGGACTGTGGCGAATAAGAGACAATGAAATACTAAAGGTTGTAAATACAGTAGGTGGACAGTGCTGTATGAGAGAAAATGAAATACAGGGTGTAAATACAGTGGGTGGGCAGCGGTGTATGAGCGACAATGAAATACAGGGTGTAAATACAGTGGGTGGACAGTGGTGTATGAGAGACAATGAAATAATAAAGGGTGTAAATACAGTAGGTGGACAGTGGTGGATAAGAGACAATGAAAAACAGGGTGTAAATACAGTGGGTGGACAGCGGGGTATGAGCGACAATGAAGTACAGGGTGCAAATACAGTGGGTGGACAGTGGAGTATGAGAGACAATGAAATACTACAGTGTGTGAATACAGCGGGTGGACAGTCGTGTATAAGAGACAATGAAATAGTACAGGGTGTAAATACAGTGTGTGGACAGCGGTGTATGTGAGACAATGAAATACTACAGGGTGTAAATACAGTGGGTGGATAACTTTGTACGAGCGACAATGAAATAAAGGGTGTAAATACTGTAGGTGGACTATGGTGAATAAGAGACAATGAAATACTAAAGGGTGTAAATTTAGTAGTGGACAGTGGTCTATGAGAGACAATGAAATACGACAGGGTGTAAATACTGTAGGTGGACAGTGGTGAATAAGAGAGACTGAAATACAGGGTGTAAATACAGTGGGTGGACAGTGGTGTATGAGAGACAATGAAATAAATACAGGGTGTTTATACAGTGAGTGAACAGTGGTGTATGAGAGACAATGAAATACTGGATGTAAATACAGTAGGTGGACAGTGGTGAATGAGAGACAATGAAATACTACAGGGTGTAAATACAGTAGGCGGACAGAGGTGTATGAGAGACAATGAAATACTACAGGGTGTAAATACAGTAGGTGGACAGTGGTGTATGAGAGACAATGAAATACAGGGTGTAAATACAGTGGGTGGACAGCGGTGTATGAGAGACCCTGAAATACAGGTTATAAATACAGTGGGTGGACAGTGGTGTATGAGAGACAATGAAATACAGGGTGTAAATACTGTAGGTGGACTGTGGCGAATAAGAGACAATGAAATACTAAAGGTTGTAAATACAGTAGGTGGACAGTGCTGTATGAGAGACAATGAAATACAGGGTGTAAATGCAGTGGGTGGGCAGCGGTGTATGGGTGACAATGAAATACAGGGCGTAAATACAGTGGGTGGACAGTGGTGTATGAGAGACAATGAAATACTATAGGGTGTAAATACAGTAGGTTGGCAGTGGTGTATAAGCGACAATGAAATACAGGGTGTAAATACAGTGAGTGGACAGTGGAGTATGAGAGACAATGAAATACTACAGTGTGTAAATACAGTGGGTGGACAGCGGTGTATGAGAGACAATGAAATACAGGGTGTAAATACTGTAGGTGGACAGTGGTGAATAAGAGACAATTAAATACTACAGGATGTAAATACAGTAGGTGGACAGTTGTGGAAAAAATACAAACTGGGGGGCACTACCAACCAGAATATAAGATCCTTAATTATTGCCCGGCGATGTCGCCTCTTGAACCCACAAAGAAGTTAAAGTATTGAAGAGGCAGGCGCTGGAGACTGGAAGGCAGGAAACAAGGTTTTTATTCGCTCCGGAGGAGAACACAACGAAAACGGACAGAAGGTATCGTTCTGAGGTGCTCTAACTGCATCCCTGAGGCCTGGCCTCTTATACACAAGTTTATCTCTTTATTACATGTAACACATTCTCGTTGATACTTTGATGTACGGAAAGACATCCTCAGAATCCCCCCTTCCCAGCCCGTTCCCATGCAAGGCTACAGTGGAAGTCCCCGCCCCGTTCACAACAGGTGATGATCATCGCGCAGCTGGGTATTCCGCCGATTCACGGAGTGTGCGGGTTTCGATCGGATCTCGTGGGATGGGGGGGGGGCTTTGATCATCTCGGGGGTCCTTTGAGGAGGGAAGCTTCCTATTGTATGGGGAGGGGCAAGAGATTGGTATCGGCAGAGCTAGGTGTCGGCCTGGGAACGGGGAAGACAAACGGGCACACGGGGAAAAGGGGTTTGCATCAAAAGGGCCGGAGGTCATGACGGGGAAGCAGGGAGGTGTTGCGCTGGGAACAGGATGAGGGCCTGGGGCAGAGCAGCGCCGAAGAGGGGTTTATGACTCAAGGCAGGTGCAAGCAGGGGGGTTGCCAGCGAAGTTAGGAGAGAGAGAGAGAGACGTGCTGGCTCTCGGCGAGAGCAGGGAAGCCATGGTGTCCAAAATGGCGGCTGTTTTACGCGCACAAAAGGTTTAAGGAGAGCAAGAGGGCGCCGATAATGTTGACGGTTTTCAGCCTAACTTTTAACAGTCCTCCCTTTTCAACATATCTAGCCAACTTGCTTACTCAATGTCAATTTTCATCAAATTCCTAACTTCGGTATCATATAATGCCCTCATATGTTCGCTTCCAATGTCCACAGTTTTGGGAAAAATACAATTCGCACATAAAGAACACATAGGTGGCAAACATTGAATTCCTAAGCATAGGCCACATATTACAACTACGGGAACCAGGATAATGGTGAGCAGTCTCCAGCCCCAGCCTTTGACGGTGTCCCAGAACCAACCACCAAGCGACCATTCTTCTTGCTCTTGGTGCACTTCCGAAGAGAGTCTGTGAAGATGTTCGATGGCTTTGTACACTGAGGGTGAGTTGTCCGGTATGTATGTACAACAGCTGGCCCCAATAATGCGGCATGCTCCTCCACGGTCCGCCAGAACCACATCTAGAACGAGGCGGTTCTGAAGAGCCACCAAACGGACCGCTTGGAGCTCGGCAGTGTTGTTGGCAAAGATGCCCGCCGTGATGTTCATGGTTGTCTCGACTGCCTGAGTCAAATGTCGGATGGCACGGCTGTTTGCCATCGGGCCCCAGAGGGGGACGAGTCCTTTCATAGCATCGAGGAACTGTGCCCCTGTTGAGTCGGCTTGCTCAACGTCTTTGGCTCGTTTTTGTCTGTGGTGATTCGCTGGGGCCACATAAGTTGGAGGAAGGACGAAGGAGATGTAGCAAGTGCCCCCCCAGCCTTTGGGGAGCCAGGTGTAGGCCTTCGTGCCACAGATGAAATACATGTTTGGGGATGACACAAAGGAAGGTGGATCCGTGGAGTCCAAAGTTCTGGTAAAGCGGCAAGCGCTGTGACCCACCAGCTGTGTCCCAAGTCCTTCTACACACATGTGGCCTGTGACGTTGATGACCGTCAGGGCCACAGTCAGAGTGGCAGCCGTTCGTTTCCGCAGATAGGAGAAGGTGGGTCTGGTTGGATTGTTGAACACCTGCATTTCGATTCGTTCTTTGGCCGGAATGTCCATTTGGATTGAGTCGCTGGGGGTCAGCGGGCAGAAGTGTGTCTTTGTCTTGTTTCGCCCGGCCCCATGAGAAGAATGTGCTGCAGCTCTGCTGGAGGTGGCATTTCCCGTATAGCTCTCTTGCAGGAGGATCAGCCAGGCAAGGCAGGAGCCGTGGACGGAGAAGGGTGAAGGGATGAATGGTATTGAATGTCCAGTGGCATGGGGTAGCAACCCACAGATCCAGCAGTTGGTGGCGTTGGTGGCAAGATTGTGCTGGTGAAGTAGCTGCACGAAAGAGTTGTTCCAAAACTCCTTTCGCCTCTCTCTTAGTTGAGGAGAGAGCGAAATTAGATAATGTTCCTTCATGGTGGTAGGCTGAGCAGTGGTTAGGAATGTTTCGTGAGCAGGTGCGTGTTCTTCCATAATCCAGAGCGTAGTCATGAGGAGAAAACAGAGGAGGATTACGATGAAGAGTGCAATTGTCTTTGAGCTATGGAGTCTGTCTGTTCTCGGATTTCTGTAGTGGGTATTTCCTGTTGTCTCAGTCGGCTTCTTGTTTGGCGCTTCCATCATCTTCTTATCTGGCGCTTCCATCATCTTCGTCTTCAAGGTGCTCGGTAGTGGGCAGGACCACAGACTTAGTTTCAGCCTCTCTCCAGGTAACCCTTGGTAGTTTGGGTCACCGTTCTGAGATCCTTTAACCTAGTCCGTGGCCTACTTAGCCGAAGCTCCCTCCTTTCGACGCAGGAAATACCCTTCTCGAGATGGCACAGTGGGGTCAGGATGTTTTGAAAGTTCAAGTGTCTCTGTGTCAGGATAGCAGTTCAACGATGGTCGGTCCTGGTTCAGGAGCTCTTCTTGGGTGTTGACGGTGTCTGTCGTGGCCAGGGTTGGAGAGACCTTTTTGCAGTGATGGGCGTGCAGCCAGTGTATCTTCCCCTCCACTCGAAGTGCGGTCCGAGTGGTGATCAGCACTTGCCAGGGGCCCGTCCACCGGGGTTCCAAACTCTTTGATCGCTGAAAATTTCGGATCAGCACGAAGTCCCCCGGCTGGATGGCGTGACCCGGACCCCTGGAAGCATCGGGGATGGCCTGCTGCACCTGCTGATGAAGGACAGACAAAGTTTCAGTCAATTTGTACAGATAATCAGACATTAGGACATCCGGAACGTCATGAATGGAAGTTGGTTTCGGGGCAGACCAGACGCTCATGGGTCGGCCGAAGACAACTTCATAAGGGGTTAAGTGATGTCGGGTGGGAGTGGAGCGCATCGATAGCAATGCCAGTGGGAGGGCGTCTGGCCATTTCAGGCCCGTCGTAGCCACTATTTTGGCCAGTTTAAGCTTTAGAGTGGCATTGTGTCGTTCGACAAGCCCAGCAGATTGGGGGTGGAAGACTGCGTGGAATTTCTGTTTAATACCCAGCCCATTTAGGATGAGCTGGATAACGTTGGCTATAAAGTGGGGGCCATTATCACTCCATAAAACACGACAGAGGCCATAACGGGGGAAAAACTCTTTTAACAGGACCTTCGCAGTGGCCATAGCGGTGTTGTCACGGGTTGGATATGCTTCCACCCATTTGCTAAATGCGCACACCACGACAAGTACATATTTCAGGCCTTGGCATCTGTCTAGCTGGATGTAGTCCATCTGCAGGACTTCAAATGGGTGGTTTGGGACCCCAAATCCCCCCCGGGGTACTACAGTTCCCTTCCCGGGGTTGTGTTGCAGGCATATTAAGCATTGTTGGACCAGGCGTTTGGCGGAATCTGGGATCTTGTCGTTGTGCCAAACCCTGGAGACAAGTTCGATCATGGGGGCTGATCCTATGTGGGCAGGGGAGTGTGCCATGGTTAATATGGGAATCAAGTATGAATCAGGTAGCAGCCATCTGTTCGCATCTTTTGTCCGCCAGCAGCCTTCATCGTCTTTCAATCCCACCCGTGCCCATTCAGTCAATTCGTGTTGTGTGCTAGCCGTTTGTATGTCTCTAATTGTGTCCTTGGCGTCAGTCCAGTTTTCTGCTTGTGACCTGGTCACGTACATATGTGTTGTCGTTCTATTTTCAGCTGTCGTTCGGGCGGTGATGTCGGCTAGTGCATTTCCCTGCCCAATAATGTCTGTCACTTTCTTGTGTGCCTGGCATTTGATAACGGCAAGTTTGTTGGGGAGGAGGACAGCTTCGATTAAGGCGGAGACTAAATCCCCGTGCAGAATGGGTGTGCCGTGTGAGGTCAAGTATCCTCTCTCCCTCCAGAGGAGCCCAAAATGGTGAACCACCCCAAAGGCATACTGGCTGTCGGTGTAAATGTTCGCCGTGGTTCCTGTTGCCAGGATGCAGGCTCTCGTCAAAGCAATCAGTTCCGCTGCCTGGGCAGATCGCTGGGTGATGCGGGCTGTTTCTACTACAGTTCGAGCCGTGGTGACTGCATAGGCAGCGGAAGTGGTACCATCGGAGAGTTTGATGCAAGAACCGTCCACCCACAACTCCCCGTCGGGGTCAGGGAAAGCTGTGTCTCTGAGATCGACCCTACTCCTGGTCTGTTCGTCCGTAAGAGTCACGCAGTCATGTACGGGGTGCACATTGGGGTCGTTCTCTGGCAAGGGTAACAGAGTTGCTGGGTTCAGTGTGGTGCATCTTTTCAGGGTGATATGGGGGGCAAGCAAGGTTAGTTCGTATCCAGTCAGTCGTGCACTCGTCAGATGTTGCGTCTTGGTTTGGTTCAGGAGGGTGTCGACTGCATGGGGTACCAGTACCGTGAGGGAATTCGAGAGTACAATCCCCTCACTCTGTCGGATAGAGACTGCAGCAGCAGCTACAGCTCGAAGGCAGGCAGGCAAGGCTCTGGCGACAGGGTCAAGAGTGGCAGAGAAGTAAGCGCACGGTCGTTGCTTAGGACCGATGGCCTGGGTCAGGACAGATAAAGCGCACCCCTCCCTTTCGTGAGTGTAAAGGGAGAAGGGCTTTCTGTAATCAGGGGTACCCAGGACAGGGGCTGAGCAAAGGGCATCTCGTAGTTCTGTGAAGGAGGTTTGACACTCAGGAGTCCAAGGGAGTGGGAAAGGGACGTCTTTGTTTAGGAGAGAGAGCAGTGGTTTTACAACGAGGCTGAAGTTTGGCAACCATTGTCGGCAGAAGGAGGTGAGGCCTAATAGGGAGCGAACCTGCTTCTGGGTTTTAGGGACAGGGGTGTCTAGAATGGTCTGGATTCGATCAGGGGTGAGTTTCCGTCCATCTTTGGACAGAAGGTGACCCAGGTAAGTGACCTGGGGTAGGCAGAATTGCAACTTCTTCTTGGAGACCTTGTGGCCATTTTCCGCAAGGAAGTGCAAGAGTTGAATGGTGGCGGTAACCGCTAGAGGGGTGGTGTCGGCTGCCAAAAGGATGTCATCGACATATTGTACCAACACCACCCCGTCGGGTAACCGGACTTGGTCTAGTTGCCTTTTGAGGGCCTGGCTGTAGATGCTAGGGCTCTCCGTGTAGCCTTGAGGGGCTCGGCAAAACCTATATGAGCGGGATTTTAGGGTAAAGCCGAAGAGATATCGGCTGTCTGGGTGGATGGGGATGGAGAAGAATGCGTTCTTGAGGTCGATGACGGAAAAGGTGGTGGCAGTGGATGGAATCAAGGTCAGGATGGTGGTGATGTCTGAGACCACAGGGTACTGGGGTACCACCACTTTGTTGATCTCTCGGAGGTCGATGATGAAACGGTATGCTTTCTCATCTCCCTCTCCCTGCTTCTTGATAATGGGCAAGATAGGGCTGTTGCAAACGTTGCTAACCACTTCCTCTACCACTCCTGCGTCTATCAGTGACTGGATAATCATTACCAATGCCTTCTCGCCCTCTGGCGATATCCGATATTGTGGGAGTTTTGGGAGTGTTGCGTCTGGTCGGACAGTAATGTGCACTGGGTCAATTAACATACGCCCTACGTCCGAATCCGCTTTGGCCCACAGATACGGAGGTAGGGTGTCAAGCAGGGACGCGTCGACGTCGGTGATGGAAAACATGTGTCGGGGGGAACAATGTTTAAGCAGAACGGGGTTGTCGTAAAGAAACACTCGAACTCCATCTTGAGAACACCTAATCGTCGCTCGGAAGTGTTTCAGTAAGTCAAGTCCCATAATGGCGTCAGGGCTATTGGAGGAAAGCAAGAACGTGGTGTCGGTGGTGTTGTTTTCTACGTCAAAGAGAATCGGGGCAGACAAAGGGTTGGTGGAGGGCGTTCCATCGAAACCTGTCGATGTTATGAGTGAGCCAGACAAGGGTGCCCTTGGAATCAGTCGTTTAGATAACGCACTACGTGTTGCGCCAGTGTCTACCAGAAATGGAGACTTGGTACCCAGGACCTTAGCAGTGACATAAGGGCCCTGCTGGTCAACATAGAGCTCGACTGGATCCCTCCCTCGCCCTTGGCTGTCCTATGCAAAGGTGTGAGTGTCGTCATAGTCAGATTGTTGATATTGGTTCTGTCTGGGTCGATCGAACGTATTCGGTCTGCTTGATCTGTCATTAGTCGCGTCATTTGGGGGCCCTCGTTGTGGTCCCTTAGGTCTCGGTCCGTTTGCTACATCCCTGGGGTCTCTGTTCCTGATCATTTCCAGGAGAACTGGGCACTGGGATTTCCAATGGCCAGTCCCTTTGCAGAAAGCGCACTGGTCATCTCTAAGGTCTGTGCGTCCACTGTAGGGAGTCAGAGTGCGGTCCTGGGGAAATGCAGTCTTAGGGACGTTTGTCTGGTAGTTTCCCCGGTATTGGTCTCGTCCTATAGTCACCCCTTGCAGTTTGGCAATCATCACCCTCTCTTTTAAGTCTTTCTTCTTTTTCTCTGTCGCCCTATCGTTTTCATTTTTCTGATGCTCATAATATTGGGCCATTTGGAGAATCGCTGTAGGTTTGGAGGCTGCCCAACTACTCTCGCTGGCCTGTAGTTTCTGGGAGATGTCCAATGATAGGCCCTTAACATAATTCTGGACAAACAGATGGTGTCCGGTTGCAGTGGTCATGTCCTGGCCGCTGTAATCGGAGAACACCGTTTCAAACCGGGAGAAGTATTCCGATACATCCTCCTGGGGTTTTTGGCGACAGGCTGTTACTATCGACCAGTCCACTTTCTTTTCTGGGATTAGGGTTTTTAATTTCTCTACAATTTTATCTGGGAGGTCTAGAATGGATTTCAACGGCTTTTGTCCTGGTCCCCGTTGTTTGTCCAAGTCATCGAGTTGTGACCAGGTATGTCCGAACAGCTCAAGGTGGTCGACTTTCCGGATTTGCTTCCACACATCAGCTGGTAGACATAACCCGAAGAACAAGTCGATGTCAGCCAGG
This sequence comes from Lissotriton helveticus, assembly GCF_964261635.1. NCBI lineage: Eukaryota > Metazoa > Chordata > Amphibia > Caudata > Salamandridae > Lissotriton > Lissotriton helveticus. The sequence goes on from NC_136067.1 coordinate 1,399,486,536, forward strand.
GTCATGATAGTTGAACCCAGGGCTGTACCCAATTCAGTATAGAAGGCAGTGGGGTTTTTACGTAGGTCGGGTAGAGATTTCCGGAATGTCAGTATCTCTTGCCGGTCCCATGGCTGGTAGACCCAGTTGTATACTACCCTTCCCTTTGCATCTTGGTTGTTTGCATCATCGTGAGTCCCTGTACCTCGAGGGGGAACCCAGTAAGGGGCAGCCTCACGTATCGGCATCATGGTGTTAGATTGCTCGGTTGGTGGTTCGGTCACTACGGGGGCCGCGGATTTAGCTCCCGGCTTTCGTTCAGTGAGGTGGCGGAAAACCTCAAGCGTACGCGTAAGGAGGTCCGACACATCACACTCGCCCTCATCCCCGATATCGACCTTCCGGTACAGAGTCCTTAGGCTCTCGGGACCTTTGTCTCGATATCGGTCCTCGTATGCATTCAAGACATGATAACACAGTCGTACGGTAAAATGTCGTCTGTGACTCCCTGTATACGAGCTGAACATATCTGTGATGTACTCTTCATCATCCTTCCTTTCTACCAGTGTCCTTGCTATTTTGTCGATCCCCGCTCGCTCATCTTTGTCTAGCCTGTTTGTTCTTGCAAGGCCAGCCCCTCGAGTCTCATGCTCGTTTAACGTTGTTGTTGATGCGGGTTTTAATACAAGGGGTTCGGCTGGCACAGAGGCCATTGGGGCCGACGCTGTGGCGGTACCTTCGTTTGTACCTGGGGGTGGCGCGTGCTGCGCCAAGGGTTGAGAAGGGGCATATGGAGGGGGCATGTAGATGATAGGGGGACCTAACAGCAGGTCCTCATTGGCTTGTCGTTTCGAGGGTAAATCAGGGTAGAGCATGGAGGGGGTTCTAACCGGACACTGGCTTGGCGTTTCCCTTTCTAGTTTCTGTTTAGCTTTCTCTCTTTCCTCTATCTCCTTTTTTAGTTTCTGAGCAGCTAGGTGGGCTGCTTTTTGCAGCTCTTTTTCCAACCTACTCTCAGTTTTCTTTTTACGCTGTTCAGTTTCTTTTCGCCACATGCCGAAGCTATCAAGCATAGTAGGTGTTGTCTTGTTTTTACCTAGGGCAGTTTCTAGCGTTTTTATTTTATCATCATCGAAGGATCCTATCAGGGGCCATTGACTTTCTTGACCCTGTTTTGTATATTTATGCCATAGTTTACTATAGGCAATAGCGGTCAATCCATGCTTCATGAACATGTCCTTATTAGGGGTGCCTTCCAGTGGGGCTGGATGGTCCATCTCTAATAAGCGGTCCGGGCTAAACAGGCTACTAATCAGTGGGGAGAAGACAGACATGACGGCTCGTAACGAGGGACTAAAAAAAGTCAGCACTGCCTATCTTATCACTAGGTGCAAAGACTAGACAGAATATTTCTATTCTACGTTGTTTGCAGGCAGTGAATACCTCATGGATCACAATAACCAAAGACCAATAAATAACAATGGGGAGAATGAGTAGGTCCGCAAAGATCTGCGTTACCTACCTTTTTCACTATCTGCAAAAAGGGTGGTCTCTTCCCTGTTTGCAGACAGGGAATCTCCAGGAAACAATAATTTTGCGAACAACAGTTCAGTTTCAAGCAATTATAGGGTGGGGGAGAAAAAATAAGCACGGCTGCTACCCTACCTATCCTCCACTGCTTGCAAAGAGAGAGACCTTTGTTTCTCCGTTTGCAGACAGTGAATCCCTCATAGATCAAGATAACAAAAGACCGATAAATAACAATGGGGAGAATGAGTAGGTCCGCAAAGATCTGCGTTACCTACCCTTTTCACTATCTGCAAAAAGGGTGGTCTCTTCCCTGTTTGCAGACAGGGAATCTCCAGGAAACAATAGTTTGTGAACAACAGCTCAGTTTCAGGTGATTATTGAGTGGGGGAGAAAAATAAGCACGGTTGTCTGCCCTACCTATCCTCCACTGCTTGCAAAGAGAGAGCCTGTTGTTTCTCCGTTTGCAGACAGTGAATCTCCAAATAAACAAAAAGAGCAATACTAGTATTTAACAAACAAGCAATCAAGCAATTTTTTTTTGCAATTTGTCGTGGTAACACGACCTTACCCGGACCGCATGGACAGTTTCCTGACTTCCGAATCCAGCGCCCGATCGTCCTCTCTTCTTCGTTATCCTCGCGGCACTCCTGATGGTTCCCAGTCAGGACCGTAGATCACTCGAGAGAGGTCTGTTCGGAACCAGTGAAGTTCGGATGATCGGCTGTCAGACGAGGGTCTATCGGACAGACGCGTTCCCGATCGTTGCAGTCGTTCACTTTGTCGTCAGGACCTCTCCCACTGGATCCATGGGTCGCTGATGGGCCCCACGCTTGGGACGCCAATTGTGGAAAAAATACAAACTGGGGGGCACTACCAACCAGAATATAAGATCCTTAATTATTGCCCGGCGATGTCGCCTCTTGAACCCACAAAGAAGTTAAAGTATTGAAGAGGCAGGCGCTGGAGACTGGAAGGCAGGAAACAAGGTTTTTATTCGCTCCGGAGGAGAACACAACGAAAACGGACAGAAGGTATCGTTCTGAGGTGCTCTAACTGCATCCCTGAGGCCTGGCCTCTTATACACAAGTTTATCTCTTTATTACATGTAACACATTCTCGTTGATACTTTGATGTACGGAAAGACATCCTCAGAATCCCCCCTTCCCAGCCCGTTCCCATGCAAGGCTACAGTGGAAGTCCCCGCCCCGTTCACAACAGGTGATGATCATCGCGCAGCTGGGTATTCCGCCGATTCACGGAGTGTGCGGGTTTCGATCGGATCTCGTGGGATGGGGGGGGGGGGCTTTGATCATCTCGGGGGTCCTTTGAGGAGGGAAGCTTCCTATTGTATGGGGAGGGGCAAGAGATTGGTATCGGCAGAGCTAGGTGTCGGCCTGGGAACGGGGAAGACAAACGGGCACACGGGGAAAAGGGGTTTGCATCAAAAGGGCCGGAGGTCATGACGGGGAAGCAGGGAGGTGTTGCGCTGGGAACAGGATGAGGGCCTGGGGCAGAGCAGCGCCGAAGAGGGGTTTATGACTCAAGGCAGGTGCAAGCAGGGGGGTTGCCAGCGAAGTTAGGAGAGAGAGAGAGAGACGTGCTGGCTCTCGGCGAGAGCAGGGAAGCCATGGTGTCCAAAATGGCGGCTGTTTTACGCGCACAAAAGGTTTAAGGAGAGCAAGAGGGCGCCGATAATGTTGACGGTTTTCAGCCTAACTTTTAACACAGTGGTGTATGAGAGACAATGAAATACTACAGGGTGTAAATACAGTAGGTGGACAGTGGTGTATGAGAGACAATGAAATACTACTGGGTGTAAATACAGTGGGTGGACATCGTTGTATGAGAGACAATGAAATACAGGGTGTAAATACTGTAGGTGGACAGTGGTGAATAAGAGACAATGAAATACTAAAGGGTGTAAATACAGTGGGTGGACAGCGGTGTATGAGAGACAATGAAATACAGGGTGTAAATACTGTAGGTGGACAGTGGTGAATAAGAGACAATGAAATACTACAGGGTGTAAATAGAGTAGGTGGACAGTGGTGTATGGAAGACAATGAAATACCAAAGGATGTAAATACAGTGGGTGGACAGTGGTGAATAAGAGAATGAAATACTACTGGGTGTAAATACAGTGGGTGGACAGCGGTGTATGAGAGACAATGAAATACAGGGTGTAAATACAGTGGGTGGACAGTGGTGTATGAGAAACAATGAAATACTACAGGGTGTAAATACAGTGGGTGTAAATTTAGTAGATGAACAGTGGTGTATGAGAGACAATGAAATACGAAAGGGTGTTAATACTGTAGGTGGACAGTGGTGAATAAGAGACACTGAAATACAGGGTGTAAATACAGTGGGTGGACAGCGGTGTATGAGAGACAATAAAATACAGGGTGTAAATACAGTGGGTGGACAGCGGTGTATGAGAGACAATGAAATACTACAGGGTGTAAATACAGTAGGTGGACAGCGGTGTATGAGAGACAATGAAATACAGGGTGTAAGTACAGAAGGTGGACAGTGGTGAATGAGAGACAATGAAATACTACAGGGTGTAAATACAGTAGGTGGAGAGTGGTGTATGAGAGACAATGAAATACTACAGGGTGTAAATACAGTAGGTGGACAGTGGTGTATAAGAGACAATTATATACAGGGTGTAAATACAGTGGGTGAACAGCGGTGTATGAGAGACAATGAAATACAGGGTGTACATACAGTGGGTGGACAGTGGTGTATGAGAGACAATGAAATACAGGGTGTAAATACTGTAGGTGGACTTTGGTGAATAAGAGACAATGAAATACTAAAGGTTGCAAATACAGTAGGTGGACAGTGCTATATGAGAGACAATGAAATACAGGGTGTAAATACAGTGGGTGGGCAGCGGTATATGAGCGACAATGAAATACAGGGTGTAAATACAGTGGGTGGACAGTGGTGTATGAGAGACAATGAAATACTAAAGGGTCTAAATACTGTAGGTGGAGAGTGGTGTATGAGAGACAATGAAATACTACAGGGTGTAAATACAGTAGGTGGACAGTGGTGTATGAGAGACAATTATATACAGGGTGTAAATACAGTGGGTGAACAGCGGTGTATGAGAGACAATGAAATACAGGGTGTACATACAGTGGGTGGATAGTGGTGTATGAGAGACAATGAAATACAGGGTGTAAATACTGTAGGTGGACTGTGGTGAATACGAGACAATGAAATACTAAAAATTGCAAATACAGTAGGTGGACAGTGCTGTATGAGAGACAATGAAATACAGGGTGTAAATACAGTGGGTGGGCAGCGGTGTATGAGCGACAATGAAATACAGGGTGTAAATACAGTGGGTGGACAGTGGTGTATGAGAGACAATGAAATACTAAAGGGTGTAAATACAGTAGGTTGGCAGTGGTGTATAAGAAACAATGAAATACAGGGTGTAAATACAGTGGGTGGACAGCGGTGTATGAGCGACAATGAAATACAGGTTGTAAATACAGTGGGTGGACAGTGGAGTATGAGAGACAATGAAATACTACAGTGTGTAATTACAGCGGATGGACAGTTGTGTATAAGAGACAATTAAATACTACAGGGTGTAAATACAGTGGGTGGACAGCGGTGTATGAGAGACAATGAAATACTACATGGTGTAAATACAGTAGGTGGATAGTGATGTATGAGCGACAATGAAATACAGGGTGTAAATACTGTAGGTGGACTGTGGTGAATAAAAGACAATGAAATACTAAAGGGTGTAAATTCAGTAGGTGGACAGGGGTGTATGAGAGACAATGAAATACGAACGGGTGTAAATACAGTGGGTGGATAGCGGTGTATGAGAGACAGTGAAATACAGGTTGTAAATACAGTGGGTAGGCAGTGGTGTATGAGAGACAATGAAATACAGGGTGTAAATACAGTGGGTGGACAGTAGTGTATGAGAGACAATGAAATACCACAGGGTGTAAATACAGTGGGTGGATAGTGGTGTATGAGAGACAATGAAATACAGGGTGTAATAACAGTGAGTGAACAGCTGTGTATGAGAGACAATGAAATACAGGGTGTAAATACAGTAGGTGGACAGTGGTGAATGAGAGAATGAAATACTACAGGGTGTAAATACAGTAGGTGGACGTGGTGAATAAGAGACAATGAAATACTACTACAGGGCGTAAATAAGGTTGCACAACATAGGCCATGAATTAACACGGGGCACGGAGTAAACACAGAATCTATCCATGTGTTGCAGTGGTTCATGACAATAATTCAACTTTTTCACAAAAAAGACAAATTCTTGATTTAGGGAATTTAAATATTTTTTCAAGAATACAAAGTTAGTATTTAATAGTAAAACGTGTCTGCTTTCATAAACGACAAGCTGATATTTTGAAGACAAATGTCTGAATTTATTCAAAGCTAAAATTTGAGTAGTTAAAGGGCCCACTTGGGAAGGCCAACCCTGAACACTCCTCTTTCACTTTGGTGGGCTTGCTGTACTCACTTGATCCTTCAACTTGAATCTCAGCTTTTCATTCCACCAATTTTAGGATCCACCAGCCGCCACTGGTGCATTCGCAGCAGGACCCTGACCTGAGAGCTCCTGACTAAATCCGGAGCGTGGTGGGCCCCCTCCATATTTTTTGCAGGGGAGCCATGTACACGAAATCAAGTAGTGGTCTGACCATAGGAGATGGAGAGGCACTTCAAAAGACAAAGGGAGATTGGAAAATAGAAGATCAAGTGTGACTCCACTTTGATGCGTGACATGGGAGACAAATTGTTTCAGGCTTCGCCCACGGCCTGCACGGAATTCTCCAAAGCAACAGCCACATGTAAATTAAAATAGCTCAGTTCGGTAAAGCTGGAATATTTCAATATTCAGACGTATTTCCAAGACTCCAGAAATCCTGAAGCTGGACCAGGAGAATGGTAATTCAGGGTGGCAGAAAAAGAAGATTTTGGAGAGAGGGAAATCCAAAAAAGCCATACACTCAGCCCTTCTTAATTTGGGAAGCTGAAAGATACTGCACTGATTGTCGTTGTGAACAATAATAGCCACTCCCCCACCACGTTTGCCTTTCTGTGAATGACAAATCCAGGAGGAATAGTTTGACCTATATTGAGGCCCAAGTCCAAATGAAGCCACGCTTTGGTAAAGAACATGACATCCCTATCAGAGTCTAACAGCAATTACGAGATGTGAAGGGCATGTTTGGGCAGAGAGTACACATTTATTAAGCAAGCCTTAAAAGTCAACTTTGGAAAGGGGGTACCATGCGAAAAAGGTTTGTTGATATCAGCCATACAAGTCTTATGATTATTAAGGTGTGAACCATCAGCTACCTGTAGTGAAGAATTGCAGCGAAACAGAAGATAGCACATATCACAGAAACTCGAACCGCAGTCCGAGTCAACTAAAAATCTCCTGTAGCACTCCTGAAGAGAGTTCAGGAGTCGCTCACCCTATGAATAACGACGACTTGGCATCTGGCTTGCCTTAGAAAGGGCATAGTGGCTGGTGCTGGTCACGGCTCAGCTTCGGATGGGTGCAGTTGGACTTGCATCTGGTGTGTCCACTGCATGTCTGCCCCACAGCTATATTTAATTAGTCCATTGATGGGAGACCAGTGTTGGACAGCTAGACCTCGCAATCAACTAAAATGGCGCCTCAAGGTGCCTTGCCCCAAAAAAAGTCTTTGAAGGAGAATCTCCCTCTCTCTTTGGGACACAAGTAATGAACTGGAAAGAGTGCAACTGGGCCACAGGTAGGTCAAAGTGCTGTGAACAAAAAAGAATATACCCAAGACCACTAAAACAGATAGATCAAGTAACAAGAGACAATCGATAAAATTGAATGTGGAAATGTCAATACATAAAGATTATTGAAGCCGGGTACATTTCATATAGACCAGCAAACAAGCAAACCTTATTGTGAAACCTGTGTCACAAGGTGCAGGCTTAGAAGTTTCATCTGTAAGTTAAATAATGTTGGGGTACTATGGAACCTTGGTGGACTTCTTGGGGCATTTCTTTTATTACTGATGTATGTTTTCTAGTTTTTACTAGTTGTCTCCTTTTAGTGAGAAAGAACGCAAACCAATCGAGAACTCACTTGCGAAATTCCATTATGTGTTGCAAAACATTAAGTAGTATATCATGATCTGTAGTATTGAACGCTGCCAATAAATCTATTTCAACTAACCAGCATTCTGTGGATATTGTCGAGGACATTCAGCGTTATTGTCTCTGTGCTGAAAGCTTCTCTAAATTCAGACTGGTGATCATCAAAAATGACATTGGTAATTAAGTAGTGGTTGAATTGCAAGGCCACACATTTCTAAACGATTTTCTCTAGCCAGGGAAAATTGGTTAACAGCCTGTAGTTTGGGAGGACTTCTAGGTTGGTATTTGGCTTATTTAGGATTGTTGTTATGTGCACAGTTTTCATTTAGCTTAGACATTTGCGTAGACTTAGGATGGTGATGATGATGTCCCACAAGCATAAAACAGGTGTTTACTTTTATGGTATTTGTTTGGATTCGGTCTCTGAAATAGTCAGCTGGGTGAAGTTGCTTCATTATTTTTTAGGAAGTCTTCAGCAGAATTTTTGCCCAATTATTCCTGTATTTTGTGCTTTGGGCTTGATCACTGGTGTTGTTGATTGTATAGGAATTATACTGTGTCTGATTTTAGAAAGCTTGTTGGAGAAACACAATAGTTGTTCTTTCCATTATTTCTGTTGTTGATGAGATAGATTGTTTGCCTTTTGCATCCATATTCTTGCAAAATAATTTAAACACCTGACTGGCTGAGCTGTTAGTTTTTGATATCTGCTCTTGGATGTAGCTAGTGTTTGCTGCTCTTATTGTGTGTTTACATTCTGTTCCTATTTTCTTCAACTTTGATCTGACACTCATCTGTTAGTCACAATTACTGGTTTCAATAGTTTTTCTATGTTTTAGACCTTTCTTTGTAGCTCTAGATCTTCATTGAACCAAGGTTGGCTGGGTTCTTGGTTTTATGTTTTCTAGTGCCTTTGGGGCCACTTTATCAACATACTCTTCTGTTTGGGTTTGGTAATCACATACTAGCTGATCAATGTCACCTTTTGGACCAACAGCAGAGTTTTCATTAAGGCTTCCTTTATGGTCTTCATTGCTTAAATCAAAGTTTACAATTTTAAATACTTTGGTGATGAGGTGATTTATTGGTGCTGATGTGAAAGCATTTGAAAAAGTTGTCAGACCAGTGTAACTCACTTGGTATATGGAAGCTAACATTTTTCAGAGATGATATAACTATGTCTATGAGGTGTCCTTTTGTACGCCTTGGGTTGGATAGTTGTTTGAAGTTGAGTAGTTCATAAAGTACATCACTAAATAATTTCAGTTATTAATTTCCCCAAGCTACATTAAAATTACCCATATAAGTGTTCGAGTGAAATAACATTTGTTATTGAGCAATGTGTCCTGTAAGTTGTTCATTGAAGTTGGTTGTGTGTTTTGATGGTTGATTAATCAGGTGCAAATAGGTTGTATTAGATGTAGATAATAATTTAGCATTTTTAGGCATTTAAAAGTAGAGTAGCTCGTTGTTGGCATTCAAGTTTCTAAAATTGATAGTTAGACCACGATTAGAATGACTAGTTTTGTCTGCTCTCACGGTGTTGAATCTTGCTGGTACTAGGGAGTCAATGATCAACTCTGATAAAGTTCTGCCATGATTCATTCATGCACAGTAAGTCAGTTTTGTTGTCATTTAAGAGTGAAGTAATCAGAGGGCGGTGAGCATTTGCAAAATCTTACGTTATGTATAAACCTCATAATACTATTATTATATTGTTGTTTTGCTTTGCTAGTCTTTGGGTTAATTTCATTTGTATTAGATTGCTGTGCAATGGTCTGGTCTATTCTTTTCAAGTTGCTTTGTTGCAAGGCTCATGAGGGAGTGATTCTAGTGTTATCTTGTCAACACATCTTTATGCTAGCTGAAAAAATGTGTTATAATAAAAGCCTGCTACATTATAAGATTTTTGATCTTCTTATGGAAAAACAATATTCTTCAACCAAACAAATTTTTCTCAGTGACCTCCGTTTACACAATAGTAACGAAAGGGACGCTCACGTCTCACAATTATCTGCTTTCCTACTCAGCAATGAGGTGTCTAAACACACTACCACATCTACTCATGAAAGACATGTCATTCTTGACATCATAATCACAATGTAAACCCAATCAAGGTTGACAACCCATATCAGTTAACTGATTGGATCACTTTCTGGTACCATTGTCCCTCATGCATATAAATCACACATCAGAGGCCACAAAAAGAAACCTAAACAGTGGATAAGGGAATACAAAAAGATAAACCAAGAACCTCTCTTTGATAAAATATCGTCATCCTTGCAAGGCATCCCAACAAACTTAGGAGCCCCCTGCTTGACTGAAATCAACGGAAGAACCACAAACTCCATCACTGATGAATTTGTACTTCCAAAATTGAAATGAGAGAAATCCAAACCTTGTGACAACTAAACCAAGACTGAAAAGCTCTGTGATTGGTAGAAAAACGTACTAACATATGCCTACTCCCTCTCCTGGGTATGGGCCATCAGCCAGGACTATCAAGCCATCTCTGTCTTGGGCATTTCTTTCAATCTGACTCCAGGTGTATCCCATCTCCTTACAGTCAGCCTTCAGGCCTTGGCGTCAGGTGTTTCTTGGCCTCACTCCTTTCCCTTGTGGGTTCCAGGGCAGGGCTTGCCTGGTGGTGTTTGATGCTTACTTGCGGAGGTTGTGACCTATCCAGCCTCAGCGTTTTTTCATGATTCGTTCATGTAAAGTCAGCTGCAATAGGTTGTTGTTACTGATGGTGTTTGGCCAGCGGATTTGGAGGATTTTCCTCACATGAAGGTCTACATTTTGTTGGTGATGGTCGCTGTTGTCTTCCAAGTTTCTGCTGCACACAAAAGGACCGATTTTACATTGGTGTTAAAAAGCCCGATCTTGGTTTGCAGCATTAGGTCCTTGGAGCTCCAGATCATCTTTAACTGAATGAAGGCAGTCCTTCCTTGATGTCAGCGTCTGTGCTTCCCTGTTTGTCTATGACACTCCACAGGTAGGTAAAAGCCTCAACATATTCCAGTACATCGTCTGCAAGAGACTTCAGTTGTGCTGGCCATGTTAGCCTTCAAGATCTTGCTTTTTCCTCTGTGGATGTTGAGGTCAAGTTGTGCTGATGTGGCTGCCACATTGTTGATCTTCTCTTTCATCTGCAGATGGATATGGGAGAGTAGGGCCATGTTGTCTGTAAAGTCTAGGTTGTCTAGCTGCGTCCAAGGTATCCACTGGATCCCATTTCTTCTCCTTGCTGTGGACATCTTCATGAGCCAGTTGGAAGAGAAAAGGCAAGATCAACCAACCCTGCCAGACTCCAGTACTTACTTGGAAGGCTTCAGTGAGTTGTCCTCCATTGACTATCTTGCTGGTGATTTCCTTTTAAGAATTCCTGATGATGCTTACGAGTTTATCTGGCATGACGTAGTGGCAGACGAGTTTCCAGAGGATCTTCCTGTCCACACTGTTGAAGCCCTTATCGTAGTTGATGAAGTTGACATAGAGAGGGGAATTCCTTTCCATCGACTGCTAAGTGATTATGCAGGGTGTTGCAATCTGGTCTGTACAGGATCTATCTTTGCTGAAGCCAGCTTGCTGGTCTCGTAACTGAGCGTTGACTAATTCCTTCATTCTTTTCAGGATGACTCTTTTGCACACTTCGCCTTGGTTTGATCGAAGGGTTATTCTTATGTAGTTTGCGCAGTTACTCAGGTCACCTTTCTTGGGAATATTGATGAGATATCCCTCCTTCTAGTTTGATGGCACCTTTTCCTCTTCCCAGATCCTTCAAAACACAAGTTAGAGCATGCCTAATCATGTTTCAATGTCTGCCTTTAGAGCCTATGCAAGAATGCTGTCAGATCCTGCTACCTTCCCGTTTTGCAGATGTTTGATGGCTTGCCGTATTTCTTCCTTGGTTGGTCTGCTGCAGTGGATTGGCAAGGCCTTGTCAGCTGGTTGTATGTCTGGTGGAGACTACGGCATGGGCTGGTCCAGTACTTTTTCAGCAGAGAATTATCATGGCAATATAATCCCTTGTTGGTGAAAATTATTTTGGAGGCAAAAGCCTAAGTTATTTAATCTGAGATTGATGATGGTAAGAATTGAGCTAAAAAACTCTTTGAACTAGATAAACAATCAACAAAATATCTGACCAACTCCTTTCCTAATAACTCCACTGAGGAAAACTGTGAACCCTTTAACTTATTCTTAAAAGAGAAAATTGACAAAATTGAATCTTCTCTTGCCCAGTCTCCCATGAACAGAGATAATACAGAAATCCAAGACCACGTGGTCTGATTTCAGAGAAATCACACAATCAGAATTGAGAAAAATTATTGACACTCTACAACCCTCCTCACAATTCATGACTACAGTCATCAAAGAAATCACTACCTTTCTCATGTTAGTCTGGGATACCCTGATAAATACTTCACTAATCATTTATCATAATCGCTCATTCCAGACTCCCTAAAGGTTGATCAAGTCATTCCCCTGTTGAAAGAACACAAAGCAATCGGTTCCTGACCAGAACCAAACCTACCAATCCTAGCAAAAGCTTTTGGAGCTGCATGGAGAAACAACTTGAACGATTTGTTGTGGAAAACAACCTTCTTAATGAATACCAAACATTATTCAGACCATGCTGCAGTACACGAACTGAGATGCTCTAAACTGTAGACAATGTACTCCTTACCCTTGATAAAGCAAACTAATGTCTACATACCCCCCTTGGTCTTTCAGCTGTATTTGACAGTCAGCCATGCCATACTCCTAAAGATACTTGAAGAGAGAACTTGAATAACTGAGCAGGATCAGCTAGTTCACCTTGTACCTTGGTAATTGTTACCAATCCATAATAAAAATTACAAATACCTTCTCCAATCCCTTACCCCTTAATCAGGGTGTAACCCAGGTCTCCAGTCTCTACCCTACCACCTTCAACCCGGCTCTCTTCTAAAACTTTCCAACCAATCATGCCACCTCTAAGCAGAAGATACTGAGGTGTATTCAGGGCCGGACTGGGATTGCAAACCAGCCCTGGAAATTATGTCCGACCAGCCCTCGGGGGGAGGGGTTGTGCTAGAACAATGCTGCTGTGCTTTTGTTGCAAGGGGCCGATATTGCAGCACTGCTGCAAAACTGACCTGCAGAAACAAAAACTGCCCCACCAGTCAAAACCAGCCTCCACCCTTCCGGCCCACCGGGCAAATGCCTGGTGCCCGCTACGGCCAGTCCGCCCTAGATGTGCTTAAAAGCTATCTTTTCTGGGACATTGCCTATCTAGCACAGATCCAGAAAAATTCACTTGAGCCTGCCTTGTTACCACTTCTCACTCCCCCCCGTGAAAACGTAATTTCTAATTATATTTCCCTTAAGATCTCGACCCCAGCACAGTCATGAATGAACTTTCTGAAAATCCTGCGCTGTTGCCCTTCCGTCATCGAGAGCATCAAGTCCCTGTGCTGCATTCTCAAAAAGAAACTCAACCTCCAACCGTATAAAAATGTCTTGGCTGAAGGAGCTCCATTTCAAATTATACAGGATCAGTTTCTTACTAATGGAAGTAAGATCTCAAATAAATGGTCCGATTTCTCATCTTTTCCTGACTGGACTGGAGTAAATCCCTGCTGGCGGATATGTCAAAATTACATCTTACTTCATTGAAAGCAGCACTCCATACTGCAGCCAGATATCACTCCAATATATACGTTGATACTTCAATGTTCAATAACAGTTCTTACACTGGTTTTTTGTGTAAGTAGAAGGTTCTTTAATTCTTAGATTCTTTTGAAAAGTGGGTACAGCCAACACGTTCCGCCCTAGAAAGGGTTTCTTCAGGGCTGCAAATATATACATATATGTGTTGATTTAAAAATAGGTACGTGTCGACCGTTCTTCAAGTTACTTTAAACAGCATTAGCAGCATTATTTCAGTGACTCAAACATTTGAAAGAAAGTGTACCAGCCAAGGGGGTTTGTGAGAGTGCCAACAAATGTGTTACATTAGAAACAATGGTTAACCTAATATACATTAATAAAGGTTCTTTAAATGATAAGAAGCAAACAATAGTGTGAGCTAGATATACAAAGAGCCTAGTAAGAAGTAGGTAGCCAAAATGTGTGAAAGAGGGCAGCCAAGAGGCATGCCCCTAGTAAATTGCTAGTGACTCTAACCAAGCACCTGGTCATAGTGTCATCCTGTAATAAACCCAAAGAAGTAAGGAGGTGTTGAAAAATATGTGCTTACCAAAAAATCTCAGTAAGCACTGTCCAAGAGTTATTTTTTTATTATAATTATTTTTATTAACAATCATCGACATAAAACATACAGTACAGAGGAATGAACATGTGTGTATACAGTGGAGACAGATAGTGATCACAAATACCATATTTCTTTCTTTCCATTGGATGCCACGGAGTAGGAGCCTCATCGTCCTCGATGCTACGGGGTGGAGTACATACATTTCCCCGGTATGCATTCCAGGGGTTCCAGTCCAAGAGTTCTTGGTAGGAGACACCAGAATCAAACTATATCAGTGCCATCCCCTGGTCAATCATAATTAAGGCTCTCTGTTTTGCATTTTTACAGATAAATACAGACAGAAAACAATGCATTTTCTGTCTGCATTTATTTTTAAGAGTGGATAAATACAGAAAATCGTGCTTTTTTTAAGTGACTCTCCATCCTGTCTTTCATGAATTATAGGCCAGCAGCTGAGTAGATGAGCAGCATGGGATATAAAAAAACAGGATGACATTTCTTTAAATAGCGGCATATGTCAACATATATTTATGGTATAATGTTAGTATTTACCAGTGGATGCATTCTTATGTAATATTTAGCAGCTTAAGTAGCTAAAACACGACTGACATCAAAGTATGAGTGCGCGTCTATCAGTCAAATAGATATGGAAATGTACAGTTTTACAACCTCATTTAGACGTAAAACACAAATAAAAATGGATAAATACAGATAAAATGAGCCAAAAAAAAAATATAAATACATACAGACGGAAATGGGCAAAAAATAAATATCATAAAACCGGGAGCCCTAATCATAATGTTCATGTAGTACATCGAGTGTTGTACTCTGGTGCCCTAAACATGGAGAAAAAACAATTTGACTAAGGGCCTAAGTGAAACATATGAACTATTTTGCGGTAACAAGCGTAGTCAAAGCAGTTTATAGGCATGTGCCCAAATGCTGCCAAAATTGAAGCACCACGAGGTGTTAAAGAGGAGTAGGAATGCTAAAGAACCTAAATATACATACCTTAATAAAATCGTTTTTTCACTTTGTCAGTAATTTTGAAAACTTCTTAGCCATGCTGTTAAGGCATCAAGGGCCAGATGTAGGTAGGCAAATACCGGTCGGTAACGGCCGAAATTCGGTAATTTCGGCCGTTACCGACCGGTATTTGGAAAATGAGATGTAGGTGGGAGTTTTACTGATTCGGTAATTTACCGAATCGGTATTCTAAGGAATCGGTAAATTACCGATTCCTTAAAATACCGAATCGGTAAATTACCGATTTTGCTATGTAGGGAGCACTCAAATGAGTGCTTTTCCCCTTTTAGGATTCGGTATTTACCACCAACTACAAGTTGGTGGTAAATAATGAAAACCTTGGAAAAAGCTTTTTTTTTTGCTTTTCCAACAGTGCCATGTTGCAGACATACATGCCCTTAGGGCATGTATGTCTGTAACATGTGCACCCTTACACAATTGAGGGGTGCAACAGGGTGTCAAAGTGACACCCTGCACCTACCTACAGGAATACGTTTTTGAATGAAGTCCAGTATCCATAACCTAATATTCACATGTAGCAGCACCAGTGGTAGCTCAAGGTACATCACTAGCACTATCCTTTATGCTCAAGCCTCTGATTACCATGTATATTTCATTTTGTACCACTCACATCCCATGAGGATTTGCTAGCAAGCCCTCAGTATGTTGTTGTAGTCTAGACTCACCACTAATAGAGGCATTGGCTATAGTGTGTGACCCACATTTTGCTGGATACTGCACAAACCCTGGCTTCGTAACAGTGCTTCAACTGACTCCACACTTTACTGCTCAGTTCAGGATTTACTGTGTGGTGTTGTGGTCTGGCAAGTGAAATCAGTAGTGTTGTGTATTCCACGTCTCTCCTCAAATGGAACTTACAAGCTCTAGTTCCTTGCACAATGAGGATATATGAATCTGAGTGATGCTAGAAAGCTTGGACAAACCATTTCCCACTTTCAGTTCTAGCACTGCCTTTACAGTGTCGCTGGGAGGTTTCAGCTTCCAAGAAACCTCCGAGGCAGGCCCTCGCCCACAGCAAGACAGCACTGTCAGGAGGTAGGCACGCTTGTTCTAATGAATACAGGATAGCCACATCACCTTCAGGTGGACATTTGAGCAGACAGCTCTTTACTATTTTCCACCTGCCCAGTTATCATTTAGTTTCTGAGATTAGCCATGGCCAAAGCAAGATCATTCTTTTTAGCCCTTGGTGATGTTATGTTTGGTCTTTATAGCAGTGGTGGCTGCCGCCATACGAAACCGGTACTGCGGCGTGGGGGGTGTCAGAGGAGGGAACAGGAGTGGTTGGGAAATAAAAATATTTATAAAAATCACTTACTTGGCACTCTGCTCCTGCTGCCGGCCGCCTTGTTGCACCTGCGCCTCTCGTACCGGAAGTGGATGGGCCGGAAGGCATAGGCTCACAACCCAATCCAGATGCTGCTCTCTAGCATGAGAACAATGCCAGGATTAGTCTGAGTGGCCTGGTTTGCCACTCAGACAGTGCCTGGGAGCCTGGGCCATTTCTGGAATGGGTTGGAGAAACATAAGTGTGAATGTCTGTTTGGCCGGCCTAAGAAGGCCGGATAAACTGACATGTACTTATAAGTGCACAGTACACCTCCCTGCCCTGGCCGAGGCCCACCCCGCCCTTCCCACTCCATCTGCATAGGACATAATCAGCTCAGACAGAGATACATTTTATTTATCATATGCTGGCAGTGGGGCGACGTTCCCCCGCCATTACGGAGGAGCCGCCCCTGTTTATGAGGGCTCACACTCCTGCTCTCCCTCTTTGTCGGCAGCAACAGATAGAAAAGTCCCTAACTCAGCACATACTGCAATGATTAAGGAATAATCTGGGTTTTGTTTTCCAGTGTCAACAGCTGAGTTACTGGGGGAATGCTAACACATGAATCGCAAAATTGCCCCAAAGATGGGAGATGTGGTTGCAAACTTGGGGGTCGATTATGATGGCGGACGGAAACCGGATCCGTCCGCCACGGACGCGGCCAAGATACTCCCGACCGCGCCGCGGAGAAACCGCCGTTGCGATTAGGATAATAATGCCATGAAACTCCGTCCGCGGCGGACGGAGTACAGCAAACCCTGTCCGCGGCGGACGGAGTACACCTGAGTCCGCCGCAAGCGAACGGAAGCTAAGAAACTCCGTCCGCCGCGGACGACCATGACCGCGGGAACAGGCACAGCCACCGCAATACCTGCGGATGCTTCGTTCCCGCGATTAGGATAACGCCAGTGCCACGGAACTCACCCCCATCCACGACCGCTGCGGAAACAATGCAATGAGAAATCCAGCATCCCACAGGAAGCCCTACACGGACACCATCCCTACCGTCAAACCAATTCATAAATGGCTGACGGAAATAAATACAAAACACACTACACAGGACACCCACCCACCTGAAACACCCACACCAATCACAAGCCACAATGACAACCCCCCAAGCACCTACTAATCCAGTCAAGTCAACACACCCACCTAGCACCTGACTGCCATCAACCATTGGGACACAACCACGACACAGACTATAAAATTACTCCCACCGACTACCACAGTCCTTTGCCTCACAACATAGCTGCTAGCAAGAGGCCCCAGACGACGAACAGCAGAGACAAATTGCACACATACAACCACCACCCAAACACACCCACCATACAAACACTCACCACACCACACACCTGCAACTCCCAAAACAACCAACCCACACCTTGAGCACCACACACCATGGCACCCAAAAAAAAACCAAATTCACCGACACAGAGTTGAAGGTCATGGTGGATGAAATCATCCGTGTTGAACCCCACTTATTCGGGACACTAGTCCAGCAGACCAGCGTGGCCCAGAAAAATCACATGTGGGACAAGATTGTTACTCGGGTGAATGCGTCAGGGACCGTGCCAAGGACAAAGCACGAAATCCAGAGGCGGTGGCATGACCTAAAAACCAGGGTCAAAGGCATCCGTGCCAAAAATCATCTACGAGCAATTCACACTGGCGGCGGCACACCCCCGGAGCCCATACCCTACACTGATTGGGAGGAAAAGGTGCTGGGCATACTGCACCCAGAGAGCCTGGAAGGAATTGATGAAGGAGAAGAGGCTGGTAAGTAAAATCCAAGCACCACGAGCACATAGACATGGCCTGCCACACACAACAGAGAAGAAAAAGCTCCCAGGCCCTAACCTATGCATGTGGGCTACATACTCACCAAAATGTAAACGACTCCCAACAGGCCCCCATGTCCACAGGGAGGGTGGTGGAGGGTGGGGTGTGTGAGAGACCAGCACTCCAACTCCCAACAGGCCCCCATGTCCACAGGGAGGGTGGTGGGGTGTGGGGTGTGTGTGCGAGGTGGGTGGGGTGTGTCAGAGACCAGCACTACAACTCCCAACAGGCCCCCATGTCGACAGGGAGGGTGGTGGGGTGTGGGCTGTGTGTGAGAGGTGGGTGGGGTGTGTCAGAGACCAGCACTCCAACTCCCAACAGGCCCCCATGTCCACAGGGAGGGTGGTGGGGTGTGGGGTGTGTGTGAGAGGTGGGCGGGGTGTGTGAGAGACCAGCACTCCAACTCCCAACAGGCCCCCATGTCCACAGGGAGGGTGGTGGGGTGTGGGGTGTGTGTGAGAGGTGGGTGGGGTGTGTCAGAGACCAGCACTCCAACTCCCAACAGGCCCCCATGTCCACAGGGAGGGTGGTGGGGTGTGGGCTGTGTGTGAGAGGTGGGTGGGGTGTATGAGAGACCAGCACTCCAACTCCCAACAGGCCCCCATGTCCACAGGGAGGGTGGTGGGGTGTGGGGTGTGTGTGAGAGGTGGGTGGGGTGTGTCAGAGACCAGCACTCCAACTCCCAACAGGCCCCCATGTCCACAGGGAGGGTGGTGGGGTGTGGGCTGTGTGAGAGAGGTCACTGAAAAGTAATGTATGCCAATCAAAACATGTCATGTCCAAAGTATTGATCATCAAAACTTTCCCCCCACAGGTGATCGCAATTTGACTGGTGGAACCAGCAACCCGCCGCCACATTCTCCTCACTCACATCCAGGACTCTCTGGGGACGATGCCACAGCCAGCTCCGGTGCGGAGGAGGAAGCGGGCCAAAGCACACTGCCAGGGCCATCTGGCACACGGGAAATCACTGCCTCCACAACCGTGGCCTGTGTCACTCCTGCAACACCTGCCACAGTGAGCTGTAGAACCACCACCACCACCTCCACCACCACCATTACCACCACTCCTGCCTGTGCCACCCTGCCTGACCCACCGCTAGACGCAGGGCCATCAACATCCCAGGCAAGCAGGGAGAGTGGACGGGAAAGGAGAGAGCCGAGGCAACATCCCCCAAGCAGGAGTACCTCACACCGGCGAGCTGGGGAAGGACACCCACCCCATCCTGCCGCTGAGACACTGGAAGCCCTAGGCAGAGTCCAGGCTTCCTATGAGCGTGGGCAGGGACATGCTGATCGTGCACACCAGGACATGGTTGATAACACCAATGTGTTGCGGGCCATTGACAGCCGCTTTGGCCAATTAGTGGACCTTGTGGCCCAGCACACAGCACTGTGGAGGGTATGGTTAGAACGCAACACCCCCCCCCAACCAAGTGTCCAGCCGCCACGGTCAGCAACACCACCGCCACCGCCACCTGTGCCCCTGGAGACGGATGTGGCCCCTCAGCAACCTGGCCCACAAGCTGACTCCGCACCGCCTCCAAGACGGAGGGGACGTCCCAGGCTGGATGGAGGGGAGAGCAGTGGGGATGCTCCATCTACACGCTCGAAGAGGGGCCGACAATGACTCTAACACTGCCTGAGGCTGCCATCCACCCGCAAACTATCCTGTCCCACCACGCCAAGTATTGGCACAGGTCTGCTGGACTAGCCGGACATCACGCAATGTGGTGTCAGCACGGACATTTCATCTACCATGACCTTCAACTCACACTCCCCCACCCAACACTTACTTGTATATATCCACCAGCACCGATGCACAACCTGTAAATAAATTTCACTTACACACTCAATGATGTGTTGACTCCATGTTTATTCACATGATTGTCTCAGAAACAGACCTGACCAGGTGCAGGGAACCATGTCGTACAGAATCCTGCCGCTGTGGGAGTGACCTAGGGAAAATCAGAGACCGCAAACACACGTCAGGTAAGTGATTCACAACCATCACAACACACAGCAGTGTAAAATTCCACAAATCACACCCATCACAAAATCAGTGGATGAGAGGACACACTTCATGGAGACTTGCATGTCCAGAGAAATAAACACACACACATGCAAACATAACATACCTGACCAGGCAGCTGATGAACACCACATCCACACACCACCAGCAAACATACAAAACGCATAGTCAACCGGCACATGAGGTAGTCACTCACATTCAAGGGAAATAGCGATCAATGAGCTGACGCCTCTGGTCCACACCTTCCTCCTCAGCACTATCCTCATCAGTCGACATGGGTGGGATGGGAGGCCGAGGAACTTCTTGGTCTTCAGGGTCCAAGATCAGTTCAATGTTATTGCGCACTGCCAGGTTGTGGAGCATGCAGCAGGCAATCACGATCCTGCATACTTTGCCTGGTAAGTAAGGCAGGGCCCCTCCGGTCTTATCCAGGCACCGAAACCTGGACTTTAGCAGTCCAAAAGTACGTTCCACCACTCTACGTGTCCTTCCATGGGCATCATTGTAGCGCATTTCACCCGCTGTAGTAGGATTACGTATGGGACTGAGGAGCCAGGGCCTGTTTGGGTACACCGAGTCGCCTATGTAGGGGGATGACAGACACAAATATCACAACCAGATTTGGTGGGTACCCCATGCCACACATAAATTACAAATGTCCCCACAGCATACTCACCAACAAGCCACGCGTGTCCTGGACGCAGATTAGCCATCAGTTGGGGGACAATGCTGCTCCGCATGATGTGGGAGTCATGTGCGGAGCCTGGGAATCTTGCACACACATGGGAGATGATGTTGTCGGCCAGGCACACCACCTGCACGTTCAGCGAATGAAAGTGCTTCCTATTCCTATATACCGGCTCACGTGCCCGAGGTGGAATCAGAGCGATGTGCCATCAATGGAACCCACTACGTGTGGTATCTGGCCCAGTGCATAGAAGTCTGCTTTGACTGCTGCCAACTCTGCCGGCCGTGGGAAATGGATGTAGTCATCCTTGTACAGCATCATGGCTTTTAGTACATCCCGAAGTACCATGCTGAATATTGACTGTGACATCCCGCCGGCATGTCCAACTGTGTACTGAAAGGTGCCAGTAGCAAAAAAGTGTAGTGCCGCCATCACCTTAGCTGTGGGTGTAATGGAACCAGGATACGTCCTTCGTGGCTGCAGATGAGGAGACAATTGGGCTACAAGCTCCATCAATCAACGTCGATCTAGCCGGAATTTCCTGATCACCTCCTCGTCAACCATATCCTCCAGCACAGTGTATGGGCGATGGACATTTGGAGCCCTCCTGTGTGGGAGTAGACGTGATATATGTCAACTTACAAACAACGCATGGCTGTGCAACTCCATCACATGTAAGCCAACACTAGCAAGAAGATAAATGTTGTGGACAATAGTCATATGTGTGACATGTCAGAAAGTTACAACAATACGGAGTGCCCTATGAACAATGTGCTGCCACTAGCAACATGAAATGCGTCAACTTGTACAATGCAACGTAGTCTCATGTCAACATTACTGCCAAGAAGACATGTTAGGACCCAATTTTGTAGAAGCCACATCACAGACACACATGCACATGCACACACAACACAAGAATGCTACACACACTCCAAAACATCATGCACCAATGACAACACAGACAATGGTGAGCATCCGCTCATTACATGCATGGTCAAACAGGTAACACACATACGCATACACAGAATGCACGTGGACCCCCACCATTGTTATTATTAGGGCCGGGCACGGACGGTGTACGGTGGATGATGCAACGTGACTGTAAGGGGGGTCATGAACTGACATCTCCATTGACATCATCAGAAGGATGTGTTGGGCTGCACCTCCCCCGCGGAAGGCGTGCACCGCCATGGTGGCGCCACTGATTAAAAATTGTTGCAAATGATGCAACCGTCGCGGAAGTGCGCACTTGCGGTTGCCGATGTGTGTCCGTGACGGCACGTGCACAGGCAGCCGATGGGAAGGGGTCACGCGGGGCGCGTATGCGCCATCGACAATGGCGGAAACAGTGCACCGCCACACCAGGGCCTGTCATTGGGCCTTTTCCAATGAGGCATCCAGGGGGAACCAATAGCTGGCCACGTGTGCCATTGACATGGGCTCTGGTCCCTATATATGTGTGACTTTGAGAAGCACACATTCACTGCTTCGATCCAGTGCTGCCTGTGACCATCACCTCGACCTGCTGCTGCTGAGCTGACATACGGCTGCTGCCTGTGACCATCACCTCGACCTGCTGCTGCTGAGCTGACCTACGGCTGCTGCCTGTGACCATCACCTCGACCTGCTGCTGCTGAGTTGACCTACGGCTGCTGCCTGTGACCATCACCTCGACCTGCTGCTGCTGAGCTGACCTACGGCTGCTGCCTGTGACCATCACCTCGACCTGCTGCTGTTGAGCTGACCTACACCTGCTGCCTGTGACCATCACCTCGACCTGCTGCTGCTGAGCTGACCTACGGCTGCTGCCTGTGACCATCACCTCGACCTGCTGCTGCTGAGCTGACCTACGGCTGCTGCCTGTGACCATCACCTCGACCTGCTGCTGCTGAGCTGACCTATGGCTGCTGCTGTTGTGCCACAGTCCAGGACCTTGCCATGGAGGGAGTGCGAGAGAGCCGGTCGCGTCCCTTCACCGCAGGGGAGCTGGATGTCCTTGTGGACGGTGTGCTCAGCCACTACCAACGGCTCTACGGTGCACCCGGACAGGTGGTAAGTACAGTGGTGTACATGTTGTTGGTCATGAGGTGTTCAGTGGCTCCTGTCTTCTGCAGGCCTGCCGGTGTGCTGTGGGACCTTTACATGTGTAGTGCTGAGCATGGCTGCATGTTGAATCGTGTTCCTGCGATGTTTGTGCATGTCATACTGTCCACTTACGTTACCCTCTTGTCTCCCATCATGGCAGGTAAAGCTGCACGTTTGCAAGGCCGTGTGGAGGATGATAGCACGTGATGTAAGGGCAGTGGAGGGGTTCAATAGACGACACACACACTGCCACAAGCGCTGGGACGACATCTCCAGGCTTAGCAAGAATGTGGCGGAGATGACACTGGGGATGATTCCAAGATCTACACGTCTGGCCCGCCGCACCATGACCCCTCTTATGCACCGTATCATTGCTGTGACGCATCCTGACCTGTCCGCCCAGCTGAGTGGGGAACCACTGCAAAGTAGCGGTAAGCAGATTGTATGTGTATGTTACTTGGGCCTGTAATGCATGTATTGCTGCTCGGACACAGTAGTGGCTTCCATGGTGCGTATGTTTAGCTGAAATACCATGCTGGTGCCATTAGCGGAGTAGGCGTTGGCATACATGTCCGCCAGGTGGACAGCCCACTTGCTTGGTAGTTGAGGGTTCCAGGACATGCCGTTGAGGTCTGTGGTCACATGGCATGACATGTGTGCAGATAGTAGGGGTGGGACGTGTGCAGGATGTGTGCCACATGTAGAATGTATGTAATTGAATCCTAGATCTGTTGTCCTTCAGTACGTGTGTGTGGCACTTACTCACACCGCGTTTCTCTCTTTTTCAGCTTTGGCAGAGGGCACTGACCCGCAGACGACGGAGATGAGTGGTGGCAATGCTTCCGAATCAGAGGTCGCACACACGCAGACTGACACTGAAGACGGCAGCCCCGGAGAGGGGGACAGGACCGTCCCTGAGGACTCGCATATGGAAATGAGACAGTAAGGATTTGGGCTTGGCGCACAGCCGGTTGTATCACGTTTAAACACGTGTTAAGGTGATTTGTCAGTTTTAAGGTGCTCCTACAGGTGACGCAACTGTTCGGGTGCGTCCTAAATGGAAACGGAGTTGAGTGTGCTACTGGAATGTAGGCACATCCCTGTGGTGGGCACACTTGTCTGGTTCAGTGCACCAGGAACAGTGCAGTGAATTCCGAATGAAGTTCAATTCAAGAAGGATATATAAGGTTCCAAAATTTATTCAATGTTTTCCGTTAGAATAAGTTTCATATTTTCATCATATGAATCATCAAAACGATAATTTTTTGCGACATCACAACGCTAAATGGGCTCCAATGCATTTCGGACAGGAAGTCCTTTTTCAAGGAGCACTGCAACAAAAGAATAAGCGGATTCTAAATCAATGAAGGTCCTAAAACAGCAGCGTGTTACGTGTAACAAAAGTGTTTGGGTGAGTCAACCTCATGCAACCCTGGAGCGGTAAAACAGGAGAAGAGAAAGAATCCTGGTGTTTAAATGATCAATAGTGTGCAGGAGGGTGAGTTGGGTGTGCGGGAAAGTGAGAAGTGGACTGCTCGACGGTGAGTGAGACTTACGTCCTCGTTCATGGGGGTGCAGGCGAATAGCGGTCATGCTTGTCATTAAAGGAAACGAAACCCGGTGGGGTGAAACTTACTTCGGTTGAAAATCACCTGGCGTTCGGAAAACGGGTGTCAGGTACAGCAACTCCGCGGAGTTAATGCGGAGTTTGAGCAGAAGGGTGATGGTGAGAGTAGAAGAAGGACTACTATGAGCGAGTGAGAGGCTGGAGAGTAACGGGATGTGTGCGGCCATCTTGGAAGGGGGTGAGGGTAAAGAATGACAGTACAGATCAAAGGTGAAGATAACAGGCAAAGATAAACAATCAGCAGAACATGGATAAAATGCAACAGTAAACGTCCATTATAAGTAACAGCTCAGTTCGGTGCGGTCATTGAGACCGAACGGTTTCTGCGACTGCAGTCTGTACATCCATGATGTTTCGCGCTGTAAGAGAGTCTTGTTGTTGTCTCTCCCTTCGGTTTTTGGGACCAGTTCAAGGGCCAGGTATTTGAGCTGAGCCACATTGTGGTTTGCCTCGTTGAAGTGGGTGGCTACATTGGATTTAGGATTTCTGGTACGAATGTTTGACTTATGTTCATTAAGTCGGGTCTTAATTTTTCTGCTGGTCTTGCCCACATAGATTTTGCCACACGGGCATTTCAAGAGATAAATCAGGTTGGAGGAGTCACAAGTAGCGTCCACATTTAATTTGATGTTGAAGCCTCTCATGGGATGGTTAAGGTTGTTGCCTTTAATAATGTTGTTGCAATTGTTACAATGGTGGCAAGGACGAGTGCCAGTGTGTTGAACAGATGCAGCAGTGGTTGTGGTTTTAGATAAGATTTCCTTGAGGTTCATTGGTCGTGTATATGCAAAGATAGGCGGATCCTTGAAGAGATTCTTGAAATCTGGTTCTGATGACAAAATGCGCCAATGTTTCAATATGATGTTCTTGTAACATTTGCTTGAGGTGGAGTATCTGGAAACAAGGACCATTCTTTGATCGTCAGTTTTAGGAATGCTTCGTAGAGCTTCTGCTCTGGAGATAGCAGAAGTACGATTAACGGCCTCCTTAAGGATTTCTTCGGGATATCCTCTATTCCGAAATCTTGCTGTCATGGATTCAATTTGGGTCGTTCTTGTGTCTGAATCAGAAACAATGCGTGTTACTCTTAACATCTGACTGTAAGGCAGGTGTCTTCTTAATGAGTTCTGGTGAAAACTGCTGAAAAGCAAAGAGTTATTGCGATCCGTAGGCTTACGGAATAAATCAGTCTCGATACCCGAGGGGTTAATTTAATGAGGACATCCAGAAAAGTTATTTCCTGGTGGCTGATGTTCCAAGTGAACTCAATTCGGTCATCTTTGGTGTTGAGATCTGTCAGGGCAAGTTCTAGATTCTCTTTGGAGTCTTTCCAAATGAAAATCAAGTCATCGATGTAGCGTATATAGAGTTTTAGGTTGTCCGTCCAATTTGCATCCTTATAAATGTGATTGAGCTCAAAATTACCCATGTACAAATTCGCGTATGTGGGAGCCGCGCAATAGCCCATGGCCATTCCGGACATCTGGAGGTACCATTTCTCTTTGTGTTTAAAGTAGCTGTGATATAAGGTGTATATCATCAGTTCCAAAACGAAAGGTTTCAAAGAATCGTTCATGTCAGATAAAAGTAAGGCTTGTTCCACGGCATTAATCCCTCCTTCATGGGGGATGGAGGTGTATAAACTTTTCACGCCTGCTGTGCATAAGTATACTTTTTCGTTTTCAGAGATTTGTACGGTGGAAAGCTTATTCAAAAATTCCGTGGTATCTTTAATGTAACTTTGTAGACTTAAGACCATGGGTTGCAGGTAACGGTCTATGAATTTCCCTGTGGGTTCGTGAATCGAACCTCTGGTGGAAACAATGGGGCGGAACGGGGGATCCATCAAATTTTTATGTATTTTAGGTAGCATGGTGATGGATGGGCTTCTCGGATGTTCCACGTTGAGGTATCTTTTTGTTCTGTCATCGATGATACCATCGACTGTGGCTTTGTCAATGATTTGAGAAAGTTCCATTTTGTAATCGTTTGTGGGATTGCCATCCAAGGGTAAATATACATCGTGGTTCATCACATGTTCGCGAGTTCTCCGGTCATAGAGTTGTGTGTTGAGGATTACAAGAGCACCACCCTTATCAGCTTTCAAACATTTAATGGAGGGGTTCCTGGCAATGTTTTTGAGAGTGTCCAATTCTTTGTTAGTGATGTTTTTGCGGGTCTTTTTGCGAAAATTAATTTTGGAGATATCCTGTTTCACTAGAGTCTCAAAAGTGTCTATACTTTTGTGACTGGTTGGTGGCATGAAGGTGCTACTGGGTCGTAAGCCCATGAGTTGGTCAGGTTTTAACTCCTTCGGTGGTTCTAAAATGTTCTCGAAGAAGTGTTTCAGTCTTAGTTTTCTTGTGAGTTTGAAGGTACTCACGTCGAGTTCAAGTAGGTTGGTATCACTAGTGGGAATAAAGGACATGCCCTTTTGAAGGATTCTTGTTTCAAGGTCGGTTAGTTTGACATCTGAGATGTTAATGACTAACGATTCTTCTTCGTTTTCTGTCTGGTCTTTGAGGTTTGTTGGGTGTCTTCGTGGTTTTTTGCCTGCCCTTTTGCCCCGTCTGGGTCTGCGGTTTTGTCTGGGCCTACCCCTAAAAAAGGCTCAGTGGTGGTTAAATCAATGTTGGATGTTGATGGTGTTTCGCTGAAGGGACCAGTGGAAGTTGAAGCTCCTGCTGGGGTTCTCTTAGGTGGGCGGTTAGAGTTGTCACTCCCAGAAGACGAGGTGTCGGTGTTAGGATTGAAGGGTTTATTCCTGCGGCGTTGAGCGTATACATCCGCCCACGTGTATACCTCTCCTAATTTGTAATCCAGGGTGTCCCGGCGGAATTATTCTAACGGAAAACATTGAATAAATTTTGGAACCTTATATATCCTTCTTGAATTGAACTTCATTCCGTGTTATGCACTGAAGCACGACACCGTGTGTCAAAGTACATGTACACCGTCTATGCTTTTCTCAAGTCTTTGCACAAAGTGCTTGATACACTGCACCCTGTCAGGAGGCCAGGCTGGCTGAACGAGGACTGCGGATGGAGCTTGGCTTCCAGCCACACTAGTCAGTGCTGATGAATGGGGGAGTGGTCAAGTGTATCCTGCTGAAGGGGACCCATTCTTAATTGGCAAACAGTGTTCGTGAGATATGCAATGCTGACTCCCAGCTGGAGCAGGAAAATAGGTCTCGGCTGTCAGAGCTGTGCAAACTGAAGGGTCACAGGAGAAAAGCTATTCAAACACCAAAGCTGTCCCTCCTGATTCAGGAGAGTGAGTGCAGTTGATAAAGAGAACTAAGTACAAAGAATACACATCTTCATACTGGGAACTTGCACAGTGTCCTTGTGCTACAATCAAATGAAAATAACATCAGTTACTTTATTTCTCACTTGTTTTTATTCACTATTTTTTTTCTTTTTACTCTTATTTGCGCTTCCTTTTTTATGTCTTTTACATTTTTCAGTCTTTCTATTCTTCATTATAGCCACTTTATTTCTTTCTCTGATGGTATTTTATGCTCTTTTGTCTTTTTCCTAATTGGATGCTTTTTAGTTTTTCACGTCTTCTCCCCGCTCTTAGTTTTTTAGGTATGGCCTTTGAAAAACCTTTAGCTGTCTCACCAGTTATTGTTTTTCAAAAAATGCATACATAATATACATATATGAAGCAACTTTTGATCCCTGGGATCCATTGGTCGGCTAAATTGCCATTCACGTTTTTGCTACTGCCCACCACAAGATAAAGCTTGTGGCAATGGGTCAGCCCACATTACAGCCTACTCCACTTCATGATTGCCTTCAAGACACTGTTCAATGGCTGAGGAAGAATTCATTACAATTTAATTCTGAAAAAAATTAGATTCTCTACTGCCCAGTGGGGAAGGCTCCAGTGGTGCTCCCCCCTAACGTATGGCCACTAGCGACAGCCAGTCCACTGGTACTAGTTGAGAAGGTCCGAAACTTGGATGTGATTTTTAATAATAAATTGACGCTCGAAGCACAGGTTAATAAAACCGTGGAGATTTGTTTTGCGATTATTAGAGCCCTTCGCAAAATCCTTCCACTTCTACCTGCACATGCTAGAGTTTTGATAGTACAATGTACAATTGGAAGCAAACTTGACTATTGTAATGCTCTACTGCTGGACTCCCCAAGATATTTAATGGAAAGAATCTAAAGGATCCAAGCACTAGCAGCAAAACTAGCCTTAGGGAAAACAAGATGTTCCTCTACTTCCACTGCACTGCGAGAGCTACACTGGCTCCCGATACATCAGAGTGTCCAGTTTAAATCCCTTTGCTTGGTGTTCAAGGCCTTGCACGGCATTGGGCCGAAGCTGATGAGGAAGAAAGTTGCTTGGTATGTTCCGAGGAGGAGCCTTCGCTCTTCCTCTGCAAGACTGGTGAAGGCGCCAAGATTTAAAAAATTAAAATTTGGAGGTAGGGCGTTCAGCACCTCGGCTGCGAGATTATGGAATAAACTTCCATGGTAGCTGAGACAAATGGCGGATCTTCCCCATTTCAGGAAGAGACTAAAAACGTGGCTCTTCCCGAGTGCTTAACTGTGGTTACCTGTGTGTCTCTCTGACCATACACTGACAGGTCCAGTGCCAGGATGCCTGTTAGGTGATAGAGCGCTTTATAAATGTTATAAATAAATAAAAATAAATAAAAATTGGCTCCATCACTTCAAGTGACTGCGCAGGACCTGTGCACCTAGTTCACAGTTGACTAAAAAAATGTTTCCTTCTCTCCACTTATAATCTGGCTTAAAAAGTTATAAAGTGTTTACATAACATTGTAGCTGCTTTGGTTGGTTTGGTGATGATTTATTCTTGTTTCCTTCACACATATCATTGTTATATTAATAATTATTTATTATTAATAATAATAAAATACAATGCCCAACTGAAAGGCTTGTTCTTTTTTAAAAATCGGCCACATCAATAAATGTTTTTTTACATTTTATATTTTTTATGCATATTACATGCATGTTTAGTCTATAGATTTTTAAAGCATATGCTTGCAGTAAAAAAATATAAAAAATACCATTGCACAGCTTGCCAAAGTCAGGCCTACTGACTGTGCTAACGCTCGTTTCTATCTCTTTTTCTCCTCTTGGCAGCACACAAGTTTTGGCAGACATGTTGTTATTAATATGTAAACCATATTCAAGAAAGCCTACTTGGCCCCTTGCCATCCTTCCCAGCGGGAAGGAGAATTACAGTTCAGCTTCATGTATCTCTCAGCTGCTTCACAAAGGCATGTTTTGGGGCACCGTGAAAGAGTAGAAAATCTGCATAGCTCTTTCTTTCCCACATGTCACGTGGTTGAGGACAGCTATTGTAAGACAATCATTTTCCATCTTCAAGGCACACTTCTGACAGATTGCTGTGCCAATGACTGAAGGAACAGAGCAGGTGCAAGGAATAGAAACAGTGGATCCCTCATACAAAATCCTTATGGGAAAAGACGGAGTAATACTCATCACTGTTCGCTCCCAGGTTTGAGTTGATTTTCGATTTTTCTGCGATTTGTAAACATCCCAGTTTGCAAGTCCTGGAAGTGTATGATGGTTGTTCCTCTTACATACTTATTTATGCAAAATATTTCACTGGGGGAGAATCTGAGTCATTGTGGGGGCAATTGTGCATTTTCATATAAAACATATTTAATTTTTAGGTCTGGCTTTAGCCAAGACCTTTTGATTTTACAAAAATTATGTATATAATGTACTCACTTACAAGGGCTTTTAGCTTGCCCTCTCCATCCACTAGTATGTTACTGGATTATTCACATTTTCTTCCACCCTTCTACAGCATATAGTGTGAAGCAGTGGCTGCTACTCCGATATGGGGGAGGAGTGTCCCCCACTGCTTTTAAGCAGTGCAACGTTAACATAAACGTTAACATAAAGGAAACATAAAATGTTAATTTCTTACATTTATTATCATGTTATGTTTCTGTGCCGCTTAGATTGCGGGCGGGCAGGCGGTGGTCGGGGTCTCTGCTCTCTGAGCAGGGCAGGGAAGGAGTGGTTTGCCCACTCCTAACTGCGCGCCGCCCAAACCAGTCATGCATACTTCCCCGTTCTCCATGCAGGCTACATTACATCCTGAGTAGAGAACATGCCTAGGCCCCCATTCTCTTGTTCAACGTCGAACCAGGGTGCTCAAAACCAATCACAGTGCTGCATTGCAGTGTTGTGATTGATCAGGGGAGCCGGGCTGTGCTTCCTGTTCCTCGAGTCAAGACAAGGAGAGCAGAAGCAGAGACGAGACGAGTAACCTGGCGACAAGTTAAGTGTTTCTTTTTCTTTAACTACACACCCCTGCGTGCCCTCCAAACCCCCTTCCCTGCGCCCGACTCGTCACCTGCGAACCATGGTGGCCGCCACTGGTGTGATGTACTACTATAGCAAGGCATGATTTTATGACCAAAAAGTGCTTTTTGCTCTCAGACAATATTTTTATCTTTAGATTGATGAGGGCCCAGCAGCTTCCCCAACAATCAAGTTTTGCAAAACAAATGACAAAACAAAGCAAGCATTGACAAAGCCAAAAGGCTGACAGCTAATGCTAGACCTTTACACTTTGTTAATGTTTATTTTTTATTCCTGATACTTCTATGTGCTCCAAAAATATTAGGGTGTTTGGAAGAATGTTTCTCCTCATTTACTAACCTAGCTCAACCTTTTTTGGGTGGGGAAACCTGTGAAAGATATGTAAATGTGTCTAAATCTCCACTGGAAATGATTGAGAATACTTTTTCTATGGCCAATCTCCATTCATCTCCTTTTGAAACCTTAGGTTTCCATCCCAGACCCCAGTGACTATGAAAATCCACTATATTGGCGTCTTTATATCCAATGTAAGGGCTAGTTACGCTTATAAAATTCTGCCATTCCTACAATTTAGAATTATAATTTAAGTTTTTGCCACCTACGTTTGATTTACATGGGAAAAATATTTGTGGGCGGGATCTGTGATGGTAGAATACTTGACCAAATATTATTTTTTCCATCGGGATAAGTACCGTTTTTAACCCAACAATACAGTAAAACAGCAACATTCTCTGGATAGCTCAGAAAAAATACTTTGTCTTAATAGTGCAAACTCGACCCGAAGGTATTGGAGCGCTTTACATGAGCACTAGTTTCATTTATTTTATTTTATTTTATGCGATTTTCTATAGCGCGAACATTACCCGAAGGTGTCAGAGCGCTTTACAAAAGAACCAGTTGAGTTGCGATACAGAAGGATTTAGGATTACATGAGTTACATAAAAGATACAAACAGGAAAAAAAATTGCAAATGTACAAGTTGTAAAGTCACACAGGGAAGAGATACAAATAGAAAAAATTGCAAATGTACAAGTTGTACAGTCACTCAAGGAAGAGGTACAAATGGATAAACTCTAAGAATCACATAGGACTGGTAGTGAGTACAAAGGTCTACTACATACACTAGTGGTTAGAATTACAGAAAGATACATTTATGTTTTGAAGGCACGGGGAGATTAAGTGATTTGCCCAGAATCACAGAATGCTGAGCCCACGCCGAGACTCGAACCTGATTCACTAGCTCCAACGTGGTCACCTCTGGATGTTACGCTACATCGCTTTTAAATCAGAAGGGCAAATAGCCTTTCATACGAAGGTCATAGTAAAGTTTTGTCTCTAAACAAGCTGGAACCATCAGGCAATAGGTGTACTATTGCAAGGTAAACTTTCCGAAGTGCATTCCTCTCAGACTTCCGGTTAAGAACCTTCAAACGCGCGTATGGTAAGAAATAACAACCGAGGCCACGCCTCCTTGCCCCCAAACTGGTATAGCTGGAACCTTCACCACGGAAGTGAGCTAAAGAGTTCTGCAATCGATGAGGTCAGAGCCTTTGGGTGCTCCCAGAATGCCCTTTGCCCCGAGCTATCCATCACTGACCGCGCTAATCTATTGTGAGGAATTCCTGGGGAACTGCCAGGCAGGCTCCCTTCACCGGGCAAGGGGGGGGGAGACAAGACAAAACAGGGGGCTGCTTTGCATGTGGGATTTGTTTAGCCGGCTCCTCTATTGAATGGACAGCTGCAGAAATGGTGAAATACAGGCTCGCTGCTGTGTGATGTTTACATTGAAAGCTAAGAGATCCAGAATATAAACAGAGCAGGTATCCATGGTAAACCACGGCACATTTAAGCAATCTACCCCCTGAGCACTGCGAAGTTTAAAGTCTCTGTTGTGTTAGATCGTGAAGAACCAGAGCAAATCCCTTTTATTTGCTTCTAAGTTTCTTAAGTGTAGCACTGTTCGCATGGCTGAGACTGCTTAACAGCTCCCAGAGCAACGCGCAAAGTGAACACTTCAGAGATATCTGCCCTCACATAGCAATAATGCCCCTCATCAAATCCCATTCGGCCTTAAAGCTTGCTCGGGGCTCTTGCAATATGTTATCAGAAGCAAACTGACTCTTTGTTGGGAAAACAGAACTATAGGGTCCAATGTGCAAAGCCCTTTTCTGGTCACAAACCCTACAATTAGTGAAATACCAATATTTGCGACCTAGAAAAGGCTTTTTCCATGTACTAAATGTGTTTTTACGATCGAGTCCATTAGTCGGAGGTGTGAAAGGGGCTTGCTTGCCCTCTGAATTGAGAGTCAAGATGGTGTGTTTTAATGGATTACGGTTGCAAATCATTGTTCAATTACTGATACCTGTAAGGAGGTGGTAACTGATTCGCACAGGGAGTTTTTGTGAATTTTGCTGGAGTAGGCATTGATTCGAGGGACCACAACCTGCTCCCCTTGATGTTTTCCCAAACTGAAGACAAATTTTGAATTCAAAAAACAGCATTGGTTCATTTAAGGCAGACAGGCTGCTTAAAACCCCCCAATACATTTGTGAATGCAAATACAGGAACGGTGGTGTGCTGTTCCCTAAGGGCCACCATCCTATGTTTGTAGCCAACCAGTGACGTAGCAAGGCCAAGTGGTACCCCCAGCTTGACAAAATGGCAAAAATATGTGTTTAAAACACATTGTTTTGCTATTTTGTCACCCCCCTCAGTGATGACACCCAGGGTGGCCCACACCCACCACACCCTCCTTCCTACTACGGCCCTGTAGCCAACCACATGGGGTCGGAAATAGCAACCTGCCTAATTGTTATTCATTATGCAAGTCATTCCGAGACTCCTTGTGACCGGAGATTTTGTGATGCGACCCAAAGGTACATAGGTCGCATTGCAAAATCAGAGACAGGTCGCAAATCGCCGGTGTGCGATTTGTGACCACTTTTTTCACTGTGTCTCTTAGTACATCAGGCCCATGGTTCTGTAATAACTCAAGCATCACTTTCAACAACCTCATTCAAGCAGAATTCTAAATTATCCTTAGGAACAAGAGGAGTCTGGGAAAACCTTGTTCATATCCCGGACCTAATTTGTATGTAGCTCTGTGGGCTGTAGCCCACTGTTCTATCTTTCGATTGAATAGAAGGTCAAGGAGGCATACACTGCCATTAACCCAAACAGTTAATTCATTGCTTCAGTTATATACTGTCATCAGAGATATACATCTTTATTCCCGGATGAATCCTGAGACCTATCTTTTACGATGTTGTAATAAAAATCCTGGTTTTGGGCTATGCCAGCTCTTGGGTCGACATACTAGAGTGCGAACAAATACCAGACATAATAATATTCGTAACAGCTGTTTACTTATTTCTTAATAACCCAGGTTTTGCCATTTATAAGTGCAGTATCTAAGACCCATTTTAATGGTACTCACTTTATCAGCTTTAGATGGATGAAAAGCTTTGAACCTGTGACCACAGATCTCTCTGATAGCCTGGATGAGCACATGTAATAAAATGCCCTAAAATAGAGCTTATGTTCAGTTCGGGTCAAGTAGTGTAGGCCCATCGCACACAGCTGTACATATGGACCTGATATACATATAGAAACCTACATAGTGTAAGCTCCCCGACAATCCTGATAACAGCACTTTCTCATACTCCCTCCCCCCACCCACTTCTTAAAAGTCATCCATCAGAACCCTTCACATTCAGACATGTTAAAATGCATGTGCTTAAGGGTTGGAAGCAACCTTCAGTATTATCACTTCAAATACACATCCCACCCCATAAACCTGCCATCCTATTCACAACACAGATCAAAGATATTTACTGGCATATATCAACCACTGACGAGGTTGTCCCATTCACATTAGGAAAAGATAAAGGAGGCTTCAGATATATCACAATAGGGAGATAGGGCACATCAATATATGGTCATGAAAAGTTTGGTTTTAAGAAGCACTGGAGGAGCTACCAAGAGGTAGTGTAGAGAAACAAGCCTGCCATGATAAATGCATTAGTGATACCACAAAACCCACCTGGGGAAATTCTCAATATCTGTCAAGAGATCACAATATCTCCTGGCACACGCATAGATGGTAGACATTAGAATTTGAACAAACAAGAGAAAGGTGGAATTCATGGATTAATCTTAGCACTGGTAAGTCTCAGGCCCTATTCCCATCCATCATGTCTTTTGTCCCCCATGCCAGCTCAGACAGGAACCAGCTATATGCAAATCAACAATCCAGAGAGATTCAATAAAATGTTGAGTGCACAAATACTTTAAGGCGTCAAAGCACTAAAAACCCCAAACCTACCAAATAAAGATCCTGAAGTTGTAAATACCAGTCTCGCTAGAGTAGATCATTAAGAGGAGAAGAGCCATGTCCTCAGATTTTTCCTACATAAGAGATGGTTATCTAATTCTTAGATATGTCGAGGAAGTGAATTCCAAAGGTTAGCTGTGGCATGATAAAAGACTTGCCTTCACATCTTGCCCTATGAAATCTAGGTACTATCAACCGTAGGCGCTGAAACAAGTGCAAAAACCTAGTAAGGCAGTAACACTGAAACTTAGACCTAAAAAATTAAGGGCCCTGAATGTGTAAAGCACAGTGAGCAGCACACAGGGCCTTAAAAGCAGTTCTCTTCCTTACTGGGAGCAAGTGCAATTTTTTAAGCTCCTCAGAAATGGATTAATATGAAGGGATGTCCTGAATAAGTTGCGCTGCTGCATTTTGTATAGTTTTCAATATGGTTAGAGAACCTTGAGTCATGTTAGGAGATAATTAATTAAATTGTCCAGCCTTGAACAGATCAGTGCAACAATGACAGTTTTCTGAGCAGCCTCCAGGATGAACTGAAAAATTTCTTTAGTGAAAAAATAATTTTGAAACGGGAAGAAACTGTTTGGTATACTTGGGTATCTAAATCAAGATTTTCATCAAGCATGATCTCCATGTTTTAGCCAACTTAGCTGGAAGAAGAGGCAGACCTCTAGCAAGGAGCCATCAGTTGTCAGGCCAAATAAAATGATGGGGCCGGATTCACAGAACTAACTTAACTAACTCTCAGTCGGGGTTCAGGCCTAGGTATAGCACCGAGACGGCTCTTCTTTCCATCACGGATGCTATACGCCTGTCCCTGGACAGAGGGTTGTCAGTGGTGTTGGTGCTGCTGGACTTGTCCGCAGCATTCGACACCATATCCCACGCCATCCTCCTTACCAGATTAAAGGAGATTGGCATTGATAGATCTGCCTTGGCGTGGTTCACCAGCTTTCTCTCCGAGCGCACCCAGAAGGTGAATATGGGTTCCTTTAGCTCCACCTCGGCCAGCATCATCAGAGGAGTCCCGCAGGGCTCCTGTCTCAGCCCTACGTTGTTCAACGTATATGTCTCCTCTTTGGCTAACATTATGAGGTCTTTCGGGTTTATGCCCATCTCTTACGCTGACGACACGCAGCTGCTGTTCACTTTTAAAACCTTTACCCCGGAGATAAGACAAGCTTTCTCCAACGGCATGACTGCGATCGCCAGCTGGATGGCCAAGAACTTTCTCCAGTGTAATGTGGGAAAGTCAGAGGTCATGCTATTCGGAGAGGCAAAAATCCTGTGGACCCCTTACTGGTGGCCCTCCAGTCTGGGTCAGGCCCCTTCCCCGAAACGGGTGGTGAAAAACCTGGGGGTCCGTCTAGACCAGGACCTCACCCTTGCCCATCATGCCAGCACCACGGCGTGATCCTGCTTTCACATTATTAGCCTCCTTCGGAAAGTGTTCCCCCTTCTACCAGACAACACAAGAAAGACCTTGGTCCAGGCCCTCGTTCTGAGCCGCCTGGACTATTGCAATGGCCTATTTTTAGCAGCCAATGAAGGAGTGCTTAATAAACTTCAGGTGGTTCAAAACACCGCGGCACGTCTGGTGACCAATGCCCCCCCTAGAACGCCATCCTTGCCCCTCCTCAAGGCCCTCCACTGGCTTCCCATCCGGAAACGGGTGGAATTTAAGATTTGCTGTGTGGTGCACAAGAGTCTCCACAACCTAGGGCCACACTATTTGGCCGAGAAATTTGTATACCACCGCCCTTCCCGCAATCTTAAGTCCAGCAATCAGCTGTTACTTCAGGTTCCCAGACATAACAAGACCAGACAGGGAGGCCGCGCCCTCTCCATCATGGGCCCGCGTCTGTGGAACAATCTTCCCCTTTCCCTTAGAGAGTGCCCGAGCCATCTAGCTTTCAGGAAATGCCTAAAGACAACTCTATTCTAGGAGGAGCGCTGCCCGACCTGTATACTTCACAGCACCGCGCGGAGATACACCTTCGGGTGTGATGCCGGCGCGTTACAAGCCCATAAATAAATAAATAAAATAAATAACTTAAGACAAAATCCTAAACATACTACTATTTTGGTATTCACAGAAGGCACTTACTCATTTTAGTATTCACAGAAGGCACTTACCCATTTTGGTATTCACAGAAGGCACTTATTCATCAATGAGTAAGTGCCTTCTGTGAATAACAAAATGAGTAAGTTACTCAAAATGAGTAAGTTACTCATTTTGGTATTCACAGAAGGCACTTACTCATCAATGATTCACTGCCTTCTGTGAATACCAAAATGAGTAAGTGCCTTCTGTGAATACCAAAATGTGTAAGTGTCTTCTGTGATTACAAAATTGGTAGTAAGTTTAGGATTTTGTCTTAAGTTAGTTCTGTAAATCGGGCCCGTGGTGTCCAAAAATGAGGACCTCTGTTTTGTCAACATTTAGTTAAAAAAAATGTCCTTCACCCAATTACTGATAGCCAGCACACAGTTCTTAAAATTCTGGGCAACTGCATTGATTTCCTTGGTCACCATTACAATGATCTGAGTATCATCCACGTAAGACAATAGGCTAAAACTAAAGGACTGAAAAACCTTGGCTAAAGATTAGACATACACATTAAATAAGGTAGGACTAAGTGACAAGCCCTGTCACCCCTCGGGGTAAAGAGAAGGGGTTGGAAGTGAGCTGTTCACATCTGACAGATTGGGTTCTTTCAGAGAGAAATTAGTTTAGTAGACTGAGAGCTTTCTCTTTAATTCCAAACTGAGAAAGGCGAGATCCCTCGGAATGGGAATGCAAGCAGCCCCAGACCGGTTTGGTGGGGGTGCAACGTGAGTCCTATAGCACAGTGTACACATGACCAACATCGGGGCATACCTCTGCACTTAAAAAAGTGAAACTTGGAATACCTACATAATCTCAGCCACTAATAATTATTCTCATCACCTTCCAGTCTATCCGGAGGTCTTTTTTTTTTATATAAATCTTTATTAAGCATATTTCACCATTTACATTGTCCCATGGAGACACCCCTCCCCCTCCCCCATGATCAGGGAATAAATAACATCAGAGAAACCATACATTCGGGGCGTGACTTGCAGCCGATGGAGTCGGACGCGAGCTGAGGAGCTCCGATCGCCGTCTCTCATCGTTCTTAATCATCCTGATCCCCTGACCACAGCGGGGACCTACAAATTGCACAGCAGCCCTCCGGAACACATCTGCCAGACCCGGCAGAGCCTTGCACTGCAATACAGCAGGCCAGGGTCGTGAATTGGCAGCTACCGTCTCCGAGGACCTGGCAGAAAGATGGCAGCCACTGTCTGATTGCGGGGAGAGCCGACATCTCGAGGCGGCTGGACTCGCCTGAGCTGCTTGGCAGATAGCGGCACACTCCTGAGGAGGTGAGGAGGGGTTCGAGCTCCTTCATAGAGATTAATTGACCTACAGCGCTGACCCCCTACCCAGCCCCGGACAGAGTAACAAAATGGCAACCGGGCGGTGAGCGCGCTGAGATGTCGGCCCTGTTGAGCGATGACCTGCCTGCGGTGAGCCCACTACTGCCCCTCCTGTGACCAATGTGCTGTGACAGCCGCTGTAAGACGCAGAGTTGTGTTGTGGCGACTGGGGATCCTGGTATAGCCCGCAGTAGGGACCTTCGCAGGATCATGGCCCAAATGGCGTCAAGCTTCCCATAAGTGTACGGGATTGCCTTTCCCTGACACAATACTTAGGGCGGAGGACGTTGTGGCCCTAAGCGGCAGAGACCCGGTTCACACCAACAGAGCCCAGTGCCTCACTTTGACCGCCCCCATTGCGGTGCTGAGCCCAGGGTAACCGAAGACGAGGACGTTGAGTGCTCTTTGGGCTGAGGGAGTGCGATGGATTGGAGGCTGCCCAGCGTAACTGGTGGTGTTAAGACGCGCTACTCCCAGGGGGCACTGAGCTCACTAAGACGCCAAACCAGCACGCAGTAGCTTCGAGATGGAAAGACCGAAAAAAAAGAAGCGGGGCTTCACTGTTCTTAGTGTAGATGTCCCCGATCCTCACTCCGACAAAGAAGAGGCGTTGTAGTTCTATCTAGGACCCTAATTCGATATTCCTGATTTATGCCCTTATGTGGTTATAATAAATAATATCCGTATAAAGGCATAAGAATCATATCCATATTTATTCATAGCCCATGCTGGCCAAATTAAGCAAGGCTACTTCCCCAGGCTCCTAGAGAGTACAACGAGTTCTGTAAACAAACCAAACCTCCAGCAACCTGGGAATTCCCCATTGCTTCTGTTTTGATTTCGTCCTAGAACTCCTGTGAGCACTCTAAGAACGGACAGTTCTTAGTGACATCTTCATTGACGTCTTATGTCCAACCTTACGTCAAAACCCGGCACCTTTCAGGTATAAATATACCAACGTTGCCTTAAACAAACACACGGTGGTGGTTTTGGAGCAGAGCGGTTATCTACTTGCCCGAGAGCCCAGCTGATGCGAGAGCCCACGGAAGCCGCCCCTCCTCTTTGACGCACTGAGAGAGACGCAGTCTTTTCTCCTGCCGAGAAATCCAGCTCCGGTGTTTCCAGATACCCTCGCGGGTTACTGGGATATCGAGTCCTGAGAGAGAGATACCAGACCTCCTGCTTTCTAACACCCAGGTACGGAGCTGACTAAACCCTTAAAGATAATTCTTGATTCAGATTCCTTGGCAAAACCAACTTAACTTAAACTGCTACTTACTTACTCCTTCCGATGTATTAGGCTTAGGTCAGGTACACTGGGGTAGGCATATTTAGAAGGACCAGTTGAGTACGTTAGTCCATGCATATTTGTATGTATATATTT
This sequence comes from Lissotriton helveticus, assembly GCF_964261635.1. Classification (NCBI taxonomy): domain Eukaryota; kingdom Metazoa; phylum Chordata; class Amphibia; order Caudata; family Salamandridae; genus Lissotriton; species Lissotriton helveticus. The sequence continues at coordinate 1,399,526,618 of NC_136067.1, forward strand.
TATCTATTTTAAAGTATCATATGGCTAAGAAACCATATCAATGCTTTTATAGTATTATTTTATAATACTCCTTTTACTGTACGCACTTTACTTTATGCTAAGTATTGCAATTGTGGCAATTCATTTCTCTTGTATGAGAAAGAAGACTGCTCAATAAATAACACCTTTTATTGAAAACGCCCGTCTCTCTTTTCTCTGCACTCTGGTGAAACTAAGTATGCACACTTGACTGAGTGAAATAGCTGTCTATTGTTTCACACGACTCTAGAGATACACTCTTATCCTGAGGGAGCAAAGTTGTCATGTTATATGGTTGTCAGAAGCTATTCCCTTCTTGTCTATCCAGGGAGGTTAAACTCCTCCTCGTTTATTCGAGAACGTTTCTAGTGACCTCTGAGCTAGCTTGCAAACCTTAAGTCTAATATAGTCAGTAGAGACCTAGTCGACCACAGTCCTACGTCTACACTGCTGAATATATTATTCCAATGCACAGAGCCTATTGGGAATATAGGAACTACACTACATGGCGCCCAACGTTTGGTAAGGCGATACATCTAACGCAAGACGTTAGAGTAACTCAGTCGTGCTTTTTCACACAGAACCCTTTTCCCGTAAATACTCCAAAAGACGTCTGGAGTGGGTAAAAGGTTAAAATCCGCCAGAACTTAGTAGGAAGAGATTCCTGTGTAAAGTTTTTGGTTTAGTCAACGTTGAAGGATACAGTGTTCCAAAATATTGTGCACCTAATCTTTGTTTCCCTGAAACTTGATCTGCAACACAAACCTTTCTGTTAGTAAAAATGACGGAAAGTGAAGAAGAAAGGGAGGCAGCTACAATAGCAGCTCGTCTCCTAGCGGATGACACAAGTCTCCAAGAAAATGACCCGAATATTATACTCATTCCGGTCAACATAAGAAAAACTATAACTCTTAAACTTGTAGAAAATGGACTGACATCACGAGGTGGTATAGCCATATTCGTGATAGAGGCCCATGAATATCGGCAGACAGAGGTATTCTATTCAAGGATAAACTTTCCAACACACAAATTCCACTATTACAAAATAGAGGAACCTCCGGATGTATACACTCCTTTCGAGGAGATTGAAATCCCACTAAATTACCAAGAGCACCTGCTCTGGTTTAAAGGCGCCCTAAAACATAACAATCACATCACCAGGCTCGGTCCACTAGGTAGACCAGGAGCAACGTGGCCGGTTCTAGCCAGCTACACACCACATCCCGACATTGAAAAAATGTAAAGTGAAGAACTTTTAGTTAAAATAAAAGAATTAACAAAGGCATATAGAGAATTAGTTCAATTGGCGCCGGAGGACATAACATACCTCCAGAAATTGAAATAAACAGATATAGCAGAACAGCCATTTGAACTTGCCAGAATCATAGAAAAATCCTATGAAGAACTAGGTAGAGATAGTTTGGGTGGGAAACCAGTAAAACCCCAACTAACTGAAAATCCTGAAAAAATATTTATTAAAAATAATCTAAATAATCCAAAAAAGAGTTGGGATGGAAATAAACAATCCACTCCCAAAGAAAAAAGATTCCAGTCCAGAGGAAGGTCTCCTCAACGAAGAGAAAGATCTCCTGCCTGAGGAAACAAGTCTCCCCAGAGGGAGCCCTCTGAGAAAAGATACAACCTTAGAAATAGGGATAACTTGAAAAAACCTGATAGATATCAAGATATTGATACACGTCCCTCTCGATCTTTTCAGACTTCCTCGCAGAAATCGGAAAGAAGAGGACGGTCAGAACACAGGGAAGAGCACGTCAAGTCCAAAGACAAGGAACCTGCTCAACAAAGTAAAAAGTTATAATTTCCAAGAAAGAAGGTAGCCAGTATTAAAATAATTAAACATGCCGAGGATACTGAGGACACAACTGAAAAACGGAGAGTGGGCCCAGACAATGCTAGACAGCGCAGCAGAAGTGACCATAGCTCGCAAGATCTTGATGAATCTTCTGGAGACAGTGGACACGAATGAATACATTCAAGTGGAAACTGCAGATACCAGAGTTAGCAAACCTCATAAAATATACGAGATAACTTTACGTATAGAGGGAGATAAGACTAGGAAAGTAAGAGGTCTCTTTTGGGATAATCTTTCAAAAGGCTATGACATCCTTTTAGCTGAGAAAGACTGGCCACCAGAGTTTGTCAGGGAGTGCCCTCATGGCGAAGAAATGATTATGCCTGCCTTCTCAAATCATATTCCAATACACAAAAAATATACATATGCAAGAAAATGGGCAGTAGCCCAAGCTCCTGCATTATACAAAAATCATGTAGGATGGGATGAGGACTCTCCTCCTCACAAAATCCAGTTAAAATGTCAACCCACTGCACAAAGGCAGTACCCAATTAAGCAAGAAGCTAAAAAGCAAGTCAGGGAGATCTTAGATCAACTTGAATACCATGGGGTGATTGAAACATGCACCTCACAAATGAACAATCCTTTGTTTCCTGTCTCCAAGCCAGATGATTCATATTGTCTAGTTTTGGACTACAGACACCTTAACTCATGTTGCAAAACATTTGCAGTACAAAACTCACACAGTGCAGCACTAATGAATAACATCGTGCGCAAAAAATACAAAACGACATTAGACATCTCTAATGGATTCTTTTGTCAAAACATTGCACCTGAGAGCAGGTATTTGACCGCGTTCTCAATAATGGGGTCGCAAAAAAACTTCTGTCGACTCCCACAGGGATTCAAGAATAGCCCAGGATTATTCTCAGCAAGAGTAACAGAGTTACTACAAATATACGATGATGAAGCATTATCTTATGTCGATGACATCTATCTCACAGATGATGACCTGGAGACCCACTTGAAAAGAGTAAACACCATAATACTTGGGTTTGCAGCTGAGGGTTACAAATTCAACTTTAAAAAGTCACGAATTGCCCATCTAACTGTCCTGTTGTTAGGATATGAATTATCAAGTGAAGGCAAAAGCCTAGCAGACAACTTCTTAGACAAGTGCGCTGTACTCCAAGCACCTAAAACGCTGAAGAACTTACAATCAATACTAGGTTTCCTGAATTTCGGTAGAACATACATTCTAAATTATGCGGAGAGGGTTAAACCTCTCTATGAATTAATAAAACTTGATTTCAAACCAATCGATTGGACTCAAAAACACACAGAAATTTTAAGATCATTGCAAACAGACATGTTAGCTAAAACCAAATTACAAACACAGGAAAACATACGCAACCTTGTAATCCGAGTCATCCCAGGAAGATGCGGATTCACGTACCTGACCTCTAATGAGGGAGAAAAGGTACCAATAGCGTACAAATCACACTTGTACACACAAGCTGAAAAAATATTCAGTCTTACGGAAAATATTGTAAATGCGGTTCAAACTGCTGTAGCAAAAGAAAGAGCCCAAGCACAAGGCAAAAGAATAACTGTTTTAACAGCAGAATCAGCCTTTGAGGCATTAACAAGCCCACGCAATAGGACTAAGGCGGCATTAGATCCAAAATGGATCGAATGGGAAAATTCTCTTGCTGCAGAAGACGTGAAATACTATTTTGACCCGAACATGAAACAACTAGAACGTCTAGAATATGAAGAAGAATATCCTCTGCCAATCGACATTCTGCCTCTCGAAAAATACACGTGTGTAATCTACATGGACAGATTTGCACAACATTACGATGTAGAGAAAAAATCCTACAACGCAGCGTGTGCGATTGTTAAAGGTCGCTGGCGCTTGGGTAAATTCAGACCGTTAATTACCAAAACTGAATCACTCAGAAACTGTTCAACTCAGCGAGCTGAAATAAGATCTTTAAAGATGGCGCTTGAAAATGCCGATCGCGAATTCCCCACACTAATAGTGTGCGATTCGCATTACTGTGTCAAATCTTACAATAATGACTTGCAGAACTGGGTTCAAAACGATTACAAAGATGACACAGGTGCCACAATAAAGCATAAAAAGCTTTGGGAACAGGTAGTTCTTTTGCAGAAGGAACTACAAAAGACTCACGTGATCCATACACTGAGTCATCAGCGTGATGGCGTTCGCGCTGCAGGGAATTCATTCGCTAACACAGTCACAGCGGAAGCAACTAATCCGGCTTCCGTAGCCACAAAAAAGCGTTCAGAAAAATACATAGACGGGGAAACCATGCTGGCGGTAAAAACGTCTTCAAAAGGCGACTGTGCTGCAATGCCCTTGAACTATCCACTCACTTATACATACATAATTGATGCAAACTCCGTTCCTTTTGCTCGAATCCCTGGAGTGGGGGATAGAGTGATTCCAAACATGAATAGGAGAATCTTCTTGATTCAAGAAGCACATATGGGATTAGGTCTAAGGCACCAGGAGATCTTGACATCTCTGAAAGAATTACAATCAGAAAACTGGTGGCCGGGGATGAGCCTGCATAACTACAAATTTGCAATGGGCTGTCAAAACTGCAACAGAGATCGCAGTGGCGAACCGGCCGGAGTAATGCCAGGACCCTTCTTTTAGAAAGCATAAGGCTATCTATACGCAGAAATCCAATAGGAGAAATGCGTCCTATTTATGTTTAAGACTAGATTCACTTAAAATGTAGACACCAGCGCTGGGCTGACGCCAGAACTGTTATACAAAGATTTGCGAGTCCATATCGGCACATACGCAATTGGCATGCTACATTCTGACCAGGGTCCTGCTTTTAGCTCTCGAGCTTATAAGGAGGCCATGACCAGCATGGGCATTGCATTGCGGTACTCTTGTCCCTTCCATCCTGAGGGAAATGGGATTGTAGAAAGAAAAAACCGGGACATAAAGCAATCTATAACAGCGAGGGTATTAGGTTCGGTTGATGGGTGGGTCCAACATTTAACAAGTGTCCAACGTAGTCTTAATAATCTGCCAAGAAATTCTCTGAAAGGTTTCAGTCCGTACGAACTATTGTTCGGGACAAGAATGCATATTCAGGACCTCGATAGTCAGACCTCAGTGGTAGAAGAAAAATGCTTTGATATCAAAGATCGTTTGGCTATTTTACAGGACTTAAATGAAACAAGAAAAGGCCTGAGCAACGTAAAGTTAAAACAGCAGCCAACAGCCACTGAAGATAAACCACCTGTCCCAGCAAGGCCGGCCTGGATTCCAAAGATTGGGGATCTGGTCAGAGAGAAGATCGCGGTGAAGAAGGAATTTGGGCCTTCTTACAGAAAAGCAGTACCTGTCTTAGCTGTCAGCGGAACAAGATCAGTTGTACTACCGCCCCTTGCTGGTAAAAAGGAGAACCGAGTTGTATCCATCGACCTGGTAAAACCACAATCATGTGGCCAATAATAAGTAGTAGGCGCAGTGGACTCCCAAGAAGTAGCAGAGTACCAAAACTTGCTACAATACAAGAGGTTCAAACTGAGAGACTAATCACATTTGATAAACCTGCAGTGAATAAAAAAGGACTATGCAACAATGCCATGGAACTTGTGCCTCTTGAAACCCAAATTACAACAGTTCGTCAAGGATCACCTGTCTACAACGATGTAGCCTCAGACTATGCTAATGAAACAAAAAAGGCAAAAGCAACAGAAAACCCGGAAGCGATTCCAAGAATTGACAGAACTGCATTTGGCTACTTCATCAATTTCGATAACTTTTCTGAAGATCCAAGCGAACCGGAAGAAACGCCAGCAATAAAAACTTTTAAAGACAAAGTAACTGAGCTTCTACATCAACTCAAAGAAACCTATCTGATTTCTCCATGGATTGAATTTTGGGTTGTGTTAGGTGTACTTTTCCTCCTGCTTTGGCTCATCATGGTTCTTTGTTTGGGAAAATTCATTGAAGGAAAATACAGTACAATGGACACAGCAAGTCAGAACATCAACTTGGTCCTAAAGCCTCACAAGTCATCTCACATCGAGAAAAGAGAACTATCATCAGTGAATGTCACAGCCAATCCAATACCCGGTGGGGTAGCATGGGACAAAACGGATTATGAAATCTATGGCCCGGTTGAGCTCTTGAAATATCCACATCAGTTCAAGATTTCATTAAGTGACTTTGTAAAACCAAGTACATTCTCTGATGATTGAGACTTTGAAAGTATTAATGATATGATGTCAGATTTAGTAATGTCAGCAAAATTTACAGAACATGATTACTTACAGGGTTCATCAAATTATGAAGAAATGTATTGTTATAATCACTTTGCACATCACTATTTGCATAAATCTGCTCAGCCCAGAAATGTTTTTAATTATAATCAATGGGAACATTGTACAACTCCATCTCAAAGCAGTTCGAAAACATTTTACGAGAAATTCCCATACTTCTCAGGGTTTAACACAAGTGATGCAGAAACGTTTTATTTCAAACTGTTAAATATGACAGGGGTAAAAACAATGCTAACAAAATCAACAAGAGAGATAGGGCGCGAGTAGACACTCCTGTACCCCAATAATTATATTTTAAACAACGAAGGAGTGACTTAATGAAAACAAAATAAGACAAAACAAGGTGTGTTAGGTTATGCAATGGTCCCTACCCGGTTGGCATAACTGTAAGGTTGGAAAAATCCAATCCTAACAATCAGGAGGTCGCAACCCAGAAAAGTAGTATAACTACACATAACTGGAAAGGACAAGTAAACCTCTTTGTTAAAAGGACCCTCACTCACCACTAGTTGGTGACATGCTTCATCATAGGGTCCCCGCTGGGGTGGCCGAATGCCCCCCCAGCGTGCTACAACGCCTGATTTACAGCGGAGCGGGTTGGTGTTGAGTGTGACAGTGGTTTAACTCAAAAGAAATTGTTGCAAAATAAGTGAGTGCAGAATTTAAAAATTACTAGGTTGAAACCCAAACAAAATCTTCAATGTGGGCCAACCTGTATCCAGATTAAAAAGGCGGACAAAATAGGTTCTGAATTTGGAGACCTGTGTCCTTGAGTGAGATATAAGGTCAACATGTTTCTGCTGTAAAAATGCAGGATCGCACAGCATTCGTCAGGACCATAGACCAATAGCACTCCGGTGGTATGTACACACTAAGGTACACCCTCCCGTGAGGCACTTGATGTAAAAAATTGAAAGAGTATGATGTAATTACTCACGGATATTGCCCGTGTCGGCACACTGTGATTCACAGCAGCCCGAGTTACCTGTAGAGAAAGGAGAGGGACACACTAACACATAGACACACAAATCAACATGTTATCCATTTTTACAACATGTAGCAAGGTAACGTGAGAATTATCACATCACCTCTGTTTCCTTAACACCCTATTAGAGTGGTAGGATAAAGTACCCTCATAATCATGAATTCGATATAGAGGGATGTCTAGTTACAGACTTCTAAACAAAAATTATTCATATTAGAATAGTGGAACCAAAGAGGGAGGTTCCTGAAACGCAGTAGATTTATTTAAATCAGCGTATTTTGGGCTAAAGTTTTAGAAAGGCTAAGGATTTCTTACCCCTCCATAGTTTATACTTAAGCCGGGTATATAATCAATAATTAAAGCAGACAAAATATATTATTTTGGAGACTCATAAAACGGCAAAAGGGGGGGCCTCACAATGTGGAAACCAGAGCGACAACATGCATTAATCTGCAAGGTTCAATAGCGTGTCAGCAAGGAGCTCAAAGCACTTACAGCTAGAAGGAGGGAAATTCTCTTCATGGGTCAAGACAGCACGGGAATTGTTCACGCGGTGTACAATCTAGCGTGTAAGGAGGAAAACAAGATGTTACCAAACCCTCCGTAGTTCGACAGTCTTTGAGGCAGAAAGCAGCTGCACGGTAGACAAGCAGTTAAAAACTTACTTTTCCACTCGCGACTCCCCGTCCAAAACCTATGCTACAGGACTGCCGTCTGCCCGGAGGTAGTAGAGAAACCCATGTGAGCTCTTTTAAATAACATAGTTGTTCCGGCCACATGACTGGCGTGCCCGGACATGAAAAAGGGGGGCGTGACACGGGGCGTCACACAGGGCGAGGCGGAGAAGCCTTAAAGGGACAAAGCCCCTTTGGTCACCCTACAGGTAATGCGGTTCGAATCCCCGTTCCGCCTCGTTGGTGAACCAATAAGTTGAGGGGAATAAGATGTTAATTTTGAGGAACAGTAGTTCTCTCCAAAAAATGTGATTGATATTCATAACGATAACGATTAAGGCAAAGACGTGCGTCGATTAAAACGAGCCAGTCCTGAGTGGGAGGCTACGCCTTGATACTATATGGTAGGCAGCCAATTTGTCTGCGCCCATACCTTCCGAAATAATGCATTGTCATAGAATCTTCTGGGGCATTGATAACTTTAGTACTGTATTATTATTAAAATATGCTTAGATCATGATGCCATATGAAATGGCTCTAGTGCGGTTATATTCTTGGTTCACCTTGATCCACCCAGTCACCTATCTGGGATATGGTATGCGCTAGAAAAGGGTCGAGAAATAAGGCATGTTGTCACCAAGCAAAGCAACCACCTCTTCTTTTGAAAAGGAGGGGCCCTGTTCTTCCATGGTAGATTGATGGTCTCGTTATTAATAAGTCTCTGCTAATAATAAATCAGTAAGTCTCTCACAGCTGCACGCTGCTCTAAGAACCAACAAAATCAACAAGAGAGATAGGGCGCGAGTAGACACTCCTGTACCCCAATAATTATATTTTAAACAACGAAGGAGTGACTTAATGAAAACAAAATAAGACAAAACAAGGTGTGTTAGGTTATGCAATGGTCCCTACCCGGTTGGCATAACTGTAAGGTTGGAAAAATCCAATCCTAACAATCAGGAGGTCGCAACCCAGAAAAGTAGTATAACTACACATAACTGGAAAGGACAAGTAAACCTCTTTGTTAAAAGGACCCTCACTCACCACTAGTTGGTGACATGCTTCATCATAGGGTCCCCGCTGGGGTGGCCGAATGCCCCCCCAGCGTGCTACAACGCCTGATTTACAGCGGAGCGGGTTGGTGTTGAGTGTGACAGTGGTTTAACTCAAAAGAAATTGTTGCAAAATAAGTGAGTGCAGAATTTAAAAATTACTAGGTTGAAACCCAAACAAAATCTTCAATGTGGGCCAACCTGTATCCAGATTAAAAAGGCGGACAAAATAGGTTCTGAATTTGGAGACCTGTGTCCTTGAGTGAGATATAAGGTCAACATGTTTCTGCTGTAAAAATGCAGGATCGCACAGCATTCGTCAGGACCATAGACCAATAGCACTCCGGTGGTATGTACACACTAAGGTACACCCTCCCGTGAGGCACTTGATGTAAAAAATTGAAAGAGTATGATGTAATTACTCACGGATATTGCCCGTGTCGGCACACTGTGATTCACAGCAGCCCGAGTTACCTGTAGAGAAAGGAGAGGGACACACTAACACATAGACACACAAATCAACATGTTATCCATTTTTACAACATGTAGCAAGGTAACGTGAGAATTATCACATCACCTCTGTTTCCTTAACACCCTATTAGAGTGGTAGGATAAAGTACCCTCATAATCATGAATTCGATATAGAGGGATGTCTAGTTACAGACTTCTAAACAAAAATTATTCATATTAGAATAGTGGAACCAAAGAGGGAGGTTCCTGAAACGCAGTAGATTTATTTAAATCAGCGTATTTTGGGCTAAAGTTTTAGAAAGGCTAAGGATTTCTTACCCCTCCATAGTTTATACTTAAGCCGGGTATATAATCAATAATTAAAGCAGACAAAATATATTATTTTGGAGACTCATAAAACGGCAAAAGGGGGGGCCTCACAATGTGGAAACCAGAGCGACAACATGCATTAATCTGCAAGGTTCAATAGCGTGTCAGCAAGGAGCTCAAAGCACTTACAGCTAGAAGGAGGGAAATTCTCTTCATGGGTCAAGACAGCACGGGAATTGTTCACGCGGTGTACAATCTAGCGTGTAAGGAGGAAAACAAGATGTTACCAAACCCTCCGTAGTTCGACAGTCTTTGAGGCAGAAAGCAGCTGCACGGTAGACAAGCAGTTAAAAACTTACTTTTCCACTCGCGACTCCCCGTCCAAAACCTATGCTACAGGACTGCCGTCTGCCCGGAGGTAGTAGAGAAACCCATGTGAGCTCTTTTAAATAACATAGTTGTTCCGGCCACATGACTGGCGTGCCCGGACATGAAAAAGGGGGGCGTGACACGGGGCGTCACACAGGGCGAGGCGGAGAAGCCTTAAAGGGACAAAGCCCCTTTGGTCACCCTACAGGTAATGCGGTTCGAATCCCCGTTCCGCCTCGTTGGTGAACCAATAAGTTGAGGGGAATAAGATGTTAATTTTGAGGAACAGTAGTTCTCTCCAAAAAATGTGATTGATATTCATAACGATAACGATTAAGGCAAAGACGTGCGTCGATTAAAACGAGCCAGTCCTGAGTGGGAGGCTACGCCTTGATACTATATGGTAGGCAGCCAATTTGTCTGCGCCCATACCTTCCGAAATAATGCATTGTCATAGAATCTTCTGGGGCATTGATAACTTTAGTACTGTATTATTATTAAAATATGCTTAGATCATGATGCCATATGAAATGGCTCTAGTGCGGTTATATTCTTGGTTCACCTTGATCCACCCAGTCACCTATCTGGGATATGGTATGCGCTAGAAAAGGGTCGAGAAATAAGGCATGTTGTCACCAAGCAAAGCAACCACCTCTTCTTTTGAAAAGGAGGGGCCCTGTTCTTCCATGGTAGATTGATGGTCTCGTTATTAATAAGTCTCTGCTAATAATAAATCAGTAAGTCTCTCACAGCTGCACGCTGCTCTAAGAACCAACAAAATCAACAAGAGAGATAGGGCGCGAGTAGACACTCCTGTACCCCAATAATTATATTTTAAACAACGAAGGAGTGACTTAATGAAAACAAAATAAGACAAAACAAGGTGTGTTAGGTTATGCAATGGTCCCTACCCGGTTGGCATAACTGTAAGGTTGGAAAAATCCAATCCTAACAATCAGGAGGTCGCAACCCAGAAAAGTAGTATAACTACACATAACTGGAAAGGACAAGTAAACCACTTTGTTAAAAGGACCCTCACTCACCACTAGTTGGTGACATGCTTCATCATAGGGTCCCCGCTGGGGTGGCCGAATGCCCCCCCAGCGTGCTACAACGCCTGATTTACAGCGGAGCGGGTTGGTGTTGAGTGTGACAGTGGTTTAACTCAAAAGAAATTGTTGCAAAATAAGTGAGTGCAGAATTTAAAAATTACTAGGTTGAAACCCAAACAAAATCTTCAATGTGGGCCAACCTGTATCCAGATTAAAAAGGCGGACAAAATAGGTTCTGAATTTGGAGACCTGTGTCCTTGAGTGAGATATAAGGTCAACATGTTTCTGCTGTAAAAATGCAGGATCGCACAGCATTCGTCAGGACCATAGACCAATAGCACTCCGGTGGTATGTACACACTAAGGTACACCCTCCCGTGAGGCACTTGATGTAAAAAATTGAAAGAGTATGATGTAATTACTCACGGATATTGCCCGTGTCGGCACACTGTGATTCACAGCAGCCCGAGTTACCTGTAGAGAAAGGAGAGGGACACACTAACACATAGACACACAAATCAACATGTTATCCATTTTTACAACATGTAGCAAGGTAACGTGAGAATTATCACATCACCTCTGTTTCCTTAACACCCTATTAGAGTGGTAGGATAAAGTACCCTCATAATCATGAATTCGATATAGAGGGATGTCTAGTTACAGACTTCTAAACAAAAATTATTCATATTAGAATAGTGGAACCAAAGAGGGAGGTTCCTGAAACGCAGTAGATTTATTTAAATCAGCGTATTTTGGGCTAAAGTTTTAGAAAGGCTAAGGATTTCTTACCCCTCCAGACCGCTAGATTGTACACCGCGTGAACAATTCCCGTGCTGTCTTGACCCATGAAGAGAATTTCCCTCCTTCTAGCTGTAAGTGCTTTGAGCTCCTTGCTGACACGCTATTGAACCTTGCAGATTAATGCATGTTGTCGCTCTGGTTTCCACATTGTGAGGCCCCCCCTTTTGCCGTTTTATGAGTCTCCAAAATAATATATTTTGTCTGCTTTAATTATTGATTATATACCCGGCTTAAGTATAAACTATGGAGGGGTAAGAAATCCTTAGCCTTTCTAAAACTTTAGCCCAAAATACGCTGATTTAAATAAATCTACTGCGTTTCAGGAACCTCCCTCTTTGGTTCCACTATTCTAATATGAATAATTTTTGTTTAGAAGTCTGTAACTAGACATCCCTCTATATCGAATTCATGATTATGAGGGTACTTTATCCTACCACTCTAATAGGGTGTTAAGGAAACAGAGGTGATGTGATAATTCTCACGTTACCTTGCTACATGTTGTAAAAATGGATAACATGTTGATTTGTGTGTCTATGTGTTAGTGTGTCCCTCTCCTTTCTCTACAGGTAACTCGGGCTGCTGTGAATCACAGTGTGCCGACACGGGCAATATCCGTGAGTAATTACATCATACTCTTTCAATTTTTTACATCAAGTGCCTCACGGGAGGGTGTACCTTAGTGTGTACATACCACCGGAGTGCTATTGGTCTATGGTCCTGACGAATGCTGTGCGATCCTGCATTTTTACAGCAGAAACATGTTGACCTTATATCTCACTCAAGGACACAGGTCTCCAAATTCAGAACCTATTTTGTCCGCCTTTTTAATCTGGATACAGGTTGGCCCACATTGAAGATTTTGTTTGGGTTTCAACCTAGTAATTTTTAAATTCTGCACTCACTTATTTTGCAACAATTTCTTTTGAGTTAAACCACTGTCACACTCAACACCAACCCGCTCCGCTGTAAATCAGGCGTTGTAGCACGCTGGGGGGGCATTCGGCCACCCCAGCGGGGACCCTATGATGAAGCATGTCACCAACTAGTGGTGAGTGAGGGTCCTTTTAACAAAGAGGTTTACTTGTCCTTTCCAGTTATGTGTAGTTATACTACTTTTCTGGGTTGCGACCTCCTGATTGTTAGGATTGGATTTTTCCAACCTTACAGTTATGCCAACCGGGTAGGGACCATTGCATAACCTAACACACCTTGTTTTGTCTTATTTTGTTTTCATTAAGTCACTCCTTCGTTGTTTAAAATATAATTATTGGGGTACAGGAGTGTCTACTCGCGCCCTATCTCTCTTGTTGATTTTGTTGGTTCTTAGAGCAGCGTGCAGCTGTGAGAGACTTACTGATTTATTATTAGCAGAGACTTATTAATAACGAGACCATCAATCTACCATGGAAGAACAGGGCCCCTCCTTTTCAAAAGAAGAGGTGGTTGCTTTGCTTGGTGACAACATGCCTTATTTCTCGACCCTTTTCTAGCGCATACCATATCCCAGATAGGTGACTGGGTGGATCAAGGTGAACCAAGAATATAACCGCACTAGAGCCATTTCATATGGCATCATGATCTAAGCATATTTTAATAATAATACAGTACTAAAGTTATCAATGCCCCAGAAGATTCTATGACAATGCATTATTTCGGAAGGTATGGGCGCAGACAAATTGGCTGCCTACCATATAGTATCAAGGCGTAGCCTCCCACTCAGGACTGGCTCGTTTTAATCGACGCACGTCTTTGCCTTAATCGTTATCGTTATGAATATCAATCACATTTTTTGGAGAGAACTACTGTTCCTCAAAATTAACATCTTATTCCCCTCAACTTATTGGTTCACCAACGAGGCGGAACGGGGATTCGAACCGCATTACCTGTAGGGTGACCAAAGGGGCTTTGTCCCTTTAAGGCTTCTCCGCCTCGCCCTGTGTGACGCCCCGTGTCACGCCCCCCTTTTTCATGTCCGGGCACGCCAGTCATGTGGCCGGAACAACTATGTTATTTAAAAGAGCTCACATGGGTTTCTCTACTACCTCCGGGCAGACGGCAGTCCTGTAGCATAGGTTTTGGACGGGGAGTCGCGAGTGGAAAAGTAAGTTTTTAACTGCTTGTCTACCGTGCAGCTGCTTTCTGCCTCAAAGACTGTCGAACTACGGAGGGTTTGGTAACATCTTGTTTTCCTCCTTACACGCTAGATTGTACACCGCGTGAACAATTCCCGTGCTGTCTTGACCCATGAAGAGAATTTCCCTCCTTCTAGCTGTAAGTGCTTTGAGCTCCTTGCTGACACGCTATTGAACCTTGCAGATTAATGCATGTTGTCGCTCTGGTTTCCACATTGTGAGGCCCCCCCTTTTGCCGTTTTATGAGTCTCCAAAATAATATATTTTGTCTGCTTTAATTATTGATTATATACCCGGCTTAAGTATAAACTATGGAGGGGTAAGAAATCCTTAGCCTTTCTAAAACTTTAGCCCAAAATACGCTGATTTAAATAAATCTACTGCGTTTCAGGAACCTCCCTCTTTGGTTCCACTATTCTAATATGAATAATTTTTGTTTAGAAGTCTGTAACTAGACATCCCTCTATATCGAATTCATGATTATGAGGGTACTTTATCCTACCACTCTAATAGGGTGTTAAGGAAACAGAGGTGATGTGATAATTCTCACGTTACCTTGCTACATGTTGTAAAAATGGATAACATGTTGATTTGTGTGTCTATGTGTTAGTGTGTCCCTCTCCTTTCTCTACAGGTAACTCGGGCTGCTGTGAATCACAGTGTGCCGACACGGGCAATATCCGTGAGTAATTACATCATACTCTTTCAATTTTTTACATCAAGTGCCTCACGGGAGGGTGTACCTTAGTGTGTACATACCACCGGAGTGCTATTGGTCTATGGTCCTGACGAATGCTGTGCGATCCTGCATTTTTACAGCAGAAACATGTTGACCTTATATCTCACTCAAGGACACAGGTCTCCAAATTCAGAACCTATTTTGTCCGCCTTTTTAATCTGGATACAGGTTGGCCCACATTGAAGATTTTGTTTGGGTTTCAACCTAGTAATTTTTAAATTCTGCACTCACTTATTTTGCAACAATTTCTTTTGAGTTAAACCACTGTCACACTCAACACCAACCCGCTCCGCTGTAAATCAGGCGTTGTAGCACGCTGGGGGGGCATTCGGCCACCCCAGCGGGGACCCTATGATGAAGCATGTCACCAACTAGTGGTGAGTGAGGGTCCTTTTAACAAAGAGGTTTACTTGTCCTTTCCAGTTATGTGTAGTTATACTACTTTTCTGGGTTGCGACCTCCTGATTGTTAGGATTGGATTTTTCCAACCTTACAGTTATGCCAACCGGGTAGGGACCATTGCATAACCTAACACACCTTGTTTTGTCTTATTTTGTTTTCATTAAGTCACTCCTTCGTTGTTTAAAATGTAAAAACAATGCTGACAAATACTAAATTGATCTATTCGGAAACATTTTATGAAAAAATGATTACATTTGGTTTTGATTTCTGGAAAAACAACATTGAAACAAACAAAAACCATCTGGGGTACCAAAGATTGGCAGGTTCAAGGTCTAGAAGCATTATTTAGAGCCTGCATGATCCAAGAACAAATAATATTCTTGAATGATACCATTCAACAGACAACCTGTCTTGGCCTAGCCAAAATTAAAGACTTAAACAAACCGTCTATTCCAAAGCCAACACCTGACAGTAATAGCACTACAGATGTTGAGATAGACGTATCCCATATTGTAAACCAAAACAGAACACATCCTGATTGGAAAAAATGGTTGATCTGGCCCACAGACACAAATAACTGTCAATATAGATTCCTGAACAAATTACAGGTGTTAAAAATGACCAGGCCAGACCCAAGATACTCCCAGAGACAACATCCAGGGATAGTAACAACATACAGTGTAGGGAAACTCTGCCTCGAATGGCTACAGAAATCCACACTGGCTGAAATTAAGCAACACTTGACTTTACTTAAAGACGGTGCTGACGTGCGTGATTTCATAATGGGACCACGCAAACAGCGTCAAAAACGTTTCATAGCGGCCTGTATATACGCTGCGTACAACGAAGCTTGAAAAGTAATGCAAATTGAAACAGCAGAAAAAAATACGAGAAATTGATCGTATTAATTTGGAAAAATCACTTTCTGTTGTGGACAATGGGTTAATGACTCTGTCCTCCAGAATATATTCACTGGACAGTATTGTATCATCTGCTATTGATATAATAGAGCAGGACTTACTAATGTTACAACACGGTCAGTCCCAATTACGTTCTATTGTACAGCTTGGCTGGACGTTGCAAAATCTGCGTTCAGGCTACGTGCCCTGGCGTTTAATCAACACAACGTCATTATTCTCTATCTTTAACCTTACTGATACACAAATCAGTTTGGCACAAAAAGGAGCAGACTATACGATTCTGAGCATTGAAAAACTTGAGAGATTACCATTGACAATGTCAGAAAGACCTGTCATTGAATGGATAATACATGGAATAATCACAATTCCGATAACAACTTTCCAATTTAAATACTGCCAAGAGTATATACCAGCGGGCCAGTATGAAAGGTTGGGTAAAGGGTACATCAAGTCAACATGGAAATTACCTTATACACACACATGTTACAGTGAAAAGAAACAGAATGTATTTCTTAGTGGTAAAAATTGTAAAAGATCACTAAGCGGTATACTTCTGTGTCAGGGTATTAACTTACACGGGGCCTGCGATGGGTATTCCAATAACCTTTCATGTCACCTGCACGGCACTCCTACAACACAGATAGAGCCATTCTTTAGACAACTTTCTAACGGGAGTTATATTCTAATAAATGACCACAGCTGTTGTGGCATGGTGCCAGGAAAAGCCTATCTCGTCAGCGTGAGTTCCATGGTCACTTGCTGTATGCAAGTATTGTATCCAAACAGCACTCCAGATACGGAGGCAACAATTTGGCCTTCTTTGAATATCTCTTCTATTCGAATTGATACTTTAAGCAGAATAAAGTCTGTTCTTTTACAGACAACTGTGCCTTTAACGTCATCAAAAGAAATGTATGATCTGCAAGTTGCAAGGACAACGGCAGAGATACATAGCCTTTTATCAACAAATTGCCCCGTGCATTTCGTAGAAATGCTAAGCCAAATCCTAAATATGTCAGATGCCAGTAGCATCCCACATGTATTTAAGACAATTTGTTCAGGACTGTTAACACCCTTCAAAACAGTTCTGGGCATTTTTCCTAATTTTGTCCATTTTGTCTTTGGCGGCCTACCACTTCTTTTGGGACTCGTAGCAGGAATTTTATTTGTGATCCTTCTGCTCCGATATGGCAAGCCAAGTCGCAGACAAGACTCCGGCAACAATGGAAGAAACGATCCTAGCTATACGCTATCGGGACTGCATAACTAAAGTCCTTGGATTAGCACGGCTAAGAGATCTGTATATGACCTGGTTTCTTTCATTAAGACCCATCTGGCAGAATTGCCTCTGTGCTTCGATGTATGCTATGCGGAGAAGAATGCGTGTTGGACGTCTGTCTTACACTACCATCAGCAGTACCATTGGATACAGATACTTTGCTAAGTCCTGTAACGGCTCATGCATCGTGTTGTCCCCAGCGGCTACCCATTCTGATGACGGCATTCGTTGAGACTTCACCACTACGATTAGGGGGTAGTGAAGTACGAGGTGAGAGCAGCATCACCCAGGTACGACCGTCTGTGAGCATTGCTGATCCTGACATCGATGATAGCAATCATTCTCACGACTGTACTGTTGCGGCATTTTCAAACTTGGTCGAACTTTCACCTGAAGCCGTAGACCAATTTTTTGAGAGTCTGTCTGAAATGATGTTCTCCCCTGAACAGAAAGAATAACTTTTTAAGCAATGAGCACACAGCGTGCCCTGAACTCTGAATTCGGCCTTCAGCTTTGATAAACAAAAGCTACTGAAAACATTTGGAACTAATTTTTTCCCCTGAAAGCGAAATTTTTTTTTTTCCACTTCCAAAATATTTACCTTTTTCTGGCACATGTACTCTGCTTAAAGTAGAACTATTCTTAGAGAACAGAGCTTCTATTTTAGGAACTCTAGAGACAATATACTACCTCAGCCTCTAGCACATGTACAACATTTTGTATTAATATGTGATGGAATGGTCTCGACCTTCTCTTCTGTATCAAGAGCCATTTCATGTGTAATTTTCGCAAATCATTCAGCTGATAATTATATGCAATCCTTTTTTCTGAATGATAACACTGCTTGAAAAACGTACAGTACCAATACTCATTTTCGTGTATTACCTTATACCATTTCAATATGCAAATTTATGTATTTTGGGGTGGGTTGGAAAACACATGCATCATTATATGTTTATATGTTTACTATTGCTTAGGTTTAAGTAATGAGGGACATTGGATCGTGGAGTGGGTGTTGTAGTTCTATCTAGGACCCTAATTCGATATTCCTGATTTATGCCCTTATGTGGTTATAATAAATAATATCCGTATAAAGGCATAAGAATCATATCCATATTTATTCATAGCCCATGCTGTCCAAATTAAGCAAGGCTACTTCCCCAGGCTCCTAGAAAGTACAACGAGTTCTGTAAACAAACCAAACCTCCAGCAACCTGGGAATTCCCCATTGCTTCTGTTTTGATTTCGTCCTAGAACTCCTGTGAGCACTCTAAGAACGGCCAGTTCTTAGTGACATCTTCATTGACGTCTTATGTCCAACCTTACGTCAAAACCCGGCACCTTTCAGGTATAAATATACCAACGTTGCCTTAAGCAAACACACGGTGGTGGTTTTGGAGCAGAGCGGTTATCTACTTGCCCGAGAGCCCAGCTGATGCGAGAGCCCACGGACGCCGCCCCTCCTCTTTGACGCACTGAGAGAGACGCTGTCTTTTCTCCTGCCGAGAAATCCAGCTCCGGTGTTTCCAGATACCCTCGCGGGTTACTGGGATATCGAGTCCTGAGAGAGAGATACCAGACCTCCTGCTTTCTAACACCCAGGTACGGAGCTGACTAAACCCTTAAAGAGAATTCTTGATTCAGATTCCTTGGCAAAACCAACTTAACTTAAACTGCTACTTACTTACTCCTTCCCACGTATTAGGCTTAGGTCAGGTACACTGGGGTAGGTGTGTTTAGAAGGACCAGTTGAGTACGTTAGTCCATGTATATTTGTATGTATATATTTTATCTATTTTAAAGTATCATATGGCTAAGAAACTATATCAATGCTTTTACAGTATTATTTTATAATACTCCTTTTACTGTACGCACTTTACTTTATGCTAAGTATTGCAATTGTGGCAATTCATTTCTCTTGTATGAGAATAAAGACTGCTCAATAAATAACACCTTTTATTGAAAACGCCCGTCTCTCTTTTCTCTGCACTCTGGTGAAACGAAGTATGCAAACTTGACTGAGTGAAATAGCTGTCTATTGTTTTCACATGACTCTAGAGATACACTCTTATTCCGAGGGAGCAAAGTTGTCATGTTATATGGTTGTCAGAAGCTAATCCCTTCTTGTCTATCCAGGGAGGTTAAACTCCTCCTCGTTTATTCGAGAAAATTTCTAGTGACCTCTGAGCTAGCTTGCAAACCTTAAGTCTAATATAGTCAGTAGAGACCTAGTCGACCTCAGTCCTACGTCTACACTGCTGAATATATTATTCCAATGCACAGAGCCTATTGGGAATATAGGAACTACACTACAGAGGAAGCGCCCGAAACAAGTGGAGATCTGCCCTCCCGGAAACCTACATTAGCGGACATAATGCAGACCATAACGGCCTCCAGAGAGGCGTTAGAAGGAAAGATAGATGCCATCAGTACGGACCTCAGTCTACTCAAAGATGATCACCGCAAGCTCAAAGACAGAGTGTCAAGCACTGAAAAAGAATTATGCGGCCTGCCTGGAAGAAGTACAAGAGAGACGCTGATCTCTTACTGCCCTGGAAACTAAGGTGAAAACCCTGGAACTGTGTGCCGAGGACAGTGAAGAGAGGTCACGGCGGAACAACAGCTGCGTCATCGGGATACCGGAAAAAACAGAGGGGACTGACGTGGTCCACTACTTAGAGAACTGGCTTCATGCTGAGGTGTCTCCAAAAGGCTTGTCCCCCTTTTATGCCCTGGAGCGGGCTCATAGAGAACCAGCTTGGCCGCCAAAACCAGGAGCTCCCCCGCGACCAGTGGTGGCTAGACTATTACACTTCCGGGATAGAGACTACATCTCACATTGTGCCCGCCAAATACAAACTCTACGCATCGATAATAGTAATGTCATGATTTTCCCAGACTTTACGAGAGAAGTTCAACGAAGCAGGGCATCATTCACTGCTGTTAAGGCTAAACTGCACAAACTGAACCTGTCATTTCCAATGCTGTTTCCCGCTCGACTTAGCGTGGCAGACCCAGCGGGAGCTCGTTTCTTCAATTCACCACAAGAAGTTTGGGACTGGCTAGAAGCTCACAGCTCAGCGGATTGACCTGCTTCAGCTTCACGGACCCCGCAACAGAGTCCTCGTGGCCATAGGGTGGGCTCCAAGGCTCCTTCGCCCAGGAAACTCAGCCTTGAACAATGTAAAGTGTTGCAGGCAGTGGTGTCGCACAGCCAGGCCAGCCCTGGTTCCTCTCCAGGCAGCAGCGAACGCCGTGATTGTAGGTTGGAGACCTCACCGGACCGCAGTGACAACGACAGCTTGGGAGTGAACATGCCAGGGGTTACGCCCCAAACAGCCGATGATCTAGTGTAAAGATTGTGGCTTGCCATTCAACATGCAGATCTTCCCGAGGCCTATCATCCCTGCTCCGTAGGTGCAGCTTCCAGGAACTTGTGGCTTCCCCGCTTGGACCCATAGGTAACATCCAGCTAAACTGGGGCTTATTGATTGGAACAGTTAAGAAGAGGCGGCACTATGGGGTGCCTTGGGAGGTTCTTAGCGGGAGACCACCCCTTCCTTTGTCACTAGACGCTGGTTTGTACTATTACGGTTTGGATGGGGACACCTCGTTGGACACCTGTCCTGGGGAGGGGGAGTTGGGATTGTTTTTCTAGTTGGGGTTTTTTAAGGTGATGGAGAAAGGTTTCACTCGTAAAGAGACTTGCTTGGATTCAACCCTCTCGAAATAATATATTATACTTTAATCAACATGTTTTGACTCACTAACAATGCACCACACAACATTTCTACTAAGCTGGGGAAGCTTGACAATGTGCTTTTTACTAACCGTAGCTCGAGTGACCTAATATGGCCGCCGCAACATGGGAACTTTTCTGCGCATGCGTCTGTCACACTCGCGTGACATGACGTACTTTCTGCTTTGGTGGGAAAACGTTGCTTCTGCACACTAGAACTAAAGATGGCTGCTCTATGTTTTCATGTGCTAACGCTTGCATTCTGCTTTTACTAAATTGTTCGTTCTGCTTAATCCCTAATGCTGTAGTTAAAATAAAATAATGGGAATAGAGTAGAGATAAGTGGTATACAGTGCATTACTTTATTTTTTGTTCTAAAACTGTTCTTCTTTGACTTTGCTCGTGTTTGGACCAATCAAGTACAATGTTGCTCCATCTTGGGTCCCGCGACTGTGCATGTGCTGCGTTCTCAAGAGTTCACAAGCCATGGCATTGAATTCATACCAACGACAGTCTTGCCTGAAGAGAATCCTTGGCTCTATCTCAGCTGCATATTAAGGAGGTGCAGGGTTTTGAGCTTATGGGTTTTTCCCTTAAAGGACAGGAGAAAACGCTGTACACAGGGGTGCTTTGCTATAGACCACCGGGCAAGGCCCCCTCTACTCTTCCAACTTTCATTGATCTTATCTATGATCTTTCCAACTCTCATAATAGACTGATTGTTTTGGGAGATTTTAATTTGTGGCCAAATGGGCCTTTGGACTCTGCCTATCACGACCTCTGTCAGGCCTGTAAGAACATCCAGCTGCAGCAGCTGGTCCGCTCTGCGACCCATCAGAAAGGCCATGCTCTGGACCTGGTGTTTGCTGACGTCCAACATGTAGTGGTGAATGACATCTTGCCTCAATGCTGGACGGATCATGCGCTGGTTCTATTTCATCTTTGCATCCCGGTAGCCACGGGTGATACTGGTAAGAGCAATACTAAAATAGGTAGACCTTGGTCCCGACTTTTTAGATCCTCGGCCGCG
The DNA here is from genome assembly GCF_964261635.1 of Lissotriton helveticus. Classification (NCBI taxonomy): domain Eukaryota; kingdom Metazoa; phylum Chordata; class Amphibia; order Caudata; family Salamandridae; genus Lissotriton; species Lissotriton helveticus. The sequence continues at coordinate 1,399,548,740 of NC_136067.1, forward strand.
CCCTTCCTCCTTCCTGAAGGTTTTGCACTGGGAAACAACGTCGACGAAAGCTATGCTAGTTTATGTCGGCAGATGTCTGATTCCCTGGATAAGGCGGTTCCACTGCGTCGATTGGAGAACAGACAGAACCGCGCTATGCCCTGGTACACCCCTGACCTTTTGCAGCTACGATTGAGATGCAGGCGGGCAGAGAGGGTGTGGAGGAGGCATTATCTAGAAGCGGATAAAACTGTTTTCAAATCGACACTACAGGAATATGAAGCACAGATTAAGTGTGCTAAGGCACTTTATCTGGAGGATACGCTAAATCAGTCAACCAATAAATCTCAATCTTTATTTAAGATTGTGAATGATCTTTCACATCCGGTTGGTGCCTCAAATACTATTCCAGTCTCACAGATTCTATGTGATTCCTTGGCAGTTTTGTTTGAGGATAAGATCTCCACGATTTTAAATGGACTTGCGGAGGAGCCTCTATCTCTATCGTCTCCCTTGGACTGTTTATCCAGTCATTCCACCTTGGAAAATATGACAGAATCTTCCAGTCGACCCCAGCCGAGTGTTTCGACTCTCGACCTGGAAACTTCGGAAGAATCCTCCAGCCGACCTCGGTTAAGTCATCTGTTTCTTGGCCTGGAAGATCCGGAGGTGACCTCCAGTCGACCCCAGATGAGCAACCCTTCTCTTGGCCCGGGAGCTCCGGTTGAGTCTTCCAGTCGACCCTCCTCGAGAAATACTTTTCTCGTTGTGGGAGCTCCGGAAGAGTCTTCCAGTCGACCCCGGGAGAGTCTTCGGTATCTCAGTCAGGGAGCTCCGGAGGAGCCTACTAGCTGTAGCCACCTTCGCCGGGGATTTCCGGATGACTCTCTTAATCATCTTCAATGAAGTCGTTTTCCCTTGCCCTCTTTTGAGGAGTTTTGTAAATTGGCACAGACGGTATCTTCAGGTTCGCCGCTAGATCCCCTTCCACATAAGATCTGGAAAGCACTCCAGGATGAACTTTTCCACCCGCTGTATTCCATCTGCCAGCAGTCGTTGGATACTGCAACCGTCCCGGAGAGTTGGAAGTTAGCGGTAGTCTCTCCCCTCCTGAAAAAACCCTCACTCTATCCCACCTGTCTGTCTAACTATAGACCGATCTCCCTGCTCCCTTTTCCGGCCAAAATCCTGGAGAAGCTGGTCACCCGCTCCCTATCTAGTTTTCTCGAGGATAACGAATGGTTGGATGTGGCCCAGTTTGGGTTCCGGCCAGCGCATGGGACAGAATCAGCGCTGGTAGCCGTGTTAGACAATCTTCGTGCGCGGGTCGACACAGGTCGGGCAGCCTTTCTAGTGCTGCTCGACATGTCGGCCGCGTTCGACACGGTGTGCCACTCCACCCTTATCAGGAGACTGGAGGAGAGCGGTGTTACGGGGCTGGCCAGGGATTGGTTATTTTCCTATCTTGATAACAGACAGCAGGTAGTGGCTCTGCCGCCTTTTAAGTCGGATGTGAGGAAAGTTGGGCAGGGGGTACCACAGGGCTCGGCCATCAGCCCCATACTTTTCAACTTGTATCTCCGCCCTCTGATCCAACTGATAAAATCTTTCGGCATTTCGGTGTTTAACTACGCCGACGATACTCAGTTGGTTTTTTCATTGGAGGGCAAAGATGCCGTCTCTTTAGAGACTTTCCATCGCTGCCTGACTGCCACTTCGAACTGGCTGCGTTCCAACTCCCTCCAGTTCAACGGATCTAAGACGGAGGTTCTCTACTGTTCCAATGACCGTGTACCACGCGCTCTACCGGATGAGTTCTGGCCTCCTTCTTTCCATGGGACGGTGACGGCCGCAGAGTCTGCCCGCAATCTGGGGGTCATGTTTGGCCCCAACCTTCAAATGGATCTTTTTGTAAATAAGTCCGTGGCCACTTGCATGTTGCTGCTTCGGATGTTGCGGAAGGTCCTACCACGCAGGCTAGGCCAGAGGTAGTGCGGGGTCTGATCCTAAGCAGATTGGACTATTGCAACGCACTACTTCTGGAGGCGCCTAAAATGCTGGTGGGCAGGCTGCAGCGGGTCCAGAACATGGCAGCCAAGCTGGCACTATCTCGACCATGTGCTGCCTCTTCTACTCTGGCATTACAAGATCTACATTGGCTGCTGGTTCACCAGCGGATCCTTTTCAAAGCATCCTGTCTTGTCTTTAGAGCCTTACATAGACAGGGCCCAGTGCTGTTACAGAACCTTTTCTCCTGGTATACCACATCTCGGAGCCTGCGCTCCTCGTCGGCGTACTTGGTGTCAGTTCCTAGAGTGCAGAGAGTAAGGATGGGTGGACGGTCGTTTAGTTTTGTGGCCGCCAAACTCTGGAACTCTCTCCCGCTCTCGTTAAGAAGCCAGGGTGAATTCCTAGCCTTTAAAAAAGGGCTGAAAACCCATCTATTTCCCAGAATAGCCTAACTCTGCATCTGTTTTTCTTAGAGCAGCCTACTTCCGTTTCGATAGCTGTGGCTGAACTAGTCAAAGCGCCAGGATGCCCTTTGGGTGACAGATTAGCGCTATATAAGTATGCCAAATAAATAAATAACAAATAATAAAATAAATAAGATACGCCTGGGAAACTCACCCCGCGACCTCTCGAGAGGAAGAAAACTTTGTTAAATGTTTTAACATTGTATTTACTATTAGAACATTCATTGTTGGGTGGAATAAAATGCATGGGAAAATAAAGTTATGGGCGGGAAGATAATTTGCATTATTGAATCAAGTGACCTCATAACTGGTATGGTGTGATGACCTCTTCTCATCTTTTGACCAATCAAATTGAGGGAATACACACATTTGCAACATTGGAGGGTGGTGCACTACCCTGGAAAATGGTATAACTAAGGTAGGCTTAGCTAGTTAGATTGTCCGACTTGTCCAAATAGCTGACCTGTCACTGACCCAACGCACTCAATAGGCGATCGAGATCAGAGGTGTTGGCGGAGCACTCTGACAGAAGATTCGATAACCCAATTAGGGTTCTGGGAAGGAGATTCGATAACCCAATCGGGGTTCCTGACGTAGAAGATTCGCTAACCCAATCAGGGTCCAACTGTTAGCCACAGTGAGGGGTGTAACGCTGGCTGAGGGTACCTGGTTCCAACCTGAATTCATCCTAATTTGGTCATCACTGGTCCTGATCTGCACCTGTGCTGTCTTATTGGCATCTGAACTGCAAGAAGTCCTGTCTTTAATCCCAGCCCATGGCAGAGGGTTGGTCTTCACACCATTCTAGGTAAATATAAAATTCATGTGGGTATGTCATTGTATTGTTTCCCTTTTCTTACCCTTCCTATGTTTCAATGATTAAAGAAAGTCTCATAATATTTTTGCATCATCTTGCTTTGATTATACTCTCCCTAATTGAACAAGCTGTGACTAATTTAGTATGGACTCTGACATTTAAGAATTTACTTAGATAAAGTGTTAAAATCTTTCCTGAGTCTGTGGTTATTTTAATGAGTGCAATTGTTTTTATACTGCCTAATATTCTAACTCCCTTGATCCCTTAGGACTCTAGGTACCGGTGACAAGGGTTAGTAAGTCAAATGATATAGGTCCTAACTGGTTAAAATAATATTCTGATTTAGCGTAGTTTTACCTGTTCAAAGTGTGTATGTGTTTATGGGCCCAGGTAAGTATAGTAAAATGAGCAAGTGAGCCCGCGCTCTATCAAAGAGGATCCAGGCGCGTCACGGGGGGAACCTTCATAAGGACTAAATGTGTAGGTTTCAGCAATGGGACCCACATTAGGCTTGGCTTGTCTCTCGTGGAATGTGAGGGGTATGCACTCCATGGTCAGGCGCCACAAAATACACACCTATCTGATTCGCATAGGCATTCAGAGCACATTCCCTCAAGAAACCCACCTCCTGGCAAAAGAAGGGAAGGCGTTGCAGCGCAGCTGGAGGGGTCAGGTTTACTATACTACATACTCTGCCTTGGCGAGAGGTGTATTAATATGGATGCGGGCTGGCGTCCCATTCCAATGCACAACACAGGTGATTGACTCAGAGGGTAGATTTGTGGTAGTTACGGGGAGACTGGACGGTAGAGACCTTATCCTGGGTAGTATATATGCGCCTAACGCGTACCAGCCGGCCTTCTTCTTACTATCACAAAGGTTGGCGAACACTCTCACAGGCTAGCTGTTAGTGCGGGGGCGACTTCAATTTCACCAGTGATGTTACCCATGACCGCTCCGAACCCCCACTCCCAGCCACGGCCCGTGGAGGGAGTTTTGGTGGGGCGGAAAGGCGGGGGAGGGGCAGGGTGGGGGTGCTAAAAACCGGATTATGGATAATTGAAGGTAAGTAAACAATTTAATAAATAAAATGAATTTCGTAGCGCACCCTACATCGCAAAATGTGATGCAGGGTGTGCTACAAAATTCGTTTTATTTATTAAATTGTTTACTTACCTTCAACTATCCATACTCTGGTTTTTAGCACCCCCCCACCCTGTCCCTCCCCCGCCCGCCTCTCCGCCCCACCAAAACTCCCTACACGGGCCGTGGCTGCCCACTCCCTAATGCACCTGCACACAAGCTGGCAGAATCATGCCGTAACTGGCAAGAGAAATGAGGCTTAATTGATACCTGGCGGGCGCAGCACCCTTTAACCCAGGATTACTCCTTCTTCTCAGCCCTTCATGAATTACATGTCCGGCTAGATGTGTTCTCATGATGTCCATGAGGGGATTAGCTGCAGCGAATACCACACTAGGACGCTCTCAGACCACAATCCTGTCCTGGCACAGTTGCAATGTTCGCGTGCACGCCCCAAAATCCCCACCTGGCGCTTGCGCCCAGAGGCGTTGGATGACCAGGTTTTCCATACAACTATTGTAACGGCTATCACTGACTATTTCCAGGCTAACGAGAGTACAACTACGTCCACGACTGTGGAATGGGACGCCTGTAAAGCAGTACTTAGAGGGCGGTGCATATCTGAACTGGTTGGGGTTCGGAAGGTTCTCCTTCACGATATTCAGCGAGATGATGAGCGTCTGTGCGCCCTGGAAAAGGATAGACCTGAAAACCTGGGCAAGCACCAGGAGTTGCTGGAGGCGAGGGAGGCAGTGGCCGCCCACGTGGAGCGTCTGCGCTGCTTCGATTTCAAGACCTACATCACTCGGGCACATTTGGAAAGGGTCAAGTAGGGAGCCCTCCTGGCTTGGTTGGCGAATCAGGCTAGGCGAGATCAGTTATACTAGAACTAGACGTACAGGACGGGGCGGGGGGGGTTGAGGAGGGCGGGACAGCTTTAAGGCTTGGTTTTTTCTATGGTCAATGATATACAGCTTGGATATAATATGATGTATTACTTAAGGATGATCATCTACTTATACAACGATTACGGGAATGTGATTTCCTGCCTGTTTAAGAAACTGTATTTGTGCGGCCGTTACCATCTAAGTCTGCTGAGGTATGTTGTGGGAGAAAAGTTAAAAAGACTGTATTTTGCTAATAATGACAGGTTATATAATGTGATAAACCATGCAGTCGCAAATAAAGAGTTTTAAAAAAAAAAATCAGTTATACTAGAACTTAGAGACCAGATGGGTGTAGCTAGGTATGACCATAGGGGATCAACGACCTATTCTTTGAATATTACACTGAGCTTTATCGGAGCCAACTGGCTCTAACGGAGGACGATCTACAGGAGTTCACACAAGAAGTTGAACTACCTGCACTAGACGAAGATTCTGCAACTTTGTTGGGACGTGAGATCGAGGTATGGGAGGTGCGTAGTGCCATCAAATTTATGGCCCGTAACAAAACCTCAGGCACTGATGGCCTCCCGATAGAATTTTACCTTGCCTACTTTGACCTCCTGGCTCCCCATCTCACACGATTATATAATGATGCCAAGAGGCTTGGCAAACTACCTGTCTCCACTAGAGAGGCGATCATCATTCCTCTGCTAAAACCAGGCAAGCAGGCATGTGATAGAAAGGCATATCGCCCTTTATCCATGCTCAATCTCGATTATAAAATACTAAGTAGGATTTTGGCCTCCCGGTTGCTCCCCCACCTGACCACCCTCATACACGCTGACTAATCCGGTTTCATCCCCACCAGAAACACAGCGCTAAATATCAGAAGACTCTTGCGCATATTAGAAGCAGATTCTTACCTCGATGACACTGATGCGATCTTTGCAGTAGATATAGAAAAAGCCTTTGACAGTTTGGAATGGGCTTTCCTGTTTCATGTGATGTGGAGAATGGGGCTTGGTCCCAACTTCGTGAATTGGACAGCTCTCTTGTACGCTGACTCCACCGTCAGAGTCAAAACTGGGGGAGTAGGGGAGGAGCTACGCTACAAATCAAGATGGACGCGTAAGCTCCCGGCTCCGCTGACCTCCGCCAGCAGCTCGATGATCCTGTCTTCAATCCTGACCTTACACCTGATTTCCTTGTTTATGAAGGTCTACTGCTTCTAAAGGTGCAATCCCGAGATTTCTACCTCATTGGCTGACGGAGATACGCCGTGTTTCCATTCTCGGCCTAACAACGTGTGGAAGCCGGGGCCTCGATTTCTAGACTATCCGGGTCAGAGTTGAACAACATCGGCCGTGAGACCTGGACTGAGCCCGGTCTCCCGAAGAGTGCCTGAATTGTTGACTTTTTGTGACGATCCTTTGAACGATCTACACCGAGGACACACCAGCGTGCCACGCCGGCTGCTGTGGTGGGGGTCCGGTGCCCAGAGACCTTGCTGCCCTCCCGGGGTCGACGGGCTGGGGCCCTCTCTGACGGCGAAGGTGTGTTCTGTAAGACGAGGAGCGCCCATTATTTGATATCCGATTTGCGTGGCCTGCGACTCCGGAGCAGCCGGCCTCCGGGGTTCAAGTCCGGCTCTGTCGCCTATTGAGAGGGGATGGAGCGGACGGAAGGCGCGCCATCGCTGCAGGCCGTTGTGGCCGCCATTGGGGCGCTCCATTCGCACACAGTCGCTGTGTTCCGGACACTGATGGTGAAAGTGGACGGTATCCTGGAACCTGAGGACGACACCTCGATTGGTTTCCAGCTAGAGATGGTACCAGCGGTGCATTGCACATCAGAGGTCGAGGTCCCCGTGCATAACCCGGAGTTCATGAAACTTGACGGTCCCCTATTACCGACAAGCCAGCCCGTGCTTCTCGCTAGCGTCTCTTGCCTGATCCTGCTGCCGCCTAACGCATCTATAGACGGTCTTCCATGTGGCTACGAGTTCCTTGGTGATGGTTTGGGATACTCGCTGTTTTTGGACACCTTTCCTCGTTCGAGCCGTGAACTTTTCTCCTGTATTCGATCCTCCTGTGCTGACAAGAACTTTTGTGGACGCTTTGCCTTTTCCTTCAAAATGGCGGCTCGAGTGGCAAAGACTCTTATGACGGACCGTACTGGCCAGGGCTGAACTTTATCGCTGGGTTCCAATAAAATAGCTCTTAGCGATGCCGGGGTTGTGCCTATATTGTGATGAGAATTGGGTGGTTGTTGTTTATCCTCCCCTGACTGGTTTGTATAATTGCTAAATATTGATTTTACCATGTCTCGGGGTGGTCGCTGTTGGCGGGGGGTACGGGAGACCGGGAGTGTGTTTGCTTTCTTCTCCTTCGCTTTCTCTTTTCCCTTCCTTTAGGGTAGTTCTTGGGCGATAGGCACGCTGCTAGTGGGGTTAGGCCGTAGCCATTGCAGGGGTGCAGGGTGGGGGGTTAGGGGTGGGGTTTTTTATTTTGCCTTCTTTGTGCTATGGCCCCTTTTGTCTTTTCTTCTTCCTTCTACGAGAGATGGGCTGTTTATTTTTCACGAATCCTTTATTGTCCGGGTGGCTTCGCTGGCTTAATTATCCTGTAACATTGTGGACGAGGTCACGCGGGTGGGATTGCTTTGATTGCTTAATAGATTGCTTATATCCTATTTCCGTTATGTGTACCCGTGATGGGCCTTTTACTTCTTACAGTGATTATTGTTTGTATATTTCCCCCGCCTGGCCCTGTTCTGTATTTTACTGCGAAACACCTGATATCTGTATTGCCTGCTCTTGTCTTACTGTTAAAATAAATAAAAATATATAAAAAAAACTGGGGGAGTAATCTCAGAAGCGTACACGGTGGGGTGGGGTACATGGCAGGGTTGTCCCCTCTCCCCTCTGTTGTTTGCTCTGGCAATGGAACCCTTAGGGGCGCATGCTAGGTCGGGGCGGGCGTATCGAGGGCATGACGTACACAGACAGGTCAATCATATTGCACTTCATGCGGACGATCTTCTACTATTCCTCGCTGACTCGGGGAAGGCCTTATTGGGGGCAAAAAAACCTGCTTCACGCTTTCAGCAGAGTGGCATGATTAAAAGTGAACTGGTCAAAATCATGCCTTTTCCCAGCGCGCTATTATAGAATAGGTCCACAATGCATGGAGGGAGTGAACTGGGAGGACAAATGCCTGCCCTACCTGGGCACTCTTATCTACCACAGACAGTTGGACATTCTTGACGGTAACGTTGGAAAGGCCATCAGAGGGGCAAAAGCTAACTTTGAATTCTGTAGTTCCCTGCCATTGACAGTGGCAGGCCGGGTGGCACTACTCAAAATGGTAACCCTCCCGCGGCTCCTCTACTTCTTCGTGACCTTGCCGATCTGGATTCCAGCAACCTATTTCAAGCAGCTCCATGCAATGATCACAGCTTTCCTATGGGGCAAGAGCAGGTGCCGGGTAACTCTCAGTACACTCATGCGACCAAGAGCAGAAGTTAGACTAGCGGTACCAGACTACGAGACTTATTATTTAGCAGCCCAGTTTCAATGGCTCACACAATGGGTAGCGAGGGCCACTAGAGGGGAGGAGGAGCCCAGGGAAGATTTGGGGGCCCTGATGTTGCTGTCCTGCATAGTACTGCGACTCCCAATCACCGCTACATCCCTCACCCTAGAATGTATCACAACACGGAAATACTGGAACAGGTATCTGCGGAGGGCTTTTATTAAGAGCCCCTATGCACCGTAAAGATCATTGAAAATGTGCAGGTCCCTGCCACACGGTGGAAACTGGCAGAGATTGGAGATTTGGGCGCAGCAAGGACTGACCACCGTGGTAGACCTTTACGAGGGGGAAACCACGATCCCATTTGACGATCTACGGGCCCGCTATGTCTTGCCCAGGGGTGTTTTCTTAAAATACACGGCCCTCACGGTGGCCATCAGGAGACATTAGGGTGGAGGACTCACAGAACCACCCACTTCCATGGGGTGCTAGTATGTGGTGGTGGCAGCGGGCACCTTTAAAGCGGTAACGTGTCTCTATAGATGCATGACACTGGAATCCCTATCCTCCCTGTCTGTCCTAAAGCTCAAATGGGAAACGGATATAGGGGAGGTCATCCTGGACAAGACATGGGGTGAGCTTGTGGAGAGAGCCTGGGAGATCACGAGGAATGTGAGATTTAGTGCACTTTCATATTCTACACAGAGCATATCTTATCCCAGTAAAACTGCATGCATATTTCCAGGCCCAGTTAGCGTCCTGCCCAAGATGTAATGCAGACAGCGCAGATTTTAAACACATGTTATGGGACTGCCCGTTCCTTGACAGCTATTGGGAGGAGGTAACAGCTTTACTGACAGACCTCACTGATAGGGATCTAGAACCATTCATGGCTCACTGTATCCTACATTGGTTTCCCCATACCTCAAAGTACAAAATCACTAGTACATTTTTAGATTTGGGCTTACTGCTAGCCAAGATAAACATTACCACACATTGGAAAGCAAAACAGGGCCCTAGCATCGCTAAGAGGGAAGCAGAATTTCTGAAATGGGCTGAGTGTGAGGGAGTGATTAGGTTACAAATTGCGAATCTCACGGGGAGTGAAAAGGCACTGGAGGGGGCGAGAGCCTGGGAAATGCTAGTTGTAGCTCTCAAATCCACTCAAGATGAAGCCGAGGATGTATCTGTAGATGACCCTGTGACAGCCATAGTTTAACGCATAGTCAGCTTTGAATTCACCTTGCTCTGTCTCCTCATGAGTAGTAGAGGCGCTCGACATGCAAGCCTGATTTCACTCGGCTTCCTCCCATTCCAATAAGTCGCCCCACTGCGACATTTGCTCTCCTGATCTCTTGCAACCAGCACTTGAGTGACACGCCCGGGAGGGTGGTGAGGGAGGAGGGGTGGGGGAGTAGTTGGGGATGGGAATTTTCAATGGTTGGACACTGACTATTGCAAAGAACTTACTCATGGGTTGTGCCCGGGCAGTAGTCATGGACAGCTTAAGGAGCCATAGATGTGTCTTAAATAACCTGATTTGCCATGTGTTTCTGCTAAACAACTGGGGTATGTAACTGAACCACCTATTGTCCTTTTTCTATTCTTTTGTTTTACGTCTTGGATCAATGGAAAATCAATAAAAAATTTTTTAAAAAAAATCAGAGAAACCATACATAATGTTATCATCACATCATAAACGAGATACTAGGATAAAAACCATTGGTTACAAGTGGCAGATATAAACATCAGTCTGTTAATAAAGTGCCTCATGCTGAAAAAGGAAAAAGGCAAAGCAAAAAAAGCAACAATATTGGCAGCACTTCCTGTCTTCACAAATACTATCTAAGGTAGTAGTACGGATTTTTGGGGACAACGCTAGAAACCATCAACAATAGACAATAGATTTCTTATAAAAATAAATTTTTAGCGTTAAATTGATCAAGATAAAAACACAGTGTGAAGTGCAGAATTAAGAAAAGAAGACATTTAAGAAAAATAAGTAAGTATTAGCAAGCCATCTTCTGGCAGATGCATCAACGTAGCCTTTTGCTATTCCTAAATAGCGATTTTTAAGGAATCGCTATTTAGGAATAGCAAAAGCCTATGCATGTAGGAATCGCTATTAAAATAGCGATTCCTAAACATTCCTTAATTGCTACTCGCTAATTGCTAGTCACAATTAAGGAATGCTGTACAATTCATTCCTATGGGCCTATAGGCCCATAGGAATGAATTGGAGATTGCATGAGCAATTTGCAAGTACCAGTATTTACTCGCAAATTGCTCATGCAATTTCAAGTGTGCAGGGGTGTCAAAATGACACCCTGTTGCACCCCTGAAATTGATATCTGCACACATGTGGCACACACACATGCCCTAAGGGCATGTGTGTGCGTAACATGAAACTTTGAAAAATGCACAAAAGTGCTTTTTTCAAAGTTTTAGCAAATTACCATGAAGTACAACTTCATGGTAATTTGCTCCCCCTATTAGCGAATTCGCTATTTTTTTTTACTTTCATGCATTGCATTTAAGGAATCTCAATTTGGGATTCCTTAAATGCAATCGCAATTTAAGGAATCTCAATCTAGAGATTCCTTAAATTGCGATTTTTGCATTTGGGATAATCCATCCCAAATGCAAAAATACCGGGGGCAAAGGGGCAGATTCTGAGAATCTGCCATTTTGCTCCCGGTATTTACTTGATGCATATGCCTGCTTATCTTTACTAATACCATCACTTTACCAAACTTAATATCAGGGCCCCTCTTAGCTGTCCCTTTTTCTTTGCTTTAGCACCTTTTCTGCAATAGATCACTTTCTCCATATTGGAGATAGCTAGTAGACGGGCAAGCCAATGTTGAAATTGAGGAGACTGCGGGTCAAGCCACGCTGAGGCAATTAGAAGTCTAAAAACAGTCATTGCAACAACAAGAAAAAAATCTATATCAAGATTCGATTTTTCATCAAAAACCCCTAATAAAATACATTTTGGACTCATTAAGACTTTCATACTTAATTTGCTAAGAATTTTTTTTTGTATTTCATTCTTGACAGAATTTAAAGATGGACATGTTGCAGACATATGAACAATGTCAGCACAATCAGTGGAACAACGCGGACACCTGGTTACCTGCCCTGAACTCCATTTTGCTATTCTTGCAGGTGTATAATAAAGCATAAAACAAGTTTTTAAAAAACTGCACTTGTGAATTAGCTGCCATTAAGACAGTTTGGAACAGGCTAAGAGCCTTTGCAAATTCATTTTCAGTAATCGTCAGCTTATACTGCCACCTAACACACTTTATCCAGATCATCTTTCATTTCGTTGTTCAGCATATGATAAATCGTTCCAATGTGGATGGGGTTCTGTGTTATTAAACTATCAACCAATACAATCTTGTCAAAGCCACTGGGGCCTCCCACTTTCCGCTAAAGGTAGTCTCTAACTTGCAGGTACTTGAAAAATTCCTTATTACTAATACTATACATTAACTTTAGCTCGTCGAATGAAGCAAGGCCGGATGAGGAAAACAAAGTACACAGTTTCTCTATACCTGCCGAATACCAGACTTGCATATAGTAGCCATTAAATATTCTGGGTAGATTTGGATTATTCAAAATGGGAGTATAAAAATTCAATCTCCCCATGCCCATCAATTTCCGTAGTGACCCACGCCTTACAGGCACCCGCAAGATACTGTCATAACAAAACTTGAGGGCACCTCCATGCAAGGTATGTGGAGGGGCCCCATCCGAGCTCAATCAGGAGCTCTCCGACCAGCCCAGAGTGCTGTGCTCAGGATGTCCCCCGGAGCTTGCGTGCCCCCCTGCCCTGCGGAGGCTGCAGGGACTGTGTTTCGCCCCCGCCGCAAGACACTTAAACCGTACCCTTTTGTAATAACTATATTCGACTTGCCTCAGCAGACAACCCCATGCCTCTTTCCCTAGCAATAGTTCAAATATAGAGGGTGTAGAATATGGGGTAACCGATTGTGAGGGTTCAGTCAGTAAAATCTGACTATATTGCAACAATGACGCCCAATAATACAGTTTAAGATTTGGGAGAGCCCACCCACCTCTCTCTTTCAGGAGTGAGAGTTCCCTCAGAGCTCTTCTTGGTTTGAAATAGGTCCATAAAATCTAGTAAATACTGCCTCAAAGATTTTAAGACATTCAATAGAAAAATCTATAGGGATTGCTCTAAAAAGTATAACATTTTTGAGAAATAAATCATCTTAATAAGGTTACAACGGCCTATAATTGTAAGGTGCAGATTATTTAACCTAGCTAGCCCTTGCTTGGTTTTCTCTGCCAGTGGATCTAGGTTTAGATTAACAATGGACTCCAAGTTCGATGAGATAAGAACACCTAAGTAAGACGCTTTTTCCACTAGTCTGTTATCGACCAGGGCAATCTTGCCATTAATGGTAATTTGTGTATTTTCCTTGTGGAACAGAAGCCGGAGATATCTCAGAATAGCGATGCTTTCTGCCTCTATTGCCTCAATAGCAACTTCTGGGTTAGATGTCAAGACTGCAACATCATCGGCATATGCCAGTATTTTGGTTTCATACCCGTGCGTAATTATTAGCAGGATAGCAGTGCTTTGTGCTATTTTCCTTAGGAATTGGTCGGTATATAACACAGACAGGAAAGAGGAACAGGGACACCCCTGTCGGGTTCCACGAGTGATCGTCACTGGCCCTGTCATGTTTCCATAAATGCAGACCTCAGCCATAGGATTCCAATATAAGGCCTTTATTCCCCAAGTGAATCTTGAGCCAAAATCCCTTGACTACATTACATGCCATAGGAACTACCAGGATACCCTATCAAATGCTTTTTCCACATCTAACAAAATCAAAGCCATAGGGTCTCCTGACTTCCACGGCATCAAAGAGTGAGATCACACGCCGAATATGGTTCGTAGTGTCCCTTCCTGCAATAAACCCATGCTGTTGGTGTATAATCAATTTTTTGATGACGTTGGCTAAACGTACCGCTAACACCTTGGAATAAATTTTTAAATCTCGTTTTATAAACGTAATTGGCCGATATGACCCAAGTTCGACCGATGGCTTATCTTTTTAAAAAAACAGCTATTTTATCCATCGACCAGGAATTTGGTGGTGTGATTCCGTTAAATATATGGTTAAAAAGTGCAAGTATCTCATCTTTCAGCTGAGGGGCAAAAGTTGTATAAAATTCTGAAGGGATTGCATCCACACCAGCAGTGTTTCTCTGAGAGAGACTAGAGATTGCAAGTGAGATCTCTTCCCAAGATAACTCCTCTTCTAAGGTTTTTCATTACGCTATTGATAATTTACTTGCAGAGGCTACTTCGAAGAAATCTTCGACTTTCCTGGGGCAATCCCTATTTTCTTCAGTATATAATGTTTGGTAGAACCCTTGAAAAGCCTCCCTGATTTTTTTTGCCTCAGTAACAACCCCAAGAGCAGGATCTCGGATTTCTCTAATCTCGCTATTTGTACACCTCTGTCTTGATCTTACTGCTAGATGGTGTCCAACCATCTCACTACATTCGTACGTTCTTTCTTTCCAGGTAATGTATTTTTCTAATGCCCTGTTTGTAAATATCTCCTCTAGTTCTGCCCTTGAGAGTGTTACTTTTTTTGCGCTTCCAGTATCTCCCCTGCTTGTTGTATTGCTTTTACTAAGTTTTCCTCAGCTACTCCAGCTTATCCTGTTTAGCTTGTATCAGCAGCCTATCCTGCCTCCCTTTATTCAATGAAAACTTTATGGTCTCCCCTTTAGGCGGCCTTGAACGTATCACAGACCGTACACAAGGAGGCGCTACCATTATTCTCGTAAACAAATATTGGGATCCATCTGCTAATGCGTCTGCAATAATCCTCATTAGTAAGGAGTGCACGTTTGAAGTTCCATTAGCTTAACGTTTTCCCCCTATTCCTTGTAGCTCTGCTACCATGGGATTGTGATTCAAGAGGTACAAGGGGTATCAATTGATTTGGCAGGACTTGATAAAATGTATTGGACACACAAAAATAATCCAGGCGAACATTTGTGTTATGCGGTTCAGAAAAATAAGTGTACCTGTCCCCCGTCAGGTTCTTTTTATGCCAGACATGATCTTAACATATGCCTTTAAGGGTTTGAAACACCTTAGGCTTCCTCCTGGTGTACAATGAGTGCCCTCCCATTTAGAAATTTCCTGATAGATTGATATTAAAATCCCCGCATAAAACTATTGGCAGAGTGCGGTGCACTAACTCCTTAGATATCTGATTTAACATGGAGGGATCGTCCAGTGTGCTTCCATACACTGAACACAACATGAATTTACCTCCACATGGAGAATGGCAACCTGCTGCTACCCATCTCCCTTTAGAATCTGACCCTATTTGAGAGAATTTTAACTGACTGCCTCGGGCGAAAACTGCCTCACCTCCAGTACGAGCGCCTTGTGAAGTACCTGCTACTAATCAATATCCCAGAGAGTTCAAGATATCCCTCTGTGATGCTTCAATATGTGTCTCCTGTAGGCAGACAATGTCTGCCCTCAGGATTTTGAGCCCTTGAGCAGTTCTAGCTCTTTTTTAGGGTAATTTAAACAACAAATGTTGATAGACGCGATTCAGATCGTCGGATTACTATTCATTGCTTTATTACACCCTGCATCCTGGGCACTATCCCTTCAATGGCATAATAGTGTTGTAGCACCCCTCTACTGATCACCAGCTAGACTCTCAGCTTCTCTCCCTCATTACCCTGATCGTGTAGGTTTGCACAACCCCTCTCCACCCTCTCTGCCCCCCTTAAGCCGACCGCCCCCCACTCTCTCCCCACCCATATTACTCCACTGAGCACCCAGGCTAAGCCTGAATGACGCTGTCTGACATGACAAAACCCTCTCCCCGGGCCCCCACTAGAAACCCCCTTTATGAATACCCTGTTGCATTAATTAGCTGTTAATGTTAATGTGTCACACCTCTTTTTTCCCCTCTTTCTTTCCTTTTTCTTGTTTTTCCCCCACTCCATTACACCCGTGCCTTCATTCTGTTGCCTCGCCCCCCTCCATCTACTTTGTGTCCCCTATGATTCTTCAGTGTTTAATATATTTTTTTCCTGTCCAGCGTTGAGGCATTTCCAGTAATTTCCGGCCAAGTTTGATTCCTCTTAACTTTTCCTTTCCTTACCATCTTTCAAAGGATCCGACCCCGCCCTGTAACTCCGCTAAATATTCTTGGGCCTGAATCTCAGACAAGAAAGTACGGGTGAGGCCCTTAAATATCACTTTTCGTTTCGCAGGGTTTTGTAAATACACCTCCGCACCTAGCTTCTAGAAGGGAGCAAACATTTGTCTTAAACGCCACCTTCGCTCGACTTTAGCGTGGGCGAAGTCTGGCCGGACAAAGAAGGAAACTACCTCAAATTCCAAAATAGCCCTTGGGTATACATTACTATCAGCCTGTTGTTTTTTGAGAGTTAATGGAAATCGATGTGCCCTCTGTACTTCCCGATCCAAGTCCCAGTCTGTGAGTTTTGGGAATGTGCCCTTTAGCAACTTGATGACAAAATCCCTGGGATTTCCTCCCTCTTTCCTTCCGGAATACCAAGTAATCTCAGGTTGTTTCTCCTATGTCTGTACTCCTGTTTCTCCAACTTCCACATCATCTCTGTCAACTTAGGGTCCTGGGAGGCACTTTGAGTTTTTAGTTCGGCAACCTCCTGTTTGAGGACGTCTATCCGTGCCTCTATGCTGGTCGTCCTATTGGAGATCTCAGTGCAGGTTTTACTTATTTGCCTCACAGCTCCTTGCAGTTTCTTGGAAGCCTGTTGAGCCCGTCGATTATCCGTCCAGATCTCTGCCTGCATCTGTTTGATCGTGGCCAAAATCAGAGAGGGTGGGGGCTCCACTGCTGTTGCAGATCTAAGTAGGTCCACGGGAGGAGCACTCTCCGAGCTCTGTTCTGGATGATCAAGAAGATGAACAGTGGAATAGTCCCATCTATGCTTGGGAGTCCCTTTCCTTGAAGATTCTTCCTGCCTTTGATTAGCCTTTTATTCACTTGAAAGCTCTTTCTTCTTTAAGCTTATAGACTTTCTCTTTTTCCCTCTCAAGCCGCCTGATCTCTTCTTTTGCCTGGCAGAAACTATGGATCCATCCTGCGAGCTACTACTAGAAGTAACGGATAACGTAGAAGTTGAGGAGCCAAGATCTGGCATTGAGGAGTCTGAATCAAAAGAATTTCTCACCACCCCCCGCCCCCATCCGGTCGGGTCAGGCCAGTGCTCTATGGTCCCCACAGGAGCCACGGTCTAATGAGCTGGGATTTGCTCCGATTGGCTGTAAAGTAGGGAGAATCGGAGGGCCTCCACTGTCGG
The DNA here is from genome assembly GCF_964261635.1 of Lissotriton helveticus. Lineage (NCBI taxonomy): Eukaryota > Metazoa > Chordata > Amphibia > Caudata > Salamandridae > Lissotriton > Lissotriton helveticus. The sequence continues at coordinate 1,399,565,886 of NC_136067.1, forward strand.
ACTCTGGTATCTTAGTCCCAGTCTCTGTCCCAGCACATGTCAGCTTCTGCTTAAATTGTAATTCACTGCCACCGTCCACCATTAGGGTGGGTACGCAATTCTCCTCTTCAACTGCTTTTTGGTTTCTGGCAGTATCTACCACAATCTCCGGCACCAAAACCATCGCATGGCTGGGGGTGGATGCAATAGCCGGTAGAGGGGCCGCGGTAGCCGCATCTTGGTTTTTTAGAGAGATGGGCGGTTTTAATGGAAAAAGGTCTGAAATCGCAGGTTGACCATCAGTAACTGCCAATAGATTACTCCCTCGGGTTGATCTCTTGCCCATATTAATAATGTGCTTGTCTCCTTTCTTCTTATTCCTGGATTCTGTGTTCCTTCAGGTTTTCATGGTGCATGCTGGCTTTGTAGTCCCGACCAAGGACAGGCTGGTAGCCCTGGACAAAACATTTGGAAGTCTTGCCTTTGGATTTTTGGTCCCTCTGCCAGCCACCAAAGCAAGGTCGGCCTGCTCAGAAATGAGTGTGAGGCAAGCCTGCCTCAACTCTTCACCCGAAGCAATGAGGAGCGCCGCAGCCGAAACAACTGAGCGGCATCTCCCGCCGAAGTCCCGCCTCAATGGGAAGCCGCTGCAGCGGACTGTGGTGCTCCACACAGTCCCAAGCAGCCAGAAAACCTCCAGCATCACTTATCGACGTTTCAGAGGTACACTCTCGCCTCGAGCCTCGCGACGCGACAGCTGCTGCTGCTGCCCAGGAGTCGCTGCAATCAGCTTACGGAGGTGAGGTGGGAGCTCGGTGGTAGCGGGCAGTTAGTCAGACGCCATCTTGCGCCAAAGCTGTCTGGATTTCCCTGTCCTGAAGTCTGTGTAATAATTGTTAAATGTATAAATTCAGTTGTCAATTTTATTTTCGCCTGATAAGCCTTTGGCAAGCAAAATGAAAGTAAGCATATCCCAAAAAAATAAATATAAATAAAGAATATGAACATACCAGCACATTGATTAGACAATGTAAGTGGGGAAAAGGGTTAATGCACAGTCAAGAAGTTTGGTGTTTCAGCAAGCCCACTTGATTGTTCTAGGTCTTCATGTCACCAACAAGACCAGTAGGGTCATAGGGATTTAAAGATTTAGGTACGGCAAAATAGCCGGGAGACATCTTTTTTAAAATTGTGTAAATCTGTACTATTTTGTGCTTTTAAAATACTACACTCACCAGTACCAGCTTGCACTTTACAGCGGATTTATCGCTGATAGCTCAAGGCGCAGGACGCTTCCACGAGCGCTTTGCCTCGCCCGCAGGCCACGCCCCTTTTTTAGGCCACGCCCACTCCGACATCATAAAGGGACGCTGAGAACAAGCGCCGCCATTACGATGCAGCACTCCTGAGGCAAAATAGCCGGGAGACATCTTTTTTAAAATTGTGTAAATCTGTACTATTTTGTGCTTTTAAAATACTCCACTCACCAGTACCAGCTTGCACTTAACAGCGGATTTATCGCTGATAGCTCAAGGCGCAGGACGCTTCCACGAGCGCTTTGCCTCGCCCGCAGGCCACGCCCCTTTTTTTAGGCCACGCCCACTCCGACATCATAAAGGGACGCTGAGAACAAGCGCCGCCATTACGATGCAGCACTCCTGAGGCAAAATAGCCGGGAGACATCTTTTTTAAAATTGTGTAAATCTGTACTATTTAGTGCTTTTAAAATACTCCACTCACCAGTACCAGCTTGCACTTTACAGCGGATTTATCACTGATAGTTCAAGGCGCAGGACGCTTCCACGAGCGCTTTGCCTCGCCCGCAGGCCACGCCCCTTTTTTAGGCCACGCCCACTCCGACATCATAAAGGGACGCTGAGAACAAGCGCCGCCATTACGATGCAGCACTCCTGAGGCAAAATAGCCGGGAGACATCTTTTTTAAAATTGTGTAAATCTGTACTATTTTGTGCTTTTAAAATACTCCACTCACCAGTACCAGCTTGCACTTTACAGCGGATTTATCGCTGATAGCTCAAGGCGCAGGACGCTTCCACGAGCGCTTTGCCTTGCCCGCAGGCCACGCCCTTTTTAGGCCACGCCCACTTCCTCTGGCCCTCCCCTCTTCAGCTTAAATCATGTGCGTTCCCAGGAAGCGCAGCGGACGAGCGCAGCGAGAGCGCAGTTTGCGCGCCGAAGGCGCGCTTAAGGCAAGCTCGTCTGCGCTCGTCCGGGCCCTAGGGCCACGTCCCCTGGTTCCCCCAGAGGTGACAGATTGATATATAGCCCTGACCTCCTATGGAAGCTGCGGCCACCTGCCTCTTCCAAGTGTGGATCCCCCTTACACCCCCTGGAGGTCCCGCGACACTGTAAGTACTGCAACTTAGATCTATGCACTATAACCAACAAACCCACAGTCGAGCTAAAGAACTACTCCATGCTTCTCCTCAACTGTAGGTCTCTTGTAAAACATCGCCTAGAGATCTCCCTATTATTAGAGGAACAGTCCCCAGATGCAATGTTCCTGACCGAGACATGGCTGAACCAAGACTCTCAGCCAGACCTAGCTCAAGCTATCATCCCAGGATATCAGATAGCGCGAGCCGACCGACCACTGGGCAGAGGTGGCGGCCTCGCGATCATATATAAAGAAAGCTACACTTGTCGCCACTTATCGGAAGATATTGAAGACTGTGAGAATCTCTCTTTCTCCATCGAATTTTCTCCCAATGCCTGCTTTACCGGTATTCTCATTTACCGCCCCCCCGGTCCTATAGGACAATTTAATACATCTCTACTCTCGGTGACCTCCCAGTCGGTTGTCTCCCCCTCCAACTTCTCCCTACTCGGAGATTTCAACATTCATTTCGACAACCCACTAGATCCCTCGGCACAAGAAACCCAGTCAAGCTTGGCCGCATGTCAACTCGAGCAACGAGTGGCATCTGCTACACACGAAAAGGGGCACTTGCTAGATCCGATCTTCAGCAACTGCGTCCAGCTCAAAGTGGGCAGCATAACCAGACTTCCTTGGTCAGATCACTTTTTAATAGCTTTCAATTGGACCACGAGTAAACCACCCTCTTCCTTATTTACCACGAGGAAAACTCGCAACTGGTCCAAACTCCCCACTGACAACTGGGTTCAAGCTCTATGTACCTCGAGACCCTCCCTCTCCCAAGACCCAGCCCTTAACAACAAAAAATACGAGGAATGGATAACCACCTCTCTGGACCGGGTCCTCCCAGAACACGCACCAAAGTCCAAGAGACATAGCAAAACTGCCCCTTGGTACACCGAGGAGCTCAGGAACCATAAACGCCTCTGTAAAAGACAGGAGAGAAAGTGGCGCACTTCATACAATCCCGAAGAAAAAGCCACCTATAGGGAAATGATCAGGAACTACAAGCTTGCAATTAAATCCTCGCAAGCTGCCTTCTACAACCTTAAAATCACCATGGCAAAATCCAAATCCAAAGAAATTTTTCGCATAGTCAACTCCTTGATCAAACCCCCATCCCCGGTCACAGACAACAATAACTCACCGACTAAGTGCAATGATCTGGCGGAATTTTTCTTCCAAAAAATTAATAAAATTTATCTCTCCTTCCCTAATCCATCCACTGATTTCCCTGGTCAAAACCCTCACCTGACAGCAAATCCGACCAAGCGGTTGGAGTCTCTCCCTTTGATAACACTGGAAACCGTACAGAAATTGGCACAACAAATAAAATCCGGCTCCCCGTGTGACCCTGCCCCCCCAGGCTCACTAAATCTTGCCAGCGTTGCTATTTTCCCCACGCTCCTGGATCTCATGAACTCTTCCATAACTAGTAGGACGGTCCCCTCAACATGAAAGCACGCTATGGTTCGGGCTCTATTGAAGAAACCTTCCCTTGACCCGGCCAACCCCAGTAATTATCGCCCGATCTCGTTACTCCCTTGGGCGTCGAAAATTCTGGAGAAACATGTCAATACCACTCTGACAACATTTCTCGAGGAAAACCACCTCCTCGACTCCTCCCAAACAGGTTTTCGTACCAAACATGGGACAGAGACCGCTTTATTGGCAGTGACTGAGGAGGCAAGACGGCTCCTGGATCGAGGAGGATCAGTGGCAGTGATCCTCCTCGATCTAAGTGCCGCATTTGACACGGTACACCACAAAATCTTGCTAACCCGCCTTGCCGACTTAGGAGTGACCGGAGACGCCCTGATATGGTTCAACTCTTTTTTATCCGACAGAACCTTTCAGGTCTTCGACGGCACATCCCGCTCATCAACCTGCCCCCTGGGATGTGGAGTTCCCCAGGGCTCTTCTTTAAGTCCTACGCTCTTCAATGCATACATGAAGCCACTGGCTGAGGTAGTTCGTCCGCATGGTGTCAAGATCATCTCCTATGCGGACGACACCCAGCTGGTGGTCTCCCTTGCTGAGAAGAGCGGCCTCCAGTCGCCACCAGACCTAGCGGCCTGTTTCGAGGATGTAAAGAAGTGGATGATGAGCTCATGCCTAAAGCTAAACGACGATAAGACTGAGCTGATGATCCTGGGTCCAGCCTCCCCCGCCTCTATAGAGCTGATCTGGCCATCAAGCACGGGAATGGCCCCACCCCCCAGAGACAACATTAAAAGCTTGGGCGTCTGGCTCGACAAGTCTCTGAGCCTTAACACACAGGCCACTAAGATCTCAGCTACCTGCTTTGGCCTCCTTAGGGTGATCAAGAAAGTCCTTCCCCTCCTCTGTTCTGAGGCCAAACAGATAATTATACAGGGCCTCATCCAATCCCGTTTGGATTTCAATAACGCCCTCTATTTGGGAGCCCCAGACTACACCCTACAGAAGCTCCAACGCACCCAGAATTGTGCTGCCAGAGCACTGCTGGGAATCCCCCGGAGGACTTCAGTAAGAACCGGTCTAAAGACCCTGCACTGGTTACCTGTTAGGGACAGAGTAAAATTTAAATCACTCTGCATCGCCCACCAGACATTCTGGGAAACGGGTCCAGACATCAATCGCCCCCTGATTTCTCCCTACAGGCCCAACAAATCCCTCCGCTCCTCAACAGCATTCCTGGCCGAAATCCCCAGAATACGAAGAGCCAGAGCAGGAGGACGCTCCTTTTCGTATAATGTTTCCAAACTCTGGAACTCCCTCCCTCTGCAGCTGAGGAACAACCCCAACCTGTCTACGTTCCGGAAACAACTAAAAACCCTGCTGTTTAATGCCTAAAAAAAAAAAAAAAAAGAAAAAACACAACCTCAAGAGTGCTTTCTTCTGATTTAGCGCCTGGACGCCTCAGGGCAGCTGCAGCGCTCTACAAGTCACATTTTCATTTAATTTCATGATAACATACTCCAGTGACAAGTAACAGGAAGTAAGAGTTTACCTCAAAATATCATAGTCGGGAGATAGTGGAAATAAACTGCAGTCTTAGTTGGAGTTTTCTTCATGGGATTAATCATTTTTTTTAAACGACTCAATGATGTGTGATGATGGTTGGTTATTGGGAGGAACAATATTCAATATCCAAGTTATCTGCAGATCCGAATAAGCAGAGATTTAACTCCGATGTGTCCCTAGACAGAACAATTTACTTGGTCCTTATCCTTGAAATTTTTCATGATATTTGCATTTCCATACCGAGAGAGACTTCCTTATAGTTTGAGAGGTTCCCACCCCAAGGGTGCACAACCAGGCAATCTGTATTGCTGTATGAGCACCACTTACGAAGATGTATTCCATAACCTGCTTGAATATCCTGTGATGTGATTCTTCCATTTCCCACTCTGATATGAAGCCACACATGTTTTATTACCTAGAGAATTTTAGGTTCCTGACTTACCAGTCATTTCCTTGTACACACATTGACCATTTGATTATTTTGCCACTAAAAGGTACCTTTGGTCTCTAAGCACATGATATTCAGGGGATTTTCCACTTGATTTTCACACCTTCAATCCCTGCCAATGTACTGTTGTTTAAGCAGGTTTTTTAGTTAGCAAGCATCTTTGCAATTTTTCTCCAACATGTTTCCCTTCACGGTTTGGCCAATAGTAGGGGTCAAAGTTATTGCTCTGTTTTTGCTGCTTGCACCATTTATAACCCACTCTTCACCCTTAATCCAAGGGAAGGATGCTTAACCAGTCTCCCAGTCATTGAGATCCTTTCTTTTGTGGTAAACCATGGTTCTCTTCTAATAGTGGGTTCTCCCTCTGTTCAAGGGTTTTATCCTTTGCAGATACTCAAAGGGTCAGCAGCAGCGGAGATCCAGGCGGCTTACATAAAGAGCGGATCTTGATAAGTCCCATAAGTATTTTGTGTAGGAGGCAGTTCATACACTTTTGTTATTTTTTTATTTGAATATATACTTAAGTCGCTCTTGTCTGCTTGTCAAGCCCTGTCAAATGCAAGAGAAAGATTAGATTTCTATAATACATATTAGTTCAATAAAAATTGTTTAGGAAATTCCATAAAGGAATAATAAAAAATCAAAGCAAAGATATTCCTCGGGTTTTCACTCTTGCGAACAAAGTGGATGTGAGAAATGGTCTGTATGAACCTCCTCAGGCCGGACTTAGAAGCTAAATAGTAGAGGTCATCAATAACTACATGTGTTAAAGTGAAATTAAAAAGAGATTGCAATACTAGGGTCAGGTATGGTTGTATATGGAGCTTGTATAAACTGCCCTGATCCTTAACTGTAGTAGTTTTGACAGTTATTAAACCAAGATAGACCATGAGATGTACCTGGACGGTGGCACGTACGTGCTTCATGGGCAGCTAATTTCAGGTGGTCAACATTTTAAATACATAAGAGGTTTTCATTACTGTATGATTACATGCACATGCTTTGTGAAAGCTTTGATTTAATGGTCATTGTTTTTCATTGATGTTCATTTTTATTGTTCTTAATAATGTTTTATATAGGCTTCGTTCCATAATAGATATTTTGATACTGATGATGCTTCTGTGCAAAGCTTATAATTAGTCTATACCTTAAGCTAAGGATTTCTTTTACAATGGTATGTAACACCTCGTACAGCTTTCCCTAAAACTTTTCAACATTTAAACGAACAGCAAAGCATATCAGCCCTGTATAATATTCACCAATTGTTAGCTGTTATGCCTCAATTCGGCTTTAAACATTTATAAGGTTATTTCTGTTCCTTTGAGGAGAGGATAGCACAACTGTGAAATATTTTGTCCTCAGTACATCTAACATCTATCCTATATCAATTTGAAATACAGTTTTTAAAAAATATTTATTTCGACCACAACCGTGGCCATAAAAGGGCAGCCAGAATGCATCACAGTTAATATGGAGACCTTGTTTAGGCTTTCTTTACTCTCAGTATCTTTTGATGTTGGGTGCAGTTGGCAAATTTGCATTTTGCCAACTTCTTGAATGTTTTTAAAAAAAGTTTTGAACATAAGGAACTTCGCAAAGTTAGTAAACTGTTTTCTAAAAAACAGCAAAAAATCCTGTCAAAAGTCAGTACTGTGGGAGAAAAGAATCTACAAAAGCTATATTTGTAGATTAGTCGTGGCAGATAAAATCTCCTTCAAAACGTTTTACTTTCAGGGCGTTTCTCCTGCAGGCTAAGCTGTGGGCAGCTTCACAGAGTTGCTATGTGTTTCTGCTTTGTGAAAATGTGCCAGTAGATTCGTTTTCTCATTCCTAATATCAACACAGGATATTAAAACATGATTACTAGTGGAATCCTACTAATTGCCACAGACTTCCATATCTGTTTAAAACCATAAAGAAACCTAAACAACTATGATTCCTCTTATTTCTGAAATCCTGCTTCAGTAAATCAAAAGTACAGCATTCCTACAAATGTTAGGTTAGGTTAGGTGCCTTTGATCATAAGGATGACCTTAACCATTGTTCTCCAGTGCAGGGTCATCAAGTTGAGTGTATCTGATTCCTCACCATGGTGATAGAAAACAATTGCAGTTTCTTGGTTCTTGAAAGCAATTACAAATGCGTATTTGCTGTAACCCCTCATCATATGTAACCCTAACACCAACGCTCACTCTTTCATTAAGATCCTCAGCATTGATCATGAAAGTGGAAAAACTAGCAGTTTTGCTAACTTCCATGCATGGGATTGTTGGAGTAATTCTTCCAGGTGATTTGCCAATTAGTGAGTGTTCTGGGTGTGATATTTCTTGCTCTGTTTTTCATCCCTTCTATTCAGAAGCTGCCATCCTGGGCAGGAAGCACATCTCCTCCATACCCCAGAAAAGTCAAAATAACACGAGCATCCTTATATGGGTGTAAACTTGGGCACAGGACCTAAACATGTTTATTCAAACTTAAGTCAAGCAACAAGTCAATAACTACTCTTCAATTTCAATCTCACCTACTGTAGGAAGATCTGATGTGTGGATGGCCTGGAAAACAAATTGAGTCAGGATCAGTGCTTAATTTGAGCCATTGGTTGCCGATGGGGACCATGGGTAGTCATTTTTGGGGACCAACTCTTATTTTTCCTCATCAGACATTGACCGTGAACAAGAGAAGAAAAATACACAAAGGGAAAAGAAGTAGGAAGAGAAAGATGGAATAACTGTTACAGAGGGAGAACACTGGAACCTGCACAAGTGATGTAAAGCGGCAGGGAGTATGTGATAGGGGATGGAAGAGCCATGAGGTCGATTTAGACTACGCAGCCTTTGTATTGAGTGCACCAACATTTCAAAGCACTGGCCGCGGGTTTGGAAGAAGAACTTTGTACACTGGCACTGATTCTATTACACATATGGTCAAGACATGGATGCCAGAATAAGCAATGGCTGGTTTATGTTCATATTTCGATTAGGTCACAATGCATACTTTGATTCCTTCCAAGCATTCAGGACAGAGGTGGGGAGGGGGTGGGTATGATTAGAGAAACAGAAGTTTATATAAGTTGTTTAAGAAATAACGACAGGCAATCTTTTCTAACATGCACTACAAGAACTATGCATTGTAATCTTGATGGCAGATTGGCAATTTGGCTTAACCGTTGTTTTTCAAGCAGAAACTGTTATGCAGTAAATTCAACATCGCAACACATTTCAAGAGCAGCTTCTGGCTTGTAATTTGAGTCTTTTGGAGTAGGTAGGTCTTACTTTCCTTGTGAATGGCATGTTTCTGGAAGCTTTGCAGGTATCTAGAGGAAGGTTACTTCAAGACAGGTGTAAGTGATGGCAAGGCCCCAATGGCTTATGTTCTTACACTAATTTAGTCATGGCGGTGTTGGCTTTGATGCAGATTGTTTCTGCAGAAAAGGTGACAGTGGCAAAACATGTTCATTTTAATTGTACCCCTGTTTTGGCCCCGCTGAATTTGAGGACAGTTTGGGCTGTTGGATTTGGAATGTAAATCTGTTATCACGTGCAATTACCGTGCTCTATCCCACTGTTTGAACCCATGTTTTCCTTATGTTAGCATGCATGGCGCCATCTTTATCGGCGCCATATTGTTTCATTGCCAAGATCGAGTGACTGTCTCTGTAAGGCTTGCCTCCACGAGCAGGTCATCGCAACCCTCTCACTCACGGTTTTCAAGGTTGAAGCTTTGCTGTCCTAGTGAATGTGCTATTCATTGTCATGTGCTTTTGCTATTCGATGTGCCTGTTCTCACAGTTTTGCATAGTAGAGAGCTGCTGCCTGGCCCTGAGACTAAGATAGTGTGTTCTTTGGCAGGTGGCATAGCCCATCTCATGTGGTCCCCAATGTTCAGGATGGCCTGAGCTGGATAATTCCAGTTTGGGCGGCTCTCTAACAGTGTATCAATGTATAACTGATGTGACCAGGGGGAGAGAAATCAGACCCCTCGACGGTTCTCTTCGGAGACTGATCAGATAGGGCTCCACTGCAGTGTATAGCGAATAAACTAATTGGTTTGTATTCTCTGCTGTCTGTCCGACTCTTCATTATCTGGGAAGGCATATAGGTGGTCGTGAGCAGCCCGAGTGACCCGTTTTGGGTAACTTCCTTCATCACCAATAGTGGACGGCTGGAACAGCCTACCCCGATCGCCTCAATGGTCCTATTGGGTACAGATCCACTGACACTTCAGAGACACAGCGACAAGATTTCCTTCTTCATTTTTCGCTATTCCTATGGACATTATAGTTACTTTTTTAACACTTGATTAACCCTGGGCGTAGTTCGCGTAGCCGCACTCCGCGACGCTACGCGAAGACGCACTTGCACTCCGCGAGCTACACGTAGCTCCGCGAACATGCGTAGTAGCTTGCTAGACCCGTTCGCGCGCCGTTTTTCGTCTTCGGGAGCGCGGTGCGCGTGTTCGGGGCGCTGCCTGCATGCTCGAGATAGCTAGCGCGCTAAGTTACTCAATGAGGTTTGTCCCGCCCGCTTGCGTTCCCTTATTTCCGGTTCCGGGTCACAAGTAACGTGTTCGCGTTGTGTTAGACATGTTCGGGAACTCATCTTCTCGTTCGCACTGCCAAAGTGCGTGATCGCGTCAAATATCGCGCGAACTTACCGCGGCGGTCGCGACGGGCAGAGCCATCTTCGATTTCACACTCTGGCTATGGTTTTGGGCCTACTTTAGCATCTCACTCCTATCTCTTCCATCCTGGTCTTTTCCCTCAGTTTTTCTAACTTTCTTTACTTCTTACCTATTTCTGTCTGCGCCTAGGTTTATATTTCTCATTTTATGTTTACTTTTACCACTTTTTTTGCAACTTTTCTCTTGTTTTATATTACTTCCTTCTTTTCTCTTTCTTCTTTCTTCCCCTAACCTTTTTGTCTTCAACTTTCCTTCTCCCCTCCACCCAGAACCATGGTGAAGGGTGCCAGCAGCATCGGCGGCTCAAAGGGCAAGGCGGCTGTGCCTAAAAAAACCCGGCTGCCTTGCGGCAGAATGCGCCCGGCAGGAGTGACGCCCCGCCAACTTTTTGGGGAGGAGGAGGTGGCCGCCCTGGTCTTTTTTATCCAACGTCACCTCCCCTTGACTTTGGCAGCAGGCGGCAGGCCCGGCTCCGGCTACCAGCGCATTGAAGAGCGTCTCCGGCGGTGGGCGAAGGTGCGCCGTGCAGTCTTCCGCTGCTCCGGTATCCGGCGTACCCACCATCAGCTGTCCCACCGCTGGGCCGACATTTTGGACCGGGAGCAGGACCTGTTGGACCTGCTTGGTGTGGAGGTTGTGGGTCTTGGTGAGTGGCTACCCCAAAAATAAAGTGTGTATGTATATATATATATATATATATATATATATATATATAGTTATATACATATATATATATATATATATATATATATATATATATAGTTGTATAAATATTGTTATTGTATCTTTGTAAATATTGGCTGAATAAGTAACGCGATGACTGTTGCTCCTAGTTACATTTGCGATGTATTCCGGTATATCTACTGTCATTGTATGACAGTGTTCTTCTTCTTCACTGGCTCTTGCGTGTTGTTTCAACTTGGCGCTAGCTGTTGCTGTTTATTGATGTGAGATTTTCTTTATTGTTGAGAACTGAAGTTAGTTAATGCTATTAATAGAGTCTTGTCCTTCCTTTGTCCGTCAGTGAAATAGCGGTGGATGGATAATTGTACGTAGTTTGCATATTGTAGCATTTTTTTCACGGCCTTCTCTTCTGCATGAATCGAATCCTTTTCTTGCAAAGAATGCTAACGTTACTTTGTTCTTCTTACCTCAGCCAGGGCCGGCTCTAGGGGGCATGTGCAAGCTGTGCAACTGCACAGGGGCACCAAACTTGAGGGGCCACCGCACCAATAGATATCCTTAATTTAATAATACTCTAAGGATGGATACATATTTGCGTTGCGGCCCCTGGCATGGATTTGTTGCCTCCGGCTCTGTTCCACTGTAGCAGTGTTTTTTGCAATGATGTCTATGTTTCACATCACTCAATGTTTTTCTCTTTGTTTATTATTTTTTACATGAACCACAGAACCCAGGGGCAAGCAGAATACAGGGACCGAGTCGGCGGGTGAACCACCACTTACACAGAGCTCCTCTACTGAGGATCCTGCTGCTGTCCCCAGTAAGTCCAACAGTGCTTGTTTTTTCCTCTGTAATGTGTCTGCTTTGGCAATTGACAGCAACCAAGTATGCATCCAGAATGATGTTTGTCTAGTATTTTTGTAAACGTTAGTATACCACTACTAGTCTTGTGGGTATTCTATCTCCTATGGAGTTATATACATATTACACAACTATGTAACTATGCACACGAAAATTTGATGTTGGTACTGATAGGCAGGTTGGACCTTACTTACACCTCAGTCACAGAACTCTGAGGAACGCACAATTCACTGAACGTCAGCCTATATGGCCTGAGTCATTGGTCAATTATTCAATTCACACTCCTGAACCCCAATACCAAGATGCCGAATGCTTTTAGGACACAAACCGTTACCTAAGAAACCCCCTTTTGCTCACTCACTCGTGTGAGTCTCTAAGACAACAGACACTGAAAATAAACTTCAGAGTCAAAGTGGTCATTCAAAAGCTTTATTTTGTTAGAAGTAAGTAAGTAACATCAATGTTTTTAAGTTGTTCCGTCAAATACGTTGAAGGGCCCACCAGAAAAAATCCAGAGTTAAAAAAGGCATAATAAAGTAATCAACATTTGTACAGCTACTAGTGCACAATAGGGAAATGTGGCAACTATCGGAGACCTCTCACCAACGTATACTGGTCAGATATTCCTCTTTTTTTGTAAGCTATGGAAATGTCCGCTTCGTAGAAGGCAATCTTCTCACCTGCCGAAAAATAATGACAAAAGTGGTGCACGTTAGACAGTATGAAATACATTTATGCCAGTTTTATGCAGCCATGCTAAAAAGAAGTTGTAACCTGTAAGCAAACTCTATTCCACAATCCACATAGAAAACTTAAATACGGGCCCTTTTACTTTCCCACCTCTTCAGGTGTATGCATTGAACAATGATGTGTTGCCCCAGAGCGTCTTCTCGTACTGCGCAACAAGCTGCGAGTTAACATGCGCAAAACTGGATACATTGATGTACAAAGGTTACATAGTTCACTTCCAATTTCCAAGGACTAGAGTAGCAGGACAGATGAGATGAGCTTGGGTACCATACCATAACAATGGATGCTAATATGTGTAGTGACTCTGCTGTACTATGCAATGTGGACTCATACTGATTACGTACGTTGTACTTAACTGTTTTGAAGAACTCCATTCTTGGTGAACAAGTACAAAGGGGGCTGTGCATCCATCTAAAAAGGTGTACTTATTTTTATAGGTGCAGAACCCTTACCATCGACCAGTGCCGACGGGGACAGCGGCGCAGCTTCAGCGATCCCGGCGGGGACAGGAGGAACAGAGGCACCTACACCAGCAGCAGTGGGGGGGAGCCAACAGCGGCGGGCGATGGTAAGTTACATTCAATAGTGATCTGCATTACTTGGTGGGAGGGGAAAACTTTCTCACTGTACTCTACTGGAAAATATATGATGTTACCTTTACTTGTCATTAGCATGCTAAGCATTACCACTACAGTAATGCAAGTGGCTGATAGCAGTCGGATGCATGGGTTGTTGTTAAAGCATGTAAAGGGGAAAACACAGCTGTCAGCGTGGTTGGGAGACACACCCAATACCGGTGGTTAGTGGATAGTCTCAGCAGCAGCGGTGTTTTGGGCAAACCCAAAGGCAAGGGAAGGAGGGGACGACTGGGTGCATGGGTCGTTGCTGGTGAAACACAAACCAAATAAGGTTTGTTGCGCGGTATAAAGTATTATAGTCTTTACTAGACATGTGCTACTAGCTGCCCCCTGTTAATTAATGTTACTTTGAGAGTGTTCCCGCTTTCCCGGAATCAGAGTATATAATACAAAAGGAGATATGAAAAAGACAGGTGTTCGTTCTAATGTGTGTGACCGTTGAAGTACACCCATGCTAATAGGGCAGGCATAATGCCGTGCCAAAAAGGCCAAAAAATTAATAGAGGCTGTAGAATGTTCAAGATAGACGCAACACAATTTCTGGTACTCAGCTTGCTTGCTAGTGCTACTGTGCCGCCCACTATGTGTTGAATCAATGTTGTGTTCTTGATTTGCGGGGAGTTTGGATTACAACAATTCTGTTTCTTTCTTTATAGTTACTCCTTCCCAAAAACCAACAAGGAAGGAGTTGGCAGTCCGGGCCCGGCAGCGGAAACTGCAGGCAATTGTAGAGGCCTACCGCCGGCTGGTGGATCAGGCCGAGGAGGAGGAGGAGGAGGCGGCGGCAGCAGCTGCTGCCTCTTCCAATGCCCCGGGCCCCAAGCCTGCAGGACTACGTCGCCGTGGTCAGGCAGCCGCCCGCCGCCGCATTGTTACATCTTCGGCGGCCCCCCCACAACAACAACAACATGCATGCAAGTGTAGGTGCCGTGATTTCAAAGCAAAGATTCTCCGCCGGGTAGCGAAGTTGGAGGAGGAGCGGAAGAAGCTGGATGACGGTCTAGAGGAGCGTGTGAAGATAATGGTGGACAAACACCTGAAAGCCCGCCGGCTTTGAAATGGACCCTGTTTTTTGCCCCTTTTTTAATCCTTTTGTTGGTGGGTGGGATGTGGGAGTTGGGGTGTACATTTGGGTTGAAATTTGGTTGGGGTTAGGGGAGGGTAGGGACAGCTCTGGGTCAGGGGGTTACATTTGTTATATATTTTATTTTTCTATTATCATTATGAAAATATAAAAATAAAACAAAGATATTTTCACAAGAAAACATTTGAAGTTCATTTGTGTTTGTTGGGGGGGTGGAGGGGGGACTGTTTCACAAAAAAATGTACGTTGTGCAACATGAACATGAACTACGAACGATAAATTAAGTACTGACTGCACCTGTAGTAGTAGGGTCACAAGTGCATAAATAATTTATATTATTAAATAACATGGGAAAATTGCCCATCACGTGAGTCTGAAGTTACTAGTATACTTTAATTCCATGCACATTTGCTCAGAGTCGGCTAAACAATCCTATGCAATGCATTGCATCATTCCTTTAATATACCTGTCCTAGTTGTCAGGGAAGAGGAGCTCGTCCTCAAACTCTGTGCGTTCAGACAGAAGTAGGTCATGTAACCCAGTAGTGAGGACGTCTTCTTCGCACTCGCTTTCTTCATCCGGCGGTGATTCACGTACTTGATAGTCTGGTGGTATGAAGCGTTGATTCATTTTTATCATTGTCAGCCGCTCCACGCTTTTGGGGGAGAGACTAGTCCTTTTCGATGTGACAATGGCACCAGCAGCACTGAAAACCCGCTCAGAGGAGACACTGGCTACAGGACAAGCCAGATACTTTATCGCCAGCCTGCTCAGCACTGGCCACTGTCTCCTTCTTTCATACCAATAGACCAATGGGCTTTGCTCCATGAACACCTCTGTTGTGTCATCCAGATAGGCCTGAACCATCCGCTCAATGTTCATTGGTGCTCGGCTTTGCTGGTCCTCTTTTCCCTTTGCAACAGCAACGGACTTACCCATCCCTTTCTGTAGAAAAAAAGCAGTTATGCTTTTGGTTGGGTCTGCTGAATCAGATCGTGTAGGTGCTGCTTTTGGTACTGTTGGTGCCTGCTGGAAAGCAGACGCACTGCTCTCATGCTGTGAAGAACTTGCATCAGGAGTACTTGGACTGGCCTGGGCTGGCAGTGGCAGGCCTTTAAGTAACAGCCGTTCAGTTTCTAACTCATTAGCTTCCGCAGCTATGGAAGTTTTGTACTTGTCAACATCCTCATCTGAAAATGGAATTACTTCGTTACTGCTGACAAATAATTTGTACCGTGGATCCAAGATTGTTGCAGTTATGTAATGTTCACCTGACACAATATTGTTGAGCCTTACATTTTCACACAAGCGGTTGACTAAGCCCTTGGCTAAGGTATATGCATCAACTTTTTGTTCGTCACCTTCGTATGTTTGACAGACCTCCTTCACCTGTTGCTCAAGCATGTACAACAATTGGATGGCTTGGCCCATAGTACAGTCCTCCCTGCTAACTGCACGTGTGAAGACCTCAAAGGGTTGTAGCATCTCTGTGATGCATTTAATGAGGTCCCACTGCCACATCTCAATGGTCAGGGCTTTAAGATTAACAGTAGGATCCCCTAATCTTCTTGACATGACATAAGCATTCAGTGGGATGTACTGCTCAAAGAGACGCTCAAGCATGAAATAAGTTGAGTTCCAACGTGTTGGGACCTCCTGGATCAGTGCTTTGACTGGCAACCTATGCTCTTGCTGAATGACCCGTAGCAGCTTCCGTCCTTTGAAAGAATGGTTAAAGTGCGTGCATATTCTTCTGCAGATGGCCATTATGTTGCTGACTTTGGCTTCATTTTTCAGAAAGTCTTGCACGACTAAGTTTATGCAGTGTGCCAAACAGGGTACCCTGAAATAATGTCCTTCTCTCATTGCCTTCACTACATTACTGCCATTGTCGGTGGAAACAAAACCAATCTTAAGGCCTCTTGGTTTCAGCCATTCAAAGACCTTGTCGTTAAAGTCAGACAAAATGTTTTCAGCAGTATGACTTTTGTCCATACCAAACATGGCTATAGTTGCACGTCTGCGCGTATCATTAAAAATTCCAGCAACGTCACGGAGGCCTGAAGTTAACTTGTCTTTAACACCTGCAAAAGAGATCCAGTGTGCGGTGATGCACATGAAATCTGTAGCATCGCAACTGCTCCACATGTCTGTTGTCAGGTGGATACAATGGACAACACTCTGTTGTAAGGCTTTCCCAATCAATTCCAGCACATCGTGGTGTAGTGCTGGAACAGCCACTCGGGCAAAATAGTAGCGACTGGGAACGTTCCATTTTGGGCAGAGGGTTGCCACTAATTCCAGAAATCCAACAGCCTCAACAAATGAAAATGGGAGAAGGTCCAGTGCTAACATTTTCGCAAGTTTGGCATTGTATAAACGTGCTACTGGGTGGTTCCGCTCGTACTTTCCCTCCTGCCTTAACATGCTAGGAATGGTAAGCTGCTTTGCATGTCTTTGAGTTGTGCTAGACGGACCACCTTGCATCGCAGACTTTGCACTCCTTGGTGTTTCCAGCTGACTCTGGTGCCACTGAGAAGTTGCAGATGCGGAGGATGTGGACTTTACCACTCCAGTGCTGGCGACAGGGGTCCATTGTGTACCACTCCTAGATAGAAGGTCATCGTCTCCCTCTTCTTCTACCTCCTGGTCAACCATGAGTGGACCTTGTACCACTGTATCCCCACCAACACGAGTGCTAACATTTTTTAAGCTTGCAAGGTGGTTCTCCCACCTGATCAAGTGTGTTTTTTTCAAATGGGTCGTTTGGCCTCCAGTCCCATAGTTTGTACCAAGCTTACCACGACTAACATTGACATGACAAATGGTGCATACAGCAATGTTCTCCTGAACTGGGTGAACCGTAAAGAAGTCCCACACTGGGGAGGTAAACTTTTGTCTCCTGCCATAGGAAGAGGAGGACCCACTGCCAATGCCGGATGGACTGGAGGATTGTGGAATTTCACTATGGGACAGCTCAGTCCTAGTACTGCCACTACCTCCTTCTGTTGAAGTGGCGCTTCTGCTGGATGTCGGATGCTGCCGGGCCTTCGCTGTTGAAAAAATTGGAGCTGGTGTTACTTTGGGTGTTGAGTGTGTAGGAGTTATGCGTGGTACCTGCTCATCAGTCATTGCAGCATTTCTGGATAGGGTGAAAATGTTGGTCTCTACATCCTCTGCACCAGGAATAACGCTTGTGATGATGACAGTGTCAGACCCGTCTTTATCACCAGCAGTATCCTGCTCACCTACATCGACCTCCATAAGTTCAAGCCTGCCTGGAAACTTCCTTTTTCCTAGCATGGTCTTCTTGGGATGTCTCTCCTTTGAATGCGCAGATAGTTGTGGCTGCCAATTCGTATCAAGGTCATCGGAAGGGATGCTTTGCGAAGAACTTGATGCACTAACCCTCCTTTCCCTTGGTGAATTCAAAGGAAATAGATCACCTACAGAAGTGGCTTCCTCTTCTTCTTGCTCGGAAGGAGGCTCTACTTCCTGAACTGCCCCGACTTCGGGAGGAACAACTACTACTATTTGGTGCGGAGATGGTGGTTGTTGTTCTTGAGGAAGTACTATTGCGGGCTGGGGTTTTTCAACAACAACTGTTGCGGGCGGTGGTTGTGGTTGTTCAACAACTGTTGCGGGAAGTGGTTGTGGTTGTGGGTGAACAACTCCTATTGCGGGCGGTGGTTGTGGTTGTTGAACATCTACTGCTGGCGGTGGTTGTTGAGCACTTCCATCTTGCGTGGATTGTGTACTACTTTGAGACAGTGATAAGTTTAGTTCTGGCTCAGTATCACTGCTCGCAAGCAGAAGGCTGGCTACCTCTTCGACCCTCATCATGTGCTTGGCCCTGGGATGCTGGCTTGCCCCCACTAATGCAGATGTGCTGGTCCCAGCTTGCACCCCAGACCCCGCTGCTGCAGGCGTACCTTTTGGGGTGCCAAAAAAGGTTTTGGGGTCCATACCAGACTTAAGTGACACTTCCTTCTGCTGTTCCTTCTTCGCAGCAACTTTCTTTGTGGTGGAGGACCTGGTAGCTTTCTTAGGGCCCATCTTCTTCTGATGTCAGTCAGCTCACAGCAGCACAAATTGCAGAGATGTCTGGTCAGATGAGTCACACACCACACGTGGCGTACAACTGAAGTACGTCCGTCTGGCAGTAGAACGAGCGATGGATGAAAAAACAACCAGCACCTCCTCAGTCTTTTTTGTGCACCTACAAGTAAAGAAGGCAGAACAACATCAGTCAAACAAGCAGTAAGGCAACATGAACAATTGAAAGACACACAGGCCAATGTATAAAAGACAAAACAGAAGACTAATAATACCAGTCCAGCAGCACCACAGCTCAAAGGCCACATGAAGTCCAGAAAGAACCAATAAAGTCAAGCAGGCCTATAGATACCAATATGGACAGAAAAACGAGGATGCCTGCTGCACATGACAGGTTAATGTGCAAGGAATAAATAGCCCATGGCTAAGACAGAGGTTGTAAACCTAACACCGTAAAAACACATACAAACAAACCCCTGCCCAGGCTCCAAAAACAACAACCAAATGACAAATTCTGTTTTTTTGGGTGCACAAGAAAGACCTGCAACATTTTTGAGAAACTTTTATGCAACTCGGGACATATTGTCCGCGAGAATGCTAAATCGGCATGTTCGGCAGCGCGAATGGAATAAAAAGTCGTGTTCGCGTTCCCGAGCAAGTACATTGAGTGCGCGAACAAGACAAAAAATGTAAGTTCACGTGCTTACACTGTGCGAAGTTACCAAAACTACCCAAGCTGTATTCCTAGGGTTACCTAATGGCAGAAATTGACAGAGTATTTAAAGTTTAAACACACCCAAAACCAGAAATACCCCACACATAAAAATAAGATTTTCTATATCAATCCAAGCCATCCATGATTTTCACATTAAGGGTACACCACAAAAACAGTTGATTAACTTTCATGACCCTACTATGAGTAGTACCTATGGCCTACTGCCAGAGTAGGCCACAAGGTTGGAGGCCTATGCCTATGGCAAAAGCACAAAGGAAGGACACACAAAATGGCCGCCGACATAGGGCCTGGCCACCAACAACAACATGGCAAAATCACAAAGGATGTATACAAAAAATGGCCTCCACCACATGGCCTGGCCACCAACAACAACATGGCAAAATAAATCACAAAGGAAGCATACACAAAAAGATCACCACCATAGGGCCTGGCCACCAACAACAACATGGACAACTTTACAAAATGGCCTCCACCACATGGCCTGGCCACCAACAACAACATGGCAAAATAAATCACAAAGGAAGCATACACAAAATGGCCGCCACCACATGGCCTGGCCACCAACAACAACATGACAAGAAAGAGAAGACAGACAATAATGCCTATGGCAAAGGGACAATGCTTTGCTTCACAAAATGGACACACCACACCACCGCCCAAATTGGTCACCCCACCCAAAAAAAAAAAAAAAATTACATAGAGGACAGAAAATGGAAGTGGTCCATGCTCCAAAAAGAGAAAACTACAACCAAATGACAACATAACATAAATGAGGACTTTTTGGGTGCACAAGAAACACCTGCAACATTTTTGAGAAACTTTTATGCAACTCGGGACATATTGTCCGCGAGAATGCTAAATCGGCATGTTCGGCAGCGCGAATGGAATAAAAAGTCGTGTTCGCGTTCCCGAGCAAGTACATTGAGTGCGCGAACAAGACAAAAAATGTAAGTTCACGTGCTCACACTGTGCGAAGTTACCAAAACTACCCAAGCTGTATTCCTAGGGTTACCTAATGGCAGAAATTGACAGAGTATTTAAAGTTTAAACACACCCAAAACCAGAAATACCCCACACATAAAAATAAGATTTTCTATATCAATCCAAGCCATCCATGATTTTCACATTAAGGGTACACCACAAAAACAGTTGATTAACTTTCATGACCCTATGAGTAGTACCTATGGCCTACTGCCAGAGTAGGCCACAAGGTTGGAGGCCTATGGCAAGAGCAAAGTGGCTGGAAACATAAAATGGCCGCCAACACATGGCCAGGCCAACCACAGAAAGTTAATACAATGAACTCATGCATGCCTACACACTAACTACATGGGGTACTAGGGTCAGATATTGGCTTAAAAATTAGAAACATTTTAAATTCCACAAAATGCAATGTTAAAAAAAAATTACAATTTGGGACCTCATGAAAGTACAGGCCTCCATCAATAATTTAATTCCAGGATTGAATACTGTAGTTAAAAAAAAAAACAAATCAAACAAGCACAAGTCTACATCACTCATACATTACACAAACTTACTTGAAAAAGAGAATTCCAATTCAAAAAGTCCTCATTAAATCCAAGGTAAATCAGTAATGCAGCCAACACAGACAGAAAGTGATCCTTCCAGCTCAAAATCCAAAGGAAAGTGAGCACCACATGGACAAAGCACTGGGAGGAGCCTGGTGGACAGGAACAGGAAGTTGTAAACTCAAGAGCCCTTCCTCCTTACTCTTCAAAACAAGAGTAGAAACAAAAAGAGGGGTCCTTCCCCCCTAAAAATAAAGCCAAAGGTACAACTTTAAGGTTTTTTGCTTTTTTTTCCTAACCAAAATGGTAATTTATTATGGTTTTAACATGCTCGCGAGTTATTCTGTGCAAGAATGCAGTTTCTGCGTGTTCGGCAACTCGATCTTACCAAAAAGCATCCTCGCGCATCCTTATGACGCTATCGCGCATCAAAATGACGTTATCGCGTTCGCACAGTCGCACGGGACTGTGCGAGAGTGTTTCCAAACATGGTGGCACAAGCGACCAGGAAAAAACGAACGCAGAACGAAGGTAAGCCATTGCCGCGCACGCGATAATGTTATTCAGCGGCGAGAACTACGCTACGCACCGGATCGCGGAGTAATCGACAGCTACGCGTTCTCCGCGGAACGCGGAGCTGCCGAAACTCCGCAAGCTCCGCGAACGGAGCGTAGTTCTTCGCCCAGGGTTACACTTGATGTTGCTACCCCCTCAGGAGATCTCCTCTTGTTGTCTTCTCCTTTTGGGGTTTTTGAAGATGTGTTGGGATTTACCGGATCCAGATTGGGTGGTTTTTCAATGAGGGAGGGGGGCTGTGGTGAAGGGTTCTTGGGTTTATGTGTTTTTATCATGTTTGCACAGTGCAGGAAGTGCTTATACTCATTGGGGAAATGTTTAGAACTAATTGCAGCGGGGTGTCAGTCCATAGTTGGCTGGAACTTAACTGCATCACATGGAATGTGAGGGGGCTATCAAACCCCCGTATGGGATGGTAGGTATTGGCTTATCTGTAACCCTGGGCGTAGTGGGCGTAGCGGGGCTACACGGAGGTCCACGGAGTCTCAAACAAACTCCGTGGAACTCTGTGGAGCTCCGCTACGCCACCCTCCTCCACCCCCCACTATTACAAGTAAGTAAACATTAAGTAAAAATACATTTAAAACCACTTAACTATGTACTGCGGCGTCCATGGGCTAAAGTCCTCATCTTCCTAGCCGTATCAGTAGTCCTGGTGAGAAATGGGCGGTTGCGCGCGCATGTACAGACGTTGCTGCCTAACGTTGACGCTACTAGTACAGGCCACATTACAAAGACAAACTCCAAGGCGGAACTGCTAACTTTATTACGCATGCATTTGTTGTCTGATGCCTGGTGACATCTCCACCCAGTAGACAGGGATTTTCATTTTACTCTGCGCCACATGGCACCTGATCCTGTATAGGTAGGTGGTACACAACCGCGGACTTCTTGATCATACTTCAAGAAGTGACTCACTTACCTCAACCCCCTGTCTGACCATTCGCCAGTACTACTTTCAGTGGCCCTGCCTGCAGTTGCGCATCCCTTTAGATCTTGGTGTTTCCCATCCGAGGCATTACTAGACACTGTCTTCTAGAGCGAAGTGCAGGATGCAATAGTAGACTATTTCCTCAACAACATGGGTTCTGTGCCACACTACGCCACCCTACAGGAGGCTTTTAAGGTTTACATTAGGGGTGTCTGCTGCATAGCCAAGCAGGCCGGAGTATTACACACGATTCGCCGGGACCTTGATGCGGTTGAGCACGGAACTACGGGACCTGGATACCCAGATATTGGCTGGCGCTGCCCCCCTCTGTTACATCGGCGTGCAGGCATTTTAAGCGATTTCCAGGATCTGACACTTCGTGAAACCAATTATTTGGGAAAATTTGCACGTACCCGGGTGTATGGAGAAGGCGAGAGAACGGGCGCACTCGAGCCTGCCTGCTCACCCCCCCGGCAACATGCCACGTACGTTACTTAGCTCCAGACTGAGGACGGTGCCTGCGCGGTGCGCTATGTCAACATTCGCTCCACCTTCCTGTCCTACTATACTCGGCTATACACCTCATGCTCTCCACCGACCGGCATGGCCCTTTCCGAATATTTGAATGAAATTGCGATGGTGTGGATTGAAAAGGGTCAGCAGAACTTTCTGGCTTCACCTATTGGTGCAGAAGAAATCAAAGAAACTATTGACGGGATGGGAAACATTAACATGCAAGCGTTACAGGATCACCAGATAGAGGCATAGTAGGTGAAGGAGACTGGGTTGGATAAGGTCCCACAGGTACATTGAGGGATGTTGTCAGTTGTGGCTTCTTCGTGACATGAGACGGAATGAAACGGTTGCAGTTACACACATCGGTGAGGAGGGAGGGGAGTCTACCGAAGGTTGGGGATATTCTACTTGGCAATTAGGATTGGCAGTTCAAGGGTTATAGTATGACCATGTATAAACTATCACTATAATATGTTACGGCATTAATATTGAATGGCTCATAGGATGCGAGGAGGGGGAAGGTTATTGAAGGGTTTGATTCATGCTGATGGCCTGTGATTATGTATAGTGTATGATGAACATATGAAACCAATACACTATGTTTTCAAATGAAAAGAAACTATTGACGGGCTGGACGGCTCCAGTGCCGCCGGCATGGATGGCCTTACTGGCAGTGGTGGCTCTTCCATTGGGGCGTGGGGGCATCGCCCCACTGCTTTCTCGCAGTGTGAGGGGCAGAAACATGAAATGGTAACAGTTTCTGCTTCTCGCAGGGCGAACAAGCAGAAGTGCTTGGAGTGCCTGGTTGGGGCTGGAGGGTGGACGTTCCTGGTCGAGTGCAGGGGGTCTTTGAATGCTGACTGTTTGTTCGGCCCTAGGGCCGACCAAACCAGTCATGCGCAGTTGCACACTCTCTCTTTTTCTCTATGTAGGCTGCAGCCTACATAAAGAAAATGGCTCCCTGGCCTACAGGCGCCCGGCTGGGCACCGTCCGCCTTTGCTGCACCAATCGTGGTTGGCTTAGGGGAGCGGGAGGGAGGCTGCCTAGTAAACCCGGGCCGGGAGCAGCAGGAGCCGAGGTGGTGGCGCGTGACCCAGAGGAAGCAGTGGAAGGAAGGTAAGTTTTACATTATATTTAGATTATTTATCCTAACGTCCCGCTAATCCCCCCACCTCCCCCCCGCCCGTCTTGCCGGCCGGGACTGAGTGAGTACAGGTGAAGGGATGAAAATAGGCAACCTCACTGGTGCTCAACTAGAAACCGTTGTAAAATCGTGATGGTTTTATGGATCATATAATGAATACTTTCGTGCAGTGGCCCTTGAAATGGAATTTTGTGATTTTGCGGAGAAGATTGGAGATGTAATCTGGAGTTTAACATTCTGACTCGATCATGCCCCACAGCTCCTGTCTTCCCTGCTTGGTGGTATTGTATGATGCTGGGCGAGTGTTTTTTTCCGTTTTCCTTTACCGCCATGTAAATCCCTATACAGTTATAATTTTAAAGTGAGAATAAATATTCGACCATCGCTAATATTGTTCAAAGTCAAACGTGAACTACTGTGACTGCCTGCAGATTTTGGCGTACTTGGTCTGCACTGTGCTTTAGTATTGTAAACGAGGTGAACTTCCTTCATTCTGAGAGAGGAATACTTCCTTCGTTTCTTTCTCTTCGCAGAAGGAAGTTTCAGACCGAACATGGTAATTCCGTTTTATCAACAGGAAGCTGGCTGTAAAAGGTTGCTAAGGGGTCCTTTCCAGAGTGACCCGAAGTACTGCAGAATAACTGTTCTGCCCTCTCAGCAGCTCAGTGAGCCATTACAGCAGGGGCGGCCTTTGGCATGTGCAAGCTGTGCACCTGCACAGGGCCACCAAACCCCAGGGGCCACCAAGCCAATATATATCCTTAATATAATAATCCTCTGAGGATGGATACATATTTGCGTGGCGGCCCCTGGCAGGGATTTTGCGGACTCCGGCTCTGTTCCCTTCCGGGGCCCCTACCTACGCTCCCTGCCCAGGGCCGCCATGAGCCTAGAGCCGCCCCTGATTACAGGGATCACATGTTGGCCGCTGCAGCTCCCAAACCTACTCGAACAACCAACTCGAACAACAGAGGCCCCTTGTGGAATCAGGGAAAAACGTTTTTCCCTGATTCCATTATCACGTGGAGTCCACTCTATACGCCACTGCTCCTTATCTGTTGTGGGGCTGGGCCATAGCACGTTGTTACCTATCACGAGGGGCCTCTGTTGTTCGAGTCTATATCTTCAAGGATGTTTCTACCAAACTGAACATTTACATTTTTGTCCTTTCGACATTTGGGCTCTTTATTTAGACAATTTGTACCACTCACAACTCATATATTGAGGTCAATTTTCCTCGTGACTCCAGTGGAATGCCTTTTGGTGCATTGACCTGTAAGCTATCACCTCGAACGATCTGACTTTGAACACTTGGACTTCTGTTCCTTGAAGTTACATGATCGTCTTGAATCCATTTGGCTACGGTTCCTGACTTTTAACTCTTGCAACGTGGACATGCTCTAATTTGGGATACGCCGTGACTAGTTCGATTCGCATAGCCTTGAAAAAGTCATAGTACTGATCTGCAGTACTGACGAAACACGTGTCGGCTGTTTCTTGTCAAGTCTACTCCTATGGATTTCCTAATAAAGAATATGATAATTTGAACTTTCCTGTTTGTTTGTCATGTCCAAATGTTGATATGATTGGATAATCTTCATATACTGTGAAACGACTAGGAGACTTATTAGTCTTTTACTGTACATATGTCCGTCAGGAATGTGCTCTCTTTGACCCCTTCTTTTCAACCTCACAGAGTAGTGTTGGCACTCTCTGATTTAAGGTATATCAGCCCTGGTAAGGAGAGTTGGTACTGTCTGCTTTAAAGTATAGCAGCCCTGGTGAGAACTGTTGGTAGTCTCTGATTGAAAGTATAGCTGTCCTGGTGAGAAGTGTTGGTAGTCTCTGATTGAACGTATAGCTGTCCTGGTGAGAAGTGTTGGTACTCTAAGAATTAACGTATAGCAGCCCTGGTGAGAACGGTTGGTACTGTCTTATTTAAGGTAGAGCAGCCTGGTAAGAAGTGTTGGTACTCTGATTTAAAGTATGAAAATGCACCATTTGTGCACTCTTTTTTCAAAAGTCCCTCCCCTAATTTGTTTGGGCACGCTCGCTACAGTGCAGTGCAATTTTACGCCTCACCGCTTTCAAATGTCACCATCCGCCACTGCCTACTGGTATGTTCTATAAAACGTATAAACCAATACTAATCCCGCATCTTCTGGAGGTCTATGCGGAGGCACTAGAGTCGGGCGAACTACTTCCTACCATGCGAGAGGCAATTGTAGCACTACTACTTCTTAAACCGAATAAACCGCCTGATAAATGTGCGTCTTATAGACCTCTGTATTTATTAACCCAAGATTAAAGATATTGGGCAAAGTCCTGGCAACTTGAATATCCCTTATCATAGGCCACATCATTTGTCCTCTCCAGTCAGGCTTTAAACCGGATCGCTAGACCTCACTAAACTTGCACACGCTGTTCGCCGTCATTAACCATATCAATCCCTCTCTTCCCGCTGCTGCAATATTACTTGATGCTGAAAAAGCATTCAACTCCCTTGAATAGGACTTTCTCCAGCCCGCACTCACGAAGCTCGGCTTTCCGCAGAACTTTCGATCCCTAGTACGCCTATTATACACCAACCCAGTAGCACGGCTCAGAATTAACGGTGGGTTATCGGGCCAATTCTCCTTATCCAAAGGCACCAGGCAAGGATGCCCACGCTCACCCCTATTGTTCATTATAGCAATGGACCCACTGGTGCGACATTTCCAGGAGCGTCACCTCCAGCAGGGAATCGGTTTCCATCAGGGTCCCCTTCTGGCCTCTTTATATGCCGGCGACATTCTCTTCCTCAAATACACGAGGTGATCCGCTTTGGAGCTTTCCCTGGCCTGTTCATTAATTAGGCTAAGTCTGAAGTGTTACCTCTAACTGAAGCCACCATCCCATTTTCATTGGACTTTCCCTTGCGATGGTGCGAGGACCCCTCTAAATATCTTGGTGTGGTGAAACATCGTACTACCTCGGAGGTCATCTGCCTTAATTATGGCCTGGCCATAGCCCATCTAGCAGGGCAAATATATCGCTGGATAGCACTCCTGTTGTCCACAGCTGGCCGGATCGCAATTATTAAGATGGTGGCTTTGCCTCATTTTTTATATCTGTTCTTGAACATCCCGATCCCACTAACATTAGCCTTCTTCGATACACTCCAGAGCAAGCTGATGCGATTGGTTTGGGTGGGTTAAAAAGGCGCAGTGGGATGGCAGACAGTTATTCTGCCTTTTTAACTGTGCAGGTTCGGTGTTCCTGACTTCTACTTATATTAGTGGCGCAGACACACTATGGTTACTAATAGTATTATCCAGATGCGTGTTTGCAATTTTTAAAACCTGAACAAACCCAGAACTGCTCTAGTCTGTTGTTTACTATTCTCCCGCTTGGACCCACCAGGACCACTGCTGACATTCAAATGTTACAAACCGCAAGCTGGGCTTGGGGATTGTGAGAAGTTGGCCTGGTATCTGATGTCCACTATTCTAGTGGGCACCTTGCACCAGTCCAAACGACCCATATTGATGGTAGGTTATAAAGTCAACCTTATAGAAAGCTATCCTAGTGGTAGCTGTGGAGAGCAGCCTTTAGGCTAAGACTTGGAGACGAGTTAAGCAAGTTGTTTTATCAATTATAATTGCTTGAATGATCAAATGAAAGCACACCACACAAGGTATATATCATATATGTATGTATTTATTCTCAACACAACCCCTCTGCCCTCTTTATGAGGTCAGAGGTAAAAGTACAATACAAGGAACTTAATTAGCATACGATAACTTGACAGTACACGTTATGCCCTAGGGGCCTCACAAACCATATACTAAAATAGTGGTATAAGAACCACGTGAGAGTTAGAAAGCAAGCCTCGGGCCTGTGGAATCACTGGGGCTGCCTAGAACCACCAAAGGTTATGATGTAGGAGGCCCACGGGAGACGCGTGCAGTGAATAAACACAGCCGCGGGTTACCATTGACTTTCTATGGAGAACGAACAAGTTACAAAGTTACAGTTTAAGGGTACTTCTAGGTCAACTACGATGGAACCCTTTTAGACTAGGACACTTCGAGAGTCAAGACCCACGGGAGCACCGGAGTACTCGTGTTACCTCACCCAGGGAAGCCGGGTGCATAGGTGCCTTTTGGTGTCGGGTTTCGTCGTCGATTCCAACTGAGAAAAGTGTCCGGGTGCATCCAAGGGTGGATCGGAGATGTGAAGAACCTGAAAGCAGAGGAGACAGAGTCTGGGTCATTAGCCAGTGACCAGGATAGCGATAGGAAGATGCCAGCCGTTGTCGGGTGATTTCAGGTGAGAAGGTGAAGCATGTCTCTTCAGCCACGAGGACCACCCCTTCCCCTTTGTCCAGTTTCACACCAGAGCTGGAGCTGAGTGCCCCAGCAACCGGTTTGAAACTGGGAAATGCATGGAGCACCTTGTGTGCCCCAGGCAGTGTCTGAAAAGCATTCACTGAATGCAACCCTCCCTGCCTCAATACACTAAAGTCTGTCTGGGGAGGTGCTAGCTAAGCATGGGCGGATTTTGCGGATTCGCAATCCGCGAATTTGCGGATTTGCGTATTCGCGGATTGCGAAAATACGCGAAATCCGCAAATTCTCGCGGATTAGCGGATTTTTTGGGGGTGTGTGTGTTCGCACGGGTTTCTGCAAGTTCGCGAGGGTTTTGTACTATTTCGCAAATTGCGAACTTACTTGTCGGGTCGCCAGTTTAGCGAACTTGTTGTTTCTACGTGCCCAGCCTGTTTGCTAAGCTTTCTTCATCACCGCCACCCTCTGTCACCACTGGCACTCTCTTTGGTCACCCATGCCACCCTCTGGCTCACCCATGTCACCCTCTGTGTCATCACATCACCCTCTAGTTCACCAGTGTACATTATTGGGGCAAAGCAAAGCACTGCCATCCTCTGTCAACACTGGCACTCTGGTTCACCCATGCCACCCTCTGGCTGGCACACCCATGCCACCCTCAGTGTCATCACAACACCCTCTGATTGACCACTGAGTGAACAAACACCTGCTAAGTGCCTTAAGTTTTGCAAACAACAACACCTGCCCTGCCCCAACTGACATTAATGAAGGCTGGCACCTGCTTGTCTGCTCCCTTTCCTTTTTGTTGCAAATGCAAAGTAAATAATTTTTTTTAACAGGATGCAATGGCATACTTGTAACTATTCTGTGACTGTCAGAGCAGGGTCACACAATAGTTGCAAGTAGGCAACCGGATTCTGGAGGGCCCCTTCAGGAAGCACTACAGGTAAATGGTTACATATGATGAGCTCGAACTTTTGCACCTGCTCGTTCGTTTTGCTTTTGCAAAACTCGTTTTTCGGTAATTTCGCCCTATTCGCGGGGCGCGTCGTAGTGCGAACTGGCCCGTGGAGGCCGCGAACTCGTGCGAGTTACCTCAAGGTTGAGTATGGGCGCCGCCATTTTGTTTGCGTGACGTATTTCCGTTTCCGCCCGCTAAGTGTAATCTCGCCCGACTTGCGCCTTGCGAATACAAGTTCGCACGAGTTCGCGAGAGAAATCGCGTGCGAACTTACTTACGCGCACGTGATCGGGCCGCCATCTTGTTTTTCATTCATTCCTATGTGTCTGGGTATGGTGTTTCTATCCTCTCTATATCTCTGCCATCCTTTGCTTGTTTTACTATTTTTTTGATCTATTTAACTTATTTTCTATCCCTGTATTTTTCTAGATCTATATTTTTGTGTTTTAGGCTATTTTTGTTTACTTTTGAACTACTTTTTTAAACTTTTACTTTCCTTCTTCCCTACTCTTATTCTTTTTCATTTTGTCTCTTCTTTACTGCTCACACCTGCCCAGAACATGGTCAAGACAGCTGTGAAGCTGCCCAAGACGGGCACCGCAGCCCGTGCCCGGCTCCCGTGTGGTCGATTGAGGGCGGAAATGGTGGTGCCCCGGGAGATTTTCAGCCCTGAGGAGGTGGGCGCACTTGTTTTTTACGTGCAGCGCCGTCTCCCCAGGACCATCGCGGCAGGCGGCAGGATTGCTGCTGGTTACACCAACAGCCAGGAGCGACGGAAGCGGTGGGGGCAGGTGTGCCGGGCCCTTTTTAAGATCACGGGGGTCCAGCGCACCTACAATCAGGTCACCCACCGCTGGACCGACATCCTTGACCGAGAGCGTGACCTGCTAGACGTGCTGGGAGTGGAGGTCCCCGGTCTTGGTGAGTAGTAGTAGCAATTTTTTCATTAATATTTCAAAATCTTCTGTGCATTTCAGGTGCACTGTTCTCCTTCTCTGTGCCGGTGCCACTGCTTATTTGTTATCTATTTTGTGTTCATTTAATTGGGCTGAGTATGAGTGTATTTTACAGAACTGCGTAATGCTAGACACAAAGGGGCAGATTTACAAGCCCCTTGTTCCACGTTTACACTGCCTTACCTGACGCACAGCGACGTAAACGTGGCGCATCCCTGCGAGTCATGTACAACGTGATGCATCTAAGGAGATGCGCCACGTGAATGCCTGGGCCTGCGCCTCAATGGGTGCGTTCCCACGCAGGGGGGGAGTGGGGGGTGGTTGGTGCCGGTCAGGCAGATGTGTGCCTCGCAAAAGTGCCTGCGTGAAATCTACAAGATTTAGCGCAGGCACTTCCGCGACGCTGCTATGTCAATTCTTTATGCCTGCTTGCTTGAAGCAGGCGTAAGGACTGATGCGGTATGTATAGTATTGGGCAGCCCTGAGCACTGCTATAGTTGCATTGCGCCCGCGAAGCGACTCTAGAGATGCGCCCCTATTTCGTCACGAGATGCGTTACGCATCTGCCTACCCTTGCGCCAGGGTTTGCCGCATTGTAATAGCGGCGCATCTGCCGTGACGCAAGGTTAGTTTTGCGTTACGTATTTGTTCTGGTGCACATCTGGAGGTGTCCAGCTCAGAACTCGTAAGTATGCCCGTAAGTGTCAGATTAGCAATTACCTGCGCATCCCTGCAAAGTGTGTGGCACGGCAGCACCACCCATGGTGCGCCGTATTTACAATGCGGCACACCATGGTCCCAAAACGTCACCGAAACGTTACGCATCGGTGCCGTAAAGGCGGCTCTTTGATGGAGTTGCGTTGCAACGATGGCGCAGCTCCAGCAATGCTGCGTCAAGCCGTAAGTCTGCTTCATGCAGGCGCAGGGTTTCAGTGACGCATCATTGTCCTAAATGACTGATTGAAATTTTATATATTCCCCATAGCCACTTTTAGCATGCGTTCCTGCGCAGGAACGCCATCCCTTGCGATGGAATGCTCCCTAATGGCGCAGGGTTTTAGAATGGGATGCATCTCCCATATGCGTCACGTTGTTAATATACGCCAGACCATGGCGCCTCTCTTGTGGCGCTGCGTCACAAAATTGACGCAAGAATGGAGCAGAAGAGCTGCAAGGGGCTTGTAAATCTGCCCCTAGAGTAGAGGCTCAGGTGCAGTCCTTCCTTTGTAGCCCTCTTTTTGGATGAAATAGTAGGTTCTTGTTCTTTCTAAATGTTTGATTTGGTTGACAAGGACATCGGCAAGCAGCAATCATCAATGTTTTCTGTTATTTCTTTCATGTTGAACGTCAGGTCCGCCCAGGGGCAAGCGGACCGAAAAATCTGATGCAGCAGTGGCTCCAAAGGAGGAGGATGCAGGCCAGGGCGGCGAGTGCTCCTTTGCTGGCCCCAGTAAGTTTTCATTTAAATATAGAGGACCTATTGTTGTCCAACCATTCCTAATTTAATTGTTTCGAAATAGTGTTTAGATAGGAGCAAAATCAATAATCCTACTGTTGCAGGGACAATTCTCCACAAACCGAACTATGGACACCAAAGACCAGAGTAATAATATTTCAGAGTGGCGTGTTTGGCACACTGTATAAATAAACCTGGTAGTGTCAGCAGCACAGATTCCTCCTTCCAAAAATTGCAAAACTTTTCGCTCAGTCACTCTAGTCTGGACTCTCTGGAGGAAAAACTACAGAGTCAATTCAAGTTTAAAAGCTTTATTAAAAGTTTAAGTAAACACATATATTAAAATAAAGTTAGTTGGAAATGGAAAAGTGCTTGGTGCAGAGTTGATGAGTACTGGATTGGTAGAAATTTCTTGTGGTCGAGCCGAGCTTTCACCTGGTTTCAAGTTGATGTTCCTCTTGTCCTTAGAAGTCCAGTTTCTGTCTGTTCAGAGAAAAATAATGTGTGTTAAAATTAAGCAAGCATTCAACAATTGTGACAAAAAAATTAAGCAAGACAACAGCTTTCCCTGGAAGGAGGGACATTTACTTTAGACTAGAGTAGACACTCAATTAATTTTTCAGTTGTTTTCACATTTTTTCATTCATAGACCAAATACTAATGGAGTGGTGTAATCTAACATTCTTAAATCTACTTTGTAGGTGGAACATCTGGTGGCGGGGCCAGCTCGGATGTGGTCATCATTGACTCGGAGTCCGAGGGTCAATCTGGGGAGGAGGCGGCGCTAGAGGAGTCGGACCAAGAAGAAGTACAGACTGTGAGGAAGGAGACAGTGGCGGTGGCGAGTACAGGTAAGCTGGATCATGGTACTATCTGACTCTTAGATAGGATATGATGTGTATCCAGTGGTGGCCCAGTGACAAATTACAATATGGTAATTACAGCAGGCTGGGACCGAAAGACAGATAGAGGCAGAGACAGAGAGAGAGGAAGACAGAAGGAGAGATAGAGAGGGAGGGAGCCAGAGGGAGGGTGAGGGAGGGAGACAGAGAGAGAGAGACAGCGAGGTAGAGGGAGACAAAGGGAGACAGAAAGAGGGAGACAGAGAGAGAGAGAGAGAGAGAGAGAGAGAGAGAGGGAGGGAAACAGACATATCGCCTGGGCCTGGTGCAGATGATACGGTTGCTGGTGTGGTTAACGGCTCAGAGGAAAAATCACTCACTTCTGCCACATCTCTTTCATATGAAAGAGCACCAAACCAAGGATACAAGTGAGTTGTGGGAAGGGAAATGGTGATTCAAGCGCCCCTCCCTGCGGACGCCCATGATACTGGCCTGAATAGTTTTGTACTGCCCTGGCTAGTTGCTAGTTGTACTGTGACACAACTTCCTGCTGAATCATTTTGTGTTAATCATATTCCTAAAGAGCATTGCTTACAGATTATGTCTTTCTTTCTTCATATAGTTGGCAATACTAAAACCTCCAAACCAACGAGGAGTATGCTGGCTGTACTGGCCCGGCAACGGAGGCTGGAAGCAACTGTTGCCGAATATCGGCGACTGGTGGAACTCGAGGGGGATGACACGCACTCCAGTGCATCCAACTTAACATCGTCTACATCCTCCTCTGTTACCCCACGTTCTGCCGGTAAGCACAGTGCTCCAGCGAACCGGAGCCGTGCCGGAAGACGCCACCGCCGAGCAGCAAAAGCTGCACCTCGCAGCACTGTTAAAGGTTGCTTGCGCCGTGCACTCCGCAGAGTGTCAGACCTAGAGGCGGAGGTCCAGAAATGGCACAAATTTCAAAATGTGGTGGAGGGCCTCCGCCTAGAGCAAGCCATCCTCCAAGAAAAATATGATGCCCTGGCCCTAAAGCATGATGCCCTGGAGGCCAAACTTACCAGCTTGCATCCCTAGAGTGTCCCTTGCCCCTTTTTTTGAGACTTTTGGGGGGTGGGAATTGGGAGTTGGGTTTTTTGGGGACTTTTGAGGACTATTTGTTGGGGTTAAGGAGGGTCTTGCGGGAGATTATTTTGTTAGGGATATAAATATACTTTTTCAAACTTTATCTGAGCATACCTGTTTTTTTACTACTTTTGAGCTGGGTGGGTGGTGGTTTTGCAGTAATTTCATTTAACTGAACACTGTCATCGTGTTGGTTCACGTGCAATAGGCCAAATGTTTTCCTAAGTAAATGCCTGTCACAGACTTTGTTAATTCAAGAGCCCTAGGACTTTGCTGCTAGTACCACTGTCACTCTCTCGCCTCTCCGAATACTCCATTATACTACCTCCCATCCAAAAGCTTATCTTACCTGTAATTTGTGTTTGAGGGCTGGCTCCACCTGGAATTCACAGAGTCCTAACGCGTTCTGCAGCAGGGCCACAACTGGAGTTTCCCGGCGTGGATTTTCTGCAAAACAAAAGCAATCAACATTAGAAATGTGGTAGCGGTGCTGACACAACCCTAAAACCTAGAAGCCCCAGAGACAGCACCCCTGAGACAGGCAAGCGAGCAATATAACGCCTACACGTTCACGTGCAATAGGCCAAATGTTTTCCTAAGTAAATGCCTGTCACAGACTTTGTTAATTCAAGAGCCCTAGGACTTTGCTGCTAGTACCACTGTCACTCTCTCGCCTCTCCGAATACTCCATTATACTACCTCCCATCCAAAAGCTTATCTTACCTGTAATTTGTGTTTGAGGGCTGGCTCCACCTGGAATTCACAGAGTCCTAACGCGTTCTGCAGCAGGGCCACAACTGGAGTTTCCCGGCGTGGATTTTCTGCAAAACAAAAGCAATCAACATTAGAAATGTGGTAGCGGTGCTGACACAACCCTAAAACCTAGAAGCCCCAGAGACAGCACCCCTGAGACAGGCAAGCGAGCAATATAACGCCTACACGTTCACGTGCAATAGGCCAAATGTTTTCCTAAGTAAATGCCTGTCACAGACTTTGTTAATTCAAGAGCCCTAGGACTTTGCTGCTAGTACCACTGTCACTCTCTCGCCTCTCCGAATACTCCATTATACTACCTCCCATCCAAAAACTTATCTTACCTGTAATTTGTGTTTGAGGGCTGGCTCCACCTGGAATTCACAGAGTCCTAACGCGTTCTGCAGCAGGGCCACAACTGGAGTTTCCCGGCGTGGATTTTCTGCAAAACAAAAGCAATCAACATTAGAAATGTGGTAGCGGTGCTGACACAACCCTAAAACCTAGAAGCCCCAGAGACAGCACCCCTGAGACAGGCAAGCGAGCAATATAACGCCTACACGTTCACGTGCAATAGGCCAAATGTTTTCCTAAGTAAATGCCTGTCACAGACTTTGTTAATTCAAGAGCCCTAGGACTTTGCTGCTAGTACCACTGTCACTCTCTCGCCTCTCCGAATACTCCATTATACTACCTCCCATCCAAAAGCTTATCTTACCTGTAATTTGTGTTTGAGGGCTGGCTCCTTCATTTCTTCATTTCTTCATTGTGCAGAATCCAGGCATCAGCATTATGGGTAATGGATAGGGTGAGTCTGGAGGAGGAGGACTCAGGATAGACGACCAGGACTGAGTTCTTGTCAACTAACTGTTGTGAACCTGAGGAATGCTGCGGCATCAAAATCAAGACAGTTCTGTTGATGGGCTTGTTGTTTTATTGGTTGATTACAGTTTTGTTGGGAATGTGATGAAGCACTTGCTAAAGAAAGACAGACACACAGGAATAAAAGTGAATAAGGAGGACTATTTACAATTAATGAATGATTGAGTCATTTTCAGAACTCGCTGTCAGGGAAGCAGAACTCGTCCTCATACTCTGCTAAATCATCAGTCGGGGTTACTTCTGGTAACTGAGGAGAACTTTCCTCGGGTAGGGCGGTGTCCTCTTCTTCCTGCGTGCATTCTCGTACTCTGTAATCTGGTGGTATGAAGTGCTGGTTCATCTTTATCAAGGTGAGCCGCTCCACATTTGCGGGCAAGAGGCGGGACCTTTTGGAAGTCACAATGCCACCAGCAGAACTAAAAACACGTTCTGAAGACACGCTTGCGAGTGGGCAAGACAAGTAATTGATAGCCAGGTTGGTGAGCTCTCGCCATATTTTTCTTTTCCCATGCCAATACGCCAATGGGTCCTCAGTAATATTGACCTCTGTTGAGTCATCCAGATAGGCCTGCACCATTGAAAGAATGTCCTCCCGGATTCCTGTACTTTGCACTTCTGTGTCCTTTCTAGGACCAGGAAACCCTAGCTGAGTTAGCCAACTCGCTTCAGACATATCGCATGCGCCTAGTGCAGATGATACGGTTGCTGGTGTGGTTAACGGCTCAGAGGGAAAGTCACTCACTTCTGCCACAGGCACAGATGGTGAAGTGCTTTTTTGGGACGCCTGATCGCCTGCTGATTCACTAGTAGTACTGTCTTCTCCTACAGTTTCCTTCCGTTCTATTTCAAAACGAATGGCTGACTGAGCTAGCCAACCTTTGTACTCTGTAACATCCGATGTTTCAAAAGGAATTATTACTTTGCCAAACAATGGCTTTTTGTAACGTGGATCCAGAATAGTAGCACAAATGTAGTGCTGTTGTTTCTTGATATTTACAAGCCGTTCATTGCTAACTAGGCGTTGTAATAATCTCTGCGCCAACTCATGTGCTTCGTTCTTTCCAACGTCCTTTAATTGTGAAGACACCACCTTGACTTGGTGCTCGAGCTTCAGCAACAGTGGGATAGCTTTGCTCAAAGAACAGTCCTCCCTGCTCACGTCACGCGTGAAGACCTCAAAAGGCCGAAGCATGTCTGTCAGGCTTTTAACTAGCTGCCATTGCTCCACCGCTAGTATCATTCCTGTCGTATCACCACCCAGGTTGTAGAAATACTCATTGACTACTGGAAACAGCTCATGCAGACGCTCAAGCATGTAGAAGGTTGAGTTCCAACGTGTTGCCACCTCCTGGATAAGTGCTTTCACTGGCATTCTACGTTCATTTTGCTTGCGCCTCAGCTCCTTCCGGGCCTTAAAAGAATGGTTGAAATGTGTGCATATTCTTCTGCAGATGGTCAGTGTTTTGTCGACTGCAAGTTCTTTTTTCAAAAAATTTTGCACAACAAGGTTGATACAGTGCGCCAAACACGGCACTCTGAAATAGAAACCGTCCGCCATGGCCCTAACTACATTGCTGCCATTATCTGTAGAAACATAACCAACCTTGCAATGTCTTGGGCGCAGCCATTGCAAGACCTTTTTGTTAAAGTCAGCCAAAATGTTGACTGCAGTATGACTTTTCTCCATGCCAAACATGGCTAATGTTGCATGTTTACGAGCACCCTTAAAAATCTCGACCAAGTCACCACCTGCATTTATCTGTTTAATAACCCCTGAAAAAGAGACCCAGTGTGCAGTGATGCACATGTAATCAGTGGCTGCGCAACTGGTCCACATGTCTGTTGTCAGGTGTATAGTGTGAACAGCACTCTTCTGCAAAGCTGCCCCCACCAACTCAAGCACCTCTTTGTGTAGTGCTGGAACAGCAACCCTGGCAAAATAGTACCGGCTAGGAACCTTCCATTTAGGGGCCAATGTTGCCGCGAGTTCAAGGAAACCCACACCTTCGACAAACGAAAAAGGGAGAAGGTCCACCGCTAGCATTTTTGCCAGCTTAGTGTTATAGAGGCGTACAGTTGGGTGGTTGCGTTGAAATTGCGCATCTGAGGAGAACATGGCTGAAATGGTGCGCTGGACAAATTTACGGGATGATGCTGATGCCTTCTTCGACCCACTTCTGATCAGTGTTGACATTTTCCGCATTGGTGTGTCTCCCAGACTCTCAGTGTGCCTGCTATGTGTTACGGAGGGTGTGGTGCTGCAAGGGGTACTGGGTGCAACCGGACACATGTCTGACGCTTCTTCTACCTCCCCATCATCTTCAGATGAAACACCTACTATGGGTATATTTTGGCCACTTGCCCTTTGGGATCGCTTTCCCTTGACGTTTGCTAGGTGCGGAAACCATTCGACAGCGTGCTTTCTTTCAAGATGACCTATCTGGCCTCCGGTTCCATAGTTGGTACCAGTCTTACCACGGCTAACGCTAGTCTTACAAATGCAACAAACGGCTATGTTATCATATTTTTCATGGACACTAAAAAAGTTCCAAACTGGGGACTGGAAACTTCTGGTTTTGCCGCACGAGGTGATACTGCTGCCAATGCCAGATGAAGCAGTGGTGGATGAGCCTTGCAGACATCTACTGGGTTGTGCAATTATTGCAGCAACCTTACTTGAGGGAGTCGAGCTGGATGGAGTCCCCCTCCGGGGAGAAAATATGGGAGCTGTAGGTTTTGTTGAACTTGTGGTACTACTTGACTGCGTTGGTGGTGCTACCAGTGGCACGTCGCCAGGGTCACGCTCAGCATGACGTCGGGATAGGGTGTAAATGTCTGTCTGCTGCATGGCCGGTGTGGCTGGACTGACATGTGTGATGACTAGGTCATTGCTGTCATCCTCTTCAACAACATCAGAATGCACCACTTCATCAAGTCCGACGTTCGGATCCATAAGTATGAGCTTTCCGGGGCCCTTCCTTTTAACATTTGATAGCTTTCGCAGCTCATGGTGTGCCTCCCTCTCAGACGTCGGAGATGGTTGCCAATCTAGATCCAGATCATCTGATGGAGCGGGGCTTGAAGAGGAACTTCTACACACCCTCCTTGATCTTTTCCTTGCTGGG
Source organism: Lissotriton helveticus (assembly GCF_964261635.1). Lineage (NCBI taxonomy): Eukaryota > Metazoa > Chordata > Amphibia > Caudata > Salamandridae > Lissotriton > Lissotriton helveticus. Next base: position 1,399,604,327 of record NC_136067.1, read on the forward strand.
GAGCTGGGAGAAAATGAATCATCAGGAGGAGTGGCTTCGTCTTCCTGACATGATACCCCGGCTCCAAAGTCAATTTCCTCCTGTGCCCCTACTTCTGGAAGAACAACCATTGTGGGCACTTGCACCGCTCCATGGCCATCTTCACTGACCTCTACTTGCAAGTCTCCATGGACCTCTCCTCGGCCTTCTCCTTCTCGGCCTTCTCCTTCTCGGCCTTCTCCTTCTCGGCCTTCTCCTTCTCGGCCTTCTCCTTCTCGGCCTTCTCCTTCTCGGACAGCTCCTTCTCGGCCTTCTCCTTCTCGGCCTTCTCCTTCTCGGACAGCTCCTTCTCGGCCTTCTCCTTCTCGGACAGCTCCTTCTCGGACAGCTCCTTCTCGGACAGCTCCTTCTCGGCCTTCTCCTTCTCGGACAGCTCCTTCTCGGACAGCTCCTTCTCGGACAGCTCCTTCTCGGCCTTCTCCTTCTCGGACAGCTCCTTCTCGGACAGCTCCTTCTCGGACAGCTCCTTCTCGGACAGCTCCTTGTGCATGTACTTCTGCTTGTACTAGTAGCCCATGCAGTTGTTGTTGCGGCTTTGGTTGTTGAATAGTACTTGTGAGATGAGTTAAAACCTGTGTTGATGGCGTGCTGCTACTTTCTTGCGATGATCCAACATCACTGGTCGTTGGTGATTCAACAACTAAACAGGCTACCTGTGCAGCACTCATGGTGGGCCTTTGTTTTTTTGGTTGTTGTTGCCCAAAAAATGTCTTGGTTGAGCAACCAGTCGCCTTGGTAAGTGGTGCCACTTGCTTCTTCTTCTCCTTAGTAGAGACATCTTTCTTGGAAGAGGACCTACGGGCACCTCTTTTTGGAGCCATCTTCTTCAGATGTCGGAACAACAGGCCGCAGCAGCACTTCTTCCTGGCACTGATGCTCAACGATGATGATGCGTAGTTTTGTGCACCTAAACGCAAACGAAGACAGAGGAACATCAGTAAATATAAATGTTGCATATGTAGCGCTTGAATAAACAGTTAGCAAGTAGGCATTTATGAATACACACGTGCACACCACACAATATGGAATTTTCAAAATTAGGATTTGCTAAATTTTTGGGAAACAGGAATTTAACATTGATCCAAGAGAGCACACACACAGAGGGTTGTGCTTTCATGTACCCCTGACTCCGCCTGGGCACAATGGGTGAAAGCAAGGCACAATGGGTGTAGGCCTATGTCTCAAAGCTCACTGCCTGCCTTCAAAATGGCCGCTTGACCCCCCCATCCACATGGCCAGGACCATGCCTCAAAATGGCCACCACCAACATAGCCAGCACCCAACCCCTACTCCAAAAAGTGAAAACACACAACACAAATCAAATCACCACAATCCAATGCCATCCATCCATTTTCAGAAGGCTTATGCTGCCTGCTGGTGGTTTTCCGGTGCAAAATTGCATTTTTTACAATTTCGCGAGTGCGAGATTGTTGCTTCACGGCGCGAACGTGGCAAAAACCCACAAAATCCGCGAACAGACCGATTCTGGGCCCCCCTGGGCATAATGGATGACATCAGAGCACAGTGGGTGCAGGCCTATGGCACAAAGCACACAACTTACAAATGGCCCCTAGACCCCCACCCACACGGGACCAGACAATAAAATGGCCCCCACCCCCATAGCAAGCCCCCAACACCACCCCAAAAAGTCCTAAAACACACAAAAATCAGCACAATCCAATGTCATCCATGCCCTGGCCAGAATCATGTTAACAAAAATAATTTCAACAAAACAGTTGTATCATCCATGCACCCATAAATAAGCCTGGTGGTTTTCAATTCATGTGCAGCAGAATTGTAATTTTTACAATTTCGCGAGTGCGAGATTGTTGCTGCGCGGGACACGAGCAGTGCGAACACAAGCAAAAACATCCTCAGCTCGCGAACTTGCAGATTTTCCCCCCAAAAAAGTCGAAAAAAAACAACACACACAAAAATCACCACAAACAAACAACATCAACTTACTTCTTTGTGAAATCAAAATTCGAATCCAAAAGTAATCCAAAAAGCCTCAAATCCAAATATCCAGCAGCAACCACAAAAAGTAATCCTTCCCAGTCAAGAATGATCGAAAAGTGGCCAGGAAATGGAGGAGCTTGCTGGACAGGAACAGGAAGTTGGAGACTGGGGCACTTCCTTCACCCCACCCCTATGGGAGGAGCTTGCTGGACAGGAACAGGAAGTTGGAGACTGGGCCACTTCCTTTACTAAGTCATTTTTGTACTTTCGCTAGTGCGAGATTGTTCCTGCCCGCGCCGCGGACCGCGAGCAGCGCGAGCAGTGCGAACACAAACAAAAAATCCGCTTCGCGCGGATTTTGCGTATTCTCGCCGCATCCGCGAGCGTTCGCGGATTGCGGATTCTCCGAAAATACGAAAAATCCGCGAGCGTAACGGATTTTACACCCATGCTTAGTGCTAGCACCTCCCTGGACAGGAAACCTATTGTCCAGGCCTCCCCTACCAGAGTTTTGTCCAGCAGAAGGAGGGCAGACTCGTGTCTGTGGCAGCAGCATCCATTTTGTGATACTTGGGCTCTGTTTAACTTTAACCTGGTTTAACAGTAACTACATGTCTTCTCCCTTAAGAAGGGTGGAATGCTACCCCCGCCGCCAGAATTGGCGGGGGTAGTATTCCAAAGTGTTTGACACCTGACCTTACACGACATGTTTTGATGAAGTCAAACAAAAGTTAGCATTAACCGCAAGGATTATAATGCACTTAAGAGTATATGATATGGCTATATCATAGAACAGCTATAAAGAGATGGTTCCGAAAGCTGCAGAGGGGCTCAGCTCATGCTAGGGCACCCTCTCACACAAAAACACTCTGCCTCCAGGATTGTCAAGGCCTGCCATAGGAGTGACTTATAGGTTACTATGTGTCTATATATATTAGGTAGTTATAGATATACTATATCTAAGTACGGGGTGATTATTGTAAGGCTAACCAGGGGTGGCACAATACATGCTGCAGCCCCTGGTACGCCTAGGGTGCACCTATGCCCTGGGTACCGAAGGTACCATATACAGGGGCTCACAAGGGTGACCCAGTAATCAATCTGGTATATACCTAAAGTACATGGTATCAATTTAGAGAGAGTACAGCTAGGCTGTGGGCCTGATTAGCAGGGCCACACCCATACTAAAGTCGAAAAATCAGTGAAACACAGCAAAAAGTGGAGGTAACCATAGGAAGCAGACCATAATCTCCTACACAACCCCCCCCCCCTCAAACACAGGGACATTAAACTAACCTTGACCAGTTGAGTCTTCATGTTCTATGTGGAAATATCTGGAGAGTCCATCTGCATTGGCATGGTTACTCCCAGGTCTATGTTCCACTGTATAGTCCATTCCCTGTAGGGAAATGGACCACCTGAGCAGTTTGGGATTTTCACCCTTCATCTGTTTTAGCCACAAGAGCGGCTTATGGTCTGTCTGAACTGTGAAGTGAGTACCAAACAAGTATGGCCTCAGCTTCTTCAGGGCCCAAACGACAGCAAAGGCCTCCCTCTCAATAGCTGACCAATGTTTCTCTCTTGGGGTCAGCCTTCTGCTAATAAAAGCTACTGGCTGATCCTGACCTTCTTCATTCAATTGTGATAGCACAGCCCCTACCCCCAACTCAGAAGCATCTGTTTGAACAATGAATTCTTTGGAGTAATTAGGACTTTGCAGAATTGGTGCAGTGCACACGGCCTGCTTCAAGTAATCAAATGCCTTTTGACAGCTGACTGTCCACTGAGCTTTTTTAGGCATTCTTTTAGAAGTTACGTCATTCAGGGGTGTCACAATGGACCCATACCCCTTGACAAATCTCCTATAGTACCCAGTCAGGCACAAGAACGCTCTGACCTGAGTCTGGGTGGTTGGAGCAACCCAGTCCATTATGGTCAGGATTTTGCCCTGCAATGGTTGAGCCTGGCCTCCACCTACAAGGTGGCCCAGGTACACAACCTGACTCTGCCCTATCTGGCACTTAGTAGCCTTGATAGTTAGGCCTGCTTTTTTGCAGGGCCTCCAAAACATTTTTCAGGTGGATCAGATGATCTTCCCAGGTGGAACTAAAGACAGCAATATCATCAAGATACGCTGCACTGTAGTCATCCAGGCCTGAGAGGACTTTGTTCACCAACCTTTGAAATGTGGCAGGTGCATTTTTCCGACCAAAGGGCATCACCACAAACTGATAATGCCCACTAGGGGTTGAAAATGCTGTCTTTGGCTTGGCATCATCAGCTAACCTGATTTGCCAGTAGCCAGCTGGCAGATCAAATGTGCTCAGAAATTTGGCAGAGGCCAACTTATCTATGAGCTCATCTGCTCTGGGTATTGGATCAGCATCTGTCTTAGTGACAGCATTGAGACCTCTGTAGTCTACACAAAACCTCATCTCTCTCTTACCACCCTGGGTGTGGGGTTTTGGCACAAGGACTACTGGACTGGGCCAAGGGCTCTCTGAGGGCTCAATCACTCCCAATTCCAACATTTTCTGGACTTCTGTCCTTATACAGTCCCTGACATGATCAGGTTGCCTGTAAATCTTATTTGTAACAGGCAGACTGTCCCCGGTGTCCACTTCATGAGTGCACCAGGTAGTCTGACTTGGAGTCAGCGAAAACATATGTCTGAATTGCTGCAGAACTTGTCTGCAGTCACTTTGCTGCTGGTCAGTGAGGCTACCTGCCAAGGTTACACCATCAACTGACCCGTCATCAGGATTCTGAGAGAGCAGGTCTGGGAGAGGGTCACTCTCTTCCTCCTGTCCTTCATCAGTAGCCATGAGCAAGCCCATGTCTGCCCTGTCAACATATGGTTTCAGTCTGTTGACATGAAGCACCCTATGGGGGCTCCTGGGAGTTCCATATCTACCAAATAGGTGACCTCTCCCTTCTGTTCAACAATAGTGTGGGGTCCACTCCACTTGTCTTGGAGAGCTGCTGGGGCCACCGACTCCAACACCCACACTTTCTGTTCTGGCTGGTAAGCAGTCAGCACAGCCTTTTGGTCATGCCAGGCTTTCTGTAATTCCTGACTGGCCTCCAGGTTTTTGGTTGCCTTTTTCATGTACTCAGCCATCCGGGAGCGGAGACCAAGTACATAGTCCACAATGTCATGTTTAGGGGGTTTGAGAGGTAACTCCCATCACACCTTCACTAGACAGAGTGGACCTCTGACAGGGTGCCCAAACAGAAGTTCAAATGGGCTGTAGCTAACCCCCTTCTGAGGAACCTCCCTATATGCAAACAAAAGGCAGGGTAGCAAGATATCCCATCTCCGCCTGAGCTTTTCTGGGAGACCCTTAAATATACTCTTTAAGGTCTTGTTGAATCTTTCAACCAGACCATTGCACTGTGGGCGATAGGGTGTGGTGAACTTATAGTTCACTCCCCACTCCTTCCACAGTGCAGTCAAGTAACTAGACATAATGTTTGCACCTCTGTCTGATACAATCTCCTTAGGGAAACCCACTCTTGAGAAAACTCCCAAGAGGGCTCTTGCCACAACAGGTGCTGTAGTGGTCCTAAGTGGTATAGCTTCTGGGTATCTGGTGGCATGATCCACTACCACCAGAATAGACCTGTGCCCAGAGGCTATTTGGGGATCCATTGGTCCAACAATGTCAATCCCTACTCTTTCAAAGGGAGCCCCACCACAGGTAGTGGTATAAGGGGGTCTTTGTAGTGCCACCTGCTTTGCCACTGGCTTGGCAGGTTACACAGGAGCGACAAAACTCCTTGGTGTTCTCTGACATGTGGGGCCAGTGAAAACGAGGGATAAGCCTTTCCCAAGTTTTGTTCTGGCCAAAATGTCCTGCAAGGGGAATATCATGGGCTAGTGTCAAAAGGAAGCCCCTGAATGCCAAAGGTATGACCAACCTCCTGGAAGCATCAGGCTTGTGGTCTCTACCCTCTGAATACAGGAGCCCTTCATCCCAGTAAACTTAATGGGTGCCACTAGCATTCCCTGCAGCCTCTGTGGCAGCTTGCTGTCTGATGGGGTTCAAGAGACGGGCAGTCCAACTTTGCCTGCCTCAGATCTGCCCTGGAAGGTCCCCCTGTCCCAAGAAACTCAACCTGATCAGGTTCAAGTTCCTCTAGGACAGTTCCTTCTTCAAGCTCACAATCAGCTTCCTCAGAAGGTTGATCCTCACTCTGAGGCAAGGGGGGGGAGGCACAGCCTTAACCCTACTGCTCCTTTTCCTGGTAGGCAACTGGTCCATTACTCTAGAATCCAGTGCCCGTTCAGTGTTGCAATGTTTGACCTGTGACCTAGTCACTGCAAGAACATGTGCCGAGATACCTAACATTTCTGCATGTGTCCTAAACTCCACTTCAGACCAGGCTGAAGTCTCTAGGTCATTGCCAAGCAAACATTCTACAGGGAGGTCTGAACTAACAACAACCTTCTTAAGGCCAGTTACCCCTCACCAGGAGAAATTAACAACTGTCATACTATGTGTGGTAGTGACATTGCTAGCATTGGTCACTTGGTAGGTTTCACCACGTATGATCTGTCAAGGGTCCACAAAGTTAGGTATCACCATTGTGACACTGGCACCTGTGTCCCTGTAGGCCTGAGCCTCTTTATCATTGACTAAAGGAGTTTGTCTGTACTTGCCCAGATTACTAGGATACACAGAGGAGGGCATATCCATGCCTCCATCACAGATCAAAACAGCTTGAGTTGGTGTTCTGACTAGGCCATAACCCATCTCAGTTCCCAGGGTTAACCCTACTACACCCTTCTGTTGAGAAACACCACTTGGAGCTGAACTAGAGGGAACAGTTGCCTTAGGGGCAATGGTGGCTGGAGCTGTCTCCTTTTTGGTGCAATCACTAGTCCAGTGACTATTACTTTTACAAGCTTTGCACCAGGGTTTCTTTGGACCTTCATTCTTTTTGGATTGTTGGGGACCCCCACCCTTGGAAGCTTTTTGGGGACCTTGTGAAGACTTCTGGTCTTTAGCTTTCTCCCCACCCTGTTGGTCTTGCTTCTTCTGGTCACCACCTTGGTTCTTTACCTTCTTCTTCACCCTGGTTCTGACCCATTTGTCTGCCTTCTTACCCAATTCTTGGGGAGAGGTCAAATTAGAGTCAACCAAGTGCTGATGCAACAACTGGTTCTGACAATTATTTAGAATCTGTTCTCTCATGATTAGATTATACAATCCTGTATAGTCCCACACTTTACTGCCCAGTAACCAGCCTTCCAGAGCCTTAGTAGCACAATCTACAAAGTCAGTCCAGTCCTGAATCTGTGCCTTCTGGGTATCACTGAACTGCAACCTATACTGTTTAGTGGTTAGGCCAAACCCATCTATTAGAGCACTCTTCAGGACTTTGTAATCATCAGCATCCTCTTCTCTTACAGTGAGGAGTGTATCTCTTCTTTTGTCTGCAAAAGAGAGCCACAAGATTGCTGCACACTGCTCCTGGGGTACCTTCTGTACTTTGCAGGCCCTTTCCAATGCAGTGATCCATTTGTGGATGTCATCCCCAGTCTCATAGGGAGGGACAACCTTGTTTAGGTTTCTATGGTCATAAGACCTATCCCTACCACTAGGGATAATGCTGCCAGCAGGGGACTCTAGTCCCCTCGTTTGTCTCTCTCTTTCAAGAGCCAGGGTCTTTTTCTCAAGGGCAACTTCTTGCCTCTTGATCCTAAGCTGGACTTCCTTCATCCTAGCTTCATGTTCCCTCCTCTCAGGAGAACTTCTTCTCCTATGAGATGAGGCAGAGGACCATATTAATGAACCAGAATGGTTAGATTCCACTGAAGATGATCTTACCCTTCTAGGTTCACCAGTAGTGGGCCTGCGTGGGGGGATAGAGGGAGGCCTTGGTAGGCCCTCACCATCTCCAGGTAGCCCTGTGTCTGCCAGGTTGGGTTCATTAACCACTTCCTGGTCTGCATCCTCATCATCTTCAGAGTCCTGGTGGGGAACCCCACTAGAATCTTCTTCTGATGATGGATGGCCCCCTCCCTATTACCTTGGGTATCTGGCTCTGATGCTTTGGCCAAGTCATCTGCCATTAAGATATATATTAAGATTTGGGTGGTGGTACTCTGTCCTTGCTTTAATTTCCTTATGGTACACAAACCTCTTAACTCTTGGAAAGAGAATGTGTCATACTTAGAAGGCAAAAGGAGCCTACAAGGGATTTGATTCACAACGATCTTTTGTTATTCAAGGATAAATCAGGGAGTTAGTCCTAGCGGAACAAACCCCAAAGTGTCATTAGACAACATCAAACAAAATGATATCTTAACATAAACCACAAGGGAAAGCCTAGTAGCTTGAAAAATATGTCTTATTTTATATTTTTGGTTTGAAAATAGAGTACAAGTGAATAAAATCATTCAGCAAATAATCATGGAAAGAGGTAAAATCAAATTAGCCTAACAATACACGACTAAACAACTATTCCAATTTTATCATAAGCAACAAATCTCTTGTTGAGAATATGTATGGCTCCAGAATAACAGAATTTCTTAGAAATAGAGGATGAGGTCGATGTTTCGGTCTGTTCAGCTGTAGTCCATCAGACCATCTTCAGGACAAGAAAAATTATGGCTGAGAAGAAAGACTCTTGTTAAAGGTGGCGGAAACAGCCTAGTACCATGTAATGGGTCTATGGTTACTGCTGCGAGTAAAGTACTGTTGTGTAGGAAAATTAATTTTCCGCCACTTTTAACAAGAGTCTTTCTTCTCAGCCATAATTTTTATCGTCCTGAAGATGGTCTGATGGACTACAGCCGAACAGACGAAACGTCAACCTCATCCTCTATTCCTAAGAAATTGTGTTCTTCTGGAGCCATAAATATACATCCACATGCTGCAAGCCAAGATGAACCGTTCTGAGCCAGACGCTTGCCAAAGATGTGCAGCAGGCATGCTGACTTCATTCACTTAGCATGGAATTGCCCTGCTGTTCTGGCATTCTGGGAAGCTGTTTTTGCACATTTGGGACGAATGGTTGAGACTGTACTATCACCCTCGCCACACCTGGCGTTGCTGGGGTATGTTCTCCCACTGCTAGTCGGGATTAGGCGCTTCACTGCTATAGCATTACTGTTAGCCGAGAGACAAGTTGCCTTACACTGGGACGGAATCACAGCTCCAAGTGTGAAAGACGGGTTGAAAGGCTTGATATATTGTGATACCACCAATGATGTCTAAGTGTCTCTGTTGGCTCCAGCCTCCAGACCCAAAAACATTTGGCAACCACTCCGCTCCTATTTGCTGCTCTATCCAGAGCTTACGGATTGGTGGGTCCCCTTCTTGCAATACTGATTATTATGACTGCAAGCCAATTGCACTATACTAATGTTTCTAGCGCTATCACAGCATGTACCTGCACTGTGAGTTTAATTGTGTGCTGTTTTAGTTTTTATTTTTCCTCTTTCTTTATCATTTTCAACTCATATTTATCATCACTATTTTTATTACGTTCGCTGCATAACAGTACTAGGTCAGCATATTTGGCATTATGCATATCATGATCTTTTGTATTGTTTTTGAAAAAATGCAAAAACATTTTTTTTTTAAACCATTGTAATGTTCTGATTTGCAATCTTTAAGGTATTTGTTTACTTTCCCTGTAAGTACCTTTAAGAATGTGATTTTACATGGTACTGTGCATTTGTGTTTCAATAAATGTTGGAAGTTAAGCTAATTTCTTGCTTTTGTTTGCACTGTCAAAATAAACAAAAATACAAGCACAAAAAATGCCAATAAGATCTCTGCAATCAATGATAAAGGTACCTCCTATCCATTTCTTTCACTGAGCTCTTCTTTTCTTGCCGCTTGGGTGAAGCACTTGTGTCGTTCTGATAGAGATCCGTGTTTTGTGGGTTGTCGGTGTGTTCTGCAGTCCAACTAAAAACCAAAACAAGGGAAATGAGGTTCGTAAGGTTTCACGTCCCAGCTGTTCTTTTGTGTGCCTGGTGTTGGGAAGAAATCAGGCATGGCCTGGATTTGTAATTTGGTCAGTGGAATGCTAAGTGGCCTGTTTTGCCCAATGTGCCCGTCTCAGGAGTACTCCTGGATTGGTGCTTGCACCTGATAGTGATGAAATGGGGTATTAGGCGTCAGATAATAGAAAAAAGTAGTGGTGTTGCACTGAAGAGTGTTTCTGGGTGTGGGTGTAAGGCATAGGTTACTTTGTTCTTCAGCTTCCCATTCCAGGTAGCACATAAGTAGATTCCCAGCAGTACCAGACCTCATCAGTAACTCCAGACTATATCAGCTGGGCCCATCTACCCAAGCACTCCGAATGACACCGCAACAACCCTCCCTGCGATGCAACACTCATAGCAAATTCAGGGCCAGATGTACAAAGCCAATTAGCATTTCTTAACAGGCCAAATCACTATTTCGGCTCGTTAAGAAATGCTAAATGGCCTTTTCAGATATACAAAGGGCTAAAACCGGTCACAATTTGCGATTTAGGAATCACAAATAAGGATTACCTATTAGCGATTCCTAAAGCACATGTACATAGCATTCCCTAAATGCAAATTGGAAATTTAGACGCTGCTATTACCATCGACTTGATGTTGATGGTAACCATGTGCAAAACTAAAAAATTCCTTAAAAAATGTATTTTTTATGTGACATGAAGTGCACATATGCCCTTAGGGTATATATGCACTTACATGTGCACTAGGCCTTAAGTAAAGAGGCACCCTTGGTTTTGCATTATTTAAATTGTGATTTCCTATTAGGAAATTGCAATTTAGGAAATGCAAACCATTTCCTATTTGTGGTAATCGCTATTAGGAAATCGCAACTTTATTACATATCCTTTTGCATTCCTTAACTAGCAATTCCTACTGAGTCGCTAGTTTAAGAAATGCAAACAGATGCCGAGGTTGTGAGAAATAAAAAATAAAAAAAAAGAAATGCAAACAGGAAGCTTTGTACATTTGCGCCTTAGTCTTTGTATTCAAAACCAAGGGATGAATCACCCTCACACACATCACAGATATGCTGCATTGTTGAATTGCCTCTTGCTGCTACTGTGTCAGCTTGAGAGCTACTGTATGTTTGGTTATGGGGCCAACTGGTGGTGATATGGGGGCTTGGATGGCACTGGGTAGTTTTAAGAAGACATGTCTTGAACACTTGTTGCAGATCTGCAAGTGCTGGTGCTGTCCAGGGTCAGGGTGGGTAGATTGTGGTTGGACCATCTCGTCTTTGCTATCTCAGAACTACTTTGGCTAAGCATCAAGTTGCATATGGAGTATAAACAATGGTTATTGTATTGCCCAAGGGTAGTGGCATGCTATTTTCCCAGGGATGCGATTGGGCTCAGGTGGAGGGTAGTTTAGGATATGCACCTAGCACCACAATTAACACTTGTGTGGTGTCCAGAACCCAACCAGGCTTCCGAATCAAGGTCCACATTTTCAGATGGTGCTTCATGCAGCCAGGTATGAAAGTTGCAAAGTCAAGGTGATGGCACTTTTTCATGCAAGTAATCAAAGGAGAATGAATCACTTGTCCTGATTCTAACCGGGGTCTTGGGTTCTTACTGTCTTTAAAAACCCTCATTCATGTTGAAGCCGATGGTGCCGTATATCTTGATTTTCCGCAAGCGTTATTAAATGAAAAGCATCAACATGGGTGCCTTTGTTATGCTTTCCCCCGCCTGGAGGGAGATAAAACTGGTATTCACAGGAGTGATCGGTGATGGTGAGAGTGAGAGTAAAGTGTGTCTAAAATTACCTTCATCTATCAGGACTATTTTTATTGTGTTGATGATGGGGTAAAGCTAAATGGAGAGAGGTGGTGTGTAAATAGAAGAGTCACTGTTCTATTGTACCCATTTAAAAACGTGAGTGGTCGACATGTTTCAGCCCTTGGGTGCTCTGTCGGGTCATTGGGCTTTTTTCAGGACCGTGTGGTTGCCCACTTACTGTTTTGTAGGGTACGTAGGTAAGTAATGAACTTACCCTTCTTCTTGACTGTGTGCTAATTAGCACTCTGACCTGTTATTTGTGAATTGTACCTGTAGGGCACCCAAGGGCTGAAACATGTCGACCACTCATGTATTTTAAATGGGTGCAATAGAACAGTGACTCTTCTATTTACGCACCACCTCTCTCGTTTTAGATTTACCTCATCATCAACACAACAAAAAAAGTCGTGATCGATGGAGGTAATTTTAGAGACACTTTACTCTCACTCTCACCATTACTGATCACTACTGTGAATACCAGTTGGTCTCTCTCCAGGCGGAGAAAAGCATAACAAAAGACCAGATGATTATGCTTTTCACGTAATAATGCTTGTGGAAAATCATGGTATACCGCACCAATGGCTTCAACATGAATGAGGGTTTTTAAAGACAGTAAGAACCCAAGACCCTGGTTAGAAACCGGTCAAGTGATTCATTCTCCTTTGATTACTTGCTTACCGGATGGAAGCTGAATGAGTCTCAGCTTCTATCTCCCTCATTTGATTAAATGGCACTTTTCAATGGCCACCAGCAGGAGCTCCACCATACCTGGTGGAGGTGATAATTTTCCAACCGTCTGTTTCAAATGTTGTAATGTTGTTCAGGGGTGTGGAATTTATTAAAATATCTATTTGTCCATGGGGCATGTTACTTCATAAATCTACTTGTCGTGTAACAAAATCCACTTGTCCCTTTGGTGCCATGTAGTTCGGTGACAAATTATGGCAGCAATCTCATTATATAAGAGCTCTTATATAGCCTCTTGGATTATGCCAGGGCTCATACCATAGTAGTGTTTGAATACTAGCAATCCCTTTATGTTGCCACGTTTCGGCAGATCTACATACTGGGACTGAAGGTAATGGTAAGCAATATTCCAGGCTTGGAATGCCCTTTTGAGTCTGTGCAAACCTACTAACTTGCATGCTTTAACGGTGTTCAGCAACTCTTCTCTAATATTTCCCCATACTGTGAAATCTTGGAAATTTACTCCTGATAATGGCAAGCGTAAACCTTCTTCCAGAGTTGGGAAAACAGTGGTTGGAGGGAAAATGAACTTGCAAACAATTAGGTTTTCACATGTTTTTCACATGCATGTGTAGATTCGCAAATCTACACATGCATATTTGCTCATGCTAAAATTCAGTTCACAAATATTTTCTAGGAGTACAATTTCTTGCCCTACTACTGTAAATTCTCGTGAATTCACGAAAGCCATATAGCTGCGCTTATTTCAAGGACATATAACAAGGGTGCACTTTTGAGACTTTCTTTAATAATTGGGCCACTAATTTGGTCTGGCGTTAACCATGACCTTTTGTGTTTATTAAAATTGTCTCTCTCTCTCTGTATCTGCTGGCTTCACTGTGAGTGACCGCATTCTGCACCTTTCACAAAGAGCATATCGGCACACAATGTAGTTTTGTTCAGCGCCAATAACTAATGTGGCAGTGCGTGCTTTTTTTAGACCAAAAACAATTTTTGCTTTTGCCAATGTTTGTTATAATGGTGAGGGCCCGGCAGATCTCACATCAATAAGGTTTTACAAAAAGCATGCCAAAACAAGTCACGCATTGCCAAAACTAAAAAGCTGACCACCAATTTCAGACCTACTGGCTTTGCCAATGCTTGTTTATTTTTATGTTTCCCATAATCTTATTGAAACTGGTTACACTGATTTTCCAAAATGAATATTTTTAGTAAATACTAGCATGCATCAACACATTTTACTAAATGATGCTGCAAAGAAATGGTACCTGAAAATGAACAGTAGTTTAGCAAAATGTTTTTTTTTCTACTTTCATTTTTTTAGGAACATTTTATATTGAAAGCAAAGGATCATTAATCTTGCTTTCAAGCTTCTGCAAATATTTGCATCTAATCAGAGAGCATTCTGGCAGCATTATGCATATCCTCATATTGCTAAACTTTGAAACCATGTGTACACACTTCTATACTGAAACCACTGTCAGTATTGCAGTCAGAATTTACATTTACTTACAGCGCTCACCCTAATAATGAAGGCTTTAAATTAATGAACCATAAATACAAGTTTGAACAGTAAATTACAAATACACACAAAAACTAAGTTAACTGCAGGCATTGCCCTTCCCTTTCCCTTAATGTGGAGCTGCAAACTGACAGCCAAATGGTTTGTGCTGCAGGGGGTTGGGCCTACTTGTCCCAAGGACAAAATACACATTTAAACGTGTTGCCCTTGACCCCAAACAATATGTCCTGGGCGTCGGGCTATAGGAATTCCACATCCCTGGTTGTTAATGGAATGGGATGCGATCTGCGTCGGCATAGGCCCCCTGCACGTTCAAACGTCCAAGATAGCCTCACTGGAACATGATTCAACGCATCCTCAAAGTAACTTGCATGTGCAGCCAGTGGGTGGAAGAAATTCAAAGCCACCTCCTTCATCTACTCCTCTAAGCTGTGCTCTTTCCCTCCCCTACATAGCACCCATCTCACAGGGCCTAATTTGTGCTTGTGATTGCAGACGTGGGGGTTGGGAATTATTTTTTTGTGTCACACTTTGACCCAGAGAAAGAGAAAGGGAGATAGAACAGGATGACCAGAAACCGGGACATTTCACAAAAATAGAAGGACTACAATTTTACTTCAACCGAGCGCACAAGATGACAGCACTCCTCAGCGGAGAATTACAGAAGAGGCAGTATTAACATAAATAAAATGCAATTTTTAAAGCCCGTAGCAAGCTTGTTAATTAAACTGCTTTCTTATAACAGCTGCTAACTGTCCCTGCTTTGGAAAACATAACAAGCATTTACAATGCAATGGTTTTGCCTTTGTTAAAGTTAGAGCTATTGGCATTGCTCTTGACACTCTGAAGCTCCACTCTGAAGCTCCACTCTGCACTCTGAAGCTCCACTCTGCACTCTGAAGCTCCACTCTGCACTCTGAAGCTCCACTCTGCACTCTGAAGCTCCACTCTGCACTCTGAAGCTGCACTCTGAAGCTCCACTCTGCACTCTGAAGCTCCACTCTGAAGCTCCACTCTGAAGCTCCACTCTGAAGCTCCACTCTGAAGCTCCACTCTGAAGCTCCACTCTGAAGCTCCACTCTGAAGCTCCACTCTGCACTCTGAAGCTCCACTCTGCACTCTGAAGCTCCACTCTGCACTCTGAAGCTCCACTCTGCACTCTGAAGCTCCACTCTGCACTCTGAAGCTCCACTCTGCACTCTGAAGCTCCACTCTGAATCTGCACTCTGAAGCTCCACTCTGCACTCTGAAGCTCCACTCTGCACTCTGAAGCTCCACTCTGCACTCTGAAGCTCCACTCTGCACTCTGAAGCTCCACTCTGCACTCTGAAGCTCCACTCTGAATCTGCACTCTGAAGCTCCACTCTGCACTCTGAAGCTCCACTCTGCACTCTGAAGCTCCACTCTGAAGCTCCACTCTGAAGCTCCACTCTGAAGCTCCACTCTGAAGCTCCACTCTGAAGCTCCACTCTGAAGCTCCACTCTGAAGCTCCACTCTGCACTCTGAAGCTCCACTCTGAAGCTCCACTCTGCACTCTGAAGCTCCACTCTGCACTCTGAAGCTCCACTCTGCACTCTGAAGCTCCACTCTGAAGCTCCACTCTGCACTCTGAAGCTCCACTCTGAATCTGCACTCTGAAGCTCCACTCTGCACTCTGAAGCTCCACTCTGAATCTGCACTCTGAAGCTCCACTCTGCACTCTGAAGCTCCACTCTGAATCTGCACTCTGAAGCTCCACTCTGCACTCTGAAGCTCCACTCTGAATCTGCACTCTGAAGCTCCACTCTGCACTCTGAAGCTCCACTCTGAATCTGCACTCTGATGCTCCACTCTGAATCTGCACTCTGAAGCTCCACTCTGCACTCTGAATCTGCACTCTGAAGCTCCACTCTGCACTCTGAATCTGCACTCTGAAGCTCCACTCTGCACTCTGAATCTGCACTCTGAAGCTCCACTCTGCACTCTGAATCTGCACTCTGCAGCTCCACTCTGAATCTGCAGCTCCACTCTGCACTCTGAAGCTGCACTCTGAAGCTCCACTCTGAATCTGCACTCTGAAGCTCCACTCTGAATCTGCACTCTGAAGCTCCACTCTGAATCTGCACTCTGAAGCTCCACTCTGAATCTGCACTCTGAAGCTCCACTCTGCACTCTGAAGCTCCACTCTGCACTCTGAAGCTCCACTCTGAAGCTCCACTCTGAAGCTCCACTCTGAAGCTCCACTCTGAAGCTCCACTCTGAAGCTCCACTCTGAAGCTCCACTCTGAAGCTCCACTCTGAAGCTCCACTCTGAATCTGCACTCTGAAGCTCCACTCTGAATCTGCACTCTGAAGCTCCACTCTGCACTCTGAAGCTCCACTCTGAATCTGCACTCTGAAGCTCCACTCTGAAGCTCCACTCTGAAGCTCCACTCTGAAGCTCCACTCTGAAGCTCCACTCTGAAGCTCCACTCTGAAGCTCCACTCTGAAGCTCCACTCTGAAGCTCCACTCTGCACTCTGAATCTGCACTCTGAAGCTCCACTCTGCACTCTGAAGCTCCACTCTGAATCTGCACTCTGAAGCTCCACTCTGCACTCTGAAGCTCCACTCTGCACTCTGAAGCTCCACTCTGAATCTGCACTCTGAAGCTCCACTCTGCACTCTGATGCTCCACTCTGATGCTCCACTCTGAAGCTCCACTCTGAAGCTCCACTCTGAAGCTCCACTCTGAAGCTCCACTCTGAAGCTCCACTCTGATGCTCCACTCTGATGCTCCACTCTGATGCTCCACTCTGATGCTCCACTCTGATGCTCCACTCTGATGCTCCACTCTGATGCTCCACTCTGAAGCTCCACTCTGAAGCTCCACTCTGAAGCTCCACTCTGCACTCTGAAGCTCCACTCTGCACTCTGAAGCTCCACTCTGCACTCTGAAGCTCCACTCTGAAGCTCCACTCTGCACTCTGAAGCTCCACTCTGAATCTGCACTCTGAAGCTCCACTCTGCACTCTGAAGCTCCACTCTGAATCTGCACTCTGAAGCTCCACTCTGCACTCTGAAGCTCCACTCTGAATCTGCACTCTGAAGCTCCACTCTGCACTCTGAATCTGCACTCTGCAGCTCCACTCTGAATCTGCAGCTCCACTCTGCACTCTGAAGCTCCACTCTGAATCTCCACTCTGAAGCTCCACTCTGAAGCTCCACTCTGAAGCTCCACTCTGAAGCTCCACTCTGAAGCTCTACTCTGAAGCTCTACTCTGAAGCTCCACTCTGAAGCTCCACTCTGCACTCTGAAGCTCCACTCTGCACTCTGAAGCTCCACTCTGCACTCTGAATCTGCACTCTGAAGCTCCACTCTGAAGCTCCACTCTGAAGCTCCACTCTGAAGCTCCACTCTGAAGCTCCACTCTGCACTCTGAAGCTCCACTCTGAAGCTCCACTCTGCACTCTGAAGCTCCACTCTGAAGCTCCACTCTGCACTCTGAAGCTCCACTCTGAATCTGCACTCTGAAGCTCCACTCTGCACTCTGAAGCTCCACTCTGAAGCTCCACTCTGAAGCTCCACTCTGAAGCTCCACTCTGAAGCTCCACTCTGAAGCTCCACTCTGAAGCTCCACTCTGAAGCTCCACTCTGAAGCTCCACTCTGCACTCTGAAGCTCCACTCTGAATCTGCACTCTGAAGCTCCACTCTGCACTCTGAAGCTCCACTCTGAAGCTCCACTCTGAAGCTCCACTCTGCACTCTGAAGCTCCACTCTGAAGCTCCACTCTGCACTCTGAAGCTCCACTCTGAAGCTCCACTCTGCACTCTGAAGCTCCACTCTGAAGCTCCACTCTGCACTCTGAAGCTCCACTCTGAAGCTCCACTCTGCACTCTGAAGCTCCACTCTGCACTCTGAAGCTCCACTCTGAAGCTCCACTCTGTACTCTGAAGCTCCACTCTGAATCTGCACTCTGAAGCTCCACTCTGCACTCTGCAGCTCCACTCTGAAGCTCCACTCTGAAGCTCCACTCTGAAGCTCCACTCTGCACTCTGAAGCTCCACTCTGAAGCTCCACTCTGAAGCTCCACTCTGAAGCTCCACTCTGAAGCTCCACTCTGAAGCTCCACTCTGAAGCTCCACTCTGCACTCTGAAGCTCCACTCTGAAGCTCCACTCTGCACTCTGAAGCTCCACTCTGCACTCTGAAGCTCCACTCTGAAGCTCCACTCTGCACTCTGAAGCTCCACTCTGAATCTGCACTCTGAAGCTCCACTCTGCACTCTGAAGCTCCACTCTGAATCTGCACTCTGAAGCTCCACTCTGCACTCTGAAGCTCCACTCTGAAGCTCCACTCTGAAGCTCCACTCTGAAGCTCCACTCTGAAGCTCCACTCTGAAGCTCCACTCTGAAGCTCCACTCTGAAGCTCCACTCTGAAGCTCCACTCTGCACTCTGAAGCTCCACTCTGAAGCTCCACTCTGCACTCTGAAGCTCCACTCTGAAGCTCCACTCTGCACTCTGAAGCTCCACTCTGAAGCTCCACTCTGCACTCTGAAGCTCCACTCTGAATCTGCACTCTGAAGCTCCACTCTGCACTCTGAAGCTCCACTCTGAAGCTCCACTCTGAAGCTCCACTCTGAAGCTCCACTCTGAAGCTCCACTCTGAAGCTCCACTCTGAAGCTCCACTCTGAAGCTCCACTCTGAAGCTCCACTCTGCACTCTGAAGCTCCACTCTGAATCTGCACTCTGAAGCTCCACTCTGCACTCTGAAGCTCCACTCTGAAGCTCCACTCTGAAGCTCCACTCTGCACTCTGAAGCTCCACTCTGAAGCTCCACTCTGCACTCTGAAGCTCCACTCTGAAGCTCCACTCTGCACTCTGAAGCTCCACTCTGAAGCTCCACTCTGCACTCTGAAGCTCCACTCTGAAGCTCCACTCTGCACTCTGAAGCTCCACTCTGCACTCTGAAGCTCCACTCTGAAGCTCCACTCTGCACTCTGAAGCTCCACTCTGAATCTGCACTCTGAAGCTCCACTCTGCACTCTGCAGCTCCACTCTGAAGCTCCACTCTGAAGCTCCACTCTGAAGCTCCACTCTGAAGCTCCACTCTGAAGCTCCACTCTGCACTCTGAAGCTCCACTCTGAAGCTCCACTCTGAAGCTCCACTCTGAAGCTCCACTCTGAAGCTCCACTCTGAAGCTCCACTCTGAAGCTCCACTCTGCACTCTGAAGCTCCACTCTGAAGCTCCACTCTGCACTCTGAAGCTCCACTCTGCACTCTGAAGCTCCACTCTGAATCTGCACTCTGAAGCTCCACTCTGCACTCTGAAGCTCCACTCTGAATCTGCACTCTGAAGCTCCACTCTGCACTCTGAAGCTCCACTCTGAATCTCCACTCTGAAGCTCCACTCTGAAGCTCCACTCTGAAGCTCCACTCTGAAGCTCCACTCTGAAGCTCCACTCTGAAGCTCCACTCTGAAGCTCCACTCTGAAGCTCCACTCTGCACTCTGAAGCTCCACTCTGAAGCTCCACTCTGCACTCTGAAGCTCCACTCTGAAGCTCCACTCTGCACTCTGAAGCTCCACTCTGAATCTGCACTCTGAAGCTCCACTCTGCACTCTGAAGCTCCACTCTGAAGCTCCACTCTGAAGCTCCACTCTGAAGCTCCACTCTGAAGCTCCACTCTGAAGCTCCACTCTGAAGCTCCACTCTGAAGCTCCACTCTGAATCTGCACTCTGAAGCTCCACTCTGAATCTGCACTCTGAAGCTCCACTCTGCACTCTGAAGCTCCACTCTGAAGCTCCACTCTGAAGCTCCACTCTGAAGCTCCACTCTGCACTCTGAAGCTCCACTCTGAAGCTCCACTCTGCACTCTGAAGCTCCACTCTGAAGCTCCACTCTGCACTCTGAAGCTCCACTCTGAAGCTCCACTCTGCACTCTGAAGCTCCACTCTGAAGCTCCACTCTGCACTCTGAAGCTCCACTCTGCACTCTGAAGCTCCACTCTGAAGCTCCACTCTGCACTCTGAAGCTCCACTCTGAATCTGCACTCTGAAGCTCCACTCTGCACTCTGCAGCTCCACTCTGAAGCTCCACTCTGAAGCTCCACTCTGAAGCTCCACTCTGAAGCTCCACTCTGCACTCTGAAGCTCCACTCTGAAGCTCCACTCTGCACTCTGAAGCTCCACTCTGAAGCTCCACTCTGCACTCTGAAGCTCCACTCTGCACTCTGAAGCTCCACTCTGAAGCTCCACTCTGCACTCTGAAGCTCCACTCTGAATCTGCAATCTGAAGCTCCACTCTGAAGCTCCACTCTGAAGCTCCACTCTGAAGCTCCACTCTGAAGCTCCACTCTGAAGCTCCACTCTGAAGCTCCACTCTGAAGCTCCACTCTGCACTCTGAAGCTCCACTCTGAAGCTCCACTCTGCACTCTGAAGCTCCACTCTGAAGCTCCACTCTGAAGCTCCACTCTGAAGCTCCACTCTGAAGCTCCACTCTGAAGCTCCACTCTGCACTCTGAAGCTCCACTCTGAAGCTCCACTCTGCACTCTGAAGCTCCACTCTGAAGCTCCACTCTGCACTCTGAAGCTCCACTCTGAAGCTCCACTCTGAAGCTCCACTCTGAAGCTCCACTCTGAAGCTCCACTCTGAAGCTCCACTCTGAAGCTCCACTCTGCACTCTGAAGCTCCACTCTGAAGCTCCACTCTGCACTCTGAAGCTCCACTCTGAAGCTCCACTCTCCACTCTGAAGCTCCACTCTGCACTCTGAAGCTCCACTCTGAAGCTCCACTCTGCACTCTGAAGCTCCACTCTGAAGCTCCACTCTGCACTCTGAAGCTCCACTCTGAAGCTCCACTCTGAAGCTCCACTCTGAAGCTCCACTCTGAAGCTCCACTCTGAAGCTCCACTCTGCACTCTGAAGCTCCACTCTGCACTCTGAAGCTCCACTCTGAAGCTCCACTCTGCACTCTGAAGCTCCACTCTGCACTCTGAAGCTCCACTCTGAAGCTCCACTCTGCACTCTGAAGCTCCACTCTGAATCTGCACTCTGAAGCTCCACTCTGCACTCTGAAGCTCCACTCTGAAGCTGCACTCTGAAGCTCCACTCTGAAGCTCCACTCTGAAGCTCCACTCTGAAGCTCCACTCTGAAGCTCCACTCTGAAGCTCCACTCTGAAGCTCCACTGAAGCTACACACCGCGCAGGGCAGCTCTGGATGCTGATGCGAGAGGCCAGCTGGGAGGCGCGCTGCTCGTCTTCCTGCTCGTGCTGACTCGGAGAGAAAACTTGTTTTCATTGGGAGAGCGGCCTTCAAAGACCCGGTCACTGCGCCTCTCCGAGTGTTTAGCTTGGGATAAAATGGGCGCAGTGTTGTGGTGATGACAGTAGAGCAAGGGAGGTGCCGGCAATGCCGGACCAGACTCGGGGGCGTTCCCGGCGTCGCGTGACGTCGGCAAAAGGCAAAGAATGTCGGGAACGCCCCCGTGTCTGGTCCGGCATTGACGGACAGGCCCCTCGTCCAATGGCAAGGCTCCGTTTACGGAGCCAGCCAATCAATGACGAGGGCCGACCCAAAGCACCCTACAGTTCTCAACAGGATTTCGCCTGCGCGAAAAGCTGCGCAGAGCGCAGCTTTCGCTAGGCAAAACCTAAAAAGGCACATCCCACTGTTTTAAGTCCACCCGCTAACAAAACCAGAACATGAGGGACTGCCCTGGCATATCCAGGACGGTGGTGGGGGGGGTGTTGTTGGGGGCGTTCAGATTTACCGAGATAGTCCCTGTTTTTAACCAGCTGCCCCTGCAGATTTCGAAAACTTTGGCTCATGTCCCGGTTTTTAATGTGAAACAACTGAAAACAGTGAGATGTACCTTTTAGTTGTTATACAGTTGTACTAGTTAGCAGCTGTTATAAGTGAGCGATTTAATTAACAGGTATGATGTTAGATTTTAGAAATTAAATTTTATTTATTTTCTTAGTGCCTCTTCTGTGTTCCTATGTTGATGAGAGCTGTCATTCTGCACTGCTCAGTTGATATAACATTGTTGTTCTTCTATTTTTGCAGAATGTCCCGATTTTTGGCTCTCAAGAGGTGGTCACCCTACCTAAGATAGAAGGAAGATGAGAAAGGTAGGAACACAGCCTCAACACGAGAAAGCATGGATGAACAAACAACCGCGAGAGTGAGATAAAGAGACAGGAAACGTAGGTTTGTGAAAGAAAGCGTTATGCGAGTGAACCAAGAGGTGACAGCCTTGGTGTGCGGCAACTCTGGCAGTAACAAAACAGCATGGCCCTCCATCCTTTGTGCATTTAAATCGACTTTGCGTAGTTTAAATAACATGTTCATGTTGGCCCGCCATGAAAATGAAATGCAGTAATATGAGGGAATGATGCTTGCTTCAGTCAACTGCGTATAACTTTATAAAGCGAGGGGCAGATCAGGGACATCTTAAGGATTTTGGGGGCCCTTGTTCAGGACATCTTTCAATTTAAAAGATCCAATTTCAGGCTTTTTATGACCTCTTTGGCCAAATCCTTGACTGTGCACAGGCACACTCATCCAAATTTTAAATGTGTTTGTATGTATTTATTCAGGGATAGTGACTTGTGTTTTCAATATTTAACACAACAGCAGCTCACTGATATTACTGCAAATGATCTCTGTGACACCCTCCCATTTCTCATAGGTGAGGTCCTGTTTAGATCTAAAAGAAACTTTTTTCGCACAATAATTCACGATCCACAACTTCTTTATTAGCAAAAAAGTCCACTTTATTAAGACAGGTGCATGATATATTTCTCAAAACATCTTACAGATAAATAATAAATCAATCCCCAAACTCATCTTGACATATTTTCAAAACATAACCCCCAAAAATGTGTTGACCCAAGCAAACCCAGAAGAACTGACTCCTGTTGAGAGATCCCCCTCATTTCCTTTTCCTTTCCCCTTGAACTGTATACCCCACCTCCCCCCTTGGAGGATGGACAATGCCGCTCAAGACTGCCCACCCCCCCCAGAAAAATTGCACCATCTAGGAAAACCGGGAAGAGTTTTCCTGCCCCACCCCCAAAGAGAAAAACATTTTTGTACAACTTTTTGCTGGAACACCATATATCTTCCTTCCATATTTGAGCAAGTAAAACCCGTAACTCCAGTAAGTAAAATGCTTGGTCCATCTGAGACTAGCGCACCCCATTCTCACGAAAAAGTTGCCCGTCAGTACTTTTGATGTTATTGCGAGATTGAACCGTTATTCCCATGTCCCCACAAAAGACTCTCATGGCTCTCCTAAGTTTCCGTCACGCCTTGTCCAATGCTGCTTCGCATCTTGCTCCTCTCCAATGCCGTCGTGTTATGAATTCTTGTCCAAATCACTGTGGTGCCCTCCCAGTTCCTTTTGATAACTGCCCGATCCAGTTTCATTAATTTTATTAGAGTCAAACCATATAAGACCACCAGGCCATTTACCCCTAGGTGAAGGACAAATAAATCCGGCGGGCCCCCGCTAGAACACATCTGTGACAACATGGGAAACAAACCCCCTCCAACGCATACCCCCTTTTCCTTTCCATACCACCTCATGCCTATAACTGGTCAGACCAAGCGATCTCCCGCAAATCTGTTGCTCAGCGTACACGGCAGCCCACTTTACGAAGGAGTGTCCTACTATCCAGGATGTCTTTTCCAAACTTACCAACCCCTGAAGAAGACCTAGATGGAAAACAAACATTAACAATATAACGAATGGTGCACTGACAATTACTTCTTAACATATGTGCCACAACACTTGTACTTCCCTCTCCCAATCCTCCGTATTTCTGACCAGAACCAACCCAACCTTGCAGCCTCTGTTACTGTCCCAATATGGAAGGAGTGTGTGCCAAACCGCAAAGGATTCTCACCTCAAGCAATGAGCACCTTCCTCATTACTGCTCACCACCGGGCAATAGAGGTCGGACGTCCCTGTGCGTGACAAAATATGGTCCTGAAGTGAAAAAACTAGAGCTTGGAAAAAACTCCCATTCCCCCACAGGACAGCAAACCCCCCTCCCCCCCCACTCCTGTTCAAGAAAAACCCACGTTCCCCTGCCCAATTGATCCGTCTTGAAAGCCCGTAACAAACTCTCAACCTATGTTTTTCAATAACCCTTTCATCATTACGTATGCCTTCCCTGTTAGATAGCCCAAGGAACTCAGATGCTCTAAAGGCCCCAAAAAACAACCACAGAAACATAACCTAAATATGCAACACTCCAAGTCATCTTAACAGGAGGAAGACAACTGCAGCAACATCCTCTGTATTAAGTGAAAATGTCACTGGCTGACGCAACTGCTTTTTACCAGCTTGTTCCCTACATAAACCTCTAAGAATCTGTGTAACTAGAACACCTCCCACTGGTTCCCTCCCCCACCTTAACTGCTCAGAAAACAAATTCCTGCCAATTTGTCGGCAATAGTAGTGCGAGAAAAACCTCTATCTAACAAGTGGAGCACAGAACTTACTAAAAAGTGTTCATCACTGACCATCCTCTCATGGGAGTCCCACGAGTCACCATAACTGAAGAACACGTTCCATGCTTATTGGTAACTACGTCTCGTAGAGGCTGCCACTGATTACCCAACCAGCTCGACAATTCTCATTCCCCCCTTTACCAGACACACTGTGCGAGCGGAGTCTTGTCGAGCGCTGCCCCAGGAGCCAAACGGCAAAAAATGTTGTGCACTGAAAACGAGACAAAGTGTCTGCTATACTATTATTAACACCTGGAATATGCCTTGCTTTAAAAACAATATGGAGCCGCAGACATGTAATCATAAAGGCACGTAACAACTTCAATACTCTCAAACCCTAGGCCTTTTGGTTAATGGTCAATGCTACCAAAGCTAAATTTCCTAGGTTGAAAAAGACTGTTCTGTACTGGAATTCTTCACCCCATACATGCAATGCCACTAGTAGAGGCGATACTTATCCCTGTTGGAACCAATGTACTGGCCATCTCTCGACACACCACCGCCCCTCCCAGAATATGCCAAAGCCTTTTGCCGAGACACCTCCGAATAAATCTGAACTGGCCGAAGCATATTGTCATCCGCAAAACAAAGAGACGCCATTAAAGTCTGCAAAAAAAGTAAACCAGATATACAGACCTGCTCTGTGATGAGGGATATAATACCCCCGACATGGACATTCCCAGCCTCCTGCAGAAGGTTCTCCCAGCCCTGACTACCCGACACACAAAGTTCAGATAGCCTAAGAATTTATTTCTGCATCTTCCTGAGCTCCAGTCTACGCTCCTCAATCACAGATAACACAACGGTGGAGATCTCCCGCAACTTTACCGCTGGCAGCCTAGCTACCATGGCGATAGTGTCTTTTTCAATTCCCATAAAAGTTAAGTGTTCACAAGGACCCTCAGTATTGTCAGGTGCCAACGCCACACCGAGCTCCCATGCCATATTCTGGAAAATGTGTAATGTCTTTAGGCATTGTCTTGTGTTCTGTGTACCATTGAACATAAAATCGTCCAAGTAGTGACCAAACAATTCAAGGCCACTAACGTATGTTAGACACCACTGCAAGAAAGTGCTGAAAATTGCAAATAAGGCGCACGATACTGAAAAAAAAAACATGTGAAGATCTTTATCAACATATAAGGCTCCTTGGAAATGCATCTCCAAAAGTTCAAAATCAGAAGGTGAATGGGTAAAAGCCTAAAAAACAGACTGTATGACACTTTACACCAATTGCGCACCTGTACCAGCAGACCTGACCAATCTCAGCGCGTCATCCACCGAAGCTTAAGACTGGCTACAATTCACCTGTGAAATTAAGTCATGAACTGATGATCCCTTTGCCCAAGACAGGTGGTGTATTAAACTGAACTCTCCAGCCTCCTTCTAGGGCACCACCCCCAGAGGTGAAAAAATCAGTGTAGGTATTGGACAATGTACAAAAGGACCAACCACACTTCCCGCGTCTATCTCAACCCGTAACGTGTGCTGAAAAACCCGTGGGAACTCTGTAGCCGACCTCAAAATATCGGACCACCTTCTCCATTGGGGACCCTGGTAACCTATCTGAAACCCATCCTTGAAAACCCCAAAATAGTCTGGATGCTGTCAGCCTAATTGGAGTATGAGCCCTTGGTACAACTGGAAATGCCTGCCCTCATTCCCCTCTGACCTCCCCCCTTCCTTGAGTATTAGCAGGCAGCTGAGAAGACGCCATCCATTGTCCACAACTCAGAGTTAAACATCTCCCCATGGCCTGTCAGTAAAAACAATCATGCGGGCTCGAAACTCCTCATCGTATAACAAACAAACATAACCCAAATAACTCAGGGCTTTCCTTAGGATATCCATGTACTTGAATATTGCTAGCTCTTAAACCTGATGTGTTTGCGCCGTAAATGCTAGCATAAAGAAGAAAAGCCGAAGTCCAGCTACAATCGTTTTCGGGACCCTAGGTCTCCTGGCCGACTCCCACTCCTCTGCCTTGGAGCCGCCTTTGGCCAGAATATCACGATGCAAGAGCTTCAAAACATCCACCAAGTCACGCCTCCAAATTCCACTTTGGTCTTATCAGATAAATGGGAACCTAAGCTGCCCATCCCCAGGAAGAGCCTTACCCAAAACCATTTCCCCCCAACTCCCATGGATCTGGTCGAGTTTTGTGGTAGTCTCCCTGCTGCCAGACCGACCACCAGTCCCCCTTACCTCTTGGCAACTGAGATGAGCACTTAATAAATTCCGGCTGGTCGTCCTGATGATCATGGACCTGTGTGGATCCGTGTACAATTGCTCGGTCCGCACTTTACTTCTGCAAAAGACTAAAAACACTGGTTTGCCCCAAGACACCCCACTTTTCCCCAATGAAAGTCAAACATTTCACCCCACTGTCCCCACAGTCCCCTTCTCTCAGTTCCCTTCCTCGAGGTCATCACTGTCTCCATCAAAGACCAATGGGTCGTCACATCCCCCAAAAAATACCCCGCTTTTCTCCGTGATTTCCCCATCACAAACCCCACCATCATAAAATTTCCAATGAAACTTATTCGTAGCTGTTGCTTTGTTAGCCTGGGAAGGACAATCCGCTCCAGATCTCCCCTCATCCAATATTCCCACTGATGGAGCCGCGGCGTGCTCAGTCTTCCTCGAGGTCATCACTGTCTCCAGCAAAGACCAATGGGTCATCACATCCCCCAACAAATGTCCCGCTTTCCTCCGGAAGTTCCCCATCACAAACTCCTCCATCATAAAATTTCCAATGAAACTTATTCGTAGCCGTTGCTTTTTTCGCCTAGGAAGGACAATCTGCTCCAGATCTCCCCATCCAATATTCCCCCTGATGGAGTCGCAGCGTGCTCAGACCGCAAGAAACGCTTGCCAGCCGTTTTCCCCTTGGAGGAAACTGTCAACTTACCCGTCAAGCCGCTCCGACCTGGATGTTCCTTAGTGCCCGAGGGACCCTCCATACCCACAGATTTGTTACCCTGCACCTCCACAGCCTGGCCGCCACTACCCACCTACCCCCACTGACCGCCCCCTAAATCCCTGGAAACCTGAGACTTGACCCAGCTAGGCAAAAAGCTATGTTGCCCCCTTTCACTTGCTGCCATCCAGCTGCCCGATCTCCGCGCTGAGACCAAATCACCGGCTGCACTGCCTCTGCCCCCTCTAAAAACCAGGCTGCAGCAATAAAATACACCTATAGAAGACCGACCAGACCACAAAACTCCTGGAGCCAGACAAACCCACCCTGCTGCAGGACCCTCACTAAATGCCTCCTGAGGCAAAGCTAGGGAGTAAACATATGATAGAGCAGGAGCCGAGTTCTATACAGCAGTCTGACCCTGCACACTACTAAAAGAGCACCCCCAGGGAATATCATGCCAGGATGCAGTTTTACAGTAGAGGCAGCAGGGTCCTGCAGCTGGCAGTGATCAACAGGCACCACATCAGCGCTCTGGGCCCTCCGGCCTCTAAAACGGAACGTTTGTTCTTGTGTTTGAGTGTCTGCCATTTGTTGCAGTACTATACCTCTACTTGTACTTTGTACACTTTTATAACTTGCACACGTGTCACTTTTTCCACCTCTAATGTACCGTTCGCTACCTCTTTATTGCTCACAATTGTCACTTTTGTCCCATGTAACTTAACGTTTGCTTTAGTAATTTTTAGGGCTCGGCCTCCGCCCACGAAGGGGGTGGAGCTTCGAGCTCCTAATGCTAAAGAAGAAAGAAAGGATCTCTAGGGCTCTGAACAGACACATTCCTTAGTGTATTTTGTCATCTGCCTAGTGATTCGTCTTCGCTGTGCTGTGTATGTAGTAGCGTTGACGTGATAGGATGTAAGTAATTTACGCGTGCCCGGCAGAGTGATTAATCTTAATTATGAGCTGTCAGAGTGCCCGTTTAATGCAATCCAGATGGTGCGAGCGCGTACACCATTGCATGCAACAGAACAGTGACACGGTAATCTTGCCCTTTATCTTTGCCCCCCCCCCCCACTTCCTCCTTTTCAAATTCCTTTTGAGCTGAGCGGAGCCTGCGACTACGGACTGCGAGCCTGAGCTGCTCCTCCCGGCCCCAGCCCCTCCTCTCCTGTGAACTCTGCAGTCTGCAGATTGCACCGGCGGCCGTCCCCAGCAACTTTAAAGGTGAGTGTTGTGTCCTCATGTAACGTAACTGGTGCTCTGTAAAGCGCTCTGATACCCGATTTGGGTCAAGTTTGCGCTATATAAAACTCGGCAAAAAAAAAACGGACCTCAGTGATTTCTTGTTTATATTGAAATACACAGTGTTCAGCGCTGGGTTTTCTCAGATGCACTGGGATCCTTTCCAGCCGTTTGCTCTTTCATTTCTCGGGCCTCCTCCCGCCTCACACATCGGTCCTTTGTGACCTCTGACCTAAGAAGCCCTCCAAAGATAGATGTGTGGAGATCGTCTCCTTCCAGAGCCTGATTTACCTCTGCTGCTAATTAACTGTAGAGCAATGGCCCTCAGCCGTCCATTGAGAGATAAGCTTTGGCCGGTGAAAGGGATAATCTTGCACGTCCTCTTATTAAAGACTGCCCAGCTTATGTCCAATTTATTACGCACGAAATACCTTCCAGCACCGGGAGGTAGGCACTGCGCAGGCCACCGAGGCCACGGTGAGAGGCATAACCCGCCCCCTATTTCGACTGACAGTTGTGATGGCAAGTTCAGGTCTCTCAATTGCACCCTGAAGAGTAGGCCCTCCAGCTGGACACCACGAGGACCAGGAGGCACCGATCCTGTAGGGCTGCCCTGCCTATCATTCGTCTAAGGTCGATAACATGACGCTCGTTGAGATGGGTGACAAGAAACTCCATTGCACAGCGCCAAGATAAATAATGTAATACTTGGGGCAGCCTCCGACATGGCCGGAAGGCGGAAGGGTTGCTAGCGGCCTCCGTAGTAAAAAAGCACAAGACAAATTCAAGACTAGGCAGCCTTGGTGTTGGGCTTGCGGATATTTAAATGCAACAGCCCCTAGTTTCTCAGTAGCGCTTTGGGTACTCTCTTGCAAATGAAACTCTCGGTGGAGTTAAACAAGAGGGAGACATGCTACTGTTGAAAGAATAATAAGCTTTTCAGTTCAAGAACTTACATTAAAGGATACGAAGTTCCCTTTCTTTGAGAACGGGATAAAGCATAGGGCCCGCGATTGAATTTAGACCTAAAAAATGGAGGGCATTCAATTAACTGTGGCCTTGTTTATCTAAGTGGCGCTTTATACCGATAGCCGGGTTTCAAGCACTGTATAAGGGAGTAATCCTTTCTCTCGTTACTCAGCCCCGGTGCTAATTACAGAGAGGCTTGTGACGGTGCCACACATTTCCGATTACACGGGATACAGAGGCGGAGAGTAGGCCGCACAAATGGGTTTTGAAAACCACAAGATGCTCCCCGCATGCCGCTTTTATAGCGGAGAGGAGGTGGCCTAACGGCTAGGGCGCTCGACCTCGGACCGAGAGGACCCGGGTTCGAGTCTCGGTCACACGACCCTAAGCAGAAATTGAGGGAAACGGGGGAAACGATCCAATTTTGCGTTCTTTCGCGTTCCACTTTCTTCGTATTGCGCACATGCTTACTGTCTCACGGGCTGCCTGATAAGATAATTGTTTTGCACAGGGGAACGACTTTGCTTTTAGGAGGGCTCTGCGATTCTGTATCTCAGCAAAAGAGTAACCCTTACCTCACACCATGTACCAAAAGTGTCACTGGTGATTCTGAAGAGGCAGAAATACTTGGCTGGTACCTCAGAAGTGGCTTAAAACCCTTGTGGAATGTTCGACTTCTCATAGTATTCTATGCAAGTGTAGTGCTGGTTATCTATACCCGTGACCGTGTAAGTGGAGCATCATTTACACATATGCTGGACAGTACGAATGTCCATACATTAAGGCTGAATCTTCGCAATGGTGCAGAGTAGTAAGTGCAGAGTGCAGAGTGCAGAGTAGTGAGTGCAGAGTAGTGAGTGCAGAGTAGTGAGTGCAGAGTGCAGAGTGCAGAGTAGTGAGTGCAGAGTGGTGAGTGCAGAGTGCAGAGTGCAGAGTGCAGAGTAGTGAGTGCAGAGTGCAGAGTAGTGAGTGCAGAGTAGTGAGTGCAGAGTGCAGAGTAGTGAGTGCAGAGTGCAGAGTAGTGAGTGCAGAGTAGTGAGTGCAGAGTGCAGAGTAGTGAGTGCAGAGTAGTGAGTGCAGAGTGCAGAGTAGCGAGTGCAGAGTAGTGAGTGCAGAGTAGTGAATGCAGAGTGCAGAGTAGTGAGTGCAGAGTGCAGAGTGCAGAGTAGTGAGTGCAGAGTGCAGAGTAGTGAGTGCAGAGTAGTGAGTGCAGAGTGCAGAGTGCAGAGTAGTGAGTGCAGAGTGCAGAGTAGTGAGTGCAGAGTGCAGAGTAGTGAGTGCAGAGTGCAGAGTAGTGAGTGCAGAGTAGTGAGTGCAGAGTGCAGAGTAGTGAGTGCAGAGTGCAGAGTGCAGAGTAGTGAGTGGAGAGTGCAGAGTGCAGAGTAGTGAGTGCAGAGTGCAGAGTAGTGAGTGCAGAGTAGTGAGTGGAGAGTGCAGAGTGCAGAGTAGTGAGTGCAGAGTGCAGAGTAGTGAGTGCAGAGTGCAGAGTAGTGAGTGCAGAGTGCAGAGTAGTGAGTGCAGAGTAGTGAGTGCAGAGTGCAGAGTAGTGAGTGCAGAGTGCAGAGTGCAGAGTAGTGAGTGCAGAGTAGTGAGTGCAGAGTGCAGAGTAGTGAGTGCAGAGTAGTGAGTGCAGAGTGCAGAGTGCAGAGTAGTGAGTGCAGAGTGCAGAGTAGTGAGTGCAGAGTAGTGAGTGCAGAGTGCAGAGTAGTGAGTGCAGAGTGCAGAGTAGTGAGTGCAGAGTGCAGAGTGCAGAGTAGTGAGTGCAGAGTGCAGAGTAGTGAGTGCAGAGTGCAGAGTAGTGAGTGCAGAGTGCAGAGTAGTGAGTGCAGAGTGCAGAGTAGTGAGTGCAGAGTGCAGAGTGCAGAGTAGTGAGTAGTGAGTGCGGAGTGCAGAGTGCAGAGCAGTGAGTGCGCAGAGCAGTGAGTGCGCAGAGCAGTGAGTGCGCAGAGCAGTGAGTGCGCAGAGCAGTGAGTGCGCAGAGCAGTGAGTGCTGTTATTTATGATTTAAGG
The DNA here is from genome assembly GCF_964261635.1 of Lissotriton helveticus. Taxonomy (NCBI): domain Eukaryota; kingdom Metazoa; phylum Chordata; class Amphibia; order Caudata; family Salamandridae; genus Lissotriton; species Lissotriton helveticus. Next base: position 1,399,635,974 of record NC_136067.1, read on the forward strand.
GGAAAAAAAGAAATGTCATGAGCAATGCCAATAGCTCTACTTTTAATGATGCCGAGACCATTGCATTGTAAATGCTTGTTTCACTTGTAATTTTCTCCTCGTGCACACCACCACTGTTCCTATTGGGCAGCGCTCTGACACCCTCGGTAAAGTCCACACTGTATAAAAACGCATTAAAGAAATAATAACTAAATTGCCACTTGCAGCAAGTCAGCCCAGGGGATCTCCCCGCAGCCTCCCAACCCGTCCCAAACGACCGCCCCATCCTCCCTCCAGCTGCAGCGCGTTGCACTTCAGCTGAGACTCGAGCGCCTGCACATACCTGTCCGGTCTCCCTGACAGCTGCAGGGCGGGCGAGGGGCTCCTCCTGCTCGATCTCTTCGGACAATAAAGAAATGCCCTTTCCTCCCGCCACCCTGAGGCACAATGAAATTCCCGCCCCCGCCGGGCCTCTACAAGTAAACTACTCCTCGCGCCCAGTGACTCTAATTACCCTAAGCACCTGGTGGCCGTTCGAACTGTGCGAAGGAACCCAGGGCTAGACCGGCTTGCCCTCAGCTCCCCCCTTTTTGGAAGTTGCATGAAACATAAACAGAGCATTTCTCTGCAAAATGTCTGCAATCGACCACATTCAAAATAAATTAAAGGAAAACGGTATTTAAAAATGTGTTTAAGAATTACTCAAGATCATCAGGGTAAAACTGAAAATACCTGGCTCTAAAAGGGCCCCCTAAAAAGGCTGGGGCCCAGGTCCAAAGCCCACTTTGCCCATGTCTTAAAACGTCTTTACAAGCCCCTTGCGCCACTATTGCGTCATTTTTAAGAAAAGTGACGCAAAAGTGGCGTGCTTGTAAATCTGCCTCCGAGTTCGCTGTTTTGAAGAAAACTCGTTCCCCCTCACGCGCTCTTCCGTTGCTCTCCTTACCTGACGCTGTCCGCCTGACCAATCCCGCTTTGAGTTCATTAAATATTAACACATGGCGCGTGCTGATTTACGTCTTTCCCAGCGCCGCGCGGCGTGCTGCCTAATACCGCGGGGAAATAATACTCTATATCCGCGGCAATTAAAAGGCTGCTAATCCCAGACACTCTGATGCGGCCATTATCTTTTCATTTCTGGATCTACAAGCAATTTAGATCCGGAAAGAACGTGTCGGAGCTAATTGGTTCAGACGTCTCTTTAATTTGGTGATAAAAGCAGTCAGAGTGGACCGACAGGGGAAATATATACTTGTAATTGGGATTAAATATTTCAGGGATAGCAGATGGCAAAGGGAGAGGCGCTCCAATACTTCTTTATGGCTGAGCCAGCACAATAGCCAGGATACTCGCAGCACATTCACACTTCCTGTATTTCATGCCAGTGTGGATGTTATCCAAGACCGGAAGTTCACTCTGACCACGTCACACCATCTCGTTCCACTTCACTTTAAAGCAGAAAGGAAATAAAGAGCTAGGGCCGGGTAAGGTCCGCGGGCCGCCATTCTGGAAACCCTGCGCCTTGTTGTGTTTTTTCCCCGTTAAGGTTGTATCCCCAGAAATAATTAATATAAATACATTTCTTGCATATAGGCTTTCAGACTTGGGAGGATCGAGTGCAATGGCTTTGGCTTCCTCCTTTGATTCCTTCTTTGTATAACGTAAGCCGCCATGTTTGATATTCTCAGTTCCTGCCCAATATTGAACCAAAGGAACAAGTTATTCATGCAAGGCCAGCCCTCTCCAAGAGGGTCAGAGGGATTGTCCTCAGGAACGCTTTTATTACAAAAGAAACAAACAAAAAAACAAGACCAATGGAATCATTTGAAAGACCACTGTATGAATTAAATACACAGGGTCAAAACCATAGCTTTTGAAGGCCCTTGAATTTATTCTAACACAATTCAGGGTCTGGCACATTATGTGCTGCCACCGAAATGGATGGATCCATTGGTCCATCTTATCCCACCAGTTACCACTGCCCTCTAGTCACCTTGGGGTTTTTTCCTGGGTCCTCTGTGGTCAGTTCCTTCCTGGATAACATTGAAGTTAGCCAGAGCACGTTGTTCTCCACAGCATGGAGACCTGACGTCCACGCAGAGAAAGAACGCCAACATGACGGGAAGAATGCTGCTCGTCCCAAAGCGCAGTTCATTGACATGCTCTCTTCCTGAAGGGAATATACTAGTTTCCAGGAGGGCATATGACTGTGTAAATGTGTCTTAATTAGATCACTGGTGTGTAGAGGTATTTTATGTGGGTTTCCTGAAAATATGGCATGGATCTGGCAGTCCTGGGCCTATCTTGCCACCTCTGTTGTAGAACTTTCTCTTTGGGTGTTTGTGGCAGTAGGTAGAAAAGGGGAGTATGTTGTCACAGTGAGCACCTGCACCTTTGGGGTATGTTCTGAGAATTCACACCTTTCAACTTATTTTGTATCCTCATGTTATAACTTGGAAGCAATTTCATCTGACCAGTTTCAAATGATTTCCACTGGATCCATTTGTCGACATATATTCTTTTACATCTATCTCCTGAACTACTGTGATGAATGGCCCATTTCATCACAGATTCTTTTGGGGATCTATTGTTGGTGTGTAAAAAGAGCCTGCTGGTTTTAGTGTCTCGAGTTGTATTTTTATTTAACCAATAGAATTTCCCTTGTACCTTTCACATTAACAGCCTGATTCATCAAGCTGATTTGCGCTCGCAAAGGGCCAGATTCTGAGAATCTGGCCCTTTGCGAGTGCGATTTTTGCATTTGGTATTCATCATCCCAAATGCAAAAATCACTATTAGCGAAATCGCATATTTGCGAGGAATTGGATTTGAGGAATCTCTAATAGAGATTCCTTAAATGCAATTCATCAACCAAATAGAAATAGCGAAATCGCAATATTTGGTCTCAATTTACCACCAGGTCTGACTTGGTGGTAAATTGCGTAAATAGTGTAAAAAGCACTTTAGTGCATTTTTTTCTTTTGCATGTTACACACACACATGTCCTTTGGACATGTGTGTGTGCAACACCTGTTCAAATGTGCATTTTAGGGGTGCTACAGGGTGTCCTTTGGACACCCCTGGCACCCTTAAAATCGCTATCTGATTTGCGAGTAGCAAATTGCTACTCGCAAATAAGGGATACTCCCCATTCATTCCTATGGGCCTTTTGGCCCATAGGAATGAATGGGGAGTTATTCCTTTTTTTGCGAGTAGCAAATTGCTACTCGCAAATAGAGAACATGTAGGAATCGCTATTTATTTAGCAATTCCTACATGAATACCGTTTTGAGTGTCCTCAATAGCGAGTCGCTATGATTTGCTATTAGGGCCACGCAAAACGGCCCGTTGATGAATCAGGCTGTTAGTGTGTGTGTGTTTGTACGTTTGTGCATGTCTGGGTGTGCGTGTGTGGAATGTGTCTCGCTTGATCTAGTAGAAAACATTTGTAACTGGTGTACTGGAATTTCAACCATGGAAGAATCTGGAAAAAAATGTATAATGATAGGAATGAGCAAATATAGCCGTAATAAGACGTTTGCAATTGGTAACTGCGAAGTTGGTACCCAATTGATACTTTTCATGAATGTTTTTGTGTACCACCAATACAACCCAGTTGAGCAGACTTGCTGCCAGGAAGTGAGAGGGAAAACTAGTGAGGAAAAGACGGCAAGAAAATGCGTCCAATGTTGAATCTTTAAGGTTGAGTCATCAGGCATTGATGGAACTTTCCAAGGTCGTCCTGGAGGAAAGGGTAGAAAGTTTCAATGCCTTCCACCAGCCCTTCTGCATCTCAAGTGAGAGTGTGAGAGATGCTTCCAGAAGGCGAACCCAAACATTCTGACTTTTTTTATTTAAAAAAATGCCTGAAAGTGAAGATTCACACCCTATCAGTGCTGTGGCTACAAATTTGACATTGTTCAGCCTTCTGTCCTTCCATTGGGGAGAGGAGTTGGCCTAACGGCTAGGGCGGTCGACCTCGAACCTGGGGAACTGGGTTTGAGTCTCAGCAATGACACTGAACATCCTGTGATTCTGGGCAAATCACTTAATCTCCCCGTGCCTAACAAAAATGAATGTAGTCTAATGTAACGCAACTGGTGCTATGTAAAGCTCTCTGATACCCGATTCGGGTCAAGTTGGCCCAATATAAAACTCTATTAAGAAAAAAAAAATTGTTCTTTTGGCATTTGTTGTCCGAGTGGGACGGGGTTGCCCAGACATGGGTCCTGTGCTGTCCATGCCACTAGAGTCAAGCTAGCCTGGCTGATGAGGGGTGAAACCCAAAAACCGGTCCCAGGATGCTTGTTTCCGGTCCAAGAAGGACCTGACCTGGCAGTTCAGACTGGACTATTCCCATGGGGAGCAGGTTCAAGACTTATTTGCATATGGCTTGGTTTAAACTAGAATGGCATGGGGCGCAATAAAATGATGGGTTAAGGCACAGATCTCTGTACTGGGGTGAATTTTTGACATGGTTCCGCAGGCTGTCCATCAATTGTTCTTTATGTATCGCTCTCTATCAGAGCACATCAGCAACAAAATTCTCCAAGGTTGTGGCTTTATGAATCGGTGTGTGCAATGAAAATAAAGCAAGTGGGCAAGCCCGCTTTCAGTTTCCAACTACCAGAACAGTTACTCAGAATTATACTTGCAATTGTGCGCCATAAATGTAAGGCCTCGTTCCGTGCCCTCGGGCATTTGTGTCAACTGAGGGTTGGATATGTTTAATATTTAATGTCATCCACAATAACATGGATGTTTCATTTATGGCCAGAAGCACATGAATAAGTAATCCAGAAGAAACAAATGATCTTTTTCCACCATGTATTTGTGAAAAAGTATTCCCTCTTTCCATGTCTTTTGTGATCTGCCGCTCCAGAATTATTTTGAATTGTATTGCAGGGCAGAGAACACACGTACCAGACCCCGAGGGCACGGCGTAAGGAGGTGAAATGAGGATCTTTTACAGAACATTCATTTTTTATGCGATGTTACATTGTTTCCTGGCCGAATTCTATCGTGCTTTTTATCACGTTCTCGGAAAATGAAGAGATGTTTATTTAATTGCAAAGAAAGGAACGCGCAGCTGTTCACCTGAGTTCCAGCTACTGGGTTTTGAAGAATCACATTTACTGTAACAGTACCCCAAAGATGGCTGCTGTCCGAGCATCAGAGATGTGTGATCCTGGTTTACGCTTGATATTACTGTGGTGAAGCTGCCTGATCTCCTCACAGATTTTTACTCTGCCCAGCTGGGTGTGTGAAAGGGAAACACGTGCATTCTGATATCAAGAGAAATGGACATCTTTTGCAGGGTCACAACTTCTGTATTTATTCAATAAAACAGGATGAAATCTCCCTCCTAGGCACCCATCTCAAAATAAGGAGTTTTAGTTCATTTATGTTGACATGATCAATAAATAATGGATTTTAACATTCGATTCGATCAGGACAGTGACTATGCACTCCATATTTGCAGGCCTTCAACATGAAGGCCGTGTGCGTATTCCATAACCTAACAATGTAAATTCATGCTAAGGGCCTGATTTTTTCTTACCTTGCGCCGTCTTTTTGGAATAAACTACCATTCCATCTACGCACCTTTAAGTGATCACAACTGTTTTCGCAGAAACTTAAAGACATGGTTGTTTGATATCTAGCTTCATCTTAAGTCTTATCCTCTCAGAGACATCCACCAGCACCATGAGACTCTTAAGTGATATGTGCGCTCAATAAATGTTCTATGATTTGATTTGATTTAGATCTTGGTGTGACGTCGACAGAGTGGGTATTTTTGGCAGTCTTCCCAAAGTGCAGAGCCTACTCTGCTCATCATTTTGCTTGCAAAAGGGACACAATTATCACGTGTGATTCAGAGCATATGGCTTGGGAAATAGTGCCCTGAAGCTATATGTCCACAAGGCCTGCCATTTCACAACTCTGACTTTAAGTCTGTGACATCGTTCTTTTATTTCTCACTCTTCAGGCAACCCCAGTAGCCTTTCAATTCTTTTTGCTTAAACCAACTGCAAAATTAATTTTGAATTAATATTTGCCTGCGGATATTGACTAGGTGTTAATTCAGTCTTGCAGCCTTAAAACGTTGCCTTGTCATTTGTTTTCAGCCTTCACATCACATGCTGGTTGCTTGGCAGTGATTTATTCATGTGCAGAATTGCTCTCCTACTAATTTACTATTAATCTGCAGTTGCACATTTGCATGGTGGACATCAGATTGGAGAGGCGCTTCCTTTTTAGTTGGAACGTCTCAGTGAAAGTGCTACAAAAACATATTTAAAAGTTGATTGTTAGGAAGAAAGGAAAGGATCACCAGTGTCCAAGTCTTGTAGGGATTTCAAGTGTTTTCCAAAGCTACAAAAGAAATTCAACAAGCCAGAGCCATAATCTAAAAATAGGCACTTCCTCCAACTCACATGACAACAGAAGGTATGTTGTGCAGGGGTGGCTGTTCCATTTGAGCGCATGAGCGTTGCCCCAATGGTTTAAAATGTCCCTCCATGCCCAGAATTGAAAAATAAAGTGTTAATAAATTTGGTTTAATACTATTTTATTTTTCAATACAACCATCAGGACGGGGGCAGGGCCACTGCTGAGTGACAGCAGCAGGGAGGAAGGTGGGCTGCCTCGGCACTTTTCAAAGTGTGCATGTCTTTTTGACCAGTCGTCTTGCTATGGCCATCCAGACATGTGCACTTTGAAACCTTCAACAGTTAGAGTAAATGCAGGGCTCCAGTTTCTTTGGGAGCGGCGAGAGAGGCTGTTCCTTTTAATCAGGGCGCTGCTCTAACTGCATGAGAGCAGAGCCAGGATTGGTTAAGGCACTTCTTAAGGGCTGGTACTGCAGGAGGAAGACATGCAGCGGTGAAGGGATCGGAGTTGGATGTGTCGCAGCTAAGTGTCTTTTATTTTTTATTTTTACCCCACCCATTTGCCCGCCTCACCACTCACATAGATGTCAGCCGTCACTGATTTTGTGATGTGGAGCTGTCCAAGCATTGTAGTCAGGACTTGAGTGGATTCTGCAACCAAATTTGCCGCAAGTATGAGATGTGACTGTGACCAATGCTTGCTTCAGCCTGCCAGATAATATGGCAATATGAAGGTTAAACCATAAGTATGTGAATTGATAGTGACTGGCTGTTCTGTAATGGTCAAGCTGGTAAATTGAATGGTGGTCAATTCACCTAATGACCATGGAACTGTCCCAGGACTTGGAATGACATCCCAGTATCCATCAGGACTACCGCTCCGTAGCATTTTAAGTAAGAGCTGAAGGCATACCTCTGTAAAGCACATTGCATCACAGCACAGTGAATAATCCACCTCCCCTCTCAGAATCCAGCCCCCCTGCCTAGATTCACTCTTTTCTTGTATCTCTGCTTTCGTCCTCTGCAGCATTCTGCTGCTTTTCGGTGAGATTTGTGTATGTGAAATAGCACATACACTCCTTCATACAAGCATCATATATGTGACTTTAACGGTCATGAAAGCAGAAACACAATTTACACGGTTGACAACTCTCTTATAGTTCCAGACAAAGAACTTGGAAAATGTGGAAAGCAAATGTTGAAATAGCTTTGGAAAGCATCCAGAGGTCAATAGTACACATAAGTTCCCAACAGATAGTAAGGTTGCTTCTGGGTCAGGTTTCTGTAAGTTTTGTCAATATGTTTCTGTGTCTTCATGTGTTTGATTGGCTGTGATTGAATTGAGTGTAGCCGCATCCAGGGCAAATTTCATGAGCAGATTGCATTTTATACATAAAAAGAAAAAGAAATAGAAATTATATTCACTTTCTAAAATTTGGAATACAATATCACAAGTTTGTGAAGGTGGGCACATTTAGTATGAATTTACATTGTTAGGGTTTGCGACATGCACACAGCGTTCATGTTGAATGCCTGCAAATATGGAGTATTTAATCAATAATACCTCTGCTCTGATCGAATCGGATGTTAAAATCCATTATTTATTGAACTTGTCAACATAAATTAAGTGAAAGTACTGATTTTTAGATGGTTGACTAGGTGGGAGATTTCAACCTGTTTTAGTGAATAAATACAGAAGTTCTGGCTCTGCAAAAGATGTCCAGCTAGCATCCTTCCAGAACTCTCTGCTTAAAGTACGCAGCTAGCTCTGAATCAGCTTTGAATACTGGAAAGCACCACGATATCACAAAATATTGCATTCTGGGATAGACAAATGAATCCCCCAAAAACATAGGACTTAAAGGATTGCTGGTGAAAGGAGGCTTGGATGCCTGGAGTCATACTTGAAATACCTCAGACCCTCAGGTGTGACAGCCGCTGAGAGCCGGACCAGAAAACCTGTCATCTTATGTTAACAATGTTTAACTTTAAATCACACCTTAAATTACTATAAAACACGAGTAAGGCAACAATGACGATTTATTTCACTATCATATTGTTTGAAGGGATAAAAGGAAGATGTTCATTACATAGCCCTAGCTAGCCAGAGGAGCTCATTGGCTCGGCCTCCCATGCTTGTCTCGATTACTGTCTTTTACTAGTCCCATATGTATTTATTTATTTTATTTATTTATTTAATGGGATTTTCCATAGCGCGAACACTACCCAAAGGTGTCTGAGCGCTTAAATAAAAAAAGAACCAGTTGCGATACATAAGGATTTAGGATTACATGAGTTACATAAAAGATAGAAACAGGAAAAAAAATGCCAATGCACAAGTTGGGAAGAGATACAAATGGATAAATTCTAAGAATCAGATAGGAATTTATTTTATTTTATTGAATGCGATTTTATATAGCGCGAACATTACCCGAAGGTGTTAGAGTGCTTTACATAAGAACCAATTGCGATACATAAGGAGTTAGGATTACGTGAGTTATATAAAAGATACAAACAGCAAAAATTGCAAATGTACAAGTGGTAAAGTCACACGAGGAAGAGATACAAACAGAAAAAATTGTAAATGCACAAGTTGTAGAGTCACACAAGGAAGAGATACAAACAGAAAAAAGTTGCAAATGTACAAGTTGTAAAGTCACTCAAGGAAGAGATACAAATGGATAAACTCTAAGAGCCACATAGGAATGGTAGAGGGTACAAAGGTCTACTACATATACTAGTGGTTAGAGTTATCTCTATATACATATATATATATATATATATATTCAAATAGTAGATTTTCTCAGGTCAAGACCCAAAAAACCAGGAGAGCAGAGTTCAATTAAGTGGGGTCAGAGGGGGACACACAGTCCCACCACCAAGGGAGAGGCGCCTCCTGGTCAAATTTCTACGAGGGGCAGTTTTAGGCAGCATCAGGCACACCCTGATTAACTTGCAGCAGGCACACTATTATAGGGCAGATGGGGTGTAATCTTTAACCATATGGGATGAACCATGTAGCCTGTTTCATAACAAAAACTAAAAACAACATAACTGTGAAAGTGTAGAATGAAGTGGGAGGTTGCAGATAAACAGTGTGTGATATTTCCATAAAGTATTACATTTTGTTGGGTAGTTAATATGCATGCACTAAGAACCGTTAGGCACGAGGCAAAATACAAAACTAATCAAGCAAAATAAAAAATGTCAGAAGGGCTGGGGCTTCACCTCTGGGTTTCCTGACAGCAGCCAGCTGTGGCGAGGGCTGCAGACTGGCACACACCCTTCGCTGCTGGGCCTGACAGCCTCCGTGAACAGTGAGCAGTCTATGTGGCTGGCCTTCACCCAAAACTGCTCTGTGAGCTGATTTACGGCCAGGGTAATGGAGGTGCGGGCTTCCCCTCTGCCCGCCAGCCCTTCCTCCCCCGCTCCGCTGCCTCCTCTTTCACTGAGAGGGGCTCGCACTTCGCAGCCCATGAGCTCATTTCCTGTCACGGATCTGAAAAAAAATACTTCATGTAGCAACTAACGCGCTGCCGAGGCAGGGAACGGGCTCCGGTCTAACAATACATATATGTATTCATGGCGCCAACGGGAGGGGAAGGCCCGGCCTGTTTTACATCACCCTGGAGGAAGTATATGGAATGGATTCTACTCAAAGGCCTGCCTTGTGGATGTGTGTTTTGCTGTTTTTAAGACTCAAAAACTGAATATTTGGTATTATTTTTCAAACACACGGCCCCTTCAGGGTCCGAATGTCTTGGGAACGAGTGCAGAGTGCCTGGCACTTTCTCATAAGATATGGTATTGATTTATTTGTTCCCGTGATTTGTTCCCGTGATTTGTGTTGTATCACAAGGGCCACTGGAATTATGTGGCAAAGGATGACCAAATTATGCTGCAGGTTTTACTAAGTTATGCAGCAAGAAAATGCAAATTATGCAGCATAATTCGGCACATTTTCTGATAGTATCAGTCCATTATTTTGTCATTTTTACACATTTTAACACTGTCCTGACAGAGGGTTCAATTTATTAGTACTAGCTTAACAATTTATTAGTACTAGTTTAACACCCTAAAGCAGCAATATGTAACTGAAAGTTTAACAGTCGAACTTTGAGAAGTGGCTTCCGCTGCCCAGCAACACGCATTGCTAATTTTTTAGTAACATTTGATCCGTTTGAGCGAGAACAAACTTTTTTTTGTCAAAATCTGCAAATTATGCAGCATATGATGGATTATGTGGCAAATGCATCATATCCATAACTATGCGAAAAAACGTCCCAGCCGCACAATTCCAGTGGCCCTGTGTATAGCTTTGTATGGATCTACCAGTGGCTTCAGCGTGCCACTGGCTGGACCAATACTTGAGTTTTGCAGAGTTGATGACTGCAGGCTGCAACAATAGTAGTGACGCAGACAGGACATCCACTTCAGCTGTTTTCTGTCTTGGAGGCAGATGCAATTGCAAACACCTCTGTGAAAATGGTTATGTTCTGTTTCTTCTTGCACTTCAGATGGATTTGTTGCAATTGGGTGCATGGCATTCCAAAGAAAAGTCCTTTGCACTTCATAATTCTATCCACAACCTGCATCCCCTCTTTTCTCTGTGCACTTCACTGTTTGGTGGTTTGAGGTGGGCCAATGCCTTTCGGAGCAGAGGTTTGTGATTGCCCCATAGTCGAGTAAAATGGGTGTATGTGATGTGGTCTTGTTTCCGCTCAATATAGTGAAGCAGTGTGTTTATAATATCATGTTAGTTCATTAGCAGCTAGTGGAGGAGGTTTCATTGTTGGCTTGAGTGGCTGGCTTTCTGTAGTTCCTGCATGAATGTGGCTCCCTAATTTAAGAGAATGTTTAGTATTTATAGCTCTTTTCCTGCTGCTGCTGCACTAAAGTAAGTGATATTGTTGCCTAAAATCGCTTGCACTGGGGCTAGCATAAGTTTATTCCTTTATGGGTGGTGACAGTATCGGACCAGTCTGATATGTAGCAGCTAGTCATTAAGGGCCTGATTACGAGTTTTGGCGGTGCAGTAGTGGCGGCACGCCACTGCTATGATCCCACACCGCCAAAACTCACAGCCGCTTGCCCGCTAGATTACACGTATTTTTGTGGTCTGGCGGGCGGGCAGTGTGGTGGTCCTGTGGCGTTGCCGTTTAACGGCTCATAGTGAGCCTAAACTGCACTGCCGCTGGACCTCCAGTGCACGTTCCTGCACAGGAAGGAATGCACCATGTTGTGCAGTCATATCCGTGCAGGAACTGGGAGGTGCAAAAATAAAGAGGGGCACAACATGTGCCCCCCTGCATGCACTCTAGTGCACAAGGGCAAGAGAGGGCCCTGCAGGGCCCCCTTTCTTTCCTTTCCGCTAGAATTTTCATGGAGGAAGAGCCTCCATGAGACCGCTGGCGGTGGGGAAAGTTCTAAGATGCTTGGCGGTGCCTCAGGGCACCAATATTGCCGCCCTTAGACTGCTGTGCCTCCGCCAGGGATTTCTGATCCCTGGCAGTTGCAGCGGTGCAATGGTGGTCCCACTGCCTTAATTGTAATAGGGTGGCCGTATCGCCACCGCTGCACCACTGTGAGTCTGGCAGTTCGTGGACCACCAGACTCATAATCAGGCCGTATAGTCCTTTGAACTCTACATTGATTTGGGGGCGGAAGAATAGTTTTTAATCATAGTATTTCTTGATTTGTGATTGCCTTGAGTAAGAGAAGTCCCTTTGATGTACGGATTAGGCTCATTAGCAGCCACGAAGACACCACTGAGAAACGCCCTTCTTATGCTTATGGAAATGGTGACTTACAGAACCTGAATACTGGATTTTTAAACCTGTTTTTAAAACTGTTAAGGGTGTCAGAAAAACATTTCTTAATGAAAAGTACCAGAGTGTCTCCATTCAGTTTCTCACTTCGAGGGGTTATACACTTTGATGGTTTCGCTGCAGACACCTAGATTTCACTCTTACTATAGTTCTTTTGGCTCACAATTGAATGTTTAAATGCTAGGATAACAAGAGTGGGTACAGCGGTGGACATTACCTGGGCCAAGGGCCTAACTCCGATGCCTATGAGATGAAACTTCATTGTTCCTTCCCACTTAGTGTCAAGGCCTCTGCTGGCTCTGTAACCCTTGGTTAACAATTTCATCCTGATGCACTCAATGTAATTACAAGTTAATTCACCCTTATTAAGTTAACACATGTATAAACTATTCACAAGATCGTACTCTCCTTGATGTAAGGAGCAAGTACCAATGACTTGCACCTTTTCTTAGCTGGAACCACAGAGAGTTACAAGGGACACAAGGCAATGCAGGAGCAGCCTGTGCAGGTAAGAGCGGTGGGGCGGTGAGGGACTATCTATTGCGCCCAGAGTTTGTTTACAGATGCAGTCAATAGGAAGAATCTCAATTCAGCATTCATGGGTACCAGCCTTCCAGAAGAAGCAAGTGGATTGCAGGATGCCTTGTGAAATGGGTGTCTTTCAAAGACAGTGAGGTTCAATGCTCTAGAATAGCACCATTGTAGGCCATGATTAAGGCAGACGCTTCATTCGTCGGATCAGTGAAGTTGCCGAGAGCGGTCCCCGCAGTGGCGAGGAGAGACTCCCGATTTACAACGGGACGTTCTTCTTTGATTAAAGCCGTTTTTGGTCTGAACGCCATTGCCATGCCTCGATAAAAAACTGCTCCTCTATCCTGGACCCAATTTAGTTAGTCACCGTCTATTCGCCCCAATTGATGCACATAGCCAGCAACAGCCCTACGGATTAACTCTTGAGTTTATAACGAAGATTTGTCTTCAACATTCAGACCTGGATTCTGCCTACCTATTTGAAAGAGCACAGAATTCTATTTAAGTAACCAATGTCCTGATGATGACCTAAAGTCATAAAGGTTGAAACGCGGGGAGGAGCCAAGATGGCGATCGGAACAGTCGCATAAACGCCTCGCTCCGAGATCCCTTCCTCCCCGCCGCCTATCCTGTCTTTAATCCTGATCGGGGTGTTCCGAATTTGGTTACCTGGGAAGAGCCTTCACTTACCGTCTTTTTCCGGGGCTCTGGCGTGCAGTGGTTTCTGCGTTCTGCCCTTGTAACCTTGCTGGCCTTCCCGGCCCTGACGCCGGGGCCTCGAGTGCTGTGTCTGCCCGGAGGTGTTCGGAGTGCCGGCGGCCCGGAACCGCTGAAGAGACCCGATGGTGGGAGCCTGAGAGCCGCGAGCCGGAAGCGCCGGAGCGGACCCACCCCCGATGGTGGGCCACCCCGCATGCCTGATTGCCTGCCGGCCCGAAGAAGAGAAGCCGCGTTGTCCGGCACCCCTCGGGTGAGAAGCCCACTCCTGTTGATTGTCCCGCCTGGGACCCGGTGCAGGGCTCCCCCGAGTGTGGTGGGGAGCGCGCCCGTTCTTCTGGTGACTCTCCTTTCTCCGCCGAGCGCCATCCGCCGCGGATCGGCTGTGTGTCCTGGGGCCTCCGGCACTCCTGGTGGGCTTGGCGGCGGATGCGACAATGGCGGCGGGCGATATGCACAAGATGGCGGATGGCCCCTCGGAGTGTCTTCCTCCTGGAGACAGGGACGTTGCTGCATTTGCTCTCCCCAGACCTCGTTTGATTCGGGCGGCCCCTACACGGAGTACTGTCTTGTTCGCCCTGGGTGCTCTGCGGATCGACCTGTCCTTGCACTGCCGGGACTTGGAGTTGCGGATCGCCGCCATGGTTGTTCAGCCATTTTGTGACGCGGTGTCGTCTCCCCGAGTTGGTATTGTTGAGACTTCTCCAGCTGCTGTGCTGGGATATCCGGCTGGGTGTTCGATTCCATGGGATCAAGTGGACCCGGTGCCGATGCAGCAGTATTTCCTACATCCTGATTTCTTTGCTTTGTGCTGGACAGCCCGGACTTCGTGCTTGGCCACGTGGATCTCTGGGTTACTTTTGCATTCTGACTGCTGCCGAGTTTTCCTGGCTGCTTTTTGTTCGCCGAGACGGTGTTCCGTGAAGATCCCACTTGCTTTCCCTGACTGGTATGGACCCACTGTATCATGCTGTTTCCTGGCCGTGGCGGGGTCTGGCAGCTCGGCTTTTCATAGAAGTGGACAGGGGTGATCGTGCCTGGGTGCCTGCGGGACTTTTGTTTTGTTAATTGGCATCTCCGTGCCTCATCATTTGGACAGTTCCTGTCTTCATCCTTTATGTAGGCTTTTCTCAGTATCCTTTTTTGACCTCGACTAGTGATCCGTTATTGCGGGTGGGGTGGTGTTCTGTATTTCGATCGCTGGCTCCCCTCCTCTCTTCTCTCCTCTCCTTCTTTTCCCTCTTTTTCCTCTCCTTTTATCCCTTTCTCTTTTTTCCCTTCGTTATTATTCCCTTTCTCTTTCTTCTATATTTCGGGTGACTCTGGGCGACAGGCACGCTGTTTAGTGGGATAGGCCATAGCCATTACAGTGATGTAGGGTGGGGGGGGTGTTTGTTATTTTAGTTTGTTTTCTTCTATGGTCCCTTTTTTGCTTTCTTTCTAGGGGGTGGGCTATGTCCCTTTGTTCTTTCTCCTTCGTTTCGTAAGTGTCTGCACTTTCTCCTTTTTCGGGGCGGGAGGGCGGTCTATGCGGTGACCCATTTACTTGTTTGCTACGATTTGTCCTTTATTTTTGAACCTTTGATGGGCATTGGATGTATCTGGGCTTTGCTCTACTGTGGTTATTTGATTGCGTAGGGGGCTGCATCCCTCTCGCCCCCCCCCTCTTTTTCTGAGTGTGTTGCATGACACATGGGTAGATATGGCTTCTGCCTCCTCTATACATCATAAAATGAAACCTTTCTTATCCTGGCGCTTACTGTGTAACGATTTCACTACTCGTCTATCCTGTATTCATCCTGCCGTACACATTGATGTTGTTCCCTTTTGACTCTCCTGATTTTGCGGCCGGCCCTTGTGGTTGTAGGCCTGCGCTTGTACTTACCTGTTTCTCAATAAAGGTTTTAAAAAAAAAAAATTTAAAAAAATAAAAATAAAAAAAAATAAAGGTTGAAACGCTGTCGACCCTGCAACGCCAATTGCGGCTTTTTCTTTTCTTTGTTTGGTCAACTTGTGAATAATAAATGTAATTTTTGTATATAAATGTAAATATTGTATTTTGACCACTGTATATTAATTGTTTATCTTACGCGCCCCACGTTGTCACATAATCACTTGTGTCACTGCGCCGTTCATTCACTTTCACCTTGCCAGTACACTCTTGGTTATTTTTTGGTTACTGTCATTTATTTTGCCAATGTGCTCTCTATATGCAAAATAATATTTCTGTATTATTCCTTGGTCTCCCTTGTCCCTTTTTTCCCTGTTGCATTGTGATTAATTCACTGGTAATGTGTCCTGTTTATAAGATATCCCTGTTGAGACACTGTATTATTGTTATTATCATTACCCAGTCTCAACTGGGTTAACGGATTTACTCCTGTTATATTTTTTTTATGATTAAGTGATGAGCAGGTTTTGTGACTCCATTTTTTACTGAAATGCGGATACCATAGTTTGAAATGTTGTTATACATATCAGAGTTCACTTTTTTCTGCACAAGTCCACAGGAAATATAGAACAAACTTTGCACTGGCACATTGCAGACTACACTACACTTCCGGGGTTCTCTAGGCGACCATGTGAACTAACAAACTTCTAAAGAGGAAGCAGTTCAAAGCGCCACCACAAGTTTCCGCATAGATCAGACTGAAGACAGTTTCACTAGACTTGATTGAGTATTTAGATATGTGAACTTCCCCGTCAGAGTGCAGGTAGGCAGGATTTATCGAAGATGAATCTGGCTCCTCCAGCTTGGGGGTAAGGTGGCCAGTGAAAAGATATGTGACTAATTTCAGGTGGAGGAACCAGTGTGAGGGCCTCGGGAGCAGAAAAACCAAGAGTGAAATGGACAAAAAGGGTTGGCTGCAGATTTCTGCCCTATGGATTTGATTGTCCAATCTGTCTGCCTCTGGGGTGTACCACGGGAGGGAGGGAACAGCAGTTACTCCTTGCAGATACCTGTATACCCACCAGCATTGCACGCTCCCTTCGCGGGTCAGTATGTAAGAAAAAATTGGTAGTTAGGAAGACCAGGAATGTCTTGAAGGCCCATTGACATTAATGACAACCTATGCTGATATTCCAGAAAATTCCCATTTCGTACTTCCCATCTGGATTTTAGCTCTTGGGGCCTTTTTATTAATTAATTAATATGTTTAGATGCTTCAGAAAGTTCCGATTATCACGTTTTGATAACTTGAGAGTGCTGCTAGCAGTGCTTCCATCTATATAGCTTGCACTACAAATTGAAATATCTTCATGTGGGAGACAGTAGCTGTTGTTGGAGCGTAACTCATCTGTACTTGTTTCATCAGCTTCAGAGGATGGAAGACAGAGTCAGGCCCGCAGGGTGAGCAATAAAAACCACAGTAAAACATGACAAGATCTATAAAGGATCCTGCTAATTGGACACATTAATGGTCGTAACCAAGGCAAAGGAGGTACTGTAAAACGAGGTGTATCTGGTTACGCTTCTCAGGCATCTTCCTAACACTCAGCAATATCTCCAAGGGGTCCACACTATTGCCCGGGTCAATGTACCTTTGGTAAAATGGGATTTTACTCAAAACATGCACACTGACAAACACGCTGGTCACTGTTTGCCCTAAGGCTGCTGTGCGATTCACCCAGTCAGACTATAGAAATTCAATTCTATAAATCTGTGACTTTCACGAAAAAAACGAATTTTAACTTGCTATTAGCCGACTTCATGTATAACACCACTGGCCGAACTTCTGGATTAAAGGAGATGTTCACGAGTAAAGAAAGTACTATAGCGTCACTAGAGCTCTTTGAAAGGAAAACCATATTTTTAGTGATAACCTTGACTCTGACTATTGCTCAAGATGTGATTTTATCATAAAAGGGCTCCCGATTGGCATCTTGTGATAGCTCTAGTGGGTCTTGCTAAAAAAATAAAAGATTCTTTAGCAATAGAGGAAACTCTTTAAAAAGTAGTTCTTTCCAATGTATAATTCTTTAAACACGATGGACCTTGGCCGTATCTCTCTAAAGTAGGCTTCTACCTTTCAATGGTTTGTGTTATACTCTGATGAGTAGGACAGCTCTGTAGAGTGGCATCTTCCTTGTTTTCGATGAGTTCTCGTGCCTATACTCCTGTCACGTGCTACACAAACAAATGGTGGACGGAATGCTGAATAAATCATACATTCACCCCCAGTCAAGAGATCTGGGTTAAATCCATTGTTCTTTTGCTCACCATGCCACCCCAGTTTAGAAACTCCTGTCACATCGCTTGAGTCTTGGATGGCATCTGAGTCCATGAGCAGGGAATCCATGGAAACAACTCATGGATCCACATATTGCTTACCCACATGAAATGATAGCGAACCCCAATGCTGTTCCGTTGAGTCACACACACCAGCCCAGTATTTCTAGATTATATGTTCAACCAAACAATTTTGTCAGGATGAAAAAACCTGAAATTGTGGCAAGGTCATACCCTGCAGCAATTAGTCGAACTTATTTTGGCGCAGGTGCAGTCATGTACATTTGTTTGGTTGTGTCATTTGCAAATGTTTTTCCCTTTCTGCGCCAGCCGGACCGCCGTGAAGTACGAGTTTGCCATAAGCCCTACCGTTTGGAAATACCACGTTAAGGATACGCTTTGAAGTTGGGAAGCCAAGAAAACTTCGCGTTATAACGCGAAGAACCGCTCTGACCACTTGAGACATGCTAGTGGAGCCAAATAAACAAGGTCTTTAAACAGCCAACTAACAAAGAGAGGCAAACCCAACCCACACACAACGTCTCTGGCTGTCATTTTTATTTCTTCAAGCTCTGGGAGCCGAGGAAACATGACACCGAAAGTGTAATCTATGAAGAATATCTGCTTTTAAAGAATACATCGTTTTTAACTCTCTGAAGCGAAGAGTGGGATGTATGCAGTGAAATCACCAGCTACAGATTTCACATACCAAGAATGAGAGAAAAAGAAAAGAAAGGTGCCCCACTCTCCGTTTTTCTGTTATGAAAACTTCAGAATGCTGATAAGCTTAATAGATTTCAACTGATTTTACCAAAAACTAACGGAATTCTTGGAATTTGGGCCTTACCCCATTAATAAAGAGATCTGGCTGCATAATATTTGTCCTGATGAAGACACCATTACGTGTCGAAACGCGTTGACAGACAACAGCCCTCCTAACATAATCTGGGATGATTATATTGTTAATCCAGCATTTCTATCAGAACAAATGTCCCTTTTAAGAAATTAATCAGATTGTTTTATTGTATCGAATGTATCAAACGCATTATGTGTATATGTTTATATGTATTTAATCTTTTTTATCAATATACTTAAATTTTTATATATCAGTATAGTATTTTGTGTGTTGGTTTATGTATACCCTGTCCTTTGAATAGCCATTGTTTGTTTTTGTATTTTTGGGCCAGGGTTTATACCTTTGCATTGAACTATTTCCCTGACCCAGGATCTTTATCCTCACCAGGGGGTCCCTGATACACTACATAATCCACTTGTTGCTTAGCCACATGAAATGATAGCGAACCCCAATGCTGTTCCGTTGAGCCACACACACCAGCCCAGTATTTCTAGATTCTTTGTTCAACCAAATAATTTTGTCAGGATGAAAAAACCTGAAATTGTGGCAAGGTCATACCCTGAAGCAATTAGTCGAACTTATTTTGGCGCAGGTGCAATCATGTACATTTGTTTGGTTGTGTCATTTGCAAATGTTTTCAGAGGCCTAATCAAAGTATATTTAAGGCAATCTCCAGGGGTCCAATTGTGTAGGCAGTTTTCTATTGTTGAGGATAAAAGCATGAACCATCTTTCACGTAAGTTCCCAAACAAATTCATGAATTTATCTGGGAGGTTGTAGGCAAATTGGATGCAATGCATATTTGTAATTGTCATCAGGGCACTACGCCTCTGTTTGAAATGGCTAAACAACTTACTTATAGTCCACTTTGTGTCTCCCTTGTCGTATTACTTACATTTATGTGTATTTATATTTCTAGATTGGCACCCGTTTTCAGAACCACCCATTTATTTTCAGACAACCCTCTGACTCAACCCCGTCCTCTTACAAGACCCATAAAGGGTGCCCCATCCTTTATTTCATCATGAGTAGGGTCACCAAAGGAGCCCTCACTGACCACTGGCTCAGTTTCAATGGGGACCAGAAGTACTGAGAATTGGAACACAGGACTCAGTGTAATGAGGATTACGACAAATACATCTAGTAATTATCTGTTTACCATAGTAATAGCAGAACCAGAAAAATGGCAATACAAATATAAAGAGTTTGCCACGCTTAAAAACAGTCAATACTTGGCAGTCTTTGAAGGACGTAAGCACAAAGACAAGGTTGGAGTCTGAGAAGAGTCTCTGGACAGACCAGGTGTGCCATGTGGTCCTAGTTTATTATATTTATGCAATGTATAGGAACCAGGACATGTTGCTTTGATGAGTGAGACTATGGTTTTGTGGATTCGGGCCATGGTGCTTTCTATCTTGACATATGCTGGGATATGGTGTACATGTGGGGCCAGGATATTCTAGTTTTCTGTGCAGCATTTCCAGGACCCATAAAAAAAACGACATTCCTGCAAATCAAACTGCCAATTGGGGCAAAAATTATCATTTAAAACTGTGCAAGCACATATAAAAAGATGCCATCATATAAATGTAGGTTGTGTTTATTCAAATAAGAGTATGGCAAACACATGACCAGTTGATATACAGAACACCCACTGTCCCCGTTTACTGCATTTTCTTCAGCATCAGAAGTTTAACACTTACTGACCTGAGGCAGTCCCACTGCTGCACCAAGTGGCCTTTTACCATCTGGGTTGCACAAAACTGCCAGTCCTTTGTCATTTCACTTGTTCATTTGTTGCTCAGTTCTTCCTTTACCATGGGCATATTTCTATCCTTCTTCTGTTCTGCTGTTTCCTTTCCTTTTGTGGAAAAAGTCCACTGAGTTTGCCCAACCATATGATTTTAACCTATCTCTCAAAGATTCTGGGGATATTAGTATGTTCACCAATTTCAGTTTAAACCTTCTCAAACAATCTTCTTTCATTCTGTCCTTTCAGGTGTCGTATTGGTCACTCCACAGTTATCAAAAAACAAACCGGGAGGATAGGGTCAAAGGGAAAAGATTTTTAGAGACCTACTACTGGTTCGCTTCCCCAGTAACAACACATAAATAACAAGCAAGAACCTAGGAGGTCTATGAGCCAGACAACTAGCTGGCTAGACAGATTTGACAGTTTAGCCAGCTAGTTGTCTGGCTCATAGCACTCCACAGTTATGGCACTTCCTTAGGCTTCATATTGCCTATACTGGACAAACCATGACATGTATTTCTTTCCGTTTACTCCTACTTGATTGATTGGAAGGTTTTCAAACAGTCGCTCTCTTCCTTGGCTTCTTGGTCTGATAGCTATTGCGGGTTCACCCGTGTGTTGTATTGAATCACAACTCTTAGGAGCCAGATGTACGACCCTACCAATTTGCGAGTCGCAAATTGCGTCGTTTTGTGACTCGCAATTTGCGATTTGCAAATAGGAATGTACAACAGTGTCTAAGACACTGTTTGCGATTCCTAATGGGGTTGAAAATTGCCTGCCTCATTAATATTCATGAGGCAGGTGCAATTTGCGACCCCATTAGGAATGGCTAGCACTCCCAGGGATAGTGGCCTGCAGGGGGTTAGCATACCACCATGTCTGTGACTGCTTTTTAAACAAAGCAGTTTTATAAAAAATTGCAGTTCGTTTTCTTTAAAGGGAAAACGGGATGCATTTAAAAAAAGAAAAATTAAATGTTACTGTTTCATTTTTTAAGAGTAGGCAGTGGTCCCAGTGCCTGCTCTTAAAAAATATTTTAAATGTCAGTCGCAAAGGGGAAGTGGTCCCCCAGGACCCCTTCATGTTTGCGTGTGGCTTACCACCTATTTGAAGTAGGTGGTAAACTGCAAGTGTTTTGCGACCGCAATTGCCGTCGCAAAAAATAGTACATACTCGCTATTAGAAGGGGATGCCCTTGGCACGCCCCTTCCTAATAGCGAATCGAAAACCCTATTTTGCGAGTCGGTAATAGGTTACCGATTCACAAAATAGGGTTTGACATGGGCCAATTTCCCGTTTGCGACTTTAAAAACGGTCGTACATTTGGCCCTTAGTTCACACCTTCCTAACCATCTGCAAGTGTTCTCTTCCATCCCCATCTTCTTCAGAAGTTCTGCAGGTTTCTTTTCACGTCCCAAGCATCTTCTCCTTTTCTATTATTCGACTAGCATATGCTATTTCATCTTTTGGTTTTAGTGCACATTTTGTTGCAAGTGATATTCAGACATTTTTCTCTTATGTCTTCTTATACTTATTCTCTCTGCTAATACGTCTCTATGGGGCACATGCATCATTGAAAATTGCATTCACAAAAGGTGCGAATTCGCAAAATTCGCCCGTTTGCGAATGCAATTTCATCATTTGGGATGCATCATGATTTTTTTTACTTTTTCGCAATTAAAAAATTCGCAAAATTGCGATTTCTTAAATTGCGATTGCATTTAAGGAATCTCAAATTGAGATTCCTTAAATGCAATGCATCAAAATTAAAAAATTAGCGATTTCGCTAATAAGGGGAGCAAATTACCATGAAGTTGACCTTCATGGTAATTTGCGAAAACTTTGAAAAATACACTAAAGTGCATTTTTCAAAGTTCCATTTTACACACACACATGCCCTTGCGGCATGTGTGTGTGCAAGATGTACTTATAGGCAGATTTCAGGGGTGCAACAGGGTGTCCTTTTGACACCCTGGCACCCTTGAACTTGCATTCTCAATTTGCGATTCTCTAATTGAGAATCGCAAATTGAGAATGTCTTCCCATTCATTCCTATGGGCCTCTAGGCCCATAGGAATGAATGGGGAGGTATTCCTTAATTGCGATTCGCAATTTGCGAGTCACAATTAAGGAATTTTAAGAAATTTCTATTTTTTTAGCGATTTCTTCATGCATAGCCTTTTGCAATTCCTTATTAGCGAATCCTTATTTTTCGCTAATAAGGAATTGCAAATGGCATTGTTGATGCATGTGGGCCTAAATGTCTTAGTGCTGTTGAGGGATGAGTGGACAAGCACTATCTTGTTTTTAACTCGCAGAGGACTGAGATACTTTCTTCCAATCCTCCTCTTCATTGGTTACATGTTCATCTAATACCATAACTCCTTATTTTGCACCAGTGTCCAAATGCAGACAGTTATTGGCACCATACACTGGACTAACTGAAAGTAAGATTCAAGGATGGTAAAAGAAAAATTCATTAAAAAAATTAAGCAGTTACTTGAACCTAACCTGCTATTTCCTCCCCTTTTCTCTGCCATATTGTTGCTGGCAGCTATGCCACTGCCAATGTTCTCTTTTCCTCAATTTATCTTCAGTCCTGTATTCAGATTCTTTTGTTTTTTTCTTGGCCTGACAGATTTCACCATAACCTAGGCATGTGTCGTGCCTTCGACAATGGCACTAGGACCCTGGGGCACAGGGTCAGGGGACAAGGGGACACCGGACACCACATCCGGTCAGGGGAGGGGACCTGAGGACATTCTGGGAGCCGACCTCGAGGTGAGAGGTCGGGGAAGCATTGTACTCTGCAATGAGAATAAATCTTACTTGAATTGCCCAGCTGTGTCCTGCGTGTTTCCAGGGGTCGGGAACACGACATCTGGCGACGAAGGATGGGATGTTTCCATCGTGTGTGTGTCCACTGACGATCGACGAATATTCGCGATTTTAGACCAGGAGCCCACCCTGGATCGCGTCCTGCCCATGAGGAAAGAATTGCCAAGGAAAGAAGCACAGCGACGTGGGAGCCCACCCCGATCGCTGTAAAAAGAAGTCCACGAGTGCCGGTAAGAAGCTGTGTTCAAGCGCGAAGTCGGAAGAAGTTGGAGCGAGCTGTCGCGAGAGTCTCGGCGGCCATTTTGGGGTCAGACGCGAGAGCCAATCAGAGCGAAGAATACACGGGCAGCCATTTTGGAGTCAGGCAGCGCCCTGATTGGCTACGAAATCGCGCGAGAATCCCGGCGGCCATTTTGGGGTCAGGCAAATTGACCAATAAGGAACGAGGAACAGCGCGGCGGCCATTTTAGAGTCAGGCAAAGCACGAGGATGCACTAAACAGTGCAGGTTAAAGAGAAAAAGTACAAATAAAGACACAGAAAGACAAACAAGTGGACAAAAAGAAGGTGCATGAAAGAAAAGAGGGCAAATAAAGAAAAGAAAAAGGAACAAAAAGAAAGGACACAAAAGAAAATAAAGAGAAGGCACAAACAAACACCAGTAAAGACAATTAAGTGGCAAATAAAAGAAAAGATATCAGCAAGAAAGGGCACCAGGAAATCAAAGAAAACATAAAGAAATAAAGGACAAAGACAGAAATAACAAGGAAGAAAAGAAAAAAAGGAAAGGAGGCAAGAATGGCAGACCCAAAACCAAGCGCACAATACAGGAGCCCACTACTATTCAGTCTATCTGAACCACAAACAGGAATCAGATGGGAAAAGTGGGTCAGACAATTTGAAAACTATGTGGACGCAACTGATGTAACAACAGCCAAGAAGTTAGGTTTATTTCTGAACCTAGTAGGAGATGAAGTGGAGGACCGACTAGTGACACTGCCAAAAGAAGAGATTGCCACCTATGACAAACTAAAGAAATGCTTAACGGACAAATTTGATCCCCAAAGAAATGTTGATTTCGAGCGTGTAGCGTGGGTATGGGAGCGGGCTCGATAAGTTCAATGGGCAACTCAAGAACAGGCTGAACACTAATTCTGCGCAAAGAGGGTTTTATTCGTATAAAGGTTTTTCTGGTTCGGAATGTCAAGCGTTCTTTTGCAAACTCCACTCGGTCCGTGATGGCGGTTGTACTGCCTTGGGACGACGCTGTTGGTCTCTCCACGTCAAGGGATGTTTCTGCCTGGTCAGCTCCGCAACGAGAAAACCAACAGAGAGGGATACCGTCAGTTAATGCACTGATACCGGTGTCACCACGGGGGACCAAGTGATA
This sequence comes from Lissotriton helveticus, assembly GCF_964261635.1. Lineage (NCBI taxonomy): Eukaryota > Metazoa > Chordata > Amphibia > Caudata > Salamandridae > Lissotriton > Lissotriton helveticus. The sequence goes on from NC_136067.1 coordinate 1,399,660,491, forward strand.
GTGAGGGACACCTGTGCTGTACAACTACTAACGGTGCTCGGTGTTTTCTAACAAGGGGGGGGAGAGTGAGGATCAGCAGGGCGGATAGGCGGGTAGGGGGGTTTGAGGTAAGCGGGAAGGGTAATGGGAGGGACGCTATACAATATCACACACGGGCCCCTTTACTCCCGACCCAAGCTGCCCAACGACGCCGTACCTGAGAAAGCCACACTCCTCCCTCGGGAGTGTGGCACGGCGGTTCACCGGGTTGTTGGCCTCCTGGCTCTCCACCTCCGTCCTCCACGCTTTCTCCTCCGTCCTCTCCTCGCACGCCGTCTTCTCCGCCTCGATCCTCCTCGTCCTGACTTCCTTCCTCCCGGGTGTCGACACACCCCCAGTAGAGGGCCTCCGGGCCTTTGTCCCGTCCTGGTCCACCTACGTCATGCGGGGGCGTGGCCACATCACTGCTGCGATCCCAGTTAAAGGCGCCTTCCCTCGAGTCATCTCCGCTGTCCGAGAGTAGGGGACGGGTGTCCCAATCCGATTTAAGGGAAGGAGGGGAAGTACAGTCAGCTTTCCACCAGTCTATTGGTAGTGCCGCTCCCACCCCGTTACAGAGCGGTACAGCTTCATGATAGCATTCCAACAAGCAGAAGAATCTCTGGATGACTTTGCAACAAGGTTGCGGAAACTCCTAACTCATTGCGAGTTTGACAAGCTCGACAACGAATAGGCAATAAGACTGCGCATCATTGAGGGCTGTCGTGACATTGAATTCCGCGCAAGGGTCCTCAAAGAACCAATCTCACTGGAAAACATCCTGGCGCTGGGAAGGGCTGAAGCCAGAGCGACAGCGCATGCAAGAGAAATGGAACGAGGCAAAGCAAGAGGTGGAGAACAGATTCAACGAATGACGAACAACGACCGTTCAGGAGGCTGGAGAAAAGAAAAGAGTGAACAGACGGCGAAGAAACAGCCAGAAGGAACATGCTACAGGTGCGGACTTGAGTTCCCACACAGAGACCCATGCCCGGCGTTTGGCCAGACCTGCAGAAAATGCAACGGAAGAAACCACTATGCCAGCGTGTGTCAAGGGATGCAGTTCAGAAACGACCGAGGAAGGACAGGAAGAGCACGAATGCCAACAAGCAGACACATCAGGCATGTCGAGACAGGAGCAAGAAGCTCATCAATAGAGTCGGAAGAAGAGGGCGAAGACAAAAAAACTGAACGATTATATCTCATGACACATGTCACCACAGAGTCAGAAATGGAAGAGGAAAGTGAAGAGGAAGATGAAGAAAGAATATGCCTGATAGACAAAAAGAAAATAAAGAAAACAGAGTCGGTGAACATAAAGGTGGGGCCACACGAAGCAGAATTTGTCCTGGACAGTGGTGCAACATGCAACATTATGTGCGTCTCTGAATATGAAAGAATGAAGATAAAGCCGATTCTAAGATCATCTCGGGTCAGAGTATTCACGTGGGGGTCCAAAAGACCGGTGATAAACATGGGAAAATTCAAAGAAGAACTGTCGTACAAGGATCAAAGGACAACTGAAGAGATACACGTACTGAAAGGAGACATCCCGGCGCCATGCCTGCTGAGCAATGTTACGGCTCAAGTAATGGGTCTCATGGAAATGACATACAACATGTCAGAAAAGAAAAACATTCTGAGAGAATACCCCAAGTTACTACAAGGACTAGGAAAGCTGAAAGGACGACAAATCACGCTGCACATTGACGAGACAGTAAGGCCAATCGCACAACACCACAGAAGAGTACCAATACACCTGCAGCCACAGGTAGAAGAAGAGCTTGAAGCACTACTAAAGCAGGACATAATAGAGCCAGCGGAAGGACCGACGCCCTGGGTGTCGCCCTCTGTGGCTGTCCTAAAGAAAGATACGTTCAAAATAAGAATATGTGTAGACATGAGGATACCGAACAAAGCCATTGAACGAGAACGACATCCTGGACCTCACTTGGATGACATGATCAGCTGTCTCACAGGCACAAGGCGTTTTTCCAAACTGGACTTGTGTAAGGGATACCACCAACTAGAACTGGATCCCCAATCTCGGTACATCACAACATTCTCCACCCACCTAGGTCTGTTTAGATACAAACGTCTGAGCTTTGGGATCTCATCGGCTGCAGAGATATTTCAAGAGACGATAAGACAAATAATAAGGCCAATAAAGAACAGCTTAAATTATAGCGATGATATTTTAGTGTTTGGCAAGTCGGACCAGGAGCATGACAAAGCTCTAAGAGAAGTGTGCTCCCACCTCGAGCAGGCCGGCTTGACACTAAACGAAGATAAATGCGAGATAGGGCGAAATTAAATGGTTTTCTTCGGCCACATCTTCTCCAAACAAGCATTTGAAATGCAATCGGGCTCGGATTTATTTGAGTTTGAGCTAATGGCATTATAAATGCCAATGTATTGTTGCTATGTGTTGTGGAGTGTGTTCATGTGGTGTGTACTGCCAGTGATCTCCTTGTGAGTGTGAGAATATTGCACCGTTACTGCCTGTGATGTCCTTCTTGTGAGTGTGAGAAGCTTGCACCTCTGCTGGCATGTCTCCTTGTGAGTGTAAGAACTTTGCACTGGTGCTGCCTGTGATGTCCTTCTTGTGAGTGTAAGAAGCTTGCACTGCTGCTGCCTGTGATGTCGTTCTTGTGAGTGTGAGAAGCTTGCACCGCTGCTGCCTGTGATGTCGTTCTTGTGAGTAGGAGAAGATTGCACCTCAGCTGCCTGTGGTCTCCTTGTGAGTGTAAGAAGCTTGCACAGCTGCTGCCTGTGATGTCCTACTCACTACTCTACTCTGCACTCACTACTCTACTCACTACTCTACTCACTACTCTACTCACTACTCTACTCTGCACTCACTACTCACTACTCTACTCACTACTCTACTCACTACTCTACTCACTACTCTGCACTCTCTACTCACTACTCACTACTCTACTCACTACTCTACTCACTAGTCTACTCACTAGTCTGCACTCACTAGTCTGCACTCACTAGTCTGCACTCACTAGTCTGCACTCACTAGTCTGCACTCACTACTCTACTCACTACTCACTACTCTGCACTTACTACTCACTACTCTACTCGCTACTCACTACTCTACTCACTACTCTACTCACTACTCACTACTCACTACTCACTACTCACTACTCTACTCACTACTCACTACTCTACTCACTACTCACTACTCACTACTCTACTCACTACTCACTACTCTACTCTCTACTCACTACTCTACTCTCTACTCACTACTCACTACTCTACTCACTACTCACTTCTCTAATCACTACTCTGCACTCACTACTTTACTCACTACTCTACTCTACTCACCTCACTACTCTACTCACTACTCACTACAGTCTGCTGATGGAATAAAGATCTCTGTCGCCGCCTTCATTTCTCCTTCTCTCTCCCCTCGACTCTTTCTCTGCTCTCCTCTTTCCCTCCTTTCACACTTCCTCTTTTTTTCTGTAAATGTTATTTTTTGTAAAGAGGCATTTTCGGTGAATTGCGACCCCTTTCGTTATCTGGAGCGTGTTCGACCCCCTTCCCCTACGGTTTGTCGCACTATATAAAAGAAATACTTCAGTGCATAAATAAGTAATGAGTTAGCTGCGTGTCTGTGTATGTCTCTGTCTATGCCACAGTGTCTTCAGGTGTTTGGAAGCGAAGGAAGGCAGAATATTCTGCATAAATAGCAAATATCTTAAATGCACTATTATTACTCTGGCACCCATGGGGGGGGGGGCTCTATTCTAATTAGCCAAACACATGGAGGTCTCAGATTGGCCACTCGCCCTTTAAAGGTGAACAGCTACACACATGTTGCCCTTCACCGCATAGCTATCATGCTTGTATAGCGCAGTCTGCCATTAGTCAGACTCTCGGCGCTGTACATCTCTTCGTCTGTCCCTTTAAGATTCTTCTGTGGTACTGGCTATTCAAACCCTGCTACGGGGGCTGGGCATTCTTTTCCCTGGCTCTTCTAGCGAACTGCATTGTTAAGTAAAGATTAAATTTTCTACTTTGCTAAATTGCTTTACACTGTCTAACAACAGGCTTCTGGATAAAAGGCGAAATAAATAAGCGATTTTTGGCCGCGGCCCTGGAGCGGAAGACATGGCCAGCATTCGTAATCCTCCGGGAGCGGCGAGAAATGCTCCCTCCTTCATGTGAAAATAAGTATTTTAGGCAGACAGCTAAAAGCTCAATGGAGGAAGCGGAGCTTGCGGGCAGAGCCGCCAGCCCTCGTCGTCGCCTACTTTCCTATGAAGCAAGATTGTTTTAGATGATTCTCCTTGCGTCCACTAGGCAAGGCATCCGGACAACTCTACGTCCATCACGAAGTAAACTCACAACGTACAGAATGTAACCACAGTGCACAAGACTGAACTGGGCATGCGTGCCATATTCACGCTAGACGGTGCTTATGGTGCCAACAGAAGCACGTCTGATGATGAAGAGGACGCATTGTCATTTAGATAAGTCACATTCGGGATGAGAAGGAAGTCTGGGAGCTACAATATTGCAAAGTATTAGTATTATAGCAACACAGCTTGGTTTAACATTTGTAACTCTAAAGATAAAGAGTGTCGCTGTTCCCGCTACACCACACAGACGTGGATAACTTTGAATGAAGAAAAACAAAACATGTACCTACACCTCTCTAATATCCCTCCACAGACGACTACACAGCTGCGGCACTCAGAAGTAAATGACTGAGCGCCACGCCAAAGAACGCCCTTGCAAACATGCTATGGAGTGCAGCAGTGCCCCTCATATCAAAGCATCTCGGATGAGTGGAGCAAAGCCTGCCCCTTTCATCAAAGCAGAGCGGCGTGGCTGGAAAAACAGTGCACTGGGCTGGGGGCGGCAACGAAAATCCACACACACCTATTTTCCCGCTTCCATCACCCCACTCGAGAACGAACATATATGCCCCGCTCTAGACACCCCGGCGCACAGACAAACACCACGGGTACAGACCTGCCGCTGTCCGACGAGGCGCTCTGCGCTGAGGAGACGCGCGCTCACGGCGGGGCCCGGGCAGGCTCACAGGCGGTCCGGCACACAGAGGCGGGGCGCGCTCAGGCCCTTTGAAGCTGCCCCTCAGAGCCCGGGAAACCCGAAATTGCTTTACACTGTCTAACAACAGCCTTCTGGATAAAAGGCGAAATAAATAAGCGAATTTTGGCCGTGGCCCTGGAGCGGAAGACATGGCCAGCATTCGTAATCCTCCGGGAGCGGCGAGAAATGCTCCCTCCTTCATGTGAAAATAAGCATTTTAGGCAGACAGCTAAAAGCTCAATGGAGGAAGCGGAGCTTGCGGGCAGAGCCGCCAACCCTCGTCGTTCTGAAATGTGAATTGCGGCGTGCTCGACTGCAAACCCCGCTCCGCTGGTGACAGGGCGCGCGCAGTCCAGTGTCTGTCAGGAGCGGCTCTGGGAAACGAACATACACGGAAACTGCAATGCAATGGTGAACGCGCTCGCACCATCTGGATTGCATTACACGGGCACTCTGACATCTACTAATTAAGATTAATCACTCTGCCATGCTCGTTCTCGCACAGAATATGCCACATCGGGCACGCGTAAATTACTTACAGCCTATCACGTCAACGCTACTAAATACACAGCACAGCGAAGACGAATCACTAGGCAGATGCCAGAAAACACTAAGGAATGTGTCTGGCCAGAGCCCTAGAGATACCTTTTTTTTTCTTTAACATTAGGAGCTCGAAGCTCCGCCCACTTCGTGATGCGTAGGCCGAGCCCTAAAAAGTAATGCGGCAATCATAGCAAGGTGGAAACATTGGAAAAGGCAAAGAAACCAACGGATGTAGCGGAAGTAAGGTCATTCCTTGGTCTAGCAAGCTACTGCACAAGGTATATCAAGGACTTTGCCACTGTAAGCGCACCATTAAGAGAGCTGACAAAGCAAGGACAAAGCTTCCTGTGGACCGATGAATGCAGCAAAGCGTTCGAAGAAATAAGACAGGCCGTAACAGCAGTGGATCACCTGGCCTATTTTGACCCAAGACTATGCACAGAGTTAACAGTAGATGCCAGTCCAGTGGGACTAGGAGCAATACTGGCGCAGCATCAACCAGGGAGAGACTCTCCAAGACACATAGTGGCATACGGAAGCAAGAGCTTGTCGGAGGTTGAAATAGGATACTCTCAACCAGAAAAAGAGAGTTTGGCAGTGGTGTGGGCCTGCGAACATTACCATATGTTCATCTACGGGAAACCATTTACAATCATAACAGACCACCAGGCACTCAGAACAATCTATGGCAATCCGAACGCAAAGATACCGCCCGGGATAGAGAGATGGGGAATCAGGCTTATGGACTACAACTTTAAGATCATTCACAAGCCAGGAAAGGAGCACAACCCAGCTGACTATGTGTCACGGCACCCCCTGCCACAAGCCTCGAAAGCAACAACGATGGCAGAGGAATATCTCAATTTTGCATTGAAGCTCAGCACACTGACAACAATAACATTAGAAGAACTGGAGTACGAAACAAAACGAGATCACACCATGCAGGAATCAATGAAGATCACCAAACAGCAAAGATGGAGGCATGTGAACAGCAACAGTAGTGTGGAAAGGGGGTAGAGAAAGAAGAACTGCTAGCATTCAAAAGGATAAGTGAAGAACTATCGGAGTGCGGAAATGGAATAATAATGAGAGGCACTCGGATAGTAATGCCCCGGACACTGAGAAGAACAGTGTAACTGGCGCATGAATCACACAGAGGAATTGTAGCAACAAAAAATATGTTGCGGGAAAAAGTGTGGTTTCCGGGACTAGACAACATGGTGGAAGAGATGGTGACGCGCTGTCACATTTGTCAAATAACAGGACCGTCATCAAAACCAGAACCGCTGCAAATGTCCCCACTACCGAAAGCGGTGTGGACAGAGCTGGCAGCAGATTTTTATGGCCCCCTGGAAATAGGAAGTTACCTGCTGGTAATCATAGATGAATACTCAAGGTTCCCAATAGTGAGACCAGTAACATCAACGTCAGCCAATGCAACACTGCCAGTGCTAGATGATGTATTTGCAGCATGGGGCTCACCCCAGACAATAAAAACAGACAATGGCCCGCCATTCTCAGGCGAGGAATTCAAGAGGTTTATGGCATACCTGGGAGTAAATCACAGAAGAATAACACCACTGTGGCCACAGGCGAACGGCATGGCAGAACGGTTCATGGGAACCATCAAGAAGGCGATTCAGAGGGCAAAACTGACACAAATATCAACTGGGCAGGCCCTATGTCAAGTACTAAGAGATTATCGCAACATCCCCCACAGCTCCACGGGGAGATGCCCTGCAGAACTGGTACTAGGGCACTCAAGCAGAACGAGACTGCCACAAATAAAAGAGGTGGAGAAAACAGAACAAAAAGACATTGCGGCAACAGACAAGGAACAGAAAGCGAAAATGAAAGCATACGCTGACCAGAGAAGACATGCGACAAGCACAACAATAAAAGAAGGAGACACCGTGCTAGTGAAACAGAGACAAGTGAAGAAATCGGACAGCGCCTGCTCAAAAGATCCTTTGAAGGTGACAGAAGTCAAGGGGCCAATGATCACAGCGTCAGCCGGCCAGTATTACATCACTCGGAACAGCTCCCATTTCAGGGAACTGAAGACAAAAGAAGAAGAGATGCCAATGCAAGAGCAGGAGGAGGACAGACCACAAGCAGAATCACCCGCTGACCTCCGAGACCAGCGACCAAGATCTGAATCTGAATGCTATTTAGCGACATACTTGGCTCCGCCAGCTCTGTCTGATTTTGATTGTTCCCCTTGCAGTTGCTCATGCTATGGATGAAATATGGGGAACAGTGTGAAAGGATGAATGAGTTCCAATACTTGGGGCTACTGTTTTGAAGTCAGAGTCTCAAAGAAAAACCTACATTCTGTGGATAATGGATAGCTACTGCATGTTTCTTCTTTAAGATGTATTTTTAGGTCTGGTATTAACCAAGACCTTTTGATTTTACTCAAATTATATGTATAATGTACTTAGTTAAAGATGTTGTGAGCCACCGCTCTTCATCCATTGGTACGTTGTTGTGTCATTCAAATTTTGGTTCCTCCCACTGCAGCATACAGCCTGGGGCATTGAGTCAGCCTCCTTCAGCTACTGGTTACTTCACTTAGAGTGACTGCATTTTGCTCTTTCACAATGAGCACGTCAACAGACAAGGCAGTTCCCTTCAGTGCTAGTGTTTTGATTTTACTTTAGAATTACTTTATTTTGACACTTGTGTTAAGAGCCTGAGTTGAAAGCAGGAACACTTTCTACCAGATGTGAGCCAAGGCTGCATTCCACACTTTATCAGTTCCTGTCTCTTGCTAGTGCTGTTTAAATTCCTTTTGGAGTGTCTTATGTTTGTATGACTGCTGGTATTTTACCACATAACAGATTGTGTCCATTTGAAACTATTGTATATTAAGTTATTCTCTTTTTACTATGCAATTTGTACACAAACTGAGAGCTTCAATGTTATAAATGTGAAATGATAAGCTAACATTCTTCAGAAAGGTTATTCTGTGCTCAATTTCACAAATGATTTTTTGATAAACTTTGCCCAGGTATACAAACAGACTTTATCGTTTTTAATTTGCAGCACATATAACACTTTTTTCATTGTATTTATTTCCTTTCTTTCGTTTTTCTTTGTTTTATTCCTTTCATTGTTTCTTGTATTCTTTCTCTCTTGCCATCTTTCTTTCCTTCTTTCCATCCTTAGTTTCATCTTCTTTCTTTCTCTTCTTTTCATTTCTTTCCTTTTCTATCCTTCCTTTTTCTTTCCTTCTGTCTTTCTTTCGTTCTCTCTTTTTTTTGTCTTCGATTCTTTTTCTTTTTTTTGTTCTTTCTTGCTTTCTTTCTTTGTTATGTTATGTGTATTTGTAAAGTGTGCTATCACCAGTGAGGTAATCCTGGTGCTCAGCAGCTGTGTGCCTAGACCTGCCAATGATAGGTTGGTTAATTGAAAATCCAGGTCTTCAGCTTTCTGCAGATTTCAAGAAAAGAAAGCGCTGGCCCCATGAGGAGCAATTCCCTATGATGAAGCATGACACCAACGTGGGTGTGTGAGGGCTCTATCTTCCAAAAAGGAAGATTTCTCCAATCACAACCCTTCCAACCACACCTCACTCTTTTCTCTGAATGAACAGCTACCCTCTGCTTGTATATATACATAAAGCTCAACACTGACAAAACCGAAGTGCTGATCTGTGGCAACCAGGCCTCCCCCTGGAACGACACCTGGTGGTCCACCAAACTTGGACCCACTCCCACTCCGACAGACCACGCCCCCAACCTTGGCATCATCCTGGACAGCAAACTCACCATGAAACAATAGATCAAAGCAGTCTCCTCCGCCTGCATCTACACTTTCTGCATGCTCCAAAGAATCTTCAAAGGACTCTCAATCGGCATGAAAAAAACAGTCATACAAGCCCTAATCACCAGCCGGCTGGACTATGGCAACGCACTGTACGCAGGAACCACCACCAAGCTCATGAGAAGACTCAAGATGATACAGAACTAAGTGGCCCGATTTATCTTGAATCTGCCCAAACGGACCCTCATCACCCCACACCTTAGGTACCTCCACTGCCTCCCCATCCAGAAAAGATACCAATTCAAGATATTGACACACGCCTACAAAGCCCTCCACGACGAAGAATCAGCACTCATAAACCACCACCTGAACTTCTACCAACCATCCACAGATATTCGCTGCAATTCCCTTGCACAGACTCCATGCATCTCCTGAAGCCACGATGGAGGTGGTTCCTTCTCTTACATCGCCGCCAAGTCATGGAATGACATTCCCCTCCACCTCCGAGCTTCACCCTCGGTGGCGGACTTCAGGAAGAGACTCAAGACCTGGATTTTTGACTGAGCCCAGTAACTTAGCGCCTGGATGCCCTTACGGGTGATAAGCTGTGCTTTACAAATACTGATTGATTTCTCTCTTTCTTTTTTCTTTTTTTCTCCTTTTCTTTTTGTTTCCTTCTTTCTTTCTTCCTTTTTCATTCTTTCTTTCCTTTGTTGCTGTTTTTTTAATCTGTTGCAGCTTTCTTTCCTTTTTTCATTTCTTTCTTTTTTCTTTCTTTTCGTCTTTCTTTGCATATTTTCTTTCCTTCTTTCTTGCCTTCTTTTTTCTTACCTTCTTTCTTTACTGCTTTTTTCTCTACTAAAGGGGCAGATCTCTTCCAACCAGTTGGACACATGTGACTCAAAATTAATAATTTCCATCCTCTCTGCGTTGCATATAAGTTGGTTACTCTCCATCCAGTCAAAAACGTCACACATCCAGTCAGTGAAAGAAGCTGCAATAGAGGCATAAAAGCCCTAGAAGGCAAAAAGCAGCTTTGCCTTCGAGGGCTTTCACACTTCTCAAGCTCCTTCCTGGGTGGGGATGTCGATGAATCACATGGGGTCTCGAATGATGAGGCAGGTCCCTCTAGACCAGAGGTCTTCAAACTTTTTGATGCCGAGACCCCCCTGTCAAACCTTTTTAGGTGTAAGGACCCCCTCTTACAAAAATTTCTCCAACCGGGTACAACCATCCTCGACAACCATAAACGGATTGGTATCAGAGGCTTACTACACAGTTCAAACAAAAAGTCTCCAAAAAGAGCTACCCAAAAATTCACAATGATACTTTTTCACAAATAAAACATATTTTGGCAAAGCTTATTTGGATTTTAACACCTTTCTGAACTAAAGTGATTAGTGTGCTTATTTTTCTCCAGAGAGACGGTCAATCTGTGTTTGCGCCTTATAAATACCCAAATATAGCAATAAGTCACAGTTCGTTGACTCGTTTTTGTTGTCTTTAGGACACTGGGCCAGTGCTTAATTTGTAATAAACATAAGAGTAGTGGCCCACATTTTTTCTTTTTTCTAAAACAACAGTGGTCCCATGCAAGGATAAAATGCAGTAACAATAAATATAGACGCGAATCCAATCTATATTTTAGAGTGACATGTCCAGCCGGACAGAGGTCATTCAAGTTTACTCAATAAACAAGTATCCAGCATATAACAAGAATACCTTCCACAATGCCCCTGTGAGGTACACAAGCCTGTGCCCAACACTAGCGGGGTAAGTACAGGTGAAGAAGTGGTAGTGAAAGTTTAAAGGCAAAACAATGTTTTTCTGCTTACACATTCAATGCACAGAAAATATCAAATTGCACCATTACATTAATTTCACAATCAAATATGTTTGTATATGGTGCATGAGCAAGTCGACGGCGTTTCGGTTCCCTTAAAGAATAATTAGAACCATCATCAGGACAAAAACAAATTATTTGCCTTATAGCACTAAACCTCAAATTGCCGAGGCAGTACACAATTGGGCCCATGCGAGTCGATGCTCAGTATGGTCCGGTACAGCATGCCTCGAATGAAGGCTGCCAAGGTCCGTGTTACTCAGTCGCAACCGGACGGCGCCAGGGTAAGCCTGAATCGGCGTTCATGGAAGTATTCCCTGAGCATCGACTCGCATGGGCCCAATTGTGTACTGCCTCGGCAATTTGAGGTTTAGTGCTATAAGGCAAATAATTTGTTTTTGTCCTGATGATGGTTCTAATTATTCTTTAAGGGAACCGAAACGCCGTCGACTTGCTCATGCACCATATACAAACATATTTGATTGTGAAATTAATGTAATGGTGCAATTTGATATTTTCTGTGCATTGAATGTGTAAGCAGAAAAACGTTGTTTTGCCTTTAAACTTTCACTACCACTTCTTCACCTGTACTTACCCCGCTAGTGTTGGGCACAGGCTTGTGTACCTCACAGGGGCATTGTGGAAGGTATTCTTGTTATATGCTGGATACTTGTTTATTGAGTAAACTTGAATGACCTCTGTCCGGCTGGACATGTCACTCTAAAATATAGATTGGATTCGCGTCTATATTTATTGTTACTGCATTTTATCCTTGCATGGGACCACTGTTGTTTTAGAAAATTGTTCCCCGAGGTCCCGAGCAGACTAATTGGGGTCCCTTGTTGTTACAAAAAAAAAACACATTTTTTCTTAGCAGCCCATAGCTAGTGCTATACTGAAGTCTGTGCTTACTGATCACCAAGGATCCTAGTCTTGATTGCACCTTTTTTTTTACCGCCATCCTTCTTTCCGTGTCTCTTTAACTCACTTTTGCTGGTTGTTTTTCACGCTTATTTTCTCCATTTGTCACCGCTTTCTATTGTCCTCCCCTTTCTCTCTTTCTTTCTCTGGGTCAGAACCTGATGAAAAACAGTCCCCAAACATTAATGCATGTGACCACCATAGGCCATCAGTGTCTGATTGGGATCATAATTAGGGCAGGGCACTCTCCAACAAAGTGGCCACATTCCAGAATTGTTCATTTTTTTGTACTTGGCCACTGGCAGAACAAGCATTTGCAATGCAATAGGTCGCGCAATTGAGAAATGTTGACCTAAGATTTAGCGCTGTGTTTGTGTCACAAAAGTGACACAAATTGGCGCAAAATCTTTTTTTCCCAATTTACTTTCCAGCGCTAAACGTATTTAGCGCTGGAAATAACAGGAAAGTAATGCGAAGCAGCACATAGTGCAGCTTTGCATTTCTTTGCACCACGTGTTTCTCACGCTAAACCCAATTTACTGAACAAAGTTGATGGGGATTAGCGTGAGAAAACTGCGTCCTTTTCAACTAGGCGCAAGGAAGGAGAAATGCTTTCCTTTCTCCTTTCTTTTCCAACTTTGCATGTGTGCAGCACGCATACAAAAGTGGGAAAAGCTTTCATATTTTGCATAGGAAGGGTGCCCTTCCTGTACAAATCCTATGCTAGACTAATGCACACACCCTAGCGCTATGGCGCTAATATGTGTATTTAGCACACAGCCACTGAAATGAGCCCCAGTGCAAGGGAAAGGGGAGGAGAGAGCCATATCTCTGAAGATATGGCGCTCTCCTGCTCCCACCTTGTCGCTTTGCGGGGGCTGCGCTGCATTGCGTGACTTTTCGGTAAATCTCCCCCATTGTTTATTCCCACTTTGTGTCAGAGGCCTAACTGAAAATAATGGGGGGCGGACTGCAGAATATGAAAATGAGCCCCTTGGTCTGCCATATCTCACAAATATGTATTGGTTTGGGGCTAAATGCCTCCCTGAAGGGTTGAGAATCCCCTAAAGAGTAGCTCCCCCTCCTCCCCCCTTCACTGCATGGGCAGCAGGGTGCTGCGTCACGCCTCTGCTTTCTGTTCATTGAAGTTTTGTTAACGTGCTTTACGCAGTTTGCGTAGTTTTCTCCTAAACAATATTGATGCACGATGACTGCGGTGTGTAAAAGTGGCAAGACAAACAGGGCGGCCTTCGCAATCGGCGAGATGGAACGTGGACATATTGCAATGCGACTCTCAGTCCCGCTGATGGGGCCCCCGGGACCGCGACATGTCGCCTGTGTTGTCTCGCATTTTGTTCCAGTGAGTGTAACGGGCCCCCGGAGAGCTGAGGCATCACTCTAGTCATTAGGAGCCTGTCGCTCCCAACAACGCTTCATCAACTGACAAAAATGGGCGGGGGCTCGCGGGCACCCCGGCAGATGTTGAACTTGCCGCTGAATTCCTGGAGACGAGAGAAATGCAATTTAAAGACATCATTCTCTATTAGTGGTTTGGCGTAGGTGGCTGGCAATTAATTCAGACACAAACACAGCCATCCAATAGACAGTCTGGAGACACCCCTTTGATATTTCGTTATTAGATTTATTTTATTTTCAAAACCTATTTTATTGTAATCTGTATGTTTGAGTTATTGCAACAAATTAACGCTATTTGTTGTTTGTTTGAATAGCTTCTGTCTTATGGTTATGCTGTTTGGGTTTTAGGTACTGAAATCACCTTCACTGCAACAAATATATCTATATAAGCATATTTGACAACTCATTTTAATGTATATTAGGTGACTAGAATACACTTACTCTGCGCTTTTAATGCTGTTGAGTTTGTGTTTCACTTTTTAAGTGACTATTTGTAACAGAGATTTGGGTGAAATTGATACATTTACCTTCACTTTACTTTGCCTTGCTCCTAAAACTCCAATCTGTTCCCTCATTTCCCAGCATGGGCAAAGTGCCCCATGGACAAAGTGCCCCACTTGTATCAAAGCTAGCGACAGAGGCGTGCTTGGCGCCATTGCCACTGAATATTTAATACTATGTTCACATTTCTTCTGCTCACTTCAAAGCTTTAGTCCCACGAGCCAGTGTTTTGTGCCCATGTATGCAAGTACCTTTTTGTGTTTATTTTGAGTGCACAGAGATATTGTGAGTTATCACACATCCTTTTCACTTTTAATTTCGTAACTCTGAGCTGGTTTATGCCTGGTGTTATTATATAGTGAGGGGAAGGAAGAGCTGGCTTAAAATGGAGAGGATCTAACTAGGTTCAAATGTTGGTGTCTGACCCCACCTGAAGGTCCTGTGTTTTGGGCATCTACAAGGACTCTCAATCTATGGGTATTTTTATATATTAATCCACTGCCCATTTTTGCAGGATTTACTTTCAGAGCATATAGGAGATCATGAACAACCTGGCTCTCCCTCACTTTTATGAAGAACATTTTCAATTCACTTTCCTCTATAACTGATATATTAGAGAATTTTCACTATCCTCTTTCCAAAATACTCAAGGGGAGAGGAAGTTCTATCCTCGCATATTTTTGATACAAAAGATAAAATCACTGCAGGCTAGAATACAGAACTTCTTATTTTATTTTTGAAAATCTATGCGCATATGTCAAACTGCTGTGCAGTGGACAATTCTTCTTTAAGAAATTGAAGACGGCTGAGTGCTGAACCAACTTTGTATAGAGGAAGAAGACACCTCATGAGTATACCATAACCTCTACACTTATATGGTGGTTAAAATAGACAAAAAATTCAAAAGGCTTGGTAAACATAAAAATGCATAAACAGCCTATTGTTTCAAGACCGATCCCCTTGCAAAGTTAAAAACAGAGTCATATACTCACACAATTTAAGTGTAGTTGACTTGTTTCACTGCCTATATGACATTTGGCAGTTTAATCTCGACAAACGATTTGATGCTTACTACTGGAAAAGAGTTGAGTTCCTTTTCAGAATTACAGTGAAACTCCCGGTCAATGGACCTGTATTGCCTGGTGAAAGTGTAGAGGGGAGAAGCAAATCATTAAAAAGATCACAATTTACAAGGACTGTGACTAAAGAACCACCGACTCTCGATTCCAAGTTTAGTGGGTTTATTACAAAGCCAAAAACAACTGAATATACAAGCACCTCGTTACGAGGTTGTCAAAGTATATGGGAACTAATACAAATCGAAACCTATGGGCCAACTTTATTAGATGGGTCATAAACAGAATGACAATCTCCAGAAGCAGAACGCAGGCAATGATTGCCCCTACAGCCGGTTCGGTCTTCATCTGTCATGGGTAAACAAAAAGCATTAGTCTGTCCCTACACTACCACTAACATGACATCCCTACTTAGCATTTCCCATGCAAGATCAGGAAAAAGGTGTCAGCACATGAAGACCTCCTAAGAAGTGCACTCACTTTGCACTGGTGAAGTAGCCAAAGCTACAGAGCTCATTCTAAGATGCTCCTTCTCTCTCCTTTGATCTCCTTACCCCTTCTCCTGTCTCCACCCCGGGACACTATCCCTAATTCCAAACATGAAAATGCAAACCACGCCCACAGATCACCGCATCTCACTGGACACTTCCCATAGGGAATTTTCCATTCGGTGTCGGTGCTTCCAGCTCATGGCATGATTATCTTGATTCCCAAGCCTCCCTCAAGGTGAAAGAACACCGGCTACCAATTATCAGCTCTCTTCAGCAAAATGTATCACATCCTCCTGATCCTAACTCTCCTAAACAAAAGACGTTATTCTAACTAACAAAGATGACTTTCTCCACCTGAACAGAAACGTGAGAACAGAACAAATCCAACATGTACATGAATTTACCAACTGCACAAAGAGCCATCCAGGGAAAATACATTTCAGGCCTACAGAAATCAGCCAACATAAGAGTGAAACACATAGGCCTTTCAAATACACATAGGTGAACATTTCATTTAAGCTTTTCTACACCATTACATTGCAAAGCACATCAATGCATTTCATTGAAAGTGAATACATGGAAACCTACACATTTTGCAATTAATCACGTCTATGTGCAACTTTAATGCGGTGCACGTTTAAACATACACCATATCACATATAGGCAATTTCGTTAGGCAAACAGCATCAAATACTATGGATTACAATATTATAAAATGAAGAATATGTTGTCTCTTCTACATAACAACACTTTCCCTACCAGTTACACTTCATGTGTTACTATTGAACACTTCTAATGATCAAATGTTAATACAACATAGAAATATATGCAGGTGCGAACTATCAGTGATTATGATGCATCCCTACAATTTTCGGAACAGCATCATGCTCCATCAGTTCCCCCCTCTGATGACAAGTGTTATCACATCAATCACAATTCCCTGGAGAAGAAACCAACCTAAACAGAAGTTGTAGCCCGTCTTCCCTGTCGGAACTTCTCTAAGGGAATATCACAGCTACATAACATGTACCATACCAATTCAATGCCAGTCGAACATAAGCATTCTTCCCACACACGAAATACACATTCGGTATCACTTGCACCGTCTCCTGTAAGAACTTCTTTGTGGTTGCTTCAATCAGGAAGTTGTGATCACATACACTCTGTCCCACGTAAATGTTATCATAGTATGTCTGTACCTGTCAAATGCACAACTTCCCTCTCTGTTCAAAATCTAAAACTTTTGGACCAGAGCTCCCTCTCGCCTTGTGAGCTAATTCCTCCTTGGTCCATGCAGTTTTCCCCTCTCTAGTGGTAGCTCTCACTCACGATTGTCTATTTCTATCATCCAACTGATCTATACATTTCTTCTCTATGTAAGTTAACATACGAGTCAAGTTATGGCGATGTGCATAAGCTGTATCTAAGGTGACGGTAGGTATGAAATACTTTCCTACTCTATCTTCTTGCTTATAATAATCATACTTTTTCAGCTTCTTATAAACTGGAACCTCTGAAAGCACTACATCGTAATTAGAAAAGTAATACTCATAATATCCCTTACCATAAAACATACTAAGCAACAGACTACATGTAATCCCATATGACAGAGAAAGATGATGATAACATATGCTTTGCTCCACAGACACAGGCAACTGCATGCACACATAGCAATCTCTCACATCCATCGTGTCACATACTCATAAAGCAGCTTGGCATTAGCATTAAGCGTGTAATCACCTTTAGACAAATCTACATGTAACACACGACTAGTCTGATCTAGCATAGCCTTTTCAGCTCCTAAGAAGCCCTCTTTCATGCTAGAAGTAACAGGTGTGGTCGTTCCCTTCACGTCCACCCCTTCAACTTCAGTATCAGGATATTTTTACAGAAACAATAATAACTACCGCTATTACTATTATCACTCCTACAATGAGTGTAGCTATCACACACTTAGACCTACGATTAGAATTTCCAGACTTTTTCAATTGTCAGTTTATCACAGCTAGAGGATTTGCACAAAGGCTCTTACTCCGCCTCTTATTGCTGCCAGTTCAATGCAATTCCTAAAGTTATGGAAATGAATTCACAGTTCGCCCTTTTATTTACACAGTTCAAAAAGACTTCCTTAGCCCTCTGTCTTCTTCTACGGAAAGATCCCTAAGTTAGTTCTTCCACTCGGGCCTAGGTTATGTTCTTGAAAACAACGTATTTACAGTTCACAGTTTATTCAAAAGTCTCTTATAAGCTCAGAACTAATTTCAATTATAACGCGTTGCAAAATTTCTTGACAAGCAGCTGCAATTTCTTGTGCTAATGACTGAAATCCAAAAGGGGAAAGGCAAGTCTTGTAAAATAAAAATTCACACTTTGCTCAAAATTGAAGGTCTTGGTACTGTCACTGTCAACACCCCCTCTACTTCCAGTCAAGGAACTATCAGTTCAACATCAATTTTCAGTTTTGGGGTCCTGCTGACCACTCATGAAGACCTCAGCCTCCCGGTCCCCACTACTCCTGGCATCAGTAGCTAGGTAAATCCACTCTGGAGCGGCGTATCTCTGACAAGGCACCCTCGCCCTTCTTGACCTTCTCAGACTCCCCTGTGCTTGTTTTGTGTCACTTAACTCCAACTCAGACATCTCAGACACAGGAGCAAGATCTCTTTCAGGTGCCAATCTCAGATTTAGCCTCCCCTGTCTCCCAGGCCACGTTTCTTCTGCAAATTCTGCCCTTCTTCGCTGCACTCGACCACCTTGCACAGCAGCTCATTCTGCTGAGTCTCACTCTATATCAATCACAACATTACCATCTCCCTCAGAGTCAATACCTGAGCCTTGTGTAGCGTGACCACCCTCAGCTTGTTCTGGTGGGCAACCAGCTTCGTCAGCAACCCACACAGCTTGACTTGTCCTCCCCGTGGCACCACCGACCACAGCTGTATTTCTTTTTGCCGGGGGAGCTGTGTCTGCCGAGGGTTCTGAAACTCTGCGGGAATGGGAGGTGTGTATCCAGTTCAGCAAGTCTCCGCACTTCACAGCTATATTCGTCACCAAAATCAATTGATATGGACATCTCCAATGCGCATTAAGACAACTCTTCCTCACATGCTTGCGAACGAGCACCCGGGCATAAATTGTGGCACAGGTCCTTCGAGGTCGGGGCAGTCGCAGCTTCAACCTGGTGAGACACAGAACGGACTACGTCAGCCAGTCCTTTCCAGTAATCAAGTATCAAATCATCTGTGATGTTTATCAAAGCTGTAGACGGCACTGCTGGCAAGCGTATCGCCCTCCCCATCAGGATCTCTTGCGGCGAAAGACCAGTTCTCCTGTCGGGGATACTACGGATACTCATCAACACCAAGGGCAATGCATCAGGCCATTTCGAAGACATGGATGAACACACTTTTGCCATTCTCATCTTGAGAGTTCCATTGGTTTGTTCCACAATTCCAGATGCCTCAGGCCTGTAGCTACAATGCAATCTCTGATCAACTTATAATGCGGCACAAAGCACCCTCATGATCTCACTATGGAAGTGTGAAACTCTAGCCGACTCCAATGAGGTTGGAAATTCGAAATGTGGTATGAGCTCCCTAAGCAACAACTTGGCTACTGTGAGACTATCACACCTCCTCTGGGGATAAGCTTTCACCCACTGTGAGAAAACAGACACCACAACCAAGATGTACCTCAATCCATTGTACCTAGGCATCTCTATAAAGTCAAGTTGGATCCTGTTAAAGGGTCCGCCTAACCTTCTAATGTGACTCAATGCAACCACAGTCTTCTTTCCAGAATTTATTTGTTGACTTGTCACACACAAATGACACACTGCTTCAGCAAACACACGGAACTGTGGGTTAAACCACATTTGACTGAACACTTGCACCATGGCATACCATTCAATGTGAACTGCTCAGTGAATCTGTCTTGCCATAGGGCTCAACAAACCATCTGGTAACACTGCACAACCATCAGCTGAAATCCAAACTCCATCATCCCTTTTCTCACAACTTGCTTTGATCCAACCAACTTCTTCCTGTCCTGATACTTCTTTCTGCAGGCGCTACCTGTGTCTGCTATGGCTAACATCATGTTGAGCTCGGCTCCCTCTGGGCTCTCTCCAGTATATTCTCCTGTGAAAATGCACCCTTGTTCAGCATAGAAATGGGCAACTTCATCGGCATACCTATTTCCAAGAGTGACACAGTCCTCCCACTCCCGTGGCAGGCACATTTGACCACAGACATCTCTTTAGGACGTTGTAAAGCCTCTAAAAACTGCCTCACAAACTCCCCATTCCTGATCAGAGATCCAGATGACGTTGAAAATCCCGTCTGTGACCATAGCTGTCTGAAGTCATGAACCACACTGAAACAATATTGGCTATCAGTGTAGATGGTGACTTGGATTTGCTCAGCAACAAAGCAGGCATGTGTTAAAGCAATGACCTCAGCAACTTGTGCGGAGTATACTCCTTGTAAACAAGCCACTTCCACAACTCCAGAAATGGTGCACACAGCAAATGCTGCTCTCAAATGGCCCATATTGTCTCTTTAGCATGAGCCGTCCACAAAGAAGATTTAATCAGTTTGGGGTAGGGGTTCATCAACAATTTTGGGTCTCGGTTTGGTGCACACTTCAGTTACATCGAAACAGTCATGGTCCTCACAATCTTCATCATCAACATTTGGCAAAGGCATCAAGGTAGCACGGTTAAAAACAGAATATCTTTTCAGAGTCACATTCCCTGAGGCAAGTATGACTTGCTCATAGCATGTGAGTCTGGTATTCGTTAGGTACTGCGTTTTCGTTCTCGTCATCGGGAACTGTACTGAATGTGGAAAATACACAGTTAGAGGGTGACCCAAGATTATGCTCTCACACCTTTCAATGCTGACACCCATTGCAGCAATGGATTTGAGACATCCGGGCAAAGCTGAGGCTACCGGATCTAAGGTAGCTGAAAAGTAGGCAAATGGTCTACAGACAACTCCATGAGTCTGAGTTAGTACTGACAATGCACAAACTTCTCTCTCACAGCAAAACAATGAGAACGACTTGTTGTAGTCAGGCATTACTAGGGCCCGGGCGTGGCAAAGGCTCTCTCTCAGCTCCAGGAATGCAATTAAACAGTCATTATCCCATGGTACTGGATCACTTACATACTTATGTGTCAACCTCTGCGAAGGCTTCGCCTTCAGTGAAAAGTTGGGTATCCATTGACGGCAGTACCCAACCATTCCAAGAAACATCCTGACTTCATTCTGTGTGGTAGGCCCAGTCATATTCATGATCGCCTCAATGTGGTCTGGTGACATCTTCCTCTTGCCTTTCTCGATTCGATGACCCAAATACTGAACCTCAGACAAACAGTATGTAATTGTGTCCATTCTCTGCTAGATGAATTAACAATGCACCAGTATCAATCTTACAAGCATCTTCCGTTTCAGACACAATCAGCAGGTCATTAATGCACTGCACGAGAACTGAATTCTGTGGCAGTATGAGACCCTCAAGATTCCTCTTCAATTTCTGATTGAAGATCGATGGGCTCTCTGTATACCCTTGTGGGATACAACACCATGTTAACACACGATCTTCCAGACAGAAAGCAAATACAAATTGTCTCTCCTCGTGCAAAGGTATCGAGAAAAATGCTTGACACAAGTCAATCACTGTGAACCACTCAGCTTTACAGGGTATCTGAAAAAGAATCACTGATGGATTCGGTACCACAGGACAACATGGAACTACAATCGTGTTGACCTTCTGCAAGTCTTGGGGGATTCTGAACTTCCCACTCGTTTTCTACAGTCCCATTATATGGGAATTGCATGGGCTCCCCATTATCTCCTTCAAAATTCCCTGCTCAATCATGGACTCAATCACAGGTTTAATCCCTGACACCATTTCCGGCGTCAGATTGTATTGGGGCGTTCTTGGGAACTCAGCATTTGGCTTGACCTGAATCTTAACTGGCTCAACCCCATTGATCAATCCTATCCCTTCCCCTGTGAAATTCCGTACCTCCAGAGAGCGACAGAATCTCTCAAATCGAGTGGTAAATCCTCAATCGTTAACACAGGGGAACATCTCTATGCAGAGATTCTGGTTCACCAGTTTAAACGCAATGTCGTCATTATTAGTCTGCAAATCCACTCCTTCGGGCGTGCAATAAATGGTGCAGTTCAATTTACACAAAAGATCACGACCCAATAAACAGACTGGACTTGAATCGCACACCACAAATTGCTGTAGATCGTGAAATGTTCCTATTCTCACAGGTATCTCGTCTGTCAATGGATTAGTCATTGTCTTATTTGCAACTCCTACAACTTGGAGCGATTGTCCCGAGAGGGGTAGGTTTGGGACTACTGCTGACCTAATAGTAAAACAGGAAGCACCAGTATCAATCAGAAAGGTTATAGGGTGACCGTCAACATCTGCCTCTACATACGGTCCTCTCTAGTCTACCTCTAAGACTGCTCCAAGGGTACAGTCTTCCTCCACCCTCAGGCACCATCATTGTAACGGGTCTGGATCAAACTCATCAAAAGTCTCAATTAGCGGCATCTGATGACAAGTCCTGCCAACTTGTGGAATCTTCAGTGGTTGGGGAACCTGCATTTGTCATCCTAAGCTTCCCCCTTGCACAGACCTATGTTCTGCCTCACTCTCACTCATCCCCAGCTTTCACAAAAGCAAAGCAGAAGGCCTCTCTTTTTTTCTGCATTTCCCAAAATTTGGACCAACCTTCCTCAACTCATCAGAGCCTCCTTCTCAGCTCTTGAATTCCAGAAGAGGCTGAAGACCTGGCTCTTCGATTAACTCTGCAGTGTCTACATGCCTACACCCCTGCTCAAGCTCCTGGATACCCTCATGGGTGTTCAGTGCACTATGCAAATCATCATAACACAGAAAAAAGGTTACACCTCAGCAAGATACTTCTTGAACTATGGATCAGATCATGGAAGCAGAAACTAGAATTATAGTTCACATACTGCATAGCTGACCACATCCCACCTCATGCCTGCACCGCAAAGACCAAGCTCTTGTCACTGTTGTGCAGCCAGTATCTCAGCAACATATTTAACAACAAGGGGTGGTGATGGACAGAGTTTCTGAATTAAGCAGAATACTCTCACCCAGTCAAGAGATCAGGGCTAGATCCAACACCGTTTTTTAGCTCACTGCACCATCCCAGTTCAGAACCTGGCTATATGCAAATTAGTCTGTTCCTGTCCCAGTGCATGATGGGAACAGGGCAAACCAAACTACCAAGCCAATTCTTACACTGGGAAGGAAACAAGCTTCCGGGGACCGGTTTCTGGCATTTCAGCCGTCGTCAGCTCGGCTTGCTTGAATCCTGATGGTGCAATGAGCAAGGGACTCACATCTGAGTATACCCTTCCACGCTTAGGGTGGACAAAATATTTAACAACAAGGGGTGGTGATGGACAGAGTTTCTGAATTAAGCAGAATACTCTCACCCAGTCAAGAGATCAGGGCTAGATCCAACACCGTTTTTTAGCTCACTGCACCATCCCAGTTCAGTCCCTTGCTCACTGCTCCATCAGGATTCAAGCAAGCCGGGCCGACGACGCCTGAAATGGCAGAAACAGGTCCCCGGAAGCTTGTCTCCTTTCTGGTGAAGAATTGGCTTGGTAGTTTGGTCTGCCCTGTTCCCATGATGCACTGGGCCAGGGACAGACTAATTTGCATATAGCCAGGTTCTGAGCTGGGATGGGGCAGTGAGCTAAATAACGGTGATGGATCAAGCCCTGATCTTTGGACTGGGTAAGAGTGGTCTGCTTAATTCAGACACTCTGTTCATCACCACCCCCTTTTCTGAATCGTTTTTGGCCACTATAGGTGTGGCAGGGTATACTCAGACAAGAGTCCCTTGCTCACTGCTCCATCAGGATTCAAGCAAGCCGGGCCGACGACGCCTGAAATGGCAGAAACTGGTCCCCGGAAGTTTGTCTCCTTTCTGGTGAAGAATTGGCTTGGTAGTTTGGTCTTCCCTGTTCCCATGATGCACTGGGCCAGGGACAGACTAATTTGCATATAGCCAGGTTCTGAGCTGGGATGGGGCAGTGAGCTAAATAACGGTGATGGATCAAGCCCTGATCTTTGGACTGGGTAAGAGTGGTCTGCTTAATTCAGACACTCTGTTCATCACCACCCCCTTTTCTGAATCGTTTTTGGCCACTATAGGTGTGGCAGGGTATACTCAGACATGAGTCCCTTGCTCACTGCTCCATCAGGATTCAAGCAAGCCGGGCCGACGACGCCTGAAATGGCAGAAACCGGTCCCCGGAAGCTTGTCTCCTTTCTGGTGAAGAATTGGCTTGGTAGTTTGGTCTGCCCTGTTCCCATAATGCACTGGGCCAGGGACAGACTAATTTGCATATAGCCAGGTTCTGAGCTGGGATGGGGCAGTGAGCTAAATAACGGTGATGGATCAAGCCCTGATCTTTGGACTGGGTAAGAGTGGTCTGCTTAAGTCAGACACTCTGTTCATCACCACCCCCTTTTCTGAATCGTTTTTGGCCACTATAGGTGTGGCAGGGTATACTCAGACATGAGTCCCTTGCTCACTGCTCCATCAGGATTCAAGCAAGCCGGGCCGACGACGCCTGAAATGGCAGAAACCGGTCCCCGGAAGCTTGTCTCCTTTCTGGTGAAGAATTGGCTTGGTAGTTTGGTCTGCCCTGTTCCCATGATGCACTGGGCCAGGGACAGACTAATTTGCATATAGCCAGGTTCTGAGCTGGGATGGGGCAGTGAGCTAAATAACGGTGATGGATCAAGCCCTGATCTTTGGACTGGGTAAGAGTGGTCTGCTTAATTCAGACACTCTGTTCATCACCACCCCCTTTTCTGAATCGTTTTTGGCCACTATAGGTGTGGCAGGGTATACTCAGACATGAGTCCCTTGCTCACTGCTCCATCAGGATTCAAGCAAGCCGGGCCGACGACGCCTGAAATGGCAGAAACCGGTCCCCGGAAGCTTGTCTCCTTTCTGGTGAAGAATTGGCTTGGTAGTTTGGTCTGCCCTGTTCCCATGATGCACTGGGCCAGGGACAGACTAATTTGCATATAGCCAGGTTCTGAGCTGGGATGGGGCAGTGAGCTAAATAACGGTAATGGATCAAGCCCTGATCTTTGGACTGGGTAAGAGTGGTCTGCTTAATTCAGACACTCTGTTCATCACCACCCCCTTTTCTGAATCGTTTTTGGCCACTATAGGTGTGGCAGGGTATATTCAGACATGAGTCCCTTGCTCACTGCTCCATCAGGATTCAAGCAAGCCGGGCCGACGATGCCTGAAATGGCAGAAACCGGTCCCCGGAAGCTTGTCTCCTTTCTGGTGAAGAATTGGCTTGGTAGTTTGGTCTGCCCTGTTCCCATGGTGCACTGGGCCAGGGACAGACTAATTTGCATAAAGCCAGGTTCTGAGCTAGGATGGGGCAGTGAGCTAAATAACGGTGATGGATCAAGCCCTAATCTTTGGACTGGGTAAGAGTGGTCTGCCTAATTCAGACACTCTGTTCATCACCACCCCCTTTTCTGAATCGTTTTTGGCCACTA
The DNA here is from genome assembly GCF_964261635.1 of Lissotriton helveticus. NCBI lineage: Eukaryota > Metazoa > Chordata > Amphibia > Caudata > Salamandridae > Lissotriton > Lissotriton helveticus. Next base: position 1,399,685,738 of record NC_136067.1, read on the forward strand.
TAGGTGTGGCAGGGTATACTCAGACATGAGTCCCTTGCTCACTGCTCCATCAGGATTCAAGCAAGCCGGGCCGACGATGCCTGAAATGGCAGAAACCGGTCCCCGGAAGCTTGTCTCCTTTCTGGTGAAGAATTGGCTTGGTAGTTTGGTCTGCCCTGTTCCCATGATGCACTGGGCCAGGGACAGACTAATTTGCATATAGCCAGATTCTGAGCTGGGATGGGGCAGTGAGCTAAATAACGGTGATGGATCAAGCCCTGATCTTTGGACTGGGTAAGAGTGGTCTGCTTAATTCAGACACTCTGTTCATCACCACCCCCTTTTCTGAATCGTTTTTGGCCACTATAGGTGTGGCAGGGTATACTCAGACATGAGTCCCTTGCTCACTGCTCCATCAGGATTCAAGCAAGCCGGGCCGACGATGCCTGAAATGGCAGAAACCGGTCCCCGGAAGCTTGTCTCCTTTCTGGTGAAGAATTGGCTTGGTAGTTTGGTCTGCCCTGTTCCCATGATGCACTGGGCCAGGGACAGACTAATTTGCATATAGCCAGGTTCTGAGCTGGGATGGGGCAGTGAGCTAAATAACGGTGATGGATCAAGCCCTGATCTTTGGACTGGGTAAGAGTGGTCTGCTTAATTCAGACACTCTGTTCATCACCACCCCCTTTTCTGAATCGTTTTTGGCCACTATAGGTGTGGCAGGGTATACTCAGACATGAGTCCCTTGCTCACTGCTCCATCAGGATTCAAGCAAGCCGGGCAGACGACGCCTGAAATGGCAGAAACCGGTCCCCGGAAGCTTGTCTCCTTTCTGGTGAAGAATTGGCTGGGTAGTTTGGTCTGCCCTGTTCCCATGATGCACTGGGCCAGGGACAGACTAATTTGCATATAGCCAGGTTCTGAGCTGGGATGGGGCAGTGAGCTAAATAACGGTGATGGATCAAGCCCTGATCTTTGGACTGGGTAAGAGTGGTCTGCTTAATTCAGACACTCTGTTCATCACCACCCCCTTTTCTGAATCGTTTTTGGCCACTATAGGTGTGGCAGGGTATACTCAGACATGAGTCCCTTGCTCACTGCTCCATCAGGATTCAAGCAAGCCGGGCCGACAACGCCTGAAATGGCAGAAACCGGTCCCCGGAAGCTTGTCTCCTTTCTGGTGAAGAATTGGCTTGGTAGTTTGGTCTGCCCTGTTCCCATGATGCACTGGGCCAGGGACAGACTAATTTGCATATAGCCAGGTTCTGAGCTGGGATGGGGCAGTGAGCTAAATAACGGTGATGGATCAAGTCCTGATCTTTGGACTGGGTAAGAGTGGTCTGCTTAATTCAGACACTCTGTTCATCACCACCCCCTTTTCTGAATCAGTATCTCAGCAACAGCAGACATGCCTTTAGATGTGCAATTAGATGACAGTTAAAGAAGTGGCAAGATAGCCTAATTCTCCTGAAGATTCTCTGCATTCCTCGCAGGAAACCCATCAACAAGGTGAAGGCTTCCTATTACATGCCAACCATTAGTTAAGCCTCCAAAAGAAGCAGGGCCCTCACCAAAGCTGAGAAGCATTTTGTGAACTCCAATCCAGATCCTCCACGTAGGCGCTGGAAAGAGAGATGTATGCCCACTAGTAACTTCTTCGAAGTCTAGATCAACAAAATTAGTATGAGAATACCACTCTATATTGCTCCCTAATGGGTTGCCTTCAATACCTGAAAACCAGAAGAAGCTATTTACTAATGTGTACCTCCTACAAAGATAACACATCCCATTATAAGTTGTAAAGCATATCATTGAATCCCTAATGCTGTTTGTCAACAACATCAGCCGGTCCCTCACTCAGGGTGGTTTCTCAGACTCCCTCAAGACTCGGCAGAACTTGCCCATCCTGAAGAATCTAAACCTCTTCCCAGTCAATTTCACAAACTATCTGATGACCCACCTACTGTTATTAAGGAAGGTTAGGAAGGCTATCATTAACCATTTATGTAAGAAAAGAAACACCCTCCTTCAGAACTAAAACTCTGGGGCAACCAGTTACATGATTTATGATGCACTTTAGATTATCAACATCAGCGACTCCTTTCACGTGAATCTGCTCAACTCCTCTGAAGCCTTCAACCCCACTATCCACCGTGACCTTCCTTACCTTATTTCCTTCAGAGTGGACTTTTGATGATGTCTTCATGCACTGGTGAACATCCTGCCTGACTGTGAAAGAGGGTGGCCGCTGCCTAAACTGGATAAACCCTGGCAAGGAATATACGTTTTTTGGAAAAAAGGGAAATTTCAGCACCGGGTTATGTGCATTTTACAAAATTGTCTAAATGACGTTGACCTATGACACTATCTAAAAGATGACATAATGTATTCCTTCTTTATATTGTTTTTATTATTAAATTATAATTTCATAAATATTCTTTCAAACAACAATTGTTTTGTCTTTTTTTTCCCTTTTTGTATAAATATTTGATGAATAATTTGTTATACAGACATTATTAGATACAACAAATTAATATACAGAACCACAATTCCATTCATTCAACGCGTTTCGGCATGCGCCTTCGTCAGGAATTCTGTGGTTCTTTCACATTACTGGTAACTGTGTTGCTGTCCAACTTTAGTATGCTTTAGTTACGGAAAGGATGTGACGCTGGGGATGAATTCCCGCTTGTGGTAGATGTTCATAGTACTGTATAAAGGGTGGACCAATCTGCGCAAGTCTTGTGCTACTATTCTATGGTAAAATTCTGTATTCGGACTTCTAGAAGTTATTCATTCTGTCGTGCCCGCATAAATTGTCAGGTACTCAGGATTGAAGTTGCTTCGCAACGATATCTGCGATGTATGTATCTCCTTCACAATAACAGCCACCATATAGGTTCAAACGTGCTACTTGTGCAGCGATGATCCCGCGACACCACCGGTTTCGTCTTCCGTCTATCAGCTAACACTCTTAGTGTATGAACATCTACCACGAGCGGGAATTTATCCCCAGCGTCACATCCTTGTCTGTATAACAAATTATTCATCAAATATTTATACAAAAAGGGAAAAAAAAGACAAACAAATTGTTGTTTGAAAGAATATTTATGAAATTATAATGTAATAATAAAAACAATATAAAGAAGGAATACATTATGTCATCTTTTAGATAGTGTCATAGGTCAACGTCATTTAGACAATTTTGTAAAATGCACATAACCCGGTGCTGAAATTTCCCTTTTTTCCAAAAAACGAACATCCTGCCTGAACCTGAGAACCAGTTCATCCAAATGAGTACAGGTTAGAGCCCCATTCCATGTTCCGTGGTGTCCCTCAAAGATCCATTCCATTTCCAGACATCTTCAGGCTGTACATGCAGCTGATCGGGGGCCTACTTGTAGCCATTTAGACAAAAACATAAAACTCCATCACTGTTCAGGCAGCTCTCAGCTCTCCCAGAAGGTCTAGTCTCAGTACAATATTGATTACCAAAAGGCACTCTCCCCACAACTCAAGCTTAGATATTAAAGCCTACCTCAAACTCAACCCTATAAACATAATATTTGTACATATTAGCTGTGAACCTAATTGACTTCAGCCCACAGCTTACTTAAAGCTGCAGTAACAGATTTAAGGAAGGCCATCCAATCACTGATTCGATCTCATCTTGATGGAGGCCATGCTAGCTGGTGACTCTGTGATCCATCCGACTCCCCCTGAAGAGCATTTTTTATACAGAAGCCTACCTTAGCCAGTGTCTTTACAAAAACGACATGATTACACCACCCAAGCCAGAACTCCTACTGGTACCACCTTCCCATATCACATTCGTGGCCTGCTGCATCCTTTAAAGGACACTTGGTTATGCAACCCCAGCATGCAATGCAAAAAAGATCAAACCATTAGGTGGACAGCTGATAACACCCAGCAGCAAAAATATATGTGGTTTGCATAGTGGCACAGGATATGTGTGAAGGCAGGGTGTGGTGAGTCAAGCTGCGTCAGTCGGAAGGGATAGGCTTGGAAGACGGCTTGGTTTGTTGTAGTGCTGTTGCAGGCCAGAGGTCGCTTTGGAAAATTGCGTACCTAGACCCTGCATTGCCTTCGAGCACCACAAAGCCATTGGTGGTTGGGACTCAGAGGAGGAATGTGACGATTTATTTATTTTATTTATTTATTTATTTTGAAAGTTTTATATGGCGCGGACAAGATCTTTGCAGATATCAGAGCGCTTTACATAGAAGGGGTACATGAGGAAGCATAGTTAAAACAGGTAAGTCAATAAGGCTAACAGTACATATAGGTGGAGGCAAAGCCAATCATGTAAATCAATAAGACAAGTAATACAAATAAGCAACACGTAGTACAGATCGGTGCAACGTCTTTAAAGAGTTCGAGATAACAGTTCAAGTGTATTTGGCCATGAGGATAGCTTTTACTTCTTTCTTAAAGAGTGTAGAGGAAGATAAGAGCCTGGTTTCGGGAGGGAGTGAGTTCCAGATCCTGGGTGCCATTCCTGAGAAGGAGCGCTTATAGGTTTTTTCCTTCCGGAATCTTCGAGGTTTCAGCAGAAGATTGTGTGTGCCTCTAGTGTTTCTAGTGCCGCCAGAGATTGTCAGCTTCTGAGCGAGGTAGCCGGGTGAGTTCAGGTGTACCGCCTTGTGTGTCATGCAGGCGATTTTCAGATGTATTCTGGCTTCAAAAGGCAGCCAGTTCAGGGATTTCAAGTCAGGGGAAATATGAGAGTGCCTTTTTGACCCAGTGATGAGTCTCGCTGCAGCGTTTAGAGAAGCTCATAGGAGCGCGGTAGTAGTTAGGGGGAGTCCGCAGAGGGCGATGCTGCCATATTCTATTCGAGGGGTGACTAGCGCTTGTACTGCGGTTTGGAAGTCTTTGGCTGGGAGGAAGGGTTTAAGTTTCCTCAGAGTATTAATTTGGAAGTTCGCTCCCTTGGTTGCCTTGCTGATATGTTGCTGCATGTTGAGACTGGTGTCGAGTGTTATGCCTAAAGATTTTGCTGAGTCTACGATGGTGGGTTGGACATTGAGTGCGGTTAGGTGTTTAAGCCAAATTTGAGTAGTGGAGATCTTCGCTGGAGGTGAGATCAGAAGGAACTCTGTTTTCAGAGCATTGAGTTTGAGATGATTGTCGGCAAGCCAGGATTGGGTGCTTCTGATCGTTGAATTCAGGAGCAAAATGTGTTTGGGGGATTGTAATTTGAGATAAAGTTGGGTGTCATCGGCGTACATATGAAAGTGTACATTGGATGTTTGTAGCAGGGTGGTGAGAGGTTCCATAACTAGGTTGAACAGAGTCGGGGATAGAGAGGATCCTTGGGGGACGCCTAGCGTTGCAGGTATTGGCGAGGACAACAAATTGTTGCTCTTGAATTTCTGCGACCTGTTGTGTAGAAAGGAAGTGAACCACTTGAGAACGGTTCCAGATAAAGCCATTTTTGTGCTTAGTAATTCGAGTAAATTCTCATGTTTAACGGTATCGAATGCTGAGGAGAGATCAAGAAGGATGAGGAGGCAGGTGTCGTTTTGGTCTAGCATTTGAAGTGCATCGTCAATTATGTGAGTCATAGCAGTTTCTGTACTGTGTCCTGCTCGGAAGCCTGATTGATGAGGGTTGAGGAGATCAAATTGTTCAATGTGTTTAGTCAATTGTAGTTGTGCGCATTTTTCCAGCAGTTTGGCGAGAGTGGGAATATTGGTAATGGGACGGTAATTGTTCAGGTCAGAGGGGTCGGCTGTAGGTTTCTTTAGTAAAGGTTTGACTTGTCCGACTTTGAGGGAGTCAGGTATGATTCCTTGTTGAAGTGAGCTGTTGATAATTTTAGTCCAGAGTGGGAGAAGCCAAGGGGTAAAGTCTTTTACAGCGTTAGCAGGAAGGGGGTCCGTGAGGTGATTGGATGGTTTCAATGTGCTGAGCAGTTTGCCAATTTCTTCTTCCGAGTAGGTGCCAAAGGTTGACCATGAGGCATTGTTTTTTGGTTCAATGGGTGCTATGCAGTGGTGTTTGGAGTAGAGGCTTGCGTCAATGAGGAGATCGCTCTTTATGTTGTCAGTTTTTTGGATAAAGAAAGCGGAGAAGTCTTCACAGGATGGTGCTTCGCGCACAGTGCTGAGAGGTTGGGGTTGTTCCTTGGATTGTGATCTGATTAGCTCAATCAGCTTTCTTGGACGGTTTTTTGCTTGGTCGAGCTGGAGGCTGAAGAAATCTGATTTTGAGCGTTTTATTTTCCTGAAATAGGCGTTTCTCTTTTTCTTCAGAGTTTTTAGGTGCAGTGCAGAGGGAGCTGATCTCCAGGTGCGCTCTGCCATTCACATGTCTCATCTATCCTCATTGAGACTCCCGTCGTACCATGGATTGGAGATTTTAGTAGAGACTCTTTTTAGCTGCATAGGTGCAGCCTCATTAAATATTGAGGTCATAGCGTTGAGATAGTGGTCAGTCAGGGATTGAACGTCCGTAGCGCCGGTCGGTGGGAGTAGGATATTGCAGCTGTTAGGAGGCAGAGAGCTTGGGTTGAGTTTTTTCATGTCTCTTTTCCAGACTTTGGGCTTGGAGGATTGAACCGAGTTAAATTTAACTTTTTCATTGATGAAGAATGTGACAATATGATGATCTGACCAGTCACAGGGTTGGATGAACTCAAGTTGGATAGTGTCCTCTTTGGAGATGATAAGGTCGAGGATAGAACCTTTCTCGTGGGTCGGGCTGTTGCATATTTGGGTGAGGTCAAGGGCATCGAGGACATTTTTAAGACTATTTACCACCGCGTCATTGCAATTGTTCCAGTGGAGGTTGAAGTCGCCAAGGTATATTTGGGTGAGTTGCCGTCCGGCATTGGTTGAGATCATATCCATGATTTGTTGGGGAAAGGTGAGGTTGTCCCTGGGTGGGTGGTAAATGCTGTGAAGAGAGCATATCGGTTTGCCCTCACTGATAATGTCGAGGCAGATGTATTCACAGGATGCTGGGGATGGTAGGGAGGTGGAATTGACTTTCAGAACAGAGAGGTTGTTCCTGTAGATGCACGCGATTCCACCACCTATTTTGCCTGATCTGTCAAGTCTGATGATGTGGTAGTTGGGAGGAACCAGAATGTCCATTATAGGTGTCGAGGATTCGGTTAGCCAGGTTTCAGTCAGGATGATTAGGTCAAGGTCCAGCTTTAGGAGGAGATCAGCAATGGCTGCGGAATGTTTCGAGGCCGATCTGCAGTTGAGGAGAGTGCATTTGAGACGGGTGTGTTGAGGGTGGTAGAGGGTTCTAGAGAGAGAGAGAGAGGGACTTTTCTAAGGTTATTGGGGATGGAGAATCTGCTGTTTAGTGTGGGGGGTCTAAGGGGGTTTGAGTGTATCGTGGGAATGGTGAGGTGTGAGGTGGATGTGTGAATTTGGGGGGCTGGGTCGTAGGAGCGGAGGAGGGTGAGTGTGTCGAGGTCCGAAGTAGGGTTGCAGGTGCGACGAGGGCGTTTGTTGCGATTGCGAGCAGGGATTGAAGTCCAGTGTGGGGGGTGTTGAGTGAGAGAGTCAATCGGAAGGGTGGGGGACATGTTGGGAGGGGAGGTAGAGGTGGGTGAGGGGTTGCAGGGGCGACGAGGGCGGTTGTTGCGATTGTGAACTGGGATTGACGTCCGGAGTGCGGAGTGTTGAGTGAGTGGGTCAACCGGAAGGGTAGGGGACATGTTGGGAGGTGAGGTGTGAATGGGGTGTGTGGAGAGTAGTTCTTTGATGATGTGCATGTCTTCTTTGATCTGGGTGAGGGTGGCCATGATGTTGTCCAACGTGGGGTAGGTGGTGGAGGTGGGGGTGGCCAACAGAGGTGAACGACTGACCAGGGAATTAGCGTGCAGGTGGGGGAGTGGGCTGGTACTCGTGCAGGGCTGCGTTGTGTTAGTGTACGGGATGGTGTTAGGGAGGAGAGAGGGTTTGGGCGGGAGGGGTGTGCAAGAGGTAGGGAAGAGGTTGGTGGTATAAGTGAAAGTATTGGTGGTGGGCGGAGAGTTCAAGGTGGAGGATGGGTGTCTGTTAGTAGTGGTGGGGGTGCCGTAAGGGTAATGGGGGCTGAGAGTGGGGGGGGCAGTGGGATTGGAGATGGTCCTGTTGTGGGGGGGGGGAGTAAAATTAAAATTAAGAGAGGGGGTGTGTTCTGCGTAGTTGTGAATGGGTCCTCCAAAGGATTCCCAAAAGTGTACTGGCGGTCATCACACTTTCTTGTTCCACCATCGAACGCCGAGGGGAAGGAGGAACAAGATTCAAGGGAATGTGCATGTCACCGGGTGGAACCCAGTGTGGAAGGGTGAGGACAAGGAGAACCTGATAGGATCAAAGTACTTCATAATGTGGAGAGCTTGACACCAGAGGATGCAGCAAGGTTACGTCCATGCACTCAAGATGCCCAACAGTACCGACACTCCATAACCCAATGTTGAGTTTTATACGTACAGTGACCAAATCAACCTAGCAAAAGGAACTATTTAGTGTTACCAGTTAGAATAAATGCTTATAAGCAATCAGTGTTTTAGGCTAATTCTATTTTCATTCATATTACACATTTATGTGGGTCATTTGTGTGCCAATGACCACATGTTGAGTAAGAACTCAATGGAAAAACGTAATGGCTGTGTGCTCCTGGTGCGCTGTGCATTCATTGTATAGCACATCAAATTTAAACTTAAAGAATTATGGCAAATCTTGCACAGTCTAACTAGGCATCCTCTTTGTCAGACATCACTGACTATTTTCCCTTCTTCTCTGGTACTTCTGTGTTGCAAGACACTAGATTTAGAGTACGGTAGTTCACCATTTTCACTTTAATCTTCTGTCGGGACTTTTTATTTCACTAACATTAGTTTTCTACCTCCTTTTGTTTCCTTTACTAATATACGATCTGGTATGGTACTGGAATTTCATTACAAGAACGGAGGCTACATTATGCATTATTCCGTTAATGCAGTCCAAGCAACCGCTTAGTTCTAAATATCATGCATCAAAAAATATTGATGACCTAAATATCGACAAGGTGAGTACAGGAGATAAGTACATGTTCACTATACTTAACTCCACATCTGCACGCCTTTTTGTTGAAATCTGTTTATTTGAAAAAAGACAAAATGCATTACACAATGCAATGCCCTTTTTAGGGAGCCAGTTGAGTATGCAAAATGATATTACATGACATGAACAAAGAAAGAGACCTACACCCTAACTCCCCCCCTCCTCCTCTACCTTTGCTGCACGCAGGTCCCCTCCACCACCACTCAAATCACAAGGAAGAAAGAGCAAGGATGCCGCGGAGTGTCTCATGTCACTGGAGGACGAGTTGGGTCCAGCGCCAGCGCAGGAAGTCGCAACATATGTACATATCTGGAGCAGGTTAACTCTCAGAATTCGGAGCATAGGAGAGCTATAAAAGGGTGCCACAGCTCCGCAAAAGAGGCCCCTCTTCCTGAAGGGAAAAGGAGATGCGCTCCATACCCAGCATGTACCACAGCCGGTGCAACCGCCCCTGAAATCTAGGAATTTTATCTGTACCGCAGTGAGACAGTATATTCTGCAGGGCCGCACCTAGGAAAATTCCCATTTGTCGACCCCTGCTGACAAAAGAAATGTAAGCCTATCGGGCAGGCCCAGAATAACATATGCCGAGAAGCGCAATATATTGGTGTTAAAATGCTTGTCAATCTTATCGAGAATCTGGTTCCAGTACTGTGTGAGTGTTGGGCAGTCCCATAGCAAGTGGGTCAGTGTGCCTTCCGACCAACCACCTCTCCAACACCCCGGAGAGCGGCCGGGGTTGCTCCTTGTGAAGTCTGGGGGAGTAAGATACAAATATGTCACTAACCTGGTGGTGGTTTCTATGCTAGAGATGTTACGCACTGAATGTCTAGCCCGGTAATAAATGTCTCCCCCCTCCTTCGAAGATAGTGTCCTCACCAGCTCTGCTTCCCATCGCCTTTGGCCCGTGGATTTGGCCGGCGGCTCCGGGGGGCGTAATAGGTGGTAAAGCTCCGTGATGAGCTGTTTACTGGACTGTTTAGAGAGTAACCATTTCTCTTAAGGAGTAAGCAATCCCTCCTCTACCCCGGTGCGTCGATGGCTGCATTACCCAATGGCGAATCTGCTGGTAGTGATAGATCTCAGTTTCGGGCAGTGCGAAGTCGGAGTGGAAATCCTCAAAGGACAAGAGGCCCTCTACGTCAAAGAAGTGGACAATTGATCTAAACCCCTCACCGTCCCAGTGTTTAAAAGCTACTGAGTCTAGACCCGGCGTAAAGTTGGGAATATTGGTTATTGGAGTAAGTGGTGACGGGAAAGTGGTGGGACCGCTTCATGTGGCTGTCGCGTCCCACGCTCTTTGGGTTGCCCGCATAATTGATGATCTGTAAAGCCCAGGAGGGCGAAGAGTTTTACGAATGAAGGGGATCTTCCACAAAGATTGACCGGCTAGGGCCCATTCCATGAATAGCCAATGTTTTTCGGACTCCCTCTGGGATGATTCCAGCAGCCCGCAGCTGAGTGGCCTTATAATAGCGATCTAGGTTGGGGGTCCCCAAGCCGCCCTCCCCGGGGGGTTTAAAGCTCATGTCCTTATTCATCCTGGGTTTTTTGTGCGCCCAAACGAAAGAGAGGAACTCTTTTCAGAATAGTTTCAACATGCCGTGGTGGGCTCCCCAGGCAATGTTTGGAAGAGGTATAGTATTTTGGGAAGAACACTCATTTTGAGAGCTGCCACTCTGCCCAACCAGGAAAGGCCAAGTGGACGCCATCGGTGTAGGTCCCGCCAAGTCTGTGACAAGAGATGTGTGTAGTTTAGAGAGACTGTATCCTGAATGGAGGTCGCAAGCTTGATACCCAAGCATGGAATAGATTTCTGGTCTCACGGGATAGGGCATATCTGCTTGAGATCGTTCATAGTGGCCGGTAATAAAGAGAAGCCCAGGGCCTGTGACTTGGACCCTTTAAACTGGAAGCCCGAAGAAGCGGCGAATGTCTCTAATTTTGTGAGGAAGGCCGGTATCGACGTCGTGGGGGTTGCAAGTGCAGCAATGACATCGTCTGCGTATAAACTAATGGTGTGGCATTCTCCCCCAAATAGTACCGCAGTGATCTGTTGGTTCTCCCGCACTGTCTGTGCTAATGGCTTCATGTATAGGGCAAAGAGCAACAGAGAGAGCGGGCAGCCCTGTCTACTTCCTTGTGCTAACGGGAAGGATTCCGAGGTGTATCCGTTCACCCGGACCATAGCGAAAGGGTGGCTATTGCTCCTGAACACCCAGTTACAGAAATTATACCCCACCACAAACCGCTCCAAGCTGGCCTCCAGGAATGGCCAGTGCACCCTGTTGGATGCTTTGGTAGCTGCTGAGCAGTGTACAGCATGGCGTAAAAGTCTCTTAACTGGCGAGAGATGTCCACTTCCCAGTTGTGCTTGGAGCCTTGTGCGTCGCATATCTTTTGGACCGAAGCCGTCTGGCACTGGGCACATAGTTTGTGGACCAGCAAGTGTCCGCATCTATCCCCTGTGCAGAACAGATGCTTTCAACGTAGGGCAGCATATTCCGCTCTATCGAGGCCAAGGCTAGCAAGCTGGGAGCGCACTGCTTCTAGCTGTCTCCACACCCGAGGTGCCCCGGTCCGCTTGTGTATTCCTTTTATTTCTATAGCTTGTTTGGAGAGCTCATCCCTTTTCTCCCTGCGGATTGTATTGTCCACGGAGGATGTGGCAATAAAATCACCCCTAGCTACTAATTTGAGCTTTTCCCATTAGGACACAATGGAAGTATCTGGAGTGTCATTAACTAGTAAAAAGTCCTCTAGTGTCGTGGTCAAGCGTGATAGAACCTCTGGGTGGTGGAGGAGCCTGTCCCGCAGCCGCCAAGAGTATGATATCCTGGAAATAGGTGGATTTGCCAGTTTTATAGTCAGTGTTACAGCAAACAAATGGGACCAGGATGCTTGTTTCCGGTCCAGGGAGGACCAGGCCTGGCAGTTTGGTCTGGACTGTTCCCATGGGGCACAGGGTCAAGACTGATTTGCATATGGCTGGGTCCAAACTGGAGTGGCGTAGTGGGCAAAAGAATGATGGATTTAACCCAGATCTTTTGACTGGGGGAGAATGTTTGCATTGTCAGCATTCCGTCAATCATTTGGTTGCTGTAACACTTTCCGTCCTAAGTGGGATGGGTATGCCCAGGCGTGGGTCCCTTGCTCACTGTGCCACTGGATTCAAGCTAGCCTAGCTGAAGAAGGGTGGAATACCCTGAAACCAGTCCCAGGATGCTTGTTTCCGGTCCAGGGAGGACCTGGCCTGGCAGTTTGGTCTGGACTGTTCCCATGGGGCACAGGGTCAAGACTGATTTGCGTATGGCTGGGTCCAAACTGGAGTGGCGTAGTGGGCAAAAGAATGATGGATTTAACCCAGATATTTTAACTTGGGGAGAATGTTTGCATTGTCAGCATTCCGTCCATCATTTTTTTGCTGTAACACTTTTTGTCCTAAGTGGGATGGGTATGCCCAGGCGTGGGTCCCTTGCTCACTGTGCCACTGGATTCAAGCTAGCCTGGCTGAAGAATGGTGACATACCCTGAAACCAGTCCAAGGATGCTTGTTTCCGGTCCAGGGAGGACCTAGCCTGGCAGTTCGGTCTGGACTGTTCCCATGGGGCAAAGGGTCAAGACTGATTTGCATATGGCTGGGTCCAAACTGGAGTGGCGTAGTGGGCAAAAGAACTATGGATTTAACCCAGATCTTTTGACTGGGGGAGAATGTTTGCATTGTCATCATTCCGTCCATCATTTGTTTGCTGTAACAGTGTTGTAATCAGGGCTGCGTGGTCTGAGAGCGTGTGGGGTTCGATATTTGAGTCGCGGGCCAACGAGAGAAGGAATTGCGAGCCTATAAAGTAGTCTAGCCTGGCATAGGTCTTGTTGGCATGGGAATAGAGTGTGAAGTCAGCTGTGTGAGAGTGAAAGAAGTGCCAGACGTCAACCAACCCCAGTTCTTGTAGCCATTTTTTCACGCTTTTGGATAGAGCCCCTACCTGCCCTGTCTATGGGCTGATCGGTAAAGCTGACTATTAAACACTGTGTTTAAGTCGTCTCCTATGAGTATCTACCGGTCGGGGGAGGCCGCCAGGTCAGCAACAACGCTGTGAAGAAACATCTCCTGGCCCTCGTTGGTTGCGTAAATAGTAGCAAATGTGACTGCATACATGCCTATAGATACAGAAAGAGCCAGGAGCCGCCACCTAATTTCGGATATCTTTGCCTCCACCACGCCTTTGAAGTGATGAGAAATAAGAATGGCTATTCCAGCCATCTTGGTGGGAAGTGAAGAGAAAGATTGCTGTGGAAAGGCCATGGAACGTAGCCTATGGGTGTCGCTGTGAAGGAGATGAACCTCCTGGAGTAGGCAGATATGTGCGTTTGAATTCTCCAAATATGACAGAATGGCCATTCTCTCGGTGGGATTGTTAAGCCCTTTTACATTCAGGGCTAGGATTTTAATGCTTGCCAGTGTATGGGCCGGGATCGGGACATGCTGCTAGGATAAAGCATCAATATGTGTCGGGGGTCTCTACAAGTAAATGGGCTCTTATGATCCGGGACCGGAACCTGCAAGGTGCGTGCTCATCTATGTAAAATCCGGCGTGCAGAAGGGTGGAGGCGGAGATCCACCAAGAAGAAAGGAAAACCCCAACAAAACAACAATACGAATATAAAGAGATAACATTGAACTGTCAAATGTCCGGAGTTTACGACCCCCCACCCCGGACACAGCCCCATGCTTAAACTCAGGCAGTTCCAATGGCGAGCAAGGGATGAAGCGAAAGTCAGCTGACCTTCTTCACAGTCCCTCGAGGCTTATTCCGAGGAAGCTCCGGTCAAGGACGCCAGGACCGTCTGCCGATCCGTGGCCATTGAATCAGCGTCGTCGCGACAATGATCTAGGAGGCTTGATGGTGGTCCATCTGTAGCGCCGGTGGCTGGAGTTGCTTTGCTGCAGTCTCTCAGCCGTGGGTTCCTCAATGTTCAGAAGCTTATAGGCCGCTGAGAGGGAGTGAATTTGCCTGAGCTCCCCTTGGAAATTGAATACCAGCCGAAAGGGGTGTCTTCAGGAGAACTTGATGCCAGCTTCTCGAAAGTGCGCAGTTATGGGGTGAAATGCTTTGCGTTTCACTAAAGTAGAGGCTTCCAGATCTTGGTTTAATGTAGGTTTTTGAGCCTTCTATTGAAACGAAGGGTTGCCCCTGGCTGCTTGAAGTATGAGTGCCTTGAGGTGCTAGTCATGCACACTGGTCAGGATATCTGCAGGGGGGCCGGGTCACACTCCTAGGGCCTACTTCATGGGTGCGCTCCAGTTTAACCTGGAAATCCTGGGGCTCACCCAGGAGTGAGTGGAATAGGTCCATTACCAGCGTTTCGATATTACTGTCCTCCGCTCCGTATGCCATACCTCGGATGCGGATGTTATTCTGTCTGGACCTGTTCTCTAAGTCCTCCGTGTGGGCCTGTAGATCGAGATTCTGTTTCTGTAGGCAGAGGACTTCTTGTTGGAGGATCTCTATTTCTTCATCACGGCCTGTTTCGTGTTCTTCTAGAGTGTTGACCCTTTCACATCCACATCAGGACATACCTCCTGAAAGTCTGCTAAGAGCTTGCATTTCATGGCAGGCAGGTCTTCATGAAGGGAAGAGAAAAGAGACTCCAAGAAGGAACGGCTGACTGGGGCCTCCGCTCCCTCTGTTCCCTCTGCCTCCTCCGATGCTTTCGTTGTGGAGTGGCCCTCAGTCTGCGAGTTGGTTGATTTGAGCAGCATTTCTTTCACCGTTCTGTCTTTTCTACCCTTGGGGGCTGGCATTGCCATTTGCTGCTGCACTCAGTCTTGTGAATGCGTTACAAGATTTGATATAAAGTCCCAGAGGAGGGAGGGCGCTGCTCAAGAAGATCACGGGTCGTCTCCCTCTCCTCCCCCGCGGCAGGCCAGGCTCCCCTCCCAGGACTTCTCCAGAACCCGCTGAGCTCCCCTTTCAGGACGGGTCTGTCTTTAGGCCCGGGTACGAGTTGCCTCTACAGCATGCCGAGCCAACTGCCAGCCTCCTAGTAGCCACCAGGAAGCGTAGTAGTGTTGGTGCCCCCCGCTCCTGTAAGGGCTCTGCGCCGGGGTCACCTCTTCCTAGATCTTCACCTCGTCACTGATTTGCGTAAGGTGGGTTCCCCGGTCTGAGCTCAGGATGGGAGGCCGGCTCCCTTCGGCCATTTCAGGCCTCAGTACCGTGCAGTCCGGATGCTGCAATCCGCGCTCCCCCAACTTTCCTCTCTAGGGCTGGCCACGTGCCCCTGAGCACTGTCCCCGCTAAGAACACCCAGGGCTGCTCTCACAGCACTTTTTCTCCTGATCGCACTCTGGGTGCGGGTGAGTGAGAGCGCAATATCAGGGGGGAACGAAGTCTTTGTGCCCCCAATGAAACCCCTCTGCTCCAGGCACTGTTGGAGCTTTGAGAGCACCTCTCACTCACTGGGGTGTTGGCAGCAGGATTCTCTGCCGCTGCAGGCCTCCAACCGTCGCAGGTCAGCCTTCTTTTACCAACTCCGTCAATGCGGTCTTCGATTCTGCGGGGTCGCATCTCCCAGTGCAGAATCAAATCTAGGCCTCGTGTCTGCTAGGCCCGCAAACCCTCTCGCAGTTGGGGCCTAGCGTAGGCGCTCGAGCGCGTCTCCACTGGTCTCGGGGCTCATGGCGAGACTCCGTTTCTGGGCGGCGCCGACGGCGATGCCTGAGGTGTGGCCGCTTCATGTCGACTCTCACCCCGGGTTTGGGAAGGGTCAATTAGTGCTGGCTGCCTCCGCCTCAAGACCCCGAGCCCGCTCCGGGCTGCAACAAGGTGGTTGCTCTCTACCTCTGGCCGCAACCTGTAGGCGCCACGCTGCTGCTCCGGATAAGCAGATTTCGGCTCCAGGAGCCACCGCGGCACCAGCGCACTCCCAGGGGAAGGTCGCCAAGCTCCAGAGCCCCTTCTCGCCTCTAAATACACGGGGCCACGCCAGGCGGGAGCGGAGAGACCGGAAGGAACGTCTTACCAGGTCGCCATTTTGACCACGCCCCCACATCTGTACAACTTGATAGTATACCAGCAACATACGTGAATAGTAAATATATAGCTACTTCATTTTTTAGGACAAATACCTGCTTAGTAAGGTCTGAAACAACAAGTTAGTAGAATGTGGATTTAAAGGCACAGCAGTTATCGGTTTATTAAAAATGAGTACTAGTTTAATGGGACCCAAAGACCAGGACCAACAATCGTAAAAGTGAAACTGGAAGTCCCATCATGCTTATCACTTTAGTTTGAAAAACTAGAACTGGCGGAAAGTCATCCTCGTGGCATGAGGCAAGTGGACACTGTGTAAAGGGAGCATGTCCTTCTGAAATACGGATGCTTTAGAGGCATTTGAGAACATTTTGTTATGAGTCGCAAAGAAATGACTCCACTTCTATGAGACATAATAGAAAAGTGTCACCTAGCAGCAGGAAGTTGCAGTACTTTAGTGGCAGCTCGCGCACTGACAGTGTAACATGTACAGAGAACAACAAGAAGCATTTTATTAACATCGATGAAAGCAAGGTGATCTTTCAGAGAACAGAAAATAGCCTCTTTTTTTTTACACAATTAGTGCTTTTAATTTATTTCCTACATTTAATCAGTCTGCCTTTCATGGCCATATTTTAACATTCCTGTTCTCATTTTGTGTCCCTTGAAACATAACAAGTAGCTGTCAACCAGATTTCAGGCATGAAGGCTGAATGATTATTTCCCTGGCACGTCAGTCCTTGAACACTCTATTTATGGCTGAGTGATTATGTTACAGAGGAACAGCAAAAATGTCAAGTATTCGCAAATTGCATTGTGCGCTCTCACTTGGTTTTGGCAAGAGCATTATTTCATTTTTTGCAAAGAGTGCAAATAGTTTCAAAAATGTAAGTTCAGCTGAAACGCAATTTGGAGAAGGCCTTGATTTATTTTTTTAGCAAGAACTATCCATAGTCCGCCATTTTGAGGAAGCCTTTGTTTCACACATCTTTCTCAATGTGTAGCTTTTTTTTTTTTTTTTGCAACTGATCATTTCGAGTAGTGTCAGAAAGTCTTTAGCATGAGCTTGACATGACCCATATTAGATACAGATTCTTTTTAAGCAGAAGATGCTTTTGACTGTCTGCCCTCCAGCTGTAATGTCTTTTAATATGTAATGTGGCTTGCCAAGGCAATTAACTGGTCTGCTGGATCACTTAGCAGCGCGCGCACTGTTTGTGAGGCAATGTAAAAAAAAAAAAAAAGACACCTGGGCCTTATAAATATTTATGGCAGGGGACCCCCTTCTGTATATTCAAGGGATAAATTACCCCCCCCCCCCCCCCTTTCAAATGCTCCTTTTTATAAGTGTTCTGCAAATTTCGGCTTTTGATTACACATTCAAGGGCTTAGCAATGGAAGATAATTGTTTTTACAAAACCTTTGACAGACTGTGGAAATAATCGCAATTTCTTATGCTCACTTTGCCGCCCTTTATGAGCTCCTCTGTTCTGCTGTTGTTTCTTTGTGGGAGCCCTTCTGCTGGCAGTAAGTGGCCCTGTGTAGCATCATTCACATGCTCGGGCTGCACGCTTGCTTGGTGGTGTACAGGCCGCAGATGGAATATTCAGATGAATACCAAATAGAGGGTCAAGTTTTCGGCCAAAGGTTTAAGTTTTTCATACCTACAGATGCCCCCACGAATAACCACAAATTAACATTTTGAGTCCAGTTTATAAAATTGCATATTTTAGTTTTAGGATTTGAATTCTCATTCACTACATACCTTTAACTGTTGACTTGGGTTATGTATTAATTTACGTCTATGGTAAAAGTCAATTATCTGCATTTTGGCTCAGCATGCCAAACTTTGCCACAGCTAAACTTATTTTATGTCTGAACTCAAATTTTCAAGTGAACATATTTGTATTATCTCATCTGAATTGCTCTCTTGAAGACAGCTATACTAGCATTATGAATATTATACTAATATTGTTGTACAATGTTTTTATTCATTGCATGATCTCTTTTGGGGGCACTTGAAAGTGACCATGTGTCACACTTTGTATAAAGGGGGGAATAGAGCTACTGACATTAACAGCCAGATTTATCAAAACAAAATCGGCTCGCAAAGGGCCAGATTCTGAGAATCTGGCCCTTTGCGAGCGCTATTTTTGCATTTGGGATTCATCATCCCAAATGCAAAAATCGCAATTATAGAAATCGCTAAATTGCAAAAAATTGCATTTAAGGAATCTCAATTTGAGATTCCTTAAATGCAATTCATGAACCATTTTAAAATTGCGAATTCGCAATCTGGGGCCGCTATTTACCGCGTAGTCTAACTACGTGGTAAATAGCGAAAAACTTAGAAAAATGCACTTTAGTGCATTTTTTTAAGTTGTATGTTACACACACACATGTCCTTTGGACATGTGTGTGCGCAACACCAGTGTACATTACCATTTCAGGGGTGCTACAGGGTGTCCTTTGGACACCCTGGCACCCTTGAAATCGCTTCCTTATTTGCGATTCGCTAATTGCTAATCGCAAATAAGGAATGACTCCCCATTTATTCCTATGGGCCTTTAGGCCCATAGGAATGAATGGGAAAGCCATTCCTTATTTGCGATTCGCAATTAGCGAATCGCAAATAAGGAAGCAGTAGAAATCGCAAAAAATATTGCGATTTCTACATGCATCCCGTTTTGCGAGTCTTTAATAGCGATTCCTTAAAAATCGCTATTAAGGACTCGCAAAACGGGACTTTGATGAATCTGGGGGTAAGAGAGGAGTACCATCTTTTTTTGTCTAGGCCTGTCGTATTGTATTGTTTTATTCACAAAATATCTATACAAGGACATCAAACAGCTATTACAACATAAAAAACGTAAACAAAAGTAAGGCTCAGCCGTAGAAAAATAATCCAGTGGCATGAGTCGTTCTGTAAAAATCTACATAAAATATACATAGCTGAGTGCAGTGCATAATTTGAGCCAGTGGTTGTCAGTGGGGGCTACCGGCACTCATTTTTGGGGACCGATACTTATGTTTTCTCATTAGACGTTCACGCAGAGCAAGAGACAGAAAAACACAAAACACGGAATGAAAGTGGAAGAAAAAGACAGCAAAATTGTGAGAAAGTAGGGATGAGAAAGAACTTGCAAAAGTGAGATAACAAGACCAGCTTTGGTGCTGGTTGCACCTGGTGTGACTATCTTTTTTGCGTGCACCCCCAATGATCTTCTTCACAAATTCCCTCACTACCACCATCCAACAGTGCCCCTCATCTCTCAATAGCCCCTCTCTGAGATGCATTTAATTTTTATAGCGCTACCCCATAGTTCACTCACACTCAGTTCTGTGATCTGCACGGGAGACTTTCTTTGCAGCTGGCACATTAACCCTCTGAACTACTCTATGATGAGTCAAAACTGCTGGACACAACGAACTCTGCAGCACGAGCTTTTAAACCCATAATTTATTATTTAAGACAGCATCCCTCTCCTCGACCCCACCGTCTTAGGTCAGCGTCAGGTACAGCTGCACCAGTCGCTCCTCCCTAAAGCCGACCCAGTGGGCCAGGGAGTGTCTGGTGGTGGATAAACGAGGCATAAGATGGAATCAATACCACTCAGCCCTGATATTTAGCACACCAAATATTTGTAGTGCTTGCCGCGGGTTTTGGGCCCTGCGACTTATTGTTTTACAAATTAAGCACTGTGGTATCCTTGAGTGGGATACCACTATGGGCAACTACATGTGTCATGATATTTCCAGACCCATTATGCAAACATCAAACCCAATTTTAATTGGTGGGAATCCCCCTGCCTTGAAACTGTGGATGACTCTTGGCTGGGGTGCAGGCAGAGGCACATTCTCCCTTTCCTGCACCCTGGGGCAACAATATAACACTTCCCTAGCATTGCCTTGTCCTGTTGTCTCCACTAAAATACTTGAACTAATAAGCAGCTGCTCCCTCGACCCAACCTAAGGGATTCCTCACCCAGAGGGGTCAAAAGAGACATGTACGTCCAGCAATATTAAAGGCAAAGTGCAGCCTGCATTCATCTTCCCTGCGATCATCTCTCAGTGCCAGTAAAGGCCTCTCTATCTGATACGATGGGAGAGTGTCAGGCACCTTCTACAGCAAAGACACCAGCTCCATCCAGATGTTCTTAAAGCCGAGAACAGGCCAGCGATTTTACAATTTTGGCAAAGAAAGGGAACCATGCCACCAGTCAGCAGCTTGTAGGATTGGCTTGGGCTTGTAAAATGAGCTTTTACAAGAATGGCTGTGCTTTTTTTCAGCTTCTGAGGAATCCATTGGTGGGACAATGAAAGGTCACGGCTCATTAATTAGCCGCCCAGACTGGTGATGGAGCAGAGGAGAGACAAACATTTTGTGTACCCCTTGTGAAATCCATCTCGTATAACAATAACAAAATGTAATCGTGTGATGCATGAAAATGAATCAACAAAACGCACTTAGACATTATAAGTTACATGTGGGAAACTAATGGCCATTTGCAGAAATAATATACTAACAAGTGTGAACGAGACATATTAATATAGTGCTTTAATGCGCAAATAGGCATGTATGTTTGCGCCTTGTTCGAGTGTAAGTATATGTTGTGGCAAAGAAAAAAATCCAATTGGTAAGTAAAAGAATGCTATTTACATTGCTTGATGCTAGGTAACAACTAACTGGGAGTATTAGAATGGTGGGAGGTAAACAGAAGGGCTAGAATTCAAAATCTAACTTATGTTGTGTTTGTTTTCGCATTAGTTCTCATTGAGGCCTACGCGGCCTGGTTGTTTTAAAATGGCCAGTGACTGAAGTGTTGACATCAGTTTGAGAGAAAAGCCTCCATGCATGCGCGTCAGTGAAAAGCCGAGTAAATGGAA
Organism: Lissotriton helveticus; assembly: GCF_964261635.1. NCBI lineage: Eukaryota > Metazoa > Chordata > Amphibia > Caudata > Salamandridae > Lissotriton > Lissotriton helveticus. The sequence continues at coordinate 1,399,706,712 of NC_136067.1, forward strand.
TAGCCTGTGCGCAAAGTGAATGATGTCAATGTCAGCTTGCCCTAGGGCACGGAAGTATGCCAAAGGATGCTCGCATTTAAAACCGTGAGAAAGGAACAGTAAGGATGAAGAATAACAATTTCTGTAACAAAACGAGAAGGACGAGCATAAATCGGAGATGAATGCTTTGCGAACATTTTGTAGATGACTTCGCAAAAACACAGACTGGTTTAGGCAAGGATGAATGAGGTGATCATCACCACCCCTCTAATGGACCAATCAGAATGAACTGTGGACCCTAAAAGTTTCAATTTTAAGTTAGATAGTTAGAGAAAAAGGGTATAAAAGAGCTTGTTCGAAAGGGTGAAAATAGCTTGCTCCACGGATTTTATTTTGCACCACGACATGCTGTTGGTTTGAACTATTTTATGGTGCTAGAGACTGAACATTTTTGGGACTTTAACTTTTGATGGAGCAAAGAAGAATGATTGAATGCAGAGTTTTACTTTGGGAAAGGAGGCATTGAGGAGAAATAGAGAGGCAGATTGGGAACCTGTGCAACTCTGTTATTTTTCTTAAGCCCAGATTGGTAATGTATTTCTTACACTTTCATTTCCTTTAACATGCATTAAATAAATGGCTTTAATTTTCTTGGTCTAAATAAATCTTTAGAAGTCTTTTTGTAAATGAAGTAGATACAATCAATATACAATTTAAACTTGAATCTTGTTATTTTTGCTATTTCCAAGAAATGTTGTGACAGTATAAAATTGCTAAAATTACAGGATTACTATGATTAAGCTAGTCTTAGTCTCCATCAACTAATTTGTAATAGATGATCCATTGACCAAATAGTGGAGTACCTTGATGTTAAATTTTCCAGGTAATATGTTAGCATAAGTTGTGTACCATAAAGAAATGTATATAAATGTATAAAACATAGATCACAGGTACCCCGCTAACCAGCAGCTCACCTTCTTTATCACTGATTCAGGAGTAACTGCATGTGTGAGTGTGTGACTCGCAGTGTTATGGGCCCCACCGATGAGTAAGAGATAATTGCTCCTGAATTAAGTGAGATGAATATTGAGGGTTGTTGGAGAGCCGCACTGGAACACTGGCCAAAGTGAAAGATGGGAATCCAGGAAAGTACCAGTAATCAGAGGATCCACATGGTTTGCTTTTACAACATGTTATGCATTGTTTCTGACGAGACCGGGTTAAATGTGAAAAACTGATTATTTGTTAAAGGTCTGTTCATATGTTTCTCCTCATGATTCTTAGCTGGAATAGCCTGAATATTTGTTTTTTCTAATTTGATCAGTGAAATAACTCCACGACTTTCTTTGGTACTGAAATAGAACCACTAAAATCACCAGTATTTATAAAATATTTCCCCTTTTTGCATTGGGCTTATTTTCATCTACATGTTGCTAAATTAGTTTTCTCTTTACTATTCCTACATGGTTTGTTGCTTGGTTCTGGAAAGAAAACAAGCCTATTTTTCTAAATTTTTGTACCGTGTCAAACCTTGCCTACCTTGCTAGTAAGTTTTATTTTAGTTTTTTCGCTGTATTGTGAAGGAAGGGGGATGTGTTGGGGATCTTTCTCAGTGGTCGAAGTTGGGAAAAAAAAGTAGGGGAACTGTGGGTGGAGAATCAGGAGGCGGGAATAACCGAAGATTGAATAAATGGGCGGAGTCAAGGGTGTGGCTATAAATAGCAAAACATACCAATTTTTAGTACGTTTAGCATTTCACTGACCATTTACAGCTTATAGCGTTATTTAATTAAAACAATGGATAAACATGTTTATTTGAGGTTTAATTTCATGAAAAAGCAAACACTCATAGGGAATACAGGTTTATGTAAAGCGTGTGAAATATAAGCAGAAACAACATGTTACCTTAATGCTTTTACTCTCATTGTTCAGAAATCCATGATTATTTTTTGTCTCAAACATTGAGGTCATGAATACAGGGCTCCTCCTGTACACATGTATTAAGCAGGGCTCAGAAGAGACAGGGACTCCTCAGGAGAATCTAGACTCACGGAAACCCACAAAGGCTCCTTCATATTCCTGTCAGCCAGCTAGCTGCTCAATCATAATATAGCAAAAAGAACAACTGGTGGACAGAATGCAGAACAATATTATACATTCACCCCAGTACAGAGATCTGGGCCTAAATCCATTGTTTCTTTGCTCACATGCCATTCCAGTTTGGACTCAGCCATAGGCAAATCAGTCTTGACCCTGTGCCTGATGGGAACAGTCCAGCCCGAACTGCCAAGCTAGGTCCTCTCTGGACTGGAAACAAGCATCCTAGGACCGGTTTCGGGCTTTCAGCCCTCATCAGCCAGGATAGCTTGATTCCAGTGGCATGGAGAGCACGGGACTCATGTTTGAGCATACCTGTCCCACTTGGGTGACAAATGCAAAAAGAAAAATTGATGGACAGAATGCAGAACAATGTCATACATTCACCCCAGTTCAGAGATCTGGGCTTAAATCCATTGTTTTTTTGTCACCATGCCATTCCAGTTTGGACCCAGCTATATGCAAATCAGTCTAGATTCTGCACCCAATGGGAACAGTCCAGCCCGAACTGCCAGGCCATATGTATTCAAGTGTCCTTTCATTCGGGAAGTGAACACAAAGCAGTAACCACTGAACTATGCACTAGAGATATTGCTCTTTGATATGCATGGTACATGTTCTTTGCAGCAGGTATATTACCCCTCTGCACTACCTTAGATGAGTAAAACAGCCATTAGACAAAACATGCTCCCATCTCTCTCCAGCAGGTACATTGATCACCAAAGTTACCTTGGCACTTGTATTGTTGACCGAAACCTGCTGAATATACACAGAACTTTGCAGTGGTTTTTTTAAACTCCTGCACTTGTACAAAACCAGTCCCCCCAAACTAAACTGCCCCCCTACCCTTCAAGTCGCCCTGGGAAACGCCTGCTCCTGCCCTTTCACTGATCCTGTCCAGTCAGTACTACTGCTCATGCTCGATCAACACTCCTGCTTCATCAATTCCCCTTCCCCTTCCCTTCTCCTGGCCCGTCACTTCTCCTGCCCTGTTCACTGCTCCTGCCCTGTTCACTGCTCCTGCCCTGTTCACTGCTCCTGCCCTGTTCACCGCTCCTGCCCTGTTAACCGCTCCTGCCCTGTTCACCACTTCCTGCCCTGTTCACCGCTTCCTGCCCCGTTCACTGCTCCTGCTCCGTTCACCACTCCTACCCCATTCACCGCTCCTGTCCGTTCACCGCTCCTGTCTATTCACCACTCCTACCACTCCTGCCCGGTCACTGCTCCTGCTCATGCCTAATCACTGCTTCTGCCCCGTCACCTCTCCTGCCCCATCACCTCTCCTGCCCCGTCACCTCTCCTGCCCCGTCACTTCTCCTGCCCGTCACTTCTCCTGCCCGTTCACCTCTCCTCTCCTGCCCTGTCACTTCACCTGCCCATCACCTCTCCTGCCCCGTCACTTCTCCTGCCCGGTCACCTCTCCTGCCTGGTCACCTCTCCTGTCCAGTTACCTCTCCTGCCCAGTCACCTCTCCTTTCCTGTTGCCTATCCTGCCCCGTCACTGCTCCTGCCTCGTCACTTTTCCTGCCTCGTCACATTTCCTACCCAGTCCCGTCACTTTTCCTGCCCCGTCACTTTTCATGCCCGTCACCGCTACTGCCCGTTCGTGTGAAGTTCCCCACGTACTCTGTCTGGGGAAAGTCCCTGTGCAATCACCAACTCAGATCTCACTGGCACTTGATATGCTAAAGGCAGAGGGGGGCGCATTGTCATTAGAAAGGGGGTAATCAGCCTCAATCGTAATGACAATGGGCCTGCCCTCGGTCTGTGCGAGCTCAGGGAGGGGCTGCTGCAGCCTCTGGAGTTCACAGAGAAGTGCGAGCAGCCCCTGGAATCTAATGAAAAAGTTATCGTTTTTAAGCCAGACTATTCTTGCCGTCCCGGGATGCTTTTTTGAAAGTAAGAAGTAGGGGAACGGACTGAAAAAAATTTTAGAAGTAGGGGCACGCCGTGCCCTTTCGTTTCCGCCCACTTCTACCCCTGATCTGTATCAGAATGTAGGGAATGTACTTTGCTGCTTAGTTCCGTGCGTGAAACTCAGAATGCACTGTTGTGGCAGTTGCTGCCTGGGAGCTGTCTGAACGGGACATAATAAACGAAGTACTTACCAGAGGCTGCTGTCCTTCTTTTCATTGGCGACGAGTGTCACTTTTTCGGCTTCCCCTTCATTTTGTTGATCTTGATTGCCTGCTGCCAGCTTCCTGAAGTTCCTGGAGTTCTATCCCATCCTCGTCGCCAATGAAAAGAAGGACAGCAGCCTCTGGTAGGTACCACTTTCGTTTATTATGTCCCGTTCAGGCAGCTCCCAGGCAGCAACTGCCACAACAGTGCATTGTGAGTTCCACGCAGGGAACTAAGCAGCAAAGAACATTCCCTACATTCCGATACAGATCCCCAACACTAATACACCAATATTCCTCTTTGGGTTCCAGTGTAGCGTGCTACTTGCTGAAAAAACACTTCGGCTCCTTGTCAGGGGTAGTAAGCCCTATACAAATGCAATTGCAATTATAGTGTTCCAACTGGAATGTCTCTAGCATCATCTCTTTGGTTGAATACATATCTAAATTATCTCTTGCCTGGAAAATGTAAAGGATAAGTGCCTTGAGCAGGCTAGCCTTACCCAGCATATGAAATTACCAAGCAATCAGCAAGACCAGTATCATCTGAAGGCAGATCCTTTCCTGAAAAAAAACCGACCCAGGATATGACACCTGTGAGACTGAGTAGTCACAGTCTTATGGAAACTATACAATCCCATTTCTTCAAGCAGTGTCTTAGTGTGAGGCACAGCCAGGCCTGTCCTCCAACCTAACAATGAAGTCTCCTAGGAGGAGACTAACCTCAGAATTGCTTCAAGTTTTAACAATCCATCTTGAAAAAATATGAGGTGTATGTATGGCCTACTCTACAATAAAAGAAGTAAACTGATAAGGAATGCTGAGCCCGATGACCAAGGCCTTAAAGACTGAGCATGGGGCCACTATGCAAACTATTTTTAAATTAATATATCATGGGGATACAAAGAGTTATGTGGGTTTAAAGTCATGGAGGTTTCCGCAGACACTTGTGTATCCTTTTGAGGCTTTGTGTTCTTCCTTGCAGACAGATGAGGATGCTCAGGGAGTAGTGTAGGGCCTTGTTTCTTCATTTGTATGTGTGTATGGTGTGTGAAGAGCACTAAATGATGTTCCTGTGAATTATCAGAATAAGGTGACATGGATTACTCAGTACATCATTGTATGTTTAAAAAGGACAATCTTTTGTGGTGCTTATACCAAGGCTAGAAATAGTTTAGCGGAACTAAACAATGTCATTCTCATTTTAAGAATACAGGGCTCCATCGAAGTTGTAACTTTGGCAGGTTAGATGATTTGACCAATAAGTGTTGTTTTTTGGGTTACATTGGAGAATGTACATCAGTTCAATATTGATTAATGTTAGGGTTAGATATTGTCACTGACTGTGAATTTCATGGTGTACAGGCTGTTGATCTGTATATTGCCAGTTTCTTTGGATAATGAATCACTGTGACGTTTATAGGGGCCCTCTAGAAGAGTCTGGAGGCACAAAGGGTGCCTGTGAGATGTCTGTGGTACCTTTTCACTTGGTGTGTTTTAGGAATTATATATTGAGTGCTTTTGGGAGCAGCCACATGGAGTTGAATTTTTCATTGAGTGTTGGGAAGGGTGAACAGTTCAGAAGACCTGTGTGGTACTGGCTGGCACTACAGCAAATTTGAAGGGAGGAGGCCATTGGTGGACTGAGCTAATTTGTTTTTCTTAAGGGGAAGACGTGGAGAGTTTAAAGGAAGTTGCGGGGGATGCAAAAATCCATTTTGCTAAACGCAAGCAGTCACTTTTGTTTCTTTGTAAAGTGCAGCATGTAATTAAGAAATGCATTTTGTCACTACTGAAATAATGGGCTTGAAGTATTATAGGGACATTTTGTGGATTACGCCTGCATTGCTTAGAACCATTCTTATTTTCTAGAGAAAAATGGATTTCTGGTAGATGCCATGACCAAAAACTCATAAGTCTTGAGATCACTTAGCATCCAATCATTCCTTAGATTTCCATGTAGCAATCTTTGGTAACCTATTTTACTTTTGGGACAGACAATGTGGGTACTAGAATTAGTCCACCCTACTTCAAAGTCTACAAAGAAAAGATGAAGATCCATTCCTTCCAGCTCTGCACATGTTAAACATTTCTCAACCAGTGGCATAGCACAAGCTTCAACGACTCTAATACTAACAAGCAAACAGGGCCTTCTTGCCTCCCCATTTGACAGCAAAAAACAAAATTGGAGTGTAGCAGACCTCCAAGCTTCAGACCATGAAGGCACTTCACCTATTGCCTCACTGAAAGCAACTCCCCACGTTCCCCACTTTTTTCTCCCCAACTTCACCATAACAGTTTTCCCCTCATTGCTATCCTCAACAAACTGTCACAAGATAAGCACACTCAATCTTAAAAAAACACACAGTTAGATTATGTTTCCTTTTTTCAAATGAACGCACTCTCAGTCAGTTTAGACTAAAGGGTATTGCATCGTGTTGGCATAAGAAAGACTTTGCTGAATCTCGATGCTCTTTTGAGCTTTTATCCCAGAATGCAGCATTGTATAATGGCTAATTGTATACTTTCACAGCGCTATTGCTTTTGTTTGCAACCCTGCACCAGAAATGACTTTAATTATATACCTTGATCTATGATTACTTAGCATATGGCACAAGATTATACAAGTTTAACGTAGTGCACAGAGGAATGCTCTTGGTTCAGAAAGCATGAAATGCCCTTTTATTAACCCCCCCCGCTACCTTGTAATCATAGCCACCCGATTGCCAACGGCAATAGCTCGCCTGCAGATGAGACCTATTGGCTTTGCCAATGCTTGCTGAGAAATGTAGCTCTCATTCCTAAATGTCTAATGTCCCCAGAGCACATGTGAACCTGTAACACAATTATCAATGTGAACTAGCAGCCCACAAACGCCGCACCTCGACCTGTTAAACAAAACAAGCCAACCTGCAGTGTTCCCAACTCACATTATAGCATATAAAACAAAAAAACAAAGATCACACATACACCACACCACTGAAACAATACACGCTAATCATCAGTACTCTACAGCTATTGCCAAAATCCTCAAAACACACTAATCTGCACTGTCTCCGACCCGTGCCTTGACATATAACGCATAATCACAAATTAGTATCGTTCCTATACAGCACATTGGCCTTTTAAATCAAAAATACCACCCTGCGGTGTATTTTACTCACTAATCGCCATTTTTAAATGCTTTACATACCTGTTTCTGAAGTTAAGCCTGCCAAGGGTTGAGCATGGCATTCATTTTCTGAGACCTATTGTGAGCCCAAGACAGTGTTAGGGGCCTTATTGCCAGTGGTAGATATAATTTACCACTACTAATAATCCATTTTCCAACACTCTGCCTCTGTGAGTGTACAGTGGCTCAGAGTGCACAAGGTGTGCAGTGTCTCAAAGTGCATGTAAGGTGGCTCTGTTTTTGGTGTATAGGAACTCATGGTGCACATGAGGTATTTCCTACTGCTATGAACTCCCCCCCCCCCAAAAAAAACAGAACAAAAAACTTTCTAGACCCTTCCCTCTTCTATACCTCCACTATTCCTTTTCAACCGAAATAACAGACTAACATGTCCACCACTCAAATTAATTTAATATTTTCCTATACTAATCCTGTTTGGGTTCCGGAGAGGGGTGCTGCTCGCCTAAAAGAGCGCCAACACCTCATCATGGGAAGCAAGTGCTATATAAATGCAAACCTTTTCTATCCCTACCTATCCTTCTCACTTCAAATAACGGACTAGCATATCCACAGCTCAAATTAATTGCATATTTCACAATACTAATTCACCACTGATCCTTTATGGGTTCCGGAGTAGAGTTCTACTTGCCAAAAAAGCGATTTGACGCCTCTTCACGGGTAGTAAGCGCTATATAAATGCAATTACAATATAAAACTAGAACCTGCAGCACAACTATGGTGGCCCTTGGTCTATGAAACTATCAAAAAAATGTTCACTATCCAGTAACCCAATACCACCTCACTCGTTTGGCATATAGGAAATCCAGGAATGGACAGTGTTCCGTGTTAAATGGGGTGGTGGGTACTAAATGCACTGAGTCATACACTGAGTCATACATTTACCAGAAAATTCCACTTACAACTCTTTCCCACACATAGTCTTAAGACATAAAAAAAAATCTTTCAATGCTCTTTCCACAGTACCGCCAGTACCATACCTCTGTGGACTATTCCTTCCACCACAGATATCTGTGTGAAAGCTATCACAGATTTGAATTCTTTGTGGTGTTCTCAGCCTTTCATAGCTCTGAATTGCGTATTATTGATGCTTGTTATCAGAGGCTGGACATGATTCTCTTTGTATGGTGCGCTACGCAAGTGTAGGCATTATTGTTTTGGTCTTTATGAAGTATTTTCCTTACACCTTGCCAGGCATCCGTCGCTTTACTGCTTGGTCTGGTTTTAATCGCTTCAACGTCTCGTCAGACATAGTAAGCGCTATAAAAGTTTAATTACCTTGTAATACAATACAATTATTTATATCGCGTTTCATGCCCCTGGAGCAGGGCGGGACTGGCCATATCGGGCAGCGGGCGTTTTCCCACAGGGTTGTTGCCGGTTTTAGACCGGTGGGGGCCGTTTTTAGGTTTCGCCTGGCATCCGCTGCGCAGCAGCGTTCGCGCAGGCAAAATCTTATGTTGGAACAGTATGTGCCTTTGTCCCGCCTCTCACTTCCATTGGCTAGCTCCATAAATGGAGGATAGCCATTGGAAGAGAGATCTGTCCGTCATTGTCCGAGGCGATTCGTGGGCGTTCTGGCGATTTTTTCCCTCTCCGCCCCTTGTAGAACGTCATTGCGGCGGTGGGCGGTGTTTTTTTTTTTCCCCAAGGTTTTTTTTTGTCATTCCTCCAGGCCGACCGCCGCCGGAAGAAGTCCAGGTGAGTGCTCCCCTCCCGCTGTCCGTGTCCCCCTTCCCGCACCCCCTCCTGCTGTCCGTGTCCCCCTTCCCGTCCCCCCCCTCCCGCTGTCCGTGTGCCCGTTCTCGCCCCCCCTCCCGCTGTCCGTGTCTCAGGGTTTTATTTGCTGTAATCTGCACCCTCATTTCCGGACTGCCTCCCCCTGAGCCCCCGAGGACCGTGTCCCCGCCTCACTCGATTTATGGTAAGCACTTCAAGTGGAGAAACCGCTTTAATTTAACATCCCAATATGTGGCCGGACTCGAGGCGCCTGTACAATCAACAGGTAGAGACTGTTTTGACTTTGTTTTAAGTTAATTTGTTGAGAGAGACAGTGTCCCCAAAGCAAGTCGCTGCCTTTAAATGTCGTTTTATTTATATATCTTAATTTACTTAGCATCATCAGGAGAAGCGCTTCTCAGAGAGGTTTCATAGCTAGAGGCACGCAAGACTTTTCTAGTGCTTGGTTACAACAAACCCCGATTGAGGGAAACACAAGGATAATAGGGAACTTTGTAAGCAGGCACGTCTTTTACGAGTAATTCTCTGTTCTGGTGTTTAAAATTGCCTCAGATTCCCGTGACTTGGTTGCCTCCAAAGCTTTGCCAAATTGCGGGGGCAGGCCTTTAATGAGAGAGGGCAGGGGGCGCCTCGAGATGACGGGGCACTTTAAGTCTCGGCTTCTTTTCTGAAACTAATGAGAAGGGATGGCGGGTGGGGTGAGGGGGTGGCTGGGGTTTCGATAGTGCTGGATTGCGGAGGGGTTTATTCACGGGCTCTCCTTGGCTGACAGATTTTAATTCTAGAAAGAATGGTCCCGGAGTCAGCTTTCAGTTTATCTCAAACCATCTGCTGCTCCTCCCCGTCCTGGGTCCCCGCTCCCGGGGCCTTTGAGCCCTTCTGGGGCCATTGTCTGACACAGTGGAGGTGATTTATGGCCGTTCGCGGGCAGGCGGGTCACCCCGAAGCCAAATCTAGAGTTTCTGAACACATTCCATGGTCCCTGCACCTCTACAGAGCTGTCAGGGCCGGGGAAGAGTTTGTCGCCCAACACCGTCCGTCATCTTTTCAGAAGCATTGGTCTCCGGCAGCCTCCTCACACCTTCCCAGGACAGCACCCCCATCCCTTCAAGCCCCACTACAGCGCCCCCTCCCTTGCGGCTGGCACTGGGTGATGCTACCCCCGCCATCCTCCCGCCTGCGAGCTTCGTTCTGCGGCTCTGACAGGACGCATTACTCTTCCTAAAAAGCCCGACGCCTCTCTCTGTGCGCAGACCGCGCATCCCACGGCAATTAATGCAAAAAGTATCTTTAATATTGTTATTTTTTAATTCACTATGACATATTTTGAACACAACTTGACTAAGAGGTAAGGGAGAGCGTCACAAGAAACAGCTGAAATGAGATTGACTTCCAAATCTGTAGGGACTGAGCTGCATGACTTCCTCTCCCAGAACTTTACCTGAGCACAAGCAGCGCAGTGCGCATTTCCACGTGTAATCTATCTGGACAGTTAAAGTGCCACATTGCCATGCTAAAGGCAGTTACGGGGCATAAAAGTGCCAGATAACATAACACATTTTATGTATTAAATCGTGCAGTCAAATTTCTAAGAACCCTTTCAATCAGCTCCCAGCTGTGAATTGACATCCTCACAGCTCTGCCTGTGCTTTGATCCTGGGATAAACTTCCCAAATCAGGTCCGAAGGAGAGTGAAGGGTGGGGGGTCTGTGTGGTGTGCAGATGACTTGAGGAGTAGTGTCTACTTTCTCCTACAGATAAAACACGATCATTTTTCCCACTTACCATCCCACATCATGATGTTGTTACTTGCTCTTACCAAGTAGAATCCACATCACACACCACTTCATGCACAATTTTAGGAAATCCCTTTGAAAAGATCTCGATCTGCACCATAAGGCAAACACGGACTTTTGAATCAAATGGGCAAAATAAACTTTGCAGAGTGGCATTTGAAGTAATAGCATGTCAATTATCCTGTCTGATTGCTAGAAAGCACTAACGTGGCTATTGCTAGAAAATTGCTTCTATGCTAAATCCATTTTTTTGCATAATGTGTTGCTCTGTCTGTGTGTGTTGCTCTGTCTGTGTGTGTGGCTCTGTCTGTGTGTGTGGCTCTGTCTGTGTGTGTGGCTCTGTCTGTGTGTGGCTCTGTCTGTGTGTGGCTCTGTGTGTGTGTTTGTGCTCTGTGTGTGTGCGTGCAAATGCAATAGGTCTCGCATTTTTGAGAGATTAAGCTATTGGCAATGTAAATGACAATGCCATTTATTTATCTGCTTTCAAAACCAACACATAAATACAAAATTTGTCATTTACAATGCCAATAGCTCAAACTTTTAAAAAAGCGAAACCGTTGCATTGTAAATGCTTGTTGTTACTGGGGCAAATCAGCAGGGCAGGACTGTGAACCACAACCGGCCCTGTAGCCCCCCCCGCCCCACACTTAGGGGTGTTGGAGGTGCCACCGAGCTCTTTGCTGGGGCCGGTTTTCGGACGATTTTGGTACAGGGCCGATTTTGCAGCCCTGTAACAAAAACGGCCCCCAGGGGCCCAAAACCGGCCCCCACCCGTGCGGCGCACCGGGGGATTGCCCGGGGCCCGCTATGGCCAGTCCGGCCCTGCAAATCAGCCACTTACATCAAAAGTGCAGCAGCAGTGTTTCCCACCTGCCCCAGCCCCCCCCCCTTCCAGGAGCTGGTCCGACGTAATTGCAAGTGCTGATTTGCGTTCCCAGTCCGGGTCCTGCCCTGGAGAGATCATGAAGTGCTCTGATTTCTATTGTGTTGTTTGGGGTGCATGGTTAAAAGGGTGTCCTGTGTGGGGTGCCTTCTATGGAAGTTGTTGGTGAATTGTTGGGTTATTATAATTATATAATTACATGACAAGCTTTTTCTACTCATTATAGCTACTTCCAGGATCCCGGTTTTACTTGTTCTTTGATGTTCAGTTTTATTTATTCTCTAAAACATTTTATGTGATTAGCTATTGATCCCTAAATTTCTGCTACTGAAGGTTGAGTCACTTTTTGAGCATTACATTTTATCATGTGGTGCTCTCAAGAGCAGTTCCACCTGGTTACAATGAATTTACCCTCACATTTTCTTTTATTGCTCTCTCCCATCTATTTTGCCTTACTTATCCTTGTTTTAACTTGACAGATCCATGTGTCATCAGTAAATAAAAAAGTATAAATTCGTTGTACTTATTCTTAATTGTTTATTCGCTATAATGATTTTCTCTGGTCTCATGATCAACTTTAGCTTATACTATACCGCGACCTTCTAAGGTGCATCTGAAAGCCATCTCGTGTGTCGAGCTGTCACTGGACTGTGGCGAGACTTTCGGCCTACTTTTCAGGTTGTTGATGGAGTGCCCCGAGATGTACGGGAGACATCTGTCTGAAGCTCACCGCTTCAAAGGCACGAATGCACTTCTCAGACACAAAAACAAAACTCTGATGTATCCCAAAGAAAATGTTCTGAGGGCATGTCTTGGAATGGGATCACCTTTCACATTGTAGCATCATGTAAGAGCCTAGACAAAATAATTTCACAGCTAGAGTGGCAGGTAAGTGGGTTATCCAGACAGCTTAGTATCGATTTTCACAATATGTAACAACTTGCTGATTTTGAAAGTGCCACATGTATAGAAGCACTGGAGCTAAACCACAATGAGACAAAAAAAAACCTGAGGGAACATGAGGATTTCAGAATTTGACAACCACAAACTTGGAATGTGAACAACAAATGTAATTGGGTAGAGTGTAATGACCAACATTTTATTTTATAACAGCTGTGTTGTGATATTTTAACAAAATGTGACTATAAAAATAATTTCTGTTGAGTTCCTGGTCAAGCACACCGTAGAGAGCCAGGCAACATACTGGCAAATCTCTGCCTCCGGTACTATTGATCAAGCTTGTATAGGTCGTAATAGCCTGGGTAGCACAGCTTCAATTTGATGCTAATATTTTATGAACATGTCTTCACGGATACATCTGTGAGTTCAGCATGTTAAGCTCAATATGGACAGTGAATGGGTTAAAATAAATATATCACCTCCAAGCAGTTCGAGACCCAGGAACGCATTGTCAAGCAGCTTTGTAAACTATTGAGTCCATATTCCTATTATTAGTTAATGTACACAATCAGCCCTACAAGGGGGGGGCACCAGTTTCTTGCTAAACCATGTATACAAAATGCTAACCTAACATTTATAGTCATCAACCTTTCAGAGCAGCCCGAAGACTGAATGCATGCTATGTGTCCTTTGACCCTGATCATGCCACAGGAAGTGATTTTTTTGACATGAAATCTGATCCAGTGACATCACAGGAAGGGAGATTCTTTAATCAAATAAAACATTCTGAGAGGTTACCACATTTCCCTTTAGAATCAGCAGAAAATAAAGATAAGTACTGCTGTTGCAGTCCTGTATCACTGGCTTCTTGCCCTTCCTCTTCAGGGTTAAGAAAGCTCTGGAGCAGAGATTCTTCACATCCCATGGTCAGTTGCCCATTACCTGCTATACATAGCTGATTCACCCTCCTCGCCTGTATAATAGCAGTCAGTGGGAGAAGGATCCGACAATTCAACAAAGATGATGTTCTGCATGTTTTACTATTCATGTCCTGCAGGCGCTGAGATTGGAGGATGTGCACGTGAGGCTAGATTATTAACATCTATTGGGAAAGGGCTATAAAATAACCCAATCTATAGAGACAAGAGAGACTTTGGCAAGGGCAGCCACACTAGAGGCTGTTATTTACTCCGTCAGGGCCACTGAGTAAAATACTCCTTCGCCCTGATGGAGTAACCGCACTCTCGATTTAGAGATGTCTGCGCCCCAGCAGACATCGCTTACATTGGAAGGACTAACTTCCAGGGGTTCCCTGTCAAGGCACTGAAAGTGTGTCATGGGGCTCCCTCATACGGCACACTGTCAATATCTTTTTTTTATTTTCAAAAACAAAATCTCAAAGCGGGATTATTGGGGGGGAATAAAAAGCAATGGTTCTCCCATTCCCCCCTCCTCCCACATGTGAATTTTCTCCCAGGATGTGAGGGGGTCATTATTTAGTTTTTTACTTTCACTTACCACCACGTTTTGGATGGTGGTGTGTTAACGTAAAAACGGGCCATTTTTCTGTCCAGTCTAAATGGGGCTTGCGGACAAATGGCCAAAGCTCCTTACTCCGTTAGGCCATAGAACGAGTATGCTGAGGGGATGTACGTTGTTACAACACAGGTTGTAACAACGCATACCTTTACCACGCGGCCGCTACAATGCAAGTCGTTACCACGACTTGCGTTGGAGGGCGCGGATTTAGGATTTTTATAATTTTATATTCCAACACCAGTCCTCGTGGATACTAGGGAAGGTGTTGGAATATAAATTTATAAAATTCCTTATCCCACAGCGCCCTCCAGCGCAAGCCGTGGTAACGACTTGCGTTGTAACGGCCGCGTGGTAAAGGTACCGCGTTGTAAAAAAATCGTGGTAAACGTTATTTACCATGCTGAGGAGTATGTCAGTCGCTGAGATGGACACTGACATAAGTTCTGCCCTACTCTAAATGAGGTGGATGGAACTTAAGTTTGCCATAGAGGGTACTCCATTGCTGTTGCGGCGGAGTACCCTCTCTGCCAAACTGTAAATCAGTCTCAAATAAATAACCATCTTCTGGTTCTCCCCCAGGTCCATTTTAGGTGACGGAGATGAATTAAATAAGATCTGTTGTGTCTTAGATTAACCTGAAAATCTGAAAAAAATCTATAGTCACACCCTGGAAGGCTTTATCCTTCAAGACAATACCAGGAAATCTTTAGAGGGATCATTCTGGACTGGGCATTTATTCCATTGGGCATTTTCTTGTGGTAAGGGGTTGGTGGATTCACTGGAGACCAGTGTTTGTATACCAGTGCCGCTGGTGGTGTCTCTATCATGTTATCCACTGTTTCTTTCTTCACTCTATAGTATACCCTCCAGTACAGCATGCATCGTCTCACACACGCACTGAGACAGTCCACTGCCAAGGGATACAAGATGGCGCCCACCTATGTAAGAACTAGATGAGTGCAGCTGGATGAAACAATTGCTAGATTAATGCTTTTTATGGACTTTAAGATCATACATAGCACTGTTTATGTTTCTAGCTGCATAAAGCACAACAGTGTGAATTCACTCCTGCCTCTTGCGCTATTTTACAAAGCGACAGTGCTTACCAGTTAAGCAGCAATAATATAATAAATGACAAGAGGTTTGGTTTGAGCTACGTGTGCATGTCTTATTCAGAGACTACGACACAATGCCGGAACCACTAGTAATAAATGCATCTAAAGAAGCTCCTGGGTGTAAACCCTGTCCTCTGAATCAAGACATATATACCAATAATGAGAATCCGTCAGCAGGAGCTAAAGAATAAAACCTCTTGTTGCTTTGGCACATAAATGTCTCCTGATATTGCAGATTTTGCATATTTGCTGATATTTGTGTTCCATGAGCTGGTCAGGTTGAGATCACCAAAGTAGACTTATCCATAACCTTGTAGGGGGTAGCTGTGGTCAAAACTGCTTTTCCCTTTGGATACTTCACACATTTGGTATACTTTTGCAGCTCTTGGATGTGGCATTATTAGTCTTTGTTTCAAAGTGCCCCAGGAGCGGAAACACCTTCTATTAAGAGCTTCCTGCTGGACTAATAAAGGCGCTCCAGCTACTGCAGCATGCAGCTGCTGAGCCCTCGGGCATGTCAAGCATATCCCATCCATTCTCCACACTCTGCCTGCAGTGATATAGGATGCAAGACATCCTCACTCGCCTCTACAGCATTACCCAGTCTTAGAGATAAGGAAATCTTAAGGGTCTTGGGGGGCCTGGCCAAACGTATTTAGGGGGCCCCTGTTCAGATCAGCTTTGAATTTATGATCCAATTTCAGCTCTTTCATGCCATCTTTGGGCAAGTCACTGACACTGTACATGCATACTACTGCATATTCTAAATGTGTTACATTTTATATTCAGGGATTGTTAGGTGTGTTTTCAATATTGTAACATAGCAGCAGCTCATTAATATTATGGCAAATCATCTCTGTAACAATCTCACATTTCTCATATGTGAGGTCCTGTTTTGATCTAAAACAACTTTTTATGGATGTTGCATGAAACATAAACACAACATTTCTATACAAAATGTCTGTAACATGGAATAGACTCTTACGCATCATCCGCGTTAAAAATAAATTAAAGTGAAATGTTATCTAAAACAATCTGTTTAAGAATTATTCAAGGTGATCAGGGCAAGGCTCTCTGCAGAACAGAGCTGGCACTATCAAGCGCCCCCCTGAAAGGCTGGGGCCCTGAGGCAAAGCAAAATTGCCTTTTTTTTAACAGATTTTTTTATAACGCAAACTTGACCCGAAGGTATCAGGTATTAGATCGCTTTACCTGAGCACCAGTTGCGTTACATGAGGACACATTCATTTTTGTTGGGCACGTGGAGATTAAGTGATTTGCCCACAATCACAGGATTTTACGCGTCGTTGCAGAGACTCAAACCCAGATTTCCAGATTTCCAGATTTGAGGTCAACAGCCCTGCCCGTTAGGTCAACTCCTCTCCCCAACTTCTCTGCTTGAGGACTCAACAGTCCGCAGTCCCAGGCTCCCCCACCAGTGCTGCGGTAAGGCTTCAAGAACTGCAACTCTCTTACACTGTCTTCTGCTGTTGTGACCAAGGCTAGGGCTACACAGGACTGTATCCCTGCAGTGTTGTAGGCATCTGCCTCACTCTTTTATTTTTTAATTTGTAAGGATCTGGATGTTAGTATTTGCACCATACTGCAGACAAACTATGATGGCAATGTTGGTCTAATACCATAACTTATTTTTTGTAACCATGGACAGTGTCAATAAGGAATGGATTGTTGACAATTAAGGCCCCATGTACTAAGAAATGCCAGAGTCAATAGGTCTAGTCTATGAGAGTGTCGGAACTGGGGTCACCAGCTCCCCGAGAGTAGCATGGCACGAGCGGGTAGGCATCTGAAAGCTTATGTGCAAAGCGACTATACAGCACCCGCAACCACTGAGACAGAAAACTGGGCACGCAATGAGTGACGCCACTCCAGTGAGTATGTATAAAAATTAAATAACTTTTATATATTGAGCAGAGTCAGGGTAATCAAGAATTCACAGTATTATTACCTTATTAGCTTTCCTTTCAAATACATGTATTTCAACACTTGGCAATAAATACTAGGTGAATAAATATTAAATATAAGATAAATCCTGAATATTAGATAATATCAAGTGTAGATAACCACAGGCCTGACCGTCCTTGCTTCTTGTCAGCACCTGTAAGGAATACATCACAAAAGGCAACTAAATGACATTACATCATGTTAAATCTGTAGGAATATTACCCACTTCTCACCAAGCAAGGGTGAACATTTCCTTAAACCATTTCAGGAAAAATAACCAGGCACTTAGCCAAGAGTAAGCGGCTCATTTGACAAGAACCAACATTTCAGTGGTACATTTCAGTGTTCCAATCAGGAAAGAAATAACGTTCCGCTATACAGCAGTAAACATGTGAATAGGTAACTGTAGGCTTTCAGTAAATGCAGCACTAAGTGGGAGAAAACACTTCATTAAGAATAAACAACCCCTTGTGCAGATATAACCCACTCCTTAATCAGCAATAACCATTTTAGGAATCACTCCTAGGCTAGAGACAGCTTTAATTGACTCTGTGTTAAGCTATGGAAAGAGGCGCATCATGGACAGGCAAGAATGCACTTGCACAGTCAGTAGGCTGAGATAGCCTTGGGTAGCCACACAGGTCACGTACAACTGTATAGTCAGCAAGCTACGATGCATACTAGTAAGTAGTGGGGTACACAAAACAGCAGGCATGCTGCAGTTCAGAAGGAACTTATGTTATATTTCAGGTATGATACAGTAGAGACTGCTTCTATTTGGTAGAGAATAAGCACAGGCAGTACCAAGTGAAGTAAATCAGGTGCGTGTATGGGGAAGAAAGAGGTATTGTAATAAATGCTGGGCAAGAAAAGCACTTAACGAATAAATAAAACAGAATAAACCGTCCTATCAAGATACATTGATACTTTTAATTTGGAACACAATATGTGATAAATAGACGGAAAGAGTAACTTTTCCAAATTGAGAGAAAGAGCCCTGAGAAAGCGGTTTTATACTTTTACGAAACATGTGTTGGCTGTTGTCTTAAATGTCATGAACTTGTACAATGAAATGTTAAAAAAACTATGGTCGCAACTTCAGTGTGGATAAACAGTTGTCGAACTGAACTTAAATGAAAAAGAAAAATGAATTTCATAGTATGAATTTGACATTTTTTAACAATTTCATTACCATTATTCTGATTACCATTATTCTGATTGCATGCGTTAGAAAGTATACATCTTATTTTCTGTTTTTTAATAAAAACACTGGGGGTGGCATCTAGTGTCTCACTGAGGAGCACCAGTTACAACAAGACCACTAGCTCCCTAAACTGCAACTGCAAGTTTAGCTCAGATATAATAGGATGTTCTGACTCCAGTACTTTGGCTATTATACACATTTCCTATCTACGAGATGCCCTGGCTTCTTCACATTCACTCCTGTTCAAGTACTTTCAGCCAGATTCAATAATCTTCATCTAGCTGTTTATCATGCTTTTTTTTTAAAACGTGTTCTTTCTCAGAAAGGAGGGCATTCTCCCAGTTACCTTTCTTTCCCTTGCTATTTTTTTTCCTAATCCTGCCTTCTACGCTTTTTACTCAGATGTCAAATTCTCCATTCTTGAAACCTTTGCCATTTGATTTTCCTCTCTTTTTCCTCTGCTCTCTTATCCTTTCAGTTCTTATCCTCCTTGTCTCTCCCTTTTTCTAACTGATGTTCTAAATATAATCTCCCCTCTCATTCCAATGTGTTCCTTTCTTTTCCCTTTTACTCTTCCCTACCATTTCTCCAAGATCCCCTAAGATTCTTTACTTAATTCCTATCCTGGTTAATGCTCTCTCATTCCTCCCTCCCTTACCCTTGTTCCTCCTTCCTTTCACCCCATTCATTTATTCCATTCCTTCTCTCACTTCTTCCTCTTGTTTCCTCTTCCTTCGACTCTGTTTCCCATCCTCAATGACCAACTGTAGTAGGGTAGACTGTGGCACAACTGAATTCAGGTAGAACGTGCAAATATTCACGGGCGTTAGCGCAAACTTATCCATCCCCCATCTGAGATCTGGGCCCAGACCGGGTCCCGACCGACTCCCGGCCCGGGGCCTAAGCCCTTGCCCCTTAGGCCCCTTTTACTTTCCCAGGTTCAGTAATTCAGGAGGACAGGTCATAAACCGAGGAGTGTCACATCTGTGTGAAACTTGTTTCTAGTAAAGGGAATATCTACATGCTAATTGCAATACTGTTGTTTAATTAGATGGAGGCGTTGATTAAAAACTTTGCTTAGATCGAGTTTGTGGGCTGGGCCTGACAAACGTGTCCACTCTCTCACAGTGGAAGAGCTCAGTGGAAGAACTGACTGCAGAATGCTCAACCAAACAAATCATGTTTTTGCATTTAATCACGCAGCTTTAATTCATTTAGGTTTCCCAGATGTCTAACCGCATTGCACTGTAATTTCAGAGGCTCGTCTCCCCAGCCATCAATGTAATTTTTCTGCTGATGCAGGCGGAAACAAGAAGGAACAACCCCACACATTAAAATACCTATCACCTGTTCGCCGATTAGTATGTAAATCATGTGCACATGAGCGTCATTACACTACAGCAAGGTCAAAAGGAACAGCAAGTTTCAATGTTAGCGTGGCGATGTCAAGTGCAAGTACTGCTGGAAGACGGGATAATTCTATGTAATGGCGAGGCGGCCCTGCCAACATAACCTGCTCCTTTTGCCGAAGCTCCAATCCTTACCTCTAAACAAAGGCAATACCAGCTGGACAAAAAGGTGACCACCCCCTCAACAATAAAGAATCCGTAATGTGATGCAGTTTTATCTGAGAATAGAGAAAACGCTCATTTTGTTGAGGTCACAGACTATCTCCAGCCTGCTGTATATAAGGACTGTAGTCCCGGATCACACCGGCATCCGTCTCCATAGAGCAGCCAACATGGGAAAGGGTAAGAGCACATTTTCCTTAACAATATTTGACGACAAAACCAGCCCGCCTTTAATGTATATGTTGTCAACACGTCGGGTGAAAGCATCCATAAAAGCAGGGCCGGCTTTAGCACTGGGGGCGCCCTGTGCGACAATGTTTGTTGGCGCCCCCCCCCAATGACCACCTCTGCCATGGATTACCTCATTACCACCATTTGACAATGCCCCCCCCAAGTTTCCATAACCACTGTCTCTTAGATTAATTTAGTTTTATAGCGCCTCACATACGATAAGATGTCAGAATACTTTACATCACACATGCATTGCACAGAGACAATCAGCACTGTGCAAATCAGTATACAGGAAAGGTTACATACGACAGAGGCCTACAAGGAGTAGGAGTCACAGGTCATCCTTGCTGGTACTAGGCAGTGTAGTTTAAGCACAAATTCAGAATTTAATTTAATTTAAATGTAACACAATTGTTTATTTAAAAATAGGATTTGATTTCTCCTGAAATTAATCCCTTTTGCAAAATTAGGACAACAAAAGACTGGGCAAAAAAAGATATGGATCTATTATTTTCCTTGCAATTTACATGCAGCAGGCACATTAACCCTCTGCACTGTGAGGATTCAAAACTTCTACTAGACAAAGCTCCAGTCTTTCTCCAGGAAGAACATTAATCGCCGGAGCTGTCATTTTTATTGATGTCTGGAATTTGCTGGGTCAATGTACGGGGCATCAGGTGCTTTTGAAAGATGAACATGGCCCCCTGCATAACAGTTGTTTTCAGTATTTGAAGTGTGCTAGTGATGGTACATTAGGTTCTGAAACCGAGTTACTAACGCAGAGGAGCGTAGTATTTGAATGACCATTTATCACGAGAAGCAAACAAGTTATGAAGTGAAATGTTGAATATGGAGGAGTTAAAATTGTTGGGCGTAGGAGACAAAAACCGTAAAGCCCTGCTTATTGTACGCATTGAATACTAAGGAGTTATTTATCAGTTAATAGAGCTTGATAACTGGTACACAATTCACTCTCTTTAAACCCTCCAATCTGTCACGTTACAATGCCCCGGGCCTGCACAATGCACCCTTCTTACTTAACTCCGACAGAAAGATAGAGCCAGCGCGCAGTATTTGAATAATATGAGCACGCAGCCATGATAATTCAACTTCAAGTTCTGACCGGCCCGCCCCGGTCGCGATAGACAGTGCCACACAGACAATTTAATCAAAAGGGGCCTAAGGGGCAAGGGCCCCGGCCACCACCGTGTATGGATCAGATCAGGCCAGGAGGCAGAGTAGGAGGATTTAAGGATTGCATGCAATTAAAACGTCTGGACGGTATCCGGTCCAGTCGTAAATAGACTCACCTGCGGGCAGCAGTCCAAATAGGGGGCATACGATTAGAGAGCGCCTCGCTCTTTCCCAGTCCCTCCCTGGCCTGTGCGATGTCATGCCTACCTCGCCTCCACGACCTCGGAGTCACGCTGAGTGCACTTTTTATAGCGCGAGCCAAATGCGCATGAGCATCACAGGCAGCAGACCCCACAACTTACTAAAGCCACAGCGCGCAGACGCGGAGGAGGTGACATCTGCGCGCTGCCTGCGTCTACGTCACTCATCATCAAGATCACATGGTGAGGTGTTTTTATTTAACAAATTACGAGTCCGGTATAGTAGGCTGCCTGCTGCTGCCTAAATTAAATTGAAATCGGCCAGCTCATGTCATGTCACGGAGGGTTAATCCAATGTTATGTTTAATTTTACTTTGTACGGTCGGTTTGATATGCCCAAATCGGCCCCCAGCAAGAGAACCGGCCCCCTATCATAAAACCGGCCCCCACCCCACCCAGCCGACCGGGGGATTGCCCGGTGCCCGGAATTGTCAGTCCGGGCCTGCTCCTAGTATGAATAAGCATTTCCTAGATTAGGGCTACACATTTTATAAGCTACAATACATTTCTGTAGGCCAGAAAGAACATTCTCCTTGAGCAGATGTAGAACTTCCTATGAAGCCAGTGTAAAACATTTCATTAGGCCAGAATTACCTATCTCATCAAGTAAGAACAAACATTTCCTTCAATCAGGGTAGCCTTTCTCTGAGCAGAAGTAAACATTTAATAATAGATCAACCATTTCATGACTCAGACCTGCACACTTAATTGGGCCTATGCAGAGCATTCCCTCAAATAAGGCAGTAATAAATAGGCCTATTGTAATATGTGCATTTCCTTAAGGCAATTCCAAAGTTACTACAGCTTTAACTCCTTATGCATTTCATTAGGAGCACAAACAGTGCATTTCTCAGCAATAACATTTCCAAAAACGCAGGAATAAACAGTGCCTCGAATGAGGGTAAACCATTCAATTGGCAGAAGCAACCATTTCCTTAATCAGGAATAAACAGGTCATTAGAACCCAGGCCCCATTAGCAATTTTGCGCAGCAAGCTCCTCAAATCGGCAGGGCCTGTAATAAGGTTTTCCTAGCTCCTGCAGCTTAAAGATAACAGCCCCTTATGTAGGACTAAACATTTAATTTACCCAGAATAACATTCTCCTCAAGCAGGGATCAACCTTCCATTAATTATATCTAAACCCTGTGCCTACGAACCAGCTAGACAATGGCACATGAGCAGGAATTCTCAGGTTGGAACAAAACCTTTCATTAGACAGGCACAATTAACCAATTCCTTGCTCTGCAGTTCTTGACGCAGGCATAAAACATTTCAGTATTCAAGAGTATCCCTGTTGGTAGGTAGAAGTTAGAACACTGGGGCAGGAGTATAAGACATTCCATTAGGTAAGTACCCCATAAAAAGGATCAATATTTCATGAGAGAATAAACGCTGCATTACTCAGTCATAAACATGCATAGGGCTACACTAACTGGCATGCAACTGTACCCCAGGCAGGGGTTAACTTTTATTAGCTGAGGCCCCCACGGTGTCTTTTGGGGGGGCCCTGGCCCAGTTCCAGTACTTGAAGGGGCCAATGGGGCTATTCCCCAGTTCAGGGAGCCTTCTGACACAGCGCCAGGCAGCAAATTCAGGTCCTGGGCACACAGCACCTCGCTGATGCAGCGCTTGAAGTTAATGACAGATGCTGGATGTACAGCGCTTCAAGGTACCTCAAGGGTCCCCAGGCAGCAGCCGAGCTCTCAGGTTCACAACGCTTCGCAGTAACAGCGCTGGTAATGGCTTTCTGGTGTCAGTTGTAGGGGCATCACAGCGCTCTTCAAAGGGGCCTAGCGCCAGGGGTTTCACGGCGCTGGGCTCAGTCAGCTGGTCACGAATGGCAGTGCTTCTCTGGGGGCGACAGCGCTTGAAGGCACAACAGCCGTCTCAGGCAGAGTCAGCGCTCATCAGGGCAAAAGCGCTTCAGGCAGGAATAGCGCCCAGGAGCTTCGTGGCGCTTTAAGAGTATAGCGCTTCAGGGCCCAACAGTCTGCAGGACATAAGCGCTTCTCAAGGAGGCACAGCTCTTCAACAGGTGATCGGAGGGATAGCTCCTGGGACACAGCGCTCTGTCCAGTTTAGCACGCTGAAGTAAATTAGTCAGTTCAGATGATGCAGGTTAGCAATTCAGACAGATATAGCGCTTCAGGGTTCTAGCGCTTCTGCAGGCAGTTACAGTGCTTAAGCCTCAGGCAATTCAGTTAGGCTAGCAGTTCAGGAGGCTAGCGCTACGCAGAGATAGCGCTTAGCATTCACTTCAGTGGAGCACTTTCCTCAGGACAGGTAGTGCAGGGTGCTAGCGCCAGGGAATAAGAGCGCTTAGCCAGCAGACAGTTTATATTAGTTGGAGTCAGATCAGCAGGTTCCACAGGACAGTTCACACAACAGTGGCAATCCAGAAAAAGGGATCCCAGGTGGCGTCAGGGAGCGCAGGGAGTGTTACAGCGCCAATACCTGGTTGATTTCTCAAAAGTCCTGTGGTGATTTGGTTTCTTCTTGGCGCTTTATATTTCTTGCGCCCTTGTAAATTGCAGTCTCTGGGTTCCTTGAAGGGGGGGGGGGATGTTGAAGTTGATGGTTGATATCAAGTCTCCTCAGCCAGTTCCCTTCAAGCAGACCTGGGGTTCCCCTTCCGCCGGGCCAGGTCAGGGGGGCAAATTCAGGATCCCTCAACACTTGATAGGCAGCACCTAGGCTCTGTCTCTACCAGTGTCATAGGTCCCTGTCTAGGCCCCACTGCCTAAAGCTCCTGCGTAGGTTCTCCCCCAGGTCTGTGCTCCCTCAGTCTGACAGGAAAGTTTCCCTCCCTTTCCTTATTTAGTCCCAGTTGACAGTTGCCAGTGGCAGTTGCTGCCACCTCACCTGTTCCAGAAGGTTCCAGGAGGTTCTAGGAGGTTCCACCATTATGGCTATGGACAGGCTGGCAGGCTAGTATGGATACATTGTTTGAGGGTTCTAGCCAGCTCCTGACTACTAGAATGCGCCCACAAAGACCACGCTGCAGTAGCAGGGGTCAGTGGCGGCCATGTTAGGGGAAGTAAGCACCTGCACCTTAACATTAGTTTGACATACACAGGGCTTTCTTCACTACACAAGGCCTATACCCTTTTGTTACAATAGGGGGCACCCTAAATTAAAGGAATAAAAAACGAAAAATTCTGGGGAAAGGGCCAAGTCCTACACGTCTCCCCCCCAGCCAAAAGCCAGGGTAGACCGATCATCACCTTGATGGGCTTCCCTGCTTGGGGCGGAAAAAGGTGGACGCAGGCCCGTTACTTCAATGGCATCCGCCAGTTCTTCACCAATCAAACCACCCCACTGGTGTTCCCTAGTGGGATGCGGCCAGGACTGACCTCTAGACAATCCAGAAGTCTCTGGCCCTTGCTTTCTCTCAGAGTGGGGGGCAGTAGCCCCAGGCCCGTGGTACCTTTGGACCACTCTTCTTCTCAACCTAGAGTCTAAACCCTTAGGTTGAACTGGTGACAGAGGCGAGTCCTCCCTCCCCCTGCACCCCCTCTCAGAGTTCTGCACCCTACCAACTGGAGTGGTACCCCTAAGAGTCACAACCGGGGGGACTCTTATTACAGAGATCCCTCCCGCCAGGTCAGGCAACCCCTGAACCTGGCCACCCAACCCGGGATCTGCACCCTTTGGCTGGTCCGGTGCCAGAGGAGAGTCCTTCCTCCCTCCGCACCCCCTCCCAGGGTTCTGCACCCTCCCAACTGGAGTAGTACCCCTAAGAGTCACAACCTGGGGGACTCTGATTACAGAGATCCCTCCCGCCAGGTCAGGCAACCCCTGAACCTGGCCACCCAACCCGGGATCTGCACCCTGTGGCTGGTCCGGTGTCAGAGGAGAGTCCTTCCTCCCTCCGCACCCCCTCCCAGGGTTCCGCACCCTCCTACCCGGAGAGGTACCCCTGGGAGTCACACCGGTAGGGTCCTTAGTTACCGGTACCCCACCCTCCAGGTCAGGCAACTCCTGAACCTGAAACCCCAGTCCAGGTTCTACACCCTGTGACTGGTCTGAACCCCGAACCTTGGGTACGCTGCCACCATTAGGAGTACCTGGCGCACATAATTCCAAGGCTTTCAGCTCTAACTCTGTTAGCTGAAGCTGGTGCGCCAGCTTCCTTTCATCCATTGCAAGACTCTCACTCTCCCTCTTGTGCTCTAGCATCCTCGACGACGCACACCCCCAAGATACTCTACTCCCGGCCCCCAGAACATCTTCCCGGTTGCACATTGTCAGACACAACAATGTTGAGTAGGCCTGGGTCTTCTGGTGTGCCCGCCTCCCTGGGTGTGACCTGCCCCTCCTGTTCCCCATCCCCTCTCCCATCTGGGTGGGCTCCTACCCATGCCCTCAAAGCGGTACGGAGTTCCTTCTTCCCGGTTCTCCGCCCAACAGGCACCCCCATCCCCTGACAAAACTCCATTATGCCAGGTGGGGACTCAGATAAATCTGGGAAAAGATACCAGGACATGGGTGACAGGAGTAGGTGAAACAGGTCTTGATACACTCTACAGCAGAGGTCTTCAAACTTTTGGATGCCGAGACCCCCTTGTAAAACCTTTTTAGGCGTAAGGACCCCCTTCCGACAAAAGTTTCTAGAAACTGGTACTCCTCATCATTCAACAACTATTGACAACTATAAATGCGCCTGTTAGACCTTATCACATCCATCCATCCATCCATTATTCATCCACCCACACTTTCACACATCCATCCATCCTTCATCCATCCACCCTTTTATCCTTCCATCCATACATCCATCCTCCCTTTCATCCTTCCATACATCCATCCATCCTTTACCATTCCACCCTTCCATCCATCCATCCATCATCCACCCATCATTCATCCATACATCCATCCTTCATCCACCCACTCTTTCATCCATCCATCCACCCATCATTCATCCCCACCTTTTCACACTTACATTCATGCATCATTCATCCATTCAACCTTTTATCCATCCATACATCCTTCCTTCATCCATCCACCCTTTCATCCATCCACCCTTTCATCCATCCATCCATCCATCCTTCATCCATCCACCCTTTCATCCTTACATCCATCTGCCCTTTCATCCATCCATCCACCCTTTCATCCATCCATCCACCCTTTCATCCTTCCATCCATACATCCATCCTCCCTTTCATCCTTCCATACATCCATCCATCCTTTACCCATCCACCCTTCCATCCATCCATCCACCCATCATTCATCCATCCACCCTTTCATCCATCCATCCTTCATCCACCCACCCTTTCATCCATCCATCCACCCATCATTCATCCCCACCTTTTCACACATCCATTCATGCATCATTCACCCATTCAACCTTTTATCATCCATACATCCATCCTTCGTCCATCCACCCTTTCATCCTTCCATCCATCCATACATCCATCCATACATCCATCCTTCATCCACCCACCCTTTCATCCATCCATCCACCCATCATTCATCCCCACCTTTTCACACATCCATTGATGCATCATTCATCCATTCAACCTTTTATCCATCCATACATCCTTCCTTCATCCATCCACCCTTTCATCCATCCATCCTTCATCCATCCACCCTTTCATCCATCCATCCACCCATCATTCATCCCCACCTTTTCACACATCCATTCATGCATCATTCATCCATTCAACCTTTTATCCATCCATACATCCTTCCTTCATCCATCCACCCTTTCATCCATCCACCCTTTCATCCATCCACCCTTCATCCATCCACCCTTTCATCCTTACATCCATCCACCCTTTCATCCTTACATCCATACATACATCCTTCATCCATCCACCCTTTCATCCATCCACTACTTGGTCCATGCAAGGAGAACATGAATAAAACAAATAGCAAATTTCATGTTAATGACTAATAGCAACAGACATAGGCAAGTATTGTGCTCAAACCATAAAGTAGGAAGCAAATGCACACCGTTTGCATTTTAATCCAGAGTTAGTCTTTCCAAAATCGCTCTAACCCAGAGGTTTTATACAGCTCTTAGCAGCAGGCACATTAACGTACTCAAATATTTTCCCATAATGTGTGTACTAACTTGCAGAACGCGGCTATTAGCCATGAGTTTTTACCTGTCCACTTGTGCCAGCAGCGCTGAACTGGAGGTGGCTCCCAGGCGCTATAAATCATTATCAAGGGCAGTTGTGTGTAAAATCAGGCTGTTTACTTTTACGTTAATCGCTGCAGGATGTTTTGTTTTCCTTATTCAGTATCACTTTCGAGTCTCATTCCAGGCACACTGACCTACAGCCCAGCAGTCCCGTCTACCTGCTTGCTTATCTTGTATTTCCCCCTTAGGCCCCATCCTCTTCCCCAGAAAGGCTCTGCCTGAACTGCTCATAAATGTGCTACACCACTTGCACTTTTCCAGCCTCTGGAACTCCAGCTTTTAAACTGCAAGAAAAAAGCTGCCTCTGATTAGAAATCCCTGTCTGCAGCATGTTGCCCCCCACCCCCTGGTATTACCATTATTATTGTGTATCAGTCCATGTTAGTTTCCAAACTGTGTGCTTGGTGCACATCTTTTCGCGGCGCCCCTGGCTACTTTCATTGGCGCACTGAGGTGACCTACAGCCTCCTCCCCAAGCCACCCCACCCCACTCCCCCCTCGTGTATGTGAGCGGCTGAAACAGCTTGGACACACACAAAGCCACACCAGAGTACTGTACTTCACAGGTCTTTAGAAGACCTTTTACTTGTTAATGAGGCTTTGTTGTTTTTTACGCCTCGGTCCGAATTAGGCCTCCGCCGTGCGCACCCTCAATCAGCCTGACGTCCTTAAGGCAAACTGTCAATCTGCGACCCCCTTCCCAGGACTCCACGACCCCCCTGGGGGTCGCGCCCCACAGATTGAAGACCTCTGCTCTACAGGCTAGACAGTGGAGGGGTCAAATACTTAGGCTTGCACACACATGGGTGTGTAGCCTAATTGCTGTGCACCCTGTCTCACTGGAGGGTGCTGCATGGTCACAGGTCCTGGATCCCACCGCTCGACACCAATATGTTGGAACTGGGGTCACCAGCTCCCCGAGGGTAGAATGGCACGAGCGGGTAGGCATCCGAAAGCTTATGTGCAAAGCGACCATACAGCACACGCAACCACTGAGACAGAAAACTGGGCACGCAATGAGTGACGCCACTCCAGTGAGTATGTATAAAAATTAAATAACTTTTATATATTGAGCAGAGTCAGGGTAATCAAGAATTCACAGTATTATTACCTTATTAGCTTTCCTTTCAAATACATGTATTTCAACACTTGGCAATAAATACTAGGTGAATAAATATTAAATATAAGATAAATACTGAATATTAGATAATATCAAGTGTAGATAACCACAGGCCTGACCGTCCTTGCTTCTTGTCAGCACCTGTAAGGAATACATCACAAAAGGCAACTAAATGACATTACATCATGTTAGATCTGTAGGAATATTACCCACTTCTCACCAAGCAAGAGTGAACATTTCCTTAAACCATTTCAGGAAAAATAACCAGGCACTTAGCCAAGAGTAAGCGGCTCATTTGACAAGAACCAACATTTCAGTGGTACATTTCAGTGTTCCAATCAGGAAAGAAATAACGTTCCGCTATACAGCAGTAAACATGTGAATAGGTAACTGTAGGCTTTCAGTAAATGCAGCACTAAGTGGGAGAAAACACTTCATTAAGAATAAACAACCCCTTGTGCAGATATAACCCACTCCTTAATCAGGAATAACCATTTTAGGAATCACTCCTAGTATGAATAAGCATTTCCTAGATTAGGGCTACCCATTTTATAAGTTACAATACGTTTCTGTAGGCCAGAAAGAACATTCTCCTTGAGCAGATGTAGAACTTCCTATGAAGCCAGTGTAAAACATTTCATTAGGCCAGAATTACCTATCTCATCAAGTAAGAACAAACATTTCCTTCAATCAGGGTAGCCTTTCTCTGAGCAGAAGTAAACATTTAATAATAGATCAACCATTTCATGACTCAGACCTGCACATTTAATTGGGCCTATGCAGAGCATTCCCTCAAATAAGGCAGTAATAAATAGGCCTATTGTAATATGTGCATTTCCTTAAGGCAATTCCAAAGTTACTACAGCTTTAACTCCTTATGCATTTCATTAGGAGCACAAACAGTGCATTTCTCAGCAATAACATTTCCAAAAACGCAGGAATAAACAGTGCCTCGAATGAGGGAAAACCATTCAATTGGCAGAAGCAACCATTTCCTTAATCAGGAATAAACAGGTCATTAGAACCCAGGCCCCATTAGCAATTTTGCGCAGCAAGCTCCTCGAATCGGCAGGGCCTGTAATAAGGTTTTCCTAGCTCCTGCAGCTTAAAGATAACAGCCCCTTATGTAGGACTAAACATTTAATTTACCCAGAATAACATTCTCCTCAAGCAGGGATCAACCTTCCATTAATTATATCTAAACCCTGTGCCTAAGAACCAGTTAGACAATGGCACATGAGCAGGAATTCTCAGGTTGGAACAAAACCTTTCATTAGACAGGCACAATTAACCAATTCCTTGCTCTTCAGTTCTTGACGCAGGGATAAAACATTTCAGTATTCAAGAGTATCCCTGTTGGTAGGTAGAAGTTAGAACACTGGGGCAGGAGTATAAGACATTCCATTAGGTAAGTACCCCATAAAAAGGCTCAATATTTCATGAGAGAATAAACGCTGCATTACTCAGCCATAACCATGCATAGGGCTACACTAACTGGCATGCAACTGTACCCCAGGCAGGGGTTAACTTTTATTAGCTGAGGCCCCCACGGTGTCTTTTGGGGGGGCCCTGGCCCAGTTCCAGTACTTGAAGGGGCCAATGGGGCTATTCCCCAGTTCAGGGAGCCTTCTGACACAGCGCCAGGCAGCAAATTCAGGTCCTTGGCACACAGCACCTCGCTGATGCAGCGCTTGAAGTTAATGACAGATGCTGGATGTACAGCGCTTCAAGGTACCTCAAGGGTCCCCAGGCAGCAGCCGAGCTCTCAGGTTCACAACGCTTCGCAGTAACAGCGCTGGTAATGGCTTTCTGGTGTCAGTTGTAGGGGCATCACAGCGCTCTTCAAAGGGGCCTAGCGCCAGGGGTTTCACGGCGCTGGGCTCAGTCAGCTGGTCACGAATGGCAGTGCTTCTCTGGGGGCGACAGCGCTTGAAGGCACAACAGCCGTCTCAGGCAGAGTCAGCGCTCATCAGGGCAAAAGCGCTTCAGGCAGAATTAGCGCCCAGGAGCTTCGTGGCGCTTTAAGAGTATAGCGCTTCAGGACCCAACAGTCTACAGGACATAAGCGCTTCTCAAGGAGGCACAGCTCTTCAACAGGTGATCGGAGGGATAGCTCCTGGGACACAGCGCTCTATCCAGTTTAGCGCGCTGAAGTAAATTAGTCAGTTCAGATGATGCAGGTTAGCAATTCAGACAGATATAGTGCTTCAGGGTTCTAGCGCTTCTGCAGGCAGTTACAGTGCTTAAGCCTCAGGCAATTCAGTTAGGCTAGCAGTTCAGGAGGCTAGCGCTACGCAGAGATAGCGCTTAGCATTCACTTCAGTGGAGCACTTTCCTCAGGACAGGTAGTGCAGGGTGCTAGCGCCAGGGAATGAGAGCGCTTAGCCAGCAGACAGTTTATATTAGTTGGAGTCAGATCAGCAGGTTCCACAGGACAGTTCACACAACAGTGGCAATCCAGAAAAAGGGATCCCTGGTGGCGTCAGGGAGCGCAGGGAGTGTTACAGTGCCAATACCTGGTTGATTTCTCAAAAGTCCTGTGGTGATTTGGTTTCTTCTTGGCGCTTTATATTTCTTGCGCCCTTATAAATTGCAGTCTCTGGGTTCCTTGAAGGGGGGGGGGGGTGTTGAAGTTGATGGTTGATATCAAGTCTCCTTAGCCAGTTCCCTTCAAGCAGACCTGGGGTTGCCCTTCCGCCGGGCCAGGTCAGGGGGGCAAATTCAGGATCCCTCAACACTTGATAGGCAGCACCTAGGCTCTGTCTCTACCAGTGTCATAGGTCCCTGTCTAGGCCCCACTGCCTAAAGCTCCTGCGTAGGTTCTCCCCCAGGTCTGTGCTCCCTCAGTCTGACAGGAAAGTTTCCCTCCCTTTCCTTATTTAGTCCCAGTTGACAGTTGGCAGTGGCAGTTGCTGCCACCTCACCTGTTCCAGAAGGTTCCAGGAGGTTCTAGGAGGTTCTAGGAGGTTCCACCATTATGGCTATGGACAGGCTGGCAGGCTAGTATGGATACATTGTTTGAGGGTTCTAGCCAGCTCCTGACTACTAGAATGCGCCCACAAAGACCACGCTGCAGTAGCAGGGGTCAGTGGCGGCCATGTTAGAGGAAGTAAGCACCTGCACCTTAACATTAGTTTGACATACACAGGACTTTCTTCACTACACAAGGCCTATACCCTTTTGTTACAATAGGGGGCACCCTAAATTAAAGGAATAAAAAACGAAAAATTCTGGGGAAAGGGCCAAGTCCTACAGAGAGCTATTGACTTTGGAAATTATTTCATGATTTTTGCAGTGCAGCAGGGGTAACAAAAACATTCTATGATCTTTATTGACGTTTCTTAGGATTCATTGATAGAACCAATAGCAGGATGAAAAGCATTTTTGGCAGAGTATTCACAAGATCAACAAAACAGTGAATTTTCAACAATTCCCTCCCTCCACCAGCCCTATGCTCTCATGACAAGTCACCTTCTAGCAGCAAAGAGACAACTGGCTATGGGCCACTCATGAGTCAGCAAGTAGGGAATAGGAGAAAAAAGGGACGGACACAAGGAAGAGGAGGGCAAGAGAGTAGGAAAGAAGGCGGTCCATCCCTGCGTCCTATCCTCCTGTCTGTCACCTCGAATCAGAGGGCTCCTCTGTGGGTTCCCCGAGGCCAGAGAGCATAGCTGCCCACGCCTGTAAGTCCTCCATGAGTCGGCCATCCCTGCGTACATGCCTCTTACAGATCTCCTCAGCGGTCACCCATTTCCATAGGTGCCTAAGACAGTCGACATGTTTTGGGGGATTGGTGCTCAGCCACCGAATAGCAAGTTGGTGCTTAGCAAGCAGAATACATTTTCTACTGAGTTTTTTCCGGGAGGGAGACGGGATCAAGCCCAGCAGAACTTGTTTCATACCAATCCAATTGGAATGTTCTATCCGGTGGCACTGTTAATGTCTTTCACAACAGACTCCCAGTACAGGAGCAGAGAAGGGTAGGACCAGACCATATGTATAAAGCCAGACTCAGGTGTTCTACATCGTGGACAAGCATCACTGCGGGTGATGTAGTTGATATGTAGGGTCTCAGGGGAGATATAGGTTTGATGAATATCAATATATGTTAGCAATCAATGAGAACTAGCTCTGGTTTAAATTGTATGTCTGCGGGTGGAGGAAAACCATTAGGTTTTATGAAGGCCCTCACCCACCAACCTACTTGGTGGCATGCTTCATCATCGGGCCCCACCCAAGGTACCGAGTGCACCTCAGGTGTGCTTCAACGCCAGATTACTGGGGAGCAGGTTTTTTTGGTTCGTGAGGGTGCTGTGAGTGTGCTCTGAGTGAGGTTTAAAATACTGTCCTGGGTGTCCCAAAGACTGTTTTAATGGTGGGCCCCAGGCAGTCAATAAAAACAAAGGTTTTCGGACGTGCACGGTAGGCTTATGGCCTCCGACGTCCTGTGCGGTCAACTAGTTTCAGCCAGGCCTTTTCTTCTACTGGCTTTCGTCAGGACCTTATATGTGTAGGGTGTTACAGGGGTTTGTATGAGTTTGTCAGTGCCCTGTGTGTAAAGCACACGCTACAGTGCTTATATGTGCAAGAGGTGTTTCCTCTCGAGTTGTACACCTGATTTTAGCGAACAACTCAGCATGGAGCTCAGCCAGGGGCCAGCACCATGCGCACTTGCGCGATGTCGCTAGGCCCGCAATGAACCTGTTGTCCGGGCAGAGGCAGAGCCTTTGTTTTTATTGACTGCTTGGGGCCCACCAATAAAACAGTCTTTGGGACACCCAGGACAGTATTTTAAACCTCACTCAGCACACTCACAGCACCCTCACAAACCAAAAAACCTGCTCCGCAGTAATCTGGCGTCGAAGCACACCTGAGGTACACTCGGTACCTCGGGTGAGGCCCGATGATGAAGCATGCCACCAACTAGGTTGGTGGGTGAGGGCCTTCATAAAACCTAATGGTTTTCCTCCACCCGCAGACATACAAACAATTTAAACCAGAGCTAGTTCTCATTGATTGCTAACATATAAACTGGGGAAACGGACTAGCCTCTCTAGTTCTCCTCTCTCTTTTTGATCACAACATACCGAATTTCTATATATAGCATACATTTAAACCTAGCATTGGATCAGACCATTTATGTACCTTTGTGAACTTTTGCCCAATATTTAGGGGACATGGGGTTGTCTAGAGCTTCCTCTCATTTAGCCTGATTCCAGAGCATGGAATTGGAGATGTCTGCTTTCTAGTCCTTAATACATGTTAGATATCAATCTATGCCCCCCAGCTGTTGTCAGTAGCGTTGTTATGGTGTTGGAAGGAGTCGGTGACTTTGGGAACCATGTCCACAGATCGCAGACAGTCCTCAATATCTTTGCGTATTGTAGGAATTGTCCCCTCCCTAAGTCAAAAGATGTAATAGCATCATCTTGTGTGATTAAACATCCGTCAGGATAGAGGTCTCAGAGGGGGTTACAGCCTCCATCTCTCCACCTCTGGACTGATATGGACTCTGATATTTGTAAAAAGGGGTTGGAGGAACCATATGGACATATCTGAGGCATATGGTGCTCTACGCAATACCCTTGTAACCACTCTCTCCCAAACCTCGCACACCAAGCACACTGGTAGAGGTGTATCCAGTCGTACTTTGGTGCTGTTCATCATGAGAACTGGAAGAGGGTCGTTCCCATATGAGCCACAAAGGAGGTTTTTCTCCCAGTTATCCCCTGGGTCCAGCCAGTGGACCGCATGTTTAAGAATTGCTGCCATATAGCACAGTTCTAGCAGTGGGACATCCAGATCTCCGCATCCCCAGATGTATTTTAGGGTAGAGAGGCCCACACGCTTCCATTTGTTGACCCAAAGCAATTCTGCCACAAGACTGTCATGGCTAAACATAATAGAAAAAACGTGATAATGCAGCCAGCGCTAATGCTATTTTTTTTTAACCAAATGGGAGGATTGGTTGAGAAAAGAGGCAACATGGAGGGGAGGGCGGGAGAGAAGGATGGTGGGAAATGACACTCAAGAAACAATGGGGAATCACATAGGCAATGCAAGGGGCTAGGAAAGGCAGCTGACAAATGAGAATGGGTAAGCGAAGATGAGGCAGCAAGGTGATATTGTAGAGTTTGTGGGAGCGGCAGCAAGCTGACAAAGGAGGGTGAGAGGAAGGGGCTACAAGCTGACAGCCCGGGTGGGCAGGAAAGATTGAGGAAATAAGCTGACAGCGGAGGGTGGGTGGGAGGGGATAGGGAAGCACGCTGATAACTGGGGTGTACAGGAGGTGATGGGGCAGCATTCTGGCTATGGAGGGTGGGCATGAGGGGCTGGCGTAGCAAGCTGATAACAGAGTGGACAGGATGGTCTGGGGAAGCACATGGACAATGGAGAGTGGGCAGGAGGGACTTGGCAAGCAAGCTGACAACAGGGTGGGCAGGAGAGGATGGGGAAGCAAGCTGACAATAGATGGTGGGAGGGCAGGACTGGGAAAGCACACAGACAATGGAGGGTGGTCGGGAGGGGATGGGGATGCAAACAGACAACGGAGGGTGGATGGGGTAGCAAATAGGCAAGGGGGTGGTGGGGAAGCCAGAACGGCAAGGGAAGGTGGGTGGAGAAGAAGCAAGAACAACAACTGAGGGAGAGTAAGAAAGAGGAACACAGAGGGGGGAGAAGTAAATGAGGGAGATAGATGGAAAAATAAACAGACACTTGTAGAGTGCTTAAGCTAAAAGACAAAAGTAGTACCTGAAAAGTGAGCCATGGAAGGACACAAGTAATGCGTCCATGCTCCAGTGGAAGGGATACACAAGAAGAGGAAGAAAAGCCTACAGAAACTGATGAATAAGAAGCAAGCAAATGAGAGGGTTTATGAAACTAACCAATTGTAAGCAATGGATGGGCTCAAAGCCCACTGTAGGCTAACAATATTTCTTGCAACAGACAGTGCATGCGCTGTGTTATGTGGCACCTAAAAACAAAAGGCCTTATTTATGAAGGCCTTACGCCACCATTGCGTCACTTCTCAGTGCAGCGGCGTAATCAATGCGCCATACTGTGCCCTATTACAAAGTGACGCATCTAGGCAGATGCGTCACTTTGTAAATACCTGCGCAACATTATACCTGCGTCAGCTATAATGTATGCAGGGTGGAGGTCCCACGTAAAAAAGGCTTTTAGAAGACGTGCAGTGAAATCTCTGAGATTTCACTGCGCTACATCTACGACTTGACTGTGTCAAATCCTTATGCCTGAGGCAGGTGTAAGGAGTGATGCAGGGCCTTTTACAGGGGACTCGCCTCATGTGTAATGACACATTGCTGGAGTTGCTTCAGGTTACGACACACTCCAGCAATGCATCTTTACTGCGCCACCAGATATGTCAGGATTCCTGACTTTCTGGCCAATCCGTGCGACATGGAGCGCCGTAATGTAAATATGGCACATCCATGGTGTCGCAAGGAGGGCACAATGAAAAGTGTTGCATCGATCCAACACTTTTCATTGTGCCCTCCTTGTGACACCATGAATGCGCCGTTTTTACACTACAGTGCTCCATGTCGCAAGGATTAACCAGATACGTGAGGAATCCTGACATATCTGGTGGTGCAGTAATGACGCATTGCTGGAGTGTGCCGGTGACCTGACACAACTCCAGCAATGTATCATTACACATGGGGTGAGTCCCATGTGAAAGGCCCCGCTTCACTCCTTATGCCTGCTTGAAGCAGGCGTAAGGATTTGACTTAGATTTTACTGTGCCACTTCTACAATACTTTTTTACCTGGGAATGCCCACCCTGCATACATTATACCTGACGCAGGTGTAATGTAGGGCAGGCATTAACAAAGTGACGCATCTGCCTAGATGCGTGATTTTGTAAATAGGGTGCAGTATGGCACATTGATTACGCCGCCGCAGCATCACTGACAAGTGATGCAACAGTAAGGCCTTCATAAATAAGGCCCTAGGTTTTTGAGATGTGTGGGAAAGTTAGTTGATCAGGAGCATTCTGTAGACAGGTTGGTCTAAAGCTGGACGGACGCTCTAAAAGTAGGTCTAAAGGTTTGGAAGGAAGCCCCATGGTTTTGAAGCCTAGATCAAGAAAGTATGTCTGCCTGCTTATATTCTATGCTGAAACTTGGTCTGGAGAGGAGGAGGTAAAAGGAGTATTAAGCATCCTGACAGGATTTTATTGGATTCATTTTGATGTGGTGAGAGGTGGGCCTTAGTGGAGGAAAACACAATCCATAGGGCCCAGAATTGAATACTTTTGACTTTTTCATTGGCATTCCACTCCCCATCCTCATTGGGCCATTCCTTAACATAATCATTATGTTACTAGTAAATAGTAATGGTATAGTGGACAATACAAATCAACCCCTCTGTAAATGACTAGGGTTAATATTTACATTTAGTGCTACCCATTGTATGAAGCAGAGAAGTCAAAGGCAGAGGCTCATCATCTATCTACAAGCATCTACAAAAAATAAGCCACCTAGGCAGGTCCAGTGCTGCACTGTTTCAATACTAGAAGGCGGAATCATCGCCCTAGCAAAGGGATGGAGAATTGCCCCAAAGAAGGTTGCATAAGGCCCCTCACTTTGGTCACTATGAATATTTGCACTGTCCCTGTATCTTTAAACTAAATGAAATCTCTTTTTGATTAGGTACCATAGGTAACCTAATTGACAAATCATCATCATCTTTATTTCGGTCATAAAAACCATAAAAGAACATAAATACAACCAGAAAAATGAATAATTAAAACAATATAAAATCCCTGTTAAAACACAAAGTATAGTATACCATTCAATAAAGCATCTCAGCAGGGTACAGTGCCTTGTACATCAAACATTATTAAGCTAACACAGATTCAACTGAATCTAAAACAAAAAGAAAGAGAGAGATTAAAAATTGACAAAACCCAAAAGGCTGCAGACGTATTGAAGTAAATTTATTTTTTTTGTTAAGTACACACAGACCCCTACACTAGAGTGACCTGTATAGCAGACAAGAGAGTTTGTTTATTGGTGAAAACAGTCTCCCATTGAAGGCACTGGTCCTAAAGCCCCATGCATTTCTTTATTAAATGGCTAAAATTAACCCAGAATTCCATGCATTATCTACATGAATCACAGAAGAGAAATGCATTCTGCCTTTTATCAATCTTGTAGATTGCATATTAAACATTCTATATCATTGCCTCTTAGAAATCAATTCCTCAGACTTGGGCTGTCTGCAGTTATTTTACTCGATTCACCATAAAACACAGAAATAGTCTCGTTCCA
Source organism: Lissotriton helveticus (assembly GCF_964261635.1). Lineage (NCBI taxonomy): Eukaryota > Metazoa > Chordata > Amphibia > Caudata > Salamandridae > Lissotriton > Lissotriton helveticus. The sequence goes on from NC_136067.1 coordinate 1,399,744,998, forward strand.
AGTCACTTTAAAAGGTGGAATGTTTTAACACAACCCATGAACAGTATTTTCTCAGCTAGAGTTTATGATTTTGGGATGTGTAATTTAACGAGATGAGGAAATCAACTTCGAAAATCTTACCCTGGCTTATTTCATAAAGCTGTGGCTTAATAGCCGTCCGGTGTGTTTAAAAGAACAAACTAGTTTTATAAGGTGACAGGTTTCAATGTTTTATATGTTCGTGATTTTTGGTGATGGAATAAGAAACATAACTGTGTGCGTTCTGTTCTACATACACTCCTTTGGTTCCAAAGCCAGCACATACGTATTTGTTTCCATGGCCGGCTTTAACACTGGTAGTGCCCGGTGCAAAAAATGTTTGTTGGCGCCCCCCCAGTGACCACCTCCACCATGGATTCCCTCACTACCACCCTTTAACAGTGCCCCTCAAGTCTTCATAACCACTCTCTCTCGGATGCTTTTAATTTGTTTTATAGCGCCACTCATACCAGTGCAGGGTGTCAGAGCACTTTATATCGCACACGCATTACAGAAAGACAATCAATCATACATGTGTAAATCAGAGCATAGGAAATGATACATAAGACAGAGGATTACAAGGTGTAGGAGTCAAATCTCACCCACACTGGTAGGCAGATTGGTTTAAAAGTGCTTGGTCTGGGGAAGCACAAACTCAGAATTGAAAAGGTAACACCATGGTTGAGGGTTCTCTTTAATAAATAAGAATTGATTTCCATCCAAATGTACCCTTTTGCAATTTTAGGATGATGAAAGACTAGGGGGAAAATCATAATGCTCTAATCTATACCTTCCAGTTTCCATTAAGCTCTTTAATGACAGTTAATCGCTCACTGTTCTATACTAGGATTTTAACTTATAAACTGCAAGTAACAAAAGGATCTCTCTGACAAAAGCAATAACCCACAGATTTATTTATGTTATATACACTTCTGTGATCTTGGTGCACATTCTTTGCAGCAGGCATATTAACCCATTGCACTATATTAGGATGAGTCAAAACTTCCACTAGACAAAACTCTGATCTATCTCCAGGAAGCACATTAATCACCTAGGTTATCTTGACATTTTTATTGTTGCATGAAAGTTGCTGTAGGTCAGGAACGGCACAGCAGGTGCTTTTAAAACCAAAATATACTTGTAAACTCTGCACCCACACCGGAAGTCAGCACCCGGTGCGGTGGGACCGATCGCATTGCCCTAGAGCCGGCCCTGGTTGTTTCATACGTTTGTCCACCAGCCAAGGTGTCCATCCAATGCCGGATATTGAAGATGTATAGAATTATAGGTGGGTAACAGTCAATAAAGGGGATCTTTTGTCTGAGTGACTATGAGACTGAACCTCAAATTGTCTGTGATGTTAATCAGAACTCTGAGGAGAAAATTGTCCTTGGTTTTCATTTTTCAGCCGTCCACAATTTTATTTTATATATGCCCCCCCCCCCCCTCAAACCCTCCCTCCCACCAATAGTCTGCTCCTCCTTCCCAAATATGTATGTAGGGGCAGAGGAGTAATGGGGAATCACTGGAGTTTTACAAAAGTGATGATTTTGAGATTTTATTGAAATTGCAGTATCCTGAGGGGGAGGGGGTGGTTGTTATTCACATTATCAGCAATGGGAAACAACTTTTGTTTTGCACAATTGCTAAGTCACAGCACTGAATTACCAGATTTAGAATCTGATAGTCCCACAAGTGGTTGTAGTGGCTCTCAGTTTGAGCTACCTGTAATGATAGGGATGCTATTCTCTGAGGGGTTCTGAGTGACATCAAATAGACAAGGAGAATGAAGCGTGATTTGTTTTTTTTAGCCCTCTGTAATTTCTTGTTATTTATGGGCCCCCAAATCATCTGCCCCTGCTTCCAACATGTCCACAAGAGGAAAGGAGTAACGGAGAAAACATCTATAACAAAAAGGTATTTTTAAAACGTTGGGCTCCTGCGACCCATCCTCACTTCCCTCGACATATACCCACCTCAATTCATTAAAAAATAAACACAAGGTCTCCTCCTACCCACCCAAACAACTGTCTGGATAATCCCTCCCACGCCATTCTCCAAATATTAACAAGCATTTGCAATGCAATAGGTCTCGCATTAGGAAAGTTTGAGCTATTGGTATTGTAAATGACAATTTTTTGATTTATGTGTTGGTTTTGAAAATAGCGAAATTAATAGCTTTGCCATTTACAATGCCAATACTTTTAACTTTTGCAAATGTGACACCTATAGCATTTGTAATGCAATATGTGTTGTATTTACGTGACTTAGATGTATTGATATTACAAATAACAATTGCTTTTAATGTTTTGTAATAATTAATACTTAAATAAAAGTTATTGTAATTTATAATTGCAATAGCATAAACTTTTGTAAATAACTTTTGTGAAGATTATGTTCAGTGTATTTTATTGTGACGAAAATCCAAGAACAGAAGTGAAATATTAATATATTTTTGTGACATTTGTAATAAAGTTTGAAACATTGAGAGAACATATTTGAACCAGGTGTTGTTGAATGGTTGCACAGATTGATGCTGTGGTGGTGCTGAGTGATGTTGTGGTGATGCGATAGATAGAGTGTAATATTGTGGCATGTAATTATGTGGCACTGAGTGGTATTTGGAGTGTATGTTGCGTTGAGCGCAGTGTAAATATGTAGCATATACTTATGTGCCACTGAATGGTATTTGGAGTGTATGTTGCATTGAGTGCAGTATAAGTATGTGTCACTGAGTGGTATTTGGAGTGTATGTTGCGTTGAGCGCAGTGTAAATATGTAGCATATACTTATGTGGCACTGAATGGTATTTGGAGTGTATGTTGCATTGAGTGCAGTGTAATGATGTGTCACTGAGTGGTATTTGGAGTGTATGTTGCGTTGAGCGCAGTGTAATTATGTAGGAGTCAAAAATGGCTGATCTACATCCAAGGGGGGCACAAAGTGAAGGCAAAATATTGGCACCCTGAAATGAAACCAACCTTTACCCCAAGGGCAGCTCCCCCTAGATACAGAAATGTATTCCCAGGTGCTTTGTGAGTTTGCAACCGCCTGCCCCACCTACAGGGCAAATTTACCTAAAAAAACAGGCAGTCTCACCCCAAGGAGGATGGAAGCAAAAGAAAAAAGCATTTACAATGCAATGGTCTCTGCATTCTTAAAGTTAGGGCTATTGGCATTGCTCATGACATTATTTTTTTTATGTTTTTGTTTTTAAAACATAAATAAATGGCATTGTCATTTACAATGCCCTTAGCAGGGCATGAGAGCAAGCACAACGAACGAGGGGGCAGGACAGCAAGCACAACCAACTAGGGGGCAGGAGAACAAGCACAAGTAACAAGGGGGCAGGACAGCAAGCGCAAGCAACGAGGGGGGGCAGGAGAGCAAGCACAACCAACGAGGGGGGGGCAGGAGGGCGAGCAAGCACAACCAACGAGGGGGGGGCAGGAGAGCGAGCAAGCACAACCAACAATGGGGGGCAGGAGAGCAAGCACAACCAACGAGGGGGGGGGTAGGAGAGCAAGCACAACCAACATGGGGGGGGGCAGGAGAGCAAGCAGGAGAGCCTCTTCCTCAATTTCAAGCCTATGCCATAGGCTCTGGAAGTAGGAGATTGAGGTGTGTTGAAGTACCCCCAAAAAAACATGCTACAGTTAAGAAGTGAATGACAGGGATCAAATGTTAGGCTGTGTCTTCTGAGGGAGATTGGTGCTTAGGTTTCTTTCTCCGACTGCAAAGTGAGATGTATGTGATAATCTTGCTGGTTACCAAGGTTGTGAAAGAAAAGGCTGTAGGCTGCTCTGTGTCTTTTTTTTAGCACATAGAAAAATGTAAATCCCAGTGAATGAACTCTGCAAATATTTCAGAATATATTAGAATTAGGAAAGCACATTTTTTGTTATTCTGAAGTGTGGTGAAAATAAATATTTTACTATGATCAAAACAAACCAATACACTAGGTGATGCCAATTTCCACATATTATCGCTTGTGGGTGTTATAGTTTTATCAGTAAAACTGCATGTCTGTGCAAAGTAATGGTAATTTCAATTCAAAATGTGTTGTCTGTAATGGCACTGCGCTACCACATCATGCATATTCCATTCTAAGCCACTCCACTCTACTCTAAACCATTGTACGTTACTCCACTCTACTCTACACCACTATACTCCACTGTACACCACTCCACTGCATGACCCTCCAAGTCACTCCACTTTACGCCACCCCACTCCACTCTACACCACTCCACTCCACTACACCCTCTATTCCACTTCACTCTATCCCACTCACCTCTACAACTACAACACTATACTCCACTATGTGCCACTTCATTCTACACCACTCTATGCCAACTCCACTCTATGATACTCTACTCCACTCTACACCACTTCACAACAGACTACTCCTTTCCACTCTATGACACTTTACTCTACGACACTTCACTCTATGCCACTCGGACTGTTCACTCTATGACACTCCACGACACTCCTTTCTATGACACTCTACTCCTCTATGCCACTCCACTCTACGACACTCCATGCCATTTTACCCCACTCTATGATGTTCTACTCCGCTCTACCCAACTCACCTCTATGCCACTCCACTCTACTCTACAACACTCTACTCCAATCTATGCCACCCTATGTCCCTCCACTCTACACCCCTCTACTCCATTCTATGCCATTCCACTCTATGCCACCACACACCACTCTTCGCCACTCTACTCTACAACACTCAACTCAACTCTGTGACATTCCATTGTACAACATTCTGCTCTATATTATGTCACTACTCCACTCTATGCCACTCAACTCTATGCCATTTCACTCTTCGCCACTCCACTGTATCCCATATTACTCTGCATACAACACTCCACTCCACTCTATGCCACTCCAGTCTGTGCCACTCTATGCCACTCCACTCTGACACTCTACACCATTCCACTCTGACACTCTATGCCACTCCACTCTACAACACATTACTCCACTCTACTCCAGTCCACTCTACAACACTCTGCTCCACTCTACACCACTCCCCTCTATGACACTGCACTCTATACCACTCTATGACACTCCAAGCCACTTCATCCCACTCTACACGACTCCACTCTACAACAATCTTATCTACTCTATGCCACTACTCCATTCTGTGCCACACCTCAGTATTCTACTCCACGCCACTCTACTCAACTCTGTTCCACTCTAGGCCCCTTCACTCTATGCCACTCCATTCCATGACACTCCACTCTACGCCACTCCACTTCTTTCCAGTTCATGACACTCTACGACACTCCAGGACACTCCACTTTATGACACTACTCCACTCCACTCTACAACACTCTACAACGCTCCATTCTACAACACTCTATTCCACTCCACTCTAAAACACTCCACTCTACCACATCCACTCTACAACACTCAATGCCACTCTACTCTGTGTCACTCTGCTCCACTCAACAACACTCCACTACAATCTACGCCACTCCACTCTGCTACACTCTACTTTATGGCACTCAACTTCACACAACGCTACTCCACTCTATGATACTTTATGCCACTCTACTCTATGACACTCTACTCCACTGCACTTCATGCTACTGCACTCTACGCCACTGTACGCCACTCTACACCACTCTACTGTACGACACTCTACTCCACTTTACACAGCTCCACTCTAAGCCACACCACAACACTCTACTCCACACCACTCCACTCTTTGCCAGTCCACCCTGCAACACTACCCTATTCCACTCTACTCTATGACACACTATGACACCATATGCCACTCTACGCCACACCACTCTACAACACCTCACACCACTCCACTCTATAACAGTCTACTCCATTTCATTCTAAGACATTCTACTTCACTCTACTCTACTCCACTCTACCCCACTCCACTCTACAACATCCTTCGCCACTCTACTTTATGCCACTCCACTCTATGACACTATACTTCACTCCACTCTATGCCACTCCACTCCACAACACTCTACTGCATTCCATTGTATGACACTCTGCTTCACAGTACGTCACTCCACTCTGGAGCACTCTACTTCACTTCGCTCTATGACACTGTACTCCACTTTATGCCACTCTACTCCACTCTGTGACACTGTACTCCACTCTACAACACCCCACTCTATGCCACTCTCCTCTACATCGCTCTATCCCACTCCACTCTATGACACTATACCACTCTACGCCCCTCCACTCTATGCCACTGTACGGCACTGTATGCCACTTTATTCCACTCTGTGCCACTCCACTCTAGGACACTCTACTCCACTCTGCGACACTACTTCATTCTACACCACTCCATGCCACTCTACACCACTCTACTCTACAACACTCTACTTCACTCTATGCCACTCTACACCACTCTACTACATTCTGTGTCACTCCTCTCCATGCCACTCAACACCACTTCACTCTACACCTCTCCTCTCTCTTCCACTCCACTTCACTCTACAACACTCCGCTCTACTCTGCTCAACCTCACTCTGTGGCACTCTACTCTACAACACTCTGTGGCACTCTACTCTATGCCACTCCAATCTACGCAACGCCACTCTATGCCAGTCTACTCCACATAACTCTACTCCACTTATGTCACTACACTCTACAACATTACTCTGCTCTATGCCACTCCATACTATGCCACTGCACTCTATGGCACTTCACTGTATGACATGCTACGATTTACAGTATATTACGATTTACAGTAAACTGGATGTCGTCCAATTTATTGAAAATCAACCCAGACAAAACAGAGGTTCTCGTAGTTTCAACCTTGACCTCCCCCTGGAACGATCTGTTTTGGCCACAAGAACTCGGACCCACTCCAAGACCGTGTCCTAGCGTTAAGAGCCTCGGCATGAAGATTGATCAGGAACTCTCGATGGCTAACCAAGTGTCCACGGTAGTTGGTTCTTGTACCAACCTAATCAGGAAACTGCGGAAGCTCGTTCCCTTACTCTCATGGAATATGCTGCGAACCATTGTCTCAGCTACAATAGTGTCGAGAATCGATTATGGCAATGCGCTATATCTTGGCCTCCCAAAAAATCTATCCAACCGCCTTCAGGTTACTCTGAATGACGCAGCACGCCTGATATTTGGTGTGCCAAGGCGGACTCATGCCTCCCCCTTGCTCTACAGGCTTCATTGGTTGCCTGTGGTGCAAAGAGTTGAGTTTAAGAGCATGTGCATTTGTCACAAAGCAATCCATGGACAGGCGCCAGCCTATATAAAAGAGAGACTTGAATTATACAAACCCAAGCGCGCCCTTCGATCCTCCGGTTCCTTTCTGCTGTCCTGTCCACGCTTTAAGCTGGCAACTAAAGGAGGCAGATCTTTCTCAGTTCAGGCTCCAATCATCTGGAATAAGCTACCGGAGGTGCTTCGTAGAGAGCCCAACCTCCTCCACTTCAGGAAGTCTTTGAAGACTCTACTCTTCAAAGACGCATTTACTTCCTAGTATCTGGTATTCTAGAATCTCTCTATAGTCATTTTGCTTCTTGTTGCTGCACTTGGTTAGTAGCGCTTTGAGACCTGTCGGTGAGTTGGCGCGATATAAAACCCAGTACAAATACAAATACAAATACTCCTTCCTACGCCACTCCATTCCATGACAGATAGCTTCACTGTACACCACCCACTGTACAGCACTCTACACCACTCCACGCCACTCTGCTCCACTCTATGCCATTCTATTTTATGCCACTCCAAGCTATGCCAATCTACTCTGCGGCACTCTACAGCACTTTACTTTACACCACTCCACTTTATGTCACTCTATGACACTCTATGCCACTCTATCCCACTCTACTCTATGTCACTCCACTCTCTGACAGAATACTCCTCTCTACTCCACTCAACTCCACTCTATGCCACTCCACTCTATAACACATCTCCATTCCACTCTACTTCACTCAACTCCACCCTACGCAACCCACTCTACGGCACCCTTTGCCACTCTATTCTATGCCACTCCACTCTTCAACATATTGCTACACTCTGTGCCACTTCACTCTACAACACTCTTCTCCACTCCACTCTACACCACTCTATTCCACTCTACGCTGCTCTATGGCACTGTACTCCACTCTATGCCACTCCACTCTACAACACCCTACTCCACTCTGCGACTCTCCAATCTACAACACTATATGACAATCTACTCCACTTCACTCAATCCTACTCCACTCTACGGCACTATACACCACTCTACGGGACTGCACTCTACACCACACTACTGCACGGCATTTTATTCCACTCTTTGCCACTCCACCCTACAACACTACACCATTTTATGCCACTCCAAGTCATTCTAATCCCCTCCACTCTGCGCCACTCTACTCCATTTTGTGCCATTCCTCTCAATGCCACTCCATACTACTTCACTCTACGACTCTCCACTCTACTCCACTCTACACCACTCCACTCACCTCCACTCTATGACACTTCACTCTATGCCACTCTGCTACACTCTACTCTACGTCACTCCACTCTACTGCAACCCTACTCCACGCTCCACCCGCTCCGCTCTAGCCCAATCTACTCCACTTTGTGCCAGTACACTCTACGACACAACTCCACACTATGCCATTCCCCTCTATGCCACTCAACTCTATGACACACTACAGCACTCAATGTCAGTCCATTCATGACATTGTACGACACTCTACTTCACTTTATGCTACCCACTTTACAACACTCCACTCTACATCACTCTAAGTCACTCTACGCCACTCCACTTTATGCCACTCTAAGCTATGCCACTCCACTCTACTCCACTCTAGCCCACCCCACTCTGTCACTCTACTTCATTACAGTCTTTGACACTCTACGACACTCCACAACACTCGACTGTACTCCACTCCACGCCATTCCACTCTACAGTCTTCTACTCCACTCTATGCCATTCCACTCTATGACACTCAACTCAATGACACACTACTGCACTCAATGCCACTTCATTCATGACATTCTACAACACTCTACTTCACTTTATGATACCCACTTTACAACACTCCACTTTACATCACTTTACTTCACTCTACGCCACTCCACTTTATGCCACTCTAAGCTATGCCACTCCACTCTACTCTACTACACTCCACCCCACTCCACTCTGTCACTCTACTTCATTACAGTCTTTGACACTCTACGACACTCCACAACACTCGACTGTACTCCACTCCAAGACATTCCACTCTACAACAATCTACGCTATTCCACTCAACAATAATCGACTCTACTCTATGCCAGTTCACTCTACATCATTCTAATCGACCTTATGCCATACCACTCCACTCTACGCCACTCAACAACAATTTAAGAAACTCCACTCTAGTACACTCTATGCCACTCCACTCCACTTCTCTCTACAACACTTTACACTATGAAACTCTACTCCTCTCCAGCCTACGACACTCTATGCCACTGTATGCCACTCCATGCTACTCTGAACCACTCCACTCTATGAAACTCTAAGCCACCCTACTCCATGACACTCTCCTCAATTGTACACCAGTCTACTCTGAGCCACTCCACGACACTCTACTCCACTACATTCTATGAAAAAACAATCTACAACACTCCACTCTACAATGCACCATTTCACAACACCCTGCGTCACTCCACTCTTTGTCATTCCACTCTGCGCCACTCTACACCACTCGACATTACTCCAGCACTCTACTACACTCTTTGCCATTCCATGCCACTTTTCTCTACAACACTTTACACTTCTATACTCTATGACACTCAACTCTGCTCCACTCTAAGACACTCTATGCCACTTTATGCTACTCCATGCCACTCTACGCCACTCCACTCTATGACACTCTACTTCACTGCACTCTACACCACTCCACTCTATGCCACCCTACTCCTGGACACTCTACTCGACTGTACACCATTCCACTCTAAGCTTCTCCATGGCACTCTATGACAATCCAACCCATCCTCCTGTGGCACCGAATTTGGACGAAGACGCAGTGCCATCTGACCCGCTCACTTATAATGGACTGTCTGGGCCTGGTAAATTGGCCAAAAATCCCCTGGCTTACATACGTGAGAAACTTTTTTAAAGACTTGGACCTTATTTCCTACTTTGTAGAGCCCTCCGCCCTGATGGACATTACAAGGAAAGATCTAAAAAAGTTATGTTTCAGTCATTTAAGGGCACTGCGCCTATCCCAAGAACTGCATAAACCATCGAATGTCCAGATTTTAACAGTACAAAACGCACCTGGTCTCCAACCCTACTTAACCTTCCACCTAAGTTCATATGAAAAATATCTTTTGACAAGGTTCCGATTTAATTCCTTTTTCCGCATAGTCTCATTCCCAAGACAGCAGGACTGGTCATCCATTATCATGAAGTGTCCCTGTGACGGTATATCTGCACAGTCGTCGCTTCATGTAGTGTTGTTCTGTAAATACTATGCATTCCCCCGCAAGCGCTGGATTTTTCCACTGCTGCGTATAATGGGACTAAGATCGTGCCGCCCTGCTTACTTGGCGTTGCAATATTTGGAATTTGAATACATTGCAAAGTGTGTAGCCAGCTTTTTTAAATAATGTATAAAATATCGCTGTAATTTTTGATTAATGCAGTCTCAATTTCTCTAATTTTCCTGTAGTGTGTTAATGAATTTTACTCTGTAAGATTATCTCATGCAAAAATCTGTTTTTTTTAAATTTTACCGTGTATTGATTTTTCGGCTGTCGTTCTTAACTGTTTTACACTGTATTATCTACTGTTATATGCACTTTTTATGGTTACAAAAATAAGGTAACCGAATAAAAGTTTTATGACTGACTGACTGACTGACAATCCAATTTACAACACCCTGCGTCTCTCCACTCTGCGCCACTCCACTCTGCACCACTCTACGCCACTCTACATTACTCCAGTCTATGTCACTCCTCTCTACGACACTCTACAACACTCCACTCCTCAACATTCTATGCCACTCTACTCTACAACACTCTATTCTATGTCACTCCACCCTGCAACACTTTACGCCACTCCTCTAAGCCACTCCACTCAACGACATGACAATCTATGCTATGCCACTCTATGACATTACTCCACTCTACGCCACTCCAGTCTACGCCACTCCACAATTCTCAATTCCACTCTACGCCACTCCACTCTACACCACTCCACTCTATGCCACTCTACTCTATTCCAGTTTACAACATTATATTCCATTCTAAGACACTCCACTATATTCTACGACACTCCACTCCATTCCACAACACTCCATGCTATGACACTGTACTTCACTACACTCTACAGCGCTCTATGACACTCTATGCCACTCTACAACACTCCAATCCAGTCCCCTCTACAACACTGTATGCCACGCAACAACACTCTACTCCATTCTACGACACTCCTTGTTAGAAATGGGATTTTTGGTAGGCTAGGGCATGGGCCAAAGCCAGGCAGAAACCACCACTCTAGTCAGGATAAGGGAGTTACGCTCCTAAAATAACCCCTGATGCTCAACCCCTTGGTAGCTTGGCACGAGCAGTCAGGCTTACCTTAGAGGCATTGTGGGAAGCATTTGCACATAACCAACAGTAATACAGTGTACACACTACAAAAGGAAACCACACCAGTTTGGAAACATATCCAATATTTGTATATACTTAAGACAAGACCAAAAATGATAAAAATCCACAATACAGTACTTAGAAATCTTCAGTTATCAAAATAATCTTTTAAAAACAGTTCTTTGAAGTTGATAGCTCCATCAGGGGCTATCACGGCGTCGTGAACAAACAAATCCAAACAGTTCTGGCTGACTGCGGCGTCGCGGGCCAGCTACGGTGTCGGGAAGACCCGCAAACAGTACCTTTTAGAAATGCAGGGCGTCGGCGACCTTTCGTTGAGCTTCTGAAAGCAAGGCATCCTTCCGGAGGTCGGGGCAGGAGTCGTCCGGGTTCTCGAAGTCACACGCGTTGCAGATCGAACTCCTCTCTGTTGAAGCAGGAGTGCTGGCGTTGGGTGCTGCGGGCGAAGTGCAGTGGTGCGGCGTGCGGTGCCCTCAGGTCGCAGTGCGAGCAGGGGCTCGTGGTGGCATCAGATGGCGTTGTCAGTGAGACAAGGGTTGCGGTGCAAAGTGAATGCGGTGCTCGTCGCGGTGCTGGCAGGTCGCGGTGCAAGCAGCGGCGTCATCGGAGCGCTGTCTTCTGGAGTCAATGACGCCGGCATTGGTAGGCCAAGGCTACGGTGCGGGATGAGGGCGGTGGGTAACTTTATGAGCGGTGCCCTCGAACCATGGTGCAAGCAGCGGCGTTGATTTTGGCGTGGAGCTGCAGGGCATCGTCGTGAAGCGAGGCGGTGCTGAGTGCGGTGCCCACAGGTCGCGGTGCAAGCAGCAGCTTGGTGGCGGCTTCAGCAGGAGTCGTCGGTGAGACCAGGGTCGCGGTGCAGCATTGCGACGGTGCCCTGCGGTGCCTTCAGGACACAGAGTCGGCAGCGGCGTCGTACATGGCGTTGGGTTGCTTTTGCCTCTGTTGCAGCACAAAACACACAGTCCCTAGTGCTGAGGGCAGAAGAGCTTGAAGTCTTTGCTGTTCCTGAGACTTCTTGAACGGGGCAAAGCTCTACCTGAAGCCCTTGGAGAAACTCACAAAAGTAGATTGCAGAAAGATTGGTCCAGTTCCTTCACTACCCAAGACAGAAGCAGTCACTACAGACCAACACAGCAAAGCAAACAGCAAAGTGGTAGTTCCTTCTCACAGCTTCTCCAGCTCTTCTTCTTGGAAGTCTTCTTGATCCAAAAGAGTTCTAAAGTTCAGGGGTCTGGGCCCCAATATTTATATCCCAAAATCCTTTGATCTCTTAGGCAGTGAGTGTCTGTGCCCAGCCAGAACCAGTTCTGCCTTCTCTGGTGTGACTTCCTGGCAGGAGGTGAAGACAGCATGGCCAGAGGCAGACCACGCCCCTTGAGGTGCAAGGAAATCTCCTCCCCCTTCCCCAATTTCCTCCCCGGTCTATTCAGCCCTTTCCTGGCCCACCTAGACTATCTGGAGCCACTATTGCTCCCTAGCCTTCTGTCATCCAAAACCCAGTCGGCAATCCACACTCCAGCAGAGGCACACAGGATGACTGAGCAAGAAAACACCTACTTTCTAAAAGTGGTATTTTCAAACACAGAATGTAAAAATCACTGTCACTAAAAGATGCATCTTTAGATCCTGAGTTCAGGCATACTAAACTTTATTTTCCTACCTAATTCCCTGGTCCAGTTATGTTTATAGGATGTTATAAACAAACTCCCCATTCTGTCCTATGGGGAACAGGTAGCCTTGCAATAGCGAAAAACAAAATTGGTCGTAATTCGCTAGCAGGACATGCCACACACACCATGGCATGTCCTGCCTTTCACATACACTGCTCCTGGCCCACAGGGGAACCTTGGGCCTACCTTAGGGGTGTCCGACTTGTAAGCAAAGGGATGGGGAGGGACTGGCAAGTGTGCACACTGGCCAAGTCGACATGGCAGTTACAAACTGCGCGCAGACTCCGCAATGGCGGGTCTGAGTTACCTTTTCAGGGCTACTCCTGTGGGTGGCACAATCAGTGCTGCACGCCCACTAGTAGCATTTGATTCACAGGCCCTGGCACACTCAGTGCACTTTACTAGGGACTAACAAGTAAATCGAATATCCAATCATGGAAACACCAATTCATAAAACAATTTACCACAGGAGCACTTGCACATTACCACTGATCAGCAGTGAGAAACGTGTGCAGAAACACAACACTAGCAAAAACAGAGTCAAAACCAGGAGGTTAGAAAGCAAAACTCAGGGGAAACACGCCAAAAGATGCCAAGTCTAACACTCCACTTCACCATATCATACTCTACTCCACTCTATAAAACTACATTCTACACCTCTCTACTCCACCCTATACCACTCCACTCTATGACACTCCATTCCGCTTCACGCCACTCCACTCTGCTCTACGCCACTAACGGTTAGCCATGCTGAGCAGTGTAGAGCAAAGTAATGAAAAAAGTTAAATAGGTGATCCTGCAGAGAAGGAGCGCAAATGGAATTAAGTATTCAGAATAAAAGCCCAGACAGAAATAAGGGTGCTTAGAGAAGTACCCTGTGACTCATTCCTTTATTTAAGTTGGTTATATTAATATAAATATCACGCTGCCCGGTACCTGGTACTGTCTCCCGAACCACTTCACTGTAGGATTGTGGGCCCTTGCCCCAGTGGATTCTGTACATTCATTTGAACGGTAGTACTGTTATCCGGGGAGAGCGTAAGGAATGGGGTAAAGTCAGTAGCCAAGCCAATAATAAGGTGTCAGAAAGCCTTTTATTTATATTCCAAACTTCTCTCTGTCCTTTTAGGATCGAGGCACATGTAACAAAGAGTAATAATGTCTCTCTTTTTTCCTTCTTTTCCTTTTCCTAGGTGTTTTATTTGCTACAGTCTTCCTTTCTTGGTGGGCTCTCCCTCATGGGGTATAAAAAAAAACAGAATCGCCCCTCAAGAAGAGAAGAAAAAACATATATATCGGGTCAGTAACCTTAGTTCAGGTTTCTACAGTTTTATCCTTTAAGTGTACCACAACACCCATGTTTAGTGATCACACTCATCTTGAGATAGGTGCTCAGTGGTTAGGTGTAGACGCTCCCTGTCCTATCCACCACCTCTGTAACAACCAAAAAGAAGAAATAGGCCCGTGCCTTCGCCCACTGCCTGTGTATGACATTAAGGGGCCCATTAGGATGTCTGGCGGATCGCCACCGCCATGCGGGCGGTGGCGATCCGCCAGACATCCTTACCCGCCCACCACCCATTTCCCCCCGCCATATTACTATGGCGGGAGGACCGCGGCCGACGGAAAGACCGTCCGCCGCTTTTCCGCCCCGGTCGCCTTGCGACCGGGGCGGAAAAGGTTTAATATGGTGGTGGTGTCTATCAGACACCGCCAGCCATATTAGCATGGGCCAAAACAGATGCCTTTCCGTGGCGGCATTGACAGGCGGTCTTCACTTCGGGGGCCCCCTGCGGGCCCCCATGGTGAAGGCGAGGTGGGGGGGGTGCACATGGGGGGTACCTGTGGTACCCCCCTGCATTTGCATATGCAATGCGGCAGGCAACGCACGGTGCCTGTCGCTTTGTGTATGCAAAGGCATACATTGATTTTTAGCATTGTGGCGGGCAGTGCTGAGAGCACCGCCCGCCACAATGTTAAAAATGCAGGATGCGCCCGCCACTGTGGTGGGCGCATCCTAATAACCCCCACGGGACCCCCGCCATTATGTTTAAATGTTTACATTTTACATATACACGCTGTTTTATTATTGGAGCCATATTTGTAAAATATTTGTTGCATTGATGAATTCTTACTGAACAAGGACTTCGCTTAGAAGTATATTGTTTATGTTCATGAAAGTGCATAATTTATGTTGCTGATGGGGGCGAGTCACTTGAACTGGACAAAGGCTAATAGGTAGCTGAAACGCGTCATTCTTGGTGGTAATAAAGCACTGGTTATTCGGACTATGGAGTGCCGCTGTTTTCGACTACCTTGTTGGAAATCCAGACTTTACATTTAAGATGGAGAAGCAGGCCGACGTGGCTGCCGCATTGCTAGGCGGGCAGCAATTTGCCTGCTGCCACTCGCTGTTGCTACATATATATATATATATATATATATATATATATATATATATATATATATATATATATATATATATATATATATATATAAATTAAACTTACCTGTAAAATACTTACAGTTCCGTGTAAAGGCATCCGTTTTAAAGGAGTATCCGTGGTAAAAAAAATAGTTGAAAATAATTTCATTGTAATAGCATTTTCGTTGTAAAAATTACGTGGTTAAGCCATTCAATGTAATGTCATTCGTAATTCCGTCATACATCCACACTGGTGTACAACATGGCTAAAACAAATTGGCAAAGCTCATAGATCTCGCACAGCCGAAACCTTCTGGATTTGCTAATGCTTGTTTGATACAGAACATTTTACTTCAGGGGGTCGGATGTTCAAATCTGGCCCAGCGTCCTTGGGCTAGGTTAGCTCTCATTATAGGCGCTCACCTGTGGCTCGGACCTGAAACTTAAAGAGATGGCCTTTCGTCACCGGGGTAGTCCTCGGCAACAGGAAATGCATCTATGTTAATGCTCTCTGATCACCTGTATGTGCCATTGAAAATAGAGGCGTGTGGCTGATGTTTCTGAGGGTATACAGACAAAATATCAAATCAAAAATATAGAGTACCACTAATATCGAAGTCAAAATATAGAATGGACAAAATCTCGAATGGACAGAATATAGTCAACAAAAATATTGAATTTAAGGTAAGTAATTTAATATCGATTTTCATAAATATAGAAAGTCAAAATATCGAAGTATGTAATATAGGTATTAAATATATCGAATTTTTAATAATATCGAATTTTTTTAAGTCTTTTGTATGTTAGTATATGTGTAAAAAGTGTATATTTATTTTATAATTTATTTTAAGCAATGAATTTTATGTTATTTAATTTTTGCGTAATTTAATTCTGTAGCGGGTTGTGGGTTTATAGGGGAATAGGGTGGGAAGTAATTTAATTATAATTAATTAAATATTTAAATGTATTTATTGGTATTTATTTTGAATTAATTGTTAATTAATTTTTATTTGGTAATTAATAACATTTTAATTGGCAATTAATTTTACTTAATTGATTAATTGGTAATTATGTTAATTTTATTATTTTATTTTCCATAGCAGGTTGTGGGTTTATAGGGGAATAGGGTGGGAAATAATTTAATTATAATTAATTACATATTTTAATGTATTTATTGGTATTTATCTGGAATTAATTGTTAATTAATTTTTAATTAGTAATTAATTACATTTTAATTGGTAATTCATTTTTATTAATTGATTAATTGATAATTATGTTAATTTTATAAATGTATTTCCTGTAGCGGGTTGTGGGTTTATAGGGGACTAGGGTGGGAAGTAATTTAACTGTAATTAATTAAATATTTTATTTATTTATTGGTATTTATTTTGAATTAATTGTTAATTAATTTTCAATTGCTAATTAATTAATTGGTAATTGGTAATTTGTATTAATAGGTAATACATTTAATAATTCATTTTTATTTTTAATTGATTCATTATTATATTATATTAAATTGGTAATTACTTTTAATTAATTTTTTATTGGTAGTAATATTTAATTTTTTTTTATTAATATATGAAGTATTTACTTTCCCTACTGTTGCATTCACTGGAGTGGGAATAGTAATTTTTACCCCTACGCTATCCAACGCTTTCCCTACTGTTGCACTCACTGGAGTGGGAATAGTAATTTTTACCCCTACGCTAGCCAACGCTTTCCCTACTGTTGCACTCTCTGGAGTGGGAATAGTAATATTTGCCCCTACACTATCCAACGCTTTCGCTACTGTTGCACTCACTGGAGTGGGAATAGTAATCTTTTCCCCTACGCTATCCAATGCTTTCCCTACTGTTGCACTCACTGGAGTGGGAATAGTAATTTTTACCCCTACGCTATCCAACGCTTTCCCTACTGTTGCACTCACTGGAGTGGGAATAGTAATTTTTACCCCTACGCTATCCAACGCTTACCCTACTGTTGCACTCACTGGAGTGGGAATAGTAATTTTTACCCCTACGCTATCCAAAGCTTTCCCTACTGTTGCACTCACTGGAGTGGGAATAGTAAATATTACCCCTACGCTATCCAACGCTTTCCCTACTGTTGCAGTCTCTGGAGTGAGAATAGTAATTTTTACCCCTACGCTATCCAACCCTTTCTCTACTGTTGCACTCACTGGAGTGGGAATAGTAATTTTTACCCCTACGCTATGCAACGCTTTCCCTACTGTTGCACTCACTGGAGTGGGAATAGTAATTTTTACCCCTACGCTATCCAACGCGTTCCCTACTGTTGCACCCACTGGAGTGGTAATAGTAAATTTTACCCTCCCGCTATCCTACGGTAAAAATATTGTATATTTATTTATTAATATTATGTTAATATATATATATGTAAAATTGTATGTTTTTTTAATAAATTAAATTAATTATTTTATAATTTTAAGGTTATTTAGGTATTTTTAAATATATTTTAGTTATTTATTTTTAATATTTCATTAATTTTAAATATTTTTAAGACATTTTAAAAAATTCGATATTTTGACTAACTATATTTTTAAATATATTTTAGTTATTTATTTTTAATATTTCATTAATTTTAAATTATTTTTAAGACATTTTAAAAAAATCGATATTTTGACTATATTTTTTAAACAATATTTTGATTCGATATTTTTTGTACTTACCTGTTTGTAGATAGGAATTCGATATTTTTGTATTCAATATTTTATCCTCGATATTTGTGTAATTCTATATTAGTGTAATCCATATTATGTCAGTGATCCGTTTCTGAGAATTAGGCTGTTCAAGGTGGAGACATGTTGCTGTTGCTGCGTGGGAGTATTTTTCCTTCCAGAGGTCCTGGGACTATCCCTTGTATCGCCTCAGACTCCAGGCCTCTCCACTCCAGGTTGGGAAACACTTGGCGTGTGCTTGACGGAGAGGACAGCGTTCGTCATCCCCTCTTGCAGCTGCTGCCCTTCGCCATCCATTGTTTCTGCTCCACAGGGCACAGAACCCGGCCCCATGGATATTCCCGAGAGACTCCTGACAGGGAAGACTTCCTCCTGGAGCTGCGTTACAAATGACTGGGTTGCTCGCTCTCCTAGCAGGCCGTCATTGGCAGTTGTGCGTGCCATCGTGGGTGAAATACACATGCAGTTCTTGGTAGGCTGCCATTCCCAATATATATATATTTTTTAATGCGTTTTTATATAGCGCGGACTTTACCCCAAGGTGTCAGAGCGCTTCACAATGGGAACAGTAGTGAAACATGAGGAAAAATTACAAGTGAGCATGTTACAAAAGCAAACGTTATGTTACATAAGGCAATAGTGTCAATTGTGCATGTATCGAGCAAACAAAATACAAGTGGTAGCAAACGATACGTTACAAGAGGAAAAAAAGTGACATGTGTGTATATTACAAGAGCGTACAAAGTACAAATAGAGGTATAATACTGCATTAAATGGCAGATACTCAAAACACACGAACAAGCGTTACGTTACATGAGGCAACGGTGGCAAATGTGCACGTATCAAAAGCAAACAAAATACAAGAGGTAGCAAACGATACATTACAAGAGGGAAAGTGACGTGTGCATGTTACAAAGGAGTACACAATACAAGTAGAAGTATAATACTGCAATAAATGGCAGATTCTCAAACCACAAGAACACATTTGGAAGGCACTTCTATAGTCATGTAGAACAGAATTTCCTATAATGGAAGGACTTCCTTCAGATAATAGAGAGGGCGAGAATTACATTCGGAAGTGTCTTTGAAGGAGGAGAGCTTTGAGGTCAGTTTTGAAGGCCTGGAAAGAGGTGGTGGTCCGGAGTTGAGGTGGTACTACACTCTTATGGCTAACAAAAAACACCTGTTTTTTTCTAGCCATAAGAGTGTAGTAACATCAGCCTTTAAAATAACTGAAAAAATATAAAGTGGCGAAATATAATGTTCTATGGCATAGTAAAAAGAATTACTGAAAAAAACAAATCATTGTAAATATACTGGTTGTTGTGAATGGTGAATGTGTAGAGTGGGTGTGAGTGAAGGTGAAAAATTCTGGACAGTGGAATGTGTGAGAGTGCATTGTATGTTTTTGAATTTGTACATTATATGTGTTTTTAATGTTGCAATAATATGAAAAATGAAAAAAGCATAAAAAATGCAGTGAAAGATGTGTTATTTTGAATAAATAATAATTTCAATTTGATTAATTCAGACAAAAAAAGTAGTCTACGTCACTTTTCGTTTTCTGTCAATTAGTGTATGGTTATTTTGAAAGAAAAGTATTTCCAGTACTGGCACTTATTTTGTCATATAATTTCATGTAGAATAGACACATAGACTGCCTGATGACCTCGCTGGTATAGACACGTGCTCAGAACTAAAGGCAACTGTGTTATTTATATTACAATAATAATTTGTATGGGCATTTGCCCCCCGAAACGGCCAGGCAACGGCTTTGTAGAGGACCCTGATGGACGAAAATACATACATACATTATATATACACGAGAAACTATGTAGGACCACTGCTCTGGAGCCAGCTTAGACTTCCCTGGAGGCATGGTACAAAGCCACTAAGTTCATGGGGTGTCAGGTCAAGTTTTACCAGGCTACTGCCCTGTGGAAAGGTTACAAGTTGGCAGGAGTGCTGTAATTGATTGGTTTCACAGGTGGGATTTGACGGGCATCTCCACATTGGGCGACCTGGTCAAAGGGGGTGGGGCTGATATAATTTAGAGACTCCCCCTCGAGGTAGCGATTAAGACAAGTCTGAGACTCATCTAACTTAAGGTGCTACATGGGGTGTACTATAAAAGAAGCTGGTTGTTTAACATAAGTAGGGTGCAATCCCCCAATTGTATGAGATGTGAAGTAGTGGAGGGAAAGAGGAATAGGTAGGGAGAAACGCCCTAAAAAAGGAATAAAAGCGGGCATTTATTCTGGAAAAATGAAAGATAGAAATATGTGAAAAAGATTTGCATTGCAGAGAGGGAGGACAAACATGTTTAAAAAAAGGGGGGGGTGTCCTTTAGAAAATGTCACAAACGTACGAAATCAGCCCTTGTACAGCCTAAATGTATTTTCCTTTTTCTAATTGAAATTGCATCTAGGGAGTGCGAGGTGGACTCTTACAAATATAACACCAAATTGTACATAAAGTTTGTGATAAAAGAAAATGTGTTATTTGTCGAAATGACATTTCAAGAAACGTTGTTTCTGTGTAATGCATTGAAATTACGATTAAATGTGTTATTCCCATTTTGGTGTTGCCATAACTACATTTTCCTTTAAAAACAGGAAACTTTTTAAAAGATAACCAGTATATGACCCTAGAAACTCAGCACAGGGTGTAGGTGTGGGAGACGCAAATCTAAAGGTGATGCCTGCTATTTTCTTCAAAAGGGCAAAACATCCTTTTAGAGTAATTGCCTACTCTAAGGCCAGGCAAAGTTGAATTTTGGAACAGATTGAGAAATCTTTCAAAGACGTTGAACGGATACACACATTTTTTTGTACTTGTGTAACTTTTTGAGAAGCATTTGAAGATGCTTGATTAGTGACGAGGAATATTTGAGTTTGAGTAGAAAAGTGTTACAACTAAGGAGCACGAGGGGGAATTATAGTTGGAATTTGGAGGTGACACGGGAAGCTGTAAGATGATAAAAAGTTTTGAATTAGTGAGTAAAGGGTACAAACATGGTGAAGAAATAGATAGTCTCTGGAAACCAGGGTAAGTAGTCGTGACTATAGACCTGTTTGTGAACTATAATGGGGAGCTACTAGATTAACCTGTAAAAAGCCAGTCTGCCTGCCTGCTAAAGGGTGAGGCTGATGTCAGAAGTCTATGGAGGTCACTGGGGTCAAAGTTAAGTAATTTTCTAAAGGGCTGTTAGGAGTATAGTTGTCAGCGGTTCTGTCATGATAATCCACTGTGGTGAGCTTTAGAGTAGAGATAGGGCTCTTACAGGGTGGATGGGAAGTGCGGGTGGATCTTGTGATGCTGAGCAAGTACTCACATGCTTAGCAATATGCACAGACAGTGGCTACTGTGAATATGCCTCTTTATCACGCTTGTCGTCACCTCGCATGTTGATACAACGCAGTCGTTACAATGACCGCGTTGTAACAACACATACTATTACCCCGCAAGTCGTAACAACGAATTGCGGAGGGGGCGCTAGATGTTGGAGTAGCATAATATACTATTCCAACTCCAGTCTGTGTGGACAGGAGGGAAGGTGTTTGTGATTTTAAATCCAACACCTTTCCCCCCCATCTCCGCAAGTCGTTGATATGACTTGCGGGGTAATGGTATGCATTGCTACAACCCGGTTGTTGTAACGTCCACGTTGTAATTGCATGCAGGGTGACGGATTCGTAGTTAGGGCTGTTTACCGCTACAGTATTTCCATCTTTCTTAAAATGAATAAAAACTATTTCAAAAGAAATGGAGGATTTAAAGAGGAAAAAATAATGACCCTGTGAGAGGACGTGCATAGGCTGATAGGTAGACGCCTGGGATGTCAGCGTGTAGGTAGGTGGACGCTGATCGAGAAGGTCTCTCAGGCACTGTACTGGAGTATTTGTCAAGGTATGAGAAGTACTATAACATTGCTCCAGCAGTAATGTCCAGGCATGGCATGCCATGGCTGAGTGCACCAAAGGGGTCGAAGTGGGTAAGAAGAGATCATGGTGGAGAAGACATGACTGCAGTGAAAAGAGTTTGTAAAATATTCCTAAATGTGTAATCCTTCAAGTTGGATTCCCTACTTGTCCTCTCTTGTATACTGTCCGTGACTAGTGTTTGAAAAAAGTATTGGCAGAGCTGATGCAATGGTTATTTTTTTTTTATGCAGTGACAGGCCACGAATATAAATATATAAAAAGAGAAGAAAAGATGCAGCCACCTAAGATTGGCCATCATATACTGGGACTCATAATTTTAAGATTAAAACACATTTACAAATATGGCTGAGTTACTCATGTTTTTTAATAACAATTTATTTGATGTTCCATACATTTTTGTATTATTACTTGTGAAGGAAAGAAGAATAAACCACTACCCAACAAAACACGCAAATTACAGGCAGCTACAACGTTACAATGTTACCTAAACACCTTTTAAAAAGAACTTTGTATAGAAGACTGAGACTAAATCACTAGCAGGACACCAAAAGTACAAGCAAATTACACATAATATAAACAATAACTAATTCACAACTTGACCCAGCTCTGTCAGTAAAGGTAAGGGAACTATTTTTAGGCGAATTTGACCAATGCGCACAGGCTTTGTGCAGTCACACAAAGTGTAGTGGGCCGATGAGTGAGTGCGCTGACCTGGCGCTCTATGCTGTGGTGGGCAGAAGCAAAATGTGAATGACAATTTATCAGACCAATGGATGAAGCCTGCTGACCAAAAGCCCGTCTCGATGTGTGTATATTGTGAATTCATATTGTGGAAAAACAAAGCTAAAGCTGCCTCAAAGGCCAGACCTTAACAATAGTCTCCTTCTGGAAATACTGTAGCCTTGTTTGCCTCACTGAAGCCCCCAAAAAAGTTTTAGGCCCAAGGAGCTCATGCGCAGTCAGCAGCAGAACACAAAGAAACAACGAGACACTGAAAATGGATCTGTGACCTGAGAAGAAGTTTTAGGACTTGGGAGATCAATTATATCATTTTTCTGAGGGCAAAGGCAGGGTGTGGCGCAGCAGCACTGAACTCCTGCAGTAATTGAGACCTGAGACCTGTGTAACAAAAACACTCTCCACCGCAGCCTCTTACACACCTGATAAGTCACCCAAGTGCTCTAACTTTTACCAGGGCCTTGCAGTCGTGACCAGTGGCGGCTGCCACAACTTGAAAGTGGAGGGTGGGACGGACGGGCGGGGGGGTGTGGGGAAGGAAGGGAAAATAATAATTTTTTTATTCTTAACTTTTCGCTGCAGCTTCCGATGCCGACAGCCGCCTCAGAGCTCTTCCTGTAGTCTGTGGGAAGGCAGAGGCTAACCAGCCAATCCTGGCGCTGCTCTCCTGCTGGGAGAGCAATGCCAGGATTAGTCTAAGTGGCCTGTTCTGCCGCTCGGACACTGCTATTTAGCCTGCGGCTTTTCTCCAACCCGGCTGAGAAACAGAAGAGTGCATGTATGTTTGGCCAGCCTGGGACAGTTGGCCAAACATGCATGTGTACTGCCAAGTGCCCACCACCTGCCTGTCATGGCCCGGCACCGCCCTGCACACATGTCCGAGCCAGCCAAAGAAAAATAAAATTATATTGTTTCATTATCAATTTATTTTTCTGGGAATGACTCTGAGGAATGAGGCGACGCTCCTCCCCCATTTGATGCTCCGTCGGGGGTAGTAAGCGCTATATAAATGCAAGTACAATTACGAAGGAGCCGCCCCTGGTCGTGACCATATGTCCTAGCCATTGTAGTATAAATACTGCATGGAGCACAGACATTGGACCTAGGAGCCTCGTTTGTAAAACGCTCAGGTTTGCCAATCCTCTGTGAATTGCATTAATTCCCCTCCCTGTGAGGAGGGCTAGTGTTTCTCTCGTGTGCCCTGATTATGGCTACTTACGGTTTGCATGGTCAAGTGACAGAGAAGCGGGTTGAACACGTTTTCACTGAGGAATACTCCCGTTTTGCTTACTTCAGTGCCTTCAAAAGCAGAAAGGTAGTGTGAATCAAACAACCTTTTCAGCTGTAAATTTCTCAAAAAAGCTGCACAGTCAAATACGTGCTTGGTCTTATGAAGTACACTGTTGATGGCCTCTAAGGTAAAATTAAGCCTAATGGATGGGATTTCTAAACACTTGCAACGCAATAGTAAATAACTGAGTAGGGACCTCTGTTTTGATGAGTTGTACAAATGGAATATCTCCTATTATCGTTTGGCGCTGCCATCTGTACTTTAGTGCCTTTCCAGGAGGTTTACTCCCTGGATTCTTTGAAAGTGAAAATGTGCTTCCGTTCACCTGCCTTGTTTCTTGGAAAAAACTATTAATGAAGGAGTGAAGTGATCATGTGGATTTCATTTTCCCTCTATCCCCTGGGAAGCACTCCTCCTTTACAGCAATGCCAAACTCAAATTGGAAAACATTTGCACATCTAAGCCCTCCCACTTGAGCATCATTTACTGCAGCCACCTCCTGCGGTGATCCTCTGTTAGCATAGCTAATATGGAACTCCCCACCCCCGCTTGTCCTCCTTCGCCTTGGTCCCTCCTTGATGTCAGTATGAATGCTCTAATAGGGGACTTCGCTCGCGGTGCCCATGCTGATTCACTGAGGAAAAGTCTCCACTTCTACCTTCAGATCTTTTCCTTTGTGCTATTGACCAATTGATCCATTTTGTCTTTCAGCCTCTCCTCGGTGCCTAATGTACGTTGTTGAAAGTCAGCATTCTTTCTGTACCCTCCTCAGAAATTGTCCATTCACATGGCATTGGAAACTACCCTAGATTCTACACCCCTTAGCTTAGTACTCAAAGAAGAGTGACTTCCAATGCATAGAGCTGGTCTTGGTGCGGAGCCTACCACTACTTTCTCAATATGCTTCTCCCTGCTCCCGAGAAGAAGAATGTGGTTGGAATGGTGTCTGAAAGATTCACTTATCGATTCAGTCTCTGTATCTCTTTATCCACCTATGACATTACAGAGTTGGTTCGTCAGCAGTGCATATCTCAGTTCCTAGCTTGTTTTTCCCAGCGTAAAAAATTTGAGGATCATGGTATCTCGATATATATACATTCTCAATGGCATACGCCATTTAATCCTTGAAAGCACCAAAAGCTCAGCCAAGGTGCCAACTCCGACTCCTGGGCATTCCTTATTCACCCCATAAGCAGGCATGATACTGTCATTGTATGTTGTCTTCAAGGCACTATGAATATCTTCAGTACCCAGACCACGCAATAGAATGTTGCCTAAATGCTCAAGTCTGAAGTTGAACCACTTCTATATAAATTGCAACTTTATTACTGTAAATAATCCCCGGACCGTAGTGCCTTCCGGTGTTGCCCTCCCAATTCCGCAGGCCTGACCAAGCTCCCACCCATCAGTTAGTAGTTTATTGCATCAATAAGAGTAGTTCAGGCATTATGACTATGCCATCTTAGTGGACCAAAGGGTCCGCTGAGCGCTCACCTCCAGAAACTTCTGGAGCCTAGCCCGCATGGCAGTAAGTCTCTTCAGCGCTGCAAGTTGGTCCCATTCTGCCTTATGCCCACCTGTACATCATGCACCAAGCTCCTCTCTACTACATCTTCCCTTCCCCGGTGTATGATTCAAAGTCTGAGTTACCTTCCTTTTCCTTCTTCACTTTCCATCACACTTGTACCTCTGCTCCCTTTGATTTCCTGTTCACACAGCTAGCATGCCTGAGGGCTCGTTGTGAGACAGGGGCCACTTCTGTTAACTTGGGCCACTGCACACACTGTATTACTGCAACAGGATGGTGAAGTCTCACGGGATTTTAGCATGCAGGGGCACTTCAGAATCAAAACCTTGCTCCAGCTCGTGGCCTGTGGCTTCCCCCAATATACTTGCCCTCAGATGGCAGCTGTGTTCACTTCAGGAGACTGGATTCAAGGCAGAGCCCCACGGAGCAGTTAAGAGAGAAGAGAGGCCATCTTCCAACTCTGAAAGCACTTCTTATTTCTTCCAAGAGCCTGTGGCAAAAATCATTGCTAAAGGACCACCAAGGAAATAGTATGAAATATGAGTGATCATAATAAATCTTTATATTCTATGTGGGTGAGGATGAAACCCAAATATTATAAAAATAGAGGATCGTTCTGATATCACCCCTGTCTCCCTATTTTACTTTCTCCGATCCTTCTTATAAAATTGTTGGAGGAATGTCGCTTTTAGAATTTGGTTTTCTCTGAGTCAAGAATGACAGTATTTTTCACTGTTACCATAGAGCACACAAGGAAAATAAAAAAGACTAATTTTCACATTAAAATTAATTTTTTGTGTATGCTGCCATGATAGATAATGGAAAACGTAACAGATTATTGTTAATTTGGCGTCTATTGCTGAACATCCATGGAATCACTATGATGCTGCAGCCTGTTGATTACTGGTGCACTCTCGAGGGCTATTCTTTATTTTTGACTAAGAATATGATCTTTCTGTTACCTTGTGACTTCCGCAACATTCCTTCTTCAAACAATTGCTGAACTTCAGCAGCCATATTTGTTAGGGTTTCTATCATATGTGCTTAACATTTTTGTATGGTGTTCAGTAATGTATTATCACCATTTTGGCAATGTTAAAATGTTTGGATCAGGCATAACGTTCCCTAAAATCCTGAAGGGTGTCTAGCTTTTTTAAATTGCAAAGATATCACGAGTGAACACCCACCTGATAAGCACATAATCTTTCAGATAAAGTGGCAATAATACAATAAGGCATACATTTTTTTGTTGAGAAGATATTACTCCTGAATTAGGATATTTTTCATATATTTAAATTTACCATACATTGCTTTATGTAATTATTTATTAATTTTGTACACACATTGAGTCTAAATGGGAAAGTAACAGCCATAGTTATTTAATAGTTCTGTAAAACACTGACGTATCTCATTCTGGTCACTTAGAAACACTTAAACGTGTGGTCATGATACTCAGTTTGTTGGTTTTAAGAGTAGTGCTGAGGTATCAGTTACTCGTTGCAGAGATCTGATGCTGTGGGTCTCTTTCAGTATGAATTCTCATTACATTTTGTAGGGAGGTGAAACTGCACCTCACATATGATTGCTTTACCTTGGAATGTGAACCTCCGCCTGGACATAAGAGTTTTGAGGAAACTCAAAGAGCCCCGATATGCCTGTAGCATGTTATGAACACCTGCCAGCGTCACTGTTTCGAAAAATGCCCTCACCGCCAATATCATGGAGATAAGAAAACGGAGGATTGCTCTTGGGGTTACTGAGAGGAAGTAACTGGTAGCATGTGGTTGTGTTTCGGGTGTTTGATAGTTTGCCTAATTGGGGCAACGTGTCAGTATGGAGAAGAGCATAGGCAGCACATCATCTATATTGTGGTGAAGACACTGACCATAAGTGGGGCAAAAATTCAAGTCTGTGGGGGATGGAACAATGGTAGGAGCCCAGTCACCTTAGCGTCCCTTACTTGTTAAGAGTAAAGCTTTGTAGCTGCTAGCAAGCAGGCTATAGATGGTTTACGTTGCCCACAAGAAACAAGGATGGTGGATGAGTGAGACCACGCCTCCTCCCTTAACTACACCACTGTAATAGGATTTGAGACTTCTCCTTGTATCTGACACTGGGACTGACATACTGAGGTAAAGGCACTTGGAGTGGAAGAAATTAATGGTTCGGAAAGAGTTTGATGGCTTGCTATAAACATAGAGGGGGAGATCAGAATCCAAGAAAGTGCAGTGTCTGCTCTGTTAGGCAAGTTACGAATCAAATGTATTAGTGATGCTGCTAGTGGGATTAATAGCAACGTTTTGCATAGAATTATTATTTAGATAATATATACTTCTTGGTCTTTGTCATAATCATTGCACAGTTATGGTCAAATGTTTGTCAAAGAGACCAGGGGTATGGTTTGTTTAAGTGGTAAACACTGAGGTTGTTAGACAATTTACTAAAGATTTTTTTCTCTTGATGCATCACCTATTGAAATTGTGTGTGTGATAAAGGGGGCACATTGTGTCTAGATAAATTTTAGGTTACTTTGGAAGAATTTATATTAGAGGTGTGGTGGTGTTGTACAACCACCAGAGTAACAGGAAGATGGATAGAGAAAATGGAATTAGAAAGGGGTGAATCCAGCTAGCTACAGGTTCTAGTTTGTCATGGCAGCGAAGAATACATAGGAGTCTCTGGTTAATATGCAAAGTTGACATTTGGCAAACTGTGGTTCAGGGGTGAAGCAAAATGGGTTGAGTCCTGCAAAACTTTGTGATGATCAACATTTCACAAAGGTAGGCTGGTTGTTTGGGACCAATGGGAATGAGTATTAGTGTTGATGGACAAGAAATGTTACATGCAAGGCACAAGTTAAGGGCAACATCGCAACATACTTACAAGACGAGATGTGCCAGTAAGAGTTATATGGGTGTAGAAGATTGGATGAGAGTTCACAGCCATTATTCGTGAAAAAGAGATACTCCGAGATTCTTCCAAATTAATACGTGAAATTGAAATGCGTAATACCTTAAGAATATCATGGGGTACAATATGGACTATGAGTTGTGTCAATAAATGTTGAACTAGAGACCAAGGCAAAATAATGAGGGAAAGGTATTAATGATGTGGATGGTAGTGAGAGTTAATTAACTGAAGACGAGCATTTGTAGAATTGAAAGTTGGGAATCTGCGTGATGAATAGCGTTACTTTGTGTAGCATGGGCAATGACAATCAGGAGACAATAAGTATTTTAGAACTTGAATATTGGATGTAGCCAGATTTGGAAGAGGATATATAGGCAACCTGAAGGTGGACAAACAACCGGGACGATAAGACCAAGAAATTACCTGATCAGTTTAAGGATCTTATGATGAATGGGAATGCATGTCATTAATGGTTTGCTATTTGATCAACCTTGTGCTTTAAATGTGTTCATTATTTTGATGGTATTTTCATGTGCTTCTAGCACATTGACTTGTTTGTAAAGCGCAGACATGTGTTGTTTAGAGTGAGACTGGTGATTGAACTGCTTGCTATCATTCCCTCAGGGAAATGGACAGTTGAGTTGGTTGGCATATGTAGGATGTGTTCATGCTAGATTCTGTGAGTATATGGGTGCTGAACGATCCCAGCTCCAAGCTGCATCTGCTCATTGAGTACTGATGCCACAGCGATTTAGGAGTCCATTCTGATTCACCAAGGATTCCATAATGTGTCCAAGCCCAGAGCTCAGGCTGCCGTGTCCCACAGTTGAAAAGTTAGCACTAAGGCCTCTTCGATATGTTGGTAGTAGGATAATATAATAATGAAGGTTGTGATCAAATATCAACATTAATAACAATGTTAAAGGTAATACTGGCCAGAATAGCAAAGAACATACATTATAAAACATAATAACACACATATTTGAGAATAAAATGTTAATATTGGAATAATGATGAATGATAATGAATATCAAAAAAGTAATAATTATTCCAGTAGCAGTAATTATAGTATTGTTGTAATTTAATGAGTATATTCTTTATCGCATGTAAATATTCACAATAACAATCAATGTGAACTTTGTGATAATGGTTTGTCCCTTCGGCCCCTTTCTGTGGTTACTGGTTGAACGTTCCAAAGGAGCCTGCTTTAGAATGCTCAGGCAGATGACAGTTGTGTCCGTTATGGAGCGTGGGTGACTGAATAAAGAAGGCTCTACCTTACCTCTTCAGTGCCTCGTCTATTATTTATCCTCTAAAAGAAGTATCTTTAATAATAATTGGGTTTCTTTTGGACGTCCGCCTTGAGGGACGCTGTGTGGTTCAAACAAGCCGTTTAGTGGAAATGTACACTGGGTTGCAAAGCAATAAAATTGTGGTTCAGGATGTGACACGAAAACACGAATATTACGGGGCTCTCGCATTCCACGTGTGGTTGTGAGGATGAGTGACGACTGACCCAGGGCGCGCTCGGGGGATGCTCAAGTGCACTCCACGCGCCTCTGCCGAGAAACGAATGTGACAAGACACACAAGTGTTTGGCCGCACACGAGTACCACAGCGCGGCGGAATGCGCGCTCGGACGGCCCCGGGCGGCGGCATGTACTCCCCGGCGGCCGCGCGCCATGTGCCAAGCCGCGCCGGCTAATCACTGCCAGCGCCCCTCAGACCCCCGCGCTCCGCCGCGGCAGTGGAAAGAGAGGAGCGCACGACGCAGGGTGTAGCCGAGTGACTAAAACACGACGAGCTGTTTTTAGCTCCCAACGGCCGAGCCTCTCGGAGCGTTAGCCAGAGTTTCCGGACTTGGAAGGAAAGACGGCGAAGGGGGGAAGAAAACGGTGCTGCGTGTGCGCCCTCCTCCGCCTCCCCGGGCTTGTGTGGAACTCCCTGTGCTGGCTGCCGGGTCCTGGGCGGTGCAGGATTCAGCAGGCTGCACCCCTGGAGCCCCGAGCAGCAGACTGCACCCCCGGAGCCCCGAGCACCAGACTGCACCCCTGGAGCCCCGAGCACCAGACTGCACCCCCGGATCCCTCGGATTGGAGCTGCCCCTTTGTGCAGGAGGTAAGGACGGGGAAAACTAGCAAGAAACCGGTTTCTAGACTGTGAATTTGATCCTGCAGGCGTCCAACTTAAAAACAAAGCAGCGAGTAAGACGAGAGATCCCTTTGAGAACTAAGTCAGCACGAAGAGTTCCTTTGTTCCAGTCTCTTTTGCGGCAGTGTTTTTGCTACTATCTGGGAAGTAGGGATGGGCGACTGGAATATTTTTTTTTCTGTTTCTTTCTGCCTTCTGTGCACACTGTTCGCCCTGTTCAGAACTGCTTAAGGTCCCATCGCGGAGTTGCTTGCCTCTGGCAAGTAAAACACGGGTGATGTCAGCATCTGTGCTGGTATTGTTGAGATAGAGCGCAGGGAAGGTTGCGTTTGTTTGGATACATTTTAGTGTTGCTCGGATTACACAGCCAAGTGGTTTGCCTGCGCGCTTTTAGACGCGTGCCTGTCTGTCTGGCCATCCTTTGCTCGGTGGTTGTAGAGGAAAATTCTGGCAACAGTCACTGTGCATCTTGCACCGAGCCAGTCCGCTTCCCGTTTGTAAACAGAGGTCCCTCCGTGGATTTGTGGGAGAGAAAGTCTTTGCTGTTGGCGGTAAGTGTCCACTTTTACTTTTAATCTCGTAGAGGTAATTTTGTCATAGTCCCTTGTGCAAGGTTGTTAGCAAGTATGTTGATCCAATCAGCGCAATTAAAATAAAACAAGGCTACAACTCCAAGAATGCACTAATATTTTTAAATATAGTCCAGGAATAGAGAAGTGGTGACTTGGAGCCATCTGGTCACCCTAGGCATGGGGGAACAGGACACGATCCCACAGCAGATAAGGGGCAGCTAGGGCCATCTCCTTTCTCCACCCAGGCAGGCATCCACCCACAAGAGCTACTCTGGGCTCCAGTTTTGTCTTTCATCTCGTCACCACGATAGGTTGTCTGTATCCGACTAGTTTCAGTTATTTGTCTCTCTTTAACTCCACACTGCGATTCATTAAATCTAGTGCCCTTGCTGCGAAAAACATGACGCGATATATCCCCCAAGACTGGCCCCAGTCAATCAAGATGCTTCCCTGTATATTGTCTGTCTTGGTTGAAATTTGGGTGACACCACTCTAGCCCACCTTCCTGAACTTTATTTGTACTTCTGATAATTGGGTAGTGCTTAAAGCCTCAGGTCTCCTACAGAT
Organism: Lissotriton helveticus; assembly: GCF_964261635.1. NCBI lineage: Eukaryota > Metazoa > Chordata > Amphibia > Caudata > Salamandridae > Lissotriton > Lissotriton helveticus. The sequence goes on from NC_136067.1 coordinate 1,399,777,108, forward strand.
TCTTTTGTCATTGTTGTGAAACCTATGGGTTCTGCTGCTTGTGAGTATGGATTGCTGTTCATCTGAGTTTGTCTGTTTAGAGATGTCTTTTCTCAAACTGGGCAACGTGTTATAGATGATGACTCACACAATAGCACACAGTAGTCACAGAGTTTCCTTTCACTTACTACGTATCCTACTGTTTATGAACTTCAAACTTCCTCACACTCTCCTCACAGTCTTTCATATTATTTACCCCCTTTTAGGTGTTCTGAAATTCTAAACCAAACATCACTCTAATGTCCGAAGCCCTTACAACATCACTTAACCTGGGTATCTGCGCCCCAAATGCTTGATTTTGCTCATGGCTAAACTGGGCTTCCTTTGCCAGCTCTGAGACCATTCTTACAGCTGTTCCTCCTGCTTCAGATTCTTTCTAAGACTAAAGCTAAACTTTGTGTAAACTACTGATGACTGAACCATCTCTTCTATCCACTCTGCAGAGTAGCCTGTGAGTGGTTTAAAGAGCTGAGAATTTATGCTGGTGGCTTCCCACTCTCCACATCCTTCCTATAGAAGGCACACCATTTACTTACATTCTGTTGCGTGTCACCTCTCCAATCCATGACCTGTTTAAGCACATTAGACCTCATCCGGAGACTGTGCAACTTGTTAATAAATCTTATACTTGGTGGAGCATTGATGCCTTCACTAAAATCCAGGTAGTTCAGAAAAATCATGTAAGTGGTGTTCCCTCAGTAGTTCACATTTAAAGTCATCACAACAGGGTAATTGTGATTTGGCAAAATAAGCAGAGTTAAAGGTCCTGGGCTTCTGAAGTTATGCTGTTTCTTCTTGGGGCACATTGATTGGGTGGAAACTGGAATTAGGAGTCACAGCAGTTGCTAGGTGTGTGGATAAAGAACGCGGTTGCTAACGGGACCCGAACCGGCTCACATATGTATAAACATCCTGTAGGGCGCGTGCTACTCTTGCCCAGCTGCTGGGAGGACCGTCTGCATTTGGTAGGAAAGCATATTAGGCACAGAGGCATACTTTGTGCTCGTACCATTTTTTTTAACAAGTGTGCCTGGCGGGTCTGCTGCAGGTTTAGCTGAACAAATGTAAATTTGGGAATGTGGTTTTCTTACCTGGGCGTACACCAGCCATAGTGGTGATTGGACATTTCATTCTGGTTATACTGGCTCATAACTGCAATGGAATCATTTATGAACTCAAGGGCGTATGCAGACACAAATGTAGAAGTTGGGCTTAAGCAGCTGCCCCGCTGAGGTTGAGTGAGTTAAGGGATTTGCATAGAGCAAAAAGGACTCTAAACTGTCCACGGGCACATCCAAGCTGACAAAGACGGTGCATCACATTTCAAATTACTCTTCCTAATTGAGGTAGGTGTGCTTAACAGTTATTCTTAAGCTGGCCTTTTGGGTAGTGGCTACCTAATGTTCACAAAAGGACCACTTGCAACCTTTTTAACCTTTTTGGAGTAACTTTTAACCAAAGCTGGTTGTACTCTGTGATTCGAAGTTTTAAGGGTGTCAATGTCCATCTCTAAAATGTGTTTTGAGAAGCCTAGGGCTGAGCATGATTGATGCATTCTGTGCACTTTCACCATGTGTAGAGCTAATGCTATTAAGATCCTGCTCATTGCGTCAAACCCCATCAGCATGCACCACGAGGCACTTGTGCCTTGCTGTAGGATAACAGCAGATTGTTTCCAAATGTAAGAACATGTATTTTTCTAATGATTTCAGGCAACTCCACAATGCTAGAAGCCTTAAAGTTTAAGAGGCGAACACGTTTAATGTCAGTGCTTGGAACAACCACCATCCCCTTAGCGTGCCATAGAAGAGCACTGCACAGTCCACAGCATTGCACCCAACATTTAACAACTTGTAGAGATAGAATTAACACTACGAGGTAAAAGCTGCAAGCAGCCTCACCGACAAATGTACAGGATGACTTCCTTGCTGAATGTGGCAGGCAACCTTTATGCCAGGACCACATTCAGATGTGTTTTGAAAAAGTGAGTAAATGTGGGAGAGAATTTGTACTCCCTGCCAGTGGATTTTAAAGTAAGAATATGCCTATGATCCAGCAAGTTTTCTCAGTATTCACATGTGACGTAAACAAACAACACCACCATGTCCAAGTAAGTGGTTCAGAGTTGGTGTCACTCCGAGACATGATGAGGCTAATGGGGATGCACAGACTATATCATAATCTGATTGGCCAACATCATAATGCTCCACACACTTATCACAAACCATGTACGCCCACCGTCCTGCTCCCATCCTGTACTGGGTTGGAAAGCTTGCACATGGTGGCAAGGGCAGGTTGGAGTAGCTCAGGGGGCTCTGTGTTGTTTCTTGAAATTAGTGCTGTTGAGCTCTGTGTTGTTTCTTGAAATGAGTTCTGTTGTTGTAGGTAGTAGTTTTTCAAATCTGGTGACCCATGGCCGTTGTGCATGCAGCTTATCAGAGGACTGGTAGGTCAGGTGAGGAATGACTAGTAGGTGAATAGAAAGAGGAAAGACAACCAAGTTGGACAATTCAGTAAGGAATTTGGAAGCGGCGTTAAGGCCAAGATGGTTGTGTTGATGCGTTTAGTCGGTGGGATAAGTATAAAGTATTGACGTGTTAGTTTGACATTTAGTGTTTACACCAACGTGCAAGGTGACAGAGCCCAAGGAGGTCAAGTGTGAAAGACGTCTGTGGTATGTTTACCTGTGCCACAATGATACTAACCTAGACCTAGTAATAGCATGGGAATCCAGCGCACTCTTGTCAGGTACAGAGAGATGCTGGCTCAAAAAGACCACGAAATCAGCAGCAGTTAAAATAGATTTTTAAGCCGAGATAGTTTTGTACTTTGTGGCTGAGGGAGCCAAAGAAGTCATTTATGTAGTGTTTATTCATGGTTGCTTTTTTCCTCCCTTTCCTTACGTCACTTTGTGAAAAATGGCGATTTACCGTTCTTTATCTGCCAAACAGTACAGCCAGCGGTAGCATTTACCCTGAAATGGAGCCCTCCCGTGGCGGTTCTTATCCACCCCTATCCCCTAATTATTGAAGTTGCATCTTTCTGACAGATGAGGTTTTTGTTGCTGGACCAGCTTTGTCACACCGTCCCCGTCCGCAGCGGACAAGTGATTGATAAAATGCAGATGGCCATTGTTCCCGGGGAGCTCAGACAGATAATCGGCTGTGTTTCGCGATGTCATGGTTACTGCGCGGCAAGGGTGAACCGGGGCGATCCGCGCTAGCGAGGAGCTCGGCGGCACTCTTGGGTGAACTGTGAACTTTTGAGATGGTCACACTCCGTTTTTGTTGGGAATTTGTGCACATGCTTTGTTGAGGGCAAAGCCTCCTGCCTGCACAAGAGAGGCACGCGGACCCTGGATCATTATTATTCTGCGCCGACAGGTGGGCGCTGGTTAAAGGTAAGGTGCTTTACCCTGCTGGCTGCACATTTTGTACAGAAACGGGGGTTCGTGAGAATGATTGTGCCTGTGGTGGTTTGGCCTCATGCTTGAATACCATCCTCACCAGAACTGGTAGTTCCATGTAATTGGCAGCCCAGCAGCTTCCGTAGTAGCAGCTAACCCGGAATGCAAACTTCTGTGGGCCAGTTACCAAGCAGGCTTATTGCTAAAAGACGAAATCTCATTGTTTTCGACTGGGCTTTGAACATGTTGTCTCATTTTAAAACTAGTTTTCGACTGGGCTTTGAACGTGTTGTCTGCATTTTAATACTATTTCTCTTAGTCCAGCTCTTTCCCTGGAATAAACTGTTGCACAAATAATACTTACATTCTGTCAGTCTGGATATGTTTCATTTACTCTTTGTTTCCTTTTTCGTTTCCGGTGCTTCCGGTTATCGCGTGCTTGGAGTGTTACATTGTCTGTGGGGTGGCTGATTTTGCACGCGTTTCTCTATTGTGGTGTGTACCAGTTTTTAATGTGCCAAATTGTAATAAAAGTGGTACTGTTCGAAGAAGAAGCAGTGAGAATACTGTGCAAGCTCCTTGGAATGATGTTTATCTATCAGTACGTAGCACATACTAGTGTGCATATAAACAACACGGTTTGGGGTGATTACATTTATGAGGGTTCGTGGGCGTGGCTGATGAACGGAGGGGCGAGGACAGGCTGAACTTTGTAGGTAAATCATGTGGGAGATCTTGCACGTGGCACGACGTATATCTTCTTTGAGAATGATTCATAGAAGCTGCCTGTGGGTCTTTAAGGGTGAATAATGGGGTTCAAAAGCCTGGCCTGCCAGCGAAAGGCATCAAACAATAGATATTCACAACGACGGCAGCGGAGCGCGCTAGGACCCAGTAGTCCTCTTCCTAACTATGCTCTCCGAGTGTAAACTGAGAACGTTTGTATTGTGGAATGGGACTGCAGATAGAACGCCTGGTATTATTGAATAATAATATTTCATGGCTAAGAAAACGTGATAGAACCGTCCTAAACTTTAGTAATCTATATTAGAATGGTTTCAAATATTGAGGTATGTAAATGAGTAGACTATGGCAATAAAATCCAGTTCATAGTTCTAAACACAACATTAGATAATAGCACTGTAAATAAAATGGGAGTATATTGCCATTGGATGAACTACAGAGGAGACTGGGGATTGTGATTGGTCCAGTTCAGCAAGTGGGCAGGAAGGAGATGGGCGGCGACCGCTAGAATAGTACCAGCTTTTGTTTTTTCCAACTGGATCAGATTTACCATTGAATGTAGCGGAGAGGAGAGCAAGCTCGCTCACCAGAAACATTTTAATGATTGTTTGGTACATGGATGACCAGAGGGAACAGTTTTAGGAAGATTGTTGGTGGTCAAGCATAGACAGCAGTTCGTGTACATGGGAAGGTTGTTTTGTTTTTTTAGTATATAAGCCTGTGGTTAACGCATATGTTTTTGACAATACTGCTCTCTGAAAAGTAGCCAATGGAGGTGTCATTGATTGGGGAACACATGCTTACTTCTGTGGACTTTAGGGATACACCAGCTAGCTGCATTTATCAAATGTTGCTACAGGCTTTGCACGCCACCATCAACATGCGATATAGATATTGACTTGGGTATTGATTACCGTTCCTTCTACTGTGGACATAGATAAAAAAAAATGTTTTATTAGGATCTGATCCTCCCTTTATTACTTTGCTCTGGAGAAGTTTGCTTGAATGAAACGTGTTGGCTTGGAATGGAAATAAAGGCTGTATGAAGCTCGGTTTTGAAATTAAAATAAAGATAATTTATTCATAATATAGAAAAGTTTCATTTGAAAAGTTTCACCCTCAGTTTTCACAATATTGGACTACACCAACTATATATCTCTAATAGAGTGCTCCCTGATTCATCTTTTAGATGCCTGTTTCTGCCTCAGCAGTAGTATGAGTTGTAATAGATACTGTTCGGGGATGCACCATGTAAATGATTGGGGACAGATTGGGATGTGCTGTATGGGGGGTTTGCCCTGCTGCTCTGTACATGCTTTGTTTGTGTCAGTAAAGAGGTGTTGTAAATCTAGCTCACGCACAGTAAGAGTTTAGCTTTCCACCACAGTTGAAGGATGATGAGAGGATTGCCATCTATAGTAGGTGTAGGAGACCAAATCCTTCCTCCGAAGGAAACTTGATGCAACTCATATGGCAAGAATGAGTGGAAATGGTTACTAAGGGCTTTTACTCCTGTACTTAAAATGGATGCATGTGCTTTGGTGTTCTTGTAGTGGACATTGTATATTCATTTCACAGAGGCAGGAATTTGATCTTGGAGGAGGAGAGGTAGAACCAGTCGTAAGGCACCCAGACTGTGTGACAGAGCAAATCGGCATGGTGATGAATGCTTTGCATGTCCTCGAATTTCAAAAGTAATTGGATGCTCAGAACAATTTAACTGTTGTGAGCTTATTACTTTAAGAGATTGACGCAAACAGGATAAGACAAACTACTGGGAAAATTTTACTATTAAACTGAGGAAGGACAGATCCTTTTAGATGAGGGAAGGTCTTTGAACAGCGTTCACCTAAAATGATCTGTTAGAGTCTCTCTGTTAAGATGGATTGAACCAATACTTGCCATGCTCGGTCAGGAACCATGCTTTGCTTTGCCTGGAGGGTGGTGGTACTGCTGTTCAAAGAACAGGGTTGTACTTCTGTGTATTGACACTAGCAATATAGTGGTACAAGAATATCGAGGACAGGATATTGAGACAAAATAGTGAAAAGTAAGTACATATGGGAAAGATTAGATTTACTATTCTTAACTCCACATTTACATAGCTAGGAGATATGTGTTTCTCATAGGAACATACAGGTGGAGTTCAGTATAGAAAATGTAGATTGACCTGTCATATTTTTTTCACTATTTTATCCCACCGATATTGTGGGTTCGATATTCAGGGTGCACACCAAATAACAGAAATGGCTCCCACAAGCTAAGGTTAGAAAATACTCCATTTCCTCAGGGACACCATTTTCCAGTCTTGAGCTTTCCAGAAACAACCTATACCTATTGCTTTCTGTGGGTTGTATTTCTGGCTCAATCAATGCACCCAATTCGACTGAAACACCTGAAAACAATGATTTGAAAAGAAAGAAAGGCCACAGCTGGGACAGGGTGTTCCTGATAAGTTGGGAGCCATCTGTGGACCCTATGACAGGTGTGCCCTTCTTTGGAGGAGGCTGTGCTATCAAACACTTGAGCCCAGAAGAATGGTTTACAGCCATGGTTAAACCAGCTTGCCAAGAGTTCGTTCAGACTTGTTGCCAAGGACACTGGCACCCGCTACTCGCCTCGCTTATTCAAGACTTCGAAGGAATTAAAAAAAATACATATTCCACCCAGAGTAGAGGAATCCCAAAAATTGTTAATACGCATGTTTTTTTTTAACTGAAAGAAGTTCAGGAATATCAGGTGTAGAGCATGTATTTCAGCCAGACCTGTCAGGAAGCGAAGGGCACAGGCGAGTGTGGCCACTTGCAGGGAGAACAAGAGGGGTTCACTCGCTTTGGGGATATTTGGCAGGCAGCAGGCCCTGAGCGCAGACCGTGATATTTGAAAGCGCGGCCCCTTCGGCTCCTTTTGTTGAACCGTTGGCAGGTCACAATAAAAAATCGGCCAGTTCCAAATTCTTACATAGTTTCCTGGAAAGCTGCTCGTGTTTTTTTTGTGTTTTTTTTTAATCCATGGCCGAGGGGAAAAAGTAACGTTCAGTCAGACTACTGACGGAAGGCTGCAAGGAACCTAGACAAACGTGCACGTGGAAGTCCGTTGGCATCTTATTAAACGGGGCCTGAAGACCGTTACGTCGGGGACGGAACGTAAAGCAGTCTGTACGTCAAACGACCGGCGTCGCCAACAGCCAGCCGTGGCCTCGCGGACACCGGAGCAGAGCGCCTCATTAAGAGGGCCGCGGAGCCCGCCAGGCAGACCGCAGCACGCTGGCGCGTGCACGCTCCTCACAGGAACCTGATTGGACCTGCGGGGACGGGCAATCTGCTTTTGATTTGCGGCGAGCACGTGACCCAAAAGCAGACTTTTCGAAAGCTAATTGCTGCCAAAATGAAAATCAATATGCGTGTTTAACTGCAGTGTATACACTCGAGTCTGCTCTATCGTCCCGTGCAGCCCGGTGATCCACGTGGGCAGGGCTGGAGGAGAAAGTTATTACTCCTGCTCGCTTTTGTCAGTGACAAAGAGGCAAGGGAAGGGCTCTTTACAGCCATAACAAGAGATCGAGTCTTTTTATAGCAACAGGAGATGTTCCATGCACTGCCCCGCAAGATAAGAGGCTGCCCTTTCAACTTTTTGCCGAGCTCCAGCCAGTCGAAAGAGCGATGAAGTGCGGCTGACAAGAAAACCTTGGAACTGGTTGAGCTTTAGAAATGTGCTGATGTGGGTAGCTCTTTGGGTTGAGCCCCTACTGCGGAAAACCAGTGTGATCAGTTCTCGTAATGCCGATAGAAAGAGTACCTTTAAGTTGGGTAACAATAACACATAATGTTTGAGTATCAAAGGGACAATTAGGTTTTTGGTGGGCACAACTTAAATGGTCGATTTGATATATATTTGACTAGATTATGTTTGGTGGGTTCATAGTTTTTTTATTTAGAACGTCAACATTTCATGTACATAAGCTTATATTGAGATTGGAATGCCAAACCCCTGATAACGCAACGTAGGCAGACCATGTTATACGCCTATTTTAAGTTACACTGCTTGATAACACTATTTACTATTTCTGTCATAGATACGCTTATCTGCTTGAGGAAAACTCAGTTGATGAGGAAAGAGCACAAAGCAAATCAATGTGCCAAAGATCAAGGGTACAGCTCATACGCCCAGACCACCCCATCAAAATAGGCGTACATCGAAGAGCAGATAGAACACCTAGGCCTTCATTATCAGTGACCACGGAAAAGGATTGGTATTTTCCCTATTCAGAGTTATTGATAACAGTGAAAGATCCAGCCACTTATGAGTTGGACCCTGAAGGTCACTAAGAAATGAGGGTTCACTGAGGAAATCTAATTCCGGGTCCGATACCCTAAATAATTCCCTATATTTTACTCCAGACTTTGACCCAGAGGAATCTCTAGATGAAAGTAAACAGATCCTCGGCGCTCTCACTTATCTCATAATTAAGATATGATATGCCACTTGCCATTAACATCCCCACTGGAGTTCAATGGCCACTAAGAGTAATCAAGGCCATTAATAAGAAAGAAAAGTAATTTTTAAATGTTTACAGATCAGAATAAAGTTCCTCTGTTTTCTTCTTTTTGTGTCACCTAAACTGTCAACTTTTTGATGATGCCTCTAGCTATATGTACATTGACGGATATTTGTACCTTCCCTTCTTGTTGAACTAGAAGTTTGCTGGTTGCCAATGCTTGCAGCTTCTTCTGTTGATGTATGTAGGGACTCATGCCTCAAATAATTTTAGGTGCTCCATGAGATAGTTTGTTTAATTTCTGTTGTTTTTAGGAGTCCTTCCCAGCGGCTTGCTTATTCCAAGAGTGTAGGAAACATCCCCATCCCCTCTCTCTGGTAATAGAGAAGTACATCCCTACAGGCCTCTAAAAATAAGGTAAGGAGGGTCTGAAGGGGTTGTTTAATGACCAGACAGCTCAGACCCCTACAAATACTGAAACAACAAAAAAGAGATGCCTGGTCCACAGAACTGTTTGTGTGTTGTGTCAGAACTAGAACCGTAGGTCCATCAGGTCACGCCTGGAGTAACACTGGGTTGGAACAAATCCCATCAGCCCACCCTTATGGTGGAATATCGTCATGTGGGAAACATATCATGAATCCAGATCTCACCCAACGCACCTGGTGATGATGCGGAGATGGATTTTGAAAGTATTCTTCCAGACCACAGTGTTCTTCAGATGGTGCTAATGGAGTGCAGTGCCAGTGAAAAAATAAAGTGAAGAGTGACAATAAAATTGACTCTCGGGACAAAAATTAAGTTTAATAGGTATTGTCCTGAGGTCAAGACTTAAAACAACGCCTGATAGTTTGAAATAATAACTATCTGTTGGCGCAGTGCAGTGGTGTCAACATGTTTCAGCTTAATTGGACAGAATGTCCAAGCTTTCTTCAGGACCGGATGGTATTCGGCGACTGCGTTTCGAAAAAGTTTTGCTAGAATATATGCACAAATATATTGGAAAGTTCCTACCAGATACTTTGAGCCCAAATGTTTTCTGGCGGATGTCCAATCATTCATTTTCTCCCAGCATTCTGTGGGAAGTTACCTCACCTCGCCCGGCACCCGCTCCGGGAGAAGGAGGCACCGCTCTATCCGTCGGTTCCTCTTGGCCGGCGTCCGAGAGGCCTCCACTCCCTCTCGGACGCCGGCCAAGAGGAACCGACGGATAGAGCGGTGCCTCCTTCTCCCCGAGCGGGTGCCGGGCGAGGTGAGGTAACTTCCCACAGAATGCTGGGAGAAAATGAATGATTGGACATCCGCCAGAAAACATTTGGGCTCAAAGTATCTGGTAGGAACTTTCCAATATATTTGTGCATATATTCTAGCAAAACTTTTTCGAAACGCAGTCGCCGAATACCATCCGGTCCTGAAGAAAGCTTGGACATTCTGTCCAATTAAGCTGAAACATGTTGACACCACTGCACTGCGCCAACAGATAGTTATTATTTCAAACTATCAGGCGTTGTTTTAAGTCTTGACCTCAGGACAATACCTATTAAACTTAATTTTTGTCCCGAGAGTCAATTTTATTGTCACTCTTCACTTTATTTTTTCACTGGCACTGCACTCCCTTAGCACCATCTGAAGAACACTGTGGTCTGGAAGAATACTTTCAAAATCCATCTCCGCATCATCACCAGGTGCGTTGGGTGAGATCTGGATTCATGATATGTTTCCCACATGACGATATTCCACCATAAGGGTGGGCTGATGGGATTTGTTCCAACCCAGTGTTACTCCAGGCGTGACCTGATGGACCTACGGTTCTAGTTCTGACACAACACACAAACAGTTCTGTGGACCAGGCATCTCTTTTTTGTTGTTTCATCCCTACAGGCCCCCTGTTTAAAGCAAGTGTTGGGCTTAGTCCCATCCTAAAGGTTGTCTTCATTCACCTTGTGGACGCCTAGAGCACTTATGTTTGCAGCTGTCTGCTCTCTTCACTTGATTCTTACAGTAGCTAATCAAAGTGTGAACACAGAGTTGTGGCCACAGTCGGCGAAATCTGCTGCAAACATTTTGCAGGTGTGTGCCTTCTGTAAAGCAGGGAAACTGTCCCTCCTAGAGATGTTATAGGACATGGTTGGAGTTTACTGTATTTTTCTTGGGTGACTGTCTCTCAGTCATCTTTCACCTTCAATGTGACAGTAGTATCTCTGGAACCTTCATGGTTAGGTCTGGGTTTTGACATCTATTTTGACCTATTACTAACATTGTGCATAAAGTGGGCTCCTTTCATCCATTGACTTTCTTTGACCAGACTGTTTTAGTCATTGGCTTGAGATTTGTCAATCAAGTTTTTGCTCAGCCCAGTTGCGTATTCATCTCTCACCTAATGCTGTTGGCTGTTTAGGTCTCTTCTTCCACTCCATGCGTTTACTTGAATTGAACGGAATATAGGTCTACTTTAGAACTGTAGCCCTCTCTGTGTGCTCTTACCTGGATGTGTTAGGACATTAACCCCAGACTTTTATTTTTGCCAGTGCTTTTACTACCTGCCATATGTTGGTTTACATTCCTGAGATTGGTATCCACAACAACAATTTTGCTTTTTAATGTAAGGCTTCGGACGAAGCCACCAAGACAATAACTTTAATGTGGGCTCTATGGGTCGGGGTCCTCCTATTCATTACCTTGAGATGTTTGATGCCCTTGGTGATATTTAGCCCTCTGGTCAAAACAGCAGTCCTACCTGTTTTCAGGGCACTTGTCTTATTTGGAGAGGGGATGAGGGGTTATGCCTCACCTCTCCATTGATGTTACACATCAGGTAAGAATATGCACCAAACATAGTTTCTCTAACAAGATTTACAGATCACTTAGTGTCCACAGAACATTCCCTGCTATTCCCACTGCTTTTTTTTACATTGCCGCTTGATGCGCTCTATGCTAAAAGGTACCTTTGTTTGTCCTAAATTGGGCTCACTTACCTGATGTTGTTGTGGGCTTGTAACCTCATCACCACAAAGGGGCATATCTTCTGTCATCAGGCCCAGACGTGGGTCCCTTGCTCTCTTTGCCACTGGATTCAAGCTAGCCTAGCTGATGAGGGGTGTTACCCCGAAACCGGTCCCACGATGCTTGTTTCCGGTTCAGGGAAGACCTGGCTTGGCAGTTCGCGCTGGACTGTTCCCATGAGGCACAGGGTCAAGACTGATTTGCATCTAGCTGGATCTGAACTGAGGTGGCAAGTGAGCTAAAGAACGACAATGGATTCAACCCAGATCTGTCACTGAGGGTGAGTGTCTGAAAAGTTTCAGTGCTCCGTCCATCATCTCCTTGTGTTTGCATCATGCATTAAGCAGCAGCACACTGCCATCTTTCTTCTCTCTACATCAGGTTTATTGCCTGTGATATAACTCACGAAATTCTGCAGTGTCTTTGCTTGTTGTCACTGGTAATCCACACCCTACCATAAGACATGGTCCGGAGGGAGCAGATAAAGTTTACAGAGAGACACCTTGTTGAAGCTTGGATAAGTCGGGGCCAGTGGTGGGCCTGCTTGACTAGGCCAATGATGGTATTCTGTTTTAAGCGTAACCTGCCTAGGCACATTTCCTTTCAATGTCTAAGTAGGAACATTTCCTAGTTACCATTTTAGAGTTTTCTTACTGTGCCTAACCATAACCTTTCAAAATTGCCACTGGAAGCCAGATATCAGTCTCAACATACACCACTTCTAATCATCCCTAAAGGGATCAGATTGATAGAGCCTGCTCTACCTGTTTTGACAATTGTGTCTGATCAGGTTATTACTTCAGAAACAAATACTTTAAGATTGGGCATTCAGTTTCTGCCATGTTTATTCTCTGCATTACTACAAGGTACCACTTTTCACGTAAAAGAGGACCACCTTTATGTAGTGGAAATTGAATGACTCCCTATAGTCTTAAACAACTTCAACCACAGGTACATGTTACCATTTTTGTGAAAACATTGAGTGTTCATTAGAACTTGCTTTCAATGTAAAGTGTATATTGTCTTGTTAAGTTATTGAATTCTCAGCTTGGGAGAATTGTCCTAATCTATCTAGAAACGTAATTGAGGCCAATCAATAGATGAGTTGTGGATAGAGAATTGAAGATTCATATTAGGGGTTATCATAAAGATGTCTGACGTGCAAAAAGAAGAGATTTTGTCTCACATTTGAGAGGGCTCAATATTTTGAGGCCTTACATTAAATGCGATACATCATATTTTGGAAAAACGTAATTTCTCATTGACAACAACTCAAAGAAATCTCTTAATAAAGATTAATAAAGATAATTCTAAACAAGCAAAATTATCTTCCTCCAAGCCTGAGCCCACTGTGAAATGCTTCTTGTTTGAAGACGCTTACAGAACAATTCATGGCAAGTGCCAAAACTTCTCATCTTTGGCCCAGTGTCAGCCTTAATTGAGAATAGGCTTCTCTACAATGTGAATCAAAGGGTCAGAAAAGTGAGACTCTTTCTTTGGCTTAGGAGACCACAAGTCTCTACAGCCTTCTTTGAGAAACGCAGGGATCAAGAAGAATCCGACTAATTAACCATTTCCCTATGCTGATGATGTATACAGACTTCACAAACTGTGTTAAAATGTATCAGCACCCTGGCATTGAAGGTGGATACATGGAGTGTAATAGTTTTATTCAAGTAGTACGAGTCAAAGCCGGGCAGTTTCGGAGTTAATGCACGTGATGCACAAGACTGTCCATTGTAGAGAGATGATCTCTAGGAGGAAGGTACTTCACATTACCTGGTATGCCAAGCAGGGTTTCTTGTATTAAAGAGGTATAGAAAATAATAAGTCAGCTGTTCCATTTTTGGGAAATGGAAGAAATCTCTTTAGTAAAATACGCAGATAGTGTGGGAGGAAAATGATGGGTTCTGTAATATATTTTTGACATTATTGTCTGCAAAGTCATATTGTGTCAGTAGCAAGACGGATACCTACCTTCTGGGTCAGTCAAGTGCAGGAGCAGAAATACAGACGACAGTAAATAACTATTGGAGAAATGTATGTTTTTAGTCCTTTCATCGATATTTAGACCAGCGGGACTGCTCTTAGTGTGTGTCTGTACTCGATTCTCAGCGTCTCTATCTGGATAGCAGTGTTCGAAATTTGCAATGGATGCTTTCACATAAGACTGCCTGGGATACACCTCCTGTTTACTTCCAGGGTTTTACAATGTACCAACATATCATATCCCCTTGCAACCACTTCAAAGCGATTTTTCTACATAACCAGAACATTGTGTCCACAGATTCCTTTGGATGAGGTATTGGGAATCCCATGATAGCTTAGTGCAACTAAGGTATTGAGTTTGTTGTATCAGGCTAGACCACTGCTTTGTTTGTAAAATAATAAGTACCAGTGCCCAAACCAAAGCTCTGTTTAGAAACCATAGTGTGGCTCTGCATGACGAGTTCCAAGGCAACGTAGACTGTAATCCACGTCATTTTTCTGTTATAAACTACCAGACACCCCCTCCCCCTTTAATTCCACTCTTTCAGGTTCCTACTTTCTCCATCTGTAACGATTTCCCGACTTTCTCTTCCTCCTTCTTTCCCCTTTTGTGTTTTTTCCCTCTCTTGCTTTTGCTAAATGTCAGATGAGGAAAAATGAGTGCCAGTCCCTCAAAATGAGTGCTGATGGGCACCACCTGCTCAAATTAAGCACTGGGCTAGACTCATGGATGATAACCTGAAATACATCTGATTACATCGATTGTATATTGTAAATGTCTGCTTAGCTATTTTGGAGATGCCTCTTGTGCTTTTGATGATTCCCAGGAAAATAAAGTATGCTGAAGTGCCTTGTTTCCAGTAGAAAATGTTGAGACATCAACGCACTGGATAATCAAAAGCTCTTTCCTTCCTGAAGAATCCTGTCTTTAATATCAGAACCGAGAAAGACCACTTGCATTTCTTAATTCTTGCTTGGTGCAATATATGCTTGTACAACATTTCATGCTTGTGAAGCCAATGAAACTTTTCCGTTCACAATTATGACTTTCCATCTGAAAACCACATTTAATGTTTGTTTATTTGGTAGTGCGTCATGTCTCTGATGAGCCATAAGACCCACAGGTACTGATTTCTCTGGAGCCGCTTCACAAAGATTTTTTGACGAGTAAGCATGACTTACTCTTTTAATACTCCTGGCTCAATACTGAATTCCAGGAGTAAGACTGTGTTGTAATCTACTTCTTAATAAATAGTACTATGTTCCTTTAAGATGCTAGTCAAGTTCAGCATCTAGTTTATGATGTCATGTATATCCAGTGCATGGTGGAATGTTATGTTTTAAGACTATGAGACTGTTAAACTAGGAGATACTAGCAGATGATGAGTTGTGTAGTTGTATTCAAATAAACTACCTTTTGTCCAAGTAAAAAAAAAAAAAAAAAAAAAAAAAAATGTTATAATCCAGTAATCCAGGAGACAGGAACTTGGACAAAAGGTAGTTTATTTGAATACAACTACACAACTCATCATCTGCTAGTATCTCCTAGTTTAACAGTCTCATAGTCTTAAAACATAACATTCCACCATGCACTGGATATACATGACATCATAAACTAGATGCTGAACTTGACTAGCATCTTAAAGGAACATAGTACTATTTATTAAGAAGTAGATTACAACAGACTGGCGCAACACTGGATAACTCCTGGAGTTCAGGAGTAAGCTAGGTTTACTTCAAGGTTTACTCCAAGAGTATGTTGCAGCAAAATGTTTATGAATGGTCCCTCTTTGCTAGCTAGGCAATGGCCTCATGGCTGTCTTGGGAGCAGTAAGACATGTAGGCGTTTTCATACCTGAAAATAGATATCATCATCTATACTTGTTTAGTGGCAATTGATTTAACTTTAAACTAGCGCAGTATATGAGGCCGCTGGTCACGCTGTGAGATCAGGATTTTATTATTAGAGTGATTAAAAGGCTCAATTGTATTGAACACAGAAACATAGCTAATTTATTTTCATATCACATTTCTATGCATTGTAAATAGCAGATGTTGCAGTTACCCAGTTTAATGCCTCTCAAGTAATACTTCCATGTCAGAAGGATTGAAAGGAGTGAGAGTATGACGGATTGGTTTCTCCGTCTGCCTTGTCACAGCAGCAGTATATCCTATGGCACTTGTAATATGGGGGATGGGATATCCATGACATTTATGATGGACTACACTTCCGCCAAACTCTAAATCATGCCCTAAGTTGGTCTTGCAAAATTCTAAATAGTGGTTTGCAGATCTCGACGGTAAGCGTTCAGCTTGCTGAGCCGTCCTGCCAAATTTATTTGTTCTTCTTTGCTGGAACGAGGGAACATTACTGTTCGCCCCATGCTTTGAATAAAGTGAATGCTTTCTGTCACGTTAGCTGGGAAAGCTGTCCCTCGCCACATATCTGCCTCCTGACACACATCAGAAGTGTGCAAAGTCCGGCCTAGAGCCATGCAGAACTGAAGCTTCTCCTTTCAGGGCCGAGGCAACAGCTTGCTGCTTTCTTGGTGAATTCAATAATAAGGAGTCACCATGGAAACCAGACACTTTTTGGCTGGTCTTTGTTCATTAATGAACCCCACCCACATTGCTTCCTTAGCATGTGATTTATGAGCTTGCTTCCATTCTGTTGTGTTAGGTTACCACCTATGTCGCAAGCAAAAAAATAAAATCACAAACCTTGCTTCAGAAAACCTTTACTATGCTCCGCTTTATTTAATACTGCGGGAAAATAATGTTCACAAATAACATTTTGTGCTCAGTGGCGGAGGAAGGGTGCGTAGGGCCCTAATGCAAAGCCAGGAAAACAGCCCTCGTTCTGTCTGTTCGGATAGGAAGCAAACATTGGCAAAGCCAATAGGTCTTGCATATGTGAGAGCTATTGGCTTTACCAATGGATTTTAGCCATGTTGTACAGCAGCATGGCTGCTGTTCGGAATGGCTAAAGGTTAGTAGCGTGGCGCAGAGTAGAGTGGGGTAGAATGGAATGGTGTACAGTGGAGTGGCATAGCATAGAGTGCGGTGGTGAAGAGTGGAGTAGGGTAGAGTGGCATTCAGTAGAGTGGCATACAGTAGAGTGGAGTAGAGTAGAGTGACATAGAACATCAACCTGCACAAATGGACCCACATTACCCCACACCTTAGAACCTCCACTGGCTCCCCATCTGGAAAATATACCAATTGAAGATATTGGCACACTCCTACAAAGCCCTCCATGACCAAGAACCAGTATACCTGAACCACCGCATGAACTTCCACCAACCATCCAGAGACCTTTGCTTCGCCTCCATCGCTCTCGCACAGATGCCATGCATCCGACGAAGCAGCAGTGGAGGCTGTTCCTTCTCCTTCTCCCACCTTGCCGCCATGTTCTGGAACGGCCTTCCCTTCCACCTCTGAACATCAATCTCGCTGGCAGACTTCAGGAAGAGACTCAAGACCTGGATTCACAACTGAGCCCAGCAACCTAGCACTAGGATACCCTCATGAGTGATGAGCTGCACTTTACAATTACTTGATTGATTGATAGAATAGAGTGGAGTGACATAGAGTAGAGTGGAGTGGCATACCGTGGAGTGCCGTAGAGTAGCATAGAGTGATGTGGAGTGGTGTTGAGTAGTGTAGCATAAAGTACAGTGGCGTGGAGGGCAGTAGAATGGCAATGAGTGGAGTGGATTGGTCGTAGAGTAGAGTGGCAAGGAGTAGAGTGGAATGGCATAGAGAGGAGTGGCAAAGAGTAGTGTGGCGCAGAGTAGAGTGATGTACCATAGAGTTGCATTGTGTGGAGTGGAGTGGCGTAGATTCGAATGGCTCAGACTGAAGTGTCATGACATAGAGTGGCGTAGAGTGCAGTGGTGTGGCGTGGAATATGACTCGTTATTTCACATGCAATTAGTTCCCATGCCATTACTACGTGTTTTTTTCTTAGCGATAACCGTTACTACGCAAGTTTTTGGTTCGCATACCATTACACTGAAAGTGTTAATGTATGCGAACTAAAAACTTGCCTAGTTAAAAAAAAAACAACACAACATACAAATACACTACACTACACATCCAAAAGTTAAAAACACTACAAAAACCCTCAAAAAGTACACTACCCTTCACTACTAAAACACCACTACACTACCCTAAATCACTACCCCCTGCACGACTCTGCCCCTAGCCCCAGTCCTGTCCTTACTCCCAAACTCTACCCTGCACGACCCCCCCAACACTACCCTAAACCCTAAAACACTACACAAACTTCACAACACTACCCTAAACCCTAAAACACTACCCCCAGTATGACCCTGCCCCTAGCCCCAGTCCTGTCCCTACTCCCAAATACTACTATGCACGACCCCGACACTACCCTAAACCCTAAAACACTAACCTAAAACACTACTCCCAGCACGACCCTGCCCCTAGCCCCAGTCCAGTCCCTACTCCCAAACACTACCCTGCGCAACACCCCGACACTACCCTAAAACACTACCCTGCACTACACTAACAGCAGAACACTACCCTAAACTCTAAAACACTACCCCCAGCACGACCCTGCCCCTACCCCAGTCCTGTCCCTACTCCCAAACTCTACCCTGCACGACCCCGACACTACTCTACACTACACAAACACAAGTACATTACCCTGCACGACCCCAACACTACTCTACACTACACAAACACAAGTACACAACCCTGCACAACCCTACACAGCCCCTACACAACCCTACACAGCCCCTCTTACCTCTCTCTCCTCGTGGTTCCTCTCTTCACCTCCACGCTTGGTTCCAACCTTCTCCCCCTTCCTGCTTCTTCCGGCTTCCTCCGTCGTGGGCAGTCAGAATAAAGAGTCCCGAGGGCAGGCGCATAGATGGGCATGAACAACAGCCAGCTAGAAAAGCAGCAGCAGACCCTCTTCCTGAAAGTGGACGCCCCCTCACCGATTACGCATGTGTTAACAACGCATGTGATGTAACAACTTGCGTATTAAAGGCTACGCGTTGTTACATCACATGTGTTGTAACGCTTGCATAGTAATGGTACGCGGACTAATGTCTGCATAATAAAGGGTGCTAATGGTGGAGTGGTGGCGTAGAGTAGTTGGGAGTACATGGAATGGCATAGAGTGGAATGAAGTAGAGAGGCATAGAATATCGTGGAATGGAGTGGTGTAGAGTAGAGTGACATATAGTGGTGTAGGGTGGCATAAAGTGGCATAGAATAGAGTGAAATGGCATAGAGTACAGTGACGTATAGTGGCATTGTATGGAGTGGAAGTGGCATAGAGTGGAGTGACGCAGATTGAGTGTCATTGTGTGAAGTGGCGTATAGTGGAGTGGAGTAGTGTAGAGTGGATTAGAGTAGAGGGGCACTGAGTAGAACAGTTGTGGATGTAAATAACTAAAGCGTAGATAGAGATGGCAGAAAGGTTGAAAGCAACATAAATAAGAGACATGCAAATACATGCAGTGTTATGAATTGATTAATTGTAAAGAAAACACAATGTAAAATGAAAGCCGGTCTTGACGAGGACTGTCGTGTTGTGATTAATGGATTACTATTTGAATTATTCCGGGTAAGAAAAAAAACACGTGAAAAGATCTGAAATACTGTTAATGAATATCTGCCACAAGATGCTAATTGGTGAGATGCTTCACAAAATACTGTGAAAAATGTAAAGAAGTTGTTAAGGGCTTTCTCATAATAATGTCTTTGTGAGACAGAACACATGTTGATGCCGCTTGTGAGACCGAACACACGTTGATGCCGCTTCTGAGAACACAGGCTCCTTAGGAGTGCCTCGCAGCACCCGCTGCCACTCCCTGTGAGGGCACAACTCACAAAGATACTTGCTCGCAGTACATTGCACATGGTGTGAGGACACAGCACACACCAATGGCCCCTGTGAGTGAACTACCCAACAGAACACTCAGTACATGTACACCATATTGTGCTGGTGCGGTTTGTGAGTGCACAGCACCCAGTGTTATGCTTTATCGGGGCCCAGCACATAGTGCTTCCCCCATTACCTGCTCGTCCTGTCTCCCCGTCCCATTCCTTATACGTGAGCAGCTAGTCTGCTCCACAGAAACCCCTACCTAGCTGAGCTGTTTGCACTTCCCCCTATGATGATGTCACCATCACGTGACTACAAAGGGGGAAGTGCAGCAAACAACATCCTGTTCTTTTTTTTCTGCGATCCTGTAGACCGCGTTCCTGGCTGTGCTGTTGGGTCTTCTCTCGAGGTGAGTTCCCTGCTGTTTTTTGGATGTGGTCGGTGGCGCGCTTTAGCGGCCGTCTTTTCTTTATCATTTTTGCTTCCCCCAGGCTGTTTCTTTGCACGCGGCTCGCGTTAGCGGCCGTGTCTGTTCTGGGGGCTTTGTTTGTACACGCGGCTCGCGTTAGCGGCCGTCTGTGTACTGGGGGCACTGTTTGTTCATGCGGCTCGCGTTAGCGGCCGTTTTTTGTGCTTTTCCTCACCGGGCTCTGGTTGGCCTGCTCCAGCGGCCGTCCCTGGGTTTCCTCCGGTCCTTTTTCGCCCTGCTTTAGCGGGCTGGGGCTTTGCTGGAGCTGGTGTTGTGGCGCTCCTGTTTTTTGTACCTGTGACGCTGTGCGGGTCTTGGACTTCCTGCGGGATGGTTTCCTCCTGGGTCTTGCTGTTTCTTCCCTGCGGGCTCAGTGGGCTGCCGTTCTTGCTTTTCGGGGTTCCTCCGTTGTCTCTGTCTCCCTGTTGGTGGCTCGCCTTCTGCGGAGTTTCTTGCTTCAACGTCCTGTCTCCCGTTCTCCTGTGCCTCCTTGGGATCTTCCCCTGGTTCTGCGGGCTTTGACGGGTCCTCCTTTCGAGCCTTTGGAATCCGTGGCCCTGAAGTTCCTTTCTGCGAAGGTTATTTTCCTGGTGGCCATTACTTCTGGCCGGAGGGTTGGTGAGATTGGGGCACTGATGGCTTCCCCGCCCTTCTTGCGCTTTTGCGAGGATAAGGTGATTCTCCGCCCTAGTCAGTTTTTTCTCCCTAAGGTGGTGTCTTCCTTTCACTGTCAGGAGGATATTGTTCTCCCTGTCTTTTTTCCGGATCCCGCCTCTCCTGAGGAGGTGCTCCTCCATTCTTTGGATGTGCTGCGGGCTCTCCGCATCTATTTGGCGCGTACGGCTGGATTCAGGAAGGTTGATTCCTTCTTTGTCACCTTTGGCCTCTCGGGGCTGGGGCTTCGTCCTTCCTTGTCCACTTTGTCTCGGTGGGTCCGGGGTGCTGTGGTTGCCTCTTATGACTCTGCCCGCTGTCCTCTGCCTTCCTCTGTTCAGGGTCGGTCGACCCGGAGCGTGTCGTCCTCCTGGGCCATGTTCAAGGGGGCCTCCTTGCGGGACATTTGCAATGCTGCCACTTGGGCTTCTCCCCATACTTTTGTTTCCCATTGCCGGCTTCAGTTGGGGATGGCGGCCTCTGCTTCCCTTGGGGCTCTTGTCCTTTCTGCGGTGCATGATGTTTGAAATGTACTGTTTTCTGTGAATTAAAATGGACCAGTTTGATTTCTCAGATGACTGTTTGGTCTGTTTTTTTCTGTCAATCACCGTGTGCTTGGGTATGGGCTCACGTATAAGGAATGGGACGGGGAGACATGACGAGGAGGTAATGCCCGGTT
Organism: Lissotriton helveticus; assembly: GCF_964261635.1. Taxonomy (NCBI): domain Eukaryota; kingdom Metazoa; phylum Chordata; class Amphibia; order Caudata; family Salamandridae; genus Lissotriton; species Lissotriton helveticus. The sequence continues at coordinate 1,399,798,452 of NC_136067.1, forward strand.
ACTCACCGGTAATATCCATTACTCCGAGTCCTGGTCTCCCCGTCCCATTCCTGAGCCCTTCCCTCCCTCCCTGGTTTGGGTTTTTGTTTGGGTGATTGTCTGTGTTTTTCATTCTGGGTATCTTTGGTATTTTCAGGATGTGGTTTGCTGCACTTCCCCCTTTGTAGTCACGTGATGGTGACATCATCATAGGGGGAAGTGCAAACAGCTCAGCTAGGTAGGGGTTTCTGTGGAGCAGACTAGCTGCTCACGTATAAGGAATGGGACGGGGAGACCAGGACTCGGAGTAATGGATATTACCGGTGAGTAACCGGGCATTAATGCACAGCAGATACTGCCTGTCCGTACTCGGGCCGCGTCACTTTGTTCCCTTTGTGGTTAGTGGGCAATGAGATGTGGAAGTTGCCTTAATAATGATGAACGCGCTGCACCCCTTCCCTGAGCTCACTTGAGTCAGAGAGTGCAAAAAGTAGGGAGCTCTGCACCCTCACGCAAAGGCCCTCTATTATTTACACACAGCAAAACCAGGAAAGTCCAGTGATGCTCGTATGATGAAGTACAGATTGAGTGGTTCTCCGTAGCTGTTTGTGTACAGAAACTACTGAAGAGCGAGCCAGAGTCCAGCCTGAGTCCCTGCAATTTGCTGTCTGTAATTAAAAGAAAAAATACCTTCAAAAGCATGAAGCCAGTGGAAGGACACTGGCCCCCGGAAGCAGTATGTGGCCAAAATTCCACGGCACGACGACGGAGGCAAGGTGGAGACGCTGACCAGCAAGAAAACTAAAGTGACGTGGGAGCCATGTAGGAGCTAGCCAATGGTAAGTAAGTAAAGTGACGTGAGAACCACATGGGAGCCACCCTGTGGGAAGAAGCAGTCAGTAGTGGGCAAGGTCTAAGCCCCTTTTAAGATTTCTATTTTGTTTTTTAATACAAGAGATTCCACAAGCACTGCGTAAGGGAAACCTAAAAATAGTGGGTTGCAAAAAAACGAGGAAGAACAAATGTAGTTGGTCCATGCTCCAGGAAGAAACTAACTGAAGAAAGGCAGGGTAGCCTATGGGAGCTAAACATTCAAAAGATTGCACGTGAGAGTGACAACGAAAAAAATCAGTGGTATGCTTTGGGAGGCTTGTAATCCCACTAATTAATAAATCATGCCTCGTGGCTCAGCACATGGGCTTTGTAGGTGAGACCTACAATTACCGTAATTGGGTGCAGAGGGTCGATCGCACCCCTGAGTCCCATTGTCCACCTCACCTGCTGTAGTAAAGGTAGCTACATCCCTATGAGTGCTGAGTAATCGTAAGTTCCTTGGCTAACACTTTCGCTAGGCCAAGCAGGGGCATTTTCTGATGTAAGATTTCTTCTTTGAAATTGCAACTTTAGTGGTTATTTTTTTGTAGTTTTGAAGCTTTCAAGGCACCTAGCTGTCAGACCCAAACCTGAAACTTCCTACAGTAGCTGGTAATCAGGGTCGGATTGGTAACGTTGGACCTCGAGAAATGGCCAAAGGACCAGTAGCCAAGTTCTAGCAGTGGGCTGCTTTTTTGGGCAGCCCAGGGGCTGTCTGTACTGTTCGCATGCTACCAGCGGCCCAGTGGGTGCCTGAGTGGCCTCTCTAGAGGCAGATGGGCGGAGGTGTCACTCCCTTTCTCTCGCTGGGCCGGCCCATTCATGTGTGCTGATTGAGCAGGGGCCTGAGCAGAAGTGGTCTCACTTGCATTCATGTGTGGCTCAGCAGTGTGAATGTTGTAAGTAGTTTAGGTAAGCAGCAGGACACGTCTTATGGTTATTAATATAGATTTATTAAGCAGAGCAGTAAACCTCACAGCTGACCAGACCATCAACTGCCAAGGCTGGAATCTTCACATACCAGATTGAACACTCTTAGGTACTATGCAAGGTTGAGAAGATAGAAACACTAATAAAGGACTGTAAACACCAAGTAGACATATTGAAGTAAGTATAAATACACAACACATCTTCTCCCTTTACAGATAAAACACAAATGAAAGACTCAAACACATAATAAGAGTTAAAGCATGGAGAAACACGAAGAAGAAAACATATAACACGTAGAAGGTGAACTAATCTGTGCAATATGTTTTATCTAAGTGAAGTTAGTAAAACATGCCCCCACACCCTTTCTTTTCATAAAACTTTGCTGAAGCAGTGTTTTGCGGAAAGGCAATATGCAAATGTGGATCACTTTTTTTTTGGTATGCCTGGACCGATTTTTGCCTCCAATCCAACCCTGCTGGTATTGGATATGTGCTCAGTTTACAAGAGGTACTTTTTACTCTGTTTCTGTTTGTGCATTGGTCCTTCTTTGGCATTCAGCACACATCATCAGATAAAAGCCAGAGGCTTGATGGGCCAAATACCGATTATTGCTATATTTTACTATTCAAACAGCAGTCAGAGCTCCTATTTTCTTCTTTGCTCAAGGGCCCATGATACCCTAGCCACTCGACTGGTACCTCGTCAGCGAACAACATCAGACTTCTACAATGGGGAAAGCAGGACCATTGTGGAAGCAAAGCCATAGCATCATAATATCTTAAATACTCTGTGTACTGTGTATTTTTATAACATTACTTCAGCTCCCCTCATTTCCATTGGATTACAACTACCACATCGGATGAGTAAGCAACTACATATGATCTACCGCACTACATGTATTATATGCATTCACTTGCACAAGTCATGTGGAGCGCGGACTCCTCCACAAACACGCTATAAACACTCAGGACAGACCTTTATCCCCAGTCTGCGGAATCTGGTTCAACCGTAAAGAGAAGGGTTACGATACCCTGTATCTACACAGTGATAGGCGGCCGCAGATTTTTAACTGTGCTCAAGGCTGACTCTAGGGCGGTGCCACTGGTGCAGCTGCACCTGGCGCTGACCTCGTGAAGGGGAAGGGTGAGGTTGTGTATTAGACGGTTAAAAAGCGCCTGCTGCAGCGTTCCTTGTGAGCCTAGCCATATTTAGGTAACAATACAAATGTCCAGATAACTCTGGTTATAAATGTTCCTGCTGGAGAAAGATCGGAGCTCTGTCTAGTGGCAGTTTCCACCAATAACTTAGTAGCACAAAGGCTTAATTTGCCTGCTACACAGAACAGTATTTTACGTGGATAGGTCAGTAGATTATTGCTTTTGTCGCAGAGAATCATTTTGTTACTTGCAGTTTTACAACCTTAACATAGCAAAGTGACCTATGAACTGTCATCAAAGTGCTGCATGCAAACAGCATGCTATAGATAAGAACATTGTTTTTTTTCTCTGTATGATATAATGTGCCTAGCCTGCGTCAGCCCTGCTGAAGCTGCACACTGTATTATGACATAGGAACATTCCATGATGACCTGTGGGGTGTTCTGGGGTATGGACATTGGTAGTCAGTTGCTAGCTGTGCCTGGCAGGACTGTGGTGTGGGGTTTCTCATCTCTGCTGCATGAAACCTTCTACAAGATATGGTGTTTGGATCCTACTTTGTTTACAACAATTTTGGCGATAATCCTGCTGGGCACAGGCCGAAGTTCAGAAATTGACCGGAACCCCAACCACAAACCTAAGAAGGCGAAGACTTGTGCGTCCTGGTTTGAGGCTGGCATTTGAATTCCTTCTAACGGTAACTGGTTACTGATGTGCTAAGGGTGTTGCACCTGGAACGGCTGTGTACGCTCACCAGGCCATCAGTTGTGGTAACCAAACTGTGGTGGACGCTGTTTGGGTCAAATTAGATAATGGGCAAACTTGGAATCTCAGGTGAGTGGCTGTACACCAGAGACAAGGAGTGTTGGAGAGGAGCTCTGTGGATGTGGAAGGTACATCTGATCCATGTTCTCCATCGATATTGATGAGGGACATTGAATTGCCAAATGATCTGGGAGGAGACCGGTTGTAGCGAATGTGAAGGAAAGAGGAGGCGGATTGAAGTAGAACTCCGCTGTATCTTTATTTCCAAAATGAGATACAAGAAGGATGCAAAGTATCAGGACCCACAGCGGAAGGAGCTGCCCCAAGAGAAGGGCAGAGATAGAAAGAATCCGAGCGGAGAAAGAGTCTAGAAGGTAGAATGATAAGGGAAGAGTAGAAAGAAACAAATGGCAAAGGACAGAGAGAGAAAATTGGAAGGAAAGAGAAAAGGAGAGAAATAAGGATATTACACCGGTGTCTGGAGACCCCAGCTGTGCTGGGAAGAGGAAATGAGTCAATGGAAGCTTTACAAGTTAGGAGGGAGGTAAGAGTGAGAAGGGCTCCCGGCTATTTGGGGGAATATGTTTGTGAATTTGGGGGAATGTGTTTGTGATTAAGCATTGAGTTATGCTTTCATCTGAAGCACGATTTTATCTTGCTTTTCATCTGTGTACTTGTTTGTGTTGTTGCTTGTAATGTCATTTATTCATGTGGGTGCTTGTTTTCCTTAACATGCTTGTCATGTCTTTTGCTCTTAAGGGTGCTTGTTCCATTGTTGTTGTTACTTTATCCCCAGGATGAGGAGGTATGTTGTAATGTGCTTAGGCAGCTTCAGCCAGGCTGAAGCTGCACACTGTATTATGACATAGGAACATTCCATGATGACACGTGGGGGGTCTGGGGTTTGAACGTTGGCAGTCAGTTGCTAGCTCTGTCTGGCAGGACTGCGGTCTGGGATTTCTTATCTCAGCTACGTTAAACCTTTTACTAGTATGTGGTGTTTGCATCATACTTTGTTTACAAAACCTTCATTATCCTAATGTTGCTAAAAAGGGTCCCTTTGGGTAGAAATACATTCTTGTTAGTAAAGCCAACCCCAACCACTGTGGTACGTTTTAAATCCTGAGTTTGTTCTTCTCCGGATCAAACACTCTTAAAATATACTGCCTTCTGGTATTGGTGACATGTGACTCTTACACCTTGTAATCCTTATTTTCTTATGTAACATTTCTTCCAGACTGATTTACACAAACACGATTGATTGTCTCTGTATAATGTGTGTGTGATGTAAAGTGCTCTGGCTCCCTACATTGGTATGAGCAGTGCTAAAAAAAATGCAATGCGTGCACGAGAGGGGCTGTGGAGAGATGAGGGGCACTGATGGAGTGTGGTAGGGAGGTAATTAGTGGAGGAGGAGATTTTTGGCAGGTTGGCAACAAAGATTGCTGCACTGGGCGCCACCATTGCTAGAGCCAGCTCTGACAGTGCTGTACAGTACGGATGAGATTCTACATTTTGGATATCACCCTTCGACGGAAGCAAGCTCGGTGTACAGGATGCTTCCTTCTTCAAATATGGTGTCTAGGCAAATGGCTTGATCCTGATGAGACTCGCAGCTCCACTCCACAGGGTAGGAACACCAACACTTTTTGGGGGGTGAGATTCGAAGAATTTGTATTGATCTTTGTGGATTCAAGATTGCAACAACACCGAGATTATTTTTTGTGTATTCACGTAGATGTTTCTATTCACTGAGCTATTAATTACACTGCGCTGTCTGCTCTAGATTGTATACATCATAGTATTACGATGGGATAACAATACAATAGATTTTTTTTATAAAGAGTACCCCTTTGTGCATTGTTTGGTGCATAGTTAGATACGGTTGGATGATATATGACAACGTGGATATAGTCAAACATACTCGTGAAAAAATAACCCACTTCATGTATTCTATCTACCATAAGTACAACGTTAGAAAAGTTCAACGTAAAAAAACATTTATTCTAACGGGATTCTGTATTGCCACTGTTTGGGAGTCGGTGCGAATCCTTATTTTACTCTGACAGCAATTTGTGAGTGGCCACTGGAGACCCTGTTGGCATGCACGCAATTTAACCTACTCCAGAAGAAGTGCAAATGCAATACAACTCTTAAGTTTATGGGCATTTTGCTCCGAACTTCTTTATTGGGACAGTGATAGCATGATTAAGATTTGCTAGAAGTATTTACCCAAGGAGCCTTGTCTGGTGCAGTGTGGACTATGTGAGAATTGTTTCAGCAATGGGGAAGGTCATTAAATAACCTTAATGAAGCTTCACTTCCTTTCATCAGACTAAAATAACGAAGTGAACCCTGCATTTTATTGCAGTAACTTTTATTTTATGTTACTAAGATATTTAAATAATCGTGCATTGCGCCAGCTAGCTGTGAAAGAGTTCTTGCATCAATCACAAACGGAGGACACACCAGAGGGTGTCTCTTTCACTGAAAGATATAAGTGCATTAAAGTTAAATAATCTGACTCTTCAGAGGTGGCTAGAGTTGGGCAGAGTAAGAATCCATTTGCATTTTATTTATCTGCCCAGCTCTCTGTCTTTCATATTTGTATATATGCCTCACCATTGAGTTAAGAACAGTATCTTACATGCCTGACTTTACACTTGAGTGGTTCTCGAAGCTCCTGAGGTCATCACGATCCCCTTCCTCTTAAAATAACTATAAGGTATATAATAAAGTTGGTTTTTGGACTTGCATAGTAGTGAATTGTCACAAGTGTCACCATAGCTGACACTTTTCACTAGGCAGTTGCTAATTTCTTCCAACCTGCTGATTACTGCATAAAGGTGGGTGATAACCATTAATACCGAGTTGGCTTAAAAGTCTGAGAAAATCAAATCGAGAAGATTGGCTGAGCCCTGTGTGCATTGGCCAGGAGAGACTGGGTGCTTTTATGAATCTGTTAACTACCTATTGTACACTAACTTATTGTAGTTTCTACCATGGATGAGATGGTTTCTATTCTTTAAGTCTTTCCTTTACCCATACTTTACTGCAGGCTGGTGTGACCTGTCGCATTTCCCTGATGAGCAAGTATAAGTCTTTTTAGTAGACACTCTTTTACAACCATATGTGGACCTGCTCAAAAGGTCCAGAACAGTTGAAGAGCATTGTCAAGTACCACATCCCCTTCATACGAGGTCAAAGTTCAGTGTTCGGTGTTTATTTGCTAATGCAGAATAAAATCCAATTGATATTCGCTCATTTTTAGATGCAGTTTTATTTCCTGATTCATGAATTTTTTCACCACACGCTCTTTAACACATGCTTTTCAAGTTATACCATACGTATTCTTGAGATTATCATTTTGGATTTTTGCACATAGTTCTTATCATTATTATCCTCAAATATGGCATTGATTTAAGCTAGCCAATTCTTAATTTGGAACACAGTTATTATGCCTTGGCCACAATATAATCCTACCCTAATGCCTAAAGTTAACTTGAAACTTAACCCTAACCCTCTGCTTATAGCCTCTTTATCGACTCCAGCCCTTACCAAGACCGTAAACCTATTCTCAGCCCTAACCTTTTGACCATTCATTACTCTAATTCTAACCATACCTTTAAAAGTAGCCCTACACCTCCCTTAATACCATCCCTAACTGTAACTCCTATCAATCTTGTCCTTAACTCCTTCCCTATACTGTCACATCCCTTATTATAACTATATCCTTAATCCTTATTCTAATAACAAAGACCCACATTTATTAAACAAATAATTAACATACTTGTAATAGTATTTGCAATATATGAAAACGTATAACAACATTTTGATTTCTACTTTAACTATTTTTTTAAATAAATTTGTCATGTGTAATGAAGTAAACATGCGACCTCATAACATTCTAACATTCCAATAATTACATCAACCTAAACTAAACAGTTCAATAAAAAAAGTTCATGAATACATTCAAAGAATGCAAACACAACACATCCCCCTTTCTTTAATAATAATAAAAAAATAAATAAATGAAAATACTAAAATGGTACAATTTCATTTTGACAAATAACCTATATAGGAAAAAATATTTTTCAATTAACCATTATCTAACTTCAACCAATTATCTATTTTCAAAAATGTAGTCTTTTAACCAAGTAGGCACTACCCTTTTCCTTGAAGAGTGACGAAAAGAAACAGGTTCTTCACTTTGAGACATAGAAGGAATAGATTCTTCTGAGACAGTGTTTTGTAAATCATCATTCTCAACTTGGTTTGCGTTAGAAGATACTACCTCCTCATTAACATTTTGGTTTACATGTGAACCTTCAACACTTTGGTTAGTTGAACACTCTTTCGAATAAAAATTTTCAACATTTAAATCATCATGTTTCCATTTAGTACTGGATCTATTTCGACTACATTTGGCTATTCTATTCAAATTCCATACCTTCCCATTACTAAGTTTCACAGAATTTAGTAAAATTTCAACAACCTGAAATGGATCAGAGAACTGGGAATCGCCTTTTTGGACCTTATTAGGGTTTTTAACTAACTCAGACCCTATCTCCAAATTTTGCTTCTGTTTTGTACTTGTTCCATGCGTGTTCTCACTATATCCCTAGACCACGGTTCAGTTTCATTAGAAAATAACCAAGTAGGAATGGGTTTAGAACGTGGGTTCCTAACCTTCATGAGTACAAAGGGAGAATTTTGCTCCAAATATGTACCTAATTTTGCTAATATAACCTATATTTGTCAACTTTTGAAAAAGAATTCTAAATTTGAGTGGTCAGATGCTTGTAACTTGGATTTTAAAAACATCAAGGAAGCTATTGCCAAAGCCACTGCACTTCATAGTTTTGACCCATCACTTGATAGTGTGATTACTACTGATGCAAGTAACAAGGGCCTCGGAGGTGTTTTATCACAGGTTGATAGAAATGGTCAGGATAGGGTTATTGCTTACGCTTCAAGGTCTTTGTCCCCTTGTGAGGAGAAATACCCAATAATAGAAAGGGAAGCCTTAGCTTGTGCTTGGGCGTTAGAGCATTTGAAATCTTTCATTTGGGGAAAAATGTGTACTTTACGTAGTGATCATAAACCATTGGTGAAGATTTTAACACCAGAAGGGGTTATTACTTCGTCAGCTAGACTAGCAAGAATCTCTATGAGGATGCGAAACTTTATTTACAAAATTATCTATGTTCCAGGTAAAAGTAACGTGATTGCAGATTTTTTGTCTAGGATGCCAGTCATGTTAGAACAATGTGAAAGTGATGAGTGGAACAAATTACAAATTGTTTTTGTGCATGATGAAGGATTTTCGGCTTTCAGTAGAGAGGAATGGGACAATGAGTATTCTATGGATAGTATCTTACAAACAGTAATTTCTTATACTGTTAATGGTTGGCCTGTTAAGAAGGAGTTGTTGAGTGATGACCACAGACCATTTTGGGAAGTTAGATCTGAGCTATCTGTCGCACATAAGACACTTTTGAGAGGTGAAAGAATAATTCCTCCTAAGGGATTACGTGAAGGAATTATTGAACTGTGTCATGAAGGGCATCCGAATTTTCCAGTACTTCCTTATTAAATGTGATAATCTGAATAATAAAAATAATCCAAGTTGCTCACGTAGGTTCTGCTCTTCGAATCCCGTCGCCAGTGTAATGAAGTAAAGATGCAGGATGGATAATTGAAGTAATTCCTTTAATAAAAACGAAGAGCTCAACAGCATGCATCCAGCTTAGGTCTGCATCCAAAAGAAACTGCCCTTTACAAAAGATGCACAGCACATTGACCTCATAACATTCTAACATTCTAATAATGACATCAACCTAAAACTAAACAGTACAATAACAGAATGTTCATGAATACATTCAAAGAATGCAAACACAACATCATGCAGTACATATTTAACACATTTTTTGTGTACCACAACTTTATGTTACTATCACTACATTTTTACTGCAGGCTGTTCTGCTCTGACTCCGATTTATGGCTCCGTAAAGTCTTTCTTTTGCGTCTATAGTCTAGGTTGATTGGTTTGTTTTTAACAATAACCATACTCCCAGACCAAGCGGGTATTTGCCTGCATACCACAGGAAGAGGTCAGTAACGAAAAAAACAAACAAATGATGTGTACTTTGTTGGCATGTTATGTGAGAGGAAAGTGGTTAACCAGTGCATCGTCTCTTCTTAGAGTATGCAGACACCTCAGTCTGCATTGGTGTGCCAAATCTCTGCATCACAGGTTTTAGTCGAGAAAGCTCAGAACTGATCATAAAATCCACAGTCTTTTGGTTCATTGCTAAAAACATAGGTGTTAAGTAGTCAAGTATCATGGAGTTGACCTTTAGATTTGTCACCCAACCGCACTAAACAATCTGGGACATGAAGCCAGTGTTCATTATAGGAAAAGTAAAGCAGCCTTTGCGGATAGTCATTACTTGAAAGTTAATGTAAATAAAAGTAAAGTAAATCCCAGAGGAAGGGATACCCATCGGAGGACAAGCTATATAGATGGTTCTTTGGTTCTGTCCCCATGGAAAGAGCTAAATCTTATCCGTACGTAGGGAAAATTGTGTCAGAAAATCTGAATGAGAAAGAAGATATTGTTCATCTGACAAATAAGGCTTTATCGCTTGCAAACACACTTTCAGCATTCTATGGTACTACTGGCTGAAGGCACTTTATTCACTTGTTGACTGTTTACAAGAGGAAAATTCCCCATACCCTATTATACGAAGTGGAATCTATACACTCTAAGCACTGGCACTTTATGAACAAAGTAGTAGGGAACATTTTGTGATCTGTTTGTAATTTAAACACTGGCACCAACAGAGGAACTACATATCGAAATGGGGTTGGTCAGCCCCTTTGTAAGGGGGTTGGCATCTTTAGTACGTTGGGGCTATCATCGTATGCATTCAAAAGAGAATTCTCTGAGAAAATATATAAGTATTGAATGTTTTAGTTCAAGAAAGGGAGAGAGACTCTGACATTGGACTTTATTCAAGCTTGTGAGCACTTTAACCTGAAATTGGTAGACCTGCAAGTTATGAGTTACTGTTGCTTTAGAGTTTACCTAAAATCCTACATGAATTTTAGATCTATGGATGGGGATATTCGCCACTGTGAGAGGGTAAAAAGACTGTAGGAAATGATAAGGACATGACGTGTTTTAACCCCACAGCCGTACTTAAGGTGGAACATAGATCGTGGGGTTCACTGCTGCATGTTTATGTTGAGACTAAATTGCCTCCTCTTCAGATGTGTTGTGGATGTGTGGCAGCGAGTAAGTTGGGCTTAAAGGAGGTGAAATGTATGCAATGGTGTAGTACAGTACATGTATTATGTGTTTCCCCTGTTTTAAAGGCTGCCAGATGTTGTTTTTTTAAACCGCTGTTTTTGGCATATAATATTAAATCGGCTGGAGCAGCCACTCAATGTCTTTATAACCCGGTAAATGAAATGATGTGTTATCGTATTTTCAATTTTAAAGAGTTTTTTAAACTTGTTTTAATCAGCTTCCTTATGTAGTCTAATGTGTAAAATGTTATTATGTGTGAAAGCAATTTTATTGTATCAAGTTGTATCTGTTGGTATTGTACTGTTGATCTTGTTGTAGATCAAAACTTTAATAAAATCTTGAAACGTAAAACTAAATTTGCCAGCATTCATAGTGCTGTTAGTTGAAAAATCAGGACTGGTTGAAGATCAGCCTCATGAAATGGGATGTGTTGGCCACTAGGTACACTGGGGTCTGCAAGGCAAGTTTTAGACATCCAGAGCAATAGGAAAAAATGGTTACCCTGACAAAGATAAGTGACTAGTGACCTGAAACAATAAAGCCATAGTTGGTGTTGAAAGAATCTAAAGAAAAGTGAAATCTAAGTTAAAATGCGCAAGAAAAGCACAATGTTTTACCTTCTTCTGAAGAGAACGTGGTCTATATAATTGCAGTGAGGAGAATAGGACCCATGTGCAATGTCTGACATTATGTGTAGTCGTAAAAACTAACATTATCTGTCGCATATCATCATTTTGCATGTAAATTGCATATCAATTACCAATATACACAACTCTCCGTAGTGGAGTCTTGCTCCTAAAAGCTGAGCTTCGACGTGTGTCCAGAATTATGAAAAACAAGGATCTGTGATGCATGTGTTAGGCTTACAAGTAAAGTAGAAGCACGATTACATTAGCACAGATCAATGACTTTTGAACTGCAAAGCTTTGGCAGCCTATAACTGGTGTTGCAAAACATGAACAAGACATGAGAATATGATTAAACAGATCAGTACCACATAATTTGTCCTACCACCTCTGAGAAAACACATGGTCTGCATAGCTTTGGTTTGTAGCTATAAAGTGATAACAGAAATTGGTGCTGGACACCAAGGACTGACTTCAGTGAAAGAGAGAAAAGACATTTTGAAGTTGTTATCCTTCTGATCGTAGGCCATAAAATAAGTTCCTCTATCTTCCTTCCTAATCGTATTGAGATGCCTTAAATCCGCTAACCACAGATCTTTAATGTTCATAGAATCCTTGACCATAAGGTAGTGTTTCTCGTATTTATTGTGGTCTAGGTCAGTGTTGCATTTGCTTATTAAAAATCATCTGAGATTCTCAGTGATGCTCACCTTCCTTTGCTCTTCTCATCATCACTGTGCAAGGGATGTCATCATCTCCTAACGTTGTGAGTAGACTTAATCCTCGTGGATTCTGTTCATACCATGGGTCATGGCTTCTGATTCTCAGCTGTTTCACCGTAGCACCACCTATGATCAGTGCCCAAGAGCTGGCTTGTACAATGGTATAGGTGAGATTGGGAGTGATCAGTAAAAGAAAGGCACCTAGGTGTTCTGGACAAGCTATAGGGCAGTCTCAGGAGGGAAAGTGATTGGCCGTAGTAATGTGTTTTCCCATGTGCAACAGCAGGCAAGTTTGGTTGCGTCAGATATAATCACTCAACAATGGCAACAGGGCTGTGCAAAGCAAGCAGCGAGTTCCCTGGTCTTCACACACTACACAAACTATCTAATGCCACCAACACTTGTGGAATAGTGGAATTATGAAAGCTTTTCTATATTCAAATGATTTCATCAATGCTAGAACTGTGGCTGATCTTGTTGCCAAGATTATATGACAATATTATCTTTCTCAAGCTGAACAATTTACATTTGAATGTTATTATATTTAAACATCACTATCAGCCAACACTCTTAAAATAATAAATAAATAGAAAACAAATTAATGACAAATAATAATTCACAGAAAACATTAGCAAGCTATCACTTACGATAGGTTATAGCAGTTTATCAATTGACAGAAGCTTGTAGTAGATGTTTTAAAGACACACAAACAATGAGAGAGGTAGACACGAGATGGAAGAATATGCCAGAGTTCACCCATTAATAGTCTAAGGCCAGGAATGAAACAGGAAAGAGCAAATCGAGTTAGACGTAGTTACTGAGATGGAATAACGCAGTTTAATAAAAGGGATGGGTGCGAACATGGGGCAAACAAAGGAACAGGATACAAAGTGGTTAAAGAGTAAATACTTAAATATTACAGAACAGGGAAACGTAAAATGATATGGAACCGGAAACCAGAGCGGATGAACTAAGCATGAGAGAAATAAGAGATGCCCACGAAACACAAAGGTGATGCAACAGATGAGTGAAGAATAGATTGATGTCCACGAAACACAAAGGTGTTGCAACAGATGAGTGAAGTATAGATTGAACAGGCAAGTCAGGGCGAGAGTAGATAGGAGTGGGTGGGTATTTCAAGGAGCTGATACCCGAGGGTCAAAAGAACAATGCTAATGAAGGTAAAACCAGTAAAGAATTTCAGTTATTGAAAGGTGAAGCAAGTCCACCTCCATCTGAGACTACATCAGAGAGACTTGCTGATCATGGAGCATGAATAGAGTGACAGACAGAAGCAGATGTCAGAAGGATGTGAATGCAACGTGCAAGTGTTCAAAGTGAAAAAAGAAGGAAAACAGAGAGGTGCCTTATGCTAGTGGTGTAGTGGATGAAAGAGTAGATTTCAAAGTTTCATAAATGAGAGGAGATTGAATAGGAGCAACTCCCTGTGTTAGGGTTTGCAGAGTGTTAGTGCAGGTGCTGGAGAGCTTGCAAAAGAATACGAGGCCTGAGACAAAAAAGCACAGGTCTTACATTGCTGAAATCCATGAAAATGACAGCGGGCCAGGTAGAAGCAGTATAGGAATGTGATTGCCAGTACCTGATATGGTTGGAAAGACACTGTTGTAGTGATTCTCAAAAAGGAATAGCCAGGAAACTGATATAGAAGAATCCGTCTTTAATTGTAGCGGACGTCCGTCCGGTTCCAGGTCCAGTTTTCTTATATCCATTGCAACACTCATAACAAAACTCACTCAACCATCAACATTTAAGCATAAACGATATTTGATCGCGAGAAAGCCACGAGCATTGGCACAGGTGCCATGCTCGCGACTACCTCGCGGAACACAATAAGAAGAGGAGAACACAATAGCACACGGGCAGAACCTGCGTGCACCCGACAGATATAAAATGTACTTTAGGAATGACCTCAAGGCAATACCCGGAAGAGAAAAAATCTCATTGTACAGAAATCAGAGGATTGCTGGGTAGTGTTAAACTCTATAAAACGCCCAGAGCCTATACATTTTGATGGTTTAATGATGCTAACAGTCCCTTCTAAATAGGCAAATGTTGCTGGGCCATGGGAAAGGTTCCCAGATCTCTGGTTCCTTTTCTATAATGTATTTTTTCTTAGCGAGTCCAGACTGCATGCCAGACACAGCCACTTTTCTCCTTATAGTCTGGTGCTCTTCAGCCTTTGATGTTTCCTTAAATGCCAATTTCCTGCCCTGCCATCTCAGACACTGCCATTTGGGCTGAGTGGTGGTGAACAGTGTAATAACAAGGTGACTGACTGCCTAGCCAATGTGTGACTCAGTGAGAAAAGCACCAACAATGTTCCCCCCACCTTGCAGATTGTGATGAGGGGTCCGAACCCCCCATGTCTCACAGATATTCAGTGGCCTAGGGTCGAATGGGGGGCTCGTGAAGGGGTCGCGTTTCCTTGCGCCATGGGGGCTGCAGGGGCCTGTGTTACGCCCCTGTTGTAACTCAGTGTCTGAGACGACAGGAACCTACTTTATCCTGTTGTGTAAGGAATGGGAACATGCTTACTGGGGGCCCGATTCACAGAATGAACTTAAGACTCAATCATAAATTTACGACTATTTTGGTATTCACAGAATGCACTTACTACTTTTGGCATTCACAGAAGTTAGGATTTTGTCTTAAGTTTGTCTAAATTCAAACTTAAGACAGAAATAAGACAGACTTAAGACAGACCTAAGACAGACTTAAGACAGACTTAAGACAAATTCCTAACTTAAGTCTGTCTTAAGTCTGTCTTAAGACAAATTTAAGACAAAATCCTAACTTCTGTGAATACCAAAAGTAGTAAGTGCATTCTGTGAATACCAAAATAGTAGTAAGTTTAGGATTGAGTCTTAAGTTAATTCTGTGAATGCCAAAAAGTAGTAAGTGCATTCTGTGAATACCAAAATAGTAGTAAGTTTAGGATTTGGTCTTAAGTTCATTCTGTGAATCAGGCCCTGAATTTATAACCAATAATCTGACTAGGAGTTTCAGTGGTGACCACACCTTTCAGTGGGAGTGAGCCTGGCCCTAAATATAGGCGATGCATTGCTTTCACTTACAAAAACATTACTATAGTGCGGCGGGGCGTTGATAAAAGTCTTGTGCATAAATCCGTGTATTGGTTTTCAGTATTGAGTGAACGATTGCAGATCCTGTTCACTTGTCGCTGACATGACTTTCCACTCACAGCTGCGGCTATTTCATCTCGTATTTCCTAGGATCTGCTCTGATCAGCAGCCGCTGTTTTTTTCCTTTTTATTTCGCGGTTTAGATCTCAGGGAAACATAACATCTCCAAAAGGGAAGCACGCCAGAACAGATTGTTCTCATATTATTTGTGCATTTGAGGTGACCAGTCAGCTGGAGTAAATAGACGTGGTAGATAGAGGTTGATTGGCGGCAGCACTAGGGTTGTGCGCGTGAGAGGGACATCCCAGGTGAAGGTTAGCATGCTGTCCCACCAGGTGTGTTTGTGGCGAATACAGTATGTAAATGGTATGTTCTGTGCATGTCACTGATACAATGTGTTTTTCCGTTCCCAGATAGTTCCCATGGATTCCCATCCTGCCGCTGGAAGGAATCCAGGCTAATCCGTGATATTGTGGAAAGCGAAGGGACCTCTCAACGCATCCATGTCCGACGCTGACTCTACAGGTACAATTCGAATTTTAACGCTATGTCTAACATGCATGAAGCGGCATAACATTCAAAAGCGTTTGTGAAGTGCATTGTGGGTGCTAAAACTGCCTTTGGGATACATAAAAGTAAGGATTAGCAAGATTGCTTTGCAGTTGGAAAAGTACACCTCTAGTGCCACCTGCCTCCTCACCATGTCCCTTGCTTGTGCCACATTCTGCCCCACTATCGGTGTAACTGCCTGCCTCCTTGCTCATGTCCCCCCCAACCCCCTGCACCACCTTAGCACAAACTGCGCCAGCATCCTTGCATCTTCTACCTTCCCAAACAGCTGGTTTGAGAGTGCAGGTGGGAGCATTCCTCAATACTGCCTGATTCTTGCACCTCAGGGTCGTCTTAAAAGCATTATAGGCCCCGGCAAAGCAGTGCACTGGACCCCGTCTGCACATCCACTCACAGGAATAAAAATGTTTCACAGAAAATTGGTGTTAAATTCTGGTCTGCATGGTGCTCCTGTGCTAGTGAGGCCACCGGGCAACTGCCCAGTGTGCCCATGCATTTAAACAGAACTGTCCTGACCTGCGAGGCCTCCATCCATGTACTCTTGCAGCAGACTGGTTTTGGGTTGTTGTGGGACAGAGGCCTTAGGCATTGTTGGACAGGTGAGCAAAGGAAGGAGACAGCACTGGAGGGATTCCTTCTGGCCCACATTTGTCTCTAGCAGTGCTGCCTCCACGGACACTCACGCACCACAATCACCCACCTCGAAAATAATGGAAAGTTTGCATTGTCCCCTTTTAGCTGGGGATCCTGCCTCCCTATTCTTCGTGCCAGAATGTTGCCTCCAATGCAAGTCGTTTCAGACCTACCACCATCAGGATGCTTGAAATGTCCCGCTTTGTGGTGCCCGTGTTTATTCTGTCCTCGCGGTGACTTTGTCGTTTCCCAATACAAAAGCCAAAATTATTGAATTCACAAAGCATATCACTTTCACCTTAGTTAAACATTATTATCTCGATTTGATTTGTGTAGTCTTGCGCCCTGGCTCTTTTTCCTTCTCAACTTTTCTGTATCGCTTCTATCTAGTGGCAGGACCAAAATCTACTTCTACAGGTGTTTAATACAGAGTTTGTGTATGCAGTAATGCTTAACATGTACAGCTCCTGGGTCCTTGCTCTGCGAGCGTGCCAGGCAGCTCCGAAGACTCGTACTGCTGGTTGTACACAGAAAACACTTGTGGTCTGGATAACTAATTTACTTTATTTGAGATGGGGAGGTTCTTTTCAGACAATGGTACGATGTGCATGGCTTGAACCTAGACTATACCAGCTAAAGCTACCTGATCTGAGGGAAGACTATGATGTATGGAAAATAGCAAAAAACAAGCAACTTGCAAAAGGAGACAAAATCCCATGTCTATCCTCACTAGGAATCAGCTGACCCATAGAGAACCAGGCCCCAAACCACACCTATGGATGCAAAAAAGGACTAATTGAGGGCACACCTGCTGCAGTGTATGATGTATGTGTGTGAAGGTGTTATCGGCACAAAAAAGCTGTATATTAAAGCCATAAGAGCAGTTTCTGGTCTTGCCGCTAAGTGGCAGAGGTACTCGCACGTTCAAAATGGGAGAGAGTGAAGGAAGGTTTCTCCTTTTACACTATTGTATTAATCTCACCTAACCCTTCATATAAGTGTTATAGGTTAATGCAAAGTAAGTACACATAATGTGTAAACTATCATAGTCTTTCAAGTCATTGAAGGTGTCAGTGAACCTGAGAGGAGGAGGCCTGTGGGTTCCATTTTGGAAGCTCCTAGCCTATTCGTGTGAACAAGATAGAGGTGAGTTTATTTTCTCAGACAGTGGCGGTGTATTGCTGACATTTCTGAGTCTAGAGAGATGAGACCTAGGCACTGTAGTGGGAGAATCTGAGGCAGCACTTTTGACTCAATTAGGTCCTTTTGCTGCATAGGGCTGCTATTTCGTCTTCCTCAGTGCTGCGGTTTTCGTTGAGAGTGTGAAGGATCCAGTCTTTTGTCTCTTGTCCTGATCAGTGTCCATGTGGCTGCTAATAGCCAGTTGCTGAATGCTCACACCTCTTTGTGCCTCTGTTGTGAGTGCTGAAGTGAACCTGGAGATGGCCCTGCTGTGAGGAGCATCACTCTACACAAAGGCTGAGTTTAGAGAGTAGCCTGAAAACGACAAATGAAAGTAGAACAGACCCGGAACGGTTCAGAAAGCGCAAACAGAGAATGGACTCCCCTGCTGTTGTCCCACTTGTTTCAGTTCCAAGTTCTCTCTGACTAGAGAGGGGGTGCTCCACAGAGTACCCAGATGGTTGCGGTCAAACATTATTGGTATCTGCCGAGCAGCCAGTATCACAGAGATGAGGGGATATCGCCGGAGTCTGATATGAAGGAAGGGCTGTCTCCATGTTCTTAAGCAACTGGAATTACCCTTCCCGCAAGAAGTAGGAGTGAGCCAACCCAGGGGCAGGAGGAGTTGACTGCCTCCATGGACAAGGAATGTTTGATCCCAGAGCTGAGGGTTCATCCACCAGACATTCCCTAATGATTGGCCAGCGCGCTCCCGGATCGGATCCTGTCCTGTCATCAAAGTGAAGGATCCACAGCACATCACTCAAGGGTGTTACAGCAGCTAGCGCTGTCAAAACCTGCTTCCTGCTAGTCTTTGACACTTGCCTGAAGTGCACCTGAACAGAATATTGCTACGTCCTTGGTACTTGCCAACAGACTCTGAAGCGGTTAGCCTGCGGTACATGCCCAAATTTCGCCGATACGGACTGTGCTGCTGAAACCGTCTGTCACTAAGCCTGTGGCACTTCCCAAAGTGTGATCGAATGGACTTCAAAGCAGTTAGTCTGCAGCACTTGCCCATTGTATGCCTGAGTAGAGAACGACACCTTGACCCTGAATGCTGCTGCCCGAGGCGCTGACCCGAAGTGTGCCCGATTGGACCATGACGATTTAGCGGAATCTGTAAAGCACTACAGCTGCTGGCAGCCAGTATCAAGGACTGAACCAGACTGAATTGCCACCTTGACCCCTAGACTAGCCAGCTGATGTGCCAACTTACCATCCAGCACTTAAGGTCCCAGTAGAGGGTAAACACTCACAAGACAGCCAGCGATTCTGTCTGTGACCGCCTCCTGACTTCACTGCATAAACTCCCCAACTTCATCTGCTTCTGGGACGGGAATGGGAGCCTAGGACCAGCACAGATCCATCTGGTGTGTTTTCCCCCAGCAGAGGGAGGGCACGAGCTGGTTACTGAAGCCTAGCTGAGGCCTGCTACGAAAACTCACATTGGTAAGACAACAAAGGGCTAAGAGACTGATCGCACAACTCTTTCTTGGAAGCATTGGACCTGCACCTGAGATCTACACCGGACTTGTCCAATCATGTTGAAGAGGTAGGCTGGAAGGTGAGCATTGGGGTTACCTTTGCCTTAGGTACAGTGGCATTGTGCCAGAGACTCAAAACGTACTTTGTTTTTATCAAAGGCAAGCACTGAGCTGGACAATCAGTTAATACACCGTTTGTTGTACTTCCACACCAACCCCCCTAAGAAGCCTGTGACTGCTCACTGTGGCTACCTCTGAGTCAACTGGTAAAGGGGTTGTAATGTGCCAGTATGCAAAGCCATGGAATCGAGGACCCGGGGACAACGGATGCTAATAATCCCAGTAGCCCCTACTTATCCCATGCCCCCTTGCCCCTTAAATGGGATGTGACAAAAATACTGCAACAATTCTAATCATTTTTGTTTTACATGTATTTATATTGAGAGCACGTGTCTGACTTTTCATGCCATAGGCTTGTTCAGTATTTCTTTAGTCTGTCTTGCTCTGATATCCCTACAGCTGTACTCATGTTTTTCTCTCAATGCTTATAGGTGACTTTGCCCTCTCAGTTCCACTCCTCGACTGTGTGCGCATGTGCTAAACTCTGATTATATTTAAAGATTTCACTGTTTTGTATACAACTGTCCTGGGGTGAGGGGAGGCTATCTGATGTTGAACACAGGCATTTGCCATTGTCAATTCATTGCTAATCGCTAATAACAATTTCTATATTGTAAATGTTTATCATTTTTAAAGTTTAATGTCTATCTTGTGGTACTTCCACTTTTGTGATTCTTCATTTGCTATAAACAAAGAGGTACAATTTGTACCACAAGAAAGTTTGTACATCTGACCCCTTATTTTTTGCACATTTGCACCCACTTCACTACCACTTGCTGTGGAAAATGTATGTTCTCGTGGCATATAGAGAACTTTCTGCACTGCTTGATCTGGGCTTAACTGTATATGGATCATAAAAGAGGGTCTTTCGAGTAAATGAGAGAAAATGTTACTGTTACTCAATGAAGGTGAAATCACTATAAAGTTGAAGTTCTCTATCTTTAGGCGAGGTGACAAAAAGACAAGATGTGAACACATCACACGTATTACCAGAAGCGATTACTGTGAGAGTAGTCAATACGTCACCAGCCCAGGTGTGCCGTTTCAATTGATAGGCCTTACGGTTGGCTGCCCATGGCGTCCCTGTTTTCCGGTCCCATCAGCTTATAATTTTTGAGTGTTTCGCAGTTGGAATGGAGTGACGTAAACAAAAATATTGCACACAAAACAACCCTACTCTAGGTTTACTTAATACATTAAGACAGCCCTGTGCTCATGTAGGGATTATGACCCATTTAGCTGCAGCAACACTTGTCAGTTGCATTATTATTAATTCTTCCTCTATATTGACTTGTTATTGATCATTTCTCATTTTGAAGACTTTGTTTTGTTGATTTCAGTTAATGTTCCTTACCAAGGCAGCTCCTGAACTTTCCACTTGTAAAAGGCCAGATAACCCCTGCCGACTGCTACTGCATGTACCCTAGTGCTTCAATGACAGCCCCTTCGTTCATGGAACAAGCAGAGACCTATGAATTTACTTGTAATCTGTTTTTCCCTTAAGAGGCTGTCCTTCCATCACCCTCGTTTCCACAGGCTATTTCCACTGTTCTATTCACTTTCAGCTCCAGGGTATCTCTAGCTGAGTCAGTTGTATTCTCTGCAGATGTTACATCCAATTGTTTTGTGTCAGTATTGAAAAGCATAACAGAACGCTGCAGCTGCAATAAGATAAAAGGCTACTCCCGGGAGGCCTTTTCCACTCCACAAAGAAGAACCTACTACTTTTAAAGTAATCCCGGCATCTCCAAAAGAGCACCATACTGTGGAGTCCATGCCACAACACATATGGAATGCCATCTTACACTTCGGAAACAAACACAGATCATCAGAATAAAATCTACCTTTTGTTATCCCTGCCCTCAGCCTTCCACCCAGCCCGAACAAGTAGAGGTGAGTAAGTCCCTAATGAGCAGCTATACGAGTCTCCTTTCCCAATCTCTTATTCCCCACTAGCAACAAGCATTTACAATGCAATGGTTTCGCCTTTGGAAAAGTTAGAGCTATTGGCATTGTAAATGACAAATTTTGTATTTATGTGTTGGTTTTGAAAACAGATAAATAAATGGCATTGTCATTTACATTGCCATTAGCTTAATCTCTTGCAACCTATTGTACCCTACGGACGAGCTCAGCAGACAGCAATTACTACCACACACACACACCCAGAGCCACACACACACACACCCACCCAGAGCCACACACACCCACTCAGAATATTAATATTTGGCTTTTAAGGACTAAAAAGAATGTATTTACCATAACCAGGATTCCGATTTATGTACAAGGTAATGTGAGAATCTGTATTACTTGATCGAAAATCAGGTTCTGAAATGACCAAAGGGGTAAATATTCATACTAATATTCTCCTAGATTATTAGATTACAAGCTTCATATCTATTACCATCAAGACCTGTCAGGGGCGTAGCTAGAGCTTGTGGCGCCCGGGGCTATCCCTCAGGTTGCCGCCCCTTGGAAGAGGGGAGGGTGCTGGGGAAAAAGGACGGTGAGCACAATTAAGAGACAAAATAACAGGCCCCGCCATTGTGTGCCAGCCATCTTATTATTAAAGAACAACAGACCAGGAAGCAGTGTTGCAGCCTTGATTGGATGACTGGTGTTATTGTGACACTGGTAACCTTTCCATGAGTCAGTCCTGTTTTATAGGCACACGGAGTTCACTAACTAGGGTGTAAGGTGAAGCGATTTTGGAATGAGCTACAATATTACTGTGCCCTTTAAGATATAAAGGGAGGGTGACAGGGAACGACTTGCACAAATCTAGCTCATAAAAGCCCACCACTGAGATCCAGATTGTGTCAATATTTCCACCCTTCCTCGTGAATAGAAAAGTTGCCTGCATAGGAGGGATTATGGGTATATTACTTCTCTCCCCCCTCTGTGGTAAAGTGGACGATGCCTAACTAAGGGATTTTAAAGTAGTGGTTCATAGCTGCCAAGGTTTCAGATTGCTTTGTGTGACATTTTCATAATTTCAGCGTAATTATGAGTGACATTTCAAAAACTAGGTGTGACACTTTTTCCGCAAATCAAAACCATGGAATTAGAACGAGGGAAACATAAATATCAGACATTACACCCATAGGGGTCACAACCCGGACACAGACTGTACTTTATTTCAAAAAGACACAATGAGCAGTTTAATAAAAAATCAATTTGCGGATTATAGCAGGGTTCGCAGCCCCGCTCATTATTTATTATTTACCCGAGGCTGAAAATACATGTTATTGCTATTCTAAGCCATTACCATACGACACAGTAAGGCATCGGAGGGAGGGGGGTGGGGCAGGGCAAGCCTCAGGAAGAGAGGCTGACTGAAGTACACATAGCCTAGTTCAGAGCCCGACTGTAAGCTGTATTCTCCAAAAAAAGACACTTTTTGAGAGAGTGAGCAGTTATATTCATAAATAGTTGCACGCCCGTCAGCCCTGGCCATGGTTTACTGGTATGTCACCGCCTCTACCTAAGAGTACTTGCACCAGTGCGTGTCATGCAGGCTGTCTAAAAACACACATATGGCACAGAAGTCTTAATTTTAAAACATACCGGCACTCTCTCTCTCTGGTACATACTTCATTCTGATGACCAATGGCTTCGTGTGGCAGCTGAGCCCAACTCCAGCACTTCTCCTCCGGGGCTCCATGCGTCTCCGGGCGGGACTTCCGTCAGCTGGAGGAACACAACTCCGCTCCTGCCGTCTCTTCCCCCGGGGCTCCCTCAGCACACGGGAGCCCCGCACCATCCAGCACTTCTCCTCCGGGGCTCCATGCGTCTCCGGGCGGGGGCGGGACTTCCGGCCTTCTCTCCCACGCACCATGCCAACGGTGCTTCACCCTAACCCCCGTTTCCCCTCCCTTGCCCCACAGGACTCTGCTGACTTGCCTGACGCCGCGGCACCTGAGCCCTTCGAAGCATTCTTGAAGGGAGAGGACACGGACGGCGGGAGTGGGCGGGAGGGGGCGGGAGGGGACACGGACGGCGGGAGGGGGCGGGAGGGGGCGGGAGGGGACACGGACGGCGGGAGGGGGCGGGAGGGGGCAATCGGATATGAAATTATAAGCGTACCTTAACAAGCTAAGTGAAACGCAATAATGTAGTTTGCATTGACCGTGGATTGGACTCTGTTGCAGGAAATGGCCCTTTCTCCCGCGTGACTGCTGGCCCACATAATGCCTCGACTTCTGAGCGGTGACGGGTGGCGTTGTCTTGGATTGCTAGATGCGATCATCTGGGATGAACCCCCTACTGTTACATTAAAAAAATCCTATTAGAGCTTCCCTGCTGAGGTGTCAGGCTTTGTTGTGCTGGACGTTCTTAATCTTAGTGAGACGTGCTTCCTATCGAACGAAAAGCAGACTAAGACAGCTGGAGAGGACATTCAGTGACCCCTAGATAAAGAGCAGCCCTGGCGAGGAGTGATTCTCTGTCCTACTAAACGCATAAAGTGCGACTACTGTCCGAATGCACTTATAGCAACACTGAGTGTATATTGCCCCAGTAAACGAATAGCTCAGCTGTCTGCCAAGAAGCCCTGGGTCTATGCACCTGAAAGCACAGTAACACTGCTGCCCCTCTGTCCTATGTATTAAAACCCCTGATTAGACGTGTCGTTGCTCTCAACTAGTGAGTGTATAGGCAGCCATACGGAGAAGTATGTACACTGTTGTACATTACGGCTGCTGAGAAGTGTCGGTTTACTTCTGTCCCACCAAACATATGGCAGCTCAGGCGAGACTTCCTTGAACTGCCCCACCAAGCACATGGCACCCTTCGTTAGAAGTGCTGGGTCTACTTTATTATATGTATAGCAGGGCAGCTGAGAAGTGCTTGATTTACTACTTTGAACGTACATCAGCAGACCCCGCTAAGAACAGCTAGGGCTGGCATATCAGGTGTATAGCAGGGCACCCGAGAAGTGCCTGCACTTCCACTTCAAACATACTATAGCTGGATCTGCGGCGTAGCGGGGCGGGTTAGAAGTGCCTTTATTAATACTTTAAACCCACAGCGCACTCCCGATGAGTAGTGGGGCTGCCTTATAAAAGGACCTGAAGTGTTGCAGGACAGCTAAGAAGTGCTAGCACTACCACTTTAAACCAGCAGTGGCAGGCCGGCCCTCTGAGGAGTGCTCATGCTGCTTTATCAAAGAACCTGAGATGTAGGAGGATAGGTGAGTAGTGCCTGTATATCACTTTAAGGGTACAACAGCAGTCCCGCAGTGCAGTGCTGAGACTGTCTTGCCAGATGCATAGGATAACTGCTGAGAAGTGTTTGAACTACCACTTTAAACATACTGCAGGAGTCCGACGAGAAGCGCTTGGATCTGAGGTGTAGCATAATAGGTGAGAAGTGCCTGTAAGTGTACAACAGCCGTCCCGGTGAGAAGTGCTGAGACTGTCTTAGCGGATGTATTGCATAACTGTTGAGAAGTGCTTGCACTACCCTTTAAACGCACAGCAGTAGCCCCGCTGACACGTGCTGAGACTTCCTAAGTGGATGTATAGCAAGTATTATGACGGCTGTTAAGTGCTTGCATCACCCCTTTAAACGCATAGCAGCAGTCCCGCAGAGTAGTGCTGGTGCCGTCAAGGTGTGTTTTGCGGCACTGGGGTTTCATTGAGCCCTGCTGCCCCGTCGAGCGCTGTGGATGCTGTGCCCTTACGGGTACGGTGGCATAGGTAGTGTTGCACCATTAGAAGCGCAGCGTCCTACGTAAAATCAAGGATTATCGCTACACGGGGCCTGGCGGTACCAGCCGGTGTGAGGAATTGGGCGTGCGGCGGACGCGTGGTGCTTTATGTACAGCGTGTTCCATACCAGCCCCCCTGTCTCTGACGTGCTCCGTGTGTACAGTGTGATTAGTTCCTGCACGGGCCGCCCCACCTGTGAAGCGGTTCCCGTCCCTTGGCTCGCGCGGGCACTTACAACAATGACGCATCCTACGCGCGGGGTGTCCGAGGAGTGACCTTGGCCCGGCTTACTGCTCGAGCAATCCCAGAGCCGAGGGGGGGCGTGACCCTTCTATTCATCCCAGTAAAGTCACCGGCAGAGGTCGACGGCCCGCCCCGCACTTCAAGGCGAGGGTGCTTTAAACAGAGGACAGACCCCAAGTGCCGCACTTCAGTGGAGTTTTAAAGACTCGGTGGTCTTGCAGTTAGAAATTCCTGTCAGGGTGCAGCTCTAGTATTCACGACTGAAGAGGGCTGCAGTATGTTTACTGGGGTTGTGCAAGCACGTTTGTTACCTTTTTCAAACAGTACGATCACCTCTCAGCAGGACCACTGTATACTTTATGTGGACAGTGTAGGCAGGGCATCTCCATTTAAATGGAAAAGTCCTTGCACTTTCAATCTGCAGTGCTTTTAAATGGGACGATGTCAGTACTTTGTGCAGTATCCTTGTATAACTTGTGTTGACATAATGTAATTTTTAATCTGCTTGTCTCTTATACACTCTGGTTAGAGGATACACACTTCTAAGCATGTCACTAGTACACGTACGGGGCAGTAATGACCCTATTTATCGGGTCTGGTTTACCTCTTTGATGGAAGGAAGCGAGCACTCTGTAGCACTTTTAAAATGACACTTTTTTAGCAGGATGTTAAAGCTGTTATCCGGACTAGTTAGAGGAAAGCTAAGCGATACCAGGAGTTGTAAAAGTTGTATATTTTTTCTACGAGCTGAGTTCCGGGCAGCTTTGGGCATAGCCTCGATGTGGAGGGTTTGCCTTTTTTCTCTGACCAGTGATTTGCGGTGTGATGGCCAGGCCCTGGCCTGGGACTTTGATCGCTGTTTGTGTACATAACAAGGCATGCGTGGAACAGGGCGGGAGGGTGATGCCCCTGGGGGCGCCCGCCGCTAGCACGGCGGACCCGGTCTGTTTACTCAGCGCAGCATGTGTGTGCTATGTGTGTTCAGTGTTAATGGGAGGTGGGTAAAAAGTACGGGGTGACTTGCCTTCGCTCCAGGGTGCGCCGGGGGAGGAGGAGGGGGGGGGGGTGGGGGCAGGAGGGGACACGGACGGCGGGAGGGGGCGGGAGGGGGCAATCGGATATGAAATTATAAGCGTACCTTAACAAGCTAAGTGAAACGCAATAATGTAGTTTGCATTGACCGTGGATTGGACTCTGTTGCAGGAAATGGCCCTTTCTCCCGCGTGACTGCTGGCCCACATAATGCCTCGACTTCTGAGCGGTGACGGGTGGCGTTGTCTTGGATTGCTAGATGCGAGTTATGGTATGCGCTTCAGCTTCTCCAAACGCAACCTTGTCCATAGGTTCCCATCACAGACTCCTTCACTTAAACCGACCACCACTTCTGCCTCAGAGGACACGGACGGCGGGAGGGGGCGGGAGGGGACACGGACGGCGGGAGGGGGCGGGAGGGGACACGGACGGCGGGAGGGGGCGGGAGGGGACACCGACGGCGGGAGGGGGCGGGAGGGGGCGGGAAACGTGCACAGGACAGCGAGGGGGGGGCGGAAAGGCACACGGAGGGGGCGGGACGGACGGCGGGAGGGGGCGGGAGAGGACACGGAGGGGGCGGGAATGGACAGCGCATCTGAATTCACTTTCAGTGAAAGGGGAGGGAACGGGAAAAAACGCAACTCCGCCCTGGGAAAAAATCTCGGGAACGCCCCCGAATCTGGTCCGGCCTTGACGGACAGATCCGGCACTCAATGGCTAGCCTCCATTTATGGAGCTAGCCAATGAGAGCCGGGGGACGTTCCCAAGTGCTTAGTGTCGACATAGGATTTCACCTGCGCTGAAAGGCTGCGCAGAGCGCAGCCTTTCGGCAGGCGAAACCCAAAAAGCGTGTTTCAACAGGTGAGTAAAAAAAACGAAAAATAAAACAATGAAGCCATCACAAAAAAAACACTGAACTTCCCTACTTAAATCAAGCAATCCTCCAGAGCTCTGCTCATGGCATCACAGATGGCATCATAAATGACATCATCCCTCACATCATTGATGGCATCACATATGACATTGCCATTGATGTCTTCAATAGTGTTGCTAACAGAACACACGATTGGACTATTTCTCACTGGCTTGATGACACATTTAAAGGGGTGACAGGAAGTCGCCAATCTCAAATCCTACAGGAAAGAACAGAGTCCTTACCCACCAAGGATGATATTTAGGATTGCAGCAACAGACTCCAATCAAATTCAGAATCTTCTCCACCACCTCCCATGTTCCCTTAAAATCACACAGCAAAGAGAAAAAAAGCTCTCCCTTATGAAATTTGAGCCATGAGCCGCACCTAATGGAGGTTGAAGAAAGCTGGAGAAATCTCTGCCAAGTCTGAAAAGGAACCCTCATGAATGCATTAAAGATGCTAAATAAAGAAACTTCATCTAGCATCATTGCTAGCTGTGAAACAGCTATGGACTACAGAAAGCATGAGGCCTTTAAAATATTCCTCAGGAAAAATTAAATCAACGAGTTGTAGTAAAATAAGGTGGAGATCCTGCAGTGGCAGTTCTGGAACCAGTGTTAGGACAAATGAGGGAAATGACACACCATTGGTTCCACTGAGAAGCACCCTAAACTTGGAAACTCTCGGGATTAGATGTTGGAGGCGAATAGTGACTCTTGCATTGATCTGTTGCAAGCAGGACCTGTGCTTAACTCAAAAAGACCCGACATCATCCCAGTAGGTTCACTTTCATTTCAGGAACTACATATGACAATACAAGAAGAGCTTTAGAACACTATATATATATATAGACGAGAATGATCTCCTAAGTAGCACAAGTGAAAAATCAGTTCGCCCTCACAAATGCAAAGATGAAATCTGTTCAGCAAATTAAAGCAAGACCATGATACCTCCATTGGCTTCGTGCTAGCATGAGAGTAAAAATCCCTTCCAGTTGACTGTCCCTCCCTCCCTCCCTCTTTAACATCTCCAAGAAAAGGTGCACCTCTGCAGTAAACAGATTGAGCCATAGTTTCAATATTAAAACATGAAAATGGCTGGTACACCAAACATTTTATTAAATTCGCTAGAAAACTATGGATTTAAAAACCCGAGTAACAGAACATTAATCATTCCCATCCCCGTGTCTGGGATTGAGGCTAACAGCGATTGGGGTAGGACGTGCTTCTTCCTCCTATCACATTAAGATACTCAATATCCATGCCTCCAGGACAACTTGGTTGACCATCCGAAGAAACCCCATTTGTAATCTTTCAATGAACCTCCTGAACTGACTCTGGGACAAGAAAAGCAGGAAATAAATTGGTCCAGTGAAGGCAATGTCATACTCTGAAAATCAAGCACAACCTACTTAGTGAGGAAACAAACCCTGAGCTTTGATACCAAAAAGGGAAGTCCCACAATAAATAACAAAGCTTTGCACCAACCAAAATTTCCACCCTGTGGGCAGAGATGGAAGCATATTCTGATATTGGGCAATAAAAGACAACACAGCCCAGTTTTGAAAGTCTGTATTGAATTGGCAGTCCTAAGTTAATTAGAGGGATAGAAAATGGTGATGAACATAAGCATACCAAAGCTGCACACTGTGAAAATAAAAAACATAATTAAATTTAGGTTTACACTTGACTTTCCTCTTTCTTGAGTACTTGATATTTATAGGCAATTGCTTGAAAACCATGACATCAAATTACTAAATGGAAGAAAGGCTGATATCCCATAGTAAGGACAGCTCACACAATCATCAAGCTTTTATCCAAGCCATACCCCCTGCTATACCTTCATGGAAATGGGGATTGTTTTGGTTTTGTTTACTAGCAGAGGACGGAGACAGGAAGATGCCATTTCACAAGAGATAAAGGATTGGAAAGTTTAAATCCAGACTCTTAGCACTCAAGACCTACCCAAATGTGCCAATGAAATAGTCGAAAATATACAGCAAAAGGGGTGTGAAGAACTTCTGCTTTTGCACAGTACTACCCAGACAGTGTGACCACGACTCTTTTAGACTGGCGCCATAGTCAAAAATGAGAAATGTATACATAAAAACGAACAAAGAAGTGGTGTGGCAGGACATTTAGTTAAGAATATGGGTCTATCTATAAATGAGGAATGTGAGAACAACTTAGTTTTATTGACGGCATGGGTTAACAACAACCGGGGTGTGTGAGTCGATCGAACATTCATTACTTGGCAAATACAATACCAGGGCCATCTAATGGTGTCATTGAGCATAGCAAGGGCAACAACCAGGAAACAAGCTCTGGAGGTATGTTTCTCCGGATGTCCTTTTTCGGCATAGGTTTGCTTCCACATCATTACCAGCTATAAACAAAGCCAAAGCGAGAATTTAGTGGCCTCAAATCAAGCTTTAAACCATCCTCATGAAGCAGATTAGATTTATTAGAACTGGTTTGATAAAAGTTTCGATGGTTAAAATGCAGATGCTGAATGGCACAGTGCTGTGAATCATCAGCATTTGCATAGCACCTCAGTAATTACTCAAAGGCAACCAAGCCACAGTTAAAAGTTGCCCAGGCACAGTGCACAGCATGGAGAACACTTAAGGTAATGGTGATTTCAAAGCTAAGGTGGGCTCAGAATACTACCTTCATATGTTTGCATCCTAGGAATCCCTAATGCTACAATATGCAGTTCTCAAAAAAGGTATTGCCTGACAGACTTCGTGAGAATACCTGTTACATCCGCTTTTACCTCTGCAGTTTCTCAACAAGGATGTACCAACAAATTCAACAGGGGACGGGTGCTCAGTTGTTGCTTATATCCTCTCACCCCTCTTAGTGATATGATTTTCATGGCTGGGGTAGTTCATCCCCAGCCACGTTGAGATTCCTCCCCAATTACGTCGACAGTACGCCTTTCCCAGAGGCCATGAGGGCCCACCACGAAAAGAAAAAGTGATCTTCTGTAGAGGGGACGCCTACGTTATATTGCAGAAACATCTGAGATCCCTGGAACCAGGGGACATCATTGAAAGACCTGCCTACATCCTTGCAGACCAGGATGCAGTCACCATGTCTGTGAGAGCCCTCGCCCCCCCCACCTCCCCCCCGGGATAAGCGCAACTCATGATGGGTAGAGAGTTACAGTGAACTATTTGAAGCAATAGTAATAGTTGTGCAGAGGATCCTGATGCCCTAAAATAATAAACATCTCAAACTAGGAAATTTTATATTGATCTCAGATCTATTTGACTTCCAGCAGAATGGACAAAATCTCCTTTCATCTCCACTAACTCAAAAGCCAGTTTATTTTATTACACACTTTCATCATATTGTACTTTAAAAATGAAAGAACTTCCTACTTTTAAGTGCAGGTAACTGTGTTCCATTTCTGTTATAGCTGCTATTCGTTTTTAAGGCCTAAGATTATAATAATAATCATAGAATTGTTTTGTGCTTCCTCCTAGACCAGCGGATCGCTCCTCCTGCTAAACTTTTAACAAGTTCTTTATTTTTATTCAGTTATTTTGTCCTTTCTTTGTCTTCCGTTCCCTCTTCTGCATATGTTTCCCTCTTTTGCCATCCATCCTCTATTTCCATAAGATTTTTCATTCCCTATTTTCTCCTTTTTACTTAGGGCCATATTATCAAGAAAGGGCGATACATTATCGCCGCTTTTATGAGCAGGAAACTGCCGCTAAAGCGGCGATAATGGGCTTGATAATATACCTGGGCTTCTATGGTAATTCACAAAGGCATATTATCAAGCCTATTATCGCCGCCTTAGCGGCAGTTTCCTGCTGATAAAAGCGGCGATAATGTATCGCCCTTTCTTGATAATATGGCCCTCGGTTCTTTATTTTCTTTGTACCCTAACTCTAAATATCTCAGGAGAAGGCATTTCAAATAAGTAAGTCCATTAACAGATGACACTTCACATCCCTATGGTCTACCTCAAGCCCCACACTACATAAAAACATACAAAAAAGCCTAAACTAAACAGGAGTATAAATAAACATGTTAGTAAGTAAGCAGCTACAAATCATCATAAAAAGAATCATAAACAAACACCGGTATCTTTTATAAAGTTTAAAAAAAACACACTTTCTAACAAGGGGTATGTTAGAGTACATTGACTTCTCATCTTTTTAATGTACCTACATTTTAGACTTTGCTTTTTCCAATGTAATTATTGTTATTCCTTTTAAATTCTGCAGGCATCAAATTCTTTCAAAGGCGAGAGGCCTTTTACGCCTTTACTTTATTACAACATACACAAAACACTTGTTTTTAATCTGTAGAAATTTCGTTTGGCCTAAAGAAATGGAAAGAACTGACCTGACCCCTTTGCAAAAACTCAATGAGACCTTATATCTGCAGAATGTATTTTGAACACCCATGCTAGACAGAGTGAAATGGACACGTTGGAAAAAACTGCTAAATGGCCAACCTTGTTTATTAATATTGATTAATAACTGATAAAATCATTGCTGACCATTGAGGCCCTTTGCAATCTTGGACATTCTGGTGTAACCTAAACTAAGATGGTCCTCAATTGTTTCAAATGAGAAGCATTGTGCTGGTTATTACTGTAAGAATGGAATGTGCACGATATACACCTCTACGCTCACATGCGTTCCTAATACTTATAATGCAGCAATTGTGTCTTACAAGCACAGGCATGTTGTTCATGGCTTTTCACTGCAAATCCGGGAGCTTAATTCCTAACAGTGGTGGCAGTGTTCCAGACTGTCACTTGCTTAATGAACTAATATATATTTGTGTTGTTTTTAAAGAGGTTTTTCAAAGTTCTCTTTAACGAAACAGTTTTTTGACCATACAAATGCACCTGTTTCCTGTTAAGACATTGCATATGCTATATTTATATTTTTCGTAGTACCACACCAAGTAATGATGTCACTGTTCTTTATTTAGAGTAAAATGGGGAACTCAGAAAGCCAGTACAGTCTTCAAGGACCCAAGCTGCAGGGAGGCAGCATTGCCTCTGGTGTAAAGCAGAAGCCGTGTTCTCTGAAAATACGAAGTATCCACGCGAAAGATGAGACATCCTGCTCTTCTCATGGGTGGGGCCATGGCGCAGGCGTGGGAGGGCCAAACTACAAGTCACGGTCCCTGGCCAGAAGCTGCCTCTCACAGTTTAAGAGCAACCCACCATATGGCTCAAGGCACAGCGACATTGTGGTGAGGACCCCTAAGAGCAACAATCCGGCTAAGCACAGGGCCACCATGTCTGGGAACTGCTGTCAGGGAAACAACAACGCATACTTTCCTGAAAATGGCTACCACTATGTCGGCATTGAAACATCTACAAATCAAGTGGACCCCAAGGAATGCATTGGCCTTATGGTGAACGGTTACAGGGTGCATGACGGTGTCATGTCAAGCCTTGAGCCAGAGGACAGGAAAAGTCCAAAGGTTCTCATCAAAACTCTTGGAAAGCTGGACAGTTGTTTAAGGGTGGAATTCCATAACAGTAACCAAGGCAGAATACCCGAAGAGGACTGCACAGGGCCCGTGCAGCTTCTGAGGTATTCACCTGCTTTGGATGCAAAAACGCCCAACCTGCAAGACGTTAGGAGGAACTCAAGTGTGGATTACACTGCGAGCCATGGCCTGTCAGCCAGTGATTCTGGACCCCGGTCCAGCAAAGGTAGCTCCTTAAGTTCAGACTCTTCCTGGTACGACTGTCCGTGGGGCAATGCGCAGGAGGTCAGTGAGATGGACGGCTCCTACTTGACTCAGAGCACCACAAACGCGAGCATCCATGGTGGTCTTTTGCCAAACGATGACAAGCAAGCCTACAACCAGAGGTCATCTTTGACGTCCCTCCGTGAACTCTACAAGGACAGTTCCTTGGAAAGTGGTCTGCCTTCCGGGAGCAGACTTTCTGGTGACTATCTGAGTGGACACACTGGCTTGAGCAACCGTGTTTCTTTTGCCTCAGACATTGATGTTCCCTCCAGGGTGGACCACACAGGACCCCCTCAGTACTCTTCGTACACCCTCCCTTGCAGGAAATCTAAACCGTTGACTGAGGACTCCTCCAAAAAAGATTCATTGAAAAGTCGGATGCGACGCATCAGTGACTGGACAGGAAGCCTCTCCCGGAAGAAGAGGAAAATACAGGTAGGGTGTGATGCCTCTTGTGGTAATGTACAGAACTGCATTGGAATGTCTTGCTGCAGAAGGTGTTGGTTACTGATGGAGTACTCTTCGTATGTGATTATCTAGTTATTTGGAGAGACTTGTCACCCTTGCAAAGTGAAGAATCTGTCTTCACCCAAAGGGACATGTGAACCTTAGGATGGCATTTTTTCAGATCTGGATAAAATGTGGGGATGCATGCATATGTTGAAAGAAAGGGTTTAGGCGCATAATGTGTTCAACCTTTTTATTTTATTCTTAAATTTAGTGTGAAATTCTTAGTGATGCTGTGTGAGTGCAGTGCAATTTGTTTTATGTACTCATGGATACGGAATGCACTTGTGCAGGTTGGTCTTCTATGCACAAGTACACGGTGTCACATTCTGCTGCAGTGCGTAGAGAATACCTTGGTTTAAGCGTGTGATGATCTCTTAAGGTTCTTGAATGGCACCCTTGGCCACCACTGGAAACAAATGCCCTGTTACCCAGTCCACCTCTGCGTCAGTTGTAAATACAGTAGACAAGCCAAAATATCAACTGCAGAATTTGTGAGACTTCTTTGCTCACTGGCATGTGTTCAGAGTTCATCTATCGTCCTGTTTCGGATGGTCTGCCCGGGTTCAGTTTGTGGTCACTGGTGATGTGGTGTTGTGTATGTCAGCGGGGTTTGCGTTTGCAGTGTGTGGGGAATAAGCAGCACAGCTCGGCTGATGGTTTGAACACATTTCCTGTGCCCGTGAATCTCTGCATTGCAGCCGTGTTAGAAGCAACAGCTTGAGAGCTGATTAGACTATTTGCCAGTGCCAAGCATTATGGACAGAACACTGAAGCAGTTTCCCCCTCGCAGGCAAACAACCCCCCACACACATTCTGACAAGTCGCCTGGGACATGAATTAAAGCGAACAAGTCTGATCCTTACAACCCAACTGCTGAGTCTCGTAAAAGTAAAATGACTCTGGTTTGCCTTTCCGCATAAGAGCACATGCATATTAGAGCTGACAATTAGGCAAACGCAACCTTGGTTCTGTATTAAAAAGAAAGACCTCCTGTAATAATTAAATCCCTGGGAAATGGCATGGAGATAAGGGCACCAGTGAAAAGAATTGTAGCCTCCTAAAGTCGGAGGCATAAATCTTGGTTGTAAATAGAGGGCAGTGGCAGAAAAGTAGTGATGTCAACAGGGATAACGCCGGCTGCAGTGGTTCCATGCAAATAGCAAAATGGAAATTGAGGGCCTGATAATGAGTTTGGCGGTTCGACGGACTGCCAACCCACGGTGGCGGTGCGGCAACTGCCGCACCTGCAGTCCGTCCACTGTAATATGACTTTGGCTTTGATTCGTGATCCCTGTCGTTCAACTTTACAATCCCTGCCGTGCTGGAACGCGCTGTGAATGTCCCGTGTGGCTGCCTTTCTATGGTCCTCCTATGAGCTTTTTAAAGGCAACGCCGTGGGCCAGCTGCCGCAGGACGGCCCGCCCGGATTACAACTTGTAATCAGCTGGGTGGTTGGCGGTGGAGTTTGGCAGTGTGGGAGCGGGGCGATGGCGTGGCGTGCCACCCCGTTCCCAAACCACCAAAATAATAATCAGGCCTGAGTCGCCACTCCCTCAACTACCCAATCCAGCCTCCAGATAAGGCACATAATCATAGCAGGAACCAGGAGCATCATCACGATCCAAACAGATGATCACCAGCTGTGCTTTGTGAAGCAAAGGCCTGAAGATTAGATTGATAAAAGTTGTGAGACTATAGAAGGCGTAGAAAGCAAGATACCCTAAAATTCTTACATTTGAAGGAAAGCTTGAAGTCGTGGTTCGTCAATAGAGTAGTTGATACTTAGTACAGCTAAAACAGATAAGGGCAAGGCCTTGCACATTTCAGATTTTTGAATTTCCTGGAGACAAGAAAGTCTATATGCAAAAGAAAGATCGAAAATAAGGGACAAATATTTTGAGTTTCAGAGCTCAAACCATAAAATATAAATGGAAGAATACTGAATAGAGCTTGAAAACGGCCACTAAAAAGGCATCTCCTTTCCCAAATGGAGTAAAAATGTATAGCCAGATCTCTTGTACTGTGGTGAATGGGCAGATGAATGGCAGAAGAACAAGAGTGAATAGAATAGGGTCAGAAGAGAACATTTCTGATAAAGGAAGTTATTGCATGGAGCAATGTTAATGAGTAAAGTGATAACTGCCGAGTAGTTGAAAAGGAGATGGAAAAGATGGCAAGGAGATGGCTAAAGTTGCAGATGTCTGACTAGTCTACCACTGAGCATGCATTATGTGGTTATTCTCTAGTGGACCCAGGATCATGCTCATCTCACCAGCCGTGCAAAAGAGCATAAAACATGGCAGATCGAATTCCATCCAGATGAAACATCCAGCTCCAATGCTAGGTCTTGGGCACTGGGGGTCATCGGGGATGGATCCATAGACCCTCTGCCCCTGAGCATCGCACTGAACAAGCACACTGATCCTGTAGTTGGATGGAACCAGTAGGGACAATGGGAGAGGCATAGAGGGAAAGAAAGCCTTTGAATAAATGTGCAAACTCTTCAGTGAGTTTCACACAGACCCTTGCACTCAGTAATCGCCCTTTGTGAATGGTGACAAGCAAATTAAAGGTAATGCACAGTATTTGAATCAAACATACTCAGCCTAGCACTTAACCTATTGGGTTGCATGGAGGGGGTGGGAGGGTCAGCTCTAGAGCCCAATGGCTCCAATGTCTGCAGTGCAACAATGAATAACATAAGGCCTCAATAAAAGTAGGACTTTCCACCACTGGTAATGCTGATAAAGGTGTATGCCTTACTGTGAGAGTACCAGTCAGAGAAAAATCCCTGGGTATACACTATCGTATGGACTTGCTATATTTCCATACCCTATCAGTCTAGGCATTCATACACTCTTACTCCCGCAAGGTCAAACAAATCAATCGCAGTGATGGTGAAAGGTTAATTTCCACACTAAAATTGAACGTTCACAGTCTCTTTAATAAAAAACATAAATAAAGATCTACACAAAATGACGAATTAAAATTTCAAAGAACAATCTTTGAACATGTACAATAAAAAACAGGTAATCATAACAGTTCATTACATACATTAGGCAAGCACAAATTCATTATTTAAATTAATACATAAGAAAAGAAAACACATTAAAAGCAAATATAGCAGACAGATATACTATTAAATCACAAAAGAACCCCCTACACAACGTGGCCTTTAAGTTCCCTCGCCACTCTAGTTTCTAGATCCAATGGTCCTTTGTTAATATACAAGTGGTGCAGTCAATAGTACCATTAATATATGCATATCTATTGCTCCCTAGACCCTACTTGGATTCTACACAATAAAGGAATGCGTCGACGCGTTTCGGTGCTGTGGACACTTGATACTGTAGCACCTTCTTCAGGACTGCCGTTTCTTTGGGGTCACCGGCTTCAAGGACTATTACTTAACACCCTCTCCTTTGAGTGTAGGTAAATCAACCCCGTGGGTGTTTGTTTGATCTACCACCTCGGTTCGTGGCTTCTTACAAAGGGTGGAGTTCTTCCTCTTCACTGATATATAGCTGAAGTATAGGGAACCTCTCCACTTCCCTGTAGATATTTGGAGACACTTCCACTCTTCTTGTTGGTCTGTATGTATATCTTAAAAGTTTTTAAAATATTCATGAACGGGCATATGTCAGCGTAGCTCCGTTGGTAAACTGGATATGTTCTTCTGAACTTGGAGTTCGCGTTTCTGCCTCGTTCTCTTGCCGTCTGTGAGAGTAGCCAGGGCCATTATGGTATGCTAGTAGAGGCCACTCTATCGTCCGAATACATGACTACTCGAGGAACCCTGCTTAAACCCAGTGGTGTTTCTCTGAGAACGTGTTTTGTGATACCAGGTTAGCATGTACCATCACACATTTGCAACGTGTCCAGAGATCACACGTCGCTCCCACAATAACACCAAACCGTTTCGTTGTTCAAACTGATCCTGAAAAACTTTGTGTATCCATGATTGTGGGTGAAAATTGGATCATTCGTATTGGGAATGTCGTGGCAGAGGCATATTGCTCGGCAATAGTTCTAGACTGCTTTGCTGTAGTAGTCGATCTGAAAAAACTTGATCATTTAGCAATAACTACTGGGCAACAGTTGATCCGCCAATGGGAGAGGTCATAAAGTAAGATGAGACATCTTGTAGTTAATTTAAAGGAGAGTCTTGTCTTGTAGAATGATGCCATCCTCGGGAAAGCAATGCGCAATACAGGACTGATGTGTCAGATACCCAAAGTGGCAATATTACTGGAATTCATCCTTCCGTAGTAATGATATAAGGATCGGCATGACAAGATGGTCTTTCAATAGGCTTATTATGAACATAGGTGGAGACATGATCATTGTAGCCCAAGGGGTGTTATCCTACATCTGGAGTATGATAAATGGCAGTTGCTAGCCACAGAAGACATTAAGTTTAATTGGCAATTGAAAGCCAAGGAAGAAGTTGACTTTGAAAGTTGTTATATATGCTATATGGCGTAGCACACATGGAATGTGGGAAAAGTTAGAAGAACTAAAAAACTTTCTCGATGCGCTAATAGCGCTCATGTGATGCAGTGCCTCTTGCTTGGAGTACAGCACAGAAGCTCTTGTTCTAGGGACTCCATGGTGAACTATTAGCCTTTCCTAGACATCAGCCCAGGGTCAAAGGAACACCTCTGTGCATGGCTGCTGCCCTTGTTTCCACCCATCCATAACTGCATAGTGGATGGAGTGCTGACGAAGACAATACCACAACCTGAACTCAATCAGATAAATACAATAAAGTCATCTTCATTGATTAAAAAGCTGTTTTGTTGGTTTGTATTTTGAAAGGCAAAGCCTAAGGGCAGAGAATTGATTTTCCACCAAGGGTGCCTTGTCCGACTCTTTAGCGGCTGCAGTGGAAACGGTCCTATCTCCGAGGGGGACAGATTTAGACTTCGACAAGTCTAACAGGAACGGACTTGTAGAATGCAAAGAGCTTTGACGGACATGGACCCGCAATCTGGCATCCAAGGCTGGCGGAGATGAGTTATAAACTACATTATGAGCCACTTCCCCAGGCCTTGAGTAGTACTCTTTCGATAACTGTCAGCCACTTATGTCTTTTAACCCCTTCGATGCTCATGGCGAGCTCAGCTCGTCATGAGTTACGCCTCGTACGCTCATGATGAGCTGAGCTCGTCATGAACCGCGGGTTTTAGAAAAACTCAGCGCACGGCGGTAAAGCGCTTAGCGCGCATGAGGTTAAGAGTGGGATAATGCAGTCATGATGTCTTGCTCCAGTGACAAGTTGAGCTCAGGCATTTTGCACTGGTGTTTTTATGATTTTGCCTGGCAGATTCAGATAGATAGCATTGTTGTATTGAGGCCTTGGCTGTGTATTCAGGTCTTGCCGTGACTATGGCAGTATGATGTTCCATGGCAATGGGATCTTTGTACATGCTTAGCTCCCACCTCAAGGCATTCCTTTCTAAGAGCTAAAGCTTGTTTCACATAGGAATCGTGGGTGACACAATCCTCTTCCCCCACATGACTCTTGGAATCCGTGCTAGCCTGCCCAGTTCTTAGCACCCCAAGAGGGGGCCACAGACTTAGGGAGACTGACCTAACGTCACTGCCGCGTTGCAGCTCGCCTGTGGCAGCAGGACTCACTTTTTACGGCAGATCTTGTGTGCAAACATATATATTTTTTTGTACAAATAAGGTGTCAGCTGCACCTACAACACGTTCACCTGCAAGCTTGGAGCCCCTCATCCTTTTAACTCGCCCCGCTTGTCCCATATGCACAACACACACAAGGAGTACCTATCAAGAAAACATTGTGCCATAAGCAAGCCTACAGCTCGCTCGCTGGGAGAAGTTGTACTCACAGAAATAATAAAAGCAGTGTTTTGCACAGTTTTGCCATCTGCCATTCCTATTAAGACCCGGTATATTTTCCACATCAGTCCAACATAGATTTTGATCCCATAATCTGCGCTTGCCTCGTCGCTTCGGGAAACCTCGGCTGCCTTTTAGAAACCCAACGTGTGGTTTGTTAATTAGGGGGCCACATAACCCAAGGTCAGGACAAGTCCCCTGTGCAGTGTTGTTTCCTCAAGAAGAGTTTGCTTTGGGCGCATACCTGAAAGTGAACCATGGGACTGGAAAACAAAACCTGTTCTGTATTCGAGGAAGGGAAACTGAAAATAAAAGAAGCGGAGACAATCTGTCTCTCAGGTGAGAGGGGCGCTTTGAAGGCCCAAATGTGTGTTTTGAATTCAGCACTTTGATGCATGGACCATGCGGCATGTGGCAAGGGCGTCAGGGGATTGGAGCTATGTGACCTTTGCCACAGCAGAGGCACATGACCTATCATCAAAGGGGGCGTGGGGTCAAAGGGCACGTGCATTGTAGTTTTATAAGTTAGCCAAGGCCGAGCCTCTTCTTCAAAGACAAACAAATCCATTAAGTGTGTATGCTAGGACGTCACCCAATACTGATTTCATTACGATTTGGAGGAAGATATTTTATTCAACTATTGCCAGACAGTGGAAAATGTTTCTTCTATTTCATGTTGGTGTCACGAGAAGTTATTTCTCTCTGATTCAGGATTATATGATTATACAACGCTAACAAGTACCACGCATGGCATTACCACGCGAATTTTACTTCGCATGTGTCTTTACCACACAGCATTTGAGAACGCAGGATTATACACCGCAAAAATTACGTTACAAAACATCTAACGTCCCTTAGAAATGTACATAATGATAGTGATAGGCTAAAAAAATAGTCAAAACTCTAGAACTAATCAAAAGATCGATGTATATATCAATCAAAAACAACAGATTCCCTTACATTTAAAATTGCATTTAATTTAAAATGCGCTTAAATAATACTTCTTTAAGTATAAAGATTAGATTCTTATCTGACTTCTCCACGCCTTTCACCAGCAGCCCTTACTTCCACCAACCACGGACACAAGCGTCAAAACACGTCTTGCAAAATTGATAAAGGACTTCTATAATGACGTACACGCCACGTCGTTAGGGAGGCTCTTGCGTTTTTTATTTAAGTTTTCTTCTTTATTTTTTAAAATCCACTTTTTTGGGGGGGGGGGCCCCCCAAGCCCCCTTTTTTATTTGACCTTTAAGTTAATGACGTACACGCAGGACGAAGGAACGAAGACTGGAAGGAATGAAACTTGCGTGGTAAAGACGGTCGTGGAATGCACCCGCGTTGAAAAGACATTTGCGTGGTAAGTGAATCGTAGTAAACGTTACGCGTGGTAATGCTTCTCCTGATTCAGAGTGTTTATGGTGCCACATTGAAAGGGTTTTGTTCTTGCCCATTTGCTCTTGCTTTGTCAAGTGGGTTCATAAGCAGCAACGACTTATTTAGTACATTTTCGAGAAAACATAATTGGGTGACGGACGACTTTGCAATTAGTTGATGTTTACTCAGTAAACTTTACTGCGCGTTTTCACTCTTTAGCACTAGGAAGTGCCCCAAAAAGGAAACCGTACTACCAAGCAAGCAGCTTGGTAGTATGCTTTTATTTTCATTCAGACTTTTTCTGACAAGTTCAGTTTTTTTGCCAGAAAATAATAGATTTTGTATACAAAGAGACACAAAACAACAGAGCACTCGGGGTCTCTAACTTCTGTTTTTTAGATCGAAGTCTACCAGACAGAGCAGCTGTCTGGTTTGCTAAGGATATCTTGGGGACATTCAGTAAGCTTCACCTGGAATAAATTCCACCCAATAACTTGCCATTTAGCTTTGTCATTTGTTACTCACATTTGCTTGTTTTTATTTCTTTTGCTGGCTTTATTTTTTTTTTTTTTTGTAAAATGGCTTTATTTGTTTTAGGCTGTCTGGGTTGAGCTCGTCCCTCCCGTGGCCCATACACTATTTGCAGTCTTCTTCCACCAGTGTTCGATTTCTGTAACCAGGACTTTAAATCTTGTTCTCATCTTGTCACATTTTCTGTGCATTCAAAGACAGAGGTAATATGTCGGGCTCTGTCTTCAGAGGGAGCTTGGTGTTTGCCTATCTTTATCTGGCTTCAAAGTGAGAGGATGTATGTGACAATAATGCTGGCTACTAGGGTTGTGCTGGAGGAAGGCTATAGAATGATATTTATTCTAGGACACAAAATGTAAATTTCTGTAAATTAACTGTGCAGATATTTAAGAGGATATCAGAATTTGGAAAGCACAAATGAAGCACATTTTTTGGTAATTCATAAGTGTGGTGTAAACAAATATTTTAATACGATCATACGTGATGACATTTCCACACATTATCGTTTGTCCTCAGTAATACTATAGGTCTGTGCAAATGTAATGACCATTTCAATTGAAGAAGTGTTGTCTGTAATGGCACTGTGCTACCACAGCATGCATACTCCACTTCACCCCACTCTGTCCTACTCTGCACCACTCACCACTGCGCTCTACTCTGTGCCACTCCTCTCTGCGCTACTACACTCTATGCCACTCCTCTCTGAGCCACCCCACTCTACTCCACTCTGTTCTACGTCAATGCACTCTACGCCCTTCTACCCCCCACCACTGCACACCACTCCAGTCTAGGTTGCTCTGCTCTACTCTGCACCAGTCCATGCTACACCACTCCACTCTGTAACACTGCATTCTAAACGACTGCACTCTAAGCCAATGCACTCTACTCTGTACCACTTGAATTCTACACCAGTGCATTCGACACCAATCTAATCTACTGTGCACCGCTCACTCTACGCCACTGTACTCTGTGCCACTG
Source organism: Lissotriton helveticus (assembly GCF_964261635.1). Lineage (NCBI taxonomy): Eukaryota > Metazoa > Chordata > Amphibia > Caudata > Salamandridae > Lissotriton > Lissotriton helveticus. The sequence continues at coordinate 1,399,840,876 of NC_136067.1, forward strand.
CACTGTACCCTCACCACTCAACTCTGTTGTGCACTACTTCACTCTACTCTGAAACAATCTGCTCTACCCCACTGCACTCTATGCACTGCACTGCACTCTACGCCACTCTACTCCACTCTGCGCCATTGCACTCTACGCCATTCTACTCTACGCCACTGCGATTTGCAGTGCACTACTCTGCACCTCTCTACACTATGCCACTGCACTCCATGCCACTTTAACCACTGTATTCTACACCACTGCACTCTACATCACTTCACATAAAATAGTAACCAATGCACTCTACGCCACTGCAACTTGTGCCAATCTACAAGGCACCTCTGCACTCATTGCCACTCTATTCTTCACTGTACCACTGTACATTACACCACTGCTCTCTATGCCACTCTACTCTACATCACTGCATTCTACACAACTGAACTCTACTATACACCACTGCTTCTACAACACTCTACTCTGCAACACTGCATTCTCCACCACTGAACTCTACGCCACTCTCCTCTGCACTCTATTCCACTCTACTGCCACTCTGCTGCACTCTATGCCAAAGCACTGTACGCCACCACACTCTACGCCACTCTAGTTTGTATCACTCCACTCTACGCCACTGCACTCTATGCCAGTCTAATCTATTCTATACCATTACACTCTGCCACTGCACTCTTCTCTGAACAACTGCACTCCACGTCGATGCACTCTATGCCAATGCACTCTACACAACTTTCCTCAAAACCAATGCACTGTACACCACTGCACTCTATGCCACTCCACTCCACGTCAATCTGCTCTGCATCACTATAATCTAGGCCACTATACTCCACTTTACAACACTCCACTCTACGACATTAAACGCCACTCTATATGACACTCTCCTCCACTTTACGACACTCTCTTCACTCCATGCTACTCCACTCTAGAACACTGCTCCACTCTGTTCAACTCCCTCTATGCCACTCTACCCCACTCTACTCTGTCACTGCAATCTACACTCCACTCTAGGCCACTCTACTCTGCACACCCTACACCACGTCACTGCACTTTATACCACTCTAACCATTGTACTCTACACCACTGCACTCTGCATCACTTTACTCAAAACCAATGTACTCTATGCCACTGCAACGTACGCAAATCTACTCTGCACAACTGCACTCTATGCCGCTCTATTCTTCACTTTACCACTGTACTTTACGCCACTGCTCTCTATGCCACTCTACTCTACGCCACACCATTCTACTCTACACCACTCTACTCTACATCACAGCATTCTATGCCACTGCACACTACTACGAACCACTGTTTCTATGCCATTCTGAAACACTGCACTCTCCGCCATTGAACTCTATGCCACTCTACACAGCACTCTATGCTACACTGCGCCAATCTACTGCACTATACGCCTATGCAATGTAAATCACCACACTGTGCCACTCAACTCTGCATCCCTCCAAGCCACTGCACTCTATGCCAATCCACTCTAAGCTGCTCTGCACCATTGCTCTCCACGCTACTGCACTCTACTCTGAATGCCTGCTCTCTACATACATTGATGCACTCTATGCCAATGTACTCTACACAACTCTACTCAATACCAATGCACTCTGCACCACTGCACTCTACGCCACTCAGCTCTGCATCGCCACTCTATTCTGCATCATAGTACTCTAGGCTACTCTATTCCACTTTACAACACTCCACGCCATTGTTATGTTATGTTAATTTTAATTTGTAAGGTGCAACAGCTACCCAAAACACTCCACTCTGTAACACTCTCCTCCACTCTACAAAACTCTCTCCACTCTATGCCACTCCACCCTACAACACTCCACTCAGTGTAACTCCCTCTATGCGACTCTGTGCCACTTTACTCTACTCTGTTCTATTACACACTGCTCCATTCTACTCCACTACCCCAATCCAAGCCACTGCACTATGACACTCTATGCCACTACACTCTACAACACTCTGCTCCAGTCTATGCTATTCCTCACTACTGCACTCTATGACAATCTACTCCACTATATGCCAATCTACAGAACTACTTCTACACCACTCCATGTTACTGTACTCCACTCTATGCCACTCCATTCCACTCTATGTCACTCCACTCTATGACACTATATACTACTGCACCTTACAACACTCTACTCTACACCCTTCCACTATACGACACTCTACACCCACCACAACACTCCACAACACTTTACGCCACTCTATTCTACTTTGCAGTACTGCACTGTATGCCACTCTACTCTAAGCCATTGCACTCTATGCCACTGCCCTTTACACTGCACCACTCAACTCTATCGTGCTATTTCACTCTACTCTGAAAAAGTCTACTCTCCCCCACTGCACTCTAGGACCTGCACTCTACGCCACTGTGCGTCATTCCACTTTATGCCACTTCAATCTACACGACACCACTCCACTCCACTCCACGTCACTCTACTCTACTCTGCACCACTCTACACTATGCCACTGCACTCCATGCCACTTTAACCACTGCACTCTACACCCCTGCACTATACATCACTTTACTCAAATCAAATGCATTCTATGCCACTGCAACCTACACCAATCTACTCTGTACCACTGTACTCTGTGCCACTCTTTTCTTTACTGTACCACTGTACTCTATGACTCTGCTCTCTATGCCACTCTACACCACTCTACTTTACATCAAAGCCTCCTATGCTACTGCACTCTTCTATACACCACTGCTTCTACAATACTCTACTCTGCATCACTGCACTCTCCGCCACTCTGCACTGCGTTGTAAGCCACTCTACTGCACTCTATGCAAAATCACTGTACTTCTCCACATTCTATGCCACTCTAATCTGCATCACTCCAGTCTACGCCACTGTACTCTCTGCCAGTCCACTCTATGCCAATTGCACTCTATGACACTGCACTCTACTCTGAACAACTGCTCTCTACGTCAATGCACTCTTTGCCAATGCATTCTGCACAACTCATCCCAAAACGTATGCACCATGCGCTCTAAGACACTGCACTCTACGCCAGTCTACTGTTCATCACTGTATTCTAGGCCACTCTACAACATTACACTCCACTCTATGACATGACACGCTCTCCACTCTGACACTCCACTCTACAATACTCTATCCACTCTGCTACATTCACTCTATGCAACTTCCTCTATGCCACTCCGTGCCACTTTACTCCACTCTGTGCAACTGTACTCCACTCTGCGCCATTCCACTCTACATCACTCTACTCAGTTTTTAAAAAGAAAAAGAGTATTTTCTAGCAGACTTTGGGATTTTCATTGTGTCTGACTACTATTTGGAAACTGCATTTAAACTTGACAGATTTGCTATAAGACTTAGTCTAGGGAAAACATAGCTGGAGACTTTTTTCTCGCTTTGGAGGATATTCTGTGATACGCACTGACGGTGTCCTGGATGCTCAGTGAAGTGAGACATCCACGCCATTGATCCACGTTTGACCCCATGGGCTTAAGTTCAAGTCCCAGCGAGTTCACTCAGCCATATATCATTCTGAGTTCGATAAAATGAGTTTGAATTGAGTACACCGAGTCTGGTAACAATAAGCATTTGTTACCAGACTCGGTGTACTTAACCCCACTAAGAAGTCTCTTAGGGCTGACACCAGCCCTAAGAGACCTCTTAATGGGGTTAAAGTGCACTATACAAATTTGCCTGCTATATTATGTAAGGCAGTGAGCATGAACTCGGTACCAGCTGGCAGTACTTCGGCATCAGCCGTTTAACATGGAAGACCATGTTGCCTTTGTGAACCTTGCATTAAGGTGACTGATGATTGCGTTATCTCACAATGCCAGTACTGTTATTACATTGTCCTTAGCCTAAGGTAAAAGTTACATTTAGTGGAAAATGATAGAACCATGTAACTGTTAAAAGCCACAAAGGGAAAAAGTATATTGAATTAAAATGCAGGTTTCTAGAGTTCACCTGTGGAAAGTGGATTGAAGTTCGTGTGAGATGTCCAGAGCATTTACTGATCAGAGTAAAGTGTCTCCAAGGTGAGTCCTCACGGAATGAGAAACAATAGAGGATCAAGGAAAGGCCTGAGGAGAGGGAGGTCTAGGGTAAATACAGAGAGTCCTAGAGTGAGCAGAGATGCTCCTCCATGCTCACAAGCAGGAACTATAATTTCCTACTTTTTGTCAGCTGATAGTCCACCTCCAGAGGGCTGGTTTGTTTTGTTGGAATTGTTGCTCCTCTGGGATATCTTGCAGTGTCTGTTTTTGACCATTTTACACCATCAGCCACAAAGGTACCACATAGGTAGTCGGTTTCTTGTTGTCTTATTCTCTTATTGTTATTACACACTGGTGATAGCTCCTAGTTACCTCTGTTCAACAATTATTATTCTCAGCAAAGAGGTTTGAGATGTGCTGTTGGATCCAAGGTACGTGACCAGTCCTCTTCATTTCATTCAGTCTTTGCACCAACAGAGAATCTCAAGCCTTAACTCTCAATCCAAAAACAACAATTGATGGACAGAATGCAGAACAATGTCGTACATTCACCCCAGTACAGAGATCTGGGCCTTAATCCATCATTTTTTTGCTCACCATGCCATTCCAGTTTAGACCCAGCCATATGCAAATCAGTCTTGAACCTGCACCCAATGGGAACAGTCCAGCCCGAACTGCCAGGCCAGGTCCTCCCTGGACTGGAAACAAGCATCCTAGGACCGGTTTTGGACTTTCAGCCCTCATCAACCAGGATAGCTTGACTCCAGTGGCATGGACAGCACGGGACCCACGTCTGGGCATACCCGTCCCACTCAGGGTGACTAATGCAAAAAGAACAATTGATGGACAGAATGCAGAACAATGTCATACATTCACCCCAGTACAGAGATCTAGGCCGAAATTCATGGTTTTTTTGCTCACCATGCCATTACAGTTTGAACCCAGCCATATGCAAATCAGTCTTGATCCTGTGCCCAATGGGAACAGTCCAGCCTGAAAAGCCAGTCCAGGTCCTCCCTGTCCAAGAACGGTTCTACTAACAGAAAGGACCTGGGTTCTCAGAAAGTTTCAGACCCTCACAACTGTATTATGAATGACCCTTTATGAATGGGTGTTATTTGAGCTGATGAAGGAGTGCCAGCTAGTGCAGAGTGGAGGTGCACTTTCAGAGCTGTGCAAAATGTTGCCCTTTTATGTCTGTTCTGTATTTTGCATTTAGTAGTAGTGATCCATGTGCAAAACATTGATCCTTATTACGGGTTCCCTGTATTTATTTGTGGGGATATCGGAAGCTGGCATCTTTGGCTCCCGGCCGGTATCCCCCACCTTAATCTAGGGACTACGAGTGATTTCCCCTGAAATGGGGAATAATGTACGGACCCAGGAATACCAGGTCCACATCATTGTTTTTTCCCAGCCCAGCAAAAATAATGTCCCAAATTTGCATCCCTTTGGCACCTACTTGGAGTAGGTGGTAACCGCATGTGGGGGCTAAATTTCAGTCCTTTGTTCTGGAATTGGGGATAGGAATACGATGGGGAGATAAGCAGGTGAGAGGAAAGCTGGGGGAGCCTTTGCAGCTTCTTCTGGTGTCCAGGAGCAGTGAGAGCAGGGCACGGTGCTTCAGCTGTCCGCAGAGCCAACAGCTCTACATCCGATCCAGGCCTGAGTCTGGTGTTTCCCCCCCTTTTTTTGCTGTCCTTGCCTTTACCTGCGCAATATTGTTTGCTTTGGACCTTTCTTTATATACTTTGCACTTCTTTCTCACAGCTCGTTTAGTGACCTTGTAACTCTGTGAACCTCACAATAAACCTCTTCCAGGTTTCCATTAAATCCTGTTGTGATACAGTCACGGGTTGACTGCCCCAGCATCCTCCACAATCTTCCCTTAGTATTTCAGGCTGGATTGTCATGTCAGCATCCTAGTCCCTCTATACAGCCTGCTATAGAGCTTATTTGTCCCTGCCGCTCTCGAGTAAGCCTCCCAATCGTAAATAGTTGTAGTGATCTGATTGTGCAGGCTGTAAACACTCTCTCATTTGAAATAGTTCTAGTGTGATGTCAGGTCAGGAAACTAGGGATCTGCCCGCATCACCTAAACTACATCTGTATATATTTATATAAATGTGGTTTACAGCTGCGCAGTTAGTAGATCAGAAGTACACTGATTTCCACTTTTATCTGGAGGCAAAGAGAGAATAAACCATGCCGTACTCCAAAAGTGCAACCAATATAGGTGGATGTGGACACAAAAAATGCACTTTTATAATTTGTCTTAGTCGTGATCACAAAACCCATTATTTGTGATCACTACTTGTGGGTTGTACGACGGTACAACACAGGTCAATACATTGCATGCCCTGACCATGCATTTTTTACCACGCATGTTTTTTTACCACGGATATGCTTTTACAACGCATGCCATTACCACACATTGTTTTTATGTACAAAAACAATGTCATTGTGGGGGAAGACCCCCCACACCTCTCAACTTACCTTAACCCCCTGGCTGCGGCCGGAATTCTGCGCCTGTGCGGCACATTCTGACCGCGGGCGTGGTCATGACGGCTCCCTGCCGTCATCAGCACACGCCCACCGTAACTGATGACGACCGGGAGACGTCATCAGCACCGAAGGGGTTAAATACATAAAGGCATGCGTTGTAAAGACATGCGCGTGGTAAAAATGTGTGCTAAAAAAGCGTGTTAAAGGCATAACGAGGTAAAAACCTTGTTGTAAAGGCTTCGGTAGATACCGGTTTTAATGAACACGAAGTGATTGCGCTCAAGCAGTATTGACGTTATTATTAGTTCAAAGTAAGGATGGTGCTGTCAGGAAGGGGAGACCCTAAAAAAAACCTCAATCAGTGTAGAACAACCACACAATCATGAAATGACAAAAGTCCTGCACACTCATGTTAAATAACACATCATGTCGATACATATTTAAGAAGTGATGGAACCAATCCAACGATGGAGTCTATTCTTTTTTTCTTTCTGTTTTATTTGGTCATCAGGCATAGATTACAAACAGCCAGCCGACACGTGTTTCATTGTAGAAAAGCAATGTAGAACATTGCTTTTCTACAATGAAACACGTGTCGGCTTGTTGTAAAGGCTGTTTCCCTTGCTTGTAGCACAGTCTTAATGCACGTATTAAAATGGTGTGACATAGAAAAATGTATTTAAATAGGTCAGTGCTCATGGAGCACAGGCAAACGGCCACAGTGCTTACTTGTGTTCAAAGAAGCGTCAAAACCAAACAATAAAAAAACCCAATCAGACTAAGAATCATCCTTTGCCTGCCTTCACTCATATTTTCCATGCTCCTTATGATTGTATAACCCTTAACAAACATTTGTTACTCAGTTGAAATTGACTCATTGTGTGGTGAAGCAGTTTTGAGGGGGGAAGTTTTACAGCTCTGAGAGTCGGGGCACCAGACACTATTTCCATTCCTCTGTGCTTGTGACTCACTTAAGCTCCTCAGGCAAGTATGGGTCAGGATGTTGGTGGTGGAAGAGAGCAACTCGTGGAACGAATGGGCATTGGGTTATTTATGTGAAACAGTACAGCAACACTTGTAGAGAATGACAGAGAAGTGCAACATAAGCCAGAACACGACTTATTGGCTTTGCTGTGATATATGTTGAGTTTGTTGGGGGCTGTTTAAAAATAAAAATTGAATGAAAAGACCTGCAAAATAAAAGAATACAGATTTTGGTGGCTAATAAATTAATTTTCACAACTAGTTCTCCTGGAATCCCTTTACCTTGGAGAGTTGAAAGGCGAAGGTGAATGGAGAAGGCTGATGGTGTGTCTATGGTACAACTGTAAGTGTAGGGAGCCATATACAGACGAAAGGTGAGGCCCCCCTGATGGAAGTAACTATTCCAGATTGAATAGAATTGAGGGTTGTGCCTGGCAGGATTATTGCAAAGACCCATAGGGTGTTCACAGTGGGAGCATTTTTACTTCTGTTGAGTAGCAACAACCACTTTCAATGACATACTTTCAGTGCAGGTCTTGAGTAAACGAAGAACTTTTTCAGTTGAGCGTTGACCAAGCTGAGTCAATTTAGTAGCTTAGAGGACTATTGCTACACCAAACCTGTGAAGGGGTCCTCATTGGCAGATAATCTGCGGGCAAAGATAGTCAATGAACACGGTTCAAATGTTTGAGGAGAGCGAAAGAAAGGGGAGGGGAAAAATGGGGTGGAAAGAGAAGAAAGTATGGAAGAGGAGGTAGTGAGAGGTGCAAAGAAGTGGGCCAAGGCAGGGAAAGAGGCAGAGAAAATGGAAGAGTCCAAGAAAAAAAGTCAGTGGAAGAGACCAAGAAAAAATGGTGGTACAGTGAGAAAGAGAGAGAGGATGAAACTGGATGAGAGAAAAGGAGAGAGAGAAAAAGAGAGAGGGGCAAATTATCAAGACAGTAGATAAAATTATCGCAGCTTAAAGCAGCGATAATGGGCTTGATAATATGCTCTATGGAATTCCAATCGAAACCCATGTTAGATGTCTTCACATCTAATATGGGCTTCGATTGGAATTCCATAAAGCATATTATCAAGTCCATTATAGCCACTTTATATGCAGTTTTCTGCCGATAAAGCGGCGATAATTTTATCTCCTGTCTTGATAATATGCACCGGAGTGTGTACAGAAAGCCGCTTAGTTGTTCTCATGTGCGCATACTGCTACTATTTTCTATAATTTACAAGTTAAAAAATAAAATTAACTATTAACTATGGTATCCCAAACAGATGCTAGGCTAGTGAAAAGCTATTGTAGAATGATTGCCCCAATTGGCAGCCTCTGCTTTCCAGTTTGACGACACTGATAAGGAGGAGTCAATAGAACTATAGTGATGCTTCAAAACTATAGGGTGTCACACTAGAATATATTGGATCAGTTGACTAACTTTGAAGTGTGTCACCTGGACTACCTCCTAGTGGTCTGTCCAGACTTGTATGGAAGACACTAATAAAGATTTATTTGTATGGTTATTTTGTTATATTTACATGTTGTTCTTGTTCATGTACAGAATGGTGTGATATATGTCATCTTTTGTGTTTTTTCATTGATTAGGTGCTATTGTCCATGTAGGATATAACTCTGTTTGATATATTCACTGTGAATAATAAGTGTGGTGAGGGTAAATTAAATGTACTCTACAGAATAACTGCTTTGTATTTATTTCTTTATACCACCTGTTTTGCTTATAATTACGTTCGATGCCCGGGTATATAAGGGTCATTTGGGTATACCCCCGTTGCTTTTGACCTGTTCCAGTTTGCCCCGACAACGTAGTGTAAACTGCTGCCAGTAATGTCTTTGTGTGTCCTGTCTCCAAAGTAACTATGTCAGTCAAGATATCCCCCCTGAAACCGATCGACTGATTGACTTTACCTTTACCTTTGATCTTAGTCTTTGAACAACAGGTGTTCATTTGGTTTGCCAGTCGTGTTAGCTCTTCCAACAGGTGTGTTTATATATCATTGTAGCGAAGTAATAGTTTTTTTCCGGAATATTGTGTTTTATTTAGGTCAACATGATGAGAGACTAATACATTAATTTAAGGGACTATGGGCTTCAAAGATGAAAAAAGGCTGAACGGAATTAGTCTTGTTTTAGCGCTGAAAAGATGAACGGGAACTAGAGGGACACCCCGAATGTCAGAATTTGATCTGTAAATGTGTTGTATAGTCTAGTACGAAACCCAAGGTGGACTATATATAACCGCCAATCATAAAGTACAGCATCACGTGTGCCAAAGAAAAAACAAACAGCCTTAGCATAGGAGAATTCATGCATGCGTGCTTGGATCTTGTATTAGACATGCAGGTTACACACAAATCAATATAGCAAATGTTGAGTTCACTGAGTTACTGCATGTCTGAACAATTTGATGATCATATCCGACTTTGTGTTTTCCCACAGTTTCATTGTGCTTATTGTTTCTGTGCATGACGTCTGTGGTGTATACTTAATGAGAAAGCTCAAAGAAGAAGCAAGAAGGCAAGCCCAAAAGGTAATAAAGTAATTTCCTTAAACACATAGGCTAATTATAGGATTTGCAATTTCTATTTCACACAGGAGTTGAAAAGCAAAGACATGGGTGACTGCTTTGACAGTGGAATCGATGGCCTCACAGCAGACTCTGGCTCTCCGGTGCAGTCTTCGAGCTTCCAGTGGTCTCCTGGTTCTGGACAGATCTTTCCCCAGCGAAGTGAGTCCTCGAATGCAATCAGCAGTGATGCAGTGCGCCAAAACATTTATGAGAGTTTTATGCGGGAACTGGAGACTGATAAGTCCAATATGGAGAACCCAGCCGCTCTACCTGAAACGGAAGAGTCCAGCAGCGACTCGCTCAGCTCCCTGGAGCAACTAGATTTGCTCTACGAGAAGGAGCAAGGGGTTGTGCGCAAGGCGGGGTGGCTCTTCTTCAAGCCTCTGGTCACCCTGCAGAAAGAGAAGAAACTGGAGCTGGTGACACGCAGGAAGTGGAAACAGTACTGGATCACTCTCAAAGGTAAACATTCTATCAACTACTGTGAAAAATGGAGCAATATTGTTGGGTGCATGTGTTCTTAGCAGACACCACATTGTCCCTTTCTCTCATCTTCATTAGACTGTGGTGGGTATCTGGTTTTGCTACATTTCTGAGAAGCAGCTATGGAACAAGATTTCCCATAGCTAGTAGGTCTCGACTTTTGACTTTGTCAATGCTTTTTTGAGGATGCTTATCAGCATCAGTAAAAAAAAAATGGTTATTGCAGAGGTTGAACAGGTGCAATGAGGAATATGCGCTCTTGCGTCATCACAGTTGCGCTGTGTGTGTCATAATGCAGCGGCAGCCACGTTTTCTTTTTTATTTAACATTCCGAGACGGTGAACGCCTATCTTGGAGCAGTAAATTAAAAACTTATAAAAAGTGTCTGAAATCGCATTATATAGAAAGGGGGAACCCGGCGGCAAATTGCAACTGCCAGGCCCTATAAAAAGAAAACAAAAAATATTAAGAAAACACGTGGACTCCCATGATGTCCTTCCTATAAGAAAAATGTTGTTCCTTGGTGTGAAGCTGTGGGTGGATAAAAGTCATTATCTAATCAAAAGGATGGTAAATAAGCTATGCTTCACTTGAAGGACAGACACAAGAAGAGGAAGTAAATCAAGTGAATGAGAATGTCATGAAAGCCAATCAATGTTAAGCAGTGGCTTAATCTAAAGCCTGCTCTCTAAGTGTTGGTACTGTACGCAATATGCCGTCAAGAACAGTTAAAACTGTATGCAAGACCTAAAAACTGAGCACTGCATCTTGCATTGTAGGTTGATGTTGAACTACATGTGGCGGTGTTAGTTTTGATCACACATACTCAAAAGAAAACTAAGCTACAAATAGTAAAAGCAGGGTGTGTTAAAATGAGAAATGAAGATTAAATAAATCCGTAAAATTAATTTACAATATGAGTGTTCAAGCAACAATGGTCACCGATTGTTGTGATAGAGAGGGCATATGCCTTCCTTTGATTTAACTCCAAATGGTTGGAGGCACTTACCTTAGTTACTACAGTCCTAACTCTGTGTAGTTCTAGCCCCTAGCATACAGTTATGGAATGCAATTATGCCTCAGGCAAAGATAATTCTATGCTGTCATCACTAGAAGGCCTAAAGTAGTGCAAATGAAAATGGAAGGGAAATAATCATGTGTTGTAGATAGGCTATCGACTACCTCTGTACTACCAAGCTGTGATTGGTATAATCTGGAAGAGGAGAAAAGTGCCTTTTGTTCCACCAAGCCTTACTGGTCCCAGTGTTCCAGTGGTAGTATCCTCAGAATCAAGTGAGTGGATGTAAATGTGAAATGATGGTTTCCTGTACTTGTAATCGGGGTTGCTAAGTCAGAGGTTTCCAGTTACTATATGTCCTTCAAAGAATCTGTGATTTGACCCCTAGAGAGCTGTAAAGTGGGTCTGCTTGAAGAAAGAATTTTTTTTTTAATAGAGTAAGATCTTTGCCAACCATTCATTTTGCCGAGACCAACCAACACTAAACTGTGTTCTCATGAGTACGTTTAGGATCATAACTTAAATATTAAGTGTGCTGTACCTCTACTCGCACAACAAATTAGGAATATTTGTTTTATCTCCTATAATTTTTCAATCTCATTTCCATTTCATAGAGAAGCCATAAGGCATCCATGCTCTTTTAGGATGTGTACATTCAAGAATGTGTACATCCACCTTCTGTAGAAGGTGTGGCATTTGACTCTTTTGAACCTTTAGGCTTATTTCCCTGTTCCTGGTGGGAATGTTTGGTCTTAGGCACCCATAAACAATTTGGGGATGATTTTCCACTTCCTGCTGGCAGCACTTCCAGTATCTGATGATGCCTTAGATGGATGCATGTCACGTTATCGAGTGATAAAATATTGTCATGCAATAATATCTTATCCTTAAAATTGACTACCAAAATATTCTGAAGGTAGGTATAAATAGGTAAGTATAGATTTACTATTCTTAACTTCACATATATGCACCTGGAAGATATGTTTATCATCAAGGTACATAGATGTTGAGTTAGGAATTGTGTGGGCATGGGGGATATATATATATATAAACTCTATAGTGCGATAGAATACCACTAAACCTTGTGGTGCGATAGAAAACCACCAAACTCTATGGTGCGATAGAATACCACCAAACTCTACAGTGCGACAGAATACCATCAAACTCTACAGTGCGATAGAATACCACCAAACTCTACTGTGCTATAGAATATCACCTAATGTTTGTGCGGTATAATACCACCTAACTCTACGGTGCGATAGAATACCATCAAAGTCTACAGTGCGATAGAATACCATCAAACTCTACAGTGCGATAGAATACCATCAAACTCTACAGTGCGATAGAATACCACCAAATGTTTGTGCGATAGAATGCCACCAAGCTCTATAGTGCGATAGAATATCACCAAACTCTATGGTGCGATAGAATACCATCAAACTCCGGGGCATATTACCAAGAAGTGCGTTAGTAAACGCACAACGCACATCCCCATATCGCTGGCTTTCGCCAGATTTCATCACCGTTTTAGCTCGCAATTATCAATGCGCATCACGTAGGCGAATTGAAATCCGGCGATAGTCGGTGATATGGCACATTAGCGTATGAAAACAAACTTTGTTTTTATGCGCTAATGTGTGCCTTGATAATATGGGGGGGTGGACTCAGCGTTATGATTCACTCCCCTATGTTATCAATGCCCTAACACCTGGTCAGGTCAGGCGTTGGGAGACCTGCGATAAACGAGTTTAGCGCAGGTCTCCCTCTCCCAACGCCTGCCTAGGTAATAGGGTGTTCCCACCTCCAACCACATTTTACATGTGGTTGGATGTGGGAACGCCCACTTTGCATGTCATTAGCGATGTTAATCGCCGACATGCAAAGTGGGCTTGCGCCAGGCTTTAAAATGCCCTTGTTAATAGGGCTCTAGCAGTATCGCCGCTTTCTCTGCACAATTCGCTGAAAAAGCGGCGATACTTACCCCTGGTAATATGCCCCTCTGTTGTGCCGTAGAATACCACGTTAGGCTTATTTTATGTTTTCTTCTGAGGTAAATCTGTCACACCTAACTCTTTAAACTCTCATAAATCTTTGAGCCCATCCAACCAGCTATCAAAATTGAAGCAGTAACTGACATTGTCTCACACCTGGTCTTCAGAACATTTCCAGTAAGCAAAACCATACAGCCCTGAAATATGGAACAGTAATGTACCTTGTATTAAGAAACGGCAAAGGCCAGTTATTTCTCATGATAGAAAATAAGTTTCAGGGTGATAGGGTGTGCTGTGAAAGTAAAACATTCATATCATAATTTTTAATAATCGTATTACTAAAAGCTCAACCCGCCTCTATAGTGAATTTATTTTATTTCAGATTTGCGCCCTACTTTAATTTTCAGTGTGTAAGAACTCTGTGGTTAACCCCTTCCACTTCCTGACGAGATTTAGGCTGGCACGAGGGGGCCTGGTGGTGCGCGAGTCATGCGGCCCAGTGGGGTGCGGCCCACGGATCATCTCCGTGACAGTTGCCAGGAAGTGAGATGTCCACAAAGCAGTTCCTCAAATACTGTGAAGATTACGAAGGCTCACTGCGATTCCGAGCCACCCACAGTCGGAAGTACAAAGATACCAGGGCGATTAAACCACGTGCGCATAGCTGCCAAGGTTTCAGATTGCTATGTGTGACATTTTCATAATTTTAGTGTAATTATGAGTGACATTTCAACGACTATGAGTGACACTTTCTCGCAAGCAATGAAGACCAGGGAAACATTTAATTATCAGAAATTACACCCATTTGAGCAACAGGAAACTCTTAAGAGGATCTTAAAATTGCTGTATAGCACCAGAAATGAAAGTGGCCTTGTAACCTGATTAGACAGTAGTCACTGACACTCCGCATCGGGCAAGCATCAGCGAGTGAGGCTGAAGCTCACATAGTTTAGTCTTGCTCTAGCTGGTTGTAACCTTTGTGCACAAGGAAGAGGATACAAGGCAGTTTTATTCGTCCAATTAGTAATCTACAGCCCTAAAATACCTAAAGCAATAGGTACTCGCAAAATGTAACTTGCACCTACCTCTGGAACGAAAGAAGAAGAGCCATGGGTGTGGACTGAGGGGCAGGGTTTTAAAACACAAACTTCACAATACCACATGAAGAAAAAAATATATAAACATACGTCAACTGTCATCTTAATTCCGGGTAAGACAGTTGAGTTCAAGTGGAAATGCACACTAACATAGATACCATGTTGGAATAAAAATGTTCTCAGTTTTGTTCTGTTAAAATGAACGTAAACCAAATGTTGGATGAAGCACTTCCCATAATAGAATCAGCACTTTAATGATTTAAATGTTGCAGTTATTCTTGGAAGTAGTGTTCAGGGAAGGCAAAGCATGAATGCACATACTTAGAAAACGTTGGGTTCCTTTCAGAGTTTCACTTTATATAGTTTCTAATGCTACTGTTAAAGGGAACCAGAACCACCCCCAAGAGTCTGACATCTCAAGCCGTGCTTTCAGGTGTGCATAATAATCTCCTTTGATTGCACTCTTTAGCAAAGCAATGCAGAGAACTGCACAAATATTTGTGCGTTGATTCACACTAGTAATGCGTGAATTGTATTTAATTTCATGTTAACATTTTACTGCTTCCTGGTCAAAATTACAAGTTAGTAAAAGCACCCTATAGTAACGTGTTTAGTTGGTGCTGTTGGCTGAAATTAAAACGTTGACGGTGTAGGGTGTCCAGGTAAGGCCTACCACGTGGGCAACTACACATGAGTAAGGGACACAGACTCAGATGGCCAGTTAGCCGGAAAGACCTCGAGCGGTCTTCCGCATGTTTATTTATACCTCGGCGCGAGCCCGCCCCGAGGTTGTGCGTGCGTGCGTGGGGGAAAAGAGATACATTGTGTGAGAGAGCCCGGGTGGCTCTCTACATCCCTCCTTTATTTTAGTCCTTTTCAGCCTGCACGTTCTCAGACTCATGTTCAGGGGGATGACCAGGCAAAGTCCATCAGCCGCTGGCTCGGCCTCGGATTGGGCCTCAGACTGTAGCGGCGGTTCCTGGTCCATGGCAGTTCGACAACCCCGGCCGGGGCTATCCCTGGACCCTCACTCGCCTCTTCAGCCCTTGGCTGACTCCGCCCGATGTCGGGGCCTGGTGGCATTGGCCGTGGCGGAGTGACCTCTCGTGGTGAGGTAGGTGCCGGACTAGGAAGACTGTCAAAGTCCATTTCTTCCGGGTCTCCGGGCTCCATTCTCCTTGTTCTCAGCTGTCCAGCGGCTGTGTCGGCCACCTTCTTGAAACACGATACATTTCTCGTCACAGTCTGGCCGTCTCTCTTTGCTGTGATCATGGTTCCTTGCATTCGTTCCACTATCCATACTTCGGGTTCAAAGGGAGTTCGAAACTTCCACCCTGGGTGGCGATCTTTGACAATGACCGCGTCCCCTTCTCGGATGGCTGGCTCTTTGGCATGACGGTTCATACTTGCTTTGATGTTCGTAGCTTGTCTTCGGGCCTGTGTGGCCTCGGCGTCCCTCTCTTCCGGCACCCACGTGCTTGCAGTGGGGATGCCATCCCGTGGAGCTCGTTTGAACAGTACATGTGAGGGGGCACATTTAGTCGTTGAGTGGGGCGTCTGACGGTAGGCTCCGAGGAATTGGTCCAGGGCAGTTTCTGGGTCTTCACCATTGTCTACGGCTATCCTGAGGGCTCTATTTAATGTTCGCATCAGCCTCTCCACTTCCCCGTTGGCTTGGGGCCACAGCGGGGTGATTTTTCTGTGCCTGATCCGGAGAGCCTCCAGGTATGCCTGGAACTCTCTTCCTTGAAAGGGAGGTCCGTTATCGGACTTGATTTCTTCGGGGAGCCCCATCGTGGCGAACACGCGGTTTAAGGCCTTCTTCACCTGCGGGAATGCAGTGGACGCTATGACCTCCACGATTGGGAACTTTGAGAAGGAATCAACCAGCACCAGCATGTGCCGGCCATCCGGGAAGCTGCCAAAGTCTATGCTGAGTTGAGCCCAAGGTGCCTGGGGAGCTTCTTCAGTGAGGACGGGTGCTGGGACAGGCTCACCGCCAGTGATTGTGCATGCATGGCAGGACCGTATCATCGCTTCCACTTGGCTGTCCATCGCTGGAAACCACACCTTACTCCTCAGGCGTGCCTTTGTCTTAGCCATGCCTTGGTGTCCTACGTGTGCTAGGCTCAGGGCTCGTTGTTGAAGACTTTCGGGCATGACAATGAGATGTCCGCGTAACACCACTCCATCGTCCCCGACACTTAGTTCACTGCGTACTTGCCA
This sequence comes from Lissotriton helveticus, assembly GCF_964261635.1. NCBI lineage: Eukaryota > Metazoa > Chordata > Amphibia > Caudata > Salamandridae > Lissotriton > Lissotriton helveticus. The sequence goes on from NC_136067.1 coordinate 1,399,857,747, forward strand.
CAGCTGTTGCCTGGCGTGACTCACTTCCGGTCGGAGGCAGGCGGCGCCGTCGAGAAAATGGGCCCAGCGATTTCCCTCGAGGGCCTGTCGGACTTTCACCAAAGTCTCATCCGCTGCAGTGGCGTCGCCGATTTCCTTGAGCGACATGTTCTCAGGGCACGCTGCCTGCGTGACCATGTGGACGATTTCTTCCACTTCTTCTCCGTCCTCGGCGAGGGGCTGTGGCGGGATGACATCTGGATGTCGCGACAGGTAGTCGGCGGGGTTGTGTGCCCCTGGCCTGAACACCACTTTGAACCTGTAGCCCTGCAGCTGGACGGCCCATCGTTCGATGCGCGGGGGAGCCAGTCGTGATGTCCCCACGAAGAGGGGCAGAAGAGGCTTGTGGTCTGTGACCACCGTGAATTCCTGCCCGCAGAGGTAGAGATGAAAGTGCTGGCACGCCCATTTGATGGCTAGGGCTTCCCTTTCAATTTGGGCGTACCTGGTCTCAGTGTCCGACAGGGCCTTGCTGGCGTAGGCAACCGGTTTCCACTCTTCAGGCCCGTACTCTTGCAACAGAACGGCTCCTAGCCCTACTGGACTGGCGTCGACGATCAATTCGGTCCGCCTGCGTGGTTGGAAGTAGGCCATGGTGGTATTGTCCAAAAGACTGGCCTTGATGGTCTGGAACGCTTTGTTAGCGGCTGCAGTCCAGTCCCATTTCTGATCAGCACGGGTGAGGGCTCGGAGGGGTTCCGCAATGGCAGCTAGGTTCGGGATGAATCGGCCACAGTATGTGGCCATGCCCAAGAAGCTGCGGACTTCAGTTTGACTCCGTGGGGTGCTGGCTGCTTTGATGGCTTCCGCCTTCTTGGGATCAACTTTCAGGCCTTCTCTCGTAAATGTGTAGCCAAAGAAATCCACTGACTCTTGATAGAATGCGCACTTGGCTCGGTGTAAGGTCAGGCCGCTGTCGGCAAGCCTTTGCAGGGTCGCCCTCAAATTGGCATGGTGTTCTTCGAGGGTTGTGGAGTACACAAGGATGTCATCACTCAGGTTGATCACCCCTCGTAGGCCAGATAGCACCTCGCGAATGGCGTTTTGAAAGACTTCGGCTGCCGATGAGACACCGAAACTGAGCCGGGTGTAGCGACGCAGCCCCACGTGTGTTGAAAACGTGGTGATGTATCTGCTAGCTGGCTCTAACTCGAGCTGGTGGTACCCTGAGTTGAGGTCCAGCTTTGAGAACCACTTCGCCCCGTTGAGGTCTGCTATGATGTCGTCCATAGTAGGGGTGATGTGCCTTTCCCGCTTGACAGCGGTGTTGGGGAGCCTCATGTCCACGCACAGACGAATGGCTCCAGGCTGCTTCGGTTTGGGGGCGACCACCAGTGGGGAGACCCAGGGTGTCGGGCCCGACACTTTCTCGATTACCCCCAGTTCTTCAAGTTTGCGCAGTTCCTCCTCCACTTGAGGCCTGAGGTTGAAAGGCACTCGCCGGTGCCTGAGAGCAACGGGCTTGACGGTTGCGTCGATGTGCAGTTTAAACTTCTTTCCTTTGAGCTTGCCAAGGCCCTTGAACAGTTCAGGGAAGTCTTTTAACATGAAGTCTGCGTGTGCTTGGTGCACTTGGTTGGCGAAGAATACCAGTCCCAGGTCCTCTGCCGTGTGGCAGCTCAGGAGGGTGCCCTTCTTGCCCTCGGTGATATGAAACTTGGTTACTGTGGAGTACTCTCCGTTGACTACGGTGGTTTGGATCACTCCTCGAAGAGGCATAGGTTCAGTCCCTCCATAGGTGTAGATTCGTGCTGCGGACGGTGCCAACGTCGGCTTCGGGGACATCCGCTCGTACTGGTCCGAGTCCATGACATTCACGGACGCTCCTGTATCGATCAGCACGTTGACACTTGTCCCATCAACAGAGACGGAACACATGGGAGGCGGTCTTCTTTTCGTGGATGCTCGGCTCACATAGGAGATGACATACACTTCGTCGTCTTCATCGTCTTCGTACCTGGGCCGGCGGTCTTGTGCTTCGGTGTCAGGATGGGGCCTCTCCTGGTCGAGTGACAGCTGTCGGACTCGCTGTGTTACAGTCCTGGCGCGCGGGCCTGCTGATCGGAACTTCCCTCCCCGGCAGACGGCGGCAAAATGATTCAGACGTCCGCACTTGAGGCACGTCTTGCCTTTGGCGCCACACGTGGCTGTGGCAGGGTGATCGTCTCCGCAATACCCGCACTGACTGCCTCGTGGCGGGCCATTTCGCGGCTTCGCGGGCGGGAATCGTCTGTGGACCACATCCACCCGTTCTTCTTTGATGGTCGGGGCTCTCGCCGCAGGCGGGGCGATCACCGGGGTGCGCAGCGCTACCTCCATCTCCTCTGCACGGGCATCGGACAGTTCATGTGATCTAGCCAGGATGAGGATCTCGTCGAGCGTAATTCCTGGTTGCCTGAGGATTAGCTTCCTCAGTAGCTTTGACTTGCATCCAACTATGATCTGATCCCTGATTTCGTCACGGGGGTTGGTGAACGGACACGTGCTCGCAAGTCGTCAGAGTCGAGTGTAGTACATGTCGACCGACTCGGAGTCCATCTGCCAGGCACGTTTGAACTTGAACTTTTCAAAGTCATTGTTAAGCTGAGGATCGAAATGTGCGTTGAGGGCCGCAACAGCGGCATCATAGTTATCCTCGGGCCCGGTGTTAGGGAGCGACTCGAACAGATCATAAATCTCTTGACCACCATACAGAATGAGGAGCGACCTCTTCACCGTCCCATCAGTTTCTCTGGTGCCCTTGAAGTATAGATTGAGGCGTCCGACCCATGCTTTCCAGCGGATAGCTGCTGTCGCTGGGTCCGCAGATTCGCTGAACGGCGGTAAGGGCGCTGCGCCGGCGTGCTGATGTGCGTGAGGCGCAGGTATGGTAGGTCCCACAGGGGCCTGTGCTCCTGCTAGGGCCTGAACCGGTGGTAGCGCCGCGGGCACAACTGGTGGTGGCTGGATCGCCTGCTGGGGGGGCTGGCCAACCCCGTCTTGGGCCGCCCCTGTCGCGTTCTGGCTCATGGCTTAGCGTCACTCAGGCCGTTCTGGTGCTTTCCGGGGTCGCGGCGGCGTGCGGCGCAGGGCTGAGGCGCAGGTCGCGCCACGTGTCGAGGCGCAGTGAGGCCTGACGCAAAAGGGGGCGGCTGTGATGAGCGCAGGTTACTTGGAGCCTTCAGTGGCGGCAGGTTCCAGGTCCAAGTTCTTGTATTCGCCAATGCTTGTTTGGCTGTGCTAGGTTAAAGTCCTTGCAGATGCCAATGCTTGTTTGGCTGCAGACGTGTGGCAGGCTAGAGTCCTTGCAGTTGCCAATGCTTGTTTGGCTGCAGACGTGTGGCACACCCACACCCTTCCACTCAATTGTCCCGTGTATAACAAGTAATCAGGCAGGCAGCGGACCCTGTATCGCTGTGGAGGCGTCCGGTGTGCAGCGAGGGCGGGTTTGGAGCGTGAGGGGCCTGGCGCGGTGTTTAGCGCGCGCCGCAGCAGGGGCGCTGCATGCGCGCCTTCTCCGGGAGGGAGGGCGGGACTGCTTCAGGCCGCCGTCACGTGGTGCGTCCCCGGGCCACTTCTGAGAGCCTGCGGCCGGCAGGCGTACCTCCTCCGCGCTGGCTGGCTGGAGACGGCAGGGCAGGGGCCGCGCAGGCGGGGCAGACGGTCACTCACCCGCAGGATCTCCCAGGCAGCACGTCGACCCCACGAGTCCCGAGTCCCGCCGGCTGAAGGCGCTCCCTCACGGGAGACGCGTGGGCGGGTCTCGGACGGAGGGGGAACCAGCACACCACGGCGGGTAGGCACCGCGGCAGGAAGCAGGCGGCGGACCAAACCGGGGCACCAGGCACACGTGGGGAAGTGAACCGGCCTCGTCGCCAATGTAGGGTGTCCAGGTAAGGCCTACCACGTGGGCAACTACACATGAGTAAGGGACACAGACTCAGATGGCCAGTTAGCCGGAAAGACCTCGAGCGGTCTTCCGCATGTTTATTTATACCTCGGCGCGAGCCCGCCCCGAGGTTGTACGTGCATGCGTGGGGGAAAAGAGATACATTGTGTGAGAGAGCCCGGGTGGCTCTCTACAGACGGCAGACAGCAGCATGCAACCCGGGCATGTTGGGCAAGGCAGCCTCAGACTCTGTGACGCAGCACACACTTGGTCGTGGCCTACAGGCCGCCTCGAGTCTGCAGCCATGCCCAGGGCAGAACTTCATCAACACTGCAGGCGGCTGATAACGCGCTGCCGTTTACACTAAAAATACATATTATAGGTAAGATCAGCTGATGCTTACACAAAAAAGCAGATAGGTAACACAGTGTTTATCTGATTTACTTCAGATTCCGAGTCCCGCCTGCTTCCTCAGACTCCAGTCCTGGCCTGCACAGTCATTCCCTCTTAAGTCACGGGGGGAGTGGAGGGGATGGTCATGATCAGGATTACGATTTTTAATTCACTGCAGCCAGGTGGCAGTTTGAGCAGCGCTGCCATGATTTTGCCACAACCAGGAGGGAACACCAGCTCCGGCAGCACTACCAGAATGTGATGTCGCTGCGGGCTGGGCATGATTCAAACATAGCTTAGCAGCAAAGCTGCACAACTGAGTGCTAAGGGCTCCACAGCCTTCATGGTCTATGGTTCGGGATCGGGAGGGTCACAGGTGGCAGGGCTCACATGTTTTAAATAATCCCTGTGGTGCGAGCAGTGCTGATTGCCACCACAACTTTGTCACAGTGCGGCTCAATGACCCCGATCGGCCCAGCGCCACGCACAGGAAAGTGTGGTATAATTTAAATGCATATTTTTAATTGTATTAAAAACGAGCGCAGTGAGAGATACCATTACCTCACTGAAGCTGGTATTGACATTTAGCACTAAGAAAACAAACTGCCGACACGTGGTACATCACGAAAGAGTAAATGTTAAACTTTTTTTTTTTTTTTCACTCACGTTTCCTAAGGGAGAAGTGTCGTCCAGGATGTCCAGTGAGACCCGAGCGGGACCGCCCAGTCAGTGACAGACTGTCCTGTTGGCCGCTGCATCGCGGGTGACTGACTCCTTCCCTCAGCTGCGGCAACACTTAAATTTGGGAGGGTGTAGCAGCTGAGAGCACACTGCGGCCCGGCTCGGGCCGATGCGAGATGCAGCAGGAAGCTGCGAGAACCATTGCTTGGGGGCGGGGCGGCGCCAAATTCAGCAACCAGCCATCTCCCTCCCTCCACAAATTGATTTCTGGCTCCCCGCTCAGAAATCAGGATGTGACGACGGTCCCCTGCGGCGCCGGCCGTCACGTAACCTGACTGGGCCCCGTGACGTCAGGCTGACAGCCAGAGTCGCACGACGGGGAAATTGCGATTTTTAAACATTGGAGCACATGGAGTGTGAGCCAGACTGCTGAGTAGCTCGCTGCGAACGGAGCCCCAAGCCTCGGAGAGCTGCGTGGGCATGACGCGCTGATTCCTGCCCCATTTATTAGTTTGCAGTAACATTTGAGACACTATGAATATGCGTGACAAAGCATTTCAGTGCGGTAATGCGGATTACCCCACTGAAATGCGTTAGTGTCACACCTGATGCGTGATACTTGACAGGACTGCGTGCGCACAGGAAGGAACTGCACGCGCTCCTTCAGAGAATGTTCAAGAAGCAGTGACGTCAAGCCGGGGGACGTCAGGATGTTAATCTTTTGCCAGTCCAGTAAAGTGCATGCGTGGCGTTCATGGATGCGTACAAAGGTTAGACAGCAGCAGAGAGCAATCTGGAAAGGGTGGGCGGAAATGACATGCCATGTTTCACGGTCTTTGCCCTGCATTCACCACTGGGCGCTTGATTCAGGTCACAATAAGGCAGAATGTAACAGGCCGTCACTTTAGAATTTGCTGGCAGGGTAGGCTTGACTCGTAGAAGGGATATTGAAACTGAGCACTTTCAGGGGTCTCAAAAAACACAATGTATGTATGCATGTATGGGAGGTACATAGCGCAAATTAAGTGACAAAGCGTAGGGCCCTTTTCGAGAGGAGGGGTTTGCAGTTGGCACAACAATGTTGGGAGCCATGTAGAAGGAGCCATCGCAAATGTAAGGTACGCCATGGGGCAGGGAAGGGGGTGTTCAACAAAAATTAATTGGACAACTCAGTAAAGGGAGATAGACAGAGTGACCCTTTATTTGGATAATTCGTGTCAACGTATTAGTTTGCACCAATCCCATTTCCTTTCCCCCAAATCCTTGGTGTCATGTTTATTTCTTTTTAATTTGTCCGTTTTTTTGTATCATACCAGGACCGTTTCTAGGTGTTTTGCCACCCTAGGCAAGAATTGAAAAATGCTGCCCCCTCCCTTTTACTACCATTACTCTCCCCCTGTCATCCAGGCTAGAAGAAATAATTGACAGGTGAGGCTCGTGTGTGCCAAGGAATATCACTCGGGTTCTATGCATGCTGATAAGCAGGTGACGCAGCCCAGATATAGTGTACCGAATTCACCCACAGTAACTGGAATGCACTTTATTTTATTGAATGGGCAATCATTGTACTACAATTACAGGGGCCTATGACGTGGGTGCGTGTTCATGCAGGGCACAGATGTGTGTTTGTTTTTAGGTGCATTTATGGTGACTTTTAAGCTGGGGACCAGGTTGGAGTGTGGTGGGAGGGTTAGTCATCTTGTGATTCTGGACAAATCACTTAATCTCCCCGCGTCTAGAAAAGAACAAAAATTAATGTGTCCATCTGTAATTCTGTAATGCAACTGGTGCTCCTGTAAAGTGCACTGATACCTTCCGGTCGAGTTTGCGGTATCTAAACTGCAAAAAAAACACTTAACTCGGAATTTCTCGGAGGATGTGCAGCAAGCAGCATAACTAGAATGACAGGCAGTCACCCCCACTGTTATCAAGTGGTGCTCTCTGCAGCACATGTACTAACCCTGAAAACAACCAGAGTTTATTGTATGCGCGTTAGAAAGTGCCTCGCATAAACAGGAAGACATCAGTGCCCTGCGGGAACGCACGACTTCATGACACCACCCAGGTCTCATCTATGGGTTTAGTATTTCTTGTTGTCATCTCACATAGTTCTGTTTATATTTCACTTAAACCTGTTTCCCATACATGAATCTCTCCTGTGCAGTCAGCATGCACAATGCCATAGTTCACTGGGCCTGGCCAAAGACTGTTAACAAATAAAAAAAGCCTATTTTGCTGATGTGTAACGCATTACATTTCTAGTGTGCACTAACGTCTCGTAATCTTCCACTAATGCATGTTTGTTCTTCTGACAACGTTTCCCGTTGTACTACCAGGCAAAGTAGCCTATTGGTCAATGTAAAACTTGTCTCTGCTCCCAAATTTGAAGGAAACGCTTCCGTCGATATGACCTACTCTGAAATCTAGCGCATAGGACTCCCAGCTGAGAGAGATGGTCTACATGCTCCCAAAGAAAGGGCTTATCTTGGAATACGAAACTTCGCCACCTGTAAGCGCTGTACAAATGTTCTTAAATCATGACAAAACTTGCCATTGTACAAAAAAAAAACAGCAACAAGTATATCCACATAACCATACTACTTGGAAAATCAGTAAGTACATCTAAATTGGACTTTCAATAGTTATCAAACCTTGCGTCTTTTCTCGCTCATGAGCACATGACTTTTAGTACAGTTCTTCTCTGCATATAAAAGAGAAAACTTATTTTCAAAAGGCACACAAATGACCGTGCAGCCTCTTGGTGTCTGCGTTATGTTTTTCTGAAGCGCTTTCTCTAACAAGCACAATCTTCATGAGTGGTTGGTTACAAATGAACCAGCCTTGTGAAATGTTGGATAGGGTCAGCACAAACTCATGTTTTTTGCCGCCCTCTCCCTTTTGCCGCCCTAGGCGGCTGCCTAGTCCAGCCTAATGGTAGAAACGGCCCTGTATCATACCAATCTCGGCCCCAACCCAAATGTTCTTTGTGCTATGTTCTTTTTTGTGTAGTGCTTGTTGTCACGTTGGCACAGTCTATGCAGTCGCCAGCAGATACTTGCACAGCTTCATGGGACTCATCACAACTTGAAGATTGGTTAAAGATTGTGAGAAAAGAGTGCCTGTGCAGGCCCAGGTTATCTATCTGTAGCCTGCTATCATGAGCTCATCCCCTCACACTTCATTCCTTCTTACAGGTGTCTATTCACATCATTTTCTTATTATAGGTGTCTGACGTCAAAATTCCCTTGTAAAATGAAAAATAGTTATTTCTTGCTCCATTAAGCCTCACATTCTTTTAATTTTTGCTGACCTATTGACCTTCTCTTTGTTTTTCTTCTGTCCAGCCCATTTTTCTTCTGGTACTTTATTTTCCTACATTGCAGGAAGAAAGAGTGCTATAGAGCTGCAAGTGTGATCTTCTGCGTGTATAGTTAGAGGAAATCCCAAAGGCCCCCCAAAACCTTGCCTGAAAGACAGGTCTTGGCATCTCGTTACAGATGCTGAAAGAGTTGCTACTTTGCAAGCAGCTATCCCCTGTGCGGTGAAGACTGTGCAGGGTCAGCCTGCTGTTCTTTAGTTATTGCGCAATATTCTTTTGAACGCTGGGTCCACACCACACACTTGCACAATGCTTGGCATTATAATTCAATCAATCAAATCAATTATGTGTTTGTTAAGCGCGACTACTCATCCGTAAGGGTCTCACAGCGCTGGGGAGGGGGGTTGCAGGTTCCAGTCCATCAAGGAGGGGGTCTGTTGAAGCGCCAGGTCTTGAGGCTTCTCGTGAAGATGGGGAGTGATGTTGTCTGTCTGAGGTGGAGCGGTAGGTCGTTCCAGGCTCTGGCCACGAGGAAGAAGAAGGAGCGGCCTCCCGATCTAGTCTTTCTGGTGCGAGGGACCACACGTAGGAGAGCTGGATGATCGTAGGGTTCTTTGGGGTGCGTGGAATTTGAGTCGGCTGTTCAGGTACGCTGATCTGGTGTCATGTAGGGCCTTGTGTGCGTGGGTGAGAATCTTGAAGGTGATTCTAGTCTCGATGGGGAGCCAGTGGAGTGTGCGCAGGTGCTGGGAGATATGGAAGTGTCTTGGCAGGTTGAGGACCAGACTTGCGGCGACGTTCTGGATGTTTTGTAGCTTACAGGTAAGGTTTTTCTTTATTCCGGCGTAGAGTGCGTTGCCGTAGTCGAGTCTGCTGGTGACAAGGGCGGGAGTGACGGTCTTTCTGTGCTCGAGGAGGATCCATTTGAAGGTCTTACGTAGGAGGCAGAGGGTGTGGAAGCAGAAGGATGCAACAGAGTTGATTTATCGTTCCAAGCATCGGGATTTGGGCCCATGATGTGTACTTCTGTTTTGTAGGTGTTGAGTTGTAGGCAGCTGCTTTTCATCCATTTGGTGACAGCTTCCATGCCTTCTTGGAAGCTGTGTTTGACTGTGTTGGGTTTGTTGGATAGGGAGAGGATGAGTTGGGTGTCGTCTGCGTATGAAACAATGTTGAGTCCGTGGGTGCTGACGATGGAGGCGAGCTGAGCCATTTAGACGTTGAAGAGCGTGGGGCTGAGGGAGGACCCCTGGGGGACTCCGTAGGTGAATAGTGTAGGGTCAGAGAGGGAAAGGAGGGAGTCTAACCCGGTGCGTTCTGCCGGATAAGAAGGAGTGGATCCAGTCGAGGGTGTTGTCCCGGATCCCTGCGTCGTGGAGTCTGCGTATTAGGGTGTGGTGAGAGACTGTGTTGAAAGCCGTTGAGAGGTTGAGGAGGATGAGGGCTACTGTTTCTCCTTTGTCCAGTAGAGAGCGGATGTTGTCTGTTGCGGCAAGGAGGACGGTTTCTGTGCTGTGGTTTTTTTGAAGTCGTATTGTTAGGAGTCGAGGACAGTGTGCTCTTCAATGAAGGTGGTGAGTTGGCTGTTGATGGCTTTCTCGATGACTTTCGTTGTGAACAGGAGCAGGGAGATGGGTCTGTAGTTTTTGAGGTCGTTGGGGACCGCCAAGGGCTTCTTCAGGAGGGGGTTGATCTCGGCGTGTTCCCAGTCATCGAGGAATGAGGCATTCACCAGGGAGGGGTTGATGGTGTGGCGGAGCATGGGTGTGAAGGTGTCGGCGGCTCTGTTGAAGAAGTGGTGGGGGCAGGGTTCCGTGGGGGCTCCGGAGTGGATTGACTTCACTGGCTTCAGTGTGTCTTCGGTGGTGAGGGCTGTCCTGTTGTCAATCATTGGCTTCAGGGTGTCGGGGTGGCTGGTGAGGGTTCAGTGTGTTGGTTGTCTTCGTTGAAGTTGTCGTAAATGTTCTTAATTTTGTGGTGGAAGAAGGTGCTGAGCTTGTTGCAGAAGTCTTGTGAGGGAGGAATGTCAGTAGACTCACTGGTGGGTTGGGCGAACTCCTTGATGATGCTGAAGAGTTATTTGCTGTTGTGCACGTGTGTGGAGATTAAGTCTTCAATTGCTTTTTTCCTCATTTTCCTTATGAGTTGGTGGTGGGCGTTGGTGGTGGCCCTGAAGGTGTTGTGGGCTTCTGTGGATTTGGAGTTCCTCCAGGCCTTTTCGAGGCAGCAGCATGTGCGTCTGGACTCTCGAAGTTCAGTGGTAAACCATCTGGCTTTCTTGGTGTGTGTGTTGTTGTTTTTCTTGAGGGGGGCTATGCTGTTGGCGCAGTCAGAGATCCATCTGTGCAGAGTTTGGGCTGCGGTGTTGGTGGTCATCGTCTTCCGTGATGGTTGGCGTGGAGTTGCTGAGTGAGGAGGTGAGCTGGTCGTCGGTGATTTTCGTCCAGTTTCTTCATGGGAGCAGGTGCTGGTGTTTGTGGATGGTGGGTGTTCTGATGGCGAACTGGACGCAATGTGGTCTATCAGGGGATTTTGGTGGTGTGGCTGAAAGTGATGGAGTTTCCTGTTGTGAAGAGGGGGTCGAGTGTGTGTCCTGCTGAGTACGTGGGTTCGGTCACGATCTGGCGGAGTCCAATGCTGTGGAGGTTGTACAGGAGGGATGTGGCTTTGGGGTCCAGTTGGTTGTCGAGGTATAAGTTGAGATCTCCCAGCAGCAGGGTGTAGTTGGTGGGTGCGATGGCTTGCGGGGAGATGAAATCCGTGATGGAGTTGGTGAAAGGGTCCGGGGGGTCGCTAGATGAGAGAGTTCCTTGGGGGGTGGTGGTAGGGCTGGCCTGTATCTTGAAGTGTGTGTGTTCCATCAGGTCTGTGGGCTCGTCGGAGAATGTGCTCAGCAGGAGGGTGGATTTGTTGATGATGGCGATTCCTCCTCCCGGGCTGGTGGGGCGGTCCTTCTGAGAGATCTTGTATCCTTGGGGGATGGCAATGGCGATATCCGGTTCCTATAATTAAGTGCAAACATTTTACCCTTAAGGGTTTTAAGGCGCTGGGGCCTTCTGATAGATACATCTGCCGTGTGGATTCCTCACCTTGTGAATATCCCCTGCGTCAGCAACATTCGGAAATTCTTTTTGTAGCTTCGCGCCGACGTGGACTCAGACGTCACAGAGGCACGGCATCGCTCGCGACTCCGCTGACGTCACCGACGCCTACAATAGGCCCACGCCGGCGTGATGACATCAGTTCCCTTTTTTCCGCGTCGTCGGCGCTAACGGTTTTCTGGGATCGTCTGTAGCCTTTACTGTAACTTTGTTACTATCTAAATTTCTAGTATCTTTGTCTTCTCGATTTCATCATGACCTCGAAGAAGACCGGATTTAAAGCTTGCGGAGAATGTAACAAAGTAATGTCCATTACAGATCCGCATGAATGCTGTTTGTGGTGTCTGAGCTCCGACCACGACGTCGAGGACTGCCAGTCCTGCAAGAAGATGACACCAAAGGCCCTCCGGGAGAGAGAAGCAAAACTTCTGGTTGCCAAGTTTAAAGAAGGAAAAGAAAAGAAGAAGTCAAGATCGCGAACTCGTCGATCGAAGTCAAGATCTCGATCGAGGTCGCGGTCGGATTCGTCCTCGGCCCATGCTTCAAGATCTAGAAAGAAGCATAAAAAGAGAACCCATGAATCCCGACATTGATCGAGGAAGTAGTCGAGTTCCAAGCCGAGGTCACAAGTGAAACTGATCGAGAAGGTAGTTTTGTCGGCTTCGGAGGATCACGATGTCGAGGTTGAAGCGTTGCATGCTAACTCACCGAGTTCACCGAAGCAGAAGAGTGTTCCATCTCCGGACCCATCCCATCCTTCAGGTCGGGAGGATGAAGGTGAGGAGGAGGAGGTTGGTGAGGGTGGAGCTCAGATGCCCGAAGGTCGTACGACTCCGGTGCACCAGCCCGAAGAAGAGGTCGACGTCGTTTCGACTCTACGCCCTCAAGAGCAACCTGGGGGTTCATACCCCGCCTTCCCGGCTCCAGGTCAGGACCCATCGCATTTCCTGAATGCGATGTTCGGAATCTATTCAAGGGCTATGTATCCCTCTGGGGCTCCTACTGGTCCCATGGGTCCTATGGCATATGGTTTGGGTGTTCCTCATTCCTATGCACCTGCGCCCCTTATGCCCTTTATGCCGGCTCCGGCGCCGCATTGGCATTATCCGACTCCGGCGAGGCCTTCGACTCCGAAGCCATCGACGCCGAGATCGGTCACTCCGATTCCTTCGACTCCAGTTCCATCAACTATGATGCCGAACCCTGAGCGACGTCGTGAATCTCTCCCTCGTCCGACGTCGAGTTCGACGCCGGCTCCGCCTCCGTCGGAGGCGATTGCGGATCCGACGGCTTCGAATGTGAAGCTAAGATCTAGGCGTGAAGCCCAAAGATTAATGGAAGAGGAAAGATATAGAGGGGAAAATCTGGAGGAGGGCGAGCTACAGGATTCTGAGGACCCTTTTGAGGACCTATCTGTAGCTAGTGGCCTTGAACTGTCACCTGAATGGGACCTTGTTTCGGTTTCTAATGAACCCTCAAAGGATGTGACACCTTATCATGTAGTGATAAAGAAAGCCGCAAATTTATTGAACATTACTCTACCATCTGCAGAATTTAAATCTAATCTACAGAGGTCCTTCACTCTCCTTCTTCAGTGACTGAACCTTTACTATCTTTTAATGATGCCTTAAAGGAACCAATTTTAGAGATTTGGAAAAATCCTGTATCAGCTCCTGCGGTATTTAGAGCTGTGGCTAGGAGGTATAGAGCAGCTCCTGAAGACCCGGAATTTTTAACATCTCATCCTCTGCCGGACAGTTTGGTGGTGCAGGCTGCCTGTTCCAAAAGATCTACGGGTGTGTTTCCGCAGGTCCCAGCGGAAAAGGAGTCCAGAAAGCAGGATCAGGCTACTAAGAAGGTCTTTTCCTCTGCCAGTATGGCTTTAAAATCCACAAATGCAACCTGCTTGATGGGGCATTATATCCATGCTCTTATGGACACTGTGAAACAATTGGTACCCAAAATACCTGAAGAGGATAGGAAAGACTTTCAGGAGGTAATTTCTGAGACTCAAGCTGCTGCAAGACAGGTTATCCAAAGTGGATTGGACACAACTGATTCTGTGGCGAGGATCATGTGTTCTTCAGTTGCAACAAGGCGAGCCGCATGGCTTAAATCTAGTGAGTTTTCCACTGATGTCCAGGCTGCATTGATGGATCTTCCTTTTGACGGCTCTGGATTGTTTGGGAAGAAGGCAGACACTGCTTTGGAACGCTTTAAAGATAGCAGAGCAACAGCAAAGTCGTTGGGCCTTCAGACCAGGGGCACTTTTGTAAGACGTTCAAGAGGATTTGGCAGATCTTCTTTTCGAAACTATAAGTCAACCCAACAGCAGCCACAGCAGCAGCAGAACACTTTATACAGAGCTTATAGAGGCAAACAAAGGGCCCGAGCTCGGGCCGTAATGTTTCCTCCTCTTCCCCATCCCAGCCCCCAGCCACAGCAGCAAAGCAGCCCTAGATCCACCATTTTGGATCATGTGGACCCAGTGGGGGGCCGGCTTACCCATTTTCTACAAGATTGGGAATTGATAACATCGGATCTTTGGGTTCTCAATCTTGTGGAGAATGGGTATGCTCTTCCCTTTCGGGAATTTCCCCCAAATTATCCTCCTTGCCAGGGTTATTGTTCAGAGGACCACCTGCTTCTCCTGCAAGAAGAAGTCCTGGCATTGTTTCGAAAAGGTGCGATAGAGGTGGTTCCAGAGCAGGAGAGGGGTCAGGGATGCTACTCCCGGTATTTCCTGATCCCCAAAAAGGATGGCAGGCTTCGGCCAATTCTGGATCTCAGGATCTTGAACCTTTACCTGAAACAGGAAAAGTTCAAGATGCTCACTCTTACACAGGTTCTTCAAGCGCTGCTGGAAGAAGATTGGATGGTGTCGATCGACTTGCAGGATGCGTATTTTCATATTCCCATCTTGAAGTCGCACAGAAAGTATCTCCATTTTACGGTTGGGTCGCAACATTACCAGTTTGCGGTCCTTCCGTTTGGTCTTACTACTGCGCCTCGAGTCTTCACCAAGGTGATGGCGGTGGTGGCAGCACATCTCAGGAGGTCGGGGATACATGTGTTCCCGTATCTGGACGACTGGTTGATCAAAGCGGAGTCACCGGAGAAGGTGCTCCATCATCTGCAAGAGACAACTCATTTGTTGCACAGGTTGGGTTTTTCGATAAATGTACCCAAATCTCACCTGGTGCCCTCCCAGCGCAACCTGTTCATAGGTGCGGTACTGGACACTACTGTTTGTCGTGCATTCCCTCCACCTCAAAGGATTCGTGACATTCAGGAAATGATTCCTTTGTTCTGCAATGGAGCGGTCGTTCCAGTCCTGAAGGTTCTTCGCCTGCTCGGTCTGATTGCTTCTTGCATTCTAGTGGTCAACCATGCACGCTGGCATATGAGGGCACTCCAGTGGTGCCTCCGCAGGCAGTGGTATCAGCACAACGGAGATCTCAGGGAGTCTGTGAGGATCTCCAGAGAAACTGCAGCGGATCTGACTTGGTGGAGCGTGGAAGGCAATCTGTCGCAGGGAAAGCCTTTTCAACTTCCTCCATCGGTGGCCACAGTAATTGCGGATGCATCCACTCTCGGGTGGGGTGCTCATCTGGGGGACCTGAAGGTCAAGGGTCTTTGGTCTCCAGAGGAAAGGTTGCTTCACATCAACATTCTGGAATTACGGGCAATACGTCTAGCGCTCAAGGCCTTCCTCCCTTCCCTTCGCGGTCGGTCGATTCAAGTCCTGACGGACAACACGACCGCGATGTGGTATGTCAACAAACAGGGAGGAGTGGGGTCGCAGTGTCTCTGCAAAGAGGCTCTGCGTCTCTGGTCCTGGGTTCAGGACCACCAGATTTGTCTGATGGTAAATCATCTGGCCGAAGTTCTAAACGTGCGAGCGGACAGTCTCAGTCGGCAGTTCTCAGCCGACCACGAGTGGAGGCTTCACCCAGAGGTGGTTCGTCATGTCTTTCGGACGTGGGGGACTCCTCAGGTGGACCTGTTCGCTACTCGCGAGAACGCT
The DNA here is from genome assembly GCF_964261635.1 of Lissotriton helveticus. Classification (NCBI taxonomy): domain Eukaryota; kingdom Metazoa; phylum Chordata; class Amphibia; order Caudata; family Salamandridae; genus Lissotriton; species Lissotriton helveticus. The sequence continues at coordinate 1,399,873,175 of NC_136067.1, forward strand.
CACTGCCTGTCATTCTGCAGTCTCCAGTATCCGATGCAAGGAGCCTTGGGGGACACGTTTAAGTTGAGATGGAGCTCGCAACTCCTTTACGCGTTTCCTCCCATACCTTTGATTCCTCGGGTTCTGAGGAAAATTCGCCAAGACCGGGCCCAAGTTATATTGATCGCCCCGGATTGGCCAAGAAGGGTGTGGTTCTCAGACCTTCTCCACCTCTCCTCTCATCCGCCACTCCGTCTCCCTCACAGGGCAGATCTCCTCTCTCAGATGGAGGGGCAGGTTCCACACCCCCACCTCCAGACCTTACACCTTCATGCCTGGAGATTGAACGGGGCAACCTGAGCTCTTTTTCTCTCCCGCCTGACGTGGTGGATGTTATCTTGTCAGCCAGGCGTGACTCCACTAAGTCCATCTATTCTTATAGGTGGTCAAGATTTGTCTCTTGGTGTGGGGAGAAATCTATAGACCCTTTGAGAACCCATTTGTCTGATGTTCTCCAGTTTGCCCTTTCTCTGGCGCAACAGGGTCTTGCCGTTGCTACAGTGAAGGGCTATCTTTCAGCGCTGTCGGCATTTCTCTGTTTGCCTGATCAGCCTTCTCTTTTCAAATCTCCTGTGGTTTTAAGATTTTTGAAGGGCCTCACAAATAAGTTCCCTCCTACTCCTTTTATTGTTCCTCATTGGGATTTGAATCTTGTGTTGACTTATTTGATGGGTTCTCCCTTCGAACCCTTGCACAAGTGTCCCATGAGGCTTCTTTCTTTTAAAACGGTCTTCTTGGTTGCAATTACCTCGGCAAGGAGGGTAAGTGAGCTTCAGGCTCTTAGCTCCAAGCCCCCTTTCTTGTCCATTCATGCTGAAAGAATGGTTCTCAGGACCAGGGCTGCTTTTCTGCCTAAGGTGGTAACTCCCTTCCATCTGGGACAGTCCATTACCCTTCCTACCTTCTATCCTCCCCCACACCCTTCCAAGGAGGAGGAGAGGCTTCATCGCTTGGACCCAAATAGAGCTGTTAGTTTCTATCTTGATAGGACTAAAGACTATCGTATTGACGATCAGCTCTTCGTGGGTTTTGCTGGCTGCAAGAAGGGCAGAGCGGTGCACAAGCGCACACTTTCCAGGTGGATAATCCTGTGCATCAAGATTTGCTACTCTCTGGCGGGTAAGGACCCTCCTGAGGGTATTAGAGCACATTCAACAAGAGCAAAGTCTGCAACATCTGCTTTGTCTAGAGGTGTTCCAGTTGAGGACATTTGCAGAGCGGCGACTTGGGCCTCCCTCCACACTTTCGCGAAGCATTACTGCTTGGATACCGAGGTGAGGAGGGACGGCCATTTCGCGCGTTCTGTCCTCCAAGATTTCTTGGTATAGCGGAGTGGACACCCTCCACCGGGAGTGGGGACTGCTGTGGGACTCTATTCACAAGGTGAGGAATCCACACGGCAGATGTATCTATCAGAAGAACAAGTTACTTACCTTCGGTAACGCTTTTTCTGGTAGATACAATATCTGCCTGTGGATTCCTCACTGACCCACCCGCCTCCCCGTTGTCCACTCTTCTATACCAGTGTTTCTGTTATATATTTTTATTTTGTTGTAAAATGTTTTATTGCATTTGCTTCACACTGTGTGTGTTACCTTGCTATTGGTACTGTGTATACTGTGTATATGTCTACTGTCATTGGTCCGTCCGTGTGCCTCGATGGCACGGAAATAAAGGGCGGAACTGATGTCATCACGCCGGCGTGGGCCTATTGTAGGCGTTGGTGACGTCAACGGAGTCGCGAGCGATGCCGTGCCTCTGTGACGTCCGAGTCCACGTCGGCGCGAAGCTACAAAAAGAATTTCCGAATGTTGCTGACGCAGGGGATATTCACAAGGTGAGGAATCCACAGGCAGATATTGTATCTACCAGAAAAAGCGTTACCGAAGGTAAGTAACTTGTTCTTCGGGGAGATTAAGTTAGCTATTGCCCAGAGCCACATGATGCTGAGCTGGTGCCAGCGTCGGGGATTGAGCCACGAACCCCTTGCTCCTGAGTCAGCCGCTCTGGCTGCTGCGCCACACCTCTCCCAGAGTTCTCAAAGATATAGGAACCACGTACAAGGTGATGGAGCCCCTGACTGGTAGCATTAGTGCTATGCAGTGTTTCATTACTTTTTAATCACTAACAACATTCAGGATTTCGGCTCATGTACCAGCTGTTTTTCCCAACCACAGATACTTGATAAAACCCTTTGATACGTCGATTCCTTTGTTTTATACTATTTAAGTAACTCCTGCCAGTGCCAGTGTTTCAAATATATACATCTATACTCTTAACAGCGTACCGTACATTGTATTGTGCAAACTAGTGCTTTTGACGCCTTTGTAGGATTCCTGTCTCTAAGCAGATTCATGGCAGGAGTAACGAAGATTCAAAACTTTCTTTGGTCATGATGCTACTGCAAAAAAAGGGCAGTAGTTAAAGCTTGACTAAATATTGGTATTTCTTCAGATGTGTCCTTTTCCTTCATGTCTCATCTGGTTTGACCTTCCAGTCTACGCCCCGCTGGTTCTTAGGTCAACAGTGAGAAATACTGTTTCAGTGCAAGCAAATTTGCTATTATGAAGTGCAAGCGACTGGCCATTGTGAACAAACTCATCAAAATAGTTGCTTGTGCTCCATGGCTGTGTGTGTGCTTTGTCCTAGCCTACTGCCTTTGTGCAGTCTCTAGAAGCAGACCGTTAATGTCATGTTTAGGATTGCCCATAAAGTGTGCCCATCTTTCTCTCATTGTTCATAAAGCATGCCTTGAGCAGGGGGTCCCGCTTGACCTGTGACCTCATGCTGTTTCTCTTATGAAAGGTTGCACCCTGCTGTTTTACGAGACCTATGGGGGGAATTCCACAGAGCAGAGCCACTCACCCAGGTACGCCCTGCTGGCGGAAGACAGCGTCGTCCAGTCCGTCCCCGAGCACCCCAAGAAGGAGAACGTGTTCTGCCTCAGTAACTCCTTCGGAGATGTCTACCTTTTCCAGGTGCTTCTTTTCATTTTCTATTGACTGCATGTGAAGAGCTGCATATGAGCATGTTTTGAAGTTAAGGCTAAGAGATTGTATACCTCTGTGTCACCTTTAGCTACAGGAAGTGCAATGAGTCAAAGCTGAGGGGACCCCTAGCAGGGCCGGCTTAAGAGTGTTATAGGATCTGGGCAAAGCAATGCACTGGGCCTTGCCTGCACAACTTCTCACATGAATAAAAATATTTAACGGAAAATTTGTGTTAAATTCTGGTCCGCATGGGGCCCCTGGGCAACTGCCCAGCGTGCCCATGCGTTAAGACGGCACTGACCCCTAGCTTGCCATGCATGCGTTCTTTCTGCAGGGCAGTTCAAGCTGTGTACTTGCTGGAGAGATGGCCATGAGGGTTCAAGTACCAGGAAGAAGGCTTAACTTGTAGTCCACCCAGGGGAGGAATCAATTATATAGTTCTAGAGAAATTCAGCCGAACAGATGAGTGAACAGTATGCTCTTGCTGTGAACCGCAAGAGTGAGTCAAGGGTGGGCATAAATTGAGGCAGGACACTGTGAAGTGGCAGAAGGTGTTAACGGTAAATCAGATCCAAAACTAGGGCTGATGAAGTAGGAGACTGATAGAAAAAAAAGACTACTTATGTAAATAAAAATGTATTCTTCTTGGATAAGAGGATATTGTAATGGCATTCCACATATACTCAAAATATAAAAGATCTCTTGCAATGTTGCTCAATTCGATTGGATTTTAGTCTGCAATGAAGTGGGACACTCTAAGGTCAGGGTGCTCTTCTAGCCGGACAGCATTGGTATATGTGTCTGGTGTATCTGCAGCATGTGTCTGGTTAGTGAAGCAATGCAGTGTTTGTGACATTCTCTTGCAGCAAATGCTTCTTGTGTTGGAGGCCCAGTGCAAACTGAAGACATTCAAAGATCATTGGAACCGGGAGGGCTTGGCAGAGTATGTGAAGGATTAAGAAAGGAAAAGCAAAGTACATTTTGATAACTTTAAATTTGAAGGACATAATCTTAGGCAGAAGATTTAGAGTTTGGAAAACCTAGATACAAAGAGCTGGGCTTAGTATAAGTAATTGCTAAATATGTTTGTTGGAAGGACATTCTTTGTTTTCTGGGGCATTTATATTCTCCTAATATACGAGGGTTATTTACCCCACTTTTTAGCATATCAAAGGTTAAGTTGGAGAATAGTCATGTTAGCTTAATGTTGGGCTATTGAATTTAGTGTGTTGAGCTGGACAATTTTGAAAGGTCTTTTAACTGTGATATGTCTTAAGTCTTTGTGCGTGCTACACATTTAATCCTTTTTAGGTCGAGCCTGGAATTCGCATCCAAAGGATGCGTCCAGGTGGAGACTTATAGCTAGCTGACTCGGGGGAATGAAGGACAAGAAACTGCCACGCGCTTCTCTTCGGCTAGATTACACTGCGTGCACGCGCACCCACACGCACGCATGCGCACATCACAGCCACACGCGTACACAGCCACACGCATACACAGGCACACACACACACACCCGTCGCCGCCGCACCTACACACACTAGCGCACACACAGAGACCCCCCACACACACACACCAGCGCACCTACACACACGCACGCACACATACAAAGACCCCCCTCCCCCGCCGCTGCCGCCGCCATCGCACACATAGACACACACACACCAGCACCGGACCCCACTCACCGTCTATGCAGGATTTCTCTACTCTGGGGCGGCCCCGGGGCTCTCCCTAGCTCACGGGAGCCCCGGGCCGCGGGAGGACTCGGCTTCTTTGCTCCATCCCGGCGGACAGCCAATCATAGGCCAGCAGCAGGCGGGACTTCCTTCTTTCTTCTGGCCCGGCCCACGTCTTCTCCCCCGTTGCCTGGCTTCCTGCCTCAGGGGTCCGCCAATGGCAGCGCGGCCCCGAGCAGGGAGGCGGGCACAGCGTTTCCTCGGGAAACCCGGGCCCGTCGGCGGTGATAATTTATTTGGGGACACAAATAATTTAGGACGAGGCGCTGCGTGACAAAGCATTTTTGAGCCGGTCAGTTGAGTGACTCTCTCTGGTGGCGGGCCGTCCGATTCAAAATATACATTATATGAAATCACTCAAGAACCGGATTCCCGAGTGGAATCACTGCAATAATAATAACCAAACTCTTGTGCTTTTTTAAGCGCCCTGATGCCTTACAGGCAGCACAGCGCCGTAAAAGTGGCAATAAATGTTATAAGAATCTCAAAACCCTTTGCAAATGGAAAAGGAGGAAGGCGCGAGCTGTAGAAATGTTTTCACATTTGACGACAGAGATACAGTAATTGGAGGGAGCTTTACCCTCGGGGATTCATGACGTGCCCAAAAAGATTCCATGGCCGCCTCGTGGCGCTGGACGGCAGCCAGTCTCCAGGCAGGATCACAGGGAGTGGCGCGGAGGCCTGCAGACAGCAGACATTTAAAGGCATAGTTTTATTTTGATAAACTACGGGTCTACTTTTGAAATATCAGATGGAAATGTTGAGCTGTGTGGTTCATAATTTGAATATATTACTGATGGCCATTGTTCAACATGTGTTGCAACACTGCAGCCCACTTGTTCCACATTTGGACATATTCTGCCCCAATCAATTTTACTCAGAGGAAGAAGCTAGGATTGTGGAGGGAGTCAACTGTGGCTGACAGAGTCCCCTGGGGGCCCGGCGCACCCTGTAGGAAGTCGGTGGTCACTTCTCCGAAAACGCACCTTGCTAACCTCTTGGGGGTGTGTGGGGGAGGAGTCAGGGGTGCCCTGACCCTCTTGTGTCCGATAGCTACTGCTTACCTCCTCTTCAGTCCCCAAAACATGCCAGAGTTCGGGTATTGTTTTGATGTTATTAAATATATTGATTTGTTTACCCTTGTGATGTAATCGTTGTTGGAGTGGTAATGTGCTTTGAGAGAGGACGGTGTGCGCTGTATATATGTACGTGTTTGTGCACGGTTTATAGTAAACACTGCCCCCTGCTGGCGAATGCGAAGTCTACACTCATTGATGCTTGATTTGTATTTTGGTATTTACTGTTGACCTAAAGTTGGCTTGTTTTGGTTAGATCCTGTGTTTGTCTAGCTGTGCTTCGGAGCCCTCGAGGCGCTGTAAACAGGATCCCAAACCTATAGGAGAATGCAGAAAACGCGCTAAGTCTCAGTAATGGGGGTGTCGGCCGCGGCTGGGGCTGCTGCACCCCATTCACCTCAATTTTAAAAGACTGACAGAACGCAGTAAAGAGATAAAACATTTCGTATTCGTGACCAGCCAGCAGGGGGGCGTGGCTTCAGAGTTGTAGGTGCAGGCACGTATGTTGACAGAATCTAAAGTCACTTTACCTGCCTCATAGGGGATGTCTGCCCCCCCTCCCAGCTCCCAACCCGCTCCCCATCCCCCCATCGTCCAGCTGCGCCTCGGCAGCTGTGGAGTAAACCCGGCTTAGCACTCCTCACGATGACTGACAGCCTTTTAAAGCGAAGCTCGGGGTGTTATTGTGGCACCGGTGCTCGCATCGCAGCCTAGCGCCCAGCACGCTCAGGCTGATTCTAGGCGCTACCCCAGTCTGGGACCCTCAGTAATTGACTGTTTTTGCAGAGAAGCTGGAGACCCCGCTCGGAGCTCTGTATTACCAGCAGGGCCGGCGCTGCACTGAGGCGCGCTCCAGGCACCGGGTGTGAGCGTTCACGAGTCCCGGCGCAGGCCCAGGGGTGAAGTGATGCTGGAACTGGCCCTGTTCGCACTCACTTCTCGCCGCAATAAACTGGTGGCACCTATGCGCGGTCTGTGTGCGAGGATTTATGTCCTGGAGGCTGGCGACTCATGCACGTGGCTTCACTCGAGAGACTCCGGCTCACACTCAGCAGGTGTGAGGACATACTTCACAGCGCACTAAAGGCCATCTCCAGTGTTTGCACAACTTCCGTTTATGTTTCTGTGCTCATCTAAGCTTTAGGCAACTGTTAATGCTGGATGAGGCCTGTTTGTAAGCGCTCCCGCGATAGGAAGATGTTCGAAGAGAAGCACAAAGTTGAACGGAGGTGTCCACGATCACACAGTTTGTAGAAGTGGAATTGGACGGATTACAATGCTGGTTGCTGAGCTGATGGACCATGTCTGCCCTTCCCTTGTCCTTGTGGTTAGTCTGTGATGCACTAGCGCCACTGACACTGCCGCCTGCACCGTACCACCCCAGACACTGCCAACTAGGCGCAAGTGCCTCGAAGTACACAGCGCTGCCCCAAACGTTGCAGCCCAGTATAAGTAAGTGTTCGCCGACATAAAGCCTTGGAAAGATGTGCAGAACTAAAGACACTGCCCGCCTCAAAATAGGTGCAGTTGCACAGTAGCTGCCTAAACTGTATCTCCCCCGTGCATGCTGGTAAATGCAGTCATTTGTCCTGCCCCTCAGGGTAAATGTTGTGTTTTGAAAATAGTCATTCATTTCCCAACCACACACTCCAAGCTTCGCTGTGAGGCATAGCACGTATATTAAGAGCACAGAACAGCCAATGCACAAACAGCAGCAGTGCAATTTAAACTAGCACCGAACAGGTGCAACCAGACTCCGACCCACGAGCTAAGATCGTCCTGCAGACAGAACGGGAAGAACCCTTCTGTAAGAGTGCACATCTCATACGCACTGCACGCACATATGTTTTGATATTCTCCATTCTGTGCAACAGTTCAACAACAACTGGTTCAAATATGTTCTCTCAATGTTTCAAGCTTTATTTCAAATGTGACAAAAAGATGTTAATATTTCACTTCTGTTCTTGGATTTACGTCACAATGAAATACACTGAACATAATCTTCACAAAAGTTATTTATAAAAGTTTATGCTATTGCCATTATAAATTACAATAACTTTCATTTAAGTATTAATTATTACAAAAAATAAAAGCCATTGTTATTTGTAATATCAATACATCTAAGTCACGTAAATACAACACATATTGCATTACAAATGCTATAGGTGTCACATTTGCGAAAGGTGTAACTATTGACACTGTAAATGAAAAAGCTATTAATTTCACTATTTTCAAACCTAACACATAAATAAAAAAAATTGTCATTTACAATACCAATAGCTCAAACTTTCCTAATGCGAGACCTATTGCATTGCAAATGCTTGTTAAGAATTGATTTTAAATTGTAAATATATGTATTTAATTAATTAATTTTGAAGATATATTCTGTTAATTTAGACTCCTGCAAAATGTATGGTGTATTTATGGTTGCAACCTGTTGTAATTGATTAATTGTTCTGTCTTTTAAGATGAATAATCGCAATAAAGACTTTTTTGATTGATTGATTGAATAGTTCTACTAAATGCCCATGGGTGTGCCTGTATTCTCGGTTTGAGTCCTTGCCTTGTCACTGCAACTTGTTGCACAAAAAAATAAAGAAACAAACAGCGAAAAGGTAAAAGAAACTGATACCTAAAACACTTGCCACAAGGAGCAGCAACACAAACAAGCATTGGCCAAGCCAGTACGTCTCACCTCTCTAATGCAAGTGCTGAGCTGTGGGTTTTTCCAATGTTTGTCTGTAAGGTATTGCTTAAAGTGAAGAAAAAACATTTTAAAATACTTTAGGAAAATAGTACATTGAATTCACAGTTTTCTATGTTCATAAAGTATGGTTTTATTATATTTTTTATATTTTAAATACTTTTCATTCAGTAAACTGAGAACAGAATGAAAGAAAAATAGATGGTGTCGGAATGAAAAAGAAACGCTTGGCAAGGTCTACTTTTTTCCACAGGATTCTGCCATTTGGTCTTCTGAATTAGCCCAGGGAGTAGATTTGTTGGGCCTTAAGGAGAAGTATCAAGCTAAGTACACTTTCTGGCTCCGAGGCCAGCTGAGTGAGTGCAGCAGATGGTCCTTCACCGAGGGTCATAAAAGCCTTTGTTTTCCAAACCCTGTGATTTTATACAATATGTGGAATGCAGAAGAGAAAGCAAACCAAGCCCTTATTTTCTATTCTTCAGCCATACCCCAGCCAAAATAACCCTGTTGCTTTTTCAGACAAGCTGGGAGTGGTTGGGAGAAAAATAGTGCAGAGGGTGGGTTTTGAGGAGGAACGTTTAGCACAAGAAGCGAGATAGACACACCTTCATAGAGTGCTGATGAAAAAGAACAAAGTAGTTTCCTCCATGTGAGCTGTGGAAGGCTAGAAGTTAGCCAATCAAAGGGATTGGCATTTGGTAATGCTACAGGGGAGGAGCCAACTCAAGAATTGTAAGGCAATTCATTGAATAATAAGCAAGGAAATGAAAGTGATAATAAAACCAACCAATAGTAAGCAAAGAGCGACCTTCAAGCCAACAATGCTTTCACAATTTAGGTCTTTCGTAACCAGACAGGCTGGTATGCTCATAGGCGAGATCTAAAAATAAAGCAGGACTAGGTGACAAAGAATGTGTGTAGAAAACACACATTGTATTAAACTGCTTTGAAGCTAAACAACACATAACGAGATGAGGATATGAGCAGCACAATTCTGATGCAATAGTGTTGATTGCTGGATCTTGAGTGCTGGTAGATCTCATTCACCCTTAGTACCACAGATCTGAGCATCTACTCTGGGGTGGAATGTCTGCAAATCACAACAAATAGTGTGCTTTGTGGAAGAGGGATCTCTGCTGTGCCCAGGGCTTGGTCATTTTCAAGGGTAGAGTGCTGGAATAAATTTGATCTTGTGCTTTCGTTCCACCATCCCCATGTACATTGATTGATAAGGCAATGATGATAGAAAAGGGGTCAGTAACATCATGGTCTAAACATCCAAACATCTGTTGTGCAGGGATACGTTGTGCTTCTGGTCAGTGTGACTTGCTGTCTTGCGCACAGTGGTAAGGAATTAAGGCTTTAAATGAAGCACTTAGAGTAACATGAAGGCATAAAGACATCATTCTCAGTGATGGTGAAACCTGATGAAAGAGTGCAGCTCTTCAAGCAGCGCAACCTGTGACCAAGATGTTTGAGGTTGTAAGAGGACGTCCTCGGAGCGAGATACTTCTGGAAGAGCGCTGTTCTTCTTCCGTGCAAATCGCAGCTTGAGGGAGATCCGAAGGATCCCTAGTCCTAGGTAAACACCGCCTGCTCTAAAGCATAAGTAGAATGCCCAGAGGACATTAGTTTGGGAGACTGTGTCACAGATAAAGCCCTGAACACAGCAGGTGCCTGCTGGTCATCTCCTTTTTCTGCAGTTCCTGACCTTCAGGGATCAAATCAAGCCACATATTTATATTGGGCTAAAATTAACATTTACTTTTAAATAGTTTTAAAATGGTACCTAGGTTGGGTTCGAGGAGCAAAAAGGAAGCACGTCCATTCAGCACCACATAATGAAGATGTCCCTTGCTCGATGATTTCTGTAACAGTTATTGTGTTTTTTTAGCTCGTCTGCTGTGTTGAAGACCCTCTATGTCTAACCAGTAAGGTTCCTCATATTCTCCCTTTCCCTGGGTCTATTCAAGAATGTAGCTCAATAGCAAGCCCATGATGGGTTGAGAAGACCAAGATAAAAGTGATTTGTTCCGTCCTAAATACATTATATTCCTCTGTTCTTCTTATAATCCCCCTTCCATAGGGAGAATGAGATAACATTTGTTTTCATAAAAAAGACTAACACCAAGTGCACTCTTTGGCATGATGTAAGTTCTAGGGCCTGGGACGGCGGCACAAGATTCTTTTTCATTTTAGAAAGGGTTAAAGTCTCTTGGCACTCTAAAGTAGTCTATTTAGGATGTAACTCCTTATACTCAGTTACTGGGTAAACAGATTGTTTTTAGTCTAGAACAGGGTTCCCCAAAGTCGGTCCTGCAGGGCCGGATCCATGCCAGATATGTAAAATAACTATATCTAAATGGGGATATGCTAAAAAATCTGGCATGGGTATGGCCCTTCAGGACACGATCCTTGGCGAACCGTGGTCTAAAAGCAAGGGCTCAATGATGTTATTGTATTTCCGTTTGTGTTGTGAAGGGCTTTGCTGGTGTCTCACAGAGTTCTGATAGTTTGTTCTGCTCTGCAGGCCACCAGCCAGACAGATCTAGAAAACTGGGTGACAGCCATACACTCCGCATGCGCCTCCCTCTTTGCAAAGAAGCAGGGGAAAGAGGACACCATCAGACTCCTGAAAAGCCAAACCAGAAGTCTGGTGCAGAAAATCGATATGGACAGCAAAATGAAGAAGATGGCTGAACTGCAGCTCTCTATCGTGAGCGACCCCAAAAACAGGAAGGCCATAGAGAATCAGGTAAAAAAAACGGTTTTTCATGGACTTTTAGTTATTTTTTAATTCAAGTGAAATGACCATATTAAGGTATACATGTTTAATTATCAGAAAGAATCATTTTTATAATCAGTTATAACCTTTTCTGTTGAATATCCATATATTTTGGTGGAATCCTGCAGAAGTTATTTAGTCCTATTGTTTTCCTATTCATTCCTGTTAAACCTGGCAGGTTAATCTAGGGCAGAAACCCAAAAGGAGCAGGGAGTGCTTTATTGAAAAGTCATGTGCCAGTGCATACTTCAGAATCACTATGATTTATGCAATAAATAGTTCCTCCTGTATGTTTGTGTTTTAATTATTGTTTATGTGAACACACTTATTATTTGTTGAAAATGTACATTCCCAAGTCAGACAGATACAGATATAAAAAGCAGAAATTTCCATCTGCAGGGTTACTTCACCGTATGTCGCCGATTTCCTTCTTTTCAGGGATTCATCCCAGGGGTACACCAGGAAATCTAGGGCACTCATAGCTTTCCAGGAATATTTCAGTGTACAAAAACTACACCTACAGACACCGGTGGAAAATTCTGTATGCGATAATGAAAATAAAAAATGTGCATTAGTGAGTCAATTTGTTTTCTCTCCCTGTGAACGTCATCATCCTTGTAAAAAACACTGTTCCCTACAACCCAGTTAAATACGGGAATGCTTCCCATTTCCCAGTCATGTTAAGGCACTAACTCCTGCCTTTGATAGAAACAATTGTACTTTCAGAGTGGGAAACCACTTTCAAGAGGCATGTAAATGCCCTCAAACATACAAGTTTATGGGTGTTCACCTCCTTATGTGGGGAGTTGCACACAGAAAGCCATACACTTCCTCCTCCTTTTTTAAACCTTTGATGGCAGGAATTCTGGCAAACTAGCAGACTTTTTCACATTTGTAAATGCACCTCACATGTTTAAAATTCTACTTCCTCTAACTGTGTGAACCGGGCGTCAAATGTAATTTTCTAATGTGCAGTTTTTGCTTCCCTCGGTTCTCTAGGGCACATAAACATTTGTGAATTGGGCATTTGTGAAATCCACATGCTTTGATTTCCATTCTATTATTTCTATATGAGTGTGCCAATTATTGTTGCAAGCAGCAGGCAAACGAATTTTTCCTTAAGTCGCCTATTTTTCGTTAATCTTTTGTTGATTATTTTTGCTTTGTTTGTTACCTTTATCCCTTCCAGCAACAAGCATGTTGTGATATCTGCTGGTTGAGAGAGGGCTTGTTTTTTTGTGTGTTTTTTTTGTTGTTTTTTTAAACCTTTATTGTGCATAAAAAGTAACAAATACGGGCCCACAACCTCCAGGCCGGGCACGATACAGTAAGCACAAGAGCAAATAGGACAAATTTCCAGCAGCACCAGGATTTATAGCAACAATCATGAAATAACTCTGCAAACAAGTACGTGCCACCAGGAAACAGGAGCATTGAAGGTTAGTTTTAAAATTTTTAAAAAGAACATAAACAGTAAGGAGAGAGATCAAGGAGCACTGAGTCCGAAATATTACGTCACAACAGGAGGAAACAACAGCATAGTGTGGAAGCAACCACATAAGCGAGCATCAAAGACAACATGGCGGATCAAGATCAAATAACAAGAGCTTCAACTAGCAAGTACACGCCACGTAGCACGCCACCCTCTTCCACTGACCCGTCCCCCGGACCCAGAACAGAAATAGATAAAGAAAAGCGCAGAAAATAGATAAGGCCCATAGAAATGAACTGTGTGAAATGAAAACCCACCCCCCACCCTACAACAAAGCGGAGGCTATGGCCTACCCCCCCCGGCAGCGTGTCCGTCGCCCACTAAGGAACCCGAAATATAGAAAAAGAAAGAAAGAAACAGAAAAAGAATACCCTAATAACAGAGGAGGGCCAAATTCTAAAGCACCCAGACTCCCCGGCCAGCAAGTCTCTCCACCACCCATAACAACAGAATTAGAGCGACTATATAGAAAGAAAGCAGGGAGAGACATCAGAATCATTGTAGTACGCGTCGAGGAAGCGTCCCATCCCGGGCCCCCACCCGCCCATCAAGAACAATAAAGCGAACAGGATCACCCCTAACCCTGGCCAGATTTCAAGCGTCCACCCAAATACGACCCCGGATAGCACATCGCCCCAAAGAGAACAAAGGGGTAAAATGGCCGCCCTGTACAAGGAGAAGGGCCCTCTGCACAAATAGTACAAACCCAGTCACCAAGCGTGGCACAGATCCAGAATATCGCCGCACCAAAGTCCACCCAATCCAGCATAAAACAGTGACATAAACCCTCAGCATCGCCATCCTGATCAGCGTAGGAACATAGTGGCGTCTCCAGCCGAGCCGCAAACGAGGATAAGGGTCCATCAGCTGACCGTGAAAACCGAGACAGGATAGGAAACAATGTAGCTTCCACGAAATACGGTGGCGGCAGTCCTGCAAAGAATCCAGTCTCAGAGCGTTGCACCCGCTGAGAAGTACGCCGCAACAATGTCTCCATTGCAAGTCCAGGAGAAATTCGGTCGACATCATAAGGGGGCCCAGCTGGTGGGGCACTCCCCGATCCCAGAACGACCGCATCCAACTTCGCGCCGAGCGCACAGGAGCAATCACGCCATTCTGCCCTCAAATCGGCCAGCGCTGCAAGGATGGAGGCATGAGTGATGCAAGGCGGCCGAGCTAATGAATCGGCAGCGCGGAGTTCAGCGGGGTGTGCCAACCGCCACTGAGAGCCATGGGGGGCGACATCTCCAGGGGCAGAGACGGAGCCCAGTCGCGCTACTGAGGGGACGACCGCCATATTGTGCACCAAAACAGGGGCAACTACACACATGAGTGGGTCCCAGGATAGGCAGCTGGGGTGCAGGCACAGACGAAGTCCAGAACTCCCTTTAATAGCGTGCGACAAAGCATGTAGGTCCCGTCATGGAGACCCGACCCGGCGTGGAACAAAGGCGAGTCGCAGCGGCCATTTCCTCCTCTCCCCACACAAAACAGCGCAGCTCACCCCAACACCGCTATGAAGGGAGGAAGCGATGAAAACCATTGCCGGTCAAGCAGCTCCGCCACAGGAGGGATCGGTACGGGTACCGAACAAGCCATAAATCGTAGCAGGGGACACAGGCTCACCACCCGTCTGTGGGATCCGAGAAGCTCCGGCCGTCCCCAGCTGGGCACATCGACCCGGGGCACAGGTCCAGGGCTCGGCACCGGTCGTCGAGGAAATCCGCAATTACTATCAGTAATCGGGCCGGTAAGAGCACCGGAGAAACGCCACCAGCGACAGCGCACCTCCCTCGTCTTTTCGCGGCCACTGTGCCTCAGGATAGTAATCAGGATAAAGTTTTAGTGAAACAGGCTCGGGGAGCCGGGCGACTACACGTCCGTCACCGCCGCCATCTTGGCTCCTCCTGAGAGAGAGGGCTTGTTAATGAATATGATGCGATAGCAGTAGGTACACGTCTAGCTTACTACTACATTTGTATAATACTTTAGCTAGACAGGGGAGCAGCTAGAAAATTAAAATACTCCCCACTTTGAACCAAAATTCCAATGAACCCTAATGAGAGAAACAGTACGCCCGACACTTTCTACATTAGTTCTCTTCACCTGTACATCGTCCAATCTATCCATTCATACTCCCACCATTCCATCCATCCATTCTTTGATCCATTACCCCATTCCTTCATTACTTCAACAATCCATTGACATTCCTTCCATCCATTGGTGCACTAATTCATCCATCCTTTCATTCATCAATCCATCCTTTCAACTGTCTATCCATCCATCCTTTTATCATTCCATCGATGTAATGACCATTCCCTTCACACATCGATCCTCCATCCCTTCACTCTTCTATCCGTTTATGCTAACTTTTCATTCAGCCTTCCATCCACCCATTCATCCGTTCACCCTTCCTTCCAAACTTTTGTTAATTGACCCTTTTACCCATCTATCCAAACTAATCCTTCGAAACATTCATACTTGCACCCTTATTTGTTGTTTTCCCATTTCCTTCCTTGAACTTCTCCATTTAACTTTCCTTCCTTCTTTTCATAATTCATTCTTTGTTTCCGCTATTCTTTTCACCTTTCCTCCTTACTAATTTCTAGCTACCATATTTCTTTCTTTTCTCAAACTATTTTTTTCAAACTTACCTTACCCCCCTTCCTCAAGCTCTTTAAGCAGCTCTTGAACTTCACCTCTCATCCCTGCTCTTACCCACACCGTTTTATGAGCCTATGTCTTCAGGCCTGCAGAGATAAAAGGCAAAATATAAAATGAATCAGTATTTAGTAGGACCCCGATTACAAGGCCATAGAGTTCAGTGGCTACCCCCACCTAAGCTGCCAAAGCGGGGGTACCCTACGCCACTGAAGCTAGGTCAGTATCACTCTAAGATAATATTTTATCCACTTCATTGGCCTCTAGCTATATTGTTAGGTGAGTATATATTTACTAGTCTTAACTCCACCCACATTCATATTTGAGGTGAAAATATAATTGGAATTAGAAACATTTTACCTATCTACCTTTAAATATGGATGTACGACGTTACGACGCATACCATAACAACGCGTGCTTTAACAACGCGTCCCTTACAACGCAAGTCGTTACCACGACTTGCGTTAGGGGCGCGGATTGAGAATAATTTACTATTCTAACACCAGTCCCCGTGGACACTAGGGAAGGTGTTGGAATAGTAAATATACTATTCTTAATCCTCTAGCGCCCTCCAGCGCAAGTCGTGGTTACGACTTGCGTTGTAACGGACGCGTTGTGAAAGCCTTGCGGAGTAAAATCTGCGTTGTAAAGGATGTTCCCCTTAAATATAGTATCTGGTTAATGCAGTGGATGTGAAATTACTGTGAAATTACTGCCATGCAATATATTTTATGCAATGTAATATGGTGTTGTCTTTCTCTGTAGACTGAATGCAGGTACACAACCTGACTTCTCAGCATGTTATGGTCCATTATGAAGTTGCTGAAATCATCAGAGATCACCATATTAACCCTTTCTGTCAGTGGCGGCTGCTCTTGGGCAGTAGTGGTGGAGCGAGGATAGGAGGGGGGTTAATAAAAAAAAGAAAATATTACTTACTTGCCGGCTGGCCGCCTCCTCTCCTCTGTCCTCTTCTCTTCCTGGCAACCCAGAAGCACACAGGCTCCCGGACTTCCCTAACCAACTACAACGCTGCTGTCACAAGCATCACAGCAGTGTCGTGATTGGTCTGAGGGGCCTCGTTCAGCGCTCAGACAGGCAGTGGGAGCCTGTGCATGTTCTTCACCCAAACTGTGCTATACAGCCAGGAGAAGAACATGCCAAGTGCCCAAGACTGTTTGGCCGGTCCAAGACAGACAGCCAAACCGTTATGCGCACTTATGTGCACCAACCACTCCTTCCCCTACTGGCTGTGACGACAGCCGAGCCATGCTCAGCTCCAAAACTGGTTTCAGCATGGAAAAATAAAATGATAATAACATTTTGTTGTTATCATTTGATTTTCCTCTTTGTACCGCCATTGCTGTCCCCCTCTTTGTACCGCTATAGCTGTCCCCCTCTGTGTACCAAAATAGCTGTCCCCTCTGTGTACCAACATAGCTGTCCCCCTCTTTGTACCGCCATAGCTGTCCCCCTCTTTGTACCAACATAGCTGTCCCCCTCTTTGTACCAACATAGCTGTCCCCTCTGTGTACCAACATAGCTGTCCCCCTCTGTGTACCAACACAGCTGTCCCCCTCTGTGTATTAACACAGCTGTCCCCTTCTGTGTACCAACATAACTGTCCCCCTCTTTGTACCGCCATAGCTGTCCCACTCTGTGTCCCAGCATAGCTGTCCCCCTCTGTGTACCAACATAGCTGTCCCCCTCTGTGTACCAACATAGCTGTCCCCCTCTTTGTACCGCCATAGCTATCCCCCTCTGTGTACCAACACAGCTGTCCCCCTCTGTGTACCAACATAGCTGTCCCCCTCTGTGTACCAAAATAGCTGTCCCCTCTGTGTACCAACATAGCTGTCCCCCTCTTTGTACCGCCATAGCTGTCCCCCTCTTTGTACCAACATAGCTGTCCCCCTCTTTGTACCAACATAGCTGTCCCCCTCTTTGTACCAACATAGCTGTCCCCTCTGTGTACCAACATAGCTGTCCCCCTCTGTGTACCAACACAGCTGTCCCCCTCTGTGTACCAACACAGCTGTCCCCATCTGTGTACCAACATAGCTGTCCCTCACTGTGTACCAACATAGCTGTCCAACTCTGTGTCCCAGCATAGCTGTCCCCCTCTGTGTACCAACATAGCTGTCCCCCTCTGTGTACCAACATAGCTGTCCCCATCTTTGTACCGCCATAGCTATCCCCCTCTGTGTACCAACACAGCTGTCCCCCTCTGTGTACCAACATAGCTGTCCCTCACTGTGTACCAACATAGCTGTCCCACTCTGTCTCCCAGCATAGCTGCCCCTCGCTGTACACCAACATAATTGTCCCCCTCTGTGGACTAACATAGCTGTCCCCTTTGTGTCCCAGCATAGCTGTCCCCCTCTGTGTACCAACATACCTGTCCCCCTCTGTGTACCGACATAGCTGTCCCCCTCTGTGTACCAACATAGCTGTCCCCCTCTGTGTACCAACACAGCTGTCCCCGTCTGTGTACCAACATAGCTGTCCCACTCTGTTTCCCAGCATAGCTGTCCCTCAATGTCCACCAACATAGTTGTCCCCCTCTGTGGACTAACATAGCTGTCCCCTCTGTGCCCCAGCATAGCTGTTCCTCACTGTGTACCAACATAGCTGTCCCATCTGTGTCCCAGCATAGCTGTCCCTCACTGTGTACCAACATAGCTGTCCCCCTCTGTGTCCCAGCATAGCTGTCCCTCACTGCGTACCAACATAGCTGTCCCCCTCTGTGTCCCAGCATAGCTGTCCCTCACTGTGTACCAACATAGCTGTCCCCCTCTGTGTACCAACATAGCTGTCCCCCTCTTTGTACAGCCATAGCTGTCCCCCTCTGTGTACCAACACAGCTGTCCCCCTCTGTGTACCAACATAGCTGTCCCCCTCTGTGTACCAACATCCCTCTGTGTACCAACATAGCTGTCCCCCTCTGTGTACTAACATAGCTCTCCCCCTCTGTGTACCAACATAGCTGTCCCCCTCGTTGTACCGCAATAGCTGTCCCTCTCTGTGTACCAGCACAGCTGTCCCCCTCTGTGTACCAACATAGCTGTCTCCCTCTGTGTGCCAACATAGCTTTCCCCCTCTGTGTACCAATATAGCTGTCCCCCTCTTTGTACCAACAGAGCTGTCCCTCTCTCTGTACCAACACAGCTTTCCCCCTCTGTGTACCAACATAGCTGTCCCCCTCTGTGTACTAACATAGCTCTCCCCCCTCTTTGAACCGCCATAGCCGTCCCCCTCTGTGTACCAAAATAGCTGTCCCCTCTGTGTACCAACATAGCTGTCCCCCTCTTTGTACAGCCATAGCTGTCCCCCTCTTTGTACCAACATAGCTGTCCCCCTCTTTGTACCAACATAGCTGTCCCCTCTGTGTACCAACATAGCTGTCCCCCTCTTTGTACCGCCATAGCTGTCCCCCTCTGTGTACCAACACTTCTGTCCCCCTCTGTGTATTAACACAGCTGTCCCCTTCTGTGTACCAACATAACTGTCCCCCTCTTTGTACCGCCATAGCTGTCCCCCTCTGTGTACCAACATAGCTGTCCCCCTTTTTGTACCGCCATAGCTGTCCCCCTGTGTGTACCAACATAGCTGTCCCCCTCTTTGTACCGCCATAGCTGTCCCCCTCTGTGTACCAACACAGCCGTCCCCCTCTTTGTACCATCATAGATGTCCCCCTTTGTGTACCAACACAGCTGTCCGCCTCTGTGTACCAACATAGCTGTTCCTCACTGTGTACCAACATAGCTGTCCAACTCTGTATCCCAGCACAGCTGTCCCTCACTGTACACCAACATAGTTGTCCCCCTCTGTGGACTAACATAGCTGTCCCCTTTGTGTCCCAGCATAGCTATCCCCCTCTGTGTACCAACATAGCTGTCCCTCGCTTTGTACCACCATAGCTGTCCCCCTCTGTTTACCAACACAGCTGTCCCCCTCTGTGTACTAACACAGCTGTCCCCCTCTGTGTACCAACATAGCTGTCCCCTTTGTGTCCCAGCATAGCTGTCCCATCTGTGTACCAACATAGCTGTCCCCCTCTGTGTACCAACATAGCTGTCCCCCTCTTTATACCGCCATAGCTACCCCCTCTGTGTACCAACACAGCTGTCCCCATCTGTGTACCAACATAGCTGTCCCTCACTGTGTACCAACATAGCTGTCCCACTCTGTGTCCCAGCATAGCTGTCCCCCTCTATGTACCAACATAGCTGTCCCCCTCTGTGTACCAACATAGCTGTCCCCCTCTTTGTACCGCCATAGCTATCCCCCTCTGTGTACCAACACAGCTGTCCCCCTCTGTGTACCAACATAGCTGTCCCTCACTGTGTACCAACATAGCTGTCCCCCTCTGTGTACCGACATAGCTGTCCCCCTCTATGTAC
Organism: Lissotriton helveticus; assembly: GCF_964261635.1. NCBI lineage: Eukaryota > Metazoa > Chordata > Amphibia > Caudata > Salamandridae > Lissotriton > Lissotriton helveticus. Next base: position 1,399,893,061 of record NC_136067.1, read on the forward strand.
CAACATAGCTGTCCCCCTCTGTGTACCAACACAGCTGTCCCCGTCTGTGTACCAACATAGCTGTCCCACTCTGTTTCCCAGCATAGCTGTCCCTCAATGTCCACCAACATAGTTGTCCCCCTCTATGGACTAACATAGCTGTCCCCTCTGTGCCCCAGCATAGCTGTTCCTCACTGTGTACCAACATAGCTGTCCCATCTGTGTCCCAGCATAGCTGTCCCTCACTGTGTACCAACATAGCTGTCCCCCTCTGTGTCCCAGCATAGCTGTCCCTCACTGCGTACCAACATAGCTGTCCCCCTCTGTGTCCCAGCATAGCTGTCCCTCACTGTGTACCAACATAGCTGTCCCCCTCTGTGTACCAACATAGCTGTCCCCCTCTTTGTACAGCCATAGCTGTCCCCCTATGTGTACCAACATAGCTTTCCCCCTCTGTGTACCTACAAAGGTGTCCCTCTTTGTGAACCAACATAGCTGCCCCCTCTGTGTACCAACATAGCTGTCCCCCTCTGTGTACCAACATAGCTGTCCCCCTCTGTGTACCAACATCCCTCTGTGTACCAACATAGCTGTCCCCCTCTGTGTACTAACATAGCTCTCCCCCTCTGTGTACCAACATAGCTGTCCCCCTCTTTGTACCGCAATAGCTATCCCTCTCTGTGTACCAGCACAGCTGTCCCCCTCTGTGTACCAACATAGCTGTCTCCCTCTGTGTGCCAACATAGCTTTCCCCCTCTGTGTACCAATATAGCTGTCCCCCTCTTTGTACAAACAGAGCTGTCCCTCTCTCTGTACCAACACAGCTTCCCCCCTCTGTTTACCAACATAGCTGTCCCCCTCTGTGTACTAACATAGCTCTCCCCCTCTGTGTACCAACATAGCTGTCCCCCTCTTTGTACCGCAATAGCTGTCCCTCTCTGTGTACCAGCACAGCTGTCCCCCTCTGTGTACCAACATAGCTGTCTCCCTCTGTGTGCCAACATAGCTTTCCCTCTCTGTGTACCAATATAGCTGTCCCCCTCTTTGTACCAACAGAGCTGTCCCTCTCTCTGTACCAACACAGCTTTCCCCCTCTGTGTACCAACACAGCTGTCCCCCTCTGTGTACCAACACAGCTGTCCCCCTCTGTGTACCAACATAGCTGTCCCCCTCTGTGTACCAACATAGCAGTCCCACTCTGTGTACCAACACAGCTGTCCCCCTCTTTGTACCAACAGAGCTGTCCCTCTCTCTGTACCAACACAGCTTTCCCCCTCTGTGTACCAACACAGCTGTCCCCCTCTGTGTACCAACACAGCTGTCCCCCTCTGTGTACCAACATAGCTGTCCCCCTCTGTGTACCAACATAGCAGTCCCACTCTGTGTACCAACACAGCTGTCCCCCTCTGTGTACCAACATAGCTGTCCCCCTCTTTGTACCGCCATAGCCATCCATCAGCATAGCTGCCCCTGTCTTGAGTACATCTTCATCTGTACTTTAAGCAGGGTGAAAAGGGCAGTCTCTGGAACAGGTATGATTTCTCCGGGCTCTCTTAAGCGCTTATTGATTGGTGCAAGAAATGGCAAATTATAAGAGTTTTAAAAGGCCACTCTTCTTGGACCCAATAGACACGCTCTTCAATATTTACAATCTTATTCTAAATAGCGTCTGAACCTCACCGTCTGGTCATGAATATTCACTTTTTAGGGACAAGGTTGATTAGTTTGGCCTTTCAGAATGTTTCCCACTAGAAGGAAAGCTAAATAGTGTGTTCCATTTCAAATGCCCCTTCGTTTGCAAATATAAGAAACAACTGACCATTAATGGCACACCTTAGGCTTATGTTTTGTATTGGTTCTGTTTGATGCACCAAATGCCAGTGCATTAGTTGTAAAAAGTAGCCTGGGAAAGCCCTAATTAATGTAGAACTTTCCTCAAAAATTAAAAAACGAATCGTGCCTTACCCTGCATTGCCTTTGCATGTAATTGTTTGTAATTCTTATGAGACATTTACCGTACAAGAGGCTTTGCCCGTCTCAAAAGCCTCCACCAGGAAGGAATTTTAGTGGCGAGTGAATGCCAAATTTGTAGCCAGCCCCTTACATCCATACCCTACGAGAATAGGGGACAAGCTCAGCGTCATTTCCATTGTGTAGCATTCTAACTTTCAGGTTAAGAGAATTCTGTAAATAGATACCCCCCCCCCTCCCCCAAAATTAGCAACGACCCAAAGGCTCTTTAGGAGAAGGGGCGAGTTTATCTGATTCATTAAGACCATTTTTAAGTACACTCCAACATAAGGGTTATGGTTGTTGTATAGAAACAAAATACCATATGTTCTCATATAACACTCACATAGATTTAAAAAAAAAACAAATAAGATAACGTTTCTATATTTTGTAATGAAGATCCCCTTTGAATTCTAAAATGAACAATTCAGGAAATTACATTTAACTCTCTAAATACGTTTCTATATGCAAAGATGGTTTGTTATTTACAACCCACAGCCTTCTCGGATCACTCGTTCATGCTTTTGTGCTGGAAGGAGAATGGACAGGTTGACTGACCTGATGGATAAAGGACAATTGTGAGCCGCGCATTGATCTTTAAGTAATCATTGCCCAGATCAGTCCTTAGCTGCTGCGGGTATCACTAAAGACTGTCAACCTTTGTTATACTGTGTCAAAAGGAGTGCCCTTTGCGTAAAATATTCATTTAACTTCATTACCCAGTCCAGCTGGACAGGAGGCAAGCAGATTACATGTGTCGGCTGTGATTAAGTGATAGGGCACTAACAAGGGAGCTGCAGTATCGACTAATTAGATTGTCAGAGGACTGAGCTATGCCGCGCCCTAATATGGCTAATTGGTCATTTGAAAAACCTGCTCTTGTTGATTGAAATTAAAGAGCTGCCACTGGCTTGTCCATCAGTTTATCTTGGCTAATCTCTCATGGTTGAAATTTGTGATTCGGCTCTTCGACGCCAGAGCAGGAGATGTGGCCTTCAGCAGCATCATGTCGCTCGCGTGCAGTTATTCTGTGCATAACTGGTCCTGAGTTGTTGATGCTAATTTGTTGGAGAGGCTGAGCATTGTTCATATGCTTGTGGTGATAAAGAAATTTCTGATTGGCTGCCAGTTTGACCTTTATCTGTCTATTATGATTCTGTGGCCCTTTGCTACACATGGGAACCCCTAAGCCAATGTTTGGCCTTGCTTGTAGTCAAGTCTTCCATAAAACACAGCAGTAGGGCAATCTCTAATTTAGTGGTGAGTAAACAGCTAGTTGCCGCTCTGGTTGACTTTTTGTCATTGGAGTCATCGTGACGACCTTTGTTTCACTGTATCCATCGGCCCAGGACTACGGCATCGGCCACAACCTTTTCTCCAGTACCTATCTATTTATTCTGCAACGGCGCTGTAGTATGGCTCTTTTAGATGCACTTAAGGGCAGGAACACTAATACGGATTTTCCATAGTCTAATCCTTTGGGTGGGTCTTAAATATCATTGTCACCTGTGGATCTGCAGATTTCTTCTGTTCGTAATTGGAGCGAGTGCAGTGTGAAATGGACAATCCGTAGTGAGTTGGAATCGCATTTGAAGTCTTTTTTTTGTGTTTATTTGGTATTAGCCTGAATCTTCTATAAGTCTAACCCTATAGATCGTGTGCAGACAGATTTATCAAAAGTTTAAAGGATTACTGCGTGCAACCGACACGGCGAGAAGAACAGCTGGTCCAGGTTTGGGCCCTCAATTGTCTCCAGGCCTCGCTGTTTGTGATGGCAGCAGGGGACGAGCCCCAGGAGCCACTGGCCATATGCAGCACTAATGTTGTTATTTTAGTGGCCACTGCATGATTAACGGCAGCAGTGGCATTTTATTAACAGACATCCTTAGTATTGAGAGATCCTGCGATAAATTAATCTGATTTGTGCAAATTCAGACAAATTATTTTGAGAGCAAATTTCTGCATTCAACAAATACAAATGTGGTTGGCTAATTAAGGTATGTTTGTGTGCCAACTCTTCGCTCTTTATTTATATTATTTTTCTTTTATTCGTTCCTTATTTTGTTTTCTTCTATTGGGTATTTCATGTTTCCTTTTGTTCTTTCTCTGTTGCCTTTTCTCCCTTCTCTTTCCTTTCTTTCTTTTCCTGCCTTTCAATCTTTCTTTCTCCACACTTACTGCCCCCTTTTACATTATTTCCTCCTTTTTTGTCTTTCTTTTCTTCATGTTAGATCCTAAGTTACTTTCTCCATTTGATCAAATGTGTTTGATTAACAAAGACCAAAAAATTAAGGCACTGTTACACAAATTCCAGCTTAGGTCAAGAAACGTGGAAATGCAAAATGTAATTTGTGCCTTGATTTTACTGCCTCCAGTACAACTATCCGTCCCAGCAAGCAGTTGCTTACTGGATAAGTTGTTGCTGACGAGATATGAAATTAGAAGGCAAAGGATGGCAGTCTGGTGTTAATTTTCTATCCGGTTTTCAATTCGTGAAAGCATATTATTAGGAATGGAATAAAATGGGAAAGACAGCGTAGGCCAGACGAGGCATCGGATTGCAAAGAATACACAGACATAATATGTTTTCATGCACATGCATTTGTGGTGCCGTGGCCCTATACGGTGACAGAGGACAATACAATCAGACGATGGTTGTGGGACTCGGATTGTGCATACATGTTCCCAGTGTGTTGTCTCGTGATGATGTGCTCATAATCACCATATGGGCATACACAAATTGGGGATGGGTAAAACAGTACATTCATGCCAAACTTAGTATTGGTTGCTATGCAACCATAAGTGACCACCAGGGCCATATGTTGTCCATATACCTAAAGTCAATTTATTACCACATAATGTCCTTTAGCCGTTGGGAAGGCTGATGCCAGGGTCTCTGTGAATACCTTATTCTTTCTCTTTTTAACAACTCTGCAAGAATCTGGGCATCACTAGGATCTACCCAAAATGTAGAGAAAAGCAGGTTGTCCAAGCCATATTTGACTAAATTGAAATAATAGGGCTATCTGGGTCACAAGCTTCACAATAGACTTGCGCTCGCGTCAGGAAGAACGAAGAGCTGCTCTCTGCATTTTGGGTAGACAGCCGCGGCCGCACCATTAGAGCAGAGGAGAGCCGCCCCCGCCACCACCAGCAAATAAAACGATAATAAAACTGGTTTTAAACCAGTTTAATTATTGTTTTAGTTTTAATCCCTTGTATCAGCCCCCAAGACTCTGACAAGTCTTGGGGGCTGGTCCAGATGATGACACCTCTGGTGGGGAAGTGGTGGGCACTCCCTTCACTGCGCATGAGGTGTTTGGCCAGCCATCTGAGGCCAGCCAAACCCTCATGCGCAGTGAAGCTCTCTCCAGCCCCAGCTGCATTGCTGGGGCTGGAAAGAGCAGACAGAGGCTCCCAGTCTGCCTGGGAGCGCAAGTTATCGGCTCTAATGCCAATCCCGACGCTCCTTTCATGCAGCGTCAGGATTGGACACATTGCAGTCTGGGAGCCTGTGCCCAGAATCAGGAAGACCGTGATGCGTCGGGAGATGGTGGCAGTGTTAAGGTAAGTATTGTTTTTTCTCCTGATCCCCTCCTTACCTCCCTCCTCTGGCCCGCCTCACCTCTTTGGCTGGGGACAGGCCACTACTGTGGGTAGATCTTATTGAGGCTCAGATTGTAGTTGTTCTCTACTTTTTGGGTAACCCTTAATGACCCTTTCAAGATTCAGTCGCTTACCGGCCTCTACTCGAATGATTTAGGAGAATGTATCTATAGTTTTTGTACTGATGACATCACAACTTACTTTAAGTCTTCACCAAATGGGCCGCAACGTGAGCCCTGTTATGATTTATATCCTTTGATTTTTAATTTCTTGAAACTAGTGACACTCTACAGTATTATGGGCCATTGCAAATGTATCCAATCAAATTGTATGGTACTTGTATAACGCAGCTTATCACCTTTAAGGGTATCCAGGTACTGGGCTGCAGAGTAAAGTCAAAAAGCTAGGCTGTGGTGGTTGGGGGTGCTGCAGGGTAGTCCAGTGATGGTGAAGTGGACGATGAGTTATTGAAACAGGTGAATTCCATAGAGTGGCTGCATCTGACTCTTTTGCTGGACGTGAAGATAGGGTCTAGCGTGTGTCCTGCTCTGTGCATAAGGTCTGAGACCAGCTGCGCGAGGACAATGTTGTCCATTCTTTCCGGGAGGTCAGTGAAGTTGGTGTCTGTGGGGGTCATCCAGGTAGGAAATTGAGGTCTCCCAGGAAGATGTAGTGTTGGGATTCGATTGCAAGCGGGTGATGAATTCTGTATCTGAGGCTGGTTCAAGGTCCTGGGAGTCTCTATGTGAGGGTGTCCTTGATGGTGGTATTGTCATCTGTGTGGAGTTGGAAGTTGAGGGGTTCCATGATTTTCTGTGGTTTTGTCTTCTGTGGTGGTGCAGATATTGATTTCTTGTTTATGCTGGCGATGCCTCTTCTGTGTCTGTTGGTGCAGTCCCAGTTTATCATCTTGTAGCCAGTTGGTGTGGCGGTGTCGATGTCGATGTCAGTGGCCAATGCGGGGGTGAGACAGGTCTCTGTGATGAATGTCATTTTGGGGGCGAGGGTGGAAACGGTGTCCCAGACTTCGGTGGCATGTTTGCAGAGTGATCTGGCATTGATCAGGAGGCAACGGAGTGGTTCTGTGGAAGTGGCAGCCGGCGGGGAGGGTGTGATGCAGGTTTTGGCGGTGGCGGTCGGTACAGGTATGGAGGTGAACCAACAGTAGAGGCAGGTAAACGGTCCTGCTGTAGAGCGAGGATATGCAAAGCAGCAGTTGTTGCTTCTGGGGTCCAGGGCATGGAGTACCTGTGGGAGTCAGGAGGGTCAGGGTTCCTAGCGCTAGTTGCGGTCTAGGTGCGGACGGGCGCAGGTGGGCTTGCCTTTGGCGCTCCGGCAGAGCAGTCGTGATGCAGCCTTCATGAAATAGGTCTTAGTTAGGGGTGCTTGTGAGGGGGGAGGTGGGAAGCAGGCAGAGTGAGAAAAACGGTGAGATAAATGTACTGAGCAAATCTGACCAAGCTTTCAAGTTTGTTTTTTATTTGTGTAGAAAGTCACTTACTCACTTTCCACAAGCACTGCACCGCTGCAGTGTTGTTTTTGTAATTTATGGAGCAGCTGTGTTTATTTTTTTACATTTGGTTACTTAAAGTGAGTTGATCCAAAAGACCAGTCTTATGTCATTTATTACCTAATTATGGGATTTTGACAGAATATCTCAGTTGAGACCTCTGGCCTTCAATCATACTAGTTTGGCTCTAAGCAACTCCGACAGAATAATTCTTACTTATGTACATTGGGGAAAACAACTCATTTGAACAGGAACGGCTGGTGTCAGGGACCGGGTGAAGGGAGGACAGGGGCAGGATGACAGAAGAAAATACACCAAACAATAACAATGAACTTACCTTCCGCCCGCTGCATCATGCTCATCTGCTGCTCTCCACTGCAGGCACATGCTCCCAGACTCCCCTGCGATCAATCCAGAGCTGCTTTCATGCTGCTGGCAGCATGAGAGCAGCATCAGGATTGGCCTGAGCGCCCTCGATTTGCACTCCCAGAGAGACTGAGAGCCTGTGCCTTCCGTCTCCCACCCGGCAAAGCAGCACAGGTTGGAGACCGCTCTGTGCGCATGTCGGTTTGGCCGTCCTAAGACGGCTGGCCAAACCGACATCGCACTGAGAACAGTGCCAACCACTCCAACCCATCACTGTTACCCCGATAGACCTGTGCCCGAAGATTCGACCCGGGAAGGAAAAATAAAATTATGCTAAACATGTATTATTATCATTTTATTTTTCAAATTTTTAGGCTGCTGGCGGGGTGGGTGGGGGGGGGAAACATAGCGGAGGAGCCGACACTCCATTTGAATAACCAAGAACCAATGAACCTTCAGAAATATTACCCATTTAGAGACATGGATGTTCTTTCGAAGACAGGTATTGAATTATTGTTTCATTCACAGAATCTTGATTCCTCTTCATCTCGTCCATATTTACACCAATTTATAGGCAGGAACAGGGTATTAATACAGTGTGATGGCATTCTGCAAACTGCTAGAACACATCTGACATTAAAATCTTCATTAGAAGAAAGTGACAGTATTTAAATTTGTGTTTGATGGGTTTTAAAAATAACATGCTTTGAATGTTTAATGGTGCATAACATCACAATAGCCGTAAATTGAAACAAACTTCGCACAGCTTCATCAGGGTTGAATCATCGAGCTGCTGCCAAGTGTTTTGTTTGATGTGACATTGTGCGTGCAAGTGGTTAATCTCTTGATAATACAGGACCTTTTAAGACACGTACTCGATGGCCGCAAGAGTGAATGGAGGCGGTAGAGCGCACTGCCATTTAACGTCTTTGTGTAAGGTCTTAAAATCACGAGTGGAGTCACATGGCATCCATTCATATTGCAAACGTAATGAGGATTTTGTTTGCTGCAATGTGCACTGTGTTCAATAGGCAGCCATTAAACAAAAGTGGATCATTTTAGGTTAATGGCCAGCCTGAAGACTCCTGTAACCAAGAGACTTGCTGAAACATCTTTGAGGAGCTTTTTATTCCACAAATGGCTTGTTATTAACTCAAACCAGTAAGCTTGAGGGACTTTACCATTGGGGTATAACAACACACACACCATGTTTAGTGCTGGAACATTACCGGTAGGAGGAGAGGGCTCATGATCATAATTTATCCATTATTTTTCCATCATAGCATTGTATGTAGCATATCCTGTGATATCATTGGGGTCTCACTTTACTTTGCTTAGCTGAATATGTGCTGGACACCTCCAGGGTAGCTACTCAAGCCCTTTGACATTGACATGTCTGTGAAAGGACCAGTCTCAATTTTAGTTTCAACGTAGAGAAGAATCAGGGAACCAAGGCATCCCATTTCGAAATGCAAGACTTGGAAGCAGTCACGTGGGTATATAAACATAGAAAATATGCGTTCGAGGCATGTGGGCTGCTAAATTCATATCTTAGCATTAGATCGCCGCCTAGTGTTGGGTCCGGATGATCGCACATTGTTGTCCTGGAAGAGTCTTCGAAGTATCCTGAGATAGGTGGCTCCTCCCCTGGACTACAGTGCACATGGGCATCGGCTCCATCCCCAGATTGTTTTTTTCTGCCATTAGGTTCGGATGCGGTCTCGACGTCTCTGTCGGAACCGAGAAAAACTAACTTTTTACGGCCAAAAGGCCTTGTATTCTTTGCGTCGGTATTGTTTGCGCACGGTCTTGAGTTCTTCCGTCTCTTGGAGTCGGAATCACCGGAGTGCTTGCACTCTTCGGACATCGAGGCCTTCTCATCGCGACACGACGCAACTTTCCAGCATGGAGCGGAGTCCGTTCAAGTACTGTCCGCTCTGTGGGTCCAAATACCCACATATCGACGTGCACCCGGTCTGTAACAAAATTCAGGTCAAAGAAGACACTCAAGCTTCGGCGCGCGGTGCGCCTTGAGGCCAGACAAGCGGCCCCGGCTCCAGAAAACATCTTCGGCGACCAAGAAGAGGAGGACCAGAGCCATCATCTTCAAATATCCCCGCCCGAGACGGAGGTCGAGGCGGATCCGGAAGACGACGACTGAGTCGTGGATCAAGGCCTTGAATACGTCGACGAGGTAGGGGACGTCGAAGAGATTTATGGGGCCGCGGAAGATAGCTCAGTGGACGAGCTATGCCCCGAAGGTTACGAAGATCAAGATCGGGTCACGGGATCGCCTGTCGGCCTTACCCAAGACCCCGTACCGCAAGCCTCGGCCCCGCCTTCAGGCCCGGCCACGGACATACTTGCTGCGCAGCCCGTATCGAAACCGAAACTGAAACATTCGGTATCGACTACACCTAAAATGGCCGACCCGAAAACGAAAACGAAAGTTATCGATTCGACCGATCCTAAGATGGCGGCCGTACCACCAAAACCGACGACACCCGCTGCTGCATCGACTCCGTCGACCTCCGGTCCACAAAAGTCGAAGAAATCTGTCGATTCCACAGGGTCGAAGTCGGCGCCAGAGGAGGGATCCTCTAAGAAGGGTGGTCGGCACGGGTCCACCGCTGCGACGCCGTCAAAGCCCGCCAAAGCCAGCGACACGGCTCCGGTTCCGACTGGGACTCCGTTAGTCGGACGCGTGGTGGTGACGGAGCCGACAAAATCACACGGATCGAAGGCTGGCACATCTGCGCATCGGTCCAAGGACTCAGAAGGGCCAACAGGACGTCGGATCCGAGGGCAAGGTAAAGACCTCCTCGTCGGCGCCAAGGGCCGCTGTAAGTGACGCGTCCCTCGTCGCCGCTTCACTACAGAGGATCAGGGAGAAGGCCTCTGCTACGCCGGCTCCGATGCCATCGCCGCAGAAGCCGATGGACATTCCAGTGAAGCCTGCGGGTAAACTTCTCTTCCTTCTGCCGCCAAAAGAGACGCCGAAGGCCTTTTCAACGAAATCGACGCCAAAGAAGTCGGATTCTTCGACGGCGGGGGCACTTTCAAGTCGGGTACTCGACTCTGAAGAGGATGCGGAGCGTTTTATCGACGCAGACACGGGCAAATTGACCCTTTATAAGAGGAGGATCACTTCACAGCCGGTGGACTCCTATGTCATCCCCCTAAAGAAAAAAAGGCTTCCTGAAGACGCTTCAGGCCTCATGGAGCCTATCCAGCCTCCTCCACGAAGGAGCCCAACTCCTTCCCCAGAACACTCTGAGGGTGAAGGATATGTTGAAGATGACCAATACACTTTCCCCATCAATGAACCTGATGCACAGCCGGATTCATACGATGACATTGGTGACCAAGGCACCCAAGATGTGGGGCAAGACCCACAGCCTTTCACTGCACGTGCATCCCCAACAGAAGATTCTGCAGGTTTTCATGCACTCATTGAACGGGCAGCTGCTAATCATGATGTGGACATGCATGCTGACCCAGTAGAAGAAGACTTTGTATTTGACACTTTTTCAGTCTCTGAACGGACAGTAAAGACACTGCCTATGCTCAAAGGGGTCCTCAAACATGCTGCGGACATCTTTAAGGAACCTACCAGGGCGTGAGTGGTCAATCCACGTATCGAAAAGAAGTACAGACCAGCACCTGCAGACCCTGCATACATTCGGGGACAGTTGCCGCTTGACTCCCTGGTGGTCGCAAATGCCCGCAAAAGGGCCAACTCCCAAACAACGGGTGAAGCTCCTCCCCCGGATAAGGAGTCCAAAGTGCTAGAGGCAGGAGGCAAAAGAGTAGCCGCACAGGCTGCCAATTTTTGGCGTATTGCGAATACACAAGCACTCTTGGCACGTTATGATAGGGCGCATTACACACCCTAGAGCGGGTTATAGAACACCTGCCTTCGCAGTTTCAAGAGGGCACCAAACTGCTTATAGAAGAGGGAAAACTGATCTCCAACGCAGCCATAAAGTGTGCACTTGATGCCGCAGACACAGCAGCTAGGGCCATTAACACTAGCGTCATGCTCAGACGACAGGCGTGGCTCCGCATATCGGGGTTTAAACCTGACATTCAGACAACCATTCTTAATCAGCCAGTCAATCCTGATAGACTGTTTGGTCCAGATGTGGACACCACACTAGAAAAAATTAAGAAAGACACCGAAACTGCTAAGTCTATGGGGGCCCTACAATCACAACAGTTTCGTGGCAACAATTTTCGTCGCTCAGGTGCGCGTGGAGTCACCAGAGGACAGATGGGTCAACAGTCACAATTCTCCAAGGGTGGGGCACAATCCTCGTACCCCAAGCAAAACAGAGGGGGTTACCGAGGAAACAGTACCAGAGGACGTGGAAAAGGAAATAACAACTCCCGCTCCTCTGCCCCAAACAAACAGTGACTCTCTGTCACTGCCCCCCGACCACCTAACACCTGTCGGGGGAGACTACAGCAGTTCCTGCCCGTCTGGAGAAACATCACCACAGACAGGTGGGTGCGACAACTTGTCCAGTACGGTTATTGTCTAGAGTTAAAGTCCACTCCACCCAACATTCCACCAAGGCAACGGCCTATGTCCGCAGAGCATTTGCACTTATTGCAGCAGGAAGTAGTGGTGATGCTGCAAAAAGGCGCTATCGAGCTCGTGCCGGTGGAGGAGGAGGGCACAGGGGTATATTCCCTGTACTTCCTTATTCCAAAGAAGGACGGATCTCTCAGACCCATTCTAGATCTGCGGCCCCTCAACCTGTATATACTATCAGAACATTTCCATATGCTTACACTGCAACAGATTCTTCCCTTGCTAAAACAAGGGGACTTCTTAGCAACCTTAGACCTCAAGGATGCTTATTTCCACATTCCACTACACCCGTCCCACAGAAAATACCTCAGATTCACTATCCAAGGCAAACATTATCAGTTCAAGGTCCTACCCTTCGGAGTGACCACAGCCCCAAGAGTGTTTACCAAGTGTCTGGCGACAGTGGCGGCGCACCTCAGGAGGCAGAACATCCATATCTACCCCTACCTAGACGACTGGCTCGTTCAAGCCAAGTCGGAACAACAGTGCGCCGCGGACATGTCGACTACCATTCACCTCCTTCACAATCTGGGCTTCTCGTTAAACTACCCAAAGTCGCATCTTCAGCCGGCGCATGTCCGGCAGTTTCTAGGTGCGACGATCAATACCCTGACGGCCATGGCCCAGCCAAACCAGGTCAGGATAGACAGCATGCTGTCGCTAATCCAAAAGTTCAGACCACAACACTCGCTTCCAGCGAGAGTGTTCATGCAGCTGATTGGCATGATGGCCTCCTGCATCTTCATAGTCCCTCACGCACGTCTACATATGCGTCCGCTCCAGGAGTGCTTAGCAACTCAGTGGACACAGGCTCAGGGACGATTGACAGACCTAGTGTTGGTTACCAGTCGGGCATACGACTCTCTGCATTGGTGGACTCCACACAACCTTTGCAAGGGCCGACTGTTCCAGGAGCCAGTGCCACAGATTATCCTGACGACGGACGCATCTCTCCAGGGATGGGGAGCTCATCTGCTCACTTACACGGTGCAGGGACTATGGACGACGCAGCAACAGAAGATGCACATCAACTATCTGGAACTGATGGCAATCTTCATGGCACTCAAGCCCTTCATTGTACATCTGTCCAACAAGGTAGTGTTAGTCCGGACGGACAACATGACCGCGATGTACTACATTCAAAAGCAGGGGGGCACCCACTCGCCACAGCTGTCTCATCTGGCTCAGGGCATGTGGAAGTGGGCCATTCAGAGGAACATTTTCCTCATGGCAGAACACCTCCCGGGCAAGGACAATCAGATGGCGGATCTGCTCAGCAGATACAGCCATCAAATGCACGAGTGGGAGTTACACCCATCTGTACTCCGCCCGTACTTCCAGCAGTGGGGTCATCCGGAGATAGACCTGTTTGCCACAAACGAAAACGCAAAATGCCAACACTTTGCCGCCAGGTTCCCACACCCACAGTCGCAAGGGAATGCGATATGGATGAACTGGTCAGGCAAATTTGCGTACGCTTTTCCGCCAGCCCCTCTGATACCGCTGGTGGCAAAAAAGCTAAGGCAGCACGCGATGACTCTCATCCTGGTTGCTCCAACGTGGGCGCGCCAAGCATGGTACACCACGTTCCTCGAACTCTCGGTGGTGCCGCATCAAAGGCTGCGCCTCACGCCCAGACTTTTGACGCAGAACCATGGAGACATTCAGCATCCAGATCCGCAGCAGCTCAACCTGGCGATCTGGCTCCTGAAGTCCTAGAGTTTGGATACCTTCACCTACCTCCAGAATGCATGGACATCATCAAGGAGGCAAGGAAGCCAACTACCAGAGCATGCTATGCTGCAAAATGGAAGCGTTTTGTCATTTACTGTACAGCCAATGACATCAACCCGCTAGATGCATCTATCCCTAACATTATTTGCTATCTGTTACATCTTTACAAGTGCAATCTAGCGTACACTTCCATTCGGATACATCTATCCGCCATCGCAGCTTATCTTCAGAATAGGCAGCATCTCTCTGTCTTCAGGGTGCCTGCCATTAAGGCTTTCCTTGAAGGTCTGAAACGAGTCATTCCCCCAAGAACACCGCCAGCTCCGGTGTGGAACCTCAACGTGGTCCTCACCAGACTGATGGGACCACCCTTTGAGCCACTGCACTCATGTGAACTCCAGTTCCTAACGTGGAAAGTGGCTTTCCTCATTGCTATTACGTCACTGAGGCGCGTTAGTGAGCTACAAGCGCTCACAATCCAAGAGCCATTCATTCAGATTCATCCAAATAGGGTAGTGCTACGTACTAACCCCAAATTCCTTCCAAAGGTGGTGTCATAGTTTCATCTCAACCAAACTATTGACTTACCGGCATTCTTCCAAAACCCGCAAACGGTAGCGGAAAGAATGCTCCATACGTTAGACGTACTGAGGGCGTTGATGTACTACATAGACAGGACACAACACTTTAGAAAAACGAAACAACTTTTTGTTGCCTTCTCACCACAGCACAAAGGCAACCCTATTTCCAAAGCAGGAATAGCCAGGTGGATTGTTAAGTGCATCCAAATCTGTTATCAAAAGGCCAAGCGCACTTTAACGATACCCCCAAGGGCGCACTCCACACGCAAATTGGGGGCATCCATGGCTTTCCTGGGGAACATTCCTTTAGAAGACATTTGCAGAGCAGCCACGTGGGTTACCCCACATACCTTTACAAAACACTACTGTGTTGATGTGCATTCCAAGCAGCAAGCTGCTGTAGGACAGGCTGTTCTCAAGACACTTTTTCAGGTTTCTGCAGCTGGCACAGGCAACCGCCGCTAATGGAGGGACTGCTATGTATTCTATGCTAAGATATGAATTTAGCAGCCCACATGCCTCGAACTGAATATGCTACTTACCAGTATGCATCTGTTCTTGGCATGTAGGGCTGCTAACATTCATATCGCCCAGCCTCCTCCCCGGTGCCTGTCGCAGCTGCAGATATACTATTGTATTCAATCATTAGCATGGACATCCTTTACACTTTTCACTCCATCTTCTGCCACAATGGCGAAAAACAATCTGGGGATGGAGCCGATGCCTATGCGCACTGTAGTCCAGGGGAGGAGCCACCTATCTCAGGATACTTCGAAGACTCTTCCAGGACAACAATGTGCGATCATCCGGACCCAACACTAGGCGGCGATCTAATGCTAAGATATGAATGTTAGCAGCCCTACATGCCAAGAACAGATGCATACTGGTAAGTAGCATATTCATTACTTCACACTGATCAACAAAGGTAAGCACTTCTCCATCATGGTTACTTCTCTAGTGTCACCGGTTCAGGAAATACCAAATGGAGAATGATATTTGTGAGGTAGAATAGAACACACCTTCACTGTGTCACGGAAAAGGCATTCACCCTCAGAAACCCTTGCGTGCACCCAAGAGTGAAGTTGGCACATTGAGTGAATTCTGCAACTGGGAGAAGGGGCCAAGTGCAGGTAACAAAGATTGAGCACGCCTTCCACCACTTCTGTTGTTAGTTCCATTTTGTGTTATGCTAGTTCTTCCCTGATGAGAGACTGTAGAGACACTGCATCTATAGTTATTCCTTTGCACCTCATTCACAATTCCTTCCACTGTTTGAAAGCAGAAATATTCTGAGTGACTCTCTAGAACCTAGCCATTTTAAAGGCTGCTACAGGTTTGTGTTGTTACTCTGTATGACAAATTACTGCACGTTCTTGAATGCTAAGGGTAATTGCTAAGGATTAAGGACCCAATGTATCTATTACCAGCAAGGGTGCCCCATCCAATTGCGATGCAGTACCCTTCACATCTACATAATGGTCGCCCACCCAATTTAAAAAGCGTGTGGACCATTGTTTGGTGATGGCGGAGAATACCCACCATAGCCGAAATTCTCCAACGGCTGGACGGAGTAAGGGTGGTTTAAACATTGGCTTTTTGTGGTCCCTCCCAATATAGATGGGCAAACATATGGCCGTTTTTATTACTGCCCATCATCACCAGGAAAACCCTGTCTGTAAGGAGCACTAAAAACATTAAAATGCTCCCCTTGCCATGGGAGATTACTTTTATGGCAAGGGGGTGGGCATTGTTTTTTTTATTTTCAAAAACAAAATCCCATTTTGGGGTTTTGAAAATTAATAAAAGCTTTGTAACTTTGCCTTTATGGCTCAGTCATGTGTTAAGGAGCCAGGCATCAAAGTTACAGTGCATTCACCTGAACCACTTTGCAGTGGTTCCTGTGAAAGCTAGAAATGTCAGTTGACCTGACAGGCATTGACCTGACAGACATTTCTAAATTTGCCCGTTGGGACGTTCACCAGGGCGATGGCCTCGACCATCTGTATACTTAAATCAGGCATTAATCTAGCCACCATGTGCATACTTCTTGCTGAACATCTGACAACACCAGCACTGGCCTGAGACTTATCAGCTGTTTGCTGATATTGGGCCTGTCTTTCCAAATGAGGCAGAGTCACCATTAGAAAAGCACAAGAAAAGTTCTAAAATGGCCAACGGTAGGGTCAGATGCACAGTGGAGATGACAATTTGGCATCATGCTGCTTCCAAGAGGCCCAGAGTCTCCTGCTTAGCCTCAATGGCTCTATACGCTTACCATGAAAAACTAGCCTGGATAAAAATTGTTCTGGCGAAATTTTTTCAGCGACCCATACTTGACAAATGTCTCTTCAAGAATGGGTTTCATCAAGTTGACGAAACAGAAGAAAAATGATTTTTCTCTGGCGGTATTTTTGGGGGTTAGCCCACCTTACATCGCAACCCGCCTCTGTTTCTTTTCTCTTAAGGAGGGTATGCCTCATGCTTACCACCTCCAACTTCCAAGAGTCCTTTTACTGTCCCCTTCTTCAAAACCCCAATTGTTGTACTACATCGCCCACTTCATCCCTCTCCTAACTAATTCCCATACTTCTTTCAAGTCGCCTCCATTTCCCTACTTACCTTTGTATTGCAGCCTTCTTCATTACTCCTGTGTCTGTGTTTTGGTTTTTTAAACCATATCACTGAAAACATACAAGAAAGACTATCACAACCCCATCTCGTTTTTTTTTGTTTTAATAAACTTTAATTGTTACAATTAATAATAGGAATTGGAAGAACATTTTTTCTGGTTTGGGGCTTCAGTTCCAGCACAAGTATATTTTTTCCATGGAAACAATTAATTTTTCTTGGAAAAGTTATATTGTACTTGTGATATTTCTCTAAAATACATTGACTTTCTTCATTTGGAAAGTTGTCATAATGATGAAATTCCGCCTCAGTAGCATACCCTCTTCTGATAAGTTGAATATTGCTCACTTGGCTGCAGCTCTAACAAGCATTGTCAAAAGCAGTATGTCTCACCTATGAGAGCTATTGACCTTGAAATGTTTTGTAGCCATGCTATATGACAGCATGGATGCTTTACAGTTTAGCTAAACTAATTTAAAAAAGCGTTATGACACAGCCAGGGCAAATGCGCTCTTATGTTTAGAAGTGCATTAGTGCTGGATGCATCACACTCCTTTTTTTTTTTTATGATAATTTTTAGCCGTGCTGTTCAGCATCCAAGCTGCTATACAGCTGCTATACAGCATGGCTGCAAATCTGTGCCAAGTTGGCAATGCCCATGTTGTCCAGCAGGAACTCAAAAGCAAGGTCCATTGGCTTTGCTCATACTTGCTAGATCTCGGGACAACACCCCTGTGATTCACAGCAAATCAGTCAATCTCCCCATGCGTGGAAAAGAAAATATGAAATTTGGCTAAAATCCTATCCCACAAAGGAGGCAATTCCTATGTCAATATCTTATTTAAAATATATTTGGAAGCAGATAACATCCTGTCACATTAAAAGCAGATAACATCTGTCACAATAAACATCCATTTCAAAGGAGAAAATTACTTCTTTTAAGTGATGTGCATAGCAAGAGATTCAGCAAGGACAACAGCGAAGAAGAAAAAATAAAAATAATACCTCAATCACAGTACAATTAGCAAAGGGACATCAACCAAGCTGAAGCAACCAGTACTTGGTCCACGCTCCAGACAAAAGAAGAGGAAGTGAAACCAGCATGTACTGGGCAATTAAAAGGCAGCAAATAAGAGTGACAATAAAGGCAAGAAATGATAGGGCTGCAAGCCCCTTGTTGTATACTTCTAGCAAGCGAGAATGCATGCAGCACACGCGCTGTCGCAGGAGAGACCAAAAGATTTCTGTTACACAGACCACAACACTTCCTTGGCACAGAGATGTTATCTCAGTAGATTGCAAAACCTTTCAGTCCCAGCGCATCGTACTTTCCTTAAGGCACTGAGAGACTTTTATGTGCAACTTGAGGATTTAGTTATACAAGAGTCTTATTTATGATTTAATATAATGTTTGTTTCACGTGCATATATGTTTTAAATAGGTTCTTAACTGCTTGCTTTTAAAATGAGAGTAATGATTGACATTTTGCTCATAGATAGATACATAGAAATACTTCAATATTGACAATCCTATTATGCACATGAAGGATGCTAAATATACCTTGCTCTACTATTTAGGGAGAAATAGCATTATGGCTTAAGTGCAGATCCTCCCTCTCAAAATGCAGCCTTAACTAGACTTTAGGCAGCCAATATTTCTACCTCAGTAGTTGATTAAAACTGTGTGAGGTTACAACCAGAAATTTCCATTGGTTATTTGTAATGCTGTAGACATGGTCCAAGTTTAGAGAAAAACAGAGCCATGGAAAAAGAATGATATGTTGTTTCTACCCTCTTCATCTTTCTTCACTTTATGCTCAATTTGTTTGGATTCTTAAATAATCTGTGCAATCCGAGGAGCTCTGGAATGGAGAGCATGGAAGCGGCTGCACATTTATGCAGCCTCAATGGTGGAGTTACTCTCGAAACGTTGACTGCTTATTAGTTCAGGGATACATCACAGACCCTCCTTGCCATATTAAACTGTGATGATCTATAGGTTGTGATTGTCATGGAGTGATGGTACTATTTTTTGGTGAGATGATTTGCAGTATATTTGTCTTGATATAAATTGGCAACCGTTCAATCACTATACAGTTAACAATCCCTCTGAATTAGAATAAGCAAAAGGTCAAATGTATTACCTTCTATACAAAGAGGTTTTTTTGGCAATACCTCATCTTTGAACCTTCAAAGTATTGCTGCGCAATGTGAAATTATCATTAACATTATTTGAAATCTGTAATCGCAGTGGATTATCGTGTGGGTACAGTATGTGCTATAACTCGCTCTCAACTAATAAAAACATTACCCCATCACAAATCAGATTGGACCCATCACTATTGTTAGTAAGAGAGCAAACCAAAACACATAGCTTTGGGCCAGCACTGTCTTTGACCCATTCTGCAGCACTGAGATTTTCTCAGAAAGCTTTTAACTTATAAATGGGTCTAATCCCTCTAAACATAATAGTGGCACAGGTAACCATAGTGTCCAAGGGACCCCAACCTAAGTACTTCACATTCTTCTAACTGAATTCACGTTTTGGAGATTCCTTTTGTAAACTTATGCTTCTGAGCGGATGTATGACGTTACAACGCATACTTTTACATCGCATGCCTTTACAACGCGGTTTTTACATCGCATACCATTACAACGCATAATGCTTTTAGGCGCTGGATAGTGATTTATTTAATTTACTATTCCAACTCCAGTCCCCGTGGATAGTAGGGAAGGTGTTGGATAGTATATTAAATACATTCCCTATCCTAGAGCGCCCCCCAGCGCTATGCGTTGTAATGGTTTGCGTTGTAAAAGTTGCGTCGTAATGGTAGTGCGTTGTAAAAGTTTTGTTGTAATGGATGTTTCCCTTCTGAGCATGCGCAGTAGGCGGTTTTCAATTTCTGGAGTAGGTCCTGACCTCTATTTTACAGTTAATTGGTGGATCTAATTTTTTTGTCTTGTAAAGCTTTTCTTCCCCTGACATTTTCATCTTTACTCACAGCAGCTCCTCTGCATACTCCTCCTTGTAAGCTCTTTTCAACTAGGCACAAGACAATTAAAGGTGTATTTGTTTCTTTAGGTTCTTGATATAGTGTGTCAAGACTCTGAGCACAGGCTGGCAATCCACTTTGCAAAGAATGGCATAGAAATAACAGTGGGCAATCAAAAACTAGGCGATAGAACAGGAGTTTAAGTTTTCAACAAGTTAATGCAACATAACTGGGACAAGTTAATGCAACATATCCCCGTTCATACCCTTTTGTCCTGCTAGAATGACCATACTCAAAGCACGAGTGGTTAAATTCATTCATGAAGGTAGATTACCTTTACAGAATTGTTCCACAATAGTCTCTGATTGTGGAGGATTACACAATGAGCCGCACTCCAAGTACTACTTTCACTGATCTTTATTGACTTGTGTCTCAAATAGATCCAGCAGTGGGAGCAGAACCTGGAGAAGTTTAACATGGACCTGTTCAGAATGCGCTGCTACCTGGCCAGCCTGCAGGGTGGCGAGCTGCCCAACCCAAAGAGCCTGCTGGCTGCCACCAGCCGCCCGTCCAAGCTGGCCTTGGGGAGGCTTGGCATCTTCTCTGTGTCATCCTTCCATGCTCTGGTAAGCACGTACTGACATGCCGCTTCATAGCTGAGTTTTCTCCTTTTTCCTCATGTTATAATGCATTTATTGCATAATTGCTTCCTAGTCTCACATATTCCCACACTGTGAAGTGCCGTCATTGTGGACCATGCAGTCAAAAAATAGAAGATCACCCTATCCAATTTCCTGGCTTTGATGTATTTGTATTGTTTTCATTGTATTGTGATGTTTCATTGGCTTCTGTTTTCCCTGTTTCTTGTCTTACAATCTCACCTGCCTGTTGAGACTTGCACCAGTATCTGAAACACGACATAGAGTGTTCTATGTAAGCATTGTACGAAGACAAAAATACACTTTGTGCCAAGTCCTGTTATGCTTCACTTCTTAGTGTTTGGAGACCGCACACAAATGGAGGATAGCAGCAGACCAGGTTATATGTATAGGTGAATCAATGTAAAGATATTACCCGTGTGTAGTATGTATCTCCACATCTATAACCATTTTATTCTAAAAAAATGTCAACCAGAAACAATGGTAATGGGAATTTTGTTCCCACAAATTCAATTGTTTTAAAAACATATCTCTGTTGGCACGTTCTGTTCCTAGCTCTGATGTCATGTACTGGTAAATGCAACATGGCCGCCATGCACCTCTGCCTTATAATGAAATCGCTGGTCGTTTATTGCTTTAAATGTATGTACTCTGCAGTCCGACAAGAGTTGGCTGATTTGGTATCATTGGTAGGGGCGTTTGTGGCTGACTACTAAATTTTTCGAGTTAGATCGGGTTGATTGAGACAATTTATAAGGGGATGTGAGGTAAAGGAGTTAGGGATTCAGACCAAATACCTGCATTTCCCGGCGCTTCCCCAACCTCGCTGTAAACAGTTGCATGTGTTTTCCAACGTTTTCAAAGATTACCTATCTTAATGCACTTTACTAAGCTCAGGAATGTATCTAAAATGTCGTAAATATAATTAATTTGAGTTAATACCTTTTATAATGCTGAGACTTCACTGGGAAAACATGCAGCGAAGAGTGGTTACTGGTGTTTGTTTTTAGTGGGGGATCACGAAGCGCAAGGTGTCTGAAACAGTGCGTTTTGGAAATGATGGTAGCCATGAACATAGTGGCAATTTACATATATTTGAGAGTTAGTGCTCGAGCAATTGGAGGCTTTAGAGTCACAATCTTCACTTTCATTGCTAGAGTTTAAAGTTTGTGTTTAATTTCAAGGTGATGCAGGTTACCTGATCACAGGTGTGCGTGTCTTCTCTTGGGTGAGGTACTCAGGGGCATATTACCAACAAATAGCGATATTTATCGCTAAGTAGGGTTAGCAGCAATTTTTTTATCGTCGCGCATCACATGATTTTATCACTGAGATAACGTGCTATTAGCAACGTTTATCTCAAAAGCGATAAAATCCCTGGCGATAGCGGCAAAATCCGTGAATATTGCTGAGAATACAGCGATATTCACGCATTATCGCTAACAGGGTCTTAGCCATTATATCCACCTCCCATTGGATATAATGGCTAAGAACTGGTCTGAGCAGGTGTTAGTTTTTGGAGATATTCGCGCTTAGCGCGAATATTTCCATCGCTACACCTGTGTTGGTAATAGGCGATAGCGATGTTAGCGACTGCTTTCAGTCGCTAACAGGTTGGGTACGCCCACTTTGCATGTCATTAGCGATTAATATTGCTGACATGCAAAGCGGGCCTCAACCCGCTCGCTATTGCCTACAAGCTGCCGCTAACTGTTGTTAGCGACAGCTTGCTAATAGAGCGATAGTATTATCGCCGCTTAGCGGCCGAAAACGGCCGCTAAAGCTTCGAAAATTGCCTATCGGCCCCCCCTTGATAATATGCCCCCAAGTCCGGCTTCGGTGGGCATCTTTGAAAACGAGAAATCTGTTTCTTTACCAGGTTGTCAAACTTTGACTTTTAGGAGTTTAGCTTTCTGCTGTCTCTTGGGTGGAGGGATGCCTGATAGTGATAGAATATTTTGATCCTTCTTGGACCCACGAGGTTTCAGGTGGAATGTCTGAGAACCCTGTGTGTAATTCTGTTTACACCTCTGGGCTTAGTTGTCAAGGAAGCTAGAAAGCATTTCATCATGAGAATATTGTAAAAACATGTCGCAAGATACACTTACGCGTGGTAATATATTTTGGTCTGCTTTCTTTGTGATTTTGACTTCAACATCTAGGAACACAGTGACTTGATAATTATTTTACTCATCTTGAGCATTTGCTGTAGTTCAGTCTTAACCCCGAGTGAGGTCAGTGTAATACTGAAGTTCAACAATGGAAAGGCCCCGCAAGTTTAAAATACGTAATTAATAGTTTAATATCTTTATTCGGCAATTTTATCACCATAAAAGAGCACATATACATATACAATTCACATTTACCAAATAAAAATTTGTAAAATACATAAGAACAAGGAGATCTCATTTTGATAGATTTACAACACAGCCAGATTAGTATCGGCCAGTAGGGCCCCCCGAGATTTTAATAAACGGGAGCGTATCCGCCATGCATTTCCCAAAAATTTAGCCACCCCGCAGATCATGAGGGCAGACGAAGAGTCTGTAGAGAGGACACGGAGTGCCTGTTTATGGCACCTCAACCCTAATTCCCTGCAGACCGGTTTCAGCCAAAGCTTCCTCGCCCCTTTGTAGGCTGGGCATGCAAAAAACAGGTGGGCCACCGATTCCTTGGGGGCCGCACAGCCGGGGCATGTACGTGAGAGGGCATCAGAGGTCGACCAACTTGCCGTGAAATCAAGTACTGGAAGCGTCCCATAGCGCAGTTTCAGGTACAGCGATCGATCCAACGGTTTAGTTATTAGGTCTAAAAAGGGTTCCAATTTCCTTACACTCTTAATTGATAAAAATTTGTCCGTAAGTGAACCCACATTCGTAGCCCTCGTGGCCTCACTCTGAACCCAATCCCAATAAAGTTTTTTAATAACGGCTTTGGGTGGCGGGGATTGAGACTCCCATGCCTCTCTTAGACCCAGATTGATGGCCAAATCTTTCAGTTTTTTTAGCCATCCTATTTTATTACCTGTGTCCAGCAAGAGTAGATCATCCATCCCTTCTGCATACTTAGCCAGCTCCTCAGTTCTTCTTAGTCGAGACCAGAAGAGCAACGGGCGAAGCCTCACCAGGTCTTTTAAAGATCTTCTGCCCAAATCTAGTCTTAGGGGGATCATTGGTGTTGAAGCAGGGAGAGCAGCCACTTTCCTAAAGAAATTATTTTCTGCCACCATCAAATCTGTAACCCCTTCAAACCCCCAAAGTTCGGAGCCATATAGTGCTGAAGGAAGAATCTGTCCCTCATAGATGGCCATAACTGGAGAAACCGGTTTACTGCTAGATTCCCGGAGTTCCTTCAATGTCACCCCGGAAACTCTATGATGACTAAGGAGCATTTTGGAAAGATGATCTTTCCAGGTCATACGGCTGTTTATCCGGACTCCAAGATAGTCAAAAGATGTGACCAGCTCAAGGGGGGCACTATTGAGCACGAGGTGATTTTTAAATCTTTTAGAGGGGGCAAAAGCCATCAATTTGGTTTTTGAGGTGTTAATGGTTAAGCCTCGGGTAGTACAAAAGGAGCTAAACAGGTTCAAGAGTTTTTGTAAGCCCACCGGGGATTTAGAGATTAATAGGGTATCGTCCGCGAAGAGAAGTGTGGGGATTTTCTCCCCCGCCAGGGATGGGGCGTCCGTCTCTTCCCCCTTCAGATGGTCCACAACTCCGTTTACAAATAGGGAGAAGAGGGTCGGAGCCATGACACAACCCTGGCGTACTCCTCTCCGCACAGGGATCTTATCTGTTAATTGTCCCTGCGATCCCCATCTAACCCGCGCATAATTCCCCTCATGCAGCTTCGTTATTAAATACGTAATTTATTAAGAAGCATTTCTGCAGTTTTGAGCATGCTACTCTGATTTGTGCTTAGTGCTATCTTGGTGATTGAGGATTTGTGGTGACTGCATATGTTGCACTTTCAGAATTCTGCGCTTCCATACCAATCCCTGTTTCAGAGTTGTGAAATCTTACCTGAATGTAAGAGTCTTCTTAGATATCTTGGGCCAGATGTAGGAGAGCAAATACCGGTCGGTAACGGCCGAATTCGGCCGTTACCGACCGGTATTTGGGTTTTTAGATGTAGGGGCCAATATTTTACAGAATCGGTAAAATTACCGATTCGGTAAATTTACCGATTCTGTAAAATACCGAATCTGTAATTTTACCGATTCGGTAAATCCAAATGTAGGTGACACTCCTGAGAGTGTCACAGGCCCTTAAGAGTCGGTATTTTACCACACAATCCTATTGTGTGGTAAAATCCCGAATCCAGGTGTGCATGCACATCTGTGCATGCACACTGTGCAATGTGACACACAAACATGCCCTTAGGGCATGTATGTGTGCCACATGTCACACATGCCTTTACCTCGGGTGCTAGAGGGTGTCAAAGAGACACCCCCTGCACCCTTGCAACATTCGGTATTTACCGATTGGGTAAATACCGAATCGGTATTTCCAATTGATTCCTATAGGCTTCACAGCCCATAGGAATCAATAGGAAATACCGATTCTGTATTTACCGAATCGGTAAATACCGAATGTTACCGATTCGGTAATTCAAATTTAAAATTTCCCTACATCTCCCTCCTTCATATTTACCGATTCATAAATACCGAATCGGTAAAATTCGGTATTTATGAGTCGGTAAATGTCCCTCACCTACATCTGGCCCGAAGTGCCTTAACTCTGGTGTGCCATAGGTTTTGTGACCACATTTAGACAAACGCTATTTATTCTCTGAACCATTCTGCAAAGTAACTTGCTGAATTTTGTGCCACTCAGATCTGCTCCAGGGATGAGGCTGCACTTAGGAAGCGATCCCTCTCCCTGTCGCAGCGGGTGCAGAGCAAGAAGAGCCTGTTCTCCTCTTTGAAAGGGCTTGATACCCTGGCAAGGAAAGGAAAGGAAAAACGACCCTCGATTACCCAGGTAAAATGTTAATCCCTAATCTGTGAAAATAACACATTCTTTATGTTACAGGATGTTGTATTGTTATTATATTACCTAAATGAAAAATGTGTTTATAGAAATTCATTTTCTTCCCTTGAATATAACATGTAATGGGGTAGGAAGTTATACGTGAAAATGCATGGATATATTACAAAACATTTACACTCCAAACTGCCATACCATTGCCTTCAAAAGAGCGGAGCCCTGAGATGAGTTCAGCCACAACTCAACCACTACTCATCCCCATGACCAGCACCACTATCTAGCCAGCCTACTCGCTGTGGTCTCGCTCTGACACCTGCTTAAGCTGTTTTTTGTCATCACTTCTCTGCTGTATTTTGTGTGCACACACATCTACATTTCGAGGAACAGGACTATTAGGGATAATCCAGCAAGGATCTGTCCCCCAATCAAAAGTGTTCAAAACCATTATTTTTAGCCAAAGTACTTATGGACCCTAAGCTTGGTTTACAGATGGATAGCACTAACCATCCTGATGAAGTTCCATGAAAGCAATTATGGGCCAAAACAATTCTAATAACGTTTCATCTTTTCTAAGCTCTTAATTTGTACAAAGATATAATGAAATGTAGAGACTGTATTGGAGATTGCAATGTATATGGTGTCTCACCAGTATGTTAGATAGGACACATCAGAACATCTTTAAATTCCAGCAGTAAGCATCATCATAACACTAACATTTAGTAACTCACAATCAATTGCCCCTTTTGTTGCCTTTTTAAGAAAATACTGTTCAGATAAAATGACAATTTTTTTTTAAAGTGTATAAAATTAGAAATTCATTGATTTTCTATGGGCTGGACTGTTCCCTAGGGGAGCAGGGTCAAGACTAATTTGCATATGGCTGGGTCCAAACTGGAATGGTGTGGTGAGCAAACAAATGATGGATTTAGGCCCAGATCTCTGTACTGGGTGTGAGTGTTTGACATTGTTCAGCATTGCGTCCAGCGTTTGTTCTTTTTGCATTTATTCTCTGAGTGGGACGGGTATGCCCAGTCGTGGGAGTCAAGCTATCCTGGCTGATGAGGAGTGAAACCCCTAACCTGGTCCTAGGATGCTTGTTTCCACTCCAGGGAGGACCTGGCCTGGTAGTTCAGGCTGGGCTGTTCCCATGGAGACCAGGGTCTAGCCGGACTTTCATATGGCTGGGTCCAAACTGGAATGGCGTGTTTGACATTGTTCAGCATTCCGTTCATCATTTATTCTTTTTGTATCTGCCCACCACAACTGCCTGGGCATATTTAAAAATCACACCTGAAACTGAGACTCTGCAACTGGTTAAAAAACAGTGACCACAGAAGTCCTGTTATGCAGAAGTAGAGGGCACTGAAACCAGGGAAAGAGTCTCCGATTAGCAAAAGGGGATCTCTTTTCTATTGGCATCATCCAGATGTAGCTTATACCCCTGACTGCAGCAGGTGCAGAAGATCAGCAAGTCTCTGTTGTTTGCCTCTATTGTGCAAAAAGTATGTAACAAGTTGGGCGAAAACCCTCGAATGTATGGCGTGTAGAGAAGCCACACAAATGGTGTCAGAAGGTGAAAAGAGTTGCTTGCACTTGAAAACCTGCTAATGCCAGACACCTGATGCTTAAGTGGGTCCTTGCAAAGATCATAGAACACCTGAGGGTTACTGGCATATTGAAGGGCACGCCAATAGCTTCATGTGGCTACAGTAAAACATTGACTCTGGCAGTATCGGTTTTCTTTCCTTTTATGCAGTCCTTTCAGCCAGTTATTTAAAAAGAAATTAGCCAAAAGGCTTGTGACCGAACAGATGATAATATGGTGATCGACGCGTTACTCTGGTTTTCAACTGAATTAACATTATGGTGAATTTCCATATTGTATATTGCAGCAGGGGCCAGAGAGCCTGAGCCTAGAGCAGTGAGATGTAAGTTACTTACCAAAGGTCTTGTAGGCAGTTCCTAGACTGGAGAACAAGTATTCTATTGTGTATCCCCCACCCATGTCCACCTCTTCCCGGGCAGATTAAGAAATCAAAATCCTTCAAAAAAGTTGCTATTTCAATCTGTGGCTTCTTGGGAGTCCTGGATACATTGCAACAAAACCACAGTGATTTGGGCAAAAAACATCTATCTAAGATCAAACAATGTGATGCTCCCTCAAGAAAATCAGGGTTTGTCCCAACCCGCCCCCTGTCGCTCTCTGTGTTTTAAATGGGCAGGGGCTGTGAGGCGCTAAGTACCTGCAGTTATTTAATTGCAAAGGGACAGAACCAGAACTGCTCAAAAGAGGTGTAATGCTGTGAATTGTCGTGTAGTTCCAATAAACCTATATAGGATCTGCACATTTAGACAGCATAGACTGTGGGATTGGTGTCCAGACTGATTCCAGACACCCCCACCGGGTATGTTTGCCTGTATACCAGCTAGCTCACAGTGCCACTGTAAACTCCTCTTACCAATGAGAGAATATTTCTTGGCAACTAATGAACGTGATAACCCTGATCCCTCAGAATCGTGGAAACAGTACAGTACTTTTCGCTCAGTCACTCGTGCTCACTTTGTCTCAGAGAGATGCACAGAATAAACGGTGGGGACATTTTGAATAAGCATTTATTGAACTAGAGTCATTCTAGTGTAAAAAAGGGGTGTGCTGAAACAACCATAAGACAGAAACAGATATAAATGATTAGAAGCACCAACAGAGTAATAGGATGGTAGATCCCTACCATCGTGTTTAAACAATGAATACAGGAAAGTATATAAAATATATGACAGTAATGAATGCGTACTCCTACGATGTGACCCTAACTAGATGTACCTAAGTATACCTAGCGTGTATTTAGGTGTAGAGCCAAGATTCCTTCTAGGATAATGACAACCCCATTACATGAAGTGAGAGACTGTGGGACCCCGTCTTGGTCTCGAGATGGACACCCTGCGAGGGATGTCAGACCACTGCAAGCTGGAGGGTCTGCGTGCAGGAACCTCAGTGTCTTATGTCAGTGTGTCAGCATAGAAGTCCTTTTCTCCTCTCCCTGCCTCAGCAAAGATATGGTGTTTATATACCCAAAGTGGTACCCTCAGGGGATCTACCTTTCTGTGTCATGTCGGACTTAGGATGATGGAAGGCATGACCCTTATACATAGTTATTATGCAGGAGATGGTAGTCCTGCTGAGTTTCCAAGAATCCTCATGCATAATGGATGAGGCTAGTTTTCAGGGAAAACCCCAAGTTCTGTTAGCAGTACCGTCACTAGGTAAAATGTCAGTCCCAAGAATCGTTATGTAGTGTAATGGCAGGGGAAATATAGATGAGAGGTTAGGGTGCTACCTGAGCCTATATTGGGGTACCTATATGAAACATAACATAATGGGAGAGTAACAGCACTCCCTAGTAGCAAACAAGTATTCTGGAATAGTGAGTTGCTTTAGTCAGTGCTTAATTTGAGCTGGTGGTTGCAGTTAGGCCCCACTAATTTTTGGGTTCTGGAACTTATTTTTCATCATCAAGCTTTGACCCAGAAGAGAGAAAAAGGGAGAAAAAGAGGAAAGAAATAGGAAGAGAAAGATCGGAAAACTGTGACAAAAAGAGAATGCAGGAAAGAAAAGAGCCGGTAAGAGTGAGTATAGGGGCAGGGGGTGTACGGTTGTGGATAAAAGAGGCATGAGGTGGAGTAAAGACTTGTTGGGCTTCTTAGAAACACATTGGCCCCGGCACTTATTCTTTTACAAATTAAGCACTGGCTTTTTACCTTCATTTATATTTCAAACCCTGTGCACTGTGGACGACCATGGCTCGTAGGTGGGGTTAAACAGCCTAGATGCTTTGAAATCTGTAGTTTGCTGTTTCTTGATTAAAGAAGATGTGGCTCGACGAGCTGTGTGAACTGTGAGAACTCTAATAAATGAACCTATCTTTCTAGATCTTTGATGCTACTGGAAACCAAGGTGGTGCGGGGACACAGCTGCCGCAGAACACGAACAGCTCCAGCGAGGTGAGGGTGGTTGTGAGGAATCACTTGAAATGCAATCGTGTTTAACACCTACATGGAGGGAGGGGTGCAGGGTCTGGGTGCAATGATCACGTCTTCCATTTGACTAACATACACCTTTTCACTTCACACATAAAAGGTGTGACTATGAAGAGCTGTGCACATGTCTGTTGAAAAATGCAAATAACTAGAAAGAAATACATCTATTGGAAATAGATATAGCTGCTTCTTGGTGTGGATACTCGAAAGCCTCCTTTGTGCAATAATGTTAAAATAAGAAACTCATTCTCTATACATGGTGGAGTTTCTTGGTGTATATACTCGAAAGCCTCCTTTGTACTATAATGTATATAAGAAACTCATTTCTCTGAACATCGTGGAGTTGCAAGTGATATAAATAAAGTAATTGCTCCTCAAAATGCTCTTTAAGAATGTGTTCTCTGATCAAGAGCTTTGAAGAGGCCACTTGACTCCCAGACACAGACTCACTGGCAGCACAGCATTTGTTTCAAATGTATTAAATCACCAGAACCGAATAACTTACTGTTTATATTGGATTTGAAGGGGCTTTGATGTCACATATATCTGGCATCTAGACCCCTTCAAATATTCCTTATAACTGTGAAATGGCTTTAAGTTGAGAAAGGCGCCAAAACCTCTGCTTTCCAGTTTTGTGTCCTTTAAAAGCACTCCTACCTTCTGCTACCCGTATTTATGTGAATTACTGGGTTCAATGCGAGTCCCAGCTTGCTATAGATGGTGGTTTCGTCTCGATCACGACGAGTGTTCTCTTGGGTACTTCAGCGCACTAACGTCATGATGAGACCTATAGAAATAGGTAAAAAGAGACAGTATAAGCAGCTTCATAAAAATTATAAATTACAAAAAACAAACGGGAACGAAAAGAGCTAGGAGATTTAAAAAAGTGCAGGGAAGTATACACAGCTCGAAAGAAAAGCAAGAACATTAACATTATGAATTGGGGCTAAAAAGCAAAGGGGGAAAAGCAAGCAAATCGGGACAAAAAATTATAGAGGAAAAATAGTAATCTTTTAAACCCAGAATTTTTGGGGAAACCCCGTTTGAAATAAATGATGGAGCACAAGACAGAACCATAAAATATAACTGAGAACGTAACGCAGTAGATAATTAAAACTATGTTTTTATGTCCACCTAAAGTCCAGCCCTCACTTCTGTAGCTAAATGATGTTGTTTACGCACAGGTTTAAGTTTTAACAAGCGTTTGAGCTTTTTTCGGGACTCCTGTGGCAGCAGTTCCCACAAGTTGTGATGTATGCTACTTGTTGCTGCGTGAAGGATGACAGCATGTCCTTTTAAGACATTTAATTGTTTTTTTCTCTGAGAATTTGTAAAGCTGATAAAAAAGCATAAGCAAAGCTAATATGTTTGCCCTGGTATAGAGTCTGCACAGAGAGCCGCACCAGCCCGCACCGCATGCAGGCATGCACAGGGTGCTATTACAAGCTGCCATGTGCACAGACAGTCATAAATGCACCATTGCCTGCATCCCTATAAGCACACAGGCACCCGTGCAGACTGGCATCCATGCAGATAGGACATTATAAAATAAACCAATATCAAGCCTATCAAATGGCTGGCTCCCTGCCACCAGGGACACCCATGTTCAAGTCCTGGCTTTTCCTTTTCCAATATGTTTTTTTAATGTGTTTTAATAGAATTGGTATAAATGATGTGCACTATGAATCCAACTCCAGAAATGGAATAAGTTATTAAAGGAAAGCCTAGTCATGAGTAATAGTTCCCATGAGGATATGGAGTTATCTGTTCACCTTATCCAACAGACGTACAGCCATTCATGCACACAAACACACAATACAGGCCTCCATGAGCACGGACTAACAGCGGTAAATACCTTGGTAAGCAAGTGTCACAGGCTGATGTTTATTGGGAGAGCACAGGGTACTGCGGGGCCTAGCGTACTGTACAGGGGTTGATGTTCAGCAGGCGGTGCACAGGGATGTATGACGTTACAACGCATACTTTTACATCGCATGCCTTTACAACGCGGTATTTACAACGAATACCATTACAACGCATAGTGCTTTGGGGCGCTGGATAGTGAATAGTTTAATTTACTATTCCAACTCCAGTCCCCGTGGACACTAGGGAAGGTGTTGGACAGTAAATTAAACGTATTCCCTATCCTAGAGCGCCCCCCAGCGCAATGCGTTGTAATGGTTTGTGTTGTAAAAGATGCGTCGTAAAGGCACTGCGTGGTAAAAGTTGCGTTGTAAAGGATGTTTCCCGGTGCACAGTGTTGTGTAGTGGGGAGTAGAGGGTGATGTAGGCCATGAACATGAGATAACACTGAAACCTAAGTAGAGTCAAGTTAGCAATAAAGCTGTATTTTTTCTATAATGGCTGGTTGAGAACGTTTACTTTATGACATCAAACGTAGTACGAGCGAAAAACTTGGTTTAATTACAAATTGTGTGCAGTGTTTTTCATGTTCTGATTTTCCTGTATTATTGAGGTGAAGATTATAAAAATGCGAGTATAAATGAAATTGATGCGAACTTCAAAAGCTGCCGACTCTAGTCATGCATGCTTGTTCCCCAGAATTCCCTGCAAGTACTTGGTATCCACATTGGCTTTGGCACCCGCAGCCGTGTGACTGGATGGCATCCATACCTTATGTTTTGCAGAAAGATACTAAGAAATGCACAATACCAACATTATTGTCCACTTGCCTTTGCGTTTGTGTTTTTTTTCAACTCAACCATTGTGGTTTTGAAAGCATCAAGCCGGCAGGCGTGAGGTGTTTTTTTAATGTCACTAAATAATTATATGTTCTAGACTTTGACATTCAATTGCAGCAGGTAGTAAATAAAATGACTACATTCTGCAGGCCTCAGGTTCTTAGTAAGGTTGCCTCAACCATCCACCTTTCCAAGGTCGATTAAATCAGTATCATTGAGTTCGGTAATGGTAAAACCTAAATGAAATTATGTTTTTATTCGGATGGTTGCACAGTGCAGACCCACATATGAAAATACATTTGGGTGCTTGTATCTGCTTCTGGGAGTGTGACGGCATGCTTGCCCAGTGGTCATTAGAAAAGGCCTGTTTTGAGCCGTTTGTGTGACTGCAGGTAACTGTTGCAGTGTGTGTGTTTGTTTTTCCATTGACCTAGATTTTGGGCATCCCGTCTTAGCCAAACTGCATACAACCTTACTCATCTGTGTGCCTCTGGAGGCGATTGAAGAATATTTGGGCCATGCTATTATATTCTGGAAGCCTCAGATAGTTTAATATTTCGTTTTCTAAATGTTTTTAAACGTAATCATTTTACCTACCTTTGAGAATTAAAAAGGTTGCTTTAAAAAAAAAAATCAAAATTGCTGTGCCCTGAAGCGTCTGTTTAGATGATTATTTTATACACATTCTGTTATACTTTATTTTCTCATACAACTGCGGCGGAACTCAAGTGTAGATTGCGTGCAGAATGTACCTTTTTTTTTTTACAGTTTTTATGTAGCGAACAAAAGATCAGAGTCTTGTGACTAGGTTTGAAATCAGCCAAACGTTTGAACTAACATTTTCTCACGCGAGGTCCCGCCTTCCGATTCACAGTGTGTACAGACATGTTTTTGTGCTGCAGTCCGTTTTTGAGGGGAATGGCCGGAAACGAGCTACTTCTAAAGAGTGTAGTCTTTTGTTTTTTAGGCATAAATACAAGTTTGAAGTGGTTAGGTATTAAGAAAGGACAGCTTTGTCTGAAAATCTCCTTCAAAGGGTCAGCACAGTGGATCTGTGAAACCCTCTACAAATAAACAGCTGAGCGGCACTTGCGTAATTTCACTATAATCATTACGGTGGCAGAAATGACATTATTAAACCCCCTACCCCAGGCACCATGTCATCACAGGAAGTGCCGTCATATGACTTTTAAAGCTGACAGCACTCCTATTGTCTGTCTTGTTGTTACAATCTTATTTGAAACCGAGGCTGCAGCATGGCAACAACGCCTGATGCACTGACAGCTAGCGACAAAAACTGAAGTGGTGTACTTTTGAAAGATCAAAAGTGAGATGGGTTATATCACACTGGATGCAAAGCAGTCGACAATGCTCCAACGAGCAATGTAATGGGAGTTATGTCAACCATTAGCAATATAGAATTGATGCCCCTGGGAAGCAGATTCTATGACTAAGCCTCTTGATGTACACGTGTGTAAGATGGAGTAGGTAGTAGGTATGCTGTATGCATCATAACGACCAGATAGGCACGTGGCATATCTTAAAAAGCATCATTATCCAAGGGCCCTTTACCATGCAGAATGCTATGGAAATGGCAGAGACATGACTGTGTTTGAGTGACAGTAAGATAGGTGCCACACCTTTGCAACAGCAATAATCATTCACGCCATGAATAACCACACGTGTAAAGCTGTTAAAGTTTTCACTCTGCTCCATAACAGGTTCCATCCCTGGTTTGCCCCTCCAGGCTTTTTCATAACACCCCATGCCGCCATCAATGGCGTTTTGAAACCAGACTCCCATGACCTAATGAGCTATATAGATTTGCATGTAATGAGGATAGATAGTCTAGATACAGAGCCGTACGCAGTGAATAGAGGCTGCTCGGCCATGCAGTTGGCCCAGATGCAGTTAGTTTAGCCTCTAGCTCGTTTTGGAACCTGGGGATCTGGGTTCCAATCACAGCTTTGCCACTTGACCACAACAGTGAGAGATTTTGAGCATCCTGTTTTATTTATCTGTGCCTCAGATTTGCAATAGGTGTAAAGCAGTGTTAAAAAAAGTGTAAATATGATGCACAGTGTAGAAGAAAATGAACGGTACGCTGTCATACCATTTTGTTTCAATTCTACAACCCAGTGCCACAATGTCACCCCACATGTGAGATACTCCTGCTGTAATACAAATGTTTACCATCAAATGCTCCACTGCTCCCCGGTTCTAAGGTTGTATATATTCAATCCCGAAAAAAGAAAATTTGACTCCAGTGGATGAGTTTCATGCTATTTTTTAGTTAATCTCCTGCCTGTGCCTCCAGAATCAATGCTTCAAAGCATTTCCTTGTATTAACCCTCCTTTCTGTAAAGAAATAATTCCCTGTGGTACTTCTTTTCATACAGCTGACATGTCTTGTCTCTCGGTGACTCTTTCTCCTAGAGGAATAACTGCGCCCTTCCCATAGCGTATTCATAAAGTGAAGGTATAACATGTAAAATGTCTCTATCATAGTTCCCTCTCTCCTATATTAGACCAGAAGACTTTGCACTATCTGGACTGTCTCTGACCTCTTGTGGTGTAGTTGGAGATGTGGCCTCAGTACAGGCACACACCTCTAGATGAAGCCTCTGCAGTGCGTAGATGGTGCTGCTGCATGGGACTTGCACCAGGATAGTCGACTAAATAGGCAGTCCCATTACTGACAACTGAATCTGCTGGCTCAGCATCTAGACGTAGTTCAATGATTTTCATATCACCTGGCTTCAAACAGTGCTTTCTGGCGTTATTCACAGTCTCCAAATCAAAGACAAGACTCCTTGTGGTGTCGTTTCTTTCTAATCTCACAGATTGCAGAAGTGACACTATTTTTCTCTCACTGCTCACGCCGGCATCCCAAGCCGAGTAACATCACAACAAGTGTCATCACTGAATCTCCACCATCAGGAGCTCAGTGGAGTTAGCTATCGTACTGTTGTTGGCTCCTCAATAGTTATAGCAATTATTGCAGAGCAGCTCTACTGCCAGTGTGTGGACGCAACCAGGATACAGTACTGCTGAGGATGTCGCTGTGCCTCATTGCCTGAGGGAGTATGTGGTGGGCAGAGATCTGCAAGGTTGGATGCATGGAAAAAACTGAAATGCACTCTGCATGCTTTCAAACAATCTCTGTGGTGGAATTGGGGTACAGCGTGTTAAAATAGGGACAGACAGTAGACAGGAAAACCCCAGAAATTAAAGCCAACAAGAGCTGAGGGCGTATTGGCTTATAAAAGATTGGACGTTATATTGATTAAATCATAGGGTTATCAAACCAGTCGACGGGGTGCCAAAAGCATCCTAGGGGTAGCTATGCAACCCTTATCAGCTCTTAGCAACCATTGCCACTTGAGTGGGTGCCACTGTGGTGTCCCTTGATTGGTGGCCAGCCTAGTGACTTCTGGTGTGGTTTGAAATCTCAAGCTGCAGACTGCTGTGCTGTAGGGAAATTCAAACTCAAGTCAACGCAGTCAAGTCAATTCAGTCTCCCAGTCAAAGACTACCTGCATCTTACGGGTCTCAGGCCACCGGCTCGCTGCATCACATGTAACTGGTGAGTTTAGTGCCAGGCTATTTTATTGTATATTTTCTATGTTAGCTTGTTGAGTGCTTGTTGAGTGTTGAGAGCCTGTTCGGGCATAGGGGCAGAGTGCGTGGTTGCACAAGCATCAAGTACTCTGTACATCATGACAGAAAGCAACCTCACACTGCATGGGAGATGGCAGGAGGCCTTGGCTTACAGAGGAACAGATCACCAGTCTGATTCATAAACGCTCTTTAATTTTTTTTGTTTTTTGTTGTTGTTTTATGTAGCGCGAACTGGACCCAAAGGTATCAGAGCTCTACACATGAGCACCACTTATTTCTGTATGACTGCATTGGACTCAATAAAGTGAAGGCGCGCTGCACACTAGAGTAGTGTAGATAGATCACATGTATGTGCAGGAAGGGACAGAAGGGCACTTAAGTTCGGGGACAAGAGAGGCTGGCGTGGAATCTGAGGGATGCTTTCGAGTCCAGGCCACAGTGAGGGTTTTAAAAGCTGCTTGAAGAGATAACTCTCTAGTGCATTCCAGAGCTGCAGGATTTGAACTGAGATGGTACTCCATATTGCGAGCACCCTAACCTGATTCTTGCCAGGCTCTGATTTATCTGTTGATGAAGATGTTTCCCAAATCTCTGATTGTTTGATTCTGTGGAATAGTAGTGCACAGAAGCTGCTGTTCTTTGTTAGGAAATACAGACACATACCTGCATACCAGACCAGCTCCAGTGACTGCACGGCTCTATGGAGAACCCACACTTTTATCATAGAGGAGAGTCCCTGCAGAAATGTATGATAACTTGGCAGGAGTAAATCCAGCTGAAATCGAGCAGCAGGCTCCGAGATGTAAAAACGATGGGTAGGACTCCAAGCAGGTAGAGCTAAAGCAGAGACAGAGTGCTTTTACCTTTTGGGGCCTCATGTCACAATGGTGGCCCTTGTGTCCTTGTGATGAAACGAAAAGTGCACATCATGGGGCAAATCAAATAAATAAATAAAAATGCCATAAAGTTTAATTTACATGTGTATCCAAGTATTTCGTGTAGCTGTCAGTAAGCGTATTTGGACTTGTGGAAGTCAATTTATAGAGGAAAAAGCCAACCTAGCTGTCAGCTGAAGAACCGGAGATGTCAGGAAGGTCCCATCATGGCATGGCAGCTTTTGAAACCTATCCATTTTTCGGGTCCCCCATGCAACAAGTCTGATTCCCTGGCAGTATGGTTGTAATGCGTGCTTTTCATTAGATCAGGCGAAACTACTGAGGTTTGCACCAGATGGATCCACGGAAGGTTGTTGGGGAGGGGAATGGTCGGAGTCTTTCTTCATATCTCAATTCACAACTATAGATTTGCACTTTGATCCCATGAAGTGATGAATGTGTAGTGAGGCGCTCAGTACAGTGTGAACGCAAAGACCATTGATGTCAAAAAGTTCATCCCGGTCACCTCTTATCGACTTAGTGTGCATGATGGACATCAGGGAGCGTCTCATACCTTTTTGCAACGCCACGGATTAAGAGCCACGGACCTCTGCTGTTTCCTGCCTGTAACCGCTGCTGCTCGCCGGACCCGCTGCGCGGGTCCCGCTTCGCGGTTGCAGCGTGTGGAACATTGCTTGGGGATAGTTGTACACCGGCAGGGCTGCGAGGGTAGAGCGGGTGGACTCTGTGTTCCAGGAGTCCCCGCGCGCCCCTGTCAGCTGGGCTCCTCTCCCTGCCGGCCGCGCCCTCAAACCTCAGCGGTACTTAATCACCATCAGCTTTCACACCAGCGGGAGCGTCTCATACCTTTTTGCAACGCCACGGATTAAGAGCCACGGACCTCTGCTGTTTCCTGCCTGTAACCGCTGCTGCTCGCCGGACCCGCTGCGCGGGTCCCGCTTCGCGGTTGCAGCGTGTGGAACATTGCTTGGGGATAGTTGTACACCGGCAGGGCTGCGAGGGTAGAGCGGGTGGACTCTGTGTTCCAGGAGTCCCCGCGCGCCCCTGTCAGCTGGGCTCCTCTCCCTGCCGGCCACGCCCCCTAGTCTACCTTAAAAGAAGCAGCTGTTCCCGCGGCGCGGGAGCGCGCGGGAGGGCGCCGGGAGAAGCCCGGGACAAGGGCGGGACCGTCTGTGGCCGTCCGGGGCCGCAGGAGGCCGGGCTGGGCCCGACCCCTTACTTCTTGCAGATCGGAGGATAGTATTGCGACACAAGTGTGACATGGCAACAGAAGAGGCTACTCCGGGTAAAAATTCGAAATTACGCAATGGCTCACTGGAGAAATATTTTCCTAAGAAAAGCGAGGGGGAAAAGGATGCTATCTTAGCAGAGCGTAGGGCTGAGCGGCGCCGCTCAGTCGAGATCATGAAATGCAGACCCCTCCACGATAGTCTTCATACACTGAACCGGGAGGGAGATTCGACTGATTTAATTGATTTGAGTGAGATTAACACTAGCCAAGACGGGGTTCCCTTATTGTTTCGTGACTTTGTAGCCAGCCCCGGAATTCCCGCGGAGGACCTCGCAAACGACTCACCCACCCCCAGCTGTAGCGGTGTTAATGAGACTACTAAACATAAGCAGCATAAAGCAAAGTCCTTTCCTGTAGTTCAGATCCACCGCCCACCCCCTAGCAAAAGAAGGAAGAAACATAGGGTGGTATCAGGCACAGCCAAAACATCGCACACCGACTTTGGGAAAGGGACTAAAACTCTTTTTGCATGCGAGGCGCCATCAGTTGTAGAGCAGGATCATACTTCCGAGGGTGCAGCTATACCGACTCTATGCCCCGTTGTTGTGGACGCACAAGATGTGGCTCCAATTAACAACGATGGAGCGAGCCCATCTATTACTTCACCTCAACTTCTCTCCTCAGTGACAGGGAATTTGGAATTCCTGTTGAGATCCCTTCTCCGCCCTATTAATGAGTCTATTAAGAGGGTTGAAATTAGATTAACTATACTGGAAGCCGCCATAACTAGTTTGCCCACTGCTACCATTAATACAGGGAGTGGGGTGGTGCATTCTACAACCCCGGCAGGGCCCCTTCCCACTATACCCGCAAAGGTTCCTGGAATCCCATCTGCCCCCACACATATTAAACAAAGTAGTCAATCCCAGGGTAGACCTGATCCCCCTCCACAAAATCCATCGCCGTCTAAGCATTTAAAGGCAGCAGTTACTGTATCGAGTGCTGTTCCCACTAAACCAATCTTAAAGGCTTCGACTAGTAACACTCAAAATGCACATCGGGATGGTGAAAATAGTAGAATAGCTCATAAAAGGGTCCCACAAGTTGAGATCCCTCCTGAAGCTGTGCCTTATGTTGTGATTTTAACGGGGGTGCCACAGTTATCAGGCAACAAGAAGGAGGGTTATGTTGACCTTAAGAACAAAATCATCCACTGGCTGAGGCTGCATAGGCCGATAGCGCCGAATATAGACGGGGACATAGTTCATGTCAGAAGGATTAACTGGCTAGGGAGTACTAAGAAAAACATAGAGGGAGATTTAGTGGTGGTTAATTTTAGAGACCCTCGGGCAGTTGATTACATCTTAAACTGGCCACCCGGGAACGGGGAAACCGGCATCACCCCACGGGCTTTAACATTTTTCTATCCCAGGCTTGAAGCCACTATTATTAAATACGCTAACAGACCTCAGTCTTTCAGGCCGCCCCCTTCAATCCCCTATAGTAATAACCATCACCAGTATGGGCACCAGTCCACCAGGGTGCCTGATCTACATCCTGCCTGGTCTACGGTTCCTTATAGACAATCGTTGAACACGGGCCCCAGGATGAATTACCTGATACCGTTTACCCCGCTGGATACTCACAATCGGTTTTCTCAGCTGTCAGGGCTGGAAGACTGCGATTGAAGTTTGGGGTTTGGGGGGGGGGGAACCGATTTTTATGAAGCAGAGGAAACTGGATTAAACGGAGGGATTATAGAAGCAGGAGTAGTTAGTTTCCCATCAGTCCATACGGGCATTATTAATGAGCTCAATGAAGACTCTAGGCTAGCCGGGCCTATAACTACAATGGCTGGTTGCTCTAAATCCACCACTACACTGGCCAGGGAGGGGGGGTGTCTTGCAGGCAGGGTGGTTGATGCGAGTCTGACTGTGGTGGGTAATACTTCTATCCCTAGAGGACAACGGGTAATAAACCTCCTTTCCTGGAATATAGCCGGGTTAAAGAGAAAACTGGACATCCCGGAGTGGCATTCATTCATTGAGCAGTTTGATGTTTGCCTCTTCCAGGAAACATGGAGCTTAGTCCCGCTACACAAATCGGGGTACACCACCCACTTCGTGCCTGCTGTTAGCAAAGGCAAGGGTAGACCAGCGGGTGGGCTCACCGTTTGGTTAAAAATAGATCTGAATTGGGGGGTCACATGCCACAAGGTGGAGTGTAATGATTTACTCCACCTTTCGGCAAGAGGACGGGAGGACGTAGCCAGGCTCGATCTTCTTAATGTTTACGCTAGAGGGACATCGGGCGACTCTACCTCTTCGACTCTAACAGCTCTTGAATTGGCCTTAGCCAACTGCCCTTGCTCAGCTAAAATCCTGGTGGGGGGTGACTTTAATTGTACTTTCGAACCCCTCCTTGGAGATGATCCCCTGGGAATTGAAGAGGAGGATTCGAAATGGTCCATTCCAACGCTCTCCCTCCCCCCTATTAAGAAGTGGTCACCTAGGGCCATCCAATTGAACGCACTGACAAGGGATTATAAATTAAGAGCCCTTAATGGCAGGACTCTATCCGACCTGTCAGGGGCAGTGACCTTTAATAGACTCTCGGGCCCGTCCCGAATAGATTACATCTTAATGGATGTTGGATTCTGGGCGGACCTGATTGATATGAAGGTCTCTCCCAGCCAGGATAGTGATCATAACCCCTTGTGCTGTAAGTTTAATTGGGGGGTCTCTAATGTCAGGGGGGTGAGTGACTCCTTAAAAACAACTAAAGAGGTGGTCCCATGTAATAATAACCGTAGACTAAAATGGGACAAGGCTAACCTTAAGGAGGATGATATGAGTACCATTAAAACCCTGATTGAGGGCTTGTCCTCTAAATTAGAGATCTGGGAGGGAGAAAATTGGACCATTGATCCCCAACACCCCTCACTTGACTTTGTCTATAAATCGACAATAGATCAAGTTGGCCAATTTTTCATTTCTAAGGGGAAAGGCCTTAGGGCTCCCGCTAAACCCTCCACTCTTTGTAAACCATGGTATACTGAACATTGTAAGAGCACTAGGAAAAACCTGACTAGAGCTCTGCTTTCGGGTGACCCCGTACTGGTTAGAGCGGCCAGGGGGGATTATTTGAAAGCATTGTATCTGGCCAAACGGGAGTGGGAGGAACGACATTGGCAGGAACTCTCCTCGGCTGTGAGCAGCAGGAACTCAAATCTCTTTTGGGATTTGATTAATAAAACAAGGCAGGGAAAATCGCAACCTCTGGCTGTTCATATAACTAGTCAGCAATGGTTTACTCACTTTTCAGCCCTATATGGCGACTTAGAGGACACATCGAGTTCTGGGGCGAATGGGTTGGGCGTTGGGGTTCTACCGGATGAGACTGTCTTGTCATTTTCGTCCTCAGAAGTAATGATGGCAATCAGACACCTTACCCCTAAGAAAGCCGCTGGGCAGGATGGGATCCCCGGAGACTTGCTGATGGCTGAGCCTGAAGTCTGGGCCAAACTAATTGCCAGAATAATAAATCTAATCATGAGGGGTCACCAAGTACCAGACTCCTGGAAAGGTGCCGAGGTAGTTACTGTGCACAAGAAGGGGGCAAGAGATGACCCTGCGAACTACAGACCCATTAGTCTGATTGACATCATCCAGAAAGTGGTCGGCAGGGTCATCATCTCGCGAGTAGATGACTGGATAGAGGAGGCTAGTGTTCTTTCCCACTTACAAGCGGGGTTCAGAAGGAAGGTTGGCACGATGGACCAGGTCTTTCGTTTTTTTGCAATCTATTGGAAGGCGGTTACCATCAAGAAAGGCAGTTTGTATATGGCCTTCATAGATCTCAAGACTGCATTCGACCTGGTCCCTCGTGCAAAACTTTGGCAAATACTTGGTGAAATGGGGTTTCCCAGTAGTCTTCTGTCCCTCATAACGAAGTTGCATGAGGGGAATTATGCGCGGGTTAGATGGGGATCGCAGGGACAACTAACAGATAGGATCCCTGTGCGGAGAGGAGTACGCCAGGGCTGTGTTATGGCTCCGACCCTCTTCTCCCTATTCGTAAACGGAGTGGTGGACCATCTGAAGGGGGAAGAGACGGATGCCCCATCCCTGGCGGGGGAGAGAATCCCCACACTCCTCTTCGCGGACGATACCCTATTAATATCCAAATCCCCGGTGGGCTTACAAAAACTTTTGAACCTGTTTAGCTCCTTTTGCACTACTCGAGGCTTAACCATCAACACATCAAAAACCAAATTGATGGCTTTTGCCCCCTCAAAAAGATTTAAAAATCACTTCGTGCTTAATAGTGCCCCCCTTGAGCTGGTCACATCCTTTGACTATCTAGGAGTCCGGATAAATAGTCGTATGACCTGGAAAGATCACCTTTCCAAAATGCTACTTAGTCATCATCGAGTTTCCG
Organism: Lissotriton helveticus; assembly: GCF_964261635.1. Lineage (NCBI taxonomy): Eukaryota > Metazoa > Chordata > Amphibia > Caudata > Salamandridae > Lissotriton > Lissotriton helveticus. The sequence continues at coordinate 1,399,935,639 of NC_136067.1, forward strand.
GGGTGACGTTGAAGGAACTCCGGGAATCAAGTAGCAAACCGGTCTCTCCAGTTATGGCCATCTATGAGGGACAGATTCTACCGGCAGCACTATATGGCTCTGAACTTTGGGGGTTCGAAGGGGTTTCAGACCTGATGGTGGCGGAAAACAACTTCTTCAGGAAAGCGGTTGCTCTTCCCGCTTCAACCCCAATGATCCCCCTAAGATTAGATCTGGGCAGAAGATCTTTAAAAGACTTGGTGAGGCTACGCCCGTTGCTTTTTTGGTCCCGACTAAGAAGAACTGAGGAGCTTGCTAAGTATGCAGATGGGTTGGACGATTTACTCCTGCTGGACACATGTAATAAAATAGGATGGTTAAAAAAATTGAAAGATCTGGCCTTTAATCTGGGTCTAAGAGAGGCATGGGAGTCACAATCCCCGCCACCTAAAGCTGTTATAAAAAAACTTTACTGGGATTGGGTACAGAGCAAGGCCACGAGGGCTAGGAATGTGGGTTCTCTTACTGACCAATTTTTATCAATTAAGTGTGTGAGGAAATTGGAACCCTTTCTAGACCTGATAACTAAACCGTTGGATCGAGCACTGTATCTGAAATTGCGTTATGGGACTCTCCCGGTGTATGAGTTTACGGCAAGATGGTCAAACTCTTATGCCCTCCCGCGTACCTGCCCCGGCTGTGCGGCCCCAAAGGAATCGGTGGCCCACCTGTTTTTTGCATGCCCAGCTTACAAAGGGGCGCGGAAATTCTGGCTGAAACCCGTCTGCAGGGAATTAGGGTTGAGGTGCCATAGCCAGGCACTTCGTGTCCTCTCTACAGACTCTTCATCTGCCCTCATGATCTGTGGGGTGGCTAAATTTTTGGGAAATGCATGGTTGATACGCTCCCGTTTACTAAATTGTTCCCGGGGGGCTTTTTAGGCCGTCCCTAACCCTGATGAGCTGTAAAATTTTTTAAAAGGACTTCTCCTTGTTTTTATTGTATTTTATAATCTTTTATTGGTAAATTGGAACTGTATATGTTTATGTATTCTTTTATGGTGATAAATTGCCGAATAAAGATATTACAACATCAGTGAGCACGTACTCTGGACATGTGTGATAGCTGCCTGCATCCAATGAGATCTACTGTGCATCTGATTGTGCTTAAGAATCCTTGGTTTGAGAAGTATTTTGTTTTTTAAATTCAAGGGTTTTACTTTGGAGAAACAATATCTGAGACGTACATTCTCTGCCTCCCATATTTCACCTGCAGGGAAATGTCAAAGTAATTGATGCGAGCGCAGTTGGAGACATCCCCTAACATAAGTTTGTCCGGCAGGGTCTGTAAGTAACCACTGGTTCTCCAGCATTCCATCTTGAGAGTTCAGCGTTGCTAGGATAAAGGGATGTCGTTGAGTTTGCCTGGCGTGGTTGCTGGGAGTGTGCTGCATCGCTCATTCTTTACGGGTTGCTAGTCTACAAAGGCGTAGGCCTTTTGCCGCAAGCTTGCTTTCTATAGGAAAAGATTAGTCTAAAACCAGCTGTCATTACGGAGGGATATTTGTTGTTGGAGTGCTCTGGTAGGCGCGAGGTCCGCGGTTACCGTGCCTCGTGCGGATGATCATGTTGACACTGCTCCCAAGTGTGGCAGTGCACTGGCTAAAATCATAGTACTCTTCTTTTCCGTGGAATGCCTGTGTTCCTGTCACATCTAAGTGGTATTTGCAGATTGAGCCTCTGCTCTGGCGGGAGTTGCTTAGAGGCAGGTCAGTGCCTGGTGCAGAGTATGAAGGGATCATTGACAGAGAATTGATACTGTCTTTGATCAGCCACTGGGAGTGCTAAGGTAGACTTTCTGCTCAAACGTTTCTATTGGCAACGTTTCTATTGGCATACTAACAAAACACTCATGCACTCGCTCGGCATTACCCCGCTACTCCTGTGCATCATTCAAAAAAATTGGGCTGTGTTCTTTGAATGATCTTCCCCACTCGGAAGGTTATTGTCGATCAGTCACTATAAATGAGAGCCGGACCTTTCTACTCAAAAGACTTGGCATACATGTTACAGAAGTGTGAACCTGCATATGTGGTAATTCCACCTGGATACAATAATTTCTCTACCAATTATTGTGATGACAAAGTAATGCATGTACATACCGCCTAACTACCCCTACCAGCATAGGTCCCACCACTGTGAGCTTGTATGTTGGTGAGTTGTTATCCTTTATTATCCATTACAAAAACACAATGTCATTCACGGTAATAGTCCGGTACATGACTGAGGGTAAATGTCTGAAAAGTTTCAGCGCTCCGTCCATCATCTCCTTGTGTTTGCAAAAGTCAGGTACAAACATAAAGGTGTGTACTCCAGTGTAGTTATCCATGAATAAAATAAAATGACATTCTCACTAGTGTGCATTGTCTACAGGACCAACCATATCTGAGTAATTGCATGGTATTTAGGTTTTCCCTTCTGAATAGAGTGGTAGTGAAACTTAAGGGGTGAAGCTAATGCCACAGTATATGGGTCTGTTGGGTTTAGACTACAACTTATGGAGTCACTACACTAGACAATTCAGTGATACCACAAGACACCTCAGCAGATGGTCTATTGCTTCATCCAGAGCTGTGAAGGCACAGTCCTAGAAAATTCAGATACTATAAGAAACTTTAGTAGAGTAGCTGTGGGGTTCACCCAGACATGTTTGAAAGCACAACCCAAGGTAATCCAAAAATACCACAAGACACCTCGCTGGGTTCATCGGTATATCTAAACACGAGTGAAAAGCAAAACCCAAGTTACTTTAGATACTGATTCTGCTGACCACTGGCTCATAGAGATTTTATAAATGATATCTCCTTTGAGTAAGTTACCAATCTGCATATAAAATCCTCACACTTGTGTGTCTTAGGCAGCCCGATTGGCAGTGGATGTCGTTTTTCACCAGAACTCTCCTCGCACAGTTGTCGGTCATGCGAAGTAAACAATTAGGCTAGATATGTTGATCAGGGAAAATACCAGGTGGAAATTCACAAGACCGTAGTTGGTCTAATGAGCAAAAGTGGGGCCTGGCCTCGGCTACTGGATGGGAGAGGGTTGGGAAGGCTAGAGGCAAGTTGGGGTATCCTGCAAAAAAGAATGATGGATGGCCAGACAATGGCAGTTGTAAGAATTAAGGTTCAACTGTCCCTGGACTGAAAAGGAAAGTGGTCAGGTACTCAGAACTTGTGCTCTCACTAAGGTACTCCCGATGCAGCCTTGTCCCTCGAAGTGGTCATTTAATACTTCAGTGACTTGGAAACCTTAAAATGGGGGAGACACTGCCTCTGGAAGGAGCACCTTTATTCTTCTTACATGTCAAAGTGAGTGCTAAGGTCGCAGGCAGAATTCTGCCTTTTGATGGAGTTTTCTGCCTAGAGACTATTAGTAAGTATTCCTCTCAACGTTTGTTGTGTGTTTAATGTAACCCTCTAAGCAGCCATGGGTATGTTCATAAGTGAGTCCTGTGCTCAATGATCCACTGGAACTAAGTTGCACCCAACTGAAGAGGCCTAACTGAAATGAACTGGTCTTGGATTACTTGTGTTTCAATTCAGAGAAGACCTGGCCTGGCAGTTTGGGCTAGGCTGATCCTACCCGAGCCAGGACCAAGGCTGGTTTGCATGTGGCTGGGTCTAATGTGAGCTGCCATAGTTGGCAAAAAAGTGATGGGTTGAAATGCTACCCCGAGAGATTGCCAGTGGTTAACAATTTCCTCCCATCACCTTTTATGTATTGAAGCTTTCTTAAATGTGACCAGACTGCACCAAATAGCTATATTCTGTTTGGTTACGTCCATAACTTAGTTATGCTCAGTTTAGTCTGTAGTGAACAAACTCTTACTTCATGTGATTTTAATAGCTGAAGGTTGACATTTGTATGGTTTTAGATGGAGCTTGAGAACAGTTGCCTGGATTTTTTTAAATTGTTCGTTCACTCTTTGCCCTATTCGGCCAGAACATCCTTTGGCACCCTTAATACATGAAATGCGGTATAACGGATTGTCCAGAACATATGAGCGCAATGGTTTTCCGTTAACTTTGCATTTGCTGTAACTTCGCTGTTTTTAGTAGAGCCCCAGTGACACACCTGGTCTGGTCTTGGCAAACTGCTTTACTAGGATATGTAGGCAATGGCAAAAGCAAGTCCTACCCGTTGCGCATTGCTATGTACATCCTCCCTCAGGACATCCCTGCTGACCAACAAGCCAATCATTCACTCATCTCCCACTTTCATGAGTAGTAATATTCAGTTTTTTTCTTAGCATTTTTCATATTTAACTCATTGATGTAAGGCAATTTTGTAAAAAAGTAGGTAACTTCAATAATTTAATTGAGTTCCTTACACTGTATTTATTAGGGAATGCTGTTAATTTTTTTCTTTTTGCCTTCAAATTAAGGCGTACGAGAGACCCATGTGGAATAGGATGGCTGCCTATTTTTTCGGTGTCTCCTTCCTACCCCTCTCACAAAGACGATCGTCACAAACACATCTTTACCATGTTACCATCCAGCTGCTTAGGAACAGCTGATCTATGCACTGCGGACGCACTTGCATTTGGTGGGGAAACGGCCTTTACAACGAAGCCGTTTCCCCGAAATCTTTAACCACGCATGCAGTACAACGCATGCGTGGTTACCACTAATGCCTTTACCACGCATACCTTTACTACGATGTTTGTAGTAAAGGCATATGTGGTAAAGGTTAAAAGAAAAAAAGGGGGGCTTGGGGGGGTCTCCCCCCCAAATAAAACAACTCACCATAAGTCACGTCAGCGTCGATTAAGAGAAATCGGAAAAAAATGCCGTTTTCTCTTAACGACGTATGACGTCACCACGCAATTATTCGAGGAAAAGTTTATCCGTGGTAAACGAATTCCGTTGTAACGCATGCGTGGTAAAGGCATGCGTTGCAACGGAATTCGTTGTATCATCATATATTCCATTTGGTGTCCATGCCTCTACAAACAATATAGAAGCTGCATGCTTCTGACTTCCTTTTCCAGTGATTCATGCTGTTGTCACACACAAACAACCATGGCTTTGAGCAGGATGAAAAAACTGGGAGGTCACTCAAAGGGGCGTGGCTTGAAAACACGGTAAGCTAAATATCTGTGCTTAGCATAGTGTGCCACCCGACTTATATTTTGCTGTTTCTGTCATTGCATCCAGATGTATGATACAAGTAACATCATACCTACAAGAAGTCAGGACTATTGGCTTTGTCAATGGTTGTTAGTTGCATAAGATAAATAAGCAGCAACTATGGCTGGTATCAGTGCTTTAAATGGGCCGGTACTCGCCAGTACTGAGTACGGGCACTTCATAGATTTATCGCTCTGAGTACCGACACTTCTCTACTTCCATGGAGAGTACCGGTACTCATGAAAAGGTAAGCTCATTGGCTGTGCTGGTGAGCAGAAGTAGAACGTGTCTCTGGCAGCCAAGGCGCCGCTTCTGCAGCCCCGGTCTTAGCCCCAGCTGAGCTAAGCAGGGTCCGTTCAGGCCCTGTGCTGTCAATCACATTCACACTATCCTGTGCATTCCTGCAAGCACAGGAATCATGTCCGTGCCCTGGCAGTGGCAATCAGACTACGGCCAGTCCGGCCCTGGTGGCAATTCAAAAATCCATGGTAGGTGAAGATGTCTTTTATCATACATTCATCATAGTCTTTTGTGTGTCTGCTATGTTTGTGTGTATGTTTGTTTTTGTAAGAAAAAAAGTGAAAGAAAGAGAGAGAACCAAGACACTCTCTGGAGGCATTTTAAAGAAAATGTGTGACACTTTGTACATGTCTGCTCTCCCACAAAGATTCATAAATAGCGTACAAGGGAGGGTTGGTTGGTGGGTGGGTGAGTGGATGAGTGAGTGGGTGGATGAGTGAGCAAGGGTGAATGTATAGATGGGTGGATGGACGAGTGAAAGCATGCATGAGGGAAAGAGGATGGATGATTGGATAAAAGGGCGAATGATGGGTGGATAAGTGAAAGATTGGATGGATGAATAACAGGTAGGGAGGATGGATGAAAGGGTGGATGATGGATGAGTGAAAGGAGGGATTGAGTGAAAGGGTGGATGGAATAAAGGAGTGAAAGAGTTAATGGATGGATGAGCGAAAGGATTGATGGATGAAGGAAAGGGTGGATAAAGAGATGGATGAGTGAAAGGATTAATGGACAGGTTTGGAGATGGATGGATAGGTTTGGATATGAAGAATGGATAGGCTGTATGGTGTAAAACTGAATGATTGATGAAAGACTGAATAGACAATAGAATGTAATGGTTAAATGGTGGAAATCAGCAGGTAAATGGTAGGATGAGAGGATGAATGGATAGATTGATGGAAGAGACAAGAGGTATCTTCTGGGGAGGGTCATGATGAGTTGCTTCATTTGCTTGGTGCCATAAGAGTTTTGCTGCGGCGAGGGGGGGGGTCAGTTTCTTCGTACTCGCATGTTCAAAAATATATAGTATTGTGCCAAACAGCTATTAACAGTATGACTTTAAGAAGGTGCAACTATTGCAAAAAAGGAAATGTTAACATATCACATTTCTTTTTCATTTTGTGTAATGAGTTAACCTGCTTTGTTTATATAAACACATTTCTCATGTTTTTTGGTCTGTGCTGCAACTAAAATAGAAGTTAAGTATCATGGTTTGCCCTTAGCCCCGCCACCTCACTACACCTCTAGCTCATTTTAATGAGTACCTGCACTTATTTTTTCACATTTAAAGCACTGGCTTGTATATATTATTAAAAACGCTTGCACTTAAAGCCCTGGTGACACCACAACAATGTTGCTGCTCCTGAGTTTCAAAAAGAGAAGGGAAATCCAGAGAGAAAATGACTCTTTAAAGGATTTCCCTTTCCCCACAACGCTCACCTGGCATGACTTCATGCTGTAACTTCCCCACTAGTGAGAAGTGTGAGCCCGAGCACCTGAATGTGCCTGCCGTTACTGCAGTCCGGAAAAAAACGTACCGCCTGTGCCAGGGCACAAAACAGAACCCGATAGAGACCCGTTTCGAGGCCTCCTTGAAAACACTGCCGTTGCTCAGCACTGGTGAGACCCGGCCCACTTAAAGCCCTGCACACAACTCTAAAAATATGGGAATTGTAGACCAGGCACTGCGTATCTGTTGTCCAGATTCGTTTTGGGGATTGTGGGTTCATGGAAATTCTCTACCTCTGTGAAGAAAGGAAATGTATAAACATTTCTAAAAAAATCTGCCCAGCGATGCTGCAGTTTAGAGAGACAAAGACGATGCATTGCTGGATGGCAGTCCATAAACCGTTCACTGTAACGTGCAACCGATCAGCAGCCCTGGTGGCCGCGGCTGGAGAACAGTGCAGTGGGGGCCGTCCCGGCTGACAGGGGCAGCGGTGAGGGGAATATTGCAATGTTAGTCAGGGCGGGATCGACGCGCGCGCGCCTCCCAGCGGCCGCGGTAGAGAAGGCCGAAGGACAGTTTGGAAAAAGTAGCGGCCAAGAAAGTAAAGATGGATATATGGAAATGAGCAGGTTGTATGAGGCCCCGGCCTTTGAATAGATGGCGCGGCAAGCCGCACATATAAAGCAAAACTAAGATTTCTCCGTTTCCAGAGGCTTTGTTGAGAAACATGGAAGCTCATCGGATGGTAATATATACTTGATAGGTCACGTCATGTGGAAAGAATATTGCTCTTTGTGCTAGATTACTGCACTTCTATTGTAAAGGATAATTACAGGCCTTTTAATCAAAATGCATCCACTTTGTTAAACGTACCGGGGTGTATTCAAGTTTCTCTCAGCGAAATTCTTTTGAATGTTCCAGTCTTCTGAGTATTTCAGTGGGCTGTCAGCCTGTGTCCTACTCTATTTCAACTTTGATACCTCACTCATATTGTCTGCCTTTGTTTTTTTCTCCGCCATGCTACTTTAAAAGAAAATGTCATTCTCACGCTCTATTACTCTCTCTTTCTTTGCTTTCTCTGTTGCCCTTGATTCAGAATATGTATATATCAATCCATCCATATCTATGCATCAAGTGACTCAAACAGATGGACTTTCAAAAGAACAACATTTTATTTCCGATACAATTTTTCGGTTCCACCTCCCTCAGGTTGTATGATCTTGTACAAGACTTGTTGTGTCCTTTTGGATCCTGATTTCTGCCCTGGGTGAATTGAATGTAATTTTCTTATTGTATATGAAAAATAGATATATCTTGAGTGTTGGCCGGCTACAACCTGAGCAATATGTTGTGGCAGCCACTCAGGAACATTGTCACTGCTGCCACGACTATGGCGTCTGGTAGGAACACCCCGCACAAATTCGATTCGATGTCTGATCATCCAAGTCTTGGTGTGCCAGAGGTAATGGAAGGAAGGGTACTCTTCCTGTACAAAATGATATACCTAGGCACACATCAAATCTTTTCCCACTTCGTATGTGTGCTGCACAGTACAGCACACATGCAAAGTCAGAAAATAAAGGAGAAATTAAAACATTTCTCCTTTTAAGGCCAGCTTTATAGTGGTGTTACTTTTTGGCGCTAAACCATGTCTACTAATGCTAGTAGATAGGGTTTAGCTTCCAAAAGCATGGGTGGTTTTATGGGAACACCCATGTACCCCCCATGTAATGTCCCCTTGGCGCACAGTAATGCAAAGCTGAGTTTCATGCAGCTTTTCATTACTTTTCCATACAAACCAACGCTAATATCAATTCGCGTTGGTTTGTTAATCCTCAAATAGGTTTAGCGTTGGGTAACGCTAATCCGACACTTAACCTTTGTGAATCTGGGCCAATGAGTGAAAAGGTGCAAAAACGTTCAATCGTGGTTACCTGTTTGTATGTTATAGACAGTCTTAAATCAATGACTATGAGTGCTGTTTGTATGTAGTGGTCACATGGCGCCCTCTGCTGCTGTACTGGTGGTATAGCAGTCAGTTATCCACCTATGACTCCTGAAATGCGAACAGAACACGTGCAAAAATCTGAGAGACCTTTTCTAACATTTTGTCTGGCTGTGTTTAACTCTGCAACATTTTCAGACAGTGTCTTGAACGCATTTATAGCATTTTAAACAATATGATATGTGCTGTTCTTTTGTGTCTACTAAATGAGCTTTATGTGTTACCTTCTCTGTCAAATTCAGTTCAAAGTATCCACAAGTTACTACATTGCTTGTTGATCAGGGATATCTTAATGGCAGTCACTTCATGATCGATTTTTCAATTTCCAGCAGTCCAGGCACGTGCCTAGAAAAATGCCTTTGACTGTAAGAGGCTACCTGTTAGGAAAGCTGCTTAGGCGTTGATGTTTTGACTCTTGTATATATTTGTTGCTCACTTAAGTTGCACAAAGACTGTGGAAGTAATAAAAAAAAGCCTTTGGTAGATGATTGTGTTCTGTATTTTTCACGCAGCACGTTGAAGATTTGGTGAACATCTTCGCTCCGGCTCTAGAGGCGGCTCAGAAAGACAGCCCCTGGGAAATCCCACATTATGTCCACTTCTACGATGGCCAGGGAGTTACAGCTCACATCAGCCCAGAGCACAGAGTTGATGACGTTTTGTTTATGGCATGCCAGGTACAGAAGAGCATATGCAGTTCGCTGAATTAAGTTGACACTATGGCAGAAGAACGTTTTATATTGCACTAAAATAAAAATCATCGTTGTGAGCTCTAAGAAATCCATGTAATTCCCTATTTGAGAGGAAACAGTGTTTCCGCATGGCCTGGAATTACAAGTGATGCAGCAATACTGCATTCTGTTATATTTCCCGATATTTTGAGAGCTAAAAGCGGGTTGCATTTCTGGGTGGGGAAACACCCAAACATGGGGCATTACCCCAGGATTTATGTGCTGTAGTCCAGATCCTTGTAGTAATTCCCCATTTCTCAGGTAACTCTCAAAACGAATATGGTAATCTTGCGGTATTCCCGACTCCCAAAATGTTTGATACCTATTGTATTGATAATTTTGGGAGCAGATATATTGATGTGGAATTCCCACAGAACTCAGAAAGAAACCCTAAGTAGGCAGTGCCCGTGGGAAGCACAAACACAATGGTTTTTTAAAACAATATTTAACTAGGCACGAGCAGTGCTTATTAGAGCTTGTGGTTGCAGGAGGGACTGACCAGCACTCAGTTTATTTTTCAGGACCGACACTTATTTCTCCTCATCAGACTTTGATCCAATGCAAGGGAGAGAAAAACACGAGGAGGGAAAGAAGAAGGAAATGAGATAAGGACAAATGTGACAAAGAAAGAAGGCAGGGAATGCAGGGAATGCCTGAACCAGAATGAGTGAAATAAAGGGTCAGGGAGTGTCTAGTGAGGGGTGAAAGAGGCATGAGTTGAAATCAAGGCAGCGCAGCTTTGGTATATAGCTCCCCCGCCATTCGATAGCACCTGCTGCGAGCTTCTGACTAAAACTTTGGGCCCCAGAACTTATTCTTATACAAATTAAGCACTGGCGCATGAGGCAAAAGAAAAGATGGGTGTACCCTCTCTGGTTTAAGACACACAGTGGAGAATAAAATTGTAATGTGCGCATCACTCTACGGGAGACTTGACCAGCCGATAATACTGTGATATGATATTTACAGTTTCAGAGGGAAATGAAACCACCCAATAGCACCACTGCCCATTTGCAGTTTCTTAATTAGCTGCAGTTGTGATTGCCTCATTTCATCTTTATTTCTATACTGTATTTTGCACATTATTTTCCTTTTTAAGTCTCGGCTAGCGTAGGCTGCGATTGCGCAGTCTCGCTGGCGAGATTTTATGTCTTCTAGTGTGGAGCTTAAACAAGCCAGCTCTTCTCCATTGGCTGGCTTCCTAAACGGCAGCCAGCCATTGGAGAAGAGCTTTGTCCGTCACTTTAAGCCCTGTCCATTTCGGATTGAGGGGCGTATTTTTTCATGTTCTTTCTCTCCGTGACGTCTTCAGTCACTCAACAAAAAACACGCCCCCCCCCCCCAATCCGAAAAGGACGGGGCTTAGTGACTGACAAATGAAGAGCCCTTGTCTCCTATCCCAATGTCTGGTCCCAGACACAAAGACCTGACACAGCACACGTACCAGCGTAAACAAGGGGGCGTGGTCTACACTGCAGTCGTGGCTACAGGGCGTGGCAAACCAATGAAAACAAACACCTCTGACAAAAGCGTGTCTCATCGGAATGCCCATTTTCCCGCCTGCCTGTCAAAGGAGATTACCCAATCCAGCTATTCGAGCTCGCCCTTGTTACTTTTCTATTAGCTTAGGGACGGCGTGACGGAATCCGGGCTCCGAGCCTCGGTCTCGCGCCCCTCATGTTACTAAGGCAGGCCAGACGGGGGGGTTGGCTCGAGCTCTGCGATGGGCGGGGTGTTCGAAAGAAAGAGGGCGTGGTTTGATCTCCGAGGGCTGGGTGAAGGATCTGTCCCGGCGCTTGGCGCTCACAGTTAGAGTCCTATCGAACGTCCGCAGCGGCTGCACGAGGCAGGGGGAGGCGATTTGCACGATGTGCGCATGGTAGCAGCGCGAGCGATCCACGCATGGCCTCCACGCTAGCGCCTCGCGCCCTCCATCCAATCCGCAGCGGCCATGGCTGGCGGCGGGCTCGCACTCTGGTGGTTTGCCCTGAGGATCGGCGGCGCTCGCTGGGCTGCCACGGCCTCCTACGCCACGGCCAGCGGCAGCGAGGGCTCCCCGTGCGGGGCGGACGCAGCCGGCACCCCCGCCTCCCCCCTGCCCGCCACCCCTCGGCGGCGGCCGCAGCTTCTCCTTGGCAGCCCCAGCCCCCTTCCCGTCCCAGGAGGGCAAGAACTTCATGTGGGCCTGGTACAACGAGATGAAGCGGCTGGTGCAAGGTGAGTCCCCCTCTTCCCTCTTAGAGTGGAAGAGGGTCTACCCGGGCGGGGGAGGCAAGGGGCCCCCTCTCCTTGGGGGAGCACCAAGGTGAGCATGGAGGGGCGGGGGAGGGGTTCTTTTTTTTGGGGGGGGGTCACCTCTCTAACTGCAGAGAGGAGCAGGGGTGTGCCTCGGGCGGGGGCCCCTCTGCCTGCTGTAGAGGGGGGAGGGTCATAAGAGCCTGTGGCCCTGGCACGGATGGTGGGGGCACATGGCCCTCTGGTTGGCACTGGACTTGCACCTGCATGTCCCTGGAGCTCACGTGCAGGCTGTGCATTTGTTGACCCTACGCTGGGCTGCAGCCACACAGAACCTGCTGCACCCTCCTGGGACCCCCTTGCCTCTTACTTCCAAATCTTTCTCTCCACGATACGCTCTATAAAGCTCCTCTTAACCGAAGAGCCTTGCCCCTCAAATACGTCTTTTCTTTTGCTTCAGGCCGCTTTGTCCCTGCTTATACCCTAATACGTTTACCCCTACTTCTTCCCGCTTACCCCTACAAACTCTCCTGCTGCTTAAATCCACCTCCTCTACATCTACTGTTCCTGCCTAACCCTAAAGCATTTGCCCATTCCAGTACCCCGTACCTGTGCTACAGCTTATGCCCTACTGCCTCTACTGCCTGTACCCTGTTACCTCAAGTGCTGCCTCATACCGTAGTACCTTTGCTCAACCCTTACTCTACTACCAGTACCCTTCCAATGCACTACCACCTGCCCCACTACTTATACCCTAGTACCTGTGCCCCTCTGCCCACTAGTGCATGTTCCCTTGCTTCTTCCTTTCTACCTCTCTGTGCCTTTGGACTAGTACCTCTGCACCTACATTTAACCCTAAAACATCTACTTAAATCCTCATACATCTACTGTCTAGACCATCTATGCCTATACCCCACCTTTACCCAGGCACATCTCTACCCACTCATATGTCATGGTGCCCCCCCAGGCCCCCCCCCCGAGTCCCTCTCCATTCCCAAGCTCCTCTACACCTGCCTGTAGCCTGTACATCTACTGCCATGGACACCAAGCATCTCTAGTGCTGCCTACTTTCTACTGTCTTCCCCACCTCTCACGCACCCCCCTTCATTTCCTTATCGCTTTTCTTCTATTTCCTTGTTTGACCTGTTCACCTTTTTCAGGTAATCAGTGCCTATAAACAGTCCTTGCTTAAGGACAAGGTTTTCCTCATTTTGAAGTTTTCTGAACTGATGGAGAACTGTCCGTTACTGCAGTTCTGTAATCAGTAGTGGCATGTGACCCGTATGTTGGATGCCCCCAAGGCCCGCTGTGACAGAAGGCTGCTTTTGAAGTTTGGGGCGGAAGTTCTATTCGTGGCCTTGGCGACTTGCAAACTTTAGCTATGTAGACCTATCGGAAAGCAGGAACACAGGAATTTGAGGGTCACTTTGGTTTGCATGAAGGAAAGAGCACGGGATATCTATAGGTTGATTTCAAGTAGAAGAAGACACATGTATAATAACAAATACTTTGAGTGTGCTGTGTGTGTGGATCTGTGTGTGTGTCTGTGGCTCTGTGTGTGTGTGTGTGGCTCTGTGTGTGTGTGTGTGTGTGGCTCTGTGTGTGTGTGTGCGTGGCTGTGTGTGTGTGGCTGGCTCTGTGTGTGTGGCTCTGTGTGTGTGTGTGTGTGTGTGGCTCTTGTAAAGGCGAGACCGTTGCATTGTACATGCTTGTTGGCTTTTGAAAGTTAGTTTGGACGCTCATACGCAGGGCTTTGGTGTGCATTAGATTTTCACATGTGTCTTATTGGGATTCATTCCCTTGATTCGATTCGAGTCCTTCAATCCTTGTGCCCTATCACTGATGCACGACTTTTCCTTGTATTTGAACCTATGTTTCCTTTGCACCATCTGTATGTGGTAGAAATATGTACTATAAATTCTAAGAACTAAAGTAAGACAGGCACAGCACAGGGATGTGGAAGAGACAGGAAAACATTGCACTTTAGCAAATGTATGAGTTGCAACTATGTTGTCTGATCTCACAGGCCCGAGAGCTGGACCCCAGCCAACACTGTCTCCACCTCAGAAGAACTGTTGACGAGAGGCTGGTGTACAGCAGCCCTTCTCCAGAAGAACACCTTCAGGAGCAGGCAAGTAGTAATAGCCGCTTTCTCTTGAAGTTTGTTTTTATTTTAAAATGTTACATTTTATAACAATTTACAGTCCTTTGGTCTAATTAATTCTTGCAGTACACATAGAAAGATGCTTGATTTATTCATGTGGATTATGGAAAAAGCATACTCAATATCAGTTTACTCAACTCTTCCCTTACCACCCTATTAGGGACGCAAATATAATATGGTACTGGGCATGCCGTAAATAAGACATGAAATAGAACAATACAAAACACGCTAGCACTACTGCCCCAAAAATATTCCACACATGCAAAATCTAATGAAAAGCTTTCATACGATTAATATACTCTTCTCGTGAGATGTAGCTGGTTTTCATTGGTTTTCATGAAATAACTCAACAGCTGGAGCAGAATGTAACGCTTCTTAAATAAAAGCAATGCTAGAAAATCTTCAGAGAGGAAGTAGCTTTCCAAAGGATGACAAGCTTTCAGGGTTCTCCTGCCGTGACACACTGTGACTGTGAGAGCTAGGTTGTCATTTGTTTGGACAGAAGTTGATCAGCTGGCATGAACAAGTTAAGAGACTTGTGTAGCTGTACCCCCTTGACCTCCTTGAGTGCAAGGTAACCGTTTTCATTTTTTTGCTGAAAGTGAAGTGATTACTCTGAGTTTGGGGGTGCAGCTGCAGCTTGTTCAGCAGATCAGCAGTGGGTTTCGGTTGTTTGAGGCGAAGGAGGTCTCATAGTTTTAGTGCTGTCTTGGGCTGTTGCTGTTTTTTATTGGTTAGGTTCAGTTTGGCTGTGGATGGAGGTTGGGGGCTCTTAATGTGATAAAGCATTGAAGGGAAGTTATGGTACCAAGTTCATGGATCCTTTTAGGTGACCTGCATGGCTGGGGAATTCCTAACCACATAAGGGAGTTTACATAGGGTGAGTTGGCGTAGTTAAGGCGAAAGCTGATGGTAATTCCACTTATACCAGCCAATCTTCTGGGAGGTGATAAAAGGTTATGTTAGAATTTGTGTTATAAAATAATTTGAAATATATTTTTTGGGCTGAATTAACGTCCTCAAGGCAGCTTCCTGTTACTGGAACTTGCAACAGCTGCTCTTTTTGATCACGCCTGGCAGGGAAGCATGAACTAATTTTAGATGCTCATTCGTTTGCAGAGTTTGTTTGAGATATCTGTGGGAAATCTTAGCAGCGGAGAATGGTGTGTTGCATCTTAGAGAAGACCGAGCAATCATTCAGCAGATGGGCCAGAAATGACCAAAGAGCCTGCAAGGATCAGTTAGAGAAGCCTTCTATCCCTTACACTCTTGTTTCGGAGGGTTTTCAACTGTACCATCAGTTCCGCCTCATACCCTTTTTTGTCTGGTTCGAATATGTTCTCTGTCTTGCAAAGCAGGCCAAGATAACCTTTACATTTTAGGATTTGTTTTTAGGTGAATGATCAATAATCACTGGTTAGCAGATGAGTATTAAGGACTGTGAAGTTGCAGGTGTTAGCATGATTGGGATCATACCAAGTGAAACCTCACTGGGTTTGGAGCTAAACTTACTCACTGCGTATTCAAACAGTGACTCTATGTTTCTGTAACTTTCATTATTGGAGATTTCTGAAAATGTCTTGCCTGCGTTGCCCTTTCTTTAATGCGGTTTCTTGTCTCTTCTGTTCGCTGGCTACATTCTAGCGTGGGTTCTTGCTTTGCTCTGAAGATGTCTTTCACTATGGGCCTTCTGTTTCAGTGATACCTGCAGCCAAAACATAGTGGAGTCTGTAATATAACCATGTGTTCTCTCTCACAGATCTTTGATGAAATAGAAATATTTCCTTTACATGTGAATCACATCCACCTCACGAAGACAGGAAGCGCAGCTGATTTTGGTAAGTTAAGTGAGTGTCCTACGTGCCGTTCTCAATCTTTAATCAACACATGAGAGAAGCTCATCCTACCATTTTGTGTGAGCAAGGGTTGGTGGGAATCAGATTCATTGTTTCTCCCCAACCCGGTTTTCTATTTAACTGCCTGTTTTTGCACTCTGTTTTGCTCCCCCCAATATTATGTTAAGTTATTCGATGCCGTTTTATGTAATTATGTTACCTTACGAACATTTGTATAGAATATTTCCACCATTCCACATGTGGGTGCCTGTTGAGATCGTGGTACTTTCATTGGCCAGTTTCAAGGTGGTCTGTGGATGTAGTGCTTGGTTATGCTAGGTATTGTTTTGTAATGAACTCTGTAGTGCTAGCTAGGTTGGGGAGGCTCATGTTGGACAATAGGTGGTTGGTACTTTCATGGATTTGTGTAGTGCAGGATGTGTGTGGACACGTGTGCCACTTCACTTTGCCAGTTCTTTCTTTCGACGGGATGCAAGATTGTCCATTGCTCATGCTACGGTTACTCTTCAGTGAAGAGGTTTCATTACCTGCTACACTATTACTCACATGTGCGTGTGGTATATTTAATTTAACTTGTTCTGAGTTGGTGAGAGGATAGGGGTGTGCTGTTGATGCAGCTGTGCTTTGAAAACGTAGTGGCTTTGATGCCATGCCGCCAAAGCTCTCTTTCTAGCCTGAGAATATAATACTAGGTGGTGTGGCAAATACAGGTCGGATAGACTGTTTAGGTGAATAGAAATAGCCAGACAGAGCATTAATTGGGGAGCAGGGCACTATTTATATATTTGAGAGTTTTATCAAGCACCAGCTATGTCTCCTTGCAGCCAATATTAAGTGGAGCAAGGGAAAATCAGTTCGGCAAAAAAATAGGAGGAAGTGTCATCTGAATGCGAGTTGAAGCCCATTCGACACTGCTCCTGCCTGCACCAGGGGTCAGATGGAAGCATGTCAAGAGTGCTCTCTTCAGGTGTTTTCTCAACAAGAGGTGGTTAAGCTCATCTCTCAGGCTGGGGTTTAGGGTGTTTCAAAATGTGGGGCCTTGAGCATTCTTGTACCTACCTCCTTGTTTTTGATGTTTTAGGTCTGTTGATGGATAGAGTATCGATTCATTGGTCGCAGGTTCCAAGCTCGGGTATAATGTGGGGCTATGGCTGACCTGTAGGTGGACCCTTTGCTCCAGGAGGCGTTGTGAACGGTGCAAACGATTGTAAATTCGGTGCTGAATTCCATCAAGAGGCAATGGAGGGCTTTCGGGCGGGTTGCGCACGGTGGCGTTTCAGGAGGTTCAGACAAAATGCATCTGTTCTGCGGACTTTGCAGTCTGCACATAAGGTTTTGTGAAAGCACTATATGAACTACATTACTTTAATCCAGCTGATACTACTACGGCTCTGTCAATTCCACTCGATGATCCTGTTTTCTGTAAACGCACTTTCATCCTGAGAAAGGACGCCTACAGAATTAGGCGTGTGAATGGTAGATCTACTTAGAATATTTTCCGCAGATTGCTTACTTATACTTTCAGAGACGACATAGGTGGGGATTCAAGGCTCCTGGGCCATTCAAAACGATGCTTGTCATGGTCAGGCCTCCCTTCTACCAGCATCTCTGTTTTAAATCCTTTCAGATTATATTCTCCTTCATCCAATTGCAATTTGTGATCTGCGCATTTCATGAGATTTTCCTGACTCTCTCTTAGTCGTTGTCCAGTCAGGATGGCACATAGGGTATCATCAGAGTATATTTGTACCAATGGAGCGATAGTAATATTGTTAGAGCTAAAAGGGAGAACTTCGTTAGTACCCTGCCGGTGAGACGTCTTCTTGAAGATTCTTCTAATTCAATGCACACTGTGAATAGGAGGGTGGGGCCCTTATTGTCATCACATAAAGTTATTTATGTCTTGCTTCTTAGAAACACAAAAAAATCTACATCCTTAAGTTCGTACAGGGAAATGCCTACGTAATATACACATTTTTTTTTCTCCGCTGTAGAGCCTGAGAAGGTTTCTCAGGTTTTTTAGGTCCTTTTGAGGAAACAGACGTCCGTCTCATACGTTGCTAGTGAAGACCACCAGAATCTGCCAGTAGGCCAGGATTCCACATAGAATAACTATGTCTTGTCTGCAAGTGGTGTGAGGGTGAGGATAGCCAGTAGTTGTGCTGATGGGTGAGCCAAAGCAAAGGAGACACTTTCTCTGTCAGCTGTTTCTCTGTGGCATTTACTGTTCAAAACTTGAAAAATGAGTCTTTGGTCAGGGTGAGGAATGGGGATTATTGGGAGTGGTAGTGGGCGGGGAGAGATTTTTCTCCTTTGAAATAGTAACTCACTGTTGACTCCTTATCTCACAGCCCAGATGTTGCATCTGTAATTTTTTCTAACTTGCTGATGTCATATCAGTACAGCTGCTAATGTCTGTCCAACATGCACCACCAATCATTGTGAGCGATAGTATAGCTCAGTAGGCTAATGCATTCTCTCCAGGGAAGAGATGGGTGGCGTTTTTACCATGGAAATGGCAGGTTCGAATCTTGGATGGGCTGTCTCTGCTCTGTATCTTGCATGATGAGTCAATAAAATATGTAGTTTAGAGTTCTGTAATAATAACGCCCCACTCTGCGATACGCGCTCTGAAAGGAACATTAATAGATTTTGCCCTCAATTCGTTTTCATCAACATTAGATGTGAAACTTCTGAAAAGTTTTCAGCACGTTGATTTTCCACATTTGTGCACTTGTGTACAGGCTTGGTGTCAATTTTCTGTTTTCTCGGCTGTAGCTGGCTTGAAAAGGGACTGGTCTTCTGCATCGAAGGCGTTCTTTCCTCTCCATTGAAAAATGTCTATTGGTTATTTGAGAAATTAGTCGATAGAGCACTTTAAGATGAAACGTTTACCGAAAGTTTCATTCTGCAGCAGGACTATGACAGGGTATTGTTCTGTGTTTTGCTTTGGTCTGCCATCTACTGGCCAAAGACTAGACTAGTTTTAAAAATCGGATAAATAGCTCATGGGCTTGGATAGAAGAGGTAGGTGGCTGGCCTGTAACCAGCAGATCAAGAAGCTTTCAACGGGGAACCCAGAATTTAGCATTTAACGATGAGTTGTTAGTCCACCATCATGATGGATGGGGAAATGAGCTGTTCTTCCGGTCGGCCTCGAAGCTGAGGAACCGAGTTCCACTCTCGGCAGGGACGCTCAACATCCTGTGATTCTGGACAAATCACTTAATGTCTCCGTGCCTAACAAAATAAATGTGTCCATCTGCAACGCAACTGGTAGTCATGTAAAACGCTCCGATACCTTCGGGGCGAGTTTGCGCTATATAAAACGACATTTTAAAAAAAACTAAAAAGGCAGTGTGCTACATTCCGTTATCTTTGTTATATGTCATGTTATGTGTATTTGTAAAGTGCATTTTTATATGTTGTGTTATGTGTATTTGTAAAGTGCACGATCACCAGCGAGGGTATACTGGCGCGGAGCAGGTGTGTGTGCCTAGCACTACCTTTGATAGGTTGGTTAACTGAAAAGCCAGGCCATAGTAGAGTTTGCATGTCTGAGTCTTGGAGGAAACACCAGACGTCGTGCCTTCTGCTCAGTTAGATCAGATTTAAAGGTAGGCAAGCCAGAGGTGAGCCGGGGTAGGGCTGGTTCTGGCTTCGCTCTAAGAGCCAAAGAACGAGCCGACGCATTAAAAGATACAACATGTCATTAATGCAGCAAATGTCAAGTAAAATGCGATAACGTTATGATTAAAAATAGATTATTTCGTAAACGCTTCTATTTCAATACCCCACATTAAATTATATCACTGTGTTGACAGAAGTTAAAATTAATAGTTCTAAAATATGAAATATTCGCCTCCTCTGATTCCCTATTAACACTGCCATGAGAGAACCAAGAGATTTTAGGTGGTCATGCACACTCTTTATATGGCCATTATTGTTGTATGTGGAGCAGCATCATTGTCAAGGAAACCATAGGTGACTGTGTCTTATGTATAGTGATTCATAGACCCCATACATTGGTTACATGAAGAGGCTGACATTTCAATGCAGTTCTCCTTGTTACAACCGGCTCCAGCTCCGGCGCCACAGGCTCCGGCACCACGAGGTGCGGCGTCGCCGGTTCT
Source organism: Lissotriton helveticus (assembly GCF_964261635.1). Taxonomy (NCBI): domain Eukaryota; kingdom Metazoa; phylum Chordata; class Amphibia; order Caudata; family Salamandridae; genus Lissotriton; species Lissotriton helveticus. Next base: position 1,399,955,680 of record NC_136067.1, read on the forward strand.
GGCGCCACCCTCGGCTCCAGCCCCGACGCCACCATCAGCTCCAGCCCCGGAGCATCCCTTGGCTCCAGCTCCGGCGCCACACTGGGTACCATTCATCCCACCTTTGCCCAGGTACCCAGACCATTTTGTTCCGGCTTAGGATCCGCACAGGGAGGCGGCGCCGGCCCGATGCCGTTTGTCCCCTCTCCGGCTCTGCCGCCACGACTGGCCCCCTCTACACCAGAGGCGGACTACGACTGGGAAGGGTCTGAGGACCCGCTTGCTCGGCAATGTGATTCCGAACACGATTGGGTGGACGACTTGGAGGATGCAGGCGACCTCGATGTCTCTTCTGACCTGGAGTTCACCTATCCCCTGCCTACTATGGAGGAGGCTGCTGAGGCCCTCAACCTTGACCTCTCCACGGTGGCCCTCAAGACCAACCTCCACACCGAGGTGCTCCAGACAGCGTCTACTTCGGCGGAGCCGCTGCTTCCCTTTAATGACGCCCTTACAGAGGTCCTTTTGGGCACTTGGCCGTGGCCGGCCACAGGGGACCGCAGGATAAAAACCTCGCCAGACTCCGGCGCCCGGTGACCCCGCCTTCTAGACAACTCATCCTACGCCTGAGAGCCTGGTCATCCAGGCCTCGATGTAGCAGAGTGCCTTTCCCACAGCCCCACCGGATAAGGACTCTAAAAGGCTGGACCAGTTTGGGAAGCGGTCGTTCTCTTCGGCCAGCCTCGGGCTGCGGTCCGTGAATACTGCCTGCTTGTTGGGCCACTACTCCCACACGATGTGGGACGTTGTTGTTCAGATGTTGCCCCAGTGTCCTGAGAAGGTGCAGGCTACCCTTTCTCAGGCGATTTTCTGAGGGCAAAGATGCGCCTACGTTCGCCATTCGGTGTGGATTAGACACCGCCGACTCATTAGGCAGGGCGATCTCTATGACTGTGGCGACGCCACGCCTGGTTGCGTTGGATCGGGTTCTCGCCCGATGTCCAGAGTTCTCCCCTGGACATGCCTTTTGATGGCACCCGCCTGTTTGGCGACAAGGCTGACAGTGCTCTGGAGCGCTTCAAAGACTCATGGGCTATGGCCAAGTCCCTGGGTCTTTCTACTAAGTCCACGGCCACTCCTGGTTTTCGTTCCTTTCGTAGCCAGGGTCGAGCCGCCCAGGCGCACCCTTCCACCAGGCCTGTGCAGAACCAGCCACAGCAAGGCCACTGTCGCGGTTTCCGCAGGGGTGGGGCGGGGAACCAGCGTACGGGTCCGTCCACCTCCACCCCCGCTGCTTTCGCCTCAAAACTCTCCTAATCTGAGCTTCAGGGAGCACCCCACAACGGTGGGTGGCAGGATCCGCCACTACTCCCCCCGCTGGCACGAGATTATGTCAGACAAGGTTACTCCCTTCCCTTTCAGTTCCCACCCCCAGCATGCCACCTCGGTGCCACCGCATGTCGGGTGATCATTTGGCTCTTCTCCAACAGGAAGTCGCGGCCCTCTTGGCCAAGTGGGCCATCGAGTGCGTTCCCGGGCCAGTAGTAGGGAGTGGTTGCTATTCCCACTACTTTCTGGTCCCCAAGAAGGATAAAGGGGGTCTGCGTCCTATCTTGGACCTCCGGTACGTGAATCGCTTCTTCTGGAAGGAGAAGTTCAAGATGGTAACTCTGGCTCAGGTTCTTGGCTGCCCTCGACCCTAGATGGTGGCATTGGACTTGCAGGATGCGTATTTTCAAATCCTCGTCCTGCCGGCCCACAGGTGTTACCTGCGGTTCACGGCAGGCCAGGAGCATTTTCAGTTTACCGTGCTCCCCTTCGGCCTTACAAGTGCCCCTCGGGTGCTCACAAAAGTGATGGCTGTGGTCGCAGCTCATCTGTGCAGGTTAGGGGTGTCAGTCTTCCCCTACCTCGGCGACGACGACGTCGACGTCTGCCCCAGGCAGTCACCCACCTTCAGACTACGGCCGACCTCCTGCATTTGCTGGGGTTCTCCCTCAACGTGCCAAAGTCGCACCGGAGTCCCTCTCAGCAGCTCCCTTTCATCAGAGCAGTTCTGGATTCGACGCAGTTTCGGGTTTATCCTCCCGTGCAGCGAGTCCGGGATATTCAGGCTATGATTCCGATCTTTCAGCCTCTATCCCGGGTTTGTCAGGATGACCCTCCGGCTCCTGGGCTTGATGGCCTCCTGCATTCTGCTAGTGCAACATGCCAGATGGCATATGCTGGCTCTGCAGTGGAACCTGAAGTTCCAGTGGGCACAGCATCAGGGCAACCTGTCCGATCATGTCCAGATATCGGAGGGCACTGCCCGACACTTGCAGTGGTGGCTCACAAATCGCGATTGGGTCAATGGCATATCCCTCCCCTCCCGGCGCACACAGTGGTGACGGATGCGTCCCTCCTGGGATGGGGAGGCTACTTGGGAGAGACGGAGATCAGAGGCCTCTGGTCTCCGGCGGAGTCCCGGCTCCATATCAACCTTCTGGAGCTGCGGGCTATCCGACTTGCACTGAAGGCATTCCTTCCCTTTGTCCGGGGAAGTGTAGTGCAGGTGTTCACAGACAACACCACCGCCGTGTGGTATTGCAGCAAACAGGGCGGGTGGGGTCCTGGACCCTATGTCAGGAGGCTCATGGCTGGAACATCAAGGCATTACCTTGGTTGTTCAACACCTGGCAGGTTCTCTGAACACCAGGGTGGACGAACTCAGCCGCCAGTGCTTGATGGATCACGAATGGCGCCTGAACTCGGACGTGGTGCAAGGTCTCTTTCAGCAGTAGGGAGAGCCTTGGTTAGATCTATTCGCCATCGAAGAGAACGCGCAATGTCATCAGTTCTGCGCGTTGGAATTTCCAAGGCGGCACTCGCTCGGCGACGCTTTTCATCGCGAGTGGAGTTGCGGTCTGTTGTACGCCTTTCTGCCTATACCACTTCTGCCCAGAATGCTGAAGAAGATAAGGCGCGACCGGGCCCAAGTTATTCTTGTGGCTCCGGACTGGGCTCGAAGAGTATGGTATCCAGAGCTACTCAGTATGAGCATCGATCCCCCGATCCGACTACTTCTTCGGGAGGATCTTCTGCCGCAGCAACAGGGGACGGTCCTCCACCCGACCCTGTCCAGTCTCCACCTCCATGTGTGGAGATTGGGCGGCAACAGGTGATGGCTTTCGACCTTCCTCCTGAGGTCTGTAATGTCATTCTGGCAGCCAGGCGTCCCTCCACTAAAACGGTATATGCCTGCCGATGGAACAGATTTGTTGCATGGTGCACAGCAAAGGCTGTGGATCCCCTTTCAGCCCCTCTTTCTGAGGTTCTTCTGTTTCTTCTTTGACCCAGTAGGGCTCTGCTCTGGGCACTATCAAAGGTTATCTTTCTGCCATTTCCGCCTTCCTGAGGCTTCCTGTTCAGCCTTCTCTTTTTAAGTCCCCGGTTGTTAGCCGTTTCCTCAAAGGCATTACACACACGTTCCCTCCCGTGCCTTTCATAAGGCCTCAATGGGACTTAAATCTTGTCTTGACTTTTCTGATGTGCTCTCCCTTTGAGCCTCTTCATAACTGTCCTTTACGTCTTCTTACTCTAAAGACGGCTTTCCTGGTAGCTATCACCTCTGCCAGAAGAGTAAGTGACATCCAGGCTCTTTCTTCTAAACCTCCTTTCCTTTCTGTTCATCCGGTCAAGGTGGTTTTAAGGACCCGTCCTTCTTTCTTTCGAAAGGTTGTCACGCCCTTCCACATTGAGCAGACCATCACTTTGCCTACCTTTTTTCGCCTCCACATCCTTCCAGGGAAGAGGAGAGGCTCCACCGTCTGAACGCAAAACGTGCACTTGCTTTCTATCTGCAGCGTACACAACAGTTCCAGGTGGATCAGCTCTTTGTTGGCTACGAGGGCACCTAAAAAGGTCAGGCTATGCACAAACAGACCATTTCCCAGTGGGTCGTTTTGTGCATCAAAGCATGTTACTCCTTGGCCAAGAAGGAGCCTTATGTGGGGCTGCATGCCCATTCGACCAGGGCAACTGCAGCCACTACTGCCTTGGGACGCGGCGTTCCCTTGCAGGACATTTGTCAGGCAGCTACGTGGGCCTCGCTGCACACGTTTACAAAGCACTATTGTCATGACAGTCAAGTCTGGAGAGACGGCTTCTTTGGCCGTTCTGTTCTCCAGGACTTCCTGGTGTAATCGTGTTCGCAGACCCACCTCCGGGGTTGGTATTGCTGGGGTATCTATTCTAAGGTAAGGAATCTATCACTAACGTGTCTCTTTCAGATGCACAAGTTACTACTTGTGTAACGATATATCTGTAAGAGACATTAGTTAGTGATAGATTCCTTACCGCCCGCCCATCCTCCCCGTTCTGCGAACTGGTTACTAGGGTTAAGGTCATCCCTTTCAGGGCCCTAGTTTCATGGTACCAGTGCTCAGTTTCTTGCATGGCTTTGCGTTCCTGGCGTGGAAAGTCGTGTACAGAACTGGCGTCAGCGCGCATGGGTGGCGCCTAAGTACTCTCCGTGATGTCATCTCAGCGCTGACGACGCCAGTGATGGACGCGGAGCCACAGGACGCCACCTACTGATGTGCAAGGGTACTGCTAAGCAAAACTTTCCGGATCCAGTCTGACGCCTGGGGATATTCTAAGGTACGGAATCTATCACTAACTAATGTCTCTTACAGATATATCGTTACACAAGTAGTAACTTGTGCGACTGGTCCAGAGGCAAAGCTGGCCTTCTTGCCTTCATTTCTTGGCGTTGCCAATAGGTTACTCACAGGGTGTATATTGATCGCAATATGGAGAGTGGCCAGGGTTGCACAGGTTTATCAGCTCCCTGACCTGTTTTGTGTTTTCCTGCCAATTACTGTTCATATTACGGATTATATTGTCTCAAGAGAATCACTGTGCATATCAGTTGTGTAGTTTAATGAATGCTTGGCAGTTGTTGATTGTGTTCAAATGTAAGCAGGGTCTCTACGCCTCTCATAAAGTATCCTAACTGGAGGCCATTATGGGTCATTGCCCGACTAGTAAAGTAATATTGAGTGCTGCATGGCAGTTTTCCTTATACACACCAATGCGGATAACCCCCCCCCCCCCCCCCCCCTCCTCCCTCCCTCCGCCAGCTGGTGTACAAAAGTCCTTCATACACCTTAAATGTGTGCAGCAACATGTTATATGGCCAAATAGTCGTAAAGAAATCATCTGACAGAAATATTGGGTGTAGATTTACAGTTATTACCTTCAGTGGGACGATATATTTTTAAACAATATTTAGCACCGTCAGATGGTATTTTAGTTTAAGTGTTCTGGTACCATGCCATCAGTGCAGTCTTCTTTCAGACTGCGGACAGATCCTTTCTCCACTTTAGCCTCCAGTGAAACTTTCTCTCTATGCTTACCTTCCCCCATGATTGTCTTTCCTCTAAGGTGCTATCACTAAAATTTGATAAAGGAACTCTGTGGGTTGTTGCGACACATTTGCTTCTATTTCCACCTCTGAGTGCAGACATCTCTGCGATTACTGTTATTAGAAGCACAAAAATGTCACGATGACTTGAATGTAAATTGTAGACATTAAAAAAGCATTGATGAAAAGGTCAGCTGATTGCTTCTCTGCAGTCTTTCTTGGGGTTTCATTGTTTTAAGATGGATTCTCCTGCTGTTCAAATCTCTCTAATGCCAGATGAAGATGGCACTTGCACAGTTCATATCTTTTTCTACATGGTTTACTTGTTTCTAATTTGATTTATAAATGTAATACTGTTATGTAGAGTGAATTTCGGATGCGTATTAGCCATCTTATGTGTCCTAAAGGCATTGCGTAGCAGCCTTAAATGCAACAGTGAAATGTAATTTTTAGTGTTGTCAGTTCTTCTAGGTAAATGCTTTATTTAAAAAAACCGAATTATTAATGAGTTAAGCGGGTGGTTTATTTATCAAATCTTTATAATGGGTAGTGTACATGTGGAGCGAGTCATCAACCTATTGGGGGTGACTGCCTGAACTTATTGTCTCAGACCCTGTGTGTATTTTGGTAGAGGTGTCAGAGTCTGCCCACCATCTTATTTGTCTATATATTAAAGAGTGTGATAGCTGTTGAGTCATTGGCGTGGCTCTGTGTCAAAATACGAGCCCCCCTTTTTGCATACCTGTGAAAAAAGATTGAGAACTGCTGCTGAAGGCCCGTGGTATTAAACACCTTTATCCTGTCAAATATCCCATGCGGTCCAATACACCTCATGGACATTACTGCTACTCCAAGGGACAGCTAGTTAGAGCTATCAACCTATACCCCCACTTTCTACAGGTATAACATTCAATCAAAAGTAACTCATGAAAAAGAAATCTAAAGCCGTAGGTATGCTGTGAATCTATTATGTGTGGATAATAGGTGCTTTCTGAGAATTTGCTTAGGACCTGTTAACCTGTTAAACACTTCCCATCTTGTGCTTTCAGGGTTTGCAGTGACTGCGCAGGTGAACGAACATAAGCATCTCAGTCACATTTTTGTCGGGCAAGTTCTTCCAGATGGACTGGCGTATAAGGAAGGTATGTAGTAAATGTATTGTTTTTTCACACTAGTAGTTTTTTTACACGTGTTTAATTTTTATTTACCAGTCTTGTAGAATAGATTCTGATTTCAGCATTGTTTTTTCTGCGTCTGCATTTGCATTCACCATTAAATAAATCACAATGATACTCTCAGTTTTGAGTTACATGACAGTAGATCAGAGGTGCACTCTCAAGGGAATGGCTCTGCGGCATATAACAGGGTTACACAGCCATACATACACCAGTCAAATATAATTTTGACTCCATTGTAATTTGGCAGATATCAGTATTCATTGCTGTTGGTGGTTGGTTTGCTGACCTAAGTAAAATTAGTTTGTGACCTCTACCAAGTTCTCCTCCAGAGAATACTTTGTTCACAGAAAAACACCATTGCAGTGGTCACCTTCGCTTGGCTTTCTCAAATAAAAATCCTGTTTATTAATGAAAGCATATTAAAGTGGTGTACCTGGAAAAAGCAGTGGCGGCTGGTATAGAACTGGGGTTGCGGGGTGGTGGGGATGGGCAAAAGGTAAATTTAATACTTACCGTCGAACGGCCACTGTCTCTCCTCCATCGTCTCTCCTCCCGGAAACAGGATGCCCACAGGCTTCCCTAAGTCAAGCAGCATTGTGATTCAAATAGTTTGACGCTCAGACAGGGAGTGGGAGCCTGTGCATGTTCACCACCCAGGCTGCTCAATACCATCATGCGCACTTAAGTGCACATATTTCCTTCTCCCTCTGACGTAAGTCCAGCCCGCCTGCCCCAGCCTGGCTTGCAATGAAAAATAAAATAATATTAACATTGTGTTATCATTTTTAAAAATATGTTTTACATTGCTAAAAAACAGTCACAAAGTCTTATTGTGGCAGACCACAAAGATTCCAAACATACTCGAAGAGAAGGATCTGTAGGGCCCAGATGAGGCTTAGAGGTGAGGTTCTGAAGTAACCGTTATTATTCTGGCACATAACAACTCAACCTTTTCATCCAAGCAATATTTCGGGTCCTATTTTAGGTTGTGGTATTTGGCTACTAGGCTGATGTGAGAAACTGCCTGGTAGTGAAAAAAACACCCACAAATAGCACGTTCCACAGGCTGAAACATTAAAATAGTAATCAATGGCTTTATACATTTTAAGTTCTGAAGCCTTGCAATGTGAGCTAGTTTCTTAGGATCAGTTGGGATTCAGCAGCCTACAATGAATTTGAGATGTGAGTTACTCAGTCAAGAGCCACTCATATTTGCATGTGGTTGCAGCTTTTCCTTAAAAAGGTAGAACATCCAGCTCAAATGTATGAATTCGCCCATGGTGCAAGCATATCAGGGGTTTTGTAGGGGTCAGACCATGATGCAATGCTTGTTAAGGTGAGGTCAAAGGCAGATGTCTATCCAGCAGACCCTCGATCAGTCGTCCACCGCCTGTCTCTCGGTTTAAAGAAGCCGAAGTCAAAGCTCAAAGATTATGAAGTAGTTGGTACAATTGTGACTTGGGAATGGAGTTTCCTGAGGCGAGGCAGTAGCTTAATGAGCTTTATAGAGCACACTCCCTCCAAATCTGAACTTCTTATGACCATTAAAGATTGTTTTTCTATAAGAATCTCATTGGCTGTCCATCGTGGGTTCTTCTCCAAAGCCAGTAACCGTGGTCCAGAATCTTGGCATTTACCTTGAATCCCATCTGGCCCTGAACACGCAAGACATAAAAGTCTTGAGTAGATGTTTATTCCAACTAAAGATCTTATGATCTATTTTTCCTGACAAGTGCTTCCCTATGTGGGTTGTCAATTCACTAGTCCAGTGGGAAAATTCGCTGACATCTGCAGCTTGTTCAAAATGCAGCCGCTAGCCTTATTAGTGGTCTCATGAGAACAGACCATACTTCTTATGTACTTAGACAGCTAAACTTCTTGACTGTTCACAGTGGGATTATTTTATATTTTTAAGGCAATTATTACTGTCCATAGAGCTGTCTACTAAGGTTTTTCAGACTACGAGGCCACTAAATGAACTTGGCACTAGCCTCTCAGATAACCCCCTCTTAGCTCAACTTGCCCCTCAACTCTTAAGCCAATAACTGTGCATTTTGTAACAGGTCTCCTTTTTTTATCAACGCAACAAGAACATGGTACTCTCTACCTGTAACCATATGCTGTCTGTCCTCTTTACATAATGTATGAAAGCAATTAAAATGGTTCTGTTTAATCAGCAATAAGGTTCCTGTCAGCAGTTAAGAACGCCCTCCCACCCCCAGCGAAATAAAGCTTTATGCATATGAGTACTTCATATATACAACTTAGCATAAAATTCTGGTTTGATGGCAATCCTTTTGCCTCTACACGCAGTTCGATGCAGATATTTTTTTTTGTGTAAGAGTTTCACAGAGGTAAGAACTAGCTTTTCCTAGATCCAGTTCTGGCGCATATATTTGCTCCCGTTTGTTCAGAGTTTCTGTGGTCTGCAGCCACCTCTGTTTTCAGGACTTTAACATTTTGTCATCTTCCGGGCTCTCAGAAGCAGGTGTCTCTACAAGGCAATTTCTCAAAAGAAGTAGGTCCAAAAATTCCAAAAGCTATCCCCAGTTTTACTACTCAATGATGTAGTTTCTGTGCCTACTGTTTTTAATCCTTTGCAAGCTAAAATGAAAGATGGCAAAGAACATCTTTTTTGCTGCTCAGATCTCCCTTCTTTTCCTATTCCACATCCCATCAGCTAGTTCAGTGAAGTTCACTCCCAGGGCATTATCTGCGGTAGTACACCAGAATGTCCTGCTGGGAGGTAGGGGTAGAGAGCCTGTTGAAAAGTGTCTGCTTAAATGAGTATGTCTATGCAGACATACTCACAGATACATTATTAGGGAATGTGTAAATCAGTGAATTCCTCATGTCACAAAGATTAGTTCCATTATCCTTCTAAAGAGAGCACAGGAATTTAATGGCTCGTTTCTCAAAAGACACAAAACAAAAAGTTGTAAAATCTATAGATTTGAGCTTTCCAGGACCTGTCATTTATGCTGAAATGTTAGTGTTGATCACATTTACCAAGCAGCAGATGCTACATTAATTGCAATGTTATATTAGTTTTACTAAGACTTGATTTCTGCAGTCAAATATCATAAACCAGTGGAGCCTTTAAGCTGCCTGACTTGTACAAAACAGAGAAGATGCTTTTTTCTGCTGCATGGTTCTTGAAACTCATTCCTAAGCAGCTGACCTGGCTATCCTATTCTATTGCCACTCTCTTGCAGGGGAGTAGTTATTAATATTGTGACGGTCATTGGCAGCCTAGTGCTCTGACATAAAGTCAGGACAATCCTTCAATAAGACCTACATTCTGGAGTCATGCCACTTTATTGAGCAAGTGTGGACATGACCCGTTTAATAGGCATTATCTCAAAACAGAGTCAAAATTCCGACGTTTTGAATCGATAAAAAGAGCGGAGATCACCCTAAAGCATGTGTATTTTTTAAGAGGCCCCAGTTAAGGCAGAGTATACATTCTCAAGAAAAACTCAGCCACACAGTGTATTTTGGGATATGTAATAACAACCTTTTATTATGTTGCTAAGCGTGGAACCATGTTGTAGGATTAGATACATTTTATTGGTTAGCGTTCATTGGCCTGGGGCCTTGGAAACTGTCTTTAGAAGCTTCAAAAGCCCTGGCGCATCAACTGATATTAAAAAGCAACAGGTGTAACTAACCTCAAATCGGAGGCAGCGCATCCCAGGGCTTGACAATAAAATGGTGACAAGAAGCATCTCTGAGAATGAGAAATCCTTGCCCCTATAGATTTAGTCAAACCCATATTGCTGTTATAATATTCATATGTGAAACCTCTTCAGTGTATGGTCTGAAAAAGTGAAATCAGTGTCAGAATATCAATCCAGAGTGACTATTTGAATCGGGTCGATGGGTCACACTATGTAAATGAGAACTTCATTGTAAAAAAAAATGTAAGTGGTGTGCATGGACGGCCCTTTCACTGCCTTTTTACAACCATGAATTCAAAATTCCTTTCTAGCAGCACATAAGAGATGCCATGTTTGGAAGATAATACAGGCTTCCGTCATATCATGATCGCATCTAACAGCTCACCCTGCATCACAAAGATAATGTAAGGGACATGTTACTTGTTGACTTCTGTATTGTGGTTGTATGAGATTTACCCACAGCATTATACCTCACAATCCATGCAGTTTGCTGAGGGTCTCTTGATGTGCAGACCGCAAGTTTCCTCAGCAACAAAATACAGCATGGTCTTGTGAGGCTATACAGTTGTTTTGTGTGATTATCAACCATACCTTGTATAGCAGGATAGGCTCGCTGCACTGTATGGCGTGCATTATAGTTTTCTAGAGATTTACACTGCTTGCATTTCTCTCTTGCTCTCAGGCCTGAGAATGGGAAATGAAATTCTTGCTCTAAATGGCGAACCTGTACCTGACTTGGATCTTCGAAGGATGGAAGAGTCATTTTCGGAGAAAAGTGTGATGCTCACTTTACAAATGGGGAACAGTGGCAATGTCCATGCACCGCCGGCATCCTGGTCAGGAAGTGACATCCCTGAAGAACCAAAGGTCCTTCTGCCACCCCCAAATCAGTCACAGCTCCTAGAAGAGTTTTTGGATAATTTCAGGAACAATACTGCAAGAGGTAAAGTGCCTGTGTGTTATTCTACTTGGACGTCCTTTGGGTTAGAACTTAGATGTGGGATGCAATGTTATTAACCGTTTCCTGGGGCAACCATAATTATAGTTCCACATCTGACATTCTATACACATCACCAGCACATTAGCAATAGAAAGTGCGATTATGCTAAGGCTTTAGTGTGCTTCAAGTAGGTATAAAATTGCAATTGTTAATATGAATGGAATGGCATATGAAATTTTGCGGTTATGTGGCGTTACGACGCATGCCATCATTACCCCGCATGCCGTTGCAGCCCTAAACTTTACCCCGACTTGCTGTCGGGGGAGTGCTGGAAGTTGGAATACATTAATTTTCTATTCCAACTCCAGTGTGTGCAACAGTAGGGAAGGTGTTGGAGTTAAATTCAACACCTTCTACCCACTGCTACACACCTTTTTCGTTGCAATGGCATGTAGGGTAATTGCATGTGTTGTAACAGTTGATTTGTAAAGGCTGAATCCCAAATTTTGCGACCTTGACGGTCTGACTTGTACTAACATCCAGGACACTTGTTTCGGGATAGAGATGAAAGAAAGAAATCAGAGATGAAGGATGATGTATTGTCTAGGTAGAAATCTACTCTGCCTGCCTGTTTAACCGTGTTCGCAGAATGAGCTTCTTCTGAACACTGACTAGTGGTGCCTGCAAGTATTTACATTTGCATTCTAGTCACTCAGTTTCAGACATCTGCTTGAAACATGGGGCTTAGATGAAACACTGGTCTTCAAAATTGTTATCCTTACTCTGATCTGAATATTAAATGGAATAACCATATTTATGAAGCGCAGCTCCACTTGCCCCACGTACCCCTGTTGTGTAGTCCTCAAGGTTGGTAAATGACTGGTGAATGTGCCTCGTCATAGGGCAGAGATTACCGGTCATAAATGCTAACATTGTGCTGTTATGTGTAGAGCTACTCTGATGAAAATCTAAAATCCAACATCCAGATATGCTATGTTTATTCTAGTTATTAGTCACATCAGTGAAGGAGAAAGCTGTGGGTAAAGACACTTATACTTGAGATCCGTGACTTTGGTTTTGGGCACCTGTGTGGCCTCCACTTCCTGTGCCATGGGAGTGTGTTAAAAGAGAGATTCAGTGGGTATGGAAATGTAATGGCAGGGGACATTTGAAATAATGAAGAGACCAATTTTGATTTGCAGAATCAGTCAATTTTTAGCAAACCAGATAGTTGCAGCTTTCCGGTTTGCTAAAGACATCTTAGGGACACATCATAAATCTTCCCAGGGAATGCATTCTGCCCATTGCTTACAATTGGCTTGATTTGTAACTCACATTTTCTGGTGTTCTATTTGCTGGCTTTATTTGTTTTGGGCTATCCAGGTTCAGTTTGGCCCCCCAAGGAGCAAAGCCTTTTCACCCCACCTTTCCTTGTACTCTTCCACAAGTGCTTCTTTCAGTAAACAGACCTCTATATCTTGTTTTTATCAAGCCACTTTTACTGTGCATTTAATGACAGAGGTCATATGTCAGACTCTGTCTTCTGAGGGAGGTCGGTGTGTACTTTTCTTTTTTTGACTTTAAAGTGATAATTTACGTGACAATCTTGCTGGATACTGGGGGTAGATGAAAGGGTTTTCTTCCAGCACACAACAGCATTTAAATGAGCTGTGCAAGTATTTCAGAATATATCGGAATCAACAAAGCACAAATGAAGCCCATTTTTTGTTAATCTGTAGCGTGTTGGTAACAAATACTTTGATATGATCAATACAAATCAATTCAATAGGTGATGCAATTTCCACACATTATCGTTTGTGCGCCTTATAGTTTTATTAGTAAAACTGTATGTCTGTGCAAATGTAATGATCATTTCAATTGAAAATGTGTTGTATGTAATAGCAGAGTGCTACCACACTATCCATGCTCTACTCTGCACCACTCCACGCCACTGCACTCTACTCTGCACCACTTCACTTTGCACCATGCCACTGCACTCTACTCCACTCTGCGCCAATCCACTCTTCACCACTTCACTTTACGCCTTTCTCCTTTACTCTGTGCCAATGCACTCTACCCCACTCTACTCTACACCACTCCAGTCTAGGCCACTCCACTCTACACAATTCCACTCTACACCACTCTGCAACACTGCACTCAACGCCACTGCACTGTATGCCAATACACTCTACACCACTTTACCCCAGTACTCTACGCCACTATGCTCTACACCACTGCATTCTACCCTGCACTACTCCACTCCATGACACTTCACTCTACCCTGCACAACTCCACTGTACACAACTTCACTCTACTCTGAAACAATCTATTCTCCACCACTGCACTCTACTCTGTGACACTCCACTCTATGCCACTCCACTCGACTGCACTCTACTCTAAACCAACTGCCCTCTACACCACTGCACTCTACTCTGCACCACTGTAGTCTTTGCCACTGCTCTCTACACAACTGCACTCTACGCCAATGTACTCTAAGCCACTCCACACCACTGCACTCTACGACACTCTACTATGCAACACTGCAATCTACACCATTCCACTTTACACAACTGCACTCTACGACACTCTACAATGCAACACTACACTCTACGCCATTCCACTCTACACCACTATACTCTACTCTGCGCCACTGTACACCCCTATACTCTATGCTATTCCACTTGGCACCACTGCACTCTACGCTACTGTATGCTACAACACTGCACTCTCTGTAGAGCTACTTTGCACCACTTCGCCTCTACGCCACTATACACTGCTCTAATCTACTCCACAGCATTCTACAATGCTGCTTTCTATGCGTCTGAATTCTATCCTGCTGCACTCTACTCTGAACCATTGTCCTCATTGCCACTACACTCTACGCCACTCTACTCTATGCCACTGCACTCAACGCCACTGCTCTCTTCAATACTCTGCACAACTGCATTCTATGCAATGCACTCTACGCCACTGCACCCTTCCCCACTCTACTCTGGACCATTCCCCTCTATACCACTGCACTCTACAGCACTCCACTCTGTACCACTTTATTCTACTCTGCACCACTCTACGCCACTCTCCTCCACTCTGCACCACTGCCATCTATGCCACTGCACTCTACTATGCAACATTCTAATCTACACCACTTCATTCTACGATGCTGCGTTGTACGCAGCTGAATTCTATGCTGCTGCACTCTATGCCAATCCACTCTACGGCGCTGTTCTCTACAACACTCTACGCCGATGTACTGTACACCAGTTTACTCTACTCCACGCCACTCCACTGTACACCAGTCTACGCCACTCCACTGTACACAAGTCTACGCGATATCACTCTATGCCACTCCAATACATGACACCCTATGCCACTTTACTCTGCAACACTCTACTCAACTCTCTCTAGCCACAAACGTTTAACTATGCTGAACAGCAGCCACTCTTGTGTACAACATGGCTAAAACATATTGGCAAAGCCAATAGCGCTTGCATAAGTGTGTGGCTGTGAATGAGCTGCTTCCAGCTAGCATGTCTACTGTAAATTAGACACAGAATACGGCTGATGGTCAGGCAGACAGACAGTGGCGCGATGATACAGGTATCATCAGTGGGAGTAGGCCAGCACGCACGTGCAGTGAATGCTGGAGAAGTGTGGCTCACTGGTTAGAGGAGGCAGACCTGGAAGCAGAGGTCAGCCCGGGACCAGGGTTCAATTCCCGGCTTGGCGGGGTCTTGAGTCCTAAAATGTCCATGGACTTGACAATTCTCGCTCCGGTGCCTACTCAATTCACGGGTTCACACTCTGCGACTCTGGGCAATAGCTTGCTTAATCTCCACAACGGCCCCTCGCGGCGGGATGCCTGGCTTTCACCTTGCGGATATCCTGCCGGGGTTATCTCGCAGGGGAATACCAGGACGGGTTCCCTAAGCAAGCGCTTAGAAACCGCTCGGTGATTTGCGCTATATAAATTCCTGTACAATGCTTGCAAGGGCCACTGTGATGAGCACCTCTATGCATTATCCTCCTTCAGCACACTCAGAGAAGAGGCTGTAGGAGGCAACATTGCATGACACAAGTCCCAGTAGATTCATTTGCAAGCTCACAGATATATGTAGAGAGAGATTTACCTTGTGTAATAAGTACCTGGACTAGCTTGGCTCGTTGGCTAATTATGAAAGCAATTTGCTTATAATAGAGAAGTTTATAGGAGCGCTGACCCACAAGTTAGATCATCACTTGTTTTTCAATATAGTGCATTGTTGCTAATGAAACAAGAGTAGCATTTTTCTGCTCTCTGGTTAACTTATATTTCATAAAGCCAATAGCCGCACTGATTCTTATCTTTTGTTGGTTAGCACTTTAGAGAAATGTCAAGTGAAGGTTTTATTACCCCTACCGTTCTTTATCTGTGAATTCTAAAGATTCCACTTTTTCCTCTTTGTTTCTGTGGTTTGAACAATTGTTTGTTATATGGTATGAAATCTCTAAAAATATTTTTAATATGTAATACGTGTGATATATAGATAACTTTAAATGGTCTGGTTGCTGTCACAAATGTGAGCTTAACTGTATATATGGCAAGCTTTTATTGCATGTTGTGTAAAAGAGTTTTTTTAGAAGACAAGGATTTGTAAAGCAGAGAAGTTCTTGTTTTTCATTTTGTTATTTTAACTGATATCATATGTGGTTTAGTGTCTGACTGATAAAAAGTAACATTGTGTTATGGGGCACAGACAACTAAGAGCCTAGACAAATAATGTTTTACTTCCAGAACTGATAATGGAGACTCATTTTCCAACTTATGTGGACATATCACTCTCTACCAGCATGATCTCATGACGACTGAAAAAAATCCTATAGAAACTCGATTGCTAAAGAAAGCTTTGGTAGATCCCCACGACACCAACGTTTTGCTCATATAGTTCACAATGTTGCATCTCCGGACACCTGAGAGACCTGCACTGGCTCCCGGTCAACAAAAGAATCACCTTCCGGCTCCTCACCCACGCACACAAAGCCCTACACAACCAAGGCCCAGGATACCTCAACAGCCGCCTCAACTTCTACGCTCCCAAACGCCAACTTCAATCGACCAGCCAAGCCCTCGCCGCCGTCCCCCGCATCCGAATAGCCACCACAGGAGGAAGGTCCTTCTCCTACCTAGCCGCCAAGACTTGGAACTCCCTTCCGACCCACCTCCGCCTGACCCAGGACCACCTCGCCTTCAGGAAGCAGCTCAAGACCTGGCTGTTCGAGCAGTAGCGTACCCTCTCCCCCCCAGCGCCTTGAGACACTCCGGGTGAGTAGTGCGCTATATAAATGCTTTGATTGATTGATTGATAGGCTGGATGCAAGTGAAAGTGTGCCATGCCCACACCAACGATACACACTACTCCATAACCTCCCTGAGAGCTGTCAGTGTGGCAGCAGCCCATCCAATGAACTGTAGCCATGTCCCTTAACAAAAGCAATTTAATCATCTATACAGATGGAATAGCTGCGCTCATCCACCTAGATCTTCATGTTTTGTTCAGCACCATCAACTACACCATCTTGTACTGGCTGGAGTTCAGGTTGGGTGTCTGTTTCCCAAAGGCAGGAGTAAAGCAGTGGTTCATGGATCACACTGATTCAAAAGTTGCCCAAATTTTTGAGTTCGAACCCTCATCTGTTTATTGTTGAGGTATCCCAATAATCAAAGATAGCGGCCTTTTGGTGTCCCAGTAGACTGATAACAATAAACTGTTTATAAGAGTGGGCGAGTTGATATTGTGCTAATTTCCTAAGTTCTGTCCGTCATTGGATGGCTAATTGGTTACGCCTAAATGACACAAAACTAATTTCTTGTTTACAGATGTCAGCCAAAATATGTAGGTTGAGATCACTCTTCTAAGATTGTTTTGCCTTCTTATACATAAAACGATTAGCCCATACATGGAGTTCCCAAGTGTGTGGCTTGTCTCTCTATCCACTCAACCACAGAAAATGTATGAGTCCATGTTTATGGAACACTGAAACCACTGAGATATCTAAACATCTTCCAACCACTTCACACCGATGACACAGACCCTCCTTCTGGCCCAGATCAGCTAATGTACCTCACTGGTCTTTGTCAATCTGAACTTTCTGACATTATTTCTATAGGATATTCATACTTGGTCAACCAGTGGCCCCTTCAATGACCCTACCAGAAGCAGGCCTTCATCCTACTAGAATGCCACAAGTAAATGACCCTGTTCACAGGGTCGGTGGCTCCACGCACCGCACGGCTCCCCGTAAGTGTGCCCAGGTTCTCACCGTTGCTGCCGCCTCCCAGCTGCTCCTCCTTCCCACTTCGCCATTTATGGCGGAGACCGCGGTCACGCGCAGTGGGCGCGCCGATGGAGTGCCGCAAGCGCGCCAAAGGCAAGCCCGTCTACGCCCGTCCACGCCTGGACTGCGCCCAGCACCATAACCCTTGGACCTCGCCGGACCCAGACCAACCGACTGAGATACGACAACGCCACCCTCAACGTACTCAACACCGGGCGACCGCCCGCCTGCTATCAAGCCAACCCCAAGTGCACCCACGGACCCTTCACCTGTCAAGCCTGCAAATTCATCTGCCTCCGAAACCGCTTCACGTCCGCCAAACCCAGCAGCAACAACCACCTCAAGTGCATCCTCCTCAACACCCGCTCCATACTCAAGCACGCCATCGACCTCTGGGACCTCCTCGACACAACAGCACCAGACGTCGCCTTCCTCACGGAAACCTGGATGAAAGCCTCCTCAGCCCCCGACATCGCCATAGCCATCCCGGGCGGCTACAAAATCACCCGGAGGGACCGCACCAACAAACCAGGAGGAGGGATCGCCATCAGCGTCACGACCAACACCGAAGACACCATCCCCTTCACCGAACACCTACACTTCTAGATCCACACCAACCCCCAGACCACCCTCAGAGGAACACTCATCTACAGACCCCCGGGCCCACGCGCACAATTCAGCAAAACCATCGCCGACCTCATCAGCCCGCACGCCCTAGCCTCACCAGACTACATCCTCCTAGGAGACCTGAACTTTCACCTAGAAAATAACAACAACAGCGCCACCGCAACACTGCTCGACAACCTCGTAAGCCTCGGACTCAAGCAACTAGTGGACTCCCCCACTCACCTCGCTGGTCACACCCTCGACGCCATCTTCTCAGCCAGCAATCACATCGCCTTCAACCACGCCACAGGACTGCATTGGACCGACCACAGCTGCATACACTTCACATTCAAGAGGACCGCATCTCACCACCACACGCTTCGGATCCCCCGCAGATGCTGGCGCAAAATCACCACGGACCAGCTCACCACATCACTGAGCCAGAGCCCACCTGCCGACACCAACTTACCCAACGCCAACACCGCAGCGCTCAATCTCGCACACACAATCACCAGCTGCGCCGACGTCCTCGCTCCCCTAAAAGCACCCGCAACAAGGCCACCACCAGAAAACCTTCATGGTTCACAGACGCCCTCAAGCCGCAAAGAATTCCTGCAGAACTCGCGAAAAGACCTGGCGCAAAGAACGGACAACGGAAAACATGACAGCCGTCAAAACCGCCACCCGCGAATACCATCAGCAGATCCGGAACACCAAGAGGACATCGCTCAAGGAACGACTAGACAACAACACCCACAACAGCAAGGAACTCTTCAACATCGTCAAAGAGTTCTCAAACCCTGACGCCAGCAACAACGACATCACCCCTACGTAAGACCTCTGCTACTCCCTCGCCACGTTCTTCCACCGCAAGATTGCAGACATACACGACAGCTTCGGACCCCAACCCCCACCTCCGGACGCCAGCCCAATTACCCCCTCCACCACCATCAACTCCTGGACCCCCATCAGCAGCGAAGACACCATCCACGTCATGAACACCATTCACTGCGGCTCCCCCTCCGACCCATGCACCCATCACATCTTCAACAAGGCAGACACCATCATCGCACCCCACCTCCGGAACATCATAAACAGCTCCTTTACGTCAGCTACCTTCCCGGAGAGCTGGAAGCACGCTGAGATCAACGCCCTCCTGAAAAAACCCACCTCAGACCCCAGGGACCTCAAGAACTTCCGACCGATCTCACTTCTCCCCTTCCCGGATAAAGTCATCGAGAAGACCGCCAACAAACAGCTGACCGCCTTCCTCGAGGACAACAACTCGCTCGACCCTTCACAGTCCGGATTTCGAGCAAATCACAGCACCGAGACCGCCCTCATCGCAGCCACCGACGACATCAGAACCTTGATGGACAACGGAGAAACAGCCGCCCTCATCCTCCTGGATCTCTCAGCAGCCTTTGACACCGTATGCCACCGCACCCTAGCACACCGCCTCAACAACACGGGCATCCAGGGGAAGGCCCTGGAATGGATCACCTCGTTCCTCACCAGCAGAACCCAGAAAGTCCACCTCCCCCTTTCCGCTCCCCGGCAACCGAAATCATCTGCGGCGTACCCCAAGGATCCTCACTCAGCCCTACACTCTTTAATATCTACATGAACCCCCACGCCACCATCGCATGAAAACACAACATCAACATCATCTCCTACGCCGACGACACCCAGCTGATACTCTCCCTCACCAAGGACCCAGCCACCGCCAAATCAAACTTCCAGGAAGGAATGAAAGAAGTAGCAGACTGGATGAAGCACAGTCGGCTCAAACTCAACTTGGACAAGACGGAAGTCCTCCTCCTCGGACAATCCCCCTCTGCATGGGACGACACCTGGTGGCCCTCGGCGCTGGGCACCGCACCGACACCCACGGACCACGCACGCAACCTGGGCTTCATCCTGGACTCCTCGCTCACAATGACCAAACAAGTCAACGCCATCTCATCCTCATGCTTCAACACCCTGCGCATGCTCCGGAAGATCTTCCGATGGATCCCCGCCGACACCAGAAGAACAGTCACCCAGCCCCTTGTCACCAGCCGACTGGACTACGGGAACGCCCTCTATGCTGGAACAACCACCAACCTCCAGAACCGTCTCCAGCGCATACAAAACGCCTCCGCACGACTCATCCTCAACATTCCCCGCCGCAGCCACATCTGAACCCACCTGAGAAGCCTCCACTGGCTCCCTGTCAACAAAAGAATCACGTTCAGACTGCTCACCCACGCACACAAAGCATGCCACAATATGGGCCCGGAATACCTCAACAGCCGACTCACGTTCTACACCCCCACCCGCCAGCTCCGCTCCACCAACCTCTCCCTCGCCATCATCCCACGGATCCGCAGAGCCACCACCGGAGGAAGATCATTCTCCTACCTGGCAGCAAAGACCTGGAACTCCCTCCCCACTCACCTACGACTGACCCAGGACCACCTCAGCTTCAGGAAGCACCTCAAGACCTGGCTCTTCGAGCAGTAGCAGCACCCCGCCCCCCCCCCAGCGCCTTGAGACCCTAACGGGTGAGTAGCACGCTCTATAAATATTCTAATTGATCGATTGAATAAACCCCCTTCAATTATGCTTTTTTCAGACTTTCCATCTTGAACGTCTAAATAGCTACCCACAATCATCTGAAGTGTAGGCGACAAAATTGCAGTCAATAAAAAGCTAGAAAACTATCTCTTCCTTTATACCATTAACATGCCTACCAACACTGATCTTCAGCCATTCAAAAACATCTTTTACCATATTATTATATGAGCAGAGTTCGTTAAGCAAAATATTGAATTTTATCACCGGTCTGCACTTATATCGATTCAACAAGCATGTGTGGCGATATAATAGTTAATCTACACTTCCCTGTGTATACGTACCTTGATGATACAGTGGTTGTCAGTATTGCAAAGTTTATATATCCATAGGTGGATATTTATGTCCTCAAAAGTTCGGCTTAAAACCATGAACGTGTGATCCCACAACTTAGCTATCTATTTAGTTAAGTAACTACATTTAGGACTATCTGTTGTCCTATTTATTTTTACTTACAATAAATAATGATAATATTCGATATTTTCTTCCAAATGTATTGTAGAGTGCATGGACACACCCGGCATGGCGATACTACCATACAAACACACAAGAAAATTAATACATTAGGCAGTTCCCCCTCCTTCTACCCTCCTGTAGTGAGAGCACAGCAAACCTCTGCATTCCTAGGGGCAATTCTGATCTTCGATGCTCTTACCTCCAAATTTCTCCGTGAATATTTTAAATCATCCCCAAGGGGTAAGAGGCAGCAAGAAAGCATGGGGGTGATGGAATCATTTTTGCTTTTTATATCTATTGTAGGCACCTCGCTGAGGTGAGCTTTGTGGCCACTGAGGTTCTAGGTTGTGTTCATGTTTGTTTTTTTATATGAAGCAGAAAAAGAACCGTATGCTTATAGCAAAAGAATACAGTCTCCATGCTAGTTCCGTGTATAAGGGTGCCGTGGGCAGGGGGAGGACAAGAGACACCTAGGATTTAATCCATCTGCAAACCTTCAGTTTTTTGATCGTTAAATATTTCTCTGTTAAATTTCAACAGTCCCGGGTACAGGTGAGACAGACTACTTGCGAGTGACTTGTAATCCTATAATAACTGTATTTTTTTGCTGAACTAAATGCATTTCAAAATCAGAGCTATTATGTTAAAAGTGCAGTCGTGACTGGTGCAAATTCGCTACGTGCATATTTGGCATGCGAGTGGTATATATTTACACAAATCTGGCCTCGCAGGCGGCATTATTCCGGGATTAGCAGTTTTAAATGTACTTTGCCTCCTGAGAGCCAGAGAACACTGGCCATTGCTCTGACTGCAACACAAAAAAATATAAACATAAAACAACAAAACAAACAACACAACTATAGCAACGCAATTATCGAAAACACAAAAAGACAATACTGCAACTACAGCAACAGAAGAACAAGAATGCAATAACACTGGATCACAGTGCATCAAAATGAAAAGACCACAGTACACCACAACATTATTTCAACACCCCACAATGCAACAAACCACAACTAAACAGTAATACACTACAAAAACACAACCTAACTCAATATACTAGAACAGCACAAGAAAATTGAACACAATTGAATCATTGTGATCCTTTGTAGCTGTTTTGTTGTGCTGTAGTGCTTTCTTATTTGTTGTTTAGTGGTGATGTAATTGTGTGTTGAATTTATTTTGGCATATTGGTTTGTTGCGTCTGTGTTCTATTGTTTTGTTCTGTTGGTGTATTGTTGCATTATTGTTTTACAGTTGCAGTATAGTATTTTGCTTTTTTGTGGATGTCGTAGTGTGTTATTGTGTTATCATGTTGAGGTGTTGTCCTATGTTGTCATTTTGTTTTCATAATGTATTGTGATTTTTGTGTATTGAATTGTGTTGTGCGTTGTTATTGCATAGTCTTGCTATTGTGTGTTGTCCTGAGCTGTTGTGGTGTTGTTTGGTGTTTTAATATAATATGGTGGACAGCTGTTTCTGTCATGTTGTGCCATCACTGTCCCTGGGTTGCAGTTTGTATGCTAAAATATGCATTAACATTCCTATCACATTTTACCACCGCCTCAAGTTAACCCTCTTGATACTGGGGTAAAGGGTGTTTGCATCAGGCACTACCATTTACCAAAAAGGAAGGACATGTACTAACACCAAGAATGTTTTTTTTTCATCTGCACCGTACAGTTTAAACATTCCATTGGGTTCTTCTCATTTGTTCAAAACTCGAGTTGGAATTTAAAAGAGGACATCACTCTCTTATATAGACAAAAAATAAGACAAATTCCTGAAGATGCAAGGCACAGGGCCGATGATGCATTGTTCTGCCAAGAAATAGCCAAAGAGACCAGAGTGGTTACAATAATTCTAAAGAGTGCTAATATAAAAACTATGACATCAGGGAGTCATAAATAATGGAGATGGGTGGGCCCAGAGCTTGCCCGGCCCTAAGAAGGCCACGGAGTAGAGAGGCTCCGATAACTCGACCCAAACATCCAACATAATCCTGCAAGAACATAACACCTCTTCACTGCTATAGCCTGCTGCAGCATCAGCTGTGACCCCTCCTAAGCTGGCTGGAAAAAGCGGCGCTCAGCGACCCGTCGGAAGCAGTGGACGGCGTCTGTGTTCGTGTGCTGTGGCTTGGAGTGCTGCTTGACGGGCACGGGCGGATGCACCCGGGACATGCGCCGGCTGGGTTTCGGCATCTCTACGAACTGGCAAATTCCTGTCTGTGGTGATGGCAGCATGATCTGGAGCCTGCTGTGAAGCACGGAGGCTGAGGCTACGACTCAGGTGGGAAGTGGAGTCGCCTGCGGCTGTCAGTTGCGGGAGGTGAGGCCTGGACCCCTCCCTATGAGCAAAGCAACGACGAGGTAGGCCTACCTCTTTCCGATCTTTGGGGGTGGCCGCTGGGGCGTTGCGGCAAGAGACACTGGGGCTGGACAGGAGCATCGGCTTACGCTGAGCCCTTCATGTTCTGGTCCACTCAATAGAGTGCTTGCAGTGCCCGGACTGGGCGGGCCTCCCTAAGGAGAACCTCATAGTGCCGCGCGAAGAACACGGAGGGCTCAATCCACTCAGTGCTGGCCCCTGTGGACAGCACGCATTTGCGCAGATACATTGCAGTAATATTATAGTTGGGCGTGCACGTTACCGCGAATGTCGTCGGGAGGTCTTTGCCAAGGGAGTGAGTTTGGGAGTCGGCAAGGCCTGCTCTCCTCCAACTTGGACACAGTTAACAAGCAGTGGATGTGCAGGGCGGATTGTGGAGGTGCCTCGGCGGGTGGGACCCCAACGCCTGTACGTCAACAGCCCATTCTTGTGGAATGTGATTGGAGTACCGGATTCGTTCTAAGTGCTGTTGGACCACCCTTCCCCCCATACTAGTTTTTGCGCAAATGATACTGCTATACTGTGGGGCATTGTGCACGGCTGAACTTTAGTGGAGGCAGCCAGCTACCCAAAGTGATTCGTGGAGATGGGCAAAACAGATAAAATTCAATCTAAGCTGCAATTTGATGCCTGCAGGACCCCCAGACAAAAAGAACCAGACATCCATGCGGCAGACTAGGAATCAGAGACCACAGAATCCTCCACAGATCCTGAGCAAAGCAAATACTGCCATTCAGCGAAGTCTAACGAAAATAGATGGTAAAATAGACGCGCTCACGTTAAAGGTGGACCACATAACAGAATGTCTCGACAAGCTCACCATGAGGCTTGATGCGGTAGAACAAAGAATGTCAAACTCAGAAGATGTGCTAATGGAATAATCTACGAAGGTTAAAAAGGTTACAAGCTCCTTTGCACCCTGCAACTCAAAACAGAGGACCTGGAAGAGCGCTCTAGAAGGGACAATATCCGCATTGTGGGTATGGCGGAATCCATCAACATTGAGAGAATGGAGAAATATGTGGAGAACCTTCTCTGGACGCTGCTGGGGAGAGACACATTCTCTGAACTCTTTGCTGTGGAGCGAGCACATTGATCTTTGGCACTGCGACCGGTCCCGGGGGCCACTCCACTGCCATTAATAGTGCGACTCCTAAACTATAGGGACCTAGATACAGCGATACGAAGAGCGTTGGAAATGAAAACCCTACAAAACAAGGGCTCCGAACTCTCCTTGTATCTAGATTTTACTCAACAGATCCAAGATACTCGTTGTCTTTTCCTTCCAGCCAAGAGACAACTTCAGGAGCTTAACTATGAGTCATAGCCGAGGGGATGACCCATTACTTCACGGATTGAATACAGGTTGCCCACTTCATCAAACAGAGAGAAAAGAACAGACTGCGGAGAAAATCCCCTAGCCACAATGCGGCGGTCTGAGACCCTCATCAGGACACAGAAGAACAATACATCACAGTCCAAATTTCTGAAATAGATAGAAATAGTAGACCAATGGGGGATATATGCTTGCACCGACTGGGTGTAGACAACCATGCAGGATCATTCATGGTATGAACATATCAGGGTGGCCACAATGCGGCGGTCTGAGACCCTCATCAGGACACAGAAGAACAATACCTCACAGTCCAAATTTCTGAAATAGATAGAAATAGTAGACCAATGGGGGATATATGCTTGCACCGACTGGGTGTAGACAACCATGCAGGATCATTCATGGTATGAACATATCAGGGTGGTGCTTTACCGTTCCAGATCTCGATGGAGAGAGGAGACACTGCGGAACTCGTGGTAAGGCGGTTCCACTTATCTCCGCGTGTGGTTATGATACTGCTTCTAGACATTATGAACTAGGACCTCTGTCCATAAAGCCCTATGTGGTGAGACTGTCACATGTTGGTTGCTATAAGTACAGAAACTAATCTAGATATTGAGTTTGGAGGACACATGGTGTACATTTTGTTGGAGCTAATGATATGCAAGTACAGTTACTTTTACGTGGTGTTACTGAAACCATTGGATGCATAGTCTGAGGAAGCCTTGGGTCAAGCGACATCCACCCCCCTCTGTTTACCACTGTCTTTACCTTGTGGGTTTTGGTTGTGGCCCTTTATGGGCACTCAGGGGAGGGTGGGGATGGCCAATGTGCAGCAAAGCAGAAGTTGTATGCTTATGCCATGGGAGGGATAGTTTTGGGAGTTTTATTTTGTTTGTTATCGGAAAAAATATGCGAATACATTACTGGACTGAATGTAACCAGCGTACACACACTCAGACACCATGCAGCATGCTATGGGACATGACTTAGATGGACAACAAGCCAATACACAGGTACAGTTTCTCACATAGGACATTAGGGGCCTTAACGACCACAGAAAGGTCCAGACGTTTGTGGCATACCTCAGGAGGCATTCGGTACAGGTGGCCTTTCTTTAGGAAAGAAACTTAGTGCACAACAGCAGCACACTATCATTACAGTGGCTAAGGTGCCAGCACTGTGCTGCGGGTTTCACTTCACATGCCTGGGGTGTCTTGATATGGGTAGATGCCAGATCCAAAATACAGATACAGGAGGTATACGTCGACCCAGGAGGTAGATATGTCGTTGCCCTCTGTAACATAGGTCATTGGGAAGCGGTACTGGTAGGGATATATGGTCCGAATTATGATGACCCAAAGTTTTATTATGCACTCTGTTCACTCCTCTCATTGGAGCACATTGGCGCAAATTTTGGGGGATTCTTCAATTGTGTTCTAGATCCTGGGTTGGATCGATCCAGGGGCCCTCCTCGGCGCACTTAGGTCTCAGCCCCTGCTATGAGCAACATTACAGAAACACTAGATCTGTAGATATATGGAGATACTGTAATCTCCAAAGAGCTGGATTCACACATTATTTGTCAGCACACGATACACACACTCGTATAGACTACTGGCTGAATTCTAAGGAGTTGGCACTGCGAGTCTTGAGATGTGAGCCATTGCCGTGCACCTATTCTGACCACTCCCCTATAGTGCTCGATTTACATCTCCAAAGGCAGAGGGTTATCACATTCACTTAGAGGTTCCCTCTATACTCACTCTTAGATCAGGTATTCAAGATAGAATTAGCAACAGCAATAGAAGAGTTCTTCATCAACATCTTGGGGACAGTAAAGAGTTTCGCTACAGTATGGGAAACATTTAAAGTCTTTCTTATGGGTATCATAATTTCTAAACATTCTGGGGTGTTGAGATCCCTAAGAGGCAGACTCGCTCTCCTTGAAAGAGAGCTAGTGACACTAGAAGCAAGACATCTGATCACTGGGGACAGTAACTTAATAGGGGAGATTAAAACTAAAATACTAGACTACCATGACATAACCAATAGTGAAGTGGTATACACGGGCAAATATACAGCTCGCATATACGGAGAGAGGGAACGTCCCAGGGTGACACTAACAGCCCTTATTCTCTGTGGGTGAGACTTGGGTGTGATCAGGACATTAAATAGATGAGCAAGGAAGATTGATGCACGAGGAAGCCCACATTGCGGAGAAATTCCATAGCTATCACTCAGATCTTCATAGGATGAGAATGGCGCCAGATAAGGAAACAATGAAAGATTATCTGGAACATATAGCCATTACATGGCTCATTAATGAACATAGGGAGCACTCAATGGTCCCCATTATCTCCATCTGAAATAAAGGTAGCTGCCACAGGCATGCAATCTGGTAAGGCTCCGGGCTCTGACGGTCTCACTGTCGCCTTTTCCAATGCCTGTTAACACCTTCTTATCCCACACGTGATCACTCTATTTGAGGAAATGTTAAGGCGGGAACTAGGCCTCCCTCCATGCGCGAAGCAATGATTATCACTCTGTTACAGACGGGCAAGGATCCACTAGACTGTGCTACATACAGACCCCTTTCACTATTGAATGTGGACACCAAGCTTTACGTTAAAATATTGGCGAACAGACTAGTTCCCTTATAACCTGGAGTGATGAAACAAGAACAGTCTAGGTTTGTCCCTAAGCGTAGCATTACATCTAATCTCCGCATCCTCTTTGGGGCCATGCAGCAGATTAACCCAGAGGTGAAGGCTGCTGCTGTCTTCCTGGACGATGACAAAGCCTTTAACTCAGTCAAATGGGCGTTTATGCGCACTGTGCTCCGGTGTATAGGAGTGGGAGAGGTATTTGTGAGCCTAGTAGACATACCATATTCGGACCCTGTGGCCAGGGTTTGTGTTGGGAACTCCGTTTCCCTGCTGTTGGGGATCTCCAGGGGCACCAGGCAGGGATGCCCCTTGTCGCCCTTACTGTATGCCTTGATAGCGGAACCGGTAGCAAGTGTCATACACGAATACCATAGCCACAGAGGTATATGCTTCCCAAATGATGATCTTATTATCTCGCCATACGCAGATGACACTCTAATATTCTCTTTCAATTGTGCACCAGATTCTGGCCGATACTTGGGTATACAGATTCACACAGACAACTATGGGAAAGCAATTGCTAAATTTGTGACAGATGTTGACAGGTGGATTAAACTTTCTCTTTCCTTAATGGGGGTCATCGCCATTATGAAAATGGTAGTGCTAACAAGATTTCAGTTTCTATTTCAGAATATCCCAATCCGGATGTATGACATTATAACGCATGCTTTTACCACGCATGCCTTTACATCGCAGTTTTTACAACGCATGCTGTTACAACGCATAGCGCTAAGGGGTGCTGGATAGTGAATAGTTTAATTTACTATTCCAACTCCAGTCCCTGTGGATAGTAGGGAAGGTGTTGGATAGTAAATTAAATCTATTCCCTATCCTAGAGCGCCCTCCTGCGCAATGCGTTGTAATGACATGCGTTGTAATAGTTGCATCGTAAAGGCACTGCGTGGTAAAAGTTGCGTTGTAAAGGATGTTCCCCTCCCAAGCCTATTAACACGCGCATTTTTCATTAGATTACGCTCAATTATGATCAAACTCGCTAGGCTGGGAAACAACTGCGCGCAAAGTGGGAAACTCTTACCATGCCGTATGACATGGGAGGCCTCAATGCACCGGACCTCGAACCATATTATAAGGCAGCGCAGAGCACCTTTTCGCATTACTGGATACATGGCCCGCAGGATTTACCACATCTGTATATAGAAAGAGACGCAGCTACAACTAACACGCTCCCCCAGATCCTATTCTCTCACTCTTAGAGACGCTACTGTTGTTTCGACTTCCTGAATACCACTGAACATGTCTTGTGGAACCGTTTGGAGACTCAGTCGTGTTCCATATTGTACTCACTTCATACATTGATAGAATGGTGTGCATGGTTTAAAATCGGGAGAGATAGGCGTATCCGAAGCCCTAAAGTCACTACAAATCACGACAAAGGGTAACCTATTCACTGAAGGAAAGATAAAGAGCTGGGAAACTCTAAGTATAGAGTTAGCATCTCAGTCGATTGTGACTCGTTTTCACTACTTCTGAGTTTGTCACTCGTTACGTACAATCTTAGGAGGTGATATGCTAGAACCCCGGACCATGCCGGCTCTGTCCTCCTTGCTAAAAAGAAAGGGTGCACCTCAAACTGGCCACTAGACTCTGCTCCTTCGCACAAGAGGCTCGCAGGCCATCCATGACTAAGGCGAGACGGGACTGGCAGCCGGAGTTGGAAATAGTCATAGATGACGGAAGCTGGAGGTACTGCTGTGCCATGAAAACATATGGAAACAAAGCTGCTTGATGGTCAAAAAAGAGATACAGAAATCCTGCAAGCAGCCCAATAACTACCAGTGGGAAAAGCACCTGTCTCCTGCAGGTGCCCTAGAAACTTTTAGATTATGTTTAAAATCAGTTCTGATAAACACCCCATAGCAATCTTTCAAGATAAGGGGAAAAAGGGGGGTACTGCGGTGGAGTTCTCTTTAGTTTTAATGTCAAAGAAAGATAATGACCCCTCTGTACTTCCAAATACATACCAATTTGATTCCTGAATGTGCACTGTAAAATCCCATTCTTAGCTAAAAGATTTAAAAAGTAAATAATTCCTTAACAGATCAATCTTAGGCATGTTTTTAAAGTGATAACACTAGACTTCTGAATCACATTTTCAACTATGCGAGTGCTTCAGACTCACCTTCGGGCATCAATAGCTGATACTGAAAAAAATCTTTCACAAGCGATCGATGATGGTCGAAGGCAAATCTTGAAAATAGTTCCTTCACAAAAGTAATGAGGCTATATCCAAACACAAAATCTTCTGCTGAGGCCAACAGTAGACCATCAGATTAAATAGCATTACTTGCTGAGGTCGGTAGGTCTTTAGGCCAGCCCACAAAGCTATCTTACACAGTTTATGTTCAGCTTCTGTTTACACATCAATGAAAACTAGGAAGGCTGAGTTACAAGTTGAACTCCTGTATTGAATGCTAAATAAATAAATGGCATTTCTGTTTATCATAGTTAAACTTTCATATAATTGGGCCTTTTTTCAAGGGATGGCCTTGCCAACCTCATGTTTTGCAAAACAATCTTAATAAGAGTACATATATTTGTTCTTCCTTTTGATCCATTAGTTCTATAGACGTGTCATTCTCATTTTGCTTCAACCCACTATAGCATAGGCAATGGGGCAGCCCAGTTCATCAATTGGCTTTCTTGCCCTTTGAGTGGTGGATGGTATTTCACCATATTACGTGTGCAGCTGCCTGAAAAAGAATGCGCTTGAATCTCATAGCTGTTATGGCTAGATCACTCCTTTATTTTTATTTTTATTTTTTTGTCAAATGTGTATACTGCATATGTTTGTTTGCTAGTAAAAATAAATCATTGCAGAGTTGCCAAGGCTAGACTGACTGGTTTTGCCTCTGTTTGTTTGTTGTCATTTTCCATTTTGTGGCCTGCTGACTTTGGGAAGAAGATATTTGCTTGGCCTCTTCGTGTTGTCTTGTCCCGGGGGCTCATCAGCTCTTAATGTGGCATTCTAGCATTTTTTAATCATGCACTGCCTTGTCAATTGGTTTAGATAACAGACCCCTGGTCATGCCCAGAAAGCTGCCCCAGGACACTTCTCGGTGAGCTGTGCTTCCGCCTGACCGGCTCTGTCACCTGCTCCCCCAGATGGCACACAGTGCTGTGCTGCTCAGCCACCTGCTCTCGCATTAACTCACTCTGCTGGTGTGTCTGCAGCCAGGGAAAACACTCACAGCGTTGGCATTTGTTAAGTAACGCAGTGTTCCGCAGAAAACGCAGGCACCGTGGGCAGAAAGAAAATAATGCTGTTTGTAAACAGAAATAGTCACAAAAAGGAAGGCCTTTTACCTAGACCTTTCGACCACGGGCTTCAATTATTCGCTTTGCTTTGTAGCTGAAGTTGCAGCCCTTCCAGGGCAGGTCATCCTTCTACCACCTCGAATGCCCCTTGCCCCAAGTAACTTTATGCATTTTTGTGTTTTGACCCATATGTGCTTCACATCCACTTCGAGGCACTTTCAAAAACAAGGGATTTAGCAGGTGGAAATAGTGGAAAACGAAGGGTGGATGGAAGCAGGCAGGTTCAAGGGGGTGGAGTCATGAAGGACAAAGTTAGCAGTTGTCAGCCCCAGGAACAACAAGTGTCGATGTTTTTTTGTTGAATATCAATGGCTGCCAGTGCTTTATATGGGCCGGTACTGTTTGGTACGGAGTACCAGCACTTTTTTATTCTGAGAGGGAGAGTACCGGCACTTCTCAAGAGAAATGCTATACTTTTAGTTTCAGAGTACTGACACTTCTCAGAAACAAGCAGATAGATACTCGGACACTGAGTACCTACCTGCACTTCTATTTTTCCATTTCAAGCCCTGACGACTGCCCTCAACATTTTGAAAGGTGCAGCACCGAGGCTGGAATTGAACAAAGCATGGGGCACTGGTACATGCATTCAAAACCCTTTTGAAGAGGTTGGCATCTGTGTGCCTCTCTAGAGCAGTGGTTCTTATTCTTAACCCTTTGACCTCTGTGGACCTCGCTGAATCTATGTTGGCAGCCGAGAACACAAGTTAAGCAATTTCTACCATCTGAACCTCAAAACAATACACACCAATACAGACATAAGTATACCTAAAAAATACATAACGTACGAAATATTTTATGTAATTAGCAAACCCAAAATGCACAAAAGTCGAGATTTTGATTGTAAAGGAAAATTTTGAGCTTTTCAAAATCTGGTTTTATTTCTAAAAGATGAAGCGATATGCTAGACTCCAAAATAGCATTTTGTCTTTTTTGCACCTAATACATTCTGTCTTTGTGTCTGTCCCTACCATTGCTTTAATCGAGGCCACCAACCGTCCATACAAGATTCTGTTTGCTGCACTTGGGCCGCTCCTACCAGTTAAGTTAAGGAGACCAGCTCTTTTAGCCTCCGATTTCCCATCCCTATACTGAGCGTTTTCACATTTTCGATTTTCCTTTTTATTTTGTATGTATGTATACTTCATTTATCTGCTAACGTTATTTAATTTTCTAAACAGTTACAGCCCTCCTGAGTAGTCATCAAGGATCCCAGCTTAAGAACCACGGCTGTAGAGCATAGTTATGAGGCTAGTCTGCTCTAAAATCAACAATCACCTCCTGAGTAGTTGTTACTTATCAATTAGTGGAACAGGATCAACAAAATCAATACACCCAGTCAACAGCAAGCATGGCTTGGCACTTTGTGCTTGGCCAATTTCATAGTGTGCGTTATGATTAAAGTGACCTTCTCTGGGAAACATGCGCTGACTTAAATGACATAACCGTACCCAAATGATGCAACCCATAACTAGGAGGCTTTACTATCTGGATATTTCCCAGTGTTAGGCATGGAACCCACTGATAAATGTGAGCTACCTGTGTTATTCCTGTTCTGTGTATGCGAGAGAATTGTGCATTGCTCCTTCTGGAACGTCTACATTTCTATTACTTATTCTTTGTGTTATAAAAGGTTGTGTTGCTGCTGTCCATGTTATACCTTTATTGTGGCCAGCAACCAATGCAAAGCAAATACATTGAAATTATCGACTACTCTTAATGCTTGCTGAGATAATTTGTTTTATATTTGATGAGTAACCTGTCCCTACAAGATGCTAGTCTGGTTCCCCAGCGGAACAGTGATATTTCGATTGTAACTGGTAAAAAAACAAATGATGGTTCCGCATAGCCTATCTTGTCCCTAATTCCCATAGTGAGATTCCAGGAGACCCAAATACTTATGTGTGAATAACGTATTTTAACAGAAAGCAGTAGGAGCTGGGAAATTTGCATCTCACTAAACTAGGATTTTACATTATTTCACATAGGCTCATTTCTTGAAAAACTATAACAAGTGGTCCAGAATTTTGGAAAGTGAGTACCTCAGTGTTCCTTTGACTGATGGTAAATGTAACTTTGAACTGCTGTACCTCCACTGCACATCCAGGGACTTCAGTTTTAAGGACCCTAAGTAGCTCTGAAGCTACCCCGGTTGCTTACTTGCCATAAATTCGCTCCATTGTTCTAAGCATGAACCATAGAACAGATGCCAAACCAGTCAGTGAACCCCAGAAAAATTCTGTAACCTTAAGACTGTTTTCTAAGTTTATATTTAATGGCTAGGGATAGAGGCAATACCACTTCGCTGTTTATTAAAATTAATGTTGTAATGTATCACTTCATCTAGACATTTATATTTAAGGTGCTTGTAATAATTATATCAAAATATATCCCACATAACTCAACAAATGACTTACAAGCAATGGCTGGGGTAGTCAATACTGGACTTATCACTTCAATGTGTTTATTTAAATCCAAAACAAAATTGGGTGCACGAGTATAAGGGATCAGCCACCATAGGTTCTCTGTCAGGCATTCACCCTAATCGTAGGTATAATAGAATATTACCTAGCACTTCAAATCAAATCACCAGAGCAGTACATAATACAAATCAGTGTCCATGTTTCAGTGAAATAACAGGAGAATCCTGTATGCAGTTTGTATTTAATTCTTTATTGTTTCATCTTTTCATAAAATTCCTTTATTTGTAGGCATTGCCAATGCATTTCGTCCCCTTGGGACCTTTTTTAGGGCTACAATATTATGTACACATATTTGCAATCTATTTATATACATTTAAAATCACTATATCCAATTTAAAATCTATTCTAAATGCAAACTCTGGCAATAATTGCCTAGTCCTCAACCACGATACCTACCTGTACGGCACCATATGAAGTGGACTTCATGAAACACAGACAATGCTAAGTTTAAAAGTATTTAGATACACTCGTCCCAAATTTCAAACAGGTACATTAACATTCTTGTGTTCGTATACACTAACGTGGTGAGCAAACATATTAACCAATCGACAAGACAACCCAAATCTTGTCCTTCCTCAGATCAATAATGTATTCAATTCATATTATACATATTGTATGTACAAACCATACCTTTAAAAATTCCAATCACAAATTTCAATAAAGGTAAGGTTCACATCCTTACTATCTTTATACCCGACTATCAACTGACCTGATTGGAGCATAAGAAATACTGTTTGGATGTCACCTCATATTATTGGAAAGAGGTACTGTTTCAATCTCAATTTTATATTTACTATTGAAAGGCCATAAAAATAACAAATGTGATTACATTGCACATGGTGTTTATTTATGGTTATAACTCGGAAACAACTTTGGGCATGCATATATGTATAAGTATAATTACTACAACCACATTGCACATGATATTTATTTAAGGACGTAAAACGAAAGCGACTTTACACATGCATGTATGTATAAGTTTAGTTATTGAGAAGTTTCTTAGTGCTAAACATGAGGATAGTAGGTTGTGAACCTTACCTTTATTGATATTTATGACTGGAATTTTTAAAGGTACGGTTTGTATATATAATATGTATAATCAAGTCAAGTCAAGTCCACATTTGTAAAGCGCACAATCACCCGTAAGGGTCTCTAGGCGCTGGGGGCCGTCGGGAAGATTAAGCGAGCTATTGCCCAGAGTCACATGGTGCTGGGCTAACCTGCCGCCGGAGCCGGGGATCGAACCGTGGTCCCCAGATTCCAGCGTCAGTCGCCCTGGCCGCGGCGCCACACCTCTCCCCTATAATATGAATTGAATATGTTATTGATTTGGGGAAGGACTAGTTTAGCCCTGGTCTTGTCTATCTAATCAGTGGTGTGCTTCATCAGTGTTGGTTTACTACTCCACTATCTGACTGCTATTCTTCTACATAGATTTACGACCAAATTTACCGTTGTGATCAGGACCCTCTTCTTCCAGATTTTAGTGCTGTAGAATAGACAAGTACTTCAGTGGTTGAACTTGCTCCGGTAGTTGCTGCTGCTGATTAATACTAGATTGAATTAACCCGATCATTAGCCTCGTAATGCATAGGATTTTTTAATATTGTGTATACAAAGGTTCCCCCCAAAAAATCGAAAAATTGTAATAATACAAAACCCAGCAATCAGGATCAGCCTTATTGTGATTCTAAATTACTCGACAAGATTTTGGTAAAAACACGTGAAGCACAGTGCAAAACAATGCATTGTGCTCAGTGTTCTCTAGACATTCCAACAACAATTCAAGCCCAGAAAGTATCTTGAATTTTCAGGCATCTAAAAAAATGTCAAGGTAACTCTGGTGATTAATTTACTCGCTAGACAGATTGGAGGTTTGTCTAGAGGCAGTTTTGACTCGCCATAGAGTAGTGCAGAGGGTTAATGTCCCTGCTACAAAGCACATGTACCATGCAGATAACAGAATTGTATAATATGTAGGTAGCTCAGTGGGTTACCACTATTGTCACAGAGATCCTTTTGTTACTTGCAGTTCATAAGTTACACACTTAATATAGCACAGCGGGCTACGAACTGTCATCAAAGAGGAAACTGCAAAATGCAAGGGATAGGTAGAACCTTATGTGTTTTTTCCTGAGACTTTCATTTTCCTAGTGTTGCTAAAAAGGGTACGTTTGGGTAGGAATACAATCTTATTAGTAAAGCCAACACCGATCCCTGTGTTTGGTTTTAAATCCTGAGTTTGCGCTTCTTCAGACCAAGCACTGTTAAAATATACTGCCCACTAATATGGATGACGCTACTCCTATATCTTGTAGGCCTCTTTGTCTTATGTAACATTTCCTATACACTGTTTTACTTTCATTGTCTCTGTGGAATGTGTGAATGATGTAAAGTGCTCTGTCACCCTAAGATGGTATGAGTAGCACTATAAAACAAAGGAAATACATTCGAGAGAGGATCTTTGGGGATGTGAGGGACCCTTTTGGAGGGTGGTTGTGAAGAAATCCAGCTCGTAGGAGGTCTTGGGGGGGGGGGGGGCGCAAAAAAGATTGTTGTACCGGGCGCCACCAACGCTAAAGCCGCCCCTGGTCCGGACCACAAATTTGAAGAGGCTTTGGTATATGTGCAGGCATGTGTTCAAGACCACCCTTACCCCCCAGATCAGCTCCCATGCTGATTGCAGTATTCACACATACACAGTGCACTAGTCCAATGTTCTGGCGAAAAGGCTGTGATAGCTGTGGCTATAGCCTGTGCAGTATTTTTTCATTCCTATTTCTTCTGCAAAATCCCAAACGATTGCTATTGTGCAATGATGTCTCTC
The DNA here is from genome assembly GCF_964261635.1 of Lissotriton helveticus. Taxonomy (NCBI): domain Eukaryota; kingdom Metazoa; phylum Chordata; class Amphibia; order Caudata; family Salamandridae; genus Lissotriton; species Lissotriton helveticus. The sequence continues at coordinate 1,399,991,893 of NC_136067.1, forward strand.
TACACAGATATTCCGCACCATGATTGATATCCGAAGTTTGCACTGTATAATTTTGTAAAACCAAAAGAGACATTACAAGATTCAAATATAGCCCTCTCTGGATCTGGACACATAGTTCATGCCATAATCATTTTTATAAGTTGATTTTTTTTTTTTTAAGTATTTAACCAGAAACAGAGTAAAAGGGATCACATCCATACAGTGCCATAATGTGTCATTACATGTCCTTTGCTAGAGTTTGCTCAGACCCTTTCACTGCCCTCATGACCTAACAAATAAACTCAATGCATTCTAGTACTGGAATGGATAGACACTTTGGTATTTTGAAGCTGCTCTATGATACGCATGTTTGCCATTTTCATAGTTTGCATACCGTTTAGTTTGATCACACAGGGCGAGTACGTTGAGTTTTTTTCCCTTTATAATTAATTAATTAATTAGGTGAAAGGTGTCTAGATTCAGTATGTGGTAGTGAATTTCTGCAGATCCCATTTTCTTGCCTTACGATCCCTATTTTGTGAAACTCCTTTTGAAATTCTTTCAGTCTGAAATGTGTCCCCACGCAAGTTTAGTGAAAATATCGACTGTACCATTGTTATAGTCTGTCTGGGTGTCCTAGATTCTTACTGTATGTATCCTTTGATGCACTGCTGGCTTCCTCAGGGTTTCTGTACGTGTGAACGTGGAAAGGAAGGCGGCTGATTTTAAACAACACGCTTTGTCGAAATGTACGTGTACCCAGCACTGCAGTCTGTTTGTCATGGTAATGTGGCCTTCGTCAATGAGCAGTGCTGGCAGGAGTGTAATTATGGCATTGTCATCAGCTAAATGGACTAACAATGAGCGCGTTTGCATTTTCATACCTTTGTGAAGAATGCCATGCCTTGTGGGAGTTCTGCGGTTGCTTTTTAGCTGCCTTTGACTCAGACACACAGCCGTTCTTGCCGCTCACTGCGTAGACCCCGATGAATTTAGAGGAAAATATAGAAAGACACCATTGAATAGTCTGTGAAGGAGATCGGTGCACCATTGTATCCTGGTACTTGTCCACGGTTTAGATAGGAATGACATAGAAAGATAAACATGGCGTATCGGTTTAAGACATGTGGTGTAATGCCCCCCTCCCCTGCCCCCCAATTCTCATTCCCAATTTGAGTAAAGGGAAAGAGATTACCGAGAAATGTACGATTGAACATTTACCTTACTCGTATGGTTTCTAATTGTCCTCTCGAAGAACAAGCTACATCACTGGGCATCTGCCAGGGTAACTACCAAAGTTACCGTTTTTCTTTTTCACCTGGGATTCTGTGATCCTCAAACTGCAGAAATCTAGGCAAATCAGACATAGGCATTTGCCAGAACCAACATAGGCGTCCTCATTTTTTGTGTAACAGTACCTTTGTCTTCTCTGATATGTCTCTTCATCAACACCCACCTTCTGGCATTGTAGGATATTTCTGTATGACATTGGGCCAAACTTGAGAGACCAACATGGCTGTGGAAGAGCCGGTGATGTGTGGATGCATTTGCTCCAGAACCACTGTCCTTTACCCAGGAAAAGACAGTAGTTGTTGTGTCTAGGTGGTGAAGCCAGGACTAGAACTTGCACACTTGTCCACAAAAAATACCTCTTCAAATATCTACCCTAGCCCCCCCCCCACCCTTGCCGCTCACCCTGTCTGAGTGTAACTATATTCTGTCGCACTCTTGTCTTATTTCACCTTATTTTCTTAACAACTTTATCTTCTATTCAGCATGTCCTGAAAGATACCACTTGTTTTTTGTAAAAAAAAAATATCCACTGCCACTTGTGGCTGGCTAGGTTTTCATTTTTTAGCTCCCTTTTCAGTCCTTCCAATAAACGGCTTGATGGGTTCAATAAGGTACCGGTGGAAGGAGGTTATCCCTCTCACACTAACGCTACAAAATACTGGTGCTGAAAAGGGTGTTATTGTTAAAGGACCTAGGAAGTTAATCCGGAATCCCAAATGTTAGCCACAATTGTGAACCCCTCAATTTACATTGTTGATTAATGCCAAAACGTGTACAACATGTAACAGTGTCACAATAGAAAAAATCATAAAATTTTTTCACAATTAACATGGTGCAAGTGATGAGTGTAAATGAGTTCATGTGCAACAAAAAAATATTTCACCAGTATTGGTATATCGCGCAAGCAGTATCACTTAACATCACGAGGTTGTGAGATACAACCAAGTGTCGCTTTTTGTTTGACCTTGTTCGTCCTTTGTACATCTTTTTAATCTCATTAAATATCTCCTTTACGTCTTGCCAGTCTGGACCATTTGCAGTTTTTAAAGATACGTGGTCGGACAGCTATAGGGAGCCCTTTATTTTGAAGCTCGTTACACAGACTGCACGTCCAGGGCCTGATTCACAAAAATATTTGCAATGGACAGCTGCTGTGCACAGTTCTGCAGGCAACATTTAAATCCTGATTCAAAGAATATGGATTAGCAGAATATTGAACATCCAAATGAAATTTGAGCACATGAAAGATGCTATCATGATGAGACTTCTGTATTTGCACATTTAAGGTTGTGAGGCAGCTTTATCAGTATGTGATGTATCAATGTGGTGAAAAGCATTAAACAATTAGTGATTCCTTTGTTTGGTAAACCATTTGCCAAAGGGAAAGGGGTTCTTAAACAATTCCCCCCCAAAAATACTTTTATTTTAAACACTGTTCTGTTTCCTTTAAGGAAACAGGCTGCATTATGTTTACTTTATTTGCAGGGGACACGGAGAGGAGACTCTGCTGGATCCTAGCAGGCCCCCATCCCCGTGATGGCCACCATTCGGTGTGGCTCGCAATTTGCCTTATTACCTTATTATTAGTTAAGTACTGCAAAAAGACACTAGCTTTCATCTGGAGTGCAAGGAAACATAAATCAGTTGGAAGCGTTTTTTAGAAATGCAGTTTTCCAAATTGCCAGTGCTGTTCGGAGCTGCAAAAAATGGAAGTTCATGTTACAGGTTTATGTTGTAATGGTTTCCAGTGTCAGTGCATTAAAGAATATATGATTCAGTGGCGGCTGGTAAACTTTGAAAGTGGTAGGGCATAACAGCTGCCCCAAATTTCACTAAAGGAGCAAGTCAAGTGAGCAACATCCACTTCACACAGGGATGTTTCCTACTCTCCAACAAACAAACTTTTCTTGAAATGAAATGAAATGAAATGAAAAAGGAACTTCTAGAGCGCACTGCGGCCAAGCGGCTTCCTGGCGCTAAGGATCACAACCGTATCTGCCAAGGGGTCCGGGGGGATTAGCCAGGGAAAGCCTGAAGAAAGAAGAAAGTTTTGAGAGCTTTACGAAAGTGTGAGAAAATAGGAATGGAACGGATAGAGAGAGGGAGAGTGTTCCAGATCTGGGGGGCCCGCACCGAGAAGCGGGTGCCTCCGGTGCGGGATTTGCGGAAGCGGGGAACGTGAAGGAGAGATAGAGAAGACGAACGAAGAGAACGACAGGGGGCATGAGAAGAGATTACGGAATTGATAAAGAGAGGAGCAGAACGGGCATGCGCCCGAAAAGCCAAACAGGCAAGTTTAAACTGGGACCTGAAAGGAACGGGGAGCCAGTGAAGGGATTTGAGGGCAGGAGTGATGTGGGAAAACTTAGGAAGACGGAAAACAAGACGGGCCACCTGGTTCTGGATGGCCTGAAGCCGGCGAGTTTCGTAGGCCGGAATGCCTACGTACAGGCCATTTCCATAATCCAGGCGGGATGTGATAAGGGCAGAAATGATGGTTTTGAGGGCATCAGCAGAAAAAAAACGGGAAATTTTGCGAATGAGGCGGAGGGAAAGAAAACAGGAGGAGACAACGGAACTGATGTGCGCATGCATGGAAAGATCATTACTGATCTTGATGCCCAAGGTCCGAACAGAAGAAACTGGGGAGGGGGGAGGACCGAAGGAAAGGGGCCAGTGAGCAGAGGACCAGGGGTTAGAGGGACCACCAGTGAGGACAAGCTCTGTCTTGTCAGCGTTGAGCTTCAAATGATTGAAGCTCATCCATTGGGAAATGAAGACAAGAGTAGAGCTGAGCTTGGGGAGAGAGTGAGTAGGAGAAGATAGATCAAAAACGAGCTGGAGGTCGTCTGCGTAGTTGTACACCGAGACCCCCAGCTCGAGAAGGGAAGAAATGAGGGGGCGGATGTAAAGATTAAAAAGAAGAGGGGAAAGAGAAGAACCTTGGGGTACCCCACAAGTGACCGGGAGGGGAGGTGCAGAGAAATCAGAAAGGTGAACTGCCTGTGATCTGCCCTGAAGAAAGGACGCGATCCAGGAGAGGGCAGTGCCCTGGATGCCCGCTGCGCTGACACGGTCGAGAAGAATGGCATGGTCGACCATATCGAACGCAGCGGACATATCCAAGAGGACTAAGGCCTGGGGGAGATTATTGTCGGCCTTCCCTTTCAGTTCATCCAGGACCGCGAGGACCACACTCTCAGTAGAGTGGCCAGGTCGAAAGCCAGCCTGGTGAGAGGCCAGGATGTTATTCTCCTCGATGTAATTGGAGAGGCAAGATGTCACGTAGCTCTCAAGAATCTTCCCAAGATAGGGAAGAAGGGAGATCGGCCTGAAGTTCGATGGGAGGGAGGGGTCCAGGCCAGCTTTCTTCAGGATAGGAAGCACAATTTCTTGGGCTCAGTAATATCTCTACACCAACTGACATCTCTGTTCTTGAACCTCATGCTCTTCAGACAAAAAGTAGCTCATTTTTAAACCACTGAAACATATGAACACACTCTCACACACCCCTGAAGAAACACACATTCAATGTTCACAAACAATATATCTATGCCCTGGTAGACAAACAAAAGAGCAACCTTAAATGGACCTTGCCTCTAGTGTGTCTGCATAATGGTTGATTCACAGTGATTCTCCCTTTCTTATGGGTTTTCTGACATTCTCTTTCTCCTTCTCTCTCCTCTGTTTTTCTCTTTGTTGCACTCTGTCAATGTGGGCCCCACCGGCACAAATTAAACATTACCTCCATTAAGTTACAAATTTGTGTGGACACAACAGGCGGTCTCTCTCTGCGGGTGTGTGCATCACAAGAGCTCTGCCTTAGTACCCATAATGTCACTCGAACAACAGCACCCACTCGAAAGTTCTGCCCTGGTGCCCTTTTTGCCAAATGGAGAGCATACTTATATACTCAGCTAGGTAGATTTGTCCACACTCCCACTTTGTTAATCTGAAGAAGATCACATGCACACAAAATCTGCTCAAGTAACCACTACTTTTTGTAGAGCATCACCTCCACTGGGCATACCATGAGATGCACCCGCATTCCCATAGTGCCATGTAAGGAGCATGGGTTATTCATCTAGTGAGACAGACAAAATACCAACTGTGCCCAAATACCCACTGTGCATTGTTTGCGCATCCAGCTAGAACATGTCTGTCCAAATAGCTACTTTACCCATCAGTACTGCTTTAAAGAAGAGATGCAATGAACACTGCCGAAGCACTCTTCATTTAGCATTATAGACCCACATGAAATGTGTGAATACCGGTTGTATTAAAGGGCTCAATCAAGCGCGGGTACCCATAGTATAGAGCGAGAGTTGTTTCTCTACCTAAATTTTACAGGGGACTCCTGCGTTGTCTCAATCTGATCTGCTTGGCGCAGTTTGGTTTGAGCACCCATCCAGGCGTGGCCGGTTCAGGAAATGGTTGAGGGTATTACCAGATGATGGAATAGGTAAAATAAAATAAATAAAACCACTTACCTTGTGCACGCCGACTCGGCGAGCACAAGGTAAGTGTTTTTATTTATTATTTTACTTTACCTATTCTGTCGTCTGTCGACCTCCGCCCCAACGCTCTTACCTGAACCGGCCGCACCTGCACCCATCTCAGATCACCAGCATGGTTGGTAAGGTGTACTTTGAAGTGATGTAGTGAGCATAAGGGCGAGTAAAGCCCGATGTTGCCTTTGTAGCCCTGCGGAGTCTACATCTGCAGGGTTAGAGCCGCCCATGGTACTATGGCAGGCAAGTGTTAGCTGCCACCAAAGAATCACTCTACTCTTGGGGAGAGGATGTAGCCTTGCGGCTAGAGCGATTGACCTTGAAGCTGGGGAACCGGGTTCGAGTCTCGGCAACGGCGCTCAACATCTGTGATTCTGGGCCAATCATTTAATCTCCCTGTGCCTAAAAAAACATAAAAAGAAAAACTAATGTGGTTCTCATGTATAGCGCTCTGATATCCGATGTCTCGGGTCTAGTTCGGTCTATATAAAACTCTAAAAAAAAACTAAAAAAAAACACTGGTGGTACACCCAGGTCTCTGGGAGATTATATTCTCTTAAACCCAGACTGTAAATGCCCTTTGTTGTTAAACATTGAGGCTTGGATAGATAATAGCATCACGTATTAGCAGGCAGATGCGGGGAGTGGCCCCCATTTTCCCTGAGATTTTAATTAGTCCTGTGAAGGCCCTGCCAAAAGTTTTGATTCATGTACTTTTTTCGGGCAGTTTTATATACCATGAACTCAACCCGAAGGAATCAGATCGCATTCACATGAGCACCAGTTGCATTACAGACGGACACACTCATTTATAGGCTTGGAGAGATTAAGTGATTTGTCCAGAATCACAGGATGTTGTACCTCCATGCCGATACTCGAATCCAGTTCTCCAGCTTCTTCTCGGCCGCTGTAGCACAGGAGCTTGAAACAGAGAGGTATCCAGCAGTGGTGCTGACTGTAGCTGGGAGATGGGCTTCAAATGTTACTGCTTTGGGAGTGGCCGCGACGCAAGTTCTTGTGTACGGTAACCCCACACTAATGTAACTCTTCATAGGATGGGGGGGGTTTGTGATGCTTACTGACCCCACCTCGCCCTATGATGACTTAGGAAAGGTTGGGGTAGGGAAGCATTTATAATTAGCATGCAGCCACTGTTGCAAGCACAACCTATGTGACTTGCGCCTCAAAGAGTCATTGTAAACTGCCTCACCCGACTCGCTTGCCACATTAGGTGAACTTATGCAATTTAAAACATAACATAAAATCAACATGTATAGCACATGCATTAACACAAGGTACGCAAACAATTTCAAAGCAAAACAGTTTGGTGCAAAGACACAACGTGCCCCAAGCGGCACTAGAGTGCAGTGCATAACAACGCACACACAAGGCCTAGAGCAGTGCGTGACAACCACATGGACTAAGGTGGAACAAGCCCTCCGGGACCGGTACAACAGCGATGCTCATGCTGCCTGGGCATGCTGCAAAAAGAGACGCTAGTGCACGTGATATGGGGGTGCCCCCCCAAAGACCACAGATAAGTGCGGCCAGGGCTACACTGAAATAATCCCTCAAGCTGGCATGATATCTGGCACATGCGCACCAGCACGTGTGGCAGGGAAAATGCCAACCTGACCCATGTGAGGGTGAAAGTATGACACCAGCACTGAGGGAAGACATCACTGGCAATACGGCACCGGGTGTCTGCCAGGTAAGTTTTCCTGCTTAATGTGGCAGCATACTTTCCAACTAAGACAGAAATTTCACCGTGTGAGGAGGGGGGCGGGGCTTCATGCCCACAATCACCGTCTTCCAAAACCAGAGAAAAACCTTACAGAGACTGGAGCCGATATCCTGGGATGTTTCACACCCCATAAGGGACGTTTGCACTGCAGATCCTCCGCAAACGAGCTGAAATACACTACTTTCAATGGTTTTTAGCTTGAAATACACTACTTTCAATGGTTTTTAGCTTGTTTTTCCTGCCACCGTGTGATATCGGCTCCTCACCGGGTGACCATGTTAAGGGGGCTGATATTTTGTGTCACATGGTGGCACTGTGTGTGTTGGCAGGTATGTGGCAGCCACACTGATAAATAAGTAATCACAATACACAGTGTGTAATGTGATTATTTAATTACCAGTGTGGGCGACACATAAAGCAGCAGTCGGAGCTCCACCGCCCAAAGACAGCATCCGCCACTGTTGAGACTGATACTGTGCCATTCACAACAACTCCAAAGGTCTCATTCTCTAGCCCAGAAATGGAGTTATTTGTGTAGAGCGTGTTCTAATACAATATCAAGTGTTGAATATTGATTACCACTATATTGTCAAGGTAAACCTATGCTGATAGGTATGTTTTTATGGTGCTTAACTTCACACCTGTGTACCGTACTGATATATTTATCTGCCAGGTACGTAATGTGGAGTTGAGTATTAAATTTGCACCTACTTATATTACATACCATAGCTGTATGTTGATGGTCCACATTTCACAATACTGTTCCATGCGGACGTTTTGTCACTTGACATGGGAGTTATAATCATGCAGAGTAGGCTGGGATTGGAGTTCACAACTTTTGGTGCATTCTTTTAGTAAGAAATCCGTGGTGATTGTGCGATTGCAAAAGTTATGGACTTGGATACAACTAGGAAATATGTGACAAACAAATCAGGGACAAATGTAGTCATTGTGTTCTCTTAAAAAAGACCATGACATCGGTCTTTCGGTACACCCTTGTGTATTCAGGGTGAAATCGCGGGACGGGCAGTGGGCAGGAACTGTGGGGTTGTCTACCTTTGGGAGCATTTAGGAATCATGACGAGGTTGAAGGCTCATCGATTTTAGCCTATGTCACTGTGATACATAGGAGCCGCTAAGTCCATATGCAGTACATGTAAAGTGCTGGGCAGCTAACATAAGAATTCCATAAAAAGCATATAATGCACTATGGCAGTAAAAGTTAGGAAGATAAAAAGAGAGGTGGGGCTAAGTTAAACATTATGGCTGGAAGTGTTGAAGTTGTTAAGGAACACAGTCTTAATGACCTCAGAGCTGTTTTTATGTGTACATGATTGCTTTAAACCCCGTGTTGCTCTCCAATTTTACCCCTGTGATGCCCTTTCTTAAGCAGACGTTCCCGAATGTGTGTGATCCTCTTCACTTTAAAAACAGATCTAATACTTGCTTACAAAGCTGCAACAGCATCAATATATTTTTTCATGAAGGTGGATAAATTGCACTTCATTGTTTTCGCTTCACATGATGGATGAACGTCACCCAGCGTCCATTAGGTGATCAGTGTAAAAAGAGGTGCTGGGACAAGGCCACTCAGTAGTAGAAGGGTTGGTGTCTCCTTGAAGTATCATCACTATTATTGACTCCTCTTCCCCGCAGTCTAGATCTGAAGCAACACAAGTAACATTTATTTAAGTCTGATACTCTGTTGTCACCCAGAGGTGGTCCATGTGGAGAACTTCTTGGGTTGCTGTGCGGAGGCCTTGTCCTGTACTGCACCTGATCGAAGAAGAAATGGCAGCTTTCACTTTGAGGGACTTACAGACGGGAACTTCTCAGCAGGGCAAACAAAATCAACATGTGGCGGCATAGCAGATCTTTGCTATGGGCCTTAACCTAGTTGAGCTACACCAACATCCATCTATCTGAGTTAGCAGTTGTGGTTTCAGTAATAATGCTATCACCACAATATTTGGTTATTACCAGCAGTTGTAGTCATCATCGCACTGGGTTTCTAAAACAGAAAGGGAACCTACCTAATATTTTAGTGGACTCCAAACGTGAGCATCCCTGCGTGTGTCCTGGCCCTTCTTACCTGTGCATAGGAAACTGGCCCTTCCAGTTACTACAGGTTTTTTCCCAGCGTTTATGGTTGGAGTACTAGGTATACTGCGATTTAATTAGTGGGTTGAGCATTGTGAAAGAGTGCACCACAATCCCCTTGAATGCACTTTATTTTCTGCCCATCATGTTTGGGTCTCTGATGCTCTCCTTTGGCTGTGCTTACCAATTGGCCTACATTCGTCTGTCTTCCATTTCTAGTACCCCGCTACGCCAGTAGATTTAATGAGTTTGAACTGTGCGACTGTGTAATCCTCTGATAGGCTGGTGTAACCCCGGCTCAGTAAATAGAAGTGTATGATGAGTGCTGACTCATAGCTTGATCCGTCTGCCAGTGTCTTTCTACGGCGGCCGAGGGTGGGCGTGGGGGAAAGTAAGCTTTGAATCGCTTCTCCTTTTGCCTCGCTGAGACTGTACATTATTCCAGCTGTTTGCTGACTGCTCTTCGAAGTGTATGGAGCTGCTGATGAAACGGAGGCGTTCGCCTCATTTTTAAATAGAACAATAATTGCAGTTTCATATAAGTAATGTGCTCGTGCTGACAGCCCATGGAATTTGCCCGGTTTTTCACTTCCTTGGCGTCTTCTAAAAAACAAATCTCGGCTATCTCGCCAATTTTCGTGCGTTCAGATTAGTTGGGCCTGTGTTATTTTTTGTCGAGCATTGCTGTGGAGAGAGGCGCGAAAATGAGTTGAGGGGTCATTGTAGAAAAGAATGCATGTGTTTGGTTTTTCTAGGTATCAAAACCGTTTTTAAAATGGTGTGGCTGCTGACGCCGTGAGAATTGTTTTGTTGGAATCCAGTGTCATGACGTGTATTTATGAAGAGGTTTTCTTTAAGCACTCTTTTGTGGGTGAAAGTTCCCCTTGTTTTTCGTTGAACTACGGTATAGTGAACTGGCCAAAAGTTATTGCTTTTCAAGAGGGAATCTGGGGGCAGATTTACAAGCCCCTTGCGCCGCCGTTGCGTCACATTTGTGACGCTGCGGCAGCGCAAAAGATGCGCCATGGTGCGGGGTATTAACAACGTGACGCATCTGGGAGATGCGTCACGTTGTAGAGTCCTGCGCCATCAGGAGGCCGTTCCGGCGCAGGGGAGGGCGTTCCTGCGCAGGAACGCCTCCTAAAAGTGGCTGAGTGAAACCTACAAGATTTCACTCAGTCACTTTTAGGCCCATGCTGCGTCAAAACTCTGCGCCTGCTTGAAGCAGGCGTAAGGATTGACGCAGCATTGGACAGATAGTGCCCCCCAGAGCATTGCTGGAGCTGCGTCGCACTTGCGACGCAACTCCAGCAATGCGCCGCCTTTACGGCACAGATGTGTCACGCATCTGTACCGTTTTTGCCCCATGGTGCGCCGCATTGTAAAGGGCAATTGAGAGAATGACTTGGAGATACGATCGTATAGCTCGGTACCACACAAAGTCAGATGTTGAATGTCAATGTATTAAAATGACCTGGAATGTGTAAATGGCATTTAGCCTCTTAAACTCCACATGCCATAGGGCTGCCCATGTCCTACCTCTTGCAACAGCTTCCTACTAACTTCCAAGAGTCTAGAGCAGTGGTCATTAACATTTGAGTCTATGGGCCCCCACTGAATCACTGCTGGAAGCACAACTTAAACCTAAAAAAAAAATAGACAAGTATACCTCAACCACATACACAAAAATGAGGAAATATTTTATTCAATTCACAAAAACAAGTATACATCAACCACATACACAACAAGCATTGGCATAGCCAATAGGTCTCGCTTTTGGGACCTTATAAGTATTTAGTTATGCAGCAAAATATCCTTGGTGCAATAACATCAACTGTTGCATGGCTAAAAATGTATTAGGTCCCAAAGGCAAGACTTTGGCTATGCCAATGCTTGTTATTATTTTTTTGCTGATGCGGTGAGTGTTGGTAAAAAGCATTAAACACTTTTCTGTTTTTTCAAATGCTGAACGGCTTTAGCAAAAAACTTTGGTAAAGCCAATCAGTCTGCTGCGTTGGCAGCCAAAAGCAAAAGATGAGAACAATTGGCTTGGCAATGCTCGTATTTTTTTATGTCTTTGAAACCACGTTTGCTTGTAACAATACTTGTGTTGCACTGCACCTACTTACTATATTTTGTAAATAGATGTTCTGTGCAGCGCAATAGAAAATCATGTAAATAAAAATAAATAAGCCACAGGGCCTATTGGCTATTTGTCAGACCCGTAGTGATTCTGTCGTGCCTGACACCTGTCCCCACGACTCGGAATGTGCCAGCCGCCGAGTCCTACTACCTCTGGTCCAAAGGGTCTTTTTTTCAGTCCCACAGTCCTATCGCAGCAGGAGGCCTATGCCTGGGTTGCAAGGTGGTGGTGGGGGGCATACAGAGTGTGCCCGTGTGCCTGAATGCCAATAACCAAGGCCCGAACTGTGAAGGGGCCTTTAATTCCCAGAGCATTGAAAAGCAGAGCGCTTTGTCTGTTTGCTCTTTTCCTCCGTACACAACAGTACTTTAATTGAGACAACAAATCGTCCATACTAGATTTCGTTTGCTGTACTAGCAATGCTCTCACAAATCCAGAGGAGAGAAGATGGCAGACAGATTGCATCAAACTACATTGGCTTTTGGTCAGTTGTCTTAGCTGAAACACAGACACCATTATATCTAACGGCACCTTCGTGGATTTTACTACCTAATATCAAACTTGAAAATATCGACATACACACATATCAAACCCAAAACAAAGACAGCCATATACTTTTAGTTAACAAATATATAATCCAAAATATAATTCTACAAAAATATCCAAAATCAACAAATATCTAAACTGCAAATTTAGATTACAATAATAAAGACTTTTAAAATGAACATTAAAATAAACATATCAAAAATTAAAATACTGACTAAAAATATAAAATATATTTTTCAAACTTTAAATATATTTATTTGACATTCATTTTAAACTTCAATAAAAATGTGCAAACATTTATAAAAGATACTATTATAAAATGTAAATGAATTACTTATCTAATATCGAATTGGTCTATAAAAATATTTACATTTAAAAACTGAAATATATTGAAATACATACAAGTATATTACATAGAAAGGTTTTTACTAAATTAATGATTTTTGACACCTCTGCACACATGAAAATAATTAAACAGTGACACTTTTATATAAATATTAAAAATATACTCTGATATGGGGGCATGGCATGCGCCCTGACAAGATGGATAGGTCACTGCTTTGCTGCAATGGAGAGAGAGCTGCTGTGCAATATGACTGTGGTTCGGCGCTGCTCGTCTGCACAAACTATCAAGTTCTCCAGATAAGGTAAGGAGCCAGAGCTTACATTCTAACTTGACGATCCCTCTCTCCACCTAGGACCAGGTGTGGGGTTAGACACTCAAAAATAGGGGAACCATGTCCTGATGCACATAATGACATCCACAACTTTTCTCTCAGGTTGTGGCCAGGCAGTCATGGCGTTTCTGTAGGCGCGTAGATCCGCAGATTGCCGAGGATCCACAGCATAGCAGCGTCTCTAGACATACATAAATCTTTTTACATTGATAACTCCAGAACTACTGATCAGATTCACCCCATATTACAAAACGCACTCTAACAGGACCAAGATCTAGATTCCTGCCAAATTTTGTGCAATTCCGAATTGCATGGATCAAAATGCGTTTTGGGTCCCCCTTGTTTGTTGGCTCCCACTAGACGGATCACCCCGAAGCTTCCCAAACAGCAACTGAAGTGACACTAGTTTTGAACATTTCGTGAAGATTTGTCAAATGGCGCAAAAGGTATTAGCAAAAGGAAAAAGCTTTTTCTATGGAACTAGATATATACTGGAAAAAACATATGTCAAAATAATGTTATAGTTAGGTTGAAAGTTCAGTAACAATGTAACGTTTTTAACTAAAGAAAAATCAAAGAAATTCATCAGTTATAGTTATCTCAAGTAACTATAACTCAGGCGCGAGGGTAACTATGACTCACGCTTTCTCCATGCACTTTACTGATCAATAATTTTATTGCAATCATTTTGTTGCAAATGTTGCAGTGATGTCATCATTGATGTCATAGATGATGTCAAGAGTGATGTAATATGTGAGGTTAAAGGCAGATTTTTTTAGATTTTGCCCACGGCATGGTCTCTCTGGGAACCCCCTGTAGGGCCTAGGGTGGCAGTGTATCCCTACCCTGCCCCCTTATATTATGTTATTGTCTCACTTCTGGACAGAGGACTAAGACTAAACCCCTGAGTCCTGTAATGATTGCCTAGCAACATTTTTTTCATGTAGGACATGTAACAGGTAAGTACTTTATTCCCTACTTGGAACTCAACTTTGTTTATATCTATTGCTCTAATTGTTTGGGTTGCAATAAAATAAGAAAAAAATACTCTTTTGAATACACATATTCAGTCTCAAAGATGTGACGTTTGTATGTTGAACCTTTTGAAGCTCCAGTACTGAGTTCAAAATGTGTAATTTGAAGATCACAACAGAACTGCATTTTATGCCACTCTGTGTGCAACTGCAAACGTCCTTTGCTGAGCTATTACGCATGCATAAATATAACTTCCAATTGGACTGTTATATGTGACAGCTTCTGGTAGGCACAACATTTGCATTCTTGGACGTGTAAATTTCTCCAACGTGCGGTAGCATAAAAAGCATCGGCTGACTAACGTTGTTTCATATGGCATGGTGCTATTTACTAGCAGTGCATACCAATCTCTACATAGTCACCTATACTGTCTGTCTTGTGTAGTGACTTCGCAGCTGCGGTCTATGCTGTACATAATTATTGAAGGAGGTTTGCACTGCTGTTTCCTTCCTTTGCTGTAATTGTGTTACAGAGACTTGCTCTGCTACTGCTCACACTGCAAGGACCTCACTCTAAATGGTTCGCAATCCTGGTTTGTGCACTGATATCACCAGGTGCAGTATTTAGCAGGTGCAAAGTTACTCCATTTTTTCTAGTTTCCGGCAAAATAATGGAGATGACGCTAACAGAGCATGCTATTTCCCCCATTCCAATTAGCACCAAGAATTTGCTCACATGATTTGCGCTAGACTCACAATTTGTATCATACTTACTTGTTGAAAACTAGGTTGCAAAAATCTGTTGAATGTATTACTTGGCCAAGAGGTACAGTGCTTAATGTGAACCGGTGGTTTCAGATGCTCAGCACCAGCACTTAATTGTCAGCACCGGCTCTAGTGACAGACAACCACAAGGTGGTGCTGACCTGTTTAATTTTGAGATGAGCACAACAAATGTGTTTATTAAGCCAAATAGCATTGAAAATGAGCAATGCCAGCCTCTCACGCCATTATTATAGCTTAGTGTGGCCTGAAGTAATCTGAATTGTCACAAGTACGATGGTTAGGAGTTATGTTGGTACTGTTATTGACAGCGCTGCCAAGGGCTATGCATGGTGCAGGCTACAGGGACCTTCTGAGAAGGGCCATGGCACTTAATTTTTTTTTACAAATTAAGTACTGAAGAGGTATATTCATTATTTGGTCTCAAACTGAAATTTACCCCTGAAACTGGATTTGCAGGCCAGCTATGATGCGGCTCAGTTTGTGTGGCGAAGGCTTGCACAACTGCTCCTCAAGCGGTAAGGATTTTGTGAGGAAAGCATGCTTTGCTGTTTATTTACAGTGCTGTACCTGTTTTATGAGGTGGAAGAGCTCTGCTAATTTCTCTACTGCAAGTGCTTTGGGGATGAGGGAGACTTAACTAGCTGCCACCCACGTTGAATCTTCTTTCTTAGTGAGGCTTGCCCTGATGCTTTACTTCTTGCACTAGGGTTTTTTGCAAGAGAGACTTCCACAGCTGCTGTTCATGCTTTTCATGTTTGGTGCCTTCTCCTTCTTATATAGCGCCTCTTTTATCACGGAGACATGTTCAGCTGTTTCTCTTGGTATGCCTGTTTTATGAATGATTCACAGTTACTTCCTGTTTTGTTCTGTTTTTTATGAAGCAGACGTTCTGTGCTGCTTCCTGTGCTGTATGTAGCTGGTTTGTGCCAGGATGTCTTTTCGTAGCTGCTGTCCATGCAGTTCCTTATTTGCGGTAGAGGAGCATGCACTACAGCTGCCCATGTTCTATGTGTGGTAGAAGCCTGCACAACAGCCGCTTGTGCTATGCCTGTTTTACCTCTTGGAAGACCTTACTGATGCTGATGGTGCAGTGCCATTTCTGTGTGAAGAAAACATTTAGTACTGCTGCCTTTACAGAACCCCTACAGTTTGTGAGTGAAGCTTTCGCTGCTGCTGCTTCCTATGGTGAATCTTTTTAATATGTAAAGGAATCATAAGCTGCACCTATTGTGTAAATATGAAGCTTGCAGGGTTTTCATATGTACATTATATGTTGTGTATGAATGCAATTGCATTTCTGCTGTTAGTACCATACCTGATCTATATCACTGTCCTTGCCACCTGTTAAACTGATTTCTGAGCTGTGGCCCTCAATTTGATTTCAATCAGGGTCTCAATGCTTGAGCAAAGGACTTGATATGTTTACAGAGAAAAACATACAAAAAGAATGAAGAGTGTCAAAGAGAGTGAATTTGAACAAGGGATGGTAGTTGAAAGAGAAAGAATGAAAGGGAGAGGAAAAAGAAAACTGAGATAAAAGAGAAAGGGAAGGGGATACTGTAATGGAAAAGGGAGAAAGATTGAAATGGCACTGGAAGAGCTAGCAGCAGAAAGAAGCAGAAAGTGAGATGAGTTGTAACAAAAAAAGTATGCGATGACAAAGAAAATGTGCGAGAGATACTGAAAAGAAAGGAAGAGGAAAGCAATATGAGAGTAATAGAAAGAGGTTAAAGAGAAAGATCAATTCGAACCACATGAGAGAAAAAGAAAGAAAATGAAAAGACTTAGTAAATCATTTAAAAGAAACAACATGGAACTGCACAGTCCTAAAAAAGTAGCAAAGAGAAAACACAAAAGAAATTAAAAGAGAAGAGCAGATAGGATAGACTGAGTAAGAGAAAGACTGATGAGAGAAAGGAAGATCATGAATGAGAGGCAAAGAAAAGGATTCCAAGAGCGTAAGTAATAGCGGTTATTCTGAGATGTAGCAGGCTGAGTGGAAAGAGGGATTGGGAAAGGGCGTGACAGAGTCAACGCGGCAGGGCGAATGTAAATAAGGAACAGAAGTGAGCATAAAACCGGAAGCTGGCTTCAAAATTGGGAAAGGTTGAGGTAGAAGGGATTCAAATAGCAGCTTGATAGAGAAAGTAGGAATATGAAAGATAAATGAGAGCAAATGTTTGAGGTAAAGTTTAAGTTTGTTGGAAATTGGGGGATATAAAGAGGTGAATGTCAGATTGACAGTGTGCAATGCTTAGAGAATGAACGGGCTAAAATGGGTGTTGATGAAATGAAAAAGGCTGAGGTGCAAATAATACACCAGCACCATAGTTAAAATATAACAGGTCAATACAATAGGGATGTCGCTGTTTTAGTAGCAATTATGATAATGTATTATTCTTGTACGTATTGTTGAGTTTCCTGATCCCTTTCTGGAGATGTTACTTTAAAGAAACAAGAGAGACCCAAATGTCAATGTGATCATGGGTATTACGTTTATTCTTGTAATAGGCATTCAGGTGGAACTCATTTGGAAGAACAATATAATGCAAAGGGGGAATCCTCTGTTGAATTAATCAGGGTTGAAGAATCCTTAGTGTGACTGTGACATTGTGCCGTGAGTAAATCTTAGCATGAAATTACTTAAATATTCAACCAGAATTTATTCACTTCATCCAAACTGAATTTATTTCCAAAAGTCAAATAGAGATATACACAACAAATAACTAACACACAATCAAGCGAATGATGAGCGAGTTACTCAACCGAACCCCAAGTCAGAAAAAACATATCTGAACAAAGTAAAAGAAGTGACAATAAGTAAATCAAATAGTATATTTTGGTATAAGTCAAAAGACAGCCAGTGGCATTGTGTACAAATAGGCACACCAGGGAAGATAGTTGGGGCTTTGAGAAGATCTTAGCTCTGTCTTTAGATGGTGTTGACGGCGTTTCGACCCCGTATCGGATATAAGGGTTCCTCTCAGGACTAGGAATGACCTGGGTAGGGGTTGAAAATACGTGAAAGGCCTGAGAACTGGATGGAGAGTGAGGCCGATCTTGTGGTTGCAGGGGAAGAACTGTTTTTCTGCACCCTTGCCCTGTCTGGTTGTTACTTTGTTTATGGTTAAAACCTCTATATGGAGTTTTCAGGATCCCACTGGAAATCTGCCCTTAGTTGCATAACGCGTCAGGGAAGAATAATTGCTCCTAAAAACCAAACAGCTCCAACTAATTAAGTAGTGGTTTTGCTGAATTTAACAAAACTATGGTTCTGCAAATTAAAAACTGTCCATAAATGTTCTTTCTTCTTCATTGTAAATGTAGATTTCAGTGATGTGCCAGATGTTACTATTGCCAGTATGAGAAGGAGTATCACAGATGATCTTCTGTACCAGGGCCAGAACCGTGAGAGGCGGATGGAGTCTACTTTCCAGGTAGGGCTGCACATGAATATTCTTGTCCTGAATGGACCAGCTGTATTTATCCATGTTCCTAAAATGTCTTGTAAGTAGATATATGTTGGTTGCGCTGTCAGCAAACTTGTAACCAGGAAGCAGTCCACCACCAAAAGTAATTAAAAGTGGGTGTCTCATGTTCCTGTGAATCACAGGGGGTGTCTCATGTTCCTGTGAATCACAGGATGGAGGGTTTTAGATGGCATTGTTTTGATACAGCAGTCCATTTTCTGCTACAATTGCAGTCTCATTGGTTGTTTCTTGGAGGCATAAAACAGTGCATCGCCCCTTCCCACATATCTGTTTGTTTCTTCAAGCAAGCACTCTAGTTGGACCCCCCACACCACGAGAGACTCTAATGGGTGAAATGCTTCAAATATTGTACATTATTTATGTCACTTC
This sequence comes from Lissotriton helveticus, assembly GCF_964261635.1. Lineage (NCBI taxonomy): Eukaryota > Metazoa > Chordata > Amphibia > Caudata > Salamandridae > Lissotriton > Lissotriton helveticus. The sequence continues at coordinate 1,400,010,506 of NC_136067.1, forward strand.
TGAGTGTTATGCTACCTTCATTGGTGTTGTCAGGTTCTGTAGTTTCCTATAAAACCAAAGGTTGTATTTTTTGGGGTTGAAGTAGTAGTACCAATTTGTCTCCCAAAAAATATGTCTATATAATCTTTATAGACACTTTCAGGTTATGTAGCTGTCTGTCACTTCCAATCAGCTAAAAGCATACCATATACTTGGAATTGTGTTGATCGCACAGCATGTTTTGTTACTCCTCAGTAAATATGGATAGCAGAATAATAAATGGTGTAAGGTACTGCTAGATGGAAGCAATTTTGAAAATCATATTTAAACTGTATACCACATGACACTTCATAAACAAGTATTTCCAGTTCCGAGTTATCTTTAAAAGCTCTTCTCGATGTTTAAAAAAAACAGCACTATATTAATCTTGCTTCCAATTGATGGGTGTCCTAAATAGAGGTACATATTGCACATTCTTTTGGTTGGCAATTGCTTCCATTCAATCATTGCACGCGTTCTTTACATTTCTTGTTGCCTGACTAAAGCAACCTTCATGGTGTGTACAATTTGTTGCAACACAAAATAACAAAGTATGTAGGACCGGAAGTGCATCTCTCCATGTAGTTCGTGGTCCACTATAGTCTGAAAGCCATTTCTTGTCTACAATCTTCCATTTGTTCTTGCCACTGATGTTCCTCCTGATTGCACACTGCTTTCTATATGTCTGTCATTGTTTAGCATGAACCCTAAAAGAAAGATTATTCAACTCATGCATTGTTTATCCTTGTTGACTTTTCTTAGTGTCTGACTCATCCATTCTGATGCTGTGCTCCACAGATCAACTATTATTTCTTAGACTCTTTAAACCCTAAAAATGTGACATTTTCTGTGAGGATTTGGTTGTATTATATGGTATGGCTGGGTAGCCTTACTGTGGAATACACTCGTAAAAACTGCCTCGGGTCCAGTCAGGCTCGTTTGAACAACCTTAAGTTCAACCCTGGTAGCTATGGCTTAGACCAGCAAGGCTTGCACAAAGGAACTTAGTGTAAAGCATTTAACAGGAGCAAGCAACAAGTTGCCGATGTGTGCTACTTGGACTGTGGTGACCCCAGTATGAGTTCCAGGGGGTCAGTCCACGGTTACTTTGAGTCACTCCTTTGTTCTGGGACTGGACATGACTTTTCCTCGAGCCACAGCACACTCCTCTCTTCGCTAGCACATGGTGCAGCAGGTGCAGTCCAGAAGACGGTGCAGCATCTCTTTGTGCAGTCCAGGGTACAGCAGAGCAGTCCTTCTTCGGTTGTTGGTGCAGTTCCAATGTGATCTGGAAGTGGAGGGTGTGGCCGGGGTGCCGTATTTAGTCCCAGAAAGTGTCCTCGGAGGATGATGTGGTCTAATGGACTATGAGGTCACCTCCATCTTGGTGACGACTTTCCGGCTATGTGTGGCATCTAGCAATCCCAGATAACACTAATATGTCCCCTTTCAAGATATCGGGACCCTTCCTCTGATGTCAGGAGCTTAGTAGTCAACCCTAGTGGTGTGGCTACCTGAGGGCTACCTGACAATGGTAACACAGGTTTGGGCACTGGATTTGCCTCTCTATCCCTGTATCCTGCCTGTCTATTTGAACAAAGGGCAGCCCCTCAGGAGTGTGAACGCCATCTGTCCACCAAAGGTGGCTTCACCTTTTGGGCTAACAACCTGAGGTACTTCCTGTGAAGGAGAGGTAATACCTCACCTAAGCCAGTGAGTCCTTTGCACCACTTCCAATGCGGGCAGAATGCCGTCTGTTGGCAAGAGCCTATATGAGGCCACTAGACAACTGAGACACAGAGTGGCAACTTTCTAAAAGTAGCATTATTTTCATAGTGACATTAAATTTTCCCTGGGCATCAGGTCTGATGTTATGCCACGATTAATTTGATACCTTACAGTACCATCCTGGGTAGTCCCATTCAGAAGTGAACCAGGCTGAGGTGTCAGCCAGTAACCCTGTATGAGCCAATGGGGCTACTAGCCTTTCCTCAGCAAAATGGAAATGTATAAGCATTGCTGATACGACATATAAAAAAATACATGTCCTACTTAACAATATATAGCTCCATTGCTTAGGACTCTACATGCCTTTCTAAGGGGAGACGTACATATATTTTTAAGGGAAGTGGGGGCATTGCCATTAGTTTAAATGACATAGACGAATTAGCAGAGTTTTTTATTTTTTATTTTATCCCCATTCACCTCTGACCCCCACAAACTAGTAGTCTGCAGGTCTCCACTGTTACTTGTATTGGAAAGGTAGGTTTAACATTTTTTGGAGGATTGCCGTCTCGCCAGCCTACCAGTGGTACACCTGCATCTTACTTGTTGCTAACCTCTCGATGTTTATGAGAGGGTGGTCATGCTGTCTGTCAGTTTTGGCCAACCCGAGACCAGAGTTGTCGATAAAACCCTTTTTGTATCACTATTACCTGATGACCCAGTGATACCAAGGGGATATATGCATCTCGGTCTAAGAGCTTTCCATGAGGCCTAATCACAGGACAAAGAAGAGAGGATGATTTTTACAGATTACATGGACCAGATGTAGTTTCTATGCTGACTGAGCTGGCGACCATTTCAACAGGCAGTCCCAAGTTGCTTTTTTCGTGCTATTTTTCAGCCTGGCCAAGTCCATTATAGATGTTTTGTAGACTGATGAAAGCCATTCAGAGTGTGTAGGAGGGAGAACCTCTACTCATCTCTTGCATATTTCTCGCCTGGCCAGCAGAATAGCGGGTTTAACAACATGGGGAGACTTAACTGAAGACGGATCTTTACTTCCCTGGGCAATGTTGAATGACAACATGGAAGGGGGCATGACAAGATTTAAATTCATACAGCTAAAAAGTTGGTCCCAAAATCACAAAAAGCCGATAGGACTGGGGAATGATCTTGAAGAGCTCCTGGTTAAAAAGCCAGCAGGCAAGAAAGAGGTAGCAGCTTTTTATTCGGCAATTGAGGGTGCAATAGATGGAGACTTTAGATTAGCCGGTGAACTATAGGAAGAGTCGATTGAGGAGGTGGATTGCATCGAGTTATGGCAGGTCTCATATAACACTTTGTTTTCAGTTGTTAAGCCAGCTTGGCTGAGAAGAAATCATTATTTCACAACACATAGGGCTTACTTGTCCCCGGCTAGACTCTCGAAGATGTCTAATGATCCACCAGCAAGATGCAAAAAATGTAATATGGAAAGGGCCCCAGACACACATATGTTTTGGACCTGTCCGGCCATTATGACTTCTGGCAAAAGGTGTCTTCCACCCTCACGTCTATTTTAGGACAGCCAGTGCATATCTCACTAAGCCTAATAATCTTTGGTATTCAAACAGAAATCACTGGACATATCAGGAGTTTCCTCTTCTTTGAATTAGCAGTGTTATCACTGCCCTCCCAGTCTTCAGTGGCAGGTTTAGCCATTTTGTACATTGTCATACACAGGGTGGCACAAACAGTTTTGTAGCCCTGGGTGGACACTCTGCCTTACATTCCCTTGGTACCATATACTAGGGATTTATAAGTAAGTCAGTCCTTGCCAGTTGAGGATAGCCAGTTTGTTTGTAATGGGTGAGAACGCTGGCACTGAGGTGTGGTTAACAGAGCCCAAAAACCAGAAGCTAGTAGTCCAAATGGGCATACAGTTGGGGGAAACCTGCAAAAAGCCTTCCGTCTTTATACTGATCACAGTACCTTTTGGTATTGGGAGTATGCTGTTCTCCCTCTCAAGTATCAAATCACCAGGAGTTTTAAAATGATAAAGGTCATCTTGTGTTTAATTTCCAAGTCAGCGCTAATTTAGCTTTATGTTAATATATTGTTGACAAAAATATTGTCTTACATAACTTTAAATTACATTTACAAAAATATTGTCTCATTGTATATAGATGTTTTAATCTCACCTTCACTGGAGTGATATTTGGTTAAACAATATTTATAAGTTGATTTTGTTTTGCCCGATGATATTTAGACCACAATTTTCTGGTACCATACATCAAATTTAGTTGCTTGAGCAGTATATTTTGAATCTAAATTGTATGTTATATATAACCCAAACTGGAAAGCATATAACTAAAAAATGTATTCTTGTATGGGGAAATGCATGTGTTGCTCTTTAAAAATTGTTGTGCACAGGAGCTAATAGATCGTGGGAAAGTCAAACAGTAGAATGGTCGACGGTAGTTCACAGCGATACAAAAGGGGATGATGGACGGAGCGTTTGAGCAAATCAAACACTCACCCCCAGTCAACTGATCTGGGTTTAATCCATCACCATTCTTTAGCCCACTCAGCCACCCCATTTCAGACATGGCTATATGCAAATCAGTCTGACCCTGTGCCTCATGGGAACAGTCCAGCCCGAACTGCCAAGCCATGTCTTCTATGGACCGGAAACAAGCATCCTGGGACCGGTTTCGGATTCATAATCCTCATCAGCCAGGCTATCTTGAATCCAGTGGCCAAGTGAGCAAGGGACTCACGTCTGAGCATACCCTGCCACACTTAGGGCGAACAAAGCGATACAAAAGGGGATGATGGACGGAGCGTTTGAGCGGTTTGAACGGTAGTTCACTACAGGTTGTGCATAAGATCACAAAGGCCATGCTGTGCTCACGTCTGGGTAAATGGAAATGCTGAATATTGTTACTATAAATGCATGATTTATGATTCACTGTCAGTTGCACATCAGATAGGTATATCTTCTCTATTTTTGTAGGATTACATCATCCCTCCATACCAAAAAAATGTCTGTGGTAGCCGGTGCTAAAAGCTATATGACAGCTCTTTTCTAAACCTGGGATCAGATGAATAGCTAAGACGCGACTTAGCCATTCATTTAATTCCATCTTCAAGTTTCCTTTGACTATTCCTCTTGGGTTTATGGTTCTTGTTGAAATCCACCATCTGGAAAATTTGGCATAAAAGGTAAATAAATAGTTAGTGGGCTGATCTACTCAGCTCATTTCCACATTTTTTTAAATCACAAAATCTAATAAATATCTTTTGCAGCATAAGTTGATGGTTGTCTTTCCTAAACTTTAGTTCACATATTCTTGAATGGTCTACCTATCCGAGACCCATGTGCAATCATTCTTCTTTCCTATATGGAGTACGGATGTCTACTGAACATTTTTAACAGTTTTTTGTTTAAACGTATATTTATTTGCATGTTGCACAAAATCACATGGCACAGTTTGCTACAAACAGATAGGCAAGCAGTCTGTTTGCAACCATAGGATGCCTTAACATTACATAGATGTTGCTCAACTGTTGCAGTCATTGGGCATGCTCGTAGCCATGTTAGTGTCCATGCGTCTGTCCATTGCGGAGTTCTGTGTGCAACAATTTTTATCTAAAACTATAAAAATACTGAAAATAAATAGACAATTTAACTAATTATACAAGAAGAGATAAGGAAAAAAGAAAAAAGGAAGAGGGGTGGGGGAAGTGATGGTGGATGGCAGCGACTACCGACGGGCCTCATGGGCAAAATGTTTACTCTCTAGGGCTCAGCTATTTGATGTCTGGAGTTATGTTTTTGGGAGAGTTAAGGGAGGGACCATTACCCTCCTCCAATTGTGTCTACCCTTGTGGGGTGAGGGGGTTTTCATTGTTGTCCGAAGTACATTTTTTACATTTAAGAGTACGTCTCTTGAAGGGTCAAGGAAAGACTGCAAACCAAAAAACATCAACTGCCCCTAAATGCATGCTTGCCCAAGATTGTTTGTCAAGATATAATTTACACAAATATAACAAATATGTGCCTGACATAGATTTTGTGTCCTAAGTCTCTGCTGAATTATTCTCTCTTTGGGTGTAGATTTTCTATTGTTAACTCCAATGTGGCGATGTTTTTGGACATAATGTATAGGGTGCAATATTTATGCCCGCCGACATTCTGACAGCGATATTCTGGTACTTTCTGCTCCCGAAAGCATGCATACTATGAATTATTAAAGTTATTCTAGTGTTTCAATTATGTTTGTAATACATTCATTTTGATCTAGGTTGTATTCCAATTGTGGAACTTACCCAAGGCAACAGCAGGATTCCTAGCAGTAAATTGTAAACAATGGTTCCACTTATCTGTGGACTTGACTGGTGGAACATAAACTTGATAAAGTGGACTGGAGGGACATACACTTTTTACTGCAGTAGCGCAATCTGGGCAAATTATGTACTTTTTATGTGTGAAACCTGGCTAGAGTTTGAGGCACAATGAGTCTGCTCCCTCTATGTTTGCGTAAACAGCAAAAATAGTGGGAAATCAAGCCATTCTTTCTCTGGTTTCAAGCAATCATGTAGAGTGGGGCCAATGAGTATTTGAGTTTAGTCTCAAAATTGTTCATTTTGCTCAATACATTCACTTATATCTTATGGCTTTTCCAGCTCTGTGAGAAAAAATGACTCTTATCCAAAGCAGTGACTTCATGACCTGTTTGTCCTCTGTTTGCTTTCAGCCATTGTGAGAGCTTATGTAATGTGCTATGTATAAACTAGCCCAGTGTATTATTGTACTTACTGGCCAGTCGCTTTGCACACCTCTGCTGGCATTCTCCTAAAAACTTCTACACAAGTGTAGTAGCCCTGATTGTTAAGGAAGAGAAGATCATGAGTAGTGCCTGATTGGACATCTCTAGGAGGAAACAGAAAGTACTGCTTTGATTTGTTGGTTATTTATCAAAATAATGAGACACTAGAGACCATTTTCTATCTAAATGGCAAAGAGTCACTCCTTGCCCAGATGTGGTCTGCATTGACAGCAAAAGAACCCAATTTTGTCAGTAGACTTTCCTTACCGATAATCCGCCCACTACAAGTGGAGTGACCACCTCCTTTCTGTAGCTTTTCACTCTATGCTAAGACTACTGCAGCCATTGCTTTGTGTACTCATGCAGGCACTCGCCCACCAATGAGACTTGGACTGGTACCAGCAGTTGACGGCGATAGCTTGTTATCTGCATTGTAAGTAGTTTTTCAACCAGCTCTTGTTTCCCATAAACCACATGTCCATTGGGTTCTTGGTCGCGTATACGATTAACCCAATGTTATTCTAAAGTACTGCTACCGGGCAGGGGTCTGCCTTTTTTAGTGTGGAGGGAGCAGCCTGAAAGCAGATTGCATTGAAATCAAGCAAGGCTGACTTGATGGAACAGCAGCTGTAACTAAGCCTTTGACAGCCCTGCAATTTCTGTAAACGGTTTATAATTGGATGCCTTCTTTGTGCGCGAGAGTGCCTATTAGTGCTGGCGCTCCTGATAGACCTTGTCACTATCTCCCTGCATGATGGTAGTGCATTTGTTCAATGTTCATATTTGTTAAGACTGTGAATGTTTGGAGACTGCGAAAATTAAGGAAAAGTTGGCGCTTTCGTTGAGCGTACTGGTGCCATTCAACGGGTAAATGGGGAATCAAATAACGGGGTACTGCTTTTACATCCTTTAGAAGTAAGAAAGCTGTTATGGTGATGAGTAAATAGCTCATGGTTAATTTGCTTCATGATGTGAGCATTATCTAATCTATTGTGAGCAACCTTGGGCGATGCGCTGTTGCCGTCAGTCGTACTGTTTCCTGCCCATTCCTGCACACAATCACTGGATGAACGCGCTTTGCTAACAATCCCTCTGGCTGACGCAAACATGTGGAAGTACGGGGGTGAGGATCTCGCGCAACTGTCTCCAAGGTTCTTCGTGAGGACTGGCTTGGTGGCGCCTGGAGACGAAGGCAGTGGTGGCAGACAGCACTAGGTTGGGAGGACTGAGTTGCCTGTTTTGCGGAAGCTGTACCTGTTCACCGGTGTGCTCCATGGGATCCGAGTCCTTTCAGCTTTGGTTAAATTATTCCTGCGAGATGTAAGTAGGAAGCGAAAATCATACTTTTGTGCTGTATCCCCTCCATGTGAGTCCGAAGGCATATTTCCTTTTCTTTTAAATTTGGAGTGCTGTGTCTCTCGACGAGTTAAGCTGCACTTATGCCTTTCCTTTTCTCACGCCTCGGATGTCTTTGGCTCAATTATATATCTGTGTCATGTACATTTAGCTGCACACAAGATTCAGGTAATTGCATCTCTGTTTGTGTTGCCTGTTGCATGTGAATTTGTTGGCTTTCATTCTAACTTCAGAATCGCACTGGCATTAATTGTACCTTAATTGCCTTGATGCTAAATACGCTGATTCCTATAGTTTCTTAGGCGGACCTAAATGTCAAGGTAAACAAGTAGGCATGTGGGTCGGTTCAAGAAGGGGGGAGAGATACCCCTCGATTCAGGACCCCCTCCAATTATCTGCACCTGCTGTCTGACTGAAAAGCCCTCTTCAGACCGCCAGCAGCGACCCTGAACCTCAATTGTTACAGCGACGTCGGGGTTGTGTTACAGTAACCCAGTGCCGCATTTGCCGAATGTGAAACAAGTGCCGATAAACACAGGAAAGCGTTCTGTTGTCACATTCAAGAGAAAAACGTCGCAATGTCTAGAATTAAATGTTGGAGAAAATCATGAAATAACACAAAGTGCCTGAAAGAGGGCGGGGAGGTTTGTCAGTCGGCAATACTTCTATGTTGTTAGGTCCTTATTTATTGATGCATTTGTTTTTCTTCTGTTCTAATTTGTGCGATGTTGGGCGACAAGGGTGTGGTGGGTAGTTAGCACAGCTTTTGTCTCGGCTCATGAATAATGCGTATAGTTCAGCGTTCAGAGCTATTCCACAGGGTGCTTTTAAAGGGTCCGACCGATTCTTGTCTTCGTGTCTCGACTCAAATTATTTTATTTCTTGGCTGGATTTTATTTTTGTCGCTATGAACGTCAAGTGAACTTACAAATCACATATGTTATGTTTTTGTTTGGGCTTCATAGGCTACTGTTAAAAAGTGTTCGTAGGCATGACAGGCTTATTTTTTATCATTGAGAAAAATGTGAACCACACAGAAACACATTGAGCGAAAAAATGCTTAATGTATGACCGTGTGTTGTGTATTAATTGGTGATCTGTATAACACCTCATGCTGATGTGTGACCTGCATTTTTATGTCACTGTTTGTATGGAGCTACCAGGGAGGATTCGGGGAAATGTCCTTCCTGGCACATACATACAGGGCCAGTGGGAGAATGGATGCTTTCATCCTACTCTACCAGGGACAGGACTAGGAGAAGCAGGCTTGAGTTAGGAGGTGGGTCCCAGAAGGGCGGCACCGGAGGAGAGGGGGTAAGGCCTCTTCTTGGTGCACTGCAGGTGGGGGGGGGGGGTAAAAATAACCCTGGGTGCTTCCAGTTATAGACAGAGAGCATCTCATGGGAGTGAAATAAAGCCGTGGTCCAGCAGCGCTGTAAATGTCTGTATTCTCTCAGATCCTTCACAGGAGTTTGGCGAAATCCTCAGCCAGAAAACAAGAAGCATTTACCATTCATTCCATTTAAAGTATTCCTGCTTTTATATTATAGAAACACCATTCCAACCCTCCTTGAGAAAGAGCATTTACCCACCAGAGCCTGCTAGGGAAGCATAGCTTGGTCTAAATGCAGGTAAGGGAGTCATTCCAGCGCTGTCACGTGGCGCAGATTCTTAGAGCAATGAATACATTTTAAAAAGCTGAAAGAGGCACTCCAGGCGGTCGGAGTTTTAAGTGGATAGCATTTAATGTAAAGCTCCATCAATCCACCAGCATTCTTTTTGTCCTCTTAAATGCCTGTTTTCTGGTACTCAGCGTAAGAATCCGGATGTACAGAAACAACAGTAGTAACGTGAATATGACCTGCGAAAGGAAATGCATATTCGGGGAACAGGGGTGTAAAAGTCTTCCCTTCCCACTGAGGTGATTTAGGGCAACCTGTTTATCTTTGCTGGGGATCAGGCCGTTATAAAAAATATGATCCTGTAAAAAATATAACTGAAAGCAAGCGGCTCTGAAATGCAGAACAGCTTCCTTCAATCACGTCATCACTGAGTAAGGCTGCACATCCAATGAGTTTGTGTTAAAAATCAGTGACATCTCCTTTCATCTCAGTGGCCCAGAGATGTGTACATCTCAGCAGGGCAGAGGCGTACTATGGGAGCCAGGAGAGAGGCACTGGTGCCATCATGAGAGACCGAAGCAGATCTAGCACAAAATCCTCCTGTGTTCTTCATTATGAGTATGGGGAGTTTCCGTAGGTCAAACTCACCTTGAAGCTAGTCCTGAGTCTGAATGATGCATAACCTATTTGGCGGTCTCAAGGCTTCTTTAAATCCACAGTGGTCAGTTGTAGTATGTCATTCCCTTTGGAGCAAGGCCACTTCCTGTCTCATCTTTATGTGAGTGCTACTGGAGTGACTGCAATCTTCAAATACAATAATCGTGTAAATAAGAATATGTAGTATTTTCTGCATTGCAGAATTGTGTCTTGCCTGAATTGCTTAGGTGTGTTTGCTTGCTTTAATTTTCAAAAGGACCGCAGGCTTCATATTTACCAAGGCTCTTGGTCAGCAATATTGTCTACTATTTTTATGCTTCATGAGAGATGCTGGCGATAGGAGCTTTTAGGCAACCAAAGATTGAATCTCTGATTTCATCTTTGTCTGAGGTGGACAGAGGTCCAGGTTAGGTCTAGCCTACCAGACAGTTGAGCAGTCTGGGTACGAAAGACATATTGTGAGCTTACCAAGAACCCGGTGCTTACAATTAGTCCGCTTTACTGCAACTCTCATTTTCTGGCTTTGCATTTCCAATTAACTTGTGTCCTTCCAGTTCAGTTTTAGTTAACAACTTTATTCTTATGTCTTAAGCACTCCACGAGAGTGCATGTGTTTTCCCTCCGCCTCCTTAATGTACTTCTCTTCCCTCACTGCTCTCAGTGTTGCTGTCTCTCATTCGTATGCTTCTCCATTTCCTCCTGCGTAATGCACCCGCCCTTGTGTGCTTCTCCCCCTAAGTTTTTTCCTCACCTATTTGCTTTTATCCACCCACACTCCTTTTCCCCGCCTCCCCCTCCCCTCGGTGCCCTCTAAGTTGCTGTATTGGCCTCTGTGTTGCTTCCAATCTCCTGCCAGCGCCCTGTGTTGCTTCCCTTTAGTAGCTTTCAACAAACACACTTTTTTGGATGTATGACGTTTCAACGCATGCTTTTACAACGCATGCCATTACGCCGCAGGTTTTACAACGCAAGTCGTTACAACGACTTGCGTTGGGGGGCGCTGAATAGTGAATAGTTTAATTTACTATTCCAACTCCAGTCCCCGTGGATAGTAGGGAAGGTGTTGGATAGTAATTAAACTATTCCCTATCCTAGAGCGCCCCCCAGCGCAATGCGTTGTAATAACTTGCGTTGTAAAAGTTGCGTCGTAATGGTAGTGCGTTGTAAAAGTTGCGTTGTAAAGGATGTTCCCCCACTTTTTTATTTACCAGTTCAACTCAGATCGGTAAATTTCGGATTCACATTTTAGTCACATGCCCACAAAATGACATGGGCTTTTCTTTTCAGTTCTTCTTAAGCTATGCTGCACAGTACTGAGGATGAGGTCCAGCCTCGCTGAAAATCATTGGCAAAGCCAATAGATCTCAAAAGCGCGATCTACTGGCCTTTTCCAGTGCTTGTTGAGTTTGAGGTGAAAACGAGCATTTTCCTCCAAAGTGAATAAAGCGCCTCTGGTTTTCACGTAGGCAAAGCACCCTTGGATTTCAGGTCGTAGTCGGGTCTGAGGCTTTCCTGCAGAAAACATATTTCAAGCTGTCAAAATTAAGATTTTTGCCAGAAAAATGTCTATCAGAAGAAAGTTCAGGAAATGTTTTGACTCATGAAAAGGATGAACAACGCTGTGTTTTTTTGTTGTAATGCATTGGCGACACTCTGAGGTGAAATGGTAGGAGGTGCGCTATATAGTGCCAGACTAAACCACCATTTCCACACTAGGCACAATCAAGATCTCACACCACCTAAACTACACATCAGCAAAACCACCACCCTGCTTCACCATCTTCACCTACATCCCACAATGCCTATACACTGCATCACCCCTATGTAACCCGCTCCCTTCACCTACAAAACTGAACCACTTACACTGTCAAACTCGCTACCTTCTATACATTACTCCTCACACCACATAATGTTAAAAAGACAACACAACGTGTCAGGAGGTCTACAAGTCTAACATGCGTTTAATGCAATAGCATGAGGCAGACTAAAAAAAACAGGTGACAATTGTAATTTCAACCACCATAGCCTTCCCAAAAAAAAACCAGGTGGAGCATATAATGTTAAAATGCAGGCCACTTTTGATGATTCCTATACATTGTTTTCCCAATACATGTCAATGGAACATAAGCACGTGATCGAAACTGTTACTTCAAAGATACTAGCTAATGAGAAGGAGGCAAGATCTTCTAAAGGAACTCTGTTATGTAACATGTCAGTGCAAATTGTAATATACATGTGCAAGGAAGCCTTAGTATTAAGGTAAAACATGTACGCACAGTTATGTTTTCTCAATAACCACCACATAAATTTCTAAATGCAATGTAAACCACTTACACCTACGGCAGGTACGAATCACCCGTCTATAATATTCTACTCTATGGTCTGTGCGTTTTGCTTCCTCCCCTTCACACTCCAGCCGTCACCTATACTTACACCCACACCAAGAGCAATAGCTTCACTACCTATATTTTACACCAGTATTTGGATTCTAAACCTTTAGCTATGCCCCTAAGCACCACATGCAGCTGTATCATCATCTATACCTATGCATTTCCTTACACCTGCTCATTATTAAAGAGACAAGTTTTCATATTTTTTCTTAACTGGAGGAAGGTTAGAACCGTACTAATGTTGTTAGTGTTATAGATATCAGGTACATAAAAGGAGAAGGCTTTCCTCTGGCCATTTATTTTTGGTATTTCTTCTTCATGTTGCTAATGTTGTTGCTTTTGATGTTGCAATAGGGTGGTCGTTTCTGATGGTCTAGTATGTGACGTGTCTAATATTGAACATAATGCTACCTTGGAAATATAACCAATGTAGTACCTTCAGTGTTGGAGTGGTGTAGCCAAACTCTTTAAGCCCTTGATGTCAAATGTAGGATGCTTTTCAGGGGGTGCCTGTGTGGTGCCTAGGCAGCAGCTGAACAGGACATTGCCCCATCCAGATGGTAGAGGACCAAGATTGCACTGTTGCTGTGGTCGGAAGGGTTACAATTTTGTCTGAGGAGTGAGTTGGTACCATCCTGGTTTGCTTTTTTTTGGCAAAGTACTCTTTGAATAAAATGACTTTATTGAGGGTGAATCAGTGATTTCACATTGGCTGTCATTTGTCAGATGACGCCATCTATGTTCATAGTGAAGCCTTCTAGGTTCATGTTGGATAGCCAATCCTGAATCTGTGTGTGTGTGTGCTGGATCTATAAGAAGATGATTGACATTCAATATTCTAGTAGTTTGAAGAAGATTTTGAGTCACTGAGAGTCGAGAGCTCTGGAGATGTTGAGGCAGAGTTGTGTGGCTCTTATCTGCATATTGATGTATCTGGATGTTGCTGGTGTTTCCATTATGGGGGAGAGGACTGAATGGCAAAGTGAGAGATGAGCCACTGCAGAACCCAGTTGCAGATCTATAGGCAATTTTCTGTTGTTTGGATCAGTCTTTGGTCGTAGGGTGTGTGGCAATGCACTGTCCGTGCGTGCACTTTTCTGAGCAGTGTGCACATCTGATTTGTAATTTGAGTCACTATATGATTGAGAGTACTACTAATCCAAAAATGGTGACAGATAGGCAACACCTCTAAGGTAAATTCTAAATATGAATAGAATTATAATGGTTAAACTGGCAATATATTTTAAACAGTGTTCTGAGTAGGAGTGGTGGTGTTCATAAATAATCATGCACTAAGAGGGCTACCATTATTGTGCCCAAGAGTATTGGGGCTCTGAGACTGAATTATGTTTGTGCTCCTCGAATTTGCAGAAACCACACCAGCTAGCTCCCTGGCACAGGGCGAATTGGGCACCATTTTGCCAGTTTTGAGGTCTGGGAATGAGAAGCCTTCCATTAATCCTCTGTAAAGAAAATCCCTGTCCAAAGTCTTGGGATACACAATTAGGATCAGGATGGAACAAGTGCATTAGTCTTTGATGTGGTGGAATGTTTAGTCAGTGTGTGCGGATTATGTTGCATGGTGAAAGGGGCTTGCTAGTTACTCCTAGGTATGGTCTTGTAGCAGGCGAGGAAAGGATGACTAACACCACACGCTGAGCAACAATGTCGGAATTTTGCATGCCAAATCCCAAGACAAGGGTAAGGTAAGGTAAGGTCCACATTTGTAAAGCGCACAATCACCCGTAAGGGTCTCTAGGCGCTGGGGGCCGTCGGGAAGATTAAGCGAGCTATTGCCCTAGTCACATGGTGCTGGGCTAACCTGCCGCCGGAGCCGGGGATCGAACCGTGGTCCCCAGATTCCAGCGTCAGTCGTCCTGGCCGCGGCGCCACACCTCTTCCACCAGGGTAATTTCAAGCATTGTAAGGATGATGGGAATTGTCCTAACTTTTATGCCCTATGATACTCTTTTGGGACAGTACCAGACTGAAATGGCTGAACTTGCTAACCTCTAGTAAATATGGTTGAATATGTCTGAAAAAACACATATTTTTAATAGACTACCATCCTTAATCAGTTCTGGATATCAGTGTGATCCAAAAACAGGCCACATGTTATTGAAGTCTGAAACAGATCTAAGGGCATCATTTAAACTATGGGGGGTGGCTGCCGTCTGTCTGGGTGGCAGCAGTAACTACCACCGCACCCTGTCCGGACTACCTCCTGCCATATTTTGAGTTACCCCCCGATCCTGCAGATATATCTATGGTTTCAAAGAAGCAGATACAGTGACTCTGAAGTCACTGAAATTTTGCTGAACAACTGCCATGTTTCAGGCAGCTGCTCAGCAAACTTTCTTGCTTTTCAAAAATAAACTTACATAGCAGGGCTTCGTTTTTGAAAAACAAGAAAAGTAATGCCCTTAACTCCCGGTGAGCTTTTTCCCAAGGGTGGGAGTAATTTTTTAATTATTTCAGGTTTCATCTGGAACCAAAAACAATTTATTAGAGAGTTTGCTCTAAGTGGGACAGACTATCTGATGTGTCTACCCTGACGCCATAGCTCCAGCTGCTGTCTGTGTAGGGTTTCGATGGCAGATCCAGCGGAGATGCACCCTCAGAAACATGAAGCTGCACCTGACTCAAAATAGAGCGGGCGGACCGTGAATTTGGCTGATAGGGTGCTCTGCCATGTATGTGTCAGAGTATCCTGTCTGCCAAAATCTAAATCATGCCCTAAGTAATGCAACAATACAGTGTACGGCCCTAAAATAGAGTCAGATAGAAAGCAAATGGCATCCCTACATTCATACCTATCTGCACCATTCTTGCAAAAAGGAGGTGTCAACAAAACCTCAAGGCTCTCCCCCTTCATTATTCAAAACATACTTGAACTCATTGTCCTAAAACTGGAGGGACTGTCAGTTCTAGGGACATTTAGATTTATGAAATACAAAACTGAAGTCTAAAACAAAATGTGTAACAAAATCCCTATAAAACTGAACTCTTATCTAATGGAATATGGAAAATATATGTTTAACCTAAGTGACGCCTCTAAAGATTGGATCTCCGGTAACCACAACAACAGAAGTAAAGAACTTGAAGGTGGTCATTTACTCCAATTTCTCAGTCAAAAAGCATTCCACAGTTGACAACAATGCCCCTTCAACAGCATTATAAAACTACCATGGACCGTCCTATACCTAAGCTACCCCCACAGGGTCCAAGCTTCAACAGCCCTAGTTGCACATCTAAACTATGCCACCACTCCCCACCTTAGGCATACAAAGGGCCGAATTAACAAACTTCACCGAACCGAGAATGCTTCAAACAACATGCTTTCAATTATGCACATGAAGGGTGCCCAGGAAGCAGATGAAAATCAGCCTTCTTAAGTGATCCCATCAGAGCTACAAAGTAAACACTTCACAGGGATGTAACAGCAAACGTTTGTTTCAGGTTACAGTCCTCTCCACATAACCCTCCTTTGCCCTCCAAGGTCACCTGACCTTGGGAAAAATATTTCAAGCTACACACACACACACACAAAACAAAAGCAAAAATTCACCCGACCAGTCCCACTACCATGCCATTCACCCACATATTCATGAAGGCAGTGGTACTTCGGTCACAATGGCAACAGAGAGTTATGTGGAGAGGATTGTATGTTCTTCCTGAGTCTCAAAAAGGCTTTGAATGGTGTTCATGTGTCCATGGATTCTGTTCTGTAGGTAGATAACAGACCACAGGGCTTAACAGAGATTATTATTGACTAAGTACAATAGTTCTGTTTCACTTTCATACAATTTTCCCAACACTGTAGTCTAGTTTCCTTTTATGTACCAGCAGTTTTACACTTTAAAATACATTAAACTGTGGAAAATAAAACCAATTAGTTCAAAATTAGCTGTGCCTATGCTATCTACACTAGCAATATATTCTCACTTATTAAAAGTACCCTTGGTGGTAGCCCACTATTAGGAAGGCTGTCGTGTTAGAAGAGGTACTGGGAGCACCCACTCTCCTTGTCCACATCTGTTAACTCACCAGTATCAAAACATTACCATCAAACTTTTACCCTGAGATTGAAGGTCAGTGTTGTGCACTGCCTCATCAACACTGTATCAAAATAAAACTCTGTTCTACCTTAGCCAAAGATTATCGCCTCAGCTGGTCAGGTCTGGCTTAGACCAAGATCATTTGACTTTGCTAAAATATGTATCATATACTTATATGTACGGGCTTTCAGCCACATCTCTTCGTCAATTGGTCTGTTGTTGTGTCATTCATATTTTGCTTCCACCCACTACAACATGTGGCATTAATTAGTGGGTGAGCGGTACTTAAGCCACTGGATAACTTCATTTTGCTCTCCCACAAGGAGCACATCCGCACACAAGCTAGTTCCCTTCAATGGCAGTGTTTTTGTTTTTACTGCTTTAGTGTTGCCTTTGTGTTTAAAGCCTGATGTGGGTAGCAGGACGCTTCTGATGCACATTACATCTTTATCATATCCCATCTCCTGCCTATGCTGCTGTAAATTCCTTTTGGAGTGTTTTGCTTTTCTGGCTACTGCTATTTCACAGCATATCAGATTGTGTCCATTTGAAACTGTTCTGAATTAAGTTATTCTCTTTTTACTTCCTTTCTTTCCCTTTTTTTCTCTTTCATTCTCTCTTGCCTTCTTTTTCCTTTCTCTTTCCTTCTCTCTTTGTTCCCTCTTTCTCCCCTCTTTCTCCCTTTTCACCACTTCCCAAGATTGGAGTCATTGCGTCATGTCGCAGCGACAGTCTGATTTCCACAAAAAAGTACTCTTTCGCCATGACTCATTGGTTGTAGTGTCTCCAACTTGACTTGAAGATATCACAGCGCTTTACATGAGCACCAGTGTGTTACAAACGGACACATTCATTTTGGTAGGCACAAGGAGGTTAAGTGATTTGCTCAGAATCACAGGATGTTGAGCGTCCCTGCCGAGACTCGAACTCGGTTTCCCAGGTTCGAGGTCGACAGCTCTAGCCGTGAAAAATACAATTAATGTTAATAACTATCTGTACATTTTGTAGTGAGACAGATAATCACAACTTTACGAAGTAGATTTAAAATACTGCAAAATATCATTTTAACTGGCACTTATAGCAAGCAGCACAAGTCATCAGATATTAAATTCTGAAAGAACGGTCACATATCCAAACATGCTTCAAAAGAAGGATGTGAGCAGGATTTGGGCATAAAAATGCTGTGAACACTGGATGAGATGTTATGTTATGTTAACTGTGCTTGTATAGCGCTCAGTTGCCCCAGCAAAGGGGTGTCCTGGCGCTTTCACTCACAGAGACCCATCCTGAAAGCCACAGCGAGGGACTCGGATAAGTCCGTTAAATGTCCGGGCAGCTGTGTGTTAGAAAAGGTTATTCTGTCAGGCGAGTGGCCACTTGATTAGCAGAAGCAATTTATTTGCAAATTCTCTTGAAATAAAATAACATTAAATGCACATTCCGGAAGTGTGACAAACATTCGACCCCCAGCAATTAAAACACGAGATGTAGAGTTTTTTATTCGTTTTAATCCAACCCAAATCAATATTTGATTTGGACTGCGGCCTTTAGATGTCTTTCTTCCTAGAAAATGGCTGCAATAATTCTTCCGACTACTGCTTTTAAAACGGCTGAACTGAGCTGTTGGGGAAAGACAGCACAGACAGTACTTGGCCTTGCAGTCATAATATCGGTGTCCTATCTCAGGTGTTTCTGTCGCATGCACTGACATACTGTGGCATATTTCCCCTTAGGTTAGCTTACAAAATAGGGAGTGGATCAACCAGCGTCTCTCCGAAAGCCTCTGGAGTTATTCAGAGATTTACAGAAAGTCAGTTTTGTTCGTTTTAGACGCTGGGCTGGTTTTTAACTAGCAAGTTGGCTGCCTTTTCTTTTGGGATGGTATTAACAGACATTTGTGGGAGAGCACCATATGATGTTTCAGATCTTTATTTTCATGCACCTGACATTTGCTTCCTTTGTGCAAGAGTTTTAACTATTTTAACGAGAAGTCTCCCAGACCTCCAACGGAAGGCAAGCATTCACTTAAAGGTTAATTAGTGTTAAAGAAATAATGTAACTAGGGAGTCCTGTACTTCTTTACTTTAGAATCACTATCATTTTTAAACACATCTTGCAGCAAAAGTGTAAAAATATGACAGTCTCTACAACATTCAAAAAGTGTATTTAATTAACATGCAGGTTTTCACCTTAGCATACCTGATTATATCAGTGCATTTAAAAGTATTACTTTAAAAGTGATAGGTTTCAAACATGAATTTAGAAACATCATGTCTTCCCTCTACCCTGACAACAATGCCAATTGTGAACTAAAGAGGCAAGTCAGTTATGTGCATTCTTTGGGTGTCTTGCATTCCTAATATACACGAACAACATTATAGTTTATTAAATCAAACACAGGAGAAGGTTTCTACAGATAACATCCTGAAGCCATGTATTTTGAGGTCCCCTTATATGTGTTAATGAAGAAAAAGGAGGGATAGTGAAATAAACAATTGCCTAGGATCACACAATTTGGTAAAGTGGGGAAGCCGGGAATAATAAGCCACTAGATGTTTATGCTACTCTTCCCCTAAACTCACCTTACCGCCAATCAACCCCACCCCTTGCCGACCGTCACTCCTCTGGCATCAATGTGACCCTCAGGCCCATCACACACCAAACAGTTTGGCCCCAGGGAAAATGTTTGCAGGTACCCATGTACTTGTTCTTCTGAGCCAACACATTATTTTTCCTCGTTCTCGTCCTATCGTTTTTGCAATACTGGCTCTGTTTGCTATGAACATGTGCTTGTTCACTTTTTATGTGACCCATAATACTTGTAGCAAAGTGCTTCCAATTTTAGCAGGTATTACGGACTGAAACACAATGAAATCAAATCAAAGGATTGCAAAATGTGGTCAAGTGGGAAATCTGTATTTACTACTGTAAATTGTCACACTGTACATTGGCCTTTTTTTTTGCTCAACCACTGCAATAGCCTGTGTACCCTAAAGCACAGTGCATTTACAATATTTGTTTGTTTTAGAATAAATGTCTCTTTCACTTACATTTTGGTAGAAAGACTGCAATCTAGGGGCCTGTTTCACAAAGGTAAACTTACACTTTTGCGTACGTTTTTGTTTTGCATTCACAAAGTACGAGTTACATTTTACTAATAGTAATTTTACGACTACAGAGACTTTACACCCGTGAATGAGACTGCATTCACAAAAAGATAGGCCTGTCCTATCTTTTTATGTGTAGAGTTCCCCTCCCTTACTGTGGAGTCTGCAGTCGTAAAATGATTGTAAATTAAACATGTAGTTTGTGAAAACTAAAAATATCATATACCTTCATTAAAGTGTATGTTTACCTTTAATGAAGCAGGCCCCATGTTATGAGACACAAATCTATCTAACCCTCACTTTATATAAAACTATGCTTTCCATGCTAGGACTTGTAAGCAGCACAGCAAGTCTCAACATGCAAAGTGTTATGGGCAGCTCTAAAAGAGGAATGGCGCATTGTTTTAAAAGAGGTATCAAGCCATGGGTGCTGGAGACAGAGGACACGACATATGGCGGATGTGTGTGAATCTCAGCTTCTGTGGCGTGCCAGAGTCTTGCTGCCTTATCCCAATAAAGATTCCCAGAAAGAGCCTTCATCTTGATTCTTATGCCCTAGTCACCAGGGCTCACTCCAGTTATTAAAGAGAATTTAACATGAGGTGTTCGGAACTCTGCAGAAGGTTGGTGGTGCGATAAAACACGCACTTCAGTGACCCGAGGCGGGAATGTACAAACAGCATCATTTCTTATTGGTACAAATTATTTATTGAACAGTTTTTTGTAATGTAGTTTTATATAGCGCGAACGTGACCCAAAGGTATCAGAGCGCTTTACATGAGCACCAGTTGCATTACAGGCGGACACATTCATTTTTTAGTCATGGGTAGATTGTGATTTCCCCAAAATCATATAGTGTTTGAGCCTCCTGCCAGACGTGAACCTCGTTCCTCAGCTTCAAAGTCGAACGCTGCAGCCTTTAAGGTACGTACTCTCTCCTGAGCTCTTTTATGTCACACCACCATGCTTCCTCTTTGATGAATCAGAGCAGTTTTGAGGACCTGAAAGTTGAACAGAGTAGAAACGAAAATATATAGGAAAATTAACTAAATATTTATACACAGCCTTAGTGAAAACTGAGTGTCTTTTTTCAGGTGCTTTGCAGCCAAAGCACCTGTGTGGCTCGTTTGCAGGTTGACATAAATGAGGCCCTGCCATAAAATGGCAAGCTTCCCATTCCACCAAACCTGTGGTTATCCTTCCATATAGAGGAATGCCACTACATCACAGGTAATTTTGACTACAGTTACATTGCAGACCTGCCAACACACTCTGTCCAACCATGTGCCACATGATATTGTCTCTGCTCACACGGTCCTCCCGGTGAGCAGCGGATATCACATGGAGGGAGATGACATGAGCTAGAAAGCCCTAGTGTGGGATGGAAATGGGAGTTTAGGGTATATCTCCCCCTTTAAAATGAGGTTTGACAGGGATGTGGAATTCCTAGAGCCTGACGCCCAGGACATATTGTTTAGGTCAAGGACGACAAGTTTTAATGTGTACTTTGTCCTTGGGACAAGTAAACCCAACACAAACCCTTTGGCTGCCAGTTTGCAGTACCACATTATGGATCTGGGAAGGGCACTGTCTGCAGTTAAGGTAATATTTGTATCCATATTGTTATGCTGTTCAAACGGTAAACAGACATAATATCGATTCCAAAATATCGTTTGGACAAAATATCGAGTAAAAAATATAGAGTAGCCAAAATATCGACCAGACATAATATAGACTACAAAAATATCGAGTAATATCGATAATAATAGCCAAAATATCGAATCAAAAATATAGACTAGACATAATATCGACTAGATAGAAAATAAGGTAAGTTTTTAATATTTTTTAATAATTGTGTAATATAAATCTGTAGCGGGTTGTGGGTTTATAGGGGAATAGGGTGGGAAGTAATTTAATTATAATTAATTAATCATGTAATGTAATTGTAATTGTTAATTAATTAATAAATGTTAATTAATTAAAATCTAATTGGTAATTAATTATAATAGAATAATTGATAAATAAATAATTTTTAGTGCATTATTTTCTATAGCGGGTTGTGGGTTTATAGGGGAATAGGGTGGGAGGTAATTTAATTATAATTAATTAATTATGTAAATTAATTATAATTGTTAAATAATTAATAATTGCTAATTAAATAAAATATAATTGGTAATTAATTATAATTGAATAATTGATAAAAAATTAATTTTTAGTAAATAATTTTCTGTAGTGGGTTGTGGGTTTTTAGGGGAATAGGGTGGGAAGTAATTTAATTATAATTAATTAAATATGTAAATTAATTATAACTGTTAATTAATTATTAATTGTTAATTAAATAAAATATAATTGGTAATACAAATTAATTGGTATTGGTAATTAATTTTAATTGCTATTTATATTTCTATTAATTATATATATATATATATGAAGTATTTACTTTCCCTACTGTTGCACCCACTGGAGTGGGAATAGTAATTTTTAACCTTACGCTATCCAACGCTTTCCCTACTGTTGCACCCACTGGAGTGGGAATAGTAATTTTTACCCCTACGCTATCCAACGCTTTCCCTACTGTTGCACTCTCTGGAGTGGAAATAGTAATTTTTACCCCTACGCTATCCAACGCTTTTTCTACTGTTGCACTCTTTGGAGTGGGAATAGTAATTTTAACCCCTACGCTATGCAACGCTTTCCCTACTGTTGCACCCACAGGAGTGGGAATAGTAATTTTTACCCCTACGCTATCCAACGTTTTCCATACAGTTGCATCCACTGGAGTGGGAATAGTAATTTTTACCCCTTCGCTATCCAGCGCTTTCCCTACTGTTGCACCCACTGGAGTGGGAATAGTAATTTTTACCCCTACGCTATCCAGTGCTTTCCCTACTGTTGCACTCTTTGGAGTGGGAATAGTAATTTTAACCCCTACGCTATCCAGCGCTTTCCCTACTGTTGCACCCACTGGAGTGGGAATAGTAATTGTTACCCCTACGCTATCCAGCGCTTTCCCTACTGTTGCACCCACTGGAGTGGGAATAGTAATTTTTACCCCTACGCTATCCAGTGCTTTCCCTACTGTTGCACTCTTTGGAGTGGGAATAGTAATTTTTACCCCTACGCTATCCAACGCTTTCCCTACTCTTGCACCCACTGGAGTGGGAATAGTAATTTTTACCCCTACGCTATCCAACGATCTCCCTAATTTAGCACCCACTGGAGTGGTTACATTAAATTTAACTTCTAGATATCGGGTTGTGCACCGCCAATGATTAGTTCTGTTTCGACTGTGCTCATGGGAATCACTCCCCTCCTGGAGTGTATGTGTCTCTAACTTCAAGTTGCACACTTATTAACTCATAAGTGTGTCACCCTAGGCACCAGTACTCTTGAGCTGGAATCTCCCTACGCTATCCAGTGCTTTCCCTACTGTTGCACCCACTGGAGTGGGAATAGTAATTTTTACCCCTACGCTATCCAACGCTTTCCCTACTGTTGCACCCACTGGAGTGGGAATAGTAATTTTTACCCCTACGCTATCCAACGCTTTCTCTACTCTTGCACCCACTTGAGTGGGAATAGTAATTTTTACCCCAACGCTATCCAACGATCTCCCTAATTTAGCACCCACTGGAGTGGTTACATTAAATTTAAACCTTTTGCTATGCTACAGTACATTTATTATATATGTTATATTAATTAATATGTATTTATATATATATGTATTAATTTTTTTATATATATTTTTTAAAGTTACATTAATTATTTAATAATGTTACATGTATTTAATAATGTTAATAATGTTTATATTAAATATATTTATTAATATATTAGTTGTAATTTAATTTAAAGGCATATAAATATGTATTTATATATATATGTATTATATTTTTTATATTTTTTTTAAAGTTACATTAAATATTTAATAATGTTACATTTCTTTAATAATTTTAATAATGTTTATATTAAATATATTTATTATTATAATACTTTTCAAATTATTTTAAAGACATAAAAAAACGATATTTTGACAGTCTATATTTTTAATACTCGATATTTTAAACTCGATATTTTTGTACTTACCTTTGTAAAGATAGGAACTCGATATTATGTCCCTCGATATTTTTTCCTCGATATTTTAGGTACTCGATATTTTGGTAGTCGATATAATTTCAGTGATCCGTTCAAACTTGTATTTATGGTTCATTAATTGAAAGCCTTTCTTATTAGGGTGAGCGCTCTTAAGTAAATGTACGCTCTGACTGTACTGACAGTAGTTCCAGTATGAAAATGTATACACACATTTTCAACGTTTAGGAATATGATGCTATGTATAATGCTCGCTCCCAGAATGCTCTCTGATTTGATGCAAATATTTGCAGAGCTTGAAAGTAAGATTGATGATTCTTTGCTTTCAATATAAAATGTTCATAAAAAAATGAAAGCAGAAAAAAACATTTAGCTAAACTACTGTCAAATTTCAGGTACCATTTCTCTGCAGCATCGTTTAGTAACGTGTTGATGCATGGTAGTATTTCCCAAAAATATTCTTCATGGAAAATCAGTGTAACAAGTTTCAATAAGATTATGATAAACAAAAATAAATAAGCATTGGCAAAGCCAGTAGGTCTGGAATTGGTGGTCAGCTTTTTAGTTTTGTCAATGTGTGAATTGTTTAGTGTGGGAGCTGCTGGTCCCTCACCATTATAACAAACATTGGTAAAAGCAAAAATTGTTTTCGGTCTCAAAAAGCACACACTGCCACAGTAGTTACTGGCACTGACAAAACTACTTTGTGTGATAATATATTCCTTATGAAAGAGCAGAATGCTGTCACAGTGAAGCCAACTGATATATATATAGAGAGAGACAGAATTTTAATAAACGCAAAAGGTCATGGTCAACACCAGACGAAATTAGGGGCCCAATTATTAAAGAAAGTCTCAAAAGTGCACCCATGGTATATGGCCTTGCATTAAGTGCAGCTATACGGCTTTTGTGAATTGCCAAGAATTTACAGAAGTAGGATGAAAAATAGAACTCCTAGAATATAGTTTTGAACTGCATTTTAGCATGAGCAAATGTGCATGTGTAGATTTGCTCATGCGAAAATCTGAGTGTTTGCAAGTTCACTTTCCCTCCATCCACTATTTTCCCAACTCTGTAAGAAGGTTTACGTCTGCCATTTTCAGGTATACATTTCAAACATTTCTCAGTATGGGAAAAGATTAGAGAAGAGTTGTTAAAACCCCTTAAAACATGCAAGTTAGTGGGTTTGCACAGACTCAAAAGGGCATTGGAACCCTGGAACTATTGCTCACCACTACCTTCAGCCCCAGTGTGTAGATCTGCGGAAACGTGGAAACATAAGAGGATTACACATATTCAAACACTACTACCTGGCATAATGAGAGAGGCTATATCAGAGCTCTTATATAATGAGATTGCTGCCACAATTTGTCACCGCACTACATGGCACCATTGGGACAAGTAGATTTATGAAGCAACCTTCCCCATGAACAAGTAGATATTTTTTTAATTCCACACTCCTGGTTTGGGGTTTGCTCTGTAACCACCACTGGGTAGTTCTAGTTAGGTCTGCATTTCCATAGACTGAGCATTTTATGTTTTTTCCCAAAGAAGTTCATCCACCTCAGCTCCTTCCTGGAAAGTTTGTGGGTTATCTGTCAAGCGGGGGCCGAGATAAAAGGGGTTCCTAAAACATAAAATCACCATTAGTTTTCCATTAACTTCTTTAGACACGGCAACCGCATTAACTGCTGAATGTAATGACACCAAATTCGGCAGGAAGCTAGATCTTGGTCCGTAGATTGTGTTTTTTGTGATTTGGCGTAAATCGGTTCAGTGGTTTTTGAGAATTTAAGGGTGAAAAAGAATTGTATATATTTGCAGTTGGACTCGCGAGAGTCCCACAAGCCTCTCATGAGGAGCTCAAAAATGAACAAGCATTTGCAATGCAACAGGTCTCGCATTTACGCAAGTTTGAGCTACTGGCATTGTAAATGATAATGCCTTATATTTATGTTTTGGTTTTTGAACCATAAATAAAACGCATTGCCATTTACAATGCCAATAGTTTGAACTCACGTAAATGCGAGACCAATTGCATTGCAAATACTTGTTCAAAGTAGGAAACCAGTTATTAAGTACACTTCCTGTGCATTTTACACGTCTCCATAATTCGAAACGGGAAGAAAGCATGGCAGCGGAAAGAATGATGTTTTGTAACCGAGAGTTGGTCTGGAAATGTGTTAATTCTATTAAAAAAACGCCTGACTAAGTTTCCTAATTGCATTAGAAACCTGGTATGAAAATGCAAGTGGAGCAAGCAGGGTTGGCTCTAACAACATGTAAACGACGCCCAAATCAAAATCTACTTTTGAGTAACTTAGAAAACACAGCAAGCTTACACACGGTGTAAACAAAGTTAACAAAAGCAACACAATCTGGTCTTTTAATACCCAGCACCCCCATCATGTGTTCCTCACAACACACTTTGCTGCTTGCAGGCTTGCTGTGTGAAGCTGAAGGCATGTTGAAGGAGCAGGAACAAAAGAAGAAGGGAGGAGTGTGAGCGAGTAAGGAGGCAACAAATGGGACAAACCTAGTGAGTTGTAGAAAACAAAATCACATTGTATCAGCCCAGTGCCTACCGTCATAATTATAAAGCGGGCCCCCGGTATACTGTTGACAAAGCTAATAGCTGCAAGTCTGCAGCCCAGCCTTGCAGTTATTGGCTTTGTCAACAGAATACCGGCGCTGTGCTGAAAGTGCAGCGTCTGTTTTGTGAAGATGAAAGGGGGCGCCATGCTGAATCAAAGCACGGTGCCCGTGCACATGGAGCAAATGCCATAGTAATATTATAAAATGAGTAGGGGTCGAATTGAGGGTTGGGGTGTGTTGTGTGAAAAAAGTGGAACTAAAAACGCAGCACGGGTGAGAAAAGAATTCTTTAGAAGGGCTTGCTTGAGAACTCTGAGCTACAAGAACCAGTCACTCCCGACATGGGACATAGCGAGTGCGAACACAATGTTACTCGGACAGCACCACTGACTGAACTGTGCCTCACAGCTTTGCGCAAAAACGACGCAAATCCGAATAAACTCATTGGTTCCAATGGAGGCTCACCCTGGGAACAGCCTTGAAGTACACACCATGGTCTGCATCGATTGTTTCACCCAAGTGTCACACGCTTGGGGCATTAGTCGTTTTTATAACCCGTTGGCTTTAACGGAGGCTCGCACCGGGGAATCACCGCCATTATGCGAAACAAGTCAAAACGAAACCTAAGAGCCGCGCGCGTGAGCTTTACGCTGAAGAAGCAGTGTTGCCGGCGGGGGCGAAACCAGGAAGTCAGGCATCCTTGCCCGTGACATGGGCGAGGCCTGTGACGCGGCCGGAAGAGGCCGGTGTTGCTCGTTCATGCGGGGCTCCCATCATGGAGGGAGAGCCCCGCGGTAGCGTGAAAATCCACAGAAGTGCCCCGCGTGTGGAGATGCGCCGGAGAAAAGGAGCGCAGCGAGGCGACGCGACAAAAGAGCACGGTGAGTGGTGGGGGGATATGTGTGTCTGTGTGCATCTGTGTGTGCGCGCGTGTGTGTGCGCGTGAGCCCGTGAGTGGTGGTGGTGGGGGAGGGGGGTGCGTGTGTGTGTGTGTGCGTGCCTGCCTGCCTGTGTGTGTGTATGCCTGCCTGCGTGTGTGTGTCTGTGTGCGTGCCTGCGTGTGTGAGTGTTTGCGGGGAATCTGAGGCAGGGGACGGGCACGGCGCCGGGTGGGCGCCCACGAGGTGAAGTCGACGCTTGTGCCCGATCCCTGTCTCAGATTCCCAGGAGACGGCTGACTATAGTCGTCGATCCAGACAGCAAATGCTTCGCATTTGCTTTTGTCGAGGCTCGACCTAAAAACGGAGTGCAGTGATTGGTGGAGAGACCCATTTTGCCTGTCAGCCTTCATGCTCTCGTGAGAGGCTCTTCTCACAAGTCTCGCGAGCATTCTGATTGGCTGGCTGTTAGAATACTACTAGAATTTACAGCCATGTCAACATTGATTGTTGTTTTCCTTTTCAAATGTGTTCCTTGATCTGATGAATTTTGAAAGTTATTATTGAACTTTATGAACTGTGATATTTAAACATAAAAAAGCACAGATTTATTATTAGTACAAATTTTGGTTAATAATTTATAACAAACAGAAAAATAAATAAAATTATGTAATTTCATTGTTGTCCATTATACGTTATATTTGTTGTGTATATATATTATTATTGACTGTCATGTCGTGTTGTCTGTTTAGGCCCATACGTTTTAGTCACGTTTCCTAAATATCTTTTTTCACAATTGACTTATTTACCCCGGTTTAGGAACATTAGTCGGGGGCACTTCTTCTCTTTACAAACATTGTTAGAAATTAAATGGCCGCCATGAATTTTTAATGTGAAAAATTGGGGTATTGTTGAAATAAAATTAAAAAAGCTATAGAAGGGGAATGCATAAAGGTATACTGTCCCTCCAAGTTTAGAGAGGTGTCTAAGGGATAACTACTGTGAAGAAATGTTTATAATCTTGTGGGACTCTCCCGTGATACTGAATAGTAAAAAGGAGTAGATGAGTTCTCCATATGCTCTATTAGTAGGAACACATATTGTGGTTGTTTTTTAGAGTAAATGTGTAAGAGATAAGTACTGAGATGAGTAGATGGTTAATTCTTTTTTTCTAAAAAGGCTACGATCCTGCAAGACTCTCGCGGCATTGTGAAAAGTACGAAAGAGTAGGTGATCTTTAAATACTTTCTACTACTTATGCCCGTTGGCTTGGGAAGAGTTGTGAGTAGAGTTAGGGCTCTTCCTAGACCCTACTATGCACACCCATCATCTGAGATAGAGGTCTAAAAAATGAGCCCAGTCCCTCCCTACACCCTACTATGCACACCTATCTTTTCAGAAAGAAGTCTGAGCAGTGAGACTAGTCCCTCCACACACCCAACTGCGCACACCAGCCATCTGAGAGACTGGTCTTACAGGAGAGTCCAGTCAATGTACACATTCTAATACACACACCCGTCATTTCAGAGTGGTGTCTCAGCAGAGAGGCCACATCTTACTACACACACCTGTCATCTGAGATAAAGGTCTCAGTGGAGAGGTCAGCCTCTTTTCACACACCCTATCACGCACATTCGTCACCTGTCATGTAAGAGATGGTTCTCAGTGGAGAGGATCCCCCTTCCTACATACTACTATTTCCCTACAATTTAGTTGCAATCCCGTGAGACTCTCGCAAGAGTAGCCCACAAGCTTCAGGGAGTGAAGCTTGCTGCCTGGACATGTGCAATCTAGATAATTACTGAGCCTGCTACTATGTGTTTTACGATCCAGTGAGAGTCTCATAAGATCGTATGGGGAAAAGCAGAAGAAAAGGGCCAAGGCTCAACCAATAGTTACCTATTTTATTACATGGTTGAAGAAATGCTATAATATGATTGGATACACAACCAGAGATATTTCATATTGTTCATGGTGTTTTGGAAGAGAAGGAAGCCTTTTTGAGTTGTGCCCAAAAGACGTGACTGAATTTGGAAGTGAGACAGACTGGAGTCTTCAGCTGCATATAAGAAACTGCTCTAAGTTCAGGTAATTCAAATGATACTTTATGAAATTTATAGAGAAGTGTTAGTAAGTGCACTACTGTTGGTAAAGTTAACCTATTCAAGATTTATTGAGTCACTAGAAGTGTATATTTCTTAATATAGGTTCTGGGAGGTAGAGATTAGAATGTAGAGATATATCACATAGTATTGCACGTTGCGTTAAAAAATTAAATGTTCAATTTATATTTAGCTATATAAAAGATGCAGTGTTTTAAAAAGTCCAAAAGAAAGAATGTTCAGTCTGTTAATACAAGGCCTAGTGTTTTTATGAACCTTAGAGTCCACATATTTTACCCCATGAGACGTTTGAGTAGAGATATTGATACTTCTAGAGTAAAATATTGTGCTCACTGTTAGAATAGGTAATGTGCTACTTTACCATTTGTTATGGAACCATGTTTGAAAGAATGTTATAATTTAATTTTGGATAGAATTTGCAGTGTTTGAGGGTGTGAATTTTTTTTAAGTGAAATAATTATGAAGTTAATGGTACAGTACATATACATATATAATTGTGGGTAAAAAAGTTAGGAATCTTCAGAGAATAGTGTACCGTATGTATTACTGTTATGAACTATTGATCAGACTGTAACTACATTTTTGGGTTATTTAGTCTTTTTCTAGGAGTCTAATGGGAAACAGAAGCTCTGAAAAATAGCAGTATCATGTCACAAAATATACGGAGGAAGAAAACAACAATTGTTCACTTTGGAAGAAAGAGGGAACCGTAACTGTGTGGAAAATCAGGACAAAAATTAATTTCACGACTGATGTTCTTACTGCCTATTGCGACATTTGTACCCTCGGAGAAAAGCTTGTTTTGTGTAGGTCTACTTGTTTTCAAGGACAAAA
The DNA here is from genome assembly GCF_964261635.1 of Lissotriton helveticus. Lineage (NCBI taxonomy): Eukaryota > Metazoa > Chordata > Amphibia > Caudata > Salamandridae > Lissotriton > Lissotriton helveticus. Next base: position 1,400,040,769 of record NC_136067.1, read on the forward strand.
TGATGGGCTTACTTAAACAGCAAAAAAGTGCTTTATTTACCAAAGGAGTGTTGTCTGCTTGAGGAGTAACTGGGGGCAAGTAGTATCTGCTAGTTGAAAGAATGTGTAGGCAGCTTAAGAACTGTCTATTTTGGCTGCATGAGCTAAGCTTGTCTTAGTTATCATTTCAGAATGACTGCATGTGCAATGCTTCAACATTCCTGTAATTAATGTAACATACTTGTTGTTTCTTATATCCAGGCTGATCTCCTTTTTGCCAATTTTATTAAATTATAATTTGGATATTCTCTTTCGCCGCCTTGCATGCCAGAAAAAAGCTATTAAAGGATATATTGTTTGGCAGGCTAAGGTGGCTGAATTATAGGAAAAGAAGATCTACGTACATCATAATCCAGTAGGCAAATGAAGCAAAAGGGGAGGATATGTTATGCCTGTTAATGGGAGGGAGGACAATATTTCAAAAATTGCTAACGTTTGTTGTTTTGTTTGTTTTATAGTTGATGGTGTAGTTTGTTAATGTGGTTTTTGTTTGTAATGTTGTTAAATAGTTTTAAAAAATAAAATGTCTAAACTTACTAATGATTATTTTCCTTAATAATTTTTAAGGACTTCAGTATTATTACTGAGTTCATATGTTAACTTAAAGTGGCAGTTCCATCTTCAAGAACTGTAACTGTGCTGCTGCTTGTATATGTATGTATACGGCACTATAGCGAGATCAATGCATCTTCACACTCAGCTCACAGGGCAGTATCTCTCCATATTCTAGTATCTAGGCTTGTCATCCAACACAAACCTGTGAACATAGAGATCATTTCCTCCCCACACTCTGGTTGTAGATTAGTTGTTTAAGAGGCATGTCTCAGCAGAGAGGCCAGTCCCTCTCCACACCGTGCTACGCATAGCCAACATCCATCAAAGTGTTGTAAGTATAGGAGCCAGTGATGCCCCACACCCTACTACATGCACCCGTCATCACAGAGAGAGGTCTCAGCAGAGAGGCCAGTCTCTCAGTGCACCCTACTATGTACATCTGTGATCTGAGAGAGGTCCCAGTGGAAAGGCCGGTTCCTCTCCACATCCTACTATGGATACCCATCATCTGAGAGAGAGAGAGAGAGAGAGACGTTCTGAGCTGAGTCCAGTCTGTCACCATACCGTACAACGCTATCGATCAATGAAGAGAGAGGTCTCAGTGGGAAAGGGAAATCCCTGAAGACACCCTACTACACAGTTGTATCATCTGAGACAGCCGTCTCAGAGACAGAGGTCTCAGGGGAGAGAATAGTCCCTCTCCACATCATATTTATGCATTAGTATCATGCAAGAAGAGAGAGATGTCAACCAAGAGATCAGTCTGTATTCATATGTTAGCAGTGACCGTGTCATTCTAGAGAAACATCTATGTGGACTGGCCAGTACCTTCCCATACTGTACTATGCACAGGTGTAATCCAAGTGAGGGCTGTTGGCTGAGAGGCATTGTTTTCGTACATCCTACTGAGCACACTTGTCATGCAACAGAGAAATGTCAGTGGAGAAGTCAATCCCTTTCCACACTTTACTACACACACCCATCATCCAAGAGAGAAGTCTCAGTGTAAAGCCGAGTTTCTTACATCTTACTACATACACCTTTTATTCAAGAGACAGTTGTCAGTGTTGAGCCCAGTCCTGCACACCGTACTGGACATTTTTGTCATCCTGGTGTAGGTCTCTATAGAGTATCTCAATAGAGAATCAAATCCCACCCATACCCTATTATGCTGACTGGCTGTGCTGTGATAAGGTGTTATTGAAGAGATCAGTCTGTTCTCACTCTCTACTATATAGTTCTGTCATACTGTGGAAAACTGTGACTAGAGTGGATAGTTTTCTCTAAAATCTTAGGAGAAGGATGAAAAGTTAAAAGTACTGTAATGAAGGAAGTTGTAAATTATTTCACTTCATAAAATGTTATGCGCTTGTGAGAATCTCGCGAGATCGTTAAAATGATAGTGGTTGGTAGTCAAAAGTGTTTCTATAAAATGCTGTCAGTGCACAGGATTATGTGTTTGAATACTCAACTATGCACACTGAAGGATAGAGACCTGTTGTCTTTGAGAAATAGACGAAATGTTCGAGCTCATAAGTCTCGCAAGATACATGAAAAATATACATGAACAATAAAAATGGGTGCTCCCACAATCGAGAGTCTCAAAGGATCGCATAAAACAAAACAAAAAAGTAGTGGTATAAAGAAAATCTATACCAAGAGAGAGATTTTAGTGCAGTGCAGTTTTTGTGTGTGGGAGCAGACTGTATTATTGACACGCTATTATGTGCACCTATTATCTATGAAATATATGTGAAATGTTTGAGCTTGCAAGCCTCTCTCAAGAATCAGGCAAATACATGGGTGGAAAAGGCATTTGGGTACCCCCATGAGACCCTCGCGATTGTCAGTATTTCAAACGAGGAGGGAGTTGTAACTTGAAAGTATTCCATTATTGTAGAATAGGATGGCTATGACAAAAGCCATTGTGTTTATAGCGTACAGTGTTCAGCTACACATAGAACCTGATGCATTCCTTGATATTATTTTGGAAGATCCTGTTCCTTTTTGCAATGAAGTGCTCTCCATCTCTCCTATAGACACCTGGCATATCAAATCCGATGTTGTTGTGAGATAGAGAGCCCATGTCATGGTCACGAAGAAATGCAGTAACTGTTTTATTGACATGTTTCCGGCACTTCTGATTCTTATGAGAAAACTCTTTTGACCATTGCCAATTCTGCCTTTTACATATATTGGAATACACAAAGGTAGTCTGAGGAAAGAGAGACATCAGTTGAGAAAAGGTCTCCTTCACTTGAATTTCAAGCACCTGGGATTGTGCTTAGGTAATTGCCACCAAAGTGCACTATCAGGTCTGGGTGCTCACAATCCAAAATGCTGTCAAACCTTGGTAACAATTGATGCCACGTCATACCATTGTGGCCAATCCCAGTTATATCCTAGTTTGGAAATCCAAGATGCGTGTAAATACCACAATTAGTGGCATATTCTCAAGCCCAGTAGATGAAGCTGTGTCCCAAAATACAGAGGCGAATCATGGTGCAGTACAGAGATCTCAGTCACAAGAGAAATGCTCAGCAGAATGAGTACGCTCCAGCAGGATCATAGAGTTATATCAGTTGAAACAAAATGGGAGGGTAGCAGAGTAATAAAAGCAATTGGTAGTTTGTGGGCAGTTACAAAAAAAGGTTAGGTTGTGATTAACTGCTGTTTGTATGGTACACAGTTACTTGATAAAAAGTGTGTGCTTTTCTATAGGCTGATTTTCAGATTTTGGTACGATCCTACGAGTGTCTCGCGAGAGTCATTGACCAACTTCCTACAGGTGAAGCTTGCTCTGGGGGTCGCATACGATACCGCAAGACTGTCTTGTGTGAGGCACATTTCAATTTACCAAGTTACCCTGCCCTGCTGTCTTTGCTCCATCTCGCAAGAGTCTCACAAACTCGATTGTGCTGGGAGAGAAAAGAGTGTGTATCATCACTGTACAAGTACTATTAACTGGTTGAAACAATTATAAAGTAACACTAGTAAAGCAGGTTGTGAATGTTAATAATTAAGCTAAAGTAAAAGCTTTAGAATGATCCTTATAAGAGGATTATGATACATGTAATCATATTTATTCACTACTCTGTCATAGATTAGCATTAAATAATAACTGAAATCTAGACAAAGAACCATACACAATAGATCACAATGAAATTTTGAACTTTATGACCTTGCGAGTGTCCCACGGGCGTCTTGCAATCATCTTGCGGAAGTAATGACACCTCAAAAGAAGATTGCTGGTGACGTGTCTTAATATCAGAGTTACAATAACTGAGTAAATAAACAATTTCTATTGAATATCTGTTTGACACTTACACACATTTTACAAAGATTTTGCAAACTGTGGTCCATATCTTTTGTTACAATAAAAAAAAATATTTTACTAAAATAATGTCTCAACATAACATATATTATAATGTCATTCTACCATACATAGACACACAAAAAATAATTTACTTAAAAGATAATTCCCTGGAAAGTCACTGAAAAAATCAAAGGTTAAAGTAACGTTATAGTTAGGTGAATCTCAGTAACAACATTAACATATTGAACTAAAAAAAAGACACAGAAATTTACCAGTTCTAGTTGAATTGCACCCGTGCCATGCACTTCTTATGACCTCACATGTGACATCACTCATGAAATATTCTGTGACATCATTTATGGCATCACTGATGGCATCTCAAATGATATCATTGATGACATCATCCATACTTCACTTTCACACATGTTGCTCAATAAATTAGTATAATATCAGAGGCCCGACAGTAAGTACAAAATAGCTCAGAAAACAGTCACCCATTACTACTGCCAGCACACAAGCAACTCACTTACATGTTTAAAACAATTGAGTCTATAGCATACACATTACAGGTAGCATAGATCACATTTGCAGTCGACCACAGATATATGAGAAACACTCATTGCCTGCATTGTTCAATATCTATACATTTGTTGAAAGAAAGCCAAAATAGTTAAATGCCAGTTCAAAAATGAAAGCCCTATTATGGACAGCTTTTATCTGTATAAACCCTTAGCACGCATCAAACCTACATTGAGAAATGAATTTAATATGAGCTGAAAAGTAGGTACTGTACACACTTTTTTCTCTATGGAGCGAGTTTTCTCAGAATCACACTGTTTGCAGATAGTGAAACTCTAATGAGAAATGCACCACAGAGTATTTAAAAAAATCTAAGAACAGTGTATACTCTGTGCAACCGTTGTAACAAAAATAATTAGCTAATACTTAGCACAAAGTGAAGGTGCTAAATAACATACTAGCTGCACCCTTCACACTGTGGTGAAAACTTTACAGATAGCTCATCTCTTCCAGTAAAACTAGCACACTTTCATATCTTAGTTCCTGGTACACCCAGTCTTCTATGTTAAGTTTAAATTATCATGCTGACAAAATTCTCTCTAATAACTCAAGGCAGGTTACAAAAGTTAGTATCTACTGGTTAGAATCTTTCGCCTAAGAATACTTTTTCAGTAGAGCAAAAAAAGTTGACTAAATCATAATAAACACAAGTCAACTGTCACTTGCACACAGAGTTACTCTTGAAAAAAACGTTGTAATGTGTTCAATACCTCCGCACAGCTAGGGTGCATCAGGAGCACAAGTATTTTGTAAACACTTACACACATTAGCTGAATCCAAGCTGTACAAAATTAGTAGAAAAGTATTATGACAGCTACCCGCCACTATGTAAACTATAAAACAAACTAGGACACTCCGTAACTGATGTCATGAGTGATGTCATATAACATGTCATGAGTGATGTAATATGTGAGGTCATAGCAGTGCATGGCGGGGGCACAAATTATAGCTAGCACCTCTAACTACTACTGGTGAATGTCTGTGTTTTTTTTTTTAGTTCAAAACATTAATGTCACCGGGAAATTCACTGAACTATACTGTTACTGTAACCTCTGCTCTGGTTTTTTTTTTGTGTGTGTCTGGATATATATATATGTATATATATATATATATATATATATATATATATATATATATATATATACAATCCAACTTCAACGAAGAAGAGGCAGGTACTGAGGTAAGTAGGGATAAGGTTCATTTATTATAATTCAGGTCTCCCTCGACCCCGCATTGAAAAGAGAGAAGCTTTATCAATATATATATATATGTCAGACAGATGGACCATTGAGACACGGTGCACACATCCAGCTGGTGCTCGTGTGGAGGCTGACCAACTCCTGCATTTAATTTATCCATGAATGCTGAGGCACTCAAGTAAACCCTCGGCCTGCTCTGCTGTCAGAATCCCTTGACCCAGCAGCCGATCCAACCAGAGTGACCCGGAAGCCAGAGGTGGAAATGAGGCCCTTAGTGTTTTTCAATCATAACCTTTATTTATGAAAGAATATATTTGTCACAGGGCCAATCACCAAGGATGTAGCAGCAATGTATTGTTACAAAAATAAAAGTAACAAGATCCTATACAACCTTTTAAAGGCACAGATTTTGTCTGCATCCCAGCATCAAGGAGAGGGCAATTCAGACCAAAGGCTTGTCCCCCCTTGCAGTACAGCTCATGAAAGTGACCGGTCTGTAGTCAGGTAATATCTCATGCTTCAACTCAAGTGATACTCTGCAAATGTTACGGTGCGACCGAAACATTGATGGTAGGAGACAGACGTGTCAAACGAGACTGATCGTGCCTCTTTCTAACCTCTCTGCTCTACTAGCTTTTTTTATTTAAAAGGATAATCTAATGGGATATTTTGTCTTAATATTGGGCTGTCCTACCCCAACAACCTCAGTCAAAAACTGTAACACAAAACTCTACCTCTGTTTTATCTGTCTTCGAAAATGACAAAACTTTCTTTGATGCCTGAAACGTTGTTGCTTTTAGGTCAAAAAGGGTGGTTCACCTTAGTTGTCTCCTACTTCCCCACTTTACCAGGGCTCCTATTTTCACTTTCAGTTTTGATAGTAAATAACAAATTTGTCAAGTAAAAATGATAGGAGTACCAGGAGTGGGCATGCAGCGTTAAACCAGTTTCTGCATCCAAACAGTGAAAGAAGAATTTCAATCTTAAATCAGAGTGACTAGCACGATGTTGAGTTCTCTGAATGTTGACTAGGATCCATCAGCTCTAATCTGTGTGTGTCCACATTATGTGGTGAATGAAGTATATTGCTGCTGAAAGTCAGCACAGCCTTGATTTGCCATTAACATTTCAGCCACACCCCTACCTTGCATCACCTAAAAGTATTGAGTATGTTAAGGATTTGCCCTCCTTTGGCAGGTACACAGTCAGGTAAATATTTTCACTCTTCTGGCCTTGTTACATGTGAAGTAAGGCAATGCCTTACTCATAGTGGAAGGGGTGTTCCATGGCTGTTGCTCTGGGTGTTCCCACACCACACCCATGGCTTTTGACACTGCCCCAGATTTACAACATAGTGTAAATCGGGCCACGCCAAAATGAACTTCTTCCACATAGCTGCATTCTGCAGCACACATAGAACAAGAAAAATGCCTCCTCTGATTGTTTTTGTTCCAGAAGTTGTCCCTTCCTGCACAAAACAATCATGTCAACAACACAGACACCCTTGCACCACAGTGCAAGGGTGCCTGCGTTGGTACTCGGCTGCGCTGGTGCTAGCAGAAAGGACAGGAAAGCACCGTATCTTGTAGATACAGAGCATTCATGCCCTTTTGATGTAGGGCAGCAGAGCTAGAAGGCTTATTTGCGCTGCCCTATGCCAAAATATTGTAAATGTGCCCTGTGATTTCTTAAAGAAGCTACTCCAAATCAACTTAAAATAAGCTCTCGGTTCAGTGAAATAACAGTGCTTGCTGAAGCAGTCGTATAGTGAAACAGAATCATTTTTAGACACTATGGCATATGGTGCACTGCAACCAGAGCTAATAATCCGGGCTTAATTAGCAAGCCCTGAGCAGGGCGATATGAGCATGCTGTTGAGTCACCAGCGTTGTTTAATCAGGATTAAAGCCACTGTCACGTTGTGCAAACCCACTTCTTCCGGGCGGTTGGACGGTACAAAGTGCTTTGTAGCATCACTGATCTGGGATCCTGAAGCCCCATTCAAGCAGCGATGGATTTCGTGGAGGGGGAAGAAACTGAGAAGAAGTACCTCCCTTTCCAACTGGTTCTCATCTACTTGAAGCTGGTTCTGAAAAGGAGGCTGAAAGACCTCGCCTCCTGCCTCACCTGCTTGGAAGACTCAGAATCTTGCTTTCCGGTAAGTTACCTAAGATTCAGTGCTTAATTTGTAAAAGAATGAGTGCCGGGCCCAAAGTTTTGCTTAGAAACCCAAGGGCAGAGCAACCTAATGTCAGGGGGTGCTTAGTACCGAGGCTGCATAGTCTTGTTTCCACCCCATGACATTTCATATTTCATAAGAAACTCACTGTTCTTTTATCTCACTTTTCCAGGTTCTTTTTTATCCCTGCTTTCTATCTTTGTCATTGTTTCCCAGCCTTTCTATTCTTCCTTCTTTCCTGCTTTTGTGTTATTCTGTCTTGTGCTCTAGGTCAAAATCTGATGAGAAATATTAGAGACGGCTCCCTAAAACGAGTGCTGGTGGGATCCATTTCCAGCCACCGGCCCAGATTAAATGTTGCAAAGATCAGACTTTGTGCTCAATGTTTATGGTCATTTCTTTTTCAGTGCAAAGCTGCTTTTTAAAGACATATGCATATTTTTTCTGGACACATGTTATGCTGCCGTCATATGAATATGTCAAGCTTCATGCTGGAAGTACCAATGGCGGTTCCTCCTTTAGGGCGGAGAAGCATTCCCTCACCTGCTGCGAGTGCAGCAGTAAACCATGTTAAAATGGTCTTAATACCATTTTGATGTGCATGCCATGTGAGGGCGGGGCTGCTTCTCTGCTTGATTAGCAGAGCAGCACTGAAGCAGGAATGACACGTCATGTGTGGAGTGTGCATGTGGGATTGGCCTGTTGTCTTGTGACGGCCAGCCTGACATACGCTTTTCTGAGTGCACCACCTTTCCAGCATCTATGTTGAACAACAGCAGCGGGATTGCCCCCCCCCCGTGTCAAAAGGAGCGCTGGATTTGCATGCTCCATCCAATCCTGACGCTTCTTTCATGCTGAAAGCAGCATGAGAACAGCTGGAGGATTGGTTAGGTTAGTGTTAAACTGAAAGTTTCATTGACCTTGCCGTTGCAAGCAACCTTAAGACACGTTCACTGAAGGTTAATCAAAGTGGCGGCTCGCAGAGGGAGTGCTGCAGCGCGGCGGGCGGGGGAGGGGCAGAGTGGGGGTAGTGGAGTTGGACATACGATGGCATGGAGTAAGGTCAGTAAATAGAACAATTTGCCTTACGCTCGCGGTGATGCAACGAGCGCAAGGCAAATAGTTTTATTTATTTACTTACTTAGCTTATTCCATGCCGTTGTATGTCTGACTCCAATACCCCCACACCCTGCTGATTTACGGCTTGTTTAATCTGTTCAACTTTACTCTGGGGGCGGGCTTATTTAACCCTGCCTGAGGTAGCTGTTTTTCTTAAAAATCAAAAAAGGAAAAACATGTACGTACATAAAGAGTTGCGCCTCACGGTTTGGCGCACACAGGCACACGGGCATTCACAGATAATGTGCACAGGTAAAGTGGATGCACAAAGTTAACTCCTGAATTGCGCCGTGGATGCATACTGTAGATGCACTGTATACTATTAAGCAGCGTGAGGCATCTTGAAAAGCGATGACATTTATTTTATATGAATGCTTGGGAAGGTGCCTGGCACTGGCATTTGTCCGAACCCCATTGCTGACGTAACTAAAAGCCCTGTAAATTACTGGTTTTATTGTTGTGAAGACATTTTGAGCTGAAATGTTTTCTCCCTGGTCACTGCTGCCTGCGGGAGTGTGTAGAGCGAAAGTAAACATAAATAATGCCATACAATCTTGAGAAAGGGAAAGCTGGTGAGAATTGTAGATGGTGACATTCACAGTTAAAGCAACTGAATTTGCCTTCTTTGGTTTTTTTATTTGTTATTGACAGTGAAGTCCAGCATTGATGGTGACATTACATTTGAAGCAACTGAATTTGCTTTCTGTTGGTTTTCAGATTGCTTGTGTGAGACATTTCCAGACTTTCAGTGCACTGTACAATTTGCACACTACAGTAACTGTTGGACATATTTAATGCAGTAAGATATGGGGCAGTGTTTAATGTGTATGAATAGTTCAAGACTACATGCTCACAATTGCTTTATAAACCTTCCTTTCTCAGATTTGCTTTAAATGCACTATTTGGTACTGTTTTCTTCAAAGTTTCTTCTGGGGGTGAACCCCTAACAACCTATCTGTTGGTCATGTTTACGCACTTCTCAAGAAAGGTTTCTGTAAAGAGAGCATACCAAGACGTTGAAATATAACATTTTGGAAGTAAAATTAGAAAAGGATGATGTTGAGGCACAAAATGCTAAATTGAATACTAGATTGTTGGTAGAGGGTAATATTCTACAAGAATCTATTTTCTTAGCCTATAAACTTTTAATATCCTCGAATTTGAAAACCCAATAGTACAAAACTATGTTTAATTTATATTATACACCGGCTAAAATTGCGCGGTGGGGCGGGATAAATGTTCTCGATGTGGGGGGGACCAGGCGGATATAGTCCATATGATTGCTACATGCCCAGATTTGAAATTGTTGATTAATAGGATGCCGATCTTTGTAACCGAAGTAACAGGGGCACATATTGAGGTAACTCAAATAGTTATGTTGCTGGGGGTTGTAGAGGATGAAGTGTCCACACACGGAATGTATACATGTAGATATTTAATATATATTGCAGCCGCAGTTGCAAGATTATGTATAGCCTCACTGTGGCGCCACTGTGCAAACTCAAAACCAACCTTTATGCTATCAAAGGGCCACAGAAACGAAGATTGGGTGGCAAAATTTGGGGGGCTTTAACGGAATTTTTGGCCCCAGCAACATAAGATCATATTTAGGCCCTCATGGCTTGGGAAGGATCTATCTATTCTATTTATTATTTAGTGTCCTAATTTAAGTTTTTGGGTTATATCCATGGGTAGCGCAAATTAGGGTTTAGGTAATGCGCATGGGGTTTATTGTCTCAGAGGGGACCTTACATATACATATCTGTGTAACAGTTTATACATAAGTTATTTGTTTTACGATGCTGTTTAATTTTCTATGTTTTTTGGGTCTATGTTGGATATCTTGTGTTGTTTTCTGTAATTGTCTACTGGCTTATTAAAATTAAATAAAAAATAAAAAAAGGAAGTAAAATCAACCAAATACAGGTTTCCAAGTTGGCTGCAATTTATTGCAATTAGAGAAGTATTCATGATTTCTATTTTGTCGCACATGCAGTGATACATTTACAATAAAAAAGTACATGGACACCTGTGAAGACAGTCTTATCGGCTGTGATCAACGGGCCACTCTCACCTATCAAGCACTGCTATTGACATGGCCCAACTTAGCTCCCCTTATGCTTATAAACATATATAATAGGTATAATAGGAGTACTAGCCAGAGGCAGGAATCCCATGCACTACAGTTCTTGGATAGAGTACTTGGAGAGTATGTTAACTCCCAACAAGTGATCATAGCAGGTGATTTTAACTTGACATTCGAGCCAAGTAGCTTGGTTAGAGATTTGACTAGAGATGAGAACCTTGTGTGGGGAATCCCAGATCTAATTCCTTCTAAAGGGAGGTTCCTTTTAAGAGCAGCGCTGCAGGTTGGTGACCTTGTCATTGCCCATGGAATAAGGGCATTCAACGGACACTCTTCATCAGACAAACTTCTGCCACCGACTTTAGGAGAGGGACCTACCAGAGCACAATTAACAACATCCTCCTAGATGTAAGAATGTGGAGCAAGTTGGATGATATGATTGTTGTGGAAAAAGAAGAGAGTGACCACAATCTATTATTGTTAAGGCTAAAAATATAAATGTATCCTATTCAAGAGGGATCTGTTGATCGCCAAAGCCGGTCCTGACGAAGGCTTAGAACTCTTTTGGGCAATAATGGCTGAAACATGTTGATCATACACTAGGGATGTTAAGGATAATTTACACGTCCGGATGACATCAAACTAATTTTCATCCTACCCCTATATACTGCCCTTATAATAAACATCGATGTTTAACTAAATGAGGTCATTTTAACTTTTTCACTATATGGATACTACCAGTATTTTCCCTCGAGAGGAGGTGGTACTCACCTAGGGAAGCTAATACCTAGATGCGAAACCCAATTACCTAGGTGTGAAACCCAATGATGATGCCGCCCGATACTACACCATAGTGGTGAGCACTTACTACCACCAATGGCAAATATTGGTTGACGGTTTCCGGTAGACAACTGGTACACTAAGATACCAGTAGATCATTAAGTTCATCCCTTTTTGATTAGGATATGTTACATTTGTGGAAACTGAGTGACCTTAACAAATTGTAGTTACAAACAACAGAAAGAATGTGAGATGGGAAGTAGTAAGTGCCTAGCCTGAGCAAGTTGGGGCCCTGTACTCAATTTTGGCTACCCACATGGAGAGAATGTATGTGAACTGGGGGAAATGACCTGGTCCTGGCTGAGCACCTTGTGTCCTTAGACAAACCAAGGAGTGTGCTAACTAAAGAGGGGGAGTCCTAAAGCATGAAGGGGTTGGTTTTATGACCAGTGCAAAAAGGCCAAGGTAGATATCTTGGAGGCTAAAAAAAGAGGGGACTCCCCAGCCATCAGGGAACGTAGGACGAACTACCAGGCAATTGTGAGAGCAGCCCAAATAGTTTGGTATGAGGATATGTGTGCGGACCTTCTGGACTCCGCAGTTAATAATGACCAAAAAAAGTTCTGGTCCTTAGTCAGCAGGAGCAAAGAGAACTTAGGCAAACCCGCCAAAACTTCTATTCTCCCGAATTAGTGGGTAGCACGGTTTGGGAGATTGTATGCACCTGCTGTAGTTGAGGAGAGCTAACTTGAGGGCGGGGATGTGTTCAGCAGATCGAATCAGATGCAGTATCGTTAGTCTTCTCCCTTGAGGAGACGGAGCGTGTAGTGGCCTCAATTAAGTCCGGGAAAGCCCCATGTCTTGATAAAATCCCAACTGATGTTTTTAAGTCCGATTCAAGGGTATGGGTTCCCAATATATATGTGGTTTCTAATGCTATTTCTGCGGAGGGAGTAATCCCCCCTCTTGTAAGGGGGTGGAGATTGTAGCAATTTTTTAAAAGGGAGACCCCACTGTGCCTTCTATCTACCGTCCCATTAGTCTCCTAGATAACCTCCAAAAAACATTCTGCAAACAGGTGTTGAAGAGGCTGTTAGACTGGGGCGACGAAAATAAAATTCTTACCAACCTCCAGGTGGGCTTTAGACAAAAGGTTAGTGCTGTGGACCAGGTTTTTCGGTTTCTCCTGGTGAAATAGAAGGTGATGAATCCAGCCAAGGGCGACCTTTATGTGGCGTTTATCAATCTGCGTGCCGCCTTTGACCAGGTCCCTAGAGGGAAGCTTTGGGAAGTCCTCTAGGGACTAGGTAACCCACCCGACCTTCTTCATCTGATCAGATTGCTCCATGAGGGGAATTTTGTGACAGTAAGTTCTGGGATGAAAGGATAGCTGACTGATGCTTTCCCTGTTAACCAATGCGTACCGCAGGGATGTCCTTCTACCAACCCTCTTTCTCCTTTACATCAACACCTGTATCACCTATTTAGTGGAATGTGTGAATGACACCCCGTCCTTGGCGGGGGTAAATATACCAGTACTCCTCTTTGCAGACAACACGTTGTTGTCCACAGAGATTTTGGCCTTTAAATCAACTCCTCTCAGAACAAATATATGATGTACTCTAAGAATGGTAGGGTGAAAGGGGTCATCAAGGTGAGCACCGAAGCACTGGAAAGGGCTCAGGAGTTTAACTACCTGGGCATCAGGTTAGAATAGACAGGATCATGGAACCCGCAGATTGTAAAAAGTAACCTCTTTGTAAAACATTGTGCGGGTGCCATACGTATATTTGCAAAACAAACGGCCTGGTCTCCTGCCCGCCCAGTAGTAGAAATATATAAAGTGCAAGCCGGGGGCAGCACTTTACAGGCGGGAACCATGGGTTATGCTAACACTAGTCCCCTGACTATAGCAGAAAACAACTTCTTCAGGGGACTGTAGGGTTTAAGAAAGAGCACACCACTGGTTCCCCTCTGTGTAGATTTAGGAATCCACGAGTTTTTGCTAAAACCCTTGTTGTACTGGATCCGAGTGTGGAGCACTGATGAATTGTGCCATCTTAAGGAGGGTCTGAGGGATATCATCTTGGCCAATGGGGCAGGGAGAGTTGGTTGGTTAAGGGCACTTAAAAAAACCTGGCTTGATTTGGGCCTAAGAAAATTCTCGTGTGAGCCCCAAGCTGTTCAGGCAGGGGATGCCCCTGTAGTAAAAAAGAAGGTGGAAGAGAAAGTTAGCCGACTTCGAGACCAAAGCTTAGCGGCAGGGAGTTTGACAAGCACTTTCCTCCTTCTCAAGTCTGTGTGTGAGGGCAAGGAGTTCTTGGATTTTATACGCCTGGGCGCAAACCCTATACTTGCAATTTAGATATGGGTGTTTACCCGTTGCAGCCGTCACCGCAAAGTGGAGGAAGGCAAACCAGCAATCTGATCTACTGTCTATGCTGCCAAACCACTTGTGAAATTGATGAGCATGTGTTGTTCTTTTGCCCCCTCTATGCAAAACCAAGGTCCAAATGGATTGTCCTTGGGTGCAGGTCTTTCTGGCGATTGACGAGGGGAGAGGCATATAGAATATGTAAAAGTGACACAAGCTCGATTTTGGTGGTGGCTTTTTCCAAATTTCTCTATTCTATTCAGCATGGATAATCAAAACTAAAGTTTTAAAGGCTACCCAGAGCTAGGTGGTGATTAACCCCTTTTGCGCTATTAATTCTCTGATTGACCACTGTGTATGGGTCTTCAACAATTTATTGTTGTTTTGATGTGTTCCTATCATGTGTTAAACAGTTTTTAAATGGATGTATTTTTGAATATGAAATAAATGGTTCGATACATCAATAAACGATACAGTAACTATTATGGCTTCTCAGCCAGAAGGTGTCTCTGAATGCAGTGGTGTGTTGTGGTGCTTGGACCCCTTTTGTCGAAGCCGGTATGTCTAAAGATGTTGTAGTGTCTGCAGGTGAATTTCTGGTGCTGTTCTCCAGCTTAGTTTGGTTTTGACCGTCAGACTCAATATTAAAAAAGTAGAAAATTAGGACATTGAGTGGTGCAGCAAAGGATTTCTTTTCTGTCCTAAAACTTTATTCAAGAACAGGTATTATGAAGAGTACTCAGGTTCTTTTGGTTTGGTGTTTCAGCCAATTGGTTTAGGCTTTATGCAGAAGTTAGTAATGTAATTCGTGTGCATTGACTCATACCTGCTTCCTAGAAAATCAGTAGCTCATTATATCCCCTCTTATGCAAGTAGGCTACAAACTGAGATCTTTTCAACAAAGTGTGCATATCAAAAGGTGCATTCATGGTTCTTGGCAGATTGTGGGTTTTATAATGCCAGTCGCATAAAGAGCTAGTAAAGAATAGAGCCTAATCTTATCTATGGAAAGAAAAAAGGTTGTTTTGGGCCAGAAAAAGTGTAGGTAAGAATTTGGAAGGGTGAGGAAGTGCTGTGGCATTTTTAACAAATGTAAGTTATATTGCTGCCTTTTATGGGGTCATGCATTTGGGCTGTGCTTGTAGACAGCTGGCACATTCTGAAGCGGTAGCTCGACTGGGCCCATGTCAACCTCAAATTGTTTCTCTAGCATGCATTTACTGAACAAAGGAAAGCCTTAGGTGGAGCCAGTAAATCGAGCACCAGGGAGTGGGAAATTAAAGCAGTGCCCAGCAGACTGGATAGGATACTGGCATATTTCAACATAAAAAGATGCATGGACAAAGGCCCTCGAAGGCACTGAGTATTAATCTAACAAAAATCTATCAAAGCGTATCCTGCCTGCTGAAATTAAGTCTGAACTAAAGCCAGTGGAAGTGAAACACCTCGAAAAATTAACCATGGCTGAACCAACTGAGGTTATTAGCCTGTCGGCAAGAGCTTAGGAGGCCGAATGTGTTTATTAAATTTTAAAGAAGTTTCTGGAAGAACTCAATTGAAACACAGAACAGGATCAATTTTACAAGGACCGAAGTCCAGTGCTGCATGGATAAGCGACGGGGGAGGCCCAACCTTGATCCTGATTTCCAAAGAGTGAAAATAACGAACAAGAAGAGAGTCGTTGCAGCAATTACGAAAAAAGCCCCCCCGGGAACCCGAAAGTAGTAGGATTGGTATCTTCCCTGACTTGCCACCACAAACCATGCACAAGAAGCTGGACCTAGAATACATTTTTAAATCAGACTCCATAGAAGGAGTGCATGCTGGGCCTTTACAACCTGCAAAACTGGAAGGATTATGAAACCACAAACTATTTCTTAGAGGATCTAGACACAACAAAGACGCTGTTGAAATAAGTAACTTAGAAGTGGCAGGAGAGAATAAGGGGGAAACAGGTGCAAATTAAATAAAGGGTGGTTATTAATGTTAAGGCACATGCTGAAATGATTTGTGAAAGTGTCCACACAAAGGCTAATTCTGTGAGCAAGACTCTCCTTTTGAACAAGAGATTTGTGATGACTTTGTTACCCAGTTATTTATGTTTACCAACAGAGTACATTTGCTTAGCAACATCGTGGGAGGACCAACGTGTTTAGGCCTCTTGAATGAACCATTTGATGACCTTTCTGGGTGTTTGAAAATTGACAAAGGGACGCTTTTGGGCAGGGGAGGCTCCTTCGCTCAGGCTGAGGAGCATCGCCCCACTGCTTTGCAGCAGTGAAATTAAGGAAACATTAAATGACAATAACTCGTGGTTATTATCATTTTATGTTTCACTGCTGCAGCAGCTTTGAGGGTGGGTGGGGCTGCTCTGCTAACAGAGCAGGGCAGAGGAGGAGTGGTTTGCACTCCTTAACGTACATGACCGGTTCTCTGGGGCCGGCCAAACAGTCATCCTCACTCTGCATGTTTTCCATGCAGGCTGGATTTGTCCTGGAGGGCCGATCCATGCTAGATTTTTTAGCATATCCCCATTTAGATACATGTAGCTATCTTTAAAATCTGGCATGGATCCGGCCCTCCAGGACCGACTTTGGAGAACCCTCATCTGGGCGATTGTAATCTTTGACCACAATTAATTTACAAATATCGAGATTTGGCATCACGTCCACAGTATGGCAAAGAACGGGAAGTGTAACTAAAAGACAATTATAGTCACATAAAAATCGAACCACCTGCTCTCAATTTTCCCCTCTTTCACTTGTTAGGCACATTTGTGATTCACGGTGTCCAGGGAACAATTGACTTGACAGTACATCAACATCATTTCCACGCTTATCGATCTGTTGAGCAGTGTCTGCTCTCCGCTTACCAGGCTGATTTTCTGCTTGGATCACTTGCTCATTATGTTTACTAAGTGTTTTGTGCCGTACCATCAGCGTTTAGGAGACAGAAACTCCACTCACCTTCAGAGGGACGCGAGCAGCATTCAGTTCCAGAGCAGGTGTTCAACATATACGAATATAAATTACATGAACGGAAGAGACTGAATAAATTGGACTAAAATTATAGTCAAACTTGTACATCATTCAGAGAGGACAAGGTGCTACGAGCTTTCACCAGCCCATGGAAAGTAATCTCACTGGTTGACCTTCATACTTTGGACTGCTGGACACCTAAATGGCGGTTCCCTTTGGCTGCTGAGCAAGATGCGTGTGCTTGTTGCTGCTCTGACCTACACTGGTAATGAACTCTGTGCCTGATGTGCTTATTAAATCTACATCGTACATCTGGCAAGTTAATAGTGTCGCCGAACATGCCGGCTGCCAAAAAGAGCAAGAATAAAAGCAGGAGCTTTACCTTGGCCCGCAAGACCAGACAACATGCGGCAGCCGCCTGTGGGTCCCTACATAGGATATTTTCCTTGGTAAGTTTTTTTCACATTGTTGTATTGTAAGGCTGTGCAACAAAGGAAGCTTGGAAAACTGTATTGTCTTATGGGGCCTTTCTTATTTGTCATTTGGGGGTTATCTAGAGTTTGACGGATGCAGGACATGCCCAGTACTATTGCAGATGACCCGTCTGCACTGTTTAGAGAATATTCCGTGCTATAAACTCTACACAGGGCAGAAGTGACGTCTGCCTGTTAACCCTGGAGCAGAAGCGAGTTTACATGTGGAGGCCCCTGTGCATGTTCTATGGACAGTGTTAGCGAAAACCCATTGGTCACAGAGCCTAACTTGGATGGTATCAATTTTCTAAGACTGATACTGTTACAGATCCTAAATAAATGGCAGACACTAATTTCCTCTAATCTGTCTATGTATTTTTACCCCTGCTGGTCTTCCCTCCTCGAGCGCTTGATTCATTGCTTAGTTGTAAGGAAGGTGAGAAGGCCTCTTGGTCGGCAAGTCACCGGGTGACAGGAAGTGGCCATGCTGTTCTGCTCCCCTGTACTCATAGTGAAAGAGCATCTGATGCAGGAAACCTGCTTTGCCAGGAGATGGATGCCAGCCGGGCTCGCGTGCCAATGTATTAGCTGAGCTGAAGCCTTGCCAAATCATGTTTCTTTCTTGATGGCAGATGTCCCAATTAGGATAAATCTGTTTGGGAAAAAAGACATCAAGTGCTGCATTAATTTTTTTTAATGCGATTGGCAGGTTCGCCTCATCACCGAGCATGATGACAGCAGTACTTTGTGTGTGGCATGGGATGAGTGTGCAGTACAGTACTGGGGTGATGAAATCTGGTGCCATCACTTCTGTGGGACAAGTCAGTGTGTAAAGAATTGGCTTGGGATCAGACAAATATAACTAGGTCTTCATTTCACAGGCGTTTGTAAACATGTTACCTAATCTTCTGAAAAGTATTCTTTCCATTGCAAATTATGAATATCAATTAGTAGCTCACATTGAGGCTTTACTGACCTGTCTCTGTAATGTAATGGAAATGTAGGTTTATAACAATTTTCCCGTCTCTTGCTATGCTAGAGGTTTTGACTATGCTCATGCCTGAGTACCGGACACATTGCGCAAATTTAGGACTAATAATGTGGCAGGTGCAATGGTGCGGCCAGTTTTAACACAAGGCCTGAAGTGAGGGTCACGCATAGTCTTATAGAGAAGATACAGGCTTCTTACATTGTTCAACAGTGGAAAAAAAAATAACTGAATTTTATTTTGCTTCTTAAGAAAGACAATTCCTCTCCTCAGCTACATTCCTAGTTTCCCATGGATCTTTGTCTAGTTTCTATCCTAAAGTATGTTACTTCAGTCATGGTTGGACTCATTTTCAGGCAATATTTTCCGTGATTTTAAATGTTAAGATTACCTCCTTGCCAAGCTGTGACTGTAGGTACAGAAACTCCTCCTCAATTATTTATCCATTTTAGTTTTTTAGTCTTCCTTGTGTGTTTAGACTGCCTCTTTAGATTTCAGTAATTCAGAGCCTATATTGTATTTTCTTTGTACAAATAAGCATCATATTTTCCTGTGATATTCATTAAAACAAAAAAAGGGTTTCTATATCTGCCTGCTAGGAGGCACCGTACTGCTCTATTAACATTACCTGCTATGTATATTTTTTTAATTGTTAAATGTATTACATGCATATGGCTGCCCCATCTAGGCAGTGCCTTGATTGCTTATTATTCTTATTTTTGTGGTAGATTCCTGCAGTAGAAAATAAAATATAAGTAACCATTTTAATAGTACACTAAGGTAGGGTGACCAGGTGTCCCGGATTTGCCAGGACGGTTCCCGTTTTTCACCAGCTGTCTGGGCAGATTTCGAGAAATTTAGCTGATGTGCCGGTTTTTGGAGAAGGTCGACTAAAAACGGGGGGAGGTATTTTTTATGTTTTACAAAGCGGAGATAGTTAGCAGTTGTTCCAAGAAAGCAATTTAATTCCCAGGCAAGCTACTGGGTTTAAAAATTGCATATTATGTATGTTCTTAGTGCCTGTTTTGTAATTCTCTGCTGAGGAGCGGTGTCATTCTGTGCGCTCGCTTGATGTAAAATTATAGTCCTTCTATTTTTATGAAATGTCCCAGTTTTTTGCTTTAAAATTCCGTTCACCCTACACTAATACACTAAGGCCAAATGCTAGGGCACGTCTATTTACTTTGCCAGTGCTTGTTTACTTCTTATTGGGCATAGGTGTTGTAATTGCTCTAGAAATGATGGCTTGTTGTGCGTGTGTAGTATATTTGTTGTTTGAGCTGCAGGTTGTATTTTTTAGTTAGTTACTCCCTTGCTAGAAAATTAAAGAAATTATAGCATCTTGACTATGTTTGTTGAGTCAATTACGTCACCTAAACAGCAAGAGGATGAACGTTTTTAGTTATATTGAATACACATGATAATTCAGAACTGCTTTGCATAATCCTCAAACTAAATTACGTTCCTTAAATTATATGTCCATCTTTGTTGCTTAGTTTTCAGTAAGAACTTTGGTTGTGTATGCAGTTGTTGATACCAGGGTGACTCTAGAGTTATAAGGTTGTAGCATTTATCAACAAGAGATGAAGTTGTATTTGTGTAGTTCTCTAGTCGTCCCTCTTATGATGGTAAAATCATATTAAGCCTCCCCTTATTTTCTTTCCTTACCTATTGTTTTTAATGCAGTGCTGCTTATGTGTAGGCTTCCCATTTTTCAGAAATAATCTTTGTTGCTTCCAAAAAAGGGTCTAGCTTTTAAACATATCTGGCATGCTGTATTATGTAAAAAAAAATCGAGCTGTAGGGTGGTTTGCAAGTTCTAATTTGTGGGATGGGATTTCTAAAATGTGCCTTTTCCCTCGGAGTCTTTGTGGGAGGGAGGCTAGGATGATCCTTCTATAATATTCTGATCTATCCAGATAATCCTGCGCGCTGGCGTTTATTCAAAAAGTGAAAGCAGCAACAGCAGGAGACGCAGGGCCTGTTTCGGCTTAATCTTGATCCACAGAAGCAGAGTATCTTCTTCTGTAGTGGAACGCATCGCAGTAAGCTGCTGTGTGAGAGAGAATCGTAGAGCCATCTCTGCCAAGAGACGGCATTGCTGGTCTCTTCCCCAGAGCAGGTGCACAAAGAGGGTGCGTAGCCTCACACACGCACCTTTGCAAAGTAGTGCAAAGATGTATGTGTGCCTGACGTTTAGCTAAGATTGTGTAGCAGGAGGGTACCCTTCCAGTACATAATAATGTGCTTATACTGACTAAAACGTGTCAAATTTAAGATGTGTGCTGAACACTTCAGCACATATGCAAGTTATGAAAAGTTAGAAAAGAATTAAAACATTTCTCCTTATTAACACCTGCCTCAAGAAAGTGCATTTTTGGTACAAAGCCCTGTCTACCAATTTTAGTACTGTTGATAAATCTTCCCTAAAGTTTCTAAAAGTGTTCACCTTTGTCACTGTCAGGGCTGGATTGGCCGTGTGGAACAAGAGGAAAACCCACTGTGTGCTGGAGGCTGGTGGGTTGCCTTTAGAGGAAGGAATGTTGAGGATTCCTTGTCTGTGCAGCTCTGAAAATAGCCACGAGGAAGCACTGCAGGGTTGTCTTAAAGGCACATACCTAATTTGCTGCACGGAAGAAATAATGTTCCTGTGTGCTGCACTAGATCTTGAATAAAGTTTTGGAGTATTTAATTAGTACCTTTTCAGATCTGCTTAAAACATATATGGTTTACCTGCCATTTTATGTGTTTTGCTGAAACAAATCAACTGGTTTAAGATATAAACTCGTTTCTTCAAATTTCTTGAAGTTGGCTGGCAACGGGATAGGGGATAACTGTTCTAAGGAGTCTTGCTTGGTTGCTCCATGTAATATGCAATTGATATGATGATGATGATGATGATGTGAGCTTTATAAAGCGCACAGATACTACCAGGAACGTCCCGGCGCTTGATTAGAGGATACCTACAAAGCACAGATCGTCCAGTTAAGAATAATTTCCAAGGCTGCTTTAAAATCCCAATAAAGCTGCTGATTGTGGGCTTTATCACGCTCTGTACTGGCTAAATCACAGAGAAAATGAAAAACGTTTGATGCTCATGCTGTTGCTTGACCTTCAGAAACTGATGCTTCGACTATCTTGACACAATGCTGTCACTTCCACTTCCACATTGTTCTATTATGCCCTCTACCTGTGAGTTCTAACTGCTTATCACCTTTAATATCATCTCTCACCATATGCCAGCATTCAGCTATTGGGAAAGACTTCCGGTTTATGATGATAAAAACGATGGGTAATTTTAGGTAGTGTAGTTGATTGGATCACCTCTGTGGCCTCTTAGAGTTCACATCAGAACCCAGATTTACTTACATTTTGCATCGTGGGTGTGCCACCTTTTTGCAGCAGCCACAACGCAACATTTATTTTGAGATTTGCCATGCCATGTGCAACCAGATTTGTGTTACTTTGCTTCGGTGAGGCATTACATGGTTGAAGCATGGGTGTTGCAGTGCATCCACGCATGTATTATGATGCAAACTGAGATTGACTAAAGTATGCAAACTTTGGTTTGCAGCAAAATTGTGTGCCTTCCAGAGGCTGGCGTAATGAGGAGAATAACTTTTATTTCTCCTGGGTACTTCCTCTTTGCAGGCACCACTTTCGGCACAAAACCTATTCGTTGTGGTGCAAGGGTGCCTGCATTGGCACAATGCTGCCTCACGTGCACCAGCACAAGGAGAGAGCAGAAGTGTACCATGTCTTAGTAAATATGGCACATTTCTGCTCTCTCCCTTTCACGCAACGCAGCTCAAGTTCCCTTGCTGTCTAGAGTTGCATTGCGTTGAGTAAACGTTTAGTAAGTCTGGGCCCAGGTTTAGAATAGCTAGATTCTGAAAAGTTGTGGTTTTGAAGGAGGATCTGAACACCACTTTGTCAAAAAATAATAATTAGTTTTGCCTCTATTTCTCTCCGTTCCTCCTCTTTTTCCTGTCTAAAATGGTTGCCCTCTGTATGTTTGAGAATATTACACATTTATCTCCTACTGGCTGATTTTTGTTTTCTGCCTCGGAAATGTGGTATCTTTCTCTCCCGCGATTTTGTTTCAGCCCAAAATGTCGTCTTTCCTCGCCTTAATCCTATTTTGAAGTTCTTCTTCTGAGTTTCTTTTATGTTCACTCCTAATTTTCCTTTATTAGGACGATGATGTTTCTCGCCATTGTTTGCCCTATAGGCACGCTGCAAACGCGTTGACAGGTGCGCATTTAACACGCGCACATCCATTACTCAAACTGACAGAACACATTTTATGCTTTCTTTCATGGAACATAATAATAAAAGACCTTTTAAACACAAAGATCAATTTGTAGTAATTGGCTTGTCTAATTAATCCTGATCTTTTTTCCTTCTTCTGTTTTCCTACTGCTTCAAAAACACTTTAGTGTTTTTCAGTCTGTTTGTTTCATGCATTAACTGTCTATTTAACTAAAGAAACATATCTAAAAACAGTCATATATTCTACACATCAGGTTGAGCATGCTTATCTACTATGGTTATGTCCAAGATGGAGGTGAAGTGTCATGATCAATGACCGTTCATCACCACCTCGCCCCTCTGCCATCCTTGTTTGTGTATTTCTCCACATCTGAAGGGAAGTGTTGAATCTGCGCTGTGAGCTTTAAAATGGTATCAATGGAGGTCATCTTGTGGTTGGAATTCACTATTTCGCAACAGATGAATGTGCAGCAATATACACAATCAGGGCTAGCTGGAGGTGCCAAAAGTAACATGCTCCCCAAACCTCAAACCCGTTGAGAGGAGAGCAAGGGGTACAAAGAGTATGGTACTTATGGATGCCCAAAGTTTAGTTGACCAAAGTTTTCTAACACTTAACATGTGGCACAGTCAACCATTTTGAAACTTTCTGCAGAGTTCCCCGCCCTCCACGGGTTGTTTTTAACACCCCTAACTCCAGAACCAGAAACTGATGCTGAAGGAGCTGTCCATAGCTGTATCATTTGAAGAGTATTCATCACCTCTTGACTGTCTGTCTGGTAGACAGCAGTATGAATGTCTTTGCTTGTATGCAGCTGCTGCTATTTTGCTCCGATTTCAAGCGTTCCCCAGTGGCAGTGTTGCGGAGAGTGGTAGGTTCTTTATGTTGTTTGTGTTTTTTTGTTTTCTACCATCACAAATCTGTACTGTAGGACATTATGATGTACTATGACTGCCTTTTCCAAGGCGTTTATTATTTGCAATGAAAGCAATTAAACCTACACCTTGGTACCACATTTCAGCCCTCCAACTCGAGCCATAGACTTATGCAGTCCCACGTAAAGGCTAAGGTAAGCTCAAGTGTATGAAATGCACAAGCAGCATAAAAAATGAGCAGAGTCCAGTGCTCTAAGGGGTTCCAGTTGTGCTGGCAAGGAAGAAGAAGCAGGCAAAAGAGCTCAACATTTGTGTGGCCATAACTCTACACAATAAAGCAATCAATGTGATCAGCACAGTAATCCTGTGTTCTATGACACAGATGTTGGTCTGATGTTTGGACATTTCGTGGCAAACCATAACCTGAAGGTGGACTACCTCTCTTAGAATTACTCCTTAAATCCATATAAATTACGAACTTCTTGACCAATAGCAATGTCCTCAGATATTGGCAGTTTCTCCCTGACGTGTCTTCAGATACTGAAGTCTTTCAGAATGTCGTCAGTCAAATGTTGGCTGGTCTGCATGTGGACATGAACATAGTCAACAATATCCTGATATATGTAACAGCATCCAAGAGCACCGCATTCGGATCAGAGCAGTGTTCTAGATATTAAACATGATCTTCCACTTAAGCTCAAATTAAAAAATATACAAGTACTCCCTAGAATTTTTCAGTCATGTTTGATGCAGCAGGAAGTATTACAGACCATAGTAAGTTAACTGATAATCAAGTGTGGTGACTCCAGCCAAAGGTCGTGAATTCAGAAATGTTCTTGATGAACTTTAATGATGCCATCATTTCACAGAAGGTGTTATAGGTGTGAAAATATGCCTTAATTACTTATCATAACCAATAGCAGTACATATGTACATGAATCCAAGTCAGGTTAGTCTGGGTGAAGTATTTGTCAAAATGTCCAATAATGATGAAGTTGGGCTTTTGCCAAACTAGCACGGTAAGGACTCCAGCTGCTCAGCTCCATTCGTAAATAAAGCGGCGATCAAAAAAGACCTGGTTTGTCTGATTAGGGATTTAATTGTCAAGGAAATGAGTGTGCATTGGGGACGAAAGGTGTATAATATAAATGTGCAATATTGACAAGAATAATCTGTAAAATAACTCTGAATATAATATTCCTCGAATTTGAACTTTTTAGGTGTCACACAAGTTCTTTAGACTAAAGCTTTCCCCAATCTATTTTGTGTTTAATAAGAACTTTTGGTGGTACTGCTTTCAAATTAAGCAGGTGTTTTGCCCCGAATATTTCTTTTAGACTGTTGCTTTCCACCACTTAGTACACAGAATGATGTACCTGTTTTAATATATATCTATTGGTAGAAATGAATGATGCATTTTACTATGTTGGTTTCCCTTTACCTTCTAGTAATGGGTTGAGGAGCTGTTAGAACTGGCATCCTTGGCGTGGTTTTCTCCTGTATTTTTGCCTCTGCCTCTTGTGTTTTTGATGTGTGCTGGACTTCGTTTTTGCTGGTCTAGATGCTTTGGGCACTTTGCCACTGCTGATCAGTGTCAAAGTGCAAGTGCTCCCTCTATAAATTGTGAATATGGATTGGTGTTTCCATAATTGGCTTGTTTGACTTTACTACTAATTTCCTAGTACAGTGCCCTGTGTGTCCCCAGGACCTGTACGCCAAATGCTGATAGTGGGCCTGCAGCACTTGTTGTGCCACCCACATGAGCAGCCTTTCAAAGGGGTCTCAGACCTGCCACTGTAGTGTCTGCACGCAGTCTCTACTGCCATGTCGACTTGGTAAGTGCACCCACTTGCCAAGCCCTAACCTTCCCTTTTATTACCTGTGAGTCACCCCTAAGGTATACGCAAGGTACCCCTGTGGGCAGGGTGCAGTGTATGTGAAAGGTAGGACATGTACTGATGTGATTTACATGTCCTGATAGTTAACTACAGTGTATTTCGTTTTTCACTGTTGAAAGGGTATCTGTCCCATGGGATAGAATGGGAGTTTACGTATAACATCTCATTGGGACAAGATAGAAAGATAAAGTTTAGTACGCCTGAACTCAGAATATAAAAATGTATCTTTTACTAAAGATGATTTTTACTTTTGGAAAGTGGGTATTTTCTCGCTCAGCCATCTTGGGTGCCTCTGCTAATTTATTGATTGACTGTCTGGCTTTGGAGTGACAGGGTCTGGGGAAGTGCATTCACTGTAGACAGGCAGTGGGGTTTGAGGTGTGTCCTGCCTTTCCTGGATAAGTCGGGAGGTCTGAATAGACCTGGGCTGCATTTAGAGTATGGGGAGGAGATTTACTTGCACCTGAGTGGGCCTTGTCTGCCTTATACAATGCTTTCTCCACCTCCTGCCAGGAAGCTGGACCAAAGTCGACAGAACTAGTTTTGACTGCGCACAGAGCCTCTCTGCCACAAGAGAACAAAGAGAAATGCTGTATAAATATTGGGGCCCAGACCCCAGAACTGGACCGAAGAGGAACCTGTGCCAAGGAGAAGAGCTGGGAAAGCTGAAGGAGAAGTACTGCCTCTTTGCTGTGGGCTGTCTGGGTTTGGCCTGCAGTGGCTGTTTCTGCCAAGGAGAGGACAAAGACTTTACTGTGTGCTGTGTATCCTGCTTGAAGATCTCCAAGGGCTCGAAGTAGAGCTTGCCTCCTGTTCTGAAGGCTCAGGGACACAAAGGCTTCACCACCAGCTCCCCTGAACTTTCTTGCCGGGAGTTCGGACCTGCCAAGAGGTGCCTATTACAGTGTTGGGCCTCTGGAGGTTGTTCCTGCTATTGGGAGCTGGAAAAGAGATACAACTAAGAGAAGCGAGGAGCATCTGCACCCATTTTTGACGCATCATCGATGTGCCGCTGAAGAAACCGACGCAGCACCTGCCTGCAGCTGGAAAAGGCGCTGTGCACTGAATTCTGTGTATTGATCTCCGAAGTCTGAGATCACCACACCGATTCCGATGCAGGCTCTTCTGTGTGGCTGCAAGAACCAACGCATCATGGGACCGCGGCTGGAGAGACCAACACTGGCCGCTGCTGCTGCCTCTCCCTGCACAGTAAGAAACCAACGCATATCCTCCCCTGAAGTAAGGAACCAACGTATCACCTTCCCTGGGTGTAAGGAACCTACACATCACCCTCCCAGCGGCTGTTTATGTTTTATGATTGCGACGCATCCAGGTACTTCGTGTTGAAAGTGTCGCATCTATAGTTTGCTATGGACAGAACTGTTTTTGCCTTCTAAGGATTACATTTTAAGTACTGTATTGTGGATTTTTGTCGTTTTGGTCTTGTTTGGTTTAGATAAAGATTACTTAATTTTCTAAACTGGTGTGGTGTCCATTTGTAGGGTTTTCACTGTATGTGTGAACAAATGCTTTACACACTGCCTCTGAGATAAGCCTGTCTGCTCGTGCCAAGCTACCAAGGGGGTGAGCAGGGGTTATTTTGGAGGTGTATCCCCCTTACTCTGACTAGGAAGAAGGGTCCCTACTTGGACAAAGTTGCAAACCATTGCCAACTAGAGACCCCCATTTCTAACAGGTGCCAACAAGCAAAGTAAGATGAGGGCACTTTTTGAATTCATCGCAGACACATTTTAGTGACACTGACGAAGATTAATTTTACAAAGTTGCAGATAATTCAAAGAAGTGCTGCAGGTGAGGAATTGTTCATGGTCTATCAGATGTTTCTGAACAAAGGGATGCATCCTAGTTTACCAGATGTGAACGGGTGCCAAAGATCTACTCATCATATTGCTTTCTTTTTTAATTTATCATATGCTTCCCATGCAGTGTTGTACATAACTGTGACCTTCACTTATTTCAGAGTGCTGAACAGATATCGGCGTTGTGTCGAAGTTTGCAGGACATACAACCCAACGGGATGGAAGGTCCAAGAGAGAGCCCTAATCCCCCTCGGAGGCCACTTTCTCGACACTTATCTGATGCGGACAGACTTCGTAAAGTTATTCAAGAGCTTGTGGACACAGAGAAATCATATGTGAAGGTGAGTTTGGAAACCTATTAGCCTATTTCCTCTTACTACAGGAGAATCAGTGTTTTTGCAAATTAAGAACTTTGTGTTCTACATTAAGGACATGGATGTCACAAGGCCAATGGAGAGAATACTAAGGGAGGGGATAAGAGATTGGCGGTAACTAACGATATACCCGAATGCTCCTGCTATCAACTAATGGAGCTCCTTGACATAGGCACCTTACTGATTTTCGAAAGGCTATCTTCTTCAGGCTTCTTCATTACATTCACTACTCCTTTCTCAAGGCTCATGAACTGCCCCTCCGCCCATTCTACTCCTTCAGCCTTTTGATCATCATGAAGCCCTACATGCAGTGGTGTCTACTTATCTGTTAGTTAGTGCAACACCATTTCCCTTGAATCCGCCTCAAACTACCCACAGCTTCCCATCAGTCTCCTACAGCCACTATTGTGGGTCAGCTCACCTCGCAACCAAATTCCAGCGCCCCTCTAGATATTCTTTACAGCTCCCTTCCCACAGGCTTCAAGCTGTCCTAAAGGGTGCCTGCACACAGCTCCTCCCAATTCCACCACTACCCCATCAAACCTCAATGGATGCATTGCACCCTTGTTCACAGCATCCATTGTAGCTCCCGCCAAAATACTTTCCAGAGATTCACCCAACAGTTTCACATTTAGAACTCCCAACTTCTCCACTATCACTGCCCCATGCCAACTGCCTCCTCCCAACCCTACGCCTCTGCACAGCCCCATACATCCTCACAGTACTATACCTACTTAACATCCCACACTCACAGTCTTGTTCCTCTTCACCCTCTCTAATCCCTCCAGCTACCGCTTCTCTCCAGGGTATCCAGTGCATCTGCTCCTCTCACCTCATATTCCCAGTTCTCATAGTTACTCCCCCATATTGTTCTCCTTAAACCACCACAGCTTCTGTCTTTTTTCCTTCTGCTAGTCCCTCCATCCACCACTCACTTGGCCCACCTCATAAATACCATTGTATGGGTAATTTTCCATTTCTGATTACCTTTGTGTGTTGCCCCCCTCCCACGACTGCCGTTGTCTCAGTGTATCATTTTGAAATTGTATATGTTCTGTTTCACACAGGACTTAAGCTGTCTTTTCGAAGTTTACTTGGATCCACTTCAACATGAGACTTACCTCACCCAAGACGAGGTGAGAATTTGCCTGCTTCATGAGTTTTGTTTTCTGTACCTGGAGTTTTAGCAAGGTGTTTTCTATACCTTGCGTGCCAGCAGGGTGGGCTATAGATCAGGTGTCAGATACGAATATCCATAGATAACTATATTTTCGGTAATCTTTGAGATGTACTTGTTGGTGTCTTAATGTTGACCGACAAGTCAAATCACATGAAAGTCATGCAAAATCATCACTGACTCGCACTTTGTAGAAAAAAATAGGATAGCTTGTCGGGAACAGCTGACTGGAGGGCAGTAACCACAATTAATTAATTCTATGTATTTTCTCTTTGTCCCGTAGATGGAATCCTTGTTTGGGAGTCTACCAGAAATGCTGGATTTTCAGAAAGAGTTTCTGCAGACTCTGGAAGATGGGATTGCTTGCTCCTCAGATTTTAACACTCTTGAAACTCCATCTCAATTCAGGGTAAGAACATGCTCAGTTGTTACTCATCTGGTTTGATTCCAAATCTAGTGTTACGTACAATGTTGACATATGTTCCCTATGACCAGAGAAGAAGTCAGTTACAAGCATATGCCATAGATTGCTGTGATACCAGGAATCTTGTCTGTATATACAAAGAATCTTAAACAGGGCAGCTGATTCAACTAACAAGTTGTGAAGTGAGGCCAGTAGTTGAGTCAATCAAACTTCGAAATTAAATACTTCTTTCTTCGCACAGCATTTGGCCTGAAGGGGGAAATAAGGGACATTCCCATATACAGCTTTTTTCCGTTCTGGGCTTGTCCTGGATACACAGGCATTGTTTACAGAACGGACATTGTAGGTTCACAAATATTTAATGGCTTTTACCGGTCTGTCAAAAACGCATGTCAGACCCCAAAGATATCACTTCTTGTCTGTGACACGTCAGCCCTTGGCGACATTGATCTCCATCCTCCATTGCCAATCGCATTCCTTCTGAGAGAGTACATCTGACTGTATTTTCTTCTGTGGCATTCAGCTTCAGCTTATTATCTGGCATTTAGGAAAAGTTTTACAACTGTGAATAGTTGTAAACTTAAATTCATAATTAAATGTTATGCTTCTTCACACTGGCTAAATGAAATCCTAGCCATTCAAAAGGATTTCAGGACCAACCACATTAATGTTTTAGGCAACACTTAAGGAAAGTGACACCTGTATGTTGCTGTGCTGATAGCCGTAAACTTCTGAAGCACAGGGTAGAGAAGATCTGCCTGCTCTAGCAGCAGCTCTGGGTGTGTGTTGTTGGATGTGCGGTGGAGATGACCTCCCGCAATCCACACATGTCGAGTTAAACTGCTGTACACATTTCTGAGTGTCTGTGCTTGGGGAAATTCCCCGCAGCCGATGGGAGGAGAGGTATGGCCTGACTGGAATGCTTCAAGCAAGAAAGATTTCTCTGAAAGTCTAGGGTTTGGATTAAAGAAAGAGAATGTGGTGAAGGGAGAATGTGCATCGAAGTTCCGTTATGCAGGACTCCATTATGAAGGATCTCTGAGGTGCTTAAAAAGGTCAGAGAGAGGTTGTATCAATTGGAGGGAGGAGGTTCAGGGTTTACTTTGTGAAACAGATTTATTTATTTATTTATTTTGAAGGTTTTATATAGCGCGAACCAGACTCTTGCGAGTATCAGAGCGCTTTACATGACAAGTAGAAATATATACAGAATATATTACGATATAATGAGTCACGCAATAATTAAGTACTAGATTCATCTAGAACAAGACAAGGCGGTGCGATGCTAGTGCAAAATGGCAAAGATATAATCGAAGGACGAATATAAGCGAGGAAAAGCAAGTAATAAATTACAGCGAATAGAACAGAGTTCACGTGGATTGAGCCATGAGGATAGCTTTTACTTCTCTTTTGAAGGAAGCCGGGGAAGGGTTCATTCTAGTTTTACTGGGCAGAGCGTTCCAAATCCTTGGAGCCATACCGGAGAAGGACCGGTTGTACGTTTTTTTCTTGGCAAGTCGCTGAGGTTGTAGGAGAAGAGTCTTGGCACTCCTGGAAGCTCTGCTGCCCGCTGAGAGCACCAGTTTCTGAGCTAGGTATTGTGGGGTGTTGTGGTAGAGAGCCTTATGAGTCATACAAGCGATTTTTAAATGAATTCTGGCGTCAAACGGTAGCCAGTTGAGGGCTCTCAGGTCTGGGGAAATGTGGGCGTTTCTCTTAGAGCCTGTAATGAGTCTCGCAGCTGAGTTGATCGTGCCGCAGCACTGAAGATACTTAAATGATGACACAATGTGACCAATTTAGCTTGTTTGCTTTGTATCCCCAGGGCAGGGGAGGTGCTTCTGTACAGGGGGCACATTTGGTAATCTGCACACAAAATTGTCGGCTTTATATATTACTTTGGTAATTTACGGTACAGGTGCTGCACTCTTTCTTAGGGTCGACTGTTCATTTTTCGAGTTTCATGTTACCAAGAGTTCTTTAACTTTAATTCTGGTGGTAAATAACATAAAATGTTTCTATAATACTCAAAATCGTGTAAAAAGAATATCCTACTTATGGTAAACATTAAGGTTTTCTCACTCTTACACCTACCTTTCAATATAAAATATATCCATTCTAATGAGATTAAGGGGTTGCCCTTTACGTCTTGAAGCTAGCTAATCTGCCAGTTGCAAGACGTACACTCTAGTTTTCACCTTAACACGTAGTCCAGATGAAATTAATGTTCTCCGCAGACCAGTCCTTTAGCATAATCATCACAAGCAATGTGTAAGGTACAGTAAATTAGATGGAGTCTGGTAGCAAAGAGCCAGCTAACCTACATCAATGGATTCCCAATCCCAACCCGATGTGGAACTGGTTAGGAATTAGAAAGTGATAGGCCAGGTTGATTTATTTGTTTGCACATTCACCTTGAAGAGGCCACACCGAATGGCAAACTGTACGTCCATTCCACAGTCGTGAAAGTAAATGGATTTACTACGAGTGGTATTTTAACATGAGTTGCCCCTTATAAGTCATGAATTTCCGTACACGGTGACCATTCCTCAAAGTGCCTGGAAAATCTTCTTCTATAACTTTAGTGGCACCTCATCTGGTTGTGTGGAGAACAGTTGTTATGCTTTTCATTATTTTTATGTGGATAAATCAAATGCTTTTATTGCTACTCCATAGGCATCCTGAACTGAACCTCTTTTTACTGTTGCTAAACGATCGGTTGGGAGAGCAGCTTGGCTGTTGACTCGTGGTAATGCCCCCATGTTCACCAGTTCTCTTTAGGAATTGAAATCATGTGAAGTTTCTTGGGCTGAGGCATGAGGAAGGAGGGCTATTTGCCACAGTTTATTGCAGTAAGCCTTTGCGGAAGTGACCTCATATCATGTTAACAGTTTGAGTACTGAGTGAAGTCATCTCTGCTGGGAGTGCAGTACGTAACGCACAGTTCTTTTTTCTCTTGCTTGTGCACACACTTTGGGATGTTGTTGCTTTACAATAAGTATATCGCTGGCTATTGGATTAGAAAGTTCACTATATTCTGCTAACATAAGCAGCACATCAGAGTGCACCACTGTACTCTATGGTTTAGATGAATGTAAGAGAATGCACGCCGAATAAAGATTCTTGTATTTGTATTCAAGTAGTTGTTTTGTTCTAGGCAAGTGTCATAGCAGGATGTGGAAGAATAATTTTCAGTGTGTCTAGTTTTTCAGTTTCAACTTCAGGACCCCGAATGTGGGAAGTGAAATTATGTAAGTTGGCTATTAATAGCAAAATGTACAGTTTTTACATTACACAGGTATACTGTTATACATATTTACAGCTTGGGCATTAGAAGGTAGTGTTTTCCTCAAATCACGTGAAGCCAGAATTTGAAATTAAGTTTCCAAGATCCTAGGTAAACAACTGGGCTATCGGACCACATTCTCTCCATTCCAAGCCACGGTGCATATCACTGCTTGACATTGATGATTGTGTGCAGAAATCAGGACATACTAGGATACAAGGTACAGGTACAGAAGGTATAACATGAAGATTAAACATTGCTGTAAAAACTGATATCCTGTGGGGGAAGCACACTATTGGTGCAAGAACGGACCTATTTTCCATGGTTCTGGCATGGCTTCACCTCTGAGGTCCTGTTTGGTGGTGTTAGAGCAAGGAGCAGACTGCTTGGATGTGTGACGAGGCCGCTTTCTGCCTCAACAGAGTCTGCTTGAGGATCCACTGGAGCCCTGATACCACGAAGAGCAGATGGGACCCTGTCCAACTGTAACCAGCGGATTCAAGACGGCAACTTGTGGCCTCTGATGCTGCAGAAGTGAGGGTCAACTCAGTAAGCAGCGCTGAAGAGAAAAAGGACTCCTGTACCCTAAGTGCCGTGGTAGGGACCCATTCTGCCACCATGAGACTCGAGTGTGAACCGGAACAACAAATGAAGTCTGCCTCAGCACAAGGAGAAAGAGTGTTAAAGCGGTCTATAGGGGCTGAATGGACACTGAAGGTGTGAAAATATGAGCGTCCTGCTTGTAACTACTGGAGGTGTTCACGTGTGGGCAATACAAAATTGAGATATTGTGCAGGGGATTCGCCGAAATGACGTGAAAGCTAAAGGGTGCATCTAAATGTGATGCTTCCAAACAACAATAAACCTAAAAACAAAGGTAAGACTATAGTTTCATCCCTAAATCTCCTGTAGGGTTTGGAATTGAAATTACACCTGAAGGAGAGACGACTGATGTCCCAGTAAGAGGAGAGGCCTTGATCCTAGAAGTTGTATGAGTATTGCAAACAGCTATGTCAGCAATTGAAACAAAGGTCTCTTTTTTCTTGAGTTTTGATTCAGAGCCGCGTCTGCACTGATCCTCCTGGGATCAAAAGTTAATCACATAGAGGGCACTGTCCAGGCCAACAGTGTCCATGTCCTGGATTTTCCTTGGGACACAGAGAGTGATTTAAGCCCTTTGCAATCAGTTATGGTGGTTTTTGTACACGAGTCCCTCTCCCTGGAGCTGAAGTAGAGAATGCCTCAAGGCTTCCTTCCAGGTGTAGGAGGGGAAACAGCGAGCCAGGAGAGTTGGTTATTCCAGGATGCCGAGAGAGAACCCTGAAAGAAGCCTCAATGAAAAAATTGGTCACCTCTGGAGGAGAAAGAATCCTGATCTTCTGAATTACATTCAGGCTACCCAGAAACAGAAGAAATTAAAAATGAGCACATCGCCCTGGATTTGGACGCATAGCTCTGCATCCAGCCAAGTTGATAGTGGCATTTGAGGCAGTTGTCCATATTTTTACACAAACTGAAGAAGTCGTGGAATTCTCCGAAGTCAAGAGGAAAAAGTCTACATGGCTCCTGGTACACAGTGTGATCTGGAAGACAGGGTCTTAGCAGGCACTTGGTTATGGATCTGGCAGATAAGTAAGCCCTCTTGTCATGTTTCATCTTTGATTTACACCTCCCCCCCCTCCCCACTCCCACCATTCTCAGGGTTCCTAGTGGACAAAACTCTAAACTGGAGCTGTGTATCCTAACATAACATAGCGTGTATTTGTAAAATGCGCGTTCACCCCAAAGGATACTTTGGCGCTGAATAACAGATGTATATTGTTACCGGCCTCAATGGTACACATTTTATCGACTGCAAGAGGATGAAATGCTGAGGGGCTCCACCTTGTGACCTTGAGGTCAAACACAGCCCCCTACAGTGGACGCAATAGTCCACTAAGCCACCAGAGCCGGCCGATTTAGCTTTCTACCACGGAACTGTTGGGATGTATGTGGGTATGTGTACGATCTCTTTGTTGCATCACTGTCATCTATAAATAAAGTATTTCTTAGTCCTTTTCTTCGTGTAAGGTGTCGTGTGCACTTCATCACCTACCTCATGGTGCCATCCTTCCATTGTGTGTACCAGCACAAATGGCTTGCTGCTGCTGTAGACAGCCTATATCAGGGCTGTGTACTGTGAGAATGTTTGTTCACAGAATTTGTTTCAGTAATTCTGAAGGGGTAAAATAGAGCTTCATCGCAGGGACTTCCTTATCCTGCTGGGAAGCTAAACCTGACGCTAACCTTGAAGCAGCTATTTAGCTGCTGAGAAATCATCGTTTATTTATTTTCTCCCCTTCCAGGCGGGCTGGGTGAGTGGAGGCGTTCAGCAGCAAGCTAATGCCCCTTTGCCAGCAGGGTGGTTGGGAGAAGTGGAGTCCTCGGTGTGCAGACCCGTTGTGATAAGTAGCTAATGATGCCTGATGAGGAAGCCGGATTTGTGCAGTCACAGACTAATTGCACGTAGGAGAGTTGGTATCTTTCTACAATGCAGCAGCAGGACCTGACTGCTCACTATAGCGTGGAAACATTACCAACAAAGAGGGCTCATTCACCATTCATAACTATTTTCCATTAGAGGTGTGTATAAACTTCCTTGAAAAGTACTCTGATTGCCCAGACAATAAAGCATATTCCACTTTGTCTTCTTCCCACACGCGCCATTCAACACAATGGTGTTGATCTGATGATGGCCTCTACAGTGTGAGGAATTTTGCTTTTCATATCTACATCTTAGTGAGCGAGTCAATCAATCAATCAATCAGTTCCTTTATTCAAATACATATTGTATCCATAAAAGTTCAATAAAATATATAAGTTCCATAATATTAAAAAGTGTTAACAACGAACATGCATAAAACATACAGAAGTTAAAATACTCTCCCCAATCGAAAATATATACAATGCGGAATCATACAGCAGACGTTAGTGAGTTATTGGAGACACCATTAAGGTTGGCGCCCATTTAGCAAAAACGAGATTCACCCTGAGACCACTAGTTGGTAGATTTCCGCTCAACCAGCATGTTAAATCTGTAATAGGGTCAAGCTGCAAAACTACTGTTACGGATAAGTAACTTAGTCCAGAGGGTTGTTAAGCATTTTCCATATTATGGGGTTTTACAAGGACTCCCATGTCTGGCTACGAAGGCTCCGCAAGCAGTTTGTATAGGCCATAAGACTACATAGGTTGTGCATAGATCGAAGGTGTAGCATGAAGGGAAGCTAGGATACGGTAGGGATCTGTCTTAAAGGTTGGCCCTGAGGTATTTTGGTACAGACAGGTGTCTTTCTAGGAGTAGGAGTATATTTATCTGTTTTGTGAAAAGCAGAGAGTCTTGAATCGAATATGGGATGGGAAAGGTAGTCATTAAAGTTTAAATTGTTTGATCATATTTTCTTTGGACCTATGCTCAGATGACGCTGTATGTAAGATGGCATTCTGCGGTCCCAGAGGAGCTTCATGAGGTCAGTGAGTAGTGCATTGCCTTTGTAATTGTGCCAAGGGGTATAGAATTGGGACAGTGGAAAAGGAGTCGGTGGCTGGGAGATAGGACTTCCTGTTCCTGAGGATGCTCACTTGGAACCAAGCTGCATGAGGCATTTGGCTCGCATGGTCCTTGAAGGCAAGGCTAGACCCATGCCTTTGTGCAGTTGGTGAAACGAGAGCCTCTCTAGGGGGATAGGAAATGCCAAGTTTAGATCTGGGCTTGCCGTGAACTTTTCATGGATTGTAGGCTTTGGTAAACAGCAGAGAGCCAGGTCAGAGTGGTGCTGCAGCATGATTCATTCCCACAATGACATTGGCTGATGAGGCTTTGAAAACGTAGGTATATACGTGTATGATAACAATCTGATCTGCATCAGGAGGCTTTGTGGTTCAATACATTACAATAACAACAACATTGATAATAGTTTATAATAATATTCACTATATTTATACCTAGTTCTTTATATAGTAGTTTTGTTATTTCTAAGCACTGTACAAACAGGTGTCATTTTTAACGACACTCAGTCTCTTGACTTCTAAGGGAATACAGAATGAGTTGACACAGCCTGGATTTGATGTTTTCGCTTGCGTGTCACATCGTGTGCCTGCAGCTAGCGCTTATCTCCTGCATTAACTGGCAAGCTTAAGCTTGCCAGTTAATGTCAAAAATAAAGATGACTGGTTAGCGTATTGAACCCTGGTCACCAGGAGGAGCTTGTATCTGCTTGAATTGATTTATGTCGGATTGGGAAGAGGAGAACCATCCCAGAACTGTGTTGAATGCCTAAATGTGGAGATGATGTCTCATATAGAATGCTGCTGACAGGCATAGGAGCAGTCAACACTAGGCTGGTGTCTCTTTTGTGACCCTGAAAGCATTGTCAGGTTACTTGAATTATTGCAGTTGACTGCAGATTTGTAGCACAGTTTGGTAACCCATATAAGTGTGCAGTTGGATGAAATGGCAGTACCTGGACATTTTTATTTTATAGTTAAAGGGTGGGGTTGGTTACATGGAGAGGATGATATTGAAGTCATTACTGTTTTCCGAGAGAATGATCTGATGAGGGAAGTTTGTATGTCACTATTATAGGTGATTGTTTTTGTGACTCAGTAATGCAGACAAAGTAGTCAGTGGTATGAAGGAGAGCCATCTTAGAAAATTATGCCCTGTATGAATAGTTGAAACAGGTATTTGTGAGGTCTATGTTGGGTCTAGAGTAAAGTGCCTTGATGAATTAATGGTTCATGTCAGTGGCTCTTTCTACTGTATGTCGGTTAGGAGGGGAAGAGGGAGCGTGTTCATATAGTGTTTGTGTTCTTGGAAGAAAACCTTACTCTTATTGTTGTCCTGGAATGTCATGACTTTGCTCACTGTGAGGAAATGGGGTGTATTATATGATGTGATCGTGCAAACTCACATGTATTACACTTACCAATCCATTTGGGACCAGTAGCTTTAGTCTGTGAAACCTTTAGCTCAACCCTGGGTAGCAGAGGCTCTGAGCAGTAAGGCTTACACACAGGAACAAGTGTTAAGCATTTGAACAGCACCAAAACAACTCAAGAAGAAATTTAAAAGGCACTCGAGGAATCCGATACCAATTTATAAAAATGGCCTGTATTTGTATTCATTTTTAGAAACCAAAACAAAAAAGATCCACCTGAGTGTTCCGGAGATACAGATTTTACAAGGTATAGCAATATGCACATTTTCACTTAAGTCGGAGTCCCCCTGAACCCATGGTGCCCGACGGCACTCCAGAAAGGTTCAGCCACCTAAAAATAAGGCTCTCTAAGTTCGGCAGGGGTCGCTCCAGCAAACTCGGGGAAGAACAAAGTGGACCTAGTGTCAGACGCCCGCTCCACACGTACAACCTGGGGGTGGGAACTGGACTTTTGGCGTTGTTCCCATGCCTCATCTGATGAATGGATACAGTGAAGAGAAGTCATAGAACGGTTTGACTTCTTGGGTTTCTTCTTGTGGGACTTATCTAAAGAAGTCCATGATTGTCATGATGATTGGCTCGAGTGACTGAGAGAGTTGTCCCAGGACCACCTTCCCAGACGGGACCTGGAGCAGTGCAGAGTAGTGTGGCGAGCAGCCAGAAGCTTCATGCCTGCTTGCAGATGGCCTTCGGATTTATATTCTGCAATCCATGCAGACCGTGGAGTCGTGGTTCCGTTCCAGGCACCATTTACACACCAACTAGGGGTTTATCATAGACATTTGCCTACGAAAGTCCCCACAAAGCTTGAAACCGGTAAGTTTCTTCGAGGACATAGTCCAAAAACAGGTGGAGAAGGCACACTTACCGAATTAAACAAAAATGTTAAAAAATTGACTGAGGGGAACTTGTCTGGATCGACACTGACAGTGCAGAAAACAAGGAACTGACACCAGCTCACTGGGGTGGCTCCTATATAGTCACTGCACATGTCACTTTCTGACCTGATGACGCCAGGTGGACCTGAAAGGCTCCACCTACCAGTGTGCAAGGAGACTGCCCAAAAAATCTGTCACCAGGGGTGTATTCTAAGGACAGAATCTGTGGCTAGATAGACATAGACAAGTCAAAGTAAAGGTTAACTAAGGTAAGTAACTTGCTTTTCTGATAGGAAATTATCTAGTCAGCAGAACGTGGGCATGGAAAAGATCATGAGGGTTTAGTTGGTTGCCTTTAAAATATGCAAGTGCAATAAGTGTCAAGTGAGGTCCCTGAAGTTGATCAGCTCTGTGTGCTTTGGAGGTTTTCATGAGATCGTCTACGTCTGATGCACATGTGAATAAGTGATGTGTAGGATGAAACTGTGACATATTATGGGGTGGGAAAGTGATTTGTGGCAATAAGAACAAGGTTGTGTTAGCTTGGACTGCATTTGTTGAGTTTGTATATGTTTGTATGTGCCTGTGTTACTATAGTACAGAACTGGATAAGTAGGGTGATAAAGGGGTATGATATGCTATAATCTTTTGAGACCTTTGTGAGGAAATGGGGAATATTGTGGTTTGGTTGTGCGACCTCATCCTGTAGCAACCCCTTTAAGACCAGGAGGTTTCATTTGTTAAACCTTTAGATCAACCCTGGGTAGCTGTGGCTCTGAGAAGTCAGGCTTACACAAAGGACCAAGTGTAAAACATTTGAACAGCACCAAAACAATTGAAGAAGAAATGCACACGACACTTAAAAAATCCAACATTCATTTATAAAAATAGATTATTTTTCATGTAAATGTAGGCATCAAAATGGAAAATATACACTGGAGGGTTCTGAAGATACAGAATTTACAAGGTATGGTAAATCAACACTTTTACTTAAGTGCGAACAAGCATTGGCAAATTCAACATATTTGGCACTTAGAAAGCTTTTGAGGCAAAACGAAGGTAAGTATCAATGGGCTTACTTCCAGTTACTTTGGACAACCAACTCCACCAAGGAGCCAGTCAAGGGGACCAATAAGTGCCACAAAAACAGTTACCTCTCCAGAAGGATCAGTCTTCAGTTCAGTTCCAGTAGCTCCTTGCCATTGACTTCTAGGGAGTGATCCTTATGCAATTGATACAGGATGCTGAAGATGCTTAAGGATGCTGTGGATGCAATGCGGTTAACGGGTCTTTCTGCAGCTACACCTTGCTTCTCGATGGGGTGAGGTGATCCTGCCCACAGGGGTCAACGTCCCTTAAAGTCCTCTTGGTCCTTTTAGAAGTCCAGTTGCCACTGGATTATCAGTCGCCCGGTATTACGGTTACAGGCAAATCCTTTTCCTGGATGATAACTCATCCTCTGGGCGACCAAGCTGCACTCCGATAACTATCCCGGGTCTAGCAGACTCAGGTGCAACTTTGAGCATCGGGTCCCGGAAAGAGATTATCTCACAGCAGGAGGCTGGTGAATTGTACCAGGTTTTATCAAGCCGCTGGTGAGATAATTGTGTAATGCCACTATAATATATTCTTCGTGATACACAGTGAGCACTAACGTCCACACTTAACCAAATATACCTACTGGTATGTTACACAAGTTAACACTAGTATCAGTGAAAGGAAGTCAGGTTTCTTAATCCACATGTTTGTTTTAGTGGCTGGGCACCTAGATTATGTAGATCAACTACATCACTGTCAACCCCCAATGGAGTGAGGGAAGAAAAAGATGGAAAATACTTTGCATCGCTTTGGCAGAACCAGCTACTGTTAAAAAAACAGATACCAAATAGTTCAGTTGTACTGCATCTTTGTAGAAATCATGTCCCTCTACAAGGGTTTTTAAGTAGCATATCATGTGAAAAGCACAACCACTTTCATTGAGCTGCCTTGGCCTCCCTCTTTCCTCTAAACTAGAGCTGTAATTTCCTGTGTTTGGTGTGTGAGGAAGCCTGTAGATCTCGAGAGAGGCACATGTGCTCAGTTGACATGGGTTGGCTCTCAGTCGTAGGCAATAAGTTCCAAATGTTTTTTCCTTGAGTAGCTGTGACTCCCCATTACAAATTCAGCATTAGGTCCACATACGTCATCCCTACTCACAGAAAAAACATTCTTAATCAGGCGTCTGGTATTTAGGGATTTTGTATCTATTCCACTACAGTTCTAGATATTGAAGTGACATTTGCCTTAATTGGCTGTTAAACTTTTGAACAAATGCTTTGTTTTTCATTGATGTGAGCTCCGCATCACTTACTGCACACAGGGTCTTAACCCCTTCGCTGCGTGCGCCGGCCAACGGCCGTCGCGAGCACTACCTCGGTAGTGCTGCGCACGTCCGTTGGCTGATGTGGCCCCGCCCACTCTTTCAAACCGCCGCATTGCGGCGGAAATTGCGCCACAGTTAAGCGGTTAATAATATTGTTTAAAGAAATGCAAACGTTTAACTTTATAAAATGAGATTTGTAACAGCTTTCATGTTGTCACAAGAGCAAAGAATAACAGTCTCTTTTTCTTTCATGTGGTAATGCATGTCAGAGGGGCTATAGCCTTATCTGAGGGAAAACCGCCCACCATATTTAGAGATCCATGCCTGGCAGACGGAGATCTCTGTGCCTTTCCTGGTTCCACAAGTGCTGGCGTCTCCCAGCAAGACCCTTAGCGTTACAGAGCGGGCACCATGTTTGATTGGCCAGCTCGTAAAGTAGTTTGTTGACTGAAAACAAACTCCCAAAGCCAGAGTTTCTTTTCAGAAAACAAGATAGCAATAAACTTGATGCTCAGGGAATTTCATCCTGCGCATGGGATCCATTGGCTGTTTTCTCTAAAAGGAACCGGTATGCAGGCATGGTAGTCCAGAGTAGGAAAAAAGAGTGCTGGCCACCCCAACCTGTCCAAATAGGGCAGAGCGACCTTAAGGTATGACCTGTTTGCCCAGTAGTGTACGGGCCACCAGGCCAAGCGTTTATGCCAGCTGACCCAACTGGTCCTACCAGTGGAAACCCTGCACTTACCCAACTCTTAAATAGATAGATCAAGGAAACTGCAGAATTGTCAGGGCACGAGCACTGCTGATTGATGGAAGTGTTCCTACTCCTCCAAACTTAAATCACCCCCATTGTTTATTTATCTTCTTGGTATTAGGCTGTCACTGCATGGCTAGTACTGCAATTGTAATATTTTCAGACTTATTTTAGAAGGGGCTTATGCCCTACATTCAGTAGGAGTTCAAGTATTGTCATACAGCTGATTTGTTTGCCATTTTTCCCATCACTTGCTTGATACTTTCTCCTATTTTTGTGTTTTGTAGAAACTGCTGTTTTCCCTTGGTGGATCCTTCTTGTACTATGCTGACCACTTCAAACTTTACAGCGGCTTCTGCTCAAACCATATTAAGGTGCAAAAAGTTCTGGAAAGAGGTAAACATTTTCATAGGTTCATCGTTGAATTCAAAGTTTTCTTTTCGCTCTGTGTCAGGGTGGGGAAGGAGAGAGGCAGGCAGATGTGTCACATATGCTAATTAGTTTTGGGTGTGAGCTCTGTGCGCTCTGATCTAATAGATCTCCATTCAAAGAAAGCAGCCTTGTAGATGACTTATTTTCAAAATATTGTACTTGTTAGGTTTCTGAAGTCTTTTGGTTAGTATGCCACCTCTTGGCCTCCATATCAACCATATGAGGTGTTGCAAAGGGATATACTTACCGGTAAGAATCTTTGAGAACATTATCATAGTTCTTCTACAGTGGTAATGCATTTTCCGTCACCTTATTCTTCTAAAAAATCCTGGGAATCAGGGATCTCCCTTTTCCACTCTTGGGCTACCATAAAGGTTCTTCCATACTTTGTACAAAAATGTTTTCAACCGATTGAGTATTGAGCAAACATTGTGATCCTGAGTCCTGTTCCTTTTCATCCTCAGCGAAAACAGACAGTGCTTTTAAGGCATTTTTGGATGCACGAAATCCGACGAAGCAGCACTCATCCACGCTAGAGTCATACCTAATCAAGCCAGTCCAGCGAGTGCTGAAGTATCCCTTGCTCTTGAAAGAACTGGTGTCCCTGACAGATATTGAGAGTG
The DNA here is from genome assembly GCF_964261635.1 of Lissotriton helveticus. Classification (NCBI taxonomy): domain Eukaryota; kingdom Metazoa; phylum Chordata; class Amphibia; order Caudata; family Salamandridae; genus Lissotriton; species Lissotriton helveticus. The sequence continues at coordinate 1,400,083,589 of NC_136067.1, forward strand.
TGGAACACTATCACCTGACAGGTATGGCTTCCTCTTCTGAATATGGATTGAAATGTCCATTGATATCCACTGCACACCTAGGAGCATTTGTCCAGTACTTCACATGATACTCTGAGTTTGTTGTTAATGTTCTTCTCCTTTCTGTAGCCTCCCATTGAGGTAGGATTTTGTTCCTATAGCACTTACAGCCTGATTACAAGTCAGGCGGAACTAAATTAATGCATGCATGCTTGCGTATATTTCGCTCTGCCTGATTATTAGTGGTTAGGTCTTTCTGCACCCGGATTTAGCAGGTGTGGAACAACCTACCCTTACAAATGACCGGACTATTTGCCTGCAGCAGCAACCAAGCCTAATGCCGCTTTTTTCGAACATGGGTAATGGATACTGTGCTTTCTTCTGCTTAAAAAGAGAAAAACTTCCGTCCCCTACTCCCCCTTCCCATTCATTAGCTCCAACACATGTTTACCACTTCTTAGGGTGGGTGGAAAATGTATGCGGTCAAACCACATAGAATCAGCCCCACATGGTAATTTCCCATTCCATGTTTTTTTGTTTTTACTCGTTATTGCATGTTACAGTGGCTGATTTTGCTGCACACAATCAGTAAAACCGCCGCAGTGCCAGGCCAACAGCCCTAATTACATGCATGAAAAATCGTGTCAGGTTATTTTACAGTTAGTAAATACAGGTACGGAAAATCCTAACCACTAACAAATCAGGTGGAAGAAAATTAATGTATGCAAGCATGCGTTAATTTTGTTCCGCCTGACTTGTAATCCTGTCATTAAAGTTACTGAACTGTGTTAGTTCCATATAGAAATATTTCCATGAGTAATAACAACTGCAGTGTTGTCTAGTGTTTTGGTATTTAGTGTTTCCCCTTGATCTTGAATATTGCTGCATTGTTTCAATAAAATCCTTAATTATTACAAAAAGCATTTGTAGCAGATTGTACTTTTGAGATTTGTTTTAATTGGGAGCGGTGATATATTTTAGGATTGTGTTAACAAATGCAATAAGAAGGGCATGTTTGATCCTCCATCCTTGTACAAACAGATAAATAAATTGCTTTTAATAATATTGCAAAGGTTTTTAATAAGATTCGAATTGCATATTGGTCATAAACTATGAATAAATAGGTCAGTTACCTAAACTTTAAAAGGGACTGTGGAGGCAATCAGAATAATCCTAAACCAATTTCATTAAAATAAAACATTTACTTTTAAATTAATTTGAATTAATTGTATTAATTCTAATTATTTAACTTGAATTATTAGAAAATATAATTAGGGTTACAGTAGAGAATATCAGAAAGGGGAAACGTAAGGCAACAGTATTTCATTTAAATTAATAAGAAAAATGAACAGAATAATAGTTGCAGAAGTCAATTCAAGGTAACACTTAACATGCCGAGGAAAGGGTTGACAAGCAAAAAACAATCCAAGGATGTGGCAGGAGAGGAAATGGTAAGCAATCAATATTTTGTTTCCAACAAAATGCAATATTTTCAGGAAGGTGAGAGTCGAGTAAATTTGGCACATGCTACCTTTATTGTGTAACTAGCAGCCCGCCCCGACATCGTCCGGGGGCAATGAGGCTTTAGGGCCAACCGGCCGCCGCCCGCCCCGACATTGTCCGTGTCCCGGAGCCGGAGCCTTACCTCAGCCGCCGTTCTTCAGGGCCAACCGCCCGCCCCGGCCCCCTCCCGCCCCGACATTGTCCGTGTCCCGGAGCCTATCCTGAGCCGCCGCTCCTCCCCGTGCTCCTGACTTCACCCCCGCCCGCTCCGACATTGTCCGTTTCCCGGAGCCTTACCTGAGCCGCCGCTCCTCCCCGTGCTCCTGACTTCCCCGCCGCTCCTCGCCGCTCGTCACCACTTCTCCCCGCCTGTCCTCCTCTCCTCCCCGCCTGTCCGCCGCTCCACCCCGCGCTCATGTCCGCCGCGCCTCCTCGTCAGCACACACGTCGCGGCCAGCGCTATGTCGCGGCCAGGGCTACGTCGCGGCCGGCGCTACTTCCAGGGGACTATTTTTTTATGTTAAATTTTTTAAATAACGTTTAATTTTTACTTTATATAGCCTATGTCCATCTGCACACCCTGACAATTCCAACGATGTATCGGGTGTGTATTGGCGCTGTGGTTCCCGAGTTTACCCGCCTCAAAGCTTCAAAGTTCTTCCTTTATTATAGTAGTATAGATGACTTCCCACGCCAATTTGCATTGTAGTGGCAAGGAATTCAGGTTTAATTGTCCTTTAACCTTCCAAGTCAGTTGTCGCCATTTCTGTAGCAAACCACTGCAGAAGTCAAAGAAAAATATGAGTTTAATAAAAAGAAATTTAAAAAACATAGGGGCATATTACCAAGGAATAGCGATATTTATCGCAAAATGCGCATAGCGCATTTTTTTCTATCGCTGGGTATGTTAGCGGAGAAAACATGCTATTAGCAACGTTTTTCTCCATTGTGCTAAAATATCCCGGATAGCGGCGAAATGCGTGAATATCGCTGAGAATACAGCGATATTCACGCATTAGCGACAAAATGCTCTTAGCCATGTTATCCACCTCCCATTGGATAACATGGCTAAGAACTGTTCTGGGCAGGTGTTAGTATTTGGAGATATTCGCGCTTAGCGTGAATATTTCCATCGCTACGCCTGCCTTGCTAATAGGCGATAGCGACTGCTTTCAGTCGCTAACTGGTTGGGTACGCCCACTTTGCATGTCATTAGCGATAATCATCGCTGACATGCAAAGTGGGCCCCTAACCGCTCGCTATCGCCTAAAAGCTGTCGCTAACATCAGTTAGCGACAGCTTGCTAATAGAGCGATAGGCAATTATCGCCGCTTTAGCGGCGATAATTCTATCGTCCTGCTTGATAATATGCCCCATAGTTTTCATTGTTTATCTCTGTAAAAGCTTCATGAATATACACAAACAAGTATAGTTTATTTGAATCAAACTGTAGTCTCATCTAGTTATTTACAACTCTCAAGTGATTTGTGTGCTTACACACTTTCAGAAGCCCAGAAGGCGATGGAAAAGGTTGCCAGCCACATCAACGAGATGCAGAAGATATACGAAGACTATGGAACAGTGTTTGACCAGCTTGTTGCTGAACAGAGTGGAGCGGAAAAAGAGGTAAACAGTTTGGTTTGTTGCAAGAAGTCCAACATTTCTATTCATTACGTTCTTTTTTTATGGGGCTAGTTTTAGTGTTTATGTAATAATGTGTCACTTGCTGTATTTTTCCTGTGTTTAGGAAGTCAAGTTAACGATGTGGAAGGTGGTTCTTATTTTGTCAGGGACAGGACAAACATGTTCTTTCCAACTCTTGATCTGTCATTGATTCCATTCATTTGCTCATATTTCAAATACACCTTACAGAAACATGTTTTGCTCTCTGGGAGTATTGGAGGTGAGCAATCAGTCGGCAACCTGAGTTAGGGTGAGCTCATTACTAGCTAAACGTGTCTTCTTGGGCATCATGACTACAACAGTGTTTGTCAGATGGAGCCTCCAGAAAGGTGGTATGTTAACGTACTACCTGTCTACACAAGTGAAGTTTCTTATTGCTAAGACACGTTCTAATTTACAAATTTGTTTTGATATTTTTCTAAAAGGAAAAAGCATTGGGTTTACAGTTTCTATTACAATATATAATCAAAAATGATCAATCTAATATCAGTTCATCAACATATTTATAAAAATAATCCGCTATTTTTAGAAACCTGCCTCACCAGTTATATTATAAATTAATTCCTCAGACCGCATAATGATCTTCTTTTTTTAATCTGTGGCAGATTTTAGTTAGAGTTGCGATTAGGGGAGGGTATTTGAAAGCACTCCAGACTCTTTATAAGGAACCGGTTGCGGCATTGAGGATAAATGGGGGTAGTACAGGACAATTTAAAATTAAGAGAGGAACTCGGCAGGGCTGCCCATGCTCTCCCCTGTTATTTGCCATGTATATGGATCCATTAATTCGTAAGATAGAATCGGCACCAGAGATTACCCCATATGTTTCAGCTCTTGGGCCATGTAAGATATTAGCTTATGCTGATGATGTTGCGGTGATAACACCTTGCCCTACGGAAGCAAATATATATGTAGAAGCTGAGGCCTTAAGATTTGGTCAAGTTTCAGGGTATTCACTGAATGCGTCAAAAACTCAGATTATCAGAAATTCGATGACACTCTGTGATGATAGGCGAGTAGTATCGGCAGGGAAGTATTTGGGAATCAACATTATGTCTAATTTAGATAGTTTGGTGGAGAATAATATTGCTCCGGTAATTGATAAAGCAAGAAAAGATTTGGACCGCTATGAGAATTTACATTTGTCTTTAGTTGGACGAGTCAATATTATAAAAATGTTGATTTTACCCAAACTACTTTATCTCTTCAGGGCAATACCACTCTTAATTGAAAATAAATGGTTTAAGACTTGTGAACTCATGATCAATCGATTTATCTAGGCAAGAGGGAAAACTCGGAGGGCATTGAGATATATGTCGCTTCCTAGGGAGAAAGGGGGATGGCTATTGCCAGACCTAAAGGTATATTATTGGGCTGCAGCATTACAAGGAATGGTTGGATTAATTGGAGGGGCAGAAAAGGATGGATGGGATAAGACAGGTTCACTTGCTATATATGGTTTAGTTTTGGGCACAAATGCTGAAAATATTTTTTTGAGATTCACTGATGGAAGCTATTTTAAAAGAACACGTTTTAAGATAATTATGGCGGCCTATAATATTTGGAAAGGATTTTCTAAAAAGGCTGGAATAGGGAAATACAATGCATACACGAGATTCAAAAATAATCCTTCATTACCTAGGGCAGTGTTTTCAGGAACGGTATATCAAGAATGGGAAAGCCGAGGGATAGGTATGATTGGAGATATGTTGGACGATAATGGAATGTTACAATTTATAGAGTTGAAAAATAAGTATATGTTAAATACAAGTCATTTTTTTAAATATCTTCAAATAAGGAGCTGCATACTAAATAAGAGAGGGGGAGTATTAGGTTTTGGGAGGAGTACAATGATGGATCTCATACAAAAAGGCCATGATTGTACTATAAAGAGATTTTATTTAGAAATGACAAAGTTAAAAAAAGATGATCTCGAAAAATGGAAAGCTAAATGGTCTTTAGATTTAGATATAGATAGAGAAAGAGATGTTTTCTTTGAATCGCTTGAGATGGGGAGTAAACTATTGTGTTCATCGTCTCTTCAGGCCCAGCATTATAAGACTCTGTTCCATTTGTATTACACCCCACGGAAAATCGCCCAATGGGGGGGCCTTTCTGGCACTACGTGTTTTAGATGTGGCAGTATGGAGGCTAATCTGTCACACATTAAGATAAAACACGATGTTGGGAATTTTTTCCGAAGTGCCTTAGACACAACAATAGAGTTAGATTCAGCAACCATCTTGCTGGGAGTTTCCCCCAATGAGCAAATAAACTGTAAATATTTTGTATTTGTAACAATGGCGATCTTTAGATTATTAGTGGCTTCAACCTGGTTAGACCCAAATCCTCCTACGTACCATCAATGGCTTGGTAAAACCCTATCATTACAAAAATTGGAAACAGCTATTTATGCTAGGAAAGGAAGGAAGGGTAAAAAGCTGGGTATGCAAATTTGGGGTCCCTTGATTCAGTGGAAGTTTGGAACTGAATAAGGCAATTTGAAGAATATATGTATTATGGAAAGGTGATCTCAAGATAGGATCTGTATGTATTATGTATATTGTAATATGTTTTCCCTTTTTTCCTTTTTTTCTATACGGTTGCCTTATGAATCTTATTGTGCCTTGTCCATGTCAATCTTGGGGGGAGGGGGGGGGGGGGGGAAATGTGGGGGAAAAAAACTTATCAATAAAAATATTTAAAAAAAAATAAAAAATGATCTTCTTTTTAATACATCATATACACTATGCAAGGGGCCACTTTAATCAGTAGCTGATTGCAATATGGTCTACGTTGTGCATTCACTATTGCAGTAATAGTTACAGATCTAAAAACACATGCTCATATATATGCGCTATGGCGGTTAAATGAACTATAGCCCAATAACACTTTATTTAGAGCAATAATGCTAATAAATGCACATTCCCACACTTATTATTACAGTGCATTCTTGGGAGGGAGGTGCACCACCATGCCTTTTTTTAATGTTGTGGAGGGCGCCGGGAGAGCAGCAGTCCCCTAGCAACATTAGAAAAAAATCCACTAAATCTCCTGGGTCGCACCCTCGCACACATTGCTTATGACCTCACATATTGAATCACTCGTACATGTTCTATGAAATCTTTGATAGCATCACTTTAACATTTGAAATGACATCATTGATGGGTAACTGCATAGCGGGGATGCAAGTTATGGTTACTATAGGGCACAAGTTATAGTTAATTAAGATAACTATAACTGATGAATTTCAGTGGTTTTGTTAGTTTAAAACTGTATGTTTTAACTGACATTTTCACCCAACTATAACATCCCTTTAACCGTTGTTAATATAGGTAATGTATTTCACAAATTATGAAATTGGTGAAAAACACTAGCTTTTTCAATACTCTTCTGGAACAAAATTTGGCAACACATTCTATCCAAATAAACCTGCATGCAAACCTGAGATACTGGCAAATGTTGGGATTTTCATGGAATTCATGCACTATGTTTGGTTCCTCTTGACAAAATGAGTTCCAGTGAGAACAACAAAAACTGCCCATTCATTTTATGGTTCTTGTGGATCTGCCTGGACCTTATTTTGCTGGGGGAAACTAATGGTCAAATGTACGACCATTCAGTTTAGCCAGTTGCACATTGCGCAGAATTGCAACTCGCAATTTGCGACTCGCTAAACTGAATGTACAATTGTGTCTCAGACTGTTTGTCATTCCCAATGGGGTCGCAAATTGCATGCCTCAAGGCAAGTGCAATTTGCGACCCCAATGGGAATGACTAGCACTCACAAGGATGGTGGACTGCTGGGGTCAGCAGACCACCATGTCCTTAAAGGAAAAAGGATGCATTTAAAAAAGAAAAATTAAACGTTTCAGTTTCATTTTTTAAGGGCAGGCAGTGGTCCCAACTACTTCCTGCTCTTAAACAATATGTTTGCACCCATTCACCGAGGGAAGGGGGTCCCCTGGGGAGCCCTTCCTGTTTGTGAGTGGTTTACACCTACTTGAAGCTGGTGGTAAACTGCGAGTGTTTTGCCACTGCAAATGCAATCGCCAAACAATAGTTCATTGGTGTTAAAGTCACTAATAATAAGGGATGCCCTTGGGGCACGCCCCTTCCTAATAGCAAGTTGCAAATGCTATTTTGTGAATCAGTGACTCGCAAAATAGCATTTGTACATACCACCACAGTTTTTACGGTCGCAAAAGGGGTTGATTTCCCTTTTGCGACCGAAAAAAATGGTTATACATCTGGGCCTACATGTACTACTGACAAACCAGGGAGTTTACGGATTGTGGGCATAATGACCAGCTGCCATTCCCTTTTTTTTCTTCCATGGTAGGTGAAAGCAAATTTGCTAAATTTGGCAGAATTACATTGCAGTTCGTCTCCGCATACCATTAAATTAAAGAATTAATTTAGCCAGTCCTGTATATTCTATGTTGCATTTTTCCAATTTTCTTCAGCACTTACAAAAATCTATATACTACTGTTTGGCCTAATTTTTTGTGGAAAGAAAAAAACAACTGCCCCTAAATATCATCTGCAAGAGTAAGCATTACATTTGGAAAATGCTGGAAAGAAACAAGCTTTGTGTTTTCTTGCACACAATGGGGTGAACGGGTAGGAGGCGCACCATCATGAGACAAACCCATTAGCTAACTTTTTTCTGCAATTTTCAACAAGTAACATATTTATTTATTTCTTTATTTCTGCAGTGAATGGAAATTTTTTGTCTCAGGCAGTCTTCTATTTTAGTATATGGAAAGCAGTTATTCCTTTAGCAGTCTTCACTTCATTGTTACCTGAAAACTAGTTGTAGATTAGGTGGAGTCTTCTAAGTGCTCTGTACTCTTAGCAGCCCTTCTAATTTATTGGGCAACCCAACGTTTTGCAAAATATACATACATATAGATAATATATATATATATATATATATATATATATATATATATATATATATATATATATATATATACATACACATTTATACGCCCTTGTTACCTTGTGTCCACGTTTTAAGTAATGAGAATGGCAATGAGAATGGCATTGACATACTCCTGAGTTGTGCACACTGTGACTCATAAAGTAACAAGGCCACAAAACTCAAACAAGTCCCAAAACTTCAGGGTAGACGCATACACTCTAGTAGATGCATAAACTCTACTATAACAACTGTGGTCACAAAGAAAATTGGCGGAAATATTTATAGTAGCAGAGATACAGCCTTCTAGGAAAGTGTCTCATACTCGTTAAAATCTTTATCAAATCAGTTGACAGTCATCACTTGGTTAAATCTGAAGATCATATTTTCGATAAATGGTGTTAAACGAGTTCACATTTTCTGATGACATTAAGAAGTAACAGTAACATGGCTGCATGCCTTTTCCCAAATGTATGAAATGAATTACTTTCGACTGGTACTCGGTCTTCTGTCTTATTTCAAAATGTGAATTTCAAAAACGAATTTGTAATTTATACCAAAAGCGTCTGATGAGCTAAATACCGCTTCTAAACTGTAAGACAAATGTCTAAAATACGTTATCTTAGTACTTTTTTGTGTGCATCCCTTCCATGCAATTTAGGTGACAGAACTGTCAATGGGAGAACTTCTGATGTATGCAACAGTTTCCTGGCTGAACTCCTTCCCGTCGCTTGGCAAAGCAAGAAAAGACCTTGATCTAACAGTGTTTGGTAAGTTTAGATAGTGGTACTACAAGTATAACCCTTTAACAAAGCATTTGAGGCAAAATGTTGACTGAATGCCAGTACAGGCACAATTCATTAACCATGTAAAGGTTGTTTGCTAGGATTGGGGTCCCTTGTGGTTGAGAGGTAAACCTTGGTACCCTGGACCTATCATCTGAAGCCTTTTGCACTTACGAAGAATGTCCCTTTAATTAGAATGCATACTGAATGTTATCTGTATCTAAAGGGCTCTATGCACTTGGCACCTATCTAGCCTCACAGCAAGCCATCTCTGTTCAAACAACTTTCCTGTGAGAAGAAGTTATTCAGTTGTTTGGGCATAAGGAAAACAGGGAAGTATGTAGGCAGCGTAATAAATATTACTTACAGCCTTACTTATGGTGCTTTACATGTTGGAGGAATGTGGAACTGGCCTGGTCTAAGTACTTTAGAAACTATGATATAGGAATACATCATTGGCTTGCCTTCAGAACAGACTTCAAAATCATCTACCACTTTTTAGCTAACGTGTTTGAAAATGTTGTTAAAATGCCTGGGTTGGAGCATTTTTTCCTGCAGTTTTCTTGCCAGTAGAAACCAAGCCTTCAGTGCACAAAGCCTCCTGTATGTACAATATGGGGAAAGACTGTTTTGGTTTCTAAGTTGTAGTTGCAGGAAGTAAGGGCATTTCCCCTCAATATAGGTGCGTTTCCATTATCATTTTACGAATTATTTGTGTATTTTAAAACAATAATGTATAAAGTCATTGATTAATATATGTAAACACGTTTTTTCCAGTTTTTAAGAGAGCAGTCATTCTGGTATACAAGGAAAGCTGCAAGATGAAGAAAAAATCGGTATGTTGAGACTTACTTCTTATTATATTTGTTTTTGTAAATATAATACAGAAACGTACCACAATTATGTGGCTTCATTATTTTATTATTCCAACTGTACTATCGTAGTTACAATATATGCTAAAATTAAATGTTTAAATGTGTTGTTTCTTTCTTGTACCTTATTTGGAAATCCACAATTTTTATCCCTCCCTCACAGGGTAGCAAAGTCTCAACTTAAGAAAAATCAAACACCTAACACATATATAAATCAGCACACAGTGCGGGTGCGATTCACTGCCCTACTTACATCACACTATGGGCTTGACTCTCCACAATTTTTATCCCTACCTCACAGGGTAGCAAAGTCTCAACTTAAGAAAAATCAAACACCTAACACATACATAAATCAGCACACAGTGCGGGTGCGATTCACTGCCCTACTTCCATCACACTATGGGCTTGACTCTAAAGGACACGTTCTAATGCCATTCTACTAGCAGCCTCCAGCAGAGAGGGATTGGGTAGAACGTTTTGCCAGAACTGATATTAGTTTCCAGTCTAGCTCTGCTAGGTGAATAGCTACTGCCACTAGTTTTATTTCAGTTTTTCTAACATTTCTTCACTTGTGAAGTGATTCACGAATGGCAGGGTGCGCTGTAAGGGAAAATTGCATCCATCTGAAGTGTTAAGGAGAGGAGCATTGGCAAGTCTATGTTGGGAACAGGTTGAAAATAAAATTTGTACACATTGTTCCTAATAAGGAAACATTAAATCACCTAAGTTTTTACATAACGTTATCAAAGTAGTTGTCTAAACTGCAGTGACTAGCGTCATTGCATGCAGTCCCAAATTTTTTTTCTCGCCACTTGAGGTTACTTTCAGCAATTTTCTGTTTTTCACAGTTTGTACCATTTTTTTCTTAACACAAATTTATAAATAAATACATAGATTGGTTTATTAGCTAAAATACATTTTACCTAGTGCAATGTCAAGTATCCGCATGTTTCATGCCTTCAAAAGTATGGCATGCAGCTTACGCTTCTGTGATTAAAGTCAGGATCTCTGATAAAGCTCTGCTCCAACTTGCCGAAGCTGATGTATAGTTGTGCAAAAAGCAGGGCAGGTCTAGCACATTTTTTAATGAGGGCAGTTAGAGTACTTTGAAATAGAATTGTGTGTGTTCAGCAGGGAATAGACCTAGAAGAGGCTGTGTTGGCATTTCTGAAGGGAGGCCTGCTGTCTGAAATGCTTTTGGCAGAGCTAAGATGGAAACGTAGTAATCACAGGTACCCAAATGCCTTCTCTTGACCTCTTATGAGGCAGTGGTGGAAACATTCAGAGCAGTAAAACTTAATGGGCACCTATTTTGCAGGGGATGTATGTCAAAACATTGATTAAAAAAATAACGTAAAACAATAATACCTTATTTAGGATATCAACTACCACAGTATTATGAATGTAAGAGTATACAGGTGACTGTTTTTTTTTACTATTGCTAACTCCACTTATACGTGCCTTGAACAAATATATTGTAATGGCTCAGACAGTGACCGTCTCAATATTGTGGTAGTCAATATTCAGGATACAGTATTTTGGCAAGGCGATATATAAAACTCAATATTATTGTATAACACTTTGTACATATTATATTGGGATATGCTTGGGAATTTGCCATGAACTTTTGTATTTACCTTCTTTTAACTGTATAAATATTTAACAATTGGGATTGCAAAACAAGTCTACATTAGACTTGTCCATCCTCCCACCAGCCCAGCATCGGACTCAAGGCGGCATAAGAGGGCACCCCCGGCGCGTCGCAGGAGCGGCTGAAGCTCTGGGAGACTGGCCCCGACCGCTCGAAGACACCGGAGGACTGGGAGAGGTCCCCCCCCCACCCCTGCCCGTTACACGGCAGAGTAGGGTACGGGAGCGCGGTGGCGGAATCATCCCTCAGCAGCATAGGAGACCAAAAGGCATACACGGCAGCATAGGAAGGCACCCCCGCCAGCTTTGGAGAACACCCCTCCCCCCCCGCGCAGAGGCGGCTAAAGCTCCGTGAGCCTGCTGAGCCGGCACTGCCCGCCCGACCCACCGCAGCTGAGTCTCGGGAGTTTTTTCAGAAAGCTGAGTAAAGCCGGCCGCGCCACAACAAAGGAGCCACAGCGACGCCGGAGGACTGTTAAGTGCCCCCCCCCCCTCCGGTCCAGTCCACGGTGGAGGACACCGGCTGCTACGCCGGGGGTGCAAAGGGACGTGGCAGTCCCCCCTCCCTCCCCCCCGCACCGCAACACCGGAGACAGGACACGGGCTCAGGAGAGGGCTGCGACCGGAGGCTGTGGCGCCGCCGCCACCCAGAGGATCGATCGACTGAAGGGAGCCCTGAGACCAACAACAAGAGCAATAGATGCGACAGAAGACCGGAGCCTGCCCCCTTCGGCTCGGTTGGATACCGGGTAATTACCTGCTCTGCCCTCACGGTAATACAGACATGGAGCCATGACCTAATCTTTGGAGATTAATTACACACAATTTACATATTTCGGCAAATCGGAAAAAACTGAGACACGTTGTGGACTAAATCATTGCTTCTGAAAATTCTGCTGGCAGACTCAAAAGGCACGCAGAGACTTAAGGTATTTATTTCTCCTACCCGCCTGCCCAAATTTAAAACACCACCTTTGTTCAAAATGGCTGGAGCCATAAACCTGTAACAATAAATCCTCTCCGGTACCACTGTCCACGAGGCTCCTCAGATTAACTCCCCCACACAGAGATAAGCATTCCACCCAGCGAACTGGCACATTGCTGGCTTAGATAGAAAGTGAAATTCCTTCCCCTATGCTCTAAGTAATAGCAGCAGACAGAGGACTAACATCTCCACCTCCCTTGCTTTCATGAAGGGGAAGGGAAACTGCTCTTCCCTGCTAGCTAAGCAACAGCAACAAACAGAGGACTACTGTCTCTAACCCAGCTATTTGGTGGCCATTTTTGACTAGTCTCTCTCGGGCGGGCATCATTATCTGAACAGACACTAAGAACCTAGCATTTTAGACTAATCTCAACTACCAATTACTGTGCTCAGTTATGTATTCACATCATCTTGTGAAAGGATGTTGTCGATTATGGCAGTACTATACCTCTACCTGTATTTTAAACTTCTGTAATGCACCGATTGCTACCTCATACATGAAAGAAGGTCTGCCTATTATTGCAGTATTATAATTCTATCTATATTTGTACATTTGTAATGCAGATTGCTACCTCATATTTGAAAGAATCTCTGCCTATTAGTGCAGTATTATAATTTTACCTATATTCTGTACATTTGTAATGCACAGATTGCTACCTCATATATGTTGGTTGCTAACTAATGTCACTTTCGATTCCTTGATTCTGATTTTTGATTCATATACATTATTGTACCCTGTATATCTGTACTCTGTTCATATATTCTATTAATCCGACTGCTACCTCATAGACCTCATATATCTCTGGTTGCCCTCTAGTGTCACTTCTGCCTGTTTTTTGAACATGTGTAATGCGCGGACTGCTACCTCGTATATTCTGGCTGCTAACTAATGGTGATTTTTGATTTTTGACTCATGTAAATTGTGGTTTGCATTTGTATCTTGCTCTCAGCAGTATTATACTTTCTCCTGTATTCTGCACTATTCTGCACATTTCCTCTACATGCACCCATTCCTACTCTTCTCACTTGTTACGCACCGACTGCTACCTCACATACAATATACCTCTACTGTAGTCTGCACCACTCTGCAGAGTGCTACGACCTGCACCCACTCTCACTCTTCTCCTCTCTCCTGTAATGCACCAACTGCTACCTCTTATATTTCTGGAGGTTCACTAGTGTCACCTCTGCCCCTTAGGATCACTGCTAATCCATGTAACTGGTATTATACCACACTCTTGTACTTTGCAATATACTGAATGTATTTGCTCTATTGCACACTTTGATACTCTGGTTACGCTGGCTGATCATTATTGTCACTCCGATACCGTGTAACTTCTGTATGTATTTGTGTCTCTGCACACTCCTATATTTGGGTTGCTGACGGATCACTAGTACCACTCTGTTACTGTGTAACGTACTTTACGCACTTGTTTTCCTGTACATGTATACCACCATAGTGTAGTCTCCCACACCTAACTAAACCACCGCCCCATCATGGATCCTATCGGCAATCACACATATAAAATCAACTACCCACCGACACTCACCAAAAAAGCCGCTAAACGCTTTAAACACAACTTCCTTAGGTCACACCCTGAAACACCCTTTGCTGACACCTACTTCTCTCCGGTCAATGGATCCCTGAACACTGATATCATCTTCCACACCACACGCAGAGCTCAATGGAGAAAAGTGTTCCACACCTTACTCACCGTCTCTTCCACCAAGAAATCCTCTCACAGCCTAACTCTCTCCATCACGCCATCCCAACTCTTTCCAGGCAGAGCCACCATCACTATTTACAATAACGGGATTGTCCTATCTCAATCCACAGACAGGAACCTGGAACTACTAGACAACTTGTTCCCCACTTTCAGAGAGCATCTCTCCAACTCGCGGATCAACATCTCAATCAGGGACACACCTATTACCCCGGACCCCCCATCTCCCACCCGCAACTCTTCTATCCCAGCTCAGCACCTGGCAGGTGCCACACGCACCTCAAACACAGACACAGATCACTCCCCCTCAGACACCACCCACCCCCCCACCCCTTCTACCAACTCACGAGCATCCACACTTTTCATCAACACTCCTCTCACACCTACAGATGGCTTTAACTCTCCGCTCACCCCCGACAGCACAGTTCCCTCCCACAACACACCTAACCTAGTTCAACACCAGAACAACACGCCTATCGATAAATCCCCCCCATTATCCCCTCCCATACTCAGCCCCCATTACCCTCTAACTAACTACGCAGATCACACCTTAGCATCCCCCTCTCTCCCACCTCCTATTCTCAGCCCCCACTGCCCTCCTGTCTCCCCCTCTGTCTTCAGCCTTCACTCACTCTTCCACTCACCGACACCGTCTCCCACTGACGTCACTACCTATGCCTCCCACCTACCGCCCACTTCACCTACTTCACCCACGCCCACAAAAAGGCCCCCACTTTGAATGCCATCCCACTCTTTAGCACCGCAGAACCCTCCAATAACGCTAGTATATCCACCCCCTCGATACCCTGCCCGCTTTCCAGCTCACTACTCAATGATTCACCAATGGCTCTCACCACAAACCCCATCCCCAATCCACCTCCTGACCAGACTTTATCCACCCTCCAGCAAGTCAAAGAGGATATTCTACAAATCAAAAAAGTTGTCCACGCAATCAAAGAGCTTCTCTCCTCACAGCCCAGTCTACCTCCCACCATCCCTCTACCCTACAAACGACGCACCCTCCCTACATACCCTCGCCTCCAACGACACCCGCGCTGGCCGACTATCCCCGTTCGCATTAACGCCCACCGCCCCCGGCGTGTCCTCAACCCATTGTCGGACCATGACTTATGCTCTCTACTACGCTTTTATGGCCCAGGTCCGGTAAAACACATACCCAACACACACATCCCCATACCCACAATTCCTACAAGCCCTCTAAGGCTCCCAGCACTCAACAACAGAGGTTCCGTCCCTAACAACCTCAGAAAAGTTCCCCTCACATTAGAAAGCTCGACCACCCTTCACTCTCCCAAACTTAAATGCATCTTACTCAATTGCAGATCGGCCCAGAGACACTCCTCCGACATCGCTGATCTCGTCTCAGCTAGGGATCTGGACCTGGCCATTCTAACGGAAACGTGGCTTACTGAAGCCTCTACCCCGATTATGGACATACTAGTCCCCCCCAATTATCACATCATTAGGCTGGACAGGTCTCCTGGCAAGACGGGCGGGGGAATTGCATGCATTTTTAGGAGCAACCTCTTATTTATTTATTTTTTGCATTTATAGTGCGCACAGATACCCACAAAGGGTTTCCCGGCGCCAGGACTAAGAGACCAAACAACGCAGAAAGCAACGCAACCAAAGACCATAATTATTTGTTGAAAAGCCAGGTTTTAGCGCCTTTCTTAAAGCTGGCAAAGTTCTCCTCTTTCCGTAAAGCTAGAGGAAGGGAGTTCCAGAGGACTGGACCCAGATGGGAAAATGATTTCCCTCCCATTCTGGCCAGTTTAAATCTAGGGACCACAAAATTTGCTCCATTTGAAGAGCGAAGATTGCATACAGGGGAGTAGGGCCTGACTAGTTTTTGCAAATATTTTGGTGCGGTTTCTGCCCTGATCTTAAACATGTAGGTCAAGGCTTTGAACCGAACCCGGTTCTCAACCCTGAGCCAGTGTAGGTCTTAAAGGTGCTTGGAAATCCTTGCTGTCCTAGGGATTTTACACAGCAGCCTGGCTGCGGAGTTCTAGACTAGCTGAAGCCGCCTGGTCACGGCTAAGTTGGAACCCAGGTATAGGATGTTACCGTAGTCAAGCCTAGATGTAATAAGTGCGTTGACTACGGTCTTCTGGGTATCAACAGGCAGCATCCAGATAATCTTCCGCAGCCATTTAAGGATGGTGAAACAGGTGCCAGCCACTTTATTAACCTGCTGTTTCATTGATAGTGAATCATCAATGCACACCCCAAGGTTTCTGACCTGGGTCGCCGGGATAGGAAAAGCGCCCAAAGATGGCGGCCAGTGAATATCCTGCCACAGGTCTCTGTTTTTACCAAGGAGAAGGATCTCCGTCTTCTCCCCGTTGAGCTTCAGCTGGTTTGTCGACATCCAGCTGAAGACTTCGTGAAGACCTAGTTTCAGCGCAGAGGGGGATGAGGGCTCTGAGTTGGTAAGAGAAAAGATAATCTGCGAATCATCCGCATAGGTCGTGAGTTCTAGACCTACTCGCTCTGCTAGATCGGCGAGGGGGCGAAGATACAGGTTAAAAAATAGCGGACTCAAAATTGAGCCCTGAGGCACGCCGTGGGGCGAAACAAAGGTGTTTGACAAAGGTGTTTGACTGGGCCTGAGAGGACGAGATCTGAAACGTCCGGTTGCACAAATAGGACTCGATCCAGTCCAGCGCTGTACCTCCGACACCATCCTCACTCAGCCTGACAAGCAGTCTGTTGCGTGAGATGGTGTCGAAGGCTGCGCTTAAGTCAAGCAGGACAAGCGCAACCGTTTGCCCCTCGTCCAAGAGCTCCCTGATCCTCTCGGTGACTCCCAGGAGGGCGGACTCGGTAGAATGACCAGCCCTAAAACCCGACTGGGAGAAATGGAGTAGGTTGTTATTCTCCGTGAATGTTGTAAGTACACCGTGGATGTGCTTCTCCAAATTTTTTTAAAAAGCAGGCAACAGGGAGATGGGGCGATAGTTGGCCAGCACCTCAGGATCTGCAGACGGCTTCTTCAACAGAGGGCTGACCATGGCGTGCTTCCAGGACGCTGGAACTTTTGCCAGGTGAATAGAAGCATTTAATGTATCCAAAATGATCCTCAAAGCAAAGTCATCAAGTTGGCTCAGGATGCTAATAGGGAGAGGGTCACTAGGAGAACCTGACTTAATAGAAATAGCCAAGGATTTCAGAGTGTCCAAGGAAATGGGTGGCCAGGAGTCAAGCCGGTGTCCTGTTGATCTAACTGAGGGCGGAACTTCTCTGCCGTCACTCACCGGGGGGTTAATATTAGCAATAATAGTCTCAATCTTTTCCACAAAGTAGGTGGCAAGATCTTGACATTTTTGAGCGGTGAGGGGGCTTGCGACAGCCATGGAATTTGCTCCAGCAAGTTCCTTGACTGTGTTAAAAAGAGTCCGTGCTTTGTTGGCAGCAATATTAATAGTCTTTGCTACATAACAGGCTTTGGCTCTTGTGCAGGCCGAATGATAAAGGTTTCTGGCCTTACGGTATATTTCTTTTTTTGAGGGGTCGTAGTGTTTGCGCCATTTCCGTTCGAGTGCCTTGCACTTAGTCTTTTCAAGTTTGAGTTCTTCAGTGTACCAGGGAGCCGGTGGACGGTGAACATTCCCTCTACACCTGGAAATAGGTAAGCAAGTATCAACTGCTCTCTCCAACCAAGTGTGGGTTTCTAGTGCATTTTTATCCATATCACAGCCCAGAACAGGGGGGGATATCTTTAATGCAATCTGCAATTCAACCAGGTCCAGCCTTTTCCAATTTCTCATCCGGATCGGGGGCCGTGTGGAGCGTGACTGCTTGGGCTCACTAAGGGTAATACTGAAGAGAGTTAAAAAATGGTCAGACCAACAGATAGGGTCAGTATTTAGCCATTTTAACTCCTGAATGTTGGATATAATGGGATCCAACAAATGTCCAGCTTTATGAGTAGGGCCCTCATTTTGCAGCATCATATTCAGAGTAGAAAAATCTTCCAGGAGGTTCATTGCTATACTGTTTGATGTGTCCTCCAAATGGAGATTTAAATCACCCAATATAGTCAGGTTTTGGGCATTAAGGAAATAAGGCGAGATGAAATTAACCAGATTCGCAGCCCAAACACTGCTGTTTCCAGGAGGGCGGTAAATCAAAAAACCAGAGAACATGAAATTAGGATTCAGTGCAATTTTAA
The DNA here is from genome assembly GCF_964261635.1 of Lissotriton helveticus. Taxonomy (NCBI): domain Eukaryota; kingdom Metazoa; phylum Chordata; class Amphibia; order Caudata; family Salamandridae; genus Lissotriton; species Lissotriton helveticus. The sequence goes on from NC_136067.1 coordinate 1,400,101,931, forward strand.
AAAATGCTGCTTCGCATCCAGGGATATTAACCACATTCAGGTCACAGTTAAACTTCCTGTTAAAAATCACAGCAATACCCCCTCCAATCTGTCTTTCTCTATCTACTCTAACGATAGCGTAGTTGGGGGGCAGTGCGGCAGCTACATCGGGACCTGCACTATCATGCAGCCAGGTCTCCGTTAGAAACAACGCACACGGTTTTTCTTCATCTAGGAGATGGTAAATGTCTGCTTTGTGTTGGGGTAAAGATCTACAATTTACGGTGTAAAAAGTAAAAACGCAGGGGTTTTGCACAGGCGATCGGATAGGTAACTTGTGAATTTCTGTAGCCTCTGGGTAGGGCTGAACATTAGATAGAGAAAAGGCACAATGGGGACATACTTGTGTGCCCGCTAGGGAAGGCTTTAGGACGGGGCATTTAATGTTGCTACTAGGGCGCAAAGCCCTTAGCTGATCCGCAGAAATCATACCTGTAGCAGCGTTTCGTGCCCCGTGACCCGGCCTGGCCCGGACGGGCACAGACGGGCTGGTCTTAGGCTCGTCTTTGGCGCAGTCAGAGGCGCCTACCCTGCGCGCCATCGCTGCGCGCTAGGGCCGCCAAGTGGCTAAATACCCTCAAGGAAGCGGAGGTCTAGAGCGCTAACCGCTCGACGCTCCGTCAGGTGCCGCCCCTGTCCCGCCCTTCACAACCGCGATTGGCTGGAGTGCCGGTTGCCTTGAAACTAAGCGGAAACAGTCCTCGGGTGCAAGTTAAAGAACACTGGTGAGTGCAAGTATGTGCTCAAATTTGTCAGAGTGCAAATAAAACAACATACGGTCACATCATAAAATGAAATTGGCTATTTAAAATTGGAGCTTCAGCTCGAAGTACACAGAGCAAATTTCATAAAAACAATTGAAGCCTCTGAGAAAACGAGCTGCTTTCAGAGTGTGTAAGGCTCGGCGCCCAGCGGGGAGTAGCTGCCACCAACTCTTACCGCGGGCACGCCGGCCTCCTCGCAGCCTAAATACCCTCAAGGAAGCGGAGGTCTAGAGCGCTAACCGCTCGACGCTCCGTCAGGTGCCGCCCCTGTCCCGCCCTTCACAACCTCTCCTTTACTAAAATCACCCCCCCCCTCCTTCTCCTCCAGTGAACTCCTCTGCCTCGACATCACCAGCGACGGCAAACAAGCTTGTGCTTTACATCTCATCTATCAACCGCCTGGTGACAATCTCATATTCACCCAACAACTCATGGACATGATCACTTCCAATGCCGGTCGGCAGACAACCCAAGTCTACCTGGGGGACTTCAATCTCCACTGGAACGATCAGAAAGACACAGAGGTGAATAGTCTCAAAACTTTCCTTAATGCGCTTGACCTCACCCAAATATGCGATAGACCAACACACGACAAAGGCTCGATACTCGATCTCATCATTGCCAAAGAGAACTCAACACAACTGGAGGCGATTCAACCCTGCGACTGGTCTGATCACCACATTATCACCTTCTTTATCAATGAAAAAGTTAAACCTATCCCAGTTCAACCAATCAAAACCAAAACATGGAAAAGGGACTCGAAGAACCTTAACCCCTCTACCCTGCCTCCCCACATTGGCAATCTCCTCCTTCCCCCTTCAGGTGCCTCGGATGTTCAATCACTGATGGACCACTACCTTGACTCTATGAACACAGTAGTCAATGAAGTCGCCCCACTGCAACTGAAAAGAGTCTCCACCAAAACTTCTAACCCCTGGTATGATGATAGACTCAATGACGACAGGCGTTCTATGCGAATGGCAGAGCGCTCCTGGAGATCGGACCCTTCAGCACTACACCTCAAAAGGCTTAAGAACAAGAGAAACACCTACTTCAGGAAAATAAAGCGCACAAAGGCGGACTTCTTTAGCCGCCAGCTGGACCAAGCAAAAAACAGGCCAAGAAAGCTGTTCGAACTAATCAAGACCCAAACAAAGACTCAACCCCTACAATCAAACAGCACAACAAGCGACATCCCACACTGTGAAGCCTTCTCTGCTTTCTTTAAGCTAAAGACTGACAACATAAGAAATGACCTCATCATGGATGTAAGTCGATTCCCCAACGCCACCAGAATGTCTTACACTCAACCTAAAAACAAGGCATCTTGGCTGCACTTCGATACCTACTCGGAAGAAGCAATACGCAAACTGCTCTGCACCTTGAAGCCCTCTAATCACCTCACTGACCCTCTACCTGCTAATGCTGTAAAATACTTCATCCCCTTGCTCCTCCCTCTCTGGACCAAAATCATCAACAGCTCCCTGCAACAAGGCCTCATTCCGGACTCCCTCAGGGTGGGGCAAGTCACGCCTATACTCAAGAAACCTACAGCTGATCCGTCTGACCTAAACAATTACCGGCCCATCACCAATATCCCCACCCTGGCCAAACTGCTGGAAAAATGTGTCCAACTACAATTAACTAAACACATTGACCAATTTGACCTCCTCAACCCTCATCAATCAGGCTTCCGAGCGAAACATAGCACGGAAACAGCTATGACACACATAATTGATGACGCCCTTCAAATTCTTGATCGTAATGAGTCCTGCCTCCTCATCCTTCTTGACCTCTCGTCAGCATTTGACACGGTCAAACATGAGAACTTGCTGGAGCTGCTAAGCACTAGAATGGGACTATCGGGAACTGTTCTCAAATGGTTTTCGTCCTTCCTTCACAACCGGTCACAGAAGTTCAAGATCGACAATGTGCTATCCACACCTGTGCCTGCAGATCTAGGTGTTCCACAAGGATCCTCCCTCTCCCCCACACTGTTCAACCTCGTCATGGAACCGCTCGCCACCTTGCTCCAAGCTTCCAATGTCCAATTCCATATGTACGCCGACGACACACAACTCTACCTAAAGCTACAATCCCCGGAAGATATCAAACATCTGAACTCCACGCTTATTAACACTCAATCTTGGCTGGCAGATAATCACCTCAAACTAAATGCTCTGAAAACCGAGTTCCTACTCATCTCACCCCCGGCGAAAATTTCCATCACCCAAACATGGCTCAATAACCTAACAGCACTCAATGTCCAACCTACCATCGTGGACTCGGCGAAATCCCTAGGCATCACACTCGACGCCAAGCTCAACATGCAGCAGCACGTTAGCAAAGCCACAAAAGCAGCTAATTTCCAAATCAACACATTGAGGAAAATTAAACCTTTCCTCCCTGCCGAAGACTTCCAAACTGCTGTACAATCTCTAGTCATCCCTCGAATAGACTACGGAATTGTGGCCCTCAGCGGACTCCCGCTATCCACAACTGCACCCTTAAGAGCCTCCCTGAACGCTGCAGCAAGACTCATTACTGGCTCAAGAAAACATTCACATATATCCCCAAACTTAAAGTCTCTAAAATGACTGCCTTTTGAAGCCAGAATACAGCTAAAAATTGCAGTTATGACACACGCGGCCGTGCACCACAATGCACCCAACTACCTCGCTCAAACGTTGTCTATCTCAGGAGGTTCGAGGTCCAATAGAAGTACAAAAAACCTACTCCTGAAACCGCGTAGATTCCGGAAAGAGAAAACATACAAGCGCTCCTTCTCTGGAATGGCACCCAGGATCTGGAACGCGCTCCCGCCTGAAACTAGGCTGATCTCCTCCACTGCACTCTTCAAGAAAGAGGTGAAAACCATCCTTCTGGCCAAGATCTCCTGAACATGAGTGGTACTGTATCAGAGACTCTGCATTGCTTTGTATCACTGTTCACCTTGTCCTCTGGCACTTTACCTCTAACTTGATGTTGTCACTACCAATATAGGACACACGCGGATTCACTCTCCAGATGCCCCCACTCAGTGTTCTCGCTTCACTAAGACTTTGGTATAAGCCATCCACACACCCAAGGTGCACCTCTATAGTGGGATCAATGACTTGTACCGTCTTTTTTTACTTGTTTACCTGACTGTATATTGATATGTTTTATGTATGTTACTATTATCCCACCATGTTATTGACTACCATACTACTCCCATTATCTCTGTTCACTACTACTGCCCCTACCCTGTCTTTGTGAAGCGCTCTGATATCTGTAAGGATCTTGTTCGCGCTATATAAAACTTTGAATAAATAAATAAATTAGTGCTAGGCTTGCTAACCAGAAACTATTCTTCAGTCTGTTGATTTGCATATTGGGTGCCACACTGTAACCCGCCCCTTTTGAATGAATTACGCCACCTTGCATGGCTGGAGAGTGTGAAGTATATAGTAGTGAAGTATGCAACTGAAAAATAAGCCCAATAAACTCATTCAGTAAGTAGGCAGTGCCTACCTTCAAATTCTTAGGCTGTCTAAAATATTTCTGTTACCGATCAATTCATTACAGGGAAGGCTGAGGATACTGCATGTTCCTGAAAGTCCAAAATGGCTTTCAGACATGTTAGTCATTTGTAGCTAAAACTGCAAAACAGCTTCCATCTCTACATTAGAAGATATCCATAGAATAAAGCCAGCAAATTCAAATCGGTATTTTTTTTTTATATCAAAATGTACAATTAAGTAAATATTGAAACTGCAGCGTTCACCTTGCTCGCAACACTTCCACACACCACCTGATAGAGCCCACACCTGTGCGCAGTCGTCCAAATGGCCCACATCCAGCAACCCTCTCACCCTTCTTCCCTGTGGCATGTAAGGTAACCACCAGTCTCACAAACTGGGCACACCTATGAATTCGTACACACACATGCTAGAATGCTGTACCGGTCCCTACTGCGCCTGTAAGGAGGACGTGTGATGTGTCCATGTCTTACTATCTGTCTCTTATGGACTTCAGAGCTCTCAAGTTGTTGACTCGTTTAATGTTCCTCATTTGATTGTTCTTTTTTTTTTTCCTCCTTCCTTATTTCTATACATAGTTGAAGGCTGCACAGTAAATCCTGTAACTATTATCACAAACTGCACAACAATGCATACAAAACTAATGCATTTCACTTACCTTGTTGTTATGCATCCATGTACATGCATCATATGGTGGAAGCTTCACAGACATTTGCTGTAACATGAAAACTGTGTTGTCAATAATCACTTTTTTTTTTTAAGTAAATATTGAAACTGTGGGACATATTTATGAGAGCTTTGCGCCATGCTTGCACCACGCATCACGGTACCATGCATGATGCAAACCTCGAAGTCATACTTATGAAGCTACACAAAGCCGCTTTGCTGGGCTTTGAATGGATTCAAAAATATAGAGTAATGCAACACAGCACAAATCGCTGCACTGCATTGCTCTGCGCTAGGTAGGTGTCCCCTGGGCTTTGTGGTGGGTGTTCCCAAGCATAGTCCATGGTTTTTGATGTATTCTCAGATTTACCAAACCTGCCTGCATTGGTGCTAGGCTGCCAAAACAGCGTCAGCACAGGGGAAAGGCCAGGAATGCATCGTATTGGATCAATACAAGTGCATTCCTGCCCTTGCCCTGTGACTCTAAAAAATGAAATCCTAAATGAATCCCCTGAATATGAAGTTTCCACATGCACTTAGCGATTTGAAGAAAATGTGCCCTCTTTTACCACCTTATTGTCCTGTTGAATAAAATCTGTTCACTTTTATCACCTTCTTGTACTGCTGGTAGCGGATTGCTTCTCTTTTTTGCAAAGTAGCTGAAAATTTGCCTAACCTTGTTATATCCATAAAAGTACAATGGGATTGTTGAAGGTTGTTCCTAAATATTTTTACTTCAAAATTATATGAATTGCTTCTTTTGCTCTTCTTTGCAGCATGTGAATCCCCGAGCAGCACATATCCATGGTGATCTGGATCCGTTCAAATTTCGTTGGCTGATTCCTTTATCTGCGCTTCAAGTCAGGCTGGGGAATGCAGCAGGTAATTATGCCTCAATCAATGGGTAATGCTGAAATAAGTCTGCAATCAGTGACATTTTCTTTTTAGGTTTTACCCTGTTCTTTGTGTTCTGAGCATTATTATTAAAATTCACATCAGGTGAATTGTATCTCTTCTGAGCACTTCAACTTTGTAGAGCTTGGGCGCCTTCCTGCTACCTTTCCCGCTTGGTGTCCTTGAGGTCCTTGTTTCCTGTTGGCATGTTGGGCATCTTGGAGAAGACTCTAGGGTTGTGGTATTATGCCCGATAGCATTGGGGATGACAACATGAGGGGAAGAAATAATAGGGCATGTGAATAATGCTTCAGGAAGGTACGCTTTCTCATCCTCTCACGCAGAATGTTCAATATGCGGTTGAAGACTGTAAAATACTTATTAGAGAAGTAGTATTGAATCGAGTAAACCGACTGTATTCCTGCAGTGAGACACATGGATAAGAGTACAGTACTGTAGCCATAAGAGTACAGTGGACATAGTGTTTTAGCCAGAGGCTATTAAGTGAGGACATGATCCTCTAGGCATAGTCATTCACTGTAAGGAACACGTCACCCCAAAGGTTTACATTGAAAAGATGTCCAATTATTGGCTGGCTCATTGGTATGTTTCTTGTTGGGTCTTCACAAATACACTAAAGAAAGGAGGCCTAGAATTTCTAACGGTTGCTCAGGCACCCGTGTGGTGGTGCTGTGCAGTTTTCCACTGTGCAAACAGGTCGATTCAATGGTAGGTAATTTGATGCACTACCTTTCGCCGTGAAGGTTCCCACTCAAAACTTTAGTAGCTAACCCCCAGGGTACAGGAATTTCTGGGAAGTGGGGTCAAGAAGTGTAAAATGAGAGGGGCAGCCTTTGGAGTATGGAGCAGTTTGCCAAATAATCAGATTAGTTGAAAACGACCCCTTATTTTTGGTCTGTCACCATATTATATTTTGTTGGCGATGGGGCAAAAGGAGGGGAGAACGTTTCTGTTGGTAAAACTGGTACTTACAAACAATGAACTCTTTAAACTTCTCCACATATTTTGAAATACGCTTTCCATGGATGTATACCCTTACTAGAATAGATTTTGTTCTTTTTATTGCAGGAACAGAGAATAATTACATTTGGGAACTAATCCATACAAAGTCGGAAATCGAGGGCAGGCCGGAGACAATTTTTCAACTGTGCAGCAGGTAATGTCCAGGGCATGCTTTTTGATATTACTTAAACTGAAAGAAATACTAAACCGGTTTTTACGTATGCCTAATTGGTTATAATACAATTGTAATAGTTTAAATAGATACAGAACATGTACTGCTTTATGGAACATGCTCATAGCTCAGCTCCTGGCAGTATTGACATTTGTTTTCGGATATTCTAAAGAAACATCTGTTGATTATTCTGAAATAGGGATTTTCCTTCTAATTACATTTTTGTAGTTTTGTAGCGTATGCAGTTTACGTGAGTTCTGCGGAAATGTATTGGGAAGGTTCAGTGCAATAAAGGTTTAGGGCCTTATTATGAGTTTCAGACCGACAAAGCCACAGTGGCGTTGCGGCTGCCTCACCGGTGGTCCGACTGCCCTATCACAAGTTGGGCGATTGGATCGCCACTGGACCGCTGCTGCCGCTAGGGATCCACCATCCCTGCCATTCTCGCAGCAATCTGAGGCCCCTAATACGCTGGCGGTGCTGCTGCAGCACCGCCAAGCATAATAGGAGTTTCCTCACGCCTCACTTTTCGTGGCAGTGGGGCCACCATGAAAAGTGTGGCGGTGTGGAAACAAAGGGGGCCCCATGTTGCCTATGCACCAGGAGATGCATGCAGGGGGGCATTTGGTGTGCCCCCCTGAACGCATGCACCCCAGTTCCTGCAGGGCATGAACTATAACAAGCAGGGCGGTTGGACCATCATGGGAATGCTGCTGCCGCCAGGCACCGCAATTTCTGGCAGTCTTGCAGCGGTTTGAGGTCTCTATTATGCTGGCGGTGCTACTGCAGCACCGCCAAGCATATTAGGATTTTCCTCACTGCCACAATTTTCATGGCAGTGAGCCTGCCATAAAAGTATGGCGGTGAAGAAACAAAGGTGGCCCCCTGTTGCCTCTGCGCCGGGGAATGCATGCAGGGGCCATATGGTGGGACCCCCTCTATGCACGCACCCCCTGTTCTTGCAGGACATGGACTTGACTGTCTATAGCCTGCGGGAACGTGCAAATGCATTCAGATTGCGGTGCTTTTGCTAAGGCTCACATACGAACCTTAGCACTACACCGCCGCGGGCCAGTCGCTACAGGACCGCTCGACCTGGATTCCAGTCAGAATCTGGCCGGCAGTCTCAATATGACTTTGGCGATGTGGCAGCGGGCGCTGGCATGGCAGCCCTTTGCCACACCACTGAAGTCATAATAAGGCCTTCACAATGAAAGAGCATTCATAAAGCACAGACTCCTAATCCTACCACCATTATATGCTGACTTTCAGAAATGTTATTTCAATTCCCTGGACATTTACACAGGAAACATGTTTTCTTGGAATAGCTTCATAATTTACATTTATGTTTATATCTTCCCTGATTTACATAGAATGTGGGTTACTCGAGTGCACAACTGCCATTTTGTCGAATCTACCTGTAATTTCTCAAATACCTCAGATTTTCACACTGTTAAATGGCTGGCAGCTTGTAAATTTCCTTGGAGGGCTGTGCTATTATACTTAAGGAGTAAAGTAACGCTAACTAAACACATAATAAGTCTACTGTAATAATGCCAATATCCTGAAAATGCGCTGTACACTATGGAATATAGCAGTCTACTGCACTGATGCCTCACTCCCACAAAATGTCTGCCATAAATGGAGAAAACAAAATTACAAAGTTAAAAATATAACAGAAAATCTGATAGAACGCTCATATCAATGTACTCTTAATAAGGTATGAATTGGCACAAGAGAATGGACTGTTGTAAAATAAATGTGACCACGTATATGACTATATGTTTTCAAATTCGGGTGTATCTTTGCTTCCCGCAGTGACGCTGAAAGCAAGACCAGCATCATTAAGGCAATTCGCTCAATTCTGCGTGAGAATGTCAGACGGCATATAAAGTGTGACTTGCCATGGGAGAAGACTGCAAAAGACCGCCATGGACCACTGAGGACTAGAGTCCCAGTTTCAGCCAAAATAGGTAATGAAAGTGGTTTTGTAGAACGCTACATCTTCTCATTGGGTCATCTTGGTGAGTGTTAGTAGGCTTCAGATGGGTCATGCTTATATAGGGTCGGCAAAAGTGTTAATACATGACTCTTCTGGTTTAATCTAACAAGTTAATGGTCCTACCAAGTTAATGGGTCAAAAAATGTAGTACATTTTAAGTGACTCTGCATCCAGCTTAGAATGGACAGAAATGGTTCTGCGCTGGTCCAACCATGTAACACTCTTTCAGGATTTAAGTGAAAGTTTTGGGACATTACATAAGCTCGGTCCAAATTAAACATTGGTGCTCTAATAATAGTAGTGAGTCAAAATAAACCCAAGCATCTAGCTCTTCTGAAGCCTACTCTAATATTAAAATTGGCTCAAAGCTAGTCTGCATGGTGTTGTTCCAGAAAAAACTATAATACAACCTGGAGACGGAAACCGACCCCTTGGAATTCGCATGAATTAGCAACACTTAAATACAGCAGACCAACTATTGCTTGTGAATCGATCCATGTGGCAAAATAAATGACCTATGCATTTTTAAGTCTTCACTTAGGAAGGCAAGACAAGGATTTATTACAAACCACATCCTTCAACATCCAGAGCAAGGTGTGTTATGGGGAACAGTAGTTACTGCTTTAATTGGGACCTGCTTAGTCATTAAAGAAGTACTTCACATAAGTCTAACAAGGGGTATCCTAATTCTTAAAATTCCACATTTTGTTGTTCAGCGCCCATGCTAAGGCAAATGCACTGGCTACCTTTTGGAGTTAGATGCATTTTCAAGACCAGCTGGTTTGTCCATCAGGCTATCCTTTTGAAAGAGCAAACTGAGGATCTAGTTTCCCATTCCCAAATGACTGGCTATTGCTTCAGGGGCCTATATTATGAGGAGTGTAGAAGGGAAACAAGCCATTCTGCATTCTCGCCACTCACGTGGTGTAATGTACTCCCATCCAACCTATGAGCTCCACCCAACATACTGCAATTACACTGAAAACAGAAGGCACCAAGGCCTAGCATTTTGACCAATATCAGTAATTATGTTGTTCTCTAATTGTGTGCCATCTCTGACCACAAGATAAACTATGAGGGAACACTGAGCTTAAAAATTCTGAAAAAGAAAAAGAAATCTGTCTCGGCTGAAAAAAATAAGCTGCACAAATCACCATGGTTTTTCTGTCCCAAACATTGAAAAGTATAAATCTAGGTTCGTTATTTAGCACTTAGTACCCACATTTAGCCAAGTTAGAAGTGTGTTCTGTTTTAGCTGGCATGGGAAATTCATACATAGGAAGGTTATTTTGCTCGCTTAAAGCTTTACAGTTCACTCGAGATAAGCCAGGATTGGCACCCTGGTCCCCTAGTTTATCAGTCAGCAAAATAAACTGCAGTTGGTGGCTTCTTACAGTATTCAATATCCAATGTAAAAACCCTTTTTAAAGCCAGTGCTTGTTATTTTTCTTAATTTCCCCAGATTTGGGGACTACTCATTAATGGTAGCCTGGGCAAGGGCTGGTTCACAGTTCATCAGATACATTTTTCAGTTGGCATTGCAAAGACATTCTTTATAAGGCGGCAACATCTTCATTTCATTGTTGTTGTTTGGCAGAAGAAACGACAGCTGGGATAATGAGACGTCTGACATGACCGTCAATGTTAAAATACTGTTTCAACCAAGTTTCTTTTCTTGCCGGCGATCTCTGTTGGCATAAACAGTCTGCATTCTGGAGACAGCTGCTTTAAGTATATGGAGTCATTTGCTGAGGCAGCAGCTAGATCACTTTGAATTTTCCAGCCAGCTTTAAGAGCCTGCAGGTCTGATAGGAAAAAGTCTAACTCAGGCTTAGTTGTGAGAACACATTGTAAGCGTCTTAAGGTGGAGTTCCAGAAAGGGAACAGTTTGGATACTTTCAGGTATGCAACTGAGTGACACACCCCACAATCAGACAGACAAGCAGCCAGACGGCCCCTTCTTCCAGTTGAGGAAAGGCTGATCACTAAGACAGGGCAGATACGCCTATTGTGTTAGGAAATAAGTAAACACATTTTACACAGGCAGTCTACTGAGAAAACTGCAGATCAGAATAGATGGAAGAAGGGCTGGGTAGATCACTGAGCACTAGGGTGTGGTTATCCTGCTGGCAAAGATCATGGCATCTAGTGCAGCAATAGAGGAAATTCTAATCAAACTGGACTCTTACAATGGAGAAGGTCCACGAAAGGCATAAACACGTCAAAAAGTGACAATTTGGTAGAACTGACTCACTAACACACTTGCGTTGGCATTGCCCTGAACTCACTAGATATTGGGAGGAAGTATTGAATGAAATAGACAGGATGTTTGATTGTACCATATTAATGTTCCAGGCATATATCCTTATTTGAGTAGATGACAAACTCACATACTGCTTACATCTCCAAGAGGGAAGCTTCTCCCACAATTCTTCTATGCACAGCCAAGCAGGCGTTCCTGGATCTCTGGGGTATGAAGAACACCCTGGACCATAGGCAATGGCTGCACAGGATATGGGGAATAATGGGCCTAGAAAAGGTCTCCATGACGGTGGAGCAGAAAGGCCAGACTTTGAGAAAAAATGGGGACTGTGCCTCACAATACTAACAACAGAATGTATTGCAATTATGTACTCCAAATATCTCTGGATGCTGCGATTGACAGCTCCCAAGGAGGAACAGGAAGAGCCTCAGGATTAACAGATAGCATAGGTTTCTGAGGTTGTTAGGTATTCTAGTCCTGTTAGATGAAACCTCTCCGGCCAATCGGATATCTCAAGTATGGGGTTTGAAAGGAGGAGGGTGTTGGCCAGGGGTAGGCTATAAATTGTTGCATTCTACTGTTCCTTTGATTTTACTTACCCTGCAGACCGGTACTTGAAGACAGGTGTATGCTCGTCACTGCTCTAAACAATAATATAAAATACTTGTTCCATAAATGGGTGAATGCACAACACTTGAGGCACAATAATCAAGGCAAGTCATACCAGTGTTATGTGATATCCTGCACCAACGTTTTTAAGAAATCTAAGAATGACTTGATGATCCCACTAAAAGGATTGTTCTAAATGATTCTTGGGTTATTGCTTACCATTCTGCATAGTGACAGCAGGAAAAGTCAATCTTATTGAAGTCTCCTTTTGATATGTTCGTCCAGTGGCATGAACCTGGGCCAGTCGCTACATTTGGAATACTGATGTTTAACAATTGAAAATCTGTTTTATCCGTCACCTTTTATTTACTAAACATGATAGGAGAATCTTTAGAGTTGGGGAATGGAGTAGGCGATTCAGGAATTTAGAATAGCAAGAATAAGATGAGAAGACAAGTAATAAGATCGTTGCCTTTCAGCTATCCTAACATTGATATAACATGTGATTTCAAATGTTTCCGTGAACTAAAAACACGGCTATTTATTTTTTAACATAGGTTTTATTTGCTTAATTTTTAAGTGCTATTTGAATTCACTTTTCTTATTTTGTGGTTAAACTGAGGATTAAAAATAAATTTGTATTTCGAAAAAGTCTCCTTTTGTTATTGCGAAAGATCGACTGCCACTGTATGTGGACTTTTTCTGCCATGAACAAACAACACATACACACACTTTTTCTACAACAAATGCCTGCTTTCTTATTTCAGCTTCTACAAGATCCCTAAAGTTGATGAAGCACTCTTCTAGCAGTGACTGGAACAATGATACCATTAGAGGAAATCTGTTGGATTCGGATGACTGCAGCTTAAGCAGCAGCACGCAAAGCAGCAGCTGCCACACAACAGAGAGTAGCACTCAAGAGTCAACCGCCTCTCCCAAAAAGCACTTGCCAGAATGTCCCTCTGAGCCACCCAGCAGCTTTCTGAAGGAATCGGACATCCTTAGCGATGATGATGGTGATTACCATGCTGTTCCTCGGCAAGAAAGCCCCACGAAAGACATTGAGGTCCACTTGCAGAGGCTCAGTATCTCAGAGGATCTAGCTGTGCGGACACAGCAAGAGCCACTTGCAGGAAGCGAGGGCGATTTCAAGACAGGCGAGCATCCGAAGCTTGTCCGTGCACACTTCTGTCCCATCAAGCGAAAAATGAACAGTACCAAACGAAAGGAGATATTATTGACAATGAATGAACACCACCAGTCGCTTGACAGTCAGTCTGACACAGCAAGCATGGATTTGAACTCTATCTTAGAAAGAGAATTCAGTATTCAAAGTCTAACTTCTGTGGTTAACGAAGACTGTTTTTACGAGATTGTGGACCATAATAGTTCATCTTAGCTGTCTGTGCATCATTGGCATTCGCAATGACTTTTTCATGCATCAGAAAAGTTGTTTCTAAGTTTACTTCTCAGTTCTCATCATACGTTTGAACTTGCCTCTTACTTTGCTTAAATCTTCACGCGTTTTTGTTGTATTTTAAAGTGAACATTGCAGAAATACTACTTAATGGTTCCGTTTTGTGCACTATTACATTCCGCCACAATTAGCTGTAAAAGCTTTCTTAAGTTATTTTTTATTTATTGTGGATCAGAAAGAAAACTAGAATTTAGTTGGATGTAGTCTGTAAATGTTCTCCCTTTTGAGCAGGTATCAACATTGTGTAGTGAAAGAAAAACTGTTTGTAATAAATATTTTTTTAAGTTATGTAAAAAAAGGTCTGGAAACAGACTTATGTCAAAAAACTTTTTTCAAACCATGGGGCATTTCCTCTAAACATTTTCATTCCTGCTTTATTTAATGCATAATTAAGTTATTTCAATGTGGCTGCTGCACTACAGGTGCAGAATTTACAGGTTTTTTTGTAATTTGCAAGACGCTGTTTGTACAAAACTTTATATGTATATATACAAAAGCTTGTAATGTAATCTTTCATTTGATTGTATGTTTATTTTCTTTACAAACCTGTACAGTAAAAAAGAATGAGTATTTTATTTATGTCTCATAATTGACTCATGCCATATTATTCTTGAGATGTACATTTTCTTCGAAGATGTCAAATGGGGACAAGTTAAGAAGTCTCTGGAAAGCGGTGGTCCCACCACTAGAGCACTGGCTCCACATTTCCACTTTTTTGCTAGCTCCTTCTTGCTCAGTGCAGTAGCTTGCAGTGCTCTTTGCTGCACCTGAACCTGTCTCTCATTGCTGCCTGCCAATCCTCCCATCATTGCCACAGGCCTGGAGCACAGCAGTCCGCTGCATATGTGTGGGGATCAGGTGGGGTGGAGGGATAGCTACAGAAGCTCTGCAAAGCCATGGTTTAAAATTTCAGTCTGCTTCAGTTAGTGAGCTTTGAGGCTGTGCCTTAAGCAGGAATTGAGGGAACAGTTCCTGCATTGCCGCCTCTGGCTACAGCTTTCCCACTAGGTCAAAGGATATGTGAGGTATTTCAATTGAATGTGGCAAAACGCGACATCTCAGATGAAGTCTCTGGCTCCAGCTATACCTGAGACAATATACAGTCCTCCTGGAGTAAGGACGGTGAACTTTTCCCTCCTTGATATCCCTGGGCTGCAGGCCCCTGGCTTCTCTTGATCCCCTATCATGTCTTACACCTCCAGTTGTTCGGTCTGATTGTGCCATGTAGGGGTTTCTCATGGCCAGGAGGCACAGTGGTCTAGCACTATATGGAAATACTGGTGTCCACAACTTCCTCTTCTTACCACTAGCTGCTTTTAGCTTGAGACAGGACCATGGAGGAAGACACTGGAGCTGCTGGACCATGGATCGTAGGCCCAGAATAATCACCACCTCCTGGGAAACAAGGGATTTGGGGGGGAGGCACTATGGGTAAGAGCTGAGAGTTAAATGTCTTTGCGTGCATGTTTTTAGAGCCCATGTGTGTGCATTTTGGCTATTCATGGAAACATACTGGCTCAAGCTATTCATTACATATTTGTAGCCTTTGAGTGACATAGAATGGACATTCTTGGCAACTTGCTGGCTCTGGCTATACCTCCCATAATGGTGGCTACTGGGTGACCTAATGGTGGAATTCCCTGCAGCATCCTGGCTCTGGCTATCCCTGATATAACGAGGGACTCTGAGAGACATTGTGGGGACATTCTTTCCAAACTTCTGGTCCCTAACTTCATGGTGGTGGCAGGGCAGCATCATATTCTGGGCATTCCAGGTGACATGGTGGCTATCTGAGCATAACTGTAGCACCTTACGACGGTTTGCAGCCATTTTGTCAATTTTCAGGCATTTCCTTTGCATGGTAGTGAAGACCTTGCTGTACGATAGTCAACCTAATGATGATAAATGGACATGAAAGGCAGAATAATATTTGAGTGCTTTGTAAAGATGACAGCTTAATGTCTTGGAATCAAAAATGTATTTACAAAAACAAAATTGGGATATTTTTAAGAGAGGAGTATGTTTCCTCATGAAAATGTGTTTCAGTAAATGAATATAATTTCCAGATACCAAAACTGTGTTTTTCATGATTAAACATTTGCATTTCTATATCATTTTAAAGTCAAGTTTTTTGATTCACCTTTATTATAATGCCTTACAATAATAAAATCATAAAATACACAATGCAAAATTACCCCGACCTATTAAATATTTGTAAAGTCCCTGTCCACATGTTCCCTTTTACTAGCATGCATCCCTTCTTTGGTTCCAAAGGAGGAAGGTGCCTAGATTAACACACCTTGAAGGACTAACAATTATTCCGCATGGCTTCCCTCAGTGACATCCCTATATCCTCCGTCCTTCACTACAGCACGGGAAACAGCCACTACAACGTGTCCGTTTCCACGCATAACCTTAACGACGCATGCATTACAACGCATGTGTGGTTACCACGTATAGCCTTTACCACGCATTCCTTTACTACGAGATATGTAGTAAAGGCATGTGTGTTAAAGGCTATATGTAAAAAAGGGGGCTTGGGGGGGTCTCCCCCCCCCCCAATTTTTTTTTAAAAGCGTGTGTTAGAAAAAGGGGGCATGGGGGGTATCCCCCCCAAAAAAGAAAAAAACCACACTTGTTTCTGGAGGCAATCAGCATCGATAGAGGAAACGGAAACGACGTACAACGCACCACGTAAGAGCATGAAGAGGAGAGAACGTGGAGAGGTAAGGGGGATTAAAGTTTAAAAAAAAAAGGAATGAGTGGGTGGTGTAGCGCTGGGGTAAAGTTTAAGGGATACGTGGAGGGGTATTTATTAGAAGGGTTTGTGGGTGGGGCAGATGGTCGCAGAAAAGAACAGGGAAGGGGTAAAATAAAAAACATTTGCAATGCAACAGGTCTTGCATTAGTTAGAGTTAGAGAATTTGGCATTGCTTATATTTAGCTGGATATGTTTGCTGGTTTGCGTAATGTATGTGTTAGGGAATGGCAGGTTTGTCCGTATCTGTGGGGTAAGTATGTGTATTATAGCGTTCCCATGCCATGTTTACATTGCCAGTGAGGCTAACAGTAGACATATACACAGAGAGACACATGCACCGATACACACATAGAGACAAACACACACAAACGCACACAGAGAGACAGACACGCACATAGAAACATACACACAGAAGACGCACAGACAGACACGCACACATAGAGACTGACACACGTATAGCGACGCACACACCGACAGAAACACACATAGAAACAAAGATGCACACACAGAGAAGAGACGTACTTACAGAGACAAATGCACACATAGAGACGCACACAGAGATAGAGACGCACACAGAAAAATACACGCAGATAGAGACACGCACACAGACAGAGATGTGCATCGAGAGACAGAAACACGAACATAGAGATGCACACACAGATACAGAAACCCGCACACAGCAAAAAACACACACAGAGATATGTACACAAGACAGAGACATGCACACAGACACAGAAACACACACACAGAGACAAAGACGTATACATAAAGAGAGACGCACACACAGAGACAGACACGCACACATAGAGACTGAGATACACAGACAGGTAGTTTGGTAGCTAAATGGGCTAAGGCATCCGCTACAGGGGCTTGTGCTTAACCTTACGATTACAGTTGTTTTTAACTGTATCCCACCCTTTTCTGACCTTGCTCTAACAGGTGCGGATATGTTGACCCTCTGTGTTTAAATACAGTACAATGCAATACAAGATAGTTATCTTGTAGGAGTAATAAAAGGGCACAGTATGTGGGGCCTAGAATGTCTAGAGATGGTGTGAAATGTGTGGCTGTTTGCAAAGGACGTGTACAAGTTTTAGGTAAACATGAAAGGGATATGCAAAAGTGAATTGTATTGCATGTGAAAAAATATTTGTTAGTTTTAATAAAAAACTATTATCTGAATAAGCTAAAAAGATGTGTGTAAACACATTGTAAAACCAGTTGTAAATGAGACACCACAAATATCTATCCGTTTTCCTGCACGTTGTATCTGCAGTTCTACCAACCTCAGTAATTCAGGTCTCCTGCTCTGGGGTCCCAAGAGTCGCTCCACGAGGAGAGATTTCACACCACATAAACGAGTCTCCTCTGCAGTCCGCGTCCGCATTTGTGTGTGTGAATGCATGTGTATTTGTGTGTCTGTGCATTTGTGTGTGTGTGCATGAGTGTGTGTGTGTGTGCGTGCGAGTACGTCTGTGTAGGTGTGAGTACGAGTATGTGCATGCACGTATGCGCACGTGTGTGTGAGTGAGTGTGTGTTCATGCTTGGGTGTATGTGTGTGTGCATTTGTATGTGTGTGTGTGTGTGTGTGTGTGTGTGTGTGTGTGTGTGTGTGTGTGTGTGTGTGCGTGAGTATGTGTGTATTGTGTGCGATGCCGCAAGCTATCTCCTACCCACACTTCATCCCTTTGTATGCCGGGCCAAGAATGATCCATCACACACTGTTTTATCTGTTGCTCAGGAATGTGTAATCATAAAAAATCACAAAGGCTATGAACCCTTAAATCATTAAAAAGTACTCCCTTGAGTTTACAAGGCAATAAAGCACACTCAATATTAACACGTTTCTTCCCCATCCTTGTACTAAAATTGCAGATATTTAGTAACATGGTAGCTCCCAGATAACTATGCGAGGCACAGGTTTTTTTTCCACCGATTCTGAAAAATCTTGGAAGTAGAATTTCACTGTGATGATTCTTTTTTAAAAAAAAATGTTTTTATTGAAAACAAAGAACATGTGCATACATAGCCAAGACAATGGATGCAATATTAGCTAAAAGAGCTACACAGATCTTTATCACAGGCAGGTAGAATATCTTGTAATACAAGCTAACGTGGCCTAACACTTTTCAAAATGCATATTAAATGGTTCTTTATTTCAGTCTAGTCTTTTCACAGCAGATTTTCAGGATCTGCAGGCAATTCACCGCAGGGCAAACACCGGCACACTCTCAGCGCTATTTAATTACTAGGCGCTGCAGTGCAGACGGCGAATTGTCTGCCAGCAAACAAAATGCCTCACATCGATGTTCACTCATTTGTTGTGGCTGAGACTCTGCACGGAAGAGGCAGGCGGGCAACTCAAATGTAATTCAAATCTCAGAATCAAATGTTGTAGACGGCAGCGCTGCACAGGACTTACAGGCTCAATACTACTTACTGCTCAGTGGCACAGAATCAGATCGCATGCATCACACCTACCCTCCATGCTTCGTGATTTTAGCAGTAGTTGTGATGATATAAAAGCTTTATGAATATAGAAGACAAAATGCCTTCAGGCAGGTCAAGAAATAATAAGCATGGTAGGAAGTGTCCTTTGGTATCAGGGAATCGAATTAAGAAATAAATCCCCCATACTCGGCATGAATTCTCTGTCAAATATTAACTTCAAATATACTTAAATGTTCAAAACATAGGTTTGTGAATTTCTGAAAATAAACATTTCACCTTGAAACACGTTTTTGTAAATGCGCTCAATTCCTCCAAACACAAGTTTCTCACTTCCAGGAAAATAATATTTAATCCAGAAATGTCCAGGTTTTCATTTTTAATAAATATATTTTTTGTCCACAAACATCTTCTTGGCATTTTCTTTTTCACCAATTACTTCCATATTTGATTGCCTAATATAGGCATATTTCATGTCGATTATCATCAGATACCAGGGATGTTGATCACATTTCCACAATGTTCAGCAGGATTATTCCAGATATGCCAATTATGACAGGGATCGATCAATAAGTCAAGGATGGATTTATGTTATTGCGGGGATATTAAAAATTTTATCAATCTTGGCCAGAATATGGCAAGGATGGGCCACTATTCTGTCATGGTAGTCAGACTATTGCCTAGCATGCCCACATTATAGCAAGGATTACCACCATGATGCCTGGGATAGCCAGATGTTGCCAAGAATGGTAATAAAAGTGTCATTGCGTGGCGACTGAGCAAATATTGGTAGCAGGCTTAGAATGTCCAGAAATGTCACTGACTGCCAGTTTGTCAAGATTAGTATGTCACCAAATCACTGACGGGCTCCTGATGCAAAGGTCAGACTGAATGTCCCCAAGAAGGCCTAGAAATATGTCTGGTACACCCTGACAGATATAGCCAAAATGTCTCTAAATCGCTGATGGGCCATCACGCCGAGGTGACCCAGAATGCTCCTAATTTTTCATGCATTAGGTACAGTAGGGCGTGCCAGAGATAATTGGACCAGACCAAACACACACATCCTCATTCACTTGCACAAGGGCTCCTAAGTTTCTGCCAGGGATGTTGGAGTCCTCATCTCCCTGGTATAACCATACAAAGCACAGTTGTCCTAGTTTTGGTATTGATGCCAGTCCCCAGTAATGGTGTCACAGCCCCTGGTAGTGATGTAACAACCGCTGCACTGACAGAAACAGTCCCTGGTAGCCATGTCACAGTTGCAGAATTTAATTAAGTGCATCACAATTATATCGGAGGATCTGGCGTTCGCATCAGGCTCTAGCAGTGCACTCAGAAACTAGCAATATCAGAGCTCCAAGAAGGTGCATCACAGCTTCCTAGTTTTCAGTATTTCTGTACGTAACCGCTTGTGGAAAATTTAATTTTCCAGCAGTAAATCCAGTACCGGGGCCGTTGCCTTTTGCTACTATACATGTAATACTTACATTTCCAATTAATAACAGTCCAGGGTTAATTATTTCAGCATTTCTAATTTTCAGCACAATGTGCTTCGTTCTTCAGCCAACATTCAGACACACCAAATACTAGGGTACAACTCCAAGCGTAAGCACATAAAGCATGTATTGCCCGGTATTGATTATTTAGTCATTTTTTTGTTTCATTCTAAACATTCACCTATATGCATTAGGGACCATATGACAAGATATACAGAAACAGTCCTTCTAAGTGTAAAATGTGCACTTCGGCGAAGTTACATATTCACACAAGAAATATTCGAGTCATGCAGAGAGCCTTTTAAAATGGACCTCGTTTAAGGCGGCATTGGGGAGAGGATGTGGTGTAACAGCCCGAGATACTGACTTTGGAACTGGAGAACCAGGTTCCCGTCTCGGAGTTGGCTCAACACCCTGTGATTCTGAGCAAATCACTTAATCTTCCTGTGCCACAAAAATATGAATGTGTTCTTATATAATGTAACTGGTGCTCATGTAAAGGCACAAACTAACATTATTAAGCCATCGCACACACGAACAGACCTTTCAACATGACGGCTATGTACCGTAAATACGTAGAACAGGAATAGTCCCTGCAGTCTTTGTGCGATAAAAGCCAGGCTCATTTCTGTGCACAGCCCTCGGGTATATGTCCTTGGCAAAAATAAAACTCACATTCAACAAGTGGCCCCTCCCTCCTGCCCTCTCATAAGAGTCCGGGGTCCGCTGGCGCGCAGTCACCGGCAGTCGATGCCGCTGTGCACGCCGACGGACTGCTGCTGCTGGGGGCTGCTGAAGGCCTGCATGGCGGCCACCGGCAGCTGCTTGAAGAAGTGCTGCAGGCTGCCCAGGTCCCGCGAGAGCAGCTTGATGTGCTTGTGCAGCTGCTTGTTCTCGCGGGGGGTTTAAAAACGCACTGCTCCTCCTAGCAGTGTACCGACGCTGAGTGTAAGAACAACCAAAAACAAGAACATTGTTTTCTAGCTTCGGGGGAGAGAAAAAAAAGTGGTACTTCAAGCGATCGCGAAAGCGATCCTATTACATGCCCGCAAGTGGTGCGCGTGTGAGCCACTGCGAGCATATGTTTTCAATTATCGCGCCCGTGCCTGGCGCGATAATTGAAAACATATGGGATTTGGTGCGGGTGACAGACACCAACAGGCCATGGGCGGAGCTACGGGACCACCCATGGCCTATTGCGTGTTCTGTTAAAAAACAACACGCACGCAAAGCCAAATCAAAATGGACCTAGGAAATGAACACGCACGAGCATGTGGAATTTCCAGGTCCATTTTGAAAACCCCTACAAAATGGCTCGCCTGCGCGAGCACTGCTGCTCAGTGCATCACGAGTGCTCGCCCTAAAAAAGAAAGCGGGAGGTGGAAGGGCACAGGGGATCTGTAAAAGAAATTAGGGCAGGGATCAGAGAAAACCTATACCATGAAAATGCCATTTTACCAAGCATGGTTTTACAACGAAAATCGTAAAGGTATGCGTGGTAAAGTCATTTTCGTGGTAAAGGTTATGCATAGCAATGGCATTCGCGTTGTAACGCATGAATGGTAAAGGCATGCGTTGCAATGGAATGCGTTGTAACGTCATACAACCCTACAGCACAAACAAAATACAGTTAAGCTCTAGAGGGAGACACAATGGATAAAATCGTAAATGTGTTAAAACAAAGTTATGAACCCTGTTTTTTATCATTTATGTAAAAAAGATGTATATTTATATATCCTGTTTTAGGCAAATTTACTGTATTTCTAAAAATATATTGAATGCTGACATTTGAGTGATTGTTGAGTTTGGGAGACTTACTGGCGATATTGTTTTTTGGATGATTCCAAAGGGAAGCTATTCTTGTATTTGTATTTAATGACTTGTTTGGAGGGTTTGCATCATTAATATTGTTAAAACTGTTTCGACATAACTGATATTTCTGTCTGAGCTTTGTGCACATACGCATGGTGTTATGTA
Source organism: Lissotriton helveticus (assembly GCF_964261635.1). Taxonomy (NCBI): domain Eukaryota; kingdom Metazoa; phylum Chordata; class Amphibia; order Caudata; family Salamandridae; genus Lissotriton; species Lissotriton helveticus. The sequence continues at coordinate 1,400,124,047 of NC_136067.1, forward strand.
TTCGATTCCTGCTCCTGTAAGCTCTATCTAACTGAATAGTACTGTATTTTCTGTATGAGCTTGTAAAAACTGTGCAGCCCTAGTTTTTCTGGCCGATAGTTGTGAAATTTGGATTCATTTTTGATTTGTTCACCATTTCCTTCCTTTTTGTACGATATTACTGAGATTCTTCTGGAAAGGGACTGGGTGGAAATATAAAGTGACGGCAAATGCTAAAAACATTTTGAAAAACATATGGACATGTGAGCTTACAGAACCTAATGTTCGTGGCATGTGTGGCTGTAGATACACATGCTGTGCATAGTTCCGCCATCTAATGTTGGGCTCGGACAAGTACAACTTGTTTTTCTTCGAAGGAAGTCTTTTCGAGTCACTGGACCTAGTGACTCCAGCTATTAGTGGTAATGAGCATGGGCATCGGCTCCCTTGTTAGATTGTTTTTCTCTGCTGTCGGGTTCAGACCTGTAGATATGAGCTCCGGCTTGACGCCGCCTTATCTGCCACGCCAAGTACCGACAGACAGACCTCTTAAAAGTCTGCAGGTTGTGATGGTCTTCCTAACACCATGAAGACTCCTGTTTGGCGTGTCTTACGTTCCGGAAAAAAAAAAACCTTTAAAACCGAAGAGCTCACCGCACCGCTTTGGCTTCCTTGGCACACAGATGGAAGACTCTCCTGACCTCTTCGGAGAGAGAGGCATCAGATATTGAACAGTTGGACGCTCCTGCCGTCAAAATTGAGGTGGATTTGTCACCGGAAAGCGATGACTCCGAGGCAGATATTGAAGCACAAGGGTCCCCACCGGCCCAGCGTCCACTGAAGACCACAGTGATTACTGTCACCTCACCTACTCACCAAAGAGAGGCACCAGTCTCGACCTCCCAGGCTACCTTTGAGGCCTTTGGTGCACCACTGCCTTCTGGCCATGGTCGACACCACTATTCCGAGCTGAAACCAACATCCATATCATACTCGAAGTCCACCTTGATGCCTCGAGTGTCGACATCGACCGGTGCCGGATCCGAAGATGCAGGCTCGTCCACCATTGGAATTGAAACGGGTGGACCTGGAGCATTCGGAACCGAGACAACCAGCCCGAAACATTCGGATCCGAGACAACCTGCAACATTACCAGTTCAAAATACTTACACTTAGGGGCAGTGGCGGATGGTGCCATTTGAAAGTGGGGTGGCGTAAAACAATTGTCGTACTGCATTGCGGTGCGTGAGCATAGTGAGCGTGCCTGAACCACCTACGGGGGGGTTTCTCCCCTCTAGAAAATTTTGAAAAACGAGTGGGCAAATTGTGCATTTTCAAGCAAATTTGAGAAAGCAGAAAGGTGTCAACCACTCTGAGGTCTGATGACCCTGTCCAGTCGTCGGCCCAGCCTCTCCACATCCCTCACACAGTGGGTTCTACTAAGATCACATCTGTGATCTCTATTGCATTACACAAATCAAACGTGGGGACATTAAAACCATCATCCCATACCAAGTGGAAAGCCTGTGTTAAATCTGAATCTGTGTTTAGTGCAGCCTACATCCCATTTTTGTTTTGAGCCATGTGCTAGCCCTGCCCATGCGTTACCAACCAGCGAGACAGTAGCCTCTAATGATTGCACGAGGGAACATCAAAAGGACACCTTAGCTCCCCAAAACAGAGAACATTCCATGTACAGCACTACCAGAACCTTTCAAGCATTGCACCATTATAATATGTAATAATGCCTGAGGAGATAGTGCTTAGAATGACTGCACAAACAGAAGACTGAATACACCACTTTGAAAGAACATTTAGTTGCACTGAATCAAAGCACATACCAAGCACAGCACCAACAGGACTGTTCAGCACTTTACCAACAGAACCTACAGCACAAACAAAACACTGAACACACTGCACCAATGAAACATACAATCACTGCTCCAGTATATTATCCAAGCATTAGTAGACTGAACTACACCATCAGGACTTTACTACAACAATAGAACACAGCACAGTGGAGCATACCACACAAAGCGCCAACAGAACATCCAATCCATGCGCCCAGCCAGTCATATAACGTGCCACACCAAGAGAACATTAAAGCTACACATTCAGTGCACTAAACCTATAGAGCATCTGATGTCAAGTGCCAGCCTAGTGCTGACAGGAGGGGAGGATGAGAACACCTCACGCACTGCACTTTTTTAACATCTTAAAACAATATTACAACGGCCATTTGAATGCAGGGAACATAAAACTACTGCACTGTGTAGAATCCAAAGCACTACCCCAAGACTTCTGAAGCAATGTGCCCAGTCGCGGCTAAAACAATAAAATGAAAACTTACCTGACCGGGCCCGCGCCCCCTCTGCCTACGAGATCCTACACCTCACCCCCACCAGAATGGATGGCGCTTAGGACAGCCCCAGAGCATGTGTAGCAGTGTGCCCTTCTGTCCACAACCCTGTGAGCATTAGTTGGAATTACTCCTATATAAACAAGGAGCTCTAGGGGGAAAAATGTCAACTGCGCCCCCCACTCAAACCATTCATTCATAACTACAGCCCTTGATATGTCTCACACATTTGATTCTCAATACATGGGGTCCCCCTATTTCACTTTTGGGAAGGAAAAGCTTCTTATCTATCTAGACGGGTCCTACGCGTAGGGAAAAACCATATATGAAAAAATGAAAATAAAGATATATAAAAATATGAAGTGCCTCACGTAAACAACCACCAGGGAGCCAATAGGCAGTTTTTCAGCAATATGCTCACTTTTACATCATCGAAAGCTTTCTTATACATACGGAGGAACCAACAACAGAACAAGATCAAAAGAATTTTTTATATGTGCATGTTTTGTATATAATCTTATTGTGTGTAGCACACATCTCAATAAAACCTCCCTCGGCCCCCATATAAAGAGGAGAAAATTCTTTCTCACAAGAAAAATACATTAAAAATGAGTTGCGTGCAGCACATAGCAACTGTCTTTAATTTTTATGCCCACACTCGTGATGAAAAAGAGCATACCACGTTTAGACCATTTTAAGAAGAACAGAAGACATGTTTCATTGCTCCCTCTGAACTAACTGGCAATGTAATCAGGGCATGAGGACTACATTTCACCCTTGTGTGCACCGAACTTGTCTGTTAAAAGAACAAACAGCATGGCAGACATATGTAATACAGATACCATACAAAGCTGCCCACACTCCAGGTGGGAGATGGGGATAGTTACTATCTGGCCACCAGGTGAGTGCCTGCTAGTAGGCCACCGGGAAGGAGATAGCTTTTGAGAATGCTCAGTCACCTGAGAGAGACATGGTATACATCCATTCATACTCTTTTTAGGGTTCTGCCTTTTCAGAAACCACAGCCAAAGTGTTTATTACTAGGCTTTGGATGACGACAAATTATCTCAACGGCTCCACACACATATACAAATCCTTGCAAACATGCCCATCCGGACCCGAGGCCTCTCCAGGAATAACCACTTCCCCGAGCTGCCTGGAGGCCCCACAGATGGGCAGTCAGAACCAGAATCTCTTGATAGACGGGTGCCCGAGCACAGATGCCATCACAGACACGGGGATTTTCCAAACCTATCTAGTTTGAAGAAAAGTCTCACCTTTGGCCATTACGCAGCTCACTACTGCTATGACTTACCTCTGCCACCAGCTTGGCGAGGACAGGGCTGAGAATCTGTTCTTTGGCGTAATTCCAAAACACGTCACTAGCCAAGGAGGGCCTTCTAGTCAATTTTTCAATTTTTAAAGCTTTATTCGACATTTGTCATAAAAGCATACATCCTAACCCTATACAAATAAATACTAAAGTTAAAAATACTTTTAAAATACATATTAAACAACTGACAGTCGAATATTTCATGGCAATAAAATTCATAATAAAACTTCTGGCCCCTTGAGGTTCACTACCACACAGTCCCCTGCAAATTTCTTGGGTTTATTTCCTATCCACTTTACTCGTCTAGCTGATACCAGGTCCTCTGCCAACTTTTCCTTGCCCCATGGGGAAATATGCATATTATTACCCAACCATTGTAGTGCTTTATGTAGCAGCGAAGCTGGCAATTCAATCTGGCCTACATTCAAGGGTGGGACGTTAGCAAGAACTAAAATCAGGGGTGATGCTTCGACGATTAGCTCCATATGGCCTATTTCTTTATTGCATTCTTGATCAGTGGCATTCCCTATATTATCTGTGGAGCCAACAACAACAGGGATATCTAGTTGTATATCAGGGTTTGAGCTGGTTAGCTGTATGGGAGCTGGCCTATCTACTATTCCTCCCTGAACGTTTACCAAGAATTGTTTTTCTTCAATTTTCTCCGATACCAGACTCGGTAATTCCCCCACATTCTCGTTAGTTATTTTTAGGAGTGATTCTAATTTACCAACTTTATCTGTAAGCTGGTCGATTTTAGACAACAATGGTTTGATGATCTTGCTTAATTTAGTATCCAGCATACCCATAAGCTTTTTTATAAAGGCCTCATCCCATGCTGTACTATCATTAGATTCTCCCCGTTTACCTACTGTCACACTTTTATGCGGGGGTGTTGCCGGTCTTTTTCGATTGGACCGTAGACCTTCTCGTTTAGGAGGAATCTTAACATTCCCTTTCGCCACTCTAGGGGCGGGTACAGGTACCAGCGGAGATGGACAATCCTCAATTAACTCTAAATCATTCTGAAAAACCTCTATGTCATCTCCAAGTGTTGGGTCAACAATGATATCTAAATTATGGACTATGGGATCATTTTGCATCAAGTTAACATCATTTTGCTGTAAAGAAGTATCACTTGTGACTTCTAAGTCCATCATATTAGTAACTAAGTTCTCCCTTAAGGAAGATGTTGAAGAGGTACTAAGACCCAGAGAGGACCTCCGCTCATTATTTATTTTTGCAACCACTTGCACTAAGTAATTGTCCATGGTATTTGCAGGAACAATAGAATTTTTTTGTTTAGACATGTATTTAACCAAACACACAACAGATATAATGTGTAATCCCAATACACCTTTACCCAAGACTATCAGGTTAGGCACCGATGGTGACCAAGTTAATATTGAAGAAGTTTTACCAGGGGTTCTTGTCCAGTCCAGTCGTGGCCAGTCTTGGACTGTCTTAGACTGTCCCGCCCTTGTCCCGGGCTTCTCCCGGCGCCGACCGCGCGCGTACCGCGATGCGCGGAGCTGTTCCAGGCTTTATCCCACCTGTGGGGGGCGTGACGGGGAGGCGGCTTCAGGCCCCGATGGATTGTGGGCGTTGGTGTTCTGAGCCCCCTCGCTAGCCACGTTACCCCAGCTGCGAGTGTTTCCCGCGAAGCGGGAAACGCGAGAGGTGTCGGTGCAGGCAGGCGCTGTCAGCAAACAGGCAGCAAAGGACAGTATGGGCCGTAAGTCTTCTTCAATCAAGGTGCCCTGTGGTCCGTTTTTCAAATGCAACAGCAAGGTCTCCCACAATGCACAGAGCTGCTCCAGGCTTTATCCCACCTGTGGGGGGCGTGACGGGGAGGCGGCTTCAGGCCCCGATGGATTGTGGGCGTTGGTGTTCTGAGCCCCCTCGCTAGCCACGTTACCCCAGCTGCGAGTGTTTCCCGCGAAGGGGGAAACGCGAGAGGTGTCGGTGCAGGCAGGCGCTGTCAGCAAACAGGCAGCAAAGGACAGTATGGGCCGTAAGTCTTCTTCAATCAAGGTGCCCTGTGGTCCGTTTTTCAAATGCAACAGCAAGGTCTTCTAGTCATGCTGAGGGTCCAAGCCCCTGCCTCACTGGAGGCAGAGGAGGGGCTACTAGAAGGCAGCAGCAGCCTCAGGGATAGGCTCTCTTGAAAGGGCAGGAGCTGGTGGCCAATGAGCGTAAATAGTAACAACAAAAGAGTGTTCAGATTCGTCAGAAAGACGGGTTTGGTAGCACAGAGAAAAGGAAATAGAGACACCTTCTTGGTGTTTTTAGAAAGCCCTCACTCACCGACCTGGTCGGTGACATGCTTCATCATCGGGCCCCACTGGGAGTGGCCGAATGCCACCCCAGTGTGCTGCAACGCCAGAATTACTGCGGAGCGGGTAATGTGAAGTTGTGAGTGACTAAGTGGTTGTGTGAGTAACTAGACAAAGTGTACGTGGTGGAAATAAAAATGCCTTAAATGTATCAAAAATTCTTTATTATCTGATCAATAAGACGTTAAAATATGTGTGGGAGAACTAAGCCAGATAAATTAGATGGCTAGTTTCCTCTAGCTTTACGGTCAACATGTTTCTGCCAATGTCGGTGTCAATTAACCTGGCATTCGTCAGGACCTAAGGTGTAATAAACCCCGGCGGTGTGGACGCGCTATGGCCCACCCTACCAAGGGACGTGAAAGTGAAAAATTTTAAATACTGTCAAAAAAGTGCAAATGCTGGTAGGTACTCGCAGGTATGGAGACCACACAAAAATTAAAATGCACTTGACAGGTGTGAAGCTTGCACACCATAGACCTCGGGAGGGGGGTGGAGATGCAATTGGCACACCGCCCTCGGCATCTAGCACCCACTCGGTACCTGCATCTACCCTCGGTAACCGGGTTTCGTGGATGCCAATGAGCGTAGACAACACGCCTGACCAGAAGGAGCCTTCGTCCCAAGGTCAAGTGAAGGGGTGACCTGGGACAGGAACATGTTGAGGTGAATACTGCGCGCTCCTAAAATACCAAACACGCACCAGAGGGATACACCTCAGACCCTGGGCTCCAATCACACCCCAGATGTTTCAAAGACTCCAAACAAAGATCCAAATATTAAGAACTTGAAAAGCGCTATCACACTCCACCAGCTTCCAAGCACTTCCATAAGCCTCCAAGACCTCCAACAAACCCCAGCTCCAGAGTGCCTGGAAACAACTGTTAGAGTCCAAGTAGCGCTACTCAAATATACAATAAACAGATTTAGGGCCCCTTTGGCAAAGCGCTTAATACACCCAGTTGCACCTGAGCATTAAATGAAACACAGAGATGTATTTTGGGAACCAGGCTGCCGTTTGCCTCGGGGGCATTACCTGGAATCGTGACAGGACTGCTTATTGTATAACGGGATTATCTTTCTGGTTTTGTAATAATTCCTGTTTATCCAGGGCCTCCTCTCTGTTTTCGTTGTGGCGCTTTTGAACATCACAAACCCATTTACATTTCTACTTCTGGTGCTCATGAAGTTTCGGACATTCCTTTTTAGCTGTAGTTTATGTATTTTTTTTATTCCAGGAAGGGGTAGTGGTGTGTTAAATTTCAGCAACATTGCATCAACTGAAAATCCATAATTTACCACTGTCATTTAGCACTAAATGCGTCCTCTCGTCAACGTTTGAATGCAAAGCCACATTCTGCATTGAAAAATAGAGTGAAAAACACAGTTACCACTCGCATTGTACTGGCGGTGTGCTTCACACAGTGCAGCATGATTGAGGACTCATACTCGGGGATGCAAGTGGAAAAGCTGTTGTTAGCCTTTCCATATGAATGTCAGGTTTTGAAAAGGCATAGCTGTACTGTAACCACTAAGTGTTTTTAAAACAGGACTTAAAATGTTCCCGACCCACACTCATAGTGGGAGATGCAGTGATTGCGGGTCACACGCGCGGCCCAGCATGACTGGGGGAAGGTACGCGCGGGGAGTGGGGTGGGTGGTTAATTTAATGAATAAAACATAAAACTTACCAGGCATCTCCTCCTCCGTTGCATCACGTCCGTGCTGGAACTAATTTATCTCCACTCTTTTCTTTTCAACAGGAAATACTGACTGGATGCGACGGGGGACCCTTGTTTACTCTGCCTCCTGGCATTTGATAGGCCATGGGGCGACGTTCCGAAAAACGCATCACCGCCCGAGCAGGAGCCTATCTTCAAACTCCTGCACTACACTGGGCATGCGCAGCATACCTAATGGTTTGTGAATCGCTCCTCACTCACATGCGCAGACCATCTTCTGGACTCCTGCTCGCCTCTTGCCTGCGTGCGCTGTGCGTTGACATGCGCACTTTAGTCTTTCACCCATGAAGCACAGGCCGGCCCGGAAATGTAAACAGACGAATTGTGAACGCTGGCAATTCGTCTGCTTACATTCCTGTTGCCCTGACTGCAGTGAGCAGTTCTTTTGTATGGCGCTGCCCCGACGCCCCATGGACCAGCCGCCACTGCTTAGGGTTACCACAGTCCCATGGTTCTTCACCAAATGACTAGCTGTGGTGGCAGCTCTTCTCAGAAGGAGCAGCATCCACATGTTTCCTTACCTGGACGGCTGGCTGATTTAGAGCACCAAGCAGCAAACATGCCTAGTGCATAACCAGACCACCAATCAAACCTTCCCCAGTCTAGGCTTTATGAACAATCTGACCAAGTCCCACCTCCAACCCCTTCAAGTACAACCTTTTATTAAGGCGATCCTAGACTCACGCATCGCGCTCTACTGTGGTGGAACACTAACAACCTTTTGCAGCGTGGCCCTTCCTAGACCCAATCCAGCAAGCGATCATCACCATGTACGCTTTGCTCACCGGCTGGGGCACGTATCTCAATCACCTTACAGTTCAGAGGAAGTGGACATCTGCCCAGCAATCCCTCCACATCAATCACCTAGAGTTGTTGGCTATTCAGCCCGCTCTCCCAGCCTTCCATCCTCTCATACAGGACAAAACAGTCTTAGTCCGAATGGAGAACATGTACGGCCTTGTTTTATTTACAAAAACAAGGCGGCACACACTCACAACAGTTGTCGACTGTAGTCCAGAGCAGCTGGTGGTGTGCCATACATCACAGAGTACATCTGCTCATCCAAAATATTCCCGGGTTGGACAATGATCTGGCAGATCTGCTTAGCAGGATGCCTCAACAAGTCCACGAATGGGAACCTCAGCTCCAAATACTACTCCTGCACTTCCAGCACTGGGTTTTTCCACAAATAGACCTGTTCAACACTGCTGAAAATAAAAAATGGCCAAACTTCAGCGCCAGGCTATCAGACCCATAATCCATGGGAAATGCACTATGGATGACCTGATCAGGGTTATTAGCCTATGCGTTTCTGCTCCTGCTGTTTGTGCTCCACAGGCTGAGACAGACATCTCTCACTTTCATCCTACTGGCACCAACCTGGGCACTTCAACCATTGTACACTACCTTGCACAAACGCTCTAGTGCCCCCCATGAAGCTCCCCAACATACTGGACCTTCTCATGCAACACTATCGGACACCCCATTCCTCAGCAGCTCAACCTTAAGAATTGGCTCCTGAGGTCTTATTATTTGGTTAACTTAGCTTACCGGAAGAATATGTGTCCATTCTCAGAGAGGCTCATAGGCCCACTACCAGAGCCTTCTGGGCAGCCAAATGGATATAGTTCATACACTACTTTATCCCTAAAAATATCAATCCTCTCTCAGCATCTGTGCAGGACATTATTATCTGTTACCTCCTCCACTTGCAAAAGTCAGGCTTCGCCTACACTTCCATTTGGCTACATCTGGCTGCTGTAGTGTTCTACTTACAGAACAGACAACATACTTCATTGTTCAGCATATCAGTCATTAAGGCTTCCATGGAAGGCCTCAAACAGATTATCCCACTCAGCGCGCCTCCTGCCCATGTGGAATCTTAATTTAGTTCTCACAAGACTTATGGGCCCTCCTTTTGTACTACTACATTCTTGCCCATTGCAATTCCTTTCTTGGAAGGTGAATTACCTTGTAGCAGAGGCGTAACACAGGCCCCTGCAGCCCCCGTGGTGCGGGGGGGCCTCAAGCTCCAAGGGGCCCCCTCTGCACTGCACTCTGGCCGGAAAGCTCCTGATTGAGCTCGGAGGGGGGCCCTCTACATACCGTGCAGGGAGGCCCCCTCACTTTTCATTACGCCTGTGCCTTGTAGCCATCACTTCCCTCAGGCGAGTCAGTGAAATTAATGCTCTTACCTTGGAAGAACCTTTCTTCCAAGTTTATCATTGTAGGGTGGTTCTCTACCAATCCCAAATTACTCTCTTGAAGTAGTCTCCAGATCTGAAAGAGACACGTTAGTGATAGATTCCTTACCTTAGAATATCCCTAGGCGTCAGACGGGATCCGGAAAGTTTTGCTTAGCAGTGCCCTTGTGCGTCAGTAGGTGGCGTCCTGCGGCTCCGCGTCCGTCACTGGTGTCGTCAGTGCCGAGATTACGTCATGGAGAGTACTTAGGCACCACCCATGCGCGCTGACATCAGTTCTTTCTTTTCGGCGCCAGTAAGCCCAGATCCAGACTGAGCACGTACCTTGGTCTCTTTTTGACCACTATTTTGAAACTTTTGTCTCCCCACTTTTCTCTTGGTGCACGTAGGGATGCCCGGCTTTAAGTCCTGTGGGGACTTTCACCGAAACATGTCGGTAGCAGACCCCCACAATCTTTGCCTCCACTGCCTGGAAGCCGAACACGACTCCCGGGACTACCGTGGCTGCAGTGCCATGGCCCCCAAGGCCTTGCGGGAGCGGCCTCGGAAGTTGCTGGAGGTCCAGCATTCGTTGCGTCACCGCTCCCGGTCTAGGGGCCGTTCCCGGGACCGCTTGCGGGACTGTCGTTCCTCGGACTCCAAGTCTTCGCCTTATGATTCCGGTAAGCGTCACCATAAAAAGAAGTCGGAGAAGCGTGTTCGCTCTCCGACGTCCCCCCGTCGCTCCTCGGAGGCGGACGAGGGGGACAGGGGCCTCGCTCCTGCGGCTCTTCTGGAGCCGGCAGAGTCCCACGGCCTACCCGCCATACTGGGTCCGTCGGCGAATCCCGAACAGATGCAAGAATTCCTTGCTGCTTTGGACCGCCTTTACAGGCCTCGGGCTCCCGCCGGCGTGACTTCGGGCCCCGCAGTGGGATGTCCAGATCCTGATGGCCCGGCAGCTCAGCCATCGGCTCCAGCCCCGGTGCCACAGGATCCTGCGCCACTGGCTCCGGCGCCACGAGGTGCGGCGTTGCCGGCTCAGGCCCTGGCGCCACCCTCGGCTCCAGCCCCGGCGCCACCCTCGGTTCCGCCCCCGGCGCCGCACTGTGTACCGTTCATCCCACCCTTGACCTGGTTCACAGACCATTTAGTTCTGGCCTGGGATCCGCATTGGGAGCCTGCGCCTGTCCGGCCCCGGCTGCGCCGTTCCCGACGCCGTTTGTCCCCTCTCCGGCTCCGGCTCTGCCGCCGCGACTGGCCCCCTCTACGCCAGAGGTAGACGACGACTGGGAAGGGTCCGAGGACCCGCTTGCTCGGCAATGCTCCGAACTCGATTGGGTGGACGACTTGGATGATGCAGGCGACCTCGATGTCTCTTCTGACCCCGGGTTTGCCTCTCCCCCGCCTACTATGGAGGAGGGTGCCTCCTACATGGTGGTCCTCCATGGGGCTGCTGAGGCCCTCAATCTTGACCTCCCCACGGTGGCCCTCAAGACCAACCTCTTCACCGAGGTGCTTCAGACAGAATCTCCTTTGGCGGAGCCGCTGCTTCCCTTTAATGACGCCCTTACAGAGGTCCTCTTGGGCACTTGGTCGAGGCTGGCCACGGGGATAAAAACGTCGCCACCGACCGGTGTACGGTCTATTTGCTTTCTTGACCACCCACCCTATGCCTGCTTGTTGGGCCGCTACTCCCACGCGGTGTGGGACGCCGTTGCTCAGGTGTTGCCTCAGTGTCCTGAGGATGTGCAGGCTACCGTTTCTCAGGCGATTGCTGAGGGCAAAGATGCGACTAAGTTCGCCATTCGGTGTGGGTTGGACACCGCAGACTCCTTGGGCAGGGCGATTTCTACGACGGTGGCATTGCGGCGCCATGGCTGGTTGCGTTCGCTTGGGTACTCGCCCGATGTCCAGAGCTCACTTGTGGACATGCCTTTTAATGACACCCGCCTGTTTGGCAACAAGGCTGACAGTGCACTGGAGCGCTTTTAAGACTCGCGGACTACGGCCAAGTCCCTGGGCCTTTCAACTAAGACCCCGGCCACTCCTGGTTGTCGTTCCTTTCGCAGCCAGGGTCGAGGTGCCCAGACGCGCCCTTCCACCGCTGTGCAGAACCAGCCACAGAGAGGCCGTGGTTGCGGTTTCCACAGGGGTGGGTCGGGGAACCAGCGTGCGGGTCCATCAACCTCCAACCCGCTGCTTCCGCCTCTAAACCCTCCTAATCTGAGCTTCAGGGAGCACCCCACGCCGGTGGGTGGCAGGATCCACCACCACCTTCCCCGCTGGTGTGAGATTACGTCAGACAAATGGGTGCTGCAGATAATCTGCAAGGGTTACTCCCTTCCCTTTCAGTCCCCACCCCCAGCCATGCCACCAAGGTGCCACCGCATGTCGGGGGATCATTTGGCTCTTCTCCAACAGGAAGTCGCGGCCCTCTTGGCCAAGGGGGCCATCGAGTGCGTTCTGGGGACAGAAGTAGGGAGTGGTTGCTATTCCCACTACTTTCCTGTCCCCAAGAAGGACAAAGGGGGTCTGCGTCCTATCTTGGACCTCCGGGACATGAATCCCTCCTCCGGATGGAGAAGTTCAAGATGCTAACTCTGGCTCAGGTCTTGGCTGCCCTCGACCCTTGGAGACTGGATGGTAGCATTGGACTTGCAGGACGCGTATTTCCACATTCCCGTCCTGCCGGCCCACTGGCGTTACCTGCGGTTCTCGATGGCCAGGAGCATTTTCAGTTTACTGTGCTCCCCTTCGGCATTACCAGTGCCCCTCGGGTGTTCACGAAGGTGATGGTGGTGGTCGCAGCTCATCTTCGCAGGTTAGGGGTGTCCGTCTTCCCCTACCTCGACGACTGGTTGTTGAAGACGGGCTCGCCCCAGGCAGTCGTCACCCACCTTCAGACTACGGCCGACCTCCTGCATTTGCTGGGGTTCTCCCTCAACGTGCCGAAGTCGCACCTGAGTCCCTCTCATACACTCCCCTTCATCGGAGCGGTTCTGGATTTGACACAGTTTCGGGTTTATCCTGCCGAGCAGTGAGTTTGGGATATTCAGGCTATGATTCCGATTTTTCAGCCTCTATCCCGGGTTTCAGTCAGGATGACCTTCCGGCTCCTGGGCCTGATGGCCTCCTGCATCCTGCTAGTGCAACATGCCAGATGGCATATGTGGGCTATGCAGTGAGACCTGAAGTTCCAATGGGCGCAGCATCAGGGCAACCTGTCCTATCATGTCCAGATCTCGGAGGACACTGCACGACAATTGCAGTGGTGGCTCACGAATCGTGACTGGGTCAAGGGGAGATCCCTCTCCCTTCCCCAACAGGAGCACACAATGGTGACGGATGAGTCTCTCCTGGGGTGGGGAGGCCACTTGAGAGAGGTTAAGCTCAGAGGTCTCTGGTCTCCTTCTGGAGCTGCGGGTAATCCGACTTGCACTGAAGGCATTCCTTCCCTCTGTCCGGGGAAGTGTAGTGCATGTGTTCACGGACAACACGACCGCCATGTGGTATTGCAACAAACAGGGCGGGTTGGGGTCCTGGACCCTATGTCAGGAGGCTCTGCGCCTCTAGACATGGCTGGAACGTCAAGGCATTACCTTGGTGGTTCAACACCTGGCAGGTTCTCTGAACGCCAGGGTGGACGAACTCAGCCGTCGGTGGTTGATGGATCACAAATGGCATCTGAACTCGGACGTGGCGCCAGGTCTGTTTCAGCAGTGGGGAGAGCCTTGATTAGATGTATTCGCCACCGAAGAGAACGCACAATGTCATCAGTTCTGCACGTTGAAATTTCTAAGCGGCACTCGCTCGGCTACGCTTTTCGTCACGAGTGGAGTTGTGGTTTGTTGTATGCCTTTACACCTATACCACTTCTGCCCAGAGTCCTGAAGAAGATCAGGCGCGACCGGGCCCATGTTATTCTTGTGGCTCTGGACTGGGCTCGAAGAGTATGGTATCCCGAGCTACTCAGTATGAGCATCGATCCCCTGATTCGACTGCCTCTGCAGCAGGATCTTCTGTCGCAGCAACAGGGGACGGTTCTCCACCTGAACCTGTCCAGCTTCGACCTCCATGCGTGGAGATTGAGCGGCGACAGTTGACGGCTTTCAACGTTCCTCCTGAGGTCTGTAATGTCATTCTGCCAGCCAGGCGTCCCTCTACTAAAACGGTATACGCCTGCTGATGGAACAGATTTATGGCATGGTGCACAGCAAAGGCTGTGGATCCCCTTTTGGCCCCTCTTTCTGAGGTTCTTCTGTTTTTCTGTCTTTGGCCCAGCAGGGCTCTGCTCTGGGCACTATCAAGGGTTATCTTTCTGCCATTTCCACCTTCCTGAGGCTTCCTGATCAGCCTTCTCTTTTTAAGTCCCCGGTTATTAATCGTTTCCTCAAAGGCATTACACACACGTTCCCTCCCATGCCTTTCATAATGCCTTAATCGGACTTAAATCTTGTCTTGACTTTTCTGATGTGCGCTCCTCTTGAGCCTCTTCATAACTGTCCTTTACGTCTTCTTACTCTAAAGACGGCTTTCCTGGAAGCTATCACCTCTGCCAGAAGAGTGAGTGAGCTCCAGGTTCTTTCTTCTAAACCTCCTTTCCTTTCTGTTCATCCGGACAAGGTGGTTTTAAGGACCCATCCTTCTTTCTTGCCAAAGGTTGTCACGCCCTTCCACATCGGGCAGACCATCACTTTGCCCACCTTCTTTCCGCCTCCGCATCTTCCAGCGAAGAAGAGAGGCTCCATCGTCTGGACCCAAAATGTGCGCGGGCTTTCTATCTGCAGCGTACACAACAGTTCAGGGTGGATGATCAGCTCTATGTTGGCTATGTGGGCGCCAAAAAAGGTTGGGCTGTGCACAAACGGACCACTTCCCGGTGGGACGTTCTGTGCATCAAAGCATGTTATTCCTTTTCCAAGAAGGAGCCTCCTGTGGGGCTGTGTGCCCATTCGACCAGGGCAACTGCAGCCACTACTGCCTTGGGACGCGGCGTTCCCTTGCAGTACATTTGTCAGGCAGCTACGTGTCTTGCTGCACAGGTTTACAAAGCACTACTGCCTTGACAGTCAAGTCCGGAGAGACGGCTTCTTTGGCCGCTCTGCTCTCCTTGACTTCCTGGTGTAATTTAGTTTGCAGACCCACCACCGGGGTAGGTATTGCTGGAGTATCTATTCTAAGGTAAGGAATCTATCACTAACGTGTCTCTTTCAGATGCACAAGTTACTACTTGTGTAACGATATGTCTGTAAGAGACATTAGTTAGTGATAGATTCCTTACCACCCCGCCCATCCTCCCCGTCCTGCGAACTGATTACTAGGGTTAAGGTCATCCCCTTTTAGGGCCCTAGTTTTCTGCACCAATGGTCAGTATCTTGCATGGCTCTGCATTCCTGGCACGGAAAGTCGTGTACAGAACTGACGTCATCTCGGGCTGACGACGCCAGTGATGGACGCGGAGCCACAGGACGCCACCTACTGACGTGCAAGGGTACTGCTAAGCAAATCTTTCCGGATCCAGTCTGACACCTGGGGATATTCTAAGATAAGGAATCTATCACTAACTAATGTCTCTTACAGATATATTGTTACACAAGTAGTAACTTGTGCTTTATAACTTAATCAGACAATAGACCTCCCAGTTTTCTTTCTGAATCCAGAAACTAGCGGAACATGCTCTGCAGGTTTTAGAAACCAAGAGGGCACTGATGTATTATACTGACAGGATAAAACCCTTCTGTAAGACACAACAGCTATTTTTATCCAACTCCACTCCACACAAGAGGAGTGCCATTTCCAAGGCTAAAGCTAAAAGAAACCTGTCCGTTATCCTCCACCCCACCCAGACCTCATTCCACTCAGAAAAGTGATTTCTAAAAGTGGCGATAGGCAGCAGCTTGCCAACTTACTGGAGCCAGCATTTTTAACATTTTTATTCTTAGCTCTACGATCTGTCAGGACATCTTTTTATAGTTTTAACTCACCCAAAAGCACTTAGCACTTTGTTGGATGCCAGTCCCTGGTCCGCTGTAGCTCTTCCAGCCGATTGTGTGGAAGGACGTGGCTCCTCCCCTCAGCTCCTTCACATCCGTGTGCTGAATCTTTATTTAAGAGGCATGTGGGCTCGGACACGTGCAGCGGACGCGCGTCAATGGTGCACCAAAGGCAAGCCCGTCTGCGCCCGTCCGCTTCCGGCCGGGGCCAGGGGCCACAACCCCTGTATCTTCTCCCTCAAAACAGTACTACTATTAGGCAGAAAAGCTGCTTCATCTAAAGGGACCTATTATGGATAATTGCTGACACTCTATTGATCCAGACAGCACCCACACCAAGTGCATACACTGCCCCTTTAAGCTGTCAATGCCCTTGCATATTAATGCAATCAACCATAACTCATACAAAATGTTTCTGCTGAACTGCAGGTTGCTGCCTAAACATGGCGGAAATCTCAATTTTCCTGAAAGAACAAGGGCCAGAAGTTCTGTTTTTGACAGAAACCTGGATCAATTCAGGTTCTGATCCCGATCTCGTCCAAGCTCCCGCGCTATATTATCCAGAGGTTAGATTGGACCTCAGGTAAAGGTGGCGGGATCGCCATTATTTACAAAAGTTAACTTACCTGTCTTATATCCAGAAGTCCACTACCAGATTGTGAGAACCTCTCGTTCTCAATAGGTTTTACACCTACGCTCACTCTGTCAGGCATTTTAATCAATCAGCCCCCTGGGTCCTGGGGACAATTTTGTAAATCTCTGCCTGACATGGCTGCCCATTTAGCCAGTACCCCTGCCAACTTTACTTTATTGGGAGATTTTAATCTTCACTTTGACGACCTCACAGGCGGCCGCAGCTGAGATAACTAATGACCTTGCAGCTTTTCAGTTTCTCCAAAAGGTTACCAATTCAACCCATATGAAAGGACATTTATTAGATCCTATCTTCTCCAATTTGGAAGATTTAGTAGGAGGGAAACCCATTCCAGTACCCTGGTCTGATCATTGTTTTACCCAATTTTTCTGGACCTCCAACTGTGCCACGTCCCCTCCTAAGCCGATTAGAACAAGGTCACTTCTTTGGCCTAAACTCTCGACAGAACAATGGATTTTAGAATTACAAAAAACGAAGCCGGTCCCTGACCCAGATGCCATAATTGCTAACGAAAATTTTATTAAGTAGATAGATAGCTCTTTAGATCAGGTCCTCCCTATAAAATCGACCCAGATAAAAATTGGAATTAACAGAATGGCATGGTGCTCTCCAAAACTTAGGGCGTTAAAACAAACTTGCAAGAAACTCAAAAAGAACTTGGAGAAAGGATTTCTCCTTAAATAAGAAACTGAAATATAGGGAGGTCATCACACTGTACAAAGCAGAAATTAAACTAGACCAGGCTGCCTACTCAGAAGAAAAATTTCCTTGGCAGCTAATTCTACACGTGAAATCTTTCGCATTGCGAAAGCACTGCTCAGAGCTCCTTCACCGGCAGAGATCTCTCATACTTCAGGCTCACGCTGTAATAAACTAGCAGACTGTTTCCTTGATAAAATTCAAGCCATCTATACATCATTCCCCTGGCAGATGGCCAAATATTGGATATTATTCCTCATAGCACGGAATCCTATCTGAAGGCAATCCCCCTGATGGACCCCGACGTGCTTGAAAGCATCTCAGCACAGGGGAAAAGTGGGTCGTCCAGAGACCCAGCGCCTCCCCATATCCTGAAACAAATTGCCGTAACTGTCTCCCCCATTATACTGGAGTTGACCAATGCCTCGCTTTCTACTGGAGTGTTCCCCCCCTTCCTGGGAAACTATTGTCCCATCTCACTTCTCCCAGAGATCAGTAAAATAGCAGAAAAACATGTTAACTCACTGCTGTCTGTATTCCTAGAGACTCATAATCTCCTCCATCGGTCGCAGACTGGCTTCCGACCACTTCAAGGAACAGAACCTGCCCTGTTATCAGTAGTCGAAGAGTCTAAAAAGATTCTGGATGCCGGAGGTACCACTGTGGTCATCCTCTTGACAACCTTTGACAAGGTCAACCACCAAATTTTGGCCCATAGACTCAAAAACACTGGGGGTGACTAAGGTGGCTTTCGCATGGCTGCAATCCTTTTTGGATGATAGATCCTTCCAGGTCTTTGATGCCGATGTGGCCTCAAAACAGGTACCCCTCCGCTGCGGAGTTCCCCAGGTATCTTCCTTGAGTCCCACCCTATTTAACATTTATATGAGCTGCCTTTTGGGGTACATATAGTAACCTATGCAGACGATACGCAACTCGTAGTAGGACTCAACCATTCTGATAACTCCTCTCCCGGCCTCCGTCCTTACTTAGAAGAGGTAGCCAAATGGATGAATAACTCCTATCTGAAATAAATGGAGAAAAGACTGAGATCTTGATTTTAGGGAACTCTGCCCTCTTTGAACCTAATATACTGTGGCCGTCCAACCTTGGCCACGTTCCGGCCCCCAAGACCCAGATGAAAAGCCTGGGTATTTGGTTGGACCAAGACCTGAGTTTCAAGGTTCAGGCGCGTAAAGTGGCAGCCTTCTGCTAAGGCATCCTAAAGATGCTTCCACTCCTCCCATTCCATACAGGGAAGCTCATGGTCCAGACGCTCATTCTATCATGGCTGAACTATGGGAATGCCCTTTATTTATGGGCCCCATGTGCAACCATCTCAAAACTCCAGACGGCACAAAACTGCGCAGCCAGGACACTTCTGGAAATCCCAAAATGCCAATCTGCAAAACCAGCCCTGAAATCTTTCCACTGGCTCCCCATTAAGGAGAGAGTTAATTTCAAGGCTATGTGTATTGTTCACAAGACAGTAGCCGGAAAGGGGCCTTCCATTAATCGCTCCATTGTTCAGCCCTACCGTGCTAACAGTCGCCTCCTCTCGGACAATCTGTGTCTTGCCGCAGTTCCCAAGATTAAGAAAGCTAGAAGTGGAGGTCGTCTGTCCTCGTACAATGCCGCTAAGCTCTGGAATACTCTGGAATACTCTCACACTTCATTTGCGTAAGGAACTCAACTATCTGGCCTTTCGTACACTGTTAAAAACCTGGCTCTTTCCGTAGTTTGGTTGTGGTGTCTACTACTTGCAGCTGTCCGTGCTGGGATGCCCCCGGGTAGCTATGCGCATAATAAATGTATTTTTCTTTTCATTTCCTCTATTGTTTCCACCCCTCATAACTTTACCAAACACTACTGTGTGGCTGTCCTGGCCAGACAGCAAACAAAGCTTGGCAAGTCTGTCCTATGTACACGTTTTAGTCTTCTGCAATATCCTAAATCTAAGCCACTGCTTTTGGTAGGACTGCTTTACAGTCTATGCACAGCATGTGTATCTGCAGCCACACATGCCAGGAACAGAAAATGTTACCCTGTGAGCATCTGTTTGTAGCATGTAGTGCTGTAGATTCACATGCACCCACTCTCCTCCCTTGTCGCTGCAGTTGTTGCAGATATATATTGTTTCTTTTTGTTATCTCTAATTCTTTGCCTTGCATGGTCATCTTTACTGTGGAGCATATTTATGACCTGGTTTTCATCACGTTTGCACCACGTCACATGGCACATATGCAACGCAAACCTAAGTGAAATTTATGAAGCCATGTAAGGTCATTTTGCATAGCCCCGAGTGGCTCCATAAATCAGGAGTAAAGCAACACAGCTCAAATCGCTGCGTTGCCCTACTCTGCGGTAGGAAGGCATTGCATGAGCGCTGCGGGTGTTTTTCCACGCAACTCACATGGATTTCGACGCATTCCCAGAGTTAACAGAATTGGTAAACCTGGGAATGCATCAAAAAGATACGCCTTCCCAGCAGGTGCATAACAAGGAGAAATATCTTTATTTCTCCTTGTTACGTTCTCTTCCTATATCAGCTCACATATATAACCTCTTCGACGCTGATGACGGAACCGCTCCGTCATCAGCCGCGGTAGCGCTGTGCTGATGACGGAGCTGTTCCATCATGGCCCGCCAGACGCACCTGTGCGGCGCTGATTTTGCGCCTGCGTGGCGCGTTCTATTGAGCGGGCGGGGCCATGATGGAACCGCTCTGTCATCAGCACAGCTCACCCGAGGCTGGTGACGGAGCGGTTCCGTCATCAGCGTGTGAGCGCCGTGCGGCCCCCCCGCCCCCTTAGCGCTGCGGCGGAATAGCCGCCGCAGCGAAGGTGTTAAGCCACTCAAGATTGTTTTGATGCAGGAAGGTGCCTTTCCTGCACAAAAACAACCGTGCTTGCAAAGGAGGCACCCTTGCACCCTAGATCAAGGGTGCCTGTGTTGGTGCTAGGCCACCAAAAGGGTGCCAGCGCAGGGGAAAAGGCAGGAATGCTCCATATTGACTTACATTGCCTATCCCTTGTGTCTTTAAGCTACATCTCCAATCTTGCCCTCTGTGCAGGAAAAAACTTACAATGGAGCAGATGCCCATGCGCACTGCCACTTAATGGGGGAAGTTACTAGGTCCTGTGACTTCCTTTGAAGAATAACAAGTTGTATACATTCGAGCCCAACACTAGAAGGCGGACGTATGCAATGCATGTGAATCTATAGCACTACATCCCACAAACAAACAGATGCTTAAAGAGTAAGTAACATTTTTATTACTTAACTGCCCGTAATATGTACACCTCTTTATCCAACTTTAAGGTAGCATTAAGATGTAAAAATCACTTTTTGGAGCCATTTTCTGGAACTTTTGTTAGAGAGGAAGTGCCTCAATAACCCTGGAGACGGTAACATGGCCCTGAGTGGCTTGATAAATGTGGAGTAACGCACCACAGCAAGTTCAATGAGCCTTGCGTGGGTGTTCTGACAAAACACCCATAGATTTTGATGCATTCTCAGCTTTACCATTACAGGTAGACCTAGGAAATGGCAAAATTCTACGCCTCGCTACTTCCTCTTTCTATGTGTGCCGCAGATTGCACTTTAAGGTTCTTTAGATCTTTGAAGACATTACAGAGAACAAGAGCACAGAAACTGGTCATTAGGAGATGACTCAATAACGTTTTCAAACTCTGCTTCATCACAGGAAAAGGCAGTTTAAAAGTACATCTGGCAGCGCCTCTCTGCAGCAGTGAGGGTAGAGCCATGGAGAGACAGCCGAGTGTGTGAAATACACAAAATGGTGATTGGCGCTGAATTGGGTAGGCAGTGTACAGCTGGTGAAACTGCTACGCCTACAGAGTATCCATAGATCCTATACTCACACAGCACCCTCAAGGCCCTATTGTATCAGCAGCCTTGTTTATCAAGGGCAACGTCAAAAAGCAATGTGTGTTGCGGTGGAACATCCACCGCAACACCCATTGCATGCCTCTTTGCCGCAGAGAACTGCGGCAGAAAGGGGAATATTTACAAAGTGTAGTTAAGCTATGGTAAGTGGCTTAGTGCCACCTTGTAAATATGGGGAATGCTGCGATGCCTTGGAGGGTCAAAAGAATTGATGCTCCGGTGGCAATAGGGGCTTGTAAATATGCCTCTATAGGTAGTTCAGATGAATCCCCTGTGCTACTCTACAGCAGAGGTTCAACTACATTGCTCTCTTAAGCATCTCATGGGCGAGAATCCCCAGGTGACCAATGGGCCTCCCCATCCTATTTCCAGCACATCGCACAGCATCTCAAGTCAGTCCTTCTCATCCATCCAACTAGATGGCTGGTTAAATCTCTACACGTGTAGTCATTTGGTTTGGGAAAGGGAAGCAAGATTCTGTGGGATCTTCAAAATGGTGGGGACCACCTACATGAGGACCCTGAAGAAACACCTACATGAACGCAGCCTTCAGACAAAGCATTAGATCACAGCTCCTGATGAACACATAGGAGTTGCATTGGCAATAGCTCTAAATTGTGTGAAAGAAGTATACTAGGGAGCATAATGAGGCCATGTGCCTCATTCGGGCCCTGGCTGAGAGCCCACTCATTCGGGCCCTGCCTGGCAGTCCATCACCCACACCTTCAAGACCAAGTCATGCTCTTAATACATCTGGTGGACAACTACCTGCAGGGCCCTCAAACCGTACCCAGTCACCTGCTCGTAGTAATAATCTGGATCCTAGGCCCTTGTTGGCAGAGAAGTGCACAACACCCACATGGATGTGGATGAAAACAACCACCACCACCACCCTGAATATGTCACAGAACACGCTCAATCACAGCCCTCAAACACACACATGCACCCCTCTTAATTGTGCACGTTACCATTATGTAAACTTACCAACCTGCACCACCTGCATTCCCTGTCACAGTAGCAAGTTTTTGCACACACCTCTGTGCCATCGCCTATTTCTTTGCAGTGGTGTGATTAAGTGGACCAATGTGTGGTAATGTCTACAAAATGGACGGAGTAGGCAAACACAATTTCGATAACACTGTCACTCTAATATAAACAGACATGCATTTTCAAACATGATGCACAGAAGGAAGACCTAACAATGTTTAAGTGAGTTAAATATTAACTCGTGTAAAAAGAAATAACAACGGATAAAAGTAGGTCGTAGCATGGGAGAGGAAAAGTGGGGTGATGTACAAAAATCTAAATCCATAAAAAACACAATTGCTGCTTGCATCCAGTAAGTGGGAAGGGTTTAGGAGTATTTAACAAAATTACAAATGAAAAAAAGTGTAGTCAACAAACTGAAGTTCCACTGAAATGTTCTAAACCATAGCACAAAGGCAACACGAAATCTAAGGATGAAATCAAATATAACAAAAACAAAGCCACACAACTCAACAAGCACAAAGTGCTGTTCTATGTTTGCGGGCAAAGTTACAGGTCATTCTGGCCTAGATGTATCATCGTTCCTATTTGCGATTTCTTAATAGCGATTTTTACCGAATCGCTATTTAGAAATCGCAAAATGATGTGTGTTTAAAATCGTTATTTTTTTGCGATTCTTTATTTGCGAATTCGCAAGTTGCGAATTCGCAAATAAGGAATAATTTCCCATTCATTCCTATGGGCCAGAAGGCCCATAGGAATGATTGCAAAATAATTCTCAAATTGCGAATTCGCAATTTGCTAATCGCAATTTGAGAATTATTTCAAGGGTGCAGGGGTGTGTCATGGACACCCTGCTGCACCCCTGAAACTTACATTTGTGTGCATGCACATACATGCCCTATGGGCATGTATGTGTGTCACATGCCACCTTCAAAATTGCTAAATTGTGAATTTTTACAGGAATTCGCAAATTAACACCAACCTCAAATTGGTGTTCATTTGCGATTTCTTAACCAGAATTCGCAATTTGAAAAAGCTTCATACATGGCATTTAAGGAATCGCAAAATTGCGATTCCTTAAATGCTTAAGCAAAATAAGGAATCGCAATTTTTTGCAATTCCTTATTTTGCTAATTTCTCATACATCCCAAAAAATGCAAAATGTCCGTTTGCGATTCGTTAAGGCCGAAATTCTGCGAATTTCGGCCTTAACGGATCGCAAAAGGCTTGATACATCTAGGGCCCAGTTTGGTGTCCAACTGGACTGTGAATAAGTTAACCTCCTGAGGCACAGGCATTGTGACAGGTCGTGTAGGACCACAACGGGGAACACTTAAAGGGTCAAGGCCAACAGTGGTAGGCTGGGTGGACCTTGCAAAAGTAAGAGATGGAGAGATGTGAGGGGTCTGAGAAACGACATGGAATACCTTAGAAGAGGAGAGGAAGTAGGTCATCACCTAGTTTTCTCCAGTCCCTGCACGGTGGCATTCTGCCCAGCCACCACCTGCCTAAACAGCCCCTCGACTGGCTCTGGGGATTCAATGGGCTGGGACAGAGACGTGGAAAATGAGATAGATCTGAATTGTCCGGGGTAAAGTGGAATTGCTGTTGGAAATTTGGGGTGGGCACTTGGAGTGAAGTTGGTCCAGCAACAAATAGAGTGAGATACACATTGCAGCTCTCCTGGGTTGAGATTGCAATACTTTTGATAAATAACAAACTGGCTAGGCCTACCAAGCGCTCCCAGAATAATTCCCCAAAGGTCTTGAAAAGCGTGACAGACATATTGAAAGATATGGGATTTGAGACATCTGGGCAGAACAAGCTGAAATAGACGCGGTACAGTACAAAACTATGGGCAGTTCTCACAAATAGATTCTTTGGCTCTTGGATATCACATTGAAAGATAAGGTGACAGACGATAAACATATTCTAGCACACATATTTGACCACTCTGTAGTGTGGCTAGAGTGAAAAATCTCGACACAAGAAGAAAGCACCGGGTGGATAATGGATCGCAGTTTGTTAGGAGGCGAGGAATTAAGAATGGAATTTAGGAAATTAACAATTAAGATTTTTTTTCAGTTATACCCTGGGTAGCACTAAATGAATATTGTATGGGATGGGTATGAAGCATTTCTGAGTTACTTAATTACGGAAAAGATGGAAGAAGATAGAATACAAAACAAGGAGCAGGAACAACTAACGGTGAAACAAAATGAAGAGTCAGAAAGTGTGGTACAGGTGGCTGAGACCCTAGTTATTAAATTAGAAACAACAAAGGAGTTGGTTAGGGCTAGGAAATGTTATAAAGAGAGACTAGGTCAGAGGCTTAAAGCAAGAAGGGAGACAAAAACAAGCATAGCATGAATATGGTGAGAGGAGAGGTAAATTACTAGCATGGAAAGTTAAAGCAAAGGGTAAGGAATCATATTAAATGTATTCAGAACGAAAAGCATAGGAATAAAGTCACGAATCATATAGGTATAGGGAGGATTTTCCAGGATTTCTGCTGCTGTTTGTATAAGAAAGAAGAACAAGCAGATTATGTAAACATGAGCAACTGATAGAAGAGTGAAACCCTTCCCTATTAGACAGAGAGAATTTGGAGGCCCTTTTAGAAGATATCGTGGACACATATAAATAGAGCAATTATGAACATTAAAGATGGGAAAGCTGAAGATCCAGATGATTATGGGAAGTCTGAATAGAGCTATTTAATTAACATAAGGCAGGAAGAGTAGGTAAGTAGCTCTAAATAACGTTGATGTAGAAACCTTTCAAGTACTGAAAGAAATGTGGGTCATTCATACCAATCTCCTTCTTGAACTGTGATTATAAAGTATTTGCCAGCATATTAGCCAAGAGAGTGTCAGCTATTATAGGAGGGTTAATCCACAAAGATCAGAAAGGCTTCATACCTGGCAAGGAGATACATGCTCTCATTCATATAGTGGGGGAACAATAGACTCAGCAAAAGCTCATAAAGTGCCACCGGGAGTGATTACATTAGGTGCCGCCAAGGCTTTCAACTGTCAACTGGGCTTATTTTTCAAAATACTCAGACATTTTTGGATTCAATCAATCGAATACTTTATTGCGGTCAGTAGACCATAAAAGTGCGAGGGCATGAAAAAAACGATAATACATACAAGCATTCACCCGGGCCCAGACTCAAGGCCCTCGGGTCCTAAATTACTATTGCAAGCTATTATTCCACACCCCAATAAATAAGCAGTGTACATAGCAACACATACATGGAGCCATATTAATGAAATATACAGTTAATACAGAAAGATGGGGCTGATGTGTCTCAGATAAATAAAATACTAAAAAGGACTCATTAAAATCACGTATAAAAGTTACATTAAAAAAGATGAATAGAGGGGGCAAAAGCAACTTGCGCACACACCACATAGAGGGTAGGAAGCGTGACACAGTAAATATAATTGAAGGAAGAGTGTTGT
Organism: Lissotriton helveticus; assembly: GCF_964261635.1. NCBI lineage: Eukaryota > Metazoa > Chordata > Amphibia > Caudata > Salamandridae > Lissotriton > Lissotriton helveticus. The sequence goes on from NC_136067.1 coordinate 1,400,149,695, forward strand.
ATTTCAGCAGCCTAACATGCGTTTACCCATCGTTTAGTCATCAGGTTACTACATGTTTTGATTAGCCAGCGGCGTCTAGATTTTCTGTAGCCAGAACAGAAAAAGAATACATGCAGCTCTGACTCCTCTGCATTATTACAGGCCGGACACCCTAGGAAAAGTGTACATGCCCATTTGTTAGAAAAGGCGCGCAGCGGCAGGACCCCATGTCCGAACTGAATATACAGTTTCCTCACTAGCGCAGGTTGTATCTCTTCCAAGGCAGACTCTAGGATGTACTGGTCTTTTATGCTAAAAAATGCAACTGACAGTGAATCTGTTGCTGGGCTCCCCTGTAAAAGGGCAAGCTTGCCCTCCCTGAAGCTCCAAACCAGTTCTTTTCTAGAAGTTATAGTACCAGCTTCCTCAGGGTTATGCCATACACTTGCTCTACCCAGCTCCACAAATGAGTTCCTGACATACGCTAGCCACAGTAATTTCCTTGCGCCCTGCAGGCCCAGGATCTCCTTTAGCTCATCCCTTTACACAGCCAGTTCTGGGTTACCCTTATGCGCCTCCAATACCTCAGGGGTCTAAGGGCAGTATCTTCTGCAATTGGTCTAACCCCCAAATCCAAACAAAGTGGTGTAAGGGGAGAGCCGAGGGGGGGGAGGTTAAACCAAATAGCTGCCTGATAAAAGTGTACTCGGACTTGGAATATTTCTGAGAGAACTATATCCCCAGAGTTCAGCCCCATACATTGCGGCACCCCTTGTTTGCACTTTATACATTTCTAGAAGTGGGCCAAAAGGTTTATGGAAGGGGTTCCTGTATAGCTTCATCAATCCTCCTGTGTTCTGCGCTAACTTCAGACTTGTTTTTATCAATTTGGGCCCCCCAGTCCATTTTTTCCGTTAAAATAACCCACAGGTACTCAAATACCGAGACCCTCTCCAATGGATACCGTACAAGATGGAATTAGGGCAAATTGAGCTTGTTGGATTAAAGACAATATATTTGGTGTTTTGGCAGTTAATCTCCAGGCCCCTGCTATCACAGAAAGCCTTGAAGTTGTCGAGGTCTCTCTGTATACCCATTGGTGACTTTGGAAGCAGGAGAGTTCCGTCTGCAAACATAATGGCGGGTATTTTGTGGTTCGCTGTCTTGGGTGCATCATTATCCTTTCCCACGTTCAGTATATCTACCAGTGCATTTATAAATAGACAGAAGAGGGTGGGCACTAGCCCACATCCCTGTCTTACCCCCTATGTATATCTATAGGAGTGGTACGTTCACTATGTTTGTTTTACCTGATTTGGGCATAATTGCCTTCGTGCAAATGCCTAAGCATGTAACAAAGATAGAACGGCACCCCTAGATCACTTAAAATAGCTCACAATTTATCTCTTGGTACCAGATCGAACACAGATTTTAAATCCACGAAGATTAAATAGAGGCTGCCACCCTCTATGGTCACCGTTTTCCAGTAAAAAAGTTGCAGCCTGAATATCTGGTCTATAGTTTTTCCTAAAGCCAGCTTGAAATGGACTCAATAATTTATGTTTGTCCATTCAGGTCTAGAGGCGATCCAGCAGTATCTGGGCAAAGATTTTCTGGCTAACATCAATTAAACGTATGGGTCTGTAGTTGGAGGGGAGAAGTGGTGAGCCCTTCTTGTGAACCGGCAGGATTTCCGCGCCAGCCCACGTTGTTGGAATTGCCATTCCCTGCAGTACGGTATTAACAAAGGTCCACAAATAGGGGCCCCAAATAGCATGCTCAGTACGAAAGAGGTCCCCTGGGACCTTATCAAGTCCTGGAGCTTTGGAAGGGGCAGTTATACTTATGACATTAGTTATTTCTGTAAGTGTTATCTGAGTGGCCTCAGAGGAGATGTCCTGCAGTGGAGAAAGATCTTTAGTTTTACTAGTGTCCTCATCCTCCAACCTAAAATACAGGGCCTCAAAATACTGTTTCCAGACATCAGCTGCTATGTTTGGTTCGATGGCCTGCTTCCCTTCACTGCTACCTGTATTACCTATACACCAGAAAGCCTTCATATCGTGGGTGGATAGGGCTTGTTTTAAGGTATCCCACTTGTCCAACTCCTATAGTTTTTTTGCTTCAGTGATGCTAGCTCTATATAGCACCCTCTTTTCTCTGATTAGGGGCCTGTCTCTGGTTTTAATTGCCTCTATTAATGCCAACTTGGCCATCCGACAACTATGCTTAAACCAGGGATGTTTGGCATTTTCACATCCCCTTGGGTCTAATGGGGGAGAACAAATATCAGCCAGAGTGGAAACCAACATCTCATTGGTTTCTGCAATTCGCAAGAAGGAGATGAATGTACTATCACTAGAAACAGACTGTTCCGTTGCCACTAGGCATGGAATCACTAGGTCGTATAGGAAAAGCCATCCTAACACGGGATTGCTGTATGGTTGACCACCGGACTCTTCATCTATTGTTTTTCAGGGTTAATCTGTCATCTGGAGGAGTGTTTAAACCAGAAACATCCTCGTTAAGTGGCAGTTCCAACTCCAAGAATAAAGTATTGTGGGCGCTATTGTGTCGGGTCAGAACCTCAAAGTCCACCACCCGGTGCCACATCCTGATATCTATCAGGATGTAGTCAATGATAGACGAGTGTCCTGGTCAGTTAAAAGTGTGCTTCCCTGGTGTGTCTGAATTGTTTGACCATTACAAGCCCTTAGGGAGTGGTTTAGGGTGAAGGATTCAATCTGGAGCACCAAAGGCGTCCAGACCCTACTTAGCGAAATGTTGATCTCTGGAATTCACCAGTATAGGTCTTCTTCACGGAGGGTTCCTCCAATAAAACCATTCAGGTGCTCAAACTGGCAATTAAAGTCTCCACCAATAATTATCCAATATCCATTTGGGATGTTAGATATGGAAGCGGCCAGCTGATCAATGGTTGGTGATACACAGATGTTACTTACAGGCCTGGAGTAAACATTGACTAGAGCAATTCTGACCTTGGATGTAAAGAACGTCAGCTGTTTAGCACAACAGACCAGAGCCTTCCGGTCAGTGCAATACTAGGGCAAATTGTGCTTGGCCTGGGAAGCTGAAGAAGTAGTGAACAAAACACACAATGTCTCTACTTTTGTCTGTACTGCAGAGCACTCCAAGATAGCTACCTGGATCAACAAGATTTGCGATATGGCTTGGTGATGCCAGTGCGGTGAAGTAACTACTAAGGGCCTCTTCTTTCACGGGGAGGGTTGTAGGTGCATAGCACAGCATGGGCAGAGGTGGCCTTACCCTGGAATTGAGAGATGAAGGCACCTGAGTATGCATGATATCTGCAGATTGGCCCTCACAAGGGCCATCAGATCCTCTGCCCCAGTGATGTGATAAACCCCTACAGCAAAGGGCCTTCAAATTGTTCCCTGACAACACCAGAAGAACATTCATCCAAGCCCTAGTCAACAGCAGGCTAGACTACGGCAATGACCTCTATGCAGGAATCAACTAGCACCTCCTGAAGAGACTGCAGACCATACAGAATTATGTGGTCATACACACCATCAATCTTCCCAAGCGGACCACATTACCCCCACCTCAGAAAACTCCACTTGCTCCCCATTCAGAAGAGATGCTACTTCAAGATACTGATCCACACATACAGAGCCCTGTACAACAAAGGAACAGCATATATCAACCATTGCCTGAACTTCGACCAACTCACCAGACAGCTTTGCTCCACCTCGTTCACATCCCCAGTATCCGTCGAAGCAGCAGCAGAGGAATTTCCTTCTCCTACCCTGACGCTAAGTCCTGGAACGACCTCCCACTCCACCTCATGACCTCACCCTCGCTAGTGGAATTCAGGAAGGGACTCAAGACCCAGCTATTCGACTGAGCCTCAGCGCCTAGGTACCCTTACAGGTGATTAGCCGCAGTTTACAAGTCATGATTGATTGATTGGTTAAGCAGCCAGGCCACACTGTGCATGGCATTAGACTGTGCACAGGGGGGATTGGCCACAGCGACTGACCTTCATCAACTCTCCACAGGTGGCCATCCTCCATTGTTCAAGCCCTAGGCCATGCATATTTGGCGTGGGCAGCAATGCTTGGCTGTGTACAGTAAGGGTTGTCCGCAGAGGCCCTAATGTGGCGTGGATGGACAAACCCTGCTGCACATGTCCTTTAGCTATGCACAGCAGGGATTGGCAGCAGAGGCTGGTAGCAGTGTGTGGAATGTGGTCAGGCCCAGGTCCCAACAGGCCTCTTATGGCCAATGCCAGCATGCTGTTGGTGGTCAAGCATAGCAGTAGTGGAGTGAATACTTGATTCCCCCAATTTTTCTTTATAGGATTCACAAACCCAGACCTACCCTAGGTCCAATGGACCCAGAATTTATTTGCAAAGCCAGCAGATCATTTACAAATCCCACAATAAAAATAATGTTTTTAACATTTAACTGAATACCTGTTTGGTCTCCCATAATGGGCCTGGTGGTCACAGGAGGTTCACCCAAACCTTATGATTTTTTTTTCTCTTTATTTTTCTCAACTGTGCTTTGTTCACTAAGTTGGGTAATGGTGATGGTAACAGAAATGTTTCAGTGATGAGCGGCCAATCAGAGCGCATCAAATTTGCGAATCTGCATCCAGATTCACAAACCACAATTCATGGCAGGACAAAAAGCGCTGACGTCCAAAAGTGTGACTTTACTTTTTAACTGGATTCGTGAATACCCTTGGTATCAGTGAATTATTGGTCCATTCATCTCTTAAAATATAACCTCTTAATGCTTAGACTGGAACACATTTTAGTGCTAATTTCCTCGAAAACACCTGAACGAATTTACACCAAACCAAGCAACAGAATTTTCTTGTTGAAAATTCTATTTACATTTGAAGTTTGGTGTAAAATGGGAAATATCATTTTTGGGAACTTTCCTATTTTCAAGTCCCCACTTGAAGGATCTGCACTAAACTTACCAAGAAGAAACCAGAGTGGATGTACCTTTTCTGGAATGTTTTTTGCTAATTTGTTGATTGGTGCCAAAGCTATTAAGAAACCCAAAAAAGTATTTTCAGTGGGCTGTCTAACTTAACTGAAACTACAGAGCAGAGCAGAGCAGAGGCACTACCATTACCGCCTGTAGAAAGTACACTCACATACATGTTGTAATGGCACAAGCGCCTGGAAAAGAGACACTTTGTTTCCCTGAAAAGAACTTGCTATGCTGATAACGGCGGCGACCCACTGGGGCTACACTCGCACTACCAGTCCCATAATGCTGTGCTTATCATGGAAATAAATGAGGGATTTCACTGGTAATGTTCCTGTTTGCCATAATTTGAATGCATGCTGCCCATGAAGAAGGGCGTTGGTCCCGAAACGCGTTGGCAGTGGAAATTGAAGGGGCTGTGTCTATGAAAGCTGCTTGTGAGTGAGAGCGGGTACCTACCTGGAGTGCACTTCCAACTGGGGGCAACTCTTTCTTTCCAAATATGGTGGCCAGCCCGGCCACGGAGGAGCACCACCGCGTGACCGGAGCGGGTCCGTTGCTGTTTACTGAAGCAGTGTGATCGGAGCAGGAGGGGCTCTGTTGTAATGGCACAAGCAGCTGGAAAAGAGACACTTTGTTTCCCTGAAAAGAACTTGCTATGCTCATAACGGCGGCGACCCACTGGGGCTACACTCACACTACCAGTCCCATAATGCTGTGCTTGTCATGGAAATAAATTAGGGATTTCACGGGTATGTTCCTGTTTGCCGTTATTTGAATGCATGCTGCCCATGAAGAAGGGCGTTGGTCCAAAAATGTGTCGGCAGTGGAAATTAAAGGGGCTGTGTCTATGAAAGCTGCTTGTGAGTGAGAGCGGGTACCTACCTGGAGTGTACTTCCAACTGGGGGCAACTCTTTCTTTCCAAATATGGTGGCCGGCCCGGCCACAGAGGAGCACCACCGCGTGACCCGAGCGGGTCTGTTGATGTTTACTGAAGCAGTGTGATCGGAGCAGGAGGGGCTCTGTTGTAATGGCACAAGCGGCTGGAAAAGAGACACTTTGTTTCCCTGAAAAGAACTTGCTATGCTCATAACGGCGGTGACCCACTGGGGCTGCACTCGCACTACCAATCCCATAATGCTGTGCTTGTCATGGAAATAAATGAGGGATTTCACTGGTAATGTTCCTGTTTGCTGTTATTTGAATGCATGCTGCCCATGAAGAAGGGCATTGGTCCCGAAACGCGTCGGCAGTGGAAATTGGAGGGGCTGGGTCTATGAAAGCTGCTTGTGAGTGAGAGCGGGTACCTACCTGGAGTGCACTTCCAACTGGGGGCAACTCTTTCTTTCCAAATATGGTGGCCGGCCCGGCCACGGAGGAGCACCACCGCGTGACCCGAGCGGGTCCGTTAATGTTTACTGAAGCAGTGTTATCGGAGCAGGAGGGGCTCTGTTGTAATGGCACAAGTGGCTGGAAAAGAGACACTTTGTTTCCCTGAAAAGAACTTGCTATGCTCATAACGGCGGTGACCCACTGGGGCTGCACTCGCACTACCAATCCCATAATGCTGTGCTTGTCATGGAAATAAATGAGGGATTTCACTGGTAATGTTCCTGTTTGCTGTTATTTGAATGCATGCTGCCCATGAAGAAGGGCGTTGGTCCCGAAACGCGTCGGCAGTGGAAATTGGAGGGGCTGGGTCTATGAAAGCTGCTTGTGAGTGAGAGCGGGTACCTACCTGGAGTGCACTTCCAACTGGGGGCAACTCTTTCTTTCCAAATATGGTGGCCGGCCCGGCCACGGAGGAGCACCACCGCGTGACCCGAGCGGGTCCGTTAATGTTTACTGAAGCAGTGTGATTGGAGCAGGAGGGGCTCTGTTGTAATGGCACAAGTGGCTGGAAAAAAGACACTTTGTTTCCCTGAAAAGAACTTGCTATGCTCATAACGGCGGCGACCCACTGGGGCTGCACTCGCACTACCAATCCCATAATGCTGTGCTTGTCATGGAAATAAATGAGGGATTTCACTGGTAATGTTCCTATTTGCCGTTATTTGAATGCATGCTGCCCATGAAGAAGGGCGTTGGACCCGAAACGCGTCGGCAGTGGAAATTGAAGGGGCTGTGTCTATGAAAGCTGCTTGTGAGTGAGAGCGGGTACCTACCTGGAGTGCACTTCCAACTGGGGGAAACTCTTTCTCTCCATATATATATATATATATATACATAAATATATACATTTTTGCACACACAGAGTTTAGCGTGCTTAAGCCTCTTTGACGGCGGGCTCACGACGGGGTACGCCAGCCCCTAATATTACACACACTCCTGGTCACGCTTCTTTTTTGAATAAACCAGAGTCGGAGCCCAATTACCACACGGTGCTGTCAGTTTATTTGGCAGAGCAAACCCAACGCGTTTCGAGATCCACCGATCTCTTGCTCACGGGTGGGGCTATGCAGGCACTGACGGTCATTTAAAGGTACATAGTGTTTACACATTGTGCACGTTTTCATAAACATAAAGAAAACACCATTGTGAGCTAAGTCTGTCCATAGTAAACATTGTTTCATGTAAACATTTGTGACGCTTCCAAATAAGAATGGGATTTAGTTATTGAGCCATATTCTTGATATTCAAGGTAAAAGACCAATGATAGTCCTTAATATACAGACACATTCTTAATGCTGTCTGTTTGACTTGCGCCCTTACGCCGGCCATAATATGCGGTATCGTGTTAAAATCACACAGTATCCGAATTCATTGTTCATATATCATATTGCCCCAGTGGGCAAAGGTCCATCATAATTATCAGACTTGACTTCCAATAATGCCCATGTGGGCGATGGTATCTCCCAAAACCTATAATGGAAAAAAGAGAAACAAGACTATAGCTGTTGGATATTTACATATGAAGATCAGTGCAAAACATCTGTTTTTAAAAACTATTAAAATTTAAACTTTCAGATACCAAAAAAGCAGCAGCATATTCAACATCAGAGAAAAAAAAAACAAAAAAAAAAAAAAAACATATTCTATGTTTGGAGGTGAATGGCTAACTCTTCACCCAAGTTGTGCCCCATGGGCTGCAAGGTATTGTACATTATAATGTACTTTGATTCGAGTTTCCGTAACTCTAGCCACCTGTTACCTCCCCTTTCATTCAGATCAACGCTGTCCAAAACACAAAATTTCATCAAATTGGGATTTTTGTTATGTAACAGCGAAAAATGCCTCGCCACAGGATATTGCTGATTCTCATTTCGTATTGCTCTTTGATGTTCCAAAATTCTTAATTTTGCCTGTTTCGTAGTGCAGCCTATATAAAACTTCTTGCAAGGACACTCAAGAGCGTAAACCACATATTGCGTTGTACAACTGAGATGCTTGGTAATTTTATGAGCACTTCTGTCTTTAGACAATTCAATTGATTTCCGAGTACAACTATATTTACAGGCTTTACATTTGTAACATGGAAAAAAACCTTGAATAGAATTGGTTTTCTCACTCTCTTTTATCAGCAATATGGCCTATTGACATGTACCTGAAAGAAGGTTTGATGCAATTATCTGATACACAGAGTTACACGAAAGCAACCAGAGAGGACTATAATGCATCCAAGGGTACTTATGCTGACAAATTGTGTGACTGGAAAGCCAGAGGTATACTTGAGGAGGATGAGTTTAATTACCTCCACGTAAAATATCCAAAGATACCGGCGCTATATTTCCTCCCTAAGTTACACAAAAACTTACAGACCCCCCCCGGCAGACCTATTGTGTCGTCGGTGGGTAGTTTGTATGAGAAAACAAGTAGATATGTGGACCATTTTTTGCAGCCTTATGTGAGTGAATTACCCTCATATGTTAGGGACTCATCTGATTTTTTAGGTATCATCAATGATGTGGTGTGGAGTCCCCAATATTGGTTGGTTAGCTTTGATGTGGCCAGTTTATATACCAGCATTCCACAGGAGCTAGGGGTAGAAGCATGCAAATTCTATCTCAGAAACAGATCGATTTCCCTTCTATCACACACCCACATGTTACTCGACATGATTTGGGAGTGTATGAACAACAACTATTTCATTTTCAACAAATCCATGTTTAAACAGATCCGGGGGGTGGCGATGGGCACTTGTTTTTCCCCCAGCCTGGCTTGTTTATATCTGGGCTGGTGGGAGGAACTAGTGGTGAAGAAGATCTCCCACTATAGTGCCCACGTCATCCTTTGGAAAAGGTACATAGATGACATCTTCTGTGTTTGGGATGGTACCTTGGACCAAATACACGAATTTGAAGCCATTTTGAATGACAACTCTTTCAATCTAAAATTCACCAGTGTAATCAGTAAAGACCAACTGGAATTCTTGGACATCAAACTAGCAGTCAAGGATGGAAAACTCACTAGTACCTTATTTCGCAAATTGACTGCTGGAAATAGCCTGCTACATGCAGGGAGTAGTCATCCCCAAAGCCTTATACGCAGTATTCCCTTGGGTGAACTAATAAGGGCCAAAAGAAACTGTAGTTCTGCAGAGGGTTTCCATGATGAAAGTAAACTTATGATGCAGCGATTCTCTGAGAGGGGGTACAGTGAAAAAATAATACAGCAGGCACTAAGTAAGGTCAATGCTATGGACAGGAAAGATCTATTAATCCCAAAGGAACGTAAGCAAGATGATAAGGTACGTTTTATCACGACCTATAACAGTCAATCATGGAAACTGCGTAAGTGCCTAACTAAATATTGGGAAACCTTGAAATTGGATAATGATGTCAAAGAGGCAATTCATGAGATTCCTTCACTGACTTACAGGAAAGCCAAATCTCTGAAGGACACTTTAAGTAGTACGCTGATAAAAGAGAGTGAGAAAACCAATTCTATTCAAGGTTTTTTTCCATGTTACAAATGTAAAGCCTGTAAATATAGTTGTACTCGGAAATCAATTGAATTGTCTAAAGACAGAAGTGCTCATAAAATTACCAAGCATCTCAGTTGTACAACGCAATATGTGGTTTACGCTCTTGAGTGTCCTTGCAAGAAGTTTTATATAGGCTGCACTACGAAACAGGCAAAATTAAGAATTTTGGAACATCAAAGAGCAATACGAAATGAGAATCAGCAATATCCTGTGGCGAGGCATTTTTCGCTGTTACATAACAAAAATCCCAATTTGATGAAATTTTGTGTTTTGGACAGCGTTGATCTGAATGAAAGGGGAGGTAACAGGTGGCTAGAGTTACGGAAACTCGAATCAAAGTACATTATAATGTACAATACCTTGCAGCCCATGGGGCACAACTTGGGTGAAGATTTAGCCATTCACCTCCAAACATAGAATATGGTTTTTTTTTTTTTTTTTTTTCTCTGATGTTGAATATGCTGCTGCTTTTTTGGTATCTGAAAGTTTAAATTTTAATAGTTTTTAAAAACAGATGTTTTGCACTGATCTTCATATGTAAATATCCAACAGCTATAGTCTTGTTTCTCTTTTTTCCATTATAGGTTTTGGGAGATACCATCGCCCACATGGGCATTATTGGAAGTCAAGTCTGATAATTATGATGGACCTTTGCCCACTGGGGCAATATGATATATGAACAATGAATTCGGATACTGTGTGATTTTAACACGATACCGCATATTATGGCCGGCGTAAGGGCGCAAGTCAAACAGACAGCATTAAGAATGTGTCTGTATATTAAGGACTATCATTGGTCTTTTACCTTGAATATCAAGAATATGGCTCAATAACTAAATCCCATTCTTATTTGGAAGCGTCACAAATGTTTACATGAAACAATGTTTACTATGGACAGACTTAGCTCACAATGGTGTTTTCTTTATGTTTATGAAAACGTGCACAATGTGTAAACACTATGTACCTTTAAATGACCGTCAGTGCCTGCATAGCCCCACCCGTGAGCAAGAGATCGGTGGATCTCGAAACGCGTTGGGTTTGCTCTGCCAAATAAACTGACAGCACCGTGTGGTAATTGGGCTCCGACTCTGGTTTATTCAAAAAAGAAGCGTGACCAGGAGTGTGTGTAATATTAGGGGCTGGCGTACCCCGTCGTGAGCCCGCCGTCAAAGAGGCTTAAGCACGCTAAACTCTGTGTGTGCAATTTTGAAGTAATTGCTTTTGCCCGCCTGATTTATGGCTGCACTTGAACCGAGGAATCGCATTGGGAAAACATACGTGAAGCTTTGAATTTGCAAAAGCTTAAACGGGTATCCGACAGGGTGTTATCTGGTCGGAGTGACAGCACAGTTTGAATAACGATTTCCCGCCCTGGATTGGGTAACAGTGACAGCCAGTAGTCAGCGCTATACGGAAAACACGGTGCAGCAACAACATACCGGCTGGTTTGTTGTGTCAAACGGAATGGCGGAATCAAGGAACAGTAGAAGGGCAGAAGCAGCAGCTAAACTGTTCACATCAAAGGAAACCGGTCGAGGGGAAACGACTCAGCCACCCGGTAAGCATGTGAATGAAGCAAAAATGCTTTGGGATGCACTATGGAAAAATTTAAAACGCGAGCAGTCGCGCTGGTGGGAGGCGGCTGCCTTAACAAAATACCTAGAGTGCAACAGAATACCGCGTGGCCTGCGGATCTTCATTATACCCACATTTCAAGATCCAGACCCCGAGTTAATCAGTGACTGGATGGAAAATAACCATATTTGTTCGATCAATATGTTGAAAATGCTCGTCAAGAATGCTGAGAAGGAGTGTGCCAAAATTAACACAGAGAATGAGGGAATAATTGAGAAACTGAAAGCGAAGTACACTGATATTGAGTTTTCTGCTGAAATGGAGAAAATGCAGAAACGCCTTGATAAAATTGAGGATGAAATCAAAGAAAAGAAACAACGCAAATTTTACCGTGACGAGGTAGATTACAGCAAGGGCCAAATTTTGACATTTGCAAAGCGGTATGAGGTAATCAGGGATGCCGCTAAGAAATCTACTACTAAAAGTCATGCTACACCCGGTAAAAAGGCAATGGTGCCAAATCCTGATATAACTATTCCTAGTGATAATGTAACTGTGGAAGAAGATACTGGATCAATTGAAAGTGATGTTTCTGATCCAGTAGAACAAATTCCAGTAAAAGAACTTATTTTAAAGGAAGTAGCCCTAATGACCAAGGAACGCCAGACAGGCACTCCAACAAAAGGGCGTGGAAGAGGCGGCAGAGGAGGGCGCGGAAGAGGCAACAGGTCATCCGAAGCGGCGCCAAGTACAACAGGAGTGGTAACCAGAGGCAAAGCGGCGAAAATATAAGCTCCATGACAGTGGTAAATCTTTCTAAGCGCACTTTAACACCTGTACAAATTGAAGTACTTTCCAGAGGGCTTTCATTCTGTCCAACTTCCACCTTCAATTTCACCAGTGCTCGCATTGTTCTTTTTTGTTTCACACGGAAACTTAAACTGCGAAAGTGGTTTGCCAATAAACCGCGACTCAGAAAAGATCCAATGACTGAGAAATTAAGTACTTTAAATATCAATGACGCAGAACTACTACAATCTGTGCAATTACTGGCAGGCTGTGATGATGTATATGACAATGCTGTACTTAACTTGATTGACACTGAGGATACAATTCACATGACTAGTGGCAGTGGTTTTAAACCAAAATCAGTGTTTGTTCCTCAAATTACGAACAGTTATATTGATAGCTTTGAACGTGGAGTGATACATGAAATGAGACGGATGGACAGAATGAAGCCTAAAACTAACTGGAATCTAAACAAAAAACAGTTTCTTGCCCTTAAGGAAATGGAAAGTTGGGTGGATGTGGTGATCAGGAATAGTGACAAGGGTGGAAATGTGGTGGTATGGCCTATTGACATGTACCTGAAAGAAGGTTTGATGCAATTATCTGATACACAGAGTTACACGAAAGCAACCAGAGAGGACTATAATGCATCCAAGGGTACTTATGCTGACAAATTGTGTGACTGGAAAGCCAGAGGTATACTTGAGGAGGATGAGTTTAATTACCTCCACGTAAAATATCCAAAGATACCGGCGCTATATTTCCTCCCTAAGTTACACAAAAACTTACAGACCCCCCCCGGCAGACCTATTGTGTCGTCGGTGGGTAGTTTGTATGAGAAAACAAGTAGATATGTGGACCATTTTTTGCAGCCTTATGTGAGTGAATTACCCTCATATGTTAGGGACTCATCTGATTTTTTAGGTATCATCAATGATGTGGTGTGGAGTCCCCAATATTGGTTGGTTAGCTTTGATGTGGCCAGTTTATATACCAGCATTCCACAGGAGCTAGGGGTAGAAGCATGCAAATTCTATCTCAGAAACAGATCGATTTCCCTTCTATCACACACCCACATGTTACTCGACATGATTTGGGAGTGTATGAACAACAACTATTTCATTTTCAACAAATCCATGTTTAAACAGATCCGGGGGGTGGCGATGGGCACTTGTTTTTCCCCCAGCCTGGCTTGTTTATATCTGGGCTGGTGGGAGGAACTAGTGGTGAAGAAGATCTCCCACTATAGTGCCCACGTCATCCTTTGGAAAAGGTACATAGATGACATCTTCTGTGTTTGGGATGGTACCTTGGACCAAATACACGAATTTGAAGCCATTTTGAATGACAACTCTTTCAATCTAAAATTCACCAGTGTAATCAGTAAAGACCAACTGGAATTCTTGGACATCAAACTAGCAGTCAAGGATGGAAAACTCACTAGTACCTTATTTCGCAAATTGACTGCTGGAAATAGCCTGCTACATGCAGGGAGTAGTCATCCCCAAAGCCTTATACGCAGTATTCCCTTGGGTGAACTAATAAGGGCCAAAAGAAACTGTAGTTCTGCAGAGGGTTTCCATGATGAAAGTAAACTTATGATGCAGCGATTCTCTGAGAGGGGGTACAGTGAAAAAATAATACAGCAGGCACTAAGTAAGGTCAATGCTATGGACAGGAAAGATCTATTAATCCCAAAGGAACGTAAGCAAGATGATAAGGTACGTTTTATCACGACCTATAACAGTCAATCATGGAAACTGCGTAAGTGCCTAACTAAATATTGGGAAACCTTGAAATTGGATAATGATGTCAAAGAGGCAATTCATGAGATTCCTTCACTGACTTACAGGAAAGCCAAATCTCTGAAGGACACTTTAAGTAGTACGCTGATAAAAGAGAGTGAGAAAACCAATTCTATTCAAGGTTTTTTTCCATGTTACAAATGTAAAGCCTGTAAATATAGTTGTACTCGGAAATCAATTGAATTGTCTAAAGACAGAAGTGCTCATAAAATTACCAAGCATCTCAGTTGTACAACGCAATATGTGGTTTACGCTCTTGAGTGTCCTTGCAAGAAGTTTTATATAGGCTGCACTACGAAACAGGCAAAATTAAGAATTTTGGAACATCAAAGAGCAATACGAAATGAGAATCAGCAATATCCTGTGGCGAGGCATTTTTCGCTGTTACATAAAAAAAAATCCCAATTTGATGAAATTTTGTGTTTTGGACAGCGTTGATCTGAATGAAAGGGGAGGTAACAGGTGGCTAGAGTTACGGAAACTCGAATCAAAGTACATTATAATGTACAATACCTTGCAGCCCATGGGGCACAACTTGGGTGAAGAGTTAGCCATTCACCTCCAAACATAGAATATGTTTTTTTTTTTTTTTTTTTTTTTTCTCTGATGTTGAATATGCTGCTGCTTTTTTGGTATCTGAAAGTTTAAATTTTAATAGTTTTTAAAAACAGATGTTTTGCACTGATCTTCATATGTAAATATCCAACAGCTATAGTCTTGTTTCTCTTTTTTCCATTATAGGTTTTGGGAGATACCATCGCCCACATGGGCATTATTGGAAGTCAAGTCTGATAATTATGATGGACCTTTGCCCACTGGGGCAATATGATATATGAACAATGAATTCGGATACTGTGTGATTTTAACACGATACCGCATATTATGGCCGGCGTAAGGGCGCAAGTCAAACAGACAGCATTAAGAATGTGTCTGTATATTAAGGACTATCATTGGTCTTTTACCTTGAATATCAAGAATATGGCTCAATAACTAAATCCCATTCTTATTTGGAAGCGTCACAAATGTTTACATGAAACAATGTTTACTATGGACAGACTTAGCTCACAATGGTGTTTTCTTTATGTTTATGAAAACGTGCACAATGTGTAAACACTATGTACCTTTAAATGACCGTCAGTGCCTGCATAGCCCCACCCGTGAGCAAGAGATCGGTGGATCTCGAAACGCGTTGGGTTTGCTCTGCCAAATAAACTGACAGCACCGTGTGGTAATTGGGCTCCGACTCTGGTTTATTCAAAAAAGAAGCGTGACCAGGAGTGTGTGTAATAAATATATACATATATATATATATTCACTGAAAAAAACGTAGGTTTTACACACGTTATAGTTAGGAATTAGTATTTAAAAAACCTTTGAAATTCACTGAAAAAAACGTAGGTTTTACACACGTTATAGTTAGGAAGTAGCATTTTCAAAACCTTTGAAATTCAATGAAAAAAACGTAGGTTTGACACATGTTATGCACGGCTGATGACGTCACATATTACATCACTCATGACATGGTCAGTGACATCACTCATGACATCACTGATGACATCTCAAATGACATCACTGATGAAATCATCCAGTGAATGGGTGTTTTTCTGAAAAGTAAATATGTTTTATATATGTATATCTGAAGGTTGATGGAAGAAGAAATGGGTATATACGTGTATAAATGGCTGCTTTTTTGGTGAAAAATAGATTGTATAACTGACCGATTAAGTGTATCTTAATGAATACATGGGTTAGTGAGTAATATTTAAATATATACATTTCTGTATCAGTCTCTCACTTTCTGTATAAGTGGCTGCATGTGTTGGTGAGTAGCTATATGAGTGATATATGAGTGTCTATATAGGTTATTGTTTGTTTGATTATCAGTAGGAGTGTCTGAGTGTTTGAGTGACTGTATGCTTCGTTGGGAGGCCTTACGTAGTGCATAGATGCATGAATGAGTGACTTACTGCTAGTATGTGTTGAAGGCAGCATATATGCAGGACTGTATGGGTGGATGAGTGTGTGTGATGAGTAGCTATATAGCTAATTTTTTTTTCTCTATGGTGGATGAGTGTATATATGGGTGTGTTAGTGAATGAATGACTGTTTTAATAGTGTATTTGTGAGTAAGTACATATGTTTTAAACTAGTACATATGAGTTATCTGTGAGTAACTCTATGGATGAGTGTCGGTGTGTAACAGGATGATCAGGATGTATCAGTGTATGAGTACATATGATGAGTGAGTACATGTATGAGTGACTGTATATGTCTGTTGATGAATGAGTGGATGTGTGTATAGATCTTGGAATTACTAAATAGGTGTGTTGTAAGTGGCATTGGTATGTCTATTGTATTGAAAATGTTATTTTCTATTTTTGAATGTGTGTAATAAAAGTTATATTAGGGTGAGAGAAGATCTGCCACTCTTCCACAAGGATGATGTAATCAGTGATGTCATCAGTGATGTCATTTGAGATGTCATCAGTGATGTCATGAGTGATGTCACTGACCATGTCATGAGTGACGTAATATGTGACGTCATCAGCAGTGCATTGCGGGCGTGCGAGTTATAGTTAGCTGAACTAACTATAACGGGTGAATTTCAATGGTTTTATATGAGTGAAATGTCCAGCTAACTATAACATGTGTCAAACCTACGTTTTTTTCAGTGAATTTCAAAGGTTTTTTAAATACTAATTCCTAACTATAACGTGTGTAAAACCTACGTTTTTTTCAGTGAATTTCAAAGGTTTTTTAAATGCTAATTCCTAACTATAACGTGGCTGTAACCTATGGTTTTTTCAGTGAATTTCAATGGTTTTGTAAATGAAAATTTTTTAATGTAATAATTGTTATATTTTTTATACTGATTTACTATATTATAAATTTTTTATTTTTAGATATATTATTTTTTAACTTACATTACATATTTTTAATATAAATTTATAAAAAATGTTTGTACACCTCTCTGCAACGCAGCCCCCTGACGCGTTTGCAGAGGGGGAACTAATTCTCCTTGTATACTGGGGGTCCCTGGGGGCCAACTAGCCCACCAGGAACCTCCAGTATTTCCCAGGGGGCTGCATTGCAGAGAGGTGTAATGAGGCCACACCCTTTTTTACACCTCTCTGCAGTGCAGCCCACGGGCGCGTTTGCAGAAGGGGAACTAATTCCCTGGGAGGCAACTAGCCCACCAGGAGCCTCCAGTATGCGCCAGGGGGCTGCATTGCTTTGTCCCGGAGGGCGGCGGTCCCCGGGGCAGTGTGGGGGGATTGGGGACCCCCCACACTTCTTTATCACTATGCCCCCACAATTTGGTCCCCCTGGGGGGTAATTTTTAAATAAACATACCGTTTAAAAAAAAAAAACATTTTTGGCCTTGGGGGTCCTTGTGGGACCCCATGAGCAGGCCTAGGGGGTCAGGGTGCTTCTACCCTGCCCCCTTTTTGTGTTCTACACATTTTTTTTTCTGCTTTCTTGTGCCTCAGTCTACTGAGGCACAAGATGGCTGCCATCCATTTCTGTTTTGGAGTGTTGACAGACAGTGGCAGCCAATCAGCATGAAGCTCGTGCACGGCAAGGTGCGCGCAAGGTGCGCGCTTATAGATATATAATTGATTTCAACTTTAATTTTCTCAGGAACTACTGGAGGGATTTAACCAAAAGCGTGATCTGCATACCAGACTCTACCATTTTGCCAAGTTTGGTGTAATTCTGTTAAGCGGTACGGGCTGTAGCCGTGTCTAAAGGTCCTATGGAAATTAACATGGGGAAAACACGTTTTGGGACCCCCCTTTTTTCTCGGCCCCCGCTTGACGAATCTACCCGAGACTTTCAGGGAAGGAACGCAGCGGAGCTGGCCAAACGTTTGAAAAATTACAAGCAAATTCCTCAACCGGCGCCAAAGTTATTCCCAATAGAATGTTGCGGATTTCCTATGGAAACTAGGTCCTAACTATAACTACCTACTGGCGACCGCCAGTAGGTAATATATTATATATATATATATATATATACACATATACACAAACATACACCGTGGTGTCACCACAGTGTAGTTATAGTTAAATCACTTTTTTCATAGGAAGAGCATTTTTTTGGTTTGCTAATAACTTTGGCGTCGTTTGACAAATCTGCACAAAACGTTTCAAAAAAGCCCAAAACAAGTTGACCCACCTCAGCTCTTTTATTGAATGTTTTGTGCTGATGCATCAAGCGAGGGGCAAGAAAAACAGGGAGTCCCAAAAGTATGATTACCTATATTATTTTCCATAGGAAACCTTGCTCCCAATACAGAAAAAAATGGCTGAAAAGAATTACACCAAATTTGGTTAGAACTTTACTCTGAAACATTCATTTTTGTGATTTGGGGTAAATCAGTTCATCATTTATCCAGAAATTGAAGTTTAATGAGGGGCTTAGGTTGGACATGGAGGGGTTAAAAGGTAGGTATGTTGGGACAGTTGGTGTCCAGATATGTCCGGAAGGGAAATTTTAAAAGGGTATAGTCAATCCTGATTGGCCTGCCACAAGAGGAAAAATATGTTGTGGCAGCCAACACAACTCGTGGACATGGTCCATGCTCCCTGAAATTAAAAAAAATATATATATAAGGGGGTAGGGTGAACACACCTTGAGGGCATTTGGGGGCCCTCCCAAGTGGACCCTGATTGGCTGGCCACAACATGATGTAGCCAGTCACTAAAGAACTGCCACCTTAATGTAATCAAAGCTGTAAAACGGAAAGGAATTTCCTATAGAAGAAACTGCAGTAAATCAACACAATGAGGGTTTTTTAGTCAGAGAAATTATGGTCAGAGCTTTTCAAAGTTAAAATGAGGACACATATTCTATGAGGTCTAAAATATCTTCCTGATCCATTTCAGTAGAACAGTCAGACAGACATGTAGAGTGAAACGTTATCTTCTAACATCAGCAGCCTATCTGTTTACGCTCTAGCAATTAACTGCAGCGTTACCACAGAATTCTAATGAAGGGTTATAGCGCCAACATTTTAGATACAAAACAAAAATGAGTCACTTCTGAATGACATTTGCTGAAATAAGAGTTGTTGAGTTTAAAGCCTTTTAATGAGGAGCTGGCAAAAATAAATGTGCACTGAGATGCAGAGAGCTTGTAGTTTGGATGGCGCCCTATTTTTCAGGCATCCCATGGCAACCATGGGGTGCTGCAGAGCGCCTCCCTTAACCCCACTTTATTTAGCATCTACATGGCTCCACTGGCACCTCTGATTAAGTCTTCTGGTTAAAAAAGATTCTTCTGCGGATGATACCCAACTGCTCCGGTCAAATGCGAATGGTTCAGCTGCAAGAATCCTTTATAAGCCTGTCTATCTAAGGATTTGTACATGATGCACAAAGTAACTTGAAATGAAATTCAGATAAGTTTGAAATCCTGCTGTTTGGGACTTTAAAAGGCAACTGTTAAGAGAACTGTTGGCCCGCTGCTTTACCATCCACCCCTCAGCCTGCCACGATGGCTAGGATTCTAGTGGTAAAGCTTGATAATCAACTCACTTTTCAGCCCTAGGTCTCCTACGTGGTGGGTACCCATTTTGCTTTCCTCTGATCTCTAAAGAAATATCTGTTTCTTCTACCGCTAAAGACTAAAAATTGAGTGCTCTACGTTTTAGTCACCTCAAGGCTGGACTATGTGAATGTGATACATCTAGGTCTGCCAGGAAAATTGAGCAAGCCCCTGCAGAGTGTCTAGAACATGGCTGTGCTCTTGATCCTGAAGATTTCCCAATGGGCTTCCATTTCAGACCATCTTAGGGACCTTCTTTGGTTGCCTGTCAAGGAAATGATTCTTTTCAAAGCACTTGTTTAGCACATAGCGCTTTCTATTCTTCCAGCCCCAAGTACTTGTCAGAGACACTTCCGGTTCCAAGTAATTGTCAGAGACAATCATCTATTTCTCTCCTTCTAGAACACTATGTTCGTAGCAAGTTCTTCTGGTGGTGATACCGAAGTTCAGACGCTCAAGAAGAGAAGTTCGCTTCTTTTTCTTTTTGGTTGCGCAAGCTTGGAACAAGCTTCCAGCTAATCTTAGGAGTACTAATACTTTACTGCATTTTTTAATACATAGCCTCTTCACTCGTTTTTCTGCCACAATAGACCAACTGTAAGGAGAGGTGCCACTACAGACAGTATGAGCCACAAATATTTTATTCAAACTTCACCATCAAAACAAAGTGCATTTCGTGCAGAAAAAGATATTGCTGACATGTTTGGCGACTTGCCTTCAACTGAAACATCTATCTATCTATATAAATATATATATATATATATATATATATATATATATATATATATATATATATATATATATATATATATATATATATATATATATATATATATATATATATATGTGTGTGTTTATTTATGGACTATATATTCATATGTGTATTAATGTACATTAAATAATAGCAGTTTGAAACTGTTTTGAGAATATATACTGACGGAGGCGTACCGCCGAAACGCGTCTGAATTTCATTTTCTGTGTGCAATAAATCCGTTCTGGATTTGACCCCCGCGAGTGCAGTTTCTTTGTTCGTGTGCACATAATATATATATATATATATATATATATATATATATATATATATATATATATATATATCCAAACCAAAAGTTTGCCTGTTTAAGAGTAGACCACACGCAGATTTTCTTTGGTTACCATTTATTGAGCAAAGGCAATCACAGCCACGAACATGGTTTCACATCTCATAGTCCTCCTGACGCGTTTCGTGCTATTGGAGCACTTCTTCATGAGGTTCTGGACTACCAAGCGAAGGAACCGGCATTGTTTGAAGCACGACATTTTATGATAACTTCCCCGCCCATATGGGCGTGGCCGCCCCCGCGGCCTGATGGTCGATGTAGTGCTCTTCTTTCAACAGTGAGCTGCAAAGTTCCACGCTTGTTAAAATATAATAGTCCAGCTGAGGTGTCAACCGGCACTTCGGCACAGGAACAGAAATGGTGATTGAGCGAAATGAAGCGGCAATCTGGTAACCTGCATGCAGCTTTTCACACCCCACTTGGGATTTATTATATTTTAACAAGCGTGGAACTTTGCAGCTCACTGTAGAAAGAAGAGCACTACATCGACCATCAGGCCGCGGGGGCGGCCACGCCCATATGGGCGGGGAAGTTATCATAAAATGTCGTGCTTCAAACAATGCCGGTTCCTTCGCTTGGTAGTCCAGAACCTCATGAAGAAGTGCTCCAATAGCACGAAACGCGTCAGGAGGACTATGAGATGTGAAACCATGTTCGTGGCTGTGATTGCCTTTGCTCAATAAATGGTAACCAAAGAAAATCTGCGTGTGGTCTACTCTTAAACAGGCAAACTTTTGGTTTGGATATTCAGCGGCCCCGCCTGAGTCGCAAGAGTCACCCCGCTGCGCTGGGCGCAGTCCAGCTGAGGTGTCAACCGGCACTTTGGCACAGGAACAGAAATGGTGATTGAGCGAAATGAAGCGGCAATCTGGTAACCTGCATGCAGCTTTTCACACCCCACTTGGGATTTATTATATTTTAACAAGCGTGGAACTTTGCAGCTCACTGTAGAAAGAAGAGCACTATCTCGACCATCAGGCCGCGGGGGCGGCCACGCCCATATGGGCGGGGAAGTTATCATAAAATGTCGTGCGTCAAACAATGCCGGTTCCTTCGCTTGGTAGTCCAGAACCTCATGAAGAAGTGCTCCAATAGCACGAAACGCGTCAGGAGGACTATGAGATGTGAAACCATGTTCGTGGCTGTGATTGCCTTTGCTCAATAAATGGTAACCAAAGAAAATCTGCGTGTGGTCTACTCTTAAACAGGCAAACTTTTGGTTTGGATATTCAGCGGCCCCGCCTGAGTCGCAAGAGTGACCCCGCTGCGCTGGGCGCAGTCCAGCTGAGGTGTCAACCGGCACTTCGGCACAGGAACAGAAATGGTGATTGAGCAAAATGAAGCGGCAATCTGGTAACCTGCATGCAGCTTTTCACACCCCACTTGGTATTTATTATATTTTAACAAGCGTGGAACTTTGCAGCTCACTGTAGAAAGAAGAGCACTACATCGACCATCAGGCCGCGGGGGCGGCCACGCCCATATGGGCGGGGAAGTTATCATAAAATGTCGTGCTTCAAACAATGCCGGTTCCTTCGCTTGGTAGTCCAGAACCTCATGAAGAAGTGCTCCAATAGCACGAAACGCGTCAGGAGGACTATGAGATGTGAAACCATGTTCGTGGCTGTGATTGCCTTTGCTCAATAAATGGTAACCAAAGAAAATCTGCGTGTGGTCTACTCTTAAACAGGCAAACTTTTGGTTTGGATATTCAGCGGCCCCGCCTGAGTCGCAAGAGTCACCCCGCTGCGCTGGGCGCAGTCCAGCTGAGGTGTCAACCGGCACTTTGGCACAGGAACAGAAATGGTGATTGAGCGAAATGAAGCGGCAATCTGGTAACCTGCATGCAGCTTTTCACACCCCACTTGGGATTTATTATATTTTAACAAGCGTGGAACTTTGCAGCTCACTGTAGAAAGAAGAGCACTACATCGACCATCAGGCCGCAGGGGCGGCCACGCCCATATGGGCGGGGAAGTTATCATAAAATGTCGTGCTTCAAACAATGCCGGTTCCTTCGCTTGGTAGTCCAGAACCTCATGAAGAAGTGCTCCAATAGCACTATATATATATATATATATATATATATATATATATATATATATATATATATATATATATATATATATATATCCACCAAGAACTCCTTTGAAAAACGCAGGAGACAGACCACAGGACCAAATGCTGAATTTCTTCATTTATTGCTCATTACCGTGAGAGAGTGCATTACGCGTTTCGGGCTCCCTGAGCCCTTGTCCACTTGCAACATTTTGTTTGTACATTTTCTATTTTTATATAGTGCCCAATTCTCCCAAGTGTAGCCACCCCTCCATACATCATGTGATCATAGATATGAAAGACAGATTTATATCTAAAATGCCTTAATCTCCGTATAAATACATTGATTTAAAATCATATGGAAATCTCAATTAATATTGTAGTTTCTGGATAAATCCATCCAACAATTGTATCTAGAAGGGGACAAAGGAAAAGAGGATAACGCAATTAGAAGCAATCCTATTTCAAATAGTCATAATATATATCCTCATCTCATAAACGAAAACTGGGAGAATAACGATAACATTTGGGCAACATTTTAGATTTTTTTAAACATTTTTTTCCAAATAAAGTGCAAACAGTGCATGTCCTTAAAGTGCAAGAAACATATTTTGACCACTCTTGTGTCATAGAGGAAGAAAAAAGTGCCAGAGTGCAATTTGAAACCTACTTGTACATATAATACTCCATTCACACAATTTCAACAATTGGGTTAACCACCGCATTTTGTTCCGTATAGTAATTATGATAAAAAGCATTTCCAAGTACAAGCAAGTATATTTATAAATTATTAAAATTTATAAAAACACCCAGTGTATATATATATATATTCACTGAAAAAACCATAGGTTTCACACCAGTTATAGTTAGGTGGAAATTTTACTCGCATAAAACCATTGAAATTCCCACGTTATAGTTAGTTGGACTCACTATAACTTGCGCGTGCAATGCACTGCTGATGACGTCACATATTACATCACTCATGACATGGTCAGTGACATCACTCATGACATCACTGATGACATCTCAAATGACATCACTGATGACAACATCCTTGTGACAAAGTGGCAGACATCCAATCAGCATAAAATAACCTTTGACACACACATTCAAAAATAGAAACTAACATTTTCTTAAAAAAGGAGAAACCGATACCAATTACAACAACTTATTAGGTAATTCCAACATCTACATACACATCCACTCATCCACCAACAGTTCTATATAGTCACTCATGCATGTACTTACTCATCATATGTACTCATACACCTATACATCCTGTTACACACTAATACTCATCCATATAGTTACTCACACACAAATTCACACATGCAAATAAACTATCAAAAAACCATTTACTTGATTATACTGCTATATACACACCACTACACATACTTCTACAGAAACGGAAACATATTTACTCTCTTAAACAATCAATTATAAAAACACATACTCACTAACCCACCCATACACACAATCATCCACCCATACAGTCTTGCACACATTCTGTCTTCAAAATACATACAAATAGTGAGTCACTCATTCATGCATCTGTGCTCTAAGTAATATCCCCCACCGAACCATACAGACACTGATACTGATACTCAAAAAAACAACTAATAACCCATATACACACTCATCTAGCTACTCACCAACCCATGCAGCGACTTATACACAAAGTGAGACACAGATACAGATATTTAAATATTTAAACATTACTCGCTAATATATGTATTCACTAAGATACATTTAATAAGGCAGTTAACCAATCAATTTTACACAAAAAAACATCCATTTAGACATTTATTTACCCATTTATTCTTCCATCAACCTTTAGATATACATATATAAAAAAATTTTATTTTTCAGAAAGATACACATTCACTGGATGATGTCATCAGTGATGTCATTTGAGATGTCATCAGTGATGTCATGAGTGATGTCACTGACCATGTCATGAGTGATGTAATATGTGACGTCATCAGCAGTGCATTGAGTCCAACTAACTATAACGTGGGAATTTCAATGGTTTTATGCGAGTAAAATTTCCAACTAACTATAACTGGTGTGAAACCTATGGTTTTTTCAGTGAATTTAATAGGTTTTTTAAATGCTAATTCCTAACTATAACTGGTGTGAAACCTATGGTTTTTTCAGTGAATATATATATATATATATATATATATATATATTACGCTCCATGGGGTTGTCCAAGTAGCGGGTAGCACCCGAGCCTGCGTGCGCCTTCCCCAAAGCGTTAGTTGGTATGGGCAGTTGCGTGTTTGAAATAGGCCCGACGCGTTTCGGAAATTTATTTTCCTCATCAGGGGCCAGCAGTAAAGTGCAGGACGTCAACCATCTCCCTGTATGAAAACACATATTGTGCTTGTGGGAGATGTAGTCCATATATCCTGGATGGATGCACTCTCAAATTACTGCTCGTTCCAAGGCTCTACCATGAGCCCCAAACATCACTCCTGTCCTCATCCATCACGCAGCTCCACATACGAGACTCCTTGGATAGCGAGTCTCGTGGCCCCCGTTTCTTCGGGGTGGTGCAACCCAGCGGCAGGACCACCGCTAATGTATTACGCTCCATGGGGTTGTCCAAGTAGCGGGTAGCACCCGAGCCTGCGTGCGCCTTCCCCAAAGCGTTAGTTGGTATGGGCAGTTGCGTGTTTGAAATAGGCCCGACGCGTTTCGGAAATTTATTTTCCTCATCAGGGGCCAGCAGTAAAGTACAGGACGTCTACCATCTCCCTGTATGAAAACACATATTGTGCTTGTGGGAGATGTAGTCCATATATCCTGGATGGATGCACTCTCAAATTACTGCTCGTTCCAAGGCTCTACCATGAGCCCCAAACATCACTCCTGTCCTCATCCATCACGCAGCTCCACATACGAGACTCCTTGGATAGCGAGTCTCGTGGCCCCCGTTTCTTCGGGGTGGTGCAACCCAGCGGCAGGACCACCGCTAATGTATTACGCTCCATGGGGTTGTCCAAGTAGCGGGTAGCACCCGAGCCTGCGTGCGCCTTCCCCAAAGCATTAGTTGGTATGGGCAGTTGCGTGTTTGAAATAGGCCCGACGCGTTTCGGAAATTTATTTTCCTCATCAGGGGCCAGCAGTAAAGTGCAAGACGTCTACCATCTCCCTGTATGAAAACACATATTGTGCTTGTGGGAGATGTAGTCCATATATCCTGGATGGATGCACTCTCAAATTACTGCTCGTTCCAAGGCTCTACCATGAGCCCCAAACATCACTCCTGTCCTCATCCATCACGCAGCTCCACATACGAGACTCCTTGGATAGCGAGTCTCGTGGCCCCCGTTTCTTCGGGGTGGTGCAACCCAGCGGCAGGACCACCGCTAATGTATTACGCTCCATGGGGTTGTCCAAGTAGCGGGTAGCACCCGAGCCTGCGTGCGCCTTCCCCAAAGCGTTAGTTGGTATGGGCAGTTGCGGAGTATGCACCACCCCGGTACCCTGGGGGTCACGAAAGTGAAGCAGCAGTCGTACTTGGAATCGAGGACGGGCCCACTTGTGGAGTCCATACAGGACTTGATTGTGTGCTTCCCGGACCACACTTCCCAGAATGCACAGTCTCATTTGAGCCTCCCATCGGTGGGTGTGTTATATATTAATTGGGGAAGTGGGTCGGCGGTTGCGCACACCGCTTCCGTTAAAGCCCCTGAAGAGAAGCATATGGAGCTTCGAAACGCGTCGGGCTGATCCCGTACGGAGCGGCGTCTACGAGTGGATCCCCGTCCT
This sequence comes from Lissotriton helveticus, assembly GCF_964261635.1. NCBI lineage: Eukaryota > Metazoa > Chordata > Amphibia > Caudata > Salamandridae > Lissotriton > Lissotriton helveticus. Next base: position 1,400,176,242 of record NC_136067.1, read on the forward strand.
CACCTATACATAAACCAAGCTGCTGTTCGCGTGCTACTCAAAGGTGGACACCTTCGAGCATTGATTTATACGCGGCCGTCCAGCCGCGGAGTATGCACCACCCCGGTACCCTGGGGGTCACGAAAGTGAAGCAGCAGTCGTACTTGGAATCGAGGACGGGCCCACTTGTGGAGTCCATACAGGACTTGATTGTGTGCTTCCCGGACCACACTTCCCAGAATGCACAGTCTCATTTGAGCCTCCCATCGGTGGGTGTGTTATATATTAATTGGGGAAGTGGGTCGGCGGCTGCGCACACCGCTTCCGTTAAAGCCCCTGAAGAGAAGCATATGGAGCTTCGAAACGCGCCGGGCAGATCCCGTACGGAGCGGCGTCTACGAGTGGATCCCCGTCCTCACCTATACATAAACCAAGCTGCTGTTCGCGTGCTACTCAAAGGTGGACACCTTCGAGCATTGATTTATACGCGGCCGTCCAGCCGCGGAGTATGCACCACCCCGGTACCCTGGGGGTCACGAAAGTGAAGCAGCAGTCGTACTTGGAATCGAGGACGGGCCCACTTGTGGAGTCCATACAGGACTTGATTGTGTGCTTCCCGGACCACACTTCCCAGAATGCACAGTCTCATTTGAGCCTCCCATCGGTGGGTGTGTTATATATTAATTGGGGAAGTGGGTCGGCGGTTGCGCACACCGCTTCTGTTAAAGCCCCTGAAGAGAAGCATATGGAGCTTCGAAACGCGTCGGGCAGATCCCGTACGGAGCGGCGTCTACGAGTGGATCCCCGTCCTCACCTATACATAAACCAAGCTGCTGTTCGCGTGCTACTCAAAGGTGGACACCTTCGAGCATTGATTTATACGCGGCCGTCCAGCCGCGGAGTATGCACCACCCCGGTACCCTGGGGGTCACGAAAGTGAAGCAGCAGTCGTACTTGGATCGAGGACGGGCCCACTTGTGGAGTCCATACAGGACTTGATTGTGTGCTTCCCGGACCACACTTCCCAGAATGCACAGTCTCATTTGAGCCTCCCATCGGTGGGTGTGTTATATATTAATTGGGGAAGTGGGTCGGCGGTTGCGCACACCGCTTCCGTTAAAGCCCCTGAAGAGAAGCATATGGAGCTTCGAAACGCGTCGGGCAGATCCCGTACGGAGCGGCGTCTACGAGTGGATCCCCGTCCTCACCTATACATAAACCAAGCTGCTGTTCGCGTGCTACTCAAAGGTGGACACCTTCGAGCATTGATATATATATATATATATATATATATATATATATATAATTTCTTTGGCATAATGAAACCCCTCATTTTGTTCCTTTTCAAATTAAATGTATTAAGTGTTACCAGTTTATTCCAATCAAGATGACTTCAGGTGTGCCATACGTTTGTCATAAGTAAGACTGTTAGCGTTCTAGTTGTTCTTTAGAACACTCTGGGACATTCTGTCATTGGGCTATAGTTGGGCTACATCTGGCTGATATTTGGGCTACATTTGGGCTCTTTTGCCTCTGGTGGCCATCTTGGGAGACTGCATATCAGAATTTTTTTAATGAAATATAAGAGGATTTGAGAAGTCACTCAAAATGTGCCCTAATTTTTCTTTCTTCAACACTAATCATAATTTCTATCGCAAAATGAACCCCCTCATTTTGTTCCTTTGCAAATTAAATGTTTTAAGTGTTAACACTTTATTCCAATCAAGATGACTTCAGGTGTGCCATACTTTTGTCATAAGTAAGACTGTTAGCGCTCTAGTTGTTCTTTAGAACACTCTGGGACATTCTGCCATTGGGCTATAGTTGGGCTACATCTGGCTGATATTTGGGCTACATTTGTTTTTTTTGTCTCTGGTGGCCATCTTTGGGCTACATTGGTCTACATTGGGCTACATTGGGCTACATTTGGGCTCTAACATATATATAGCCCAATGTAGCCCAATATATATTTTTTCAAAGTAAATTTTCGTAAAAACCACTGGAGCATATATCTTGAGACATAGCAAAGGCACATCGGGGTACCAGTCCCTACAATTTTGCCAAGTTTGGTGGAAATCCATTCAGCCGTTCGGGCTAAAAGTGAGTCCAACCGCCCTAAGGAAATTAACATGGGGAAAACACGTTTTGGGACCCCCCTTTTATCTCGGCCCCCGCTTGACGGATCCCCCCGAAACTTTCAGGGAAGGAGCGGAGCGCAGCGAGGCAAAGTTAAGGAAAATTACAGGCAGATCCCTCATTCGGCGCCAAAGTTATTCCCAATAGAATGTTGCGGACTTCCTATGGAAAACGATCCTAACTATAACTACCTACTGGCAACCGCCAGTAGGTAATATATATATATATATATATATATATATATACAAACATATATCTATATACATATTCATAACAATTCTGCCAGACTATGGGCACTGCAACATGGAAAGTGGCTTTAAAGCACAATCAAACTTCTGTCCACAATTACCACCAGGGAACAAATCAATCTCTTTCATGAGATCATGATAGAAGACATCAATCGATTAATGCAAAGCAACCACCAGAATAACCATAATAACAAAAAAAAACTGAAAATCATTGAATCTAACCCAAGGAGAATATAGAGCGCTAAATGAACTAAAAGAAGCTCCCAATATTTTCATCAAAGCCTCAGACAAAGGCGGTAATATTGTGATTTAGGATCTTGATGATTACATAATGGAAGCCAACAAACAATTGAAACATGGAGATCATTATGAAAGATTTAAGAATAATCCCAGGGAAACTGTAACTCAAAAATATATTTATAAATTGCAGGAATGGAAAGATCGAGATCTGATTGACTTTGAAGAGCATATGTACTTGAAAGCTGACCATCCCATCATCCCGACAATATACTTTCTACCAAAATAACATAAATAATTAATAAGCCCACTGGGAAGACCAATAGTGAGCTCAATTTGCTCTCATTTAGAAAAAACATTTGTCATTGACATTTTCCTAATGGATTATGTCACCTCCGTACCATCATAACTGCAAGGTACAATGGATTTTCTTAATAAAATCAAAAAAATCTCATGGAGCAAGAATCATGTAATGGCAACAATATATGTGACATCATTCTACATATCAAATCTACACGGGGATGGAAAATCGGCTGTAAAATATTTTTTAAACACTAGATCAATCAGCTTTTTGGCACCTTCAGAAATGTTAATAGAAATGTTAACATATTGCTTAACCCACAATATATTTCTTTTCAAAGGAGACTTCTGTCGACAAAAACAGGGGACCGCAATGGGTACATCTTTTGCACACACTTACGCTAATCTTCTAATGGGATTTTGGGAAACTGAATTCGCAAGGAAAGATGACAATAGAACATCAAATTCTGGACAAGATTTATTGATGATCTTTTCGTTATATATGGGAAGGAGATCAAAGTGAATTTGAGATTTTTATACTTTCATTGAATAACAATAAACATAACTTGTCCTTCTCATCTTCCATCAGTGGAGGAAGCGTTATCTTCCTAGAATCAGAGACTCTGCACAAAAATGCATCGAAAGCCAACCTCATGCAATAGCATTCTCCTTGCAAATAGCCGAAACCCCAAAAATCTAAAATGCAGCATACCGTATGGAGAAATGCTTAGATCAAAAAGCAATTGCTCAGAAACATCAGACACTGAAAAACACCTGGAAGAAATGAGCAATCGATTTCTTGAAAGAGGCTACCCATGGGAAGTAATAGAGACTGCAAGAAACAAAGTTAGGCAAAGAACAAGAGATTAACTTTTGACACTTCAAACAAGAAATGATGAAAAGGATAATGGAAATGAAAAAATACGTTTGATCATGGATTTTAATAAAGAAAACAAGAACTGAAAGCCCTCTCACAGAGAAATGGGAAAATCCTTGTGTTAGATGAAACCTTAAAAAATACACTATCTACTAAATCCAAACATTACATACAGAAAAACAGCTTCCTTGGGAGATATTCTAACACAAAGTAATCTTGTTATAAAACAACCCACACCATCATCTTGGCTAAGCACACCAGGCTTCTGGAAATGTTTTAAATGTCGAGCATGCGAACATGGCCAAAATACATCTTCATATAAACTTCGAAATGGAAAAATTGAACAAATCAAGGAGCACATCACTTGTGTAACACAATTTGTAGTTTATATATTGGAATGCCCCTGTGGGAAACAATACGTAGGAAGTACCATCAATGAGCTTAAATCGAGATCTCTCCAACATTTACCTGCTATAAAGAACCAGTACATTTCCTATCCAATTGCAAAACAGTTTTTAGATTGCCATACAAGCGATAGCCAACAACTAAAACTATTTGAAATAAAACATGTAGGAGTGAAGAACGAGGAGGTGACAGAACCCTGACTCTAAGACATATAGAATCTCATCTTATTTTAGCCATTGGAACTAAAAGTCCATATGGACACAATCTTGATGCAGAATTACATATACATTTAAAAAACAGACACTAATTTAGACAGTGAACTCACATCTGTCGCTGTACTTCAATCTCAGATGCAATAGATCAGAAAATACAAGATCGCAAGAAATATAACAACAGGATGAACTATATTTTGTGATTCTTAATAGCATTGTGTTATGATTAGTAAATGAAAGATCCTCAGACTAAGTAAAAAATAATAGTCTTAGAAAGCACTTGCACTAGCACTTTATGTATATATGTTTAGGGGTCTTGACAGTTACAACAAATAACACAGAAATTCTTATGGGAAATGAACAAAACTCCAGATGAACTCCCTTAGAAGCAAGGTGGTGTAATGGTAAATAAGTCAAATATTATACTTTACAAATAATTTGAATTATAAAAAGGAGGGAGAAAGTTTTAATAAAAAATGATTTATAACATGAATAACACTTTTTTATCAGGATAGAGGAAACAGAGAATTGCCATAAAATATAAAACAACTCTCCCTTTCTTTTATTTCACCATTTTTAACCTATCACTTTAATATAAATTCTAATTACGAGCTTTACTTGGAAAAACATTCTTTATAAATTTAACATATTTGTATTCTTGGGATTTTATATTATATTTATTATTAATCTCATGGAGGTAGTTGTTTGGATAGTGTTTTAACAATCGCTTGCACATATTTTGATAGATTTATATAGAAAATGCACCTGCACTTTATGGCAACTTTTTATTTTTTATTGTTGTAACTAGAAACATGTTGAAATAAATGTTAATGTACTTTACATTTACATATAACATGGCTCTGAAATGTTACCAATAAGTGAGAATGACGATTAGCAGTCTAGCAATGGATTGCAATGGAAAGTAATGAGGAGTTAATGCACATGAGCACTTTTAAAAGATGTTCAGGACGCAGGGACTCTAATGCTGAAATGCGTAAACCGTCCATTTGTGTGTCTGCACTATGGTGTAACTAATAAAAAGAAAAAAGATTAAACCCACTGTCTATGGTGCCATGAGAATTTTCATTGTGGAAGCAGAAACGAAGACAGTGAAGTATATATATATATATATATATATATATATATATATATATATATATATATATATATATATATATATATATATATATATATATATATATATATATATATATATATATATATATATATATATCAACGAACAAACAAATTCTCAGCACTCCCACATCAACGATGGGCGAACAGAGAACCACGAACCACTGGAAATCTTGGCACGGAGATCTTTATTTGCTCCTCAGAATATATATGAACAAGCACTCCAGCTTCCACAGCAAAACTACAGAAGAAGGCACAGACTCGAGGCTGCTGAGAATACGGCAATATTTATTGTCTCAAGTCTCCCTCAACCCGAGGTAAGAGAGAGATGCTTTCGGCTTACTAGAAGCCTTTATCAATCTATATATAAATATATAAATATATATATATATATATAGAGAGAGAGAGAGAGAGAGAGAGTCGGAGAGAGAAAGATTTATATAGTCTTAAAACAGCTTCAAAGTGCTATTATTTTATGTACATTAATACACATATAAAACATGGCAGCTAGTAATCCCCTATGTGTTTTATTTTCTTATTACAGGTGTATTGCGACATTAGAATGAACAAGTAATCAAAAATAAACGCAGAACTAGCAATAACTTATTACAGACAACTAATTAAGTTGCTGAGAAACCATTCTTCCCAATGTTTGTCTTCACTGAGACAGCATGAGGAAAGCAGCAAAGGGTCAACCTTAACACTATCTCTCTGCTTTACAGCAGTGGGGAAGACACTGTTAATCAAATGGGACACAGAGACGGATCATTCAGCCGACCGCACCAATTTTTCTCATTTGTCAGTATAAAAGCAGGCTCTTTGATGCAGCCTACTTGGAGCTGAGGTCTGCATAAATCATCAAAGAAGTCCCGGCTTACTAAAAATAATACCGGAGGATGGTGGAGGGAGTAGGAGCGGAAAGATTTACAGAGTGCTGGCTCTGCGAAGGAAAAATATTTTAAAAACAGGGCCTTTAAGGTCAAGACAGGTATCTAAAATAGGGGAAAAGGTGCAGAAGAATGATATAACCCCTGCTCGGACACAAAAATATATTTCAGAAATGTAAACTCAATTATGCTTTGCATGATGGGCCTGGGAATGCAAAGCTCGCTGCTAAACATGCAGTAATCAGCAGGTCACTAGTTTGAAAGCCAGCAGAGCTGTCTCTTATCCTGTCATCCTTCCTTCTGAGATCAGTGTACTGAATGCTATTAAATTGACTAATAGTAACATCTACTATTTACAGTGGTTATAAACATCACATGCTATGATGCACTATAAGGAATAAAATACCCTCTACTTTTACATTAACAAAAATATTTGAAGTTATTTTGAAATTCCATGACTTTCGGCATGCTGCCTTGTTCCTTCATATTGGTATAGAACTATTTTGTCACTTGCAATGACCTCATAATGTACATGATGGGGCACTTTACACTATATATAAAACAGAGGCATTGATGATAACTCTATAGTTATGGTAAAGTTTCATTTAGTACTAAAACATTTTTGCTTTCCTAATACCTTAGGTACAGTTTTAAAATCTGTACGAAATCTGGCTTGGAGCTTAGCTCATTCAGTTAACCTTCGGAATGTCAAACCTTTAGGCACATCTAGCACGGAGGAAAAAGTAATGGGGAAAAGTCAAAATAGAAGCGTCTTCCATTTTTGGATTCCATAAGAATGTTTGTTCTCCACTGAAACAAAAAATGATTAACTAAATTACACTAACTTCTTACCTGGGAGTTCCAGAATATCTCTGCTATCAGCTGAAACGCCTTCACCAAGATAACTATGCGCGAATAACATTTGGCAAAAATGGTGATCTCTCTACCCCTTTCCATGTGGAGAAAGGGGTGTGACAGGGTTGCGTTCTGACCCAGACACTCAAATTCTGTTGGCCGGGAAAGATATTGATGCACCCAGGTTAGCAAACCGCAAAATTCCAGCTCTTACGTTTGCAGACGATACACTTTTACTTTCAAAATCTCCCATGGGCATGCAGAGGATGCTCGATGTATTCAACACCTTCTGCAATAATTGGGGACTGGAGATGAATCTTCAAAAAACCAAGTACATGGTTTTTAATGCCAACACCGCGAACTGCCCAAATCCCCGATTAAATGGAAGGGCCCTTGAGAGGGTGTCCATTTTTGACTACTAAGGGATTACATTAACTGAAAAAATGGAATGGGAGACACAAATAAAGAAAGCTAGTCTAAAACTGACCCAGTCCACAGGAGGCATCATAAAAGTTTATAAGAGCTGCACGCACAAAGTGATAGGTCCTGTAGCAGAAATTTATAAGACAGAGGCTAGCGGAGCGGCACTGTACGGGGTAGAACTATGGGGCCACTGCTCATCCACCTCTTCATCAATGTCAGAGAACCTATTTTTCAGGCAATTGCTGGGTCTTCCCACTAGCTCTCCACTAACACTGCTCAGGATAGACCTAGGGATTACTCCAATAGCAGATGTAGCCTCTTCTAGACCCCTCCTATATTGCCGACGCCTTTGGAGCACACCCGAACTAGCTGAATACAAAGAGGAGCTGAAGGACGTCATGAGGCTTCAAGGTGCAGGGAAACTCCCCTGGTTACCTTATATCAGGAACACCTGTGAGGCTCTAGGGAGTGAAAAAATGTGGACATCCCCAGAAGAAATCTGTCCCAAGATTTCTAGAAAGGCACTAGTCGAGTCCCATAGAGAACTTAAACTTCCCAACTATGGCGGGGGACCAAGCCTGGCTGTCTAACTTCTAGGTTCTTGGAAGTAAAACAGCAATACAGGCTAGAATCAGCCCTAGATTACATTCAACCGCGTCTAGCAAAAAAACTCTTTCTTCAATTTAGACACAGGGTGCACCCACTTCGAACATTTACTAACAAGTGGCAGGGCACCCACACACCAGATTGTCCAGGGTGTGACCGGGCCGAGGAAACCTAAATGCATGTTCTCTTCTTCTGCCCCGCCTATGAAAAGTCATGGTCTTGGAGGTTGCTACAATTGTGCAGGAACATGGGGATTAGATATTGCACAGAGGTGTTTATGCTCTTTAAGTATGAAACCAACACACCTATAGTGTGTTCTCCATCTCGCGGTTCTTATACTCCATGTGGTGCATTCGTAGAGCTATTCTAAAGAAAATCCCCACATGAAATTCTTAGTTCTACAGCAACCATTAGTTACGCCATGTTATGCACCAACCCGAACAACGTGATATGCACCCATTGTATTGTATGTTTATCCGCACTGTAATTAACCCACTTCCTAGGAGTTTTAATCATACAACTTCAGTCGTTTTAATTCAGATTTTTATCATTCCTTTTTAAATACTTATGAGATAAAGATAAAGTGTTAGTACTTAATAGATGTTTTAATCCGTAATTAAATAGTCATTCGCTATAGTATGCGCCATTGCCCCCCCCCCCTTGAACCCAATGTAGAACTTATATATTTTATTGTACTATTACCTGCCATAGAACTCTGAGCAGGTATGAGGGAGTCAATCTAAGAATGCAGTTAAAATTTGCACATTTAAAGTGTTTTAACAAAAAAAAAAACAGAAACAATGTATATAGCTTCTATGATGATATACTGTTGTCTTTTGTTAAAATGTAGTGTACTGTTTTTATGTGCTTTTATGAGCTGCACGGCCAAAATCAAGTTTTCTTTGACTGACTGACTGACTACAACATTTTTGCTTTCCTAATACCTTAGGTACAGTTTTAAAATCTGTACGAAATCTGGCTTGGAGCTTAGCTCATTCAGATAACCTTCGGATTGTCAAATTTTAGACACATCTAGCATAGAGGAAAAAGTGATGGGGAAGAGTCAAAATAAAAGCCTCTTCCATTTTTGGATTCCATAAGAATGTTTGTTCTCCACTCAAACAAAAAATTATTAAATAAATTACACTAAATTCTTAGATCCTTTCCGCAGTTTGGTTCCAATCCGTTCAGTTGTTTTTAAGCTATCTTGTGTGAATAGGGGTGTCAGATTACTAGGAAGGGTTAATGTTACAGATACCTTGATGGGTAAATTCTCAAATTGACGGGGCTTGGTCTGGACGCCACACAAGATGGCTACGTAGTTACAGAGCTCCGCCCCGACGGTCATGCTGTTAACTCCTCACAGATGGAAAGTTGAATAATTTTTAACATGAATTCGCAGTAAAACAATTTTGGGCCTTTGTGGTGAGAAGATAGATTACTTTCTCTTTCAAATCGTTGTGGCTTTCAGCAGTTTCGGAGCATCGCATCGCTCTCAAATCTAACAACTGCCATTTTGTTATTGGCGCTGTGGAAGATCGCGAAATTTCGACTACCGCCTCAAGGAAGCATCTTGCCTGATCACCTCAGGATACTCATCTAACTTTTCCTTATATTTTAAGCCATATAGGGGTGGGGCTGCCCATCATGGGCATAGCTATGCCCCCACTCCCAAACAGAATAAGCTGAATCTTTCTGTCTCTGGGGGCAGATGGGGGTCATTACTCCAAATCTCCCTCCCCCGGGGCAAGCAGAAAACCCACTAGACACCTAGGGACGTATAAAACAAAATATAGGGGTGGAGGTTGGCCACCATGAGCATGACCATGCCCCCACCCCAAAAAAAAGCTCAACAGTCTTTCTCTCCCCTGTGAGGTGGATGGGGCAATAAATGTGTCCCCTGGGGGCTGAAAGCCAACTAGACACCAGGGACTGCATTTATGCAGTATTTGTTTCAGGTGGGCATTGCCACCTGGGGCATGAGCCCATGCTCTCCCCCAATCCATGGCCCAATAGACTTTCTGTCCCCCAGGTGGAGGACAGGGGTTTTCACCCCCAATCTGCCTCCCTTGGTGAGGCAGAAAACCCACTTAACACCAAGTATTCAAAACAGAGCTAAAGCAAACAAAAGGAGTAGGCAGCACACCGTGGCAACGGGATATGCTTCCACCCCAGTGGTTTGTCCCAATTGGGGAGATTGCCCTCAAATCTACCCCTGAGGAGTATGAAGTCCACCTAACACAAGCGCAAAACAAGGTGATCAGGAGATGCACTCTGACATTGGCCACACACCCACACCAAAAGGGACAAACCAGTCTTTTTACAACCTCCAGTAGCAGACAGGAGATTTGCCTCTAATTTACCTCTCAGGACAAAAAGGTCCACTGTATGGAGGAATACATTTTTTAAATAAAATATTGGGGTGGGTTTGGCCCATCCTAACATCAGGTCACATTCTCAGCCCTAAAGCGTCAAAAGTCCTTCTGCTCCTCTGCGGACTAAAGAATCCCATCCCAATAGTAAGAGAGAAGACAATGTATTATTTTGGGTGTGAATTTTACATATGGGTCAGGAGAGGGTGGCTAACTCCCAATATCATTTCACTTTCATTCAATGCTGAATGGCTGCACTTTTTGTGCTTGGTTAGGCTACCACCTGGGAAAACCTACCAGACCCAGACAGTTCTGAAAACTAGACATCTGGGGGATTCCAGAGTGGTGTGCTTCAGGTGGATTCCTTAACATTTTCTTATTGACAATGCCCTGCAAACCTCAAACTTTGACTAAAACACACATTTTCTTCTAATTTCTGCGAGGAACACTGCAGGAAGCCACACATTTACTGCCAGCCTCTCCTTGTAAAAACGGTACCCCACTTGTGTGAGTGGGCCAAGAGACCATGACATACAAGGTCCTAAAGCTCTATGTGGAGAGATCAGCGATGGGGATAGCTGCAGGATTTGTGGCCTTGCTCAACTGCAACTCATAGAAACTTATAAAAAATGCAGAAGTTATTTGAACGTACCAAACACAGACATTTTTGAAAACAAGACAACCAGGCGATTCTAGGGTAGTGTGCCTTGTGTAGATCACAAGAGTTTTTCTTACCCACAATGCCCTAAAAACCTCAAACTTTGCCTGAAATCATGCATTTTACCTACATGTCTGTGATGGAAAGTTCTGGAATCCACAAAATTCCTACCACCCAGTCTTACCCCACTTGTGGCGATAGAAACACTGCACTACTTGTGTGACTGGGCCTAGTGCCCACAACAGGAAAGGGTCAAAGAGAGGTCAAAGGGAGCCCTCACCAGGGGGCTCCCATTGGCCTTGGTTTGGTCCATTTCTGGTGCAGGCACTAGACCCAGCCGCACAAGTAGGGTGTGTTTTTATTCAAGTACAATAACACTGGGTGGCACGAATTTCATGGATTCTTGCAGTTTCCAAAAGTTTCAGTCACAGAAATGTGCTGAAAATGTTTTTTTTTTTACCACAGTGTAATGTGTGTAATGGAAAATTTACCTAGGAAGAGCCACGCAAGTCAAGCACTCCTGGACTCCCCTGGTTGTCTAGTTCTCAAAAATGTGCAGGTTTACTAGGTTTCCCTAGGTGTTGGTTGAGCTACACAAGATGTGGTCCCTGGTCCCTTGAGCTACACAGCTACCACCTTTGCAAACAAAAGGGTCAATTTTGAGTGGAAAAATGTGATGTGTTGATGTTGCGTTTGTGTCCGTTTCCTGATGCAGGCACTCGGCCACCCACAAAAGTGAGGTACCATTTTTACTGCGACACTTGGGGGATTGCTAGGTGGGAGTACGTTTGTGGTTACCCACAGTTTCAGAACTTTCCATCAAAAAAATGTGTGGAAAATGTGTTTCTGGTCAAAGTGTGAGGTTTGCAAGAGATTCTGGGTAAAAAACCTGGAGAGAGGCGTTCAAGTCAGTCCAAACTGTATTGCCCCCAGGTATCTAGTTTTAAACAAGCATTTGCAATGCAATCGGTCTCGCCTTTGGGACCTTATAAGTATATTTAGCCATGCAGCATATTATCGCACATTACTGCAAAGTAGCTTATCTATGGACTGTTTGGCAGTTATCATGGGTTGGGTAACAGACAAGTGTGGCGACATGCACATAGGAATCTAGAAGCATGAAATCTATAGGCCGATTAAATTAGTTGACGCAAGGAGGGGCCGAGTCCCTTTATAACAAGCACCAATGTTTCGTAAAACTGGGTTTCTAATTAAGGGGTAAATGCTTGGAAATGTAATTTCTAAACCTCTCTGGTATATGAGGGCTAAAGGCTCACAAATGGGGTATGAGACCAGTGCATAGAACCCTTCCTACAAATGGGGAGGCACAAGAGGTTGAACTGGAGCATTTTCAAGAAAGCCTTATAACAGCCCAAATTTAAAAATCTAACAGTGAGCCGAGCCATAAAACCATTTAGTCAAATGTGCATTTTGTTAAAACAACCTGTATTCCACTGGTGAAGATCCCAAAGAACCAATGTGGCCTGGAACTTACGACCTCGAGAGTCAGACGAGGTGAGGTCTATAAAGTGCCAGAACCCCAGACAGTGATTCCTGTGTCCAAGAAGCGCGTAATGCCATGGCTGAGCCTCTACTTGATGTTTCCTGTGCTGTATCGCCAATGATACCTTGATGGTTGCACTCTGAAGCTCACTGTGAACCTTACACTGACTCAGCATGGACTGCCTTGCAATGTGCTGAAGCACTATGCAGCCAAGATGGATTGCCCTCGTTTTGGAATTTTGAAGATGACGGTATAGCTTGCAGGATCTTATATCCGGGACTTAAAAAATGAGCACAATGCACATAAAGCGCCAATGCATTTTGTGTGGGTCAATTTCGGCTCGTGTGTGTGGATCTCAGGCTAATCACCGCATTTTCACAGACTCATCACACAGGCCATGGAGGCAAAGTGGTCCCTCCCTCCCTGTTCCAATGTACCAAAAAGGAAGTATTGACCTTTTCAAAACAACACTCCTCTATCACGGCATAGCAAGCACGAGGGGCCATCAGCGCACGTACAATACGGCTTTGATGTAGTCAAAAGTCATAGTTTCACTAGTTAAACTGTGTGATCTTGGGCAAATGAGCTCCTCGCCTTGACTCTCACCCCTCTCATCCATCAGTGAAGCAGCAAGAAAGCATTGACCTGGTGAGAACACATAAATCATTTAAAGTCTCAAAAATGTATTGTGATTTTAATTCCAAGAATGTTGAACTTTTTGTTAAACTGGTAGCCCTACTTTCTTCATTCTTTTGGCATTTGAATACATCCATGCACTTATTGCAACCCAACCGCATTTGAGGGAAATGATGCAGACGCCACAATACAAACTGGGCAATCCTGGAAAACCGTAAAGATTCATGGAGTTAGCACTTTCCAAGAAGCGAGATGCCACCTGCAAACTGTACCATAATCTGGAATGCCTTTAAGAGTTGAATTGTGGTCTAGGACATCAGCGAGACACAATCCCAGCTAGTTTTGACCCAGTTGTGTGAACTTGGGCAATACGTTTCCCAGTACCTCACTTTGCACCTCTTCTCAAATGATCAACTTTACTGGGTGAAACCAAATGAAAAAATAGAAAAGGATTTCATTGTGTTGCGTGTTCTTTGAAATACAAACTGCAATTAGGAGTGTATCACGTGATAGTATTTCTATTTAATTTAAGTAAACAAAAGAGTTATCAGTTTACAGTTCTGCTGTTTAGGAGTTAAACAGAAGCAGGAAACATTGCAAGCTTACCCCTCCCACTATGGATCATTTGATGAGTCCCACAGCATTTAATTTAAAATTACAAGCGCCGCCATTCATCGGATAGAGTGGTGGTGGTTGTAAATCAAATCAAATCAAATATAGCTTTATTCGATTTTTTTGATAAAATCATAAAAGCATACAAATACATTTTCACATCAAATTTTAAAAATTTATCCCCAACGAATTTATAGGACTCAATAAAGCAATTTTACAAGTAATAAAAATCAATGGTGAAATTACAATAGTAGACCTCATGTAAAAACGTATGGAAAAGTTAAAAACATGTAAGGGTTACGTCATAGAACTTCTATGTTTCATCACTGACATTAAAAAACGGGAAACAACAAAAGTGACATATACCTCATCTAACAGTAGGAATTTTTCATAGGCATTTTTACATGTTCTTATGCCCCAGTGTTTTAAGAGTGGTAATAAGTACAGTTTTCTTGGGGCAGAATAAAAGGCACAAAAGAACATAATATGGATATTGCTTTGTGGTGAGTGGTCATCACATGGGCAAATTAGGTTCGGAACAGTCCATTCATTTTGTTTTGGGAAAGTGACCATACGAAAGAAGGTGCCTAGACGCAGCCTGGTAAGAAGCATACGACAATAAGGTGACGTCTCGGTCCTGAGATACAATTGCAGACCTTCAGTGGGAGTAATTCTTTGATAACTCAAGGTGGTATTTTTGAGTTTCTCTGTATCCCATCTAACGCCCTCCAGGTGGGTAATTAGAAGTTTTTTGAGGGACGACCTAGACAGGTTTTCTAAAGACTCTGGGTCATCATAATATTCAGGACAGCCAATCTTGGCGAACATCCATCGTACATGACACAACCATTTTATTTTTGATACAGCGTCCAAGTTCATGCAGTCCGTGATGAGTTCTCTGTTAAGTTGGCATTCCCTGGTAGTCCAAATTTTATGCCAAAGCAAACACGGTGACAGCTTTATGGAATCACTGAGGTATTTGAGGCCAGTCTCAATGTGAGTGATAAAAGTTGAAGTAGATTTACTCACCCCCAATAAATAACGAATAAAAAGATTCTCACAAATCTGGAGTGAGGTCACGTCTTCAAAGCCCCATAAGCCTGCTCCATAGGTAACTGTCGCTACACACTTTGCTTGATAAATCTGTATCATTTCAGCGGTCGGTTTGCCCCCAACTTTCGTTGCAAAAGATCTCAGGGCACCAATAGCACGAGTGAAAGCAAGCCTCCTAGCCGATACTGCATGTTTCCAGGCTCCTTTTCTGTCAAAAACAACCCCCAGATAACAAAAGGTGTCTGTGGTCTCAATTCTTTGTCCGTCAAGGTATATCGAGCATTGTGGCCTTTTGCTCTTTCTGGTGCACGGCATAGAGAAAGTTTTTGAGATGTTTACTTTCAAGTGTCTTTGCCCCATATAGGACGTGAATTCTCTTACCGCTCTCTGCAACCCTAGCCTAGTCCTCGACATAATAGCCGCATCATCGGCGTATAATAGGATGGGTACAGGCCTACCATTGACAGCTGGATAGTCAATCTGGAGCTTTATCAAATGGTCTACCACAGAATTTATATAGAAGCTGAATAGAAGGGGCGCAAGTATACAACCTTGTCTGACCCCTCTATTTATGGAAAATTTCTGTGTACATTGCCCCTGGGTCCCGAACCTCACCCTGGCACCAGCATCTCTATAAAGTTCCTTGATAAATATCACAATAGTGGGATCCACCCCAATATGCTCCAAAGTTGACCAAAGCTGCAAATGATCCACACAATCAAATGCTGAGCTGAGGTCAACAAATGTAACATACAAGTCCCCTTTTTTAGCCTCAATGTATTTTGACATTAATAAGGACAGGTTTAAACATTGCTCCTGGGTTCCCAATCCCTTTCGGAATCCATATTGGAAATCCGAAATGACCTTGTTTTCCGTCTCCCAGTGCTGAATCCTCTTTAGAACGATCCTTCCTGCAATTTTCATAAGACCGTCTAGTAAGGATATGGGACGGTAGCAAGCCGGATCGTCCCTGTTTCCCTTTTTAAAGATGGGGACTACAATGGCATCTGACCAGGTATTAATTAGGCCGCATTTGTTTCCCATATTCAGGACGTTCGTTAAAAGTGGTACCCAAAATTCCAAATTTGTTTTATAGGCATCCACTGGTGTATAATCAGGACCAGGAGCTTTCCCTGAAGGACTTTCCCTGATTGCATGTTCAACTTCTAGGGTGGTAAAGACCAGATCAATTGGATACGGCAAGGCTGGGGGATCACTTGGCTGCTTTTCTCGAGTAGAATTATTTGAGGGTAAAAGTGATTTTTGTTGGTTCGGATTGTTTCCCTGTCGGTTACTATAGAGTTTCCCGTAGTGTTCCACCCAAAGGTCTGCTGTAATAGCCACATCTATGCAGTTATCAGTGTGTTTTTCATTATATACTGATCTGATCACTTTCCAGAAAAGGTTAGTGTCCTTATTCCTGGCAGCTTCTCCCAGTGCTTCCCAGGCTTCCTTTTTCATCCTTAATTTCC
Source organism: Lissotriton helveticus (assembly GCF_964261635.1). NCBI lineage: Eukaryota > Metazoa > Chordata > Amphibia > Caudata > Salamandridae > Lissotriton > Lissotriton helveticus. Next base: position 1,400,192,848 of record NC_136067.1, read on the forward strand.
TACGGTTAATTTGTCTCTTGTACTCTCGTCTAGCCTCAGAGATCTGGGCCCTATTTTTCGGCATGACGTTTGAGACTTTCTTCAGTTTCTTTAAGGCAGCTGTGCACCCAGAGTCAAACCACCCAGAAGCACATTTCCCCTTCTTTTTGTGGATCTTAGTTAGAACACTTTTTATGTACTCCTGTATTTTAGTGAAAGCTGCCATAATCACCTTAGGTTCCACATCTTCTTCCAAGCAGACAGAAATATCTGCAGAACAGGATAATATTAAATTATGGAAGAAGATTGTGGGGTTCAACTTCTCCCACTTAAGGACGTAACCATTTATCTTTGTTAAGGTCACCTCCAATGGATACAATCTGCCACTAAATTCCTTTGATTTCTCCAGTGGAAGTCTAACCCCAAAAATAATCGGGTAGTGGTCGCTCATTGGATCATCCCCTATCTCCCAAGAAGTTATAAAGTTGGGCGAAATGGGGGATATCAGTGCAAAGTCTATTGTAGTTTCGCAACCTCTTCCATTGTATGTTGGGGCAAAGGGAACAGGAGGAGAACATGCCTGATTAACAAAAGTGAGGTCAAAAGTGAACATAATACTGTTAAGGAGGGACCCCAGCTTAGTGTGTGAGAAATGAAAAGGACAGTCCTCATCACGATCTGCAAGGCCGCACAAACCTAACTCAGAAAGTGGGCAGACCGCACAATTAAAGTCTCCCACCCATATAACTGTATGGTCTCCTACATTTCGATCCCTCACTTTATGGATACAATTTAACATTTTAATTAGAGTAGATTCCATTTCATGTGATGGCATGTTATTATAAAAGTTCACCAGTATGACCTTTTGTGTGGAGCCCCATTTAAAAGACAGAATTTGAAAATATTGGTCAGAGTGGAAATTAAGCACTTTTGTATCCCCCACATTTGACATGTATATACACAGACCCCCTTTGTTGCGGCCATGGGTGGAGGGAGCAGCTGGTGTATGAAATGTTTGATACCCCATGATATGTTTTTCTTCTACAAGCCAGGTTTCTTGTAGGCAGAGTATACCGTGCTTCTGGACAGTCTCCAGCCAAGGTATATGGTTGATCTTGTTGCCCAGTCCTGCTACATTCCATGATAATAATGAATGTTTCTCTTCATTTTCTACCTGCTGTGTATGGCCCTCACTCTCCATTACCTCTACCTGATCTTGCAAAGCGACCATGTCTAGATGTTGTGTGACTCGCACAGGGGGCCGGTTCTGGTGAGAGGATGGTGAAACCGCCATCAAGTGGGGCAAGTTGTTAACGATGGGTAGGAATGTGTTGCTATTACTATCAATCTTTGCATGGTTTTGATCACTTGGTCGGAGTGTTTGATCGACTGTTCCCAGTCAATCCACCTGATCTAAGCATCCAAACCTATTCATGGTGGGTGCACCCTCCCACCAATTATTAGGAGGTTGCCATCGCTGCCCCTGTCCCTTCCAGTTGTGGTTGTGGACTATGGTCCAAGCCCCAGGACACTCTGCTAGCTGTTTTGGAGGGTAGAAGAAGGTTAGGGGTTTGGTGACAATAGTTTGTTCAACGTTCATGTGTTGGTCCCATGTGGTAATAAGATGGGCCGTATGAGGGTCCGCAAAAGACACCACGATGCAGTCTCCTGGTATCGATTTGTAGGTACGGCCCACCCAGGGGACTCTCCTGACCATTAATACCCTGCTCTTGTTGGTATGAGGAATCTGCCTATTGGTATTTAGCCAGTGGATCACTTTGTTTTTTAAGGACCACTGGGTTTCCACAATCTCAGGGGCAAGCGGAGGTACCCCTGCCAAGATAGCCACATAGGGCCCAGCCTCAGGGGGAAGATCAATGTAGCCTCCTCGGAAATTCTGATGGTTCGGGTATAATTTTGGAGTGTGTTCTGATAGAGGGGTAATGGGATTATTGACCTTCTGCTCAACTCTAGAGGGGGGCTTGGGCTGGGGATATTTTTTAGGTGGTTTTTCCTCTATTTTTGGGGGGTTGTCAGCAACATTGACAAGTGTCCTAGGTTTAGGGATCGGAGTGGGTTTGGATAATGAGGGGGGTAAAGTTGCAGTCGAAATCAACGGGGCAGGATGGACCTCCTTAAATGCTGTCGCTGTTTTGGTGCCAATGTTAGAGGCTAAAGGAGATTGGATAACATCATTTCTAGCCAATGATGGACTCTCGTTAATATGAGGATGTGTTACTTCTAGCTGTTTTAAGCTGAGCGTGGCTAGAGATACTAATGTTTTGTCCATTTCCAGTAGGTGGTTCTCGATGCGTGACAGTCTGAGTTCGAAAGGTGTCAATAATTGTTTTAAGGTGACCCAGACTGTCTGAAGAAAGTCTTCATCGTTGCCCACTTTATCCTTATCCCTCCCTGCCTCATTTGGCCCTCCCAGTGTAAGGTTATCTTCAGGGATAATAAGATTCTCTCCCGTGGGGACAGTAATGAGGTTACTATCACCACCTATTTGATGGATAACTGGGGCTAATGTTCGTTTAGGGTCCCCTTCATTGTGTAAAGATCTTCTACGGTTGAAAAACTGCTGCCTTGCAACTTTGGCTTTCTTTCGAGCAAAGGCGGATTTTACTTTGTTTTTCTTCTTCAAGGCTTGACTACCTGGGTTTGTACTTTTTGTTACCGAGAAGGAGGGGACACTTTTAAGCGACAAAATGGTGGGATTTCCCTGTTCGTTAGGTGGATCACCCTCACTAGGTTGGGCGGTCATAGGGGAAAAAATAAATGAGGAGTCTATTGGTGGTGGGAAAGGGAGAGTGGGAGAATGATGGACATCAACTTGGATCAACAGAGGTGGCGGACGTTCCACCTGCTGGGGAGATGCAGCGAACGCAATATTTCCCAGGGAGGATTTTTTTGAGTTTGCAAATGTTTGGGAAAGCCTGCGTGCAGCATCTAACTCCATTGAAACCCTCTTCTGCATTTTAGTGATCTCGGCGTCTATTGCCAAATTTGTTTTAACAAGAAAATCGTCCAGAGTGCCTTTTGGCTTAGTTAAACCCATCGCAGTCTTACTACGACTCCCCCGAGTACACATAATGCGTAACAGTTACAGTTTCTGTATAGTGCTAACTACAGTTACAGACTGAGGGCAGACAACCATATACGGAACCAAGGGGGGTGGGCCAGGCCAGTCCTCTTAGGCCTCGAACGGCCTAAAACGGTCCCGCCCTTGTCCCGGGCTTCTCCCGGCGCCCTCCCGCGCGCTCCCGCGCAGCGGGGAAGATGCTTGGCTTTTATACCTGTGAGGCTGATGGAAAGGGGGTGGAGCCGGCAGGGAGAGCAGCCCAGGTGGTAACGGGCGCGCGGGGGCTCCTGGTCCTCGGAGTCCCCCGCTAGGAGCTCGCAGCCCTGCCGGTCAGGTGAAACGCCCAAGCCTCCACAAAGAATTGACGATGACAGGCTGTTAACCGCGCTGCGGGACCCGCGAAGCGGGTCCGGCAAGTCGCAGCGGTAACAGCGGCAGCAAAGAGCAGGAACCCGCCAGAAATCCAAGGTGAGGCTGGCGTCTTGTTAGCAGAGTGCCCAAAAGAAATCCACTCAGGGGGCGTTGAGGCGCCGATTAAGAGCACAGGATGGAGGTGGAGCCGGCAGGGAGAGCAGCCCAGGTGGTAACGGGCGCGCGGGGGCTCCTGGTCCTCGGAGTCCCCCGCTAGGAGCTCGCAGCCCTGCCGGTCAGGTGAAACGCCCAAGCCTCCACAAAGAATTGACGATGACAGGCTGTTAACCGCGCTGCGGGACCCGCGAAGCGGGTCCGGCAAGTCGCAGCGGTAACAGCGGCAGCAAAGAGCAGGAACCCGCCAGAAATCCAAGGTGAGGCTGGCGTCTTGTTAGCAGAGTGCCCAAAAGAAATCCACTCAGGGGGCGTTGAGGCGCCGATTAAGAGCACAGGATGGAGGTGGAGCCGGCAGGGAGAGCAGCCCAGGTGGTAACGGGCGCGCGGGGGCTCCTGGTCCTCGGAGTCCCCCGCTAGGAGCTCGCAGCCCTGCCGGTCAGGTGAAACGCCCAAGCCTCCACAAAGAATTGACGATGACAGGCTGTTAACCGCGCTGCGGGACCCGCGAAGCGGGTCCGGCAAGTCGCAGCGGTAACAGCGGCAGCAAAGAGCAGGAACCCGCCAGAAATCCAAGGTGAGGCTGGCGTCTTGTTAGCAGAGTGCCCAAAAGAAATCCACTCAGGGGGCGTTGAGGCGCCGATTAAGAGCACAGGATGGAGGTGGAGCCGGCAGGGAGAGCAGCCCAGGTGGTAACGGGCGCGCGGGGGCTCCTGGTCCTCGGAGTCCCCCGCTAGGAGCTGGCAGCCCTGCCGGTCAGGTGAAACGCCCAAGCCTCCACAAAGAATTGACGATGACAGGCTGTTAACCGCGCTGCGGGACCCGCGAAGCGGGTCCGGCAAGTCGCAGCGGTAACAGCGGCAGCAAAGAGCAGGAACCCGCCAGAAATCCAAGGTGAGGCTGGCGTCTTGTTAGCAGAGTGCCCAAAAGAAAGTGGTGGTTGTAGGATAGCTGTTCAGTGCGTGCAGGGACAGAAAGACAGAGGAGTGCTCGGAGATTCAGCGCACGGAAAGTAAGGAGAACAAGTTTTACGCTGTGTCTAGTGAGCACAAAAAATAGCTGGAACCAATAATGACAACTTACAGGCTATTTAGCACCTACAGGCGGGCTAAACAGGCTCTGGCAACCGGGCCACAATGTCTGTATCAGATTGGAAAAAATGTGGCAGGAATACAATTCAAAGCTACCCCTGGGGAGAGGTCCGCGGGGGGCCTGGACGAGCCCTGCAGCCCCACTTGTGGGTCTGAGAGTCGCTTCAAAGGGTCTTATGACGTAACGGGGGTGACTGCAGGGTCGGGCGCGACTTTATCAACATTGGATACGTTTCTGCTTTTAAGTTTATTTCCAGTATTATTGCAACTGATATACGTATGACGCTGTTCTGTAACGAATGTTACCACCCCCTGCCCCCGTGAAAGCGGTGCATTGTGGGCGCAGAGCTGACGTGCCACTTTAAGAAATGGGAGACATTGTATTACCCCCCATAGAACTGGGAGAGGTACCCCCCTCAAAACAGAGAGAGCCCCCTCAAAACAGGGAGAGGCACCCCCTCAAAACAGAGAGAGGCACCTCCCGGAATGAAATCACTTGCTGGACACACTGGGCATGCTATTGTGGTGTTGCTCCCTCATTGATAGTGTATTGGGGGTGATATATATCCCCAGCGGCACGTTGTACACTCCTCACGCGGGGACCCCTAACAAAGGATACAGCATACATATATGGCAGTAACGTGCTTTGGTCACAAGCTGACACAGCACCTTTATTTAATCCCTCGGGCCAAGCCCGGCCCTGCAGGTGCAAAGGGATACATTGCAAGGTAGTGCCCAGATGGTTCACTACAACCCCCCACCCCGAACGTTATGGTACCTCTGCATCGCAGGGGGTTGCATTACACCTATATAAGCAAGCTTCCTCTCACCCTCACACCCACTCTATTCCCCCAATGGTCAAACCCAAGGCAGTACTCTCAATGCCAGCAACACGAGATGCCTGCACCAACACCGGTGATTATTTAGGGGGTGGGGGGGCCTTGGGACCAGCCGTTTAGCCTTGTTTCACCCGGGCTCAAAATAGCTGCATGGTTCATACGCCAATTCCAGACTAAATAATTAATCCAACCTCATGCCGTTGTCTTTGTTCTTGCAGGCTTTTGAACAACAAATCCTCAAAACACCATTGATTTAAACGCATTCCGATACGTCGCATTGGATGAAAGCCGGATGAGCTGCAGAGCTGTTCTCAAAACCAATTAGGGTCTTGGTACATACAAGAAACATTACCGGGGAAAACGTTCTTATTAGGTATTTGTCTCGTGCTAAACGCGATGCAGTTCAACATTTCTGCTCCTCGAGATATAGATGCCTGGGACTGAAGACGCCTTCACCAGCACCGACGATTTTTGTAGTAAGCTGTGTGTAAGAAGTGGCGTCAGCACAATATCTACCGAATCCCTTAATTAAAAACAAGCGCTCGCCAGACGGTTTATTTTTGCATTGCGCTTTCAAAAGTGAAAGCGAGGTGCAAAAATAAACATGCGGCTGAGCTTGTCTTTATGGGGCCATGTGTTTAAACACATGGCCCCATAAACATAAGAAATCCTTTGCGACTTGAATGGAAAGCAGGCAAGCCCGTCCAAGTGGGCCGTCTCAAAAAGAAGTACACGTCATGGAAAGCTCTTTTCCAATGGCTGGCCACCGTTTAGCATAAACTGTGACGCCAGCCAATGGAAAAGAGGGGCGGGGCTTAAAGACCTTTACTGAAACTACTCCAAATCATTAAATCTCGCTGAGCGAGCTGCACATGTGCGCAGCAACGCTAGCCGAGACCTAAAAATGTGCAGGTTTGCTAGGTTTCCGTTTGTGCCAGCTGAGCTAGGGACCAAAACTCACATTTACCACCTTTGCAAAAAAAGGGGCAGGTTTGAGTGGAAAAATGTGATGTGCCCAAGCTGCGTTTTGGTCTGTTTTCTGTCACAGGCACTACACCTATCCACTCAAGTGAGGTACCACTGTCACTGCAAGTCTTGGGGAAATGCTGGGTGGAAGGAAGTTTGTTGCTCTATGCAGATTCCAGAACTTTCCATTACAGAAATGCAAGAAAATGTGTTTGTTTAGTCAAAGTGTGAAGTTTGCAAAGGATTATGAGTTAAAAACAAAAGAACATGGTGACAGCCACACTAGGCACAACACAGTTATCAAAAATGTGCATGTTTACTAGGGTTCCTTAGGTGCCGGCTGAGCTAATGCCCAAAATCCACAGCTACAGACTTTGCAAAAAAAGGGCTAGGTCTAAGTGTAAAAATGTGATATTGATGTTTCTTTTTGGCCCGTTTCCTGTCACAAGCACTAGGCCTACCCACACAAGCGAGGTACCATTTTTATCATGAGACTTTGGGGAATTCTAGGAGGAAGGATGTTTTTGGCTCCCCACAGATTCCAGAATGTAACCATCACTGAAATGTGAGGAAAATGTGTTTTTTAGTCAGAGTTTGTGGTTTGCAAGGTATTCTGGATAAAGAAATCTGGTGACAGACATGCTAGTCTCCACATCCTGGATTTCTCCAGTTGTCTATTTTTTTTAAATGTACAAGTTTGCTAGGATTCCCTAGGTGTCGCCTGAGATAGTGACGAAAAGTCACAGCTACCACTTTGCAACAAAAAAAAAAAAGGTCAGTTGAGTGGAAAAATGGGATGTGTCCATGTTGCATTTTGGTCTGTTTTCTTTTGTGGACACTAGGCCTACCTACTCAAGTGGGGTACAACTTTCATTGCAAGACTTGGGGAATGCTGGGTGGAAAGAAGTATTGGCTATCTACAGATTCCAGAACTTGCCATCACAGAAGTGAGAGGAAAATGTTTTTTTGTCAAAGTGTGAGGTTTGCAAAGGATTATGGGAAAAAAACTGGTGATAGTCACACAAGCCACCCCACCCTGGATTCCTTAGGTGTTTAGTTATCAAAAAGCTGCAGGTTTACCAGGTTTCCTCAAGTGCTCGCTGAGCTAGTGCCCAAAATACACAGCTACCCACTTTGCAAATAAGGGTGAATAAATGTGATATGTCCATTGTGCGTTTTGGCACATTTCCTATCATAGGCATTGGGCCTACCCACACATGTGAAGTACCATTTTTTTCACAAGACTTTGGGAAATTCTAGGGGGAAGTATGTATGTGGCTCCCCATAGATTCCAGAACTTACCATCTCAGAAATAAGAGGAAAATGTGATTTTTAGTCAGAGGTTGAGGAATGCAAGGGATTCTGGGGAAATAAATCTGATGAGAGCCATGCAGGTTTCCACACCCTGGATTTCTCGAGTTGTCAAAAATGTACAGGTGTGCTAGGATTCCCCTAGGTGCCGCCTCAGCAAAGGTCCCAAAATATACAGCTACCTGCATTGAGGAAAAAAGTGTCAATTTTCAGTGGAAAATGTGATGCATCCATCTTGCACTTTGGCCCTTTTCCTGTTGCAGGCAATACACCTACTCACACAAGTGAGGTACCATTTATATTGGAAGACATGTGGGAACATAGAATAGCAGAACATTTGTTATTACCAATTAGATTTTGCCGCCATTGTGCATTCCAAATATATGGCAGTGTGTAAGAAAGAAATTTTCAAAATTGCCCTCTGGGTCATTTGCTAGTATGGGTACCCACAGATTCAGAGATGTACAAATAACCACTGCTTCTAAACTCCCTATCTTGTGCTCATTTCAGAGATACATAGGTTTCCTTGACACCCATTTTTCACTCTACATATTTCACAATATGAATTGGTTTTTACTCAGTACACAATGAAAAACCACTGTATGGTGCAGCTCAATTGCTGGCTCTGGGTACCCTGGGTTTTTGGAGAACCTACAACCCCTATATAGCTCAGCAACGAGAAGGGTCTAGAAGATGTAATGATGTATTGCTTTTGTAAATGGGTCATTGTGACAAAAGTTACAGATGAAAGCACATCACAAACGGCTGATTTTTTCTACTCATTTTTAATACAAACCGCAGCAGCTAAGGAGTTAAGGTGTCATCCAATAAAGGTCCCTCTTACCTTCACAAATTTGTTCTGCCTTAGATTGCAACTTTCTTCTTAGGTTTATCCAACTCCATCTGATTTGCATTTTTAGTTTTAAACAAGCAAGAACTGGGAGCAGGACCTTTTCTTTTCTCGGTTTTTCTCATTGCCGGCCTCAGGTACTGAGATCCCTGATTTCAGAACTCACTTTCATAAAAGCTCTTAACCGCATGCGTGCGGCATGATTTCTGCCCGTACGCTGGATTTTGCGGATTCGCATGTTACGTGACGAGCTGGGCTCGTCATGAGCGTGCGAGGAGGCTACCTCATGACGAGCCCAGCTCGTCATGAGCGTCGAAGGGGTTAAAACTTGCCTGTTTTAACCTTCATAAATATACTAACTACATTTTCTGATTCTTTAGTTTTCTTTGGCTCTCAGCACAAGGGGCACCAGAATTATTGGGTATTTGTCGGGCTGTATAAATTCAACATTTATTCATTCATATGGCACATTTCACATGGGTGTTTGCCAACTATTGTAGCACTTCCATGGGTATTTAGAGGATATGTAAAAACATTGGAGACCTGGGTCTCACGTTCCCTTGCCTTGCACTTTCAGACGAACCGGGTAAGAGACCAGGATGGCTATAAGTTTCTTGTTTAAATTTTACAGTAGCTAGAACATAAATGCTAAAACAAAAACAGAACAAGGATTTAATTTTTAATTGTTCATAAATTGACACTGCAGCCAAAATATATCGTACTGTTTCTCTTAATATCTCTGCAGGTGCCATTCCTCCTATACTTAGACAACCGTGTTAAAAAGTTTTTCCACAGGATCTCTCTGTCTTTTATCCCAAAAAGTTTTTCCACAGAATCTCTCTTTCTTTTATCCCCCCCCCCAAAAAAAAAGAATGGCTCAGATTTGTACACTGAAAGTAGCAGATATTTGTACAAAATGCCCCTCACCATGCCGAAGAAGGCCACAAACGTCACAGCATTTTAAAATGAAGGCTGCTGGGTTTTGTTCTTAATTGTCTTCATGTCCAATCTTCATTTTCAGATGTTTTTGAGAAGCTTTCTGGGTTGCTACTCCCTCGCTTCTTCAACCGCAGTTCTTCCCTAAAGTTGTACCCAAAAAGGTTTGGGTCCTCGTCACACATGTCTCTGTACACATTGCACAGATTTTTAAACTGCAGTATCGAAAGCTGCTTTGGTCGTAACGTTGGGTCGACGTCGGCCAACATCAACATTTGCTCCGTGGATTTCAACCGTCGAGCTTCTGGAAACAGCACTCTAGTTTGGGAGGGATCGAGAAAGGTACAAAAAGTCAACACTCATCATCAAACTTTATTTCAGCTACTAGCAACGGTAAAAAGTCCAATGGATGATTACAAAATATCTTATATTTCCTAAAATTAAACCAATAGTCATTCATAAGGAAAAGATTAAAGGTTCAATTGTATTATTATCGAGCATAAATTATTCACAAAAACAATACATCTCTAGTTTCAACAGCAGCACGTAAAAAAAGAAACAACAGCTCAATAAATCAAATGGGGTAGGATGCAACTGGAGATGAAAAAAGCTGATTTGCATCTGATAAAACCAATTTCCTGAAGTAAAGATACAAGAAATCTACTCCTTTCACACACATAAAATTGATAGGAAAAACTAAGAGCATTAAGGTCTGCGTAGAGCAATAGTCAAGAGGGAACAGATTCAAATGTTCTAGTGCTACATAACCCTAAGGAAAAGATAGAAAACAGAAAAGGATGAAGAATGCTCACCCTCAAGCATTTTAAAATAAAGTGATCGCTTACATTTTCCACCAATATCAGGTAATGTTCGATTGTTTTTATTTAGTTTTTTTGTAAAAAAATGAGATTTTACTGAAGATTTGGTTAATGGTTCGACTGCCTCAGGGAGTGTCTATGATGCCAGAGAGCAGTCTTTACCCATGCCTTATCATTTTTAACTACTAAGTCAGGATTTGTAAATAATTCAGACCGTCTAGTTCGCAACACAAACCATGAACATATTTTGGCCATATTTTTAGTGTGCGACAAGTCTCAAGTATGGATCATTTTCTGGTTCAGGAAAGTACAAAGATTAGTCCAAATGGACAACTGTTATAATAAAAGAGTTACTTTAGCTCTATTCTCCAAATATGGGACAGCGAACTGTGCATGGCAAGAAAAGTGGGAACTATGAGGCAGGAAAACCAATAGCCTTCTAAAAAATTGTTTTTTCTTCCATCTGCAAAAATAGGATCAATAAACCCCCAAATTCCTGAGCCACCGCAGATAAAAGAAGGCATTTACTATTACAGATCTCCCAATGGCTTCTTGCCCAGCCTGGTAGCAAAACTGATGACTGCATCAAGTAATTGAATACATTACTTTCATCTTGACTGCAAATGATGAGACCATCTGCTACTGTTATCAATATCAAATACAATACCCAAATATGAGAGGGCCTGGATTTTTTTCAATCACATTGATTTTTATTCAGTCAGTCAGTCAGTTCAACTTTATTCGGATACAACTGTACCCATAAAAGCACACAAAACAAATACATCACAATAATTAATACAAAATTAAAATACAATATACAGGTTTCGAAAGTGACTTGTGCAAAACTGTCCATCATTCAGTATATATAATTGTTGGAAAGGAACACATCACAGTTCATGGTAAGAAGTATCAGGGGTCCATCATGGATCTCCGCGCCCTTATTGCGGTTTTTAAGAAAGTGCTAGTGCGAAAGAGAAGTTCAACATCATCTAATTTTATTATTAAACGATATGCTACCTCCAAAGTAATTGGTCTTCTTTTATTAAAATAGGGACATAAGAACTGTTTAAAATATTTGATATAGTATTTGCAGAAGAATATAAAATGCATAATAGTTTGCTCGCTCCTCCCATCACAAGAACACAAATGAAAATTCGAAATTGGGCTATGGCCAAGTGGAAAGCAAAGTGCAAATCGAATTGTACCAGCTCTCAGTCGAAACAGTATGCTCGTCTCCCAATGGCTCATTGGTAAAGACAAATAAGTGTGAAGCGGATAACTATACAGTTCAATGAGCATGTATTTGCGTACAGTTGTTTTCCTGGCCTCTACCATCTCCCGCTCATCGTTATATAGGGAGTACAAGGTGTTCTGCATTTCCTTTTTTGCAGCTGAGGCGGCTAATGTAGTGTCCCAGAAAACACTTTCCCTATTTATACTACGCAAGGTGCCTAGGACACCACTCAGCCATGGGATTTCTAGGCCCTTATCGCAGCGTAAACAGTCCTTGATAATCAGCTGTGTCAGGGAGGCTTCCACACTGCAATCCACATAAGTGCTGGACGTGCCCGAATAAAATCAGATATAAAATGAATATTGAGTTCTTTGCGACTTATGTATTGGGGGGTAGAAATTTGAGTGTTCAATAATTTTCTGCCAAACCTATTTTCTTTCTGCTGAATTACTGAGCAGTTGGCCATTCCCCAGATCTCGGCGGCATATGTGGCCACCGGCGTGCACTGAAGTTTATACATTTTCTGTACAGCTAAAAACGCACCCGTGGTCTTAGGGCGGGGTAAGCTTAAGATCGAGTTGGTGGCCTTTCAGAACTTGCTCCTGGCGTGAGCTAAATGCTCACTCCAGGAGCTGTTCGCAGCAAAGGCCAATCTCAAATATACAAATGATCTTACCCAGGTCAGTTTTTGACCATCTACTGTGATTGGGCCTATGTCACGCTTCCCCGGGCCACTACTCGTTAGGAATGATTTCTTAAAATTTACCCTCCGATCTAGTGTTTTCATATAACTGTTAACATTTAAAACAAGAAGACGCAGTGAGTTTGGGGTACGGCCTATAAGAACCGCATCATCTGCGTAAAGCAGCACGGGGATGGGTTCTTTGTTGATATGGGGTCGTCTCGGGAAGCCAATCTCAAGGAGTCATTGAGGCCATTGATATATAAAATAAAAAGCAGGGGGGCCAACACGCAACCTTATCTGACCCCCCTGCCGACATCAATGGGCCCCGAAACCTCTCCACCCGCCCCAATCCTTACTTGGGCCTTGAGGTCTCTATGTAAATATGCCAAGAAATTTACCAAGGTTTCATCCAGACCTCTGGCCAAAAGGATTTCCCACAGCCTTGACCTATTCACTAGGTCAAAGGCTGTGGACAGATCCATAAAAGCCATGTAGACGGGGGACTTCTTTGCGATTGCATATTTACCATTAATCAGATTCAGGTTGAGGCATTGTTCCTTAGTTCCTACCTTACCCCTAAAACCCAACTGACAAGGATCTAGGAGGTCATTTGCTTCTACCCAATTCATAATTTTATTATAAAGGACTCTGCCTCAAATTTTGAGGGTATTGTCTATTAGGGAGATAGGTCGGTAGTTACATGGAAGAGATCTATCTCTCTTCTTGAAGATTGGAACTATTATACTTCTGGCCCAAGTCTCAGGTATCTTTGCCAGCGTCAAATTATTAAAAATATTCAAAAGCAGCGGGGCCCAGAAGGCCGGGTTTCACTTGATTAGATCGATGGGTAGACCATCAGGACCCGGCGCCTTATTGCCTAAACTCTGGTTAATTGCTTCGACTACGTCTGAAATACTGATGTCTATGGGAGTTGGGTTACCTAGAATGAGGGTTAATTCGCATGGAGATGGAGTGGAATAAATAGCTGAAAAATGAACCACCCATGCAGCGCTAGCTATATTACAGCTGATCGGAGTCAGGGACTGGCCCATAGAGCGGACTTCCCTGACTGCTGCCCAGAAGATGTTGCCATTTTTTAGACTAGCTGCCTCAGACAGTTTGTCCCATTGTTCCCTCAAAAGTTTGTTCTTCCTATATTTGATAGCCTCCTTATATTCCTCTCTATCCTGCTTAACTCCTATGGAGCACCTCGGGGTGGCGGTTAATGCCCTACGTAGGTTTCTATTCGCTCTGGAACAGTCGTGATTGAACCATCTAGGGGTGAGTGCCACCTTCAGGGGGGGTTTAGAGAGGATGGTTTTGATCGTCTGGCAAATCTTCCCAAAATCCTCGATTATCTGCAGTGGTGATGATTCTAATGAGAGACAAGAGTTGATAAGTGGCATATTACACTTTACCAATTTCTTGAAGGTGTCTGAATTATCGGCCCCCTTCCAGCACAGTCTTAAGTTATTAGTTGAGACTACTAAGTTTGCAGCCCCGCATTCGGTCTGAAAAATCAGCCGTCGGGCTGCATATATCGTTGCCTTGATGGGGTTATGGTCTCCGAACTCAGATGGTACTACTTCGGCAGATACCAACTGTTTTTCAATCAGAGGGCATACAACCAATAGTCATTCATAAGTAAAAGATTAAAGGTTCAATTGTATTATTATCAATCATAAATTATTCACAAAAACAATACATCTCTAGTTTTAACAGCAGCATGTAAAAAAAGAAACAACAGCTCAATAAATCAAATGGGGGTAGGATGCAACTGGAGATGAAAAAAGCTGATTTGCATCTGATAAAACCAATTTCCTTAAGTAAAGATACAAGAAATCTACTCCTTTCACATACATAAAATTGACAGGAAAAACTAAGAGCATTAAGGTCTGCGTAGAGCAATAGTCAAGAGGGAACAGATTCAAATGTTCTAGTGCTACATAACCCTAAGGAAAAGATAGAAAACAGAAAAGGATGAAGAATGCTCACCCTCAAGCATTTTAAAATAAAGTGATCGCTTACATTTTCCTCCTATATCAGGTAATGTTCCATTGTTTTTATTTAGTTTTTTCATAAAAAAATGAGATTTTACTGAAGATTTGGTTAATGGTTCGACTGCCTCAGGGAGTGTCTATGATGCTGGAGCAGTCTTTACCAATGCCTTATCATTTTTAACTACTAAGTCAGGATTTGTAAATAATTCAGACCGTCTAGTTCGCAACACAAACCATGAACATATTTTGGCCATATTTTTAGTGTGCAACAAGTCTCAAGTATGGATCATTTTCTGGTTCAGGAAAGTACAAAGATTAGTCCAAATGGACAACAGTTATAATAAAAGAGTTACTTTAGCTCTATCCTCCAAATATGGGACAGCGAACTGTGCATGGCAAGAAAAGTGGGAACTATGAGGCAGGAAAACCAATAGCATTCTAAAAAATTGTTTTTTTTCCATCTGTAAAAATAGGATCAATAAACCCGCAAATTCCTGAGCCACCGCAGATAAAAGAAGGCATTTACTATTACAGATCTCCCAATGGCTTCTAGCCCAGCCTGGTAGCAAAACTGATGACTGCATCAAGTAATTGAATAAATTACTTTCATCTTGACTGCAAATGATGAGACCATCTACTACTGTTCTCAATATGAAATACAATACCCAATTATGAAAGGGCCTGGATTGTTTTCAATCACATTGATTTTTATTGGAAAAGTTAAGGGTTGTACAGGACTTTAAACCCAAGGTCATAATAAACGTTTTAGTAAAGTTGGTACTTATACCTGTGTCGTTCGTAAAGGTCACAAAGCAGTCAATCAATTTCTTTAGGCCATTGGCTGGAGAGGTCATAAGCATGGCCTGCGTAGTCAGTGTAAAGCAAGACAGGAATAGTCCTCCCTAACTGAGGCATAACTTGACTGGCAGTCACTAGGCCAGCGCAGATCGTAAATGTACACAATAAAAAGAATAGGAGCTAAAAAGCAGCCCTGCCGAACACCTCTTGCCAAGTTAAACAATTCAGTACATCACAACATTAACACTTTAAATACACAGTTGGCAGCCATCAGCACAGTATCTTTCAAAAACTACTAAAGCACAAGTTACTTATCTTCGGTAACAATGTATCTGTAAGAGACATTAATTAGTGATAGAGTCCTTACCTTAGAATTACCCCCAGGCGTCTGACTGGCTCTGGAAAGTTTTCGACAGCAGTACCCCTGCGCGTCAGAAGGTGGCATTGTGCGGCTCCGGGTCCATCGTAGGCGTTGTGATCACCGGATGACGTTGAGGCAGCTACTTAGACGCCGCACTCGCACGCTGTCAGTTCTGTACATGACTTTCCGCACCAGGAACCAGAGCCATGCAAGATACTGACCACCGGTGCATTGAAACTAGGGCCCTGAAAGGGATGACCTTAACCCTAGAAATCACTAACTAATGTCTCTTACAGATATATAGTTACCGAAGGTAAGTAACTTGTGCATCTGAAAGAGACAAGTTGGTGATAGATTCCTTACCTTAGAATAGATACCCCAGCAATACCAACACCGGTGGTGAGTCTGCGAACCAAGATCACACCATAAAGTCATGGAGAACAGAACGGTCAAAGAAGCTGTCTCTCCAGACTTGGCTGTCAAGGCAATAATGCTTGGTAAAAGTGTGCAGCAAGGCCCACTAGACTGCCAGACAGATGTCTTGCAGGGGGACACCACGTCCCAATTCAGTAGTAGCTGCCGTCGCCCCGCCCTGGTAGAATGGGCGCGCAGCCCCACCGGAGGTTTCTTTTTAGCCAGAGAATAACAAGCTTTTATACACAAGACGACCCAGCGTGAGATAGTCCTCTTGTATACAGCCCGGCCTTTCTTGGCACCTACGTAGCCAACAAAGAGCTGGTCATCCACCCGGAACTGTTGTTTGTGATTTAGGTAAAATGAGAGCGCATGTTTTAGGTCCAGGCGGTGGAGCCTCTCTTCTTCACTGGAAGGACGTGGAAAGAAAGTGGGCAGGGTGATAGTTTGCCAGATGCAGAAGGCAGTAACCACCTTTGGCAAGAAGGAAGGACGAGTGCGGAGCACAACCTTGTCCTGATGAACAGACAGAAAAGGAGGTTTACAGGAAAGAGCCTGGAGCTCATTCATACGCCTAGTGGAGGTGAAGGCAACCAGGAAAGCAGTCTTTAAAGTCAGTAAATGAAGAGGACAGTTGTGAAGCGGCTCAAAAGAGCGCACATCAAATAAGTAAGAACTAAATTCAAGTCCCACTGTGGCATCACAAACGGAATAGGAGGGAAAAGGTGAGTAATGCCTTTGAGAAATCTACTTGCGACCAGGGACTTGAAAAGAGAGGGCTGATCAGGGAGCCTGAGAAAGGCCGAAATTGCTGAAAGGTAGCCCTTAATAGTGCCCAGAGCAGAGCCCTGCCGGGCCAAAGAAAGAAGGAACAGAAGGACTTCTGAAAGAGGGGCAGAAAGGGCATCTACAGCCTTTGCTGTGCACCATTGCACAAATTTGTTCTACCTGCAGGCGTATACCGATTTAGTGGAGGGACGCTTGGCTGACAGAATGATATCACAGACTTCGGGAGGCAAGTCAAATAGAATCAACTGTCGCCGCTCAATCTCCACGCAAGGAAGTGGAGGCTGGACAGGTTCGGGTGGAGGACCGTCCCCTGCTGCTGCGACAGAAGGTCCTCCCGAAGGGGCAGTCGGATCGGGAGATCCACGCTCATACTGAGTAGCTCGGGATATTAAACTCTTCGAGCCCAGTCCGGGGCCACAAGAATGACTTGTGCCCGGTCGTGCCTGAATTTCTTCTGCACTCTGGGTAGAAGTGGTATATGCGGAAAGGCGTACAATAGACCACAACTCCACTCGTGACGAAAAGTTTCGCCAAGCCAGTGCCACCTTGGAAATTCCAACGTGCAGAGCTGCTGACATTGTGCGTTCCCTTCGGTGGCGAATAGATCTAACCAAGGCTCTCCCCAATACTGAAAGAGACCTTGTACCACCTCTGAGTGAAGACGCCATTCGTGATCCATCATGCACCTGTGGCTGAGTTCCTCCGCCGTGGAGTTCAAAGAACCTGCCAAGTGTTGAACCACAAAGGAAATGCCTTGACATTCCAGCCTCGTCAAGAGATGCAGAGCCTCCTGACATAGGGTCCACGACCCTACCCCGCCTTGCTTGTTGCAGTACCACATGGCAGTGGTGTTGTCTGTGAACACCTGCACTACTCTCCCCTTGACAGTGAGAAGGAATGCCTTCAGTGCAAGTAAAATCGCCCGGAGTGCCAGAAGGTTGATATGGAGCCTGGACTCCACCGAAGACAAGAGTTCTCTGATCTCCGCTTCTCCCATGTGGCCGCCTCATCCCAGGAGGGACGCATCCGTCACCACTGTGTGCTCCGGTTGGGGAAGGGAGAGTGATCTGCCGCTGACCCAACGCTGGTTTGTGAGTCACCACTGCAACTGTCATGCAGTGCCCTCCGAGATCTGGACGTACTCGGACAGGTCCCCTTGCTGCTGCGCCCACTGGAACTTCAGGTCCCACTGCAGAGCCTGCATATGCCATCTGGCATGATTGGTCAGCCGGATGCAGGAGGCCATGAGGCCCAGCAGACTCAAGATCAATATGACCGAAACCCAGGACAAGGGCCGAAAGGGCGGAATCATAGCCCGAATGTCCCGGACTCGCTGTTCGGGAGGATAAACCAGAAACTGCGCCGTGTCCAGAACCGCTACGATAAAGAGGAGATTCTGAGAGGGAATCATGTGCGACTTCGGCACGTTAATGGAGAACTCCAGCAAATGCAGGAGGTCGGCCGTAGTCTGGAGGTGGGAGACGATTGCCTGGGGCGGGCCCGCCTTCAACAACCAGTCGTCGAGACAGGGGAAGACTGAAACCCCTGATCTGTGCAGATGAGCTGCGACCATCGCCTTTCGACTTTCGTGAACACCCAAGAGGTGCTGGTAAGGCCAAAAGGGAGCACAGTGAACTGAAAATACTCGTGACTTACCGTGAACCGCAGGTAACGCCGGTGAGCTGGCAGGACAGGGATATGAAAATAAGCATCCTGCAAGTCCAACACTACCATCCAGACTTGCGGGTCTAGGGCAGACAAGACCTGAGCAAGTGTGAGCATCTTGAACTTCTCCATCCGGAGGAAGCGATTGACGGTCCGAAGGTCTAAGATAGTACGCAGGCTCTTGTCCTTTTTCGGAACCAAGAAGTAGTGGGAGTAACAACCACGACCTACTTCTGGCGTTGGAATACACTCGATGGCCCCCTTGGCCAAGAGGGCCGCAACTTCCTGCTGGAAAAGTGCCAAGTGATCCTCCGACATGCGCTGGTACTGAGGTGGCATTTCTGGAGGGGTGGTCTCGAAGGGGGAGTAGCCCCTTCTGACAATCTGTAAAACCCACCTGTCCGAAGATGGTGCGCCAGTGGGGGAGGTCATGGCAAATCCTGCCGCCCACTGGCATTTGGTGGGCCTAAAACACAGGACTAGGAAGGTTTGGATGCAGTGGTGCCAGGGGAGGTGGTGGACTGACCCGCCTGCTGGCCCCGTGACTCACCTCGGTGGGTCCCAAATCCGCGGCTGCGCTGAGACTGTTGCTGCGCAGGCCTGTGGCTTTGAAATGAACGTGTTTGGGCGCCCCTTCATTGACCACGAAAAGAGCGAAAAGCAGAAGTCAAAGGAGTGCGCTTGGTCAAAAGGCCCAAGGACTTGGCCATAGCCCGCAGGTCCTTAAAACGCTCCAACGCACTGTCTGCCTTGTTGTCAAAAAGACGAGTGCCATCAAAAGGCATGTCCATCAGAGTGTTCTGGACATCCCCAGAAAAGCCAGTTGTTCTCAGCCAAGCATGGCGGCGTAGAGCCACTGCTGTGGAAATCGCTCTGCCCAGCAAGTCGGCGGTGCCAAGGCCACAACGAATCGTGAACTTCGCTACATCTCTCCCCTCAGCAATAGCTTGGGAGAGCACCGTCCAGGTCTCCTCCGGACACTGAGGCAGCACCTGCGCCACCGTATCTCACACAGAGTGGGAATAACGGCCCAAGAGGCATGTGGTGTTCACAGACCGCAACCCTGAACTGGCGGAAGAGAAAATCTTCTTCCCAAACTGCTCCAGTTTCTTGGATTCCCTGTCCGGAGGTGCAGAAGGGAATGCGCTCGGAGACGCAGAGGCTTGGACAATCAAGCTCTCAGGGGTATGGTGTTGGGAGAGGAAAATGGGGTAGCCCGAGGCCAGGTGATGGCATCGGGCCACGTTCCTATCCACAGGAGCCCCTGTGTTTAGCCTGGACCAGGTGCTCAAAAAACATCAGAAAGTGCATCATTAAAGCGCAGCAGCGGCTCGGCAGAGGAAGCCGCCGGCCAAAGCACTTCAGTCAGGAGGTTATTCCTGACAACCACCATAGGGAGCTCGAGGTGGAGAGCCTCTGCTGCCCTACCCAACACCACTGAATAAGTACCACCCTCCTCCATAGCCATGGTGGAAGGAGACAGTGCGCCAGGTTCTGAAGAGAAATCCAGATCACCTGCGTCCTCCAAACCCTATGCCCAATCCGGGTCTAACTCGCATTAACTGCAAAAGGGCCTTCAGACCCCCCCAGTCCTCCCCGTCCTCCGTAACCTGCTGGGAAGGTGGGAAAGAAGGAGGAGGATGGAGAAAGGGTTACAAATTCCCCAGTGACGCCGGAATAGGCGTCGATCGACACCGGTCCCGCACGTTTCCATGTCGGGGTGGAAGCTGACGACATCGGCCGGGGAGCCGGCCGATGCCGGTGGCAGTGCCGTAGACGTCGATGTTGGTGGAGGTCGTACAAGGTCAACTGACATTGGCTGGGATCCATGGGGATCTCGCAGCGCCAGAGCCGTTGACGAAGGGCAAGGACCCCAAGTCAGACCCATGGGGCCCGATGGGCCAAAGATACGGCCCATGGCTGACAGAAATTCCTGCAGCCGGGCCGGAGTCGCCGACGGACCCGCGAAAGGCAGGTAGGCAGTCTGCATAGGCTCCACTGGAACCGTGGGGTGGCACCACCCGCACCCTCAGCCGTGTCGCATGATGGGGAAGGCGAAGAGCGACGTCGCTTCTTCGACTTCTTGTGCTTCGTCTTACCTGACCGCGAGTGCAAAGACTTCGTCGAACGATGGTGGGACCGATCCCTCGACCTCCCACAAGACCGGGACCTTTAACGGTGTGAAACCGACTCCTGGGCTCAAGCAACTTTCGGGACCGCTCCAGCAAAGTTTTCGGAGCCATGGCCCGGCAGTCGGGGCACGGCGTGGGGTCGTGGTCACACCCCAGGCAGTAGACACTCGCGGTGCGGGTCCGTCACGGACATCATGCAGGGACAAACCTTGCAAGACTTAAAACCGGGCATCCCTACAACACCAGGAGTCAAAGGCTCAAAAAAGACAGAGACAAAAGTCCCCAAAAACTCAGTCAAAAAATTGACTGGGGGTACCGCTCTCTTCGGATCTGCGCTTGCTGGTGCGGCAAAAGAAAGAACTGACGTCAGCCCGTGAGGCGGCATCTAAGTAGCTGCCGCAAAGTCATCCCGGCGATCACCATGCCTACGACGAACGCTGAGTCGCACGGTGCCACCTTCCGACGCGCAGGGGTACTGCTGACGAAAGCTTTCTGGATCCAGTCTGACGCCTGGGGGTATTTCTAAGGTAATCTATCACTATCGTGTCTCTTTCAGATAAATCCAACATCTGACATGCTGAGCACTAGTACTTACTGGGTAACTGACATCGTTACCACCCTTCCTTCTCTCAGGTTTAGCTGGTTGGGCATGATTTAGTGTTGAGGAGTGAGACATTCCGCATGAAATTATCACACAAACAGTGGAGAATTTGATTTGGTTCAGGAGCAGGTACAGAAACATTCAGTTTCAAGTGGAAAACTCCAGCCAAGTTTCACACTATAGGGAATAAAGTCGGTTTTCTCTCTATCACCAAATCTGCGGACAGAATGGAAACTCTTGCACATTCCAGCATTGCAATCTTCCACTGGCGGTTTGGGGTTGAGATTTTGAGGCCCAACGTCAATGGACAGGCATAGAGTTGCTATTTGACCATTCCTTAAGAAAATAGGATGGAATTCTTTCCGGGTACCTGAGTATTCAAGCAATGCAACTGAGGAAGCAATACTGACAGTATTCCGGGAGCAAAAAAAATCTGTTGTTTTCTTGTATGTGTGTTGTGTCATGAACATATTGTAATGTTGTATTATGTATTTATTGTCTGTGCACTGATTTTAAATTTATAAGTGTGTTTGTAGCCCTGAAGAAGTCCTTTTGGACAAAACTCATTGGATACGGCAAAATACAGGGAAGAAAATAATTTGTTTTTAAATGAAAAAATCATGATTAAAGAATTTATTTGATAAAGAAAAAGATTCTGGGATTCAGTCCCCAATACTAGACATAGTGATCTTGAGTGGGTGCTGAGTCATATATTATTTTAAAGTTGATGGAGCGTTTCTCTGAGTGTTGAAAATTAAGACGGCTGCTCTTCTAGACTCGGCGATACAAAAGGGGATGATGGACGGAGCGTTTGAACAAATCAAACACTCACCCCCAGTCAACTGATCTGGGTTTAATCCATCACCATTCTTTAGTTCACTCAGCCACCCCAGTTTAGACATGGCTATATGCAAATCAGTCTGACCCTGTGCCTCGTGGGAACAGTCCAGCCCGAACTGCCCAGTCATGTCTTCCCTGGACCGGAAACAAGCATCCTGGGACCGGTTTCGGATTCATAATCCTCATCAGCCAGGCTATCTTGAATCCAGTGGCCAAGTGAACAAGGGACTCACGTCTGAGCATACCCTGCCACACTTAGGGCGAACAAAGCGATACACAAGGGGATGATGGACGGAGCGTTTGAACAAATCAAACACTCACCCCCAGTCAACTGATCTGGGTTTAATCCATCACCATTCTTTAGTTCACTCAGCCACCCCAGTTTAGACATGGCTATATGCAAATCAGTCTGACCCTGTGCCTCGTGGGAACAGTCCAGCCCGAACTGCCCAGTCATGTCTTCCCTGGACCGGAAACAAGCATCCTGGGACCGGTTTCGGATTCATAATCCTCATCAGCCAGGCTATCTTGAATCCAGTGGCCAAGTGAACAAGGGACTCACGTCTGAGCATACCCTGCCACACTTAGGGCGAACAAAGCGATACAAAAGGGGATGATGGACGGAGCGTTTGAACAAATCAAACACTCACCCCCAGTCAACTGATCTGGGTTTAATCCATCACCATTCTTTAGTTCACTCAGCCACCCCAGTTTAGACATGGCTATATGCAAATCAGTCTGACCCTGTGCCTCGTGGGAACAGTCCAGCCCGAACTGCCCAGTCATGTCTTCCCTGGACCGGAAACAAGCATCCTGGGACCGGTTTCGGATTCATAATCCTCATCAGCCAGGCTATCTTGAATCCAGTGGCCAAGTGAACAAGGGACTCACGTCTGAGCATACCCTGCCACACTTAGGGCGAACAAAGCGATACACAAGGGGATGATGGACGGAGCGTTTGAACAAATCAAACACTCACCCCCAGTCAACTGATCTGGGTTTAATCCATCACCATTCTTTAGTTCACTCAGCCACCCCAGTTTAGACATGGCTATATGCAAATCAGTCTGACCCTGTGCCTCGTGGGAACAGTCCAGCCCGAACTGCCCAGTCATGTCTTCCCTGGACCGGAAACAAGCATCCTGGGACCGGTTTCGGATTCATAATCCTCATCAGCCAGGCTATCTTGAATCCAGTGGCCAAGTGAACAAGGGACTCACGTCTGAGCATACCCTGCCACACTTAGGGCGAACAAAGCGATACAAAAGGGGATGATGGACGGAGCGTTTGAACAAATCAAACACTCACCCCCAGTCAACTGATCTGGGTTTAATCCATCACCATTCTTTAGTTCACTCAGCCACCCCAGTTTAGACATGGCTATATGCAAATCAGTCTGACCCTGTGCCTCGTGGGAACAGTCCAGCCCGAACTGCCCAGTCATGTCTTCCCTGGACCGGAAACAAGCATCCTGGGATCGGTTTCGGATTCATAATCCTCATCAGCCAGGCTATCTTGAATCCAGTGGCCAAGTGAACAAGGGACTCACGTCTGAGCATACCCTGCCACACTTAGGGCGAACAAAGCGATACAAAAGGGGATGATGGACGGAGCGTTTGAACAAATCAAACACTCACCCCCAGTCAACTGATCTGGGTTTAATCCATCACCATTCTTTAGTTCACTCAGCCACCCCAGTTTAGACATGGCTATATGCAAATCAGTCTGACCCTGTGCCTCGTGGGAACAGTCCAGCCCGAACTGCCCAGTCATGTCTTCCCTGGACCGGAAACAAGCATCCTGGGACCGGTTTCGGATTCATAATCCTCATCAGCCAGGCTATCTTGAATCCAGTGGCCAAGTGAACAAGGGACTAGACTCGAGCCTCACTGTGTTTTAAATTACACCTTACCCACCAATGTGTTAGGTGCAGCATCCCTGTGCCTCAGCCTCTCTTTAGTAAATCACTTAATAGGGTTAGCCAATGAGAGGAGGTGGTGGGATTGTCCGCTTCCTACTGCCTGCTTGAAGCCTCCAGCTCTGTCCCAGGCTGCCGTGTATACCCTCCCACAACCCTCTAGTCCCCAGGTAAGTGCTCCATTGAATGTTTGGATGCATGCATATGTGTATGAATGTATATGTATTTGTAAGTGTGTGCTGTGCTTATAAATGCAACGGTGTGCATGTATATGTCTATGAATGGGTAGGTGAAAGTATGTGCATGTGTGTGCCACAGAGCCTCCAGTAATAAAACAAAGCAGACACCCCTGGCCGATACTCCCTGTCTTCTTCCCAGTTATGGTATCTAATGTCTCATTGGGGACTGTCCACAATATGTATCCAAGCAAAGCAGTTCTTGTGTTAGCACACAAAGCGTGGGCTGCACGGAATGACTGTTAACCAAGAACCAAAGGCTGTGTGAGCCAGCTCCTACAAACGACCAAAGATACGACATGTTTAACTTAGCGCGAAAGCACTACCTCATGTGCTACCCAAACTGAAGAAAGACGTAGAGAGAGTGAAAGAACAGCTAAAAGATAGATCCAAATAAGACCTAAAGATGCTGGTCTAAGTCCTGCTTAGGTATTTGCTCAGTGAGAGAGTCAATCTGTCAAGGAAAGTCTTGGTGAAAACACATGGGGGCAGACTTCTTGTGCCAAGAGATTTGCAATGTCCTTGGCCCATCTTTGAAAGATCAAACGGACCGTGTCTATTTCAGCAAAGAATAACAAGCATAAGCATAGCCAATAGGTCTTGCCTTTGGGGCCTTATAAGTGTTTTTCGATGCCACGCTAAATCCTGGCTTTATCTTGAAATTTGTGAGACAGTTTGTAATACTGTAAGAGTAAGACCCGCCGGCATGTTTGGTAATCCTACTCTAAGTGTTTGAATAGATGACTGCATGCACAAGTGTGTTTGCATGCAGCTCTTTGACGGCAGTTCTTAGCTCACTGTGCTAGATTACTATTGTAGGTTGTGAATTGCACAGTAACAAAGGGATCTCTGAGACAAAAGCAGAAACCCACAGAGCTCTACACATAACATACACTGCTGTGATCTGCATGGTACACATTCTTTGCAGTAGTCATATTAACCCATAAAAATGGTTACAGAAAATGGCATAAAACAAATAGTTTACAACCTGGAGAAAATTAAAATGGCTAAACAAGCACTTTAAATTCATAAGGGGAAAATCACAGCAAAGAAAACAAGAATGTGGCACTGCAGAGAAGTTTCCAATTCAATAGTCCTGTGTTTTATCCTCTCGGGCTCCATTTCTTTTGGTGTGCAATGCCAAGCTCGGACATCTGCAATCTTGATTTAAGATATCAGCGACTTCTTCATTCAAAGGAGTTTACTTGCAAACTAAATGGCAAACCCACAGATATCTCCTTACACTGTGGAAAAACTAAAACTTACAGGACATATAAAAAGTTTTCCAAGAAATGCCCCTTGCAGGAAAACAAAACACACACCAGGCCCAGACAATGAAAATGTGTTTTATTTATGTTTCAAAAACCAAAACATAAATACAAGGCATTGTCATTTACAATGCCAATAGCTCAAACTCGCGTAAATGTGAGACATATTGCATTGCAAATGCTTGTTTGCCTGCTCTACTGATGGGGACCGCACTGCAAACTAATTAAATAAAGCAGCGCGCCTGCAAAAGTGAAAGCGGACGGTGCTGGAATAAAAATCCACAACTACTGGTGGAACCCAAGTACATTTATTGGTTAACTCTTACATGAAGCCAACTCCAAGGAAGCACTCACACCAATGAGGGGTTCAATTCCATGGCTCCACTACCTCTGCTAAATACCCAGAGCCATACATCGCCCTCTGTGAAACAGCATCTCTGTATGCAACGCTTCTCAGGAGGTATTCGCATTAACAACACCTGCCTCATTCACAGAAAAGCCCATTCTGGGTTAAGGGAAAAACAGGAGTTCTCTTACGAGGCCATTACCAAAGAGACTAAACTCCCCTTAAAATCAGCAGGGTGCGGGCAAAGGTTAAACAAATGGTGACTTCCCCTGGGGAACAACAATGCAGCAGCCCTGTTCATCTGTGATATCAATGCCCTTTGAACTACCCGCTTAGACATCGCTCTAATTCAATTTACACGTAATTAAGGAGTCATGTACCTCATGAAGATAGGCTATAGCATTTTAGCAGGGATGGTCTCTAGAATAGAAACAGTTATCAAGCATATATAACTTAGGTCCCTGAGAATAGGCGCTATGATGGAATCTTATTGCAGGCAGGGGAGATCAGTGTCTCAAACTGGAATAATTTACAGAGTCAGTGATTATCCCTAAAACAAGCATGAACTTAAGCAATAACGTTGGAACCCCTGTATTTACAGCCAAAGAAACTGGAACGGTCCTAGGATTCTGTGTCTAAAAACAATTCTCAGCTATATAGCGCCTATGGGCAACAGCCTGACTTTTCAATCACCGTGATAAAAGGACCTGTTCAAAGCAATACAATGTATTGCACCTCAAGTACTTAATCTACCACACAAAAAAAACATGCAAATCACCACAAGGGCAAAAACGTTCCCGGAGGAATGCAACGTATATTTTTAATAAAAAACTTTCCAAGTGAAATATGCAATCTCATATTTTAATTAAACTAAATTAAGCCACACGATTAAACAAATCGTATGCATACAGAACTGGTGTAAATATAATGATCTGCCCTGCACCCCGGCACACTACTGAAGTCGGAAAAAAATAATTAACCGGAGAATAAATTCCCAGCGAAAAGGAATCCCTCAGATGATGAGGCGCGACGTCGTCTCCTCCGCCTGAAGCGGCCCAGCGCGGCCTGGCCCGGCACGTCCCGCAGTGATATGTATAGTGAATACACATCAGATGTTGCACATCAAATCACTGTTCCAGCTCTCATTTCCAATGCACGGACGGTTCTATATTCATAAACTTCTGGCGGATGAAAGTCAAATCAGCCTCTCGGAATATTAGCGAATGCCACATTTGCTACTCCTGGAGATATCTCTGCTGTTGAAATGAGGAATGCAGCTGCTACCCTGCATGGCACTGCTCGCAACACGCGTAACATAAAAACAGCGTTCCGCAAGTGGTGCGCACGGGCTGTAAGGAAGAAAAAAACGAGGAATGCAGCTGCCACCCTGTGCGCCACTGCTCACTCCTGCAAGCAAAACACTGTGGGAGTGAACCTTTGCAAAAGAGGTGGGACATGCCCCAGCCTTTAGCCATTTGCAGGCTATGATAACAAAGTGACACACCCAACAGCCAACCCAATGCGTGGGGGAAGTCAGACCCACACAACGTAGTTTAGAGTGCTTAAAAGAAGCCTCGCAGACAGCGCATGCGTGCTGGCTTAGGCTTGACCTAAAAATGGTACTCTCAAAGCAAACCTATAGAGCAGAAACTAGTATGACAGGGCCACCCTGCAGACTCCGTCATCCACTTCAGTGCACAATCACGTAAGAACATGCATCTCTGCTCGTGGAAGCTTGTAAAATAAGACAGCTCATTTCATCAAGGGACTAGCGCTCTGAAGTGACAATGTGTTACAACAATTGGCGCTCATTAAAATAATATAATAAATAGGAATTATAATATTGTAAAAAGTAAATCATTAAATCAACACCACTGCAAGATAAAATGTCCAGCAACTCAGAAGGTTTCTTCTAATTCCAAACTACTAGCAGAAATTTTGCTTAGGTTGAATGATTGACACGGACGAAAAAACGTACTCTCTTCAAATGAAGCTCTCTGTGACTTAGAATTCACTTATCCCACATACTGCTCTTGATACAGGCAAGAATTTAATTTTTTTTTTTAAATGACATATGTTAAACAGTATGGATACATTATTATATAACCTTCACATAAGCGAGATTCGTGTGTTTAATTTAAGGTGAGGGATTACTACACTTTGTCTGCAGGGAAATTTTGGCCTAGACTCTGAGCAAGCTCAACGTCAAATGGTTTCTAATTTTATTATGTCAGTCTAGGAAGAAGATAATCTTCTCCCAGTATGAATTATGAGGTCAGTTATCAAGAACTTGCTTGCCTTTAAGCAGAGCTTGTCAGTGCAATAGCTCTCATCAATGACGCTTAAAAAATAATACCTACCAACAAATACTAACTAAACAAATGTGCATGATAATGATCAATTTATACATATAATTCTATTTTCAGAGTTAGCAGAGTAAAATACTAACAAAGAATGAATGTGCTATTTTTCAGGTTTCAGCTCTCATATTTTGGCACTGGCACTGTACTGATAACACAGAACTCTTGATGTGGGTTCCTTGGTGCCCTGCCTACATGCACGGTTCCACACTCTTTCCCATCACATTGTAATTGAGCACTGCCAGACATTTGCAATTCTGTCTCCACTCCCTGATAGTGATCTGCAACAATGTACTGCCTGAAAGGGAAATATCCCCCAATACATTGACTGAATGCCCATCTGAGGCTACAAAGGAATTGTGCTTCTATAACTGGACCAGTAGTGATTGTAGTATATATATGTCCAAGGGATTGGCACCCCTCACCACAGGATGAAGCCTAACTGGAACCAAGAGGCCATCAGGAGCCCAATCCAATCTCACTAATACCCTGACCCATTGAACAGTTAATGATTATTATATTTCCCCTAGAGCAGAAGCATTCCAAATAATGATCCATATTTAAGACATCAGAGAATACTGTAATTCTCCCCCCACCCCAAATAATAAAGAAACTATCAATTGCAGGCTAAGGTGTACACTCTGTATTGCTTGTGTTTTAAGTGCAGTGTTCACCCAGTGAACAATTTCAAAAATGTGTGTCACTGAATATGCATACAAATTGTGTATTGTAAACCACACTAACATGGCTGATGTCTTTCCTTATTTGAATATCCGTCTGAGCAAACATGTGGTGTCATACTGATGTATGTTTCTGCAAGATTTTTAAAGTTATTCCAGTATGTAGTACTTAAAAAAACATTTTCCCCAAAAATGTATTGCAAGGTGATGGAACTAGAGATATTCCTTATATTGGCTAGGTAGGCAAGTGAGGTTGCCCAAAACTCACAAACTGTAAGTACGTTTTTGAACTGTCTTTTCTGGTATCAAAATTATTCTGTATCTTTCCCCACTACAAATGCTGGATGGAAAGATGAAACAAGATGACGCTTGGGTTGTCTGGGGTGAAAAATGTCTCTGCCATATAAGGTAAAGAGCAATCCTGAATGACTAGAACAATCGGCGGAATATACAGCTATATTACATTCAAAGCCAGACATCTATTAAAGTTACAGGTGTAGACAAGATAGACTACATTGTCTCTATGTAGGAAATATATAGCACATCTATTCTATGGGCATCCCGTTACAAAATTCAATTCAATTTTATTCAATATTAACTGCATTGATCAAAGTCATAACAATGGGTCTATTGAATACTCTCATCACTCTAGCGCACAGAGAATCTTCTTGAACACTAAAAATGTTGATTCCACTGCCTCATGGGTAACTGACTAAATGAAACAAATTAGTTCAGGCACAGTAAAGTCTACTTGTCAAAGACGGCAGGTTAGTACTCCTTGGCTTTCTTGTTTGTAGGAAGATCTACTGAGCTGAAAACTGCAGAGATGATAAATAATGTAAAGAGAGGCTAATACCTCAGCAAACTTAAGAGTAGGAGTAGAAAAAGCCGAACCTCAGAGGTCAATGCCAGCTCTGAAAAGGAAGAGAGAGAAGGAGTAGAAGAGGTACTGGTGTAGTAAAGTGTACAAAGTGGAAACTTACATATGTTTATGCTTGTACTCTTGGTAATGACATGAAAACTCTCCTGGCCTTGACTACATTCCGAGGATGGCTGACACATTACTGCTATGACAAAGTCAGAGTGACACACATATGATAATTGGGTACAGTAGTCAAGGCAAAAGACGTATTCAGAAACTACAGGATGAATAAGAAATGCAGCATCCTAGCTTTTACATAAATGATTGCATTAAAGCAACAGAGGTACAGACAATGTGTTGATAAGGAAAGAAACCCTTGAGGTCCTAAACCACCTTTTAGAGTGGTGTTCTATATAGACAAGCGCCACAGAAGACGTGTTGTCAAAAAAAAACCTTGGTATACAAAAATCATGGTGGAGAAATGCTGTAACAGAATCATAGGATAAAAAGATCAGACATTAGATAGATTTAGGGAAAGGTTAAGGCCAACAAATGAAGTACATTATAATGTAAGTAAGGGGTTAAAAGAAAAAATGTAATGAATTATGTTTAGGCAAGGGATTTAAGGGTGTCTATCTTATTTATAAAACACAGGAATTATACCTGGAACTCACAAAATAAACAATGAGATTTAAATTTAAAAAAATGTAAACACCGGATCTGAAAATGAATCACCCAAATATAATCTCAAAGCGATCAACTGCCCAGGAAACAATCTTGAAAAAATCCTCAGATTTGAGTGAAGTGTGGGAATGTTGGGGGTGGGGGTGGAGGAGAAATGGCATAGCATACATATATAAAAAAAATAAATCAGACCCTATGCAAGTAAGTAGTAAGTGATACGGTAAGATTAACGTTGAAGGTATGGCATGGGGTAAGGTAAGGGTTAAAACAAAAAAGGAATAGGAAATGGGTAAGGGAAACCATTTCTAGAGAGTCTTTCCCAAACAAAACCTAAAAATTAAAACTGCATCACAAAGTCACAAAATAAATAGTACGAGATATAAAAAATTAAATAGGATGCTGAAGTTAATCACCTACGTTTAATTGCAGAGCGATTAATTGACCGGAAATTAACACATGGAACTCACAGAGGGAGCAGCTAAATAATTAGTGGAAATACTGTACAGTAAATACGTCAAAGGGAAGATGCTGAAAATTACGTGATTTATTGTTATAGATGCTGATTGGAGCATCTAAACTGTAGCAGTGACAAGGTGTGCGTCAAACTAATAACAGCTGGTAAACAGACCAAGGCAGTTAATGGCCAGGGTCTTCCTAACAATCAAACTTAAAGACTCTAACCTACAGAATCAGTATTTCAAATAGGAAAATTATCAAGAATCAACATCTGCATTACACACAGGGAAAGGTAATATTGAAACTAAAGGTAATCCTTTGTAAAAATGTATTTTATGATTGAAGAACAAATACAATCGAAAGGTTTAGCATTCATGAGAGGTAACCAGAATATTAACTGCAACATGGTTAGTATTTCAACTGTGCAGAGATCCACATAAGGAGTGACACAGTAACCTACATTTCAAAACAGTAAAGTGGAACAGGCAATGAAGTCAGGACAACAAAGCCACAGAAAGAGGAGAACATTAACAAATTCACTAAGTAAGTAGACAAGACCATCTAGAGTGTGTTAGTGGAGTCCCTTCACGATTTGGGGGGTCAGTGGGACAAGGAAAAATGAAGATCATTAGGGAAGCAAACAGACCACTCAATAAAAACCTACATGCTTATAAAATGAGCAGGGTCACTCAGGGACTGATCTCATCAATATATTTATCGAACACACTCCCACTGTCAATTATGGAGCATTTAGCCCCAGCTAAAATGGTGACCTTGTTGAGATGCTTGTACACGTAAAAAATACCATGTGACCAATTCCAATGAAGACATTCAGAGCACGCACCTACTTAGTCCTTAGTTAGGATGGCATGGTTAAATTAAATATGATGAAATTGTATTGGGATTCTGGAGGCCTTGCACTCACTGATCTACAACTTTACTTCTAAACAAGTCAGCTCCAACATGCAATTAAGTGGTGTATGTTAGAATGCAAAGGGGAAAATATTGTTAAATGGAACCTCTCCCTGTACTTCTCATGAGGGGAGAAGCTATACAACTACACTAACCATACGCAATATGAGAAAAGGGGGTTGCCAGGGAGGCTGCTGTCAGGAGAGTGCTCTGGCACTCCCCTTTTCAAGAGAGCTGGAGATTTGATGGTTGCAGTCTTTGAGGCGTTTAAATCTGGATATGTCATATGTACAATACAGAAAGGGTGGCTACAATACTTTAGGAGACCTGTATCTGGAAGAGACCTTTATCACACTTGTTGACGCCCAGGTGTATTTGGGGTAAGACCAACCGAGTTTCATCAATAGGCTAGATTGGTAGAAAGAGTCTCTACGTATTCCTGAAGAGTCTCAGGCATTGGAGGTCCTATTAAGGCTGGGTCAGGGGCTTAAACAGATCTTGCTGATTCAAAGATCCTGTAAGACAAATTGAAAATAAATTATGCACCTAAGTGCGAAACAACAGTGATAAAGAGACATACATGATCCTCACAAGGATTTAGAATGGAAAAATGAATGCCCACAAGTAACGGCAAATTTAAATGTGATAATTGTAATGTTCTGCATGGCACCATGTTGGACCCATCAAAAATTATGAAATGCTACCCAGAACCATCGGCTTCCTGCCAATCATGACACGGGCATGTAGTACATTAAACCCTTGACAGCACTACGTTTAGAAAGTAAACCAAAACAATGTCTGCTTAGTATAATCACAAAGCCTGACAAACGCACAATAGGATATCAATTTGTGACAAAGGGGTTACAGCTATCAAAACGCCACATAGCCATACATTGGCTTCATCATAACGTCCCCTCGAAAAAAGCATTGGAAAAGGACATATAAAAAGGGCCACATTTGAAGGACTGAGCATAAAGCCCATCAGAAAGGAGGAAAAAGCACCGGAAGATATAGCTAATTGGGCAGATACGATTACTGAGTTAATATGAAACCCAAAAAACGAAATGTTGGAAAAACAACAACCATAGTTCAAAAATTATACTGTGCTATCAGAACTGTGCACTCTGTAATAGAACCTTTTATGGAAATTACCTTCAAGTTCTAATTGATGAAAATGACTTGATGTTTTTCTTCAAATATGCTATGCTATAAATTATCTTACTGTGAAGTGTGTGTGAAGCAAAGTGCACGATCATGTTGCTCAGGAGACATCAAGTCCAAAGGGAAGAAGTTTATTCTTTATAGAAAGGTCCCATCCAACTGCTCTCACCAGTGCCCAGCTCTCCCTCTGATCATTCCTTCACATTCCAAAATGACCATGCTACATTCTACAGCCTAGCATTCCATGCCATCCCTTAACATATGCCCACATATTACAGCGTGTTACTGTGATAATATCAAAATTGCTATCTTAAGTTCACAAGCGTAAAATAAAGATATCAAAGTTTTTTTTTAAAAGGTGTGTCATTTAAAGGTGAAAATATAGTAGTGGGATTGAGAAGTTGAGGGGAGATAGCGATCTTTCAAAATACAACAGGAAGCAGAGTTATGGAAATTATTTGTTTATATAAGAAAATAACAATCAGATATGATAGGTGGGGTGCAAAAACATATTAAAGGGATTGAAAGAGGGTGGCCATGAGTGGCACTATGAAAGCAGTTTCTCATCGGAAGCTATGCGGGAGCAGCTCTCTAGCACCATTTGTCGCCAGAAACAAGTTTATAACTGATAGCTGCTTGCATGTAGTAATGAAGATACGTTTGCCGCTCGTTCGTGAGTGCTAACAAAGCCATAGACATATGCCTACCACAGTGGAAATCAGTAGAAATGGATGGGTTTGTGTATATATGCATGGATAAGATAAACATTAACCACATGCGTGCGGCTCATTTTCCCGCTGTGCGCTAAAGAATTCAAAACCCCGCGGTTCATGACGAGCTCAGCTCGTCATCAGCGTACAAGAGGTGTACTTCATGACGAGCTGAGCTCGTCATGAGCGTGCAAGGGGTTAAATATGTGATAACAGAGGGTCTGATTATGAGTTTGGCAGACAGGACACTCCACCACAAACTGTCAAACCACTGGTCTGCACACAGTATTTTGAGATGGTCAGGTTTCCGCCAGCAGTGTGCTCGCTGAATCTGTTGGAAACCTTACTTAAAGCCCTGACAGAATAGAGCCTGTTTTTGTTAGAACATCAGGGTGCCTGCCCTATTTTGAGGGGTCAGTCTAATTGTTTTTTTCTGTTTGGGGCCGCCAAGGAAAACCTGGATTCCTGTACTGAAAAAAATACCAATGACGCCCATACTCTTGGCGAAAGCTCCCAGAGTGTCTGGGTCGGCAGTACTTTGTTTTTCAAAAAGAACTCCTGCTTTGGGAGTCTGTTTTGAAAAACAAATACGTTTAAAAGTTTGATTAGCAGCAACTTTAACCCCTCTGCCGCGGCCGGAATTCTGCGCCTGTGCGGCCGTTTTGAAGAGTGGGCGGGATCATGACGGCCCCCAGCCGTCATCAGCACACGCCCACCGTGATGCATGACGGCCAGGGGCCGTCATCAGCATGGAAGGGGTTAAATATGGTGACCACACACCAAACTTTCCAAGCCTTCAAATGAGCCGTCTTAGCGGGCAGTAGTCTATCAGAATGGAAGACATAATGTTCTCCACCAGCATGAGAGAGAGTGGACCGCCCGCCCAACCTCGAATCAGGCCCAAGTGTAGTTTTCAGAAGTAAAAAAGTCCCTCATGCTTTCCAATCGGGGCAGAAGGATACATATAAACAACGAATAGATAGAAGATGACTGAAATACCCCTTTGGGCTGATCCAAGAGGGGACTGACAATGCATGAACATTGCCTGAACGGCTGAATGTCCCAAATAAGCTAATGGCTGAAAAAGGCGGAACCAAGGCCCGTATGAGTATATATAGAATACCTTTTATTTACGATGAGTGGCGCAAGGGCCAACCTAGTCGAAGCTAAAAAGACCCTGTGAGTGTGTACCCCTGAGTGTGTGAATTAAGGGTGGATAGCATAGTCACTTGAATCTGTCAATTACACGTGCTGAACCCAAGTACGAAATTGACAACCATACCATTCCAGTGTAATCCAGGGTGCCACTATGAAAGTGGCAAGAGGCTGAGTTAGGAAACAACAGACCAAAGGAGTGAAACAGTTGCAGAAATAATAGCTCCATTTCACTAAAAACCATTAAAAAACTCAGTTTTATATTTGACAAAAACCTCTCTTTGGACAACTAAATCGTTGCTGTTTTATTTATATTCTTTATCCATGAAGACTTTTTTTAATCTGTACTTGTTTTACTCCTACGGGCAAAAGACCAGCTACACAAGCTTTATTAGAGCCTAAAAGGTCAATTTTCTGTCTGCTGGATATTCAAAATACATTGGCTCATCTCTGAAAAGGCTCCCAGAAATGTGATTCTGTCACCCCCGATCGAGTTCCTTGCACCAGTTACTTGTGATTGGAGACTGTTAAACCTCCATGCATTGACCACTGATCTGTGCAACGTGGGGGTCTAGCCTTAATAAGGAACAAACTCTTCAGATGTAGGTTGCAACAGTCTGGTGCAAATTCTTTGTTTGCATGGCCAAGTCGGATCGGCCTTTTTGTTTTATCCCTCCTCAGCTTAAAAACGTCCCACTCAATAACTTCTGGAAACTATTGGCCATCTTGCTATGTCAAATGCAGCTTCAATTACTTGCAACTACTGTGATGTGACCTTTTTAGGCCTCGGTAATATCCGGTCGGCAGACCGGAAGTCCGAGATTTATTGTTACTTAGCAGGCTGCTTTATTCCACCTCTGTTTTCGTCTCTCCTCCATTGGCTGGCTTCCTAAACAGAGGCCAGCCATTGGAGGAGAGAGCCGTCCCTCCAAAGAAGCTCCGTCTTTTTCGGATTTGGGGGCGTGATTTTTTGCGTTCTTTAGACAGTGACGTTGTCTGTCACTCAGAACCACAAAACCACGCCCCCGATTCCGAAAAAAACAGAAGCTTCTGGCCGCCATTTTTTTTCACCGCAGTGAAGGTGATTTGAATGGAAAATATTGGTGGAAGAGAAAGAGACATGGTTTCAGTGCTTTGCTCCATTTAGATAATCATTAAGAGGCTGTTTGAGTCTGTGTGCCGGTGCCCAAGGACCATCATTGGTGCAGTGAGCAAAAAAACGGTGATGGATCAAGCCCTGACCTGTTGACTGGGTAGGAGTGTTCTGATTGACTCAGATACTCTGTCCATCACCACCCCCTTTTTGAAATGATGGTGCCCAAGGCCCGGACTGGGGGTGGGACAGCGCTGTGGGAGGATGTGAAGAGTGGACAGGACGCAGGCTCTGGAGAGGAGCTCTTGAAAGGCGCGCTCCCCGCCTGGGAATGCTGTGTAAGTGCTCTTCTTACCTATTTCTTCTGAGAAAGCGGCTAATTGCTGCTGCTCTAAGCGGCGGGGTACTTGTGTTTTCTTTCGTATCGTATTATACTTGTTTGTTTCTGGTTCTGCTTGTTGTGGTGCGCCCACACGTGATTGGTTTTACCGAGGTTTGATATTTCGCGGGCGGCTGTTTGTGCCAGGTAGTATGGCTTACTCGGACTAAAGCTCCACAGACTCGAAGCCGCAGAGGGCATTAGAGGTGGATGGGGCCTTTAGAGGGCATTAAAGGTGGATGGGGCCTTTTTCACACTGATAGATTATTATCAGCCTAGCGGTAACCGGGGTCACGGGGTAGGATCTCTCACTGCAGGCCTGGTCCCTGAACCTCGTAGGCAGCGTAATGAGTGCGTGCTTCAGAGGCGCAGTGATAGTGCAGCAGGTGGTGTGAGGGAGCACTGCACATCTACCATGACTACCATTACAACACAGTCGTAGGTCCGGGGTCGTTCTCTTCCTTGTATCAGACACATCAGTGCTTTAAATACAAAAAATAAGTGCAGGTCTAATCACCAAGTTAGGGGCAGGCCAGGGGGTGTAGCTTGGGGGCGGGGCTAGATGGCAAACATTTATGGGTTCTGGGTTTTCTTTGTGTGCCTAATAGAGACATTTCTGTTTTTTGCGGGTGTTATATACTGTTAGTCTGCACAAGGTGTTGTTTGTGTTCTGGTCAAGCTAAGGCAAGCTACCAAGAGAAGAAAAGACGACCCGGAAACTGTGCAAGTCTAACCTTTCACCCTGGGACCCCCACAGTGCTCTCACGCTGCTGGCAGAGCAGGTAAACACTGGGGGTTTGCAGACTGCTTGATGTATTTCAGCATTTGTATAGCGCCTCATACCGCCGATCAGGGTGTAAAGCACTCTGATATCCATTGACTCTGGCGCCCGAAAGGTCACTGCTCTGCCCTCATAAATAAGAGGGGTTTAGGGGGATGGGGATGTGCGAGGCAGCCCCCCACTCAGAAAGTCCTCAAACAATTAGTGCCTCGCCCATGTAGACATCCTTATTTAACGTAGACCGGGTAGGGATATAAATTCTCACTCCTACCTTGAATATGTCCAATAACATATAAAGTAAGGTCTGGATGGAAAAGAGTACATCCAGACCTTACTTTATATGTTATTGGACATATTCAAGGTAGGAGTGAGAATTTATATCCCTACCCGGTCTACGTTAAATAAGGATGTCTACATGGGCGAGGCACTAATTGTTTGAGCACTGCTCTGCCCTCTCAATGCCATTGGTCGAGGAGGCGGCTCATTTAGATGTTGCCTCAGATTTAGGGCAGGGACCCAACTCCAGGTCATTACAGACACTGTCACCAGTCCTGAACTGTTCACCTTTTCACAGATTATTGATTAAAGGTGTGCTCGTTTAATGGAAGCAAGATAAGACTACACTACCCAGAATGCATTTGGTTTTCTGACCGGACTGGAGAAAATCTCGGCAATGACTTCGAGGGAAATGGTCGTGAATGGGTTTCTACAACCTCTTTATTCACACATATTTGTGACATCATTGCTTAGAAAGGTGGAATATGTTGAGCGCCAGAGAGGGCACATAGAGTTGACTAATTTTGTGGAAAAAAATGTCGGAAAAGGCTTTTCAGTGGGCAAGTGTGATTAATGCTTAATGGATTTTGAACAGTGATTGATGTAAATATAGTTCACCTGGGCGATTTCATCTGATCCTGGGCATACTCTTTAATGAAAGCTACATACATGTATTTATTTTATGGATATGTTTTCAAACTGCTTACAGGCAAACACACACTTGCAAAATACACACACACACACACTATCCCCCAGCAACTAGACTTTCAAAGTGGGTTGATTTTCATAAACTCCTCCATGCTCAGCATACCATCCCGTCACCATTCTGAATTAAATTACTGATGTGCAGTAGGAAAAACATTCCTCGTGATTACCCACCACCCACACACAGCACACCAGCCCTACGCGAAAGAAAAAACAGAAAATGACTTCAAACAAAAATGCGAAGGTGCCTGGGATGCCGTTCTTCTGAAATATTTTTGATGTTGAAAACAATTTAAGGGCCTTTGTGACGGGTTTTGAGGAATTGGAGATTGCGTCCTCAGCCGGAGACCGTGGCCAAAATGGATAATGAACTGTGGAGATAAAACTCTACATCTCTGCGTTTTATTTATTTATTTATAAAATGAGCAGCAAGTGAAATTTATTTAACAAAAAGTGCTTAAACAGAGAGAAAAATGTGCAGAAATCTAGGGTCTAACAAAAATTCACACAGTTATTCCTCATTCTAAGGAAGAAACTTGTAATCAGTGGTGTGTGCTGGGTGTAGAGGTGCACGAGCGCAGTCCCATCTTGTAGGTTGTTCTGCTCGTGCTCGCATATTATGCTATGGTCGTTACCCTTGAAAGGCTAATTAGGCACCTGTTGTGGCGCGCTGGGCACCGTTGAGATGCCTATAAATGGGGTGCACATGGACTTTTGATCTGGGGGTGTGCAGGGGGCGTTTAAAAGACCTGGGTGCGTGCGGTTAATGATTCATTCAAGCCGACTTTGTATGCCATATAGCTGGAATGAACCGTTTACTTTCCTGGACCTCAGCCTCTGGTGTCTTCACTGTGGTGTTTTTTTTCCATGTGCCCTGGAACCGATTTTACAAGGGAGAAACTTGTAATGGTGGGAAAGCACAAAACCCAGTAAGGAACACACCCTGTAGTATGGGGTATTCTGTGCGGGGTATTACTGAAATATTTAAATGCAGTATTCGTGGCAGCATGAGTGAGAGTGGCAGCATGAGCGAGAGTGACTGCAGACATGGTGGGAGGGTGGGGGCGGGGTTAAGGCAGATAATGAGAACTCCCAGCGTTTCCGAATTTGGACATCTACATATTTTCTCTTATGTAAACCATAGACTATGGTTGTCTAGATCTCCCTGTCAAGTAGATTGAAACAAGGAGGCCTTTACTCGGCACTGGACCTTCCTTGCACCGGAAGAGGCCAGCTAGTGCCACCATTAGCAGTCTCTGCGGAGAGGCCAGTGGTTGTATAGGAATGAGGTTTTAACTCGCGCTGCACTTTCCTGAATAGTTCGGGTACGCTGGGGGAGGAGCTGACACATTCGCAGTTTAGAATGTTTGGACCCAGAGCTCTCAGTCCATAATCAGTACCAAAGTGCCTCAAGGCGATCCCACCTTCGACCCTGGTTATGGAAACCGATAGTCCTTTCCACACATGAGGCATCTGATTAAACCAACTCCGTGTGTGTAGTTTGGACTGAACCCGGCCCACTCCTGCCACCCATGGCCAGCTTTTCACTGTTAGATCTGTGTTTACACAGGGCATCAGCAGAGCCAGGACAACGGCGATCGCAGTGGTGCAAACAACATGTCTACTGTGATATCACAAGTTACTTCAAGAAGCAGAGGATTGGTCTCAGGGGGTCATGCAAACAACCATGGAATTGTGACGTCAGAGAAGTAGGTAAACATTTGGACATTGTCAGGTAAGAG
Source organism: Lissotriton helveticus (assembly GCF_964261635.1). Taxonomy (NCBI): domain Eukaryota; kingdom Metazoa; phylum Chordata; class Amphibia; order Caudata; family Salamandridae; genus Lissotriton; species Lissotriton helveticus. The sequence goes on from NC_136067.1 coordinate 1,400,232,488, forward strand.
AAGTACATCCCTGTAGCTTATTATGTTAGAGGGTTATGTAACCAACCAGGACATTGTGGCGTCAGAAAAATAAGTTAAACCAGCAGGACATTGGGAAGTCGGGGTTTATGTACACACTTTGGACACTGTGACCTCAGAAGAGTAAATAAGCCAGCAGGGCCTCTGTGTGCGTGGCTCTGTCTGTGTGTGTGCGTGGCTCTGTCTGTGTGCGTGGTTTAGTGTGTGTGTGTGTGTGTGTCTCTGTGTCCGCAAATACTCTCTACTACTCTCTAATGTTCACCTATGGCCATTGTAAATGACAATACCATTTATTTATGTTTTTAAAAAAAAAAGAAAAAAATTTCATGAGCAATGCCAATAGCTCTACCTTGAATAATGCCGAGACCATTGCATTGTAAATGCTTGTTTGGGTGGACATGAGTTGTACGAAAGGCTACAACATAATATAACATTCCAGTCTCTATAATCGACAGTATCAACATTGAGACACAACCTTGACGTCTTAACCACCCCGGTATGGCCAAGACACACCAGATAAGCTTCCATCTCGGTTCTATGGTGTGACCTAGGCAACATGTTGGTAGTGCACATAAGCAATAAATAAATAAATCAACAAATAAATAAATAAATAATAAATAAACTGACCCAACTCCTCGATGGCAGTATTTTCTTTTGAACTGGAAGACGCTTTGAACAACCTTTTCCACAAGTTTGAACGGTTGGTTTATTTGGGGTTCAATCAAAGGGGTGAAATGAATTACTCCCACGTCCACCTTAAAAAAGAAGCCATCAAAGGTTAACAAGCACAACATCCAGAAGCAATGAACAGCTTTAACAAGAACACAATGGTCGAAAGTCTTTAAAAATGAGCTGCACCAATAAACCAACATCTTCCACTGTTAACTGGTAGACCCTCACCTCTCTTCCCCGCAGGAACAACATACAGTCATTTTTCCTCAAACTAATGAAGACATTATCTGGGAGAGAATATAAACACAAGACCATATTCACAAAGGTACATTTGGTTGTAAACATACATTTAAAACCACATTTACACCCGACAGGAATTCACAATGGGAGAATCTCTACACTTGTATATCCCGCTATAGGGGAGGGAAACAGGCCTTTGAGGGCACGTTTCACCTAAAAGTCTGAGAACTTCCAAACATGTGTGTGTTTGTTGGTATTCCCAAACTGATGAATCCCTGTTCCACCCTGCAAAGGCCTGAAAACGTTCTCTAGGGCAGGGCTCTTGTGAATCCCTTTCCAGAGTGGGAAGGGGGATGGATCATTCCTAGATTTCCTGAGGAAGTAGGGAACAGGCCTTTTCCACAGGAAAAAATATTTACCCTGTTAAGAATTTCTTTTAAAGTGCATTTGCACAAGGGATCCTATATTCCCTGAAACGTATCTATACAGCAAGGAAAGTCACATGACCACCCAAGAGTACACCTGGAAACCTTGTGATTAAAAATGTAGTACAAATAAAATCAGGTGAAGACAAAGATTTCTAGTCATATTCTTTCCTACTTTTGCCACGAATCTGGCCCACGTAAATCATCCACCCTAACAGAAATCACAGCCACCACGTCAGCTCACACATTCACCTACTGTAGGAACAGAAATGTATGGTATGTTATGCTTTGGTGCCCCGTTTTGTTGGGTAACGTCAAGGATAGCACGTGAGTACTGCACCACAGACAGTAGAGCGTTGTCTATTTCAATAGGATCCACAGTAGGGTGGGTGTGGTTAATATTCTTGTGTATGTTTATGGTGTTGCTTCATGTGCGTAGCTGGAGGTCTTTACCAATTGGGGCACATGCCCTTCAAAGGACTGTTGTGGGCATTCCTCAGCTTGAGGCGTGTTTATTGTGGTTTCTTGTTCCACAATGTCCCTTTAAACTAATCCAGCAGTGGACTCTTGTCTTTCGAGAGGTATATTGTATGAAGAGCAGAAGGCTGTTGTGAGGTCCTAATACAGAGTGCTCAGTCATCTAAGTGTGTTACATTACTGTGAATTGTACTGATTAGTGTATTGTGCCGGAGGTGGTGGTGGTTGGTTAAAATGATGTGGTTGTGAGCTCTGTATACACAACTGTAGGGATATATGTGAGCTGTGCGAGATATTAGTAAATCCAAGACGCATAGCGGGTAAGTAGAAACACGTTTATTCTGCAGTCCATAAGTAAGTCCTCCAACTTCCCTGCCCAGCAGCAACTGCCGCCCTTAGAATTCCCTCAGAGAATCTCCCTCTCCACAAAGTGCTACATTCCATGTTCTGTCACCAACCTAGGAGATGCAAATGCAACAGATATAAACACAATGTTCAGTCTAATATGTTATGTTGTCTAGTGTCATAACTACTGGAACAGTAATAAGCACTGCAACTTTTTTTAATTTTACCTTTATATTAATTTTTTTATATTATAGTAATATAATAAAGAAAAACATGAATAGAGAAGAGAGGTAAAAGCAGTACAGTGATTTCCGTATGTTACATGAGAAGCCAATAGAAGCGTTTGTCAATTTCATACAAGACAATGTGAAGGCATTGTAGAGAAGGTCGGCAGAAATAATTACATTAGTCAGATCAGCAAAATTCATTGGGTATGTTAGCTCCCATGGATAGCTCTTATGGTTAGATGGTGGTCTACTTCTCGTGTGAAAGGAAAGAAGAGTGGAGAGGAAAGTGTAGATAAGAGAAAAGGATAGTAGCATGAGAAGAAGCTGACAGGGTTAGGTGGAAGGCGGAGTTAAGGGGGGAGGGGGGAGTCAGAGATAACCCATGCAGCTAATTGTGGGAAGAGGGTTGTTAGATGGGATTTAGATTGGTACCCTTAGTGGAGGTTGTAGTAGTCTTTATAAACCCGTCTAAGGGTAGCTAAAGCAGTCTAGATGTATTGTGGTTGAAGTTTTGGTTGAGGATAGTGTTTTCCGAGCTTCTGAGGATGTGTGGTAAGAGATAGATTTTAAGTTTTTCCAATTTCAAAGGATCGTTTTGACTCCCAGTGTGAGTAGTAAGTCGAATAGTAGGAGTTCTGTTTTGTTAAGTGATGGGGCATAGGGAAGAATCCATGGGCCTAACCATAGGAGGTATGGGTCTAGAGTAACTTTACACTGGAAGATATTGTTTATGGTTAATATCTTCCCAGTAAGAACAGAGCGTAGGGAAAACAAATAGCATATGTTTGAGGCCACCAACCTCGGATGAGCAGCTCCAGCATTTGTTCAAGTTTAATAGCCCCAGTCGACACAGTTTGCCTGGGGTCAAGAAGGATCTATGTAAAAACACAGTATTGACACTATGAGATGACGGTGGAGCTTTTGAGCTTGGCTGCATGTTTCCATATTTGGGACTACTTTTTCATTGCCTGAGTGTAACCTTTTCTAAGAAAGGAGCCAGACCATTTGTTTTGAGGCTTTTGTATGGGTTCGGGAGTGTGTTCCTGAAGCATTGTATAGATTTTAGAGGCGTGATGGTCTTGAGGTGCGAGTCAAGCTAGTTTCCTTAGAATGCTTGGATTTTGTGGGTCCAGGAAAGATTGATGACGGTTAACTGCAACTCTGAGTTTGAGAACATTGAAAAATTCCTAATTGGGGATGTCAAAAGATGTTTTAGGAGTGAAAAGGGAATAGCTTTGGCTCTATCAATCACATCTTTAATATATACGATATTGTGTGATGACCAGGTGTGCCAGTGGACGGTCTTACACTCCATTTTTATGAATGGGTTGTGCCAAAGCGAGGCATAGGAGGAGAGCTTGACAGTACATTTGCTGTCCAGATGTTTCACTGCCAGTATCATGTCTCTGATTATATCTGCAGAGTGTAAGGGCTTGAAGTGTTTCAATTAGATGGCAGCTTGGGAGGGTGAACAGGGAGAATAGACTTCTCTCGATGTCTGTCCAGACGAGCAGGAGGAGCAGAGGATTTGGGTGAAACCAATGTATAGATTGTTTGAGTATGAATGCCAATTGAAGTTTGCTGAAGTTGGGGAGACCGACTATGCCTTTGTCTTTGACCTATTATAGGAGATTGGTAGAGATTCTGGGTCTTTTACTGCACCCAAAAAATTGCATAATAGCCTTGCAGAAGAGTTTTAAAAAGCGGAAAGTTGTAGAAAGAACATGCTTATTATGAAATTTACCTGGAGTACTATTCGCATTCTGACTGCAGTCCAAGGGCTGTAGCTCACTGCGCAGACTTCTAGATGCCAATCCAGATGCTGCTCTCATGCTGGGAATACTATTACCCAGCATGAGAGAAGCGTCGGGATTGGCTGAGCGGCATGGTGTGGCACTCAGACAGGGCCTGGGAGCCTATAGCTGTTCTCTACCTGGCTATGCAACACAACTCAGGTTGGAGAAATACTAGGTGTGCATGTCAGTTTGGAAGTCCTAAGCCAGCTGGCCAAACCGAAATGCGCACTTATGGTGCTCACCATTCCTCCTCCCTTCTGCTGTCCATCAGGATGGCCCGCCCCACCCTAGCACTCGACTGGTTCTGGCTCAGTGAAAAATAAAATGATAATAACATTATTTTATTGTAATTTTTTTCAGATTTGATTTTGCTGGCTATCAGCAATGAGGAGACGCTCCTCCGCCACAACGGAGGAGCCGCCGCTGACCATGTCTCAATGAGGTCCTGTATTTTTTTAAGGGCGTGTGTTGTCATTGTGTGCACTAGAGTTGGGCAGCGATTTACAGAGTTGTAGGGCCAAGTATTTAATGTGATGATTTTGCCATTTGAGGTTACCATTGTCGAGGATTGAAGGAGTACATAGCAGGTTGAGAGGGAAGACCTTTGTGTTTTCTTTGTTTAATGTGTAACCCAAGGCTTTAGCGTGGGCATTAATCAGGTTTAGAATTTCAGGTATGGCTGCTTCCGCGTCTTCAGGGAAGATGAGGACATCATCAGCATATACTGCCACCTTGTAGTTTCAGGAGTCAAATGGGATGCCTTTATGATGGAGTTGTTTCGTAATTCAGTTAGGAGGGGTTCTATGGCTAAGAGAAAGAGCAGCGGGGAGAGGGGACTTCCTTGCCTTGTGCCTTGTGATAGTTAGAACCTCTCAGGAAGGGAACTGTTTACCCTGACTCTGGCTGATGGGTTATCAAATAGTACGAATACCATCCGTTCAAATAAGGGTCCTAGGTTGAATTTATGGATAACTGATCTTAGAAAGGGCCAAGACACCTTGTCAAAAGCCTTTTCAGCGGCTAAGACCATAGCCAACGCCGGGGAGTGTAGGAGAGAGCCTTTTTCTAGGACATGCGCAAGTTGATTTTATCAGAGGCAAGTCTCCCTTTTATAAAGCAAGTTCGGGAGGGATGTATTAGTGATGGGAGTAGTGTTTCCAATTCTGTAGCTAGGATTTTTGCAAATAATTCACAATCTACATTAAGTAGGGATATCGATCTATAGGTATTGGTGTCTAATTGGTCTATATTTTCTTTGTGGATGACAGTTATTTTAGCCTCTGAACAGTTCAGGCCAGTTTTGCCTTTGGAGGCATAAAAGTCAAAGAGGGATTTTAGGTGCGCTTGAGTTGCGGCTGGATTGTTTTGTAAAAGCATCCGTCAGGTCCCAGTGCTTTCTATATTTTAAGTGTTTTGATTGCATTATCTATTTCTTGAATTTTAAACAGTTTGTTTATGGTGGTTTGGTCTGCTTCTTTAATTGAGGGGAGTTTATTATTTTGGAGTTATTTTCTGCAATCTGAGATGACTGGGTGCCAATCTGGATTGTAAAGTTCTTTGCAGTATGGTGAAAAGCAACTGGCTATGTTTTCGTCTAAGTTTTTGTTTTCCCTGATTTGCTCTTTATTGCAATAATCGAGGAGTTCTGGCTTTTCACCTTTAGGCAATTGGCTAAGAATACCCGGCTTTCTTGAATGTGCATAACTTTTTTGCTTTGTTGGTGTTCAACCATATGTGAGCTCTCTCGTGTATTATTAGTTTATTGCATTGGTATTTTAGGGTTTTCAGTTTGTTGATCGTTTCGATGGAGTGTTTGGAGACTAGGAGGCACTCAAGCTGTTTTACTCTAGTTTCTATTTCCTCAAATTAATTGTTGGCTGTCTTGTTTTTGTTGGTCATGATACTGATCATTCTGCCCCTGCTTGTTGTTTCATCAATCAATCAATCAATCAATCAATCATTGCATTTGTATAGCGCACTACTCACCCGGAGGGTCTCAAGGCGCTTGAGGAGGGGGGGCCGCTACTGCTCGAACAGCCAGGTCTTGAGCTGCTTCCTGAATGCGAGGTGGTCTTGGGTCAGGCGGAGATGGGTCGGGAGGGAGTTCCAAGTCTTGGCGGCCAGGTAGGAGAAGGACCTTCCTCCTGCGGTGGCTCTTCGGATGCGGGGGACGGCGGCGAGGGCGTGGCTGGTCGATCGAAGCTGGCGTGTGGGAGTGTAGAAGTTGAGGCGGCTGTTGAGGTATCTTGGGCCTTGGTTGTGCAGGGCTTTGTGTGCGTGGGTGAGGAGCCGGAAGGTGATTCTTTTGTTGACCGGGAGCCAGTGCAGGTCTCTCAGGTGTCCGGAGATGTGGCTGTGTCGGGGGATGTTGAGGATGAGTCTTGCTGATGCATTCTGGATCCGTTGGAGTCTCTTCTGGAGTTTAGCGGTGGTTCATGGCTTCCCAGAGAGTCTCTGGAGAGATCACTGGAGAGGCATTCTCTTGAAAGTAGTTAACGATCGCATGTTTCTTCTTTGCTGGTAGGATCATTTAGTAGCGTATCATTGAGACGCCACTGTCTATCTGGATTTTGGGTGTTGGTGAATGTGATGTCTAATGAAATACAGGTGTTGTCTGAGATAATGATGAGTTCAATACTGAGATTGGAGCAGGAATGAGTTACTTTCTGATTAGTCAGGAAGTAATCGATCCTTGAGTGGGAATTATGTGAGTAGGAGTAGCAAGTGAACTCCCCACCTGTTTGGCTGAATGACCTCCATATATCTGTTAGATTGTGTGCTGTGCATTCGTTTTTCATTAGTATGTGGAATTTCCCTGATCTGAGCTTGGAAGGGGTAGCCTATCAAACAATAGGTCCATTGGAAGGTTAAGGTCTCTTCCTAATAGTATGTTAGAGCCATTTTGAATTTTTTATTTAGGTTAACCCAAAGTGAGGAGCATTCGGCGGTGGGTGCATATATGTTCATGATAACTAGTTCCCAATTATGTTTGGCTATTTGTGAGATGAACCATATGCCTTCTGTGTCATGTATATTCTGCGTGACTTTAATGCCCGTGGATCTGGCAAAGACAGTGATAGCTCAGTTTGTCTTATCAGAGTCAGGGGAGCATGCCAGTTTCGAGTACCAGTTCTTTAAGAGATTGCAGGCAATATCCTTACCTATTCTGGTCTCCTAAAGTAAGAGAATATCCCCATTGAGTTAATGATTTTCCTTCTTTTGAAAGGGTGGTTCAGTTCCTTCATGTTTAACGATAGAATCTTAAGAGTGTTACTAGGCATAATATGTGCTTTGGGGGGTCTTGGTGAAGTTTGAGGGGGTCAGTGGGGCAAGAGGCTTATTTTAAGGTAGCTGGATGACATTTTGGACCTAAGGCTGTGTGAACATGGCCGATTAGGCTTGGGATATCCCTGGGAGGGAAGGAGGAGGGTAGGGGAGAAAGAAAGGCAGGCATAGGAAAGTGAGAAAAGCATTGAAAGAAGATAATAAATAGAAATCACAATTTCTAATCCCAAGACGGAAAGTGGTAGCCACAGATCCACCCTGTGAGAGCTACGAGAAGGGGTGGTAGTATGGGGGTGTTGCAGCCGTGCGGGGGTAAGGAGGGTCTTGTGGGTGACTGAGTGGTAGGCAGTTGCTCAGTTGACATTTGTTAGCAAACATTTGGAGTAGCTTGGGCGTCCTTTGGGTTATTGGTTTGATAGAGAGCTTGCGCGTAAGCGGACATTGTATAACTGAAGTTAAGCAAGACGTACAACTAGGGTGACAGCAACAAAGCTCAATTAAAGCACCTTATACTGAGAATCGCTAATTTGAGAATGCATTAGAGAACTGATTGACTAAGGAATCGATATTTGTGGGTATAGACACTCTGCAGTCGCATATGCATCAATAATAACATAATATCTAAAGCATGCGGTTACAAAGTTCCCATTAGAAGTTTGTTACAATTACAGTTTCATAAGTCTGCTACTGGGAGTAGATATGGTGACTATGACATGTTTAGCGTAGTAGAGCTAATGTAATGAACATGGAAAACATCTTCAAACCTTAGAGAGTTCAAAGACATTTGTATAATTTGAACATCTATTAGTTACCATCTCTTTAATCCTCTTAAGATGTGCCTTATGTGTTGTGAAATAGAGAATGCGTCAGAGGTTAATATAGGTTCCAGTTTGGTCTAGTCATGTCTTCGATAAAGAGCAGCAATTGCATTATCCCTGCTTTCGCTGGGAGGGCAAGTCTGTGCAAGGTCGTGTGTACATGGTAGTGCACATGTACCATTGTCGGTGTATGTATAGTGTATGGTATTGGTGTAGGTGAGCGTGTACAGTTGAGAGTAGAAGTAAAGTATGGATGTGGGATTGGGGAGGTGTGAGTGTGGCGCCGTGGGCACCATTTTATCACCAGCCGGACCTGCTGAGAGTTCGGGAATCAGGTGGTAATCACCGTAAATGGAGTGCTTTGGGTACTTTGAGGGTTGATTTGCTCTCAGGGGACCATCCAGAATGCTTATCTGCCTTGCTTAATGGTAGCTAGCGATGGATTAAGGGATCTGGCTGCCAGAGTTTACACTTCGGGCGGCCATCTTATCCGGGCTCGAAGCCACGCCCCAAGCATGGCAACTTTTATGTACCAGTTGCGCCCGCACTGCCCTATACATTCAAGTGCAGCTATGGGAAGTATGCAGTGTGTATGTGTGTTTGTTTTTTTATTGTGTGTGCTGTTGCAGAAATCTCATTATATCCAAGTATACATAACATAGCTGTGCTGGTTTGGTGTACAATGTATTAAGAGTTATTAAAAGCACTACTCAATCATCAGCCTAAAGACACTCATCCCTATGGGACATGAGGAAGGAGCATGCATCTATTACAGATATATTAAGGGGGCCATTCAGAGTTTGTAAGATGTGGGATATTTGCCACAAATTGATAGATTTCTAACGGTGGCCCATCCGTCCTCTTTAGAGTACATACTCAGGTACACAGCCCATACTCAGGTACACAGCCCATAGGGGACAATGGGGCATCAGAAAATGTTTGGCATATGTCCTGCATCTAGAGCACTAAATGGGCAGGTACTGTCTTGTACCAGCACTTCTTTCATTTGAAAGGAAGAGTACCTGCACTTTTCAGCACAGCTTTAATAGATTTAATGGGAGAGTACTTGCACTTCACAGGAGCAAACAGGTTCTCTGGATAGTGAATACCAGCACTTCTATATTTCTATTTAAAGCACTGCCTGCATCTGCCAATGTCTGAATACACCCCCTAAAACGGAAGAGTTGTTTCTGGACTTTATAGGATATCAATGACCTTTAATACTGTGCAGCCACATTTCCAAATAGTCTACAACATTTATGTCCACCAATGATGCCAACTGCTACCCTAGCTTTCCCTTTGTTACCTCAGGCACTACCTTAGCTATCCCTGGTCTCAGGGATTATGACGGCAGCCGCAGGAGTAAGAGATGGACAAGGGAGTTAATTCGGTCATTTTTCCTGAGGGCAAAAGGCGAGTGATGTCATTTCCGCTCCAACCTCGCATTTTGGCACATTAACGTTCACGATTTACACTTTTACATGCAAGCTCTCTCTCTTTTCCTACTGTGTCTATTTTGGTTTTCTTTAAGGACTGGCCTCCAATACCACCTTCTTCCAGATTCTTTTTTCCATGAGACTAGGCACCAGTTCCTTTGAAGTGGACTAGAAGCGGCATATTAAGCTGTACCTGAAAACATCCCAGGACAGCGAACAAGTTGAAATGATTGTGTGACATGTTTGAAAATACACTACCAGAGTTTTCTGGTTGGTCAAGTCGAAGCTCTGCACATAGGGTGCTTTGGAAGGCGAGAGACATTGGCATAGGGTGATGGTTCAGTGAAAACAAGACCAGGAACATGCAATGGAGGATAACAGGAACAACACCCCACAGTGGTCTTAGTACTAAGCTGCTTGCTGAAGCCACGAGTGGACTAGCCTGTTGGTGTATCCATGGGCCACTCGCCCCACAAATGGGCAGCCTTGGCATAAAAGTAACTCAAATAGGCAACCCTGGTCCATGATATACTCGGGCACAAAAGTATCTTTGACACTTGATAGTCTTGGCATTTTTTTCTGCCCTGGCACATTAGCAGGCCAAAGCCACTCCCAGAACCTGGAATATGAATATTGCCTGAAACATTATTAGCCATGGCACAGGGGCATGCTCCTGGTACAGGTCAACAAGATGGCTCAGTGAGTTAAGCACTCATTGCTGACATCTCTGAGCAACTTAGCAAGACAGACTTAATTTCTTCATCTTTCTGATGTTGAAAAACAAGTACCATTAAGATGGATTAATAGTAACATCTATGAATCACAAGGACACTAAGCAGAATATGGTTGTGCAAGCACAGTATAGAAATATTATGTTTGAGCATCTTTGTGATACTGGAGTACCAGCAACTGTTTATGAGCATCTGGGGCGCTCAAACATGAGCAGTCTTGGCATATGTGGGCAGCACTACTGGGAGACAGTCACATTGATCCTACTATTGTAAGCAACATGAAACAAGCTTGCAGATTAGCTGAAGTATATTTTGAGCACCTACTATGGCATTTTATTTTCATGCATTAGAATTCTGTTTGATATATATTCACTGACACAATGAGCTGTGTAAGGCATCATAGATATTTCTTTGATAACATTTTGTTAGACTCGATTTATAATGTAATTTTTCCTGCTAGGGCAATTTTGTGTTGAATACGCTCTGCTTCTCCTATGTTTGTCTGTACAATTTTCAGATGGGCACATACATTTATTTTTTTGACTGAGCATGCATGAATAATGGTGTTGGGTTCTGACGCAGATGGTAAAATGCTAGACTACTTCATGAGCTTTACTTCATAAATGCCTCTAAAACCAATAACTTTGTAACCAGCAAGTTTCTTAAAATGTACTGTGAAACGCAATGCTTTGCACCACTTTATTTCTATGAGACACATCTGAGACGGTTGGACTAACTCAATACAATTGTTTAGCGCAATATGGGTCTGGCTTCCGTTCAGTAGTGCCGTGGTTTAACTACTTAAGAGCAACATTCCCAAGAACTGGACTATAAACAAAGCTAACAGCGTAGTAAAGTTATCCCAATGGAAGGAGTACGTTCTATGAAACGGATTTTTTGAAAACATATTTTAATCAAGGGTTTTATCATCATACAATACAAAATATAGTTTGTATCCTTCGTAATCATCCAATACGTCTTCATATAGTTTCAACTAACCCCCGGATCCCTCCCCCCTTTGGCTATTGGTGTGGGCATATTCCAAAAATACATTTCACAACTGTATATCAATTATTCAGGTAACGTTCAGAGCACCTTTCACAACGTAGGTATCACATGTACTTTCCTTATACATTAAGCCTCATCGTTCCTTCGTATGACTTGCAGAGCCTGCACCAACACTTCCCAGGCCCTGGCCATTTCTAGAGCTTTTTCATTATTTGCGCGTTTAGCCTGTCGCAATCTAATGACACTCTCACTGTTAGCCCATTTGCATAATTCTGATCTCCACCGCTTGCTCGACGGCCCTTCCCTTAATTTCCAGTGCCACGTTATTTCCCGTTTGGCTAACACTAGCCCTAGATCGATGAATTTGCTGGTTATTTTGGTTTTAGACGTGTATGGGAACCAGTGCAGCAGGCATACTGCCATGTCATATTCCAAGTGTCTATCAGTTACATCATTTAGGAGTTCTCCTACTTCTGCCCAATATCATCCCAGCACCGGGCAGTTCCAGAGCATGTGCTCCAGTTCCGCACCCTGTTCCGAACATCTAGGGCAAGCTGCATTGTGGATCTGAAAGTATTACCGAATCTTCCCAGGGGTCAAGTAAGCTCGGTGCAGTATAAAAAACTGCACCTGCTGGAAACGTGCGTTCCTGCTCCCCTTCCATGGCCTTCCGAGAATATGGGTCCACGTTGTGTCTGGAATTGGTCTGCCTATCTGTGCCTCCCACTTTAATTTCAGATCATCTAATGGCCGCAGTCCCTCATGTAACATCCGAGATTGGAGACAAGTAACCGCCTTAAAGGTCCCTGCAGCCATCACAGCGTATTGGCACGCCATGGTAGTTACTGGTTCTAGCAGCCCCCCACTCCAGTGCTTCCTAATTGCCGCCGTCACCGCTGCATGTATCAGGAAGCTGCCATCTGGGAGCCCATATCGTTCCTGTAGCGCCTGGAATGGCATCAGCGTCCCTTCCTCATATAAGTCTCCCACCATTTGAAGTCCCAATCGCTCCCATTCCATAAGTGTGGACCAGTCCCCACCATGCGGTAATGCTGTTAGCATCCCCAATGGGATATCCGGCGCATATGGATGTGCCACCCCTGCTCTACGCGGACTCGTATTCCAACATAACCTCAGGGTTTTCTCCTCCATCGTGAGATCCCGCAGGTGGAGTGTTTGTTGCAAGACTATGTACGAGAGCACATGCCTCTGTATCCCAGTGCCTCACATTTGTTCAGGACCTCGAAATTCTGCTGCAACGTTTTGTGTGAGCACCTGCAGCTGGGCTGCTAAATAGTAGAGCTCAAAGTCGGGAACTGCCATCCCCCCTTCTGCTTTAGGTCTCATCAGTGTGGTTAATGCTATTCTCCGCCGTCCGTTGCCCCACAGGAAACTAATGGTCAGGGACCGCAGTTCTTTGTTATGTTATGTTAAATGATTCTTGTTAAGCGCACTAACACCCGGAGGTTTCTTGGCGCTGGCTGAAGGGACATGTAAATAAGCGGAGAAAAGTTTATTCAGAAAGGGTGAACAAAAAAGTCTTGAGAAGTTTCCTGAACTGAAAAAGGGAATTGCTGGATTTGATAATCAGAGGAAGGGAGTTCCAAAACTTGGGGGCAAGAAAAGCAAAGCGACGGCCTCCAAATTTATGAAGTTTAAATTTGGGGGTGACAACCAAGTGATGGGAAGCTGAACGAAGAGAGCGAGCAGGTTGATACAAGGTAATCCGGGATTTCAGAAAAGCAGGACAAGGGCAGTGGAGGGATTTGAATACCAAGCAGCCCATCTTAAAGGCGGCTCTCTCCTTCACTGGCAACCAATGAAGCCTGCGGAGCAGAGGCCTCGCCGATTACCACTTAGGGATCTTGAATATGAGGCGGGCTGCCTGGTTTTGTACAACCTGGAGACGGTGTGAAAGGAATCGCGGGAGTGCATGATAAAGGGAATTAGAAAAATCCAGGCGCGATATGACAAGGGACATGACGACCTGACACAGGGCCGCATGCGGAAGTAGGTGCCTGATCTTCCGGATTTTTCGGAGTTGGAACATGCACGAAGAAATCGTGGCACCCACTTGGGCCTTGAGTGACAGTTCGGCGTCGATCGTCACCCCCAGACTCCTGACGGTCTTGAGTGGTGTCGGGGGGGAGCCCAAGTCGGGAGGCCAAAACTGCGGACCCCAAAAAGCGACACTGGAACCAGGAAGAAGTAGCTCAGTCTTTCCAGGATTGAGTTTCAATTGATTCTGAGTCATCCATTGATGGATATGGATCATAGCGGCGTGGAAGTTATTAGTCGCCTGAGGGGAATCAAGTGGAAAGACGAGCTGCAGATCGTCAGCATAATTGAAGACGCTGACGTCCCAATTGTGAAGGGAAAAAATTAAAGGGCGCAGGTAAAGATTAAATAATAACGGGGAAAGTGAAGAGCCCTGGGGAACACCACAAGTGATAGGGGATTTGGTTGCGGTGAAGGGGCCAAGGCGCACGGCTTGTGATCTTCCCGTCAGGAATGACTCCACCCACTTGAGGGCCATGCCCCGGATGCCGGCTTGTTCGACACGGTGGAGAAGGATGTCGTGATCCACCGCGTCGAACGCGGCAGACAGGTCCAAGAGAACCAGAGCCTGTGGTCTCTTGGCATATGCGTTCCCTCTCAGGGTATCCATGACTGCCAAGATGACTGCTTCCGTGGAGTGGGCCGGCCTAAAGCCGGCCTGGTTGGACTCAAGGAAGCCCGAGCTCTCGATGAAATTAGAGAGGCACCAGGTGACATGGGCTTCAAGGAGTTTTGACAGGTAAGGCAGCAAAGATATTGGGCGATAGTTGGAAGGTTCAGCCGCATCAGCCCCTGGCTTCTTCAGGAGAGGCAAGAGAATGGCCTCCTTGAAGGTTCCAGGGACTGTGCCAGAGATGAGGGAAGCATTCAGAAAGGGAAGAATACACTCCGGTAGTTTAAGACAAACCTCCCGCAGTACCGCGGGAGGGCAATGGTCCTCCGGCGAACCCGATTTTACACGATTGGCTAGCTTCACCAGGGAGGGAGGATCCAGAATGGGAAATGAAGTGAAAGAAGATAGATTGCCCGGCAGAGTGTCCAAAGATGGTGACGGCTGAGGGGTAAGGGTGATAGAGTTTTTTATTTTAATGATTTTTTCAATAAAAAAGAGGTTGAGAGCATCACAGGTCTCTTTGGACGGAGTTTGAGCTGGGAGAGTCCTGTCGTCCGTGGTCAGTTCGTTCATGATCCTGAACACCTCACGGGATTTGTTGGTGGCAGTGGAGATTCTATCAAAGATATGCTCCGATTTGGCTGATAAGATAGCCAATTTATATTCCCTCCGAGCGGTAACAAATTTCTGTCTGGATGACAAGGAGTAATCCCGCCTCCAGATACGTTCCAATTGACGTACCTCAAGTTTTATTTGCTTGAGGTTGTCAGAGAACCACCGGTTAGCATTAGGGTGCCTGGTACAAGGGAACTTAACTACTGGGGCAAATTGGTCACTAGCCCCTTTCAACCAGCTGCAGATGTTAGTGTCGATCCTATTGACATCCTCATAAGGGCGGGTGTTCGGGCAGGTAGAAGCCAGGGTGGTTATGAAACCCTTGGAGTCATAATTCTTCCAATTGCGTGCAGAACCACCTGCCCTT
This sequence comes from Lissotriton helveticus, assembly GCF_964261635.1. Classification (NCBI taxonomy): domain Eukaryota; kingdom Metazoa; phylum Chordata; class Amphibia; order Caudata; family Salamandridae; genus Lissotriton; species Lissotriton helveticus. The sequence continues at coordinate 1,400,247,619 of NC_136067.1, forward strand.
AGTGGGGCCTTGATTCGCCCACTAAGTGTGATGGTCAAGTCGACTATGAAATGGTCTGACCATACGCATGGAAGTGTAGAAGGGGTTGAAAGGGTTATATTCGAAGTCCAGACCTGATCTAGTATGTGGCCTTTTGCATGCGTCGGTGAGGTGACTTGCTGACTCAAGTTCAGACTAGTCAGAATCTCAGATAATGCTGAGGCATGCGCCCCAGCATTGGTATCATCAAACCAATAATTAAAATCCCCAAATAGGGCGAAACTGGGTAGTGAAGGCAAGAGGGCAGTCAGATGTTCGCAGAGTTTCTCCGCAAAGTCTGGCATGGGACGGGGCGGACGATATAAAAGGGCAAAAGAAAAGGCCCCCACTTCCGTCCCCAAATTAATAACCAAATTCTCTACTTGTGGAAGTGCCAGGGAAGATGAAGAGATGAGGTGAAAACGTTTCGAGATAATGGCAGCCACCCCCCCACCAGGGTGATCGGCAATACGGTCAGCATGGAGGATAAAATAATCTGGGGGAAGGGCTGCCAAGATGTCAGGGAGAGAATTCTCTGTGAGCCAGGACTCAGTAAGCAAAAGGAGGTCAGGGCTTTCTTGTAGCAGCAAGGTGAAAATATCTGCCTGGTGTCTGACCATTGAGCTGGTGTTTAGAAGTAGAACCCGAATGGAGGTGTGAGTCAGTGCAGGGACCGACCAAGGAGCCAGGGGGCTAGGCAAAAGGGGGGGATTGCAGGAGATACCGAGTGCAGTGAGTTTCCCCATGGTGACTGAAGGGGGAACCAATCCAGGTAGGTTATAATGTCTCAGTTGACTTGCGGTGTATGAGGTGTTATGACAAGCATCCCCTGCCCCTTGCCCCTGCCGGCCGCGGACGGGCGCAGACGGGCTTGACTCAGGTGCGACTCCGGCGCGCCTACGCCGTGCCCGCTGCGCTCGTCCGCTGCGCTGACACATAGTGGTCGTATAAGTAGCGAGGAGACGAAGGGGTGTGGCGAGGATCGCCGTCCAACCCTACCCAAAATGGCGCCCACGAGCGCTGAAGAGCACCGGCAAGCGTACTGAAGGAAAGGTAGGAAATTAAAAACAAATGCTGCTAGTAATCAGCGGGGCGGGTGATAGCAGGGAAATTAAAAATTAAGGTCCACCGCTCGTAGTCAGCGGGACCGGTCTGAGAGATAGTTAACACCGCTAGTAATCAGCGGAGGAAGCGAATATTACTTTAAAATTACGAACAGTCGCACTCCAGCAGTCGCAAGCTAGCCCACTGCCACTGGGCTGCCAGCGATCACAGGAGGCAGAAGGAGGCAGGTCCTAAGTAGCGAGGAGACGAAGGGGTGTGGCGAGGATCGCCGTCCAACCCTACCCAAAATGGCGCCCACGAGCGCTGAAGAGCACCGGCAAGCGTACTGAAGGGAGGGTAGGAAATTAAAAACAAATGCTGCTAGTAATCAGCGGGGCGGGTGATAGCAGGGAAATTAAAAATTAAGGTCCACCGCTCGTAGTCAGCGGGACCGGTCTGAAAGATAGTTAACACCGCTAGTAATCAGCGGAGGAAGCGAATATTACTTTAAAATTACGAACAGTCGCACTCCAGCAGTCGCAAGCTAGCCCACTGCCACTGGGCTGCCAGCAATCACAGGAGGCAGAAGGAGGCAGGTCCTAAGTAGCGAGGAGACGAAGGGGTGTGGCGAGGATCGCCGTCCAACCCTACCCAAAATGGCGCCCACGAGCGCTGAAGAGCACCGGCAAGCGTACTGAAGGAAAGGTAGGAAATTAAAAACAAATGCTGCTAGTAATCAGCGGGGCGGGTGATAGCAGGGAAATTAAAAATTAAGGTCCACCGCTCGTAGTCAGCGGGACCGGTCTGAGAGATAGTTAACACCGCTAGTAATCAGCGGAGGAAGCGAATATTACTTTAAAATTACGAACAGTCGCACTCCAGCAAGCTAGCCCACTGCCACTGGGCTGCCAGCGATCACAGGAGGCAGGTCCTAAGTAGCGAGGAGACGAAGGGGTGTGGCGAGGATCGCCGTCCAACCCTACCCAAAATGGCGCCCACGAGCGCTGAAGAGCACCGGCAAGCGTACTGAAGGAAGGGTAGGAAATTAAAAACAAATGCTGCTAGTAATCAGCGGGGCGGGTGATAGCAGGGAAATTAAAAATTAAAAATCTTTGAACATGCGCTGAGGGATCCAGATAGGCAGGGTCCGAAAATAATAAAGCAATCTGGGCAAGGCCACCATTTTAAGGAGGGCTACCTTCCCCACCACCGAAAGAGGGAGCGTGGACCAGAACGCCATGCTCCCCTTCAAGGCTCTAATGCAACGCCCCACATTCCCTTCTGTCATATCCGCAGTGTCATGATATATTCGAACCCCCAGATACGTGAGGCATGCTGGCTCCCATCTCATCTCCCCAAGCCGCATCGGCGGTTGAGCATGTGGTTGCAACGGGAAAAGGCACGTCTTACGCCAATTGACCTTTAGCCCTGACAACTCTCCATATCGTGATAATAGGGATACCGCCCCCTGCAATGCGTCCACTGCATTTGCCTAGAACAGGATCAGGTCATCTGCATATAATGATATATATTGTGGCATACCCTTCAACCACAAACCTCGGTAGTCCTGTCCCAATCTGGCCTGTACTGCAAGAGGTTCCATCGCTAATGCGAATAATAGTGGGGACACGGAGCACCCCTGCCTCGTCCCATCACAGGACTGGATATGGGGCGGATATCAGCGCTCCTAACCGTACCCTAGCCGTCGCCGAGGTATACAATACTCTCGTCCATGCCCCAAAGTGCTCCCCTAAGCCGAATCGCTCCAGCGCTCTATAAAGGAACACCCATTCCAGACTGTCAAAAGCCTTCTCTATATCAACTGACAGGGCTGCTGGTAGTGGAGCATCCGAATGGTCTCCTCCCATAATCCGTACCAGTCTCCAAATATTCGAAGATGTGTTCCTGGTTGGAATGAATCCCGCCTGGTCCACGTGTACCAGCGAAGTCATATGAGGCAGTAATCGTGTTGCTAATATGCGGCTCAGAATTTTATAGTCCGCCGTCAGCATAGACTGAGGTAACGGGTTTTTAGGAACCCGCTGGTGTCAGGGGATAACACCCGAAGACCTCTGAGTTCCCTTGTTCCGGACCACAGAAACACGTAGTCTTCTAGTCGCAGTCAAAGATCAAGTTTTATTGGTAGCTACCAAGTAACACGTGTCCCAGAAGTACACCACACAGAGAGTAGGTTCTTGGGAGACTGTTCGTTTTTACAGAACCAGCCGTCTCCTTATATATCAAATATATGGCTTCAAGCAAGAATTCTTGAGTTTATGGTATGGCAACACACATATTTCTACAACAATACAAAGAGCGAAGTCATGTAAGCAAGCCCATATTTTAGATGTCCAGTTTGCTGATAGATTACCCAGTTGGATCGGGAACTCCCATCAGATATAGATGAACCACCAATAAAGGAAGGTACAACCCAGCCATAAAAAGGGCCATAAACAAGATACGGGGACAGGTGCGTGTTTGAAGGAAACATGGGCTGTATGTAGTGAATGCCCCATGGTTTACGGAAGAACTTAGATCCTTCAGACAAAAATGTAGAAGGAAGGAACGATGCTGGCGTAAATCATGGGATCCCAAAGACCGTGAGGTCTACAAGGGCTTGCTACGAGATTATAAGAACAGAGTAATCAAGGAGAAACAGGACTACTTTACCAACTTAACCTGTTCTCTTACGTCATCTAAAGAGCTTTTCAAGATCGTTGACTCCTTATGCTCACTCCAGCTGCCCGACCCTGTGGCCACTTCACAGGAGCTATGCAATAACATCTCAGATTTCTTCTATAAAAAAATAGATGATATCTATGTGGCTCTTCAATCTCAGAGGAACTCACTTGGGGAGGAGGACTTTTCTAGAGTCCAACTTTTGGAATCTGGGGATGCGGCTGCTCCCCAAGTCTTTAATCAATTTCCTATGCTTTCTCTGGAAGGTCTTAATCGCCTATTAGATAAAACAAAATCTGCTTCCCCTGTGGACCCGGTCCCGTTGAGAATACTAAAGATCTGTAGGGCTACTATTCTTCCTCCAATGTTGGAAATTATGAATGGTGCTCTGGAGCAGGGTGTTTTCCCAGGGGCATGGAAGAGGGCTATTGTAAAACCCCTCCTTAAAAAGCCCACCCTTGACCCTGGTCTATTGAAGAACTTTAGGCCCATCTCTCTGCTGCCGGCGCCTGCCAAAATGTTGGAGGCTCATCTGAACTGTCATCTGTCCAACTTTTTGGACGCCTCAGGGTTTTTGGATGGGTCCCAACATGGGTTCAGAAAGCTGCACAGCACGGAGTCGGCCCTGACTAAGGTCGCAGATAACATCCGTCGGAAAGTCGACCTTGGGCAGACCACTGTGCTAGTCCTGCTGGATCTTACAGCGGCTTTTGATACCCTGTCTCCCTCCACGTTAACATCTAGGTTAAGGGAGGCAGGGGTAGCAGGTCCGGCTCTGAGTCTCCTGAACTCCTTTTTACATCAGAGAGAGCAGCGAGTGATGCTTGGGGACTACCTCTCCCCTGTTAAGTCTTTGCAATGTGGGGTGCCACAGGGGTCGGCGTTGAGTCCGACCCTGTTCAATATCTATGTGGCCCCCCTTGCAAGGCTAGTAAGATCTCAGGGGATGGAGGTAGTGTCGTATGCCGACGACACGCAGATTATGGTGTCCCTGACCCACTCCGTGAACGTCACCTCGTCCAGCTTTAAAGCCTGTATGCAACTTGTTGCAGAATGGATGGTCTTCAACTCACTAAAGTTGAACGGTGACAAAACGGAGGTCCTGGTCTTCGGCAAAGACCAGGGTATGTGGTCAGGTGAGTGGTGGCCCTCATCGTTAGGCATCTGCCCCACACCCACCGAATCTGCTAGGAACCTAGGCGTCATTTTTGATACTCGGCTCTCCATGGAGCTTCAGGTCAATAGGACAGTGGCCACCTGTTGGGGGGTCATTGGAATTCTGAAAAGAATTGCTCACTATCTGTCCCCACAGGCACGCAAACAGGTTGTGGTTGCCCTTGTTGGCTCAAGGCTGGACTATTGCAACTCTCTCTATGCCGGGGCCAACAAGGGTATTCTACAACGCCTGCAGGTGATTCAAAACGCCGCGGCACGTTTTGTTTTGGCCCTCCCGTGGCGGTCCTCTGCAACCTTGGCAAGGAAGAGTCTCCACTGGTTGCCCATCCCTTCCAGAGTGTCGTTTAAGCTTCTTTGCCTTACCTACAGCGCCCTGAGGGCAGGCCCGAATGATGCTTTGGGGTCTTTGTTAACTAGGTATGTCCCAAATAGATGCCTCCGCTCTCTCGAGCTTAACCAACTGGTAGTCCCGCGCGCCAGGATGGCGAGATGGGGGAGCAAAGCCTTCTCCATTCTTGCACCACAACTGTGGAATGCTCTCCCCTTAGAGATAAAATCACAGCCTTCACTGGATCTCTTCAGGAAGGCATTGAAAACTTGGTGCTTCATTAAAGCCTACCAGTGAGCTCCTGGTTTCTGTTTGCCGTCAGCTAGTTTTGGAGTTAGGCGCCTTGACGCCCATTGGGCATAGTTGCGCGGAGATAAATAACATTTCATTCATTCATTCATTCAATGGTTCGTGGAATGTTATGCGTAGATGCTATCGTATTCGGCCACTGGGCGAGGAGCTGCCTAAACAGGTTTGGCCGAAGACAGTGGAGTCAGTTGGGACAGGTCAGGGGAAAGTCACGAAAGGTGGACGTGTCTATTTGGATCAAGCTCGACCTTTAATTGACTTATCATGAGGGCAAGATGCAAGATGGATGCCGTTCACAAAATGGAGTTTAAGGGATGGGACGGAAACTGTGATTTAGGGGTGTTGGCAACCCTCGATTGTAACGCAAATACATAGGAATGATGTCCTAATCATTATCGGTTCGTAGACACCAAAATCGTCTCGGTACGTTGAGGTTTCGTGACACGGGTATTGGACCTCGATATCGGGAAAACCACAGGGTCCGGATTTTGGGAACCACAGACCCTCCTTTTGCCCTCATATAAGGCAATAACTCATGCTAATCTGAGTCCAAATCGGTATGAAGAAATTTGTGGAGATGTTGCCGGAGCATCATTCTGCTACTCAGCTCGTCCTGTGACACAGGCTTCCGTACACACGAGGTAGCACAGAGGCCACATAGTGCAGGAGCACACTGTATACACAAGCAAAACATAAACAGAAGTGCCAAGATCATCCCGATGAAAATCAAAGTTTTCCATCCCCAGGCAGTGATCAGTTCCCAGAACCACCCCAGCAGGGACCAATCCCCTTTCTCAATGTGAAGGGAACCAGATATTTCGTGTAGTTTGGAGATGGCCTGGTATACTGTTGGTGCGTTATCAGGGATGAAAATGCAGCAACTGGATTGGATGACTCTACACACACCACCACGATCGGCGAGTATAATGTCTAAGGCAATTCGGTTCTGAAGGGTCATAAGTCGATCCGACTGAAGCTCTGTTGTCAAATTGCCAAGTGCTCCGGCCATTGTGGTCACGGCGGATTCAACTATCCTCGCTAACTGGCGAATATTCCTGCTGTTCACCATAGGCCCCCAAAATGGCAGAAAACCCTTTGCGAAGTCAGCGAATTCCTGACCCGCGGTGTCGTCTTTACTCACGACACCTCTAGCTGTCCTTGTCCGGTGGTAATCTGCTCGGGCCGTGTAGGTAGGAGGCAGCAGAAATGAAATGAAACATATACCTGAGAAATCAGGGGGCAACCACGTGTAGGCTTGGTCGTGGCAAACGAAATACGTGCCTTTAGCTGCCAAGAGTATCGGGGAAGTTCGGGAAGCAAATACATATGTTTCCGTGCAAATGCTCTTTCCTAACTGTGCTGTGGGGTTCCTACCAATACTCTGTAAGCATAAGTGACCTCGGTGGGGAACTATCCAAACTGGGCGAGATTTCTGTGCTGCCTGGCTCTTGACCAGGTAAACCCCATGTTTGGTCACGTTCCAACGGGTGTAGGGACTCAGTTCATCTTTGGGGATTGTCAGATAGGTGTCGATATCCCTACTCATGTTCCTTATCCCTGCAATTAGTGCCTTGTTACTGGAGTCGCTCGCAGCGGAACGGGTCGGGTATGGTTCTAGGGCGAATAGGAACATGGTCTGGAAAGCCCACAGAGAACCATAGTAGCTAAATGGCAAAACGAAGTATGGGATACCCTTATCGGTTGTGTGTGGCATAAGTCCGCATATCCAACAGTTTGACTTGTTCATTATGGACTGGTGTTGGTGTAGAAGCTGGATGAAAGAGTTGTTTACAAATTCGAGTCTTCGGGCAGACTCGTGTTCAGGTAAAGGGTGAAAGTAGTGTGGAGAAATAGTGGGAGGAGGTGGTGTCTGGGTGTCATTCGAAAAGGTAACTTTAAATACGAACAAGGTATAACCAATAAAAAACACAAGTATGCTACATAACATTAAAACACATAATATCAGGAATCTTCTTCTGGACAGTATCATGCATAACTGTTTTTCGAAGTTCGTGAGTCTGACAGGTCTCTCTACCCTTGGAAACTCCATCCTCTAGTTGCTGCCCGCGGTGGTTGATTGATTCTCCCAGGGAGCGCGCTCTGCTCAGTCCGGGGTAACTCCCGTGGACCAATCAGAACCGTGGACCCAGAACTTCCCAGTTGCACTCCCCAGACTTCAACCGCGACCCTAGCAGCAGAACCGGATGGCGGTTCGAAAAATCAAAAATGAGATAGATCCCTTGGGACGAGAGAGCTGAAAATTCAAAAATAGTTCTTAGGGGAGAAGAGGAAATTACATGAGATCAAGCTTTTATTAGTTCTTTTGTCCAGACCGCAGGTTGTATCGTCGTTTCCCAGGTACGGTGTGATCTTCAAACAGCGTTTCAGGGTCAGTAGTGTCCAATTGCATAGATGGTGACACAAGTCCTTGCAAAATATGATCACTCTTCTTTTCGGTGCTAGTTTCTTTCAAACGGGCATCGCTGAAAGGGATGAAGCGAGGTACGGATTCTGTCTCAGAGTCAGCAAGTCCTTTGTTGACCCACCGGTCGTATGGAAGGGGTAGAGGGACCCGTTTGCAGTGGGTCCCATGTACCCAGTTCTTCTTGCCTTCAACCCGAACAGCAGATCTTGTTGAAAGTAGTACCAGGTGCGGTCCGGTCCACCTCGGTTGTCCGTTGTTGGTGCGCTGAAAATTCCGCAACAAAACCCACGAACCGGGTTCGATGAGGTGACCTGGATCGTCAGAGGCTGGTGGAGAAGAACTGTGAACCTGTTGGTGTAAAACACGCAATTTAGTTGTCAATTCGCACAAATAGTCAAGCAGTACGGGGTGCTCTATCTCGCTCAGTTTCTTGGGTCTTGGCACGCCCCAGACGTTGGCTGGGCGGCCAAACACGATTTCATGGGGGCTAAGTCCTAACCTGGAGTGGACAGTCGTCCTGGTTGACAAAAGTGCTAGAGGCAAGGCATCAGGCCATTTAAGACCTGTACTGGCTTGGATTTTGGCTAGTTTGAGTTTCAGAGTGCCGTTGTAGCATTCTACTAATCCAGCCGATTGGGGATGATTCGCAGAGTGGAATTTTTGGTGTATGCCTAGACACTCACACACTCTCTTCATCACGCATCCTACGAATTCACTTCCGTTATCACTCCAGACAATTCTAGGCATACCGAATCTAGGGAAGAACTCTTTGACAAGGGCTTTGGCAGTCGATAAGGCGGTGTTGTCCTTAAGGGGGTACGCTTCCACCCACCTTGAAAAGGCGCAAACAACAACGAGAACGTATTTCAGGTTGTTGCACCTCTCCATGTGGATGAAATCTAGCTGCAAAACCTCGAACGGGTACGTTGGAGGCGCAAAATGACCAGCTGGAGTTGGCGTTCCCCTACCGGGATTGTACTTCAAACATACCATACACTTTCTGACCACGTTTTCTGCGTACTTTGGGATATTGCTATTCTGCCATACTGGGGCCAATAGTTTACATATTCCTCTCGAATTGATGTGTGCCATTCCGTGAGCCATCGTTACCACTGCAAGTACGTATGCATTAGGTAGTAACCATCGCTGGTGTTCCGATAGTTCGACCCAACAACCATTCGCATCCAATCTACCTGTGCTTTCTCTCCATTCATTCATCTCGTTCTCAGTGGCCTCGGCTTGTATTGATTTTACGCTTTCAATGGTGTCCTCACACATTCCTACATCAGCAGTCCATCTAGCGGGACCCATGACATACATCCGATTCATTGTGTTCCTTGCAGTTCCTTTCGCAACCTCATCTGCAAATGCATTTCCGCGGCCAACATCATCCTGAATCTTTCTGTGTGCACTACATTTTATAATGGCGACTTGTAGGGGCAAGGTGAGTGACTCAAGGAGCTCATTAACTAGCTGGCCATGTTGTATCTTTGCACCATGGGACGTAAGGAACCCACGTTCACGCCATAATCTCCCAAAACTGTGAGCCACACCAAAGGCATATTGGCTGTCAGTGTACACATTCACTCGCTTTCCTTTCGCCAGCACACATGCTCTAGTAAGCGCTATCAACTCTGCAGCTTGTGCAGAACTGTGGGGAATGCGTGCAGTCTCTACAATGGTGTGTAACGTCGTTACGGCATATGCTGTAGTCGTATCACCATTCGGCAACTTGAAACATGAACCATCAACCCATAGAGTATCATTGCATTTGGGAAGGGGAGTGTCCTGTAAGTCTACTCTCCCTTTTGTCTCTTCCTCTGTCCTGAAACAGCAGTCATGCTTGTCAATCTTGTCTGTCTCTGTCGGGATGGGTAATAACGTAGCGGGATTGAGTGTATCACACCTCTTTATATGGATGTGACTTGCTAGCAGGGTAAGTTCGTAACTGGATAGTCGAGCGCTAGTAAGGTGTTGTGTCTTTGTCCTATTTAGTAAAATGTCTACTGCATGCGGAACCATAACGATCAGAGTGTTATTCATGACTAATCCAGCAGACTGTCGAATGCAGACAGCTGCTGCGGCTGTTGCTCTTAGACAACTTGGCAGTGCCTTAGCCACTGGATCCAGAGTTGCCGAAAAATACGCGCATGGGCGCTGTTTGTCCCCAAAGAGTTGCATTAAGACTGATAATGCACAACCTTCTTTTTCGTGGACATACAATGTAAAAGGCTTACTGTAGTTGGGGTTTCCAAACACAGGAGCCGAACACAATGCATCGCGCAACTCGCGGAAACTCGTCTGACAATCTTCAGACCAAGGCATAGGTTTAGGCGTGTCTTTGCGGAGTAGTGACAGTAAGGGTTTGGCTAGTAGTGAGAAATTCGGTATCCATTGTCTACAGTACGATGTAATGCCCAAAAAAGCTCGGACACCTCTCAGTGTCCTTGGGGCACTTAGTTCTGTGATTGCCTGTATTCTTTCTGGTGTCAGTCTCCTTCCCTCCTTCGATAAGATGTGACCTAGGTAGGTTACTTCTTGTCGACAAAATTGCAGTTTTGAAAGGGAGACTTTGTGCTTCATGTCACATAGGTGACGTAATAGCGACAACGTAGCTTCCTTGCAAATCTCTTCAGTGTCTGCAGCGATCAGTAGATCGTCTACGTACTGAATCAATGTTGACCCATCTGGCAGTACAATTGTGTCTAGTTGTGTTTTCAAAGCCTGACTGAATATTGATGGACTTTCGCAGTAGCCTTGAGGAGCGCATTTGAAGCGGAAGCTTCGTCCTCCTAAATTGAAGCCGAAAAGGTCTCTACTCTCTTCGGCGATCGGGATGCTGAAGAAAGCGTTCTTCAGGTCAATCACCGAGAACCAAGCTGCTGAAGCTGGAACCATTGTCAATAAAGCAGTAATGTCGGGGACGACTGGAAACTGCGGTATAACTACCTTGTTTACTTCTCGGAGGTCAATCACAAACCTATACACAGGGGGCTGTGAAGGATCAGTACGTTTCAAGACCGGTAAAACTGGACTGTTACAAATGTTTCCTGTTGTTTCCTCGATAACATCTTTATCGACCAAATCATAAACGATCGTTAACAATGCCTGTTCGCAGTCGTTAGAAATTTTGTATTGGGGAATACGTGGCAATCTGACGTTTGCTTTCAAAGTTATGACATACGGTGCTATCTCTAAACGACCTACATCGTTGGAACCATTAGCCCATAGTATATCTGGAAGTGATGACAATTCGGTTGGGATACCTTCTTTGGACAAGTACATTGGAGAAATGACTTTTCTCCCTAAAGTAAGCTGTACTCCCGAGGGAGAACAGTACAAAGTCGCGTACAACCTCTTTAGCAAATCCAATCCTAACAAATTTTCACCGCAACCTGTTGTAAGAATGAGGGGTGCTTCTAATTCACAGGGGCCAACAGAAACGGAAACAGGACTAGAGATCGGGTTTCTAACAGGGGCGCCAGAGAAGCCTACTGAGACATTCATTTCGCCAGACAAAGGTGCGCCAGGAAGTTTTGAGTGCATAATAGAACTTTTTGTAGCACCAGTATCCAGCAGAAATGGCTCTGACACTCCTGAGGTAATTACCTCGACATAAGGTCCATCCTGATCTACTGGAACTGAAACAACTCCCTCTCTTTGTCCATGGCTGTCCTAGCGATCGTTACCCTCATTGTCGTGTTCGGTGTAATAGTCGTCAGCATAGTACTGAGCTGACTTGGACGATGAATTACCCTGTTGATCAAAGCTATTCATTGATTTCTGAGGTGGAAAAGAAGTTATATTCTGAGTGAAATTTCCACGGCCTCTACCTCTAGAGGCATGCTGAACACCTCTTTCCCTTACACCTTGTGCACCGTTTAAACGTCGTGCAAGAGCCGGACAATTATTCCTAAAATGGCCCTCTTCTTTGCAATACGCACATTGATTCGGGCCATACGTAGGACGCAGATGGGAAAGCTCGTTTCCTTGCGCGTCTCTAGAGTACTGCTGATTCTGTTGATAATTAGGCTGGCTAGCCATACGAGGCTGATAGGCCTGTTGGAGAAGAACTTTAGTTTTCAAATCTTTCGTCTTTTTGTCTGCCTTGTCTAACCCGTCTTTACGCCTATTTTCATAGTACTGGGCTGTTGCTAGAATCTGCGCTGACGTAGAGACAGCCTAAGCACTTTCTGAGTCTTTTAGTTTAGTACACAATTCAGGAAGCAAATTGTGTACAAACTTGTCTACAAACAGTCTTTGGCCACCCTCGGTAGCCATATCCTGACCACTATGGTCAGTGAAGGTTTCCTCAAATCTCGTGAAGAAGTCAGACACATTCTCGTCTTTCTTCTGCTTGCACGCGGATAGCTTGTCCCAGTTTACACGTACTTCAGGCATAATTGTCTTCATGTATGCGATAATTCTACCAGGAAGTGCAGCTATTAACGGCTCAGGCTTGAAACCACCGATTTGTCTAGCATCTGTAGTCGCAATGTTTGCCCATGAGTCACCTAATTCTTGGTCATGATCCGTATGACGTATCTTACTCCATAAAGGATGTGGAACAATGTTCCCAAACAACATGTCTATATCCGCTAAATTCATTATACATGAGCTTGCAGTTTGGGACAACTCCTTATAATACCCAGTCGGGTTTTTACGGGGATCGGGTAGTGTCTGCTTGAGTGCTAGAACTTCGGATCTTTTCCAGGGGACATGTACCCATACATGCTGGAAATGAGGCAGAACCGGTGGAACTGCAGTTGCGTCACCTTCCCTCCAGACCGGAGGAACCTCTCTCATGGGGTACTGTCTCGCTCTTTTCCTACTATACGTACCACTGTCAGAGGATGACCCAGAATTACCACCTGTACTTCGATGTGATAATAATATCTCTACTGCTCTTTCAACGTCGGGACCAACTATCACACCCTCCCCAAATTTAAATCGTAACCTACACAACTCCTGCAGGTTGCTCTTCTGACCATTATCTTCCAAATCCTCACACAGGAAAACACACATCTGCTCAAAGACGTATCTTTGCGTTGGTTCATCCCATTGACGGAAAACGTTCATGACAGACTCTACATCATATCTCGCTGTATCCATAGCCCAATTTCGTGCTAACTTATTCAATGTTTCCCTTTCCTGATAATCAGGCATTTGGCTTCGCAATTGTCTTCGTTCCGTGTTAGGGGTCGTTTTAGGCGACCGAAAAAGTGGTGAAGGAAAGTTAGTAACAATGCTGGCCGTTTTATGCCAGACGAAAGGTGAAAGTGGAGGAATAGCTGGTAGTAGAACAGAGTCACGCAAAGCAGAAACAGAAATGTTCGTAGAACGAGTATCAGAGAGACTAGAAGGTGCGCTAGGCGAAATTTTAGAAGGAACGGTAGGAGAAATAGATGTGATCGGTGAGCCTTGAGGAGGCTGTGCCAAAGAAACAGGAGCCAGCTGAAGAGTAGCTGGTGAGTGCGGTAAAGGAGCCTGTATTACAGCTACCAAAGGTGCAACGAAAGGTTGCGGAGGTGCTGTGGCATTTTGTGCATAGGGTGGCGGAGAATTTAATAGGTGGGACATCAATGGATCTTTCTCGGATCCTTCCTGTTGACCTTTTCCTCTATTTGGCAGCATTGGGTAACATTTATCTATCGCTAGTTTCTTGCTCCTAAGCATCTGTTCGCTCTCCTGCTCTTCCTCGTTATCTCTGTATGCAACGGCAGCTTGCACCATTGACATACCTCTTTTATTCTTTTTTGATAGTCTTATTTCTTTCTGTTTGGCTTCCTTGCGCCATAAGCGGAAAGAGTCAAACATTGCCGGCCGGGCTTTCTTCTTGAACAATTTGACCTCTAAGTTATCTAATATTTCTTGGTCGAAACTACCATATTGGGGCCATTTTAAAACACCATCCTTGCGGGTGTATTTTATCCATACCTCGTTATATGTGATAGGACTTACGCCGTGCTTCACATAGAGTTCATACATTGGAGTTCCAATTGGAGGAACCGGACAAGAATCTTCCAACTGGGAGTCCTTACTACAACCAAGACAAAACAAGTTTCCAAGTTTGCTAAAACCAGGCATCTTCGCTCACTGGTCTAGCTTCAAACTTCAAAGGATTATCTGTTACGATATTTCTCGTGAATACACGAGTCCTTCGGCTTTGGGGCTTGCAAGTTCCAAATCAAGTCGTATCTCAAGGATTCCAAAAACTAAGAACAAACTAAGGACTAGGAGACGCTCCACTTATACTTAACTGAAGTATTTGAAGATCGATGACGTCGCTAGAAGACTCGTCTATCGTTTCGCACTACCAAGGATCACTGGGTCCAAAACAAGGCGATAGTCAGGGCAGCAGTCCTTCGTAGCCGTCGGGACGCGGGGAACCTCGCAGCAAAGACCTTCGGAACCACGTCGACATACAGGGGTCGCTGAAGTGGCTGGCCGTCCTCCGGAATTTTCACACGAAGCTCCTCACGAACATCTGGCTTGGACCGTCACCGCTTGATATCGCCCCGAGTTGGGCGCCAACTGAGGTAACGGGTTTTTAGGAACCCGCTGGTGTCAGGGGATAACACCCGAAGACCTCTGAGTTCCCTTGTTCCGGACCACAGAAACACGTAGTCTTCTAGTCGCAGTCAAAGATCAAGTTTTATTGGTAGCTACCAAGTAACACGTGTCCCAGAAGTACACCACACAGAGAGTAGGTTCTTGGGAGACTGTTCGTTTTTACAGAACCAGCCGTCTCCTTATATATCAAATATATGGCTTCAAGCAAGAATTCTTGAGTTTATGGTATGGCAACACACATATTTCTACAACAATACAAAGAGCGAAGTCATGTAAGCAAGCCCATATTTTAGATGTCCAGTTTGCTGATAGATTACCCAGTTGGATCGGGAACTCCCATCAGATATAGATGAACCACCAATAAAGGAAGGTACAACCCAGCCATAAAAAGGGCCATAAACAAGATACGGGGACAGGTGCGTGTTTGAAGGAAACATGGGCTGTATGTAGTGAATGGTTCGTGGAATGTTATGCGTAGATGCTATCGTATTCGGCCACTGGGCGAGGAGCTGCCTAAACAGGTTTGGCCGAAGACAGTGGAGTCAGTTGGGACAGGTCAGGGGAAAGTCACGAAAGGTGGACGTGTCTATTTGGATCAAGCTCGACCTTTAATTGACTTATCATGAGGGCAAGATGCAAGATGGATGCCGTTCACAAAATGGAGTTTAAGGGATGGGACGGAAACTGTGATTTAGGGGTGTTGGCAACCCTCGATTGTAACGCAAATACATAGGAATGATGTCCTAATCATTATCGGTTCGTAGACACCAAAATCGTCTCGGTACGTTGAGGTTTCGTGACACGGGTATTGGACCTCGATATCGGGAAAACCACAGGGTCCGGATTTTGGGAACCACAAGACAACGGTCTATAAGAGGTCACATCCGCATCCTCCCTGCCTGGTTTTAAAAGGGGTATAATCAGTGCCTCCCGCATGGACTCGGGTAACCGGCCCAGCTCCTTAGCTTCGGCGTACACTTCCAGCAAGCAGGGTGCCACGATATCCACATACTGTGCGTAAAATTCTATGGGCAGGCCAGCCGCACCCGGTGCCTTATTTCGGGCCATTTGCTTGATCGCGCATCGGATCTCGGGCAATGTAATATCCCTCCCTAAGAGTTTACGTTCTATGAAATGGATGTATGACTTTACCACGTATCCTTTTGCTTCACATGTGCCTCGTTCATGCCCTTACCACGTAAAGTAAGTATAGCTAAGGTAAGTTTAACACACACATTCACACAGTATATATGTAATTTTAAACACATTTTCTTTTCCTTTTCTTCTGGAGGAGCTGATCTACCCTGCCCCCCCCAACATTTAAAAAATATATATATATATATTTATTTATTTAAAGAGTTTTCTATAGCGCTGGTATCAGAGCGCTTTACATTAGGTACAACAATGTAACAGAAAATGATAACAATTACACATTATATAAATGCTTTTTTTTTCTTTATTGGGGACATCCCAAACACCCTTTATCTTAAACCCCTACCTACCCCTAAGCCCTAAAAATACTCTTATCACCCTATAACCCTATACCCTTTACCACCCCAATCCTAAACATTTTAAATGTATCAAAATGCATTGTTGGTCCTCATCTAGTGACTACAAGAATTCTTACTCCTTGCTTACAATTTACTTGAATATGGCTCCCTCTTTTAGACTTTCATATTTACTTAGTATCAAATACAAAGTTCGAAAAGTGTTGATGATTGTGTCCACTACAGAGATGCTATTTTGTATTTCAATAAACCATCGCCTTCACAAAAAAATAACTTTTTTCAAACCCCACTTCGGAGAAGTAAACATAGTAACTGCGATTAAATTCCTTGTGGAACAGCAAATAGAAAAATGTTGGTGTTATTAAGCTAACTGTGGATAACTGCTAGCTTGAGTACTGGGCATACTTAATGCTGAAATACCTTAATTCCTCTTGGAGAACAAATTATGGACTTCTCAGAAAATTTACAAGGGGAAATTATTATTTTGATGTTTTGTTTAAAGTTCTGAAGGTGCGCTATACCACATGATAACTGCATGAAATCTAACACTTACATTTTCAATGGAGGTTTAGAAAGAAATTGCTGACAATTTCAGCCTAATTCAACTTCTGTCATATTAAATGTTGAGCTGTACATTTCTGGTTTAGTAGGTTGTCACGAACATATTGACAGTTTATTTTCATCTCTTGGTTGCTCTTAGCTTTCATTTCTCTTTAGAAAAAGAGAGAAATTCTTAGAGAACAATAAAAATGTTGATATGATAATTCCACCCACTGTGTAGTCTGATATCTTTTGTTTATGTAAATGGACGTGGCCCTTACAAAATGCCCCCTACTGTGTACGCTTATTGATTACAAAGATGAAGGCTAAATATCAAAATGTGGATACAGCGGACGTGTTTACACCATGTTACTTTAGTCTTGCAGAAGTCTTGGTGTCTCCATACTCTGTATTATATTGACAATATCAGATGACATCAGTGGACAAACGATATATAAACCACAGGATTTGACCATTGATCAGCAGAGGTCTTCAAGCTAGAGTTATTGCCAGAGGTCATGCTGGATAGCCGAGCAAGCTAGTCAGAGAGTTCATTTCAGAAGCTCTGCAGAACTCTAATAAAGAATAGCTGCAGCCAGCTGTCCAAAGGTATGACGTGTGATTCTTGGGAAGAAACTCAAAAGGCAGGTTTGCTATGTGATGCTTTTGCTAAGATTTAGCAGAGCGCTTAGGAAAAGCTTTAGGGTGTTAAGATGTTAGACACTCACTAAAATGTTAGAAACATTTATCTTGTTTTCGGTGATCATAACATGTCTAGCTGCTTTTATTTTTGCATTCTGTGTGGTTACGGTGCATGTTTTATGCACTAGACAAACACATTTAAAATAAAAATTTTAAGTTGCATTTATTTATTTATTTATTTTGAAAGTTTTATATAGCGCGAACAAGATCTTTGCAGATATCAGAGCGCTTTACATAGAAAGGGGGAACATGAGGGAGCATAGTCAAACAGATACGTCAGTAATGCTAATAGTACAAATACGTGGGAACAAAGAAAATCACGTAAGTCGATAATACAAGTAAAACAAATAAGCAAAGGGGTCGAACAAGTAGTAAAGATAGGTGCAGAGTCTTAAAAGAGTCCAAAATAATAGTTCAAGTGTATTTATTTATGCATGTCCCTGTTTCTTAGGGCTATCTTTGAGCGTGTTATTTATAAACAAAATATAGTTTGGATTGTCACTGTGTCCTGAACTCATCTAACAGGATTGGTAGTAAGCTGAAAAAATGGTCCTTTAAGGATTGCTCACCGGGTTCATGTTACGGCTGCAGTTCAACTGGTTTTCTAATTCAATATTGGTTTATTGAACTGAGTCCTTGCATCAGAGGGCTAGAAAACTGACCCTGACGGCTCTGTGCCCCCCTCCCCCAACATTTCATATCAATGTAACAGTATTAACAGTATGGAAGTTATTTGATTTTCTTCTTACTATATGTCTTACATCAATTATTAGTACTTGGAAGTAACATTTTCTATTATTGGTTCATATCTTTTGGTATTTGGGTAACTTTTGCAAGAGTAGTTATACGAGTTGGAATAGGAAAAATATTTTAGAAACCACTAGATAAATATACTGATGAACAAATTACATAAAATCAATAAAAAAATGTAAATAAGTTTATTCTGATTCCTTGTCTTAGCTATGTTATAACTCTTACCCTGTAAGTGACATGCCAGTACCAGAGAAGTACTATAATATCCACTTATCCGGACTACATAAAAAAGAAGTGATCTGAGGAATATGGAAATGCACAATTTCACCAACCCAACAACATTTAAACTTCTGTCACAAGAAAAAAAAAATACAAGAAAAATACACACAGATAAAAAAAATACTGCTACACCCAATATACAGCCATCAAGCAAAATCAGAGACCTTCATCTCTCAATTGACATATTTTGTAATCTCCTCTGACATTCCATCCAAGTGCAGCATCTACACAGGCTACTGCAAGATGCACCTGGGCAAAAACAATCCTGCCCTCTGTGCATAGTGCCATATATAACCTACCAGACTTGTAGCAGCACTCCAGCTCTCCAACTCACATATAAGGGAAAATAGTTGGACTAAAAAATGCATACATAAAACAAAATGTCAGTACTTTAAGCCTCAAATAGTGAAAGACACTAACTGCCCACATGCTCTGTTCCATATTGACAAACAATGGGTTCAGCCAGGGGGCTGTGTGTCCAGTAAAGGCGCAATGTCTTGCGGAGTTCCGCAGGGCTCTGCGCTGTCTTCACTTCTTTTTAACATCTATCTCCAGCCACTGGTGGAAGCCTTGGCACAAATGGACCTTTGAGTGTTTAATTACGCAGATGACACTCAACTGATCCTTCGGATCGACAGTTCCCTTCAAGCAAAATGTTGTGTACAGAACATCCTTAGGTATACAGTGAACTGGATGACCGCCAATTCGCTTAAAGTAAACTCTGACAAAACAGAGGTACTAGACATCACCTCGGAAGGCAACCCCTGGTCTAATCTCTTCTGGCCGCAAGAGCTGGGTACTACACCCGCACCAATGTCTGTCGTGAAGAGCTTAGGCATTAAATTAGAAGCTAAGCCTACACTGTTAAACCAAGTGACCACCGTGGAAGGGACCAGTGTGAGCCTTTTGAGGCAACTCAGGAAATTGGTACCCCTTCTATCATTCTCAATACTGCACACTGTGGTGACGGCACTGATTGTGTCGCGTTTTGACTACGGCAACGTATTATATATTTGGCTACCAGACAAGCTGTTATGTAAGCTGCAAGTAGTAATGAACGACGCAGCGAGATTAACTTTTAACCTCTGAAGACGTTCACATGCCACTCTACTACTGCCCTCCACTACTGCAGCATCTTCACTGGCTCCCGATTAAGCAGAGGGACACGTTTAAGGGCCTTTGCATTGCCCACTGTGCCACTGAAACCAAGTTACACCTGGCTGATGAGCGCTGATATGGGTGAAACTGGTCCTGGGTTGCTTGTGTTCCGGTTCAGGGAGGACCTGGCCCAGCAGTTTGGGTTGGACTGTCCCCATTGGTGTAAGGTCAAGAATGATTTACATATCGCTTGGTCCAAACTGAGGCAGCATGGTGTTCAAAATAATGATGGACTGAGATGTGGTCTTGAGTTTTTACAAGTGCCTGAGATTAATTCAAGCATTTAATCCATTATTTTTTGTATACTTCAGTGTGTTACCCAACGTGGGATGGGTATGCCCAGACATGGGGACCGTGCACACTATGGCATTGGAACTAAGTTATACCTGGCAGATGAGCCCTAATAAGGGCAACATCGGTCCTAGGATGCTTGTTTTCGGGTCGAGGGAGGACCTGGCCTAGCAGTTCGGGCTGGACTATTCCCATTGGAGCAGGGCCAAGACTGATTTGCATATGGTTGGGTCCAAACTGAGGTGGTGAGGTATGCAAAATAACGATGGACTGGGCTGCGGCCTGAGTAATTGCCAATTGCTGAGATTAATTCAAGCACTCTTACCATCACTTTTTTTGTATATTTCAGTATGTCACGATAAATGGGACGGGTATGCCAAGCATAGATCCAAACTATGGAGACATAGTGTGCAAAACATTGATGGACTGGGATTCGGCGCCAAGTAATTGGCATTGGCTGAGAATAATTCAAGCATTCAGGAGGATGTGGCCTATTGTCTAGAGAGGTCGATCCCGAAGCTGGGGAACCAGGTTCAAGTCTCGGCAACGACACTCAACATCCTGTGAGTCTGGGCAAATCACGTAATTTCCCCGTGCCTAACAAAATAAATAAAAAAACTGCCCATCTGTAATGCAACCAGTGCTCATGGAAAGAGCTCTAATACCCTCGGGCCGACTTTGCGCTATATGAAACTCCACCTAAAAAAATCACTTGTTGGCATACTTTCTCGAGATAACTGTGAAACTGCTTGCAGGTGAGGTTACATGTCTGCACAGTTACTTTTCAGAGCACATCCTTTTGATTGGCACCTGGATACATGCTCCTGAGAATTGTTATATTATGTGTTCCTTGCTCAAAAAGGCTGGGCACCTCTGTACTGGAAGTACCGACTCACCACCAAGGCGGGTAACATTCACAATGAGATGCCAATCTCACCAACTGACGGGATCCAAGCACTGTTTGCCACGCCTTTGTCTCGGTTTTGTCTATCAGAACCACAGCCAATAATGTACAGGGATACACATGCCCAGGATCACACATCAGATGAAAATGAAGACACAAATGAAAACTCAGCTGCTGAGCTATCAAATGAAATATGAGAGCGGATTCTATCCAAGATGATCAACACCTCGGAACACTTTTACAAAAGGACAAGCTCCAGGAACAGCAAATCACACTACTTTAAAAATAACAGCAGTATAAATTAACTACTGAACAGCTTAACATCAAAGAACACATCAGAGGAGATTCAAATGAAGAAATAACCCATGAAGATGTTAGGTTTCTTCTCATTGCCGAATTAGTAGCACAGTTTTAAATAAATCACAAAACTGGCTACTGCAAAATCTATCCAACAAATCTTAATTAAAATGCTGCAATTAAGACGAAAAAAACCACGGCTTCAGATTTCCAAGCCTGCACTAAGAATTGAAGTTACTTCAAACAGCAAAACGAATATATGCCACTTGACTATTTGTTCGGCAGCCCAGACCAAAAACAAGCCTTGAGTACCTAGTTGAAAGAAGCATGTTGCCAGGACAACAAATATGGAAAAGCCTATTCACAGGAAGCACGACACGTCCTTTATTTCAAGAGCCCACCTTGTCGTGCTACACACGTCAATGTCACGAGTCACAAGAAACACAGTGCTGGCCTTGGCGTGCACCATCAAGAGAAGAGCTGCTATTCAATGCCCTCTGCAAGTGGCACCCATGGATTTCCATTAGCGCCCTCTGGTAGAGTTGCAGGATACATTTTTGTGTTTTGCAACTGAGACTGCTGATTCATAGAATGACCATTAAAAATATATTGACCTACTTTAAATTTTAAGTGCTGTTTTATTCCAATAATGTACTAGCTACATTGATTTTAAATGACAAACCAGCATGAATTCAATGAATGGAAGAAGGTAATTGTTACTGCCACAAATGCACAGAAACCTGAAGTACTTGTTCCTTGTGATCTGCCATATTGCTGTTCACTTACATAATCTCAAACCATTCGTCCTAAAAAGAAATGCTATTTAATAGTTGGTTGCAGATGGAACAGTAGGTTGATGATCTGCTCTTAAAGTGGGTGCTCCTAAATTGATATAATATAAAAATCGCAATTGCAAAAGTGAAAAAGATAAGAAAAAAAGAATGCTTCATAAACTAATAGGTTACCTGTGCGCAAACTAAGCTATGGACATAAGAAATGACTAACACATTTTTATCATAAACTCTCACAACCAATGAGAATTGCTACCAGCTAAAAAGCGCCAATGACCACTGATTTTCAATGCTAATTTGACCCTGGTCCCCAGGAGGGGGAATCCACTCAAGAAAAGTAAGATGCTCTAATACTTTTTACCACTGGGGGTTTCCATAACATTTGCATAAATGAAGCAGCTGCAGTACCATTTTCGTAGCTGGGAGGGAGCTTCCACTCAATCAGAATCCTGTTTAATGCTAGCACCATATACGCCCTTATACATCAAGTGCCTCAATTTTGTATTGTAGTCACCATGCTTATTTTTTGGCAGTTACTTAAATTCTCCCAAATGGCAAAAAAATCCAAATCTGATTTATTTTTGCAGGCTTATTATCTGCATTCTAATTTTGGGCTTAAGGTATGTGCTTTGAGGCAATTTTGGCAAACGTTGTGGGCCATAACTGACAGCATCAGGAAACACTAACCGCCCCCGCTGTGACATCCCAGACTCTGGCTGCACGTCGCTGGTCCCATTAGAAGTGGAGCTGCTGCATTTGTTCTCCGTGAAAGGGATCCAAAAGACCAGCAGGTCAGGGTTCTTGTTCCCTTGTGAAGTTGAGCCGAGTCAAGGGCAAAGTAAGAGATATGTGCTGACAGTAGACAGTTATCTGCAGTATGACATTAAAACCGGCCCTATCTTCATGCCCTTAACAACATTAGTGCCAAAATTTACAAACAATGAGTGATAAATACGTTAAGGCAATGCATGTCAGCAATTTAGTTCATCTCATTTCAAGTTTTACTTAATCTTGCCTCCCTCGAGAGTTAGCTATTTAATCATGTTGTGTTTCTTTCTGTATTTTGTTCTGCATTTTTTTTCTGTGCATACTTTGAGCTGTGCAGGTGTTTATGAGGGGCTTTGAGAGGGAGAGCTCTGACACGGATGTTGAAGCCAAAGTAAAGTGGCTGTCTGTGGGCTGTCCTCTCTGCAGAGCACACAGAACAATGATCATGTATTCCAGTTCTGATTGCAATTTTGTGAAAATGTGTGTGTGCAGGGGGTGCAGAGATGGCAAAATATTTACAGGGCAAAAGCAAAAGTAAATAATTTTTTTAGATGTGAGTGAGTGCAGCGTATGTTTTGAAGTGGTGAAGTGAGAGAGATGCAAGGAAGTGCATTCGAGGAAGAGTGAAAAGAGGGTGCTGAAGAGGAAAGAGGTGGTTGAGAATGTGCAGATGGACGAGATGTGCAGAGAAAAAGGATATATATATATATATATATATATATATATATATATATATATATATATATATATATATGACGATACTTTCCCCCACATGCAGAAGAAACAGAGGCCAGAGGGGGAATCCAGGATAAAACCATGATTTATTTGGCAGCACGAACAATATTTTTGGCAAATGCATTTCGGCTCAAGGCCTTCCTCAGTGCCCCATATTGTGCAGTGATCCTCGCCAAAATAGTCCCATACCAGCATTTCAATAAGTAGTCCCGCAGATCACCTCCCCCTTGCTCATTGTTCACACCTGTTGCTTGCCGCGGTAGATGCCGGGACTCCAACTCCCAGCATGCAATAATCCGATGCATCTGGGTTGGTGGTTTGGAGGGTGTAGACGAAATCCACACGGGTTTGCTGGGGCTTTGCTGGTGGGTGGCGCAGTGTTCCCCGAGTGCTACCAACATCGCCATGGCTCTCCCTGGGCCCCTCGAACCACCGCTACCACTCGAGTCAGGTGAGCAATGTAGGCAAGGACAGCCCAATCGCGGCACATCGTCCCGGTGGAAGTGAAATACCTCGTTCAGCCTAAGCTCACCCAAAACGAATGGTGGACTCCGGGCTTCTCGGTATCCCGAGTTCGCAAAATCTCTGCATATATATACACACACACACACACATAGATATATACATATATATATATATATATATATATATATATATATATATATACATATATATATACATATATATATATATATTATAAAGTGCACATAACTGAAGGTCAAAACTTCTTTCACAGGCCTAAATACTGCTGAAACTTCAGAATTGAAACATTTTGAAGGTTAATTATTTATAACAAATCCTTGTTGTTACTCACTTATGTTAAACAGCTAACAACTACTGACAAAGCCAATCGCACTGACAGGATTGAGGTGTAGGTCAGTTGTTGTGTTATATATCTGGATGCAATTACATCTCAGAGAGAAACCAAAATACTGGTCAGGTGGCACACTATGGGAATCACAGAAATTTATTTTACGTGTTCCCTTTGAGTTATTCATCCCACTTGTCTTCACATATTTCTATATGACTGATTGCAATCAGCAGCTGTGGGCCTGGTTGGAGCATTTTCCTCCAAAGTTGATTTTGCATGCAGTGCCTGCCACACTGGGCAAGCGCACACTTTAATAGGCTGAAGTTTTTTGTTGTACAGTTTGCACATTACAGTAACTGTTGAACATATTAATGCAGCAAAATATATGGCAGTTATTTGTGTTTAATATTTCAAAACTATATGTTCCCACTGCTTTATATGCCTTGATTTATAACGGGATTAATTTGCTTTACAATGCACAATTTGCCAATATTTTTATTTATTTTTTCTCTGGAGGAGAATCTAGCCTGGACCCCACATTTGTCCATTAAGCTTGCCTGCGTCGCTTACTACATAAAAGCCATACCAAACTTTGCGGGTATCAGAGCGCTTTACAGGTCATATACGGGTGATTGACATATACATATAAATATAATGAATTATGCAAATACAGTACTGGTAACTATTAGAGAGCAGCATATATCTACAATAGTGTGTTTGGACAAGAGAATCGATTTCACTTCTTTTTTTTAAAAAGCCGCGGACGGATTAAGCCTCGGTTCTGGGGGCAAGGCGTTCCAAATTCTAGGAGCCCTTCCCGAGAAGGTACTATTGTATGTTTTCTTCCTGGAGAAACGTTGTGGTTTAAGTAGAAGATTATCCGAGCTCCTCGCAGACCTGTTACCACCCGATAGTACTAGTTTCTCCGCTAGGTATCTCAGGGTTTTGTGGTGCAATGCCTTATGGGTCATACAGGCGATTTTCAAATGGATTCTAGCCTCAAAAGGCAACCAGTTGAGGGCACGAAGGTCAGGGGAAACGGGCAGTTTCTTTTGGAGCCTGTGATGAGTCTAGCGGCTGTATTGATTGAGGCTCTTAGCGGAGCAGTCGTTGATCTTGGAAGGCCACAGAGAGCGACACTTCCATAGTCCACTCTGGGAATTACTAGAGTTTGAACTACCTGTTTAAAGTCATTTGCGGGTATGAAGGGTTTCAGTTTTCTCACGGTGTTCATCTGAAAATTTGCTCCTTTAGCTGCAGCGTTGATGTGCTTCTGCATATTTAGCTTATTGTCCAGGGTTATTCCTAGAGATTTAGCGGAATCAATGATGAGAGTTTGACCGTCGAGTGCAGTTAGGTGCTATATCCACTCGCGGATGATGGTTGTTTGGTTGGGGGGAGCGATTAAGAGGCATTCTGTTTTTACTGTGTTAAGTTTCAAATGGTTCTTTGCCAGCCAGGTCTGTGTTTTTTTGGAGCGTTGAGTTAAGGGACTTGATATCTTCAAGGGAGTGGACCTTAATGTCGAGTTGTGTGTCGTCGACATACCTGTGATAATGGATATTTGAGGGGTTGAGAAGCTCAGTGAGTGGTTCCATAAACATATTGAAGAGTGTTGGGAGAGGGAAGATCCCTGGGGTACTCCCAAAGTGACTGGGGTGGGGTTAGATAAAGATTGGTTGATTTTGAATCTTTGTGTTCTATTTTGGAGGAAGGAAGCGAACCAGTTTAACACCGTTCCAGATAGACCCATTCTATGTTTCAAGAGGTCTAGTAGGTTGTTGTGTTTGACTGTATCGAAAGCTGAGGATAAGCTTGTTGAGACATGTTAAATGAATGCCCAGGAGAGAAACACAGCATCCCGCAGACATGAAGCGATCTGCCATTCCATCCACCATACTCCGAAATCAGGCAAAATTGTCAACTGGCAGAAACCTTGCAGTATTGAGGCTACTTTATCTTACAGTATTCCCCACACAAACCGACTGCACCTCCAGAATGCAACTACCATACGTTCCATTAGGGTGTACACCCCCCCGCCACTAAGAAGAGCAGATAAAAACTAAAAATGGGAGACAGAGTTTTTATGGCTCAACCTACAGCAGAAATTCCTTTAGCAGATGAGTAAATTGTTTCTCTGGATTTGATGAAATTGTTTGGTGGGTCTAG
Organism: Lissotriton helveticus; assembly: GCF_964261635.1. Classification (NCBI taxonomy): domain Eukaryota; kingdom Metazoa; phylum Chordata; class Amphibia; order Caudata; family Salamandridae; genus Lissotriton; species Lissotriton helveticus. The sequence goes on from NC_136067.1 coordinate 1,400,273,877, forward strand.
TAAATCAATGATCTTTATTTTTCGGGGCTTCTGCTTCGAGAGAAGAGCACAAAATAAATTCCAATGCACCAGTAATACTTTTAGTAATTCGTAAATTTTCTTAATTTTTTTTAAATCCCAGATCCTTGTGAATAGTTTTCAATTGCTTTACAAAACAAACTTTACTCATTGGGTTTAGAAGAAACTCACTAATCCATTCAGTGGGCGTTTTCTTTGATGAAAAAAATTTCAGAACAAAAATAAAGGTAACTACTTATTACACAAACATCATATTTTAAACTAAACTATATTAAAAAGAAAAGTTCACAAATAGATACCGCTGAAAACCTGACACGCTTCAATCTTATTAGCTCATTGTTTTACAGTCAAAGTCTTTCCCATAGGCGGAACACCTGACCTAACTACTATGTTTCTTCATTCTAATCTTTTCAGTCCTCTGGTAATCTTGAACAAACTACTATATTAATGGACTTGGACCCCCGCCAGGTGTTAGGAGGCGACCAAATATTTCAAAAGGAATGGTTGTCAACCGTCTGCCCAGCTTTTGCCACTTAAAGGAAAATGGCTTGAATGACTGTGACAATTCGCGAGGATCCACTGTCATTCTCTAGAGGTACTTTGGATTTCCAAAGATACTACACAAATAGAATATCCTTGCTTCAATCACAAGCATTAAATAAGGTTAATCTGGTGGAAATGAACTTATCTTCAAACAAAGTGTTGCAAATCTTTGTAATTTTTTAAAATTTATTTTTAAGTTTTTATAAAACAAAATAAATGGTGAATTTATTATAATGTTAACCTATTTTTAATTTTGCGGTTTTAAAAAATACAACAAATTGTGCGTTATTACCATAACATACACCATAAAATGGTTCTACAGATGTTGACATCATCGGTAGCTGCTACAAACAAAGGGTGGTAAAGGCTGGTGGAGGGAACGCGGGAGGGGTCACGTCGTGCGGGGAGGGTTAGTAATAAAATATTAATTGAAAAAAATAACAACTTACCTGAAGCCGCCGGCCGCCTCCTTTCCTATTTCTACTTCCAGCAGCCCCTTGGACACACTTCCATCCAATCACTGTGCTGCAGAGCAGCGCAGGGATTGGCCTGAGCGGGTTGAAAAGACGCTGCGCTCAGGTCAGGGAGTCTGTGGGGTCTTTCCATCCCGCTGCTCATTGAAACCGGACCGGAGAAACCCAAGTCCGCATGTGTGTTTTGGTCAGCCTGAGACAACCGGCCAAAACACATATGCGCACTTAGGGAATGCACATAGCACTCCTCTTGCCCCTCCCATGCCTCAGACCCGCCCCTCCTTACAGCGCCAGCTTACAGCCAGCAATGAAAAATAAAACAATGCTACAACATTGCTTTATTTTTTATTTGCTGGCTCTGAGCTAAGCAGCGGGGCAACGTTCCGGAGCTGCCGCTGGTCGACATGCTAAACCTCCCACTGCTGTATGAGCGGAAGCATTGTCCCATTGCAAGCTAGGGCAAGAATGTGTACAATCCATCTAGAAGACTTAGCCAACCACCCTGAATGCTCTGTATTTCTGCTCGCTGCAAAATACACTGATGATGTTAAGTTCACTGATTTTAAGTAATTTAATGGCAATTAAATTACTAGAGAACCTGTTCATTTACCAGGTTGTGAAGGTATTTTCTTTGGACAGAGTAGAAATACATAGCGTACTCAGGCTGGTTGGTATCATTTTATGTTATGTGATATGTTACGTATATGATGCTACATGCCAATGAGGCACTTTAGAGTAAGGGCAGCTCTGGGGGTTCAGAATAACATACTTGGAAACATAACACTAATTGAATTCAGCTGAAAATCTTTTAGGCGAGGTATACTTTTGGGTTTCTTCTGAAAACAAAGATGGTGGTGCTGGAACAGTATTCCAGAAGGTTGGACTTAACAGCCTGCTCTCGACATACAAAGTATTGTTAATGTAATTTTAGGGTTGGACTCAATACAATCAGCTTTAAACCAAAAAAATATTGTTTATGCCATTTGAGCGTTTCACTCTGTGCAACCAGCTCTAGATCTGCACATTTTTTTAATGCAACTTGGGTGTGTTGAACCCCGGGAGGAAAGCATGCCTATGCCAAATGACACAGGTAAATATTTTTTATTTCATATATGTCTGTGGAAGATGCTCTGCATCCTTGATATTCAAATGCATTGTTTAGCAAACATAAGTTCAGGGAAAAAGGCACTGGCAATGCAGGATTATAAACACTGTATAAAGAGTCATAACATATTGATATATGCAGCTTTTACAAATATGTATGCAATTAATACTGCATACATTACAGAAATAAATATGTAAACACAGGCAGTGGAAGAGTAGAATAAACCTGAGAGGCGCCACTTACAGCTATTGTCATTATCAACACTTTAAAAGTAGACAGTAGCTCAAACGGATTAATGAGCGACAAGGCATTTCCAAAGCTTATCAAAATAATAGAGTATCTCATATCTTAAGTATGATATCCGTAGCTAGGCATGAGTATTTGGTCAGAAGATCAGATTTCCGAATGCTGTGTAGGATTCCTTTTACATTCAAAATCTACACGTGACATCAAGCACAAGCTGGAAGCCAGGGGAGATCCGGGTTGATCTGATCAAGAGGCTTCAGGCTAAGGATCGCACTGCAATTAAACTGCAGCACAAGCTTCATACAATTAGCTCAGATTGCAAGAAGGGAAAGCTTACATCAATCAAAATAAAACCCAGATAATAAAGACTGGCAAACAGATGGTAAACTTTGCCCGGCATCTATTAGATTTCAAACTGACCATGGTAGGAGCATGCAAATTTGTGATCAGATGTGGAAATCTTATAAATGCAATGTATCGAAGGACACCGCTTCCACAATGAATGGGCTTGTATGCTTTAGTATGATGTTCGGCAGTAAGTCGCTCAGGCCTTTTATTAGGGCATACATGGAAAGAAATTGCATCTCTTGTGTTGTATGGCTTCGAGGCTATAGTATTTGAAAAGGCTATAGAATTTCACTTAATAGAGAGGGCCTGAAAATGGGTCATTCCTTATAGCAGGAAGTGGGCATGGCGGCCACCTACTTACAGCAGGAGCATCGTTCCATTACGGAGAGCTTTTGTTACATTATGCGCGAGGTTATGGAGGATACATTTTAGTGAAATTATAGAATCTACAGAAAAACAGACATCCGCTGCTGCCCTTTGTTAAAAGATCTACTGCCGGGGTCTCCAACTAGTAGCTTGTGAGCTACTGTAGCTCTCCAGCTACCTAGGAGTAGTTCACCTGTGTGCAGCCCAGCTTATTAAATTAGAAAACGTTTGCTTGATTGAATTAATATACGTATAAAAAAACTGGGATTATGCAACAATAATAATATTAGTAGCTCTCAATGCTTTTCATTGAAAACAAGTAGCTTTTGGTACAGAAAAGGCTGGAAAACCCTGATCTACTGGTTTGGGCGCAAGTATGGACTACAGCAAATGACAAGGAAGTGATAGACCTGTTTACAAAGTAACAGGAAGGTGACAGTGTCCATACTGAGACCTAATACGAAATATGACTTTTAATTACCCAGTTGAAAATAATTTAGAGGGCATAAAGAAGACCATTTTGCTGGGTCCTTAGTACAATCACAGACTTAAGTATGGAGTAGCTGATGACTTGTTTTTTGTTTCCTCCTAGGAGTAAGGGATCTGCTCTTGTTTACGAGGGTGGAGCATATTACCTGTCCCCACAGATCAAAGAGCGAACAGTGTGGTAGGGAAGGTTACAACATGCTCTGGTCGATATTGACATACAATGCCTAATGATCTACATCGTCTTTTGCTCCTTGGTTCAGACTGCATTGCTCCTTGGAAGCGATATTTAAAACATATTTTGTAGCAGAATAATAAAAGATGAGCTAAGGAAGCATTTCAGTTTTTACGTATGATGGATACACTAACTGTAGCTTTGGTGGTAGGGAAGTTTTAAACGTTTATTAGGATTTTTTTATGTATAAGGAATTATCAAGAATACTTAAGAATGATTTTGCTTTTCAATTTATTTTTTTTAAATTTTTTATTTATTTATGATAACGGAACTCGATTGAGATCCACATAATTGTTTGACAAAAAACAGCAAAGTTTCATTAGAATGAATAAAAATATCAATATAATGATAAAAAACATTTAAAGAAATAGAACAGTTTAAAACAAAACATTTCATTTGGGGGTTTGAGCATTGCTGCAATAAAGTCAAAGGCAGTAAAAATACCCAATTGAAGGCACAAGGGTTTTAGCCATTTGCGCCTATATGCCATAAGGGCTGGACAAACAAAAACAACATGATACAAGTCATGGGAATTAAATTTACAAAAAATCACAAATATCTGAACCGCCATACCATTTGGACAAAAGACAGTTTAGAGGGAGTAAGTTATGTCTTAACAAAAGGGTGAATCGCCAAACTCCATGAGGGAGATTCCAACATACATATGGCTGAGGTTTTTTTTATTTCATAAGGATTACCGATAGAGAACATTCCTCTCTTTGTTTTATTAGTCCTACTATCTACTCTGAAACTCAGCTCCCAAGATGCAGTCTTTAAAGATAACTTTAATTGGGCTGTAGATAATGAAAAGAGGCTTTGTTCATCTAGCTGTAATAAAATAATCGCCTGTCTGAAATTCCTTACAATGGAAGAGTAAGCATTAAAGGAACCCAGCAGCTCATTTTTTATTAGGTACCTCAGAGTGCCAGGCATTCCTCCTGCAATATTAAAAACCCAACGCACCACACTCGCAGCTGCCTGGGGGACCAAGAACTGCGCAGGCCAAATTCTTGTCTTAGAGAAGACGTAGAATTTGCAGTATTTACAGAAACTAAGTTACGTAGTATTTTTCCTTCGGACGAGTCCAAAAAATTCCAGCATGCCATATCCACTATTTCTAGTCCGTAGATTAGGGATGCGGGGATTTTTGCTCGGAAGACCTCGAGCAATATGGAAAAATGCCTTCTTCCTGTCGCTCTGTAGAGAGAGATAAGACTCTTACCTTGAGTAAGAGCTTTCCTACTATTGTTCTCAGTATGTGTTTTTTCGTTTAAATTACTCGTAACTATCTTTCCAAGGAAGGGATAGGATTTGACTACTTCGAGTCTTTCACCCCCAACGGACCAATAATAGTTATCGTATTTAGATTTTCTCTTTCCCCGAAAGCACATTATTTTGCTTTTTGAGATATTTATTTTTAAAAAATGAACCTCGGTGTAGGAGGACAAAGCTTGTAGACGACAGTTCAAGCCTTTTGGGGTAAGGTCCAAAATTAAGATATCATCTGTGTACATTAAGCACGCAATTGGAGATCTCCCCAATACTGGTGCAATACCATTGCTCGCTGATAGTAGAACTTTGGGGAGGTCAGCAATATATAAAGAGAATAATAGGGGAGCCAATAGGCAGCCCTGTTTAAGTCCATTATTTGTGGGTATAACCCTAGATAGTCCTCTCTCACCACCCATTAATACTCTGCACCAAGTGTCTGTGTGTAGTGCGATAACTAGTTTTAATAAGCTGGGGGGCATCCCTAATTTAATTAATTTACTCCACAGCAGAAATCTGTCGACCTTATCGAAGGCCGTAGAGAAGTCAATGAAAGCCCCATAGACGCCTCCTCTACGGACTGTAACATATTTTTCTACCAGGATTTGAAGAGCAGTAAGGTTATCCAAGGTACCATGATTTTGCTTTTGTATTTATGGCTATTCCTATCCCAGCATTTTTATTTGCATTTTTTATGTGCAATGATTTTATCAAATCACACAATAAATAAATATGTAAATAACTGCATAACTAAATACAGCCCTTTAGGGTACAATGAAGCAGAATCCAGAGGTAGGCAGGCATACACACTTAGGGGTAGGGTAGTCCATCTAAGACAGGACTTCAAATATGATAATAGAAATCACTAGGTGGATGGATTTAGCAAGATGGAGTTTGCAATTTCAGGTCTTCGACACTAATGTGATCCTGCTATTAAAGTTTTTTCCAGTCACCATGACTGCACATGCTCCACACTTTTCACACATACTATATTGTTCATACACTAATCACCAAACACTTAAGTTCCACTCACTGCAGACTTCTGTTGCCGTACAGAACGCTCATAGGTGCTGGAAGTAAGAGTGCAAGGGTAAAATAACCATACTGGAGTTCAGAAGGTAAATGAGCATTCCATGTTCCAAAAGAGAGGTCAAATGACAGTCTACTCTGACAAATTGCTGCTTATTCTTTTAACACATAGACTGGTGTTTACTTTTCTTTCTCTTGGCGCAAAGTATGAGGATTTTGTATAACGAACTATGTGACAATCTTGCTGGTATGGAACGATAAGCTGAAGGATGTTGTTTTCCTTTAACCCCTTGAGTGCTCATGACGAGGTCAGCTCGTCATGAGCTACGGCGCTCTGGTGCTCATGACGAGCTGAGCTCGTCATGACCGCGCCTGTTCCGTGGAACGATCGCATGCTGGGCTGATTCCCCTGCTGTGCTGAGCGTTCCATTGGAACGGGCGTGGCCATGACGAGCTCAGCTCGCCATGAGCACCGGAGCGCCGTACGCGCTCCCCCGCCCCCCAACACAGCAGGAAAAACAGCCCCGCACGGAAGGGGTTAACACACAACAAAACTTAAACATCTAAAAATTAACTGTGCAACAACTTTCAAAATAAATAAACAGGAAAGCAAGCATACAACATTTTTCCTAATTTGCAAGTGTTATGGAAACAAAGATGTTAATAAGATGTAAACAAATCAAGACCCAATTTCCACACATTATCAGTAGTGAGATATATAGTTATTACAGTGAAACTATGTCTGAGCAAATGTAATGGTCATTTCAATGGAAAATATATTGTTTGTGAATGACAGCGTGCTATCACACCATGCTTTATTAATACATTTGTGAAAGTGATGTCCTAAATGCAACACTGGCTACAAACTAAACCCTTACCACTCTCCTGCTGAATGGGTGTGGCTCATTTGCAGCACCTGTTATTTGTATGTCGCTTGAAATCATGACCTCTTTCAGAGGCCCACTGGGCACGCAGGAGCTACTGGGCCTAACTGTGGTGGTTGAGGCTTTTTACTCCTGATGTCGCAAGGCCCGACCTCCTATGAATCCTGAACAACTGGGCCAAGTACCCTTTCTGCACTTGACTCTCAGTGGTAGCTGTGGATGAGCAATCAAAGGCTTCCTCGAGGGGGAAGTGTGGATACATGTAAGTGAACACGACTCATAACTCAAAGTGCACAAAGTACGAACAATAAATCAATGTCCAGTCTAATATCTACTTTTATAAGAAAGAGACGTCTTTTACTTCTAACTGTAAACATTCAAATGAATATTGACATTCTTGAGCAATAACACAATCTCCTTTAGGCCAGTGATATAGTAGTTGTCAGGCAAATTCCTGCCGCACCTCTTGCTTATGATATGGTTGGATTATTCCCCATTCACTGGTAGCCGAATCCCGGGAATGCTCACTAATAGGTCCTACTCAAGAGTTCCCATTTGACTCTTAGGAATTAGTCAAAAGTGTATATAATGCCACGGAATCTCCGGCAGTCAATACCCCGAGGTCCACAGGCCCAGTTTAAGACTTACCCACTCCTGCAGCACGGCAGTGTTCAGTATTGCAGCTGGTGTCCTGAGTGCAGGCACTTGTGATTTCAGATCCACGTGTAGAAGTTGGGCTACTTGCAGCACACCCGGCTGGAGCAGGCTCACTCTCCTTAGTGGCACGATATGTTCTCCCCAGTGATCGGAGCAGCTTCCAGCTCGTGAAGAAGGGTTAAGTCAATTTCTCCCCAGCAAAGGGCAGGGGTGGGCCGGGTCACCCCCCTTGTTCCAGCCGCTACCTGCTCCTGCCGATCCTGCCGGGACTCCCACCCGCCTGCTCCTGCCGCCGCTGCCCTCCCTGCACCCGAGCGACCCAGCCACAGCGGAGCCGCACGGCCGCCAGTTTTTCCCGCCGCTGACCCCCTGCGGCCCCGCCCACCACCAGCCCGTTGGCCGCCCGCTCCCGCCAACCCAGCTGACCCGCCCTCCCGTCCCCCTACTTATGACGCCCCCTCAGCGACCGCGCAGCGGACACGCGCAGCGGGAGCGCCGACCGAGCGCCGAAGGTGCGCCAAAGGTAAGCCCGTCTGCGCCCGTCCGCGCCCAGTGCCAGGACCCCTGTCTCCCGCAGACACCAGCCCATCCGCCGGACCTACGACGCCACCGAACTCTACTCACTCAACGCCGGCCGAATCCTGGGCTGCTATCGAGCCACCCCGAGACGCACCCACGGACCCTTCTGCTGCCACTCCTGCAAGTTCACCTGCATCCGGACCTGCACTACACGAGCACCGACCAAGCTGAGCTCCAGCAGCAACCAACTTAAGTGCATCCTGCTCAACACCCGCTCCATCCACAGACACGCCGTCGAGCTCTGGAACCTGCTCGACACCACAGCCCCAGACGTCGCCTTCCTCACGGAAACCTGGATGAACGCCTCCTCAGCGCCCGACATCGCCATCGCCATCCCGGACGGCTACAAGATCATCCGGAGGGACCGCATCAACCAGACAGGAGGAGGCATCGCCATCATCCACAGTAACACCATCCGCATCACGACCAACAACGACGACACCCTCGCACCCGCCGAACACCTGCACTTCCAGATCCACATCAACCCCAAGACCACCCTCAGAGGCACCCTCCTCTACAGACCCCCAGGACCACAAACACAATTCAGCGAAGACATCGCCGACTTCATCAGCCCGCACGCCCTCCTCTCCGCTGACTACATCCTCCTCGGGGACCTCAACTTCCACCTGGAGAACAACAACGACCGCAACACCGCCACCCTGCTGGACAACCTCGCCAACCTCGGTCTCAAGCAGCTGATGACCACCCCCACCCATTACGCCGGACACACACTCGACCCTGTGTTCTCATCCAGCAAGGACATCACCTTCAGCCACGCCACCGGACTCCACTGGACGGACCACAGCTGCGTCCACTTCAGCTTCAGAAGGACCACGATCCACCACCACCAGCAACAGGTTGCACGCAGAAGCTGGAACAAGATCACAGCCGACCAGCTCGCGACCTCCCTGAGCATGAACCCTCCCACCAGCGCAACTAACCCAAGCCAGGCGGCCACCGACCTCACGAAGTGGATCAGCAACTGCGCAGGCGACCTCGCCCCTCTGAAGACCCCGCCTAGCAGACCCGGCAGCAATAAAGCCCCATGGTTCACCGACGAACTCAAGAGCTCCAAGAAGAACTGCCGAGCACTCGAGAAAGCCTGGCGCAGAGACCCGACACCGAACAACATGACTGCCCTCAAGCTCGCCACCCGAAAACACCACCAACTGATCCACGCCACCAAGAAAACTGCATTCAAGGAACGACTGGACAACAACGCACACAACAGCAAGGAACTCTTCAACATCGTTAAAGAGCTCTCCAACCCCAACGCCGGAAACAACGACATCACCCCTTCGCAAGACCTCTGCAACTTCCTCGCCTCCTACTTCCACAACAAGATCGCGGACATACACAACAGCTTCAGCACTCAACCGACGCACGCCACGACTGAACCACCGCCCCCCCACCACCACCCTCCGCGCCTGGACCCCGATCAGCACCGAAGACACCATCCGCACGATGAACTCCATCCACTCCGGATCTCCGACCGACCCCTGCCCTCACCACGTCTTCAACAAGGCCGACGCTGTCATCGCACCCCACCTGCGGGACATCATCAACACCTCCTTCGACACCGCTACCTTCCCGGAGAGCTGGAAGCACGCCGAACTCAGCGCTCTACTAAAGAAGTCATCAGCCGACCCCACCGACCTCAAGAACTACCGCCCCATCTCGCTGCTCCCGTTTCCTGCAAAAGTCATCGAGAAGACCGTCAACAAGCAGCTGGCCGCCTTCCTCGAGACAAACGGATCCCTCGACCTCTCGCAGTCTGGCTTCCGGCCAACCACAGCACCGAGACCGCCCTGATCGCAGCCACCGATGACATCCGAGCCCTGCTCGACAACGGAGAAACAGCGGCCCTCATCCTCCAAGACCTCTCCGCGGCCTTCGACACTGTCTGCCACCGTACCCTAGTACAGCGCCTCAGCAACGTCGGAATCCAGGAGAAGGCACTGGAATGGATCATCTCGTTCCTCGCCGGAAGGACACAGAGAGTCCGCCTCCCCCCGTTCAGATCAGAAGCCACCGAAGTCATCTGCGGCGTTCCTCAAGGCTCCTCGCTCAGCCCAACCCTCTTCAACGTCTACATGAGCCCCCTCGTAGCCATCGCACGCCAACACAACCTCAACATCATCTCCTACGCCGACGACACCCAGCTGATCCTCTCCCTCACCAACGACCCCGCCACCGCCAGAGCCAACCTACACGAAGGGATGACAGACGTAGCCAAGTGGATGATGAACAGCCGCCTGAAACTGAATTCGGACAAGACGGAAGTCCTCATCCTGGGATCTTCACCCTCCGCCTGGGACGACTCCTGGTGGCCCCCTGCCCTGGGCAGCGCACCCAAACCAACAGACACGCACGCAACCTGGGCTTCATCCTGGACTCCTCCCTCTCCATGACCAGACAAGTCAACGCCGTCTCCTCGTCGTGCTTCAACATCCTGCGCATGCTACGTAAGATCTTCCGGTGGATCCCCACCGAGACCAGGAAGACGGTCACCCAGGCCCTCGTCACCTGCCGCCTGGACTACGGCAACTCCCTCTACGCCGGAACCACCGCCAAACTCCAGAAGAGACTCCAGCGGATTCAGAACGCCTCAGCACGACTCATCCTGGACATCCCCCGACGCAGCCACATCTCCGGCCACCTGACAGATCTGCACTGGCTCCCGGTCAACAAGAGAATCACCTTCCGTCTCCTCACCCACGCACACAAAGCCCTACACAACCAAGGCCCAGGATACCTCAACAGCCGCCTCAACTTCTACGCTCCCACACGCCAGCTTCGATCAACCGGACACGCCCTCGCCTCCGTCCCCCGCATCCGAAGAGCCACCACAGGAGGAAGGTCCTTCTCCTACCTGGCCGCCAAGACTTGGAACTCCCTCCTGACCCACCTCCGCCTGACCCAGGACCACCTTGCCTTCAAGAAGCAGCTCAAGACCTGGCTGTTCGAGCAGTAGCGGACCCCCCCTCCCCATGCGCCTTGAGACCCTCCGGGTGAGTAGTGCGCTATATAAATGCCTTGATTGTAATCCTTTGTCTCCCGACAGAATCCAGCGAGGGATCCTTTTTTTTAAACTTTATTTTGAATTTTTCATCGATAACCATCATCAGAAAGTGCAGTAGTGTTACAAATTATAGACTCATGCACATAACATGCAATAAATGGTACATCGGTGCATACTTCACAACACGGCAACAGAACATCCACAGTAGACAATGAGACAGTACAATCACGCATATCTTGTAGCATAGCAAGTCCTTATCACATCGAGATGTAGTCCACAAGAAGCTATATCTTCGCAGTAATATACGTTAGAATATAAAGTGTCGTCCCATTAGATGGTCTAACAGGGATGTCTTGTGGTGGGGAGTTACAGCGTCAGTTTAGAAGGACAGTACCCCTCCCGAACAGCAAGTGCAAGGTTACAAATGGCAAGGTGGCGACCATGGTATCGTAGACCGTAAAATGACCATTCACATTTGTATCTATATCGTGGGGTGTGCGGGGGAGGTAGTAAGGGGGTGATCCGGGGCCGGTGATCTCTCTCCGGTGCTGGTATTATCTTGGGTAAGGTAACTCCTCAAAGGGGCCCAGATATCAAAGGGCCGTGAAGTAGTCGGCAGTAATTCAGAATATGTGTTTAATTGGTCCTGGCAATATGTTAGATCATGCAGCCAGTTCTTGAATTTAGGGGCCCTGCCCCTGCCCCATCGACACGCCACCCTTCTCTTCGCCACTAGAAGAGCCAGCGCTACAAACTTACGGTGTGCCGCCTGTACAGGCTCTACGTATCCAAATAGTGCCAGAATTGGGGAGGGGGTTATTTCAGTGTGAGTCATTTCGGAGAGTGCGGCCATTACCTGAACCCAATAGTGTGGAATTGCGTCACACGACCAGGCTAGATGTAAGAAGTCAGCCCCTGGAGCATGACATCTATCACAGTTGTCCATAGTGCGAAGTTGAAGTCTACACATACGGGCTGGGGTGTAGTATAGCCGATGTATGAACTTGTAATGTATGATTCTATGCCTACTACTAGCCGAGATGCGTTCCGTCTGTTGAAGACAGAATCCCCATTGCTTGTCGGTGAGGGGCCTATCGAGTTCTAGATCCCATTTCAATTTAGCTGTTAAGGATGGGTAATCTATATGTGCATGTACTGTCTTATAAATTGTCGACACCAATCTGCTAGGGACGTCAGTTTGGAGTATTATCTGCAAAGGGGCTAAGGCCTCAGGTTCATTTGGAAAGTCAGGTGTAAGTGTTTTCACACCTTGTCGGAGCCTAATATAAAGGAATATTTCAAGCGGAGTTGGATGTATCCCTTCATACAGTTGCTCCATGGAGCGAAACGTACCGTCGTGGTAGAGATCACCCCAAGTTTTAACATGTAGTTTGTGGAGTAGTTTGCGGAATCCTGGTTCTTGCAATAAGGGCATATCAGGAAGGTAAACCAGCGGTAATAACGGGGCATACAGCATTGCCATTTCGAGCTTCGTCGCCAGTCGGGCCCATGCGGTGACCGTGCTCAGCACTGTCGTGGGCGTTTTGTCTCTGCCGGATACCGCAGCGTAGAGTGCACCGTCTATTGGGATAGGATGGGCTAGCCAGTGCTCGGCGGCCAGCTGAGGCATGTATCTGGGCTGGCGGAGCCAGAAATAGGCATAATGAGCTTGAGCCGCCTGATAATATAATTCAAAATCCGGCACACCAAAACCGCCTTGGGAATAGGGCCGAATCAGGGTGTCCCATTTGAGACGAGGTGATTTTCCGCCCCACACAAGTTTAATAAGCTCCGAACGGAGCTGTTGGAAAAAGGACCTGCCAGGATAGAACGGGATGTTTAAAAAGAGGTATAGTAGTTGCGGGAGGATCACCATTTTGATCAGGGAGGTCCTACCCGCCATAGAAAGAGGCAAGGTAATCCAACGTGCAACATTATCAATAATGCGATTCATGGTAGTGCCATAATTGGCGCGCATAAGTTCATCCCTGTCCCTCTCTATGTGGATCCCTAAGTATTTAAAATCACCTTTGCTCCAGCCAAGAGGAAAATCCAGATCAAAACGAGATGTAGAAGAGGTAAGCGGAAATATGCAGGATTTACTCCAGTTAATCTGGACACCTGAAAGCCTACCAAATTGTATAAATTCCCTAAGAATGGGGTTCAGATTGACACAAGGATCTCGTATGTACAAAGTTATGTCATCAGCATACATTGATATTAGTATTTGCCGTTGAAAGCAACGAAGTGCACTGTCTCTATGATGTTGTCGCAATTTGGCGGCCAAGGGTTCCGTTGCTATCGCGAAAAGGAGAGGTGAAAGGGGGCACCCCTGTCTGGTCCCCCTGGTGATGGGGAATGCCTCAGACAATCTACCATTAATAAGGACTTTGGCCATAGGGCGTTCATAAAGGAGTTTGATCCAGGAGATGAAAATTGCTGGAAAGCCCATTCTTTCCAAGACGCGAAACACATAATCCCATTCCAGGGAATCAAATGCCTTGGTGGCATCGAGGAATATGGCTGCCATAGGTAGGTCCTCATGCACTGAGTTTAGGACTGAAAAAAAAGTACGCAAATTGTGAGAGGTGGCTCTACCAGGTACAAACCCAGATTGATCAGGGAGTATCAGATTGGGAAGCAGAAGGCTGATGCGATTAGCAATGAGCATGGCCAGCACCTTGACATCGCAAATCAGCATCAGAGCGGGCGGTAAGAGTCACATTTGTTTGGAGGTTTGCCGGGCTTGAGTAGCGATGTAATGAGTGCAATCCTCATAGAGGGTGGTAGATGGCCCACCTCAAGGGCATCCGCATATACCTCCCGCAACACCGGAGCCATGAAGTCAATATAGGTTTTATAAAATTCTATTGGGATTCCGTCCAGGCCTGTAGCTTTCCCTGACTGCATACCCATAATTGCGTCTCGCACTTCATCTAACTCAAAGGGCGCACTAAGAAAGGCCCTTTGGGCATCACTAAGCCAGCCCAAGGAAACGTCAGCTAAGTAATCTTGTAGCTGCAATGCTCCCACTCTGGAGGAAGTGTACAGTGTGCCGTAATGGGTTACAAAGGAATTGAGGATTTGTGTCGTGTCACGAACCACTACACCATCTGGGCCTTCTAGTTCTATTATTATGTTGGGTGTACGCATCATTTTAATTGTGGAGGCCAGAGCTTTCCCCGGTCGTTCGCCCTCGCCATAGCGGCGAGCGGTCCAGTATTTGCCTCTGAATTTTGATTCTCTCATGGCTTCGGCAGTGTATTCAGAGACCTTTTCTCGTATTTTCAGGAGTGTGGAGTCAGAGGGAGTAGTGGCCAATGCTGTTTCCAATCTTTTAAGCTCATTTTCTAGGGCCAGTAGGGAATTCTATCCTTGGCGTCCTCCTGGTCTCGGGAGTCAGGGCAGATCTCATTAGGCGGGCTTGACCTGCTTGTCAGAGTCTCACTTTAGTCCTGGGCAACGGCTAGAAATCCTAGGTAGATTAGTAACGGCAGTCCCTCTTGGCACACTTAGTTGCTGAGGTACCTCTGGACACAACATAGATTCCTCCCACAGCAGCCCCCTTTGGCACACAGGGTCACCCATAATGCATTCACGAGTCTTAACACACTGGTCACACAATTATTTCCATGGTGGATACCCTCTGGCGCATGGGGTCACCGCTGAGAGGTGGTATAGTCTTGGCGCTCCCTGTACAGTGCTCAGTCTATGGCGGGCATCTTCTGGCATAGCGGGTTGCTGATAGTAATCCTGCACATGGGCTAATACCCTATCGGTGAAAAGTCAATTCCTCGCGCCGAGAGTCCTCACAAATGGGCTTCGCACTGGACCTCACTCCCTGCAACGCTCTCCTCTTCCTCACAGGGCACACTGCTCTTGGCAAGCAGGCAGATGTTGGTGTTCCAGGATCCAGGGCAGGTGATCTTGGTTTCCCTGGGTGATGTCCCCTTACCCAACAGGGCGACTAGCAGGCCTTGGTCCCCAGTCCTGGTCACAGGCAGAAGTCTTGAAGAGCTTCCCTCTTCACACAGCCCACCTGACTTGCAGGTGACAGATTTTGGGGTCTCAACCGCCCCTCCTTATAGTCCTTTTCTAGACACCAAATGTGATTTAGGGTCTGAGTCTTTGAAGTTATATGTTGAGGTCCTGCTTCTATTGCAGTGTATGTTTCCTTTTCTTCTTTCCTCCTGAAAGGATGTCTGTCGCAGCAGGCGAGAGTCAGAAGCTGATTGACCCACAACATAATTCTTGGGATTGACCAGTGTTCACATCTGTAGGTCAGCCTGGATGTGATATGTGCATCAAAGGGTTAATCCCAGGCTCTTAGCCCTACTCTTCATGACCAACCTTTTGAAGTGCAATGGAAAAATCTCTTCCTTCAGTGTGTCCCACCCAGCTCACAGGAATGCAGCAACACTCAAGTATGTCTAGGGGAGATTCCTCTCCTCCTCATGCCTTCAACAGGAAGGCCTAGGCTTCTCAAAATGGAACCCAGGAATGTAGGCACACTTACACTCAGTGTACTTTCACAGCACACTTACTCTCCAGCACTGTTACCTCCATGCTTTGTGCCACTATAGACACACATGCATACAGCATGCACATTCCCTATGCACACAGTGCTCAGTACTGTAGCCTTTCTATATTATACAATGACGTGCAATTTACACACACTGCCAACACACATCCATCCAGCACATGCTTCCATTCCGCAGGCGCTACACTACATCTTGTATTTAATGTATTCCCAGCAGGCACTACTCATCTACCTGATGGAGGCCAAGGGTGAGTTAAGCACGCAGCAGAACTTTTACAAAGTTGAGTGAGTCTGTATGCCTCGCTCCAGTGACAAAGGGTAAAAAGGTCCAGTTCACTCCTACTGATCACTACACGGTATGCTGCCACTACCACATTTGTGCTGCTACATCTGTGAAGGCAGTAGCGTTCAAACACTGTGAGAGTAGTGCTTTGGGCACCCCTCCCAGTCCAACAAGACTGAAATCCGTGAGACAGGTCTATGTCATGGTGCACACACACTATCCGTGTTCACCTATAACACAAACATCAAAATTAGAGATCCAGACAACAGTACAGTGGGGCACTCAGGGCAGGGATACACATCTTTTACCAGGCCGAATATTTTTCTGTCCCAACACTTGGATTTTACAGAATCCGTAGGAGTTCAGTGAAATAACACTGATGGCAGCACTGGCACCTCAAGTTTGAAAATTGTTCCAGCACCATTGAAAATACTTGACCCCACTCAACTGCACACACCACACTCACCAGGCAGGATTTCTTGTTTTGTTAAGTCGCACAAGAAGAAGCTAGTATTGGTGAGGGTATGCTTCAGAGCCCCAGGAAGGCGCAAATAAAGTAACTGCATATCACAAGGCAGGCGAGAACTGGCAGCTTGTGCCCTAAGGAGTAAAAGACTGTGCACATCAGTGCATAAGTCAGGGCACGGGAAACTGCAGCAGAGACCAAAAGGCACGCTCCGTTAACTCAAGAGCGCATTCCAGTTCCCTGTATATAAAAAATTATATATTAAGCGACTTTCCACCTCTCGTTTTTAAACAAAAACAGAGATAATGAACGTTGATTCAGAGTATTTTGCCATGTGTGTGGTAAACATAGTTGCATTAATGGTGGCTTAAAATAGAACAGAAAAATCCGCACATACATAATGCAAGCAAATCCCATCACATGCTCACAATTTTCCATTTTTTCGTCTCTTTGTGGCTTTCTCGGTCCTAAAAAAACCTACTGAGTGGTCATGCTCAGAGATACTCCAACAGGCTGGAGACCTACAGCCAATAAGCGCACTCTGTAATCCAAGGCCTTTTCTACTGTAAAGTGCTATTAGTCCCCTATTAATCCCCCTCAACAAGGCCTGAAACAAACACTGGGAGCTCGGATTCTGTTACCTCCTACGCACAAAGCCTCTGAGCGCATAACTGTAATGTTTTTAACTTTAATCTACAGCTCTGATGCCAGCAAATCGCGAGGCGCCAGCGCAGATCGCAGCCCCCAATGTTCTAAGGAAATGCGCAACCTGTCATTTTGTGAGCGTAATCAGCAGTCTTTCTCCCTCGCAACTGCGCCCGCCCCTCCCCGGTTGCCAAGTGCCTTCATGTGGAGGACTTGTTCAGGCCTCACTCACGATGCGCGGCTCAGACCAGGTACAGGGCGCGGGCAGGCTAGGCGCCTCCGCTCCGAATCCGGCCTGATGGAGGCGTCTCTGGCGTGAGGCAGACCCAAGGGAGGCTTTGCGCCGTCCATGAGAGAGAGAGAGAGAGAGAGAGAGAGAGGTACGAACTATCTATTTGATCAATTATTACATAAAACCTGCCTGTGTAGATATTCTTTCTCGAACCTGCACACGCAACACCGCAAGGCTCACAAACGCTGCGCAATGCTTTAGCTACCCCTTTCGTAACAATTCTTGAACAAGCATTGGAAATGCAATAGGTCTCGGATTTATTTGAGTTAGAGCTAATGGCATTGTCAATGGCAATGTCTTTTAGCCATGTGTTATGGAGTGTATGCATGTGGTGTGTAGTGGAATTATGTGGGTTGGATTGGAATTGTAGCAATGGTGACATGCTGCGCTTTAGATGAATATGTTTAAAAGTAAAGTGCACCATACTGCGATTGCTACAATAGTTTATTGTGGATGCGTTAACAATTGATGTGTGCACTGATGGCTGGTGGTGTGTGTGCCTGTAGAAATTGTTCACTGATGGCTGGTGGTGTGTGTGCTTGGTGGAAGCGTGCACTGCCGGCTGGAGGTGTGTGTGCCTGGTGGAAGCGTGCACTGACGGCTGTTGGTGTGTGTGCCTGGTAAAAGCGTGCACAGACGGCTGGTGGTGTGTGTGCCTGGGGAAAGCGTGCACTGACGGCTGGTGGTGAGTGCGCCTGGTGAAAGCAAGCACTGACGGCTTGTGGTGTTTGTGCCCGGTGAAAGCGTGCACTGATGGCTGGTGGTGTTTGTGCCTGGTGAAAGCGTGCACTGACGGCTGGTGGTGTGTGTGGTTGCGTGTGTGGTGGTGAGTGTGTGGTGGTGAGTGTGTGGTGGTGAGAGAGTGGTGTGTGTGTGTGTGGTGTGTGTGGTGTGTGTGTGTGGTGTGTGTGTGTGGTGTGTATGTGGTGTGTATGTGGTGTGTGTGTGGTGTGTGTGTGTGTATGTGGTGTGTGTGTGATGTCTGTGTGGTCTTATGTATGTGTGTGTGGTGGACTTAGTTCAAGTGTTCGTACCCTGCACACTCACACACTGCCCCTACACACTCACACACTGCTCACCCTGCACACTCACACACTGTTCACCCTGCACACTCACACACTGTTCACCCTGCACACTCACACACTGTTCACCCTGCACACTCACACACTGCAGTCACTGTCACTCTGCAGTCACTGTCACTCTGCAATCACTCTGCAGTCACTCTGCAGTCAGTCACTCTGCAGTCACACTCACTCTGCAGTCACTCTGCAGTCACTCTGCAGTCACACTCACTCTGCAGTCACACTCACTCTGCAGTCACTCTGCAGTCACACTCACTCTGCAGTCAATCTGCAGTCGCACTCACTCTGCACTCACTCTACACTCACTCTGCACTCACTCTGCACTCGCACTCACTCTGCACTTACTCTGCACCTGCACTCACTCTGCACCTGTACTCACTCTGCACCTGCACTCACTCTGCACT
Source organism: Lissotriton helveticus (assembly GCF_964261635.1). Taxonomy (NCBI): domain Eukaryota; kingdom Metazoa; phylum Chordata; class Amphibia; order Caudata; family Salamandridae; genus Lissotriton; species Lissotriton helveticus. Next base: position 1,400,292,849 of record NC_136067.1, read on the forward strand.
CACTCTGCACTCACTCTGCACTCTGCACTCACTATGCACTCTGCACTCACTCACTCTGCACTCTGCACTCACACTCACTCTGCACTCACACTCACTCTGCACACTGTTCACCCTGCACTCTCACACACTGTTCACCCTGCACACACACACTGCAGTCACTGTCACTCTGCAGTCACTCTGCAGTCACTGTCACTCTGAAGTCACTCTGCAGTCACTGTCACTCTGCAGTCACTCTGCACTCTGCACTCACTCTGCACTCTGCACTCATTCTGCACTCTGCACTCACACTCACTCTCACTCTGCACTCACACTCACTCTGCACACTGTTCACCCTGCACTCTCACACACTGTTCACCCTGCACACACACACTGCGGTCACTGTCACTCTGCAGTCACTGTCACTCTGAAGTCACCCTGCAGTCACTCTGCAGTCACTGTCACTCTGCAGTCACTCTGCAGTCACTCTGCAGTGACACTCACTCTGCAATCACTCTGCAGTCACACTCACTCTGCAGTCACTCTGCAGTCGCACTCACTCTGCACTCACTCTGCACTCACTCTGCACCTGCACTCACTCTGCACTCACTCTGCACCTGCACTCACTCTACACTCTGCACTCACTCTACACTCACTCTACACTCACTCTGCACTCACTCTGCACTCACTCTGCACCTGCACTCACTCTACACTCACTCTACACTCACTCTGCACTCTACACTCACTCTGCACTCTACACTCACTCTGCACTCACTCTGCCCCTGCACTCACTCTGCACTCACTCTGCCCCTGCACTCACTCTGCACTCACTCTGCCCCTGCTCTCACTCTGCACTAACTCTGCCCCTGCACTCACTCTGCACTCACTCTGCACTCACTCTGCACTCTGCACTCACTCTGCACTCTGCACTCACTCTGCACTCTGCACTCACTCACTCTGCATTCTGCACTCACTCTGCACTCACACTCACTCTGCACTCACACTCACTCTGCACTCACTCTGCACTCACACTGCACTCACACTCACTCTGCACTCACACTCACTCGGCACTCTCACTCTGCACTCACACTCTGCACTCACACTCTGCACTCACACTCTGCACTCACACTCTGCAGTGTGTGGGTGTCTCCCTGAAAAAGATGGGGAGCCACAGGGAAGAGATAGTGTGTGCTTGTGAGAGCCGAGGGTCCGACGGGTCTGTACAGAGGGCACTGCCAGAACTAAGTATGTCCCAGTACTGTAATACCTGACGCTGCGGCGGGTCAGGATTGGTGTGCATCGGAAGAGCAGAGTGTGCGTCAGTCGTGTAACAGCAGAGGCTGCCAAGGTCTGGGTCGAGGTACTTTGGCACAGTGTGGTGGTGCTGTAACAGATGCTGTGCTAGTCCCGACTGAGATACGTTGGCTGAAGTGAGTGCGCCCTGTATTGCACAGCAGGGGGGGCGGCAGCTCTGCATTAAGACACATTGGCAGAGCTGCGGCGTTCCGGGACTGCTGGAGCCCAGGGTGCGGTCGGTCTGGATTGAGGTGGGTAGGATGCGCCTCAGTACAAAAATAGCAGAGGGTCAACAGTTCAGGACTGAGGTACACTGACCGAGTTGTGTGCGCCCCGGACCTAAAAACAGGAGAAAATGGCGCTGTGCACCCCTGTACTGAAAGAGCAGTGTGCATGGCATGTGAGAATTGAGGTACACTGCCGGAGCTATGCTCGCTCCGCAACTGAAATAGCAGAGGATGCGGCAGGTCGGGATTGAGGTGCACTGACAGAGCTGTGCACGCCTGGTACTGAAATAGCAGAGGATGCGGCAGGTCGGGATTGAGGTGCACTGACAGAGCTGTGCACGCCTGGTACTGAAATAGCAGAGGATGCGGCAGGTCGGGATTGAGGTACACTGCCGGAGCTAAGCTCGCTCCGGAACTGAAATAGCAGACGATGTGGCAGGTCGGGATTGAGGTGCACCGACAGCTGTGGTGTGCGCGCCTAGTAATGAAAGAGCAGAGGGAGTGGCTTCCCTGGAATCAGAATTGAGGCCCAATGCCTGAGCTATGGCGCCCCTGTACAATGATAAGGATGCGGGGGGTCAGGATAGAAGCCCACGGAAGAGCAGTCGGAGTTCTCGGTACCTGACACAGCGACGCTTCTTTACACGCAGGGTTAAGGTGCATCTCCGGCGCGCTGGCAATAAGCTCGTGCTCACTCACATGCCTGGTCCGCACAATAGAGTTATCCGGGTGCTCACATCCTGTTAAACTGCTCCCATGTACTTCATAACAACTCGGCATGTACCTCCGATGAAAAACTGAACGCGCGTAGAATCCCCGAACAAACAAGCTTCACAACGCCGGACCACAGATCGCGAAAGCGATCCAATTGTAAAAAAAACAAGAACAAGGAAGCTGCGCGCTGAGCGCTGCAGAATTGTGAACGCGCCCGGCCATCTGGATTCACTAACGGAGGCACCCTGACAGCTCCTAATTATAATTTATGTACTTCTTTGCGCGAGCACGAACGAAATATGCCCAAAATGGCGGAACAAAACTACATTTACCCTATCACTTCAAGCCTATTAAAACGAAAACACAAGGAAGACGAATCACTGGCCAGATGACAGAAAACGCTAAGGAATGTGTGGAATTCCTCTCGCCAAGGCCCTAGGAGATACTTCTTTTTTTTCTTCTAACATTAGGATCTCGAAACTCCTCCCCCACTTACAGTGGGGAGGAGTCCGAGCCCTAAAAAGGCACAAAATGGTAGGATACATGTCTCTGTTTTAAAAAAAACAACATTATTACAGAGAAAAAAATCCTCTACAACCAGAATTAGTAAGAGAAATGGGTTCATGTTTACATAAGCAATTACAATTGTATAAAGACAATTTCATTTTGTGTGATCTCCTTCAGGGCTGGATTTTCCACTGCTGCCTTTTTTGCATCCCTTGTAGAAATACTAGATGTCTGAATACATTTCTAGAGGTCTTAAAATATTTTTGAAGGCAGTGGAAGAGTCAGTGACAAATATAACAGCAAATATTGTTATGTGTAGTCGAATGTGTAGTATGTGTCGTCAAAGAGTTCTCCAACCCCAGCGCCGGAAACAACGACATCACTCCCTCGCAAGACCTCTGCAACTCACTCGCCTCGTTCTTCCACCGCAAGATCGCCGACATACACAACAGCTTTGACGCACTGACCACGCACCCTACCACCGAACCAGCACCCGCCACCACCACCCTCTGCAACTGGACCCCGATCAGCACCGAAGACACCACCCGCACGATGAACTCCATCCACTCCGGATCACCAACCGACCCGTGCCCACACCACGTCTTCAACAAAGCCGACGCCACCATCGCACCCCATCTCCGAGACACCATCAACTCCTCCTTCCACACCGCCACCTTCCCGGAGAGCTGGAAGCACGCCGAGCTGACCGCCCTCCTGAAGAAACCAACGGCGGACCCCACCGACCTCAAGAACTACCGTCCCATCTCGCTCCTTCCTTTTCCGGCCAAAGTCACTGAGAAGACCGTCAACAAACAGCTTGCCGCCTTCCTCGAGACTAACGGATCCCTCGACCCCTCGCAGTCCGGGTTTCGGGCCAACCACAGCACCGAGACCGCCCTAATCGCAGCCACCAACGACATCAGAACCCTGATCGACAACGGGGAAACAGCGGCCCTCATCCTCCTGGACCTCTCCGCAGCATTCGACACCGTCTGTCACCGCACCCTAGTGAAGCGCCTCAGCAACGCTGGAATCCGAGAGAAAGCGCTGGAGTGGATCATCTCGTTCCTCACCGGAAGAACCCAGAGAGTCCGCCTCCCTCCGTTCAGATCCGAGGCCACCGAAGTCATCTGCGGCGTACCACAAGGATCTTCACTCAGCCCAACCCTCTTCAACGTCTACATGAGCCCCCTCGCAGCCATCGCACGACAGCACAACCTCAACATCCTCTCCTACGCCAACGACACCCAGCTCATCCTCTCCCTCACCAACGACCCCACCACCGCCAGAGCCAACCTACACGAAGGGATGAAAGACGTCGCCGACTGGATGAGAAACAGCCGCCTTAAACTGAACTCAGACAAGACGGAAGTCCTCGTCCTGGGATCATCATACTCCGCCTGGGACGACTCCTGGTGGCCCCCGGCCCTGGGCACCGCTCCCAAACCAACGGACCACGCACGAAACCTGGGCTTCATCCTGGACTCCTCCCTGTCAATGACCAGACAAGTCAACGCCGTCTCATCCTCGTGCTTCAACACCCTGCGAATGCTCCGCAAGATCTTCAGATGGATCCCCACGGAAACCAGGAAGACAGTCACCCAGGCACTCGTCACCAGCCGACTAGACTACGGGAACACCCTCTACGCCGGAACCACAGCCAAACTTCAAAAAAGACTCCAACGCATCCAGAACGCCTCCGCACGACTCATCCTCGACATCCCCCGACACAGCCACATCACCGGACACCTGAGAGACCTGCACTGGCTCCCCGTCAGCAAGAGAATCACGTTCAGACTCCTCACCCACGCACACAAGGCTCTCCACAACCTGGGCCCCAAGTACCTCAACGACCGCATGACCTTCTACACGCCCACCCGCCAGCTACGATCGACCAGCCACGCACTCGCCACCGTATCACGCATTCGCAGAGCCACCGCCGGAGAAAGATCCTTCTCCTACCTGGCAGCCAAGATTTGGAACTCCCTCCCCACCCACCTTCGGCGAACCCAAGACCATCTCTCCTTCAGGAAGCAGCTCAAGACCTGGCTGTTCGAGCAGTAACTTACCCCTCCCCCAGCGCCTTGAGACCCACCTGGGTGAGTAGCGCGCTTTACAAATGCCGTGATTGATTGATTGATTGAAGTATATTAAAAAGACCGCATTTAACTATTCAATTTTCGTTGGTCCCATGCAATGCACCTTCTTTGGGAAGGGTTGGGTTATCCAACATGCATGGACGTCATTTAGGGGTCGTCAGAGGTAGTAGCTGCTACCCTTGGACGCCTGCTCTCCAAGGTGGCAAAAACAGTCCTAAATACAGAAGGCAAAGCGTCATTTGATGAACAATGTTTATTTTCTATAGCTCTCACAGAGAAATTACACTTTCAGGTCTGCAAAACAAATAAATTCATTAATGCAAGCCACACTATTTAAAGTACATCATAAAATGAAGCAACAAAAAAAAAAAAAAATACACATTGTTAAGGTCCGGCCTGACAGCGCACTGCTGTCGCCAGAAAATTATATGAGAGTCTCCAGAAGAGGTGCTTTGGCTCCGCCCACATGTTCGGATCCAAAAGTACATGTTATGATTGGGCAGAAGTTGAGTGGTTCCACAAAAAAGTGCTTGGCCTCCAACAAACTGTGTATTGATCCAGTTGCTACAGCCTGAACTTTAAGGGGTACAAACATGACATTGTAAACCTGTCAGAAATAGGGGTTCTGGTAGGCTAGGGCATGCACCTAAGCCAGGCAGGAACCAGTACTCTAGTCAGGGTAAGGGAGTTACCCGCACACGATAACCCCTGCTCACCCCCTCAGTAGCTTGGTAGAGCAGTCAGGCTTATCCCAGAGGCACTGTGTGAAGCATTTGCACAACAAACATACACACACACCAGTGACACACTAGGCACACCACAAAAAGTGACTCCACACAATGTTATGTAAAAATATCCTTTGTATTATACACCAAACACATTAGACCACAATCACATAAATCACTATTACTTTACCTAATAGGCAATTGTCAGAAAACCTCATTTTGTGCAATAAAGTGAAGACTTATAGGTTGCACATGCCAACAAGAAAAGCATTGCGAAAATATTCTGCATAACACCATCACTGTACGTACTATATCCCTCCTGACATAAGTCACATTGGCCTGACACTGCAAGTCATCACCCAACTACTAGCACCACATTAGTGCATACAGAAAAGGTGTCATCAGTATGGTTCCAACCACAAAACACTTGAATCACCATATAGCAATAGCGCATAACATGACATAATTCCTAACATCAGGAGTTAAAATGACGGCAGTGATTATAGGGCGTGCTTAAACAGAACGGCGTTCATTTGAACCAACTTGCCTCCAATAGGGAGATGCAGCTGTCCACAGACCTCTGGCGCAGTTGCCGATATAAATGCAGCTGGGGCCTTCCTGGATTCGCCCGCAATGGCCACCATAGAAAAGCAAATGCCAAATGCCCCCCAACGTAGGCTATGGACACGTGGGCCGCATTTCACATTAAATGCTGCTAAGGTAATACAATGCCCCCAACAATATATGATATAGCAGCTACCCGTGGCCATGCGGCGCAGCTGTACTCTTTCTCCGTGGCTTAATCTCCCCGCAAAGATCTGCCTCCGAATGAGAGTCCCCACAGGGGACCTCACTGTCGCCTTAGGACAGTGGGGAGAACTCTTGGGGCCTCCAGCTGCCTTGCACAAGCAGCGTGACTCTGGGCCCAGACGCGCTGGTCCCTCCTGACCTTCACTGCTCTCCAGCTGGGGTTCTGCCCTTGTTGTTGCCAGCCATTAAGAACGACGGGGCAGTCCTGGCTGGCCCGGCCCACAGCAGGATAACAGCAGAGCCCCTCATGAACACCGTCCACATCCAGGCTCTAGCATGGGGCCGTAACCTCTGCCTGGTTTTCTGGCTGCCGCGGTTGTTTCCTGGCTGCCAGAGAGCGTCCTCGCTGCTTTCGGCTTGGCATGGCATCCTGCTGAGCTGCAAAGAGTGGTAGCTTACCTCCCCGGCTTCAGCAGGTTGCTAGGCAATGCCAGACCTTTCTGCGGTGCCCGCTTCGCGTAGGAGTGGCCCTCTCTCTTTCCTGCTCTCTCAGGCTCTGCCCAGGACTTGGGCCCACGGCGGTGCGCTGGTTTCTAACAGAGCAGAAACTATTACACTGGGCTTCCAAGAGAATAAAGCCATGAGAAATTCTTTAGCACAAAAAAACTTTTAGGTGGTAAAGCCCTCACCCAGTGCTGATGAAGTGGAGAGTTAAAGCACTCACCACACGTTATATTTTCTCACAGGTCAGCAAGCAAGCACTCCTCATGTGCTGGGTCCAAGGTAAAGTGGTCCTCACACACAGTTCCAAGTAATATGGTGAAGAAAAGTCCAGTCCTTACCCTGCAGGAGCAGCAACTGCAGGCCAACTCAACCCTCACTAATCAGGGGCAGCGCTCCTCACACAGCTTCCAGCCCTCCTTCCGGGCAGGTTACTTTTAGTTCCAGCAAGGATCTTTCCTGAAGTCTTTTATATCTCTGAGACTTCCAACAGGAGGCTAGCACACACGAGCCCTTCGAGATTTTCACAAGCACGGCAAAAAGAGTCACTCTTTTTCCTCCACCACAGACCGAAGCAGCAACTACAGGCCAACCCACCCCTCATACAGAAAGGGCAGCACTCCTCACACAGTCCTTCCACTCTTCTTCTTGTTCCTTGAAGTAATCTAAAGTCCTGGGGTTTTAGATGCAATACTGCTGTAAGGGTCGCTCAACCCAGTCCAAATCATTCCTGTCCTCCCTGGTGCAGCATGACCACAAGGGGCTGAGACAGGATTGCGAAAAGGAGACACAGCCTAGTCAGGTGCAAGCAAAACTCCTCCCACTCCTCTAAATGCAGACCAGGCCTATTCAGCTCAGCAATGCGTCACCCAGGCAAGGTAGGCCACACCTCAACCCCCTTAGTGACTGTAGAGTGAATGCACATCCCCAGCTCCTGTCACTCCAACACCAGACGCTGAATACAGAAACAGCCAGTGGTACACAGAATGGTAAAGTAAGAAAATGGCCACTTTCTGAAAGTGGCATTTTTGAAACACAGAATGTATAAACCACCTTTACCAAAACGTGGGTTAATAAATTCCGAGTTCAGAGAGCCTAAACTCCATTTTTCTATCTTGTCCCGATGGAAAGCTACACATGTAAAATGTTACATAGCAGCCCCAATGATAAGCCTATGGGACAGACAGTCTTTCAATAGTGAAAATCAAAATACACAGTATTTCGCTATCAGGACATGTCACACATACCAGTGCATGTCCTACCTTTCACATACAATGCACTCTGCCTATGGGGGTACCATGGGCCTACCTTAGGGGTGCCTTACATGAAAGGAAAGGGAAGGTTTGGGCCTGGCAAGTAGATGCACTTGCCAGGGCAACATGGCAGTTTACAACTGCGTGTGCAGACGGGATACATCTTTAGGACAAAGCCCAAATCACGCTCTGCCTTCACAGCGCCCGCAATAGAATGAACGCATCTTTAGCACAAATTCGGTCTGCACGACTTGCTTAAGGGGGGTGCATTGGTGGAATGATGTTGGAATTAAAGTCCAACACCTTCCATGCTGTTGCACAGACAGGAGTTGGAATAATAAATTAAACTATTCCAAAATCCGGCACCCCCTAAGGCAAGTCGTTATAACAACTTGAGTGCAGAACGAATGCGTGCTAAAGATGCGTTTGTTCTAATGACTGCGTTCCCAAGGCATGCGTGATAAACACATGTGGAATACCGTCATACATTCACGCAAAACACTACAGTGGTAAGTCTGAAGACAAATTTACAGGGATACTCATGTGGGTGGCATAACCACTGCTGCAAGCCCAATAGTAACATTTGATTTACAGGTCCTGGCACACACTGTGCACTTTAGTAGGGACTTACCAGTAAATCAAATATGCCAATCATGGATAACCAATCATTGTCACAATTTATACAGAGCATTTGCACTTTAGGAGTGCCTAGAATCCTATAGTCTACATTAACAGGGTCAGAAAAATAGGAAGCAAAAGGCAAAGAATTTGAGGGTAAACCTGTCAAAAGGGCTAGATCCAACAAAACCCATTAAAGTGACTTAGATAACTTGATATGGTGTTTTGCCTGCCAGCAACAGAGTTGGGTAGTATTAACCTACATGGATTTTTAGGTCTGGCTTGATCGTGCAACTGTCACCAAACCTTTTAAGCAACACCTATATTACTCAGCAGTTCTTTGCTTCTACACAAATACATATCGATTCCCATGGTATCTGCTTGTAATGCTTCACATTACAATAAAACATTGCTTTAAAGCAGGCCTAATGGCATTACTAACGCTTGCTACGCTTATTGCCATGTTTCATTATAATTAATACTTGAAAAACGTGTTGGAACAAAACCTTCACCTCTGCTTCACATGTGCACTAGTTCTTTAAAAATGAACACAAATCACATCGTATTAACAATAATAAGGATGAAATCCATCCAGTAACACAGTGCACATTAAATACACAGTTCATATAAATCAATACAGTTGGACAAGTTCCTCCTGTTTTTCAACAACAACAAACATTGTGTATCCGTGTGTGGTTCATTGGTACTTTTTTTCCGTTAGGCCTGTGCTAGCTTTGGTGATGTCAGTTATTTTGATTGCATCAAGGTTGTGTTGAATCACTTCCTGGGAATAGAGGTTGAAGCTAAATTGATGTCATTTCATGTCACTAAGGTCTAAGGGTGTATGCGTCACTTCTCCTACCCTAGGCAATTTAGTGGATCAAAATCCATGCCACGGTGCTCATTTTCTGCACCCTACAGTGCCAACCTATGCCTTTTGCAAAAGTAACAAAGCCTCATTTTTTTTAATCCATAGGGAGATGGAAAATGCCACTTGGGGGCATCCTGTGCAATCTCTGGTGGACACGTCAGGTTATGGCTGAAAGCATTCGAAGTTAGCCAGGGTGGGAGCCATTCCTGAGCATGTGGTGACTGGAATTAGGAGGAGAGAAGCGTGCTGTTTATATTCAAAAGAAAAGCGTCTCCAGGGTGCCGGCGCGGGAACTCAGCGCAAACCTGAGATTAGTCAGAATTAAGAGACACAAAAAAACAGAAATCAGCAAGCGAACACAAGACATTATTTTTTGCTGAGTGGCTCATTCTATTTACACTTGTTTCACTGTGTCTGTAATTAAGTTGAGAGAACACACTCTAATTATGAGGACCAGCTGCACTGTTTTCCATTTCTGATTGCAAGTTTGAATCTGAAGCAGCTGATAAAGAAGGCGGTGGTCTAACGCGCAGACTTGTCAGTATTCATCTAGGACAGAGGTCTTCAAACTTTTGTCGGCTGAGCCCCCCCATCTACATCTTTTTACATGTCGAGCCCCCCCCCCCCACCACCACCAAAGCCCACGTCGTAAAGGACAAAGAATATTTGAAGCTGAGTCAAGTCCATTCACTGAGCCTTGGTAAAGCGCTAAACACGTAGCTCTGCCCCTTTACCTGTAACATCGAAACAGTGGCAAAGGCCAACATTTGAGGACAGAGACTTGGGAGATTTAAAACAAAAAATCAGGAGAATTAATATTTCCCATTGACTTCTATTGTAGAAAATGCTATTTCAGGCGGGACACAGCTCAAAAAAAGCCATTTTTGTCTTTAAAAATCGGTAGTCTCCCGCCTGAATCTGGTTTATTGGCATGTATGGTAAAGGTCAATGGCCAAACAAAAGCCGGAACAAAAAACACTACATAAAAGATACCGTCTAGGGGTGCAGGTAACTCTTAAATGTAATACACAATCCCGTTGTAAACAACCTCTGCACACTTCCCCAAATTGAAATGTAATTCGTGTAAACATAAAATTGTCTTGTTATTAAATGCTGCTGACTGTCGTATAACATGAACGTGTTAATTCGAGAGCTATAACCAGGGCGACTGGAATTATGCTCCAGGAGATGCCCAAGATATGCATGGGTTGCACTTGGTCTTTAAAGACCTGTGAAAAACTCGGGCGTGCCGGAGATAGGACTCCAGACACTGCCCAGACGAGCCCCAGCAGCCCGGGCTGAGACACACGAAGCATAATGGGCCTGGAAGGAACAATGGAAAGTTAAGTAGTGGGGTGGAGTGCGCTCCCCCCCAGGGGGGGCGCGCCCCATAGTTTGAATACCTATGATCTAGGAGGAGGGGGGGGGGGGTTTATATAGCTTCACGTCCAGAGTTGCACAATACATGTGTTGTGTTATAGGTTTGTGGGATAATTTGCCTGTTTCATGGGTTGGCGTGCATCCTGCCGGACAAAGGTTCGAGCTCAGGAGAAATCTTTTACTCTTTCCAAAGTCTAAGGCTAAGTTGGACCAAAGTATCCTTTTCCCGCTCACTTGTAGGGAATTACTATTATTTAAACATTCCAATGGAGTGCATGTGTTTTCTAGCTCTCTCCTTCAGGTGCTGCTCTATCTTGGGTTTCTCTCCAGGCCCTCCCAAGTGTCTTGCTTTTCTCTCCTGTATGCCTTCTACCCCCACCCAGCTTTATTTTTATTTCATTTTCTCAGATCAGAATTCTCTTTAAGCGGCTGTGAACAGCCAAAAAGCGTGCAATACGTGCTACAATAACAGTAAAATACATACAAGTTCTTATAACATGCAAGTAAAATATGTAAAATCATCAGGTTTTGGATATTAATGACCAACAATCGGGATAAAACAGGCTGGGATGAATAAAACCGAAACTAAAACAGAGTCAAGTACTGATTCACCGATGCCCTGAAATTAATCTAAAATCATTGACTTCCTGGAGCGGACTGGGCTTTAAGAAACAGAATGTTTCGTAATCCCGATGGTAATGCCAATAAAAAATGATATGCTTGCATACAAAGCCCTATATTCCTAAACTTCAAAAATGGTAAGAGGACTTTTTTGGTATACATTTTATAATATTCACAGAAGAAGAGGAAATGTACCATAGTTTGTTCCTGCAAGTTAGTACATGGGCATTCTCTTGAGTCGAGCTTGGGTTGGTGTCCAGCCGGAAAACAAAGTAAATATTTCATAATAGCAACCCGACAGGTGAACAATAAAAGACTACCCCACCTCTTATTAGTGTTCTGAGGGTAGTTGGTAGAGATAGCCCTGGGATTAAAATATAAATAATGCTTAACACTTGATTTTTGTCTGTCAGCCTTCATCCTCTCTTCGTTGGCTCGTTCTGCCAGCAAGACTTGCACTTGCTTTCTAACAGAGGCTGCCCATGGCGTTCAGTCTAAAAACATTTCATTCTCTTGCCCACCTAACTTTTACACCTGCTTACCCCCACCGACTCCACTGGGAAAAGATTTTGCACCGGGTTCAGTACACATATAAAACACGTCACGCACTCATATATTTGGAACACAATGAAAAACAGAAACTGTATAACATATATATATATTGAAAAAATATTTAATCTTTTTATTTTTTTACTTCATTTGTTATACGATCAAAAATGTGTTTTGTCAAAAGTCAAAAAGATACATACATAAATAGACATCATAAAAATGCATTCATTTGATGAGAATAATTCATTAATACATAAGAATCAATGAGAACATATTTCAACCACCAGACAATATATAGCGTGTCCCCACCCCGGAAGATGAAAAGGGTTGGGAGACAAAACCTGGAACAAAATACCCCTAAAGAATATAGTTGACTCGTCACAAATGTATCTAAACATATGTGTTTAATCTTGAAAGCACTGGTTGCAGATGTAAAAGACTAATGGGCGGTTAACATTTTTGAACATGATTTTTTTTATTTTTTTGAGGGTCTCCTACAGGAAAAGGCGCGTTGGGCTTTTTGTTTTAAATGTACCAATCTTAGTGGTGACTCCCATCTTAGATCGGTCAATAGAAGAAACCAGTGCCTGTATCATTCTGTAGAAGTCTGTGTGGTGATACACTTGCATGCATACCTTGTAACACATGCGTGGACCTACAGAATGACGCGACTGACAACAGCATCAGCAATATCGCCCCCTTTTTCTGGCGTGGCGCTGCATAGCATTGGCAAAAAGCTTTGGCATAGCAAATAGGTCTACAGTAGAAGACCTGTCTATTTTGCCAATGCTTATTAAAAATTAGAGTCAAACTCCTAAAAAGAACCTAGTGGAAATCACAAATGATTTTTGATCAAACATAATACCAGGTTAGGCTCCTTGGAGAAAGGGTTTGATGTCTCACCCAGTTGACTAAGGCAGAACGATAACACTCCATAAACTTGATACATCTCCAATATACCATCTCGGATCTTGGTCAATAAGCATTAGAAGGAATTCATTAAACACATTGTTGATGTCTAGTACCCACACCCAAATGCTATCTGCATTTGTTGTAAAGATGTCTCTTGAGATGCAAAACTAGCTGTGTATTGTCCTCTTAACTCTGCTCATCTAATTAGAATCTGTAGCTGCGATGAGTTAGCGTGGGGAGATGATACAAGCAAGCGTGGACAGAGGTGATCTCTAATGGAACCCAAAAGGATATGTCCAACAGAGAAGCAAAATGTGCTCATTCTGACGTGCTGAACTGTATTTATTAAAATAGATGCCACCAACATCACATCTTATAATTACACATTTATAGTAACGAAGAATCATTTTCTAAGCATGTTAAGTGGTTCATAACAGGTTTTGGAGATCTTTTGTTAATTGCCTAATGCAGCCAGTTAAAATGCTATTTCCGATACATAAGCTGAACATGTTTAATAGGAATTCAACATGCAGACATCTAAAGAATCCTTACACTCGTGCCCGAATCTAATTATTTTTAGCTTAGTGGGTCTTATTTAGAGTTTGGCAGATTAGATACGTCAGGGGGAGGGTAGGGATACACCCTAGGTGATCCAGTGAGGGAGATCCTTGATGAAAGTGTGACTACAGGACTCCCTCCCACGCCCCTCTGTGAATCAGGGCTCGAGTCGGGGTACCATGCGGGTGGACGGCGTCCCTTCACTTATTTTACCGGGGGGACGCCGTCCCCCCTGTCAAACAGCTGGACTTCACTCTTTGGCCTCTCTGGGACAAGGAGCTCGGCACCTTTCATGATGTCGCTTCCTGTCATGACGTCACTTCCGGTGACAGCGTCCCACCACTTCTTTTTTTACGACTTATGCCCTGCTGTGAAGTGAACGATCTCAAAACGAAGGAGAGGTTCTTCCTAGTACAGAAGGAGCTGGATTGGACCAAATGGCAATCTGGTATTGTATGCGTAGATTTGGAACTCATGTGAAATAGATATGGGGAAGCACTGTAGGGTCAAATAGGGTTCAACGTGGCTCTGAAGAAAGCCCTGGACCCCAAAAGGGCCACTGGGGAGCTGGAACATGTCGACCTAACCAATAGCGGATAATCAGCACCATACTGTCCCATTTTTCCTGTTTTTAACCATTCCTCCTCCACCAAAGAATAACGATTAGGGAATTTGAACTAGTAGGCAATAGGGATTATCATTGGACTCTTTCCCCTTCTTTTCCCTTAGTTTCCTTCTAATGACAGACGTATAGCCCTAAATAATGGCGCGTTCGCAATTAGAGGATGCTTCGGCGAACGCGTGATGCCTGACACTCGCGGTGTGTGAGGCCATCCTGATAATTTTTCTTTCTGCACACCTGTGTAAATCCATAATATTGGATCAATACAGTAGCCAGTGGGTCATTACAGATTTTTGATGAAGGAATACCTACACAACAGGCTGTGAAAGCCTAGAGGTTGTGCTAGTGATATAGGGGCAGGCGGGATATCCGCCACATTTTGAAGCAGTATCCCATCAGCCAAACTCTAATAAGGAGGAGAGTCAATTATTTTCTAGCGGAAACCAAAACGTAGACGTTCTTATACAGGCGGTGAAATGAAAACTAGCGAGCTTTAACGTATAATAACAGAAACAACAAAAAGCTGTGCCTCACACTGCCCCCAAATACGTAGTTTACCAGTTACACTTAGGAGATGAATAAAATGTTACAACACTATAAAATACTATTCCGACTGCATCCTAAATGATTAAGCAGCCCCCTGCTAAGTGACTGCAAAACTCCTCCATCCCCCACTGTTTTTAATTCATTTTAAAAAGTCTTCTTGTGATAGCAGACTGCACTAACTAGTACTTAATCGGCTTTTCCTGCTTCACCACTGTGTCGATTACTAAAATCTAAAATCTACTACTTAGTCAGTTTTAAGCAAATGTATCTTGCCTGTAAGATGTGTTTGTCATCTACAGATTTAACAAGCACTGGCAAAGCCAATAGGTCTCGTCTGTGAGAGCTATTGGCTTTGGCAATGATTTTTAGCCATGCATCACAACAGCATGGATGCTGTGCAGCATGGCTAGAAATTATGTTTAGAAAAGTGTTCTGTTACAGCTCCCATGTCATTTTGTAGGCACACACCAACATGGATGTCTGCGCCTACAAATTGAGGCAAGTGTTGTTTTTTCTTTGTAATTATCAATCCAACATGGATTTGTAAATAAAAAGTTGCATCAAATTTGCTGTTCTCATATAGCGCTAATGCGCTTTTTCAATATAGCGCCTATGTACTATAAAAAACAAACTAACGGGGGGATGGGTCTGGTCTGAGGAGAAGGCGGGAACGATGCAACATTGATGGAGAGTGGTCGGGAGAGATGGACTAACCAGAAAACAAATTAACAACGGAGGGTGGGTGATGAAGAAGCGAAACACATGGACAATGGATGGGGGTGTAGATGGGAAAGGACAACAGAGTCTAGGCTTGGATGAGGAAGTAGACAATGAAGTGTAGACCAATGGAGGATGGGCAGCACACAGACAATGGAGGGTGGCCAGTGGGGAAGCAAAAAGACAGCAGAGGGTGGGCGGGTTGTGATGGGGAAGCACATGGACAACAGAGGGGAACTGGGTAGGCAAGAACCACAACATATAGTGGGCGGGTGGAGAGCAAGCAAGAGCGGTAACTGAGAGAGGGCAGAGGGAGAGGTAGGCAAGGGGAGAAACAAAGAGGTGAGAAACAGGAACACAAATTATACGAGGAAGGCAGCTAGAAAATGTACTCTTGTAGAGTGCTAAAACAACATGTGAAAAAATAGTGCCTGAAAAGGGAGTGATGAAAGGACACAAGTAATGGATCCATGTTCCAGGGGAGGGACAAACAACAGAAGAGGAAGAAAAGCCTGCGGAACCTCACGAATAAGGAGCAAGCAAATGAGAGTGAAAATAAAACAAACAAATTCTACGCAACGGGTGGGTTCTAAGCTCACTGTAAGCTAACAATATGTCTAACAACAGACATGTGCTGTCTTAGGGAAGACACAAAACTGTATCTCCACTTCACAGATGCATTTGGAAATAAATTCAATGGATGCAAGGAATAAATATACTGCGACAGCAGGAACTTTAAAAAAAAAACTACTTTTTCCTCAGTATGAGAGTGGTTTAATGGCCTCTTGACAAAGTGAATCAAACAAGTCCAATGGCAAAAAAATAGCACCAACCTAACATGCAATTGCTCCTGGAGGTCCACTTAATACAGAACTCTAAATGTGTTAGCTAACCTGTGTAACATGCACGTTCCCCTCCTATGCACCTCCGTTTAAAAGCGTAAACATTGATATTGCTTCTTTATGGCAAAATATTGGTCTTAGATATTTGTTGTATTTTTTTAAATCGCGTTCTCCCGCACAATAAAAGTGTCTCCTTTCAAATGCCAATTTAATGTAATTTAATTTAATATATTACAACCGCAACATTCGTCCAGCACAACTGTTCGAGCACCAAAATAAGAATATGTATATTTCAATGATCACCATCAAATAAAAGAAATCAATGAATAGCTCATGACAGCCCGTTCAAGGCATCGGCCACTTGGGAATCAAAACTCCCGACATTCTCTTCCTGCACTTGGGAGCAGAAGCCATTCGGGCACTCGCTTCTGCTTTTACACAACAGAAGCACCTTTATCTCAACACTGCACTGTCCAGCTTTTGAAACCTTTCCAACATTGTAGTCAGGGATTCCACAATGGAATCCTCTTAATATGACGTGTGAACTCAGGGGGCCTTTCAGTTGAGAAATCTATAAATGGGTGGTTCTTTTAGAACAACAACCCGGTTTTTAGAACGGCAAACTTTCACAACCCACCTACCTTTAATGTACATGGTGGGTATTTTTTATTGTACATAAAGCATAATGTGGTAGCGCATTGTCATTTACAGACAACACATTTTCCATTGAAACACCCACTAAATTTGCACAGACATACAGTTTTACTGATAACACTATATAGCACAGAAATTCTAATGTGTGGAAATAGGGTTTCTGTGAATATTTATCATTTGCACATCACAAAGTAACATGTCTTGATTTGTTTTGATCCTCTTAAAAGCTTTTTTTTTCAGCACACTTCAGAAGTACAAAAAAAGTGCTTCATTCTTGCTTTTCTAACTGCTGGATGCGTACAGTTTATTTACATTTTGTTGTGGATGGCAAAAAAATAACATCCTACATTGTCACATAATTCACTTTAAAAACTCCTGTCACTTTGCAGTCAGAGAAAGGAGAGTAAACATTGATCCCCATGTTAAAAGAATAAAGTAGCCTGACGCGGTCTTTGAATCACTGGCAAATGTGACAAGTTAAGTTAAAGGCATCTTTATTTATTGCTCTGACTTTCACGACCCACCAAAAATCACTAGCAGTTTGGAAACACTGCTATAAATATAGCACTGAGAATAATATACAAAATGCCGTCCAATACACAGACGCTACATGTACATCATATTATCACATTTTACCTTGGGTCAATGTGGGAGTACTACAAAGGCATAAATGCAGACTAGATAAACTACCAACATTTATAACGGCTATGGATGCCTGTCCTATTCTTCTCACCTGTAACAGGAACAGCCGCCAGTCAGACAAAACAATGAAATGGTTGTCAGGGGCCGCTCAGAAATCACAAGTCAAATGCGCCTGACGGCTGAACCACCCTCACAAACCGTAAAAAAGTGGCTCCATAACGCGGTTGAGGAAATACTCTTATAGATTAGACACTTTCCAGAAGACACAACTAACTTACACATGTTTGACAGAGTGTTTAATGGGCAGAAATCTGCATACATTTATTAATACTAGGATGCTGCCCTTATATGGAAGGACACTAAAGCTTGGAAATAAGTAGGATAAAAACAGACCATACTGTTCTCCGCATAGTCACTCCATATTTTTAGTTTTTTTCTGGAACCTATATTTGGCGGATTTTGAACTTTGTCCCCTACTAAACAGGAGTAAAGTGACAGTGGTTCTCCTTTAAATATGGTTAAACTGGCTTACCCCATATTGACATCAAGTCAAATAAAACTTTATTCGGCTGATATTGACAATAAAAGCACATTTATACACACCAAGAGTAAAAAGATAACAAGCATTTACAATGCAACGGTTTCGCCTTTGAAAAAGTTAGAGCAATTGGCAGTGTAAATGACAACATTTTTATTTACACACATTCATACCTGCAGAGCCACACGCAGAGCCACACACACACAGAGCCACTGCGCTATCCCAAACAAGAAGAGATTGGTGAAAAAAACGGGATCAGGAACATTGGGACATTAAAAAAATGCAGACACTGTAACCGAATCAGAGCTATCAAAATGTACACAGTAATATGCCTGTTGAAAAGGAAGTCTTAAAAGGAACAATAAACGCCAACCCCCAGAGAGGAAAATCAAGTGAAAACCTAATAAATAAAACAAAGACAATTGACCCGAGGATGAGCAAATTGTTTTCAGTGATACTATTGACAAAATTCCAAACCACAGTGAAAAGCCCTGGATAAGAATAAGCTTTCTACATGATGGAATAAAGTGGTCTCCTAACGGACTGTGAATAATATTATCCGATCAGACCAAAAGGCCTTAATAACGTGAGCAATCAGCAGTTCCTCAGTAAGTACAAAATCGGAAATTGAGTGGTCTTGTTAAACAGGTGGGGAAAATTGGGCCACCTTTACCTTTCTTGCAGAGGTGACGGACAACGAAAGTACGAGCCCGAAACTGAACACTTTCAGCTACAGGTGTGAGAAGTCAGCAGCCGAAGGTCATAGCCCCGCGGCTCCAAATAAGTCATGAACACCAACAATCAGTTCCAGGCTTTGTCTAAAACAATAAACACGCATTGGCAAAGCCAATAGGTCGCACCTTTGAGGCCTATCCACTTTGCGCAAATGTGTGTGCGCCGTGAGGCATAGCATCACAGATGCTGCGCCTTGTGGCTATATAATTTTTTTTTTAAGTTTTTGGTCAGTCGCTTATTTTCTATTATTTTTAGTTACCGTTCCGAGCTGGATCAGTAACTGAAACGGAAAATACTTTATATTTTTTAAAATGGGTGGAGGGGAAAAAACTGAAGGGGAGCCACACGGGGGCACAAGATGAGGGGCGGAAGCAACAGGGGGAGCTGGAAGGGACCGAAGCAACTTAGGGCACTGAAGTAACAGGGAGAAAGAGGGCCGGAAGCAAAACGGGGGACCATGGCGGGGATTTTAAAGCGGTTGGAGAAAAGAACATGGGGCGCAAACAACACTGGGGCACGGATGGGAGACACAAGCTAAACAGGGCACATCGGGGAGCGGGAGGGTGGAGAAACATGAGGACGGGAGGCAGAAGATACAGAGTTACGGTGAGGGGAGATCAAAAGTGCGACAGAGAGAAACGCGATTTACAAAGGTTGTTGCACTGAAAACGTGGTTACTACAGGCCAAACAGATAGCGGTGCTACCAACCCAGACCTACTAAATTAATAAATGTTCAGCGTTTTGTAAAGAAATAATAATAATTAAAAACAAGCCCACAACATAACACCACTGCAGCCGCTGCGCGTTCCCTTTGTCTTCGGAAAAGAAAGCAATAGTTTCCAAACCACGAGGGCACTATTTACCTGACAAGAGAGCACAAAGAAGAAGGTGAAGGGTCGAGGCCGGGTGAATAGGGCATAAGAGAGACAAACATACAGCAGGGACTGTCAGGAAAATGCTGGCGTCTTTACCTTCAAGGCTGGCAAGCACGCACGCACACAGCGCACTGCACGATAAGAGAGGCAGGTGTCCGCGCCCGCCAGGTGCACCTTCCAGGTGTCCACTAATCACCAGATATCACTGTATTGCAAACCTATCGTAGGGCTCATGGGCCCCTGCGCCCATTATGGTAGTTATCCTGAAGTGCTGCAAGTTTCAAGACGTGGGCCTCCTTCGAGGCTCTACCTCGCAGTGTCCCCTACACAGAACAACAAGGGGGGGGGGGGTGGGGGGTGGGGGGGCGTGCAGGCTCTCCACACGAAGACCTTCACTGGTCTGGTCTCCACTGTGAACTGACCCCTACAGCGAGCCTTCGCCACTGATGCCAACAATCTCGGGCCACCTGGCACGTGGGGCAGTGGAGCGTTCCCTTGTCTCGAGCCCTCACTGGACTCCCAGTCTCACCGCAATTGCAGCGGAGGGGCCGAGGCGCTTCTCTGGTTCCGTGCGGGCACACGGTAATGGCTGCGCCCCGATAGGCGGTACTTTCTTGGTCGGGTATGCTTCTGCCTGGCTCTAAGAATGGCTATGTTGTTAATTCTGCCTGTCTTCCTCGGCTCTGGGGCAGGCATTCAGACATAGTTATTTAGGAAAACTGTACACACGCAGGCACACACAACCACAAGCAGGCAGGCACACACACACAAAGGGACATGATGACAAGTACAGAGATGCATGTGTACAAACACAGACACCCAAGAACGCACATATACACAGGCAGACGCGAAGGCTAATACACACACGTCGGCAACTTACATAAAAACACAAACAAGAAAACCAAACGCACAACGAAATGACACACCCGCAGAAAAACTACCACACCCCCAGACACACAAAGACAGACACACAGACGAGAGAACACTTGAAGTGGGCAAGAGTGAGAGTCGGAAGTGCCGAGGGTCACAGCCTGCATGCACGCAGCCGGGATTTAATTCCACAGAAACAAGTGCCTACCCCTTCTGCAGGCTACGCCTGCCCTCCCCCCCCCCCGCAGGGGGACAGCGCCCCAGATGAGCTGCGGATGCTGGGGGTGGCCCCTGGCCCCCGATGAGCTGCGGATGCTGGGGGGTCGCCCCTGGCCCCCGATGAGCTGCGGATGCGGGGATCCGCCTCCTCTCACCGCTGATGCCCGCTTCTGTTTTTCTGTTGTTTTCTGTTCTTTCTGTGACCACAAGTCTTGCAGAGGAGGAAGTCTACCTGCTGAGGCAGCCGGGGTCCCTTCAGAGCGGTGCCTGCGGCGGGCTGGGGAGAGGCCGGCTGCTGGGGGGCCCTTCCAGGGTTCTGGTCAGTGCAGGGGCCCGGGGTGCTGGACTCCCTGTTACAGAAGCAAGGCTGTTGGGGGGCTCTTCCAGGGGTCTGGTCCGTGCAGGGGCCCGGGGTCCTGGACTCCCCGCTACAGAAGCAAGGCTGCTGGGGGGCCCTTCCAGGGGTCTGATCCGTGCAGGGGCCCGAGGTGCTGGACTCCCTGCTACAGAAGCAGGCACTCGAGGGGTGGGGTGGAAGCGGTGTTATTTCTTGTGAAACCGCGGGGACTCTTTCGCAAGACTCTTCTGCCCCAGGCACAAGATCACATGGTGTCTGCCTTCAGAGCCAGGAGTTTCGGAGCCGAGACTCTGTGCGCGTCACTGAAAAGCCACAAATGCCAAATATAGTTATTCCCCATTCTGGTGGCCCTGCGGTGTCCTTCGACTTCCTGTCCATTGACTTGAGCGGGGAGACAGCGGTCCCCAGTGCTGCCGTAACTGGCTTACATGGGGCCTGGTGTCACTGCACCTGCTGCACTATTGGGAGCTACACAGGTCTCAGGGCCACCCGCCTTTCCCTCCCCCATCTCCGTGCCTCTTTAGCCCCGCCCCTCCGTGCCTCGTGCATTCCTGCCCCTCACTCGTCTTCGACCCCTTCTTCTCTTTCTCCTACCTCACGACCCTTATCCCTCTGCTCTCTTCTCTTCACCTCTTCTTACTCCGCAAGCCCCTGTATTTTTCTCTCTCCTGAGCCGTTCCCTCCCTCAAGGTCCCTTACCTCCCCCGCCCCCTGTTCGCCTTGCCCCGCCCCTCCCTCTGTTCACCCCGCGACCTTCACTGGTCTGGTCTCCACTGTGAACTGACCCCTACAGCGAGCCTTCGCCACTGATGCCAACAATCTCGGGCCACTTGGCACGTGGGGCAGTGGAGCGTTCCCTTGTCTCGAGCCCTCACTGGACTCCCAGTCTCACCGCAATTGCAGCGGAGGGGCCGAGGCGCTTCTCTGGTTCCGTGCGGGCACACGGTAATGGCTGCACCCCGATAGGCGGTACTTTCTTGGTCGGGTATGCTTCTGCCTGGCTCTAAGAATGGCTATGTTGTTAATTCTGCCTGTCTTCCTCGGCTCTGGGGCAGGCGCGACGGAGCTGGCCTCCCTTAATTCTCAGCACAGCATGTTGGATTCCCCAGCAACACGGGGACGCCCTTAGGGGTTATCTTTTGTTTCCTTGGCCATAAATCACGCCAGTAAGGTGTTTTACAAATGCCACCAGTTACCATTTTAAATTACCTGAGAACTGCGATCCCTCGTGCTTCCTGTAGGCCTAAAAAGTGCTTCCTCGGCGAGTGGAGTGGGAGGGAGGAGGCACGGACAACGGGAGGGAGGGCGGGGGATAAACAAATGGATCGCTGAATGAAACAAGTCAGGTCCCGGGCCGTGCTGTGATTGGCTGACGTCAAGGGGGTGTCCCGGGCGGCAGCCAATCACAGCGCGGCCCGGGAAATGACGTCACTGGGGTGTCCCGGGCCGGCAGCCAATCACAGCGCTGCCCGGGACACACGACATCAAGGGGCGGGATTTAAAAAAATAGTCAGAAACGCCCACGATTCGCGTTCTGACCGGGAGAAAGGGATTGACGCTGATGTCTTCCAATGGCTAGCCTCCATTTATGGAGCTAGCCAATTGGAAACAGAGGCGGTCTGAACATCCCTACTGAAAACAAAAGTTTTCAAACTGGGAGGGGCACTTCGTGCCCCTCGCCAGGCTGAAACCTAAAAACGTATGCAATACTTAGTAAAAGGGCAGATCCAATAATTCATATACAGTAACCATGTATGGGTCTCTGAGCCCTGATATATATATTAGCCTTAATAAAATGTGAAAACCGAAGTCAAAACTACTGCGCTTTCATAGACCTGGTTAAAGGGCATTCTATACAGTACTGACAAATAATTTTAAAAAATGCCCACTAAAATATGACATTTGTAAGGTCTGTTCAGTGCATGATCAAATTTTTTCCATCACCGTGAGGCTCCTGTTAAAAAACTTGCAACCCCTAAACATATCAAAGGTGAAGAGAACATTTGCAGATATATCAGAGCTGGCCTCACTTGGGCAAAGTTACAATGTTTTAAGAGTGGTAAGATGTATTTTAGCCAGAGATCATTATAAAATCCACAGAAAAACATAAAATGTAAAAGATCTTGGTCTGAGAAATCATCACAAGAGCAGGGCTTTAAGGCCACTGGCTTAGAAAAACCCTTGGGGACCGTGAGAAAGTAGTGAAAACAATTAAATCTGGTTAAAAGAAAGCAATGGTGTAGATTTTTCATGTAAGACCAGAAAGGTTGGTCTAGGGTCCCAGGACTCATAATTAAGTATTGTCGTGTCATAGGTTTATTAAGTTCAGTATTTTCCCTTTCCACCATCCTCTTGGCTAGAAATTGCTTTTTAATTACTTTCAACTCACCAGGATACATCTGTCTGGGATGTGTAAAAAGCTCAGGACCTATATTCGCTATCTGCTGTGAGATGTAACCTTGCCAAGGAACATCAGCGGCCCTGTCAAGCCTCATGCAATATTCTAAAACAAATTGGTTCAGGGTAGAAGTGGGGTTAGACCATATTTTTAACCAGCATATTAAAGGGGCCACGGCTATGCAATCAGAAATGTAACCCTGCCCTAGTTCTTCGTGCACCATAAAAGATGGTGCTGGGGGGTACAGATAAAAGTTTCAGCAGGTATTTATTTTCAACCACCTGCAAATCGCTGACTTCCTTATAGTTCCATACCTCGCTGCCATACGTGGCCATTGGTGTACATTTCTCATTACAAACGTTCTGTAGTGGTCGTAATGGTTTACTCCCCAGTCTCCTAGTAAAATCCATAGTCGCTCCTGCCGATCTAAACAAGATGTGTTTTTGAGTATTCGCTGAGTTCCCCATGACCGTTTTTTCGGTAAACAAAATGCCCAAATAAGGAAATGTAACATTTGTCAGTTCTCCACCTTTGCATAAGAGCGTACACTTGTCACACTTTATGTTATTGGACGACAATATATGGGACTTTGAGAAATAATGGAGAGGTCAAGTAAAACCATAAAATCAATAAACGTGTTTACAAGTCTTTGCAGCCCCATCGGTGTCCTCGCAAGTAGAACTGCATCGTCTGCATATAAGAGAGCAGGGATGAGTTTAGAGCGTGTTCTAGGGATGTCTTTGCTAGCCGCTGAGAGGGCAGCCCCAGATTGTTATTATATAAGGTAAACAAGACCGGGGCCAAAATACACCCCTATCTCAGGCCTCGCTTAACATCCCAAGATTCTGTAAGGGAACCATTTTTATTGTATCTGGCCGGGGCAGTCAAATTTAAGTGGGACCAGTGCAGGAAAGCCACCAGATCGGCATCCATTCCAATCTCTAGTAGTAAGGGCCATCATTTTGACCTGTTCACTCGGTCGAAAGCGGAAGTTAAGTCCATGAAAGCCATGTACATGAGTCCCATTTTAGTGAGTGTATATTTGCCGATGATCTTAAGTAGATTTATGCATTGGTCCACTGTACCCATACCTTTTCTGAAACCATATTGCAGGTCTGAAATTACATTACTTACGTCTAACCATATTGTTAAGCGATCTAAAATCAACTTCCCCATGATTTTTGTGGCCGAGTCTGGTAATGAAATCGGGCTGTAACATGCAGGGTCATCCCTGGCACCCTTTTGAAAAATGGGTAAAATAATCGCTGTGGACCATGAGGGCGGTGGGCCGCCTGTTGTTGCTGCGTTAAAGACCCTAGCTAGGATCTTTGCTCATGTCCCTGGGTCAACCTTATAAAGCTCAGCAGGGACTCCATCTGGCCCAGGGGTTTTTCGTCCTGATGTATCCATGTTGGCTTTCTGGGCCTCAGCTACCCCAAAGCTTAGCGGACGCATCTCTATACTGGGTTCCCAAGGGGCGACCTTGTTCTCCAGGCCCACTCCTCTGTAAATCTGCTCAAAATGACTAACCCATGTTATCAGCAGGGATGACACAATCTGTTCTCATGGAGTGTTGATCTAGAAAAAAATGACTGTTTACAATTTTCCAGAATTTTGAGCTGTTTGACAGAACACTAAACTGATTCAGATTGTGCCATGCCTGTTCTCGTATTGTGTTTCCTTTGTTCTAGGGCCAATTTATAGGCTTTCCTACATGCCTTAATCTTTTCTTGATCCTTGGGTTTATGTTTTGGAGCACTCATAAGAGCCTTATGGGATTTAGAGCAGTCT
This sequence comes from Lissotriton helveticus, assembly GCF_964261635.1. NCBI lineage: Eukaryota > Metazoa > Chordata > Amphibia > Caudata > Salamandridae > Lissotriton > Lissotriton helveticus. The sequence continues at coordinate 1,400,318,214 of NC_136067.1, forward strand.
GCATCAAACCATTTCTCCGCCCTTAGAGTCCCCTATCCTTCCTCTCCCCTTTAGATTTCCTGCAATCTGCTTTACAAGGTTACCAAAAGCCCCTATTACCACACTGGTCTCAACATGGTTATCAAAACACAGTTTAATATCTTCTGCGCCCTCCATGTATAGCTGATCTAAAAAGGCCTTCGGCATAATTTTCCCCCACCTGATTTTACGGGCCTGATCTGTTGGTTTAAAATCCCCATTTGATAGGCTCTTTCACTCAGCTGGAAGACCAGCTCCCCCATCAATTCTAAAATCAATGGGTTAAGATCACTATAGCAGCTCAAAATGGGGTTTACTTTTAATATGTCGGGGAGCAGAGGAGAGATACCATAATAAAATCTACAGTCGAGGAACAGCCCCTGCCAATAAAAGATGGAACTGACTCTGTCTCACTAGTATGTCCAAGACAATGTAGATTGTTTATAGCAAGCAAGCTCTCAACCCGACAGCCTAGGGCAGAATGTTCAAAATGAACAGAAGGAACCAAGGTGTCCCGAGGTCCCCTACCTAAAGTGCAATTAGAAATACAAAGATTTTCATTAAAATCCCCATGATAATAACCTCAAAGTAGGAGCAAGTCTCCTCTCCATAATGCTCCAAAAAACCCTCAAGTGCGGCAATGTGCCCGCTGTCGTTTTCCCTACAAAAGAATTATGAAACTTAATTACCAACAGTGAAGGTAGCTTGGAAAAGGTTAGTTCCACTGCTAACAAATGGGGAGAGGGACAAAGCAACAACATCATCGTGCAAGCTAATTTAAGTGATATCAGGGTAAGCCGTCCTACCTTTGCACGTCCTACAGTTGAAGGGGAAGCAGCTTTATAAAAGGGGATAAAACTGTCCAAGATAAAAGAGTCAGATGTATCCCATGTTTCTTGTAATCTGACGATATGACAGAACTTAATTGTTGCGAGCCACGGCTCGTCATCTTTTTTAGCCCTTAGTCCCGCAATATTCCAGGATTTAAATGTAAGGTTCAACGGACCAGGTTGGGGGGGATGGATTTTAGGGGAGTATTTACGACGTCCATAGATAATGGGAGGGCACCCTTTAGTTGCCCCACCCTCCGTTGGGGCCAATTGTCAATCAATATTGTCTAAACCCCTCAGTGGGGCAAATCGGTTTACAAGGGGACAAGCAATGCTCACATTTGGGCATTGTAGTGACCTTGCTGGTAAGAGACCACGGTAGGATAACAAAAGTGAAGAGGGACGACCTTAATTCCGGTTTTAGAGTCTTGCCTACAATAACTGTGAATCATGGCTTTTGTGTGTATCGGGTGCTTTAAATGAACCACAATGCAATCACCCCCCATCTTTCTTTATGGTGGATCCAACCCATCCCACTCTTCTAGCCATGATGACATGAGGTGATAAATGGTGACTGTTTACTAATGAGTTGTCCAGCCAGGGGGACACTTTATGTAGCATATTTATTGTGGACTCCCTGGTGCCCTGCTTAACTGGTGGGACACGGGTCAAAAGGCCACCAAGGGGGTTGACTCTGGGGGCAGATGTAGAATATCACTTCTCCCCTCTATCTTTTGAGGGAGACGGGAGGAGTTGGGGCCCTGCAAATCGTGCTGAGTTATTACGGTGGTCAATCTTGTGGACATCTAGCGGTCTCCGCAGAACAGCGTCCACACCGCCCCCCTCCTCCTGTTTATTTTGTGATATTCCCAGGCTCCTATGTGATATTGTACCCTTCTGTGGTGGATTTTTATTTCCTGGCTTTAACTGCGAGCTACCTCTGGCATTCAAGTGCTGACAGCCGCTGTTGAGGGGGCTGAGGGTGCAGGTCCGGCCCACTGCCCACTGTGTTGCCCCTGCACCCCCAATCACCTCCGCAGTCGCTGTTTCCAGGTTGTTAAATAAGTGACAAGAATGCAACTGAGTGGACCGATGGAGCAAGGCTTCTATCTTTGTCAGCCGTAAATTGATGGGTGCCAAGAGTGACTAACATATCTTCAATTCTAGGAAACAAATTAGACACAATCTGACTCGAGTACACCTGGTCTCTAACGACTGAACCAACAGCCTTCTTAGGTGTCTGCACAGTTTTATTCCCTCCTCCTCTCTTGCTTCTAACTGGGGGTTCGGATAGAGATGTGAGCTCATCTTGGTTACCGTCCACTCCATCTGGCAAATCAATAGCAGTGGCAGTGATCGTAGTGGGTACCATCTCACCTGAGTCTTCCAATTGCAAAGAGTAAATAGGAGGTGATGAAATCTGAGGATGATTAGTTATTTCCCACAAGAGTCACCTTTCACTAAAGGTAATTTCGTTCGACAAAACGTTTGCCGCTCTGGCTAATAAAGAGTCTAAAGTAGTTGCTGTGCTCCCCCTTCCTGGCAAGCCAATGGTTAGCTTCCTATTTCCCATTTCCATTGAGCAACCGAGCTTTAGGGAACTTTACAGCACGTTTTCATGAAATGTCCGGGGGTATTAGTTAACTTAAATGTCATGACTTGACAAATAAATTATGGGGCTTGGAAAAACCTCCCCCACAGTCTTGCACAGCGTGAAGCGTGCACAGACGACAGATTACACAGTGGGAAAACAGTACACAAAATGACTAGTACTCAACACCTTAAAAAATACCTTAGAAAGGACCCAGATCACAAGGATTCGAGGGGTGGCCCAGCTCAGCTTCTTCCGGGCTCGGACGGGCGCAGACGTGGCTGCCCATGGCTCGGGCTTTGCCCAGGCGCGTCCATGTGTCTAGCGCATCGGCTGCTGAAATGGCACCTCTGGGCACCGCAGGTGAAGTGGCGGTGGCAGGAAGGCAGCCGCAAGGAGGTCTGGGGGTCGTAGGCTCCTGCTTCCCCCTGTAGCAATGACGGGCTCCTACGCTGCCGGAGCCCCAAGCAGCTTAAATAGCGCCTCCGGGTAAACAAGTGACGTGGCGGTGGCAGCAAGGTACCACAAGGAGGTCTGGGGGTTGAAGGTTACTGCCTCCCCCTGTAGCAATGACAGGCTCCTACGCTGCGGGAGCCCCGAGCTGCTGAAATAGCGCCTCCGGGTGCACAAGTGACGTGGCGGCAAGGTAAAATGTCTGGGGGTTGTAGGCTCCTGCCTCCCCCTGTAGAAATTACATATTTAACTTGCCCACAACTCCCTTTTTTATGTTTTTATTCTATAGTGGTCTATTGGTCTTTATTATAATTTTCATAACAGCCATTTCAGATATCCGAGAAGGTCAGGGAGCTTTAGAAGCTCACACACGTAGACCTGCCCATTATAAATGGGACAATTCCAGCAGTTATAAAAGACAGTGACATCCTTGATTTGTAGACCAAAAAAAGAAGAACAATGGAGAATAGCAAAACTTGCTTATACCAACAAAAAGAAGAACAAAGGGATACAGCAAAACTTGCTTATGAGTCCGTAGTATATGGTGTATGAAATACACACAGAGCCTCAAAGTTTAATATCACCTGTGGCCTGCAGCACCAATGGTGCAATCCAGGGGGTTGGCCAATAAAACATGGCTTCAGACCTACCATGTGTGGTGTGATTGCAGCAGCCTAAAACCAGCTGTCAAACCGGTCATAATAACAAAATGACCCCTTTGACAGGCAGAAAACCATGCTTTTAAATATTAATAATTCACCCCAAGTACACCTTGTGGCCCAAAAGTTAGAGGGCCCGATATTTAAAAATGGAGCATGTGCACAATTAAAGCTGGCATGCTCCTCCAGTGACTAGACCACAAAGAAGAAGTTGCTTACCTTTGGTAACACTCTAGTGAATTCTCTATCTAACAACATATCCTAAATATCTCCAGGCACCAGACTGGATCAGGAAGAATTAAAACAGCAAGTCAAAAACTATGAATGGATAGGCCTCGCCTCTGTCCTTTTCAAGTTGATGGAGATCTTGTACCTAGTCCCAAGCTATTGCTCTATTTCGGGAAAGGTGTCAACACCTCATTAAGGTCAAGCACTTATTGGGCAGCTGTTGGTAGGCTAATGTAGGCGGGGCTTAAGAGGCGAGGCAGGCCCATTCATAATTAACTGCAAGGAGAAACGTGAAGCAGGAAAAGCCTTTATTCCCTAGGCTCACACTAGCCAGGCTGACGCCAAATCCCAGTGGGGCAGAAGCTGCCCCCAGAATTGGTTTGGAGTGGACATAGGGGAGGGGACTGCTCATTTCCCTGGGGGCACACTCTATGCAGACACAAGAGCTCTGCAGAAGGGAGGTAGCGTTCCCCCACCTTGCATTTTAGGCATGAGATGCAATGTGAGATACGTTTGCAAAAAGGCAAACAGGAAAACAGGAACAGTTCAAAAGGTCTGAATAGCTAGTGCCAACCATAAAAGTGGCATCCAAAAGCACCCTCGTCAGAACACTTTCAGGACCTGTGGAAGATCAGAGGAGCTCTGGACCTGCTGTCTGTGACCTGAGAGAAGACCTGAATGATTTAACCCAGTCCCTCTTGTACCCAGGATAAATACTTTGACTTGAAGGATCAGTTGGCTGACTTCCTTTGTGGTTACAAAGACACCACAGGTTGCAACAGGCCTGTTCCTGAAGTGACCAGTACCAACAGGAACTGGACTGGACCTTTCTGATGACCTGTGTTGGAGTGATTCCTTAGCCCTAATTGATGTTACTGAGGTCCTGGGAGTCTGAGAGGTGACTTATATGAGTCTGAAAAGGTGATTCTTAGATAATTTTTAGACTTGCAAGACCTCCAAAGATATTTGAGGGACTTTGCAACAGAGGTGTCATATTTCGATACAACTTCAGGCGTGCCCCACTGAAGGATTTAGAGCCCCATTAAAAAAGCAAAGTCATAAGGTAAAATCTTTGAATGGGATGAATCCGTTTGCTGTATCTGAGCTGCGCTCCATCATGGTCGGGCTGAAATTGAGCCTAAGTCCCGGTCTACTGCTTCCATAGACTATCACTGATGCTTTGTATCTTTTGGCACTATTTTTACTTAAAACTGAAAAAATCATATGTCCAGTCCCCCTCACTATATTTGAGTTGTTTTATTAAAAATGACTGTATTTTTCTAAATCGGTTTGGGATTTTTAGTGTTTGGCGTTTTGACTTCATAACTGTTTTGATATTGCCTAATACTTCTCACTTTGCCCTGCTTTAAACCTGTCTGCTCTGTGCCATAGCTATCAGGGTTTGAGATCAGGTTAATTTAGTGACTTAGTGTCACACTAACAAGATAGGGACATTATTCTTTTAGGTAAGCAATGACCCATCCCAAATAATAATTCACTTTCTTAAGAGTACTGCATATTCTCGCTGGTGTATGCCATATGGCACAGAGAAAAGAAGTTGGCAAGTGGCGAACAGTATTGCAGACTATGCCAGTGTGTGAGTAGCCTTTTTATGAGGTTAACTATCATTACTCTGTAAGTTTCTATTTAGTGTAGTATTCGATATATTACTCTTGAACAGGATGCCACACAGTATCCAATCAGAGAAGAAGAGTGTCAAGGGACTTGGTAGATTGCTAGTCTAGGCAAAAGGGATATCATTCTTGATACTTATAAGTGAGGACAGTGGTTGTTGTGCTTGCTAGATTGCTAGCCTGGACAGAAAGGTTAAACTTTCTTGATCCTTATAAGGTAAGAACAGTGGTTACTGTGCTTGCTAGATTGATAACTGGGCACAAAGGTTTCCATTTTTGATGCTTATAAGGTAAGGGAGGTGGTTACTGTACTTGTTAGATTGCTAGCTTAGGCAGAATGGTTATAGTTCTTGATCCTTATAAGGTAAGAACAGTAACTACTGGCTTGCTAATTTTCTAACCGCGCGGGAAGGTTACAGTTTTTTATGCTTATTAGGCATCGACAGTGGTTACTGTGCTTTTTAGATGGTTAACTTAGGCAGAAAGGTTGTGGTTCTGGATGCCTGTGCGGTAAAAATGGAACAGTTGCAGTTCTTGGTGGTTACACATATAGAGAAAATACATCACAGACAAACTGAGAATGTACACTCAAACGGCTACATTTCACAAAGAAGGTGGTTGACCCTGGTAAATGTAAAGTTAGTTTGATTACAATGAGATTGCCATGCCCTTTGTGAGAAATACTTTGTGAAACTCTCTCTGGTCTTAAATATGATCGTTGCCTCCTCTGGGAACCAGTCAAGTGTATCAGGAAAGGCACAGAGTGGTTATATCGGCGAGGGTCTGTTCTGAGATCTGTTGCCTGGAGGGGCGCAAGTCTGTTCCTTTGGTGTCTTCTTTCAAAGATGGTCCCCTAATGTGGTCTGGGCAGGATTAGTGCCTGATAGATTGCATGATGGTCGTTCACGGGCTCAACATTTTCTTTTGCTGTATATGAGTCTGGATTCTTTTGCTACGTTTTTGATGAGATGGCCATGATGTGATATGAAATCTGAAATGAATCCTAGGAAAATGGCAGTGGAGAGACATTCATTTAAGAGTGCGGTCAGATATTCAGTTCTCTATGGTCATGAGAAATTGGCTGAGTTGGCAATGATGATTTTTTGTAAGGATTTTCGGACACTTTTGCGAGTCATTCGCACAAAGTAGACTGCGATACCCAGGCTGTCAATCATGCATACAATAAGGAGTGTGTCATGGTACGAAGCATCAAGGTCGTCCAATGGATCAGACACAGATGAGGACTTTGTGATGGTTCGTTTGACAAGTTTGGAGCACTGATGCACAATGTTTCTTACTGATCAAGCACTGTGCTAACCAATGCCAATGCTAATACCAAATATGATAACACATTATTTTTTGAATGCAGAGTAACATGAAGTTCTGTACTTTGAGCATGACTTGTCATCCACGATACACTGCGAAAAATATTTAGGGTGAAAGGACAGCACACAAATACTATTTCTAGGCTGTAGCAGCTGGCTGATAGGCAAATAAACCTTATGGGTAAGTGGCAATCTGAGCCAACAGAATAAAGAAACAATGAGATATGACATGTTTAATGCAAAGGATTCACTATCTGCATGCTCTGGAATGCTTTCACCACTGAGGACTGTAGCCTTAGGAAGAACCCTGATAGATTAGCAGACTATTTAAAAAATATAAATATTTTTTTTCCAAAAGCATTTGCAGCACTAATTATTAAAAAACTTGCTAGAATATAAATTTACCACCAGACAGCATTTCATATTTAAAATTATAAGCATGAAATCAAAAAACAGTCATAAAAAGCACTGAAACTAAAAGGTCCAGATTTAATGTGTCAACGCCTGTAAATAAAGGCATTCACTAATGCTCTTTACATGTGTTGCAAGCCCAAATGTTGTTTAACACTTTTAAGCTTCTCCCAGATGACCCCGCCAATCCTGGAAATAAGTAGCAAAGAAAGATTGCTTTGTAAATTCAATGCATAAAGGGATAAATAATTCAAGGCAACAAGTATCATGATAACTGAAAGTACTTTTTAGGTGTAAAATAGTCCCTTTTCCATTCCAGTTGATGCACTACCTGGATGGCGGAAAGATACATTAAACAGCCAATAGCATGAGGTGGGCGAGTGAAACTCCTCTGGACACTGTTGAAGCCCGATCAATGTACATTACAAAAAACGGGTAGCAACCGATCGACCTAAAAGCATTTTCAAAGGATTACAAGTCAGAACAAAAACATAACATCCGGATTATCATACACTATCACCACTTGTGGCATATAGTTGCATTAGCAATTGTAATGGGGTGCAATCGGTTAGGCAATGAGTTAAAACTGCTTACTAATTACTCGTGTTAGGGGGTATTGCAAAATAAAAGCACACATTTTAAGTATATCTCTTTGAAGCGGGAAGGTGCGAATCAATCATCATGTTACAATTTGTATTATCACGTAATGCACCTCAAAATGCATGGATGAGTGACACGTATCCTACTTTTTTTTATACAAGACAGGAGGTTCATATTATGCAGTCTCTTTTTCTGCTGATTTTTTAAGTAGCACTTTTAAAGTACATTATTTCCACAATCCTACTCCCCTGGGCAGGAAGGAAGAAGAAATACTCTAAGCACCATAAATAGGGCAATCGATAACCCACATCCTGTTTTCTTGCTGTCTGAGTTAAGTACATGTCGGACCAGTTTTGCTGTGAGTTTGCGCGCTTTGGTCCTTTGCCTGCTGTAATTTTGTTTAGACTGTATTTGCAGTTATGCATTTCATTTTCAGGCAATCCTGTTCGCTATTTATTTAAATAATGTTTCAGTGTCTTCTAGGCTGCGTGCAGTGTGTAACTGAAGGTGTGGTAATTGACATTTTGTTTGTTCAAGCATTCAACAGCTAAGCGATTTATGAAATATGGTTGCATACGAATGGCTCTTTCAACCGATGTCAGCACTCGTTTATAGTGAAATCTGCTTTTAAAAAAGATTGAACTACGAGTAAAAATAATATGTAAAGTGTGTTACTTGTTGTCGCCAAAAAAGGTCAATATAAACAATTGCGCATGTTGCTTATAAACAAGTTACTTATCATTTGAAATTACAATTTGTGGGTGTCTGCTCCCTATATATGACAATATTGACATTATGAATAAGAATAAATATTGTAACAGTGTTGATAAGGAAACAGAGGAAGACGAGATATTCAAGAGAAACCTCTGGGATTTTTTTGATAATTCTGTGACCAACTCAATAAATAAAGCGGTATCCTCTTCTTTTAAAAAGAACAATAGTTACTTACCTGTAATCTGTGGTTCTCCAGTATTGGTGTCTTTCATAGATTCACATGCCTGAATCATTCCCCGTCGTCGGAGTAGGAGTCCCACGGTATATAAAAAAGCAGTAATAAGCCATTTGTACATAGCAAATAACAGTTACAATAAACCAGGAAGTGAAGTAGCCTCAGCTACCAATGAAAAAACTTCCACATTAGTGACCATCCAAGTCATTATGTTAGACCAAACTGCAGCCAATCAGGCCACAGCTCCCACCTAGGTATTCTCCCCAGAGACCCAGGCTGTCAGATTTGTGTAGCACTGGAGTGTACCAGAGTATATACAGCTATATCATAACAGTCTGGGTGAGACTCTGAGGGGAGGTGGGTGGGTGCATGTGAATCTATGAAAGACACCAATACTGGAGAACCACAGATTACAGGTAAGTAACTATTGTTCTTCTCCAGTATTTGGGGTGTCTTTCATAGATTCACATGCCTGAATCCGAGTAGTTAGCAGTAATACCATATCTCGCTCTTATACGCCAAAACATAGTTATCATGCATAAACAGAAAGCAATGCAACATCATAAGAAAGCGTAAAGAGTGGAAAGGAGGTGGGAGAGAACACCAGAGGCTCACCTTACTGAAACAGATTTCGCAGGACTGCTCTCCCCACCGAGGCATCGGTGTCGCTTGAAGAATCCAGACAGTAATGCCTCGTGAATGTGTGCCTGCTGGACCATGTTGCTGCTCTGCAAATATGCGGGAGAGGCACACCAGCAAATAACGCAGTTGAAGAGGAGACTGCTCTTGTAGAATGGGCTCTAGGTAAGGTCTGTAAGGGTTTACCTGCTTGTTGATGGCATAACCCTATCGTGGATGAGACCCACCTGGCGATAGTCTGTTTTGAAACAGCACACCCTTGTCTTGGTCTGCCATATGCCACAAGTAGCTGATCCGTCTTCCTGATGGCAGCTGTTCTTGAAAGATAAAATTTAAGGCATCTCTTAATGTCTAATGTGTGTAAAGTCCGCTCAGCTGGTGACTGCGGATTGGGAAAAAATGTCTTAAGTATCACAGGCTCATTGAGATGAAAATCCGATGGTACTTTGGGCATGTACTTCGGGTTGGTGCGTAGTATCACAGAGTCAGGTGTGAATTGCAAGAATGGTGGCTTAATGGTGAATGCTTGCATGTCACTCACTCGTCTGGCTGATGTTAGTGCCAGCAGCAATGCAACCTTCCCAGTGATGAACTTGAGATCGACCTTATGAATAGGCTCAAAGGGATGGCGAAGAAGCTGTGCTAGGACTATATTTAAATGCCAAGATGGAGGTGGCCGGCGTACAGGTGGAAACATACGAAATAAGCCTTTAAAGAATTGTTGTATTATTCTTGAGGAGTATAGAGAAGTCTTACCGTCCTGACGGTATCGTGATATGGCGGCCAAGAACACTTTAAGTGTTGAGTGCGCCAAACCTGATTTAGCGAGCTGCAAAAAGAAGGGTAATATCGCTTCTGGCTTCGCAGTCATTGGATGCAAATTCATAGTTTGGCACCAAACACAGAAACGTTTCCACTTTAGTTTGTAAGTTTTGTTTGTGGAAGGCGCCCTAGCATTGGCCAGGACTTCCTGACAGTCTTGTGGAATGTTCAAGTGCGCAAACTCGTGGTGTTGAGGAGCCAAGCCGATAATTTCAGAGATTGAGGGTCTGGATGAAACACCTTGCCTTCTTGGATTGTTAGAAGGTGTGGAATTCTGGGCAGTTGAATTGGCTCGCATTCTGATAGAAGGAGAAGCTGCGTGAACCAATATTGTCGTGGCCACCGTGGAGCAATCAGGATAATTCGACACGGTTGCTTTCTCATTTTCTTGATGACTTTGGGTATGAGTGGAATTGGCGGGAAGGCGTAGGCAAAGATCCGTTCCCAATTGAGTGAGAGAGCGTCCCCGCAAGAGTCCCTGTGGGGAATCCAGCTCGCAAAGTGAGTACATTTCTTGTTCTGATAAGTCGCAAACAGGTCCAGATCGGGGAGACCCCATCTCTGGAAGATCCGATCCAGCGCCGGCTGATGCAGTTCCCATTCGTGAGTGCTGTTCTTGGATCTGCTCAGCGAATCTGCCAATACATTGGCTACTCCCGGAACATGCACCGCTGAAAAGTTGATGTCGTGATCCAGAGCCCAAGTCCAGATCTCTTGAGCCTGTTGAGACAACCGGGCTGATCTTGTGCCCCCCTGCTTGTTCAGGTAATGCATGCTCGTTGTGTTGTCTGTTCGAATCAACACTGTGGAGCCTTGTAGGATTGCCAGAAAGGATTTTAGGGCGAGGAAAATGGCTCGTAACTCCAGCAGATTGATGTGCCATTTCTTCTGTTGAGCGTCCCATTTGCCGCTGATCGTCATCCCTTGAAGGTGAGCGCCCCAACCTTCGAGGGAGGCATCCGTGGTCAAGATGAATCTTGGGACTTCTGCGAGGAAGGCACAGCCGATTTGTAGGTTGCGTGCCTGACTCCACCACAGGATTGTGTCCTTCATTCGAGGCGTCAGTGTAATGAGATCCTCGAAGGACCCCGATACCTGCACCCATTGGTGACTGAGTTCCTCTTGTAATGGTCTCATCCTCAGACGACAGTTTGGAGTGAGAGGGATGCACGAAGAGATCATCCCTAGGAAAGATTTGAATCTCCGGACAGAAACGTACTCTTTTCTGAGGAGTGTGGTTGCCATCGTTCTGATCTTTTGCTGCCTTTCGTTTGAAATGAAGACCTGGGCGAGCTTGGAATCCAGTGTTGCTCCTAAGAAGGACTTTCTTTGAGATGGAATTAGATCTGACTTCTCGAAGTTCACTGAAAACCCCAGGCTTTGAAAGAGGCAAAGGCATTTTTGGACATGGTCGTTTGCTGTGGCGTAGGAATTGGCCTTGATAAGGCAATCGTCCAGATAAGGGTATATTTGAATTCCCTGCAATCGTAGGTGCGCCGCTACGGGTGCTAGCATTTTCGTGAATACTCTCGGGGCTGAACGTAGTCCAAAGGGAAGCACCTTGAATTGGAAATCCCTGCCAGCCACTCTGAACCTTAGGAACTTCCTGTGTCTGGGGAAGATAGGGACGTGGAAGTAGGCATCCTGAAGGTCGAGTGTTGCCAAGTGGTCCCCTTCTGCCAAAAACTGTAGGATCTCCTGGAGTGTTAACATTCTGAACGTTAATTTTTTGATGAATTTGTTCAGGGCACGCAAATCGAGGATTGGGCGCCATTCCCCTGATTTTTTGCGTATCAAGAAAAAACGAGAGTAGAAACCTGTCCCTCTCTGGTGTCGAGGTACTCTCTCGATTGCCCCTTTTCGAATCATGGAATTGATTTGGATGAAGAGTTCCTTGAGATGTGCTGGGGGCGGCCCTTTTGGAGGAGAATTTGGAGGGGTTTTTACAAATTCTAAAATGTGTCCCTTGGATACCACATCCAGCACCCATTTGTCTGTAGTAATCTTGGACCATTTTGAGTAATGTTGGGATATTCTTCCTCCAATTTGTTTTTGGCGGGGACACTTTGGCGGCAGGAAGTGAACTTCACTTCTTGTTGGTGTTATCTCTTCCACGATATGTTGGTTTTCCTCGGGGCTGTGTGTAAGAGTTACGTCTCTGGCCATAAGGCTGTTGCTTGTATGGCTGGTACCTCTGTGTGTTTTGAGAAGTGGTGTAGTTACGCTGTTGGTAATATCCTCCCCTATTGGAGAAATTTCCCCTTCCTCTTGCGCCACGAAAGGAAGATTTACGAAACTGCAGAGTGCCCAAAGATCGTGCAGTTTCAGTATCCTTTTTGATGGCCTGCAAAGCTTCATCCACGTGCGAGCCGAATAGGAACTCGCCATCATAAGGCATATTTAAGACCTTGGACTGTACTTCATGTCTAAAAGATGTAGATTTCAACCATCCCTCTCTCCGAAGGACTGCGGCTCCTGCCAATTGTCTGAAGCCTGTAGCTGCTACATCCACTGCGGCGTCAATGATCTCTGACGATGCACACTCCCCTTCTTGTAGAATTTTGATCGCCTCAGACCGGTCCGGTTCAGGCAGTTTCTTAATATAAGGCGAAATGTCAGACCACATTTGCCTATCGTATCGGCCAAGAATCGCCATAGAATTAGCAACCCTGACTGTGGTTGCTGCAATCGTGGAGACTTTTTTGCCAATGGTATCGAGTCGTCTTCCGTCTCTATCTGTAGGCGTGGAGATTTGAGATGATGGGTTTTTCGCCCTTTTTTGAGCTGCCTGTGCAATGACTGAGTCTGTCTTGGCCTGTCCAATCAGGCAAGCCGGTGAAGAAGCAGGCGCTCTGTATTTTTTATCCACTCGTGGCAAAACTGGAGGTAAGGAGTTTGGAGTGGCCATGATCTTCAGACCTTCTTTCCAAATAAACTCTATGATCGGTATCGACCAGCTCTGTCTTTGGGAGAGATTCTTGAAATCATACAGGAAACAATCATCCTGTTTTGTCTCCATGGTAATGAGAAATCGTTTGGTAGCGTTATCCATAATTCTATGGAAATTTGCAATATCCACCGGTGGTGATTCAGCCTTCGGCTGTTCATCTGGAGCAGGGGAGTCAGCCTGATAATCTTCATACTCCGACGAATCAGAGTCATCCAATTCTCCTTCTTCATGAGCCTCCTCTTCAGAGTTGTCGTCCACCGGTTGAGTAGATGGTACCGGCATGGATGGGGCATGTACCGATTCTTCCCTGTTAGGAGGGACTGAATGCGGAGTACCTCTAGGCGGGGGGGAAGTGATGTGTGATTCGCCCGATTCCGAGGGCGGAAATCGTTGATAATAATCATCCAACATGGACATCAAATTTCTAAATAATTCCATGGGCATTTGTGTCCCTGACGGGGGTGCAGGATCCAACCCTGTGTGTTGCGTTACCTGCTCCTCTTCCTCTTGTTCCTTAACGTGTATGAGCAAGTCAGATGGACTTGTAGCCGCCGGAAACAAGTCTCCACCAGAGTCCTCGTCGGAATCCAAAAGCCTGTCTGGCATCGTGAGTGGTGACATACATGCAGACTGTGATGGGCGTTGTAAAATCGCCGCAGTGGTGGCTGGAGAAGGCAACGATATGGTGGTGCTCTTTGCCGACCATACTTGAAGATCTGTGCAAGTTGACAGTTTTGGCGTCATTGGATTCCCTTGGGCCACCGAGAAGTCCTGTGGCATTGACTTTGCTGTGAGGGACGAACTCGCCGTCGTCGACGACTGTGGCTGGAGAGGTCTCGTCGACGATCCATTTTTCGATGTCGACGACGTCGTCGTCGACGGAACAACTTTCGTCGTCGACGGAACAATTTTCTTCGTCGACGGGGCCGTCGACGGGGCCGTCGACGGCGTTATCTTCTTCGTCGACGAGGCCGTCGTCGACGACGACTTCGTCGACGGGGCCGTCGACGGTGTCTTCTTCGTCGACGGTAGGATCGTCGACGGAGTCTTCCTCGTCGACGATGAGTCCGTCGACGGGTGCTTCGGCGACGGTGAAGCCGTCGACGGCAAGGCTTTCTTCGTCGACGGTAGTGTCGTCGTCGACGGGATGGGATTTTTCTACGCTGAGGAGGGCTTTGTCGACGGTGGCTCGTCGACGGTAGGTGAAATTTTCTTCGTCGACGAGATGGGACGAACTTGAACATGCACATAAGTAGGTGAGGACACCGAGGACACCACCAAAGAGGGTTTTGGTGAGGAGTAGGTCACAGTAGAAGTCACTGTAGTGGCAGCCTGACAGGAAACCGGCAGAGAAGGTGCTGCCTTGGTTGTAGGCCTCTGAGGTGACAATAAAGGCACAGTCTTTTTAATGACAGGCTGTTTGACAGATTTTTGACAGGCTTTCTTCACCTTAGAAGTGGAAGGTTCCTCAGCAGCGTGCTGGGCCTGTTTCGCCACCTTAGCCTTAGGGGTAGTTACTGTACCCTCAGCTATTCTCTTCCTAGATCCCATAGAAGACATAGAGGCCAAACTTCCTACCTCAGAGAGTGGCAAGTCCTTGTCCTTATTCCGTTGTATCCATAGTAGGAGGCGACCCTCTCTGTCCCTGAGGGTTTTAGTTGGAAAAGTGCGACAAATCTTGCATTCCTTAGCCTGATGGTCTGGATACAAGCAGTAAATGCAGAGAGAATGAGGGTCTTCCTTGAAGAGCCTTGCCTTGCCACAAGAGTCACAAGCCCTGAAAAGGGACTTAGATGTGGACATGCTGGAAAGAAGAAACTTTCAAAATTTCAAAGTAGAAGAAGAAAACTGAGCAGAGCTCAGAGAGACTCCCTATCACACGACGTGCGGTAAAAAATCTGACAGCCTGGGTCTCTGGGGAGAATACCTAGGTGGGAGCTGTGGCCTGATTGGCTGCAGTTTGGTCTAACATAATGACTTGGATGGTCACTAATGTGGAAGTTTTTTCATTGGTAGCTGAGGCTACTTCACTTCCTGGTTTATTGTAACTGTTATTTGCTATGTACAAATGGCTTATTACTGCTTTTTTATATACCGTGGGACTCCTACTCCGACGACGGGGAATGATTCAGGCATGTGAATCTATGAAAGACACCCCAAATACTGGAGAAATGTGGCTACAGATATTGGTAACTCAGTGGTGACTTTGATAACAAGTACCTTGTCTGTGCTTACAAGGGGGTAAAACTCATGAAAAATAAGTGTATGTTGATTATTGAGAATCCTCATGGGTCTGAGCATGATGTGGATGTTAGCAGTTCAATTCAGAAATGCAAAAAAGGACTTAAAGTCCCTATAGCAGGGTCCAAATACGGGTGCATATGTTGAACCATTCATGAAGCCATACATTATAAAGATGATGATGCCACTAATACCTCTAAATGATTTAAATTAGTTAACAAGCGACAGATGCTATTTATGTATGCGGAAGGTAATTCGATGTTTGACTGGAGTTTGTTACAACACCTGAATTCCATTGAGTATTCCCCCCCCCCCCCCACTTTTTCTGGATGACTACATGACGTTCAGAATAAGGAATTCAAATGACAGAGCCATGGGGTGCAGAAGGAGGGCTGAATGCCCTAGACTAGTTACCATGGATAAAGTGCCTATGACCTGGTCCTGGATGCCAAAATTGTCACCTTTTTGAGTGGAGTGGTTAGGTATCCAAGAAGGAGTTTGGATAGAGCCTGCTCATCATGCCAGGAGAAGATGTTCGACACCTTGGGTACATTAACAAGAATGCTACGCGTGACTGAGCAGGAAAAGAACGCTTGTGAACCTCTGGACTTAGAGGTGGTATCCAGGTGGGCCCAAAGGGATTTTTGGGGAATGCCAGTGCCTGCCTGTCACCCAGAAGAAGTGAAGTACTCTTACTGAGAATATATCCAAAATTGGGGACCTTTAGTAGGAGATTACTTTATAATGGAGATTGGACATTATGTGCAAGCTTTTGCTTCACTGGATAAAGCTCACTTCTTATTGATGAGGGTGTTTGGTCGGGTGTCTCCAGTGGCTGGCGGATGTAGAGGTTGTTTCACCTGCCGTACTACCTACTTTAGATCTTACTTCAACAGCCAACAGTACAGATATACCCTGCCGATGTACTTCCCACAAAGGACGGGAGGATGCATCGATAGAAGATGAGCGGGGCAGGAATGGAGTTCAAAGTAAGAGTTCTCCCCCCACCTGCTCTTCTGAAAGTGGGGTGGCAGGTTAGCCTTTTTAGCACAAAATCAGGAAATAATTTTAAGCGATCCTTGGGTCCTTCGAACAGTCTGTGGTTTCCTTATGAAATTGTATGCCATACCAGTACAGACCAGGTTTCCTACTTCAACCCAGCTCTCTCAGGAGGGATAGACTTTGTTTCCAGGGAGGTCTAAGATTTGCTCCAGAAGGAGCTATAGGACAAGTTACTTACTGGATTCAGAAGATTTATCTTTGAGCAATACTCTTGCGTGCTGGTAGGTTGCGAAGGTCGGCTCCAAGTGACGTTGGTGTCTCCGCCGTTGTGAATTCCGCATCACCTACATAGGCGCCACCTCGGCACACTGATGTCAGTTACTTGTCAAGACTTTCCATGCCAGAAGGGCGGAGTCATGAAGTGCACCGACAATGGTGTGTTTCTAAACAGCTAGGACCCTGAAAGGGAAAAGCCATGACCCTAAGAACCTGTCTGCAGTGTGGGAAGGACCGTGGGTTTGTAAGGGATCTGCAGTTAGATCATGTCTCTACCAGACATGGTGTTACCGAAGTTAAGTAACTTGTCCGTCTAATAGAGATATCTAGTCACAGATTCCTTAACATTGAAATGATATCCAAGCAATACCATCCCCAGAGGAGGGGCTGCGGACAAGTTAGACCAGAACGTCCTGCAGGACAGAGTGGCCAAAAAGGCCGTCCTCTGCGGACTTGACCATCCAGGCAGTAGTGCTTCGTGAATGTGAGCAGAAAAGCCCACGGTGCTGCCTGACAAATGTTGCAACACCATGGTAGCAGCCTTAGCTCTGGTAGAATGAGCCCTTAAGCCTTCAGGAGGTTGCTATTTGTCCAGAGCATAGCAGATTTTTATGGAGAGTAAAACCCATTGAGAGATTGCAGATTTCTGCACTGCACAACCCTGCTTCACTCCCACATACCCCACCAAGAGTTGGTCATCCACCCGAAACTCTTTTGTGCGGTCAGGATAGAATGACAATGCTCTTTTTGGGTCCAGACGGTGGAGTCACCCCTCTTCTTTAAAGGGGTGCCGAGGAGCGTAGAAAGTGGGCAGGGTGACAGATTGTCCAACTTGGAATGGTGTGACCACTTTCGGTAAGAAAGAGGTCCTAGTGTGAGGCACCAACTTGTCAGGAAAGATGGTCGGGTAAGGAGCCTTGGATGACAGAGCCTGCAATTCGTGCATCCTCCTGGCAGATGTTATTGCCACTAAAAAGGCTGTTTTGATGGTAAGCAGTTGGAGGGGGCAGTTGTGAAAGGGTTCGAAAAGAGCACACATCAGGAAGGTGAGAACCAAATTAAGATCCCACTGAGGAATGTTGAAAGGGGCAGGTGGAAACATATGTACAACCCCATTGAGAAATCTATTTACAATAGAGGATTTAAATAGAGAGGGTTGGTCTGGCAGCCTCAAAAAGGCAGACCGGGCCGATAGGTAACCTTTGAAAGTGCCCGAGCACAGCCCTGCTGGGCAAGGGTCAGAATAAAGAGTAAGACCTGAGAGGGATGCAGTTAGAGGATCAATAGATCTTTCTGTACAATATTTTACAAATTTGTTTCACCAGCAGGCATACACGCTCTTGTTGAAGGGCCGCCTGGCTCCCAAAATAACATTGCAAACTTCGGGAGGAAGGTCGAACTGTCACTGCCACCGCTCACACTACACGCAAGAAGGCGTAGAGTGTCAGGTTCGGGTGGAGGACCCTCCCCTGTTGATGTGACAGAAGCTCCTCCTGAAGGGGCAGCCTGATTGGAGGATCAATGCTTAATTGGAGAAGTTTGGGATACCAGACTCTCGGTGCCAAGTCCGGAGCAACAAGAATGCCTTGGGCCCGGTCGCTCCAGATCTTCTTGAGCATTCTGGGCAGGAGTGATATGGAGGTAAAGGCACAAATGAGGCTTGAACCCCACTCGAGACGAAAAGCGACTCTGAGCAAGAGCCGCCTTGGAAACCCCAGGGTGCAAAAATGCTGACATGGCGCTTTCTCTGCGGAGGCGAACAGATCTAACCAAGGCCCTCCCCACCGATGAAAGAGACCTTCTGACACCTCCGAAAGCAGACACCATTTATGATACACTAGGCATCGACTGCTGAGTTTTCCACCCTGGCGTTCAGAGAACCTGCCAGGTGTTGAACCACCAGGGATATGTCCTTCTGTTATAGCCATATCCAGAGATCCGGGCCTCTTGACAAAGGGTCCATGACCCCTCCCCGCCCTGTTTGATGCAGTACCACATGGCGGTAGTGTTGACCGTGAACACTTGAAACAGTTTTCCCTTTATTGAAGGAAGAAAGACTTTGAATGCCAAACTAATCGCTCAGTGTTCCAGTAAGTTGATGTGGAGTCCAGATTCTGCCGGAGACCAGAGTCGTCTGATCTCCACCTATCCCAAATGGCCGCCCCCATCCGAGGAGTGATGGATTGATTGGGGAAGGCAGAGGGGTCTGCCCCTGACCTCGTAGCGGTTGGTAAGCCACCCCTGCAGATCCTGTTCAGGTCCCTCCAAGATCTGAACCATGCTGGAGAGATTCCACTGATGTCGCACCCACTGGAACTTCAGGTCCCACTGCAGAGCCAGAATATGCCATCTGGCATGAGTCAAAAGCAGGATGCAGGAGGCCATGATGTCCAGCAGCCTCAGAGTCATTCTCATCAAAGTGCGGGATAGAGACTGAAATATCGGTATCATTGCCTGAATATCCTGGTCTTGCTGTTCGAGAAGATAAGCCCAAAACTGCACTGTGTCCAGAACAGCTCCGATGAAATGGAGCGTCTGAGAGGGAGTCAGGTGTGAATTTGGTACGTAGATAGTCAACCTCAGTGAATACAGGAGGTTTGCGGTAGTCTGGAGTTGGGAGATGACAGCCTGGGGCGAACTCACCTTCAACAACCAGTCGTTGAGATAGGGGAAGACTAGCACCCCTGTTCTGCATAGATGTGCTGCGACTACCGCCATCAGCCTAGTGAAAACTCGAGGGGCGCTGGTAGGGAACACGATAAATGAAATTGCTGGTGGCCTACCATAAACCGCACATAGCGCCAGTGGGCAGGAAGGACAGGAATGTGAAAATAAGCATCCTGCAAGTCCAATCCAGTCTCCTGGGTCGAGGGAAGACAAGACCTAAGCCAGAGTGAGCATCTTGAACTTTTCTTTTTTGAGAAAGTAGTTGAGGGCTTCGAGATCCAGGAAAGTACGAAAGCTCTTCTCCTTTTTTGGGACTAGATAGTAGTGGGAATAACAGCCACAGCCTACTTCTGGCGCCAGAACCTTGTCGATGGCTCCCTTGGCCAAGACAGTCATGACTTCCTTCTGAAGCAGAGTCAAGTGATCCTTTGTCAGCCGGTCGTAATTTGGAGGCATGGATGGAGAGGTAGTCTCTAAGCCTTAGAGTCTAAGGGGACTATCTGAAGAACTCACGTGTCCGACATGATGTTTGGCCAGACTAGGAGATTTTAGAGTTTGAGGGGGCAGGGGGGTTAGTGGACTGACCTAACTTCTAGCCGCCTGACCCATGGGGTCGGAACGAGCTGTGCCCAGGGCCGCACAGAAGTTGCTGATCTTGCGCAGCCTTGTGGCTGGGGTATGGCTGGCACGGCTGAAAGCCCCCACGAAAGGGTCGAAAAGCAGATGAGTGACGTGTGGCCACTGAGAGGCCCAAGGACTTGGACGTAGCCTGCGAGTCCCTAAATTGCTTTAGGGCCATGTCTGCTTTGTCTCTGAAGAGACAGGTGCCATCAAAGGGCATGTCCATGAGGGAAGCCTGGACATCCCCAGAAAAGCCAGAGGTTCTCTGACAGGCATGGCGTCGAACAGCCACCGTCAATGACATCACTCTGCCCAGCTAGTTGGTCATGTGGAGCCCACAACTAATGGCGAACTTTGCGGGATCTCTCTATTCTGATCCCGCTGGGGAGAAGATGGCTCGGGCCTCCTCCGAGACCTGTGGCAGCACTTGCGCAAGCGTTTCCCACCGGGAGTGGGAATAATGGCCCAATAGGCATGCAGTGTTCATCGACCTCAATGTAAGGCTGGCGGAAAAAAGATTTTCTTACCCCAACTATCCAGCCTCTTGGATTCCATGTCCAGAGGTGCGGAAGGGAATGCACCTAATAAGGTAGAGGCTTGGACTACCAAGCTCTTGGGGGTAGGGTAGTTGGTGATGAAATTTGGGTGGTGGCGGCGGAGATTGTCCTATTCACAGGAGCCCCTGTGCTGGGCTTGGACCAGGTTCCCAGAAGGACATCAGTCAAGGCCTCATTGAATGGAAGGAGGAGTTCCGAGGAGGAGACCGCCGGCTGAAAGACCTCAGGCAAGATGTTCGTCTTGACTTCCACCGAAGTGAGATGAATTTCCAGGGCCTCAGCTGCCCTTCTCACCACCACATCATATGAAGCGCACTCCTCCGTAGCCACGGTAGGGGGAGAAAGCAGGACAGAATCTGGAGAGGTGCCCAGTCCACTGGCCTCACCCAATTTCTCATACTAGTCCATTTCCTGTTCAGGCTTGTCTTCTAAAGGGTCCACTAACCCCTCCCGATCTTTCTCCATTCCTAGCCCTGCAAAATAAGGCTGAGGAATTGACCTAGGACCCAAGGGTGCTGTCGGAGCCGGAATCAGCGCCGGTAGGTGCCGATCCAGCTTGTCGGAGCTAACAATGGGCCTGGCGCTGCCAGTGGGCGTCGCCGGCATTAGGAGTCTCAATGTCGGGGCCAGTGCTGGAAAAGTTATCAGTGACATGAATAGCGTTGGTGCGGATCCATTGGGGGTCATCGATGCCAGGCTGCAGCTGCCTGCGTGGAACGCAATGGAGCCCTCTCTGTGCCTGAGGAGCCTGAAGGCATGCCGGAAGTTTAGGCCGCCCAAATATGAGGCACATGGTGCCATAAAATTCCTTTAGTTGGGCGGGGGTCCCTCCGAGCAGACTGGGAAGAGCAGACCCAACCGAGGTGCAGGTTCAGTCGAACGAGGCCTAGAACATCAAGACTCCTCCATCACGACAGCCGACCGATGGGGAGAGGTTGAAGCACTCTTCGACTTCTTGTGCTTTTTGTGCTTCTTACCTCACTGACTCGAAGACTTCGAGTAGGAGGACGAAGACTTAAGGCTCCTAGGGCGGTGCCCAGACCTTTCTCTCGGCGGGGACCGAGAACGAGACCTCAGGGTCAAAGGATGCAGTGCTGAGCGCTGGGCAGCAAGTAGCTTTAGGGGCCGCTCTCTCAAAGCTTTTGAAGTCATGGCTCGGCAGTTGGAGCACAACTTTGAATCATGGTTGCGCTCCAGACACCAAAAGCCCACCAGGTGCGGCTCTGTTACCGACATGGCATGGTGACAGGCACCATAAGGCTTGAATTTGCAAAAAGTAAAAAAAAAAGTCCTGTCAAAAAGTGACAGAGAGTAGCTGTCTTCACGGATCTGCGCTAACTGGCGTGGAAAGAAAAGAACTGATGTCAGCACGCTGAGGTTGAGCCTATATAGGTGACGCGGACGTCACACCGGTGGAGATGACGTCATACAGAGCCAACTAACACCACCTACTCGCGCACAAGGGTATTGTTCGAAGGAAAATCTTCCAGATCCAGTCTGATGCCTGGGAAATTCAAAGGTAAGGAATCTGTGGCCATATGTCTCTATCAGATGAGCTTTGTTTGGTACACCCACACAATTTGTGAGCAATACAGATTAATTTCAAAAGAACACATTTCTTTCCCCATTATTAAATCTAAAGGATCTCAACCAGTTTGTTCTTTGTGGATATTTCAAAATGGAGAACATTATTAGTCTCAGAAAAATTCTCTTACCAGTGAACTGAATGCTGCAATTAGATTTGAACGAAGCTTAGTCAAGTCCCTACCATTCTTTTTTTGTTCTTTTAATTCTTTGTATTGAACTTGCAGATGCAATACACACATCATTAATCAACTGTAGCAGTCATAACATGTATAGAGTAAAAAGCATTCTCATCCCTTCATCCCCTTCAGTTCTTAATGCCCCCGCCCAACCTTCCCTTCCCCCACCCACCTATTGTCTGGCTAAATGTTTCAGGTCATCCAAGTTCGGGCTGGCACTTTGCTCCATGATTTACTTTATTTATATTGTGTAACATTTCAGATCCCCCTGTATTCCCCCTACCATTCTTTCTTCTTCCAATGCCTAGTGTATCACCAAACTGTTAAAATTGTCAGTGGCAGCTCTCAGGTCCCAGGGACTGGGGATGGTGGTATTCTTGGACGATATATTTCAGGCCAGGAACATAATCTCTTGCTGCGACACGTACTAACAGCCATAGAGGTGGTTCAAACATTGCATTTCATCACAAATGTAGAGAAGTAGGATTTCAAAAAGAACTGAATTTCTGGGGATATAATAGATTCAGATAGGGAGATTCCCTTACTTTCAGATTCAAAACTGTCCCTAGGTTTACTATTAAATTCAGATGCAAATCTCTGGGTTTGGGGTGCCAGGCATGGCATCTTCTCGACTAGAGGAATTTGGTCCAAGAGGAAGTTGTCAATGCACATAAACTGCTTAGAGCTTCTTGCAGGCTCCTCTGCGGTCCAGAGCCTCGTAAAAAAACAGGATCATATGTGCAGTTCTCCCATTCATGGTCAATCTGTCAGGTATATAAACATAGTGGAGGGGTACGAGATTTTAAGCCCTGAGGAGAATTGGTCCGGGCACTGTGGGGGTTCTGTTTCCACCAGCGGATATCACCAATGGCAGAGAATCATCCGGGACCATGCAACATGGTGGCGGACTAGTACTCAGGGAATCTGCATGACAACAGCATAAGGCATGTGATGGTCAGGTTTTCAAGACACTGAACTACATTTGAGAACCGTTCAATATAGTGCGGTTTGCATCCTGGTTGACAGATCAGTTACAGAGGTATTTCTGCTGAAGACCCAATCTGGAAGCTTTAGTGACTGACGTTATTCTTCAGGATTGGCCTGGTGAAAATAACTATGCTTTTCGGTCTTTTGTCATTATACGCAGGTGTGCGGCGCAGACTTACAGAGAGTTGTTGAAAGTGATCTTGACATTACCTCTTTGGATGTCGCAGCCCGGGTACTCCTCCTTTCTGGAGCTCTTGGCAGACTGTCGAATTCATCTGCCAATCTTCTCACAAATATTGAGGGGCCCTCATCAGATAGTGTCAAAGGACATCAACAGATCTTTTTAAAGTAAGAGCTGCAACACCACTGCAATCCAACTCCCAGAGCTGATAATCCAGGACGTTTGTCTCTTTATGAATTGATGGTTGTGGCTGTTTGATGGCTTGATGATGCTGGTTGTGGCTGTTTGCTGTTCTCGAGTCCAGTCAAGTTGTTTTTCTACTTCTGTGGTTGAAATGCTTATGTCTTATTAAATTCTTAGTAATTGAAAAAAGTTTTCCGGCTTCCACGTTAAGAGGCCATGTTCTTCTGATGATGACTGCATGCTGCAGATGATGACTGGAGAGTGCCTGTAGTTGATCGCACTTACTCATTAAGGTTTTGGTGTTTTCCTTGCTCACTCCTCTTCTGTACCTGATCATCCCACGTGGCTACCACAGAACACCCTCCACAGCATACCCTACATAGCAAGAGCAGGGAAACCTATAGACATAGACATTGGGCGAGAGACAAACCACTTCAAAGGACAAATGAGATGTCAGTCTCGGCCCAAGGCCTAGATGATTAGCACTTCACTGAAGCTTTGTCGTTCCCCTTTACCACCTTGAAGGTGAATGTCTGAGCAGGCCTGAGGGCTGTCATTTAATAATTTAAGGACTTGCATGTAGCTCACAAATGGCACATTTTCAAACACATTTCCTTACTTTCGGCTAGTTTGGAGAACTTTGTGGTGTCACATAGTCACAGCAGACAATCATCACATCACCATTCAACTCCTGTAATATACTAAACAGCTTTCACCCAACCTTTAATATATTTAAAATTCACACTGCAGATATAAAGCGGATACTTTCCCAAAGAAGCAGCAGATGCCAGTTAAATGAAAGCACGAAGGGGTAAATGAGATTTTTCAACTACAGTTGCCCGCAACAAGGTATTATGCTGCGCCAACTTGGCCAACATTTCAGTGCATGAAGAGGCCAACTTCTCAGCGCCCTATACACTGCTCAGGCCTCACATGCACAGGGGTTGGCCTAGCTCACTTTTTTAGTTACAGCCTTACTTTCCAGCAATCTCATTTACTATTTTGAGAGCTATCAGTTGGCAGAGAAAACATCGGATGACTTTTGCTGCTTTTAAGTGAAATAAAAACCAAATCTAAATAAACTGAAAGGGTGAATTTGAGAACTATATTCTTAGAAATTAATAGTGGCAAGTCAATATATGGTTACGCTGCTGCCTTCAAGGTTGAGCAAGAGCTTTCCGTGTAAACAATGTGGTTCACGGCTTTCACTAATCTCTCGCTGCAAAATAAATGCATTTCTCCTTTACCTATTATATTATAGAATGGTACAATTGGAAGTGGGGTGTAGGTGTAAAATGTGCCTCTTTTTCCCATCCCACTGAGGCACTGTTGAAGGTACCTGCACTAAGAGTAAATGCCAACGTCGGTACCTTAACTGACAAATAGAGACCAGATATGGAGGCATAATTACATTTGGAGGGTTTCCAAAATGTGTCAACCTTTTAAAAAAAATAACCCAGTGCTGCAGAAATTCAGAGCATAAGGCAGGCGTGCATCTCCACGGGATCTGCCGCCCCCTCGTCCACAGCGGCACGCACACGTCTTCTGTTGTGCGTGCACTACCTGCTAATGTCTTGGGGCTGCAACGCCAGGCACGCAGCGCAGGCTATCGATTTGTTTCTGAAGAAACGCGAGTCCCTCGGCGGACGCCGCAGGCTAGCCTTCTTTTATGTCGGCGGTGGCGTGCCCCCTCGCGCCACCTCAGCTCTCAAGACGCCCCGCTCCGAAACAAAACCCACGTAATGCCGAGTGAGCGCGCGCGCCGCAAGCTGTCACTCGCTTAATGCACTTGATGATTTCTATCATAATAGCGTGGCAATTAAATGGAGGGGAGGTGTGTGCGTTGGAGGGCTGGGTAGGTGGAGGGTTTCTACATATATCCCATCTCTATAAATATTGGCTTGGGGAAATCATTTGTGAATGCAAAATTGAAGGGAAAAAAAGCCCAGGCGCCAGAGTGCTGTTCGATGCTCAGCTGTTGTTCGCCACTTCGCATTAATTTGAGGGCTGCGTTTGGACGCTCTTTTAGCGACTGCCGCTCTGATTTTTGACTCAATCTGTTCATCTTGGTTTTCTCACTCCTTTTTTTTTCGTCCTCTCTTTCCCGCCCCCCCCCCCCTCCCCACCGCTTTCATCCCGCTCCTCACAGACCTCTTTGCCTTGAAAGCAATCAGCGACAGCAGGTGCCTGCGTTTCCATCGGAGAGGAGTGGGCAGCAGCCAGGCGGTGACCACAGATAATCCCCATGGCCTCGGCAGGGCTGCAGATCTTCGCCTTCCTGCTTGCCCTGCTCGGAGCCTTTGGAGCCATCGCCGCCACCTTGATGCCCAACTGGAAGGTCAACGCGGACACGGGTGCCAGCATCATCACGGCCATCACTCAGATGCAGGGGCTCTGGATGGACTGCACGTGGTTCAGCACGGGGATGTTCAGCTGCACTGTGAAGTACTCCCTCCTGGCCCTCCCCGTTTACATCCAGGTGGCGCGGACCACCATGGTCCTCTCCTGTGTCCTAGCCGCTTTTGGCCTCTTCATCTCAGCTGCTGGCATGAAGTGTACTAGTTTGGGAGGGGACCGGGAGACAAAAAGCCTAACTGCCTTTGCTGGGGGCATCTGCTTCATCTTGGCGGGGGTCTTCGGCCTGATACCAACATCATGGTACACAAGAGAGATAATTTCTAGTTTTTTGGACCCAATGGTCCCAGAGAGCAACAAGAATGAACCAGGTGGAGCGGTGTACATGGGATTTGTTTCAGCAGGGTTCCTACTTGCTGCAGGTCTGGTTTTCTGCACATCTTGCCTCAGGAAGCAGCAAGAAGACTGGAGATGCACCTCTAAGAAACAACCTCAACCCGCCACGCAACCCCCAGAAAATGGTTACAACCTGCAGGACTATGTGTAAACACAGGGACCCGGACAAGCTGTGGATCTGTATGCTGTGGCTTTGCTTACTTTAAATATTGCTAAATATCAAAAATTATATATTGATATAACACTTTTTTTATTTCAAAAACATTCATGCAAGAGATTTACTTAAATGTTGTGAAGATATATTTTTCGCTCATGCATTTGTATCTAAAGATAAATCTAGAGAGAACCAACGAACCTGCTATTTATTGTCCTGCTTATTTTTCAATAAAGCTGCTACATGTAAGACAAGCAAGGGAAAAAAGAGAACAGATGAAGGTGGGTGCCTTTAATTTAAAGTAAAAATGTATGTGTACTTATATTTGTATAAATGTGAAAATACAGGCATGCACCCATACATGTGTATTTTAATTCACAAAAAAAGATGTTAGGACATGCAACAGTGCACCACTTTTGTAAATCTTCTGTGCGGAGACTAAAATTAAACCACAAAAGCTTTATGTTAGTTTAGATTTCTTGGCCACAAAGTTAGAAGGTTAATCTGTAACATTCAATGTGATCAATTTGAAGGTCAAAAATACATAGTAGTCATTAATCAGATATATTTATGCAAAATTAAGAAGCTATCATTATCAAACAAAAAGTTCAGGAAAAGACTTTTGAGAGTTGCAACCCCAATATAATGCCTTCCCTCATTACTTTTCACATGATACATTGCACTCTCCCGCCATATTTACAAGCGCTTAGAAGCCAGATCCACCTCACAGCTTCACAAGAACATTCCAAGTGCTAGGATTCCATCACCGTGTACCTGCGGGATTTTCCTAGTAAAGGACACAGTTCAAGCATGTTTCCACAAACACTTGATGTTCTTGCATCTTTATATTGAAATGTCATTCTTCTGGTGTTCTTGACATTTAACTTTACTGTTTGTGTACATCAAATTCTTTCAGATGAATTAAAGTGCATTACTGTGAGGCACACTTAGAACTAAAATCTGGTATACTGAACGCACATCGACAACATTCAAAATAGGAGACCTAATTTGGCCTTAACATAACTTTTGAAATATTGTTTTTTTTTGCTACATTTTGGTTTGCTGTAAGACTAAACAACACATGATGCTTTCAAGAGTGCATTGTAAACAGATTCCCTGGTCCATGAGCCATGCTATGTCAAATGTATAGCTATTGAAATGGATTAACAGGGTCACATATTTCCGACTATTTTAAACCGTTCAATAATTCATTCTGATCGACATTTATCACTATATGACTGATTCACAAAAAATTTTGCCGAGAAAAAAGATACTCTAATAAGTTTATTCCTATATTTGGAATAACTCTCTCTGGCGTTTGAGGAATTCACGAAGAATTCGTGGAGTACTCCTGGGAATGTACATTATTTTCAGTTTCCCATTAGTGATTACATACATGGTCTTTTCTGTAGGAATACATTTCTGCATGCAGAAATATGACAGTCAAGCACATTTGAACTTGTAAACTTTTTTTGTGTGACTTCCGAGAACATAATTTTCCTTTTGGAGAACCTCTTCTCTTACATATGAACACTCGGGGTGTGAGCTTCTCGTTCTCAACCTGAACACAAACAATCACCTAGGGAAAGTACATTTCCATGTGTTTTCAAGGCGGAAACTACCAGCAAACGTTTTGTGAATACTCAAAAAACTTCTACATTTGTGAGTAATTCAAACCTTTCCTAGTGTATCACACAAGGAATTAAAGCATACTTGCCACTACATCTAAACTTGCTCATGAGAAAAGATCACCAAATGCATGGACATGCTATGCCACGAGAGTATCCAGGAAATTAAAATACCCCCACTTTGAAACAAAGTCTTATGGCACCAAGCAAGTGAAGCAAGTCATCAGAACTCTCCCAGATGAGCTCTCTTGTCTCTTCGAACCAAGCATCTACCCATTCATACATTCATCCACCCGCTGATACACAACATTTCAAATGTACAGTCATTGATTCATTCTTTCATCCATATTTCAGTCTTTCACTAGTCCGATCCCTCCGTCCATCTATATACCCATCCATATCCAAACCTATCCACCCATCTATTCAGCCTTTCAATCATCGATCATCCACCCTTTCATTCACTCATTCATACATTCTTTCACTCATCCACCCATCCTATCACTCATCCACATTTTCACTCATCCATCCATCCTTTCATTCATCATCCATCCACCCTTTCACTCATGCATCAATTCTTTCAGTCATCCATCCTATTTTGATATTTTGCTCTCTCTGACCCCCAGTTAAATGCAAGTAAAAGTCCTAAACATTTTAGGACGTGTTAGGCATTTCTGCCGCTGGCCGGTTTCAGTTTCAGGCATGAGCGGGCAGGTTCCTTGAGAATCCTCCAGTGCCGACCTGAGGGGGTGGGGCATATTACTGACAGACAAGGCACTCCATCAGAGTCAGAGGGGCCCAAGTGTGCATGTAGGGTTGGAGGGCGGCCTCTCTCTGGCCTGCCCGACATGTGCACTAGAGTCTTCCCCCTCCAGTATACTGGAGCCCGGGATGACTCATAGCCACAGCCCCCCCCCCCCCCCGGCTCAGTGATGAGCGTTGCAGTTTCCTGCCCCAGCCAATCCAGGTGGTGCTGTGACAGCAGAAGCAGCGTCTGGATTGGCTGCAGCCCGGTATGACTAACACTGGGGGGTGGAAGGGTCAGCATGCACTGGGGGGGTGGGCTTCTACTCCTTGCCGCTCTCGTGCTTGCTGGATCTGAGCAGGAGCCTAGAACCAGAGCCCGCTTGCTGAGCTGGTGCGGAAGAGGAGCAGTACGCCGCCTCCTTCTTCCATAGGGACATCGTCGCCTACTCGCCTTCCCAGCACTGGATCCCAGCAGCACCATGTCAGGGGTGCCCTCAGGACTGGGTGCGCTGCTGGCGGCCGCTCCATACCTTCTCCACGAGCTGTTTGTCACAGGTAAGAAGTGGCCGCATGTACACTGGGTAGGTAGGGTGGGAGAAAAGGTGGGCTGTGGTGTGAGAGCGTGAAAGGCAGACAATTTTTTCAGCAACCCCACTGTTCTGACAGGCCCGGGCTGTGTTTTCACTAACGTGTGTGGGGCCTGGGCTCTTGAATGTCTATGATTGTTACTTGCTTGTGATGCCCGGGTATTGTTTTAGGAAGGGAACACGGTATTGGCCCTGAATATACGCTATAGTCTACCATCTAGTAATACACTGCGTGACCTCTGCTACAAACTTCCCCAAAAAATGAGATTTTCTTTGCAGTTTCGTTTTAAACACTTTCAAACTTTTTGCAATCTGTGTACTTTTCCACCAGTGGCATTGCTGTGAAATGAGTTGCTACCAGCGTGGCAGATTTCGACTTGAGAAAAGTATATTCTGCTCTGCTTTCTTGTGAAATGCAACGTCTCCTAATTACCTTGATTTTAACTACTATAATTTTAATGAACAGCCTCTGAAACTGTTTGGGATTAAATTGTCATCTGTCATGGATTTTCTCTGACTGCTGGAAACCAAGGGCTGCAGGTAGTGAAAAAAGTCAAGATGCGCAGGGCATGATGCATGTAATGTTCCGATAAAGGGAAGGAAGGAAAGGGTTATGTCAACCGTGCCAGATTTCCAAAATAAGCACAACCACTTTCTAAGGGTTAGTAAACATCCGAGCAAGATACCTATATGTTTCACTATTACGGTCAATGAGTGGTAGGAGTTGTAGCTGGTTAGTGTTTTTTTTAAGGCATTGTGATGTACTATTCTTTAAAGAAGTGTGTGTTCAAATCTTTCCTACACTGCAGCATTCTTAGGATGGTGTTAATGAATATGAGGATGTTGTTCCACATACTGGGTGTAGAGATGGAAAAGGCCTGCTGTCTTGTTTTTTCTTTTTTACACTTCTTGGTTTTCAGACTGATAACATCCCAAGCCCTCCTTATTTATCGGGCTTCCACGCTTCGCTATTTACCCCAAACCTTTACCAGCCACCACTTTGAAATGTTACCAACCGCCACTGGAATAAGGAAATGGTGCAAAGTATACTGGGAAAAAACAGACAAGAGAAAATGGCATAGGAAAAGAGGGAATGAGTCAAAGAGCACAAAAGAGACAGTTGGGTGGGAGATAGAAGTCATGAGCGAGAGAGGAGAGTAAAAAAATGGGAAGTAAAAGGACATAGGAGGAAAAGAGGGACAGATGGAAAGGAAATATAGAACAGAAAACTGGAATGTAGGTGGGTGACTGGGAAGAGAAAATGAGAGCTACACACTCAACCCTTCCACACAGTGCACTCCCATTTCTAAGATTATATCACCACTTATATCATTGATGAAGTAGAATATGTGATGTTCCTTAAGGAACAGTGAGAAGTTTAGCTTGTAGAGCACCAGAGCTTCCAGTTCCTAAACTTTTATAACTTCAACATTTTCCAAAATCTTTAGTAAATGTCATTGTTTTTTAAAAGTCATATTGAAAGTTTTAAATAAAAAGTACGTAATAAAGTTATAAAGGTACTAGCTATATATTTAAGAAACCCACACTGGTGATAGAAATGTATTTGAGATATTTGTGTAGCAATAACAGTTTGCCTGCTGATGAGCCGATCCTAGGAGAATTCAATATTCGCTTCTTGGCAGGCACGATCTAACACGTGATAAGAACACGACAACTAAACTATTGGGCGCCCCTTGTGCGCAGGACATTTCAGAAAAAATAAGCACAAAGGATTACAAATAAAGCCTTGAAGAAGTCTCGTGGAGACGAAACGCTCCGCGTCGGCTATGATCATGTATCATGTTTTTAACGATTAAATGAAAATATCACCTATCAAAATAAAGAAATAAGAAAAGTTTTTTGAAAAAACGAAGTCTTCAGCAAACTCTTTGGGCTTTAGGAGTATATATTTTTATGTGTTTGATGTTATATTGCATTTTCAAAAACTGTACTACTTTATCCTCTGATACTTGAAACTTATTGGTATGTGCTGAGCACTTTTTGTCCATAGTACTAATTTTGGTTTTCCAAAGTGCAATGTAATTATAGGAGCTGTAACTCAGCAATAGTGGCACTTCCGCTGGGATATTTTTATAGGACACGAAGTTACCTTTCTCCGTCACTCAGCTACCCACAGGGGCAGTCCCAAAACGTGTGTAACAGGAATCGACCTGGGGCGAGCACAGGAATAAGTCTGGCAAATAGATTCACGCCATTGAGTTCACTAGAGGGATGTGATTGACGGTGCGCTAGCTCAGAGGCTATGGACGTTTCACCACTGAAGGGGGAGGCATGGCCTCTGGACCCGGGACCTAAACAGTGTAAGGGGTGTAATTTCATCTCGCAGAACATCGCACGGCTTGTGAGCAAGACCGAGGATCCTAACTAGTGACTCATTGTTAAACACTTTGATGTGATATGCCTCCAGGAAACTTAGGCTGTGGATAATAGATTTCACTTGGAAAGCTACAAAACCTTCGTGCCAGCCACCCCTTCTAGGTTAGGACGAGCCAAGGGGAGTCTTGTAATCTTTGTCTCAGTAGAAGTTCGAGGTAGCTCCGTCGTCTCGCTCTACACTTCTTCCACCCTACTGCTGATGCTGCTTTCGAGTGGAAAGAGTATGCTTTTGCTCTTAAACTTTCATAATGCCGGAGCTGCCCACAGCGAAGAACGCAATATAACACTGCTGGGGTCTGTATTATGGAACATCATTCTAAGGGGGCAGAGCTACCATAACATCTTTTTAGCAGGGGATTTTAACAATCATATGTGCGGAGATTAGGCTTGGGGGGGGGTGTAAGCCATGGGTTGTGCGCAAGAAGCTGGTTTGCACATGGAACATTCCCCTCAGGGAATCAAACTTAATGCCATATTGCATGAATTCCACTTAACCTCGGCAATGAATAAAACGGACATTGTCCCAACATTAATCGGGAGAGGGTGTGACTCTTTTATTGATTTTACCTTTGTCTCCGCCCCATTTTCCCCCCTGATTAAGGCCTTTTCTGTTAAGGCGAGCGCCCATAGTGACCATAATCCCATATGTGTCTTAATAGAATGGCCCTGAGTTAACAAGTCTACCAAGGAGGCCTTGGGAGCACCTCTAATAGCCCTGGATAGTGGGAAGAGATTAAAGTGGGGTCAAATTGTTCAGGAGAAGTTTCCATGAATCTCTTTTAATACAGTGTCACAAGGAGTTTGCCATCAGCCCAGATAGCGAGACCGCCCCAACAGACATTATGGATGCCTTTGGAAGTATTTTCAGTGCCATAGTGAAGCTACTAGGGGCCCCAGGGGGTGCACTATGCATTTAGGACCGAGATGGTTTGACAATGAGTGCTCTTGTGTCTCCAGAAAACTGAAACAGGCCCTGGGAGTGATGCCTCGTGACCAGGTGGCTGTTAAGAACCTTAGGAGAGTCTACAAGATTGCCTTAGCAAAGCGCAAGTCTGCCCTGAAGGAAGAGGCCTGGTCAGAACTAGTAGAGGCCAGTACCCTGAGCAATAGCTCAAAGTTTTGGAGCATCATTAATAGACCATTTTAGCAGGAGACACTGGCAACCTAATGGATGCCCACATGCTAGAGGAAGACTGGTTAAACCACTTCGAGGGCATTTTCCAGACTGATACCGTGCCGACAGAAGGTCAAGAAAGGGAGGAAGGCAAGTCTGAGGTTGTTTTTTCAGCTCAAGAGTTAAGAGATGGTTTTATAGGACTGCCCAAAACCAAGTCCCTGGACCCTGATGGGATTCCTCTAGACCTTTACATCGCAAAAGTGGAAACCTAGGTGCCTGTACTGACAGCAGTCATTAATGCATCGGTTCAGGCTGGTTGCCCAGATTCTTGGGCCCCATCGACAATTGTCCCAGTTTTTAACAAGGGAGATCAGGATAGCATTCCTTGCTATAGGCCTATCTCTCTTTTGGATTCAGTGGTAAAAGTGGTGGGTCGCATGGTTTTGGACAGACTTGAAACCTAGGCGGACGAAAATAACATATTAACCGAGGGGCAATATGGTTTCCGCCCAGAGCGTTCCACAGCAGAACAATGTTTAAACTTGTATATGGTTTTGAATAAGTACACTGTGGCTCTCTTTATCCATCTAGCTTTTATGGATCTGTCTTCAGCTTTCGATCTTGTTAACAGATTGAAGCTCTGGCAGATGAGGTCCCCTATTGGCATTGACAGGGACATTGTTTGTTTTTAAGGGACCTCCACAGAAACTCAAAAGCGATTGTCACCTATTCAAAAGATCTTAAGATAACTCACAAGTTTGATATTAGGAGAGGGGTGCACCAGGGGTGTATCTTGGCCCCCTTCCTTATTAATTTATATATTAACTCGTTGGAGAAGGCTCTCCTGGAGGCAAGAGCTGACTGCCCACATGTGGGCAAGCACAGCCTGCCGGTTCTCCTATATGCCGATGATGCTGTCCTCATGGCGAGGCCAGCCAGGGGGTTACACCTTCTGTTGAACTCCCTTGTTCAGTTCATGGAGGACCTGGATCAGCTGGTTAATCACAGCAAATCATTTGTCATGCAGGTGGGACCACGTATAGCAAAGCAGTTTATTTTTAAGATAGGAACCGTGTCAATCCAGACGACAAATGTCTTTTCTTACCTGGGAGTAGTGTTTGACGACGCTCCGAGTTGGTCCCCCCTGATTACCTGGAAGAAGGGGGATCTGGTCTGAGCGACCGCAGCTGTTTTTAACTTTGGTCTAGATTGGGGGGGGAGTGATAGGGGCCCTCTTGAAGATTTACAGAGCTAAATATATCGCAAAGGCTAGTTATGGGAGCGAGATATGGGACCACACTGGGACGGAGGGTCTGCAAGTTGCAGAAAACACTTTTCTGAGATGGGTATCTCATTACCAGACACCAGAGTGTCCTATCTTACGTCGTGCACCCAGCCCCGGTGGAATGCTTTTCTCTCAGACGAACTGGTGTTTCGTCCATTAGCACTGTGGTTAAAGATTTGGGCCAAGAAAGAAAACGCCCTTGGTAAGGATATTCTAAAGGATTGTCTTTCCCTTGACCATGTTAATTGCATCCATTGGCTAAAGTATGTAAGAGATGGCCTCCACAGCCGGGGAAGGGCAGATCTATTCGACAACCCAGAGAGTATATGTACTAGGGATTTCACTTGCATTGATAGAGAAGCAACAGAGGTGAGCAAGCCCAGTGTGCCCAGGGACAATGGGTTAAAAACTGTGCCAACTACTGAACCATATCTTTTAGGGATCAAAAGCAACCATGATAGCTTTCTATTGACCAGATTTAGGCTCGACCTCTTTCATTACCTCCTGGCCCAACCCCATGGCGCTCATAGAGGTCAGTGCCTCATGCCCTGTGGCTGCGACGGTCTGTCTCCTTAGGACATGATGCACTATTTAATGTTTTGTAGATTTTATGAGGTTACTAGAAATTCTTTTATCATTCCAATTCTTAACAAGCATTTGCAATGCAATAGGTCTCGCATTAGCGAGACTTTGAGCTACTGGCATTGTAAATTACAAACTTTTTATCTCTGTGTTGGTTTTGAAAACAGATAAATATAAGGCATTGTCATTTACAATGCAAATAGCTTAAACATTTGCAAATGCGAGACCTATTGTATTGCAAATGCTTGTTTTGCTTACTTTTGAAGTTTTTTTGCTCCCTCCTCATGAGAACATTTTACGCCTTCAGTGAGCTTACGGTTTGAGTTTCTGCCATGTGTTCTACATTGGTGCGAATGTGTAAAAGTTGATACAAATGCCATGCTTTGCTTATTTTTGTGCTTAATAAACATTGTCGGAGTTCCCCCAAAATATAAATAAACACATTCGCATAATCTTCATGATCACCTGTCGCAAGTTAAAGTTGCCCCTTTCATGGCCTTTCTTCCCCACTTACAATCTTGTGTAGAGACGGAACTGACAGCTGGATGTGGCTTGGTCTCTCCCTGATACCGGTTTGGGAAGTTGCTACATTTAAAAGCCATCTAAATGAAGAGTGCAACACAATAAGGAAGGGGGAGCTGCTTGAGTGTGAGGCAGCGCATCCTGTCCGGGAAGCTGAGCAAACAGGTTCCCACACAGGACGCTGCGGCTGCACGAAACTGCGCACCCTGCACACTTTCACTGGAAAGAAACGCTGAGCTTTAACGCCGGTTCTTGCACCCCAACCTGAAAAGGAAAGCAGTGCAGACCTTTTTGTAAGAGAATAGGGGTGCTACAGTGAGTAACGGTAGCAGAGGGTCACTGACCTTCCTGCTGTACTTGCGTGGCCATGGTCCGCCTCTCTCTCTCCGAGGCAGCAGAAGCCAGAAGTGCGGTGAGGATCCGTGGCAGGAGGATAGCGCAGATCACACCGAGCAGGTGCCAGGCTGAGAGCGCCCGGGCAATCAGCGTCTAAGATGTGCTAGTAGGCAGACGTAGCGATCATGCGCTCTCCACCTGTGCGCGCGCGTGCCTCCAGCCAGCAGAGGTTAGAGAGTGTGGGCAGGACGGGCGTGCTTGGTGCAGCCCGTGACCCGGACTCACAGCGAGGCCGCCTAGAGACACAGCACTGCTGATCCTCCGTGTGCTGGCTGTGGACCTTACAATTAGCTTTGCATCTAAAACACGTCTCACGTCTGTCTCTGCATGCTTTAGCGCTTTAAGCCACTTTTTGCACCAGTTATTACTAGTCATAGTGTGTAGTTGAAACTGGGCCGCTTTTTTGTATCGAAATAGGCACAATTAATACATTATTTTTTAATATTATGCATAATAAGTTTGAAAGAAATGGAGATGCGCAATTGAATAACCAGGAATGTGGTGCTCTGGTGCCGCACCAAAGTGCAATAACAAGCCCGCAAGTGGTGCGCGCGCGTGCCACAGCGAGGCATTTGTTTTCAATTATCGCGCCCATGTCTGGGCACCTTAATTGAAACCACATGGCGGCCGCTTGGGTAACCTACACCAATAGGCCGTGGGCGGAGCAATGCGCCCGCCTTTGGCCAATTAAGTGCTGTCTTTGTTAAAAAGATGCACGCAAAGGCCAATAGCGTGGGGCAAAACGAAAAGCACAAGCATAAGGGTGTGCAATTCTTAGGTTAGTTTTAGAAGCCCCTACATGCGCGCTGTTACAGGCTCGAGCTAAAAAGGCATGTTTTAGGAGGGTGAAACCTGCTTTTATCTTTTTACAACCGTACTATATATGCTCAGCTTTTTAAGGGCTGCTATGATTAACTTTGATAGTGGATTTATATTTAAACTGTAATTAGATCTTACTGGCCACTTTGTTTGGTTATTCTGTACATATGTGGGGTTTTATTGATGTTTGTATGACTTTTATGGTTTTATCTGAAAAACTGAATAAAGTTTGATTTGAACTTTTTATAGCACTAATAATGCCACAGGGACAGTGGAGGGCTTAACAGTCCTGAAAAGAGAATACATAAAAGAACCCAAGAACAAGGAGCAGGTGAACCATTCTTATG
Source organism: Lissotriton helveticus (assembly GCF_964261635.1). Taxonomy (NCBI): domain Eukaryota; kingdom Metazoa; phylum Chordata; class Amphibia; order Caudata; family Salamandridae; genus Lissotriton; species Lissotriton helveticus. The sequence continues at coordinate 1,400,355,130 of NC_136067.1, forward strand.
CATAGGCAGTCATATGGGATGGGAGCAGGCAATTATGAGCAAAGAATCACATTCTGGGAATATAATCTTGTAATTTTCTAACAGTGGCAGCAATTCAATTAGGGATAAAAGCAGGGGCAGCAACCTCCATTATAGCAGAGGAGTGTTTTTTTTAAAAACTTTTTTTTTTTTATTGTCCTCATTCACGTTCATGGTTTCTAGCTGCCAGGCAGCAGAAAAAAAAAAAAAGTAGTTGGGTGCATAGAGTATAGTCGTGCTGCCTCAGTCGAAACTGGCAGGGAAAACGAGCGGAAGGTGGTAACAGTTTCCCAACAACAACAACTGGCTCACGCCCGACAGACCAACTATGTTGCCCAAATGACAGATGACACCATTAAGCCGGTTACTATCATAGCTGATGCCGACAGATAGTCGGGCATTGCAGAGTGATTAAACCATGGCTGTGTAATCATCGGACCTGCGGGAAAAAAAAAAAAAAAACAGGTTCAATGTGACCAGTCCAACAGATGCCAAAAAGCTCTTTTGTTTTTCTTCCCAGCCCTGGCAAGATCTAGTTTCGAGATCTGAAGGATTGACTTACACCACTCGTGGAATGTAGGAGGGGATGCATCCTTCCAATGTTTGCAGATTTCTCTACGGGCCGCCAGAATGGAGTAGAATAGTAAGTTCTTTGCTGGACTACGAATCTGGTCCTCAACTCCAAAGATAACCATACAGAGATTGATCACTACATTTGAGCCCATGGAAGATGAAAGTTTACTGCTAATTAAGTCCCAAAAAGTCGCCAGCTGGGGGCAGTCGAAAAACATATGGGTATCCGGGGCCTCTTTTAAACCACACCTTGCACAATCCACAGGGCCCCCCAGAGAAAACTTGGACAACCTCTGTGGGGAGTAATATGCCCTATGTAGGGTGAAAAGATGGTTTCTGCGGAGCCAGGCTGGTTTAACTAAGTCCCATAGAACCCTACAGGAGGTTGGCCAGAGATCTTTCACATTCAAGCCTGGCATTGATTCTCCCCACAGTAGCTCTGGAAGGCGGAAGTTGCCATCGATCTCCTCTAATATAAAGTTGTACCACAAAGAGATCTCTTTTTTTTCTGGTGGTTTATTTACCAGAAGAGATTCGAGTTCACAGCCTCCTCCTGGTGGCAGGTTTGTTCGGCTTGCGGGTTGGGTGGTAGCAGCATGAGCCCAACTCGATATTTGTAAGTATTTAAATCTGGACAGGTTGGGCCCCACCTTGTTTAATAGATATTCCCAAGGAAGCAAGGTCCCTTCACAGAACAAATCTCCCCAGACAGATATTCCAGCCTCTCTTATCGGGAGTGCTAGTGCGTCACACGCCCAACTTGGAGACAGGGGTAGCTCCCAAATTGGAGCTCTGCTAGAATAATACCCCAAGTTAATTATAGATCTTATCTTTGCCCAAGTTCTTGCCAGGCCATAAAGCACCTTCAATTTTACCTTTTTAAAAAATTTGGGATCTCCAAACTTAAAGAGGTAACCAGATTGACCGACTCCCTCGCAGCACAAAAGAGCCAAAAACATGCTACCTACGCCCACATCTGTTGGTGTTTTAAGAAGCATGCGTGAGTGCGATAGAGCAGAGGAGTGTTGCCCCACTAAAATGACCCAGAGACGAAAAATAAATTGGTGATGAATTAACTTTATTAACATTTTTCGTCACCCCATCCAAAACCAATTGTCAGGATGGGAAAGGGCCTGCTGAGTGGCAGCAGGGAGGAGTGGTGGGCAGAGGGATGCCTGGGCACTGTTTAAAGTGTGTATGTCTCTTTAATTGGCCGTCTTGCGACTTTTTAAACATCTCAACCCAGCTGTCTTAGGACAGCTGGCAAAGTGTTGGTAGCCAGTGCCTTCGGGAGCACCGACAGAGGCCACTCCCTCCAATCCTGGCGCTTCTCTCATGCTGGTTAACAGCTTGAGGGATGCACCAGGATTGGATTATGTTGTTGGCTGAGGACCTGATGCCACAGAGAAGAGGAGGACCAGAGTGAGGACGACGGCTGATACACACTAAGTAGCTTTTTATTCTATTTATGTAATGTAATTTCCCTGCCCCCCATTCACAGTACTTTCCATAGCACCTGCATCTCACAACCGATGTCAGAGGTGTATCGTAGGCTTCTTCCATGTTGTTGTGCAGAAGAGAGCTCCAACCATGCAGTCTGCTCCCTCAGAGTGCAGGACATTTGTATTACTGTGAGTCGGCCAGGAATAAGGTGCCTTACCCAGATTTTGTAGGAAGTAGGCTCATTGTTTAGTTACCCCGCTGACATGGACACTCACATTGCATGATTCCTTGTAAATTAAGCCATGCTGCCTAAAGTTGTAGAATTTTCTGCATCTATGTAATTTACAAATGCTTTTATCATCTATACTTCGGAACGTCATGGAGACGACTCGTTCGAGGGTAGGCCACCCTGTAGACTGTCACTCATGCCAATGGATGCCCAAGTTACTCCTGACACTCGCTTCGCTCAGTTTCCCCTTTCCACCGCCACTCTCCTCAAGCAATTGTATAACAAGCATTTGCAATTTTAATAGGTCTCGCATTTATGAAAGTTTGAGCTATTGGCATTGTAAATGACAAAGCCAATAGCTTAAACTCTCATAAATGTGAGACCTATTAAATTGCAAATGCATTTTTGGGAAAAGCGCCCCATGCCGTGCTTTCAAGTTAATGTTGGCCAAGCCCCTTTCTTTAGATGAAACGCATCTAAAGAAAGGGGCTTGGTTGACATTAAAGGTAAATCGCCGTATGGGGCGCTTATACAAAAAAAAAAGCATCAGTTTGCCAAGTTGACAAACAAATGCTTTTTATTGTAAACGTGCCCCATGCCGCAGTTTCACTTTAATAGCGGCCGTGCACCTTTCTTTAGACACAACTCGTCTAAAGAAAGGCGCATGACTGGCATTAAAGTGAAGGCGTCCTATGGGGCACTTTTACAAAAAAAAGTAATTGCAATTCAATAGGTCTCGCATTTGTGAGAGTTTAAGCTATTGTCAGTCATAATGCCAATAGCTTAAACTATCGTGAATGCGAGACCTATTTCATTGCAAAGAAATATCCACAATTGTCCTGGACTGCTTCGAAAGTGCAAGCTCGCATGGCGCGCTGAAGTTTAGCAGAAAAGCACATCGTGCCTGCAATACCAGAAACTCATTAAAGAAAATAGTGCTCACAGACTAAATAAACATACTGTGTAACAACAGAAGTAAAAGGGCCAGTCCTCATGGAAGGTAACAAATAAAGACAAGGCGGTACTAAGGAGGGACTAGCAAGCCTATTAATGAATCAGAAGCCAGCATTTACGAAGGACAATGACACAAGCCAATAAAAAATATAGACGGAGTGTGGGCGGGACTTCAAGTCCATACTCGGCCCAGGCTCGACCTAAAAAACTAGTATGATGTTTTTTACATTTTGAAAAGTAGGTATCAAACACATAAAGGCTACAAGAACATTAATGTTAACCATATGTCAGAACTTTACTCCATTTCAGTGTAAGGCAGAGGCAATCAAGAGCTTTGTGCAAAAAAATAGAAGGCTCTTTCCCTTCAAGAACTTCCCTCACCTTGTAGGCCTTCATTTTTAAAGCACCTGATCAGACCGGATGTGGGTCTTTGGTGAAGGAGAGGTGGACCTAGAGACTTCAAATAGAAGAAGGGGCCCAATTCCACATTTTTTTCTAGTGTCCCTGAAAATTGCATGGCGGCTGGAAAAAAGGCCTGTTCTGCCCTTGCACGTATGTACATTCATTCAAATTATACTGCATGCACACAGCTTCTGCTGTGTAGGCCTGTGTGTAAAACCTTTTATCTGATAGCATGTCCAGGTCAGGACTTGAGTTTGGCATACATGCATGTTATTCCAGATCAGCGTGAATATGACTTCATGAAGGACCTGCTTTCCATTCCGTAGTCAGAACCTTGCACAGGAGATTGTACTCATGGACTTCATTTAGGGTCGCAGCTGGACCCCTAGCTTGACCTGTGCGACCCCTGCACTGCCTTTGCTACCCCTGACCTCAGAGGTATCAAAGGCAGTGCCAGGAACACAGGAGCAGCTCGGCCTTATGGATGTTAATTTAGGCACAACTTTCCTTGTTTTCAGTCAGTTTTTCTTATTACACAAATGGTGAATAATATCATTTTATTCACCTTTAGTGTAGCATGAAAATGGAGTACAGTTAGCTGGAACATGACACTATCTGGCAGCTGAGGTGAGTAAAAAATGCTTTTAAATGTATGTTCTGTGCATGCTTGTGGGTGACAGTGTGCATATGTAAGAGAGAGTGTGTGTATGGGTTAATGCGTGTGTATGTGTAAGCATGTGTTTGAGTGAAAGGTCAAATGGCTTGTGATGTCACTTCTGCTACCCATGACATTTTGGTGAATTGACGTCCATGACTGTATTATGGGGTTATAGAGTTCGGTTGTGCTGTAGAACAGCCACCCCACACTTGTAACAACTGTCAATTCAAATGTGATCAAGGTCCTCTGGGCTAGAGATCAGAGGGTCACTTGACATGAGCAAGCCCTTTCTTCTCCAGCTATGTGCAGGATGGTATATAATACATAACAAAATATTGGTTCAGTATCCAATACTTTGTAATGCAAGGAGGACAGGGGTGCAAAGCACTTACACTGTGTGCTGCATAGCTTTCTCACAACTCAGGTGTCGTTTGTGAACATGGCCCTGCATGTTGTCTGGAACTAGTCACACATCTTTGATTCACAAACTGGGAAACACAGATGTGTGACTGACCTTTTTTGATTAAAGTACTTAGTGAAATAAGAATATAAATTTAACAAATACATCTTAAAAAACACAAACACAAAGAACATGCCTACATTAAAAAAATGATTTGGCTTTTTTTTCCAATACATAAACTCATCACATGCACAACCATGCACATGAAACACATGATCAAGGATACACTTCAAAACGTATACAAAGCAACTAATTAATTATACTCCCCAATGTAGAAATCTGCATGTAGCTCCCAAACATTCAATCATCTCACAATCAGCCGATATACATTTTTCCAGAAGAAAGAGATATCACTGTTTACATACATGTACGTATATGTAATTCACCCACTTCCCACAATAAGTATGGATATGAAACCCCACATATAATTCACATAATATCACATGCAATCATTTCACATCAAAAATACAGTAACAAAAGATTTACACTAGACATACACACAAAACAAATACATATCACACAACAGAGATCCACAAATGCACCTAGTTTAAAACACACAACTGCCACACACTTCAAAGCACAGATTATGCATGCATGTGCGTACACACACAGCTACTCACCGTTCAACGTACATAAAAACAACACCTTGAAATGGCAAATGACGTTAAGCTGGTACTACATAAGGAACAAAAGTGACCTGGTCAAACCTTGCATCAAACACAGATCATACAAAAAGCTTTATGTAAGCCTCTCCCACCCAGGCAGGACACAGTTCGTACACATCTGATCCTCCAGACCCCCCCTCCATCCTACCACCCCTCCCTCCTACCACCCCCTCACCACATTTCAACTATCCTGTGAATTGACCCAATGGTGGCCTTCGTCATTGATCTTGTGCAATTCGTGCAGGGGGCCATTGCGGACAGCACTGCCAGAGACAGAAGATAGTATACACAAATATGATGCAATACCAAGTTGTTTCTAAGAGTCTCTTCTCAGAATGATATTAATAGGCAGTTCAGTACATTTAAAAAATTTAGATAGCATTGCATTCTCTAAAACGAAATTCCAAGAAGATAGACTCTTTAGAAAACAACACCCAAGATGTCTAAACTTGGCCAAAAGCCATCTAAATCCTTTATGGATATCGCCCACAAATATCCTGCAATGTAATGCATCACAATACTTCATTGTCTAATATCATTCCTATCTAACTGTGCAAAATCCAATTTCAAAAGTAAAACATCTGCAATTTTCTAACTTTATCTGGAAGTCAAAACAAAACCAGACTAAAACCACTGATTCTGCCAGAGGACTCAAAGAAGATTGAACTAGTTAACCACAGCATTCACAGACTCCACAAATGTCATTCTCCATACATCTACAAGGATAGCAATATGGGACAAAAACAGCAACCGCATCTCCCCTAGTAATGTCTATCACTGAAGTCGAGAAATCAATTCAGGATCCGGTGTATAACCTGTAAGAAATGAATTATCATCAATCTTAACGCCATTACAACAAACGGGTGGTAGCAAGCAGAAACTGAAGAACTCAGATTACTTCTAGAAACGTCCATGGGGGAAAAGCCAACAAGGACAGATCACAACTTCAATAGCTACGTCTCATACAGCTCTCTCTCAATGAAGGCTTTATCTTGCAAGCCCTATGGAAGTATGCTAAAATATATGATGCAGTCTCTTCTCGTCTCTTAGAGACCCCGGAAAACGATTCTCACTAAAAACGCTATAATCTCGGATCAGACATAAACTCTACCCAACAACAGTGCTGTTTAATTTCTCATTGGTCTGGTCTCTCAGTAGCTGATTTTATTTCCTGTACTCATATGTGTGTCACAAATTGGAATTCAAATTCATTTAGACACCCCCCAAATCATTAGGCTTAATTATGGACGAGCAGTTGACACACTCACAACCCAAATAGAGAAATGGCTAAGGCTGCCCCTCTCTTTGGATGGACGAGTAGCAATCCTGAAAATGGTAGTACTCCCAAAATTTGTATATCTTTTTAATAACATGCCCGTTCCACTCACCAATAATTTTTTTCACACACTTCACACCCTTTTAACCCGCTTGATTTGGGTTGGGAAACAGGCACGCGTCCGATGGGATGTCCTGGTGTTGCCATACTAGAGAGGTGGATATAATGTTCCGGACCTTCAGCTATACTATTTGTTGGCACAATGTAGCTATGCGTATTCGTGGTACCATCCCGATGCCCGTATCCCATATCTTCAGCCGGAAGCTGAATTAGTCCTTCCTGAGAAGCTCGCGACTATCCTACCCGCGGGCCTCCCCAGAGACCCAACTGATTTACAAACCGTTTCTACCACGAGCTGGGCATGAAAGAAACTGGGCCGAATCACCGGTACTGATGTTCTTTATTCTTCGGCTCTGCCCATCGTGAATCCCCATTTGATACCAATCACGGGAGAGCGATTGGTGCAACGATCCCTTAGGACACTTGATCTCTCGCGAATGGGCGACCTATATCCCAACGGCCACGTCTTTTCTTTAACGGAAAACGACCGTCTCCAGACTGGGACCACGATGGACAGGTTCGTCATGGGCCAAATCCGTTCGCCCATAGGTTCTACCTTCCCATCCTTCCCGGCTGAGCCTCCTTCATTCCAACCGCTCACCATGGTGATTGAGAACGCGGACAGCACGCATCTCATTTCAAAACTCTATAAAGCATGTGCTGCACTCAAACCCATAGACGACAGTAAAGTTCGCAGAGCCTGGGAAATGGATTTGGGAATGAAAATTACAGATGAGCAGGGGAGTAAGTGCTGCTCAGTCACGCAGAACATCTCGCTGAACAGTAGGCACAGACTTCTGCACTTCAAATTCTTACGCCGCATATATTTCACTCCAGCGCTGGCACACAAGATAGATCCCTCCAAACCACACAACTGTTGCAAATGCTCTGCTCCTCAAGCGGATTTTGCACATCTCACATGGACATGCCCGAAGCTGCAACACTACTGGGAGACCATACATCATACACTGGGGAAGATAATTAATCTCTCCCTGACACCCACCCCTGAGATAGCCTTGCTGGGGTATACAGTGAACTTCCCAAGGAAAACTAGACTGTTTGCAGCATTGGGTCTATTGCTAGCGAAGGGAGAGGTGGCCATACACTGTGGGCGTTAAGTCTGCACCAACCTTTCAGAGCTGGCTGCAGAGCCTGGCATTTTGTAACGTTAACAGTGAGCGATACGCAAGTGTGATGCCTAGCTCATCCCGCCCCAAGGACATATGGTGCCCATACCGGTCATATATCGAAGCACTATGTCAAGACTTGGATCAACAGGTGGAACAGGGCATAGTGCCAGAGAGAGCGAGATAGTCACATCCCTATAGACCTTGGATAGCCTATAGTCTTATTGTAATTGTAAAGCGTTCCTCTATGGGTTTAATCCTTATACATAGGACAAAAGTACTGTTGACTTTTTATTCCCTGGGTGAGATGTTACTGTTGGGATTCACTCTCCTTAGTCTCTGACCTATGTATAGTGTATCAGACAGCCGCCATTATTTGTGATTTATATTGTAGACAGCCAATTGAAAGGTACATAGGCATGGACATATTGGGTTATTGTATAATACTACAGTGGTGTATGACTATATCTGTACAATGTTTTGAAATTGATGAACATGAAAAATAAAGTTTATATGTGTGTCACAAACACAAGCCTTTTCAATAACACATAAGAAATTGATCCACACTAATTGCAACCACAGAGACAAACACTGACACACACACACACACACTAAGTTTTAGAGTGAGATAAAAGTGTTCAATGATCTTAGAAAGATCTTATGGCTAACTCGAGTACAAAATACATGTCTAGTTTTCGTTATCGCAAACATGCCAAACGCCGGGAAAAAGCAGGCACAGTTCAGACTTATCATACACCTAATGGCTGGTGGTCTGCTTCCTGTAGTACTAGGTCCACACTCACCATCTGTCTGCCACAGAAGTGATACTTCTCTCACATTCGAGACTAATTTTTTTATTCAGTCTTTTCAATGGCATATGAGAACACTGTTATCTGTTGTAGTATGAACTGCAAGTAGAATACTCATGGCTTCCCAAGCACCTTCTTGATATATAATATTTTATTTCACATATTATACATTTCTGAGGCAGAAAAATGCCCATGTTCCTACAGGCGCATTCATGCAAGTATCCATTACACTTATCGCAATAACAAAGGTGGGAATAATTCAAAACTTGTATCACACTTTCTGTACTACACTAACAGTACTCTGCCGACTCAAAAAGGGACATATTAGGCTTCATGGTCCCCTTCTTGGGCAAAATCGTATAAAAGTTTGCAACAGTGCTAGGAGATGAACAGTATGTACAGTGCATTTTTTCCTAGTTTGAAAACCTTTGCTCAATTAAAAAAAAAATCATAAACTGCATTTACAAAATACATCATACATAAAATAATAAAATAACGTTCCAGGGAGCATGATAAAATGCATATCATCATCATCATCAAAAATCTTTATTTCGGCTAAATTGCCATAAAAGATAATGCACAGCGGTGATACAGATAAAACAAACAGTTGCATCCGGGACAATTAATTAAAAAGAGATTTGTTATAAAAACAGTAACCTAATTCCTTAATACATATCATCATGCAAGAAGCTATAATAAGTCCATCGAAGCATTAAAATTGATAAGAAATAATTACATGTTGATGAAGTTTAAAATTATACAGTTAATCTACAGCCCTGGGTGCATGAAGCTGTAATAAGTTCGTTAAGACAAAAATTGTTAATAAGTAATCACATGTTGATGATGTTTAAAATTATACAATTAATCTACAGCCCTGGGTAGCAAACGTCTTCTCTTCTGCCAAAAGGTTTCCAGGTATTTGGCTACCGCAAAGACTATCATGCTAGAAAGGTCCGATTTGAGAACCCTATATGCCTGCATGCACTGAGTAAAGCCTAAATTTTTGCAGGCCGGAACTATCCACTTCCTTCTCGCCTGTACATAGGTTCGACAGAAAAACCGTATGTGCAACTCAGTTTCCTGATAGTGGTTGCACCCGGGGCAGTGACTCAGAGAGGGGTCAGTCCACTTGCAAGTGAAGGCTCGGATTGATAGACTTCCGTACCTCCACTGTAGGTACAGTTTCCTAGTATTAGATGGAAATATAACATCTAGGATTCCCTCCAACTTATAAGTGTCCTTGATCTTTAAGAAGGAGTCGGTCAGGGTACCTGACTGTGTGCCCTGTCTCTGTGCCACAATTTTGCTTTCTCGGTAAAGTGAGAGTAGCTGTTTCCTGGAAACCGTGGAACAGGCGGTCGCTGGGTCAAGCCACAGATCGAGTAGTCCCAAACGCATAAACTCGTTTTTTATGTGCTGGAACCAAGGGATATTCCCAGCGATCTGATAGTTCATAATTTCCTGGAGTTCAGACCTATGTAAATGTAAATGTATTGCGACTTATATAGCGCACGTATCACCCGAAGGTATCAAGGCGCTTGCTTAGGGAACCCATCCTGGTATTCCCCTGTGAGATACCTCGGCAGGGTATCCACAAGGTGAAAGCCAGGCATCCCGCCGCGAGGGGCCGTAGTGGAGATTAAGCAAGCTATTGCCCAGAGTCGCAGAGTGTGACCCCGTGAGTCGAGTAGGCACCGGAGCGAGAATTGTCGAGTCCGTGGAATTTTTGAGCCCGAGACCCGCCGAGGCGGGGAATCGAACCCTGGTCCACGGCCGATCTCAGCATCCGGGTCTGCTGCCTCTAACCACTGAGCCACGCTTCTCCACTTATAGCTCCACTATAGCTTACCAACTCTGGAGTGGTCCAGACTCTGCGCCCGAAGATTAGGGGCCTAACTCCCAGGTCTTAATCGAGTGGCCTTAATCCCAAATCTAGCCTCATTGCCAAAAGGGGGGTACTAGGGGGGAGAGATAGAAGCTGCCTAATAAATTTGTTCTCCGTTACCACTAGCTCGCGATTACACGTATGGCCCCAGAGTTCACTACCATACATGACCGCTCCCCTAGCCTGCACTCTGTATATCTCTAGCGGGGGACCAATTGCCTTGATGGAAGATTTGTTTTTATGTAGGAGGGCGATAACTCCTCCCACCATTTGGGCCAGTTTGAGTTGTGTTTTAGTTTGGTGATGTCGCCAAGAAATATGCTCATTTAGATTCACCCCTAGATATTCAAAGGTTGGGACCCTCTCCAACCGGTTTCCACCAATAGATGGGTTAGGGCGTGTTTTTTGTGGGGGATTAAAAATCATATATTTGGTCTTGAGGGCATTAATCTCAAGGCCATGGATTCCACAAAATTCCTCGAAACCCGTAAGGATTCGTTGGAACCCCAATAGGTGTCTTGGACAGAAGCAGGGTGTCGTCAGCGAACATAATCGCCGGCACCCTGCTTCCGGCCAGTCTGGGGACACGCCGTCCTCTACCCCATTTAAGTGAGAGATTACCCCGTTGACATAGAGGCAGAACAGGGTCGGTGCTAACACACAACCCTGTCTTACCCCCCTGTCAACGGGGAATCTGTGAGATAGAGAACCATCCCGGCCACATCTAACCTGCGCATAGTTGTTTGTGTGCAGGCGGATGATCATATTTAGGAGATGTTGTGGTACCCCCATATTGGACAGGACAGACCAAAGTTTTCCACGGGGTACGAGGTCAAATGCCGCCCGTAGATCTACGAAAACGGTATAGAGGCTGCCACCCTCCATTTTTACCGTTTTCCAGTATAGGAGAGCCAAGCGGAAAATTTGGTCTGTAGTGGAGACTTTCTTTCTGAACCTCGCTTGGTATGGGCTCAGAACTGAGTGTTCAAGCATCCACTCCAATAAGCGGTCCAGGATGAGCCTTGCGAAAACCTTTTGGGGGACATCTATGAGGCTAATAGGCCTGTAGTTGGCTGGGAGCAGAGGGGAGCCCTTCTTGAAGATCGGTACAATCTCTGCTCCCAGCCAAGTACTAGGTACCTCCATCCCACCCAAAATTGAATTAAAGAGGACCTGTAGGTATGGAGCCCATACAGTTGGTTCGTGCTTGAACAAGTCTCCGGGGAGCCTGTCCAAGCCCGGAGCTTTCTCCGCTCTTAGTTTATGAATTGCAACACCAACCTCCCCAACAGTGAATTCCTCCTGGGCCTATTCGGAGCTAGGGCCCTTCACCAGATTGCATATATCATCTGGCTGGTCTATGTTATCCAGCGAATATAAGGTGCGGAAGTGAGCCTCCCAGACACTAGGAGCGATGTTGGCTTCTACTGCTGGTGTTGGATCCACAGAACCATTTTTAACGATCTGCCAGAATTTCCGGGCGTCTCTAAGATTAAGAGCACCCACCATTTCAGACCAATTTTCGTTATCCCACTCAGTCTTGGCAATTTGAATTTGATGTCTGTATTGTGACATGCATATACAATGTACAGTTTTAAAGTGTGGAATGCATGTAATAGATAAAAGCCACACAAAAGGCAACAGAACCCACCAACAACCACCAATTCTAATATCAAAAGCCTCTAAGGGTCAATGTGAATAAACAGACATAGAATATTAAAACACAAAACTGAAAGCCAGGTATTCTTCCATAGAATTGTGTGCTCTAACTGCTGCCTCCAAAAAGGAACCAACTAGAAAGCACACCTCAGAGTTATCTAGAAGCTGCAATTAAAGCAACAAAACGCTACACTGCCTGAATGCTAAATGCCTTAAATTTTTTTTTAAAAAGATATCAAAATACATCCTAAAACTTGCACAAAAAACTAAATCTAGTAAGGACTGGAGAGATGCATTGTAGCATGGGCAAATCCGTGGGCTGCTACTAAACATTTCAGGCCCAAGCAGAACGCTTAACAATCGCCAAACAGTCCCAGCCCTAAAGCACCTTTCCCACCAAGTTAAAGAGAGAACTAAACTGGATATCATTTTTGACAGAGGGCTTCTCTAATTCATCCCTTAACCTCTCTATCCAACTAAACCCAAACAAAATGTAAGTTTAACAATCCATGTATCAATCACTCTTATAAAGGGACTCTAGCATATCAAAAAATGTGGAAGTCCGATCTAACATAAGGAATCCTTCAAATAAGCAAGCCACAGTAGCCTGTTCTTACAAGTTAGACAGGCTTTAATTAGCTTCCTGTTCAGGCCTGCTTTCTGTATGGACCAGACATACACCCAAAGAAAGCATCAAAGGTGCTAGACACACTCGAAACGAAACATACTGCAATGATAACTCTGTATGCATAATATAGTGTGAGCTGGCTTGTGGTACTGAGAGGAGTTGCCAACAGAATCAATGTTCTTCAAATTTCCCAACAGGACCATCAGAATCTTGCTTACATGATGTGCCAGGTCAAAAGAATAGGTACAAAAACTGACGGCCATCTTAGGGCAACTACAATTGATGATGACACAACCCCCCCCCCACCCGCCCCCCCTCCAATGCACCAATCCAGACCATCCTACATACTATAATGATCTCAGAAGCAGGAGAAAATGAGAAACCTTTGTTCCGAACCCTCCAGTTCAACACCTTATTGGTAAGTTGTTCAGCGGTCTTAAATTAACAATACAAAAGTCTGGGGACCCTTTTAAGTACTGCCATTTAGGGAAAGCCAGCTCTTCCCAGTCCTAGCTGCTGAGGATCATCTCCCTGACCTTTACAGGCAATAGATAGTTGAGACGTAGGTCGTAGAACCTTCATCCGGGGACCCTTTGCAGCCACCACAAAGTGGGGCTGTAGAGGGGGTGAAGAACTGGGGGGCACCCTCCAGCGAGCCTGCCCTGGATGACTAGGAAGCAGTGGGAACATCAGAAATGCCTCATAAATCCACAGACTGTCTCACATTAGAGGTGAGCGAAGTTTTCCTAGAGACTGCCGCACTATGAGAAAGCAGGAGAAACTCAATCTGGCTTTTGATAGCCTTGAGCCGATTGACAATTGGGGACTGTTCGGCTTAATAACGTTGTGCAACAGTCATCCAATAAAGTTTTCATAATAGTCTGGAAGGGGTTAGTGCACAGACAAACCCCCCCCTTGACTTAATTGACTTGATCCTTCACAGTGAGAGTCCCTTGCCGCCCCTCTTTTTTAGGTCTCGCCCTATTAATCCCGCAAGGGATAATAGGACGAGAGTATAGAGGCCAAACCAAGGTCTGAAACCATCGCGGATTTCCTACAGTTCGTGTGGTGCACTGGGGCGGAACGCGCGTTCACATCAAAGCCATCAGCCTCCCTCCCACAGGCATCTGAAGCTTCCCCCAGCGTGCGCTCGGCCTCAGGCATTTCTCCTCCCCCTTATTCACCCCTGCTGTTGCTGCCCACGGCCGGCCGTACTTTCACTTTCACGGCCGCCAGGCCGTGTCTCGCATTCCTCCTCCCCCCTAATTTTTCACCCCTGCTGTTGCTGCCCACGGCCTCCTAGTGTACTTGCATTTTTATTTTTGATCCTCTTTCACATCTCCGCGTTTTTTTGTGCCTTTCTGCCCTCTGTTAGACTCGTTTTTCCCTTGTCTTTTCTCTTTCTAATCTTTTCTCTACTCATCCTTTCTTCATTCCCTTATTCATTGTCTTCCTGTCCCTTGTTGTATACTTGCATTTGTAGTTCTTTTTATCCCATTATTAAATCTGGACTACATGTCCCATAACGTGAAGGAAGATTCTGATCGTGCTATACGCTGGCATGGGAGTGTGCACCGTGAGAGGCCTGCATATTCTGTCTAAAGTGTATATACTGCTAAATTCTTCGTAGGTTTCCATAACCTAGTACATCAGCGATTGTATGCATTGAGGTCTGCAGTCGGCCCAGAGGAATCTCCACCACTGTTAGCAAAATATACTCTCTTTGTGATTGGAGAGCTCAGTCGAAGCATAAGGTCGTGTTATACACGTCTCTTGGTTAAATGCACTTCTTCCAGTGAAATGAAGTGCCGGGCCCGCGCATGGCTAGAACTGGCCGTGCGCAGGTTCATAGCGGGACAGCTGCTTCTGTAGCTGGAGAGACTTTAAACCTGCCCGCCAGCACCCCCTGCTGTACTGAATCAGTCAGTGGCCTGCTGTGAACATCTACCGTCTCCTGGGACACCCTGGCCATCTGCTACGTTTTCTCACTAAAACCATCCCGCGAGCCCTGTTAGAAAATGAACTTCAAAATCAGCGTCTAATTGGGAATTTGCACACCGGTCCTTAACGCCTGCCCCCAACCCGCCATTCAGTTTACTCACTATGTAGGGAGAAGGGATTACACTGAAGTCCAAATCCAGACGGGTCGAAAGTGGAGGGCAAGTTTAGCCACCGTTTGCAATTTGCCTCCTCGCGTGGTCTTTTGCACTGTCGTTGTTTACCGTAACTTTCTGACAGTGTTTGCATTGGTTTAATTAACAACCGCTTTCCTTCCACTTCTTGATTGGCAGTTGTCTATTAGTGACAGGATTTCGAAGGATGGCATGTGAGAGCGAGGCATACTGCTTATTTTGTACAAAATTACTTCCACTGTAAACTTCAGAAGGCATTTTGCGCAAACTATGTAAATACTGAAACGTGCAGTAACCACGAGGACAGCTGAAGCGGGTGTCAGACGTAATAATGGAAAACCTCAAGTTAAAAGCTTTGTTAACAGCGAGAGTTGTTAGAAAGGGTAATCCTGTGACTGAATTATTGCTTGACAGGACGTAGCCCCGGGACACGCACATACTTCCAGCAGGGTGCTGCCACCTACCCCCATCGCTCCACTTTGCTGTAGGCCATTGAAACATACGGCGGAAATCGCAGCTCCTCGCAGAAATACACAATTACCTACAAATTGCCAGGCGTATTTGCAAAGACTTCTAGTAAAACACACAGACAAACATAAGTACAAAGGGAAAGCTCTGGACAACACACGCTCGTTCAGACGCGTTCAAGAGACACCAAAATCAAACGCCACAGTTGTAGGGAAGCTGCAACTGCAGCCAGCTGATGCAGGTGACATATGGCTTTGATGCACCCCAATTTCCTCAAACACGCAGAAAATCCGGCAGTTTACAGGACCTGGGGTGGAACTCAGAAGGGCACTTTCCACACATGCCTGGGTACGTTACTGCGTGCACTGAAAGTGTTGGCGCACCACCAGACATGGGATTACATACTGCATGCAGCAAAGCATGTAACTCAAAAAAGATGCGAACAAAAATAGCTCAGTATGAACAGTGGAAACACTGTCAGACCGCAATCAGCAGCCACAATATGCACACTCAGCCACGAGGCTACGGTTCTGTTGGCAGGCACTGGTACTGCTGTCCAAGGACACGAATGCCATCCCCCCCACCCCCATCCGACTTGCAAGTAAGCCTCGCTCTTGAAGCGTGACGCTTCGCCAGCGCGCTCTTTGCTCCACCGCCCCCCCACCAGCTGTAATGAGGCTCCTCTGTTTGCACTCCCCCCTGCTGCTCACATTCCACCCTCCCTTTTCCTCCAGCCCCTCTCGAAACCTTTGCTTTCAATCACCCCTCCTTTCTCCCCCGCTCACAGGCGTTCTATAGATTAATAGTTTTGCCCTTCGTATGGCGTTTTAGCTAAGAGCTTAGCTGCACATCACGGGCGTTTAAAGGACTAATAATGTTTCGCTACTACGCGTTGCACTGGACGTTAATGGCACTTTCGGAATTCTACAGTTTTACTCTTTATTTTTTTAGTAATACTAATTCATCGGCTTGAAGTTTGATTTTTATGTTAAGTCACTCCCACACGGGGTCACCTTTCAAGTTACGTGACTAGCGCGATTTGCACAACCACTCATTGCCTTTATTGCAACAGGAGTATTATTCAATGAGCATGGACGGGACCATTTCTATTCTTTCTTTTGTGGTGCTCCACTTATGATTCCATCGGTAGACCCTGTTTTTATTTATTTTCTTTACCCCAGGTCTTAGATTTGCCAAAATCATGCCCCTGACAATATGCGTGCTGCCAAGTGCATCTTGTTACTATCCTGGTAGTACATGTGCAGTCTGTTGCTCGCCAATGCAGTTACAGACAATTGCATCCTATTGCCATTCTGTCTGTATATTTGCCGTCAATTGCACCATGCTGCCAGCATGAGAACATACGTGCAGGCAATTGCACTACGCTGCTAGCATGACAACATATGTGCCGGCAATTGCCCCCCCGTGCCATCTTGATGCTCCAGGTGCAGTTGGTCCCACTCTGTGCCATCCTGACAATGCACATGCAGCCAGTTTCACTCCGAGCCATACTCACAATACACGTGCAGTTGGTTCCATCCTAACAATGTTCGTGCAGTCAGTTGCACCCCGGTGCCATACTAACAATGCACGTGCAGTCAGTTTCACTCTGTGCCATACTCACAATACACGTGCAGTTGGTTCCATCCTGACAATGTTCGTGCAGTCAGTTGCACCCCGGTGCCATACTAACAATACACGTGCAGCCAGTTTCACTCCGAGCCATACTCACAATACACGTGCAGTTGGTTCCATCCGGACAATGTTCGTGCAGTCAGTTGCACCCTGGTGCCATACTAACAATGCACGTGCAGTTGGCTCCACCCTGACAATGCACGTGCAGTCAGTTTCACTCTGTGCCATACCGACAATGGACGTGCAGTTTCTTACACCCTGTACCATCCTGAGAATCCACGTGCCATCAGTTCCATCCCAGTGCTATACTAACAATAAACGTGCAGTTGGTTTCTTCCACCCTGTGCCATCCTGACAATCGAGGTGCAGCCGTTCAATCCTGGGGCTATTATGACAATGCACGTGCAGTTCGTTGCACACAATGCCATATTGACAATGCACACGCAGTCACTTTCACTGTGTCATACTGACAATGCACGTGCAGTTGGTTCCACCCTGTGCTATTCCGACAATGCACATGCAGTCACTTTCACTCTGTATTAATTATTTAAAAAAAAAAGCCATTGTTATTTGTAATATTAATATATCTAAGTCATGTAAATACAACACATATTGCATTACAAATGCTATAGGTGTCACGTTTGCAAAAGTTAAAACTATTGGCATTGAAAATGACAAAGCTATTAATTTCGTTATTTTCAAAACCAACAATAATAAATTATTTGTCATTTACAATACCAATACCTCAAACTTTCCTAATGCGAGACCTATTGCATTGCAAATGCTTGTTTCTTTTGTCCGCAGGAAAACCAGGGCTGGTCATAATGAAGGACGTCAGCAACGGGTGGCAGGGATCTGGCACACCAAGGGAATACGTAGGAAGAGTTGCCAATGTAGAGGGGCAGTTAACTGGATCGGTGGGTGGAGTGGAACCAGCACCAAGGCCCAAAGACAATCTCCGTTCAGTCAGGGCACTTTCTTTGCTAATGACGCCCACAGCCCTCTCCACCAACCGATCAATGGATGTGCTTTTAGCTGGTGCAGCAGCTGCAGCTGAAGGTACTTCAGTTGCCTTGCGTTGAACCATGTTAGCACAGAGACTTCAGAGCCAACAGAACTACTGTTACCATCCCGCTGTCACACGGGTCAAGCACTGGTTTCTAGTGGTCGCTGCTCCCACTCACACAGACGTTCGCTCACAGCAGATTTCTACAGTGCCCAGTTCACAGGGTGATGCTACAGGACTCATACCATAATCCAATAGTAAACCAGGAATGGCAACTGTGACTGGTTACATAAACAACCACGGCGTCTGCCAACACCGTAACCCAGCCGCAGTACGTCCATTGGGGCGTAGGGGCGTAGCCCCACCAGCCCATGGACCCGCGGCTGCAACTTAATAATTGTCACTGTGCAATAAAAAAATAATTAGCATGTCACTGTGCAATTAAAAAATAATTAGCATCGGAGTGCCGCCGGGAATCCGGGCAGCACCCGAATGAAACGGAAGTGCGTGCGTTGCGCAGGGGGGCGGGCAGGTCTGAGTGACAGTCGAGTGAATCGGTCCACGTTACCTACATTCAGACAGTGGACAGCCAGGACAGGTACCTAATGCGCAAGTACTGCTCGGGTCTGAAACTAGCCCGAGCATGCGCATGAAAGTTCCCCCATAGCTAGTGACCAGGGGGGGCTGCTGGTTAAGCCTCCGGCGTTAAACAGGGCGACAGGGCGAGCAGTCTGGGTGCCCCCCTAGCCTATCCTGGCGCTGCATGCAGCGCCAGGATTGGCCGGTCACCGCTCAGCAATCCATTATTGGATGCCACGCTTGGGTGGATCAGCCACACTGCACAATGGCCAATCACTGTGTCTGACTTCATGTAGTCATGCAGTGATTGGCCATCTTGCGGCGCGTGGCGCTGCTGACGTTGTTGTTGGATCCGCCGAATGGTGTGGATTTCTTAGCAGAGGGAAGTATCAAAGCACAGACTGACAAATGACAAAATGGTTCAGAAAAGAGAGGAAGGAAATTAAAGAGTTCTTTCTTTGTATCCTGAATGTGGCAGACTCCCGACGAATGATAGCGCGAGCAGGCAGGACGTTTCTTAAAGTGGAGAAATACGACCGAGTGTGAGTCGCCTTTCTATCTTCACACTCATGGGTTCCACGTATTTCATAGAGGATGAAGCAGCAGATAAGTCGGACTAGAAGATCCAGGCTCACAACTCCGCCCTCGGTCTGTTCGGAGCGGCAATAAAACTCACGCTCTCTAAAGAGTTGCTGACGTCTGCGCTGCAGTACAGCGTCTTTAGACCGAGAGCCGAACATTACCCGGCCGGGACTTGTGAGGGTTGGTGTCACTGTGAGGCGCCGCGCGGGGGAAGGTGCTGGCACTCTAGGATACTGCGCCTCACCCGGCCCTCGGGTACCTGGGCACCAGGCTAGGGCAGGCCCTGGGCATCTCCAACTCTAGGACTCGCCGAGACCGGGATGGCAAACTGCAGACTTATGGACGGTGGCTGGGTGAGTGCCCTCAAGACGTGAGTGCTACAGCGAAAACAGTGCAGATTGTGCATAAAGGCAGGCACACGGTATCCTCTGTGCACCCCACTGCAGGCTGAGCGGTCGCAACCCCGGGCCCGGGGAGGTAGCTCGGTGGGTTCTGTAGAGCGGGTAAGAGTGTGAAAGTTCTCTTTGCATGCCTATCCTGCCCGGCCCTGCTGGCGTCCTTCCTGAGGGTGGGAGTTTCTTATTAGCAGAAGCTTTTACTCAGCCATATTGTTGTGTTTACACTATTCTTGCTGTGCCTCTTTAATGGTCTCGTCACGTGTCCACTCAGCTGCATCACTGATGACACATGAATGTTCCAGAGTGTCATCGGTGATCAGTTGAGGTCGTGTTGCAGGAGCCAGCGGCTGTGCGGACCTGACTAAGGCATGTGTGTGTATATTTATCAGGGTCTGAACAGGTGTGCAGTCGGGTTGGCCAAAAAAGCCCTTCAGGGATAGGAGTGCTTCTTTCTTATTGAATAGGATACAGGAGTGCAAAAGAAGACAGACAGCAAGTCTCACTTGAAGCAAAAAAGAAAAAACACTGAAATATTCTCTCTTTTAGTATTAAAACCTCAGAGGCCCAGAAAGCCACCATCAATGCTAATAGAGTACTGGGTGACAACTTGATAAAGGCAGATATCATTCAAGAAGGCACACTCCCTCCCGGAAGCCCCAAAAATAATTAAAGGCCCCATTGAGGTTGGGTAGAGGGGGAAGCTCAAGTCAGAAGAAAACTGTGCTGGAGTGGGTTTGTATCCTGGAACTGCTCTGACAAGAGCAATAGAGATCACAGATTTAACTGAGTTGTCCCGCTCTAACTGCACCGTTATGATGTGCTTCAACTTACCTCAAATCACAGGCCTAGTAAACACCTCAGTCTGCGCTATCAATGCATTCCACTCCACAGCTAATAATTACCACCAGAGGCTATGCTATCACGACATTTTCCTTAAAGCCAACGGTGACAAATAAGCAGGGATATTTACGTTTTAAAGTCATCCAAATTCTTTCTCACAGGCAAGTATTGTTGTGGTTTGAAAGGGAGAGATGGGAAGGTGCTGTGACTCGACTCAGCTGGCTTGTGATGCGAGAGTCTGGGCCAAGTACGTAAGGCCACAGATGCTACTGGACCAGAGAAGAAATGAATCTCCGACAAGGTCTTGAGGAACACAACTGCAGAGTTTCTGATTTAGATGGATAGAGAAGTTAAACATATACCCGAAGGTTTCAAGAGGAGCGCAAATAATTTTTAAGGGTAGCTGAGGTAAATCATCTCTTCTGTCCCCTAGAACATCTGCACATTCTAAATGGAAACTCAGAAACAGAACTCAGCTGTGGCCATCGTCTGAGCTATATTCTCTAATCCAGACTTTTCTCTATGACGAGTTGGCTGTATGGTGGTCCAAGATTACCCCGTCATGCCCACCAAATTCAATTTAAGAGAAGAAGGCAGAACCAATAGATTCCATTTTTGTACATCTAAGCCAACAATGTGCCACCAAGTCAAGTTCATTAGAGAGGGTGACGTTCATGTCCTGAATATTCACAATAATTTTAGACTGTCAAGGGACTGAACAAACGTCTACAAAGGTCGCACAACAAAGGCAAGTAGACCCATTGTACTTTCGTGGTTGGCAATCAGAGCGCTTCACAATAGGAACAGTAATGATACATGAGGAGAAAATTACAAGTGAACAAATTACAAAAGCAGGCGTTAAGTTACATGAGGTAAAAGTGACAATTCTGAGCAAACAAAATACATGAGGTAGCAAACAGTGCATTACAGGAGGAAAAAGTGACAAGTGTGCAGGTTACAAGAGAAAACAAAGTACAATTAGAGGTAAAATACTGCAATATATGCTAGACACTCAGGCACAAGAACAAACGTTACGTAGGCAATGGTGGCACTTGTGCAAGTATGAAAAGCAAACAAAATGTGAGAGGTAGCAAACAGTGTGTTACAAGAGAAAAGTGGCATGTGCATGTTACAAAAGAGTACCAAACACAGGTACAAGGATAATACTGCAATAAATGGCAAACACTCCAACCACAAGAACACACTGGGAAGGCACTTTCTTAGTCATGGAGAATAGAATTTTCAGTAATGGGAGGTCTTCTTTAGATAATAGAGAGGGCGTGAATTACTTTTGGAGGTGTCTTTGGAGGAGTAGAACTTTGAGGTCCGTTTCGAAGGCCTGGGAGGAGGTGGTGGTCCGGAGCTGAGGCGGAAGGGAGTTCCAGATTCTCACCGTGTTGCCTGAAAAGGGTTGGGCCATCGATCTTTCCTTCTTGAAAGTGGGAGGTTCAAGCAGTAGATTTTCCGCATTACGTGATGGTCTAGAGCCTCTAGAGAGTTTCAGTTTATTCGCCATTTAGCAAGGAGTGCAAGGCTTTGTGGGTGATACAGGCAGTCTTGTAGATAGCTCTAGCCTCTATGGGAAGCCAGCGGAGGGTGGATAACATCGGTGTGATGCTGTGTGAGCCTCAACCTAGTCCCAACAGCCATTCCAGGCCCAGCCTCAGGCAGGCCCAGCACCCAGCCTCAGCCCTGGCCCAGCCAAGCCAGGCCCAGCCCCCAGCCCCAGGCAGGCCCAGTATCCAGCCTCAGCCCTGGCCCAGCCAAGCCAGGCCCAGCCCCCAGCCCCAGGCAGGCCCAGCACCAGCCTCAGCCCTGAGCCCAGGCCCAGCACGGCCCAGCCCCCAGCCTCAGGCAGCCCCAGCACCAGCCCAGGACCAGCCACGCCAGGCCCAGCCCCAGGCAGGCCCAGCACCCAGCCTCAGTCCTTAGCCCAGGCCCAGCCCCCAGCCTCAGGCAGGCCCAGCACCCAGCCTTAGCCCTGGCCCAGCCAAGCCAGGCCCAGCCCCCAGCCCCCAGCCCCAGGCAGGCCCAGCACCCAGCCTCAGCCCTGAGACCAGGCCCAGCACCAGCCAGGCCCAGCCCCCAGCCTCAGGCAGGCCCAGCACCAGCCACGCCAGGCCCAGCCCCAGGCAGGCCCAGCACCCAGCCTCAGTCCTTAGCCCAGGCCCAGCCCCCAGCCTCAGGCAGGCCCAGCACCCAGCCTCAGCCCCGGCCCAGCCAAGCCAGCCCCAGGCAGGCCCAGCACCCAGCCTCAGCCCTGAGCCCAGGCCCAGCACCAGCCAGGCCCAGCCCCCAGCCTCAGGCAGGCCCAGCACTAGCCCAGGACCAGCCACGCCAGGCCCAGCCCCAGGAGGCCCAGCACCCAGCCTCAGTCCTTAGCCCAGGCCCAGCCCCCAGCCTCAGGCAGGCCCAGCACCCAGCCACGCCAGGCCCAGCCTCGTCCCAGGACGGAATGTATGAAGCTCTGTGGTTATACTGAATAAGCAGCTACCTATGTTATGCTATCTATTAATGTAATAACTGCACTTTCACAATTGCTTTATTAACCTTCCTGCTTTCTCAAATTTGCTTGAAAATGCACGATTTTTCTCAAAATTTTCTTGGGGGTAACCCCCACAAACCCCCCTTTTGGGGTTCGCGCTCGCTCGCTACGGGGCTGTATGCAAATCACTTTGCGCCCTACCGCTTTCAAATGTCACCCACCGCCCCTGCCGTAACCAGTAAAAATCCCTGAAACTGTACCGGAGAAACGTGGAGGCAAACAAGCTGGAGGAATGCATACAAATAAATAAGGGTAGGTGTGGTAATTAAACAATACAATATAAACTCACATGCGAGCATAAAAAGAGCAGAAAAATGGATAATGCAAACATGCAAATGCACGTGCAAGTACATAAGAAGCACGCAGGAAACTAAGGCTTACCTTCCGCCAAACCCCAAAAGTGGGCCAGCTGTCAAGAGAAGGCAGCGTGTGAGAAAAATTCAGACTGAGCGCATCTAATAAATGATGCCTGGATTCCCCGCTCCTCTCGGTGACAACCAGCTCTCAGTTCTCGGCCCCGGCCCTGTGCCAACGGAGATAGCTTCTCGCGGTGTGTAAACTGCATCAGCAGCTACGCCGACTGCCTCCGCGCGCCATCGCTCTCTGCAGCGTCACGTAGCGCCTAGAGCCAGCTGACGCATAAAATATTTCTATAGTACAAATAATGACGAATTAAAAAATGACCAAACACAAATTAATTTCTGTTCTCTGTCAATATTTTGTGCGGGAGGGAGGTGGTATAACTAACCTTTTTTGTATCCTGGATAAAATCCAAATGGATGATTTTCCATTGCGTTATTGCCATATGCAAATTTAGGGCCCGAGACCAAGTTCAAAATCCCTTACTTCTTGAGGAATTTACAAGCTTCATGACGAGATGACTTTCTTTCCATTAACAATCACATTTTTGAAAGAACATTGCTTGGCCTAAATATATAAAAACATGGCTGACACTGGCATCTGGTGTGGCAAAAAGAAACATCGCGAGAGCGTGGGGGGCGGCAGAGCCGCAAAAGGTGGGGGCGTGGAAACGAGACCTGGACTGGTGTCAGCAGGCCGAAAAAGTGGTCTACGAGAGTACAGGATGCCCAAAAAAATGGGAGAAAATCTGGACCATGTGGGAAAAGTATAGAAACTACTGAATACTGGAGGTTGGAACTTGTCAGACCTGGAGGGGGTACTATGGGGGTACAGTGGGTAAGGAGTGGGAAAGCTCAGCACAGTTATAATATGTACTGCTATAGAAGTTACCAAGACCAAATCCAGCTCTGAGATTTCTTGATCCAATTATTGATCCAATTATTGGGGTTTGTTTGGTGAGCTTCTTATTTACAGCTGCTGAACATAGTCAAGAATCTCACCAAACAAACCCCAATAATTGGATCAAGAAATCTCAGAGCTGGATTTGGTCTTGGTAACTTCTATAGCAGTACATATTATAACTGTGCTGAGCTTTCCCAAGCTTTCCCACTCCTTACCCACTGTACGCACATAGTATCCCCTCCAGGATCGACAAGTTCCAACCTCCAGTATTCAGTAGTTTCTATACTTTTCCCATTTTTTGGTTAGAACAACTGCAAGCCTCTGGAGCGCTGTGGAGCGCTGAGTGAGGCCCAAGTAAAATTAAACTACAATAAAAAGTTATCCAGGTAAGTTGCTGAACTCAGGGACAACATGCACGAAGTCGGATTGCCACCTGAGCAAATTCTATGTCAAAAAAGAAACCCAAAATCTTGCACGAAATCCCAAAGAGAATTCAGAAAGGCACATTTAGAGCTACGAAGGTCAAATTCACCAACCAAACGTGGAACAATAACAAAGGAAACTCACAGCTGCTGAAAATAGTCAAGGAGCTCACCAAACCCCAATGATTGGATCAAGAAATCTCAGAGCTGGATTTGGCTGACAAATTCTATCATTTGCTCTTCAACAAAACGTGAAAGACTACCAAGCCACACAACTGATAATCCTCTTCTAGTCACTAACTTTTGATCCATCGCAAGCGTTTGTCAGCTCCAAATCTACATTTACTCCAATGGTGTAATGTTAGATGGTGGGCCCAGCTGCAGAATGTGTTGCAAGGCCTCAAAGGCTACAGTAAATCACAGATATTCATATGTTATGTTGTTATGTTAAATGCATTTCAAGGGCGCACAGATACTACCAGAGTGTCCCGGCGCGAGCCTAGAGAGAGAGGTAAGCAGAATTAGATGAATAGGTGCGTTTTCAGTTTTTTTTAACACACTGATGTCCTGAGTGCAGTGGAGCCCGAGGGGCAGCGCATTCAGGTAGAGGGCGGCCTTAGTGGCCAGAGAGCTACTGCCCATCCTTTGCAGCCGGAAACGTGGGACTTGTGCCAAGCATTGGGAAGAAGAGCACAGGTGTCTTCTGGGGGTATAAAAGGAGAACCGTTTCTGAAGATGGCCAGGCCCAGTGGCATACAGAGCACGGTGGGTGATGACTAAGACCTTAAACCTAACTCTCTCTGACACAGGGAGTCAGTGTAGGGTGCAGAGATGTTGTCTCATGCTACATCTGGCAGAGATATTCAGTAGAAGCCTAGCAGCTGCATTCTGTACCACCTGCAATTTGTTCAACAGGAAGTTTGGGACTCCAACATACAGCGCCTTGGCGTAGTCCAGCCGAGACAGTATGAGGGCACGGGTGACTGTCTCCTTGGCTGCGTGAGGAAGAAGAGGGAGGAACTTCCTAAGAACTTTAAGAAGTCCGAAGCAAGTCCCTGCCAGCCTCTTGATCTGGGTTCCGAACAGGAGATTCTCCTCGAACCAGACCCCCAAGTTCTTAACAGGCTTCTCAGAGGAGTCGGGAGGTACAGAGTCAGATGGCTGAGTGTTTGCCTGAAGTTTGAGGGAAATATTCAGAATATAAGGATGTCAGATTTCTCCTCATTGCATTTCAGTTCAGCCGTCATAGACTTTAGGTTAAATATGGGCCCCTCAAATATGGCGGCCCCCTTGCATTTCAGGGGCTGGAGTGCCCTGAATTACACTTATGACTCCTTCTTTCTAGGCCCTTGTCCAGCTGGGAGAGCTAAATTGCATCTAAACCATTACACATTCATACATCTACCTTACTAACATATTCATTATTTAAGGATTTGCCACAATCTTTGAAACATGCAATTATCATCCAACTCCTAAGATGTCAATCTTTCTCACGTAGAACCATTCAACTACGGACCAATATTCACTGTATACATCCTCAGTAAAATATGTAAGGAATCCCTGTCAACCAAACCACGGGAAGGCTCAAAAGCCTAACTACAATGGACAGAAGACTTTAAAAGAAGATTGCCTCACAATCTTGGTTCTATCGGGTCTCTCACTAGTTTTTAACAGCATTGACCATCAAGTTGTCCTTGGAACAGCCCATGTCTGGTTCGTCCCCCTTCTATTTTGGTGGTTGCAACAAGTAAAAGCTGCAAACCAGAAGAATGAGGTAATCAATCAGAATAGGTCACACTATATTTACTTATAAAAAGTAGGGATGAATATTTTATGTGAGCCCAGCCAGGAGAAAAGATGCTGCAAGCAAGTTAGTTCTAGGATGTCTACCACCACAGCCATAGAATTCCACGAGGTCACGCAAACAGCAACAGGGAGGCTTAAAGGCAGACATGTGGAAGGCATGTACTAGAATGTAGGCTACACCAGGTCTTCTGCGAAGGTCAAGGCACACCCCTCTTTTTCACCATTCACCAGAGGCGATTGTTGTCAATAATATGGCTTCAACCAACACTTAGAGACAAATGTCTCCTCCTTGCGAAGAACCTCACCTCATTTCTCACCACCTACATCGTTTCTTTCGGCCATCATCTTCTCATGCCATGACCACTGCAACGCACTCCACTCTGGTTAACAATTTTCATTTCAGATTACGAAAGTTGAAGTTCATTATACAGCAAATATCCCTGTTCATAACTTATTTGGAGTCATTTTCAATAGATGGCCACGTTGAATAAAGTGCGTGAGTATGTCATAAAATGGAGTTTCCAGAGAAACCACCACTTCTGTAAAGGTCGGGCTTTATTTCTGACACAAAAATCAAATGCTGGCTACTCACACTCAAAAGGCAGAGAAAGTGAGTATCCCTTCATACATTTAAACATGCAAAACATCTGTATACGTAGGAGCCCAAGACCCACCGGGGATATTTCAGACCCTACCTTTACCACGTTGATGTCTCTGCTTGAGAGCGGCAGAACCAAAATCTCTACTTGTGTCCCAAAAATAATTAAGTCTATTTTCAGTTAATCAATTTCGATGGATAATTTCTTAGAGAAACATATATATTTAATGGGGGGGTGAACATTTTGACTTAGCTAGTGTGGCTACGTTTTGTGGGATTATTCCGTCGTCTGCAAGAAGGATTGTGGCCACTTTAATAAGTCAATAGTCAGAGGAGGCACCTATGTTCCATTTCCAATTAATTTACATAACACCAAATTTCAAGAGTATCAAGGTGCCTATGTCACCAAGTAGCATCCACTCCAGTCATAAGGTGAGTTTTAACTAATTTCATTTAGATCAGTCATCTGTCTTAACGCCTGGACTAAATACTTACAGAATTTTATTACTACAGTAATAATAATCATACTTCCCAAACACTATGAAATACAATACTTCATGCAAACTAAAATAGCTTCAGGTGGTACCAGCCAGTAGATCGAACTCAATGGTGTGGCCCTACCTTTAGTGGAAGTCATGCATAAGTACAAAGCTTCAAAACACAATCCTATTTCAAGACAAGGCTCCTGTATGACACAGATAGTACAGGGAAAATGATGTAATTTGTCTATACTGGACAATATTCTCACAGCACGATTCTGAATCGTTTGCTGCTTATTCAGTAACGTATGAACAGGCTGCCAGGGTAGTCAATTCAAGATCCTGTATGGTGCATTTAAAAGTAGTTCATGCTTGTTCACCAAGAAGTGCGAAAGACATCTCACCATAACATTTGACGCCCACATCCTCTTACCTTAAAAAAGAAGAAGCATAATGAGTGTGAAGGTTCAAGTTCAAGTTCAGGCATTTATAAAGCGCACTACTCACCCAGAGGGTCTCAAGGCGCTAGGGGGAGGGGTTCATTGTTTGTCGAATATCCATGTTTTCAGTTCTTTTCTGAAGGAGGTGTGATTCTGAGTAAGGCGGAGGTGGGTGGGGATTGAGTTCCAGGTCTTGGCAGCCAGGAAGGAGAAGGATCTGCCACCCATGGTGGTTTTTCGGATGCGCGGGACCCCTGCCCTCAATTTTAAAA
This sequence comes from Lissotriton helveticus, assembly GCF_964261635.1. Lineage (NCBI taxonomy): Eukaryota > Metazoa > Chordata > Amphibia > Caudata > Salamandridae > Lissotriton > Lissotriton helveticus. The sequence continues at coordinate 1,400,383,501 of NC_136067.1, forward strand.
GAAACTCAACACAGAAACAGTGTTGGCTAAGAAATCCTTAAAGTAGCTGTTGCTCACACCCGCGAGCCAACTAAAACAGAAAGATCTAATAAAATCTATAGGGCTGCAGATCCTCTGTCGGCCAGCCACAACCGCTGTACCCTGACATCTAGAAGCACAAGTTCAGACGATCTACTCACTCATAAGTCTGACACCTTGGTTTCCCAACAAAGAGCGATCTTAAAGATGACATTGCTTTTTTGAAAATCTTTGCTAAAAAAGAGCTCCAGCAATAGACAAGTGATTAGCTAAGTCTGGGGAATCTGGTATGGGCTATTTACCATAATTATGTTATCAACACTTGCTTACGACACTCAGGAACTGCATTTTCAGTCTACGAGCAACTAATAATTTAAGCAATTGCCAAAGAGAGGAGTCAGCATATTTCTTAACAACAACTGAGAGACCGGGATCCCCTGAACAATTAGTGGAATAAATGCCCCCAGGGACAGCTTTAACTTCCACAGTTGTTAGAGGTACAAAGATTAATTCTGGGGCAAAATGGGGTTTAGGACGAAGCGAGTCCTAGATGCGGCACCATGGCCATCAATTGAGGGCAGACCCCTGGCCTAAGCATCTTGGATCATGAAGGCTGGGCCAAAACAGAAAGGAAACAGAGCTGTAACAGCCCTCTTTAGTTTTTGGAGTTCTCGCTCATTGTCGTTTCCCAAGCTCCCCAGCAGCACAATGTTGAGAGGCTGACAGTGGGACATAGGAGTCAACATTGTGATACCATCAAGGTGTAAAAGGATGAGCATTTTCACTTACATTATGAAGGATATTTTGGTGAGTGGACATCCGCGGGCAGAGCTTCAAGGTGTATAACTGAAATGTTTTGAGGCCCAGGCGTCGGATATTGCCTCATGATTTGCTGCAGAGTGCCGAAATGCTGGCTTTTAAGTTGGCTATGCTCAACAGTGGCTCCTCTGCAATGGCGGAGGAGCTGAAAAATAAAACAATATTTTTTTTATTTTTCAGCACTGGCTGAGCCAGCATTTGATGGGAGGGGCCGGGCCGGGCCAAGGGAGGGAGGAGGGATGGAGTGGCATGTGCACTTCTAATTGCGCATGTAGGTTTGGCTGGCCATCTTTGCACATCCAGGTTGGAGAAACAGCACAGATTCACTGAATCTAAGCGAGCGTTAAACCAGCCTGCTCAGGCCAAACCCTGTGTTGCTCTCATGCAGCATGACAGCAGCGCAGGGATTGCACAGGGAGTCTGTGATACTGTCCCAGTGTCTGCTGGGGCAAGGAAGCAGCAGAACACCGAGGCGTGAGGCAGCTTGCAGCCTCAGGTTAATCTTTTTTTTAAATGTTTTTGTTATTAAAGCCCCCCCATCGCGCTCCTGCCCGCGCCACCCACCACTTTTTGTTTGTGTTGGCTGCCACTGGCTATGTTACAGAGAAAGAGCTCTTGACGCTTAGGTGAAAAGAACTGAGAACCAGACGGACCAGAAAATGCCACCTTCAGACAGTTGACCTTCAACAAAATACTAAAGCTCTCTTTCATACAGTTATCACGGAGTTCGATTTTTTCTGTACGATATCAATTGTCAGCTTGCTAACTGCAACAGCATTAAAAAGACTGTTCGAGTTCACAATGACTTTTTCATGTTCCGAGATTCGTTTCAGCCATGCCCAGGTTCCTAAAGTGAGTGAGTCTTGGCTTTTAAACACCTTACCACACCAGTAAACTAAGTCTAAAGGGAGCTTGCTGTATCACTTGTAGTTAACTGCCAATTTATTCACTACAATAAGTGGTGCATGGTTATTCTCCTCTACAAACTCATTGGTAGAGAGCACTTTAAACATGGCCGTATGCTTTCTAGAAAAGCTTCAATTTCGCAAGTAGGTTTGGATGACAAAATATCCAGAAAAGGTCATCATGTGAAATGCACCTTTTTGATGGCTTGTCTGCAGAGCGATGTGAGGCTAAAACACCCCAATCTGCTCCACGGCCACAACAAGAAACTGGCAGGTTATTAGCTAGAACTGTCCAAAATTTCCAAAAATCCCAAAATATTCAGACTGAGAATTTTGCAGAAGTTCGTAGACTTTGTGGAATTACTGCCTACAATCGCCATTTTTTGTCAGTTGAAGGCAGATGCTGATCTGGTGAAATTTGGGTTTTTGGTATTGATTTGAATCTGCGTCCAACAGACAAAAAAAATCACCCAGTCTTAGTAAGGCAGGAGATTGTTTTGAATATGTGGGTGAGTTTTATGCAACTCTGCCCTATCTTGCATCGCAGGAAAGGCCAGTCAAGCCAGAAGGTTACAAGGATAAGGATCGATCCATGGAAGTCGCAGTGGATCAAGCTCTTTAATAGCAAGCCTTCAAAAGACAAAACCTAATTCTTTTTTTTTATATATTATTACTTAATCCAGGTTTATTCAAATCTTTAAAACAAGGGTTATTAATTACTCTTCAGAAACGGGTAGAGTCCTTCAACTCCGCGGCCTCTGTGAGCTCCTCCCAGGCTTTCAGCTGTAATTGGCCCTTTTGTCCCTTCACGGCTTGCATATTGCTTAAACGGCAAGCGGCCACGGCGACTGACTCCAGAATCTGGGGATCACAGTTCGATCCCCGGTGCCGGCGGCAGATTAGCCCAGCACCATGTGACTCTGGGCAATAGCTTGCTTAATCTTCCCGACGGCCCCCAGCGCCTAGAGACCCTTACGTGTGATTGTTCATGCTTTACAAATGTGGATTATTATTACCCGCTCCCTGTTCCTTGGGCCTGCTTGAGTGCCACTTTTAGCTCTCTTAGTGCAAGTGAGCATTGGCTCTCAAACCATCTGGGGCGCCCCGGCTGGGCGCATGTGCGGAGTGTAGGAAGGTGGATATCTGACTATGGTTACCCCCAACTTTTTGCCTAGTGTTTTGCTGGTTTTTGACTTAGTTGGCCTGGGATCCTGCTATTCAGGACCCCAGGCTTCCTGCTCTCTCTGTTAAAATGGACTCCATGTACCTTAGGTACATATCTAATTGGATACTGGGTCACCTTATCAGTCCCTGTACAGTGTACCTTAAGTACCCAGGGCATAGGTGTACCCAGGGCCTACCAGGGGCTGCAGCATGTATTGTGCCACCCCTGGCTGGCCATCCAAACAAACACAACTGGCTGGTAAGACAGCTGGGGCTAGGTGGTGTAATCACCCTTTGCTGTAGATATAGTATACCTATATCTAACCCTAAAACGGACACATACATTCCTATCAGTCACTCCTATGGCAGGCCTTATCAATCCTGAAGGCAGAGTGCTTGGAATTATGTGAGATGGCGCTCTAGCATGAGCTGAGCCTGTCTGCAGCTTGCGGAACCAAGTCCTTATAGCTGTTCCATGATAACGCTATACCATATACTCTTAAGTGCATTATAGTCCTCGCGGTTATTGCTAATTTTGGTATAGCATTATCAAAACATGTCGAGTAAGGTGTCATACGAATTGGAATACTACCCCCTCGCCAATTCTGGCGACGGGGGTAGCATTCCACCCTTTTAGAGGGACACCACATGTATGTAACTGTGAACCCCGGTTAAAGTTAACTCGAGCCTCAGCATCACCAAATGGATGCTGCCACCACAGACACAAGTCTGACCTCCTGCTGCTGAGAGTCCTTCCAGCGAGGGAGGCCTGGACAAAGGGTTTCCTGCCTTGGGAGGTGCTAGCACCACCCCAGACAGGATTTTGTGTATTGAGGTAGGGAGGCCTGAAAGGAATGAGACATGCCTGGGGCATACAAGGTGTCCCGGTGCATACACCGGTACAAACCAGTTGCTGGGGCACTCCAGCCCCAGCTCTGGCGCGAAACCGGACAAAGGATAGGGGGTGTAACCACCCCCCTTCCTGGTCCCACCCATAGGAGGGACCTAGTCGTAGTAAAGCCCCCTTAAGTAGGATAAAAGTAGGAGCTGGTCCCATTCCAGATTAGATTTATCCTGACAACTTTACAAGAAGAAACTCTGGACTTTCTGCTCCACAGAAGACTGAAGAATCTCCCTTGAGGGCAAGGAGTGTCCACCCTGCAACTGCAGGCACTGTCAAGCGTCCTAGCGGTCCACTTTGTCGTCCTTCCTGCCGGATCCAGACTTCAGAGCCCGACGAGACCCGGACTCCCAGACCTCTCCGACCTCTACCCACATCTGCAGCACAGCTGAGACCCGTGGGTGCGACGAGACACGTGGGACCGGCCATCTTGAAGAGACTGCACTTCGCTTCCAGCACGACTTCTGAGGCCTCCTCGAGAAAGTGCTTTGGGGATTGAGAAGCCCCAGCCCCGAGCAGCTCCTGCACCAAAGACCAGCCCTCCAGCATCCACGAGATCTGCATGGGGCCCTTTTGCTTGATTGCTGCTCGACGCGTTGTCTGGTCACTTGCCGCCTGGCTAGTGACCTCCTAGACGACGATCCCAGAAATCTACACTGCTGGTCTGGTTGCTCCAGACTGGCCCTTGCTCCCTTCCAAAAGAGGAGCACCCTGGACCCTCCTGGTCCACTCCAGACGCCGTTTCCACTCACCACGTGGGTTGCCTTTGCCAAGGCCTGTTGACTCCAAATCCGGATCCGACACCGCCGACAGCGAGAGCCTGCGTGGGACAGCTCATGCCCCCATCCTGGTTGTCGAAGACACCTCCTGGTCCACGTGGCTGCAGAGACAAGCGTCCACTCTTCACCTGATCGCGACGCCGCATCTGGTTCCCTCCTGGTTCCACACCGGTCACTGGCTAGTGACTTTGAACACTGTTCCCTCTGCTTTCAGGTCCTCTTCTTCCTCGATCCACCCGTGGACATCTTCCTCCTGGTCGCCTGCAGAATCTTTCTTCAAGGCTCCATAGACTTCGACGCGGAACCCCGACACACTTTGACACCTATGCACCCGCAGCCCGTGGGTGAGGTAACAAGAGCATTTCAGTGCTCAAGGGTAGATTAACTCTCCTAGTGTCCAGATTTCCAGTCGTTTCAGTCCTAGATAGTAAAGACTGTCCGTACTCACCTTTTTCGTAAACTGTACTGTCCATTGACTTTGTTCCGCATCTCGCGTGTGAGTTCACACTCTGCACACGCGTCCCGTGGGCCTCCTATTACTTACCTAAGGTTAGGAAGGTGTAGCCCCAGCGATCCTACAGCCTCTGGACAGCTCCATTCCTTCTATTGATTTCCTTATACCATTTACTTAGTATATGGTTTGCCGTGCCCCTAGGGCACCATTGTAATTTTGTGCAACTTATCGTATTTTTCCTAAGAGATTGTCATGTGCTTAGCCCTCTGATCTCAAAAAGAGTTCAGAGCTGTTTGTTATTAATAAATATATTGTTTATTTTTATAACAACCTGTGTGGTGTCCTTTCATCTGGTATTCAAGGGGTTATATGTGGTAAAACAGCTGGCTTCACATGCCAAAAGAGTTTACCCTAAGACTGCTTTGTCCATGCTACCATTAGGAAGGCTGGTCTATAAGGTTGACTTACAACCAATCACCATAAGGGTTGTTTGGACTGATACAAGGTGATCACTAGAACTAGTGAGCATCATATATCAGGCCAACTTCTCACACAGAGGACTTCAGTAAACTAACTTTGCGATGTTCCTGAAAGCATCTACTAGTTCAACCCCTTGTATTTCTAGATCTAAACATTTCAGAATATTCTGCATGCCTCTGTTAAACAGGAAGTATTACAAGCACCAGTGTCATACTTGGCCCAGCGCAACCTCCAGCAATCGTCGATCCCCCTACAAATCTATTTAATGCTGGGGGGTGTTGCGGGACAACAAGAGATAAAATAAGTGGGTTATGGTGACTATACACGCTATATTGAATGTTAAAAGTTGAGATACACCTTTTCAATATTAAGTAAACAAAAATAAAATCAATATATGAATGACATCCTCTCCCTTTAAAAGTCAGATGGGTTGCAATGCCCTTATTGTTAACGATCAAATCCATTGTGTGGGTCAACCCATAAGTATGTAATAAACCAGTCAATTCCCACCCATCATGAGTGTGCTCCATTTGTGATCCCTTACTTAGTGAACAAGTTGACCAGTCACCTTGGGCCGCCCTAAAATTTGGGCACAGATGGCAATTAAAGTCACCAACTAGAATCAATTGGGATTGTGCCAGCCCTCTCCCACGTGTATGCTCCAGCCGTATATTTAATTCTTGGAGACTGTTCAGATCCTGTACATTTGACTTAGCGTTATACACATTTATTAAAACTAACCTATAAGTGTTATTCGAGAATTTGACTCCTTGGGCAACATTCGAGTCCCATGCCAGGTTCTTCCAGATGCCCAGAATTCTCAAATCTATAAACATAATCAGACCTCCCTTTGCTCGGCCGGAGATCGATCTTACTGCTGGGCAAAAGAAGGTTTTATATCCTTCAATGAAAAAAATGTTCCCTGGATCCCACGTTTCCTGAAGGCATATTATATGGAACCTCCTAACATAGATGAGCCATTGGTCATCCGTAAATTTACTGGACAAGCCTGCTATTCCATGAAATCATTTTTTTATCTTCCCCGGTACTCCCTTCGCTAGACTCAGCAAGCACGGTGCTACTAAGTGTGGCGACAGCCCTGTCTATGTTGTCTGTCCCCGAGTAGCTAGAATCCCTGCACTCAAATGGGATTTGTGATATTATCCCCGGGTGGAGCACCTCGCTCTATGCCAGTGTTAACAAAAGGGATATCACTACCTCTGCCCACACCTCCCACTGATGTAGTCAGTCAGATCCCTCAATGGGGCAAATGCATTACTTAGGGCCAAAGGCCTACCACCCCACGCGGTTCCCTCCTCCTGCCCTGCATAACGTTGTGAGAGATTAAAACTGAGCGGCGGCCTATTCAAAAAACAAAACAACGGCAGTGGCTTAATACCGGATTCTAGTGCAAATAAGCCAGCTGAATGTGAAAGGATCCTATGCGGTAGTTCAGGGCATCTAAATGTAACAATTACGCTATCTCTTGGGAAAACGTTCCTCGACCTGAAAATCCATGAGACCCTCCTGGCCATGAGAATGTGCCGGTGCTCTGTGATGTTAAATCCAGCATGCTTGCACATCGTACCCAAGTTCCGAAAGCAGGGTGTACACTGCCTCTGTGCTCGGTTAAGGTATTTTTTTTGCAGAGTTTTATATAGCGCGAACTAGACCCGAACCGAATCAGTTATCAGAGCGCTTTACATATTTTCCAGTTACGTTACATGAGGACACACTTTCATTTTAGGCACGGGGAGATTAAGTGATTTGTGAATTTCTAACAGGCAAGGTTACCTAAGTGAACAAAACACACACAGTGAAGGGGCTGAACCTTTGGTCAGAAAAACTAATGGTCAAAAAACTAAACGGAAAAGAAACTAAAGAAAGAAACTATCTTGTAAAAGAACCCTCACTCACCCTAGTGGTGACATGCTTCATCATAGGGTTCGTCACAGGAGGGGAAATATCCCTCCTGTGTGCTTCAACGCCTGCAATTGCAGCGGAGCTGGCAAGATGGTTGTGTGATGTGTGATCAGTGAGTGGTGGATTAAAAGATCCCAACTGTGCCCCAAACAGACTTTATTAACAGGGCCAGTTGTTCACAATAAAAGAGTGCAAAAAATCACTTAATGGCTTAACATTATAACCATGGTGACTTTGTGTGGGAGGTCAACATGTTTCTGCTGTATATGCTGTGTCAGCTCAGCTTTCTTCAGGACCAATTAAAGAATCAAAAAACCTTCCTCCGGGGGTCCACACACACTAAGGTGTGCCCACTCCGTGAGGAACAATCTGAGAAAATCAAAGTACTTGATACTCTCCTTCAAGAAAACTCACGGTTTTACCCGCAGTCAATCTTCCAGCAAATAGCCCGGATACAATTTCGTCTGAAAAAGCGACGTGCCACATGGACACGCAGTTTGGCAAATTCTTCACGTCGCGTTTTTATTTCAAACGGACGACTCGCCGCCTGGAACCTAGTGTTGATTTCACTGGTGTCCGGATCCGGAGTGGGCACACCTTAGTGTGTGTGGACCCCCGGAGGAAGGTTTTTTGATTCTTTAATTGGTCCTGAAGAAAGCTGAGCTGACACAGCATATACAGCAGAAACATGTTGACCTCCCACACAAAGTCACCATGGTTATAATGTTAAGCCATTAAGTGATTTTTTGCACTCTTTTATTGTGAACAACTGGCCCTGTTAATAAAGTCTGTATGGGGCACAGTTGGGATCTTTTAATCCACCACTCACTGATCACACATCACACAACCATCTTGCCAGCTCCGCTGCAATTGCAGGCGTTGAAGCACACAGGAGGGATATTTCCCCTCCTGTGACGAACCCTATAATGAAGCATGTCACCACTAGGGTGAGTGAGGGTTCTTTTACAAGATAGTTTCTTTCTTTAGTTTCTTTTCCGTTTAGTTTTTTGACCATTAGTTGTTCTGACCAAAGGTTCAGCCCCTTCACTGTGTGTGTTTTGTTCACTTAGGTAACCTTGCCTGTTAGAAATTCACAATATATGGCTCTCTTTTGTTGAAAGAATATGATTATGGAGGGGTAGGAGGGAAGCCTGAAATACCCTTTCTCTCAGGTTGTACATACAGATTAAGTGATTTGCCCAGAATCACAGGAGGTTTTGGCATCGTTACCGAGACTCGAACCCCGATCCCCAGGTCCGAGGTCGAGGGCCCTAGCCGTTAGGCCAACTTTAGGGCTGATGCTGCTCCACAAGCAGTCCTGAGTCACCTACATGAAACCTGCATAGGTCTGAAGAGTTGCAAGTCACTATGAAGTGTGAGCTGCCCATCAGAAACTAAGTTAAGAAGATACCCCTTCCAGATTTGTAGTTTAAGAAAGCAGGATACTAGAGCTGTACATTCTGCAGACATTGAGGGGGAACTTTATGAAACTGTTAACCTCTTCGACGCTCATGACGTGAGCCACGGCACTCCGGTGCTCATGACGAGCTCAGCTCGTCATGGCCCGTGGAACGCTCAGGTGCGGGGAGAATTCCCCCGCTGTGCTGAGCGTTCCACGGGAGTCAATACACCTGTGACGAGCTCAGCTCGTCATGAGCACCGGAGCGCCGCAGCTCATGACGAGCTGAGCTCGTCATGAGCATGGGGGCGCTGTGCGCGCCCCCCTGCCCCCCAGCACAGCGGGGGAATAACCCCCGCAGCGAAGGGGTTAAAAAGAGGGGACGCAGGTGAGGTAAGTACATCATGAGCGAAAATCTGAGACATTACCAAACTTTGGTGAATAAGGCCCTTATTAAGAGTGGACCGGAGAAATCCCTATTATTTCTCTGCCCCAAGATTTACTGTTACCAAATATCTCGGAAAATGCCTGGATGTGGATAACGGACTACACGTTTTTAGGGCATAGCATGCAGGAAGAAAACGAGTTACTTACCTGTAACTACGGTTATCCAGTATTGGTATCTTTCATAGATTCACATGCCTGAATCATTCCCCGTCGTCGAGGCGGGAGTCCCACGGTAAATAAAATATATAATAGCAGTGCCTAAAATTTCTTGTAGTAGGCTGGAAAAGCCTAAAGGCCTAACTAGGCCTCAAAACTTAGCAGCCTATCTACATCATTATGTAAAAAGACCTGAAATATTAGCCTCAGCCAATCAGCTGTCCTCACCCTCTAGAACCTTCCCTGCTCAGGCAGTTCTCCTCAGATTTTCCCAGCACAAGTGAGAAGTAGTATCCATAGCCAGAACTGCCCTACCGGGGAGGAGGGTGGGTGCATGTGAATCTATGAAAGATACCAATACTGGATAACCGTAGTTACAGGTAAGTAACTCGTTTTCTTATCCAGTATTAGGGTATCTTTCATAGATTCACATGCCTGAATCAGAATAGCAAGCAGTAACATAATATCTGTCGATAGAGGAAGGTGGGAGACAAAGAAAATATAAATCAATCCCCACACAACCAGGAAGGTAATAGAGTACAAAACATGTCAACATAACATATGCATCAAAACCTTCGAATATAACAGATAGGACAGCATTACAAATATGTAAAGTTTAAAATATATAATCTTTCCAACCTTAGTGAAGAAGATGCTGCAGCACTGCATCACCAACAGCTGTGTCATCTTGAACTGCCGACTGCAGACAGTAATGTTCGGTAAAAGTGTGCACACTTTTCCAAGTAGCAGCTCGGCAAATGTTCTCTAGAGTCACTCCAGCGAAAAGGGCCGTAGAGGTCGACACTGTTCTCGTGGAATGAGCTTTGACCTTCCTTGATAAAGGTCTATTGGCCTTGTCGTGACAGAAGGTAATTGTGGAGGACAACCACCTGGCAATAGTTGCTTTTGTGACAGCTTGACCGAAGGTGGGTCTTCCATAGGCAACAAACAGTTGTGTAGATTTACGCATGTCTTTTGTCTTTTGCAGATAGAATTTAAGACATCTTTTGACATCTAGAGAATGTAAAACCCTTTCTGCAGGAGTTTTCGGATCCGGAAAAAAGGTTCTAAGTTTGACCGGTTGATTAATGTGGAATTGAGTTGGCACTTTAGGAATGAATTTAGGGTTGGTCCTAAGTGTAACAAAGTCCTTAGAGAACTGCAGAAAAGGGGGAGTAATAGTGAACGCCTGTATTTCACTAACTCTGCGAGCAGAAGTAAGAGCCAACAGAATTGCAACTTTCCAAGTCAGAAATTTCAGTTCCGCTTTATGGATTGGTTCAAAGGGCCTTTTAAGAAGTTGGGAAAGGACTACATTAAGATCCCATTCCGGAGGAGGAGGACGAACTGGAGGAAAAACTCTGAAGAGACCTTTCAGGAATTGTTTGATCAAGGAGGAAGAACATAAGGATGGTTTGTTGGAGTGCTTCCTGAATCTGGAGATTGCTGCCAGATGTACTTTAATGGAAGAAAAAGCTAGACCTGATTTAGCCAGAGAAAGCAGGTATGGAAGTATGGCTTCAGGAGGAGCCTGCAGCGGATGAACATCATTATCTCCACACCATGAACAAAACCTCTTCCACTTGAAACGGTATGTTCTGATGGTACTTTGTGCACGTGCTTGCGACAAGATTTTCCTGCATTCCGAGGGAATGTTTAGGTCTTTGAACTCTAGGAAATCAGGAGCCAAGCGTGCAAGTGCAGCGATTGAGGATCTGGATGTTGAATCTGACCGTCCTCTCTTGTCAGCATCGATATAGTCGGTTTGAGCCGAAACGGAGGCTGTTGAGACAGCAGGAGAAGCTCTTGAAACCAATATTGTCTCGGCCAACGTGGAGCAATGAGAATGAGAGTGCAGTGTTCCCTCTTCATCTTTTGCAGAACTTTCGGAATGAGCGGAATCGGAGGATAAGCGTACGCAAACATTCCGGTCCATCTCATGAGGAGGGCGTTTCCTCTTGACCCCCGACCTGGGAACCTGCTGGCATAAAACAGGCACTTGCTGTTTTGCTGCGTGGCAAACAAATCCAGCGTTGGTCTCCCCCAAAGGCGAAAGACTGTGTCTACTTGATGTTGTTCGAGTTCCCATTCGTGACAGTCCACAAACGTTCTGCTGAGACTGTCTGCTAGAGAGTTCCGAATCCCTTGAACATGCTCTGCTTTGAGGGATATGTTGTGCTGTAAGGCCCATTCCCACATTTCCTGAGCTTGCAGTGACAGGGTAAGAGATTTCGTTCCTCCCTGTTTGTTTATGTAGAACATGCTGGTGGTATTGTCCGTGCGCACCAGGACGGACGAATTCACGATCCTTGGTAGGAAAGCTTGCAGGGAAAGAAAAATGGCCCTGAGTTCCAATATGTTGATGTGCATCTGTTGGTACTGATGAGACCATCTTCCCTGGATCTGAAGATCCTGAAGGTGACCTCCCCAACCTTCCATGGACGCATCCGTAGTCAGAGTGTAGTCCGGAATCTCTTGGAGGAAGGTGAGGCCTTGCGACAAGTTGTGTGTCTTCAACCACCAGAGAAGAGCCTGTTTCATTTTGACAGTGACTTTGATGCGGTCGTCGAATGATCCTTCGACCTGCTTCCACTGACGAAGCAACTCTTCCTGCAACGGTCTCATTCTGAGTCTTGCCATAGGAATGAGATTGATCGCAGCTGAACACATCCCCAGAAGGGAAGCATACATCCGAACTGAAAGTGACTTTTTTGCGGATATTTGTTTTGCCAGTTTGACGAGCTTGTTTTGACGCTCCTGTGTCAAGTATGCCTTGCACCGGCATGTGTCCAAGACTGCACCCAGAAAAGTCAGTCGTTGATGAGGGTGGAGCTGAGATTTTTGAGAATTGAGGGTCAATCCTAGGTTCGAGAACAGTGAAAGTGTTTTGTTGACTGCCTCCATGGTCGAATGACTGGTGGGACCCTTTAACAGCCAGTCGTCGAGGTATGGGAACACCTGGAGTCCCAGGGACCTCAACATTGCAGCCACTGGAGCTAGGCATTTCGTGAAAATTCTGGGGGCCGATTTGAGGCCGAATGGGAGGACTTTGAATTGGAAATGGACGCCGGCCACTTGAAATCTTAGGAATTTGCGATGGTTGGGGTGAATAGGGATGTGAAAATATGCGTCTTGCATATCCAGAGAAGCCAGAAAGTCTCCTTCGTTTAGACAATTCAGAATGTCCTTCAACGTTACCATGCGGAAACTCTGTTTCTTTAGATATTTGTTGAGTTTGCGCAGGTCCAATATTGGACGCCACTCTTCTGAATTTTTCTCCACAAGGAAGAAACGTGAATAAAAGCCCAGCCCTTTCTGAGAAGGATGGACTAGTTCTATTGCGTTCTTGTGTAGCATCTTTAAGGCTTCTTTGAAGAGTAAGCGCAGGCGAGGGGGAGGGGGACCCCTGGGCGGCGTTGTTGGAGGCTTCTGCAAAAACTCCAAAGTGTGTCCCCTGCTGACTAAATCCAGGACCAACTGATCTGAAGTTATCTTCCTCCATTGATGGTAAAAGGCGGAAATCTTGGCGCCCACGGGAAGGGAAAGAGGAGTGGCCGACATCCGGCAAAGCTCATTGGCGCTTGTTAGAATCTCTCCTTTGATTGCCTGAGCGCCGTTGTCCTCCTTGCCGAGAGAAAGAACTAGAAGCAGGCTGCCGGTTAGAAGATTGATAGTATGGTTTGTTGTAGGAAGATTGATACTGTCGATTTTGTTGGTTTGAATAATTTCCTCTGGAGGAGTAACCACGACCTCTTGCACCTCTAAAGGACCCCCTCTTGTATTGCAGGGTTCCCAGAGATTTCGCAGTATCGGTATCGGTTTTAATAGCCAATAAAGCGTCATCAATGTGCTTTCCAAACAAGGACTCACCATCGAAAGACATGTCCAAGATCTTGGTTTGGACCTCAGGTCTAAAGGTGGTAGCCTTGAGCCAACCCTGACGTCTAAGGACAATTGCTCCAGCCAGTTGTCGAAAGTTGGTATTAGAAATGTCTAGGGCGCAATCAATAATTTCTGAGGCCGCCCTTTCACCTTCCTGCACAATTCTGCGTACATCCATCTGTTGATCCTCCGGGATCAGCTCAAGATATTCCGAGAGCTCAGACCACATTTGCCTGTCATATCGAGCTAGGATAGCTAAGGAATTAGCTGCTTTAATGGATACTGCTGCGTTTGCAGAACATTTCTTCCCAATGGCGTCAAGCCTTCTTCCCTCCTTGTCAGGTGGCGTTGAGATGGGAGCAGAAGGATTCTTGGACTTTTGCTGCGCCGCCTGAGAAATGACCGAATCCGGTCGAGGATGGCCGATCAGACAAGCAGGTGTATCGGATGGTGCTCGATACTTTTTATCAATCCTTTGTAAAACTGCTGGAATGGAGGCTGGTGTTTTCATTATATTGAGGCCTTCCTTCCATATATAGTCAATAATAGGTATGGCTCTGATCACTCTCCGATACCCTTCCTTAAAGTCATGTAAAAAGCAGTCCGACTGCTCAACTGTGACAACCAATTGAAATCTATTAGCAGCTCTGTGCATAATATTGTGAAAACCCCCAATATCTTCAGGCGGAGAGTCCGAAGGACGGGGAGGAGGCGGAGAAGGTGTAGGGATGACATAATCCTCCCAAGGATCCACTGGAGTGTTATCCGGTAATTCTCCCTCCTCTCTACTTTCGTCACCATCAGAGGACGAACTGTCCACAACCTGAGGAATTGGTGAAGTACGTGGCTGTGGAGACAAAGGAGCTCTTGGCGACGGAGGTCGTGGCACAGTAGCCGGAGCAGATGACCCAGCGGGCGCACCCTCAGTGGGTGGAAATCTCTGTCGATAATCTGCCAACATAGCTTGCAAGTCCTGTATTAAGGAAGTAGGCAAATGTGTTGTGTCCTCAGACCGAGGAAGTCTAGAACGAGGTGACTGATATGGAGTGGAGTAGACGTCATGCGTATATTGCTCCTGAAACTCCTCTTCATCATCCTCTTGAAGTTTAATATGCAATTGAGAAGGGTGACAGGCAACCCCAAAGGGGTCATCATCCTCTTCCCCTTCTTCTGACTCTCCTTGCAGGTATGTCTCCAAAATGTGCGATGGCAAGAGCGGAGATATATGTGAATAATCCTGCCTTTTGTAAGTCTTCATTTGGAAATGAGTGAATTGTATCTTTGCTGGCGGGGAACCGTGCAGCCGATGAGCAGAAGCCCCAGTAAACGGATTCTCCGTCGACGGCGCTGTCAACGCTAAAGTTTTTGCCGTCGACGAGGCCGTCAAAGGTATTGTCATTGACGAGTCCTTCGATGTTGAGAGTGTCGATAACGCCGTCATCGACGAGGCCGTCATCGGCGGGTCCCTCGTCGTTGAGACCGTCGCCGGCGTCTTCGTCGACGGGTCCCTCGTCGACGGGGCCGTCGATGGTATCTTCGTAGACGGGTCCCTCGTCGACGGGACCGTCGACGGTATCTTCGTCGACGGGTCCCTCGTCGACGGGGCCATCGATGGTATCTTCGTCGACGAGTCCCTCGTCGACGGGGCCGTCGATGGTATCTTCGTCGACGAGTCCCTCGTCGACGGGGCCGTCGATGATGTCTTCGTCGACGATTTCTTCGTCGTCGGGGTCGTCGATGGTGCTCTCGTCGACGACGCCGTCGTCGTCGACGTGTCCGATGTTGGCGTCTTCGTCGACGAGATCTTCGTCGACGAGGTCGTCGATGATGTCTTTGACGACGAATCTTTTGGAGACAATGTTTTCGTCGACGACGGCCATGCGGTCGTCGACGGAGCAGACGTTTTAGACGATGGAGCCTTCGTAGAGAAGGATTTCAAAGACTGTGACTTGGTTTTCGATATCAAAGGTGTAACAGACATCAAAGGTGAAGTGATAGCTGAAGTGGTAACCACAGAAGTAGAAGAGGAGGTAGAAGTCCAAGTAGTGGTAGGTACAGACACCAGAGTTAAAGTTTTGGTCTGGGTAGTACTCACATGTGAAGAAACCGATGCACTCTTAGAGGGTTCTGAAGCTTTCTGAGAGGATTTCAACATTTTCTTTCTCTCAGGAGAAGCATTGTCCGTGGATCTAGCTCTCTTGCTAGAAGTTGAGGCTTTGTCCTCCTCATCAGTGGATGAAGACTTCAGCCACAAAAGAACCCTTGCCTCCCTATCCCTGATGGTTTTCTGAGGGAAGGTACGGCAAATTCTACATTCCTTCACCACATGTGAAGGGTGTAGACAATAAATACAATCCGAGTGCTTGTCATCCACATGGACTCTCTTCTTGAAGCAGGTTCCACAGGGTTTGAAAAGAGCTTTCCTTTCAGACATTTTAAGCTTGAAAATCCAAAAAACTGAGTAGGCACTCAGGGAGACTCCCTTACACACGAAGTGCGGTGAAAATCTGAGGAGAACTGCCTGAGCAGGGAAGGTTCTAGAGGGTGAGGACAGCTGATTGGCTGAGGCTAATATTTCAGGTCTTTTTACATAATGATGTAGATAGGCTGCTAAGTTTTGAGGCCTAGTTAGGCCTTTAGGCTTTTCCAGCCTACTACAAGAAATTTTAGGCACTGCTATTATATATTTTATTTACCGTGGGACTCCCGCCTCGACGACGGGGAATGATTCAGGCATGTGAATCTATGAAAGATACCCTAATACTGGATAATCTGTGTATCCAAGCTAATTCTAGCATCTGAAATCTCTGTGTGAAACATTACACGTTATAATTCCATTTGGCCTGGTAGCTGTTGTTACTGGGCTAGTCCAAATTACCGGGCCACTCATAATGTGGGCCTTAGTTGAAGTGTAGTCTAATGACCTGGGGTAAGGACCAAAGTCAGGATTCTTCCTTTATGTAGTCTAGAGGGGTATGCTTCAGGGGCATGCAGAAGAACTTCAACAAAGTGATGCCATATTTCTTTGTACATTTCCTTCCTGAAAAACCATTTACAGAGATGGGCATTCATACTGCTACTGCTACATTGAGTTATGCAAAGGATCCTCTGATGACCAGTACAAACACTTTGCAGACAAACAGGTACGACTAGAAGAGGGGTATTTCCCCTTTTACAGAAATAAGTATATATATCAGACGATTAATTGCATTTAATGCTCCTCCTCTCTGCGGTGTAAGGGGTGCAAACTACCAAATGATTGACTGTCATAACCCATTGCACGTAACCTGTCAGCACCACTGCATCCCTTTAAGATACTCCTGCATGGGTTATGTTGGGGACTCAAGGAATCACACCTAGTTTTTTTTGTTGGGAGGGCGACAGATCCTTCTGGGGTGGAAGTGTGGGGTGTGGGGATGTTTATTTATTTATTTATTTATTTAGAGTTTTATATAGCGCGGACAAGACCCGTGGGTATCAGAGCGCTTAACATAGAAAAGATTACAAAATTACCGAATTGACATTATAATAGCCATTATAACAACAAACATATATGAGGTAGTAGGCGATATGTTAACAGTGGTGCTTAGATAAGTATCTTCTTAAAGTCTGTAACGTAAGCCTTAAGAGGTGCAAAGATACGGCTAGAGTCATAGTCATATCCTCAGGCTCGGTGAGGTAGGTTACATAGTGTTATCAGTGCAATTCCATGGTTAAATAGCAATAAGAGTTGAATAGGTTTGGCATGTGGTAAGGATTAAATAGATAGCTAAGTAGGGTAGGTAATTATATCATTAAAGGTGTGAAATGTAGTGTAGAGATCACGTATAGTTGAGGTAGTCTTGGAGTGTATAGCCGCTGTTTGAACGGGACTCGGTCATTGTCTAGTTGATCTTCCTGTTATTCCAGATGAGTCCGACCTTCTTTGTCTTGAGTGTTCATACTAATGGTCGGTGGGGATCTCTATGTATGTTATTTACTCATCAAGTATGTTGAGGGAAAGGGATTGTTCTTGGCTTTCCATTTGGCCTCATTGGTCTATCAGTTTGTTAACTCCTATGTTATTTGTATGTTCTGACGTGAAATTACACTTGCTCTTCACACACATCCATCATCCACGTTGCAGGGATCATCTTGGACACTCTAATTATTGCTCTAGAGACCAACAAGTGGTCAGTGATGTTACTCTTCTAATACTATGTATGTCTTTACACTTATTGCATGGAATGCAAACAGCCAGAATGACCAAATTAAGCGCGGTGAGTTCTGCAATTAGCAAAGCATCACATCTCGCCGTTTTGTTGCTGCAGGAGACCCACCTGTAGGGCAATAACTGTCCCCTCTTTGTTTAATATGGCTCAAAAAGAGCCTACCATATCAGACACACTAGAGGGTCCAGAGAAGTGGTGATCCTCCTACACAGAGCGTTTCCACTTGCAGTGCTCCAAGTGACACCAGACTATGAAGGTCGCTACATTGTGATGGGGGAATTCTTGAAGGTGACATTACAATCTCCTCAGCGTTTATGCTCCGCCCCCATTTCACAAGGCTTTCCTTGAGGTACTTAAAGGGGTGATGCAGCAGTTACCACAAGGAACTACCATCTTGGGGTGCATTTCAGAAGAAGAGCAGACATGGGGAGGGCTAAGGGGCTAGATCCATAGCCTAGCCTGGGTGATACTTGGAGGTTATGGAATCCGCATTCATTCGCATACACGCATTTGTTGGATGCACACAAAACAATGTCTAATATTGACTTGATATTGCTCCCCGCCATTAATCTTTCTCACAAGACTGGTTTCCTTACTCTACCCGAAGTTATCTCAGACCACAGTCTGGTACTATTGGATTTTGGGTCCTGGGGGAAGGCCTCTGTCCGTATTGGAGGCTCAATGTCTGGAACCTTGTAAACAAACAATTTAGGCAATTTCAGGTTCGAGAACTGAAGTCTTACTTTGACTTAAATAAGGGAACAGTGGACTATTTTGGCATGCTTTGAGCTGCTAGGAAAGCGACTCTCTGGGCAATTGCCAATCATATTTAACAGGCAAAGGGAGATGGAGAAACATCAACAGGTTGCTGCACTGGAATCTAGCATTATGGTCTGGGAGCGCAGCATTCAGGGTCAACAAACAGCGCAGGCACAATGCTGTCTAGCCCATGAGAGGGCATACGTATAACTACCCTCTTTTGAGGAGGCTCACCAATATTGGCTGGCCTCGACAAAAAGAGCCTATGAATGGGGAGACAAATCAAGCAAGTTGCTTTACTGGTGGCAACATGGGGGATGGCCTCACGTCAAATTTCCTATCTCACGGATGACCATGGTAAGAAACTCACCAAGACACTGGATATTACAGCTGCCTTTGTGAAGTATTACGGATCTCTGTATACGAAGCATGACCGCCCAAGTTGAAAGGCTCACTTTCTGCTCTTTGAAGACTTGCCTATGCAATGATTGAGTGACAAAGTACAGCTTGAACAACATCTCATCAGGGACGAAATTTAAGGTTCTTTAAAAGATTTTAATTGTGATAAAACCCCTGGCTCAGAGAGCCTCCCTATTGAATACTAACACTGCTTCTAATCCCTTTTAACCCTACCCCTTCTGGACATGTGCCAAGAGGCAATCGAGAGGGGTCACTTCTCCCCAGAATTAGACTTAGCAACTATTGTGATTCTACATAAATCGAGCCACCCTCCTGACCAGAGTTTCCCATTACTGGCTGATATCTCTGATAAACACAGAGATCAAAATGTATGCCAAAGCCTTTGGCAAATAGGCTAATCAGAGTATTGGCACAATTGGCCAACCTAAGCAAATGCGGTTTTATGCCACAATGGAGTAATCAACATTGTATCTGCAGAGTCCAGGTGGCCCTAGTGCATTTATCTGAATTGAAAGTCCTCAGCGCTTTAATGCTTCTAGACTTCGAAAAGGCTTTGGACTTACCTGACTGGTCTTTCCTCAATGAGACACCAGGTAGGGCCGCCCTTTATGCGCCCTTCTTTTCCCCTTAGCCATAGAACCGCTACCAGTGTGGGCTATGTGTGTTGCTCAGATTTGGAGATTTGATTGGGGGTAGATGTCCAGCATTAGATGACAGAACCACGCTTTACAGTGTTCTCCTGTTTCTTTCCCAGTTCTCTCTCACAGGCCCTCTTATGCTCCAGATGCTGACCCATTATGGGGAGGCTGGGTGAACTTGTCAAATACCTTTCTGGTTCTGTTACAAGGAGTTAGTGACACAATAAATTGGCAATTGCAGCTGCCAATCTGCAGACTTAGTTCCTAAAACCTGGGGGTTTATATAGACCTAGACCCTAGCTTGACATGGAGTCTGAATCTATGACCTCTATTGGCAAGATTGACGACTGATCTCACCACACAGGCTAATCTCCCCCTCAGCATTCTTGGCAGAGTAGCTTTGTTTAAAATGATAGCACTGTACAGTTGCTGTATGTTCTTCAAAACTTCCCCTTGCCCATCTCAGTGTATGGTTTCAGAAGCTTTTTGTCAAAATACGCTCCTTTTTGTGACTGAACCGTCCACTATGACTGGCATTCGGTAAATACCCATTCCTCAGTTGTATGGCGGATGTGTGGCTCTATTATTGGGCTATGCAGATGTTGGTGATCAATGACTGATTGACTGGGGGGGGTGGCACAAACTAGCATTTCGATTGGAGGTGGTGCTAGTGGGACGAGATAACATCCTGGGATTGCTTTATGGTAACCCTACCAGATATTACTAGGGCAATCTTGTTTGCATGGAGAGCCGGGCTGAGATTGACTGGGTAAGATCAGACGATTACAACTCAAAAATACCCCTTTAGCGGGGTAGGTCATTGTAACATTTGACATCCCTTGTGAGATTTGACAAATGGGATCTTATTGGCATATCTATGGTGGGAGATATGAAATCCTTCCAAGAGCTTTAGGTCGACTTTCACTAACACAAATCTCAATTCTACCACTACTCACAATTACGTCATGATCTTATGCGCCATCGGAAGCCCTTGCTGATCCTCCTTTGTTTAGACCTCTCCAAACAAAGGTCCTTCAGTGCCCTAATGGGAAAGGAGGGATATCTCAGATCTATAAGTCCCTAGTGCTTAACTCCCCAAATATTTTCTGGGGGGATTAGTAAAACCATGCCTGTGTATAGCACTACTGGATATAGTTGATGAATTTGGGGGAAGTGGTAGAGATCAAACAATTATTGGAATTGGAATTATGCTTACTAAAAGAGACATTGCCATATGCTGGAACTCTTCATCTCCTCCATCCACGACGAACTACGGTCGGTAATGGACTAGTGTACAAAAGAAGAAGAATCTATACATATATCCAGATGGTGACAACAAACGCACAAGAACGTTTAGAGGAAATGGTAGGCATATCATGGTCTTGGCTAAATTGTACCTGGGTTTCCTCAGTGTATGATTCATTGTTGATACTCCTTGAATATGATGGCAATGTGTTTATTGTGTTGTTACTGGTAATCTTGAAAACGATAAAATGTTATTTAAAAAAATCTCAACAACTGATTCACATAGCTTTTCTTGTGATTTAAATCTGTAGTACTCAATAATTACAACTGAATTCCAGAAGCAAGCCAGAAATACACCAGGAGTTTTCTAGAAGTACTGCAAGAAAAAGTCACATCATCTTGCTGCAAAATCGTTGTGGATTGGGCCGTATATCTCTTGATCATGTATGCTTATTGCTACATACTCTATCACCACGCACAGTCTTAATCACAGAAAACTGTCTCACTCCCTTATTCTACAATTTTTGACTCTGTAGCTCAGCTAACAGCAAAATACAGCTCATGAACTTGAGAGAGGAAGATCCTTATTGTCATCCGCTTGCGATTCTGGCACCGAATCTAACAGGAATCCATAACTCTCAAACCAATGGAGATTCTCAAATAATGCCTTTCCATCTCCAAAACTCAGATGGCGACCTCCGACCTGAGATACTCAACCAAATAAAGATTTCAATATGGGTATATCTGCTTTCATTACCATCTTGTACGTTCATCTAACCTACAACATGTTTACCTGACACTTTATCGTAGGTATTTCCAAAACAAAGACCATAAAAGAAACCCTCCACACCACCCTTACCACCGCATACTACTGAACAAACATTGATGGAAGTATTTCAATAAACAAATATTTTATTAAAAAACAAATCCAGAGAAATACAATTCATAGACCGACATTGGCAGAGAAAATCTCAGGATAGGGCCATGATTAGGACTAAGAACAGGGTTATGCTCAAGTGTATATATATATAAGGCCAAGGTAAAGATAGAGGTTATGATTAGGTCAAGGTCTACGGTTAGTATCTGGCCAAGACTTTTTTTAACGTAATTTTGTCCAATTTACAAAATGAATGTGACACCCTATCCCCTATGATTTACCACTGTGTAATAATGTGGTACTCTTCTCCCAGAGTCAGCTACCATCAGACTCTTTAGACAATCATTAACATGAAAAGCCATAATCACGTTTTCGACAGTGAGAGAGGCACTCAGTTCATACAGCATTATGTATATTTGTAGAAACAATAAAATGGGACATATTCCCTGTGACGGTAATGTTCATTCCCAGTTGTTACTTCAAAGTCCAGGATTTCTTTTGTACCTCTTCTTAACAATACAATTATCATATGTATCATGGCTGTGTTCCAAGTTTGTTTGAAAGTCTTCTGGAGAATAAAACCATCATGTACAAACAATCAGCCAACATATGTAAGTCCTTTCTGGAACTTGAAGTTATGCAAACAGCAGTGTGGGCAATAGGAGCTGCACCAGTGTATTTAATTCTCATATATGTATAGTAGAGATGCTCCAACTTCCTGTGACCCCACTGCTAAGAAGTCACAAATATAAGAAAAAAGACTTTTAATCAAAGTAATTAGGCTCTGAAAAGGAGCATATAATTGACGTAAAACCTTCATTAATTATGCACAAGCATGTATTTAAACAACTTTTTCCACAAATTATACAAATTGTTATGGGATCCACAAAATACACGCAAAAATGGAGTGCAAGGTGTCTTGGGGTCTCTTATTTTCAATTATTCTTTATTTGTAGTCAAATACATCAGCCCTGCCAACATGTTTCGTCCAACATGGACTTCATCAGGGTTGGAATCGTCTTTTTGAAGATCACCAAGCTGTTTCTCCATTATAACCACCGTAGCGTCAGTTAGATAAAGACTTTGAAGAAATATTGAGATTATCGTATTAATGATAAACCAGAAGCTTAATTTATTGCCAGATGTACTGTTAATGCGCTGGTGATCACCGTTGCGTCCATTTAACAAAATCTTAAAAGGATAATTGCCTTAGATCATTGCTAGCATGTTATCCGCTCGAGTATGTGAAGCCGTCTGTCTATCGTTGAGATGTTTAATTACATGCTTGTGCATAATAATGAAGGTATTACGTTTAATTGTATGCTCCTTTCTGGAACCTCTTCAAGGTCGAAATTGTTGCATACACAACAAATTATGTTTATTCAGACACAAACAAAAACTCCGTGGTGGCAATATAAATACTTAAAATTGTTTCTATTTTGTCAACGAAAACACATCCATATCTTAACGGGCCACTGCACCGAGTAGTCTAAGAAAAGACACCAGGTATTTTGAACAGTATTGACCATGAATTTAAAATGTGTTTCTATAGATAATGCTATCTTGGAAAGTTCAATCTTTTTTGACACATAATTTCCTGATTAATACTGACAGCAACTGTAGCTTAAGCGCACACTCCTCACAAAATCAAGATCACAGGGCATCAACTTCACCCGCTGCTCAAAGTGATCCTTTTCACATTAGAACTTAAGTTCTGAATGGCTGGACAAGATATTCTTATTGTCTCACCTTGACCAGGATAATGATGGAACATCACCTGCAGTCTTTGAAAAGTGTCCTTCTTGCTGGGCGCACCGAATGACTCCAAAAAAGTGTCAGAATACCTGCACTTCCTGGTCTCCCTGGATCCCCTTACCTGCGCACATTCACTTCAATAATTTTTTTATTCAGTATTAGCATGCAAAAAAAAGATATCAGGAGGTCACTTGAAAGCCAGCATCAACAGTTTCGGCAAATTAGATACCAAGAAATTCAAAAAGCAGAAAACAAGACACCATACATTCTCCTGCTCGCTTTATTGAATGGCAGCTCCTAGTGTTTTCAACATTGCTCAAAATCTCCAGTACAAGGCATCATACTATTTCAGTATTCCCAGAGCCTTCATATGGTTCCCCGGTTTTAGTGCAATTTCTGCAATGTTATCCTTTAGGAGGAAGAACGAGTTCTGCAAAAAGGTACAGTACATCAACTAACAGGACCAATCCTCGGGATTTAAGGTGACTGGTGGGAAAGGTCCAAGGCAGCACCAACAGTTCACCATGAGTGACACGAGGGCGGCCAGGTGCAGGGTGCAAATCAGCGCTGGGAGCCCAATGCGTTTCAATGGGGATCAGTCATTGTAAAAAGAGGCTGAAGGCTCTGGCTAGGAAGCCAGTCAGGCTGAACCAGCAAGTGGGCTCAGGCCGTGCAATACTCGGTACGGGGCTACACCTTTGGTCCTCTTCTCCATGGCCCAGGGACGACGGATGCAGGGGTGTCCTTCGGTGTCAGGAGTTTCCTTACCGGAGCAGTCACGGTTGAGGGGGGCCTGCGTGCATAGGCTGCAGGCGACGTAGGGGAGCCCAGGAGGGGTGAAACCACAATGGACGCGAGGGCTGGGGAACCTTGTTGGCACCAGTGGCCCATTTCAACTCGGGCCGGAGTCAATGTTGCAGTGGTGGCTTCGTGTGTCGGGTTTTGGCGGCTCCGAAGGCCTCAGTCTTCTCTTTTGAAGATTCTTTAGAACACGTCAGCTGTTCACCGGAGGTCTTGAGCCTTTTTCGAAGGCAGGCATTCCTCCAAAGTTTTTGGAGTCACAGCTCCTGGACGAGTTGACTTTGGCTCCGTTTTCTACGAGGGATGTAGACAGGCCAGCTGGGTTGGTACCAGGTCAGCTGCTTCTTCTGTCTTCTTGGATTTTGAAGCTCTTCAGTGTCCTCTCTCTTCTTAGGATGTCAGGAGCTAATTCTCTGGTGCCAGGATTCCCCTAAATACTGAATGTAGGGGCATCAGGGAAGTGTAGAGTAGCAGCTAACGTGATACCTATCCTGGGGTTCACTACGCCTCCGATATGACCACTTCCTGGGGGAGGTGGTCATAACACTGACACAAAATTCCTGATTCTGCCATCATCAATGTGGGTACCTCTGAAAAGTCGTGTCCACTTCAGGTTAAGCCACCACCTTAAGGGTGGGCACGCCTATCAGACTAGATCATTTTCCCGCCTGTCCAAGTGCCAAAATGGCTCTGGACACTGGGGCTTGGCTTTGTCTCCAGGGAGAGAAACCAGATTCACATACCAAAGGAGGTAGGCGCTTTGAAGCTCCACTGTCTTGGAATGTTAATCTGCAGGTCATCCAGTGGGAGGAGGTGAAAGCACCCCCATTCCAAGCAGGCTCAGTTTATGGCCCTGGGGGTCAGACACTCGTCTCTGGTGGCAGGCTGATGAAAGCCAGCCAGTCTGCACAAGAGACTGGTAGATTTTCAGGGGGCAACTCTAAGGTGCCCTCTGTGTGCATGTAGTACTAAATCTGACACTGGCATCAATGTGGGTTTATTAATACGAGATGTTTGATACCGAACATCCCTTGTTTCAGTGAAGCCATCATGTAGCTGGGGAACTCGTTTTTACCAGTGTCCAGAACATGTTTTAGAAAGGGCTTCCCCGTTCCCTTGTACTGGCAGTAAGGGAGATGACCAGCACAGGGGCATATATGCCCATGCAGATATGTCCCCACAGGTAGCATAAAGTTCCTGCCTTTTGGCTGTAAGGCCTGCCGTCGGAGTGACTTACAAATATTACATGTAGTGTTAGGGAACATGGCACCCAGGGATGGGTCTCATGTCCTGTTTCCACTTTTGTCTGCATCAAGACACGCAGCCTGCAGTGGCAGGTTGCGTGAGCTTGGCGAGGGGTCCTTTAGGGTGGCACAATTCATGCTGCAGCCCTTTCGGTCCCTCTTTACTGCCTCAGGCCCTAGGTACTAAGGGTACCATTTACTAGGGACTTGCAGAAGGAATTAAAGGTGTGCCAATAGGGGAAAACAATTGCACAGATTTGCGGAAAGAGATCTGGCACTGGGGACCTAGATAGCAGGAACCTAGAGAACTTCCGGTCTAAATCACATCGTATACCAGGCAATAACTGGGGGGGTGACCATGTCAAAAAGGGTATTTTCCTACATTGTGCATTGACGCTTTACATAAAATATATACAACATATATGCATCCATTATCTCAGCATAACTCAAAATAAGGGTACCCTGTGCACATCATAATAAACCATATCAGTCCACTAGTTCATTTGTCGATGTTTCAACCCCATTGGAAAATACTTATCCAGGGTCATAATCAGGACAAATTATAATTGAAGCAACCAGTATGGAGTAAAAAAAATCTAAATTACTGGATTAGGAATAGGTCAGGAGACTACTGAGGAGTGGACAGATAGTAACACCAAAATCCTAACAAAAGACTGGAATACAATACCGTCGAGATATCGGTGCGCAGGCCTTTGAGTATAAAGAACTACACGTCAGATGCTCCTCTGATGTCCAGCATTGCCGCACGGCCTCTGTACTCAAAACAGATTTTAGTTATGGCCTTTTTGCATCTGCTTCAGTTGCAGGGAAGGGCTTTAGATTCAGTGAGCCTGAGAGCAGTGAACCACATATTAAGGTCAGGCCCAGCCCTAAATAGCCTGTACGAGTTTTAGCCCGCTGTGTGGCAAGGCTAACCGGAACTCACTGGGTAGATTCATACAACACTTATGCTTGCAGTCTCTTAATGCATTTAAAAAGACAAAACATTTCTTGCTTTTACAAAGGATGCAGACCGGAGATGGTCTCACTTGCCTCATCTTGAACATTATATATTGAATAAATTAGATTTCACAGAACTGAATAATGAAGGGTGTAGGCCACAAGTAAAAGTTAAATATACTTTGTAGAATGACAGAAAAAATAATTCCAGGCGCATTCTTAGACTGAGTTGGGCAGGGCAAGCCACCTAATTCATAGAGATAGCCATGGTAGAGCCGCACCAGGGATCTGGCTTGGTCTTAAAAGCCAGAGCACGACCAGCGCCATCAAAAGATTTGGTATGTAATTGTACAAAAACATGCTAGTAGATTATAAAGGCTCTTTCAAATTATTTTAATTTGAAAGTAGGTTAGTTCTTCCACGTGTCTCTTTAATACATTAGATTATATGGAAGAAGTGAGTGATATTTATTGAACGTAATAGTTTTTAGAACCAACCTGCATTAGGGAGGACAAGGGCCAGCGCCTGGTGTGGATGGCCCGGCTCTACACTGGCTTGTCAGTCACCATTGGACAAGACCAAAGATAGAGACAGACATTTGGCCCGGGCCAGGCCCGAGCCTCGCCCACCTATATTCATACACATGATATACAGCGGCGAACAGCAGACTGGGTCACACACTCCCCACCCAATGAGTTCTCTGTTAGCAAGGACTTACCTTTGGTTTAGGAATAAAGGCCCGGCCTGGAATAGTGAAGCAGTCATGAACAGTGCAGAGGTACTGGGACATGACGGAAAGCCTGCTCCGTTGTCGACTGCCTGTGCTGGCTGTGAGCCTCTATAAATGCAAGCAGCAGAAACTGATTATTATTAATTTTTTTTTTGATTGAATCTGTTCATTGAGACAATTTTTTTCTGGTTGTTATTTTCTCTCGGTCCATGTACAAATAATCATCAAACGTATAATACAATGAGCATTAGAGTGTTGGCATATATGACATATAGTGTAGTACATAGTTCAAAGAATTCAAGCAGTAGTGTACCATAATAAAGACAGATGCTTTACATATATCCAGCATGTGTATATTTACGCGGAAATAAGTCCATGATGACTAATATAAAATATTAGAGACCTCTTAGCTTAGATGTGAGTAGATGTGCATATATGTTTATACTTCGATGATTAAGTTTCATATGTGCATATTGATATATTATTAATTGCCACTTGTAGAGCTAAAACACATAAGAAATGTAGGTGTGAGTGTACTTGTATTTGTTAAATAAATGTGGGGGTGTACTATTTGTACCTTCATTTTCCACAAAACGGAAAATAAATATGGATAATTACAGATGAAATGGGCAAAAAATAAATACAGATATGTACAAATGGAAATGTCCAAAAAATATCATATGAATAAAAACTGCGCTGCGGGACTTCCCTGGGAAATTTCCATTGGTGTTCATTTTATGTATTGTTCCTGTGCTGATGTTCTCCCACAATGGATGTAAGCGAACAAAAGCATAAGTAGCACAAGATTTGCTAAAGATCACACAATTGGTTATTTAGGAAAACCCACATTGAAATGCAGAACTGCTGGTTTCACAGTCTGTAACCTTAGAACACATTCTAGTCAGAGTGTTTTCCTACAACAGTCTGTAACCTCAGAACTCATTCTAGTCAGAGTGTTTTCCTACAACAGTCTGTAACCTCAGAACTCATTCTAGTGAGGGTGCTTTCTTACTACAATCTGTAACCTTAGAACACAATCTAGTGAGGTTGCTTTCTTACTACCAGATCGGGAGGCCGCTCATTCTCCTTCTTCGCGGCCAGAGCCTGAAACGCCCTACCGCTCTACCTCACACAGACTACATCACTCCCCATCTTCACGAGAAACCTCAAAACTTGCCTCTTCGACAGATCCCCTCCTTGATGGACTGGAACCTGCATCACCCCTCCTCCCCAGCGCCTAGAGACCCTTATGGGTGAGTAGCAATACTTAACAAACAAATTATTGATTGATTGACTACAGTCTGTAACCTAAGAACACATTCTAGTGAGGGTGCTTTCTTACTACAATCTGTAACCTTAGAACACAATCTAGTGAGGTTGCTTTCTTACTACCAGATCGGGAGGCCGCTCATTCTCCTTCTTCGCGGCCAGAGCCTGAAACGCCCTACCGCTCTACCTCACACAGACTACATCACTCCCCATCTTCACGAGAAACCTCAAAACTTGCCTCTTCGACAGATCCCCTCCTTGATGGACTGGAACCTGCATCACCCCTCCTCCCCAGCGCCTAGAGACCCTTATGGGTGAGTAGCAATACTTAACAAACAAATTATTGATTGATTGACTACAGTCTGTAACCTAAGAACACATTCTAGTGAGGGTGCTTTCTTACTACAGTTTATAACCTTAGAACACAATCTAGTGAGGATGCTTTCTTACTACAGTCTGTAACCTAAGAACACATTCTAGTGAGGGTGCTTTCTTACTACAGTCTGTAACCCTAGAACACATTCTAGTGAGAGTGCTTTCTTACTACATTCTGTAACCTTAGAACACATTCTTGTGAGGGTGCTAGTGCTGCAATATCCAATGTGTTTTGGGTTGCGCTCCAAATTTCTTACTACGTACTTATTACCAGCGTTTATCCTGATTCTAAGTATGTTTGAAAAAACTAGAAACAGGGGAATAGGTTCAAAATATAATTACCCACGGTTACACGATTTGGTCACAAGGATGAACCAGGATTTAAAACAATGTCTTCTCCTTTCACAGCACTTCCATTGCTAACTTCACGAGGTGGTAAATAGTGTGGAACTCGGAGATGGTAATAACACTGATCAAATCAACTTCTGGTCCGTATGTATGTTAAAGCAACTGCAGGCCTAATTTAGAGGCGGATGATATAGAACGAAAGTCCAAAAATTTAAATTGCGAACTAAATCCATGGGCATAGCTTTCTTTACTAACTGGTTTTATTTACAGCCCCCCCCCCCACAGGACTCCCTACCCTTTCGGCATCAATGCGTCCCTCAGCCGCACCCAAGACTGGTTCCGACCCTACATATCGCGGTGTGTCCCATAAGTCTGGCCTCAAGTTTCTTGCCACAAGGTCATCAGGCTGGTGCATGGTCGGATGAATTTCTGACCCAAACACTAATGCTTTGCCATCTAACTCCTCTTCTATCAATAGGCAGGGTCTAAATAAGATTGTAACCCATCGTCCTCTTCATCTCAATCCTCTGTTCTTTCTGAGCTCTGTTTTACTGCCTGCTGAACAGCAAGGAAGAAGCTAAACCGCGGCAGAGCTTTACAACGCCCAGTAAATGAGCGCCACAAGTTTAATTATCCCAGGATTCAACAAAGCCACTGTGTGGCATTTTGATTCATTGTTCATGAGAATTAAAGGGAGTTCGCCCTGGAATCACGTGACCTCACCACTCTCTTGTGATCATTGCTGATTATTTCTCTATGTTAATTGCCACAGTCTCTGCAGCTGAGTAATTTGTGTGCACACTTGGAAGTTTCATGTCCCAATCTGAAATCACTAGATACAAACCAAGAAGGGCCTGCTCACAGACGCAGTAAAAAGTAAGCTCTACTGTACAAAACATTTTATGTTGACTTGGCCTCAGAGGAGCATTCCAATGATATTGTTTCGGCTCACAAGCATACAATGAATTCTGCTGCTGTGGAAATGATTAGTACTGGACTGTGTTCTTCATATTTGAGGACTTGGTATAAGGTGTACCAAGCAACCACTATTCGACTGGTGAGATTAATTGGGCTACATTACAATCTAAATTGTGTTCTTGGGGAGAA
The DNA here is from genome assembly GCF_964261635.1 of Lissotriton helveticus. Classification (NCBI taxonomy): domain Eukaryota; kingdom Metazoa; phylum Chordata; class Amphibia; order Caudata; family Salamandridae; genus Lissotriton; species Lissotriton helveticus. The sequence continues at coordinate 1,400,413,567 of NC_136067.1, forward strand.
TCTGGAAATAGACGGTCTCGTGGATATATCTAGGAACAAAGTCCCACTTTTTATACCTGATTGACTCATTACCGCCAGTGTCTCATCGTTTGTTTTTTTACAGTATATATCCAGTTTTCGTATTTTGAAAATACGCACGATTGCCATTAAAAAGATATTCCAGGATATGTTTTTCATACCAGTGTTTCGAGTCTGCAAATGCAAAATGCACTGGTACGCACGCAGGAGCAGGCTGGGGCAAAATGCACAGTTTTAAAGCCTTTTATATATGCAATTTTTGATGCGAGCGCTACTACTAGCAGAGGGGCCTGAGAAGGAAGTGAAAACAGTCATGTGTCAGATCCCCAGTGGTCAGTGCTTGAGTTGTGATCAGGGCTAAAAATAGAGGATGTTATATTAGGATGGTTTCACTAACAAACAGCAGTGCAGAAAACAGAGTTTGTGGCTGCCCAAAGGAAAAAATATAGGGGACCAACCTCCTTTTTAGGTCTCGTCTAGGCAGCGAATGCGCTGTTTCTAGAGACATGCTGTATCTACTGAATGGGCTTTCAGCACGCTCATCCATTTAGATTTGTTCCTTCATGTGCCTTTCGAAATTCCTTTGTTTTCATTGGTGAATAGTGTACATTTGTCCCTCCTTTTGCTGCTATCGTCATGTCCTGGCGACTCGCCCTTTTACATGGAATCGCTCATATGCTATTTTGTGCGCACTACTTTTTCTTTTGTCTGGGTTTGTTTTGGCTTCCCGAACAGGCTCAGCCGAGGGCTGCAAATCATGTCCCTAACTGGTTTTATAAGTGCTTTTTCAGCCAGAGGCTATGCTGTTTTTCATCTTATATCATTTTTGGTTTCATTAGCTCAAATGTCCAAACCTTAAATATTATACTTACTTAATGGAAGTGTAGTTTAAGAAGATGGCCGACAGTAGGATCAACCTATTTACATTGTGCTTTTGATAGAGTAATTATTTAGATACGATTAAAGAGGCAAACATGCTGTTATTACTCCATTGTATGAAAATGGAAGCTGCTTTAAGTTGCGCGCTTTTGATGCTTTATGTTTTAATCGTTGGTGAAATGAAACCAATACCAAGGGATGCATCCTCATGCTCTCCAAATGCGGCACATAATGTGAGGTTACTTAACAATATATCCTGCAAGTAGACAGCGCAGAACCACTTAAGCAGTACCACCTGAGCATCACGCAGCAGCACCAGATCCCCCACCACAATACTAGCACAGCCCACCTCAGCATCACTCAGCCTCAGCGCAGTACAATCTCAGCGCAGCACCACCACACCACCTCAGCACCAGTGCAGCACCTCCTCACAACCAGTTCAGCACTACCTCAGCATCATTACAGCATCACCAGCGCAGCATCTCCTCAGCATCACTCAACACCACCACAGCACCACCTCGGCATGAGTGCACCACCACCATCGCAGCACCAACTCAGCACTAGCGCAACCCCACATCAGCATCAGTGGTGCACCTGTGCAGCACCACCTCAGCACTAACAAAACACCACTCAGCAGTAGTGCAGCACCATCTCAGCACCAGTGCATCACCTCAGCACCAGTGCACCACCAAATAAACATCACTCAGCACCACCTGAACACCAACACAGCATCACCTTAGCACCACCTAAGCATCACTCACCACCTAAGCATCACTCACCACCTCAGCATCACTCAACACCACCTCAGCATCACTCAGCACCACCTCAGTATCACTCAGCACCACCTCAGTATCACTCAGCACCACTTCAGTATCACTCAGAGCCACCTCCGCACCAATGCAGCACCACCTCAGCACCAGCATCAGAGCAGCACCACCTCAGCATTAGCGCAGCACCACCTCAGCACAGCACCACCTGAGCATCAGCGCGAATCACTTCAGCTCAGCATGACTCAGCACCACAGCATGATTCCGCACCACCTCCGTATCAGTCAGCATCACCTGAGCATCCCCTCCACACTAGCATACCACCACCTCAGCATCACTCAGCACCACCTCAGTCTGCCCTCAGAATCTCGCATCTGTTGATTCTCCCCTGGTGCCCGTTTGCTGCTTGTGTTGTACTTCAGGTTCTATTTCCCAACCTCCACCTTCCCGTTGTTTATGTCCCCCCTGACAAAAGAAAGATATAACAAACAAGCAATAGATCAGGCATGAAGAAGCTGCCAGCATTGCCAGGACAAACAAGCATTGGCATAGCCAATAGGTCTCGCCTTTGGGACAGTGTAAGTGTTTAGCCATGCAGTACATTATAGAGACAATAAACTGTAGTGTAGCTCCTATTTTCCCAATAGGCTCTGCGCATTGGAATAGTGCCTACAGCAGTAAAGGCCTAGGCCAGACGTTAACTAGGTCTACTACTGTCGATACTAGACTTAATTTTTGGGTTTGCCAGCTAAGCTCAGAGTTCGCTAGAAACTTTCTCGAATGTTCAAGGAAGGATTAACTCCCCTGATTAGACAAGAAGGGATTTAGTTTCTGACAACCATAGAACATGACAACTTTGCTCTCCCCTAATCAAGAGTCAATCTCGAGAGTCGTGTGAGCACAAGGCAATTATTTTACTCAGTCAGTACGTGCATTCTTAGTCTCATCAGAATGTAGAGAAAAGGAAGAGACGGGCGTGTTCAATAAAAGATGTTATTTATTGATCAGTCTCTTTTCTCGTACAAGAGAAATGGATCGATATTATTGCAATACTTGTAGTTAAGTAAAGTGCATACATTAGAAGCAATAGTATAAAATAATACTGTAAAAACATTGATATGGTTTCTGAGCCATATGATGTTTAAAATGAATAAAATATATTTACATATACATATACATTTGACTAAACGTACTCAACTGGTGTTTCTAAATACGCCTACCCCGTGTACCTGACCTAAGTCTAATGCGTGGGCGGGAATAGAAAGTTACAGTTTAGTTAAGTTTGTTTTTGCCAAGTGAATAACTAAAGAATTCTCTAGGAGGGGTTATTCAGTTCTGTACCTGGAATTTAGGATGAATGAGGAATGGTATCTCTTTCTCTGCTCTCGATATTCCAGGCTGCCTGCGAGGGCTGCCCAGAAGCGCCGGTGCTGGGTCTCTCGGCTTGAGATAGCAGCGCGTCTCTCAGCGCGTCAGGAAGGCGGGGCTGCTGCCTGCGGGGTCTGCTTCTGCTCTCGGCTTCGGCAAGTATGGCTGCTCCGTCTTGTCACCACGCGTGTGTTTGCATAGGGCAAGGTCGGCAATATTTATACCTTAAAGGTGCCGGGATTGACGTAAGGATGGACATAGGTACGTCAATAAAGATGTCATACGACTTGCTCGTTAGCACATTCTTTACTAAAGTTCTCTGTGAAATCAAAACAATGGCCGCACGGATTATCCAGGTTGTCATAGGTTTGATTTGTTATGAGAACGTCGTATGCCTTATCAGGGGCTGGAGGAATATCGCTTGTCTAATTAGATCTCAAGCGTTATGACCTAATCAGATAACACGTTCCTGTGCCGTAGTGTGACTGCGTCAGATAACGGTATCTGCATCATGGGGAATTTCTTGCCTCATGGGCTGACTGTTAGTTAACTAGCTAGGTAGCTTAACCAGAATAGGGTCAGGAATAGGGGGATCGATTCAGAACCTATAGAAATACACGACACCCACTCCACGCTAACTATGGTCATATCTACTAATCTATGCATGGTATAACATAGTACAACATACTATAGAGTATAGTGTATATCTTACCACCCCAAAATACATAAATGCATTTCGAAATTTTCAAATATACTGGAAAAATTGCAGTCATATATATTGTATGCACTTAAGCTATGAATTAAATGCAAAAGTAAACACGCATTGTTATGCATTATTGCTTGTTGGTATATGAGAAATACACATGAAATGGCTCTTAATATGGCTATACAGAAAAAAGTCGAAACCATTTCATCACATAAAATCTATTGCGAACATACCAGCGGGCAGCTAAAGTCTATAAAGTCTATAAAGTATCTAAAATAGAAATCTTAGTTCTCTAGGAATAGTCTCTAACTTTAAGCAGAAAATCAGTGTCCCGGGAAAAAATATATAGAAAAATATTTTAGGGGCTTGCTGAAAAAGGTGGCTGTCCGTAAACTGGATTGTAATTGTACATGTGACTTTATGTTTAAAGTTGAAGGCCGAATTCAGGGAACGCCGTGTGCGAGTTTACTCAAAAGTCTCTATTTCTGTTCCGGAGAGAACATCATATCATTCAGGCTTTCGAAAAAACTGTCAACAGCTTCATGGGAAAGTTCCTCTAAGTCGGAAATAGGGGTAACCATGCATTCATGCGCATGATTGTCTCCATTGACATTCTGATTTGCATTGCTGACAGAAGGTCGTACCTGTTCGATGCTGCTTTCATCTTGAACTTCACTACTCTTCAATCGCAGTGGTGAAGATTCCAGGAATGCCGTCATCAGAATTGGCAGCCTTTGAGGGCAGCACAGTGCGTGAACCTTGGTAGGAACCAACAGTGTATCTGCATCCACCGGCGCATCCGATTGTAGCGTCAGACAGGTGTCTAACACGCATTCTTCTCCGCATAGCAGACACCTTAGTACAGGTAAAACACACCTTTGCCACATTGGTCGAAATGATAGAAACCAAGTCATGTTTAGGTCTCTAAGCCGGGATAGTCCCAGGATTTTTGATATCCGGTCCCGGTATCCAATGGCTAGGATCGTATCTTCCATTGTCGCGAGAGTTTGATCTGTGACATGGGTTGCCATAACGAAAAATAAGGACTAGGAATAGGATTCCTGCAATTAGTCCTAGGATCAGGGGAAGTCCGCCAAAAATCGAATGGACGAAGTCTGGAAAAATACCCAGTATGGCTTTGAATGGTGTTAATGCCATCGAAAATACTGTCTTAAATACCTTTGAGACCCCTGTGGTATCAGAAATATTTAAGATTTCGCTCAGGATTTCCGCGAAATGTACGGGGGAATTAGTTGATAATAATGTATGTATCTCTGCAGTCGTCCTTGCGACTTGTAGATCATACGTTTCTTTAGAGGACGTGAGCCTTGTAGGCGTCTGAAGAAGCACTGTTTTCATTCTGCTTAAAGTGTCTATTCGAATAGAAGTAATTTTCAGACCGGGCCATGCCCTTGCCTCCCTGTCTGGAAAGGAGCTGGGAAACAAAGAACGTCCACAGCACTTGACCTTCGCCGTCGTAGTGACGAGATAAGGAGTCCCGGGCATAAGACTACAGCATCTGCGGTCTACAATAAGAATGTAACTCCCATTATAGAGTCTTTGAAAGAATGGTTCTATTTCAGTTGCAGGTGCGCCTTGCTGGTGACATGAAAGGTTGTATGAATTCCCTTCACAGGCTCCGTGCAAACTAATACCGTTACACAGAAGCGTGCCGCTTAGTGACATAGCACAATTGTTGCCACTAAGAAACACTTTCTGTCCTTTGTTACTGACACATGCATGTGAATAGGGCAGGTTCCATGTTGTTTTAAGGTACCCCTTTCCCAATTTCTCGTACATGCCAGCCTGTATATATTTTTGGCAGTATTGAAACCTGAAGGTTGAGATTGGAATATTTATGATTCCGTGGATTATCCATTCACTGACAGGTCGTTCTGACATTGTCAACGGTAATCTTTCTAGTTTTTCAATGCTCAAGATTGTATAATCAGCACCCTTCTGCGCCATACCGATCTGTCTATCAGTAAGGTTAAAGATTTGGAATAGTGACGTTGTGTTGATTAAACGCCAAGGCACATAGCCTGAACGCAGATTTTGTAACGTCCAGCCAAGCTGTACAATAGAACGCAATTGTGACTGACCATGTTGTAATAACAGTAAGTCTTGCGATAATATATCGATTGCTGAAGACACAATGCTGTCCAATGAAAAAATTCTGGAGGACAGAGTCATTAACCCATTGTCCACTACAGAAAGTGATTTTTCCAAATTAATACGGTCAATTTCCCGTACTCTTTCTGCTGTCTCAATTTGAGTAACCTTCCAGGCCTCATTGTATGCTGCATATACAGAGGCTGCTATGAAACGCTTATGACGCTGTTTGCGTGGTCCCAGTATGAAATCACGCAAGTCAGCACCATCAGTAAGTAAAGTTAGGTGTTGCTTAATTTCAGGCAGTGTGGAAGTTTGTAGCCATTGAAGGCATAATTTGCCCACACTGTAGGTTGTTATTATCCCTGGGTGATGTCTTTGGGGATATCTAGGGTCTGGCCTGTTCATTTTGAAACCCTGTGTTTTATTCAGGAATCTATCTTGACAGTTATTTGTATCTGTGGGCCAGATCAACCATTGTTTCCAATCAGGATGTGTTCTGTTTTGGTTAAGTATATGGTTCATGTCTATTTCTTCATCTGTATCAGAGTTATTGCTAAACATTGTTGGCTTTGGAATAGACAGGTTATTTAAATCTTTGATTTTGGCTAAGCCAAGACAGGTGGTTTGTTGAACGGTGTCATTTAAAAATATCATTTGTTCTGGGATCATGCAGGCTCTAAACAAGGCTTCTAAACCCTGTACTTGCCATTCTTTTGTGCCCCAAACACTTTTCAAATCAACATGTTTGTCCCAATAATCAAATCCAAAAGTATTCATTTTTTCAAAGAAAGAATCTGAATATATCAATTTTGTGTTGGTTATCATGGTTTTCATCCCTGTCTTGTTTGACAATTTGTAATAAAATGTTTCAGCATTAGTTATGTTAAAACCTGAAAAATATGAATATTTGCCATACACGGTTCTAGAGCTCCCTTTTGGAGGTGTAGCACAATGTTCCCATTGATTATAATTTAAAACATTTCTAGGTTGTGCAGATTTATGCAAGAAATGGTTACCATAATGGTTATAGCAATACATGCTGTCATAATTTGTAGAACCCTGCAAATAATCATGTTTTGTAAATTTAGCAGACATTACTAAGTCAGACATCATATTGTTTATACTTTCAAAGTCCCAATCATCAGCAAATGAGTTTGGTTTAGCAAAGTCACTCAAGGAGATCTTGATTTGGTGTGGATATTTCAGGATCTCGACCGGACCATAAATTTCATAGTCAGTGTTGTCCCAGGCTACCCCACCAGATATTGGAATTGCTGTGAAGTTGGCTGAAGAAAGTTCTGAAGAAAGTTCTCTTTTCTCGACGTGTGAAGATGTGTGTGGTTTGAGGACCAAGTTGATGTTCTGACTTGCTGTGTCCATTTTAGCATATTTTCCCTCAATGAAGCGTCCCAAGGTAAATACCATGATGAGCCAAAGTATGAGGATAAATGCACCAAAACCCACCCAAAATTCAATCCATGGAGAAACTAGATATGTTTCTTTCAGTTGTTTCAAAAATTCCTTAGCTTTGTTTTTAAAGGATTTTGATGATGGCTGTGTCTTTTGTTCGCTGAAGCCGTCAGAGGAATCATCGAAGTTGATGAAGTAACCGGATGCAGTTCTGTCAATTGTTCCAATTGGTTCAGGATTTTTGTTTCTCGCATTTTCACTTGGTACTTCTGTATAGGTTGGTGTGTCTCTGCTAAATGTCTTTATTTGGGTTTTCAGAGGTCTAAGTTCTATTGCATTGTTGCATAGTCCTTGTTGTTCTTCCGTAGGCGTTTCGAATGTGATGAGCCTCTTTGATAGGACCTCTGTACTGGTAGCAAACCTTGGTGTTCTGCTACTTATTGGGAGTCCACTTGGCCTACTGTTGGTTATCGGCCACATGTTGTGGTTTTACCAGGTCGATGGATACAACTCGGTTCTCCTTTTTTCCAGCAAGTGGCGGTAGTACAACTGATCTTGTCCCGTTGACAGACAAGACAGGAACTGCTTTTCTGTAAGAAGGCCCAAATTCCTTCTTTACCGCGATCTTCTCCCTGACTAGATCCCCGACTTTTGGAATCCAGACAGGTCTTGCTGGGACAGGTGGTGATTCTTCAGTGGTCGTTGGCTGTTCTTTCAACTGTATGTTGCTCAGGTCTTTTCTTGTTTTGTTTAAGTCCTGCAAAATAGCCAAACGGTCTTTGACATCAAAGCTTTTTTCTGTTACCACTGAAGTCTGACTATCAAGGTCAGAGATCAACATCCTAGTTCCGAATAATAATTCGTACGGACTGAATCCCTTCAGAGAATTTCTTGGCAAGTTATTAAGACTACGTTGGACACTTATTAGATGTTTGACCCACCCAGCTCCCGAACCTAATATCCTTTCTATTATAGATTGCTTTCTGTCTTGGTTTTTTCTTTACACCATCCCATACCCTCAGGAAGGAAGTGAGAAGATTCCCGCTGGGCTGTGCTCATTTGGCCATTCTTTCCCCCCCCAGGCTGGATTGCCTGAGTGAAAACAATGGTCGAACGTAGCATGCTCTTAGCGTATATGCCATTTAGACTCGCAAATCTTGTATAACAGTCCGGACGTCAGCCGAGTGCTGTGGATCTACATTATAAGTGGGAACTAGCCTGTATATGTTAATCGCAAGCCATTCTTTTTAGTGGTGATGTTATCTGCCTTGATACGACGAGGTATTAAACTGCTTCTCTCCCCACTGCGATCTCTGTTGCAGTTTGGGCAATTTTTTACAAACATGGTGTAGTGCAGGCTCATGCCTGGCCACCAGTACCGTGATTGTAATTCTTCCAGAGAATCTTTTAATTTGAGGTGTCTGAGACCCTCGCCCATGTGTGCGTCTGCGATTAACAAGTTTCTCCTGTCCTTGTTTGGAATCACTCTATCCCCCACTCCAGGGATTCGAGCAAAAGGAATGGAGTTTGCATCTATGATGTATGTGTAATTGAGTGGATAGTTGATCGGTAACGCCGAGCAGTCGCCTTTTGATGACGTTTTTACTGCCAGCAATGTTTCGCCGTCAATGTATTTTAATGTACGCTTTTTTTGATCTACGGGAGCCGGTTTACTGGCTGCCGCTGCGGCTGTTTCAGCCAATGAATTCCCTACAACGTGAACGCCATCACGCTGGTGACTCAGTGAGTGTGTCACGTGAGTCTTTGGTAGTTCTTTTTTCAAAAGAGCTACTTGTTCCCAGAGAAGTCTCTGCTTTATTGGTGCATCCGTGTCATCTTTGTAATCGTTCTGAATCCAGGTCTGCAAATCCTTGTTATATGCTTTGACGCAGAAATATGAATCTGACACTATAAGTGTCGGGAATTCGCGATCCGCATTATCTAACGCCATTTTCAAAGCTAATATTTCAGTTTGTAGTTCTGAATTAGTTTCTACTGAGTGTGATTTTGTTAATAGAGGTCTTAGTTTACCTCCGTGCCACACTTCTTTTGTAATCTCACATGTGGGATTGTATGCATGTTCTCCCCAAACGGAGGGTTGAGCATGTCCGTCTGTATAGATTACACAGGCGTAATGTCGTAGAGGCAGAATGTCGATTGGCAGAGGATACGTTTTTTCATATTTTAGATTTTTAAATTCATCTAGTTCTGGATCAAAGAAGTAGTATACTTTGTCCGTTGTGATTGAATTTACCCATTGTAACCATTCTGGATCCAATGTTGTTGTTGGTAAATTACACGGTGTTGTTAGTGCCTCGAAGGCTGATTCAGCTGTTCTGACTGTGATATGTCTACCGTCAGCTATGTCTTTTTCTCTAGCTATTGCGGTTTGAACTGCTTGAACAATTTTCCCTTTGTTGTTGAATCTCTGTTCAGCTTTTGTGTACAAGTGTGATCTGAATGCAATTGGTACCTTATCTCCCTCATTAGAGGTCAGGTATGTGAATCCGCATCTCCCTGGGATGACTCGGATCACAAGGTTGCGTGTATTATCACGGGTTTCTAATTTTGTTTTAATTAGCATGTCTGTTTGTAAGGATCTCAAAATTTCTGTGTGTGCTTGAGTCCAAATGGATCTTTTAAAATCTGGTTTAATTAGATCGTAAAGGGGTTTGACCCTTTCTGCGTAATTTGCAATATATGTTCTTCCGAAATTTAGGAAGCCTAGAATTGACTGTAGGTTTTTTAGTGTTTTAGGAGCTTGGATTACGGCACATTTCTCTAGGAAATTGTCTGCCAGGCTTTTGCCTTCACTTGATAACTCATATCCTAAGAATAGGACCGTCAGATGGGCAATTCTGGACTTTTTGAAGTTGAATTTGTAACCCTCTGCAGAGAAACCAAGTATTATGGTGTTCACTCTTTTCAAGTGAGTTTCCAAGTCATCATCTGTTAAGTAAATGTCATCGACATAAGATAATGCTTCATCATCATATAGTTGTAGTAATTCTGTTACTCTTGCTGAGAATACCCCCGGGCTGTTCTTGTACCCCTGGGCTAACCGACAGAATTGTTTTTGAGTGCCATTTACTGAAAATGCAGTTAAATATCTGCTCTCTGGTGCTATGTTTTGACAAAAGAATCCGTTGGAGATGTCCAAGGTTGTTTTGTATTTTTTGCGCACTATGTTATTCATTAGTGCAGCACTGTGTGAGTTTTGCACTGCAAAAGTTTTGCAACATGTGTTAAGGTGTCGGTAATCCAAAACTAGACGGTACGAATTGTCTGGTTTGGAGACCGGAAACAAAGGATTGTTCATTTGTGAGGTGCAAGTTTCAATCACCCCTTGGTATTCTAGCTGATCTAGTATTTCATTTACTTGTTTTTTAGCTTCTTGCTTAATTGGGTACTGCCTTTGTGCAGTAGGTTGTGATTTTAACTGGACTTTGTGAGGAGGAGAATCCTCATCCCATCCTACATGATTTTTATATAAAGCAGGTGCTAAGGCCACTGCCCACTTTCTAGCAAGTGTATATTTTTTATGAATCGGTATCTGATTCGAGAAGGCAGGCATAATTACTTCTTCGCCATGAGGGCACTCCCTGACAAACTCTGGTGGCCAGTCTTTTTCAGCTAGAAGGATGTCATAGCCCTTGGATAGGTTATCCCAAAATAGTCCCCTTATTTTCCTAGTCTTATCTCCCTCTATACGTAATGTTATCTCGTATATTTTGTGGGGCTTGCTAACTCTGGTATCTGCAGTTTCCACTTGAAGGTATTCATTCGTGTCCACTGTCTCCAGATGATTCATAAGGACTTTGCGAGCTATGCTCACCTCTGCTGCGCTGTCTAGCATTGTCTGAGCCCATTCTCCGTTTTTCAGTTGTGTCCTCAGTATTCTCGGCATTGTTAACTACCTTGATACTGGCTACCTTCTTTTTTGGAAATTGTGATTTCTTTTTCAGTTGAGCAGGTTCCTTGTCTTTGGACTTGGCGTGCTCTTCTGATCGTCCTCTTCTTTCCGATTTCTGCGAGGAATTCTGAAAAGATTGAGAGGGACGCGTATCAATGTCTTGATATCTATCAGGTTTTTTAATATTATCCCTATTTCTAAGGTTATATCTATTCCCAGAGGGTTCACTCTGAGGTGACCTTTGTCTCGGGTTTGGAGATTTCTCTCTTCGCCTAGGAGACCTTCCTCTGGACTGGAATTTCTTTTCTTTAGGATTGGATTGTTTATTTCCATCCCAGTTCTTTTTTGGTGAATTATTATTAAAAAATATTTTTTCTGGACTTGTAGTCAGTTGCGGTTTTACTGGTATTCCACCTAGACTATCTCTGCCTAGTTCTTCATAGGATTTTTCTATGATTCTGGCAATTTCAGCTGGTTGGTCTGCTATATCTGTCTCTTTTAACCTCTGGCGGATCGCCACGTTTGCTGCTTCACCCTTTACGTTGGCTAGTAATATAGCCGAGACCTGCTTGAAGTCTTTCAGTAATTTCATACCAAGAGTTAAAGCAGGTTCTGGACCGTATTCATCTTGAATTTGTTTTAGCACATCTGGTATCACCGAAATGGATGGGACACCGTGCGTTTTTGTGTAGATGGAAGCAAAGACTGTACCCCAAGTGTCACAGTCCTCAATGTGTGGTGCGATTCCCATTGGGAGACATATAGTCAGAATCCTGTGTTTTTCTAATGGGGTGGTGTCAGGAAACACCGCCTCTATTTGGGTAATTTTCTGTGCCAACCAGAATGGTATTTGTTCCCGTTTAGCTGGAACTTTACCTAGGCAGGATTGGATGTTCTGTGGTGTAATTTTATTTGTGTTCCCCTGGTGAGGGGTCAGCTGTGGAAGTTTAATCGCTGGCTGAATTGTTGAAGTCCGCATTACATACTGAACTAATTGTCTATGAATTTTTAGTAGTTGTTTTAGCTGTATTAATAGCTCTGCTGCAGGCATTCTTTCGATGTCTGGATGTGGTGTGTATCCGGCTAGGACCGGCCACGTTGCTCCTGGTCTTCCTAAAGGACCGAGCCTTGTAATGTGATTGTTATGTATTAGGGCGCCATCAAATAAGAGCAAATGCTCTTGGAATTTGAGTGGTACTTCCACCTCCTCGAAAGGAGTGTACTCATTAGGAGGTTCCTCTACTTTGTAATAGTGGAAGTACTTTGTTACAGCATTTGCTGCTGGAAAATTTATCCATGTATAGTATACCTCTGTCTGCCGATATTCGTGTGCCTCGATTACGAATATGACTGTGCCACCTCTAGGTGTCAGTCCATTTTCTATAAGTTTGAGAGTTATAGCTCTCCTTTTGGCGACCTGGATGAGTATTATATCCGGGTCTGCATCGAGTGCTGTAGTATCAGCTGCTGCTATTTCAGTAGCTAATCTAATTGCCTCTCTTTCTTCATCACTCTCTGTCATTTTACCGACAGGAAGCTTATGTCTTTTGTTTGCAGATCAGGTTTCTTTATGGAACAAAGATTAGATGCACAATATTTTGGAACTGTTTTATCCTTCAACGTTGACTAGACCAAGAACCATACATAGGAGTTCCCTCCTGCGAGGTTTTGGAGGATATAATAACCTTTCACCCACTCCAGACGTCTTTGGAGTATTTGGGAAAAGGGGTCTGAGTGAGAAAGCACGACTGAGTTACTCTAAATGTCTTACGTTAGTTTTATCGCCCTTTCCAAACGCGTTGGGCGCCATGTAGTGTAGCTCCTATTTTCCCAATAGGCTCTGCGCATTGGAATAGTGCCTACAGCAGTAAAGGCCTAGGCCAGACGTTAACTAGGTCTACTACTGTCGATACTAGACTTAATTTTTGGGTTTGCCAGCTAAGCTCAGAGTTCGCTAGAAACTTTCTCGAATGTTCAAGGAAGGATTAACTCCCCTGATTAGACAAGAAGGGATTTAGTTTCTGACAACCATAGAACATGACAACTTTGCTCTCCCCTAATCAAGAGTCAATCTCGAGAGTCGTGTGAGCACAAGGCAATTATTTTACTCAGTCAGTACGTGCATTCTTAGTCTCATCAGAATGTAGAGAAAAGGAAGAGACGGGCGTGTTCAATAAAAGATGTTATTTATTGATCAGTCTCTTTTCTCGTACAAGATCGATATTATTGCAATACTTGTAGTTAAGTAAAGTGCATACATTAGAAGCAATAGTATAAAATAATACTGTAAAAACATTGATATGGTTTCTGAGCCATATGATGTTTAAAATGAATAAAATATATTTACATATACATATACATTTGACTAAACGTACTCAACTGGTGTTTCTAAATACGCCTACCCCGTGTACCTGACCTAAGTCTAATGCGTGGGCGGGAATAGAAAGTTACAGTTTAGTTAAGTTTGTTTTTGCCAAGTGAATAACTAAAGAATTCTCTAGGAGGGGTTATTCAGTTCTGTACCTGGAATTTAGGATGAATGAGGAATGGTATCTCTTTCTCTGCTCTCGATATTCCAGGCTGCCTGCGAGGGCTGCCCAGAAGCGCCGGTGCTGGGTCTCTCGGCTTGAGATAGCAGCGCGTCTCTCAGCGAGTCAGGAAGGCGGGGCTGCTGCCTGCGGGGTCTGCTTCTGCTCTCGGCTTCGGCAAGTATGGCTGCTCCGTCTTGTCACCACGCGTGTGTTTGCATAGGGCAAGGTCGGCAATATTTATACCTTAAAGGTGCCGGGATTGACGTAAGGATGGACATAGGTACGTCAATAAAGATGTCATACGACTTGCTCGTTAGCACATTCTTTACTAAAGTTCTCTGTGAAATCAAAACAATGGCCGCACGGATTATCCAGGTTGTCATAGGTTTGATTTGTTATGAGAACGTCGTATGCCTTATCAGGGGCTGGAGGAATATCGCTTGTCTAATTAGATCTCAAGCGTTATGACCTAATCAGATAACACGTTCCTGTGCCGTAGTGTGACTGCGTCAGATAACGGTATCTGCATCATGGGGAATTTCTTGCCTCATGGGCTGACTGTTAGTTAACTAGCTAGGTAGCTTAACCAGAATAGGGTCAGGAATAGGGGGATCGATTCAGAACCTATAGAAATACACGACAAAACAAGACCGGCCATGCCTTAAAGGGTATTTACAGTGAAATTGAATTTATGTAGCACTGACGCCCCCTGACGAGGCGTTGAGGCACTTTAGGATGCTAATCCAGACCCCAAAATGACTTTGTAGTGAGGAAGTGAATGGTTATTCTTGTGCTGTCAAGGAAGACGCTCCTTGCACTTACTCCGGTTACTTTGTTGTAACATTAATGATTTCGGTATGATATTTAGTTGGGGATATGTGGGAAGCAAATCCTGGATGGAGTGACTAAACATATTGTTAGGATGTGGGGAATTATTTTCAGAGCGAGAGATTAAGGCATGCGGTGTACTGTGTACTCAGGGAGCATGCAGAAGGTGAAGGAGAGGGTCGTTGAAAAAAAAATAAAGGAGGGTTTAAGTCAAGGTCAGATTTTCACGCAAGGTGTACGTACATTGCAGACTGTGGTTATTGAGACAGTATGTGATCTGTGGATGTATAAACAGAGTCCGATGTTTCCACCGTCCAGGTCGAAGGGGCCTCTTTAGAACAAGGCGGGGGAGGGGAAAAAGCGAAAGTCAACGAAAAAAAGTTGTCCGGTTCCAGATGCGCGTGACCGCACTGTGAGCACTTTCCAGCCTTGCCAGGCAATTGATTTAGTTACATTTGTCTGAGATATCATGGCAGAAAAACACTTTCTTTCTGTACAGCTGTGTTGTGCAGCCAGACATCGCTTCCACTGACGTACAATGGCTTGTTGTGAAATTTCCTGGGTTTTAGCTTTAAAATTCTGGGCATCCCACCCACAGGATCTCAATAAATAACACTTATGAACTCCATGGTTATCGTGAAAACCTGGCATGGATATTACCCTCCTGGAACTAATCTGGACCCAGACGTTAAGCTTGAGATTGCCAACCCAAAACACGTATCTCTCAAAGACCTTCAACAATCACAGTAGTGGTTCGCCCCTCCCCTCCCCTCCTTGTTTTCTTTAATTACTAGCTGGATGGCGATTATTATCATTTACAGACGGCTATGAATGCTCCTCCCCTCCCTGAGCTCGGGGTAATGACAACAGTGGTCTGGTCTCAGTTCCAAGTTTTCAGCGGGAGAAATGGAATAAAAACTCCATTCGATTATTTCCAGGTGAGAATTAACAATCCAGAATGCACTGTCCCCTTGAGCAGGAGTGTGCTTAGTGCACGCAGTCTCCCCGACTGAACACACATTCTGCCGATGCCGCCTCTGCATTTGTCAGGATGCCGACGAATTAATTGCTCGCTGCTGTTATCTGCCCGTGCAATATGTTTTCTGCCTTCTTCTGGGACCGTCCCACGTGACAGGAAGAGACAAGAGAAACGCATTGAAGGCACCACAAAAATGCAGTGGCACATCAGAATCCTGCATGAGCGCGCGGACAGCACTGCACATAAGAATGCACTGTGGTAGGCAGGCAGCATGCACTGACAGAAGCTGAATGGGGCACAACGAGAGCCACCTGCTTGTCGCTATCGGGGAGAGCCTAAATCGGGGCCACTGGAATTATGCGAGTGTGTGGCAGTGGCATTTTTGCATAGTTATATATCTGCTGATTTTGCTACATAATCCAATATCTATTGCATAATTTGCAGACTTTTATAAAAAACAAATGTTTCTCTTAGATGTTTCAAAAGTTATTAAAAATGCTAAGCTGGGGAACCAGGTTCAAGTCTGGGGGGAGGCTCAAACATCCTGTAATTCTGGGCAAATCACTTAATGTCCCCGTGCCTAAAAAGGAATGTGTCCGTCTGTAATGCAATTGGTGTGCTCATGTAAAACGATGTGATACTTTCCGGTCTAGTTGGCCTACATAATTAAGCATAAAGTCTGCAACCACAAGGGCACGTTGTCAAGCTACCCCTGTGTCTAAGTGGCCACCCTACTTATATACAGCATTCCCGTCACGCGCACTGTGCCTTGGATATCACTGACAGGTGCATTAATGCTCAGCTGCTGAAGCAATTGAATGCAAATGTGTCACAGGCCTGAAATAAGGAGTCACATATCACTGCCAAGTATTACTGCCCCCCACATCACACCGACACATTCCAAGTGCTGCGCGCGATTGACGTACCGTGTTTACGTTCTGATTGCGTTCAATGCAAAGCTGATCAAAATGAATCACTCTGACTGAATCCTATCAGAGCGTCCTCTTACGAAAAGCGACTTTGGATAGGGTGACTTTCTTCAGTGCCGTACCCTTGAGGTTAGGACACCGTGTTCAGAAGCGTATATGCCAAATGTGACCCTTAACCAATTACATTCATCGGACACGATGGGCTACGTGAATAGACCCCACAGAGCCCGGACAGCGTTGAGAAACGCTTGACACGTGCACATTCTGTCCGACTGGCTTTAAATACACAGGAGAATACAACGTATCCAGAATACGGTCCTAAGAATAGCTGCACATGTGTATACCTCAATGTGTTTATTGGCTATGTTGCGTAATCATCAGATATGCAATAACAAACACGGCAATGACGAGAAGAGAGCGGAGTTCGAAATACGAGTGGCCACAGCGAGGAATCTGTTTTCAAATTATCGCGCCCGTGTCTGGGCACGATATTGGAAAACAGATGTGGGCTGTGCGGGTAACCGCAAGCAATAGGCCGTGGGCGGAGCAAAGGCGGGACATGCACCCGCCTTTGCCCAATTGCGTGCTGTCTTTCTTAGAAAGACGCACTCAAAGCCCAATAACCTATGACACAAACAAAAACACACGCACAAACATGTGGTGAGCTTTCTGAAGCCCTTACATAAAGTCGAGGAGAGAGGCGCATGCGCGCTGCGCTAGGCTCGACCTAATAACCTAGAAGACTTTTTTTTATGTTCATTCTTTTTCAATAGGGTCGTTCAGAAGTACGTAATTTCTTCTTGGTTATATATAAGGAAATAAAAATACTTATAACACTTTTTTATTATAACTTTTCAACGTGCTGCACAGTAGCCACAATGCTATACAACATAGCTTAAAGATATTAGGAAAGGCCAATAGCTATGGCTAATCACTTATAACTGTGGTTCCCAAAGTGTGCGCCGCGGCGCCCTGGTGCGCTGTGAAGGGAAGCCAGGGGCGCCGCGCCGCTGCGCAGGATGTGGGTCTGAGAAAAAATATATAATTATCCCAAAAATGCAGTGAAACTGCGAGCTGACAATTTTGGAGCTGGGGAACCAGGTTCGACCCTCGACGACAGCTCAGAATCCTGTGTCATTCTGGGCAAGTCACTTAATCTCCCAGCGTCTACCAAAACAGAATAAATGAATGTATCCTTGTGTAATGTGACTTGTGCTCTTCTGGTCTCCTAGTAACATGGAAATAAAAAAAGTAAGGTCAGCTTTTGTGCAAATGACTTGAGATTTTCAGCTCAGAACTCCTGCTGAGTACAACTTCACTATAATAGTTAATCATTTTCTGTAAACTTCTTCAAACCTAATTTTGTTGGTACGCATATGTCATTCCTTAACCCCTTCCATGCTCATGACGGAACGGTTCCGTCATGAGCGTCGGTGGTCCTGTGCTCATGACGGAACCGTTCCGTCATGAGCCCATAGGTTCTTTAGAACCTTCAGCACTGCAGCGGAATTCGCGCAGCGCTGAAGGGGTTAAATACAACAAGCACTAATGTTTTCTCTAGCAGTGCGTATTTGCTACATTGTCTGGGACCGTTGCAGGTATTGTAAATAATAGTTTAAGTGTTCATGGAACCAAACACAATATTACCTGTTTTTATTGCTAGGCAAAATAGCCGTAAGTATTTTCATTACAGCACTGCACTTTTTATTTTTTTGCCATATCAGAATATGAGGCAAAATTAAACCTGACACCTTATGCTTAAAGAATGCAGTAGGAGGAGCATGGGGCCATGTGTTAAGCAGTAAAATAGAATGTATTGTTGCTGCAATAGCGTCAGTATCCACTCCATGGTAATTCATGGTTATGCTCATCAATTCAATTATGTCTATGTGGGACCTGGGTGCTTCGTCCTACAGTGCAGAATCATACTTCAGATTCTGAGTTGAGAATTATTATTTCTTTGGATGAACTAACTGTTATCTGATTAACTCTGTGTGGCAACTTGTTTGGAACTGGACTCTAACTAGTAAGAGACTAGTAAGTTTAGTAAGGTTATTATTGGACGTATTTCACTTTTTTTTCCGGCTATGTGCATTCAACTTAATCGCTTTGGATATTTATTTTGGAGACTTTCTGTTGTATTTGATGTATTGGGTGGGTGCATGGTCAGGAGCCTGGTGGAGAGCGTTGGGTGGGTGGGTGCAGGGTCAGGTCCTGGTGGAGAGCATTGGGTGGGTGCAGGGTCAGGGGCCTGGTGGAGAGCGTTGGGTGGGTGGGTGCAGGGTGAGAGGCCTTGTGGGAAGCGTTGGGTGGGTGCAGGGTCAGGGTCCTGGTGGAGAGTGTTGGGTGGGTGGGGGCAGGGTTACGGGCCTGGTGGAGAGCGTAGGGTGAGTGCAGGGTCAGGGGTCTGGTGGAGAGCGTTAAGCGGGTGGGTGCGGGGTCAGGGGCCTGGTGGAGAACGTTGGGTGGGTGCAGGGTAGGGGGCCTGGTGGAGAGCTTTGGGTGGGTGGGTGCAGGGTGGGTGCAGGGTGGGTGCAGGGTCAGGGGCCTGGTGCAGAGCGTTGGGTGGGTGCAGGGTCAGGGGCCTGGTGGAGAGCGTTGGGTGGGTGGGTGCAGGGTCAGAGGCCTGGTGGAGAGCGTTGGGTGGTTAGAGGGTCAGAGGCCTGGTGGAGAGCGTTGGGTGGGCGCCTTATGCCCTGATGCAGCCGCACTCTGCCAGCTTCTGTCTTTGCCTCACTCCTCGTTGAGGGGTCTTCACTCGCGACTGCTGCATGTTGGAGAGTGTGGTGAGTTGTCTTTCAGTTTTGTGTTCCTGCTATGCTCCCTCGAGGAAATCCTCCTGTGAATCCCTTGTGTGGCCTCGTCGTCCTACATATATGGTCCTGGGCGAGGGCCTCAATCTGGTCTCGTAAATCCCTCCTAATCTCCACTGTTTCATGTAGGCACACTGCGCACCTCGGACCACACACAGCTTCATATATAGCACTGTATAAAGCGCCTACTGGTTATACGTCTTCAGAGGCTGTTTATGAATTTATGGTGATGTGAAAAGCCTCTTGTGCCGTGCTCTTTGTAATTTTACTACGTCATCTGTTTCAATGCTCCCCAAAAGCAGCACAAGGCCCCCCTGCCAAGTATTTTTTTGCAGTTTTATATGGCGCAAACTCCACCCGAAGGCATCAGAGCGCTTTACGTTAGCACCAGTGGCGTTACAGACGGACACATTCATTTTTAGGCACGGGGAGTCCATCATGCTTTTTAAATGGTGCCATTTTTCCAGGTGGCAGCCCCCTCCATTGGGTGGGAAGGGTGCAAGGGGGTGGCCGAGAAGGGTGCAAGGCAGAGGGGAAAAGGTGCAAGGCAGAGAGGAGAAGGGTGCATGGTAGAGAGGAGAAGGGTGCATGGTAGAGAGGAGAATGGTGCAAGGCAGAGAGGAGAAGGTTGCAAGGCAGAGGGGAGAAGGGTGCAAGGTAGAGAAGGGTGCAAGGAGGAGGGGAGAAGGGTGCAAGGCAGAGGGGAGAAGGGTGCAAGGCAGAGGGGAGAAGGGTGCAAGGCAGAGGGGAGAAGGGTGCAAGGCAGAGGGGAGAAGGGTGCAATGGGGAGGGGGAGAAGGGTGCAAGACAGAGGGGAGAAGGGTGCAAGGTAGAGAAGGGTGCAAAGCAGAGAGGAGAAGGGTGCAAGTCAGAGGGGAGAAGGGTGCAAGGTAGAGAAGGGTGCAAGGCAGAGAGGAGAAGGGTGCAAGGCAGAGGGCAGAAGGGTGCAAGGCAGAGGGCAGAAGGGTGCAAGGCAGAGGGCAGAAGGGTGCAAGGCAGAGGGGAGAAGGGTGCCAGGCAGAGGGGAGAAGGATGCAAGGCAGAGAGGAGAAGGGTGCAAGGCAGAGAGGAGAAGGGTGCAAGGCAGAGGGCAGAAGGGTGCAAGGCAGAGGGCAGAAGGGTGCAAGGCAGAGGGCAGAAGGGTGCAAGGCAGAGGGCAGAAGGGTGCAAGGCAGAGGGCAGTAGGGTGCAAGGCAGAGGGGAGAAGGGTGCAAGGCAGAGGGGAGAAGGGTGCAAGGCAGAGGGGAGAAGGGTGCAAGGCAGAGGGGAGAGGGGTGCAAGGCAGAGAGGAGAAGGGTGCAAGGCAGAGAGGAGAAGGGTGCAAGGCAGAGAGGAGAAGGGTGTAAGGCAGAGGGTTAAAGGGTGCAAGGGGGATGGTGATGAAGTTGAAAATGTGCCCCCCCACGAAAACATTTCTGCGGATGCCCATGATCAGAGCCCACCTCACGTAAACTTCCTCACGTAAACTTCTTGTAATGCCACAGAGCTCCTTGAGCCTTTCTATAGCCTGGTTACTTTTAGTGGGAGTGCTTTATGCATTGAGATGTACTTTATAAGATCTTTGTGATTGCAAATAAAGTTTTAGGACAGTGATGGCTACTCTCTGCATCCTTCATTACGTCTAGACTTGATTCTTCATGTAGACCAGTCGTTCCCAAAGGGTGCGCTGCGGCACCCCGGTGCGCGGGTAAAAAAATGGTGGGGTGCCACGGCCAACTGCCAATTAGGTCAAGGGAGCCACGGGTCAAAAAAGTTTGGGAACCACTGACTTATAAGGTCCCAAAGGCGAAATCTATTGGCTATGCCAAAGCTTGTTTTAATACGGTTCATCAATTTATATTGGTATTGTAGCATCTTAGTTTTTTTTTTTAGCTGAATGGATGCTATCAACAACTAACCCAGTACTTGGGAACAAGGAAGGCATTTAACATTTTTTTTAAACCTGGCATTTAGGTATAATCATTGGAAAGCTAAATTAGGGCCTTGAAACCAATCAGTTGCTGTGCTCTAGTTGAGACACGTGCATTATTTTGGGCTAGGTGAATTTTATTTTATGCTTGTGAAATTGATGAATTTCTGTTCAAGCGAATTTTATGAAATTCTGCAGGCACTAACCGTTTCATAATTTTTTCTTACAGGAGACTGGTTGCATAAAAAATGTCAAGTAGGAGGCATTTTCTCCTCAAACCAATTTACTGCTAGGATTTTTTTTTGCACTCACTGTCAAATTTGATATGAGATACCAGTGAGTGTGTTTCACAACATTTTGCAATGTCGTATACCCTTAAATATTTCTTCATATGGGCTATCACTGAAGAATGTATTATGAGGCAAGGGACCCAAATAAATAATCAGACTGAGTCTCTCCATCCTCTTAGAACGCGGCAAATGGGAATGTCCAAATCATTGCAAACAAAAGAGAGGGCATTTTCACTTAAACAAGAAGGTAGTTGTTGGCGCACACACATCGTGGTGACCAGTGTAAAACAAGCATTGGCAAAGCCAATAGGTTTCACCAATGCAAGTGCAATTGGCTTTGCCAATTACTTTTAGACATGTTGTACAGCAAAGTGGAGTGTGGAAGAATAAAGTGGGGTGGCGTAAAATGTTGTAGAGCATTGTGTAGTGGAGTTGAGTGG
Organism: Lissotriton helveticus; assembly: GCF_964261635.1. Lineage (NCBI taxonomy): Eukaryota > Metazoa > Chordata > Amphibia > Caudata > Salamandridae > Lissotriton > Lissotriton helveticus. The sequence goes on from NC_136067.1 coordinate 1,400,435,462, forward strand.
TGTAGAGTAGAGTGGACTAGCGTGGCATAGCAAAGAGTAGAGTGCAGTAAAATTGAAGAGTTGCGAGGCATAGAGTGAAGTGGGGTAGACTGGAGTGGAGCAGAGTGGAGTGGCAAAGAGTAGAATTGTGCAGAGTATAGTGCAGTTGCATAGAGTAAAGTGTTGTAGAGTGGAGTGGTGTAGGGTAGAATGGCATAGAGGAGAGTGGCTTACAGTGAAGTGGAGTAGCGTGGCATGGTGAAGAGTAGTGCAGCGTATAGTGCAGTGGTGTGGAGTGGCATAGGACGCAGTGAAGTTCAGTGCAGTCGTAAAGAGTAAAGTGGCACAGAATGCAGTGGCGGAGAGTGCTGTGGTGCAGAGTGCAATGGTATAGAGTGTAGTGGCAAAGAGTCGAGTGGCATAGAGTCAATTGGCGTAGAGTGAAGTGGCATAGATTGCAGTGGAGTGATGGAGACTAGATTGGCATAGAGTGCAGTGGCGTACAGTAGGGTGGTGCAGAGTAGATTGGCGTAGAGTGCAGTGGTAAAGTGGAGTAGAAGAGTGGAATGGTGCAGAGTAGAGTGCAGTGGTATGGAGGGGTGTAGAGTGCGGTGGTGCAGTAACAGTAGAGTGGCATTGAGTGCAGTGGCACAGAGTGCAACGGCGTGGAGTGGCACAGAGTAGAGTAATACAGAGTGGAGTGGCGTAGAGTACACTGGAGTGGTGCATAGTAGAGTGGCATAGAGGGCAGGGGGAAGGATTGGAGCAGAGTGGTGTACAGTGCAGGGGCATAGAGTGGAGTGGTGGAGAGTACAGTGGTATGGAGTGCAGTGGCATTGTGTGGAATGGCAGAGAGTGCAGTGCTTCAGAAAAGAGTAGAGTGGCATAGAGTGCAGTGGCATAGAGTACAATGGCACAGAGTGGAATGGTGCAGAGTAGAATGGCATAGAGTGGAGGGGTGTAGAGCGTAGTGGCGTGGAGTCCAGTAGAGTGGCGTAGAGTGCAGTGACCAAGTGGGGTGGTGCAGCGTAGATTGGCATACAGTGTAGTGTTGCGGAGTAGAGCAAAGTGACATAGAGTGCAGTTGCATAGAGTGCAGTGGCCTATACGAATGCAGTCAAAGGCAAAAGTCAGAGCCTCAGTTCAAGTTTCACGGGGTACCTTTATCTCTGATGAGAAGTCACTCTCATGTGTTTTGTCAATGTTTCACAGAGTACTGCACTGTTGAGCACTGTATTTTGAACAAAGCAGAAGAACGCAATAGAAACAAATTTTTATTTGTTAAATGATATTTGAGGGACAAAATATAATCTTGCAGCGTTCTTTATTTGGAAGGCACACAGAATTATAGTTTCACTTTACAGTACAACAATTTGCGTATTCTGTGCCACAATGATGGATCTATTCGCTGTCATAGATGAGCTGATTTGCTTACATAGTGCAGTTTAGACGGAAAAGAAGCAACATGGAAGGGGGCTTGGATGGAGGGAATAAAAGCTACATGGATGGGGATATGGGAGATGTACTGAAAACACAAGCACTCATGTGGAGCGCTTGAACCCCAAAAAAGTAGCTCCACAGACAGGAGCAGTGGAAGGAAAGAAGCACTTGGTCCAGGCACCAGGTGAGTGTCAAACCCAAGAAGAGGACATGACGCCTGCACGTCGTGACGAACGGGAACAAAGGAAATTAGAGCAATGTTTATGTTAACAAGTGATAAGCTATGGGTGGGCTGTAAGCCAGCTAGCTATATGTAAACAAAATGTCTTGCAGGGACAGCCCATGCTATCCTATATCCTAAAAACAGGATATGACGCAGGTTAATGGAAAAGATAATGGGGTCCCTTGAGTTACAGAAGGGGAGATAAATGCGGACAGGAGCAGGAAGAAAGACACTGCTGAGAATCAAAACTTGCTAGAGGGAAGGTAGGTAATGGTATAAGTTGATGAGACATTTATAGATACAAGAGATGAATATGTGATGCACAGGGGGAAGAAAGGGATTCATAACTTTAAGGAGCGGTTGAAAACATTCAAATGTCAGAAATAGGACACGTGGGGAGGAAGAAAACAGCAACTATCACGAAAGTAATAGATACGTCCATTGCCTCAATGTGTGAGGGGGAAGGGTATTGTTCATACAAGGAACTGTGGTGAAAAAAAAATTGATTGGTATGACTTCCAAGTCACATTATGCACTGTAGGGCTGCAAATTACACTGGTGTGACCGTCCTGCAGGATAAATTCATGAAAGAATAAGAGTAAAACAAGCATTTGCAATGCAATAGGTCTCGCATTAGGAAAGTTTGAGGTATTAGTATTGTAAATGACAATTTTTTTATTTATGTGTTGGTTTTGAAAATAGCGAAATTAATAGCTTTGTCATTTACAATGCCAATAGTTTTAACTTTTGCAAACGTGACACCTATAGCATTTGTAATGCAATATGTGTTGAATTTACATGACTTATATGTATTAATATTACAAATAACAATGGCTTTTATTTTTTTAATAATTAATACTTAAATAAAAGTTATTGTAATTTATAATGGCAATAGCTTAAACTTTTGTAAATAACTTTTGGGAAGATTATGTTCAGTGTATTTTATTGTGATGAAAATCCAAGAACAGAAGTGAAATATTAACATCTTTTTGTGACATTTGTAATAAAGTTTGAAACATTGAGAGAACATATTAGAACCAGTTGTTGTTAAATGGTTGTTCAGAGTGATGCTGTGGCCTTCAGTGTGGCTGAGTGATGCTGTGGCATTCAGTGGTGCTGAGTGATGCTGTGGCATTCAGTGGTGCTGAGTGATGCTGTGGCATTCAGTGGTGCTGAGCGATGCTGTGGCATTTAGTGGTGCTGAGTGATGCTGTGGCATTCAGTGGTGCTGAGTAATGCTGTGGCGTTGAGTGATGCTGTAGCATTGAGTGAGGCTGTGGCGTTGAGTAATGCTGTGACGTTGATTGATGCTGTGGCGTTGAGGGATGCTGTACGCTGAGTGGTGCTGTGGCGTTGAGTGGTGCTGCGGCATTGAGTGGTGCTGTGACGTTGTGGGGTGCTGTGGCATTCAGTGGTGCCGAGTGATTCTGTGGCGCTGAGTGATGCTGTGGCATTGAGTGGTGCTGTGGCGTTGAGTGGTGCTGTGGCTTTGAATGGTGCTGTGGCGTTGAGTGGTGCTGTGGCGTTGAGAGGTGCTGTGGCGTTGACTGGTGCTGTGGCGTTGACTGGTGCTGTGGTGTTGAGTGGTGTTGAGTAGTGCTGTGGCGTTGAGTGATGCTGTGGCGTTGAGTGATGCTGTGGCGTTGAGTGGTGCTGTGGCGTTGAGTGGTGCTGTGGCATTGAGTGGTGCTGTGGCATTGAGTGGTGCTGTGGCGTTGTGGGGTGCTGTGGCATTCAGTGGTGCTGAGTGATTCTGTTGTGCTGAGTGGTGCTGTGGCGTTGAGTGGTGCTGTGGCGTTGAGTGGTAACTTAAGAAGGTTACAGTACAACAAATACTCAATTTGATCTAAGCATATAAAGATTTTGGAAAACACATTTGCATTTAAAAACGTACTCGAAGCAACTCCCAAGAAAAACACCTTGAACTGTATTGCAATTCCATTTTAAAATGTTATATGCCAGTATATAGTTACTGCACTACTGAAACTAGCAGAGCTGACAAAACAGAAAATTCTAGAAGGAAAATATGTTATCCGTTCCCATAAAGCTAGAGAGGTGCTTTCCAATGTAAGTAGCAAACAACAACGGTGCATGTCCAAAGGAGGATCAGGTGTTATTGATTACATTTAAATTCCTGTGATTATTGCATGTGTGTGAATGAGTTAATACATTTAAACTGGGAGACAGTTCTACGGCGGGGCGAAGGAATGCGTCTGAGCACATTTGATTCAAAATACAGATAATAAACTATAATGCTAACACAAAGGTGTTTTTTTGTTTTTTACAAAAGCGGCATGGGATGTCTTCTGTGAAAATACCAGGGGCAAGACTCGCCTGTACCCAAGGAATCAACTTCTAGGCAGCGGGTGCATTCCATTTCAGACACGATTTTAAATCCTGGCACATGCTTGTAAACAAGAGCATGTATCTGAAGTCGTTCTTACATAGAACATTTCAGAGGAAGTCAAAAAGAACCAAACAGCACGTGTTTCGAAGCTACTAAAAAGCATTGCAGGAAACAGTGTCCACCAGCAGCTATAATTAAAAAAAGTTATGGTATAGAAACTTTGCTTGAAAACCGGAGTCAACCACTTGAGAGAGGCAGAAGTAGTGTGTGAGAGAGCAAGAGGGTTGTGTGAGAAAGAGTATAAGAGATAGAGGGGCAAGTGGAAGAGGCACCGGGGGAAGGCGAGAGGTGGCCTAGCGCACAGCGTGAGGCGGTATGGGGAGGTAGCACGTGTGAGGAGGCAGTATAGAGAGGAGACAGTTTGTGTGAGGGAGGGATGAGAGAGGGCAGTGGTATTTCGAGATGAGAGTGGATAGAGGGTGTGGGAGTGTGAGAGAAAGATGAGAGGGGAAGTGGGAATGTGGGGGAGAGGTGACGGTCCATGTGGGACTAACAGACGCAGAGCAATAACAACAAGCACGTACTCAAGTGCAAAATGACGTGAGGGCTTTTATTTTTTCAGTAACAAAAACTGTAAAAAAAATGAATGTGAGGTTGTTAATCGCATTTAAAACAAGCAAAAGAGGCAACGAAAACAAGCAGCGGCGCAGGAAGGACGGCACAATTTACTGTTCTGGGACAAATTGAATCCTTGTAGGTCTCAAAAATAATATCGGTGTATCAGTCGGCTGAACAGCTTTGCCTGTGACTGAGACTCCAGGAGTTAAACATGCGCTGCTGAATTCACAACTGAGATGCGGGCCGGACCGATGCCGCCCTTCATGCTACAGGGGTCAGCAAAGAGGGTATCGTTGAGTTGCAGTCATTTACAGCACTGTGGACCTGCATGATGCCTTGGAAATAGTAAAAGCTTGTTCCAAATACTTGAATTCAGGCACGCTGTCGCATATCTCATACCACCTACTTCACCCACCCCTCTTAGAACAAGTAACAACTCTCATTGGTTCTTTGTGCCTCCTGTGGGGAACCCTCTCAAACACTCCCGAGCAGTGTGCACACCCTCAGTCTGTCCGCAGAGGTCGGCTGTCCATGTGTTCACAATGCAGAGGATCACACATTACAGTGCCACGTCGTCTGCACGATCCGGGTGGAAATGATGGAGCCGCATGCAATGCCTCTCCCTGAAGATCCAGGTAGCTGGGATTTGAGAGGGCGGGTGTGACTGTAAACTACAGGGTTTGAGAGTGAGACAAGGCGCCCACTGTGGCGCTATATCAGTAGTGGGTGCCTATGTATGGAAAACAGTCCCAGGCTGCCTGGAGCTCACGTACATTTCTGAGTGTGGAAGTATGACACACCTTTGTTAAGAACGGCAAAGTGGTAATCTTTCAGCTTATTACCCACCTGCTCGCTCTGCTGAAATGTGGACCTCTTCAGAAACACACAGACACATGCCGTCACCTAGAATTACTTTCTGACACGAAAACGGCATTGTTACATGAGGATCCTGCACTGCACACATTGCAACTAAAGGATCTTATTTGGTATCTTTGTGCGCTATTTCCTGTTTGAGATAACTGTGACTGCTGCGTAAGAGCCTTCCTCGATCTGTTGAATAATAGTCCGGGTGGGGGCATATTCCCCCGATCCAAGTTAGATCAGTAACCAACATTTTAAAAACAAGAGACAGAAACTGGGAAAACAAGCTCTTGGCATTGCTGTGGGGAGGGGGGAGGAGAAATGCGAGAGGCGGCCTGGCGGCCGTGAAAAGTGTGAAGCAGGGGGCGGGGGAGGAGAAATGCGAGACACGGCCTGGCGGCCGTGAAAAGTGTGAAGCAGTGGGAGGGGGAGCGGAGCCCTTTGAAGCTCTCGGAGGCAGGAGCAAATGGTAATAAAAAACCTGTGGGGGAAAAGCGCGTGCTTGTGTTCACGTGAACTGTTTGAAATCCGCCTGATGGTTTGAGAAGTTATTTTGCCTCCTATAATTCTCCCCTATACATTCCTTGCGGAATGGGAAAGGCGAGACCTAAAAAGGGCACAGATTTCCACCATGTGACATTCCAACTCCTGCACCTGCTTGCTCAGTAGGTCCTCAGTAGGTCCCACCAAATTCTTTTTCACTTCTGGAAGATAGGCAGGGGGAAAGGTGATGGCAGCTGACAGGGCCCATCTTCAGAGTATTACAGTCAGTTTGCATAATTGAGAGAGGTGAGTCACTTTCCTCCCCACTTACTGATCAAAGACAAAACAGTTATTTTTACAGGTATAGATCTGCACATATTCGCTAAGAAATGACAGAAGAAACTTCTTCAGTGTGAAGAATGGTACTTTCAATTTCATGGAACTGATATTAAATACCTGGCTCTGAAGGAACTACTCGCAATGACATTTCTGAAAGCCCAGAGTAACCTGTTTTTAAGACTGTTGTGCACCAGAAAGGCTTCAACATTAAAGGTGAATATAAACAACAACAAAAACATACTACTCTCTGATAAAGAAAACTCATTGTGAGTTCTACACTGGGAAAATTGAAATGGCCAAAAACTCCTCAAAAGAGATGTTTGCCATATTAAAATCCCAACAATCACCAGATAGACTAACAGAGCCCCCCTCCACATCGGAGGAATCCTGAAATAGAATTGCCGACTTCTTTGCAGAGAAAGTGACAAAAATCTATGATACTTTCCCTAAAGTAGCATGCCAGACCACTAGCTCCAAAGACACTACATACACAGTAGTCAAAGTTGCAACCCTAGAGGAATTTATAATGTTAGTGCCAGATGTAAAAAGGAAACTAGCAAACGGAATCAAATCAGGTTCACCTAGGGACCCAGCACATCCCGAAATCCTATTACAAGGAGCTACGGGCCATATGTAGGTAATCTACATTTACCGATTCTAAAATACAGAATTTTACCGATTCGGTATTTCAGAATCGGTAAATGATATGTAGGAAACAAATCGGTACAATTCGGTATTAAAGAATCAGTATTTACCGATTCGGTAATTCCCATTCATTCCTATGGGCCTGGAGGCCCATAGGAATGAATGGAAAGCCATTCACTATTACCGATTCAGTAAATACCGAATCGGTAATGGGGGCACATATTTAAGGGTGGCAGGGTGTCATATTGACACCCTGTTGCACCCCTGAATCATGCATGAGTGCACATGTGGCAGACATACATGCCCTAAGGGCATGTATGTCTGCAACATGGCACTTTTAAAAAAGCACAAAATTGCTTTTTTAAAGGTTTTCGATTTTTACCACCAACTTGTAGTTGGTGGTAAATAACGAATCCTGAATGCAAGAAGGCACTCACTTGAGTGCCTCCTACATAGCTTTTTGGATTCGGTAATTATCGATTCCTTAAAATAAGGAATCAGTATTTTACCGATTCCTTAAGGAATCAGTAATTACCGAATCCTTAAACCTGCCTCCTACATCTGAAACCCTAAATACTGGTCGGGAACGGCCGAAATTCGGTAATTTCGGCCGTTACCGACCGGTATTGGACTACCTCCATATGGCCCTAAATGTATTGTACCTTTCATATCAGAACGTATCTCCTGCTCCTTCCAATCGGGAGAAGTTCCCTATGAATGGAAGCTAGCTATTAAGGAAAAAACCACAAATAGATTATGAGGTACTAGATAATCTACGCCCCATCTCGCTCCTACCTTTCTTTGCTAGAATCGCAGAAAAAAATGTTAACACCCAGACCACTGCTTAAAACTTAATGGCAGTGAGACAGAAGTGATAGTAATGGGAAGAGTGCCTTCTATCTGGACATCAGCTCGGTGGCCAGAAGCACTTGGCCAGCTCCCAACCCCTAAAACCGAAGTCAAGAACCTTGGAGTATGGCTTGGCCCCAAGCATAATATCATTGGTACAACAGCATCAACTGTTGCATGGCTAAACACTTTTAAGATCCCAAATGCCAGACCTATTGTCTATGCTAATGCTTGAGAAAGTTACTGAAAGTTTGAGCTATTGGCGTTACAAATAATAATGCAACACCAGTAGCTCAAACTTTCAGTAATGCGAGACCTACTGCATTGCAAATGCTAGTTTTTATTACAACTGAGATGAATACTGGGCAAATGATAATGGAGGGAGACCAAAATATGGCGTTCCATATCTTATCACTGCAATGAACCCCCAATTGCGGAGATGCATCTAGGAAATGTATAGGAGGTTGATACTACCCACGCCCAGGTCTGTGCAGAAACTGACTGTCATCAAAAGCGGACTGTTAATTACCTGACGAATTGGACTGAGTCAGATCAATACAATTTACAGGAGAGGCAAAAGGGGTGAGTTACGTGGACCATCATAAGACAAAAAACTAAATTGGAAACAGATAAAGGGCAATGAGTTTGCCTGAGAAGGTGTATATAACTGCCCGTCTCCATTAATACAAGGTTTGCTGCTTGACAGATTCTGGAAGTAGAGTGGCACAGGCTGAGGCTTTGCTGTTATTCATGGAAAAACAGTAAACTAACAAACCATTTCAAGGGCACATGCGTTGGGATCCACAAAAGAATTGTACTGGGTAATTTCATATAACCTTGTCTGGAGACCTGCACCACATGAGGTCAGCCTCTTTAGTTTGATAATCATCCACTTATGAAATAGTATGCTCAATCTTCATGGTACAGAGTCAAAAGACTGCACTCCATGATAGGGGTCTGGGGAGGGGGAAGGTAAAAAGCATTTGCAAAGTAAAGTGTTGAAGCGCCATTCCTGGCACATGAGTGCAACTCTCTTTAGGCAAGGGTGGACACATGATTAGGCAAAATGCAGTCACTTCCAGTGCAAAAGAGCCGGTGGCGGAAGTAGACATTGCCATGTTCCAATGATGTAGACTGTGGTGGGCGGGGCAAAATGTGACTGACATTGGAACCTATCAATGAAGAAATGAAGAAGGCTTCCTCAAGGTTCCTCTGTCTATGTATATATGTACACATTTGAATCTATAATTTTTTTGTTTACATGGGGCTGTCTCTAGGCATACTAAAAAAGGTACCATTATCACTAACTCTTAATGGAAAAATGCACTCATGGCATGCATTCTTTAATATATGACAAGTAGATGCATGTGCCATGGTACATTTTCAAAGATGCTGAGATCTATATATCATGGATAAGAGCACGAGTGCGTAACAGCATAAGTGTATAGCTTCTTAAAACAATGTTTGCATTTCTTGTCTTTTATTACATGGTAGTTGTAAAGCAGAATGTTTACAAAGACATACCACTTTTAAATCTAACCTCATTTGATGTCATTCATAAAAATATGTAAAATAAGTGGCTTATACAGGTTTTATGGGTATGGGGTCTGGAGACTGCAGCCATTCCCAGGTTGAAAGAAGGATGGTGGTAGTAGAAAGAGGCAGCGCTAGACATGCTAAACAAAAAAGATTTAGCAGGAAAATAATGAGAATAGTGAAAATATAGGAACAAATTGAGCTTGGAAAAAAGATGAAGAAATAAGGGATAAACTTGATGAGGTAAAAAAAGCATTAAAAAAGAAATAAGCTCTGTAGGCAATAGTCTAACCGGTGCAAAACCGGTCCTGGTTGTTTGCGTTCTGGTTTAGGAAGGACCAGGCCTGTCAGCTCGGGCTGGACTATTCCCATAAGTGGCAGGGTGAAGACTTACTTGCATATGGCTGATTCCAAACTGATGGAGCATGATGGGTGAAAAACGTTGGATTGGAATGCAAACCCGAGCTATTGCCAGTGGCTGAGATCAATTCAAGCATTCCATCCATCCATCACCTTGTTGATTTTGTATTTGACTGATAAGCCCTTAACTAAGCACAATTTAGAAATTCTGGAGCTGATCACGAGCCAAGAGCTGGACATTTTATTCATTACGGAAACCTGGGGTGATGCGGCTTCAGGACCAGACTTCTGCTCAGCCATCCCTGGGGGTTTCTGTGTGTCTAGACTAGACAGGCCCTCAGGCAAGGGTGGTGGACTCGCCATCATTTATAAATTAATATATTCTATAAAAACCGAACCTGTACCCAGTTTTGACTGTGAGGCACTTAAGTTTTCTATTGCATTGAACAACAATCAAGTATTCAAAGGTATTCTTCTCTATCGACCTCCAGGTTCACGTAAACGTTTTCTTTCAAACCTCAATGAAATGATAGAACCTCTGACAGGACCATCGGACTACACAATTCTAGGAGATTTCAATTTCTACCTAGAATCCCCTACAGACAAAGACACGGTCCAACTTACCACCGATTTGGCAGCGGTAGGATTATATCAATTAGTTTCAGTCCCGACTCACCAAGCTGGTCACACTCTTGATGGATTGTTCACTAATAGCCCGGTTATAGCCTTGCACAAGGTGCTCCCCCTGACCTGGTCAGACCATGAAGCAGTTATCTTCAGCATAAAAGCCCAAAACCCCAATCCTTCACAGTCCAAAGCGCAAATTGCACAAAGTATCCGAGATTGGAAAAATCTAGATTCTCCTCTTCTTACCCAGATCCCCACTACCTCCCCTTATGAGGTTTCCTCAAATCCCACTCAGGCTTCCAATAGGTACCAGGACTGGCTCCTGGGCGCCCTTAGCTTGGCTGCCCCAACCAAATTAATTTTCCCAAATCGATCTACTCCGTCTGCACGATGGTTTTCGGAGGACCTTAGATTGCAGAGGCAGCACTGCAGGAACCTCGAGCGGCATTGGCGTAAACATTATAGCCCGCAGGACAAACAATGCTATAAAGACGCCTTAGCTATATATAAACGCTCCATAATTTCCCATAAAAGGGCCTTCTTTCTATCACAAATTGACTCCGCACAAAACTCGTCCAAAAAGCTGTTTCAAATAGTTAACACCTTATCTATCCCCCTTTCAGTTCCCGCCATTGAGCCATCTCAAGACTATTGTAATTCCTTAGCCGATTATTTTGTCACCAAGGTCACCAATATATACTCAGTATTCTCCTCATTAACCCACCCTCAAGGCTCGGTCCCTCGACCTGCGCCTACATCGGCCGGCCCGACTTTTTCTCTTTTTCACCCCGTTTCTGTGAACACAATCAGTAAATACGAAGCCATCATTAGCTCAGGCTCTCCGTTAAACCCCTGCCCACCCTCGGTTTTCAATCTGCTCTCGGAAACCATTACCCCTCCACTTACGGATATCTGTAACTCTATGTTCCTCTCTGGTGGCTATCCGGAGATATGGAAAACAGCAGTAATTAAGCCTCTGTTAAAAAAAACATCCCTAGACCCCTCAGAATTAGCTAGCTACAGACCCATAGCCTGCCTCCCTTTCCCAGCAAAGATATTTGAATCCCTCGTGAACCACCAGTTATTGGATTATATCAATCAACACCAGTTGCTGGACGATACACAGTTTGGGTTTAGGCAAGGACATGGGACAGAAACCGCACTGATAAAGGCGGCTGACGAGATTAGGACATCCTTAGATCTTGGCGGGGCGGCGGCCCTCATACTGTTAGACCTCTCCGCCGCCTTCGACACAGTCGATCATTCCATCTTGATCGACCGTGTCTCAACATTGGGGGTCAACCACCCAGCCAGAGATCTTGTAGCCTCTTTCCTAGCCAACCGCACTCAATCTGTGAAACTGGGCACATTCTACTCGCCCACTTCCACTTTGCCGTGCGGAGTGCCCCAGGGATCATCGCTAAGTCCGACACTATTTAATATCTATGTGTCGGACTTGGCGAGGGTCATAAAATCTCATGGGCTGAGTTTAACCACCTACGCAGACGACACCCAATTGGTGTTGGCTGTGCATAAGAATGGTGTGGCGGTTGCGTCGAGATTCCAGGAGGGTATGCTAGCCATAGGCTCCTGGATGTCGTTGAACTGCTTAAAATTAAACTCAGACAAAACTGAGGTGATGACTTTTGGTAACCTCTCCCCGGTATGGCCGGATAACTGGTGGCCAACCGAAATGGGCCCCCCGCCAGAACCGGCTGCCAAGGTCAGAAACCTTGGGGTCATGTTTGACACCAAATTAACATTCCACCATCATGTCAACACAGTGATTTCTTCCTCCTTCTTTATTCTCAGAAAAATCAAAAAACTCCTCCCTTACCTACCCACTGCGGCAGGAAAAACTCTCATAACTACGTTAATATTTTCCAAATTAGACTATTGCAATGCCCTCTTGCTGAATGCTCAGGAGCAGGTTTTAGACAAATTACAATCTGTCCAAAATGCGGCGGCCAGAGTACTACTCTCCATTCCCAAGCAACATTCTGTCTCTGCCACCATACGCCAACTCCATTGGCTGCGAGTCAGAAGCCGCATAAAATTTGAAGCCCTTTGCATTGCCTACAAAGCTATCCACAATTCCGGACCACTATTCCTCAGAAAGGCTTTCTTGATTTACACCCCCACCAGGGCTCTTCGCTCTGCATTGACCTATCTTCTCCCAGTCCCCCGCACTAGAACTGTCGCTTGGGGAGACAGACGCTTTCTAGTGGCCACTGCGAGGCTTTGGAACACTCAACCGCTCACCATTAAGACCAGTCCCACAGTTTTAATTTTTCGTAAAAAACTGAAAACCTGCCTCTTTGCCCAATGATCTTCTTCAGTATGTCATCTTGATAATCCTATGCGCCGAGACACCTTCGGGTATTTGTGCGCAATACAAATCCAATAAACATAAGGTAAAAAAAGGATAAAAAAGAAATTCGCTCTGTCTATTATATCACTATGTTTAATGAGGAAGTCAGTCCAAAAATAGATCTACCGGTTCATATTCTGACTGATGATGAAGCGTATTTATAAAGCGCAACAAACACCCAAAGAGGTTGTCCTGGTGCTGCTAAGATCAAATCTCCTGAATCTGAGGTAATTACCTCGGGTCCTTGTTTATAAAAGGCCCATGACAAAATGCATGTTTTACTTTCAGTTAAGTAGAACACATATCTTAGATGCAGGGACCTGCTGCATGTGACTTGTGTACTGTCAAAACTGGTGCTAATCTCATCTACATCAGAAGGATGAAAGGCTGTGTTGGCTCCAACAGGGTTCCAACTTATCTATCGTATACAAGCTGTTCAGATTTCGGCAGCAGGTACGCAGTACACTGGATTATCTTGTCGTCGAGGTGTTCAGAGCTCAGGCATGGAGTATGTTAATTCACCAACTCAGCTGCAGTCATGCCATCGATCTCGAGTGGATGAAAGGTTGATCCGTTCAGCTTGGATTTTACTTGCAGATTAATGACTGAACTCGATGTCGGGGGAGGGAGGGGTACACCTCCTAACTGCTTTATTGTTGCAGTGCTGCACGTCACATCTGCAAGTGAACAGTACACTGGATTATCTTGGCGTCGAGGTGTTCAGAGCTCAGGTATGGAGTATATTAATTCCCCAACTCAACTCCTGTCATGCCATCGACCTCGAGCGGATGAAAGGTTGATCCGTCCAGCTTGGATTTTACTTGCAGATTAATGACTGAACTCGACGTCGGGGGAGGGGTAAACCTCCGAACTGCTTTATTGTTGCAGTGCTGTACATCACATCTGCAAGTGAACACACAGCGAACAAGATAGCTTCTTCTTTTTGAAAGTCTGCAGCATCTGTTAATACTTTTCCGCATAATCCACCTTAAAAGGCAGTGCCGTGAAAAGACAGACACTGCTTTTAGCCACTGGGCGGGAATCTAGAGGAATCTACAAGCCAGTGAGAGACGAGTGAAGGTTAGGAGGCTGATCTTTGCACACGTAAAAGAGATGGAAACTGTCATCTGCTTATGTTGTACTACTCATCTTTAAATATGCACTAGTGATTTTTAGTTAGGTAGAGAAATAGGATGTGCCGTTTTTAAAATCAGAAAACAAATTTGATTGGAAATAAGCTGCCGAGAAGAGTCCGGCGCACTAAAAGTAAAAAAAAAAAGCATTGGCTGCGCTGCCGTGAAAAGTGACGCAGCCGCGAAAGTGATTGCGGAGTTTAAGGATGCCCGCGAGATTTCGCCTTTGCTCGTAAGCGCGCGCCCGTGCACGTAGCCGCAAGCCCTAGCCCAAAAGAAAATGCACCTGGTAGCATTTTCTGAAGCCCACTTACTAAAAGTCTCGCCAGAGTAGCGCATGCGCTGGCTCAGGTGAGACCTAAAAATACAAATGACAAGGCATGTACAAGGGAAAAATCAGATGTCTTTGAAAACATGAAGAACGGACAGCCCTTCCATTCCTTCCGCAGAAGACAGGCTTTCCTTTGTCAAAAATGAGGAAACAGAAAGAAGAGTGCCAAATCTAGCACTAATTAAAGAAGACCACGTATTTACCACCCCTTCAGTACCCAATCAACCAGAATAGGATTTAGGGAAACTGGAACGCCTTTAAGGAAGTTGTTGTCATCCCTGAGGCCTTTTGCTCATGGATCAATCTCCAAAACCCGTTTCTCAAATTTACGGGCACCATCTCTGAACTAGCACTCCCCTTCCTTGATTTGACGATCAGATTGGACCCCACGGAGATCACTACCACCCTCTACAGGAAAGAGACCGACAGGAACAGTCTTCTCTTGTACCAGAGCCACCATACCAGGGCCCTGAGGGATAATTTACCCTTCGGGCAATTCCTTCGGATCCGCAGAAATTGCACATCAGTGACTGATTACAAACGCGAAGCCTCTACCTTACAACACAAACTCCAGGAGAGAGGATACCCTACCAGACTTCTGAAACAATCAGCCAAACGAGCACTCAACAACAATAGAGAAGCCCTGTTGGAGACACAGACTAAGCCAGTAGATGATACCATCACATGTGTAACCACTTACACCAAGATTCCACCTTCATTAAGAAGATAATCAACTCCCATTGGGGCACTCTGAACTCTGCTGGCTTGGACATCCCACGTCCACTCTTTGCCTTCAAAAGAACTGCCAACCTCAAGGATAACCTGACCCATACTCGACCGAAGAAGTCTAGTACTCACCACCAGAACACACTCTGGGATTTACCACCAGGGTGGGCCATTTCAGATGTGGTAACTGCATCGTCTGTCCACAGTCCATACAAAGCAAAGAGATTACTCTATCACCATCTTTCACGTGGCATATGAACAAACATACCAACTGCAACAGCAGTAGATGCATATACATGCTCACATGACCCTGTGGCCTCAAATATATAGGCATGACTATGCGCACTGTGAAAACACGTATAATTGAACACAACAGCAACATTCGCTGCACTAAGACCCACACAAGGCTTTATGAACATTGCAAAGAAGCCGGACACTCAGCAGAAAACATGCAATGGGTAGTCCTAGAATGGCATCCATCCATTAGTCAACAATCGCTACATAGATTGGAACAGAGGTGGGTGCACCGATTACAATTAGACACATGTGGATTGAATGACTCTGTCCCTTGGAATCAGCTAGCTAAATAACTTTTATGTCTTTTCCTTATTATTATTATTCTGCCCAGCCAGGGATGGTGTTGATTTTGGACACCCAATGTAGACAGACTTAACTAATCTCCACACACACTCATGGTGCCCTCACACATCCCGGTTGGACTCGATCACCCACAGCCCGCATAACCCTCCACAGCATCACCTGCACGGGGGGTTTATTGTCAATCACTGGCAGTTGCCCAGAGGACTTTTTTGCCTGTCTCCTTTCCCCGGCCCTCCTCTCCCGCCCCCCCCCCCCCCCCCAAAACCCACCGTCCATGGCGACGCTAGCTGTGGGACGCTCCCCTACGATTTGGATGGCTTCACCAGTGTTGGGGGGCTCCCTGACGTAGCCACCTCCACTTTTTGATGATCTCCCCCAGGGTTCATCGCAATTCTCTGCATCAGGCTGCCCTGCCGTGAGACCCCAGAACACAGTCTAACAGGACACGAGGGTTTTGAAAGGATAAGACACTTTCCACGTTATCCCTTACTGTCAGCCAACCCCTCGTTTTCCGTTCTCTGACATGAAAGGCCCCTGATTGGCTGCCCTAGCACACTCGTCACGAGACACGCCCCCTCTGACACTCGCAAGCCCGGCATTTAACGGCTTCTGGGTGAAAGCGCGCTACCGGCTGGTTCGCGTTTGCCTACACGCCTGAGTGAGTGGGGGTAGGTTACGAATGGCGCAGACACCCCGACGCTAAGGTAAGCAATCAGGGCCCTTAACCCTGCTCCGCCGCTGCATCTGTGACGGACCCCCCAGGAGACCACGTGGGGCTGTTTGTTCCGCCGGGCTGAGGTTAATGGTGACTGCCCCCGCCCGGTCCTGCGGCTCTGTCTGCTTTGGCGGCCGGGGCCGCTTCTTTGACTCCCACACCCACGGCTTTACTAGACCGATGGTCGCACTTCCGACCACCGGCGCACTCGCCCGGCGCCGACGGGCGGAGTCGCGGACTGTGATGGGGAACCAGCCTTACCGCTCGGCACAGCCTGACGTGACGGGACCCCATGTGACCCACTGGCGATCCTGTTTACCAAATGCTCCCCCCGTCCCCCCGTCCATGAGCTGGCCATGACTTTTTTGCCTCTCCCCTGTTGATTGTTTTTACAGGGTACTATCTCTAGCGCACGCCCCACCTGAACCAGCCGCGCAGATCGATACAGGTTTGGCAATGGTAAGCCCCGACCGCTGGCAGTTACTTTTACTTTTGCTGGCAGCCTTCCCTGCAAGCCCATGTCTTCCCCCACGGCGGCCACCGGCTGTTCAATGTTAGTTCAATGTTAGTTACCATTCATTGACACGAGAGGCGCTAGTATTACAAGCAACATACCTCTAGTCAAGATTAAAACTTTTATTTTTATTTGTATTCTCATGTGTTCCAAATAATACTTTGGACCATATTGTAATGAGAGTCTCTCTCTCTCTCACCTTGCACGAATTCACACATAAATAACGGTCCCAGCACCGAGTGAATCACTGATGCCTGGGTGCTGCATTAGAACTTGTGATACCTCAGACGCATAATAGATGAGCGTCTATTGCATACAATGTTGATGCTTTCTGGTTTTTATCCTTAGGTCTGACGGTGTGGCAGTACTTCTGGCTAGCTCCAGTCATAGACCAACCAGGTTGTATAAACTATACCCCTGAGCTCACCGTAGGGCACCTAATAAGTTTATGAGCACTTTCTGGTCCTGAAGAATTGCCTTTAGGGCATGAAACATGTTGACCATGTCTGAGGGTTGAAATGAGGCCATACTAATGGTTACCTTGGGCCTCTATACCCCTCTTTGCACACGAATAAAGGTCTCTTAGTGGACTATCCAACTTTTTTTAAACTCACATTTTGCTCACTACTTCACCTTTTTATGTACCTCATACGCCAGAAAATCACGGCAAGGAACAAAAGATCTCCGTTAAAGAGTAACACGCGCTGTTACCCGTCAAGCATTGCAGCGCCGGCTTGACGTAGGAGCAGGAAGCCGATGATGCAAACAACATCACAAAGGGCTGAATGAGACATGTCATCCAGCCCAGTAGTTGTATGAGGTTTCTTAGTTCTGACAAGGGACCTGTTGGCTTCCCATACCCCCTTTCCCTCCACTACCCCCACTGAGAGAGAGACTCTATTACAGGCTTCAATCTAGGGGAACTTTGTACAACCTCTCTTGCTACATGTTCTTTGGACAGGTACACTGGACCCCTCTAAACACTGTCCCCCTTCGTCCCCCTCTTTGTTCAAATCCCTGAGCAGCCTGACATGGGTCCCATGTTAGCGGTTCCATTTCACTTCACTGATGAGGCCAGAGGCTGAAACAAGTCAGTAATGGCAAAGACAAGCTAAAACGAGGAAATGTGCTTAAAGTCATGGCATCTGCCACATTTATGCTGTATTCAGGAGGACATTCAGCCAATACTGTTGCCCCTGTATGTCCTTAGATTTTCATTCTTCCTATTGTCTTGAATTCTTTCGAAGCCCATACAATTACATTTCTCACCAATCTATGGGCCAACTGGTGGACTTCCAAGACAATGGTGAAAAGAGTCATACCAATATACCTGTGAAGTTTAACTATTTAAACATTTACGCTGCACATTACACCACAACATCCAACACTACCACATCACACACCACTCTCTCATGCCACTCCTCCATTTTCAACACATCCCACTAAACTATGCCATATTCCTCTAAGTACTTTAGTTCACAACTAATCATAAATAGCATCACACACAGGTTTACTACACCACCTAATACAACAGCAAATTGAACCATGTCCACCCACCGCACGACCCAAATGACATAAAACACACCACACACAACCAAACTGGCATGTGGCTCAGGACGAGTACCCAACAATCACCAAATTACATCCTATTTGTTATGTATGCCTACTCCTCCATGCCAAACCACAGACCATTTCTACATGACACCCTAGAGATCAAGACACTACTTCTGCGCAGAAATACAAAAACAGGGAGGGCAGTGGACCTCAACAGATTGCCACACCGTTATACTCCTAAAATAAGCCAAATTCGAAAAGTATATTCCATACAGTGTGCGCTACCCCATATGCACCCCCTGCCCAAAAGGATGCTTCCCTCTCATAGGGAAATCACGACAAACATTGTAGCCAGAGGTGCACCACATACAAAATAAAACAAAAAAAATCTTTAGAATGATCATAGAATTTTTGGGAAGAATTAATCACAACGCATTTTCCTGAATCCCATTGTATTCTTCTTTTATTGATGCTTTCTTAAGATACTGATAAAGCCAGCCAACAAGCTTCGTCCAACAAATAGTGGACTTCTTCAGGGAAAAAATTGCAGTGATGCCAATAAGTAACATCTGGTCTTATTATCCAGAGTATACAAACTGCTTGATAAAGGACAGATTTCCAAAGAGAAAAGTCCACAAAAAATAAAAAACAGGGTAATAGAAAGTCAAAGCGCAGAGTAACGTTCCACCCATTAATGACTTTAGTAGATATTGTGGTATTTACTCCAGATCTGTATCTGAGGCCAGGCATATCCACCCTTTGCAAGGCACTTCAATTGGTGCCGCGGTGACGAACAGGAGAATTCCTCCCGACCTCCGTCGTGAGCTCAATGCCTTCAATTCTTTCGAAGCCTATACAATTACATTTCTCACCAATCTATGGGCCAACTGGTGGACTTCCAAGACAATGCTGAAAAGAGTCTTGCCAATATACCTGTGAAATTTAACCATTTAAACATTTACTCTGCACATTACACCACAACATCCAACACTACCACATCACACACCACTATCTCATGCCACTCCTCCATTTTCAACAAATCCCAGTAAACTACGCCATATTCCTGTAAGTACTTTAGTTCATAGCTCATCATAAATAGCATCCCACACAGGTTCACTGCACCTCCTATTACAACAGCAAATTGAGGGAAACATCACTTACAACCCAACTTTTACCACGCAGTGCCTTTACGACGCAACTTTTACAACGCAAACCATTACAACGCATTGCGCTGGGGGGCGCTCTAGGATAGGGAATGTGTTTAATGTACTATGCAACACCTTCCCTACTATCCACGGGGACTGGAGTTGGAATAGTAAATTAAACAATTCACTATCCAGCGCCTAAAAGCATTATGCGTTGTAATGGTATGCGTTGTAAAACTCGCGTTGTAAAAGCATACGATGTAAAAGCATGCGTTGTAATGCCGTACATCCGCAAATTGAACCATGTCCACCCACCGCACGACCCAAATGACAAAGCACACCTCACTCAACCAAACTGGCATGTGGCTCAGGACGAGTACCCAACATTCACCAAATTACATCCTATTGTTACGTATGCCTACTCCTCCATGCCAAACCACAGACCCCTTCTACATGACACCCTCGAGCTCAAGATCCTACTTCTGAGCATGTCACTTCACCAGGCAACCACTTCATGACATCATCCTCCTCACATAAGTAGTTACCACAAATTTCCCTTGACCAGATCACATCAGTAGAGCACACTCACGCGGGAAACTTTAGACAATCGTTCAGCTGAGGCTACCAGTAATATGCATTTTTAAACCAATCATACACTGGGGTGCGACGACAATATACAGGCATTTCAATCTTCCCATAGCCATTGACAATGCTGCTTGCATAGAGTACAAACAGTCTTGGTGGGAAATTAAAAAAAAACACAAGAAGAATGGGTGGAATGCTTAAAAAAAGTCTCAATCACTAGCAATCTCTTGGGCCATATTCCAGCCCATTGTTTATTTTGTCCATTATTCCACTATAGACAGTGCTTTAAATAGCCCGGTACTGTCCGGTACTGAGTGCCGGCACTTTTTTATTTTGAGAGGGAGCGTACCTGCACCTTTCAAGAGTGACGTAATATGTTTAATCGGAGAGTATCGCACTTCTCAGAAACAAGCAGGGGTTCTGGTATAGGGTTCCTGCACTTCAGGTTTTCCATTTCAAGCACTGACTATAGACACACACCAGGCATGTGCAAATCAGCCTATACCCTGCTCCAAAAGGAAAAGTCCCCACGACCGTCCAGGCAAGTACCTCCTCTGAAGGGAAACACAAGTAAACGAAAAGGGTTAGGTTCCAGGCCTCTTCAGGGATATGGCTTAAGGACAGTATCGGGGCATACACTGCACTTCGAGCATCACACTCAGGAAAACACAAGGCTTATATGTGGAATGCTTCGATAAATCTAAGCCAGCGGAAATCACTTCTGGCCACATCCAGTGCATTGTTTTGTTCCCCAGTGCAATGTTTTTTTCCAGATTGTCTCTTCCGAGAGAGATCCATGAAATGACTCATCATATTCTTTGAGAAACTAGTGACGTAGTGGTGTTCTACAAAGACAGTAACCCTGAGGTTCTCGACCAATCAGAAGCTGTAAATAGCTGTTCTGCTATACAATACTGTTTTATATATGCAGCGTGCGTGGGCTAGAAAAAGAGAAAACCTATGACTGCACTAGCTGAAACTCTGACTCACTTGTCGACCTTGAGTAAACCACTTAGATCCACAGCTTCCAGCACGGGAGAAAATGGGACGATAATGGGACGCGCCAAACTGCAGGGTTGAAACACTATAATCTGCACGTCAGCTCGCAAAATGGAGTGCACGGCAGCTGGCGAGGGGCACAGCACACAAGAGCTTGCCGCAGAAGCATGACACTTCGAAGCAGCCGGCCATTTTAAGACTCGTTAACTTTTATTTTAAGTTCCACTTTATATTGCACCAACCCTCGGTGTAAAATGTTGTGCTGTCTAGGCCTAGTTACGCACAGTGCAGCCCTGCAGACTCCCTGTTGTGTCGAAAAGATGATGACAATGCCAGTGTTTGCATACGCCACACGAAAGAACAATAGCTCTCACAGTTTGCATCCCTTTCACCCACGGTTTGTACCCCCAGGGCATTTTCTTCCAAGGACGCCCATTAAAACCCACAATAGGGTTCTGTTTCCAATTAAAACGATTTGTCGATAAAGATGTTTTTTAATGGTCTCATCGAACAAACACCAAAAAAAAAAGAAGAAAAAGTTAATTTAGCCAGGATAATTGGTACCTGCACGGTAGCCATTAGATTAGACCTCCCTGAAATGTGTAACAATATACACTTACGAAACATGTAACCTTGAACTAATTCCATACATTACTTTGGGCTCTGAATCCAGCCCCCCTCCCCAGCTGCGTGTGCAATCTTCTTGTTCACTTGTAGCAGTCAGTTACACCGTCCATGCCAGTAATCAATGGAGGGAGGATTTCCTGACTCCATGTCCACTTCTACTGGCGCTCCTACCTTGCATTGTAGGTTGTCATCCATCCATTTTTTAAGCGGGCTATAAATTATGCCCATCATAGGCCGGAATTGAAGGAGTTCAGCAAAACCAAAAATATTGTATCTGCTGAATCTTGTTTACCCAACACCTCTGGAGCTAGGCACACAGAGTTCATGCACTATGCTGATGGAGCCACTGAATTCACATGCAAAGCATTTGTCCCCATGCACTTGGGGTGGCA
Source organism: Lissotriton helveticus (assembly GCF_964261635.1). Lineage (NCBI taxonomy): Eukaryota > Metazoa > Chordata > Amphibia > Caudata > Salamandridae > Lissotriton > Lissotriton helveticus. Next base: position 1,400,457,461 of record NC_136067.1, read on the forward strand.
GGCCTGATGATTGTTCACATAAGGAGCATGAAGGGAATCCTTGCCATAAAGTTGTATACCATAAACCATATTTTACTGTTTTTAGTGCCAGGACGCCTTGTGGCAATAGCAAGGTCTATGAAAACATAAATAAATGTACTTCTCCTTCAAACTGGTGATATTAGCGATCTTAATTCAGCTCACTGGGCACACTAAAAAACACAACACAATATTAAGGATTTATGGTGAATTTTGGAAATGCTGCTCAACAGTGTACCAGAGGATAGCCAGTAGAAGAGGCAAAAGGATTTTATACCAGAATTCTGGAAACTTCCAGTTTTGAAGGGTAAGATTGTACTTGCATGAACATCCACTTCAGAATTGCTACCCTCGCTTCGAATCCAAGATCATGCCCTTGCAGCCTAAGATGGAAGATGTGTACTGAAAGGATGTGTTTAACAGGCAAGTGAGTAGGACTGTGCTCAGCAATGCTGGCTGCCCCAGTCTGTTTACTAGAGCATACTATTGGAGGAAAGCGGGGACTTGCATATGGGACTATACACACTATTGGAGGAAAGCGGGGACTTGCATATGGGACGATGCACACTATTGGAGGAAAGCGGGGACTTGCATATGGGACGATGCACACTATTGGAAGAAAGCGGGAACTTGCATATGGGAAGATGCACACTATTGGAAGAAAGCGGGGGTTTGCATATGGGAAGATGTAATTGCTGACAGGTGTTCGCTCTCTAAGGGAGCATTTCACACACCCAGAGAAGGCTATGACCCCACACAATTGAGAGACAGAGGTATTGGCAAGCTTTTTAAGCATGACGCTACAGATATTGGCAAATGGCAGCAGACATGTTAGACAGGGGCTGCAAACTGTAACATCTTAATCACTATATTATACTTATTACCTGCAATTCTTCTGTTCATGTTTCCCCTTGTACTCATTCCCTCCTTCCTATTCAATGCATGTGAGCGTGTGGTGCCCAGGAACATCTAATTACGGAACATTTAATTTCAGGTGGCTGGAGAGGGATGGTTATTTCTGAACAGTTGTAGTTGGTATTCTTGTTAAGCAGAAATACTACATGTTTCAGTCATTACAGTTTCTTCTGACGACAAGGACGAACAAAGCAAGCTGCAATTATGGAAATTACCAGAGTGATTCAACTGGGCTGTAAATTGCAAAAATCTGAGTGGCGGAAGCACTGCCAACATCGTTGTCCCATACCTCTATCACCACTAGTTCAGTCTAAGGCAAGCTGATCAATGTTAGATCATAATTTGAACTGAGAAGCTTTCACTGCCCTAGTCAACAAAAGCCTCAGAAAGAGTACCCTCTGGCACAGCTCTCCAAAGGAAGCAGAAGCCTAGGTAGTTGGGCCATCATTAGCAGATTTCAGCACTAGACAGGATCACGAAAGCTAACACTGAGGCACACAACCGAATCGCACAAAGGTACAGGGAAAGAGAAATTAACCAGGGTACAAACTATGGGCCATATGTATCAAAAAGTCATTTTGCGATTCTCAAATAGCGATTTTTTGCGAATCGCTATTTGAGAATCGCAAAATGCTATGTATGTAGGATTTGCAATACATTTTGCGAATCCTACATATTCCTTAATTGCGAATCTCAAATTGCGATCCGCAATTAAGGAATACCTCCCCATTCATTCCTATGGGCCTAGAGGCCCATAGGAATGAATGAGAAGACATTGTCCATTTGCGATTCGCAATTAGCGAATCGCAAATTGAGAATGCAATTTCAAGGGTGCACGGGTGTCCAAAGGACACCCTGTTGCACCCCTGAAATAAGCATGGGTGCACATGTGGGGCACATACATGCCCTAAGGGCATATATATGTGTCACATAGCACTTTGACAAATGCATAAAAGTGCATTTTTCAAAGAAATCGCAAATTACCACCAACTTGAAGTTGGTGGTAATTTGAGATTCCTTAAGGCAAAATTGCACTTTTTTGGGGCTTCTTACATTGCATTTAAGGAATCGCAAAATTAGCGATTCCTTAAATGCAATCGCAAATTTTGCACGCACATTTGTTTGATACATACCATTTACCATAAATGCATTCGCAAATGCCGAAATTCTGCGAATTTCGGCGTTTGCGAACGCATTTGTGCTTGATACATATGGACTCTAAACTTTTAATTCGGCTGGCACCAGTCATCAGTCCTAGGCCTGGGGTTCAAACAGAAGCAACTTATATGTGGCCTTTATACAAGTGTACACTGAGTGTGGAACACTGCCTGCAAGATTAAGTGGGCTTTGTTGAGCTTATCACTTTAAATGAGTCCAGAAATAGTTAACTAGCTCCAACCTTTGTTCTTTAGGCACGGAAAATGGAGAGATTGGACTGATTAAAGCTCAGAAGTTGACAGCCGTCTCAGACATCTTGAAAGTAATAGCTGGAAAGGTGGTATCCTTCAAAAGACAACTGGCACTATAAAAGCTGATATGTCATTTATTAGTGATGTGTAAGAAGTATCTGCAACAACGAGAGAAGCAAAAAGAAAAGAGCAGAAAACACAAGGTGACTAAAAGCTTGAGGCTTCACTGGATGACAATGCTGCAGAAAACTAAGAATGCCAAGAAAGGGCAACATAGAAAAGGTTGACACAGCAGAATATCAAGATGGTACAGCCATGACACCAAAGACAATGCCCACACAATACCTGACGACCGGCCTCACCCATAAGGTTTTATCCTAGAATATCAACAGCCTGGGCAGCAAGTTGAAGAGGGGGATGCAATGCGGAAATATCTAGAGAGACAGAATCCAGATCTAATTCTCCTCCAAGAGACACATCTTGTGGGGAAAACCTTTTGAGTGTTGCACCGTGGCAAATACCAACTGTTTGTACACAAAGGCTTCTTATCTGGTTTTAGAGGAGAGGGCAAACTGACTCGCCGGTCGCTCCCCTTTCAGGCAACCCATAAATTGGTGGATAGTCTGGGCTGCCAGGGAGCAATGGGTGGTCAGTGGAAGGGGGTGAGCATGGCCTCGCCACCTGGTACTTCCCTCCTGGCTTACAGATAGATGGTCTGGACAAAATGGGAGCATGGCTAGCGGAGGGGCCAGAGGCCATTCTGTTGATCGGGGAAGACCTTACCTGACTCACCTCAATGATTTGTACAGAATGACGAAGTCTGGGGAGAGGTCCAAAATAGATACACATCTGGCATCCTTTTTGGACACTATGGGTCTGGTGGATCCGTGGCAAGAGGAACACCCGGGGATCCGACAGTGCACATACAACTCTAACCAGCTACGCTCTATGTACAGGCTGGACTACCTCTGACGCCACAACACCAAATGTGTTGCTTCAAGCACTCCGCTAACCTAGCACAGGATGTATCCGATCAATCACCACTGACAACACTCTTACAAACTGACATTCCTTGATCAATAGGGGAGAGGAACCTAGACCCCTGGGATCTGACTACATGGGACACTAGAAAGCAAGCTGGTGGTGGAGCCCGCAAACTCAGTACCTTAAGGAAAATATTGTGACAGTGGGTTCAGAGATTACTGCGTGGAAGACCAGCAAAACGGTCCTGCATGGCCGCCTTATAGCCCATGTCTCAGGTATATGAAAAGAAAGAGACAAAGAGATAAAAGAGCACAAAAACCGATAGGCTCAGTGTGAGGCCGACTATCTAACTAAGCCTACTCCAGGCATAGCAGGCAATACTGAGGGGGGAGCAAGGAGCGGCGCAACATGTTACACAATGAGGCAAGGGTGATGTATAGGGCCAAACAGCGTAGACTATATGAAGTCGGCAACAATCAATCAATCAATCAATCAGGGTTTTGTATAGCACGCTACTCACCTGTGAGGGTCTCAAGGTGCTGGGGGAGCAGATCCGGATCAGTCAAAGAGCCAGGTCTTGAGGTCCTTCCTAAACGTGTGCAGGGTCGGAGAGCGTCTGCGGTTAGCCGGGAGCTCATTCCATGTCTTGGCTGCGATGTAGGAGAAGGCTCTCCAGCCTGTTCTGTTTCTGTGGATGTGGGGGACCTCTGCCAGGGCGAGGTCGGTGGAGCGAGGTTCCTCTTGGGAACGTGGAAGCATACTCTGTCGTTGAGGTATTTGGGTCCGATGTTGTTGAGGGATTTGTAGGCGTGGGTGAGGAGTTTGAAGGTGACCCTCTTCTCAACGGGGAGCCAGTGGAGGCCTCGTAGGTGTTGGGTCATGTGCTTGTGGTGCAGTGTACTAAGGACGAGTCTGGCTGTGGCGTTCTGGATGGTTTGGAGTTTGTGTAGCAGAGTTTTGTTGAATCTGGCGTAGAGTGCATTGCCGTAGTCCAGTCTGCTGGTTATGAGTGCGTGGGTGACGGTCTTTCTGCATTCGGTGGGGATCCATTTGAAGGTCTTACGGAGGATGCGGAGGCAGTTGAAGCTGGTGGATGTGACGCCGTTGATCTTGCGGTTCATGGAGAAGGAAGAGTCAAGGACGATGCTGAGGTTCCGAGTGTGGTCTGTTAGGGTGGGTGGGCTCCAGAAGGCGGAGGACCACCAGGTGTTGTCCCCAGGCGGAGGCTGAGGGTCCGAGGATGAGGACCTCGGTCTTCTCAGAGTTGAGCTTCAGCAGCTGTCCTTCATCCAGGCTGCCACGTTCCTCATTTCTTCCTGGAAACAGAGTCTGGTGTCTTCGGGGTTCTGCGTGAAGGAGAGGATGAGCCGGGTGTCGTCGGCGTAGAATATGATGCTGAGCCCATGCTGTCTGACAATGGCGGCGATTGGGGCCATGTAGATGTTGGAGAGCGTCGGGCTGAGTGATGATCCTTGGGGTACTCCGCAGTTGATGTCAGTGGGTTCGGATAGGAAGGGGGAAAGTCGGATCCTCTGGGTTCTGCTGGAGGGGAAGGATTGAATCCAGGCGAGAGCGGCTTCTTGTATCCCTGCGTCGTGGAGTCTGGCGCCAAGTATGCGATATGAGACAGTGTCGAAGGCTGCGGAGAGGTCTAGAAGGATAAGGGCCGCGGTGTGTCCCTGGTCTAGCAGCATGCAGATGTCGTCGGTGGCGGCGAGGAAGGCGGTCTCGGTGGTGTGGTTGCTGCGGAAGCCAGACTGGGAGGCATCTAGGATGGAGTTATCTTCGAAGAAGGTGGTCAGCTGGGCGTTCACAAGTCTCTCGGTGACTTTGGCTGCGAAGGGGAGGAGAGAGATGGGCCTGTAGTTTTTCAGGTCCGTTGGGTCGGCCATAGGTTTCTTGAGGAGTAGTTTCACCTCAGCACGTTTCCAGTCGTCTGGGCAGATGCTGGATCTGAGGGAGGAGTTGATCGCGCGTCCTAGTTCTAGTGCCCTGTGGAAGATGTGATGGGGGCAGGGGTCCGTTGGGGCTCCCGAGTGAGTTTTCTTCATGGTTGCGGTGATATGTTCGATGGATGCGGGGGTCCATGACGTGATGGTCGGCTTCTCGGCGGTGGTGGATAGTGGGGTACTGTCTTGTGCTGGCTCACTGAAGTTGTCATAGAGGGCCTTGATCTTCAGGTGGAAGTAGGAGCTGAGTTTGTCGCAGAGTTCCTGGGAGGGTGTGATGTCCGTGGTTTTGCAAGTGAGTTTGGCGAACTGCTGAATGACGTTAAGTAGTTCCTTGACGTTGGGTGGGTTGGTCTTTACTCTCTTATGAAGGTCCGTTTGGTATCTCTTATACGCTGGTGGTATTCCTCCAGGGTGCTTTTGTGGTTGTGCATGCTTCCGTGATTTTCTGGGTCCCCCAGGTTTTCTCTAGGCATCTGCAGGAGCGTCTGGCTTCTTGCAGTTCTGTGGTGAACCAGACAGCCTTCAGAGGGCGTTGTTTGGCGGGGTGGCAGAGAGGTACCAGCTTATTGGCACAGCAGGAGATCCAGCGGTGAAATTCCCTGGCTGCGGAGTTGGTGTCTGTCGTGGTGCTGGGGGGGGTCTTGGAGAAGGGCATTGTTGAGGTGTTCCTCAGTGACCTTCCCCCAGTTTTGTTGCGGCAGGCAGGGGGCGGGCTTGGGTGCGGTGGTGGTGTTGTAGGTGAAATGGACGCAGTGATGGTCAGTCCAGAGGGGCTGGGTGGAGTGACTGAAATGTATGTTTGATCCTCCCGCGAAGATGGGGTCAAGGGTGTGATCCGCTCTGTGGGTGAGTGTGCTAACAAGCTGCTTCAGTCCTAGATTGGCGAGGTACTCAAGGAGCGTGGTGGAGTCATTGCTGTTGTCGAGGTGGAAATTCAGGACCCCGAGTAGAATGTAGTCCGTGGAGGTGTTGGCATGGGGTGCGGCGAGCTCGGGGACGGTGGTTGCAGGCTGGGCGCGAGGTCCTGGTGGTCTGTAAATGAGGGTGCCGCATAGCGTGGTCCTGGGGTTGGTGGGGATCTGGAAGTGGAGGTGTTCTGTGTTGGAGTGGGGGTCACTCGTGATGGATGTGGAGAGCCAGAGGGGGTCTTGTGTTCGATGGTAGTCCATGGAGGTGTTGGCATGGGGTGCGGCGAGCTCGGGGACGGTGGTTGCAGGCTGGGCGCGAGGTCCTGGTGGTCTGTAAATGAGGGTGCCGCATAGCGTGGTCCTGGGGTTGGTGGGGATCTGGAAGTGGAGGTGTTCTGTGTTGGAGTGGGGGTCACTCGTGATGGATGTGGAGAGCCAGAGGGGGGTCTTGTGTTCGATGGCGAGTCCTCCTACCGGGCGGTGTGGGCGGTCCTTTCTCTGGTTCTTGTAGCCATCTGGGATGGCCGCAGGTGGCGTTGGTCCAGGTTTCCGTGAAGAATGCAAAATTGGGCGAGAGGGTGTCGATTAGGTCCCAGATTTCGATGGAGTGTCGGTGAACGGAGCGCACATTGAGGAGGATGCACGTCAGGGTTTTGGTGGAGCATGAAGTAAGTGGCCCTTTGGCGGCTGAGGGAGCCTTGTCAATCTTGAAGGATTTTCGGCAGGGTCTGCACGAGTACTGCCCATGGGTCGTGGTCGGTTGAGAGCATGGAGGGTGACTGAGACTTAGCGGTGGGGTCTCGGAGAACCAGGGTTCCTGGCGCTGGTTGCGGTCTGGTCCCGGACGGGCGCAGTCGGGCTAGCCTTAGGCACGCCTAAGGTGCGTCCGCTGTACGACTGCGCAGCGGTTGCTATAAGTAGGGGAGGGGGGCGGGATCCGAGGTGGGAGGTGGGCACGGAGGCTATGACGGGGTGGAAGGGGCCACAGGGGCAGCAGCGGCGGCGGGAAAAACCGGGCTGAAAAAAAGCAATCCCAAAGGGGAGGAAAAAGAAGCACAGCTGTAGGAGGACCAGGGAGCAGGCAACAGAAGACAAATAGGCAACAGAATAAACAATTAGGCACAGTCAAAGAAAAAGCAAGAAAATTCAGGAGAAGCAACCTGGCGGGCTGCTGGCACGAACCCTGCGCAGCTCTGGACTCGAGGCTGCGGCCGTGAGGCGGAGCTGCTGTGGAGGGTGCTTTCCTGGACCAGAGCAAGCTGCTAGCGTGGCTTGCCAAAAAGTAGGAGGACCACAGGTGGATCACAGCGGTCGAGGACTAGTCCGGGATGAGGGCAGAAACCCTGGGGGCCACAGCACAAGCCTTTCCAGCGCACTTAGAGGACAAGTACTTGGTGGGAGGGGGACTCACTCGTACAACCTTGAAAACTTCATTGGCGGCCAGCTTGCATGGGGAATTGAGCTAATGACTTGATGCAGAATTGTCTAGGCAGGATTTGGCTTAGGTAATAGGCCAGAAGAAAAGTGGGAAATGCCGGGTACAAATGGCTTTCCGCCAAAATTGAGTAATTGCACAAAATCACAATTAACGGGCCTGCTCAATTCAATGTTCAACAGAGCCCAGCGTGAGGGCGTTTTACCCCGGGATCTATGAAAGGCGATGATAGTCTTGATCCATAAACAGGAAAGATTAGAGAAGAATGCACCTCCTATTGGCCCATATCACTTCTTAATCTGGAAACAAAAATGTTGTCGGAAGACCTCGCCAACCGGTTCATGCATGGTGGCCCCAGACAGTCAGGCTTCATGCCACATAGAACAGACACAATGTCTATAAATTGGCCAGCTGCCTGGCGCGCTGCGACCGGATTGCAGAGCCAGCATTTCTCCTTTATTCAGGTACAGAATAAAAGGCCCGTGTCTCTCTACAAAGAATGGGGATTGGCAAGAGGTTTGTGTCCTGGGTGGCCATTTTATATAAGGACCAATGGCCAGAGCAAAGGTGAATGGGCTTTCTCCAGGAAATTCTCACTGGGCAGAGGCATCCGACAAGTGTGCCTGTTGTCCCTTCTACTGTACTTACTGGCGATGAAAATCCTGGCATGCTGATTACGAACAGACACACTAATGCACGGTTTAAGATGAGACCCAGACCAGGAAGATGTTGTAGCACATTATGCAGGCAACATACTGCTCTATGTCCAGACCCGGACCAATCAGTATCTAGGGTGTTGGAGATTCTGGAGGTGTATGGATCCTTCTCAGGGCTGCAAATCAATGAGCACAAGCTCACTGCGTTTCTACTCTCCGAGGGGATGGCAGACCAGGCCTGTCACCTCCCATTGGCGAGGCAAGCAAGGGGGTTTAAATATCTGGGAATATTTGTTCCCGAAAGCTCTGGATTTGTTCCTGGCAGGAAACCTGCATAAAATCCTGGAATCGTACGAAAAAGAGGTGGAACGGTGGAAAAAGCTGCCACTGTCTCTGATGGGCAAAGTGGTCCTCTATAAAATTATTCACCGCCCAAACTTTCTGTATGCCCTCCAAAACATCCCGTTTGAGGTCCCAGAGGAGTGCCTTCAGATGGTGGCAGATATCACACAGAGATTGCTGTGGGATGGTGGGACACAGAGGATTGCCTGGACTTCCCTTACTAGGAAACCGCTGGAGGGTGGCATTGCCCCTTCTGACTTACATTTGAACTATTGAGCAACCCAACTGCAGACAGACAATGACTGAACCCTTGTGTTGGCAGATAAATGAGCAATGGATCTGGAGTCCGGAGGGCTATGTCTGACGACTGTACGACAGAGAGGGAATTACTTTATTGCCAATGCTCACAGAGGTGGTGGTCAAGACCTGGCACAAAGCCACCAGAGCCCTGGGATGGAAGGGTAGATTAGTGCTCAAAAACCCCTCTACAGGCCTCCGAATTGTTGAGGGATCTGCGGGTTGTTGAGGGCCATAGTAATCGGGAACTACTAGGAATATCCAAGTGGGGGATATCTGGAGGGGCAGAAGATGAAACCGTTTCCTGAGCTGCAGGACCAATACAAAGTGTCCTGGGGCCAATATTTACAATATCAACACTTACAATATCTCCTTCAGAGGCTCTGAGGGTGGCCCTGGATGAATCACCCATAGAATACAGAGTGTCCAGGCTATATTTGACTCTTTTACATAATAGAACCTCCCCACTGGACCATCTTTGAGAGTATTGGAAGGGAGACTTGAGGACGGTGACTGGAGGGCGGCCTGCCGGTTCCCCCAGAAGGTGGCTATAAGGGCTGGAATCCAAATAGTTCAACTGAAACTTCTTCCTAGGGCCTTTTTCACAAGACTGCTCTGCATGGGGAGGACCTACACAGGTCTGTATTTCAGGGGGTGCATGGAGAAAGTACACTAATACACACCATATGGGTATGCCTCAAAATTCAAAAGTACTGAGGGGAATAGGGAGGCGGCTCGCAACAGTCTTAGCCTGCACACTGGAGCTGCCCCCCACCCCCACCTGATTGCCCTGGTATCTGGGGTGAACAGTACCTGGACTGGCACTCACTCCTCTTCTGCAAGACCACATTGATGGTGGCAAAAAGTGACATGGTTAGAATGTGGGGACACTGAGAGATTCCATAGCAGAGGGCTTGGGAACAATGTAGATTGGTGTATGCAATATGAAAAAGTGGTGTATTAGGTATGAAGCTGTCCTAAATAATTTGATAAAATATGGGGACCCTGGCTGCCTGCCAAGGAAGACATTTCATGAGGGAGGGGCTCGGGTGGGAGAACCGGCTGGGTGTAGGAACGAAAGGAAGTAATTTGGAACGCAGAATGTCATGGTGGGGGTGAATATGTTATCTGCTCTTACGTGTTGGCCCAGCAACCTTTCGGTATTGAAGGCTGATATGCTAAGTATTACATGGTTATACAGACTGCCCTATGAACTCAGATATATAAGTGTCAATGCTTGTTTAAAAGCATACAGTACCCACAGCCAAGTACAGAGCTGTGGTTTATTTTGATTTTTCATTGTATATCGACCATGCATAATTAGCCATTGAAAAGTAAACTGAACAGAAAGTGGGTCTAAGAACAAGTTATACATGTCTGATTTGATTTTTGTTGATGCAATTAAAGCAGTAACTCTAAAATGTCACAAAACCCAGATTACAAATGTCCTACCACCTTGAAATGCCATTACAGGTCACAAGTCTCTGAAGCAATATACTTGTAACAATCTACTCCGCATTTTCTCTTTCTGACCAACCTGGTATGCCTTCTTGTGTAGGAGACCTGTGTAATGAATTCCTTGATAAGTCCACCATATTACTGTGTATGATGCTCACCAAATAGGCTCTAGAGGGTTGAGTGACCAGGGTCCACCCAAGGTTGTATTCCATTTAACATGGAGGACTACCATCCCCATGACCAGGTCAAGACACAACTAATAATTGGTAACAGCAGATTAATAGCCAAGGAGTGCAGGCCTTTTTATCTGTATGTCAGTGGGAAGACTGTCTACCAGCCCTCCATGTGTTAATTCAAATGGCGTGTAATGACTGAGAACACTGATTGAATGTGGTGTGCATGAGAATTCTCGAAGAGGTGAAGTATGTGTATGGTGCCCTCCCACCGCTATGTAGCCGCTGTGGTAGTAAATTGCTTCACATGGTTTAGTTACAGTAGAGCTACCGTCTGGCTTCTCTGCCTATCCCCATGTGCTGCTCTCCCTTCCTGACTCTCTGCAGAAACCGCTGTAATGCAAGTGTATGTGTCTGGTGTTAAAATCACGTCCTCTGAATAGAGCAGGCAAAACATTTTGTGCTGACTTGATCTGGACCAAGCACGTTCCAGAGGGTCAGCAGTGTACTGAGACAAGCAATGACTGACGACAAGGGAATGGCTTGAACTGCACACCTACAAAAGGGTGGTTGGCCTGCCCACCACCTACATCCTGTTTGGATGGAGAGGTTGAAGCCCACCAATAGCCCCTATTTTGGCAGAGATAGTCTAGACCACAATATACAATCTCAGACCGAGTTACACCATACGTCTGGTTAAAAGAGAGTTCTGGCACACCTGAAGGAATGTACATTTTGTCATCATTTATTATAATATATCACCCATATCACCCAACAGTCTGTAAACTTGAGTAAAAATGTAATAACAGTCAGCGATTCAGTAACATATGGAATCCCTTTAATCTGCAATACTTGAAATAAATGTTTCCCGTAATAGATTGTCACAGTGCTTGCGTGGTGATCTGGACCCTCTGCCTTACAAAAATGCATCATCCCAGTATGTTTGAGGGTAGTCGTTCATGTGCAGCTGACTTTAGGTCCTGCACCAGCATTCCGATGGAACTGAGGTCTGGACTTTAATTTAGCCATCCCAAAATCAGGATTTTCTTTCTTTTTCAAGGATTCAGTTCTAGATTTACTGGTGTGTTTTGGATCACTGAACAGTGGCAAGCTCCAAATTCAGGAAAGTTTTTGCTGTTGGAAAGATGGCCTTCCATTTTCCTCTAGAATATGCTGTTACGGAGAGGAAATCATGGAGGACTCAATGATTTGGAGTATTAAGTTGATTCGGCTGCAAATCAGACTCCAATGATCACCCTTCTACCACCATAGTTGATGGAGCCATTGTGCATTAGTCAAACAACTACTCGTTGATCTAATCTCTTCAGAGCATATAGTCCAGAAGTCTTGTGGTTTCTTTCAAGTGCTGGTAAGCAAACTTAAGCTGTGAATCAATGTAGTTTTTGGAGAGAAGTAGTTCTCACCTAGCTACCCTTCTATGCAAGCCCACAAGCGGTATTTGTTTAGTCTTTTCCTAATGGAAGAATCACAAACTCAAATGTTCACCATATTTAAAGGAGAAATGAGATCCCTGGTTGGGGTTTTGGGCTTCTAGGCAATCTCTAAGAGCTTTATAGAGTATGCTCTTATAGTCAATCTGGTGGGAAGCCTACTTTTGGGTAAACTGGCAACCATCGTGAACTTTCTCCATTTGTAAATTATCTTTCTCTCTGCGGAATGATGGGCTTCAGATTGCTTAAAAATTCATTCAAATTTTATAACCCTTCACAAACTAATGAGCAGCAACAGTTCTTTTTCTGAAGTTATCACAGATATATATAGGCATGATATATTACCAATGCCCCAGACCAAACTGACTACGTTTCTGTTTTTTTATACAGGTGATAGCACTTCCTGATGATCAAGTAATCAAATGCACTTGATAGCAGCAACCAATTCTAATCACAGTTTTAAAAGACATGGAAGCAGTAGAAGTGTACTTTTACCCAAAAGTCTTTTGAATATTGGCTCATGCATTGTGGCTGACAAGTGTGTTGTTTCCTGTTTTCAGTCTGACTACTATTTCAAAACAAAGATATACATGAAAAAATGTAGGCAGGACATTATAGCCATTGGTGACCAGTCCAGAGCCAAAAGAATGACTTGGGTCCGGTCATTATTGATCTTTTTGAGAACTCTGGGCTGAAGTGGTATATGTGGAAAGGCATACATGAGGCCTGAGCTCCACTCGGGTGGAAAAGCATTGCTGAGTAATTACCGCCTTGGAAACTCCAATGTGCAGACCTGCTGATATTGCGTGTTCTCTTCAGAGGCAAAAAGATCTAATCAAGGCTCTCCACACTGCTGAAAGTGACTTTGCGCCACATCTAAGTGGAGACGCTATTCGTGATCCACTAGGCATCGCCGGCTGAGTTTGTCTGTCCTGGCATTCAGAGAACCTGCCAGGTCCTGAACCACCAGGATTATGCCTTGCTGTTCCAGCTATGTCCAGAGACACGGGGCCTCTTGACAAAGGGTCTACCACCCCACCCACACTGCTTGTTGCAGTACCACATGGTGGTGGTGTTGTCCCTGAACACTTGCACTAACTTCCCCTTGACTGAGGAAAGAAATGCCTTTGATGAAGAGGCCAGATTACGCCAGAGACCAGAGTCCTCTGGTCGTCATCTCTACCATATGGCTGCCCAATCCCAGGAGTGACACACCTGTCACTACTGTGAGATCTGGTTGGGGAAGGGAGAGGGGTCTGCCTCTGACCCGATTGCGGTTCGATAGCCACCAATGCAGGCCCTTTGCAGCTCTTGCCAAGATCTGGAGCACATTGGAAAGATTCCCCTGATGCTGCGCCCACTGGAACTTCGAGTCCCAATGCAGAGCCCGCATATGCCATCCGGCATGATTTACCGACAGGATGCAGGAGGCCTAGGAGCCTCAGAGTCTTTTTCACCGAAATCCAGGATAGAGGCTGAAACAGCGGTATCATAACCTGAATACCCTGGACTAAGCCAAAACCGCACTGTGTCCAGAACAGCTCAGATGAAAGGGAGCGTCTTAGAAGGAGTCAGAAGTGACCGTGGCACGTTTATAGTGAACCCCAGCGAATGCAGAAGGTCTGCCGTAGTCGGTAGGTGGGAGACAACAGTCTGGGGGGAGGTTGCCTTCAACAGCCAGTCCTGGAGGTAGAGGAAGACCGAAACCCCCAACATGCACAGATGAGCTGCAACTACCACCATCACCGTGGTGAACACCCAAGAGACAACCAAAAAGGGGCATACGAAAACAAGGAGAGGGGGAGGGCAAGCAGGAAGGGGGAAGAACCACCCCATGTCTCTACGCCCCAAGAAGAACTAGACCAGAATACTAGACAGGAGGAAGTCAGGGCACGGGGGGTACCACTGGCCCAGTTGACAGACAGGTCAATCAGCTAGAGTTGACTATCATCAACCTGTCTAGAAGGGAATTGGATAATCATGAATGTAATGTCCTCAAGAGGGGAATAGGATTATGTCCCAAACGTTTTGGGGATGTAGTTGATGTGCTCATTGACTTGTACAAATGTTTGCGGGTCCTTAAATTAAAAGAATTGTTCGCACAGCAAACATCATCTGGTGTCACTAATGTACCAAACGCACTGGGCACTGATAGAGCTATTGAGGAAATACGGCAGGTACAGACACTGCTTTCTATTGAAAATGATGAAATGACAGACATGCACACTCTCCTTCTCAATCTTGACATTATTGAGAAGGCCAACCATGATAGTGGATTCAGATGCAAATCCAAATTTATTCCACAAGTAGGGTATCATCCCAATATAGATACATTTGGAGCACTGATAACCAAAGATCTACACAAACTTGACAGCCACTCTAAGCACACACCCCAGCGACAACACAACCTTTCCCTATCTGAAAGAGAGGCCCTGACCAGATTACAGAATGATACCAGCATAGTAATAAGGGAAGCGGACAAAAGGGGAAACGTAGTGGTTATGAATACTGAGGACCACATGGGTGAAATTTCCCGTCAACTTAATGATCAGGAATGTTACGCACAGATTAGCTACAATCCCAAGAGCAAACTAGAAGCGATCATCAATGGGAGGCTGACTGAATGGAGAGATTAATGCTTAATTTCTGACGATGAATACAAGTACGTACATGTTAAACATACCCGGTTCCCATGGATTTACATATTACCCAAGCTGCACAAAGGAGGCATGTTTCCCCCTGGGAGGCCCATCATCTCTGGGGTGGGTTCCCCCACGGAAAGACTTTCCGAATTCGTTGACATCACACTACAGAAACATGTTGTTAATCTCACCTCATACATAAAAGATAGCAAGGACATTCTCATCAAATTTGATGGGTACCCATGGTCTAACGACCTCAGATTTGTCACACTAGACGTTGTCGGGTTATACACCTGCATCAAGAAGGAGTTTGGCATGATGTCAACCCGGTACTACCTAGACAAAGAAGGGGCGGATCACTATTCCTACAACCTCATGATCATGGACATGATCGACCTAATCCTTATTAACAATTTTTTTAAGCATGATGAAAGGTGGTTTCACCAGCTTCAGGGCACTGCCATGGGCTCGAGGTTTGCTCCCTCCTATGCAGGCCTTTTCATGGGCTGGTTTGAGAGGGAGCATGCCTGGAGCCAATGTGCCTCCCTCTGGACCAAACACATTGTGTTCTGGGGGAGGTACATTGACGACATTATCTGTCTATGGGCAGGATCGGTGAACGACTTACAAGCTTATTTGACGTACCTTAAAGACAACCCCTACAATGTGAGGTGACCATGTCCCACCATCATGAACACATCGACTTCTTAGATATTAATTTCTTTGTCAAGGAGGGACAGGTACACAGCACCTTATTTAGAAAAGCCACCTTATGCAACAGCATATTACATGCGACTAGTGCACATGCTAGCACAGTCATTTCTAACATCCCCTATGGCGAGATGGTAAGAACCCGACGCATCTGCAGTGAGGAGAAAGGGTTCAGAGACAACATCACTGACATCAAACAACATTTTGCCAATAGGGGTTACAACCAACACACCCTCAATAAAGCTGAACAAAGAATACTCGAAATTCCCAGAGCTGACACCCTCCAAATAACCACCCCTAGGAAAAGAAAGTGTGGGCAAACAACAGGTAGAACCAGAGAAAAGATGTCATTCTTTACTAACTACACTGCACATAGTGACAGAATCTTTAAGGCCTTCAGAAAATACTGGCATCTACTATGGGAATAGTCCCAAACTACGCCCGTTCATCACTGAGAAACTCTCGCTTATTTACAGGATAGGCCAGAGATTGAGGAGAACTCTATGCCCCAGTTACATCACCATGAAGCCCCCCACAACATGGTTACCCCCAGCACCCTGGGGATTCTACACATGCACCACCTGTAATGTTTGCCCTTTTGGTCAAAACAAACGCAAGGAGTTTTGCGACAACACCACCAGGACACACAAGATCAGACATTTCATCAATTGCAACACCCAGTATGTGGTGTACACCTTGGAATGTCCATCTGGTATGGTATATGTGGGCAGCATGGCACGAAGTCTAAAGAAAACAATATAGAACACCACCATGCTCTAATAAATAATGACACAAGATACCCCATGACTGAACATTATCGCAGAACCCACAGTGGAAATACTGCATTTACCTTCTGTGGGATTGACCATGTACCACCCAACAACCGGGGGGGGGGGGGGGCAACAGAGAACTTACACTACACCAGATGGAATCCAAATGGATCTGTAGACTTCAGTCTGTCTCCAAAGGACATAACACAGACAATGAGTCCCTTCCTTACACAGCACGCGTGGCTGCACTATCTGGCCTAGCCACTTGTCCTTTGTCTAGGCACTGTTTTAGGACCTACGCTTCCTACCTCAATAGCTCAATGCCCCCCAGCCTGGAACTTACCACATGCATCCCCACTCTGGCCCATGCCTCTTGCTCGCCGTCACATTTTCTCCCCAGGACCCTCTTGTGCTACTCCACTACCCAATGCTTACCCAGCCTAGCCCCCATTACATACTTCCACACGCTGGTGGAACCCTACAGGTACACCCATTGGCACCATGCCCTTCTCTCCATCATACCTGGCTAAGCACGGATGAGCACCCCGACCGTGACCACAACAGTGGTCCATCACCCGCTAGAATTTTCACCTTTTCGAACAAGACACACGGACATCTAGCCTGGACCGCGTCTTTTATCATCCCGCCAGACCCGCGTTCTTACCATCCAGCCTGATGGTGTCCCTTGTAATCTATCTCTTTTTGCCATTATCCATGGCCCGCATGTGGAGGCACGATTATTAACTTAAGCACCACATTTTGGTCTCCCTTGCTGCCCTCCATGCCACTCTCAGGTTCCCAGGTAGATGCACCTAATTACTCTCCGCCTCCTCCATTTTTTTATCGCGATTATGCCCATGAATTATTATGGTCCCATGTGGCTCACTGCCCGCTCCATGGATAGGTCCTTCGCACCCCATCAGCTTACCCAAGAAGTGACGGCACTGACTCGGTTTATTTCGGGCCATACTTCCAATCTCTCACATTTTATCATTTTTCATTTTTTTCCATGTTGTGCCCGACTATGGTAGTGCTCCTTGTGGCTCACTGCCTTCTACGTGAATAGTGTCTTTCCAGTTCATTTCCCTACAGATGACCTACTCTCATGGTCTATAGGCCAAACCAATATTCTTTGACACTTATCCGTTTATTTATTTTTCTTTTTACTATTTACGCCTATCGGGCGTATATTCCTTGCGACACAATTTTATACGTTTATTCTCTTTTGGTTGTGAGCATCTTTTTAATGGTCAGCCCCCTCACAGTCTCTTTTCCCTTTTCTGCCTAGTAAGCACCCTTCCTGGTTGCCTAGCAACCACTCATGGGAGAGCTCCGCTGCCCGTTGTGCTGCCATTACGTCACTGACACGCATTATGAGGAATAGTACTGTTTCTACACGTTTTGGCTCAGGGCCAACTCAGTGTATTCAGTGGGTCACTTGCCTTTTATCACTGGTTTGGCGGACATTACGTCTTGATCCCATTTAAAAGCCCCTGTTTTGGACCGCTTTACACAGTGGGTCATTTGCATTTTATCATCGGTGTGGCGGAGATCACTTCTTGCTCGCTTTCAAAGGTTATCTTCAGTTGCCATACAGGCGGCGGCCCATTTTGCTTAAGCTCGCTCGGGCTCCTCGTGTCTCCCCCACCACTTTACGTTTCACACGGAGTGTTTTACCATTTACCCACCCTAAACAGTATACCAGGGCCGCTGCTTTGCCATGGCACTTCGCGCACAGTCCAGGCCTCAACACGCATCTAGGCGCGGCGATACCTCACTGCGTTAGGGTGCCTATGTAACCACACCTTTGCGCGTTCGTCCTCCCACGTATTTACGCTCACAGGGCAGGCTATCCCTCCCTAGACATATCCCTGGCCACCAAGCCTGCTCACAAACCTTCATTTGGCACCGCGGGCACAATGGCTTCTCCCCCTTATTATGATACTATACTCAGGAGCACGCTGTGTGATTCACAGGACTGACCATGACCATACTCTACCTCTTTCCTCAGGTCTCTACTTCGTGGCCCTTATCAAGGAGGCCACCGCACCGTTATCACTTTCTACACGGTGTGCCGCTGATTCAATTTTTAAGAACGCACCATATGCGTAGCTTTTCTACATCGTTTAGTATGTACTCTTCTATTTTTCTCTCATTCCAGGGACCATGTATGACCATCTGCCGGTTTTGTTTTCTTCCCCAGGTTGAACTGTCGATTTTTTTAAAATGTCACTGTTACCGGAGCACTTTCAGGGATCTCTGTGACCAACCCCCTGCTCGAGTTGTGCGTTGTAGGAAGTCTTACCATTTAATATTATATTGGTTCTGGATGTGCTTTGCTCTTTTTAAATTGTTTATTCAGATTCCGAGACCCCGCCATCACTTTGCATCGTGTGCTGTATATATGTCCTTAATAGGGACATTGCTGTGTGTGGTGTTGTTTGCTTCTACAACATAGCACCAGTTCTAATTTCACCTCCCTTGACGTTCCCCGTGATCTATTTCCTCACGTGCAGGGAGGGCAGCATTTGTGCCCAACACACCACCTAGTTTTTCATTGATGTACACTGCCATGTCCACTTGTCCCTTCCACTTGACTTCTCACAGATTACCAACTATCGCTAACACGGTCAAAGGTAGATTACTTTCCAAGCTACACCCTACATGATATTATGGAGTATGTGTTGCCACTCACTTTATGGGACTAGTATATTCCGCAAACACATGACCATGTTATGCCTCATACCTTGTTTTTTTTCCTTGTTTTCCTTGTTTCCTTTTTTGTATTTTCTCTTTGTGATCACCCTGTTAGTATCTAGGCATGTCATTTTATCTTGCTTTGTGGCAGCTGTGACCATGCATTTGTTTTTAACGATTCCTATGTCGTTAGCACTGATGTTGCCACAAATCACATTTTTTGTAGACAGTGCCCTTTGTCAAGTATTGTATAGGGTTGTGATTTATGTGTTTTGTGTTGACCTTGTACCTCTAGTCACCTTCTGGTGTATTTATGTTTCTTTAAACCTTTCCAGCCCTGACGAAGTTCTATTCCTGAACGAAACTCGTTGGCTGATGTATTTTAACAATCGCATGGATTATCAAATATAAAGATTGATACAACGAAGACACTGATCGAGCTTCTTTATCAATGCAATACTGCCCTGGGAGTGCACCGCTCCATTGTCTTCACAGTTCTGTTTTCCTGCTTGGTGGGTAGCATCCCCCAATGGCGGGTGCAGGAGCGGAGTTTGCACACCAACCACCAATTGATACTTAAAACACTACCTTGGGGGGAGGAGCCAAGCTCGCGAGCGAAATGGTCGCCTTGTAGCTCGGCTCCGTCAGCCCTCTGGCCTGACTCACATATCCTGCTACATATCCTGCCCAGAGACGATACATTTTCGAAGAAAGAGAAACGCAACACTTCGCTCCCACTCACCGTCTGACCTGGAGGCTCCGACTTGCGGAGGATCCGGAGTTGTGCCCTCTCGCGGAAACCGGGGCCTTTGTGAAGCTGAGACCGGGACTTCGCCTATTAGATCCGGCCTGGCGTTGTGGCGACTGTTGGCCCCGGCCGAGAGACTGCATCACGAGAGAGAGCCACTGTGAGAAATCCCCGGTGATCCTGGACCGGGCCTTCCTTGACGGCCGTGAGGCTGGTGCGGGGCGTGGTGCTCCATGGACTAACCGTGTAAAGGGGCTTCCCCGCCGCCGCTCCGTTCATCGACCCTGGACCCTCGCGCTCGAGCTATACTTCTGAGGAGCGCCGGCTCGACCATAGGCGACCTTCCGCTTGGTGGGGCTCTCTTTTCTGCACCGCGGTGGTCATTGCCGGGGCCCCCCAGACATCTGTAAAGGCCTACATCTGTGGACTGTTCCGGGGGTGGCGGAGAGTGCAGAAGGGGTTGAATTTACAAAATGGCTGCCGCAGTTTGGAGCTGTGGATTTCCTCCTGATGGCGATCTCCGGTTGCTAGATTGCGCGGAAGGATGGCCATGTGGACGTGAGCCTACGATCGGCGACGTTCTTGCTGCCTTGAGATCTTTACATGCGACCTTGACCCCCGGTGCTCCTGGGGACTTGTCCCGATCCACCGCCATCTTGGGTGGACGCTCCTTCATGATCCCCTCTTGCCTCGGTGATACCATTGCCTCACCCCCCTCGATGGCTCCGACATATGGTGCTGCTATCCACCAACGGATTTGTACATCGGCGGCTTCAGAACCTCCTGTTCGATGTTCGGAAACTGGAGACTTAGACACTGTGCGAGGGCCCGATCATCCCCAGGTGCCTGAGAAAGATGGCGGACTGCTGCTTGTTTTTACCTTGATGAGGTCTTGTTTCTATTTTGCCAGTATACTCCCGCCTTTTCGAACGACGAGACTGCACTCCTGTTTTTTATTGCTCCTGTTGTTGTTGCTGATATATTTGGATTGCTTATTTGAATTTTTATTCACTTGCTTTTTCATTGACCTTTCTGACCAGCATCTGTATCGTATTCTTTTTCATTTGTGTGCTTGCCTCGCATCGTATTGCATGCTTCAGGCTGTTGTTTGGTGGGTGGTAAATGCAGTGAAGAAGGGATTGGGGTGAGATGCATGGCCCCCGACAGATTATTGGTATACGAATTCATGGCGGAGTTGCCCATATTCATAGTGCTATGAGAAACCTCTCTGAAAGTTTTATCGTGTTCGAATCTATATCGTTCTGGTACACATGTGCTGTAGTGTATGGTTGGGTGGAGGGCTGTAGCCGACCGTATTTATTTTTGATCTCATGCTCCTCCCTCCTATTTACTCTCTAGTTTTCGTATTTTTTTGTCTTCTGTTTCTTTTCTCTCTTATCTCCACTATATTTCGGGTTCTGGTTCAGGGCGACAGGCGCGCTGTTTGGAGGATAGGCCGTAGCCTTCTGCAGGGGTGCTGGGTGGGATGGGTGGGTTGGGTCTTTTTTGTTGTTTTATTTTCTTCAGTTCTATGGCCCTTTTGTATCTCTTTATGGGGGTGCCGCGTCTATCCCTTGCCTCCCGTGGTATGATTGGGTGAGATATGTGACGTCGCTGTTCCTCTTCTTAAAGTTCTGCTGCTTCCGATGCGACTCCCATTCCCTCATTGTTGCAATTCCTCTGTTCCTATGTGTGTTCCTTGCTATGGGGAGCTTGATCCGACGCGGCATTCCTCTTCTTTTAATCTGTGTTTTTTTCCTTTTTTTCTTTCTTTTTCCCTCTTCCTCCCCTCCCCCTTTCTTTTTCTCCCCAGGTTAGTGTGGCGGGCTAGTTTTAATGATATTACTATTCCGGCCCCCCTGTTCTATATCCAAGTGCTATTGGGTGGTGGGTACGCCAAGTTATTATTGATTGCATATTGATTTGTGCTTCCTACGTCTGTCCTTCTACCGATGTGTATAGTACTGCCATTTCTATATTGCTGCCCTTTATCCTTTGGCTGTTAATGATTTGTGCGGGGTATCCGGATATTGTTTTGTTCTCGCTGAGCCTGCCATACGCCCTATCGTTATATTATAAAATTAACCTATATTACTCCTGATTGCTGGCCGTATAGATCCTCATACTTCCCCCTCTCTTTTAGCGACTATATTGAATGTACAATTTTACTCTGATTCTGTGACTACTATTTTGGAATTTTTGACTGCTTTAATATGTTGTGGCCGGCCAGATCGGTTGTAGGCCCAGCTTTGTATATCCTTTTTGTACGAATAAAGGTTTTAAAAAAAATTCAAAAAAACAAAAAAAAAACACTACCTTGGGGTAGACGCAGAGGAAAGTGCGGCACTTGTAGACCGCCATTGGTTCTTTGCGGCATAGATCTAACCAATGTTATCCACAATGCTGAAAGAGACTTTGCGCCACGTCTAAGTGGAGACGCTATTTGTGATCCACTAGGCATCGACGACTGAGTTTGTCTGCCATGGCATTCAGAGAACCTGCCAGGTGCTGAACCACCAGGATTATGCCTTGCTGTTCCAGCTATGTCCAGAGACACAGGGCCTCTTGACAAAGGGTCCACCACCCCACCCACCCTGCTTGTTGCAGTACCACATGGTGGTGGTGTTGTCCCTGAACACTTGCACTAACTTCCCCTTGACTGAGGGAAGAAATGCCTTTGATGCAGAGGCCAGATTCCGCTAGAGACCAGAGTCCTCTGATCGCCACGTCCACCATATGGCTGCCCCATCCCAGAAGTGACACACCTGTCACTACTGTGAGATCTGGTTGGGGGAGGGAAAGGGTTCTGCCTCTGACCCAATTGCGGTTTGATAGCCACCAATACAGGCCCTTTGCAGCTCCCTCCAAGATCTGGACCACATTGGAGAGATTCCCCTGATGCTGCGCCCACTGGAACTTCGAGTCCCAATGCAGAGACCGCATAGGCCATCCGGCATGATTTACCGACAGGATGCAGGAGGCCAAGAGGTCTAGCAGCCTCAGAGTCATTTTCACCGAAATCCAGGATAGAGGCTGAAACATCAGTATCATAACCTGAATACCCTGGACTCGCTCGGGGGGGATAAGCCAAAACCGCACTGTGTCCAGAACAGCTCAGATGAAAGGGAGCATTTCAGAAGGAGTCAGATGTGACCATGGCACGTTTATAGTGAACCCCAACGAATGCAGAAGGTCCGCCGTAGTCCGTAGGTGGGAGACAACAGTCTGGGGGAGGCCGCCTTCAACAGCAAGTCCTGGAGGTAGGGGAAGACCGAAACCCCCAACCTGCACAGATAAGCTGCAACTACCGCGATCACCTTGGTGAACACCCAAGGGGCACCGGTAAGGCCAAAGGGGAGCACAGTGAACTGAAAGTGCGTGTGGCCTACCTTAAACTACAGGTAACGTCTGTGGGCTGGCAGGATGGGGATGTGAAAATTTGCATCCTGCAAATCTAGCACTACCAGCCAGTCTTCTTAGTTTAGGGCAGACAAGACCCAAGCCAAAGTGAGCATCTTGAATTTCTCCTTAATGAGGAAGAGATTGACAGTTCTGAGGTCTAGAATAGGTTGAAGACCTTTCTTCTTTTTGGTTATCAGAAAGTAACAGGAATAATGAATATGCTACTTACCAGTATGCATCTGTTCTTGGCATGTAGGGCTGCTGACATTCATATCTATAGCATAGATCGCCGCCTAGTGTTGGGTCCGGATGATTTCACATTGTTGTCCTGGAAGAGTCTTCGAAGTATCACGAGATGGGTGGCTCCTCCCCTGGACTACAGTGCGCATGGGCATCGACTCCATCCCCAGATTGTTTTTAGCCATTGTGGCAAAGATGGAGTGTAATAGTGTAAGCGATGGCCATGCTAAGAGTAAGTGTTAAAAAGTCTGCAGCCGCTGAGGGCGGGCGATATGAATGTCAGCAGCCCTACATGCCAAGAACAGATGCATACTGGTAAGTAGCATATTCAGTTCGAGGCATGTGGGCTGCTGAATTCATATCTATAGCATAGAATACATAGCAGTCCCTCCATTAACGGCGGCCGCCTGTGCCAGCTGCAGAAGTCTGAAAAGCGTTTTAAGAACAGCCTGCCCTACAGCTGCCTGCTGCTTGGAGTGCACATCTACACAGTAATGTTTAGTAAATGTGTGTGGTGTAGACCATGTGGCTGTTCTACAAATATCTTCCAAAGGGATATTACCAAGGAAAGCCATAGAGGCCCCCAACTTTCGGATGGAGTGGGCTCTTGGAGGGACCGTTAAAGTGCGCTTAGCCTTGTGATAGCAAATCTGAATGCACTTAACGATCCACCTGGCTATACCTGCTTTGGAAATGGGGTTGCCTTTGTGCGGGGCTGAGAAGGCAACAAAGAGTTGTGGTGTTTTCCTAAAGTCTTTGGTCCTATCGATGTAGTACATCAAGGCTCGTTTGACATCAAGAGTGTGGAGCATTCTTTCGGCAACTGTTTCTGGGTTTTGAAAGAATGCGGGCAGTTCAATGGTCTGATTGACATGGAACTGCGAAACCACTTTAGGAAGAAATTTAGGGTTAGTGCGCAGCACCACCTTGTTGGAGTGAATTTGAATGAATGGCTCTTGTATAGTGAGCGCCTGTAGCTCACTAACACGTCGCAGAGACATAATGGCAATGAGAAAAGCTAATTTCCATGTCAAGAACTGAATCTCACAGGAATGTAGAGGCTCAAAAGGTGGGCCCATCAACCTGGTGAGGACCACATTGAGGTTCCATACAGGAGCTGGCGGGGTCCTGGGAGGGATGACCCGCTTCAGGCCTTCTAGGAAGGCTTTAATGGCAGGCACTCTGAAAACGGAGAGATGCTGCCTGTTCTGGAGATAAGCCGCTATGGCGGATAAGTGTATCCTGATGGAAGCGTATGCTAGATTGCATTTGTAAAGATGTAACAAATAGCAGATGATATTGGGAGTGGATGCATCTAGCGGGTTGATGTGTGCAGCACAGTAAATGACAAACCGCTTCCATTTTGCGGCATAGCAGGCTCTGGTGGTGGGCTTTCTTGCCTCCCGTATGATATCCATGCATTCAGAAGGCAAGTCAAGGTAGCCAAACTCTAAGACTTCAGGAGCCAGATCGCCAGGTTGAGCTGTTGCGGATCTGGATGCTGAATGTCGCCATGGCTCTGCGTCAAAAGCTTGGGCGTGAGGTGTAGCCTTTGATGCGGTACCACGGAGAGTTCTAGAAACTTGGTGTACCATGGCTGGCGTGCCCACGTTGGAGCAACCAGGATGAGTGTCATCGAGTGTTGCATTAGCTTTCTTGCCACCAGCGGTATGAGAGGTGCTGGGGGAAAAGCATACGCAAATCTGCCTGACCAGTTCATCCATATCGCATTGCCTTGCGATTGTGGATGAGGGAACCTGGCGGCAAAGCTTTGGCATTTTGCGTTTTCCCTTGTGGCGAACAGGTCTATTTGTGGATGACCCCACTGCTGGAAGTACGGGCGGAGTACTGATGGGTGTATCTCCCACTCGTGCATCTGGTGGCTGTACCTGCTGAGCAGGTCCGCCATTTGATTGTCCGTGCCTGGGAGGTGTTCCGCCATGAGGAAGATGTTCCTCTGAATGGCCCACTTCCACATGCTCTGAGCCAGATGAGACAACTGTGGAGAGTGCGTACCTCCCTGCTTCTGGATGTAGTACATGGCCGTCATGTTGTCCGTCCGGATCAACACGACCTTGTTGCACAGATGTACTTTGAATGCTTTCAGTGCCATGAAGATCGCCATCAGTTCTAGGTAGTTGATGTGCATCTTCTTTTGCTGTATTGTCCATAGTCCTTGCACTGTGTAGTGGAGTACATGAGCTCCCCATCCCTGGAGAGACGCGTCCGCCGTCAGGATGATCTGTGGGACAGGCTCTTGGAACGGTCGGCCCTTGCAAAGGTTGTGTGGATTCCACCAATGCAGAGAGTTGTATGCCCGACCGGTGACCAACACTAGGTCTTTCAACTGTCCCTGAGCCTGATTCCACTGATGGGCTAAGCATTCGTGGAGCGGACGCATATGTAACCTCGCGTGCGGGACTATGAAAATGCAGGAAGCCATCATGCCTATCAACTGCATGAACACTCTCGCAGGAAGCGAGTGTTGCGGTTGAACTGTTGGATTAGCGACTGGATGTTGTTGATCAGCGCTGAAGTTGGCTGAGCCGTGGCTGCCAGAGTATTGATTGTCTCCTGAGGTCCGCCGCCACTGTCGCTAGACATTTGGTGAACACTCTGGGGGCTGTGGTCACTCCGAAAGGAAGGACCTTGAATTGATAATGCCGATTTTGAATGGTGAATCTGAGGTATTTTGTGTGTGATGGATGGAGTGGAATGTGGAAGTAAGCATCCATTGAGGTCCAAGGTTGCGAGGAAGTCCCTCTGAGTGAGTAACGGAAGAACTTGCTGCAGCGTTAGCATGTGGAAGTGTTCCGAGAGAATGTATTGGTTTAGGGGCCGGAGGTCGAGAATAGGCCTGAGGGACCCGTCCTTTTTTGGGATTAAGAAGTACAGGGAGTACACCCCTGTGCCTTCCTCCTCCACTGGCACGAGCTCTATAGCGCCCTTTTGCAGCATGACAAGAACCTCCTGCTGCAATAAGTGCAAATGCTCTGTGGACATAGGACGGTGTTTTGGTGGTATGTTGGGTGGAGTGGATGTGAGCTCCAAACAATAACCGAACTGGATAAGTTGCCTGACCCACCTGTCTGTGGTGATGGATTTCCAGACTGGCAGGAACTGCTGGAGTCTCCCCCCGACAGGTGTGGAATGGTCGGGGGCAGTGACAGGGCGTCACTGTTTGTTGGAGGCGGAGGAACGGGAGTTGTTGTTGCCCCTGCCTCTGCCCTTGGCGTTGTTGCCTCGATAACCTCCTCTATTTTGTTTGGGGTAAGAAGATTGCACCCCACCTTTATTGAATTGTGTTTGCTGGGACATTTGGCCTCTGGAAACACCCCTATTGCCTGAGCGATGAAAAGTGCTACCCCGAAACTGTTGGGATTGGAGAGCTCCCATGGACTTCGCAGTCTCGGTATCCTTTTTTATTTTTTCCAAGGTGGTATCCACCTCAGGACCAAATAATCTGTCAGGGTTAACTGGCTGGTTGAGGATGGTAGTTTGGATCTCAGGCTTAAATCCGGAGATTCTGAGCCATGCTTGTCGTCTTAACATCACACTGGTGTTAATTGCCCTGGCTGCAGTGTCCGCAACGTCTAGTGCACACTTAATTGAAGCGTTGGAGATGAGCTTCCCTTCCTGGATAAGCATCTCCGCAGCCTCCTTATATTGGTCTGGGAGATGTTGCAACAGGATCTCTAGTGTGTCGTAGTGTGCCCTGTCGTACCGTGCCAAGAGCGCCTGCGTGTTCGAGATACGCCAGATATTGGCCGCCTGAGCAGCTACTCTCTTTCCCGATGCTTCTAGCACTTTGGACTCTTTGTCTTGGGGAGGAGCTTCACCAGTGGTTTGCGAATTCGCCCTCTTGCGGGCATTAGAAACGACCAGGGAGTCCAATGGCAACTGGCCCTTGATGTAGGTGGGATCGCCAGGTGCCGGTCGGTACTTTTTCTCAATTCTAGAGTTGACCACCCTTGCCCGTGTGGGCTCTTTGAAAATGTCCGCAGCATGTTTGAGGACCCCTTTTAGCATTGGGAGGGTTTTCACAGTCTTTTCAGCTGTTGAAAAAGTGTCAAAGAGGAAGTCCACCTCCACAGGGTCAGCATGCAGTTCAACGTCGTGGTTCTTAGCCGTCCTTTCAATCAAGGCATTGAATGCCGCAGAATCCTCAGTGGGAAATGGTTTAACATTGTATATCTGAGGGTCAAGGGCCGGTTGCTGATCCCCCTGGTCACCCGTGTCCACCCATGCGTCCTGTTGCTCATCAGGATCTGTGTGGGCCGGGAAGCTGTATTCCTCATCTTGATCCCCAGCATCCTCGGCATCCGAATAAGTTGGCGAGGGCGTGGCAACTCTTTGAGTCCGAGGAGTCAGTGGTTCGACCAAGACCGGTGAATCAGAAGCAGGCTTTTTGCGCTTCAAAGGAATGGTATACGACTCCAAAGGCATCGTCGCCGTAATTTTCCGCTTGTAAAGCGTAAGCTTCCCAGTGTCGGCATCGATGAAACGTTCCGACTGTTCCTCCATTAATGGTGGTCGATGCGTCAAGCCCCCAGCCGGGAGAGTAGGCGTCGACCCCACATCACTCTGTGATTTCGCTTCGGGCGCCGCCCGTGGTGCGAAGGCCTTCGGCGGCAACGTGAAGAGGAGTGGCGTCGATGACTTGGAGGTGGGGACCGACTGCTTCGGTGCGGAAGTCGTTTTGGGGTCCTCTGCCGAAGCCTTGTCCCTGATGCGCTTGAGGGAGTCCGAGACCTGCTTTGTGAAGGAAGCGGACGGCTTCGCTGATATGACAGACGACCTCGGTCCAGCAACGTGTGAAGACTCGAGCGTCGATGACTTGGGCTGTTCGGTCCGAGGCTTGATCGTGTTGGCGTCCTGGGCAACCGCTTTAGGGGCACCAATCTTTGGCTCGATGCCCTTGCTGGTCTTCGGCTCAACGCCCTTTGCGGCCCTCGGCTCCGCGCCCTTGCTTGGCTCTGGCTCGACGCCCGACCCGGACTTCGGCTCGACCCCCTTGGTCGACTGAGGCTGGACAGCCTTCTTGGGCTTCTGCTCGACGCCTTTGGTCTGCTTCGGCTGGACGGATTTCACCGACTTCGCCGGGTCGATAGGCTTCTTCGGCCTGGGCTGTCCCGACACCTCGGAAGACGAGGGTGTCGACGGTGGAGCAGAAGGTTTCGGTTTCGAAGGCGCTTGAACCAGCTTAGGTAGCGTGGACACCAAAGGTTTCACTTTCGGTTTCGTTTTCGGTAATGGCGGCTTCGCCGAAGTGTCTGTAGCCGGGCCGGGAGGCGGGGCCGTGGATTTAGGTCGAAGGTCTTGGGTAAGGCCGATAGGCGATCCCTCGACCTGAGCCTTCGTAAGTGTTCGAAGGGGGCATAGCTCGTCCTCTGAGCTATCTTCCATGGCCCCATAGGCCTCATAGGCCTCATTGTCGTCTCCTACCTCGTCGACGACTTCTTGTACGGGTAGGCCTTCGACATCCACTTGATAGTCGTAGTCGACTTCTGCCGCTGGAGGTGAAATCTGCAGCTGAACGTCGTGTTCGTCTGCTTCCTCGCTGTCGAAGATGTCCACCGGTGCCGGGGCCGACTGCCGGGCCTCCATGTGCACCACGCGCCGAAGCCGAATCGTTTTCTTCGAACGAAATCGGGAACAAGCCATACAGTTGGCTTCATCGTGGTCCGGCGACAGGCACTTGTTGCACACCGGGTGGAAGTCGATGTGTGGGTACTTCGATCCGCACACGGAACACTTCTTGAACGGGCTCCGTTCCATGTCGCATCGTCGAGGGTCTTGCTGCGCCGACTGGGCCTCAAGCACCAAAGAGTCACGCGACTCCCTGGATGTCAAACTCGGGAGACGAGTCCGAACAGAACCGGGCACCGAACGCAAACAATACCGACGCTAAGAGAAAAAGGCCTTTTGGCCTCGAGAATATTGTCGATTCCGAACTGGAGAGAACGAAAGTACATCCGAACCCAATGGCGGAAAAAAACAATCTGGGGATGGAGTCGATGCCCATGCGCACTGTAGTCCAGGGGAGGAGCCACCTATCTCGTGATACTTCGAAGACTCTTCCAGGACAACAATGTGCAATCATCCGGACCCAACACTAGGCGGCGATCTATGCTATAGATATGAATTCAGCAGCCCACATGCCTCGAACCAACCTCTATCAGAATCCTCGCTCTAGCTCCCTGGTCAGGAGAGCTAGAACTTCCTCTCAGAGTAAGACTAGATGATCCTCCACCAGCCGTTCTTGGGTTGGCTGTAAAGGAGGAGGGAAAGATTGGAAAGGAAGGGAGTAACCGTTTTGAAAGGTCTGCAAGACCCATTTGTCCGATGTAATGGACTGCCAGTGGAGGAGATGATGTTGGATTCTCCTTCCAACTGGACACCCATGGTCTTGCAGAGCCAAACTAGGAGGACTTAGAGGCTGCAGCTGCTGGGGGTTGGTGGTGGATGACTTCTGGCTAACATTCCCACATGATCGGAATGCACTGCACCCACGTCCTCGCCACACTTGGGAAGCCTGCGCAGGACTGTGGCTGGGGTATGGCTGGCACGTTTGAAAGTCCCTTCCATAGCCATGGAAGAGGAGAAAGGCAGACTGGGAGAAAGGTGTCACTGAGAGGACCAAGGACTTGGCCATAGCCTGCGATTTCTTGAAGTGCTCACGCGCCGAGTCTACCTTCTCTCCGAAGAGACAAGTCCCATCGAATGCATTGTCCATGAGGTTGGTCTGGACATTCCCCCAAAAGCCAGATATACTCAGCCAAGCATTGGGCCGCAAAGCCACCGTAGACTAAACCGCTCTACCCAGTGAGTAAGTCGTATCCAGACCACACCTAATAGTGAACTTTTCTTGGCCCCGGCCTTCTCTGGGACCTGTGGCAGCACTTGCGCAATAGTTTCCCATAGGTTATAGGAGAAACAGCCCAAAAGGCCTGCGGTGTTCACCGACCGCAATGCTAGGGTAGCGGAAAACACATCTTCTTTCCAAGTGCATCGAGCCTCATGGATTCACTGTACGGGGGAGTGGCAGGGAATGTGCCATGGGAAGTCAAGGCTTTCACTACCACGCTCTCAGGGGTGGGGTGTTCGCTGAGGAAACTAGAATCACCCGGGGCAGGGCAATGGTTGCGTGCTATTGTCCAGTTCACAGGAGCCCCTGTGCTAGGCTTGAACCAGGTGTCTAGAAGGACATCCGTCAGTGCTTCACTGAAGTACAAAAGTGGTGCAGATGAGGAAGCCCCAGGCTAAAGCACATCAGTAGAAAGGTTAGTTTTGACCTTCACGGAGGGCAGCTCCAGGCCCAAGACCTCTGCTGACCTCTTCACCAACAGTGCATAAGACGGTCCCTCCTTCGTAGCCACAGTAGATGGAGAGAGCATACTAGAATCTGGAGAGGTGTCCAGTCCACTGGCCTCTGCTAGTTTGTCATACAAGTTTGAATTCTCACCAGGGGTGTATATCTGGTGTTCTATAGGGTCCAGTGACCCCTCCCACTCTTTCCCAGTGCCCGTATGCTCCTCAAAATGCTCAGGCAATGACCTAGAGCCACTGGGCTCTGTCGGCGCCAGTATTTGAATCAACATCCCGAGTCGTCGAGGATGAGAATGGGGCTTGCGCCATCTTTGCTGGGACCGGTGCCGGAGAAGGTAGAGTTTGAGGGAGAGGCACCAATCCGGATCTGAAATCGGATCACACAAGGTCCAGGCTACTATCTATCTTGTTCTATCTAAACTTGATCACGCCTATAGCCTCTATGAAAGATCATGTTTAACAACTATGAAAAGACTACAATGGATTCAGAACTCTGTTGCTAGACTACTCTTACATATAAAGCTACAAGCCCACATCTCCCCTGCCTTGAAGGTCCTACATTGGTTACCGGCTGATAGAAGATCCACATCAAGCTGCTTTGTATCACCCACAAAGCGATCTATGGAACAGGACCACTCTTCATTAGGAATAAAATCACCAAATACATTCAACAAAGGAACCTTCGCTCTAGATTGACACCTCCCCTCAAAATCCCACCATATAAGAAAAAAACATAGGTGGCACATCCTTCTCTGTTCAAGCAGCCAAACTATGGAATTTTTAACTCCAAACATAAGATCCACCGATAACGACCTTATCTTCAGAAGTCTACTCAAGAGTTGGCTCTTCCCCACATAACCACCATGCTCAAACATAAATATACAACATATCCCTCTGTATATAAGCATTTCTTTGAACTATAGCTTTGTACCCACATATGTGCATTGCTTTGTATGAATATGTATAATAATTATGTTTTAAAATATATAGATATTTGTTAGTTCTGCTTTACAGATGTACCTATTACTTATAGTTATATTATTCTATGTTTAACATGTATATAGGTAACAGCATAAAGAAGTACATTTTTTATCATAACTATTTATCTACAATTGCTTCACTATTGAATTACAAAATAATAAAAAAATAATAAAAACAAATAAAGTAACTTATATTACAGCAAACCTTGAAAGTCTGAGTTTATTAAAGACAACATAAATCTACATATATTACCTTCCTTATATATATATATATATATATATACTTTCCATGTGCATATGTATAGTTACATTTATTACTTTACTTCTAATTCAGCATCTCCGATTCATTACCCTATATCTCATCCTATACCTCTCTCAATATACCCTCTACTTCCATTCTGACTCATCACAAATCTCATTTTACTACACTTTCCAATGCACAACCCTATTTCTAACCCTATACCTCTCTCGATATATCCTCTACCTCCACTCTCTCTCTCACTCATCCCAAACCTTATTCTTCAACTGTGATCCCCAAAATAACCCTTTCTAGACTCTTCCCTCCTCCCCCCCTCCTTGCATCATCTCATTCCTCCTTTACTATTCAGATATCCCAAACAAGCATTCCTAAACCCTTCCCTCTGACTCTTCCCCCTTCACCCATCCCAAACCTCATACTGCTATAAGCTCCAAAAACAAAAAACTTTCTAGACCCTACTCTCTTCTATCCCTCCACTGTCTTATTCAATCCAAATAACAGACTAACATGTCCACCACCCAAATTAATTTCATATTTCCCTATACTAATTCCCCACTAATCCTGTTTGGGTTCCGGAGTAGTTTGCTACCAGCCAAAAAATGCTTCAACACCTCATCAGGGGTAGCAAGTGCTATATAAATGCAAACCCTTCCCTCTTCTATCCCCTCACTATCCTTTTTTAATATAAATTACTAATTCACATCTCCACCACTCAAACTAATTTCATATTTCCCTATACTAATTCCCCACTAATCCTGTTTTGAGTTCCAGTCAAAAAGCGCTTTACCACCTCATCAGGGGTAGCAAGCGCTACATAAAGGCAAACCCTTCCCTCTTCTATCCCTCCACTATCCGTTTCAATCTAAATAACAGATTAACATGTCCACCGCTCAAATTAATTTCATATTTCCGTATAGTAATTCACCACTAGTCCTTTGTGGGTTCGGGAGTAGCATGCCACTCGTCGTAAAAGTGCTTTGACACCTCATCAGGAGTAGTAAGCGCTATATAAATGCAATTACAATTATAATTAGTCTCCTTGTTGCTTCCTCGGATATGAGAGGAGGGAGAGAACAGAGGAGGAAATTGCCTGAGCAAAATTTGCTGAATGCACTCCTCATCCTTCTTGCAAATTTGCTGAGGTTTTCATTTTTCCGTGCACGTTGGAAGTCAACAGCTTAGGTGGAAGAAGAGGTGAGACATGTCACTTGAGTTCAAAAAGGGAAGTTTGTGGAACTCGTGACATCTGATCCTTAAGCTGCGCAGTTGTAGTGTTTATGCAGAATTACCTTCAAGTGGAAGGATGTTCTTCCTTCATCTCAAGACACAGACTGTAGGAACAAGCACTACATTCAGACTCATAACAGATGTACAGGAGCATACCATGCTGATACCCTAGCAGGTGTGTACTGCTGGAGCACTGCCTATAAGTTGCAATACCTGTTTACATGTGCTGCTTTCACTTTCAGCACAATAGAATCACATGAATATACCCTACCTAAACCTAAAATGCTACAGCACCTGTACACTGCAGAAGCAGACATACCTTCATCCTCCCTACAGCACCTTTGTACGGCACCTGGGAATTGCAGGCTCATCCTCTGCGGATGCATGGTCCACTCTCAATCCAAACAGCAGTGTTACCTGTGTATACTATCTCACTCCTCTGCCAACCAGATCATATGTGCGCACTGCAGAAGGAGCCTGTCTGATACTGATTTAACTAGAAAGTAACACAAGTTTAGGTTCACCATGTCCACAATAAGCATATGAATCACTGTTCTGGAGACTGCCTGTCTCCATCCGCTGACGCTGCTCTGGTACTTGCCCGACTGATCTCAGATCTTCGTTTCTGTCCAGCATCTCACTTTGCACATTCATCACTCCTCTGAAACCAGTTGCCTGTTTATCATTCACTCACACGTCTCTCATTTAGCCCATTCCTTTTCTCTCTATTAACTATGAACTTGTCACTGCATCACTGCTGAAAACTGCTGGACCTACACACCTAGGCAGCCCACATGCTGTAAAGTTTTTAGTTTGTCTATGTGTGAGGAGCAAATCCTTTCAGTGCAGCTCACAATCAATATTCACAGGCTAGGGGAGGAAAACATAGGCAATAACTGTTCGGGCATATTAGAGTTAAAGGTGTAATAACTTGAACGAAGTGGGCTGCAGACAGTCAGAGCACACATAAGCTGGAACTGAGATATTCCCCTGTAGCATATCAGTCTGTCAAGGGTCAGATAGTGGAGGAAAGAATAACAGGGCTCCTGGCACTAAGGACATCCTGACACAGAGTTCATCAGCAGTACTGACTTCACATACTATCCATAATGTGAAGGTGATTCAGTGCTGCTGGACTGGAAAGGAACTAAGACAGCGCGTGAGGCACTATCCATGCTTTCCTTGATGTTACAGATCTAAAAATATCCAACACTCACTGATCTGTCTCTCCCTTTGTTATCTCCCACCCCTCCAGATTTGCTTCTCATCCTTCCCGGTCGTCTACCCACTCTCCTTTCAATTTATCTTTCCCTTTCATAACCTCTTGTTGACCCTTGACCCTGCTTCCAGGCAGGTCGCTCCCCATGCCGCACAGCTCAATCTGACTGCGCCTGTGTCCCCCGGCCCAGCTGCTGCCGCTGTGACGGTGTTCAAGGCCCGCCGTAGGCTCTGCTCGTTTTTTTCTTGTGTAATTGTAATTGTACTGTGTTGCTTTATTTTAATTGTACTGTTCCTGCTTTTGTTGCTTAGTGGTTTTTTCAGCGTTTTTCCCCCACTGTGCCCCTCTTGCCTTCTGTTTCCCTCTGCCGTTTTTCTCCCTCCCGCTTTCCCGCTGCTGCGTCCCCTGCGGCCCGCCCCCCCATTCACCTCCCCGCCTCCCAACTGCTCCTCCCTCCCACTTACCCTTATACGGCAACCGCTGTGCGACCGCGCAGCGGACACCCGCAGCAGAGGTGCCGTGGGTGCGCAAAGGCTCAAGCCCATCTGCACCAGTCCGCCCCTGGACCGCGCCCAGCGCCAGAACCCCTGTCCCCCGTGAACGCCACGTCGCCCGATACCGCTACGATGCCAGCACCCTCCATACACTCAACCCCGGACGAGACCACACCTGCTACCGGGCCACCCCGAAGCGCACTCAAGGACCCTTTTCCTGCCGGAACTGCAGCTTCACCAACATCCACCCCGCCAAAGCACCGCTCAGGAAAGAACCAAACTACCTCAGATGCATCCTCCTCAACACCTGCTCCGCCAGCAAACACACCGTTGAACTCTGGGACCTACTCGACTCAACTGCCCCAGACGTCGTCTTCCTGACGGAGATCTGGCTGAACCCCGCCTCAACACCCGGCATCGACATAGCCGTCCCGGAAGGTTACAAGATCACCCGCAGGGATCGCACCAACGGAGTCAGAGGAGGAATCGCCATCATCCACAGGAACACTCTCAGAGTCTCGACCAACGCCGACGACATCCTCAGCACCACCGAACACCTGCACTTGCAGATCCACACCGACCCCAACACCACCCTCAGAGGAACCCTCATCTACAGATCCCCCGGACCCCGACCACAGTTCAGCGAATCCATCGCCGACTTCGTCAGCACACACGCCCTTGCCTCCACGGACTACATCCTCATCGGGGACCTGAACTTCCACCTCGAGAACAACAAAGATACCAGATTCCACCACCCTGATCGCCAATCTCGGACTCCGACAACTCGTCACAACACCCACCCACGCCGCCGGCCACATGCTCGACCCCATCTTCTCCGCAACCCCCCACATCTCCTTCAACCACACCACCGAACTCCACTGGACTGACCATCGCTGCATCCACTTCACTTTCAGGAAGGCCGCCACGCACCACCGCACCCAACAGATGCCTCGCCGCTGCTGGAGCAAAGTCACCGATGACCAGCTAACCACCACTCTCGCCCAGAGCCCTCCCGCCGACCCCACCGATCCCGACACCGCCGCCCGCAACCTCAGACAGTGGATCTACGACTGCGCCAACACCCTCGCCCCGCTCAAGAAACCCTCCAACAGTCACATCAGCAAGAAAGCAAGTTGGATCACCTCCAGGCCTCCAAACGAACAAGCCGAAGACTGGAGAAGAACTGGCTCCGCGAACGAACACCGGACAGCTACAGAGCCCACAAGAACGCCAACCGCAGACACCATCTCCTCATCAGATCTGCCAAAAGGGCATCATTCAAAGACCGCCTAGACAACAACGCACACAACAGCAAAAAGCTCTTCAACATCGTGAAGGAACTCTCCAACCCCAGCTCCAACACCAACGACATTACACATTCACAAGACCTGTGCGACTCGCTGGCCACCTTCTTCCACCGCAAGATCGCCGACATCCACGACAGCTTCAACGTCACAACCGCCCCGACAACCACTGAGACCTTCGCCCCCTCGAAATTGTTATCTCTCCGTCAGGGGCGGAATACAGACTGAGAGGAATAAACCCGACAGCACATTTCGAAAGCCAATTACGTAATAAAGAAGGGATCGACGTCCTCTTAGGAAGTAGCATAAATAAAGAGGTAGGTTTAGTCCATCGTCCATATGTAGAATTGGTCTCTTCCCGCGCATGCTGCTAACACATGGTCATTTGTTCCACCCTCTTCTTTAGCATAGGAACAATTTGGATACTACTTCACGAAGAAAGACTACAAGACCCCATTATAACAGCAAAATTAAGTCATTAGGGGTAAGATATTTTTTTAAATAGGCAGTTTTCCTTTCTAACTTAAGAAGGGAATATATATATTTAACATTGGTTCCTTGATTCTCAGTGGGCCCAGTCACAGTTTTCTGAACCTAAGGGATACAGAAGAAAGGACATACAACTAAATGATAGAACTACCTGAAAACTAATGGAATAAATTACTCATGTGTCTGAATGTAAGTAATTCTCAGCAAATTATTGATTTAGATCATGAGAAGTAACGATGAATAATTTGAGGTGACTCAAGATCAATCTCTGTGGCGATTAGACTGTGAAACTTTATTCCTTCTTTTTTATAAATTTCTCATCACTTGGCGTTGTGGGTGTTTTTTTAATTTATTGTATAAGTTTGCCTGAGGAAATCCCTAATAATGGTTGGTCACGTAGGGTGGTCTATGTTAGGTCTAAGCAATGTCCAAATTTGTTTGTAAATATGTCAAATATTCCTTTTGGATTATATGTGGTGACGGTACTTATCATATTTTACAGATCCCCTGGGTATATGAGTTTGTGTATCTGGAAGAGGTCCTGAGGAAGGTGGCTTTGGGCTGTCGAAACGCGCGTCGACCAGTGCGAGGTCTCATTTCAATTTTTGAGACCAACGAATTGGCAGGGTGCTCCTGTCATTTTGTCTTCAGTTCCCTCGTAACAGAGGTTGAGTTATGACTGTGGTGATGGTATGAATGGGTGTGCATGTGATGACGGTTGGTTTGTTACCAGGGGTATATATCTTTTGTGTAGAGTGAAATATCTTTCTGTTTAGAACTGTATGATATATTTATATTGATGTAAACTTTTCTTTTCTTTTTTTGTCCAAAATATGAAATTGTCTGTGCACTGGGAAAAAAAATTCTTTTTAATATGAAAAAAAGTTCTTACTACTAAAGAAAAAAATAAAATATGAAAGAAATGATGATTTGTAAACAATGAATACAATTTTGACACTTTTCTAGAAAATAAATCAGATTGTTGGTTGTTTGTCACCCATGTTGGAATAAAAGTTGGATGTGTACCAATATTTGAGTATAGTAGCCATTGGGGAAAACTCTTTCTCTTTGACTTCGCCCCCTCGACCACCAACCGCCTGCTCTCCTGGACCAACATCAATGACGACGACACATGCAAGAACATGAACACCAGCCACTCCGGATCACCGTCAGACCCATGCCCACACCACATCTTCAACAAAGCCAGCACAGCCAATCGCACCCCATCTCCGGAAAGTAATCAACATCTCCTTCGAGACAGCAACATTCCCGGAAAGCTGGAAGCACGCCGAGATCAATGCCTTACACAAGCAACGCAAGGCGGACCCCAAGGACCTCAATAACTTATAACCCATCTCCCTGCTCCCGTTCACGGCGAAGGTCATCGAGAAAACCATCAACAAACAACTGACCCGCTACCTTAAGGAGAACAGCATTCTGGACCCGTCCCAGTCCGGGTTCCGCAGCAACCACAGCACCGAAACCACCCTCATCACCGCCACCAATGACATCAGGACCCTGCTGGACAACGGAGAAACAGCGGCCCTCATCCTCTTGGACCGGTCAGCCGCCTTCGACACGGTCTGCCACGGCACACTACGAACATGCCTCCACGACACCGGGATCCAAGAGAAGGCCCTGGACTGGACCACCTCCATCCTCTCCGGCAGAACACAGAGCGCCCGCCTTCCCCCCTTCCGCTCCGATGCCACCGAGATCATCTGCGGCGTACCCCAGGGCTCATCCCTCAGCCCAGTGCTGTTCAACATCTACATGGCACCTCTCGCCCACGTCACCCGACTGCACGATCTCAACATCATCTCCTACGGCGATGACACCCAGCTGATCCTCTCCCTTACCAAACACCCCCACACCGCCAAACCCAACCTCCACGAAGGAATGAAGGCCGTCGCTGAATGGATGAGGAAAAGCCGACTGAAGCTGAACTCAGACAAGACGGAGGTCCTCATCATTGGATCCACCCCCTCGGCCTGGGACGACTCCTGGTGGCCGACCGCACTGGGAACAGCTCCAACACCCACCGACCACGCATGCAACCTAGGGGTCATCCTTGACTCCACCCTCTCCATGACTAAGCAGATCAACGCCGTCTCCTTCCCCTGCTTCAACACCCTTCACAGAATCTACAAGTAGATCCCCACCGAAACGAGAAGAACGGTCACCCAGGCCCTCGTCAGCAGCAGGTTGGACTACGGAAACGCACTCTACGCAGGAGCTTCGGCCAAACTCCTGAGACGGCTGCAACACATCTAGAACGCCTCAGCACGTCTGATCCTCGACATCCCCTGCGTAGCCACATCACACCCCACCTGAGAGACCTGCACTGGCTCCCCGTCAACAAGAGGATAAGCTTCAAGCTCCTCACCCACGCACACAAAGCACTCCACAACACCGGACCAGCGTACCTCAACAGACGACTCAGCTTCTACACCCCCAACCGCCAGCTCCGCTCCACCGGCCATGCCCTTGTCGCAGTCCCCCGCATTCAAAGAGCGACCTCCGGCGGCAGATCCTTCTCCCACCTCGCCCCCAAAACCTGGAACACCCTCCCCACCCACCTACGGCAGACCCAAGACCTACTGACCTTCAGAAGACTCCTCAAGACCTAGCTCTTCGAGCAGTAGCAGCACCCCCCACTCCCAGCGCCTTGAGACCCTCACGGGTTAGTAGTGCGCTTTACAAATGGTTGACTGATTGATTGTTATCTTCTCTCCACTCACCATATCTATCCTACCACTCTGTTCCATCTCTTTATCCTAATCCCTCCTTTTTCCTCATTTGTCTGTCCCTCTAATCCTCTCTTCTTCCTTCCTCTTTTGTCTGTTCCTCTCTTTTAGTTCATTTTGTCTCTCGTTTTCACCATGCATCCCTCCCTTTTACCGGCTCATCGCTCTCATGCCTCCATTTCTCTCTCTCTGCTCCTCGAACACTTTGTCCACCTCACTTTGTTGCTTTCCCTCTCCTTCAGTTGTCTTTATCCTAGTTACTCTCCAGTACTCTTTTGTCTCAAAAACTGTTTCTTCTTTCACCTTCTCCTCGCACTGTGTTCCTCTCTCTATTCCCCAATCATAGTGATTCCTGTACATATGGGATGCTCCTGACTCTCTGTTATAAGAAGTAATCCTGCCTAGAACCTGCATTTTGACACCCATCAATGAAGTGCACTTAAAAAAGCAGCACCATTTGGAATTTAAGTGTGGGCAAATACATTTGAATCTCTGTTGGAAAAATACATCACTTTCAACATATAACAAGTATTGGCACAGCCAACAGGCCTCGCCTATGGAAGAGATATCGGCTTTGTCAATGTGGTTTTGCCATGTTGTACACCAGCATAGCTGCTGTTCAGCATGGCTAAAGAGTTAGTGGCGTAGAGAAGAGTAGTGTGTCGTACAATGTTGTGTATTGGAGTGGCATAGAATGAAGTCTTGTACAGTGGCGTACAGTGGAGTGGTGTAGAGTGGACTGGTGTAGAGTGCATTGGCGTAGAGTGTTACAAAGTATAGAGGCATATAGTGCAGAGGCATAGAATTTAGTGGTGTTCAACGCAGTGTCGTAGAATGCAGTGATGTTGATTAGAGTATTCATAGTAAACTGCAGTGGCATACATTACAGTGGTGCAGAGTTGTAGAATGCAATGACGTAGAGTACATTGGTGTAGAGTACAGTTGTGTAGAGTGCAGTGGCATACAGTAGAGTGCAGCAGAGTGGCATAGAGTTCGGAAGTGTAGAGTAGAATGTTTCAGATTAGAATGAAGTGGCATGGAGAGGTACAGGCTAGAGTGAAGAGGCGTAGAGTGTAATGGCGTAAAATGGCGTAGAGTGCAATGGCATAGAGTGTAATAGTCCAGAGTAGATTAAAGTGGAGTACAGCAGGACTGCCTCCTCCATTACAGCAGAGGAGCGTCGTCCCACTACCAAATATGCCCCCCAGAAAAGCCAGAGATTAAAAATAAAATGGTAAAAATTATTATTTATTACCATTTTATTTTACATCAACCCGTCCCGCACCGAGTGTCAGGACAGGGTGGAGCCACTGCTCCAACAGGGAGGATTGGTGGTGGGCTGGCTGTAAGGCTGGCTGTCCACTTAGATATAAAGTGTGCATGTATCCTTGGCTGACTGTCTTGTAACTGCCAGCCAGACATGCACATTTTAAATCTCTCTAACCCAACTGTCTTAGAGAAAGCACAGGCCTCCATTGCTCTTGAGAACGCCGAGAGGTTGCTCCCTCCAATCCTAGCGCTTCTCTCATGCTGGTTAGAGTGCAGTGGTGTAGGGTGCAGTGGCGTAAAGTGGAGTAGAGCGCAGTGGTGTGAAGTGGTGTAAAGTGGAGTGTTGCAGAGTAGAGTGGAGTATGCATGGTGTGGTAGCACATTGCCATAACAGACAACAGATTGTAAATTGAAATCACCATTACAGTTGCACAGACTAACAGTTTTCCTAATAAAACTATACAGCGCAAAAAACTATAATGATTGGAAATCGTATCACCTATTGTATTGATTTGTTTCAATCATATGAAAGTATTTGTTTCCAACACACTTTAGAATTAACAAAAATGTGCTTCATTTGTGCTTTCCTAATTCTGATATATTCTGAAATACTTGCACAGTTCATTTAAATGTTGTTGTGTTCTAAAAAAAAAATCCCTTCCCTACTCCCAGTATCCAACAAGATTACTACATATATCCTCTCACTTTGTGGTCAGAGAAAACAAAGTAAACACAAAGCGCCCTTGGAGGACATCTCTAAAACAAATAAAGCCAGCAAACAGAGAGCCAGGAAATGCAAGTTGTAAACTGAAAAAGGCAATGTTAAGCAACAAGAGGGGAATGTATTCCCAGGGAAGCTTTCTGAATGCCCCCTGAGATGTCTTTATCAAACGAGTCTGGGAGGCTTGGACCTAAAAATGGCGTTATTCCTTATTAGAAAATCTCAGTTTTAACGCAGTAGCACAGCAGATCCTTGTTTTTAGTGCTCTGGGCACTGATAATCTGCAGCCTTATTGATGTATGCAGAGGCAATAACCTACCAGGGATGGTGACATCAGAATCTCGGGGTAAGGAGTCGCACGACACTCCCGATTTCACGGCCACAAATCCATTAGTATGTGGTCTAGTTTGGATTCCTACATTAGTACATGTTCTACAATTTAGGCTACTTATTTCCATTTTTGTAATAATTCATCATTGATTAAAATAGCCCTTTTATGTTTGTTTTATTATTTAGATTATGCTTATACTGTTTTACAATGTTGGAAATGCGTTAGTACTTTCTCTTAGATATTCTACTATGTTTTTTCTATTTTCTATAGTTCGGTATTATTTTTTGTATTGTGTTTCATATATGTAAAAAAATATTCTATAAAATATTTTGAACTCAAAAAAAGAACTCCATTAAGCCCTGGTATGAACTGTGTCTGGCCTCACATGGGGAGACTGAGAGAAGATTGACTGTCAGCATAGGCATGGATTTTAAACGCCCAGTCAGGCAGATTAATAGCAGCACGTGCTGGGTGTAGACTAGAGCCAGCGTGCTGATGCCGGAAAGTAAGCGAGGACCACAACCTTGAGACAACACCCCCAGCCTATAGGGTTACTTTTGGAAGTCTGTCTTAAACAGCACATGCAATAAAATGGAGCAGGCAAAAATCTAGAGTAGCCTGGACCCATCCTACGGCCCAGTCTAGAGAAGTACAAGGGGCAACTTGACCAACGTTGTGGTTCGAAATACAGGCCTCCAGAGGCGAGACTCGAAGACTTTCTCCTTCGGTTCACTACATTAATACCTCGGTTTGAGAACTTTTATATTTATCACTACTAATAATATTTTTACTTCTTGAAAGGATGGAAGATTACTAAACAATTTTTTCGAGCAACGGGATGTGGCCCAGTAAAATCGTTCAGTATGTAATCGAAGTAGCCCTGTGGAGGCAAGCTGTGACAAGGCGCCTTAAAGTGAAAATATAACTTATTTCTAACTAAGACTGGAAAAAACGCACATTCTAAAATTCTCCTAAAAGTCCTTGCCTTCCCAGCAGCACCAGAAGCAGAAGCCTGTGAATGGAACGTATGACATCACAGGCCGTGCAGCGTGATGTCACGAGCCCCACTGGACGTGTGGAGGGGAGGTCTCCACTGCAGCAGAGAGAAAAATGGAAAGGCCACTGTTGGTTTACTTTGTCGGTACGGAAAAAGTCAGCCAGGTTCATCGTAGTCTAATTTTTTTGAGACTA
This sequence comes from Lissotriton helveticus, assembly GCF_964261635.1. Lineage (NCBI taxonomy): Eukaryota > Metazoa > Chordata > Amphibia > Caudata > Salamandridae > Lissotriton > Lissotriton helveticus. The sequence goes on from NC_136067.1 coordinate 1,400,500,229, forward strand.
AATACTAGGATTCTCTTAAAAACATCAAAACATGTGTGTTGCTTGCTCCCCTGTAAAATGAAACACATGGTATCGCCCGAAAAGTTGTGACGCATGATGACATGTTGAAAAGTCTGTATTGTGACGTGTACTTGGTATAAAATGCTGGTAACCAGGGAGCTGCAGCACTGTACCCGAGGACACCGGACAGAGAGGACCACTGCTTGCTGCTGGAGCTGGGACAGCGAGAGGCCTGAGCTGGCTACAAAAAAGAAGTGGGTAGAGGTGGGTGCAAGTGGACAAGGTGAGTAAATAAACTAAACGAAAACTGAGCTGAAAACTGAGCTGAAAAACTGAGCTGAAAACGAACTTACAACTGACTTGAAATTCGAATTTACTACAATCCCTTATTTCTTCCCCCCATTTCTGAAGCTCATATCCCCTCAACCCTATGGCATCCCTTCCCAACCGTATATGTCACGTTTCCAAACCAATCCATTCCTTTCTCTCCTCACTCATTTCTTTCCCTTCTCGTTGCACATGTATTGCATTCCGACGTCTTGCCCTCCTTCTCCTACCGTATCCCCTTCCCAGATCTTCCCTTCCCCTCTCTCACAACTTCCTCCTTTCCCCTAATCCCTAGTTGCTTTCTCGCCACTCCTCTCCAAACCCAGCAACTTTAAACTCCCTTCCTGATTCAGCACTTCCTGTACCTTAGCCACTCTTCTTCTTTGCCCTTTAGCTCTCCTTCATACACCTTCAACCTCCCTACCCTTCCTCATTATTTCAATTCTCCTTTCCTTCCTTTCCCCATTTGATCGTCCTCTCCATCCCCTATTCTTTTACGGTACACCCTTACTTTCCTTTTACCTCTTGATCCCTTCTGAGCTCAACCCTGGACACCTCACCGACCATATTAATCCATCCATTTATACATCTACTCTTTACGGTTCATTTCACATCCCTTACCTTCACCTTATGCTAACCCTTCCTTTCCCTCCCTTGCCCTTCTTTTATTCTCCCCTCCCTCCCTATCCATTCCCTTTCAACCCCTTCACCTTCCTTTCTCGTCTTCTCCTATTTTCTCTTCCCCTCACTTCACTCACGCTCTCCTCTTTCCTCTCCCCTAATATTCCCATCTCATCACTCTAATCCAATCCCCTTCCATGCCCTTCCCCCCTCCCTTTACCTCCCCCTTCACTTACACCTACCCCATCTCCCTTCCCCTCTCTCTACTCTATCTCTCTCCTCCCCTTATCTCTCCTTTTCCTGTCGCTCCACTATACTCTCCACCACTTTCCTAGCTCCTCTCTCCACTCCCTCAGCGTTCCCTATCTCTTCTTCCCCATTCCCTGCCTCTCTTCCGCCTTCCCCTCCCAATCTCTCCTCCCCTATCACCTCCCCATCTCTCTCTTTCATTCTCTTCAGTCACACACCCTTACAGTCTTATCAGTTCACTTACACTTTCAATTCCCTTCTCTTCCCTTCCTTTTCCTTTCCCTTCCAGATAATTTCTCTCCCTGCCTGATAATTTATTTCCCTCCCTCCCTTTTCCCTTCTCTCCCCTTTCCATCCTTTCCTCTCCCCGTCACTACCCTGGCTTCCAATTTCTTTCCTTTCCTGTCTCTCCTCTCCTATTTCATCCCCTTCCTTTCTCTCCTACCCCATCTTTTCCCATCATTTCCCCTGCTATTTACCTTCCTCCTCTCATCTCTTTTCTTATTGCCTTCCCTTTCATTCCCTTGCCAACTCCATCGCTTCACTCCCTTCCCCTTTCATACTGTCCTTTCCCCTCCCCTACTATTCCATTCCTTGTTTCCCTTCCTTTTTTCGCCACAAACCTTGCCTATCTTCACTATCTCCCCCTCCCCTTCAATTCCCTACCTTAACTTCTCTCCTTTTCTCTCCTCTCGACTAACTGTCCTCCTCTCCATTCCTCTTCGTTTCTTCCCTTCTTTCCCCTTCCCTCACGCCCCCATCTCTTCACTTCCCTTTACTCCCATCCACTAGCATTTCCTTCTCCTACCTTCTCTTATTCTTATCTCTCTTCTCCTTCCACCTCCGCTTCCATACCCTCCTCTTTCCTTCCCCTTATCTCCCCTTTCCCTTCACTTTCCCCTTCCCTTCCCATTCTCTTTCCTTCCCTTCACCATCACCGTCTCTTTCCCTTCCCTTCCTTCCCTATCTCTCCACTCCCCTTCCACACCCTCCACTATTCCCTTCCGTTTCCTTCATTGGTATTTTCCTTTCTTCCCTCCACTTCCCTAGCTCTCCTCTCCAGTCACCCTGTTGCTCCCTAGCTCTCCTCACTTCCCCCTCCTTCCCCATCTCTCCTTTCCTATCGCATTCCACCCCCTGCCCTCCCCTTCCCTTATTGTCCCTTGCCTTCCCCCCTTCCATTCATTCCTTTCACCTTCCCTCCCCTTGCTTTCCCCAGCTTTCCTATCGCCTTTCACACCTCTCCACTCCCTTCCTTTATCTTTTCTCTCCTTCCTCTCCATCCTTTTACCTCATTCCTTTCACCTTCCCTCCTTGCCTTCCCCATCTTTCCTATCGCCTTTCACACCTCTCCACTCCCTTCCTTTATCTTTTCTCTCCTTCCTCTCCATCCTTTTACCTCATTCCTTTCACCTTCCCTCCTTGCCTTCCCCATCTTTCCTATCGCCTTTCACACCTCTCCACTCCCTTCCTTTATCTTTTCTCTCCTTCCTCTCCATCCTTTTACCTCATTCCTTTCACCTTCCCTCCTTGCCTTCCCCATCTTTCCTATCACATTTCATACCTCTCCACTCCCCTCCTTTATCTTTTATCTCTCCTTCCCCTCCCTCGATCTTTCCTTGTTCTCTTCCTGATCTCTCCTCTAGCCTTCTGTATCTCTTCTCTTCCCTCTCTCCCCTTCGTTGCTGTCTCCCCTCTCTCTTTTCATCCCCTTCTTCCTCTTTCTCCTCCCCTCTTCTTCCCTCACATTTCTTTCTCTTCGCTTCCCTTTACTCCCATCCCACACCTAACCTTCTTTTCCTCACCTCTCCTCCTTTCACCTACCCTTACATACCACCCTCCATTCTCACTCATTTTGCCCTTACCCCTCCTTTCCTCTTTGCCCCTCCTTCTCTATCTCTACACCTTTCCCCTTATCTCTACACCTCCCCCTCCACTTCCCTTCCTATACTCTCCACCCCCATCGTTTCTTATCTCTCTATTCCCCTAAATTGACTCCAACTCTGTCCCCTTTTCCCATATTTCTCTTATCCCCTTCCTACCACTCCACTTCCCTTCACCCCTATACACTTACCATCCCCTCTATATCTCCCCCTCCCTTCCTTTCCTCTTCCCTATATCTTCTCTGCTCACCTCCCCTCTCCTTTCCTTCCCTTCTCTCCTTCCCCTCCCTTCTTTCTGATCTCTCCTCTACCTTCCCTTCCCATCCTTCGCCCTCATCTCCCATTCTTTCTATCCTTTATTCTTTTACTTCCCTCCCCTCAATTCCCTGCTTCCACCTTCTCCGCCCTTCCCTACCTGCCCACTCCTTTCCTCTCTTATTCCCCTCTCTAACTCTCCTTCCAAATCTCTCATCTGTCCTCTTCCCCCTCTCCTTCCCTTCATTTTCACTCTCTCCATACCTATCTCTACACTCCACCCCCTCTTGCTCTTTATCTCTCTTCCCCCCTCTATTCCCTCACTATCTGTCTTCTCCTTTCCCCCTCTCTTTCCATATCTCCCCTATCCCCTCCTCTTCACTTCTACACACTTACAGTCCGTTCCCTAACCCTCCTTCCTTCCCCTCCTCTCCTCTCCCCATCTCTCTCCTCTTACCCCGGTCACTTCACTTCCCTTGCATACCCTTTCCATACCCATTTCTCCCTCCCCTATTTTGCCTCTCTCCTGTTTCCCTTCCCCCTCCTTTACCCTCATCTCCCATTTTCTTCCTTACCTTTCTCTTTTCTATTCTTTCCCTTCCCAATCCCTCCTCTTCCCTCCATTCCCTAGTATCTCCCCCTTTTCCCTGTCATTCCTACCTCTACTCCAACCCTCTCTCCACCCCTCTTTCCCTAGCTCTCCTCTCCTCCCCTTCTCTATCCCTCTTCTTCCATCCCAAACCTTATCTCTCGTCTCCCTCCTTCCTTATTTGGTCTCTCTTCCCCCCTTCCCGGTCACTACATCCCTATCGCTACACACTTCCCCCTCCACTTCCCTTGCTATATTCTCCACTCCCTTCCCCTTGTTCCTCACGTTCCTTCACTTCTCCATTCCCTCCCTATAGGTTTTCTCCTGCCTCTCCCCTCTTCTCATATCTCTCCTACCCCCATACAGCCCTTCACCTTTACTTCGATATACTTACGTCCCTTCCCTATAACCCTCTCTCTTCTCTATTTCTGCTCTTCCCTCTGCTCACCTCCCCTCCCCTTTCCTTCCCCATTCTTTTTCCTTCTCTTCCCCTTCCCAATCTCTCCCCTCCTTTCTTTTCCCTTCCCATGCCTTCCTGTCCCTTCCTAACACTCTATTTCTTATCTCCATTCCCTTTTGCTTCCCTTTTTCTCCCCTCTTCTTCCCAATCTCTACCCTCCTCTACCTATATATCCACTCTTCCCCTCTCATATCTCTCCTCCCACCTTCGCTGTAACTTCCCTATTTCTCATCTCTTGTCCTTCCCGATTTCTCATCCACCATCACCTACAACCTTATTGTTCCTCTCCTTTTCCCTCCATACTCTTCCCCTTGTTTCCTATCTCTCCTTCCCTTCCCCCTTCCAGATTTCTCCATTCTTCTCCCTTCCACTTCCCTAGCTCTACTCACCACTCCCCTCCCCTCTTCCCAATCTCTCTTCTCTCTATTTCTCCTTGTCTCTCCGTTCCTTCCTTCATATAGCTCCACACCTCTTCACCGCCTCCCTTCCTATGCATACCCTTGCTGTACCTTCCCAATCTCCTCAACCTTCCTTCAACTCCCTTTCCCAATCTCCATCTCCTTCTCATCCCTATTTCCTGATCTCTGCCCTCCCCTTCCCATACATTCCTTTCCCTGACTTTCAATCTCCTCTCCCTTCTTTTCCCTGTCTTCCAATCTTCACTGCACTTCACTTCCCTCTACTTCCCTTGCCTACCCCTTGCTTCCTTTCCTATCTCGCCCTCTCTCATTCCCTATGTCACCTCACTTCTCCTTCCCAATCTCTCCTCTCCCTCCTCGTCCCTCCCCCTTCCCTGAGATTCCCTCCTCTTTAATTTTCCCTCCTCTGCTCTACCTTGCTCTTCCCTTCCCAATCTCTCCTCTCCCATTCCTACCTTTACAGTCCGTTCCCTTCTCTATTTCCCTATCCCTCCCCTCCACTTCCCCTCCCCTATCTCTCCTCGCCCCTCACCTCCTTATCTATCCTCTCCAGTCCCCCTTCCCTCTCCCCTTTACTTCAATTATCTCCCCCTTCCCTACTCTCTCATCTCTCCTAATCTGTCCTCTCCGCTTCCCTGTACCCACCTCTACTACCCTGGTCTCCTCTACTGTTCCCTCTCCTTTTCTTCCCTATCTCCCCTATCCTCTCCTCTCCTCTCCTCTCCACTTCTCTTACCTCTGCCTCCCTTTTCCTTCCCCTTCCCTATTCCTTTCACTTTCCTCCTTCTCCATCTCTCCACTCGTATGCCCTCTACTGCCCTAGCTCTCCTCTCCACACTCCTCCTTCGCTATCTTTCTTCTACCTTCCTCTTACAGTTCCTTCCCTTTACTACTCCTCACTATTTCTTCCCTCCCTTTCCTTATTTCTTCGGCCCACTACTTTTTGGTTTGCTTCCCTTTCAATCTCTCTCCTCCTTCACATACCATCCCTACCCTTCCCTTCTTCCATTCCGATTTCTCCTACGGCCCCTCTACTGCCCTTGCCCTTACTATCTCCCTCTCCCCACCCTTCCATATTTGTCCTCTCTCCTTCCTTATCTTTCTCCTCTTTCCCCTCTTATCTAGCCATTGTTCTTTGAGTTAGAAGAGTAGAAGTGGGTGGGAGGACGTTCCGTGCCTTGGCCCCAACTCTTTAGAATTCCCTCCCCCCTCTCCTAGGAAAATCCAGAACCACCTTCTTTTCAGAAAATCTCTCAAGACCTGGCTTTTCTCTATTCATCTTCTCTTTCTCATTTTCTTTTAGGCAGTTGCAGCGTGTATGTTGGGAAGCCCTGTTCAGGCCAGCTCTGGGCTTTATACATCCTTTAACATAACATAACATATATCTCCTTTCTCTTCCACTCCTTTAGCCTCCTCTTTACTTTCATTCCCACTCCGTTCCCCTCCCCTTCCTTCTCAGTTCCCTTCTTATGTTTTGCTTTCTGTCCCCTCCTTCCCTATCTAAGCTGACCAGTAGCAATTGGGCATGGACTGGACCCAGCTGTTTGGCCTCTCTTGATACCCTGTGAATTTGTAGGGACCTCCCCATAGGTCCTGGGGAGGGGGGGCTTTAGACATTGACTCCTGTGGTGGACTGAACTTAAAGGGCTACAGTCAGAAAGTAGAATCCATGACCACGATGAACCTGGTTGGTGTATCTGATCCATGCACTATCGTGCTCAGCATCAGATTGTTCATAAAGGGGGTGGTGATGGACAGAGTATCTGAATTAAGCAGAACACTCCTACCCAGTCAAAAGATCAGTGCTTGATCCATCACCGTTTTTTAGCTCACTGCACCATCCCAGCTCAGAACCTGGCTACATGCAAATTAGTCTGACCCTGGCCCAGTGCATCATGGGAACAGGGCAGACCAAACTACCAAGCCAATTCTTTACTGGAAAGGAAACAAGCTTCCGGGGACCGGTTTCTGGCATTACAGCCGTCTTCGGCCCGGCTTGCTTGAATCCTGATGGTGCAGTGAGCAAGGGACTCACATCTGAGCATACCCTTCCACACTTGTGGTGGCCAAAACGATTCATAAAGGGGGTGGTGATGGACAGAGTATCTGAATTAAGCAGAACACTCCTACCCAGTCAAAAGATCAGGGCTTGATCCATCACCGTTTTTTAGCTCACTGCACCATCCCAGCTCAGAACCTGGCTACATGCAAATTAGTCTGACCCTGGCCCAGTGCATCATGGGAACAGGGCAGACCAAACTACCAAGCCAATTCTTTACTGGAAAGGAAACAAGCTTCCGGGGACCGGTTTCTGGCATTACAGCCGTCTTCGGCCCGGCTTGCTTGAATCCTGATGGTGCAGTGAGCAAGGGACTCACATCTGAGCATACCCTTCCACACTTGTGGTGGCCAAAACGATTCATAAAGGGGGTGGTGATGGACAGAGTATCTGAATTAAGCAGAACACTCCTACCCAGTCAAAAGATCAGGGCTTGATCCATCACCGTTTTTTAGCTCACTGCACCATCCCAGCTCAGAACCTGGCTACATGCAAATTAGTCTGACCCTGGCCCAGTGCATCATGGGAACAGGGCAGACCAAACTACCAAGCCAATTCTTTACTGGAAAGGAAACAAGCTTCCGGGGACCGGTTTCTGGCATTACAGCCGTCTTCGGCCCGGCTTGCTTGAATCCTGATGGTGCAGTGAGCAAGGGACTCACATCTGAGCATACCCTTCCACACTTGTGGTGGCCAAAACGATTCATAAAGGGGGTGGTGATGGACAGAGTATCTGAATTAAGCAGAACACTCCTACCCAGTCAAAAGATCAAGGCTTGATCCATCACCGTTTTTTAGCTCACTGCACCATCCCAGCTCAGAACCTGGCTACATGCAAATTAGTCTGAGTCCCTTGCTCATTGCACCATCAGGATTCAAGCAAGCCGGGCCGAAGACGGCTGTAATGCCAGAAACCGGTCCCCGGAAGCTTGTTTCCTTCCCAGTGTAAGAATTGGCTTTTGTAGTCTGGTCTGCCCTGTTCCCATGATGCACTGGGCCAGGGACAGACTAATTTGCATACAGCCAGGTTCTGAAACTGGGATGGTGCAATGAGCTAAAAAACGGTGTTGGATCTAGCCCTGATCTCTTGACTGGGTGAGAGTATTCTGCTTAATTCAGAGACTCTGTCCCTCACCACCCCTTGTTGTAAATATTTTTGTCCACCCTAAGCGTGGAAGGGTATACTCAGACATGAGTCCCTTGCTCATTGCACCATCAGGATTCAAGCAAGCCGGGCCGAAGACGGCTGTAATGCCAGAAACCGGTCCCCGGAAGCTTGTTTCCTTCCCAGTGTAAGAATTGGCTTTTGTAGTCTGGTCTGCCCTGTTCCCATGATGCACTGGGCCAGGGACAGACTAATTTGCATACAGCCAGGTTCTGAAACTGGGATGGTGCAATGAGCTAAAAAACGGTGTTGGATCTAGCCCTGATCTCTTGACTGGGTGAGAGTATTCTGCTTAATTCAGAGACTCTGTCCCTCACCACCCCTTGTTGTAAATATTTCAGCATCAGATTGTGCCTAGGCTCCTGTCTACTGCGACTATCATTGGGACTTTATGCTTCTAGGTGCTATTCACATCTAAGGTGATTTTTGTTTTTGAAAATACTTTTATTAAAGAAAATGACAGACAATTCACTTTTGTGCCGATAATCCCATAATGCCAAGTACAGTTATTATCACGTTGACAATAAGTTCAATCAGACATATAATTTACATATTCTGCTCTCCATCCCCAGCTCTCCGCAGTTCTAACTCCACCATCAGCGACACACATATCTCTCCTCAGTACAGATTCCATTTGGACCATTTCCTGTCCCATTTCTTTGGGCATCCTCTAGCGATAAATACTTCTTTCTCAGCTATCATATATTTATCCAGCTCTTTCCTCCATACCGTTACTTCAGGTGGCCTAACTCCCCCCCACCCCCTAGCGATTTCTCTTTTGAATAGTGTGAAGCCCAGCGTTACAAATCGTTGTTCTGTCTCTGTAAGATCCGTCGCCTCCCAGATGTTTAGCAGGCCCAGTCGTGGCGTCAAGGTAATTGTCTTTCCCAGGGCAGAATGCATATGCATTGTAATTCTGTCCCATTGGCTTTGCACCATTGGGCAGTCCCATACCATATATCTAAGGTGATTTTTGTGTCAATTTGTTGATTAAATTTAACTGTATTTTTCTACTTGAATTTGGGAGTTTTACTGATTAGTATTTTGACTTTATTACTGTTTTTGTATTGCATAAATACTGTACACCTTGTCCTAAGTTAACCTTGTCTGCTCTGTGCCATGGCATACCAGGGGGTTGAGCTCAGGTTAATTTAGTGACTTTGAGCGTTCACCCTGACACTGGTTGTGATTATTTCTTGAGGTTGGTAGTCACCGACCCCATAAAATAAATTAAATTCATACACTTGGCAATTCACATTAGGTTTATCAGTTGGATTAAAGGTATCAACCTTGAAGTGGCCATGTTTGCTAACAGAGTCCTACTCATGATAGCAAACCTGGAACCATCATTACCAGCTATCTTGACTGAATTTTAGGAATACAATTAAGCCTCCAGTTTTAAAAACAATGTAAATAATTAAATAGAAATCCGTGTTAGACTAAAACCAGCCACACTGCATTCGCTGTCTAAACCACTATGTTCTGGCGGTCCAACAATGCCATCACATATCTAGGGGTAGCACTAGCACACAAGTTAAGGAAATCAGACTCACAAATGAAAATCTATAACAGAATCTAACCACCTGGAATTTGGAAAAATGGATGCACAAAACCATATCATGTCTACTGTGCTTAACTGCTGTCAAAATGTATGGGTTGCCCAGGATTTTACATCTTTCAGGCAATCCCTCTGGCATTCTTTAGAAATATACCGCAGCAACTTCAGAGCCAAATCAATGGCTTTATTTGGCAGGGGAGGAGATCACGACTGATCCATAATCATTGTGCTTTGAAGCCTCTGGAAGGTGCACTGGGTGTCTATGACTTTGTAAAGTATCATCACGGAACACTGCTGTGCTACCTCTATGATTGGACTCGCCAAGAGACAGACAAGTGAAGGTGTGTGATAAACCACAGAGTGAGCTGGACAACAATATGAGCAGTCTCTAGGAATATACCGCAGCAACATCAGAGCAGAAGCAATACGTTTATTTAAAGTGATTTGCTGTGATTGGACCCGCCATAAGACGGACAAGTGATGGTGTACGGTAGACCACAGAGTGAGCTGGGCACCATTATGAGAATAAACAAAAAGTAAGCTTATCTCACTGCCCTAATAACAGCTCATTTTTTATTATATGTATCTGGCATACAGAAAATTACATATATTTTCTGCAGTTTATACATCTGCTAGCTACACAGCAGTTGTTTAAGATGATGCTAAGCTTTAAAAACAGTCCCTATGCATCTTCTGATGTGGCTCCTCCTTAAGAATCACACTAAAACTAGTCTCCTCATGTAACAGAGACATCATGAACGTATTCCAGGTAAGAATGGGCACCTTTGAAGAAGTGCTTTCTGGGAGGCCATTTTTATACGATATAGTATCAAAGGAAGCTACTGTATCAAAAATGGAAACACACTTCACTATCCATATTTCTTAAACAGTTTCAAAGAGATGTTTGGTATTATGCACACATTTCATAAACTTTAGTAAACAGCAACATGTTCTTCATGACTGCCCTTCTCCCGTCTGTGCTGTTGCCAAAGAAGCAAACAACGTACATTATATACTCATCTGAGACTTTCTAACAGTATTAGAGTGCAACGTGTGCTCCTGAAAGGTAAAACTCAATCCTATTGTAAGCTTGACACCAAATGTGTGTTAGTGAGTCTTCTCTAGGCAGATGCACTGTTGTTCCTGGCTCAGGCAGCTGAACAAATCAAGATAATCATAGCTGTGTGGATGGGAAAAACTACTTTTGTGGAAGTACAGAACGTCTGCCCAATCACGGTATGGACTCCTGTCACCAACATGTAGGCGAAGCCAAAGCCCCTCTCTGAAGTATTGCTGAAAGCTCCTTTTTAGGTAGTTCACATAAGGTCTGGCAAAAGTTGTGCTGTCAAACAAGATGCAAATGTATATTGTAGAGAAAGGGAAACACCGCAGATCAGCATCTGGGAGTATCTAGTGGAATTAGCTGTGCTAGTTGTCTCATCAATAATAAAGACAGCACCTTTGTTTTCAAAGTCTATACATGAATAGTTTGCAGCATATGTGTGGGGGCCCTCCAAAAGTGTGAGGCCTGTGAAATATGGACTCATCCCACAGTCCTTCAAGACCCGAAAGAGTGGAAAAGGTTGGTGAAAGCGGCTTTTCAGACATAAAAAAAGGCTGAAGTGGAAGAGAATGAGAAAGGGCAGAGAAAAGAAGTAGAAAGGGAACAAGAGAAGAGGCGGAAAGAGCCGAGAGAGCCGAGATAGGGTAATGACAGAAAAGGGGAAGAAGGGCAGCAAGAATGTAGAACATAGTTGAAGGCACGAGGGTTATGCATATGCACTGAGGATGCCATGCTTGTATGCATGTCTGGAAGGTGGCTTGAGTGAAGGGAGCTGTAGGTCCAAATTTTGCAGAAGTTGCCCCATCAATTTGTTCGACAACTGGTGTGATTAGCTCACTCCTCAGAGGATCTGAAGCGGTCTCTTGCCAGCTGTTTGGATCTAATCCAGTCCAGAGAGCTCAATATGAAATTTTTCATGTGGAACCTATTTGTGCGGATTTATATTTTTTGCCATGCATCTGCGAAAGGACACATTTAAACTTCTCCGTAACTGCCCCTGCTGAGCATAGATACCCCCCATACTTGGCAACAGTCTTGTTGCTGCCTCCCATACCCCGCCCCCCTCAGCAGATAGACTTCCTTGCACCGCATTTCTGTTGCTATACTGTCCAATTGCAAGCATTAATATTCCATCCACATCTCACCATACCTTTAATTCTGGTACCTTTCAGCCTTGCAAGAAACAAAGCCATAAATACCAGAATACAAAGGGGATTCCTGGCCTAGATAAGGCTACTACACCTGAAAAGCATAACCTATAAAGTGAGTAATGAATCGCTAATAAATAACCCCATATTTGTCTCCTGCCGTCTAAATTGCCCCATGCCTAAAGTGATGAGCAACTCATGGCTACCTTATTTGCATTCTGGTGACTATGATTCTGCATTTATTGTGAGTAATACAAAAACTGCAATTAGGGATCAGGGTCTGCCTGAAGTACTGAATCGCTCTTCCTTCCTATACACCAGTGCACAGACATCTAGAGAACTCCCAATAACACTTATCCTTATTTTCTATCATGCACTTGGCTCCAAATACTGTGACACCAATAGCTCTTACAAAGCGCCTCTATACCTACTGCCAGGGAGTGATATATGTACAAAATTCTATACAAAATGTATAATTCACCTGCAACCCTGGCACCTAAACCACTGTTTAGAATGGGCTAGAAAAGAACCAAAAGCCTTTCAAACCTACCAACGTGATTCATAGTCTGCATGTCGCAAAACAAAGGTTTAAATAAGCAGATAATTTCTGAGTCAGATGAACACATGCTAAGAACTGTATAACGTGCAGGTTATAGTTTCCAACCCCAATTAGACGGCTCAAGGGAAAGAGTCTTTGCGACAGAGATGTGTCTATATCACATGCAGTTCACTAGTTACAATGCTAATCAGTGCTAACTAGGGTTTTCGGTGAGTTAACTTCAGATCTATGTGTGTACCCTGTACATTGCCGTTTACGGATCAGCAAGGGAGGGAAGTGGGACTATGGATCCACTGCAGAGACTATTTTTGTTTAGCCTGCTGATGGCAAATTCCAAATTTAGTAAGAGAATTCAGGGAGCTAATTTCCCAGCTGTACATCTGTACAGATATATACAATCTTTTTTTACCATATATATCACGCCTCTCAATCCATGAAAGACCGTCCCGCAATCCATAAATCACACAAAGCCATGCAAACCATAACTTGCACACTTAGGGGCACATTACGATGCCAGTGGGGCCGCCTCTGACAAGCCGTCGGAGGCATTCCCACCGACAAGACAGCCCTCCGGGCATCCCGCCACATTACGATGCGGGCGGTCGGACCCTTGACTATCAGGGGATGGACCGCTGCCTCTGACAGAATCTACTGATCCTGATGGGGTGGCGACTGGACTTGTGATCCTGAATTTAGGCGGTACCTGCTCAGGCACTGCTGTCAGGATTACGATGTCCCTTTCCGACTACCTGTTCATGGCAGTCACACCGCCATGGAAAGGCAGCTAGAAAGCGACTGTGGGGGCCCCAAGCAGGGACCCCCATCCCCAGTGGGCCACTGCTAAGTGGCCAGGGGGGCACCCAAGGTGCCCCCCCTAAGCACCATATATCAGGCACCACATGGTGCCTGGCCCACGCGGCATGCATGGATGTTTAAAATATGCCCTTTTCTACTGCGGCTTGTGCTGCGTCTCCTTTACGGACCGCTCTACAAGCCACAGTGGAAAAGGGTAGTTTCCTACCGCCTACACGGCGGTCTGATCAAAATATGGTGGGTGGGACCACTGACTCCTTGTCGGGGAGTCTCAATCCAGCTTCTATGACGGCCGGATGTAATTTAAGGTTTGTCTGATATTGCAGCTTACGAAAAGTACGACCGAATAACAGTTACGCCTGTTCACCATTCATAAAATGGTGGCTGTGCCTCCTATTGAAAATAAAAATACATTTAAATGTGGGGGAAGGGTACCTAAACTTCTAGTCAGTGAGAAGCACAGAATATTATGTAAAATGTCAAAAAGTCTGCAGTCTCTGCTACAGTGTTACAGATTATAAACAAAGTTGTGTACTTATTGCTAGGCATGCCAGGTCCTCGTACCTCGGTACGAGACCGGTGATGCAGAGATATTTTTTTTAATCGTTGGGCTTCACAATCAAAGACTCCCTAAAAATAGAATCTGATGCCATTGCACCCCTAAATGAATGTTTTAATGTGAGCACAGATGAGTTTTTAATTTTATGAGGGCTCCAAATGTGTTGGTTGTCCCTGGACTATATTTGGAGATCACAGACCCACCATATCTAAATTGTAGCCTGTGGGATACGGTCTTGGTAAAGAGATAGCAGATGCCAACAGACTAAGAGGGTTTGAGTCCATGGGAACAGTTATTATTGCCAATCGAGGGGTGACATCAATTTTGATATCTCCGTAAAAGGCGCAAGGTTGATACCCAAGTGCTGTTATTCAAAATGTAAAACACTTCATCTAATAAACATCACAGAAACAAATTTTACTTGCGGAACCACACCGTTTGCACAGGTGGCCCACATAGATTAAACTGGTTTGTCAGGAATAAATGTGACCCCTGCACAAACACTGTTGTCAGCGCTCAGAGCTACCAGACCCTTAGAGGATGGGCCGGCTTTAGATTTACTAAAATGGAGGGATGAAGCATGGTTCGGCCCTTGATGCAGGTTTCAATACATATTTAAAGAAGCTCACTGCAGTGCTGTGAACTTCCATAACCTTGTACCAGTGTCAAAATAGGTTCAAATTGCATTAATCCACTTTGAGCTCTCTGACACAGTGGAGCACAACTCTGACAGGTAGAGACCTTCTCAGCCACAATGGAGGGGGCAAGAGGACGTTTCCATTGCAATGAACAGATGCAAACACAATCTCAGCTGTTTAGAGCAGGAGCGGGCACTCTACACTCAATGTTGGCCTAACAGGAACCATATTCATGTCTAGGTTGCTAATGGGTCTTCACCCATATAAAACCATAGCGATTCCTGCAGCTATCACAACACTGCCCACTCAGACTAGACTCCAAAGCTGCCAGCAGCTCCCAGCCTCTTGACTGAGGTATCCGGACACAGTGCCAAGCCTGTCTAGTAGGTCGAGTTCAGCATTTTGATCCAACCCCATGGGCAGCTATGAAGTACACGTGTGATACAGTCCTATACGAGACCCCCCAATCAAAGTAGCGCCAGGGAGAGGGTTTAGTGAGGTTACACTAATCCAGATATCAGGGACAAGCAGGGGCGGGCCATACCTCCTAATGGCTGTAAGCTCCCTTCTAATTGGCTCTCTGTGGTAGAAGGTACCAGAAGCACAGTTGAAAGCACAGAATGTAAATATTCTTGAACAACGGGCTTGGCACAGCTTAGCACTTCTACCTGGGTCAGCACAACAAACGCACGTAGAATGCTAAATTAATCACCACTCCGAGCTGCGGTGCCTTGTGAGTCATCACTCACACCAGGAGATAGCTATTATGTTTGACATAGAATTTTAGGGCAGTGATGCGAACAACAGCAGTAAAATGTGTGCTACTAACCCACAAGGCATGGAACATGGCAGAGCTGCTGCAGTTGAATTCAGTCAGTGTCAGAGCCACAGGTCTCTGAGATGGGCTCAGGTGTGTCCTAGGTGGCACATTCAGGGTATGCCCAGTAAAATCTTTGCCAGAAAGCCCAGGGAACCAGCTTCCTCGCTAGAACATCTGGAGTGTGATATATGAGCATGTAATAACATCGGTAATACACGATGCAGTGGTCTGGAGTCCCTGGGCTCAAGGTGCATATCCTAGTAGTAGAAGAAGGTTTTGAAAAAGTTTTTTTTTCAAATTTCCTTTGAAAATGATGAGGGTAGGGATACAAATCAAAGCCAGCAGCAAGAAGTTATAGATTTTGCTTGGTGTAAGAACAAGTGCATAGCTTCTTTGGAGAACAAATTAACACGAGTAATTGGTAGGTTGGAATAATTATCAAAAATGTTGAAATTCATGCACTTTTGGAACTGGGAAGTGTATGTTGTGAAGATAACTGTCTAGTCCTTCCCTCCTGTTGGTTCATGTGCCTGAGGTTGTCTGTGGTTCCGAGGTTCCTCTGGATCAGAAGCTCAGAGCTTTAAATGGCTGTGGGCACACCAGGCTGGTTTATGCCAGCCGCTTCCATCTGCTCCACTGCTAGAACATGCAAATTCACTCATTCACCAGCGCTAACCTCTATTGAAAGATTATCAAATAGATCTCGGAAAGGTGCTCCAACCAGATCTCAGAAAGGTGCTTCTTGATTAATCACTTTTGGGATATTTGACATAACAAAGGCGAACACATAGCAAAGTTCTCAGAGAGAAAAAAACAACAAAGTAGAAAGAAGGTAACATCAAAACATATGTAAAAATGTAATGTGAGAACTGATGCAAGTTAGTTGAAAAAAAGTTTACCTCTGCCACCTCCTTCTGGAAAGTCAGAGTCATCTGTGTTCTGCCATAGGTGAAAGGCCCATCTCGGTTGGCAATATTTTCAAGCCACTTTATAATAAGGGGCGTGGAAACACTAAAAGGCAAATTTCCAATAATATGCACATCAGGTAGATCTGTATGAAAAGAAAATATTTCAGAAGTTTAGCAATCAAAGTTTTAAATTCCCAAAAAGTCAATACAAGTGGCATGGCTTAAATGTTTGGATAGCTCTTCCTCTCGTAATGGCATATGTGGTCCTGCAGAGAAGGCACCGCCACAATATTTATTCCAATTGTTACACTAGAAGTTGTGACACCATACAGCCCTCTCTAACAATAAAGATTCACCATCAATTAAGGATAAAAACACAAATGTAACACTATTTTATTATCCTCCAAAAAACAAAGTAGCCCTTTGATAGCTCTGAACTGCTTCCTGCAGGTCCATAACAGTATTCAAACATATGCAAATGAGAACCACCTGTAACCCTTTGCATGTCAAATGTAAGTAAATTGGTATAGCAACTACTTCTACCCACAAACCCTCTTAATTATTTTAAAAGGCAAATCATTAATTGGTCCAGTACAGACTGCAGGTTTAATAGGATCTGGTCTCTTAGCTGAACAAATATTAAATGCTCAGACCCTCGTTAAGAGTGGCTTGGTAATCCTGATAGTCAGTAATCGGAGTTACCATCCCTATCTGGGTTAACTGACCCATCAAAAGTGATTGTCTTGGACACTTTGGATGCTGAAACCCAGCAAATTGTTTGGGTGAAATACTATAGTAATTGGGAATGACTGCTGAACATGGGTATGCTATCAGTGGCGTAGCAAGGTCAGGTAGTACCTGGTGCGGAAAATGTTTTGTCACCCCCGGCTTGAAAAAAAGGCAAAAATATGTGTTTAAAACATATTTTTGCCATTTTGTCACCCCCCTCTGTGATGACACTTGACACCCCCGGCTAGACAAAATGGCAAAAATATTTTTTTAAAACACACATTTTTACAATTTTGTCACCCCCCCCCAGTGATAACACCCGGGGCGGCCCGCACCAACCGCACCCCACTTCCTACGCCACTGTATGCAATGCCTGATTATTTCTATGGGGACACTCGGAGGCCATGTCTTGATCTCACAGTAGTCTCCCCAAAATGATTGGTGCTTCTTGTACTGGTAATGCCAGATGAGTGAGGAGGCTATTCTGGGCTGTGCCCTGGCAAAGGTGTAAAGGTCCTCATCTCGGTTTTGTTTTGGCATATAGTTGCTGGAACAAGCCCATGTTTGTAGACAGGTCACATCCAGCATGGAAGTGTAAATTTAAGTAGGTCTACTGTACATACCTTTGTTATATCGTTTATATGCAGGCTGTCTTTTGCAAAGGTCACTCTCTGAAGCCGAGGTGTAATCATCAAAAGACGAAAATTAATATCTAATGCATATGCCAGTGTGAGAAATGAGGGTCTCTAGTTGGCAGAGGTAGGAAACTTAGTCCAAATAGGGATCCTTGCTTCTAGTCAGGGTAAGGAGGATACACACTTTAGATAACCCCTTCTCACCCCCGTGGTAGCTCGGCATGAGCAGACAGGCTTATCCCAAAAGCAATGTGTAAAGTATTTGTACCAACAATCACAGTAACACAGTGAAAACACCACAAATGGACACCACACCAGTTTAGAAAAAAAAATATCATTATCTAAACTTAACAAGACCAAAATGACAAAATCCATCATACACAGTTAAAAATATGACATTCAAAAGGTTTAAAGAACTTGTACCATAGAAAACTATGGATGCGTGACACTCACACAAAGTACCTGTAGTTGCATCAAAATTCACAAGGCTAAACAGCTGCAGAGTGAAGAAGCGTCGAAAACAAAGAGATGCGTCAGTTCCTAAGACATTGGGGAGGCGTTTCAACAGTTCTGCTGCACTCAGGAGAAGTGATGCATCGAATCCGGTCTGTAGGGTGAAGTGATGCGTCGATTCTTCATGATAGTTTCATTCCGCGAGTGATGCATCGAGAAAACTTGTCGCACAGGTGAGATGCGTGGAAATCTGGGATGCATCGGTAATTGATGCGGCAACAACGGTTTTCTTCAGCCGCGATCCCTCGATGCATCGAGCGCTGCGTTGGGTTTTCGCAGCGGCACGGCGATGCATGCAGATTCCTCTCAAGCCCTGCCGATGTGTCGGGAAAACAGACGCAAGAAGAGCAATGCGTAGTTTTTGTAGTTCTTCAAGTTCCTCCTCTCTTCCAGCTCCCAAGCAGCAGCAACAATCTCCATAGGGTCCAATACTGGCACAGGCACCTCCTGGAAGGTCAGAACTCACAGCAGCAGAGTTCAGTGGAGCCGGGGGTCAGGTGAAGTCAAGCAGAGTTCAGTGGAGCTGGGGGTCAGGTGAAGTCTTCGTGTCCCTGAGACTTCAGAACAGGAGGCCAGCACACACAGGCCCTTGGAAATATCTTTCAAGCAGGGGACACAGCATACAGCAAAGTCCTTCTCCTTTCCTTGGCAGAAACAGCAACTGCAAGCCAACCCCACACAGCAAAGGGCAGTACTCGTCCTCAGTCTCTCCAGCTCTTCTCCTTGGCAAAGGGTCCTCTTGAATTCCAGGAATGATCTAAGAGTCTGGGGTCTGGCCCCTCTTTTTATACAGTAAAACTCTTTGTTCTCTCCTGGCCCAGGGCTCGGAGCCCAATCCAAATGAGTTCTGTGGGGCACTCTACAAGTGCACAACAACCTCCATTGTCAGTGTGAGCCCTGGCTCCAGACACACCACAGGGGGGCGGAGCCATCACTGTGGAAGGCAGGCACAGCCCTATTCAGGTGCAGGTGCTACTCCTCCCACCATTTCAAATGCAGACCAGGCCTATTCAGCATAGCACTGACTCATCCAGACTCTCTGGAGCTACTGCACATCCCCAGCTCCTGTCATTCTAAAGCCAGACAGTCAATACCTAGCAGAAGCACACTGGATGGCTAAGCAAGAAAATACCTACTTTCTAAACGTAGTATTTTCAAACACAGAATGTAAAAATCACCGCCACTAAAAGATGCATTTTAACATACAGGCATGCTAAACTTTATTTTCAAATCTAGTTCCCAGGGGCGGTTATGCTTATAAGATGTTATAAGCAAACTCCCCATTATATCCTATGGGAACAGATAGCCTTACAATAGTGAAAAACGAAATTGCCAGTATTTCACTATCATGACATGCCACACACATCAGGGCATGTCCTACCTTTCACATACACTGCATCCTGCCTACAGGGGCACCTGGTCCTACCTTAGGGGTGACTAACATGTAAGAAAAGGGAAGGTTAGGGCCTGGCAAGGGGGTGCACTTGCCAGGTCGACATGGCAGTTATCAAACTGCGCACAGACACTGCAGTGGCAGGCCTGAGACACCTTTTCAGAGCTACTCATGTGGGTGGCACAAATAGTGCTGCAGGCCCACTCGTAGCATTTGATTTACAGGCCTTGACACACTCAGTGCACTTTACAAGGGGCTTATCAGTAAATCAAATATGCCAATCATGGATAACCAATCAGAATAACAATTTACACAGGGAGCACTTGCACTTTGACACTGATCAGCAGTGACAAAGTGTCCAAAGCAATCTAAGCCAGCACAAACGAAATCCAGCACAGCATCATAAATACAGGAGGTAGAGGCAAAAAGTCGGGGGAAACTAGCAAAGGATGCCAGGTTTAACAGCCAGTCACAAAAAAATACCAAATCTATTAACTTTGTGTTTTTGTTTTTAATAATCACTTTTCGTTTTTACAGACATTTTTGTCATCCACTGAAGGCGGCATTAGAATACTATACAAAAGTCCAACAATGATTTGGTAACAAAAAGGTTAAAACCAAAAGGCCTATATGAATCTAGATGGATGGAGCTGGAGGCATTTATCGATGAGCAAGAAACTCCAATAGGACAGTGTTGTAAACTCTGCCACATAGGTCTCCCAAGAAAGTTTGCTTGGATTTTATTGGCTCCTTTGCATTCCAGAAAGAACACGAAAGATAGGCAACTCTGTTGGTGGATGCCATATCTATTTGGTTTTAAGTGGTGTTCAGGAGGAACATAACAATGAAGTCCACCATAGGAATGCAGGGAGAGATTTTTCGGTCCGACGGTATCCCTTTGATTCTAGTTAGAGAGAACAGTACTCAACTCACCTTGGAGGAAATGTGTCCATTTTTATATAACATTGGTGTCAAACTTGTTTGTACCTCCCTATAGAACCAGCAAGGGAATGGTCAGGTCGAAAGGATAAACAGGCAGGTGAAGGGAACTATGGAATTGGCAGTAACATCAGGCCTCAATTTGAAGGATGCCACCAAAGACATGTTGTGGGCTCCTCGCACCACAGTGAATTCCAGCACAGGGAAGTCACCTACTGAGATGATGAAGGGCAGGTCACCATGCACAAAATTAGTCCCTACGTGGATGTGTGATGTGGGTGCACAGGTAGCAACTCAGTCACGCAGGGCTGAGCAAACTGGGAGGTTGATGAATTTGGATGAATGGGTAAGGGTTAAACCAGATGGAACAGACCATTTGTTGTCATATTTTGGGGCTCACCATGCACAAAATTAGTCACTACGTGGATGTGTGATGTGGGTTCACAGGTAGCAACGTAGTCACGCAGGGCTGAGCAAACTGGGAGGTTGATACATTTGGATGAATGGGTAAGGGTTAAACCAGATGGAACAGACTTTTTGTTGTCATATTTTGGGGCCCACATAAAGTAAAAGTTATTGGCCTGATTGCATTAAGTTAGAAAATGAGCAAACATGGAAACTCATAAGTGTAGCTTTATTAAAAAAAATAAAATAAATAAAGTTGAATTTCTCAAGTGAAGAGAAAAACAAGGTTTTACTAGTTGGTTTCTTATGAAATATGCTGCTTTGTGGAGTGTGGAGCGACTAGGCGTACAGACTTGAATTCGGTAAGGGGTACTGAAGGAGCTGCAGGAGACTCAAACCATCACCTGGTGCAGACAGCCCACCGAGGGGTTTGCCTACTGATAGAGGTGATCTGAGGTCTCAGAGATCATCAGGGTGGTTAGAGGAGTATATGCATATGTCTATCTCCGCCATCCATGGGTATTGTTCTTAATTATATATTGTATGCTCTTATGTGTTGATGTGTGTGTGTGTGTCCTTCTGTGTGGTCGGTTTGGGTGTTTCTTGAGCTTATATGGTTTGTATTAGAGGTTTGTTGTTGGTGTCCTTTTGTCAGTTTTCTTAGACGGTTTTGTCTTTATATGTAGATCATGTCTAATGTTATTAGTGATGTCTGTGAAGGAACGGAGATGTGTAGTAATCTTCGTTAGATGGTCTTCCTTAACCTTATTCAACTTTGTCTATTTATTGGAGTCCTCACTATGTCAGCAAGAATTCCTAACTTGTTTACCATGGAATTGTTATGTTCCCTTGCTCTTGTGTACCTGGCCACAAGGAGTCACAGGGCTTTCTGCTGAATAAGCTTCTACTTCATTCAAGAGTTTTCAATCTCTGTGAGTTATTTACTACAGATCGCACTGCACGCACCACAGACTATTTGATGGTGAAGGCTAAGGTAACAAATAGATCCCAGCGTGAGGCTCCCATGGCAATGAGGCACAAATGTTTGAAGGAAGGTTTGCAAACCGAACTGCTAAATCCTAGTCCAGAATATGCAAAAAGAGGTTCACGGGCTGACCTATTCTCAAGAGGAACATGGGTACATTAGTCTACTTTGTCCACAGACAGTGACGGTCCACCTGCCTTGGGCTGCTCTGTCAACTATTTTAAGCAAGCATTTTGGGAGTCTAATTTTTTTTCCTGTCAACAGCCCAACATGTCATTCAGAAATTTGTAAATCGGCGTCCCTTCACCTAATTTCGGCGTAGGGCCTTCTCAGATGCTTTCCATATATAACCCTGTCCTGATGATAACCCCTTGACCAATACTATTGGGTCGAAACATCAACTGTATGCAAGTAGCAAACATACATTTTCCTCATAGCCCATAATTTCATAAGGCTTTCGGCCTTCCACCAAGAAATGTATCCAGCCACTTGCTCATTCCATTGGAGGATTGCATAACCTTCAAAGACTGTTTCTTGTACAGGTATTGGTTTGCAAATTTTCCACAGAGAACTGCATCAGTCACATTGCTTTTTTATAAACTGCAATACCATTACTTGTAGACTGAATATACATTTTTTGTTGCACGTTCTTTTATGCCGTTTTTTAAGTCATTTTGTATATTCAATTAAGTTGTTTGACTATTATGCAGATACAAAGAGTGCTATTGAGGCATAGAAAGAAGATTATTATAAAGGATCAATTGTGGAGGTCATTGCTCTGATATAGTCCATATTTTGCAAAGACATATAGATTCACCAGGTTGCTGTTGTGTGCAAATGAGCAAGTGTGACGCTGATACATTGCACGCTCCAGACATCACCAACAATTGCTCTCCAATTATGAAGTTCTCTGCAAACTGCAGCAGGCAATCGTGACTATTCTCTTTTAAAAAGACAAATCCTGACCGTAATGTAAAGAACCGGAAAACCATCATGGGACTGCAAGGCTTTAATAAAGGCACTGGCCAGCAGAGACAGTGAAAATGCCTACTCACCCATAAAAGAAGGACTTCCTGGGAGATTTACTGTCAGGCTTCCAACCTCTACCATGGATCAAACCCACACTCCAGAAACGCAAACAACTACTCTCTGTCCCTTATAAAGAGAAGACTTGTGCCATAATACTACTGACATCTCATCAACCCTGACCTATGACTGACCACCTTAAAGTGTACACAGGCGTCAGTGGCACTGCCTGTTCCTGGTTCATATCTTTCCTGACTGGCCATACTCATGTCAAACTAGATTCCATTATTTCAACTTACATGCCATAAACTGTGAAATCCATCAAGGGTCATCTTCATGGCCCCATGGGCCATTAGCCTGAAATCTAAGAGCATTATCTACCACACATATTATAAGAAGAGGACATACAGACCCATCTCAAACTGGAATTGAATCTGGGAAATGCTATCAAGTAGCAAACTGTCTGAAGGAAGCACAGTGCATGAAGAAGCAAAACTGGATTTGCTTGACCATCCAGAAGATCAGGCTCATGCTTAATATTTTAGTGGTGCAGGTATATGGGTCAAGCAGATTGCTCCCTTACCATGAATATCTTGAGGGCAGAGAATTTTCTAATGCTGCCCATAGCTCTTAGGTTGAAATAGAGGAAAGAAGGAGATGGTCTAGGATTTGTTATTTATAAATGCCCTCTCTTGGCTCCTATTTGTAGATCTTGTAATACAGTGTGCAAAATGAGGCCTCTTTTCTCTGAAGGCAGCAGCATCTTAACATCTATTGAGCACTTAGGGGTGCATTTAGCGTTTGGTGGCGAGGGTACTCCATCACAAACATGATGGAGTCTCTTGTTCACCAAACTGACAGACTGCCATCCCTCCCTATTTAGGGTCTGGAGGGCCTTCAGCTTTCTGCCAGTAGAGCCATACTTTGCTCCCTGGAAAACGTCCTCCGATTTCATGAGGGTGTAGGGGGCATTGGAGGAAGAGTATTACATCACCCATCACATATAGGGTGGACGGAGAGATATGCTCTTTTTCTGTCCATATGGACCTTCCTGGTGCTGTTGTCGACAAGCAATTGGTGCCTCTTTATTATGGACCCTATTCTCTGTCAGGCAGTTCGGACCCCGGGCGCAATGTGAATTCATTCTCCCTTGTGTACTGTTTAATTCATTTATTCTTTTTCCTGCCTTCTTCCCGCACCACACTGCCATATGGCTTCATCATTAGGGAGGTTACTACCCGACCCCAACCTAAACGTCTTGTTTCTCTTGCCGAGCTCTGCCAGTTTCTAAATCCCTAGACAGCAGTTTCCCCTCATGGAGCATTCCAGCACCAGTCTTTTACCGGCATCTCATCTTGGCCTTTTGGATTATTGTCCATCTGGTCCTCCGAAAGACAGGTATTTTAATCAACTTTAGTGGTTTTTACCCCCCACACACTCCTGACACCGGCTATCCTTGGTACTTACCTCCTCCCAGTGTTGCCTTTCTCCTGGAATGGCTGACCCCCTTTTCCTGGCTGATCTTCAGAATGGGTTTTGCTCACACACCATACCAGGAATGCTCTTATTTTTTGCGGTTTCATTTTATGGTTGGTCTCTGTAGGAAGGTGGATATCTGACTATGGTTACCCCTAACTTTTTGCCTGGTGTTAAGCTGGTTTTCGACTTAGTTGGCCTGGGATCCTGCTAATCAGGGCCCCAGGCTTTCTGCTCTCACTGTAAAATGGACTCCATGTATTTTAGGTACATACCTAATTGGATACTGGGTCACCTTTGTGAGCCCCTGTATAGTGTACCATAGGTCCCCAGGGCATAGGTGCATCCAAGGCCTAGCAGGGGTTGCAGCATATATAATGCCACCGCTGGCTGGCCATCCAAACTGACACAACTGGCTGATCACTCAGCTGGGGCAAGGTCGTGTAATCACCCCTTGCTTAGGTATAGTATTCCTATACCTGCTATTATATATAGACTAATATATACCTATAAGTCACTCTTATGGCAGGCCTTAACAATCCAGAAGGCAGAGTGCTTGGATTTATGTGAGGTGGTGCTCTAGCTTGAGCTGAGCCTGTCTGCAGCTTTCGGAACCATGTCCTTAGGTGGAGGAGTGTGGCTCAATGGTTAGAGCGGCAGACCCTGATGCAGAGTTCTGGCCAGGGACCAGGGTTCGATTCCCGCCTCGGCGGGGTCTCGGGCTCAATTTCCTCGGACCTGTTAATTCTCGCCTCGGTGCCTATTCTAATCACAGGCCCCACGCTGCAACTCTGGGCAATAGCTTGCTTAGCCTCCACACCGGCCCCAACAGCGCTAAGGATGCCTGGCTTCACCCAGGGGGTGCCCAGGAGTTGACACTTCACAGGGAAAGCCAGGAGGGGTTCCACAGCGGTATGAGTATCAGCGCCAGGAAGCCGTATAGGCGACACCGCAAGGTGACCGTCTGGAAACAGTACGCTCTATAAGTACCATAACATTTACATTTACATTTCCTTATAGCTGTTCTATGATATAGCCATACCATATACTCTTAAGTGCATTATAATCCTTGCGGTTAAATGCTACCTCTGGTTTGGCTTTATCAAAACATGTCGTGTACGGTGTCATACGCTTTGGAATACTACCCCCTCGCCAGTTCTGGCGACAGGGGTAGCATTCCACCCTTCTAGAGGGAGAAGA
Source organism: Lissotriton helveticus (assembly GCF_964261635.1). Lineage (NCBI taxonomy): Eukaryota > Metazoa > Chordata > Amphibia > Caudata > Salamandridae > Lissotriton > Lissotriton helveticus. Next base: position 1,400,525,623 of record NC_136067.1, read on the forward strand.
ATTGTTGTTCTTAATAATCCCGGTTAAAGTTAACCAGAGCCTCAGCATCACAAAATGGATGCTGCTGCCACAGACACAAGTCTGACCTCCTGCTGCTGGGAGTCCTTCCAGCAAGGGAGGCTTGGACAATAGGTTTCCTGTCTTGGGAGGTGCTAGCACCACCCCAGACAGGCCATAGTGTATTGGAGCAGGGAGGGCTGAATGAAATGAGACACTGCCTGGGGCACACGAGGTGTCCCATGCATAGCCCGGTTCAAACCAGTTGCTGGGGCACTCCAGCCCCAGCTCTGGCGCGAAACTGGACAAAGGGAAAGGGGTGTAACCACCCACTTCCCGGGTCCCACCCATAGGTGGGACCTAGCAGGTAATCCAGCCCCTTTGATTAGTATATAGGTAGGAGCTGAGTCAAGAGACTTTAGATTTATCCTGAACTGAAACTTGAAACAAAACTCTGGACCTTCGACATTCTATTGCAACTAGAAGACTGAAGAATCTCCCTTGCGGTCAAGGAGTGACCATCCTGTGCAAACAGGCTCCATCAGCGATCTGCGGTTTACTTTGTCGACGCTCCTGCCGGAGCCCGAGCACAGAGTCCGACAAGAGCCAGACTTCCAGACTTCTTTGACCCCGATCCAAAGCTGAGACCCGTGGAGGCGACGAGAGACATGGGACCATCCATCTTGAATAACCTGCTCTTTGCTACTTGTACAGCTTCTGAGGCACCCTCGAAGTTGTGCATTGGGGATTGAGAAGGCCAAGCCCCGAGCACCTTCTGCGCCGACGCACAGCCCTCCACACTCCACGAGTGCCGCGTGGGGCCTGCTAGTGTTTTTGTGCTCGACGTGTCTGTCCGGTTACTTGCCCGTTGGCTAGTGGCCTCTGTGAAAACGAACCTTTGAATTTGAACCACCTGCCTGGTTGCTCCAGGTGGGCCCCTGCTTCCCTGCAAAGGAGAAGCCCCCTAGACCTTGCTGGTCTAACCCGAAGCGAATATTTGATTCCTGCATGGGTTGCATTTGCCAAGGCCTTTTAACTCCAATCCGGAAGCTGATGCTGCTAACAGCGAGATCCTTCATGGGACAGTCCGTATCCAGCTCCTGGTCGTCGTCAACGCCTCGTGGTCCACGTGGCTGCAGAGTAAAGCTTCACAACATCACCTTATTGCTTCATGACATCGCCTGGTTCCTTCCTGGTCACTGGCTAGTGACCCAGACTCTGTCCCCTCTGCTTTCAGGTACTCTTCATCCTCAATCCGCCCTTGGATCCACCCAGACACTTCTCTCCTGGTCGCCTGCAGCATCTTTTCACAGGTCTCCATAGGATTCAGCGACGAAACCCGACACACTTTGACACCTATGCACCCCGCTCCTGTGGGTGAGGTAACGTGAGTACTCGGTGCTCCTGTGGGTATTGACTATCCTGGTGTCCTAGTTTTCAGTAGCTTTCTCCTAGTCCATCCGGGAGTGTCCTAAAATAACTAGTTTCCAATTCTTTCGTTCCCATTGTATCCCTATGGTAACTCGCGTGTGTGTGTAGGCACTGCACACGCTTCTCGTGGGCCTCCTGCTTCCTAACTCTTGTTAGCTCAGTGTAGCCCCAGCGATTCCCTAGGCCCTAGGCCTACTCCCTGTTCATGACGTGGTTCTTATACCACTATTTTAGTATATGGTTTTACGTGCCCCTAGGGCTCTACTGTATATTGTGCAACTTATTGTATGATAATTAAGTATCTTGTTATGTGCGTGTGCCTCTGACCTCATAAAGAGTTCAGAGGGGTTGTGTTAGTAATAAATACATATATATTTTATATATAACCTGTGTGGTGTCCTTTCATTTGGTATTCAAGGGGTTACATATGGTAAAACAGCTTGCTTCACATGCTCTCTGAAGTTTTAGCCTAAAACTGCTTTGTCCATGCTACCACTAGGATACCACCATAAGGGTTGTTTGGACTGGTGCAAGGTGCTCACTAGAATAGTGAACATCATATACCAGGCCAACTTCTCACAGTCTCAATTTAGTCCCACACAGGCACGCCTTCTAATCTTTCCCTATCACTATCCTGGATAGGTTTCCCAAGCGTCATACGCTTTGGACTCCAGTTGCCGCTGCCGTGTCCCTGTTGACTGCCACTTCATAAGCCCACCCTTTCTTCATTCCCCACTTTATCTATACAGCTATTTTCTTTACATTTTGGGGGAATAGGACTCAATTTGTGTCTCTTTAGGTTGCTTCTTTTGACTGACACCCCCCCTCCCCCCAACGGAGTGAATTGCTTCCTTTGCTACACTGACATGGCCCTGGTACTTTGGGTAATTGGGCTTTAGGCATCTTATTGTTACATTCCACAGAAGGGAAGCACATCACTCTTTCACTATCATTTGCCTTAAAGGTCTTCAACAGTAGAAGTGACAGCGACCAACAACAGACACTCAGATACTAACCATCCTCCCACGCCTTTCGAAGCTGACTTGGAAACGCTCTTTCCATCTTATAGGTAAGAATATCCCCGTGAACAATTCGCATTTTCCCTGGAGCTGCCTCACTCAGCATCTAAAAAGAGGAAAAAAAACATTTGTGACAGCTGTTTGCCTTGGGGACAGCTCCCCTTTTTTCGTCTGAACATACATACTCATGCAAGCGGTAATGCTATCAAAGGCTTTTCAATTTTAGAAATTAATGTATCCGAAAGAAAAGTGTGATTCAAAAGGCAGAACTGCAGACTTGACATGTTCAGGCTTCACTCATGTTGTAGTTTCCTCGTCGTAAGAAAAAAGTGTCCAGTTCGGTTCATGTGATTTATTTCGGAATTAAAATTTTAAAAATCAATATCTTTACACCAATAAATGCATCCCATATCCCAATAAACAACACAAATAAAACCGAGCTTAAAATAAAAAAAATTAAAACACATCGGACTGTTAATCCTATTCAAATATACTCACTCTTGAATCAAGAATAGCAGTGTTACAACCTGTGCTAGGGACGTTTAAGAATATTATATTGCCTCAAAGTTACACAGAGAAAATAGCATACAGATTATAGGAACATCCTTAGGGCTGTTTACTTTGTATTTGTATACTGCTCAAACAAAGAAAACCCTTTGCTTATTTTTTATACAACGATTCATAACGCAGCTTCAAAGAATGTAAAGAACAGATGATGGTTGTAGTATGTAACCTTATGAATGACCGTAGGGGTGGAGCCTCCTGGTGGACGTGGGTGGAGTAGTGGGGCATGTTGAAGACAGGTATGGGTGGTGATGCTGTGAATGTGCAGGGTCCCTCGGTGACACACATGGATGCAAGTTTCTCTCTGGCTGCTTCATTTACATCTATGCACTTACTTGCTACCTGATGCAATAAACCCTGAGGTTTACCACACATGAGTATTGTTTTATAACAATGTTTTTCAACTTAATGATACTTACTGGTGCTGGGGGGATGAGGGGAGTCCTCTTCTGCTGCCGCCACCGCCAGGAGTCACTTCATTGTTGAGACAGCGCCGCCGCCCCGGGACTGCAACTCCCGGCTGCCTCAGCGGCGGCGCTGCTTTTCCACACACCGCAAGCGCCAGGAGGCGCCTACAAACAGCGCTCTGCTTGGCGGAGCAGGGGGGAGCAATACTTACCGGTGCTGGGGGGACGAGGGGAGTCCTCTTCTGCTGTCGCCACCGCCAGGAGTCACTTCATTGTTGAAACAGCGCCGCCGCCCCGGGACTGCAACTCCCGGCTGCCTCAGCGGCGGCGCTGCTTTTCCACGCACCGCAAGCGCCAGGAGGCGCCTACAAACAGCGCTCTGCTTGGCTGAGCAGGGGGGAGCAATACTTACCGGTGCTGGGGGGACGAGGGGAGTCCTCTTCTGCTGCCGCCACCGCCAGGAGTCACTTCATTGTTGAGACAGCGCCGCCGCCCCGGGACTGCAACTCCCGGCTGCCTCAGCGGCGGCGCTGCTTTTCCACGCACCGCAAGCGCCAGGAGGCGCCTACAAACAGCGCTCTGCTTCACTTCGTGGGACGCGAGCGGGACGCCGAGCTAAGCCCGGGCAAAGGGCGGGCCCTCTACGGCCCTCAAAGGCCGGATAAGGACGGGACGGGCCATGCTATTTGGCTGTTACATTGTTGGCCCTTCATCAAGAAGGTAATCCCCCCCTCCCCCCAATCGATTCGATTCCTTACCTGTGCACTTGTTCATATATCGTTTCCCTATTTCCCTTATTCACCATGCCCTCCTTCTTAGATGAGTTAAACCTCTTATGTAAATCCAACTACGCCCTTTGCGAAACTCCCCCTCCGCCCAATAACGCTAGTACATTTTCAGACATGTTTACACTTCTAGATGCTCACAAAACCTGCAGCCCGAACACCGTAAGTGTTGATCCCTCCCAGGTTCTATTGACGAAACGGAAACACTACAGTTCAATTCAAGGCGGAAGCAACCCCAAAACACCAAAACTGTGCTTAAACACACCCTCCACCAATATCTTATATATCCCCCCAAATGTCGAGAATCCAGAGGCTTTAACATCTCCTCCCCACTCCTACCTACTACCATTAATCGAAGGAATGGTAAGCGCTATGCTAGCACCACTGCTTGAAAAAATTAATATGCTAGGGGATAGGCTCTCTAGAATAGAGAAATCCATTAAATCAAACCCGCAGGCTGATATACGTAGCGACACACCTAACCTCCCTAGGTCACCTCCCACTCGCCTAGCCTCTAAATCCCTTGCCCAGGATAAAAGGCGGCAAAGAAAACCTGCTGTCCCTAGTGCTTCAGGGCAAAAAATAGCTAAATGCCCTGCCAAAGTTTCCCTCCTCCAGACGACCGCACCAGGAACAGATCATAACAAAGTCAATTCTATACACTTACCTCCGGAAGCAGCCCCATTTGTGTGCATCCTTGCGGGTGTACCAGTTCTTCAACCTGGAAAAACTGAGAGTCAATCTGACTTACTTAACAAAACCAAATTCTGGCTGTCTAAAAATAGGCCACTGCCTCGTGATTTATTCGGAGCAATAAGGAGTCTCAAAAGGGTGGGATGGTTGGGCTCCCTTCACAAAGATGTTGCTGGGGATTTGATACTCGTGAGATTCAGAGACAGAAACATTGTCCCTTACTTGAAAACTTGGCCGCCTCAAGTAAGAGACGGCCCAATATCCTTATGGGACTTATACGACTTCTACCCCAAATTCCCCAGTTTTCCTCCTTTTCCGAAATCATTTTCCATGTGGTAGGATTCATAAAACTGCTTATGATCGCCGTTCAACCCTGGAGTGGGAAAATTCATTTATGATTGAGTCCCTATCTTACTGCTTCTTGGTCACTTTTGTTAATTGTATGATTTGTTAAATCCGTTTACAGAAGGGCTATCGTCTGTTTTATTTTTTATTTTTAAATGTGTCACTAAAAAATTTCAAATATACCCTATTTTCTAGCGACCGACTCAATTGAAAATGATATGATTATGCCCTGTTACTAAGCTGCTAGGGTCTGTTTTTGACGAATTGTAAAAATGATTTTAATAGTATAATGAACTGTTGCTAACTTTGTTTGTTTTGTATATACATTGTCCTTGTAATGAATATAATCAATGTCTGCTTTTATTGTGTTTCTTATCTTGTACGCTTTTATGAATTTTTTACTGAATTCGAATAAAGCCTTTTGACTGACTACTAAAATCAAAATGACAGAAGGCCAAGTCTGCCGTGGCAGTTTTGAAATTCGACCTGTAGATCACTGCTGATGTCCAGTTCGGATAAACTCAAACCCGGCCCACCTCTCTGGCAATGTTAGTTACATTGGCTCAGTTTGGTAGAAGACACCAGGGTTTACTTCATTTCTGAGGGGGTAGCTTTAATTCTGCAATTACTAATACAGGGCAATACAAAAACACATCATTGGCATAAGTCAGACCAGAATGCTAAATGTGGAGTGCATGAAGCGATACATGAAAGGCAGTTTGCCTTTCCAGCCCATTTACTGTGAAGTTCTGTGGTTTTATTAGTCTGTAACATTTCTCGTCCTGTTATAAAAAAAAATTAAAAAATCAATTAAAGGGCTTCAGCGGAGGAATCCTCTCTCACTGTCATGCTATTGGGTGTATTATTCGGCCTCCCAGGGAATATTTTCATTCCAGTGCATGAGGTATATTGTTTTCATGAGCCGAGGCAGCTTGGAAGGACTATTTGGTGAATGTAAACACCCATATCCTTTAACTCAGCAGAAAGGATTATTCACTTTCTTTTCTTCACATAGAAAATATTTTTGCATGTATAGAAATTACCACCTACACAATTTTTTTTGTGTGGCCACATTGAATATCAAATGCATACTTACACCAAGCTTTTCTGAAGTAAAAGGAAGTGGGCATTTATGATGGAATATATAACTGGGAATATTTGTCAATACCCACTAATGTAAGACTTTGTAGATACGCTCAACACTCCAAATTAACATTTTCTCAATCCCCTTATCCTTTACACTCCCGTTTCCCAACACTTTCTTATTATTATAACTACTTTCATTCATGAAATCTTTATTTCGGCATTTTTTGCCATAAAAGAGTACAGATAAAACATATATTTCCACAACACATATAAAATAGTACAGTTCATACAGTCATAAAAGATAATTAAATCACCCCTGGCATTCATTAGCAATTAAAAATCGTCGCCTGGCCACATAGGACAGGTACTTAGAAAGTGCAAATACAATGTGTCCAGACGTATCTGTCTTAAGGATTCTCAGAGCGTGCAAACATTGGACGAACCCCATGTTTTTACATAGCGGTACTAACCAATACTTCCTGGCTTTAATGTAGGCTGGGCAAAAAAGAAGTATGTGGAGTTCATCCTCTAAGCTACAGCTACACCCAAGACAAGATTTGTTCGTAGAGGCGGACCATTTACTTGTAAAAGCCCTAAAGGGTAATGTACCATATCTCCATTGTATATAGAGTTTCCTTGATCCAATGGATAGATAACGTCCATGAAATCGTCAAAGCAGTATGATATTTTAAATGTTAAAAACAATTTAGTCAGGGTACCAGCATGAGAATCATACAGTATAGTATTAAGTTTGTTATCCATAAAATCCCTGAAATTGCCTGAAACCTCACAGCGCGCCCTTTCAGAATCATGCCACAGGGCGGGCAGACCCATTTTACCAAATTTCTGTTTAACGAAAACAAGCAAGGGAATTTTTGCTGCACTATTACAGTTTAGTATTTCCTTCAGTTCTAGCCTGTAGTTCAACAGTTCTGGCGTTATCCAGAGCCTGTACCAGAACTTAAGGGGTTTTAGTGCTAGCTCGTCCTGGATAAAACTCAATCCCAAATCTAGCCTTAGCGGAAGAAGCGGTGTACTTTGGGGAAGCGCAAGTAGCTGCCGCATGAATTTATTTTCCGTATTGGGAATTTCGGGCCTGCAGGAGTGCCCCCAGAGCTCCCCACCATAGAGAACCGCTGCCCTCACCTGGGTTTTATAAATCTCCAGCGCAGGGCTCACTGGTTTGAATGACGATGTATTGGACAGCTTGAGCATTCTCCCCGCAAATTGGGAAAATTTCAGTTGAGATTTAATCTGTTGGGGGCCCCAAGACAAGTTTTCATTTATCGTGACCCCTAGATACTGGAAGGTCTGTACCCTCTCCAGTCTGACAGATCCCAAAATAGGCATCGGGCGGGTGGATGCCGGCGGATTGAAAATCATATATTTCGTTTTATCCGCGTTAATCTCCAATCCGCGGGAATGGCAAAAATCCGCAAAGCCGTCCAAAACACGTTGGATCCCCATGGGAGACTTGGAAAGCAGGAGGGTGTCATCAGCGAACATGATCGCCGGCACCCTCCTGCCAGCCAGCCTGGGTGCATCATTATTGGGGACCGCATCCAGATGCGATATTACACCATTCACATAGAGGCAAAACAGGGTCGGTGCCAAAACGCACCCCTGCCAACTGGGAATCTGGATGACAGCGCCCCGTTCCTCCCACATCTGACCTGTGCGAAATTCCCTGCGTGCAGCCTCATCAGAACCCTCAGTATTTCGTACGGAACGCCCAGTTCCAAAAGCACTGCCTAAAGTTTTCCCCTCAGCACTAAATCGAAAGCGGACCGAAGGGCCACAAACACCATGTAGAGGCTGCCACCCTCTATTTTTGCCGTTTTCCAATAAAGTAGAATAAGGCGAAAGATCTGATCCATGGTGGATGTGTTCCTCCTGAACCCAGCTTGATACGGGCTGAGGACATCATGTTCCTCCATCCACTCCTGCAGGCAATCCAAGATGAGCCGTGAGAAAATGTTTTGGGGAACGTCAATGTGGCTAATGGGCCTGTAGTTGGCTGGGAGCAGGGGAGAACCCTTCTTGAATATTGGGACTATCTCTGCTCCCAGCCAAGTACCGGTTACCTCCATGCCTCTTAGAACTGCATTAAAAAGAATGTTCAGATAGGGTCCCCAGATCCTGGGTTGGTGCATAAAAAGATCACCAGGGAGTTTATCGAGGCCAGGAGCTTTTCCCGAGGCAAGTTTCTCTATGGCATGACAAACCTCCTCTACAGTAAATTCCAACTCGTCTAGCTGGACAGTTGAAGTTACGGGTGCCGGCATAATTTCCAGACCCAGTTCAGCTGAGTATAGGGCTTTAAAGTGATCTTCCCAAACCCCGGCCTCAATGTTAGGTTCTAAAGCAGATTTTGGATCTCCAGACCCTGTACTAACTATTGCCCAAAATCTGCGTGCATCCCTGGAGTCTAAGGCGGAGGTTAGGTTGCTCCACCTTTCCATATCCCACTCTTTTTTCGCGTGGTTCATTGTTTCCTTATAATGGAGTCTCAGAGTGCGGGTTTTATGTTTATCACTCCCATCCTTGAGAGCCTTAAGCAGCTCAGTTTTTGCCTTCCTGCAGGAGGCATTGTACCAAGAAGATATAGGCGCCCTTTTCCTCCTGCTAGGGACCTGGGGATTAAAAACTTCAGCTAAGCAGACTACCAATTCCTGATGCATAGACTGCAATTTGTCATTAAAATCTGGGGCCAGGGGTTGAGTAGTTAGAGCGTCTACCTTCATGAGCAGAGGTAAGATTGTGTTATATAGTTTAGATAATCCATCTAAGGATGCCACAATTTTCCCCCACTTAACCCTGCGTCTATTGTTAGTTAAAATCATCCCAACTCCTAGATCTGCCGCATCTTCTGTTTCGTTATCCTTGAGCCAAGGAAAAACCATCTTCAGACTTAATGCATTATGGTCGCTGTCGGCCCTAATAATAACCTCAAAATCGATAACCTTGGACCACAGCCGTGTCTCCACCATAATGTAATCGAGGCGTGATTCTTGGCCCTTCTAGTTAAAGGTGCACTTTGACGGAATGTCGGAAGGCGTCCGACCATTACAGGCCCTAATCGAATTATTTAAGGTTAGGGCCATAATCTCAATCGCCAGAGGGGACCAAGACTTAGAACAGGGCGACTGGCATGGTGGAATTACCCAATGTTCGCCCTCACCCGTGAGGGCTCCCTCGTTCAACCCCCGCAGGGGCTCAAAATTACAATTTAGGTCACCAGCCACCACAAAATAAAGGTAACTACTAAGAGTGTTCGAGAAGTGTGATAACTCCTCAATAGTATTAGACTCGTTAGCCGAACTTACCGGACGTGAATAAACATTCACAATGGCAAGTTTAAAAGAGTTGGGACACTTCAAGAGCACACACTGAATATCATCCGAATAGGTGGAGATAGACTCACCCATAACTACTGAAAAGTCAGCCACCTTGTAATAGTTTTCACTTGCAAGGTTTTCTGCACAACAGGTTTCTTTGAATCAAGCTAAAGTGCAAACATATTTGTCGGCATAATAAGCAGCTACTTGCAGCAGTCCTCAAACTGTGTACGGTAAGCATTTGCCTTAGGTTTGAATTTCACACCATGCCTTAGGTTTGAATTTCCCACCACGGATAGCGTTTCTTGAGTATGAAGTCTTGAACAAGTGTTCTTTAGCAGAGAAGTATATTGTATTGTCACGGATGTGCCACCTAGTCACCTGTGTAATGTATACTCCTAGCACTCAGCATCTCACTGAGGAACAAAAAACAGTAATGGGGGAATGTTTGATTCTTTGGTATATGCAAAAGAAACAATTGATGGACTGAATGCTGGACAATGCAAACATTCACCACCAGTCACAAGGATCCGGGTTTAATCCATCATTCTTTTGCTCACCACACCACCCCAGTTTGGACTCCAACATATGCAAATCAGTCTTGACCCTGTTCCTTATGAGAACAGTCCAGTCCGAACTGCCAAGCCAGATCCCTCCTGGATCGGACACAAGCATCCTGGGACCGGTTTCAGGTCATCACCCTGCATCAGCCAAGCTAGCTTGAATCCAGTGGTGTAGTGAGCACAGGACACACGTCTGGGCTTACCCTTCCTACTTGGCAGTTCGGGCTGGACTGTTCCCATGAGGCACTGGGTAAATACTGATTTGCATATGGTCAGGTCTAAACTGGGGTGGCATTATGAGCAAACGAATGATGGATTTAATCGAGATCTCTTGACTGGGGGTGAATATTTTGATTTGTTCTGCTTTCAGTACTTCAATTGTGTGTCTTTTGGTTTCTCACCCTAAGTGCGCCGGGTATGCCCAGACTTGTGTCCCGGGCTCACACTGCCACTGGATTCATGCTATTCTGGCTGATGAGGGGTGAAACCCCGAAACCGGTACTAGGATGCTTGTTTCGGTCCAGGGAGGACCTGGCTTGGCAGTTCGAGCTGGACTGATCCCATGAGGCACAGGGTCAAGACTGATTTGCATATGGCCAGGTACCATCTGTATATTAATTATCCCTGGTCCTGCTTCAATAGAAGTAGTCTAGCCCAGATTCATGGCACCTCACTGAGATGAAAAAAGAGCAATGGATGCTATGCTTTTTTCTGAAGGAGACACCCTAAGTGTACCTGGTCTGCCCAGATGTGGGTCTTATAATCTGTTCTATATAAGAGAGCATAACTCCATTCTGTGCTATAGGACTCAGGCTGCACCTAACAGATAAGGCCCAACATGGTCAATCCCAGTGTGATATCGCTTCTCTTAACGTTCAAGGGGAATGTAGCTTCCCACTTCAGGCTGGACCGTTCTGGATGGCATTTCATCCAGTTCACACTGTGGACCACATCTGCAAGACCGTTTGCTAGACTGTGTATTACTGATCTGTCTTTTCACTGACAGATGACATCCTCTTCAGGTCTTCATGGACATACATCGCTTCTTCGCTCCAGTCCTTATACCAAGAGGTGTCTCCACACTCTGGCGAGAGGCACCCCCTGCTGACTAGCTTACTGCCAAAAGACTAACCTCCTCCAGATGAACCTATAAAAGGCACCACTACCCGAAAAACTGTCCATTTTGCCTGTCTCCACTGGGAGGAAGTCACCCTGTACTTCCGGTCTCTGTTCAGCCCTGAATGTGCCTTTTACCCTTGCTTCTGGTAGATTGTTTCATTTGAGACATGAGGTTACTCCTTTTACTAGCTACATGGGCCCCCTCTAGGCGTGGAGTCTTACAAGGCGTGCGAACAGTGGCCTAGAAGGCAGCTGCCACTGACAGAGTGGAGATCTAAACTTGCTGAGGAGAAGACCCATTCCAAAAGGTCTCTAGTCTTTTGGATTCCCTGTCAGTGGGAGTAGATGAGCAAGAATTTGGCTGAATTGTGCTGACTAAAAGAGGCTCCCTGGAGTAGTGCAAGGAAGTCTGGATCGCTCAGAGGAGGGTGATGACTCCTGGCAACCGGCCGATTAAAAGGGGGGCCTGAACAGGGCTTGGCAAGGTCTCCAAAAGCGTGTCCGTAAGTAACTTATTAAAACACAGTAGGGATTCAGAACTGGTTTGGCCAAGTGGAAGCACCTCAGTTAAAACATTGATCTTGACATCCTAGGTATGAAGCTGAAGGTCCAGAATTGCCCTCCACGCAACAATGGCGAAGGAGGCACTTTCAACTGTGAATGGGCCTGGAGGCGAAACTAGTCCAGTATCTGGGTGGTATCCAGATCACTGGTTTCCCGGAGGTCCCCAAACCAAGTATCCTCCTGATAGGGCTCGGCAAACTCATCCCCAGCATCATAGACACTAAACAATGTGTGTAAAACATGAGCTTTTCCAGGGGTCAAGGGCAATGTCACTGAGTCTGAAGGGTGGCTAAGGAGCTGCGGTGTGGTGAAAGCCGCGCGCTGCCTCAGTCAAGAAAAAGCTGTCTCGAAATCGGACATATCTATGGGTTGGCAGTCATTGTCCGGAGTCGATGGCACCGGCAGGTCATATTCCACTGTGGTTTGTGGCACCAGGGAAGGAACAGGTACTGAGGGTCAGCCCTGCGGGTAGTAATCAACGAAAGTCCAGATGGGATGCCTGCGGCCAGCTGTTAGGGGGAGAAGGTGAAGTGATAAAAGGTCCAATACAAGCAGGTCTCTGGTACTAGCTAGGACTCTCCTGGGTATTGACTGGCAAGAAGTCAATCAAAACAGCATTTTGGCAGTGTACAGCTATCTGATTAACAATGATGAATATTTGGCAATTGAAACTAGTATAACTTTATAACCAGAAGACAAACTTTATGGATATTGCTACCAGCGTCCGCACACCCTGTAGAAGATCAGCTCTGAGAGCACAACACCAGCTGTCACTTGAACTTTCAAATAAATAAGAATTTTCTTTTCATGTAAAACTTTCGTTGCTCAGACTGTTCTATCATCTAGCTGACAAGAAAATATTTATGGCTTTCTGTTGGTTTTATTACACAGGTGGAATCAGACCCGGAACCAATCCACATGTTACCAAAACAAGCCGTATAGACACGATTGAACAAATTAAAAACTTCAAGAAAAAAAGAGCATATTGGTTTATTTTCACAAAGTGGATTACACCCTTGTATGAAATGTCAGCAATTACAACTCTTTCATTAGGGGAAGCAAGCCTATTTGAAGGGCAAGGGCATCATGTATTTTAAGGAATAAAATAGCTCAGACTTCTATGTCTTAATTAAGAAACTCACACTTTTGCCTTGTTCCTTGTAGAACATCTCAATAATTTGCAATATCTTTATAAGACATGTGAAGGGGTACTTAGCAAAAAAATAAAATACAAAATTGGGAAAAAGAGTAAACAAGAATTAACAAAGTCAAAAAGCCTCGGGTTGGCTGCTAGCCATTTGGTTTTGTCAGTGGTTGTTTTGTTTTGTCATGGTTTTTGCACAACTTTATCGTCGTACAACCTGCTGGGCCCTCAATTCATGTAAAAAAACAGCTTAAAAGCAAAACTATTTCTTGGGCCTGAAAAAGCACACATTGCCATAATAGTCTTCAGCACTTTTGGGAACTATGTCACGACTGGATATGCTCTTTGTGAAAAGGCAGAAAGAATGCTGTCAGACTAGGTGAAGTCAATCAATGGCTGTAGTGGGCTATGTCACTTCCACACCCTGAATCCTGTAGTGGGCAGGATTAAAATGTGAATGGCACAGTAACAGACCAATGGTTGAAGAGAGTTGGCTGAAAGCCCCTATACAGTGTTTGCTAAAGCTAGATCTAAAAAACATGTAATCAGACTATATTGTTCAATACAACATGAAGCATGAAGGTCAATGGCCATGCTAAAACAATCATAAACAAAAAATGTTCATAAATGAAAGAATGTCTTTGAAGGCGTGGCCTCTGCTGTCACTCATCTGTGTTTGTGTGGGCAGAAGTCTTTCCATGTTGGAGATCCTGCACCTTTAACACATGGAAACCGAGGAAGGACAAACCTAGAAGGCACATCTCACACGCTGTACCTGAAGTCCAGGAATAAACCGCGTGTCCTTTTCGACGACCAGGAGCTCCTTGACACCAGCATTTAGAATGGACCTTGTAATCCCTCCAGGTCCGGGGCCCACTTCACAGACGTAGGCGTCACTTACGTTACCAGCCTTCCTCACTATCTTGTCTGAAAGAGAGGAAATAAACAGGTTCTATGCGTTATGATCTGCACAGAAGAAGGGGAAGAAATACCTCAGAAAACAGCACGGTTTAATTACATGTTATAGCAAAGCTTGTACAATCAGCGCATTATTTGTAAAAAAAAAAAAAACATGCACGGGGTCCAGAGTTAGTCTTAGAAGTCCGTCGCTAGGGTTGTCGAACATTAAGGCTGTCCAGTTGTGATTCCACCTCATGTCTCTTCCACCACCGAATATAATATCAATCTAGTTATTCTAGTAGGTTCTTTTCCAAGCCTACTGTCTCGCTTTGTCACGATTTCTCCATTTTTCCTCTTCCTCAATTTTTCCACTTTCTGCCTTTTTCTCTTTCTCTTAGTCTTGATATATGTCTGATTATGACAATTATGTCCCGGTCCCCAAATATTTGCCGGTATACATAATCTGGAACTATTTGCACAATATAATTACAATTTAGAATGATTATTTTTGCTCGTAGGTCACTTTAGTTAAATTATTGCAACAAAACCACGATATCTTTTGATAATAAATCTTTCTTCAAAAGAAAGGAATCCTGTGCAGTGCCCTGGTATCATCTCACAATGTTCAATTACCACAAGATAATAATATATGACATTCTCTACAAAACAAAGTTCTGGAAAAGAAAGTCTGAAGAAAAAACTGCGTCATAAAATGCAAACTGTACTGTTTAATTGAAACATTAAGATTGTTCGGCAATACAGATAAATAACCAAAAAGCTTTATGCCCCCCCCCCCCATATAAAACAAACTGCGTGATAAATTGGCCCTCGGGAGACTGTCAAATTTATTAGGCGTGCATTCACTGCCACCTAGGGGATCTGTGGTGTAAATGCACCACGTAAGGTTAGTGTGTTATATTGAGCTGTGAGGCGTTGGAAATGAAGGTAGAAATAATTAGACCCTCTGTGAAACGGATTGGGAGGCGATTGCCGTCAGAAAGACAACTTTTTTTTTTTACCTCAAATAAATTACTGTTACGATGAAATGAGATGAACGTTTTTCACTATGTCGCATCATTATTAATCCTGTTTGGAACACTTGTCAACTGTGTTAGACGCTGGTAGGTAAATGCGCTGGAAACCAGGCTTTCCGAATGGGATACAAGGAACAGACAGTGTCATAGCAAATGCAGGGCACAAGTCCTAAAAAAAGAAGTGGGGGGACGCTGTCACCGGAAGTGATGTCACTTCAGGAAGTGATGTCACAAAAGGTGGCTCCGATCTCGTCGCAGAGGCCAAAGAGTGAAGTCCAGCTGTTCGGCGTCCACCCGGTAAAACAAGTGGGGGGATGCCGTCCACCCGCGTGGTACCACGACTCGAGCCCTGGGCAAATGGAAACGTATTGCTCTTTGTAAAGATACAGTACGGGACATCCACTTGTAACTAGTACACTCCTTTAGTGCCTAGATGTTTGCGCAACAAACTAAGGGGCCTATTACGATGTCGGTTAGAGTATCCTCTGACCAAAACCGTGGCGGAAACGGGACCGTCAGACCTCCAGTCGGCGGTCCCGACTGCATAATTAGGATACAACCACACATGGTGCGTTTACATTCTCCCATTTCTCTATGGGAGCTTGTGTTACGCAGTAAACCGGGCATAACACAAGCACCCATAGAGAAATTGAATGAAATGTGTTAATCCCTGCACCCCCTAGCAGGCACCAGTGCCTGCCGCAAGGTGCATGGATTAACTGGGGGGGCACCACCCCCTCGGCTCCCAACCGGAGGCCACAGCGGAAAGGGTCTCCATTTCAGAAAAAGGCCGGCATGGAAACCCTGCCAGAAACTGTGCATCGTAATCCGGACAGCGTAAACTGCTGTCCATATGGATTACGGGCCAGTTCCCAAAACATGCCCATTGGAAGCCAACTGGAACGACCAGCCAGTTTCAATTACAACCGGCTGTATCGTAATCAGCGGATCAGAATTGAAAGCAACGATGTCGGGAGTAAAGCCTCCGACCTTAGGTCGGAGGCTTTACAACTGCCATCGTAATCCGTCCCAAAATGTCGGATGGAATCCTTGAATTGATCTCAGCCAGTGCTGATCCTTAGGGATGCCTTCTATCAATTATCTTTCACCAATTGGCCCATCCTAGACAGAGTGTGCCACATGCAAATCAGTCTTGGTCCTGAGTCGGCATAGGTTCACCAACTACTTGCAACGGACACACCGAGCATCTTACTTCCCTGCTATTCTACCCAGACCCTTCTATCCGAATGTAAAATCTTCACGTTTATTGGTCGGAGAAACACCTCAGCCATCCAGCTGCGAAAGGTACGGCTCTCTTCCAACCTGTTTCAAACCATCACATTCTACTCACATTCCGTAATTACACAGGTAGCCTACCTCACGGCCTAGTGAGATGAGATACTACACACCTGCCTTCCTATAACTCACCCCTAACCACAATATGCACAGAACAGGAATATACTTACACAACCTAAATTGACATGAACGAATAGGGGACAAAGCAGCAGAAAAGCCAGTTGACCATTTATGCAAGACATATTACTTAGCATATGATAACAGAAACAAAAAAAGTTGTCATAACAATATTAGCACCAGGCATGAGGACAGGACAAAATATCCTCAACATATAAGAACAGAAAAGAATTCTAGCATCAAGTCAGAAACCTTCAGTGCTCAATATCCACTGACACTTGTCAGAGAAAATAACACCTTTTAAAGTCAAATACTTAAGGACTCTTGTAATCCTGTTACTGTTTCTCACAGCTACTTCATCTCCTACTTTAACATCCTTACGACACTCCTTACTGCTATTCATACTGTACCCTTCACTCCTATACAACACACAACATTTTGACAACACCACCACCCTGTTTAAGTTCCAAATACATGAATCCCCAGTCTATACCGCATTCACAAACAACTTGATCACCCTGATGGGTTCAGAAAACCTGGAACTTGTGTTGTTTCATGCTGGCCCTTTGATTGGAAATCAATAACCAATGTTGACTTCTCTTCTTTTTTAACTGCTTTCTTCCCATCAAACCACTCCTTGACCGCCGCGGGAGAGACAAAACTACTGGTTTTTCTAAATAAAAAGTTCAAAGGATGTTCTGCCGGTGTTGGAATGAGGTTTTTACTTTCTTGCTCACATCCTCTTTCCATTCACTACTACTATGTTTTGCCATTTGAATAGTATCTTTTAACACTTTGTTGAAGCATTCAACCATGGCATCGTCCACTAGAAGGAAAAAGGCACATTTTTTAATGATTAATTCCGTTCCCCAACATGATTTTCTCCATTTCCCTAGCCAACAACTGCATCACATTTCCCCACAAACCCCCTAGATCTTGGAGCGTAGCTCTTTTATATGAAAGAGCGATCATGTTCGCAAACATGAAGAATAAAAATAAAACCTCTAGTGCAAAATGAAACACATCAAAAACCTGATATTAGAAATAGTTCAATAAAAGTCAGTTTTTTTTTGTCTTTTTAATGCTACAGTTACTCAGAATATGGAGAGACATGCAGATAGAGTCTAGCTTTTCTCTATGTAAGGAGTGCAAAAAATAAACATTCTGTCTGCTTGGCATTGAAAGCTATTAAAATAGAGCAGAATTAAGAAAAGCAATATTCCGTTTTCCTAGCTTTAAACAGCTGCTTCAGTTTTGCTCTGTGACCTGGCCTGCCTTTCACCCTGGCAGCAGGCATTGTGACGTCAGTGCTCGACTGTAATACCTTATAATAGTGGAGTTCTGACTTCTTTTCTTTATAATCGGTTAGTAAGTGCATCACTGATAATAAAGAAATTATAGACTGCCATTTATACAGAGATTACAGAATCCCATGTATTATATTATAATAAACAGCCCTATAATTTTATGATATCTCTCTGCCCGCAACTATGATTAGTGGATAAATCAAAGGGAGAATTTTTCTTAACTGGTTTTTTGACCCTCTAATTGACAGGCCAGGAGGCATTTAGATTTTTTTTATACAATGGTACAAAAGAAAATATCTCTGATCTGCTTCCCTCAAACCGAATGTGTTAGGACTAGAATTTTAATTCCCTGGGGTAGACATACTCTGGAGATACTGCACATGTATAGGTTTTACAGGAAGTATGTGATAACAAGCACTTCAACATCTTGTCAGGAGTAGCAAGCACTATATAAATGCATTTATAATACAATATAATACCCACAGATGCAACAAAAGTGAATGGTCTCAGAAGGGGCTCACAGGAATGTTGGCTCTATTCCTTGGTGATATAAATGTATCCCATGGTTAAAGGGGAAATGTAGCAGGACTATACATTTATAATAATTGCTGCACACCCTAAGGAATCTGCTCGTTCATGGCAAACCTCCTTCCATATGGGCGGACCTAACGACGTCGCAGAAAATGCTTTTCAGATTTTTTTTTAATTACATTTTGCAGAAGATGGCTGTTTAGTTAAGCCTTCTTGGCACAGAAACATGCTGAAGTTAGATCTTTGCATTTATCCTGTTAATCTCCTGAGTGCAAGGATACAAAACACTAATAGGTAAATGCAGACGTGCCACATGCCACCTGCACTTAAATCCATTACTAATATTATTAGGACTGTAGAGGACAAGAAAAGGACTTTCCCGTCAAATAGGAGGCCCACCACCATTTCTGAGACTCCAATATTAAGTAGGTGGTACAAAAATCCTAGATGTATCCTTGGCTGCCATGACCACCATGTCCCCAGGCTGACTTGAGCATGAACAAGGCTCATAACTGTTTGTTTAGCATTCTCCAATCTCCACGTTTGTCTGCTTGTCAAAAGAATGGGAAGGAGAATGGAGAAATTGACCTATGCCCCATCAAAGGCTTCTGATTAGGCTATGCTAGCTCTATAACAATACCGGCCATACATCCATACATCCAACATACATACCAGACTTCATAGGCAGATGAGAGAAAAGACACAACATGCCACCCATGGGAGGCTGAAGTTAATGTCTACTTTACAGCCGCCAACAGAGTCAGAGAAAGGACTCATCAGGATTGGCAGGTCATCACGCATAACAAGATCACTTCCACCAACACTGAACCACTATGGCAATAATTATACATGTGAATGGATACTCAGGGATTTTGACTCAAGTTGGCAAAACTATTGAAATGTGCCCTGAACTCTTGGGATATTGAAAGGAAAGAGAGAGGAGGACTCTTGGGATATTGAGAGAGAAGAGAGAGAAGAGAGAGGAGAGAGAAGCGAGAGAGGAGAGAGAGGATAGAGGAGATAAAGGAGAGAGGAGAGAGGGGAGAGAGAGGAGAGAGGAGAGAGGATATATATATATATATATATATATATATATATATATATATATATATGTGAACGACCTCCGTCTCCCTTGTGCGATCGTCCTCCCACGATAACGCCCTCAGAAGCAGACACGGACCAGGTAATCCGGATGCTGTTATTTTTATTCAGCTGTCGCCATAATGTTTCGGCACAAAGCCTTGATCACATGACAGCGCATCATCGTTTGTAGTGAATATTTAAAGTACAAAGTGCTACTCTCTGATTGGGTCACCATTCGTGTAAACAATGAAGAAAGACTAACATTGATTCCTAAGCATTTCAACTCCCGGAATCAATACAATACACACATACATAAATATATAATTATGTTTGTATAAAATCATTGTTAAAAAACACTTCATGATTTATATAATATCAGGTTAAATCCCGAAATGACTTTGATCCTTAAACTTGTTCAAATAATGGGTTAAATCCCGTAACATTTCTACTCTACCCAATGATGACCATTATCAGACCAGCTAATCTAAAATCTAATGTGCAAATGTGCAAATAAGTGCAGTATATATTGTTAAAAATATATGAAACTTGTATTATTGAAATTTTATGATTGAATATGACTGAGCCCAGTCTCTTCAATCATTTACTTGGTTGGTTGCTGCTCCCATTGACCTGCCCCACTGTATTAAGTTAATATTGTACACATAAAGTTCCCTATTGAACCACAATGTACTTATGAATACCCATATTGCTCGTACACGGAGGAAGAATGTTTTAAGACCATATGTAAATCAATTTTTCTCTCTAGTTTGTTCCATTTCTAATTACAACATCTTACATTAATGTGTAATGATTATTCCTGGTATTACTGTCCTTGATAACAACAGGGTGGTTCCGAATAAATATCCAATTTCCCTAATCATATTAAGGGTAGGTGGCTTCAGCTGAGGGGTGGGGTTTGGATGATAATACAGTCACTAGTACTAGGTTCAGTTACCCATCAGTTGGATACATCTAAATATTTTTGATATTATACAATTAAAACAATAAATACTAAAATCTCTAAAAATGCTATTAAATAAGAGAAAATAATTACTTCATTGATTTGTATCCATATGTATGTATTCCTGTTTACCTAATGTGTGCGGGTAACACCCGATGAACCTGTACACCCTAAGGTAGGCACGTGTATAAATCTTCTGTGAGGTTCAACCCCCCTGGCTGTTTGCTGTTTAATTTCAGGATGTAATTGGTTTCCAGTTTACGTAATTTGGCCTCCCTGTTCCCTCCCCTTCTGCTGGCAAGGATAGCATCCACCACATAATATGTGAGCTCCTTGTTATTACTCCTACTCACTGCGCCGTTGTTTTAATTATGAATTTAATTAAGTTATAGTCACTTCTCTCCACTGCGCCGAAATTCACCCCACTCCAATATGGCCGCCCCCTTGAATCCTTCATCCCATCTCAAAATGGCTGCCATAGCCGTCCATCATGAGGGTTCCAGCCCCATCTATTACACACAACTCTTATGCCTCACGCTTGCTACTCGGCGCCTGATCGGAGCGATCCAGCCCGACAGACGTGCACTGCTGTCCCATTGTGAACACTTAGGTAAGCCTTGTTCTCCACCTGCTATCCTTGATATGAGAGTCTCACTTAGCAGATACATGGACTTTTGCTGATATACTTTTTAATTCATAGGTCCCGTCGAGATCCCGGTTAATCAATCGTTAATTGCGCCCGCCCGACCGACCTTTACCGCTGTTCCATTGTGAACACGGAGGTAAGCGCAGCTCTCCCCTCTCCACCCTTGATACGTGAGCTTTAGCCTTAAGCTACATGTACCATCACTTACATAATTTAATTACCGCAGGTGCCGCCTTGATCCCGGGTGGTTACCGCCAATTGCGCTCCTTTTTTTTTTTTTTAAAACAGATTTTTATTAACTTTTCTTCAATCATCTTACAAACATTCGGCATAAGAAGACCATCAGCATCGTGGGTCCATTTGTCAGGATGAAAATCAACATTATTTCACATCCCACACCCCTACTCAAGTCCCCTCCCGCCTCCCCCTCTACCCCCACCCCCCCAAGCCTGTGTGCCTTCTACTCTCCCTCCTATGGATTGGCATAAACCCTTGCGCTGCAGCACCCAACTCCTCCCGCGGACATTCACAGTTACATCCCTCAGGACTCTGGCAACCTCAGGTAAATGTGCAAAGCAGTCCATGCATCCCTGGCTGAAACCAGCACTTGCGATGGAGTACTAGGGTCTAGTTGGTCCCATCTCTCGTGTGTACCCCTGTGGTCTCCTCCCCAGTCTCTGGTGTCTGACTCGTCGGCACCTCCGCCCCATCTCCCTCATCAGCTGCCACCGTTAATTGAAGGTCCGCCACCAGCACACCCCACGCCCAGGCCGCATCCAGCGCTTTTTCATTAGAAGTGCGCCTGGCTAATTGTAGTCTAAGAATACCTTCGCTACTCGCCCATTGTTGGAAGCTCCCTCGCCATCTTAGAAAGCTAGGCCCCCCCCTGGATTTCCAGTGCATGGTGAGCTCTCTTTTGGCCATAATCAGCCCCATATCAAAGAATTTGCTTGTGATTTTCGTGGTAGGTGTATGCGGAAACCAAAGTAAAAGGCAAGTCCCCATGCTTACTTCAATCTGACGCCCCATGATCCCATTCAAACATGTCACAACATCGGTCCAATATGCACCCAGCCCTGCACAAGACCAAAACATATGACCAAAGTCAACTCCTTCTGCGTTACACCGAGGGCACATTGAGTGGGCTCCCCCAAAGACCTGTTGGATTTTAACTGGCGTCAAATAGGCCCTGTGTAGTGTAAAATATTGGACCAACTGAAACCGGATGTTGCGTGTGCCCTTCCAGGCCCTCCGCACGAGCTGTGGTCAGGTCGCCTCCGGTATCGACTGGCCGAGGTCCTCCTCCCAGCGCGCCCTCAGCCCGTCTAGGGGCGGCAGTCCCTCCAACGCCAATCTCCTGTATAAGCAGGTGATAGCCTTGAAAGTACCGGCGGCCATCGTGACGTATTGGCAGCCTAATGACGTGGGAGGTTCCACCAAACCCATTTTCCAATGTTTCTGGATTCCCGACACCACGGCTGTATGTAATAAAAAGTCACCTCTCGGCAAATCGAAGGCGCTCTGCAGCTCGTGAAATGGAAGCAATATACCATCTCTATACAGGTCCCCTATCATGTGGACCCCACGGTCCTCCCAACCGGCCAGTGCCGACCAATCCCCGCCATGTGGGATGGCAGTGCACATGCCCAGAGGGATCTCCGGGGCATAGGGGGCGGCGATACCCGCCCTTTTTTGGCTACGTAGCCAGCATTGACGAAGGGTACGCTCCTCAAGAGTGAGCTGGTCCAGCCGAAGCTTCTGCTGGAGCACTATAAAGGACAAGACATGGCGCTGAATAATTCTGCCCTGCGGACCGTCTGGACCTCTAAATTCCCGTGCCACCGCCTGCGTGAGCCACTGCAGCTGTGCTGCCAGGTAGTACCACTCAAAATCTGGTACTGCCAGTCCTCCATCCTCCCGTGATCTGAGCAGGGTGTTCAATGCCACACGTCTCCTACCGGGGCCCCAGATGTGCCCTATTACCATCGACCGTAGCATCTTGAAGAAGGAATCCGGAATCCACACCGGTAACGTGCGAAAGAAGTAAAGCAACCATGGGAGGGCCACCATCTTTAGTAACGCTATTCGTCCGGCCACTGACAGCGGAAGGGAGCGCCAAAACCCAATACTGCCTCTGATGCCCCTCACTGCTCTGCCCACATTTCCTTCATAAAGGAGCGAGTGGGTATGATAAATATAGACACCAAGATATGGCAAGCACTCCGATTCCCAGCGCAGGCCCTCCAGTGCCGTGGGTCGAGCGCAATTCCGTGCCAGTGGGAATAAGCAAGTCTTGGACCAGTTAACCCGCAGCCCCGACATCTCCCCGAACTCCCGGAGGAGGGCTCGCGCCCCTCGCACCGAAGTCTCTACATCGGCCAGATAGAGTAAGAGGTCATCAGTGTACAGGGAGATATAATGTGGTTCGCCGCGCAGCAGCACCCCTTCATAGTGTCGACCCTGCCGAGCTCGTGCCGCCAAGGGTTCGATCGCTAATGCGAAGAGAAGCGGAGACAGGGAGCAGCCCTGTCGGGTGCCTCTCTCCACCGAACACGCCGCTGACACCGATCGGCCCGTGCGAACCCTGGCTGTGGCGCAATTGTACAGCAGCTGCGTCCAACGGATGAAATCCTCCCCCAGCCCGAACTTACGAAGCACGCAAAACAGGTACGACCATTCCACACTATCGAATGCCTTTTCGATATCCACCGATAGCACCGCCGCGCCCGACGGGCCTTCCCCCTCGACTTCCATGACCCGTATCAGTCTCCGTATGCACGTCGAGGTGTTCCGCGTGGGAATGAAACCCGACTGGTCCGGGTGTACCAGCATACGCATGTGCACTGACAGCCGTGAGGCCAAGATCCTGCTCAGCACCTTATAATCCACAGTAAGCATGGAGAGCGGACGATAAGCCGTCCTTGCGGTAGGTAGCCCGCCCTTCTTCAATAGCGGTACTATAATCGCCTCTCTAGCTGATGGCGGCAGCCTGCCCAATTCCCAGGCCTCACCATACACCTGATGTAATTGTGGTGCTAAGAGGTCAATGTATGAGGCGTAAAATTCCACCGGCAAGCCGTCTGCCCCCGGCGTTTTTTTCCTGGTCATGTGCTTAACCGCCGCTCTAATCTCCCCCAGTGATATAGCAGCACCTAACGCATCACCCTGTTCCGGATCTAACTGTGGCAACTGCGCCTCTTCTAAAAAAGTATCTAAGCCAATCGGCGGTACCGCCAGCCTGCTCCGGTATAGTGTTGTGTAATAATCCAGAAACTGGTCGTTAATTTCTTTCTGCAAGTGAACCAGGTCCCCCGCGGGTGTGGTCAGTGACAGTATCGGAGTACCCCTGGTGTGCGGTTCGGCCAGCCACGCCAACAGCGTTCCCACCCGATCTCTCTCTGCATGCGCCCGAACCATGTATTCTCTATAATCGAAACAGCGAAGCCTCTCAACTTGAGTAGCCATTCGCTCCCGAGCCGCTAGAACTTCTTCCTTACTGCCCCCCGCAACATGCCTAGCCTTCTCCGCCTGCCGCAGGCAGATCTCCTCCCGCTCTATGTCGCCTAACAATGTCCGACGCGCCCCCACTGTGGATAAGAGGCACACACCCCGCATTACCACTTTGAAGGCATCCCACTCATGCGCCCTAGTAGTCGCTGATCCCGCGTTCTCCTGAAAGTAATGCTCAATGCCCTCCCTCACTTCCGCAGTAAACACTGGGTCCTCCAGCGCCAACGGGTTCAGTCTCCATGTAGGAACCGTCTGACGTTGTCTCGACCAGAGGACCGTGAGCAAACAAATAATAATAATAATCCACATTTGTATAGCGCACAATCACCCGTTAGGGTCTCTAGGCGCTGGGGGCCGTCGGGAAGATTAAGCAAGCTATTGCCCAGAGTCGCATGGTGCTGGGCTAACCTGCCGCCGGAGCCGGGGATCGAACCGTGATCCCCAGATTCCAGCGTCAGTCGCCCTGGCCGCGGCGCCATGATCTGAGATAGTCCTCGCCAGGTATTCGCTGCGATGCGCGAGTTCCTGGGCCCCAGGTGTGCAGAGAACTGTGTCGAGGCGCACATGAAGGTCGTGGGGCGCAGAGTAAAACGAATCATTGCTGTCTGCGGGGTGGTGTGTTCGCCATGTATCCACAAGGCCCCACTCTTCCTGCCAGTTCCTCCGCGCCTTGGCCACCCTGCGCACTACCGATTGTGCCAGTGGAGGATGGGAACGATCCATCTCTACATCCACCACCGAGTTGAAGTCGCCCCCCATAAACACAGTGCCCACCAAAAGGGACGCCAGCCTCCTCGAAAGCGTCGAGAAGAACCCGGCCTGATCGGAGTTCGGGACATAAACACTGCAAAGCGTAACATCCCGGCCATCTAGACGTCCGAACACAGCAACGAACCTCCCGTCCGAGTCTACCATTGTTGTCACAGGTTGAAAGGGGACCCCTGTGCGCACCCAGATCAATGTCCCCCTGGCATAAGCGGAGTAAGTGGTATAAAAGAGCTGCCCCCTCCATCGCCGCTGTAGCGCCTGCCCTTCTGCTTGCGTTATGTGTGTTTCCTGTAAAAAGGCCACCTGGACCCCCCTGAGGACCAAATATGCATGTGCCTTATATCGCTTCCTCATAGAGTTGAGCCCCCGCACATTCCAAGTAATACACTTTAACTCAAGCCTAGCCGCCATTGGTAGGCATACAGCTGGATCCAACCCCATACAACCCTAATGGCACACCGGCAAACCCCTGTAACCCGAAACAACCCCAACCAACCCCCAACCCACCTTCCCCCAGAACAGGCGGCAAACAGTTGTTACCCATCCAAATCCAAACCCAACCCCCGCTAACGGGGAACTCTGGTAACCACCAGAGACTCACAGTTATGTGAGGTAGAGGGGGTGACCCTACACCAGCCAAGCCGGACAGCAAGCGACCCATCACACCGTGATATGCTGACCTCGAACATGTTAATCCCCTCACCCCCGCAGCGCCTCCCCCATGCGCATCCCCAGTCCTCTAGGGCCCTCTCATTACTCAGCAGCCTCCCCTCAATACTGAAGAAAGCGTCCCTCCCAGCGCCCCAGTAAGCGGTCCCCCAGTGTCTCACACAGAGTGACTGTCACAGGCCGGTCAAGTCCTCTTACTGTACTTCGCTCAGCATCAGTGAGGATCATTCGTCCAGCAGGCCATCGGCCGTCTGTGGGGTAACTTGAGGGAGCTCCCCAGGACCCTTCTCGGAGCCCCCATCAGAGCCCCCAAATTCCGCTTCATCCGACCCCTGCCGGGAGCCTGAGTCCACCAATGGTGCCTCCGTCACCACTCCAGAGATGACCGACACCGCCTACAGGGCAGCCTGTCTCTCCAGCTCCGTCTGTGATGCAGATGGGGAACTCCTGTTCTGCGTACGTTTCCGGTTGCGCCTACTCCTGCGTGGCTTAGGCCGCCCCTCCTCTGCCTCAGCCCAAGTGCCAGTGCCATCCTTGCCCGCTCGGTACCGTTCCAGCCACTGCCAGGCGTCCTCCGGTGTATCGCAGAAGGTCGCCACTCTGTCCACCATCACTTTCAAGCGCGCCGGAAACAATAAGGAGTACTGCACACCCTCATCGCGAAGGGCCCTCTTGACCGCCAGGAAGGAGAAGCGACTACGTTGGACCTCCTGAGAGTAATCGGGGAAGAGAGAGACCGAGGCGTTGTCCACTTTATACGGGCCAGCCGTCCTGGCCTGTCGCAGGGTGATGTCCCGGTCCCTAAAATGCAGCAGGCGCGCAACCACTGGTAGGGGAGGACGGCCCGGCGCCGGGGGCCTGGCCGGGACCCTGTGAGCTCTTTCCAGCGTGTAGAAGTGTGTCAGGCCCTCAGGGACCACCACATCTCGCAGCCAATTTTCCTAGAAGGAGACCATGTCACTCCCTTCAATATTTTCCGGCAATCCCACCACTCGGACGTTGTTGCGCCTATTGCGTCTTTCTGCATCTTCCGCCCTCCTTTCCAATTGACGCACTCTTCGCGATAAGTCTTCCATCGTGGCATCTGTTGCTTTTTGGGCCGGCTCCAGCGTTTCCAACACCAACTCCGCAGACTTGACCCGATCAGCGAGCTTGTCGTGATCCGCCCGCAGCAAGCCTAGGCCTGTCGATACCTGAGCAATGTCCTGCCGCAACGCGTCCCTCATGTCCATTATGGCCTTGAGAATCTGGTCCATCTGCTGCTGTTGTAGTCCTGCACTCTGGCCCTCAGTCGAACTCTGACCTTGAGCCTCCGGCATGTCCTCCGCCTGGTCGGCCGGCGCCGCTCCCGTTCCCTTTCGCGGCTTCCCCATAATGTATCTCTGGGTCACGTTAATCGTGCCAACCACAAAGTCCCGACTTCTCGAGGTTCCCCTGGAAGGAATAAGGATCACGCCTCTCGCCGCTCCGTCTGGTCAATCTACCAGTACTGTAGCCAGGTCAGCCACCTGCGCGAGAATGCCCAGGCACCAGTCCCCTCTCCAGACGATGCCGCGGGCCCACAGGCAGCCACCGATCCGGCGGGGGCACCTCTCACCAGTCTCAGCACTCTCCGTCCAGAACCACCGAGGGAGCACAGCATCTGCAGGGCTTTGTGGTAAATGGGGCAATCCGGCCGGCACCCCCGCATCTAGAGGGGGCCCGTCGTAGCCCTAGGCCTCTCCGCTCTTTAGACAGCAGGACGTGGGGGCAGCACGGCGCCCGCAGGCCAGCTCCGCCACCAAGGGTCCCTGAGGGGCCGCAATGCGCCCAGGACTACTTCCCCCAGGGATCAAGGCATCACCTCCATTAACACTGCCACTGCCAGTTCCTGGACGGGGTGCTCCCTTCACAGATCTGTCCAGTTCGTGTGCGCACCAACCACCCATATAGTGGTCCGCCGTTCAGCCTCCCTCAGGTGGCTGAGCACCTCGCGCTGTCTCAGGCGCTTCAGCCACCACCTCCGGGCAGGGGACCGCCCCAAGGCCACCAGCCGTGCTGCGCCGCACACACAACAGCCAGCCAGGTCCCCAGTCGATACCGCTGTTCAGGCATGATGGCGCTAAGTTAGGGCCGCATCAGAGCGCCGCCCTCCTCCGGTTACCGCACCGCCGCCAGGGGCGATGGGGCCGTGGCATAGCTCACCGGGCCCCACCTCCAAGCCCCTACCTGCTTCTGCTCCGGTTGCCGCAATTATCCACGGGCGCCTACTCAGCCGGGTGCCCGTTCCAGTGTGCGGCAGGGTGCAGTTCGTGGGCAAGGATCAGCTTCCGCACGACCACTGAAGCGCGGTCACCTCGCCAATTGCGTTCCTTATTACGCAATTGAAGTCTACACGCTGGTAAGCACTACTATCGATCCCTAACCTACACTCACCACCCTGTCCCCAGGTTCAACCCTAATCTGGTTGCCTTCTCTCCCTAGAGATTCGAATCGCCCTTCCTCTGATTGTAGTGGCGCCGCTAGACGGGACGTATTGTATGTCCATCTATGCAGGTGAGCACCCCCTAAGCACCCTTTGGTTATCCCTTTTGGGTGATCCATCCCCAGTACTGGCTGACATTCCCTTCCTTTTTCCCTAGCCTCACTGTAACTAGGGCGTCCACCACCCCATGGTTCCATTTCTTCTGGAAACGGAAACACACGGAGGTAAGCGCCACTGTCATTATCTCTCCGTTCTAACATCCCTGAACTTGGCTTATGTCTAACTAGGTGCCTTCCTCAGATTCTCCACTCCCGATCCATAGCAGCGAACCCAGACGCCTAGCCCTCCTTATCACTCAGGTAAGCCCCCCATATATTGCTTGCATTGTCAGCAATGGTTAGCTTAACACCTCCATTATCAGATTGGTACCCTGAATGTAGGTACAAGAGTTCTCTCCCCTCTCCCGAGCCTGATCACGTCAAGCCATCAGTGCCCACCTTAACTGAGATACAGACAATCTCTAGATCAACCGCCCTGGTACCCCATTCTTAGCTTCCCTGCCCTCTGTATCCCATGTCGAACACAGTACCCTATTCACTGGTTGTTAGATCACGAGTAAGAAAGTGTAGTTGAATGTCACCGGATACTGCACTTACCCGCACGTATGACAGTTTTTCCACCTTAAAGCATGGCGTGGAATCTGTTTATGCTATGAACTGTAGGATGAATTAAGGATCTAAACAATTGTTTTCTGTTTTTATGTTTTCCCATTTTTTTTCACAGGCTTACATAGTAGGCAATTCATTGGTTGTCCTGATGATGATCCTTCATTTTTATAGGATCGAAACGCCGTCGACAGTTGTTGTAGTCTAAACACTAGTTCCCCACTGTGTGACATAAATGCGTTTTTACTACAAGAGTAAAGCTAGATTGATCCTTTCTAACTTGTCCTAGCTTTTCACAATTTGTAAAATTGCCTGTTAACCTCCTATCTTTGTATAGTGTTTGTCTAGCCTTTGTTTTGTTGTGGATACAGGATTGTGTCCCACTATATATTATTCGAAGCGGCGATAACATTTTTGCTTGGGGTGATATCTTCATTGTACCATGAAGTGTTTCTCATTGCATTTATGTTTATTTTGAGCAGTTCCCCTTTGATGTGAAAGTAGGGTATTAGCTATGAAAAGATACATTGTTTCCCCTAGAATCATGCTGGCTTCCAAGATAATAAGAAAATACTACACATATCTGATTAAAATACAGGGTATACGGTTGGCAAAGCCTAAGGGTGATCTTTTTGCTATCAGTGTACCTGCAGAGCCAGCATTTCAAGTGTATAATGCCATGTCCTCAAATTTGGACATTTATTGTTTACTTGTGCATAATGCCATGCATTATCAAAATGTTATAGCACTGTTATACTTCTGTTTTATTATCAGCGATTACAGAAAATTCTCTCAAGTGTATGCTACATATTAGTGACCCCATCACTGCCATAAAAATATAATAGGCCAAAAAACCCATCCATAAATATATTCTCAATACTATCTCTTGCGCTACTGTTCTCACACTTGTCATGATCACAAGAACATCATTGCATAGCATTGCAGCGTTGTGATTGGTCAGAGGGGCCTGGATGTGCTTCCGTCTGAGACGGAGAACAGCAGGAGCAGAGATGCGGAACTGAGTGCAAAGATACGTTTTTTATTTTAAAAATAAAATAAATGTATGTATGCGCAGACCACCCACCTCCCA
Organism: Lissotriton helveticus; assembly: GCF_964261635.1. Taxonomy (NCBI): domain Eukaryota; kingdom Metazoa; phylum Chordata; class Amphibia; order Caudata; family Salamandridae; genus Lissotriton; species Lissotriton helveticus. Next base: position 1,400,555,719 of record NC_136067.1, read on the forward strand.
CACGACCGGTCCGCCCCGCCACCCGCGAGCTGTGCTGGCCGCTGCGGTAAAACTCTCGGCAGAAAAGACTGATCAGACCAGAGAATACATCTCTCACAGCATTTGACATCATTCACAAACATAGCCCCAAATGATCATGTGGTGGGTCGGTTTGGGTTGCTCTCACCTTTGAGTTGAAGCATTCTATATTTTGGTTCTCCTAACTACAGTTTTTCTCACAACTAGCAATCACGGCTAGGAAATGTATAAGAACTAATATAATGCATAATTTCTTCATTCTGTATACCTTCTTTATGTTCGCGATTGGCAATTATTTATGATTTTGGCTACATGTATTCTATTGAAAGTTGTCAATAATAAATGCTTTAAGTGTATGAATGAAATGCGTTACTTACCTGTAACTGTAGTTATCCAGTATTAGTGTCTTTCCTAGATTCACATGCCTGAATCATTCCCCGTCGTCGAGACGGGAGCCTCCGGTATATAAAAAAGTAATGTCCTAGAGACATACATAGAAAAGAATAGGCCTAAGGATCCCACCTTAGTGTCCTATCCACGTCCTTTTGTAAAAAGGACCAAAATAGAGTAGGCCCAAGGGTCCCACCTTAGTGGCCTATCTGTGTCCTTTTGTAAAAAGGACCAAAGTAAAGAAGCCAACCAATCAGCTACTACCTCCTTCTAGAACCTTCCTGTCAGTAGCCTAGGTCTCTCAGATTTTCGTACGCACCAAGCTAGGTAGGCGTAAACTTGTTAGAGAGATAGGCGAGTCCTTCCAGGGGAGGCGGGAGGGTGCATGTGAATCTATGAAAGACACTAATACTGGATAACTGCAGTTACAGGTAAGTAACGCATTTCTTATCCAGTATTTGGGTGTCTTTCATAGATTCACATGCCTGAATCAGAGTAGCAAGCAATATATTATGCACATTTTTGATGGAACATCATATATGAGTCTGTAGATAATACATATCACGCGACTGCAAACCACCAAGATGCATTGTCATGTAAATATTAGTAAAAGAATGTGCAAACCAGTAAAGGATGGAGGGATGTCGGAAGGCTCACCTCACTGGAATAGATGGCGAAGCACTGCTCGGCCCACTGCTGCATCCTTCATCAGCTCAGTATCCAGGCAATAGTGCCTGGTGAAGGTATGCGGGGACTTCCAGGTCGCCGCTCTGCAGATGTCCAATACCGGCACTCCAGCAAACAGTGCCGCAGACGTGGACATGGCTCTTGTCGAATGAGCTTTGACTCTTGAGTCCAAAGGTCGTCCGGCCTTCTCATGGCAAAAGGTGATCGCCGAGGAAATCCACCTTGAAATCCTTTGTTTTGATAAGGGCATGCCTTTCCGTGGTCTACTAAAGGCAATAAAGAGTTGAGATGATTTTCGGAAGTGTTTTGTCTTATCAATGTAGAACTTAAGACATTTCTTCAGATCCAACGAATGTAGAGTTTTCTCGGCTACAGTGGTAGGATTTGGAAAGAATGACCTGAGTACCACTGGTTCGTTGAGGTGGAAGTCCGAGGGGACTTTCGGAATAAACCGAGGATTAGTTCGTAAAATGACTCTGTCCTCCCTGAACTGCATAAAAGGATCTTGAATTGAGAGAGCGTGCAACTCACTGACCCTTCTGGCAGAAGTCAAAGCCAGGAGGAGGGCCGTTTTCCATGAGATAAATTTGATGTCTGCCCTATGGATGGGTTCAAAGGGGTGCTTCATTAATTGGTGAAGGACCACATTGAGGTGCCACGACGGAGGGATCGGTCTTGGACGTGGGAAGGACCTGAAGAGACCTTTAAGGAACTGCTTTATAAGTCTGTTTGCCCAAAGGGATGGACCCTTAGAAGTCCTGGTGAATCTCGAGATCGCCGCCAGATGCACTTTGATCGATGCGTGTGCAAGGCCCGATTGCGCCAGATGTAGTAAGTATGGTAGCAGCTGCTGTGGAGTGATGTGGAAGGGGTGCAAGCCTTCTGCCACACACCAAGAGCAAAACCGCTTCCATTTTAGTGAGTAAGTTTTATTAGTGCTGTCCGCTCTAGCCTTTGCAAGGACGTCTCTGCACTCCTGCGGGATGTTTAGGTGGCTGAATTCCCGGTATTCAGGAGCCAAGCTGACAACTTTAGAGAGCTCAGATTCGGGTGATGTACCTGTCCTTGGGACATTGTGAGCAGAGCTGGATGTTGACGCAGGCGAATAGGTGGCTGGGCAGAGAGGCGGTGAAGGTCCGTGAACCAGTGCTGCCTCGGCCAGAATGGAGCGATCAGAATCAGAGTGCAGGGCTCCGACTTCATCTTCCTGAGAACCCTGGGTATCAGTGGAAATGGCGGAAAGGCGTACGCAAAGACGTTGCGCCATGCGATGGAAAATGCATTTCCGAGGGTTCCTGAGTGGCGATGCCTGCTTGCGAAGCTTGGGCATTTGGCGTTCTCTCTCGTGGCAAAGAGGTCTATTCGTGGAGTTCCCCATTCCGCGAAGATGTGTTCCAGCACTTCCATATCTAGCTCCCATTCGTGGGATGAAGACCCCTCTCTGCTCAGAGCGTCCGCCAAGACATTGTCCTTGCCCGGGACGTACTCCGCTTTCTATCCCATGTTCCAGAAGCCTGTTCCAGACTCTTTGCGATTCTCGAGATAGTGAGAGCGATCGCGTACCCCCTGCTTGTTCAGGTAGTGCATCGTCGTGGTGTTGTCTGTCCTGACGAGCACTGGGGAGTTTCGAATGCGTAGTAGGAAAGCTTGTAGAGCTAGGAAGACCGCCCTTAACTCCAATAGGTTGATGTGGAGCTGGGTTTCCTGTTTTGTCCACTTGCCATTGATCTGGAGTTCTTGGAGGACCGCTCCCCAGCCTTCTAGGGATGCGTCCGTTGTTATCACATGTGGCTCTGCAGGAAGCAGGAACGGCAATCCCTGTGACAGGTGTTTGAGCGATCTCCACCACTGTAAGTGGTTGACCATGGTTCGAGTGACTCGTATGCGGTCCTCGAATGATCCTGTACTCTGTGTCCATTGTTTCGTCAGCTCCTCCTGGAGTGGGCGCATCTTGAGGCGGCAGTGGGGAATGAGCATGATACATGAGGACCTCATGCCGAGGAGGGACTTGAAGGTGCGGACCGGTAAAGTCTTCCGTGATGCCACTGACGTGGCCAGGGATATGAGTTTGACTTTTCTTTCCTGAGAGGGGAAAGCCTTGACGCGTTCCGTGTCTAGAGTCGCCCCAAGAAATGTAATGACCTTGTTGGGTACCAGTGTCGGCTTCTCGTGGTTGAGGGTCAAACCTAGTCGGTGGAAAATATCCAGACAGGCGCTGGAGGATTTGGCTGCGCCGGTCGCAGATGGTGCCTTTACCAGCCAGTCGTCCAGGTATGGGAAGACCTGGTGTCCTTGTTGACGAAGGAAGGCTGCCACAGGGGAGAGGCATTTGGTAAATATCCGTGGAGCAGATTTGAGGCCAAACGGGAGGACACAAAATTGGTAGTGCTGCCCCGCTACAGCAAACCTAAGGTATTTCCTGTGCCCTTTGAGGATAGGAATATGGTAGTAAGCGTCCTGCAGGTCTAAGGACGTCATGTAGTCCCCTTCCTCCAGTAGTCCCAGGATTTCCTGGAGTGTTACCATACGGAACGATTGTTTCTTTAGGAACACGTTGAGTGCCCTGAGGTCGAGGATTGGTCTCCACTTTTTCCCTTTCTTGTGGATCAGGAAAAAGTGGGAGTAGAAACCTTTTACTTTGTGGGTTGGTGGAACTCTCTCTATCGCTCCCTTCTGTGGCATGGAAGAGATTTCCTGAAGAAGCAATCGTAGGTGCCTGTGGGACCGTTTGCGAGGTGGTGTTGTCGGGGGAATTGTGACAAATTCTAGAGAATGTCCAAATTGAATGAGCTGGAGCACCCACCGATCTGTTGTTATCAATTTCCAATTGTCTAGGAAGTGTGTGAGTTTCCCTCCAATTTCTAAAAAATTCAATGGTGGATGGACTGGCCATTGACACAAGTCATTGGCGGTTGCCAGCGGGTCTTCTCTGGTTCTTCCCCCTGTAGTTCGACTTGCCGTAGGAAGTCTGACGCCCTTGCTGCTGTTGTCGCGGTTGGTATTGCGTTTTGTTCTGGTTGTAAGAATAGGAGGACCTGTTGTGGTAGGTGCCTCTGTAAGAAGATTGTCCTCTACTTCTGTTTCCACAAAAGGACTGGTTTCGGAATTGCAGTGTTCCAAGGGCTTTGGCAGTGTCCGTGTCCTTTTTGATAGTAGTTAAGGCCTCATCAATCTTTTCACCGAAGAGATGCTGGCCGTCGTAGGGCATATCAAGAATCTTCGTTTGCACCTCCTGGCGGAAAGAGGTGGCCTTGAGCCAGCCTTGTCTTCTGAGTACAGCAGCACCTGCCAGTTGCCTGAAACCGTTCATGGCGACATCCATTGCGCAGTCAATGATCTCGGAGTCAGATGTTTGGCCTTCCAAGAGAAGCGAATGAGCCTCCTCTTTTAAATCCTCTGGCAGGTTAGATAGGTAAGGTGCAATATCTGCCCAGAGTTGCCGATTGTAGCGGCCCAGAAGTGCTATTGAATTCGCCACCTTCACTTTCATGGCCGACGTGGTGGAGAAACGCTTGCCAATAGTATCCAGTTTTCTGCCTTCTTTGTCAGGTGGTGTTGACAGAGGCGATGCTGGGTTACGTGAGTTTTTCTGTGCCGCTTGGGTTACCACAGAGTCTGCCTTGGGGTGACCTGTGAGGCATGCTGGCGCCGATGAAGTCGCCTTGTATTTTTTATCGAGCCTGGGTACTACTACTGGGATTGAAGCTGGTGTTTGCATCAGTAGTTTCCCTTGCTTCCATATAAAGTCAATGATGGGAATTGACCTGGTTGTCTTTTTAGTTGGTTCATTGAAGTCGTACAGGAAGCACTCGGTTTCCTGAGTTTCCATAGCCATATGGAATCGTTTGGCTGCACGCTCTACAAGGTTATGGAATCCACCGATGTCTGCTGGTGGTGATTCTGAGGACTGTGGTTCCGGGGAGGCCGGAGAAGGAGCGATATAGTCTTGATCTACATCTGGGTCTGACTCGTCGTCACAGACCTCGCCCTCTTCCTGGTCTCTTTCCTCGTCATCAGACGAGTGAATTTCTTGTACTGGCTCTTGTTCCCTACTAAGCACCAGTGGTGGCGGCTTGTGTCGGGACAAAGGAGTGGGTGCGTGTACAGCTGTAGGTGTAGGCGTAGTGGGTTTCTCCGGAAACCGCTGTTTGTAGTCCTGTATTAAGAATTGCAGGTCTGATACAATGGCTGCTGGTAGGCACACCATCGGTGTAACCTGTGTGCGGACTTGAGTGTGGACTGACTGCTCTATTTGTTCCACCTCTTCCAGTTCCTCATCGGTGCTTTGGCACTTGACCACCAGGTCTGATGGGCTTGTGGCTTGTGTGTATAACTCTTCCTCCGACTCATCGCCTTGTAATAGACAGGTTGGAGGCAGCTCTTGCACCTTACTGGGTGACGTCAGGTCTGGCGTAATTGGCCTCCTCGTGATTTTAATGGCGATATGGGATGTCTGTGGCGGTAAGGTATCCATGGCATGAGATAGCAACTCAGACTCTTTCCATTTCCCTGTTGGCGTTGTCAGATGCGGCGCCGATGACGACGATACATTACCAGGGGTCGTCGACGACTTTGTCGACGGTGTCGTCGTCGATATTACCTTCGTCGACGGTATTTTCCCCGTCGTCGACTGTGTCCCCGCTGCCGACGTTCTCATCGACGTGTCCTTCGTCGACGGTATTTTCCCCGTCGTCGACGGTTTCCCTGTCGTCGACGTGTCCTTCGTCGACGGGATGATCTTCGTCGACGGGATCATCGTCGACGGCTTCGACTTCGATGTCGACCTCGTCGTCGACGATAAGGTCTTCGATGGAGTGAATGGAATAGTCGACGACACTGGCATACTCGCCGTCGATGAAGGCGTCGTCCCCGTCGTCGAGGAGGTGGCCGACGATGCTGTCGTCGTCAAGGTCAGCGGTTGCTTCCTGGTGACAGGAAGATCCTTGCCAGACACTGAGGTTTTGCCCTCTGAGGACTTCTTGAGAGTCTTCTTAGGAGGGGTGTCTGAGGGGCTAGGGGAAGTAACCCTTGGCCTCTTCAAGGAAAATTGTGAAGTACCAGAGACACTCTCACCGTCTTCTGACACCAAGTCGTCTGTCCTGTTCTTCAGCCTGTTCAGCCAGAGTAGCAGGCGTCCTTCTCTGTCTTTGAGGGTCTTGTTTGAGAAGGTCCTACATATTTTGCAGTCCTTGGGTTGATGGTGAGGGTAGAGGCAATACAGGCAGGTTTCATGCTTGTCCTCTACATGGAGCCTTTTCTTTCCACACGAGGAACAGGCTCTGAAGAGACCCTTTTTCTGGCCATCAGCCATAATGTAATAAGGTTGGTAAATTCGTTTTTTAAAGTAAGAAGAAGAAAAATCCTGAGGAGAACTCAGGTGGAGACTCCCTAGCACAACGTGCGGTAGAAAATCTGAGAGACCTAGGCTCCTGACAGGAAGGTTCTAGAAGGAGGTAGAAGCTGATTGGTTGGCTTCTTTACTTTGGTCCTTTTTACAAAAGGACACAGATAGGCCACTAAGGTGGGACCCTTGGACCTACTCTATTTTGGTCCTTTTTACAAAAGGACGTGGATAGGACACTAAGGTGGGATCCTTAGGCCTATTCTTTTCTATGTATGTCTCTAGGACATTACTTTTTTATATACCGGAGGCTCCCGTCTCGACGACGGGGAATGATTCAGGCATGTGAATCTATGAAAGACACCCAAATACTGGATAACTATATGTGTCTGTGATGACCATAGCTCCTTCACACTAGGTGTTACACTTTTGTTTACAATGGCCCTATAACGTATGGTATCGCATGGGGCTTGGTTTGGATAGATTGGAGGATCTCCAGAGGTGACCGGTTTCTCTCATTCTTAGCAGAAGCTAATCTGATGTGAACCACCATTGTGTGCAGTATTTGGGGTCCAGATGGCCCCCACAATTGACTAGTCCATCTGAGCAACACACCAATATACAAAAGACATTATTCAGGCAATCGCCCCACTGGGGTAGGAGTAAAATCAGCTGCCCGTGGCTTAGAAATACACTGTCATTGCAATCAATCCCTTCCTCTGCTGGGTTGAAAGGGCACTAGGTACTCCTACCTAGAATAGGAGGACATTTCAGTGCCCTCTGCCATATCAGAACATAGACCTCATGTCGGCAAAAACCAAATTGATGGAGCACATCTAGTGAGTTTTTCCTCCAGTAAATTTGCCAGAGGTACAACACATGGTGGACTACCTTCAAAAATCAGCCAGAGGCCCTTTGTCCCACCAGCAGCATAGACCAACCCACAACAGCAAAAATCCATCTATGGGCAGTAAAAAAAAAAAAAAGGACTGGGTCACAAGGAAGTAAGCAGGTGTTCACCCAGAACCTGTTCCTTGACAACTGCAGCACCGTGTAACTACTGCTGGTTGATGAACATATAAATTAGCAATCTTCTTGAAAGTAGAAAATTAGCTGTGCATCTTTTCTTTGCAAGGAAGCTGCTTGGACTACTTATTTTTCTTAAACATTTCAGGGCCGGACTCAGTTTGTACTTGCAAAAATTGCTAATGAGGCCTTTTCTCTGGAGCAGTCAGTGGTTGCCTGGTGGTTTCAGAGATGCTTCTATTTTACCAGTGGTGTTCCAAGACCAAATGTACAATTTATTTATCGCTGCTTAAGAAGCCAATGCTTTCTTTAGGGGGCAACAGATGGTTTGGAACTCAAGACACTGCATGACAGTAGTAATAACAATGAATACACCAAATGTCTAATATCTAGTTTAAAGGTAAATACGTGTACATTTACATGTTTGAAAAGCAGAGCAGTTAGAACAATTCAATTGTCTCTTTGTCCCATCTTCTGGGGCTGAGACACAATCTCAAATACTTCTATAATTTTGAAGAAAATAACATAAGATTCCATGGTATTCAATGGTCAGGGTTAATCTATGTAAAAGGGTTCAGGTGATCTCTTTAAACTTTGGGAACTCTTCATTTTTTTTTTATTTCGTTATTGAATTTAACATTCTATCACATACTCATTACATCTCAACTTTACTGGCATTCACAAACTTTGTATCAATACGTACATTTAGGCCGAATAATACAAATAATAAAGAGAAATAAAAACCCTCTTAGAACTTACTTCACCTGCCTCGCCCACTTATCAACCTTGATTCTTCGTATGTGTGTAATGTCATGTTCTTATCAGTATTTTATAATCAATACTCATGTTTGTTTACAGAAAGTAGATCGCAGCAATCGATATTCTTCTATTGAGTTTCAAGCATTTTTTAGTTCATTTCCTACTATAGGTTTCCTGTGTGTTGTAGTTCCATACCTTACAATTCTCTACGTTGATTTTTGTAGTAAATTTGAGCGAGATTATGTTGATCTTATTTTTTATATTATTTCTTTGTCAGTTTTAATTCACAGAGCCTGGAATGTGGGGGTCTGTAAACTTCTCTAGTACTGCTTCCATTTTCTGAGGTTCTCAACGAGACTGTCATAGTTACTAGGTTTGTTCTTTAAGGTCTTTTCTGATCTAATCTCCTATATGTGCCACTGGGGAGAGTAGAAAGAATATGCTTTATCTGTCAGGTGATGTGTTGTCCATAGGTCAATTATATTTATTACTGTCATATTTCTGTCAATGCTATTACTATACCTGCTTCAGTGGTGGCTTTAGGGGACAATTTGTCCAGTTCACCAGTAAATACACAGTTCATGCCTCCAGCCCAAATCAGCCTAGTGTTGACAAGTGTGCTGTTTGTCCTAGCAGTGTACCAAAGAATTATTTCTCATCAGTAAATCAGTAAATATTTGTCAGACACACTTTCTGCCCATCTAGGATTTTATTATGTATATTCTCTCACCAAGAATGTGACTCGATCGAGCCATAGTAACCTATATTGTGCATCATTGGAGTAGGCTGCCCGAACAATGGACCCATACACTTTTAACATTTGTATTAGTTTTACTGTTATCGGTTTTGTTTTTCCGGAAAAAAAACAATGTATAGATTTTTTTCATCTTAACAACATTATACATCGACAAAGGGTGAAAGCGTGATGTACCATGATGTCTACCACCACTATTCGCATATTGGGTTGTAGAAGAAAAGACATCCAGCATTAAAGGCCATGTGATAGAACTGTGTAGGGGCTTAGAACCGTGAAAAGTCAAATATGTAAACCCTTTAATAAACTTTTGGGTGAGGGTAGTTGTTTCTTACTGAGTGTGCAGTTTATGTTACATCTGGGGGTTGTACAAGTTGCCGCAAATCGTTCTTGACATTGGCTACAAGGGCATCTGCTCCCAGGCGAGTGCTGTGGGTACAACGGTGTGAACAATGCTCAGAATGAAAATAGGTGGGTCGGAGTAGGGGCATACAATAGACCAACCTGTGGAGGTAATCCCGTGATGAGCCACCTGCGCAAGCTGATTAGGCGTTTAAGAAGGGGGGTGCAATGCTTTAGCAATGGCAGCACTCTGACACCATCAGACCAGGTGCCTTGTCTAAGGGGAGAATGCATCACTCCTGGTAGTGTTCTGGAAGGCTACCAATAGCGTATCATAATCTTGTAAAAGGAGGCGTTTCCTCTATCCTCTCACTTCCTCCGGCCACAATGCTCTGCTTTCCGCCTCTGCCCATACCTCAACTGTTCGACGCCATTGGGGGACCTAGGGAGGTGTGTTTGCTTTCCAATGTCAGGTCACCTGCCTCCTAGCAAGTAGTAGAACCAGATCCAGAAAATAGGCAGTGAGTTTAATTCTGGTAGTTCGCCTAAACTGCCCTAAGGCTATGGCATTTCAACTATGCAACATATTGTTGCCTGTAACCCGACTAAGCAGTGTGAATTTTCTGCCCAATACTGTGTGAAGAAGGGACTTGACCACAGCTTGTGCTGCAAGTCTACTCTGTGTCTGCTCCTCAGAAGTATTCATTTATTTTACTGGTAGTGAATTATGCCCGGTGTATTAAAAAGAATTGAACAAGTTTAAATCTAACGTTTTGTGATACTGTAGCAGGGTATGCTAACTGTCGGTCCCACACTCTTTGCTGTTGAGGGCCCTCCGAAGATTGTCTTCCCATTTCTCCACAACCGAATCAATTAGACCTTGGTGTGCTCACTAAACCCTAGAGTGTTAGTTTCCCAAAGTAATTGCGCTTTTTGTGTTGTCCTAATGTACATAGTGCGCAGTTGTTCAGTTGTAACATCAAGTATCGATTATATTCATAACAATATATGTTTCTTAGGGAATTGACTATAGAATCTTCAGGACAACTTTTTCTACAAAACTCACAAACAGTTGTTTTTGACTTATTTTGTCTATATTTTTGTTTTTTTAGTTCTTATGTTTTAACCAACACAAGGTCGCATCTTATCATACATCTCCTCAGTTATTAGTCAAATACTCCAGCAATTTTCATCAACAATCTTTCCTCCATGATCGGGTTTATACTCCTGTTCTGGACGGTTTTTCTGTTCTGATATTTGGCGGTTACGTTCTGTATCTAGTGCATTTACATTTCCAAGCCTGTGTCTTCAAACCTTCTCGTAAAAATGTACTCCAATCCTGTTTTTCGATAGCTCTACTTCTTCACCTGGAGAGTCTGGGTCTGTTAGGGATGTCTGATGAATTTGGTAGCTCAGTTTGGGTATTTACGTAGTTATATTTCTTAGCAAAAGGGTAGACGTGTTCCAGTTGGTAGTGTACTAGGTGTTGGTGAAATTTCCTATTCTTCCTCCTAATTATGTGTTTCTCAAATTCATCTATAACTTTATTCAGAATATCATAATTCTTCTTTGTAATTTCTCCCTGGTTTGCTTCCTCAATTCTTTTAGTGAGAGTATCCACTTCTATCTTGTGTTATTCGTATTCCTCCTGTGCTATGGCGATTAATTGTCTGATCACATTGTTTGATGCATTACGTAAGTTGTCTTCCCATTTTTTTTACATTGTCCGGTGATGTGTATGTGGATGGAAATATTAAAATTCTAAGGCCTCTTGGGATACGGCCCACCCTAGGTACTTTTTAAGAGCTGTGCTTCCCACCACTTTAAGAGCTCTTTCCAGATCTTGAAAGGTTCTCTTTGCTGATGTGGGTTCAGCCGGTTTGGTCTAATTGTGCTAGTGAGGTAAAAAACCTTCTCCAATCTGTTATTTCTTTGTTCCCGGTGATTCTACACTGCCATTGGTCCTGTCAATCAACTGAAGTTCAGGTTGGGGCAGGAGATGGGGAGTGTATAAGGTAGTACATACAAGCACAGGCCCAACTCAATCTATCCTAATTTATAATACCTTTTGTATTTCAAATCAACAGTTTATCAGGGGAAACCTTAAACAATCTAATCAGGGTTAGGCCAACTACTCCTCTTGATTATATTGTGAATCAACTTTAGTTAGTGTTTGTTTCCCAAAGTTATTGCGGTTTGTGTTGTCCTAATGACACAGTCTGTAGTTGTTCAGTTATAACATCAAATATCAATTATATTCATAAGAATATATGTTTATGAGGGAAATGGTAATGGAATCTTCGGTACAACTTTTTCCCAAAAACTCACAAATCCAGTTGTTTTTGACTCATTTTGTCTTTATTTTGTTTTTTTAGTTCTTATTTTTAACAACCACGGGGTTGTATCTTATCATACATCTCGCTGGTTATCAGTCAAATACTCTAGTAATTTTCTGCAATATTAAATCAAATATTGCCTTGTTGTGTTACAAAATCATGTTTTTTCATGTTCCTTCTTGAGTGACAAGTCAAGTTCAGCTGTAATTCACCTCTGTTAATAAATCAAAGTAGCCAACACGTGTTTCGCTTCTTGGTGGCATGCAAACCAGGGGCTTTTTCAAGGGTTAAAGCATGTAGATCCTTGTGCTCTATCCACAAAGTCCTGATCGTCTGGTCTCTGGTCCAACACTGTGCCATCTTCCCAGCTGAAGTTGGTCTTCTGTCGATGTTTTTGTGCATGGTTTTGCTCTCATACGGGTCATCTTGCTACATAGAACTGTTCTCTGCTTCACTGGTGGGAGTACTGCTTTCTTTAAGCAGGATTATGTAGGATTTTCAGGGTAGCCAACCAGACCTCGGCAAAAGTACCATCTTGCTTAGCCATGCCTTAAACTCATGGTTTCCTACAGTCTTTGTTTATCTTAGCCAGTCAAAGCACAAAGTTGCTAGACAGAAACCAACTGTTTTAAAACATATTTTATTGGATTTAACGGACAAAACCAACTTGGTCATATATATCAACAAGAACGTAGTGTTAGCATCCTAAATTTACATCTAAGTAGTATCAGCAAGGTAACAACACTGTATATACAATCGGGAAATACTAGCCAGCAAACAAAACCCACCCCCCTCCCTGTATCAATTAACTATCTGATCCCTCCCCTTACCTTCCCAGACTCATTTCGGTGTTATCATGACTTATAGATATCAGGCCATACACAACCTTTCCAAGTGTGTCAAGTACTCAACCTACAATTTCACTTGATGAAGGCCTGTAGGGTTCCTGCAGGGTTTGTGCCTGTTGGATACTTAACCTAGTTAAAAGGCTTTAATGTTACCTAGTATTTATTGCAGTGAAGGTTCAGCAGAAACCAACAATTTTAGCAGAGAATGCCACTCTAAGGAAATCGGATTCTTCCTCAATCCTCTGTTTTCTTCTCCCCCATCGGACCCCCTCTTCAAGCCAAGCCAATGCCGGTGGAGGCTCGATAGATTTCCATCTCATTGTGATTGAGCGTTTCGCCAATATTAATATCAGATTGCCAAATCTAGTTTGCATTCCCTGTGTTTTACCCTTTTTGTCTAATCCAAGGATGCAACGTTCTACCGTATCTCTGCCTATTCCAGGTGCAACTTCATGAAGGAGTTTATGTACAGTGCCCAGAAGGCTATTAGTTGTGGACATGCCCATAGCATGTGTAATAAGTCAGCCGACAGTGTGTGGCATCTAGGACATGTATTTGTTGCGCCAGGGAACATTTTGCTCAGTTTGTGAGGTGTCAGGTATGCTCTGTGTACCAGCATTAGTTGTATCATCCTAAACTTAGGGTTACAGAACACTTTCTTGGGGTATTCTACCACTCGTTCACATTCCTTGTCCGATAGTTCATGTCCAATGTCTCTAGCCCACTTATTCCTGAGCTCCAGGTGTGCGATAGCCACATGTATACGGATACTTCTGTATAACCATCTAGCCAAATGTCCCCCATTTCCCATTAAGTACAGCATGTGCACAAGTTCATGTGTCTTGGGTTCTGTACCATCAGGTGACCAGGTACGTCTCACACATCGGCTAATAGTAGCATGGAGGATATATAATGTGTTGGGAAGCCCTAGCTCTCAAACAAAAGTGTCATGGTTCATGGGCATGTGCTCTGCAAACAACATCCCCACCGTATTCACTCCCTTGTCTGACCACTTACCCAGGCATCTCGTAGAAACTATTCTAGACGGTGCAGGAATCCCCAGTAGCGGGATATGAGGGGTGTAGGGAGTCAGCTCTCCTGTGTACTGTATGGCCTTCTTCCAGTATGAGACAGCCACTTTCAATAGTGACGGTGCCAGCGCTAGAGGCCTCTTTCTGGGTAGCAGTAGGGTATGGAGTACTCCCCTCTCCCATTCCTTTTTTGATATCCCTATTTCTTGCAAGTTGCGGCCCGCTATCCAGTAGGAGAGCCACTGGAGTTGACTGGCATAATAGTATGCCTGAAAGTCAGGAATCCCTAAGCCCCCTCGGTCTGTACCCAGCTGTAGTTTCGGTTGTCCTACTCTTCTACGCCCTCTGCCCCAGATTAACGTGGAAAGTAGCGGGTTTAGTGTTATGAATATGTGCACCGGGATTAATATCGGCAGATTAGTGTAATAGTAAAGCAATCTGGGTAGCATAACCATTTTGGAAATGGCCACTCTTTCTGCTACAGAGAGCGGCAGTGAGGTCCAGAACGCTATTTGGGTTTCAAGTGCCTTTATCGCACGTCCCAGATTACTGTCTAACAGATTCTGCGGTTCTCTATATATTTGAATGCCTAGATAATAAATGTGACAGGTCCAACGGGGAACGTCCAGTGGCCAAAGTGAATGGGTTTTATACGAGCCGAGTCCTTAAAGTAATAAGCATACGATTTGGTTTCATTGATCAACAGGCAAGAGAGTGTCTGGAATTGCCAGAACACAGTGGGGAGGGGCTCGTTGGGACCCCGAAGATTGTTGAGATAAAGTATGATGTCATCCGCATACGCGGAGAGTGTGTGAGTCATGGTTCCCAGTGTGATACCTCTTTCTCTCGCCACTGCACGCATCTTAGTAGCTAGTGGTTCAGGCAACAGTACAAATAGCAGGGTCAAAAGGGGGCATCCTCTGGCTATAGGATAGGGCCTTGAGATATGGACCCCTGTTCGGGCCCGGGCAGTAGGTTCTGTATATTATAGCCGGACCCAGTTCACCCATTCGTCTGTTATTCCGAATAGTGGTAGGGCTCGTATCATATAGCACCAGTGTAGGCAATCGTACGTCTGTCTCATATCAAGTGAGATACAACCTGCCTCTGCGTCATCTGCCGGCATCAAGGTGAGTATCTCGTGTAGGCGCCTAGTATTGAGGGATGTACTCCTGCCCGGGACAAAGCCACACTGGTCTATGTGTATTGATTGTGTTAGATATGGATGTAATCTCAGGGGTCCAGAATTTTGCTGAGGATCTTATAGTCCGTATTTAATAGAGAAAGGGGGCAATAACTAGACATGTCCCTGGGGTCTCTACCTCGTTTTAACGGAGATGCCACTAAGGCCAGGCGTCCCCAAGCATCCATCAGGTTGCCCAGCCCTCCAAGGCTGCTGCTTGTTTTCTGCTGCTAGCCCCCAATATAGGGGGGTGGGAGCGATCTAGATCTATGTTCAGTACTGCATTGAAGTCCCTGCCTACTACCCAGGGACACCTCTCCCAGTCTGCCAACACCGTATTTAGTGATTCCAAGAACTTATCATCATCTGTGTTGAGGGCATATATGCTGCCGAGTACTAAGTATTCCCCATCTAGAGTGCCAAGGAGCATCACATATCTACCATTAATGCCAATTCTCTGCTGCAGGACTACAAACGGGGTGCCGTTCCTTATCCATATAGCGGCTCCCCTTGCAAATGCGGAATAAGATGTACAGTATAATTACCCCCGCCATTTTTTCCTTAATTTGTCGGCTTCAGAATGAGTGAGGTGCGTCTCCTGTATTAGTGCGATGTGAGCCTTCCTCCTAGTTAATTGAGCATAGACCCTAGGCCCTTTTGTGTACAGACCTCATTCCCCTAACATTCCAAGTCAAAATCTTGTACCTTCCGGTGCGAGCCATGACGTGTCATGGGGTGTTACAGGTGTCCTGCACGCGTGCACCCTTAGGTGGTTGGTACTGTATCTAAATGAATGAGTCTACCCAAAACTATATCAAACCCCAATAAAAGGTTCCCCCATAAACAGTGGAGGACCAAACTATATTATGAAGAACAATTATAAAGTCTAACAATTGGTACAGAGCTGCAATTGCATTGGGGAGGGTGGGAATCACATTCAGTAGGAAATATAGGGGTGAAATACAGCACATTTAGTGTCACAACCAAGCGAGCATGTCCCCGGACATAACATATGAATTAGTATTGCTATTACAATGTATGCAATAGGGCACAATATGACTACTTTTATAAATTCAATTCTCCCTTGGACATGTGCATACAAACCCAATACATCAGCCCAAGTAGTCGTTTATGATCTATGGGGTGACAGAAGAAAAGAGGGCCAGACTGTTGTCTGAGTCTGAGTGTATCGTAGAGTCCTGTGAAGAGTCAAGTGATCCTGTCGACGAGTGTGTATCTTGTTCATCTAATGCCGTCGCCTCTAATATCGCCGACTTCTGACCCTCTAGTATATGCTCCTGGGAGGGGCTCGTCGAAGCTTCCTTCCGAGACGGGGGTCTTGGGGTCTGATTTACTGCCTCCAGCCTTTAGGGATTCACGCGGTTTTAGTGTTGTGGCTTGTGATGAGTTTTGTGATGGGCCCGGTGACAGTGTTACTTCTATCCATTTTTCCGCCTCCTCCGGGCTGTCAAAAAAGTGGGATCTTTGCTCATGTATCACCTTTGGCTGTGAAGAGGAGGGCATATTTCAAGATATTACCTCCGAGTTGTTTTTTAACAACCTGGAACGATGCTCTCAGTTTTTGCACTGACATTGTAAAGTCTGAGTACCAAGATAAGCGCATGCTCTAAAATTGAATCGGGGCCCTCTCCCGTGCCGAGCGGAGCAGAGTGTCCCGGTCTTTGAAATTGAGGATGCGTGCTATTATTGGTCTGGGTGGGGCTTTAGGGGGTGAGGGTCTCGATGGTATCCTGTGCGCTTGTTCCACGCTAAAAAGTTCAGTGAGGCCCTCTGGCGCAATCATGTCTCTTAGCCATTGCTCTACATCTTGAGTTGGGTTGGACCCCTCACTGTGTTCTGGTAGTCCGACTATCCATACGTTGTTGTGTAAAGCCCTTCTTTCTGCATCATCCACCCTATCCTGCAGGCCGGAGAGTTGTGGTCGCAGTTGTTCAATTTGCGCTGAGTGGGTTTTGTGCTGTGGTAATCTCTCTGCAATTTGCATTTTGTTAGTGTGGACCATTTCTGCTAGTTTGGTATGATCAGCCTTTAGAAGTGTAAAGCCTGTAGTGAGGGCACTCACTTGCTGCTTGGTTGTCTTTCTGGATTCACACATCTCCTGCAATATTAAATCCAGTTTGTCGATATTACCTCCCTCAGCTGTTGATGGATATAGCTTGGGTCAGGGGCACTGAGGACATCATCCTTCTCATTCTGTTCAGCTCTTCCTGTGACCAGCGGCTCCGTCTGTTTCCATCTGGTGAACCCCATATTATACCCCGAGTCGGTATAGCGTGGGTTCCGCTGGTCGTGTGCCCGCTACCTAAAGTATCACTCTCACACTGTATGTCCGTCTGCTCAATTCAGGAACGTAATCCCTACGCTCTGGCAAGCACCGACCATTTTAATCAGACCACTAGCCTCTACGTAGTTTACCAAAGCCTCTATGGATACAGTGGGGTATTGTAGGCAGAGTTCCGTGATCGCAGGCATATGCTCAATCAGGGCAGGGTAGTGATCATGCTGTGCCTCACGGTTTGTAGTGTGTCCCAGTCTGCAGTAGCCTTTTTTAGGTCTCACCTACGCAGCGCGCATGCGCTGCATAGAAGGGCCTTTAGCCGTCGGTCTGCTCATTTTCAAGCACACACTCGTGCTTGTGGTGGCATCAACCTTGCGGGAGCGAGCGGCGCGCATGCTAATTGGAAACATATGGCTTTCACGCTGCCGCTGCTCACTCCCGCAAGGAGGAGGGCAGCACAAGCACCACTGTGCTTGTAACCAGCTGTGCAGTTGCGTCAATGGGCTTTACTCCCTTGTCATTCTCCCTCGTCATGGCTCATTAAAAAAAACAGCGGCGCGCAGGGCTACTTGTGTGTCAGGTTACACACAAGTCGCCGTGCTTTAGTTTTTTGCTTATTCTCATTCTGTTTCCTGCTCTTTGTCCCTAAGTTTGCACAGCTTTACTGGCCCTCGTGAGGCGATGCATCCATTATGTGTGATTTATTCTGACCCGGCATGTTCTGTTGTCTTCTTATGTGTTGTTGGTCATGAAGCTTTTACTGTGTTTGTTTATATGTTGTTGGTGATACTTTCAAAAGCATTTTGGCAAAAAATGAACAGTGATACATGTTTGTAGGCGGGCCAATGACGGCTCGAGTCAGACTCTGGTTACATGTCTGGTTCGGCCCTTGCTCTGTGGAACTGCAACGTCATTATAGAGCCAAGCCAAGGTCTCAGGGCAGACTCCCCCTCCCCTTTCTAAAGCAACTTTGAAGAGAAAAAGAAGTAGCTGTGTGAATTTTTAAAAAAGTGAGTAAAAGTGAACCTAAGAACTGCAGCTGTGTTTCACAAATGTGCAGATTTTAACTTTCTGGCAAGTTGCATCCGAGGACCTCCGACCTCACTCTTCCCCTTACTGAGTCAGGGAGGACATTGCTATTAACATATAAATAAAGCGCTCTGCCTTACACTTACCTTTGTATTATGGAAAGTAACACCAGACGTGCCGTTTACTGGATTGCTCGGTGCATATTCACATACACAAACTATTTTGGGCGCGGAGATGAGGTGAGTTGGTTTGCCTACGGAGTAATGCTTCGCATGTGGTGTTAGACTGATTTAGCTTGTGGTGCATTTATTTAAATCTGTTTTTATTGAATACCGTCTGATAATGTAGGTCAGCTAACCACAAGGACTAGCTTCTATTATATAACACTAGAGAGAGGGAGGGACCGTACAGTGAATGAACTGCTGTGTGCCAGAGACATCCGGGCTCAGAACCTCACCCATCCGTCGGAGGCGCCGATTCCATCCGGAACGGACTTCTCGTTGCTATAATTCCTGCTACAATTTTGC
This sequence comes from Lissotriton helveticus, assembly GCF_964261635.1. Taxonomy (NCBI): domain Eukaryota; kingdom Metazoa; phylum Chordata; class Amphibia; order Caudata; family Salamandridae; genus Lissotriton; species Lissotriton helveticus. Next base: position 1,400,574,289 of record NC_136067.1, read on the forward strand.
CAGATGCATTTCCGCACCCGGTTAGGGCACCTTTCACACAACCCCTTCCTCCATCATGCGGGGACATGACACACGCACTCTCCCAGAGTGCTTTGCTCCCCAGCTCCCATCTACCTTTTGCATAAAGGTGCACGGAAGTGACGACAGTCACATGAAAAGTAGCCTGCAATCCTGGAGCTGCGGGTTAATTCCCCAAACTGGGCCACTAAACTTGTGATTGTACAGTACAGGGGTGGAATTACCGCCTGGACTTGGTGAATTCAGTACCAGTGCATCTGCAATGCGTAGCAGACCCCTAAATTGCCCCACTCAGAGCAAATCAGTTTTTCTTCGTTGTGCATCATATTTCTTAACAATTTCGAGAGCATCTAGAAGTACTAAGGTGCAGAGAATGAACTCTACAAAAGAACAGCACTGCCCCTATATGGCTTAGAGGATCATAATGTTGCTTCAAATTTATGAATAAAATTGCCTACATTATTCACCCACTGAAAAGTCTTTGGTTCACTCATGGCAACATCATCAGGGCATCGTGAGAGTGGTGTTTTTTTACAGACTCTTTGTAAGTTTAGGTTTATAAATGAAGAGTTTACAGTACGTCACTCAGTGCAGTAACTACATTGAAACACTTCAAAATGTCAACAAAAGATAGTTGTGTTAATTGTATAAGACGTCTTTCTATGTACCGGCTCGTTGGGCCAGCCTGGCACTCCCTATTTATTTGCTGACGTGCCCACCTCTCATAGTCAGCATGCTGCACGCCACACACTTTAGAATTACTAGAAGAAGATGCAAGGGTCTGTTACTTCATGACAACAGATATACTTAAACAAGCATTGGCATAGCCAATAGATCTCGCCTTTGGGACCTTATAGGTATTTAGTTATGCAGCACAATATCCTTGGTGCAACAACATCAACTGTGGCATGGCTAAACACTTATAAGGTCCCAAAGGCGAGACCTATTGGCTATGCCAATGCTTGTTTTTGGGGGGGGAAGAGTGAGACTCGCGCTGCACCCGGAGTCTATTCCGGTGTCATCAGGCAATATACAGAGTCTCGGTCACTCAGATCGCACTTTTACATCAAATTCTCTGCTTGTTTTGGCCGCTGGGCTTGGGCCTCCTCACTCCCGCAAAGTTATTTCTTGGTGCCCAGTTCCAACACAGCCCACACTGAGCTCAGGTGGAGGCGCCAATATGTAGTGACGGCCGCCGGCTCCTCTGCACCTTCTGTTACTGTTGATCCGTGGAGCAATTGTCAGCAGTGATACGCGTCTATCTCGGCAAAGTGATCCGGGTCCCACGGTTCAGTCACCTCCCAGCGCTCCTCGTCTGCTGCCAGGGCTCTGTGTCGGCCTCGATCTCCACCCGACTCGCACACCTCTAGCTCATCCGCATAGGGGATCGTAGAAGGGAAGTGTTAGTAGCACTCTGGTCCGCTGCTGTTGTCTTGCGGTGTTTCCTTCCTTCCGATGCACAAAAAGTAGTTGCCTTCCACAATTTTGCAAAAACTGTTCACATTGGCAAAGCTAAAAGTCTGCAGCCAATGCGAGACCTACTAACTCTGCCAATGGTTGTATTAGTCAGTCAGCAGAATTCTGAATTAGATGTAGGTCTTCCAAATGTTTTTACTGCAGTAGGTAGAGAGTTCCATAACAAATGAACATAACAAGCAAATGTCTTTGCTCTTCTCTTAGATGAAATGAAAGGTTCTGTAATGATCAAAGTAAAATTTGAAGCCAAGAAAAGGGTAAATGCTAGTTTGTAGAACAATGTCTTGTTTCAGGTAGCATGACGACTGAACTTACTTGCACTCATTAACCTATTTTGAATGTTATTCATGCCAAAAATGGCAATATGTAAATTTTTCTCACTTTTGGAAATATGGATTTCCAGGTTTTTGGTCAAAAGTTTGAAAACAGTATTCTTAGAAGGGGTAATGGCTTTATGTAGAATCTGTTACATTATGTAAATCTATTGATGTGGTTGTTCACACTCTTTTATAAAGAGAATCTAGGAGGCTTAAGTTAGGCCAACTTTCTGCTGTGGCCTTGCGGGCCAATTCACAAAGGCATTTATGAGTGCAGGAAGTAGTATGTTGATGAGTACGATAAGTAATCGGGGTGCAACATGAATATTAAAATGGAACGAAAAGTTGATGACCAAGGAACACAGATTACATTACAGAGCACTTGCTCCCTGTGTTGATAAAATAACGAATTTTAGATTATTATAGAATAAGAAAATTGGATAATCTCATTTGGGTGGGGCAAAGGGGAGTAGCAGAGTTCGAGAACTTGGGTGTGGCAATGAAAAATATGGTTTGCTTTATTGTAGTTGCCACTGTTAAATCTCATAAAGGACTTGCAAGTGAGTGAACTTGGCTTAGTGAAATAATTTGAGCCAACAAAAAATATGAAATAGAGATGGAACCCAAAAACTAGCTAATTGATTGTTGCTGTCACACAGAAAATGTTATGGCTGGCTTTTTGAGATGACTACACTGCTCTAGCATCCAATAATAGCAATTAGTATACTACAAAAAAAACCTTACTCTGTATACGGATACACTGAGCCAATCAAGACATTATATAGCTCTTGTTGCACGCCTTATCATTCACAATAACCAACAGACAACACAGGTTTGGAGAGTAATCTTTTAAATCACTAACCTGTAAGTCTCAAATCCAGCAGAAAGTTTTGTGATAGCTGCTTCTGTGCTCGGAGATTAAATAATTTTATGATTTCTCCAACGGTTGGTAGTGGTGGCAAACGATAAGTGGCCAATTTACTTGAAACTGTCATTTTCAGAAACTGTTCCAGCAGAACAATCTTCACAAGTAAAGAGAGGATACAAGAAGAAACCAACAAAATGAAAATGCATTACTTCCAGGGTAAATAGTTGTTGGAATGGTTTGCACAACTGATTACGCACATGTGATATAGTATCTATTCAAACAATAGAATGTGGTGCTATATAGCTCATAAGAATAGTAAGAAATCCAGTGAAAGACTCGCAACTATGTATAAGGAAATCCGAGAAATACATTCATGGCATTACATTCTTTTAAAAAAATGTATTTTGCATTAAGAGATCACAAAAAAGAAGTGCCAACTAATATTTATATCCTGGTGCAATGCCTCGGAAATAGCTGGGCCCCACCATGGCGTGTGAAGATCTGTGTGAAGACAAAGTCGCTGGCACATTGTGCACGTGTGCCATGTCTATTTCACCTAAGTACTTAAAAGTTTCACATGGACTTTTTTTGTTCTTGGTAGTAGGTTCCGTGCCCTGTATCCCTAGACAACCACCCAAAATGCAGGTTTTGGTAGACTCTGATGTGGGACAATTGGTCCCCCACCCATAGTCTCAAAGTGGTAGCCCATCTGGACACCCCCCTTAAATCAAGCCCTGGCTGGTGGTAGCATATTACACTTTTTGAGGTAAAAGTGGTCTAATCGGCCTGAGTGTGGAAGGTAAAAAAACTTCATGGACATAACCAGTATACCTGTCTTCAGGGTCACGAGTAAATGTTTGGCAACATTTAATTAGTGTAAGGCTGGAGGTTGCGAGAGAAAGGATGAATGGTGCTCATAGAAGACATATCGTGCCTGACTTTCCCTCCAACGTGGAGTGAAGACTTCTGGGAAGGGGGCTCTCACAGAGGGCCCCCTGGGGAGAGAAGCACTGCCTCAGCTTGTGAGGCTGCCATTCACACTAGTGAGATGCACTGGACACAGCCTGGCAGTGGGACATCTCTTAGACCACCTAGCTTTGGGTACATAAGATGTTCCTGCCCTGCAGCTCACATAATTTGGACTCAGGACTTGCGTGAATCCTGCTGCTGAATTCAAAGCATGAAGCTTCTGTGCTTCCCAATTTCTCTCGGGTAGGACTAAGCCTACACGCCCTGCTGACATTCTGTTGGTCTGCTCTGATGCTATGCTTCTGCTGTCCTTACCCTGACTGGCAGCCTGCCCACTGCATGGCCAAGACCCCTGAGACGTTAAAGAGAACTTGAGTCTGCACTACAGGTCACCATGAGGAGTAGATGGGCTACCGAAGAAATAACCTTGACAACCAGCCACTCTGAGGAAAATTGAATTTTGCCTTGTTATGTGTGCCTACGTGTTCCCCATCCTATGTTATATGTACATGATCGATATGCATATATCCCCCTATGATCGATTAAAGACGCAATTATAGTTGTGTCCAACTCTAGTATGCCAGTTTCCAGTTCTCGTGAAAGCAACGAGTATTAGGCCTATGTTGCCACGTTTTACAGTATGCACGTTATATTCCCCGCATTGTCCCCGTTTCTAGGCCTCAAAGGGCCCGGACACCAGATTCAAGCTCCAGTCTCCAGAACTCACTCCGAGGAGCGATGCAGCCCCCACCTGCATCCCTGACCCTTCACTTACTTCCTGCCGCGCAGCGCGGTGCCCGGCCTGGCTCTGCCTGCCTGTCTGCCAAGAATATGTTATGCCTCTAGTTATCAGTTCAGCTCTCCGTCTTCACATTCCTAAGCTACTGAACCGCATAAACATCTTCAGCTATAGTCTAGTCTTTCTGTCTCCATGCAAGAGAATTACTGTATTAATATTCATGGAAGATTCATAACACACGCAATACATGTAGAATATATGCATGCACCAGCCTTAGTGTCAAGTAGCCTTTGCCCTGATAACTTTTAGATTCTATCAACATGTACTCCAAACACCAGATACCAGATATGCTATAGGTACATGTCGTCCTGACATCGCAGACTTTCGTCTCCTCATCTAGTGCAGAAGTCATAGCCCCCAGTTCTCCCCGGTAACACGTCATGGCCCGTTTGCGCGCACTACTAGGTTAAAGGTTCCAGCTGCTCAGGTAGCCCCCTCCATGTTTCCACCCACTTTATGACACTTCTGTGACGTTTTCATCACATGTCTACGTGCACGCCCTGTGCACGCCTTCTTTTCACGCCCATGTGTTCTTATCGTACGCTTGTCACTAGTTACGCCTACTGTATGTAATGTAATTGTGATGTGTTACTATATATATCATGTACTGTTGATGAAACGTTGCAGCTGCCTTCTATGCCATTCTATTTCAGGCTGTCCCGATCCTGTCCCTTCCCTTATGCCTGAATAAAGCCCGTTCGACTCAGATACATCGGATCTTGCCTCTTATTTATTGAGCTATCTGTTTTATTAATGTATTCAAAAATAGTACCGGTAATTAATTATTTATTTACCACATAATGGCGCCCGAATAGGGACGTGCCCTTTCCCCACGCGCCGGCGATGTAACGCAGGCCCCCGGACCCTTCTACAGCCGTGACGGAACTCTACCGTGCATGTGCAGATATTTCTGCTTCAAGTCTCCCTCAGGCCCACGGAGGAGATGGAAACTGCGGTCCGGCATCCAGACGAGGCGGTGTGGAATGCGGTTCGTCCCGACCAGAGCCCAAGCCGAGAGAGCAAGGTCCGAGGTATCCGGAGGCCCACCTGTAACCGAAGACAGAGGTCCGAAGCGCATGCGTAGTAACCAGACGTCGTAGCAGTCCAGTCCAGTCCGAGGCCTTCAGTTTCTGCTTCCCGGTGAGTACCGTTGCGGGGGAAGTATCTAGACAGGATCATTGGTTTGTTCCTGGTCCGATGGGTTTGGGTACACAGATCCAGTCCGACGTGTCCATCTAGGTGGATACGGTATGACGTGTCTCTTTATGAGACCGGTATGTTCTGTACTGTTTTAGCAGTGCATCCAGTAATTCTAGTAAGTCCGTTCTCGAGAAATTCAAGTGTTATGTTTTCAGTGTATCAGGTAGAATTCTGTTCGAACTGTTATTAATGTATTTCTATGTCGTGGTATGAGTGATTTGTTTGCCATTTCATTACTGTGATTACTGTGTATTGTGTTCGCAAGTATAATTCAGCCATGCCTCTGTTCTCGAAATTACGTCAGATCAGAACCAGAAAGGGGTTACTCGAAGAATCAGTTCCTGTCCCTCCTAGGGACAGTCCTGGACATTTTATGTATCACAAGCATGGTTTAAATGCCATATTATATCTAGACTTATGGGTGGATTACACCAAACATCTTGAAGAGAAATATAGATGGCCTGTATCAGGTACATGGGATGCCGAGTGCATCATGCGAGTAGAAGAAGCATTATGGAAAAAGAAAGCCAGACAGTCCCAGAAAGATGCCATCGAGTTATGGCGCAAAGAATCTCATAAAAGAACCGAAAAAGAATTCAGAAAAGCAGAGTTAAGTAGGGAATCCGCAGAAAAAGCCCAAGAAAGGGAATTAATTGAAGAAGGTGAACGAGTTAGAGTAGAACAGTCAGACAGACAGAGAAATGCCCTTATTAAAGGTATGTATCCTCTTCTTGCCGAGGGCTTGCCGAAGGCAACCCCGGAAGCACCCTGTAATTTACCGCCACCATTGGTCCCGATTAAGCTACGTCATAAACCGACTGCAGCTGAAATTTTTCTTTCGTCCTACTTGGACGACACAGTCCCAGAATATGCAAATCGTATTCCGCCTGCTCACGCTCAGCATCCTGTAAATAATGTAATTCCTGTTCCTCCAGCCACTGGTCCCGGGGACTCTGTTAATGTGCCCGTGCCCCCGGACCAGCCCACATTAAATGTACCCGTTTTGCCAGTCACTCTACCAGCACGTACAGTATTAACTGACGATTCCAGTTCAGGAGGTGCCGGGGGAGGTGCTCCTATCACCCCGCCTCAAGTAAGACGACTGACGCCGCGAGATGCAACGTTACAGCGTACGCCAAAGGTGGCTACATACGCAGACCTCAAGAGACTTCTTACCGACTGTATATATGATCCAGTCCCAGGCGAAGATCACATGGTATTATATTCAGTACGTTTAAGACGGGTTGCCAACTTTTTGGTCACCCTGCCCGACATGAAGGATCATCTAGACAGAATATATCGTTTTGTCCGTACAGGAGAGAATCCAGGAAGTATTCACGAAGCTATGGCACACAGAAAAGCCGAGATTCAACATATGATTTTACAGTTCTTGATTAACTGTTTAATAAGAGAACAAGATTATCCTGATAAAGACAAAGATGAGATTAAAGGTCTGACTAAGTGGAGTGACAACATAGCCGAGGGAAAACACAAGACACTAGGTAGTATAGAAAGTATGTACAAGAAAATTCGTAAGGAAATATTATAAGTATACACCAGAAGGAGGAAGCAAAAAGAGCAACCGAGAAAGAGAATGACTCTTCCAGTGAAGAGGTAGACAGCGAGAATCCCTCCAGAATAGCGTATGTAGGTAGAACTAGACTTTCCGACCGACATTCACGTCTAGATTACAAGAAAGTTTTTCCTCCTCCAGTACCAGAACAGTGTTCTCTTGAACAAGTATTCCAGGCCACCGATCAAATTCTGAAATCACGAATAGGTTATAGCGAGCCTAGTACCATGCATGAACAAGAACTAGCCCGATCAGCAGTACGATGGACTAGTGATTCCACCACGTTTCCAGATGAAATAGTGGCCCAAATGTTTCTGAAACTGCCCCCAGCCGAGCAGCGTCTGGTGGGTACGTATATGATCCAACACCTCATTACATCGTATGAGGGTCAGCATTCTGATCCAGGTCCTTTACATGATGTGCTGAACGAGTTACTCCAATACAGATGGAAAGGTCTAGGTACCGATTTAATTAGTGTCATACTAGAACAGCGCCACAAATACAGAACGTTCTTGAATCCACATTTTGTTCCTGTCCCACCTCCAGTAAGAAAATCATTCTACATAGACAGACAGAATCCGTTACGAGAAGTACATCCAGTTAAGGGAGAGGGGGGTGGTCTAGAACGAGTATTTGTTTACACCCCTATCACGAAAATAGAACTTCTGGAAATGAAAAAGTTAATACCTTGTCACGATAAAGATCCAGCAGGGTTCCACCGTGAATTAAAGGACATGCTCCGTATGGGAGAATACACGTATCCTGATATCATTAAAATGTTAAAGGTCCTGTTGCCTGCGGGCATATATGAAAAACTTAAAGAAAAAGAATGGGAGGTGGGAGAGAAAAAGATAGATTGGACCGCATTAGAGATTGAAGATAACACACGAGTTCCAGGTACCGGTCTTGGGGATAAAGCTAAAGCATTGCCCGAGTTACTGATACAAGTTTTGCCAAGATTACTAGCCACGAAAAAGGAAGACTGGGATGCCATCTCAGCCTGTAAACAGAAACAAGACGAAGATACTAGTGATTTTTATTCTAGATTTGAGAAATGTTTCATTATTAATAGTGGTCTGAAAACAAGTAGTGAATCTTATCCACATCTTTTTGTTACCAAACTAGTCGAGAATTCAAGTCCACAAGTTAAAAATCGAGTACTGAAAGTCGAAAGTACCTGGCAAGCTAATACCCCGTCACAAATGCTCCAGATGCTCCAGTATCACCAGAACAGAATTAGGGAAGAGCAGGAACATGAAAGGAGACGTATGAAAGACACGTAAATGAAAGTACTAGTTGCACAGTCCGTTCCGCAAGACAGTCAGAAGAGGGGTCCGAATCAAGCCAGTCACCCTACAGCTCCCGTTAAAGGGACATGCAATTACTGTAAACAGCCAGGTCATTATATAAACGAATGTGCAGTTCTGAAACACAACATAGCTACTGGTAAGACAAAAGAGCGACCAAGTCCTCCTAGACAAGAACAAGTTTCACAGACTTCCCAGCCACCGCAGAACGCACAACAGACAGTTACAGTACCGCAGCCTATAGCTGCAACGCAGCACGTTACACAGCAGATGTACCAGTACGCACAGTCAGAGTATCCAGATTATCAGCCGTATTCATGAGCCAGCCTAGAGAGGGAGGTTGGCTTGCCTCTCATCGAGATTCCTGTAGATCAAGAGGGTCCCTATGTACATAGTCAAGTATTAGGGAAAGACAGAAAGTTTCTGATTGATACAGGGGCAAGTAGGACTACCATCAGTCATGACGAGGTTCCAGGGGCTCCACTCTCAGGCTCTAGAAATGTTTCCCTTGGATTTACAGGAAAGCCTATTGTTAATGAAATATCGAAACCAGTTACTCTAGAAGTTGGTCCATTATCCCGAACTACAGACTTGTTACTAACGAAATCCTGTCCAGAGAACTTACTTGGTATAAAGGCTCTGAAAGAATTAGGAGCAGTTATATGCTGCTCCCCAGAAGGGGTGCGACTGTTTCTGCGAGATTTTAAAGGTCATTATGTATTACGTGATTTTGATCCAAGATTATTGAATGTACCACAGCATTTATGGGCGCAAGGTCCAACTGATGTAGGTTGTATGCACATCACACCCCATCGTGTTACCCTGAAGAAAGGTGTTGTATTACCACGAATCCGACAGTGCAAATTGCCACCTGAGGCTGTAGCAGCCTTATCCAGAATTATTGACGAACTTATTGCTCAAGGAGTAGTTGTAGAAACTGACTCCAATGTATGTAATTCTCCTATCATTCCGATTCTGAAACGTACTGATCCAAATGCACCTCCAGTTTATCGATTAGTGATTGACCTTCGAGAACTTAATAAATGTATCATACCCCAGTACCCAGTAGTCCCAGATATTTCTTCCCTATTAACTGCCATTGATTCTGAAGCTACGTTCTTCACTGTTATTGATCTCAAGAACGCATTCTTTAGTGTCCCCATTCATCCAGACAGCCAATTCCTTTTCGGATTCTGTTTAAATGGAAGGAGCTATAAATTCACACGAGCTCCTCAAGGTTTCACAGAAAGTCCTAGTATTTACAGTCAAGCGCTTAAAAGACAACTAGACAATATTCACATGCCAACTGACACTGCCCTGCTCCAGTATGTCGATGATCTATTGATCACAGCCCGTTCTGAACGTGACTGAGAGCGTGCGTCACTTACAGTCTTGTATTTCCTGGCCGAGATGGGGCACAAGGTGTCCCCGTCTAAATTACAATTCTGTGTCCAGCAAGTGGTCTACCTTGGACACTTACTGTCCAAGAGGGGTAGGCAGTTGACACCTGACCGTATCCAGTTAATAGCACATCTTCCACAGCCCAAGACTCAGAAGGAGGTACGAGCTTTTATCGGCCTCACTTCTTATTGCAGACAATGGATTCCTCAGTATGCATTTCTAGCTAAGCCACTGATACAGTTAACGACACAGGAGGCAGCCGTATCGACTGTCCTCCCTTGGACCCAGGAACACACACTTGTTTTCAATGAGTTAAAGAAAGCCTTATGCCAAGCACCTGTTCTAGCAACACCGAACTACAGTAAGCCTTTTACACTTTTTGTCACTGAACGGGATGGTACTGCATTATCTGTTCTCACACAAGATCAAGCAGGACAATACAAGCCCTGTGCTTATTTTTCTAGCACATTAGATCCAGTGGCCCAGGCGCTGCCTGCGTGCCTCAAGTCAGTTGCAGCCACAGCTCTAGCTATCAGACAAAGTGATTCCATAGTGTTAGGACATTCCCTGACAGTACAAGTTCCACACTCCGTGGAAGTTCTTTTAAACCGAACACAGACTCAGCACTTGACAATTGCACGTTTAACAGGTTATGAACTGACACTGTTTCAGCCACATATAGAAATCAGACGCTGCAACATTTTAAATCCAGCTACACTGTTACCGTCAGTTACCCCAAATCCTGCCACACATGAATGTGTGGAAGTTGTTAACACCATGACAAAACCAAGACAAGACTTGACAGACATTGCATTACCTAATCCCGACCTGACACTTTATGTGGATGGTTCATGTATGAGAACAAGTACAGGAGAACTAGTAGCCGCGTATGCAGTGACTACTGAAACTGAAGTTATAGAAACACATCGTATTGACACCCTGTCTGCTCAAGCAGCAGAGCTTGTCGCTCTGACCCAAGCCTGCATACGAGCAAAGAACCTGAAAGTAAACATATACACAGATTCACGTTATGCATTCGGAGTCGTACACGACTTTGGAGTGCTCTGGCAAGAAAGAGGTTTTATGACTTCTCATGGAACCAAGATTCAGCATGGCCCCCTCATTCAAGCTCTGTTAGATGCAATACATTTACCGACAGCTATCGCTATCATGAAGTGCAAGGCACATACGAAAGTCACTGACATCATTTCCCAGGGTAACGACCTGGCAGATCGAACAGCCAAGCTTACAGCTCAGACTTCAGACATTCCAGTTAACATGACACAGACAGACATTCCCGATCAGACTACTTGTATGACAGTTAAGGACCCTACACAAGATGTACTAGATATACAGTTACATGCTACTCCCGATGAAATCAAGAAATGGTCTGAACAAGGAGGGGTCCAGACAGATCAAGGATGGTTGACGAAGGGAAAAGCCACATGGTTTCTCCCCGACTCTATGGTTCAAGTCATTATTAACACCGCACATAGTCCAGCACATTTAGGAGAAAAAGCCATGTTAGACAGTATTCAGAACCTTTGGTTTAACAAGCATTTACGAGCAGCAGCCAAGCAGAAAGTGCGTACCTGCATGATTTGTTGTCAGTTCAATCCAGGTAAAGGTGTCCCGGTGGAACAAGGTGGATTCCATCCTCCTGACCACCCTTTTGAAGTCCTCCAGATGGATTATATTCAGATGGAGCGATGTCGAGGTTTCAAGTATGTCCTCGTAGTTGTATGCGCTTTGTCCAGATGGACAGAAGCATATCCAGTTCCAGATTACACTGCCGCGACCACTGCCAGGCAGTTGGTTCGTGAGTTTTTCCCCCGCTATGGATTGCCTAGGGTCGTGTATTCAGATAACGGCCAGCCATTCTCATCCGAGCTCATGAAACAAGTATCCCTTCTGTTAGGGTACCAATGGAAGTTCCATTGTGTACGACATCCTGAAGCAGCCGGTCTCGTAGAGAGACATAATCAGACTCTGAAAATCCGCATTGCCAAAGTATGCGCAGAGAAAGGCGTAGATTGGATAGTAGCACTGCCAGTCGCTCTTTTCTATATGAGAATGGTCGCTCACTCCCGTTCAGGTCTGTCCCCTTTCGAGGTAATTTTCGGTCGTCCCCCAAACATGTGGGGTACACCTAGACCACGTACAATTACAGATGTTGACAGTAATATGCTGACAGATTACCTGGCCTCCTTGATGTCTGCACTACACTCTTGTCGTTCACAGGTTGCCGCTGCTTTTCCAGACAACACCGAAGTGAAACCGCATGAGGTCATACCAGGCGACCTCGTGAGAAATTTTGATCGTTCAAGTCCGCTGGAGCCCCGCTGGACGGAGCCCCGACTTGTGTTACTGACAACAAGGACTGCCGTGAAGATTGAAGGAAGAAAAGGGTGGTTGCACTCCAGTCATGTAAAGAGATTCCATGGACTCAAACCAAAGACTGTTTTCAAGGACTGCCCCGTTCTCAAGGACTGCCCAGACACTGAATCTAAACTTCCCCTGTTAGAGAAAACTCCGCAGCAGGAGTATAAAGATAAGCTTCGGTCTAGTAAGTCAGCCAGTTTAATTGTCTAAGTCCCTCTCGGGTGAAACGGTTAGACAGGTTCCTGACATGTATGAGATAGACCCACACAGTGAGAGAGTTAGTCAAAACTCTAAGAGAATACGTTATCAAAAGAATCTTCGAAGTAGATGTATTGTTACTTTATTTTTTATGCTATTTCTGAGTCTTATGGTTACTTGCATAAGTTATGCTTTACATTTATGTTTTCCTATTAATTCACATGTACATATGTTTTCTAATGTTACAGTAGAGCACACTTTTAGTGACCTGCCTCCTCACGAGTTATCGTATCGTCTTGCCATGCGCAATAATACGTTTATCCGAATGTTACATTATTCACACCAGACCAGCAATGCCACTAATTGTTGGGTGTGTGGTCGACTCCCCCCTTTCCAGACACCGAAGGGAGTTCTGCCACTCTTTCCTTATCCATTTTCACATAATGGCTCGTGTGGAGCATGGTCCACGTTAACGTCATCCTCAAATGATATGTTTCTCCTGAATCAGACATGTTTCCAAGACAAGGAAGGTCCTTCCCATAGAACAGGGTTAGATCTGGAAAACGAAGTATATGATCTAGGTAATTATTCCTCGAATTTCATGGTTTTGAATGTTCAGTCCGAAACTACTCCAGATTTGCCTGCTATTTCAGTTCTACCAGTGAAAGGCGAATTCTGTGTCAGAAAGAATGGTTCCGCACATGTAGGTCATAGTGATTGTACTACTGTGGTCGAGTATAGTGACAGTGGGAAATCTATTTTCAAAGCCTCACGTCATTCTTATTTTGTATGTGGTCAGACCGCATATGTTCGTCTGCCCCTCGATTGGGATGGAACATGTTACATTGCCTTCCTACTGCCACCAGTTTTCCTAGCCCCGTCCGATTATCACAGAAACACACATCTAGTACACGTTAGACATAGAAGGGAGATCGAGTCCCCAATTGTCGATCAAACTGAAACTACCTTAGAACAGTATCAAGACTTCAATAAAGGTTTCTTTTTCTTCATAGGTCCTGTCCAGAATAGTAAGCTAATACGTAGGCTAACCAGAACCCTTGAAGCAGTAGTGAATGAGACTACTTCCGCTCTAGGTAACTTAACTGAAGAGCAATCTGCTATGAGATTTGTCGTGCTCCAAAATCGTCTCGTCCTGGACGTCATACTGGCCGATAGGGGAGGAGCTTGTAGAGTCATCGGATCTAGTTGCTGCATTTTCATTCCTAATAACGCACCGTCTGTTTATTCAGCTATAACCAGACTTCATAAAATTGCCCATCAGTTACACCAGAATCCAGGCACCTGGACATGGTCCGGTTGGCTCTGGAGTATAGTATCTGCCTGGGGATGGAAAGTATTGTCATTCCTGGGTATAGCAGTAATGATCATATTCAGTTGCTGCCTCTGTTTACAATGTGGCCCTGCGATTTGCGGCTTGTGCGCTACCTCTTGTATTCCTAGTCCTAAGTCCCGTTCCAAGACAATTCGAGACGAGCAAATGATGCTCTATGAACAGATAGATGGTATCATGAATATTGATGTTTCCTGATGGAAACGTAGGGCACAAGGAGGGAATGAGGAAAATTGAATTTTGCCTTGTTATGTGTGCCTACGTGTTCCCCATCCTATGTTATATGTACATGATCGATATGCATATATCCCCCTATGATCGATTAAAGACGCAATTATAGTTGTGTCCAACTCTAGTATGCCAGTTTCCAGTTCTCGTGAAAGCAACGAGTATTAGGCCTATGTTGCCACGTTTTACAGTATGCACGTTATATTCCCCGCATTGTCCCCGTTTCTAGGCCTCAAAGGGCCCGGACACCAGATTCAAGCTCCAGTCTCCAGAACTCACTCCGAGGAGCGATGCAGCCCCCACCTGCATCCCTGACCCTTCACTTACTTCCTGCCGCGCAGCGCGGTGCCCGGCCTGGCTCTGCCTGCCTGTCTGCCAAGAATATGTTATGCCTCTAGTTATCAGTTCAGCTCTCCGTCTTCACATTCCTAAGCTACTGAACCGCATAAACATCTTCAGCTATAGTCTAGTCTTTCTGTCTCCATGCAAGAGAATTACTGTATTAATATTCATGGAAGATTCATAACACACGCAATACATGTAGAATATATGCATGCACCAGCCTTAGTGTCAAGTAGCCTTTGCCCTGATAACTTTTAGATTCTATCAACATGTACTCCAAACACCAGATACCAGATATGCTATAGGTACATGTCGTCCTGACATCGCAGACTTTCGTCTCCTCATCTAGTGCAGAAGTCATAGCCCCCAGTTCTCCCCGGTAACACGTCATGGCCCGTTTGCGCGCACTACTAGGTTAAAGGTTCCAGCTGCTCAGGTAGCCCCCTCCATGTTTCCACCCACTTTATGACACTTCTGTGACGTTTTCATCACATGTCTACGTGCACGCCCTGTGCACGCCTTCTTTTCACGCCCATGTGTTCTTATCGTACGCTTGTCACTAGTTACGCCTACTGTATGTAATGTAATTGTGATGTTTTACTATATATATCATGTACTGTTGATGAAACGTTGCAGCTGCCTTCTATGCCATTCTATTTCAGGCTGTCCCGATCCTGTCCCTTCCCTTATGCCTGAATAAAGCCCGTTCGACTCAGATACATCGGATCTTGCCTCTTATTTATTGAGCTATCTGTTTTATTAATGTATTCAAAAATAGTACTGGTAATTAATTATTTATTTACCACAACTCAACTACAAGTCCTAAGGCCAGCAAAAACGAAACCAGCCAAATATGTAGGACCAAGGCAAACGTTTGTGGGACGACCACCCTAAGACTGACAGATCTAACATGCATACTCCCCTAATGGCTATAATGTGAGTATAAGTAGCACAATTGATCTGATTTGGACAGCTCACAATGTACACACATTACAAATGTACAGCTTCTGTTGGTGTTGACCACAGAAAAATAAGCATTGACCAAGGCAATATGCCTGACTTTATGTGCTACTACAGCCAACACCAGGCATGCACAATTGGAAACAGACTATTTGTACCGTTTTATGTTTAACCTACCCTTTTCTGTACCTCCTGTGTCTGTGCTCCTTTTTTTCTTTCTCGATCTTGCAGTGCTAGAAGCCACCAGAATCACATGCTAGGGGATTGTAAAACACCAGCATTGCAACCTTGGGGAATTAAAAAAACAAGACACAGACATAAAATACACAGAAACAGATAGGTTGCACATTAACACAGCGGAAGCAGTTGGATCCCATTTATGTATGCCTATGTTTGCATGCCTTTGCATTCCGTCAGACCCGCTGACTTTGCCAACACTCTTTGTCAATGTGTGTGAGGTCTCTAGACTTTACCATTTTGATCTCTGGTTTAGCTTGATGTGGCGCATTAAAGTTAGTATTTCAAAGGACTGAAGAAGTGATCTGACCAATCCCATTTCATAGGGCTAAAGATTTGCATGTGGCATTTCTTTATGACATTCGGTCCATGGCAGAGCCCTTATTATGTGTGTGGAAGGTGCACTGTTCAATGAGAAACTTTAGAGGAGACTGTGTGGGTGCCTTCGATTTTAACCACTGCCTCAGTTAATGAGTGCTATAAGAACCCATCAATAAAACTTTTTTGCTGCCAGAATTTCGGAATGAGATGTTCAGATCAGTGGTTTAGGCATCATGTTTGTAATCACCATAGTGATGGATTTGAATGAAGTAGAGTTTAATGAGTTTACATATGTGAATAAATACAACCCACCCCATTTTCTATGTTGTATTGATGGATGGCGTTGTATATTAGTGGAAAAATAATGGATTGCGGATAAGCAGAATCATGTTTGCATGAGTGCAACAGCATCAAGGTCACGGAGAGGACAGATGCAGCAGTTGTGTTACACATTGTAGATCTACACGAAAGGACATATTGGATGTGGTAGGTAGGAGTTAGTTCGGTGGACTTAAGGAAGGTGATTCCTCTGAGATTTCCTGCTCAGAATGATCTTTGACTATAAACACTTGTATACTCAGAGCTTAAGTGGTGCAAATTAAGAAGGATTGTGGTATCATATTCACATGCAACATTACTTAGTACAGAGGGAAATGTGTAAATTGGGTGCAGCATTGTGACATCACATTTGGTTAACTACACACAGATGCAAAATCAACCATTGTGCAATATTAGAATGAGGGTGGAAAATGTTTATGAACAGAAATGCCATTTAGGTGCAAAATTACGCTTGCTACAAAGTTAGCAGCATTGTGGTATCAGAATCAAAAGCAAAACACATTCAGTTCCCAAGTCACCCTTGGTATTACATCAGCTGGATGGAGGAAACAATTTTTGGATCACAAATGCACTTCCACTGCATGGATGCTTCGATTCACCATCAATGCACTGTGATGGGAAGCACACTTTAAGCAAACTAACAAACCTAATAGTTACTAATGTTAAGACTGAAATACTTAGCTGCCCTGATCCAAAATGTGTATGAAATCTTTTAACTGCAATCGCGAAAGGGTGCTGACCCAAACAAGTGGCTGAAAGGGAATGACCCAAAGCCCCTCTCTGTGTATGTTTTTGGTAATGATCACAAAAGCCCTGGAAGTGAAAAATGATCCTGTGCAGCTAGACCTAAAACAGGACTTGACAAAGGTAATAGATTGCCTTTTCTTGATATATTGGCCAATGCCAATGCTTTTTGGCATCAGCATCGGAGAATAAAAAAGGTGCCATGATGCAACCGCTTGAACATGATTCATACCACATTATTTATATGCATGTGCGGCTTCCATTTAATTTTTTATTTGCGGTTACAAGATGGCATGATGTCACATAAATACAAATGGTAAATACAAACAAATAAAAAATCCTTGCACAAAAGTGTTTTTTTAGTTTATTTTAAAAACACAGGGGTCTGGCAGCAATTAACAGAAGCCAGGCCTATCAAACAATTAGAACAAAAATATTTTTAAAAAACAGTCCTTTGAACAATTTAAAGAGGAATTTCATGTTTGCAAAGCAGACTGCGATGAGTTGTGGAGCAATGAAGCAGCGGGTGAGAGGGAAGCAACAGGGAGCGGGTAGGGAGGACAACTGATGAGTTTGAGGCAGAGAGAGGGGGAAATGCATTTGTTTTTAAAATAAAAAGCTGGGATGGGGAAGCAATCAATGGAAGAGGGAGGAGGGGTCAGTACGGAGCTTTTGGGGTGGGCAAATCAGCACACGAGGGCTACAGTAAGTAGCGGAAGCAATGGAGGTGCAATGGGTGGGGAAGAAGGGAACAACAAGGAGTGTAGAACACGAGGAAGAGCACAAGGAAACACATGTACTTTCATGGAGTGCTAAATGAAAAAGTAGAAAAGTAGTTCCCCGAATGGGACCTGTAAAAAGATGCAGGTAGCCCAATCAAAAGGATGGTAAAGAAGCTATGCTCAAGGGAGGGACAAACACAAGAAGAGGAAGGAAGTTCACTGAATAAGAAGGAAGCAAATGAGAGCAACAAAGGCAACCAAACGTAAGCAATAGGTCGGCTCTAAGCCCACTGTAAGCTTTTGGCATAGTCCATAAGAGGTCGTCCGAAAGGCAAGATCCAAAGATCTGTACCAAATTAGAATTAAAGACTGTATAAACAAGCAACCTATTTTTATGTGGAGCAGCAGCAGACATAGCATTTGTATGGCGTGATACAAAGTGAACATACATTGGCCACTCCAATAAGAACTGTTTTAGAGATTTGGAACCAGCAGTCCTCCAGGAAAGGGCTTACCACATTCGCCTCTCCCAATACTCCCTTCTCCCTCAACCCTGGTTTTATTCCGGCAAAGCTCCTCTCTTTTCAAGACTAGTTGAAGGGAAAATGCAAACTCCTGAATGACCTGTTTCAGGGTAGTTTCATAAAGTCCTTTGAACAATTTATTGATCAGTTTTATATTTGCGATGGAAACCAATATTTTCAGCTGTGGCACTGGCCATGCAACCTGCCTAATGCGATAGTCGCTTCTAAACCCCTCATGCCCTTCAAAAAAGCTAGTCTGTAATTTCACAAGCTCTAAGGGCCAGATGTATCAAGCGTTTTCCCATTCGCAAACGGGCCGATTTGCAGAATAAGCCCATTTGTGAGCAGGAAAAAGCCTTTTGGGGTGTATCACCCCAAAAGGTATTTGCAAAATAGGTAATCGCAATTTTTGCGATTACCTATTTTGCGAATGCATTAAGGGAATCGCAATTTGCGATTCCTTAAATGCAATGCAGGAAGCAAGAAAAAATTGCAACCCGGCTTTAAGGAATCGCAAATTACCACCAACTTCTAGTTGGTGGTAATTTGCAAATTCCTTTAAAAATTCGCTTTTTAGCATTTTTCTAAGTGGGATGTGGCGCACATACATGCCCTTAGGGCATGTATATGCTCCACATGTGCACACATGCATATTTCAGGGGTGAAACAGGGTGTCCTTTTGGCACCCTTGCACCCTTAAAATTTCATGCTCAATTTGCGAGACCTATTTGGTACTCGCAAATTGTGAATGCAATCCTATTCATTACTATGGGCCTGTAGGCCCATAGGAATCAATGGGAAGGTCTTCCTTAATAGCGACTCGTAATTTGTGATTCGCTATTAAGGAATATGTAAGATTCACAATTGTTTTGCAAATCCTACATACATTGCATTTTGCGATTCTTAAATAGCGAATCGGTAAAATTCGCTATTTAAGAATCACAAAGGCAATTCTTGATACATCTGGCCCAAAGTACCTTCTGATCAGAACAAACTAAATTCTTCACTAAGTTGTATGTCTGTATCCCTCTTGAGGCGGAAGCCGAGAGGTTTTGTTCCTGCTATAATCGGGAATTTTGTGATTTTAAAACTTCATTGTGAAAGTGCTTGATTTAATAAGCTTTTAATTCCTCCCCTCTCGTCCCTGCTGCCTGGGCCACTCTCAGCCGAGCATTGACGCTGACGAGTCGGTCCCGGGTACTAATTCACAGCAGACATATTGGGTGTGTTTTGGCGCTCTGACGCGCTCTAGCAAGGTTTTATGTTGACTTGCTATGATATGAACAGTCAGCAGATTGTGGGGCTGATGTTGAGAAGAAGCACTGTTATATGTTGTCGGTCTTTTTCTTTTGTTCGTCTTCATTTTCCACTGTTATGAGAGTGAGTCACCGATGATGATAATTGGGTATACTGGCAATTGCTAGCCAGATAACCCGATTGGCGGTTCTTCCGTGAGGGGCTCACTCTCTTCTCCACACTTTTTCCACAAAAATTGTCTGGTTGGTGATGGTATCACGACAAATTGTATCTGTACCGTGTGTGTACCGTGTTAGTTTCTGACACTTGTATGGGTGTGAATAGCCAGAAGATACTCGGCTGGTGGTAATAAACATTTTTAGACCGCCATAACCCTTGAAATATTAAAATAAAAACAAGAGTGTCCAGTGGGACAGGCCTTTTACTGTTTATTATGGTTTGAGTGGGGGGCGGCCTGTACCCTCTTCTTCCCCCTGAGGCTCCAGTTAATTGGACGCTATGGGCTCCATATCTAAAAATCTGGGCTCTGCTGGGTGTCATACCATCTGCTACTCAGCTCAGGTACTGAAAGAGTTACAACCAGCCTTTCCAGCAGGCTGTATGCGAGACTCATGGCCGTGTCTCGAAGGTCCTTTTTCTTGTATCAGTTGTCGCCATCAGGCTTCTCTCACTTACCCCGCCACTGGTAGCTGCACCATGATACCTAAAGGCTCCTGCCCTCAAGAACCTTCCATCAAGCATCCCACCCGTAGCAACATTGCAGCAAACCCTATACAATCTGGGCTAAAAAGTCTCCTTTTAAATATTCATTCCTTGCCTAAACATTACCAGGAACTTTAAGACCTTGTCAATACGGTAACACCAGATATTTGTTTCCTTACGGAGACCAGGTTGAAGCCCCACACGGTGCCTGCCATCATGTTAGGGGTTCCAACTGGATACAAGGTTCTGAAACTAGATCGCCCCACTAAAATAGGTGGCGGTATCGCTGTCATATATAGAGAAGGCTTGAAGGTCTCTCTTCTTGATCAGAGATGCTGCTCTTTGATGGAGGTTATGATCTTTAAGATCAGTTCCACCTCTAAAATCCAATGGAAGGGAGCATTAGTCTATCGCCCTCCGGGGCCGAGTGCGAGTTTTTCGCTCACCCTAATGGAATTACTAGCCCCTTATTTCAAAGCCAAGAAAGACTTTATCTTACTTGGAGATTTTAATATCCATGTAGATCTCCCCAATCATCCAGACACAGTATCCTTGTTTTCCGATCTTTCCACTTTAGGATTGGTAATTCGGAACAGTGGTCCTACACATACAGGTGGACACACTCTGGACTTAATTTTTTGTAACTGTCCTAAGATAAAATGTGATTCCCCAATCCCGGTAAGCTGGTCTGACCATTATATGGTTGAATTTACACTCTTAGGCCTTCACTTGCCTCGCCATGAGTCTTTCCCAGCAGTCTGGCAACGACAGTGGCATAAGGTAACCCTAGATGGGCTACAGAGGGTATGGAATGAACCTACTATTCTTGAGAATGACGATGTCGAGAGAGGTCTTACTAAGTTCAACAGGGCCCTCCTAGAGGCGGTGGATCAACTGGCGCCCCTGAAACTCCATAAACAGTACCCAAGATCTAAACAGGAAGTATGGTACTCGGAAGAGCTGAGAGTGGAGAAACAAGGATGTAGAAAGCTCGAAAAAATCTGGAGGAAGTTACATACACCCCTTAGCAGGAAGTTGTACTCAGAGGCTCTGGCCATTTATCATAAAAATATAAAATCGGCCAGGAAGAACAGTCTCGCCTTACAACTGGATGAAGCTGGCAATTCCACCAGAGAACTTTACAAAATTCTTCAATATTTTGTAAAACCTGTGGCCTGTGAAAGTCCTGATGATTTTTCTCAAACTCTCTGCGATGACATCTCAGACTTTTTTTGAAAATAAAATAGAGTTAATATATGAGAAAATCACAAAGGCCGCAAATCTCAGGAGTGATGTTGATTACTCCGTCCTCCGGACATCTAAATGTGAAAGCACTTTGTTTTCTGCATTTCCGGAAGTCAGCCTATCTGATGTTGTCTCCCTGTATAACCAAATCAAAACAGGGTCTCCAACAGATGTTATCCCTGCTAAAATGGTTGCTCCATTAGGTGATCTGCTCTCCACCGGCATTCAAATGGTGATCAACCTCTCCCTTAAAAAAGGGCAAGTGCCCAGTGACTGGAAAAAGGCGATAGTGAACCCTATTCGGAAGAACGCGGCGCTGCCTTGGTCGGACCTCTCCAATCTCCGCCCGATCTCTCTCCTACCCTACCTTAGTAAGATGGCCGAGAAGCATGTGAACACACATGTGGCTAATTTCATCGAGGCAGCGGGCGGTCTGGACCACTCGCAATCTGGGTTCAGACCTAATCACAGCACCGAATCAGCCCTCCTCTCCGTGACCGATACCATCAGGATGGCACTGGATAGAGGAGGTTCTATGATTCTGGTGCTGTTAGATCTGTCCGCTGCCTTTGACACGGTGTCACATGAAATTCTTATCGGTCGTCTGTTTTCTCTCGAGCCGCTCACAAACTGTCCGATTGGGCTCCCATTTCTCAATCTCTAGGGAGCTCACCAAGGGGGTTCCTCAGGGCTCATGCCTAAGCCCCACACTTTTTAACGTGTATGTGGCCCCCTTGGCCGACATTGTGAGAGAATTTGGGTTCACGCCAATATCGTACGCAGACGACACCCAGCTTTTATTTCCTTTCCAGATCCTGACGCCAGCAATTAAACACACTTTTGCTGCGGGAATGAGAGCTATAGCCGATTGGATGACCTCCAATTGCCTACAATGTAATGTGGGCAAGACGGAGGTCATGCTTTTCGGAGAAGCCTCTCTCCTTTGGTCACCTGATTGGTGGCCTCCGGAATTAGGGCCTGCCCCCTGTCCTAAACAGGCAGTAAAAAATCTTGGTGTTCGCCTTGATCAGTCACTGCTTCTGAAAGACCACGCAACGCAGCTAACGGGATCCTGTTTTAGGGTCATTGGGCTCCTGGGGCGTGTATTTCCGTACCTAGCAGATAGTTACAGGAAAACACTGGTCCAAACGCTAGTAATCAGCAGGCTAGATTACTGCAATGGGCTTCTTCTTTCTGCCAATGAGGAACAACTTGGCATATTACAGGTAGCCCAGAATACGGCTGCCAGACTGGTCCTTAATGCTCCAGCCAGATCCCCTTCACGCCCTCTTTTGAACAAACTCCACTGGCTGCCCATTCGCCAGCGGGTTAAATTCAAAATATGTTGCGTAATCCATAAATGCCTGTTTGGCACGGGCACAAAATATCTGACCGAAAAATTTAAACTCTACGAGCCAGGGCGCTCTTTGTGCTCTAGGAACAAACTGCTGCTCCAGGTTCCGCGGATTTAAAGGGAAAGGCAGGGTGGTCGAGCACTCTCCTATAGGGGTCCTACTCTTTGGAACACCCTACCCCTAACGTTGAGACAAAATTCCAATCTCGGAGCTTTCAGGAAATTCTTAAAGACACACCTGTTCTTGACTATTTAAACCCTGTATCTTTCCTGTCTGTATTTTGGTCTCTGACTTTCATGGTAAGAACTCAAGCGCGGAGATACCCCTTTGGGGGTTGAATTCCTGCGGCGCCAGGGCTCGAAAAATCCAAAACATGGTACTAGTCCTGCAGGACTAGTACTTTAAAAAATTTCCTCGACCTAACTGCAACCTACTTGACCTCCGTCTCTAAAAGCGGAGCAAATGTGACAAGATAACAAGATTTAAAGGTATCTTTATTGCTCATTAACTTTGTGAGCAATAAAAATGCCTTTAAATCTTGTTATCTTGTCACATTTGTTACGTTTTCACAGACAGAGGACAAAAGTTGGTTTGTTTTCCTACTCGCCAGAAAGGGCGAGTAGGAACTAAAAACAGCTCGACCTTGTTAAATTTAGCTCGACTATGCGAGCGGTCAAGTGGAATTTTCGAGCCCTGTGCGCTATATAAGCCAATAAATAAATAAATAAAATAAATAAATATCTGAGCAACAAACACCCCTTACAACATCAATAGGAACGTGATGCAGAGATAGCTATGTTTGACAAAGAATGGGTCAGACTATGGCCGGATAATCCCAAAACACAATGCAGCATCTTCCAGAGACATTCTGCCTACAAGCAGATGTACCAATGCTCTCTAACACCCTTCCTTCTTAAATGCATGTTTACTTCTGTGTCAGACAAATATTGGCGGTGTGGACAGGCACTTGGAATATATAGCCTTAAATCAAAAGGGGGGGGTGGTACGGAAGAGCGTATCTTTAGAGAGGTCCTACTCCTGTGCTCCTCCAGGGACTAACATCAGGATTACCAGGAATATATACGTTTCTTGTGGACAGGCATCTGCAGCATATATACATCTCTGGTAGTATTTTTGGTGATACAGACACTCTGGAAGGAGATTAGGTGACATACTAAAGGGACAAGGTGGTACACTGAATCCTGGTAGACTCTGGTACTCTTTTACAGGGGGCCATGAAAACCGATGAAGGATCCGGCCAGCATAGAAAGCAGCTAACAATGAGGAGCATGGTGTGTGTGTGTGTGTGAATATTGCAGGAAGAAATATCCATGGTTGTACATTGGAATAATAAGTGGGACAGACAGGAGGCATCTGGGGTGGGCGTCATCTTCTTTTGCATAGATTAGACGCTGAGATCTGCAGAGTGAGGTTTAATCAACCAAACACAGCAACCACAAGAGAAGTACATTTCATTTAACTCCCAAGAGAGAACATTCTATTTACACTGGCCATATCAAAAGAGTCTCTATCCTTGTGAAGGGCACTCCCCCATGCCAATTGCATGGGCCCTGCTGAGACCAGACACACTAGCAGACCAAAAGAAAATGCCATGGGATGCAGGAACAAGATTGCGATACATGACTGAGACCTTCCCAGTGAATAATAGGATCCACTATATTAGTGACAGGGACATTGTTGAGTACTAGTGGTCTTTCTGCAGGAGCCAAACCACATAGCCAGTGGATACAGACAATGAGTCTGTAGACTGGTATTTGGCAACAATTTGAAGGGTCATTGTATTTTCATATTAGCCGTTTCAGGCATTTTCATTTCAGTGGAAAAAAACTCCCACTTACAAACACTGGCTTTATTAATAGGAAGGGTACTACAACTGAATACAAGTTTGAGGTATAACAAGCAATAGTAAACTAAAGCCCAAGGGAGCTCCTGATGTAAATTTCTGGGAGGTGTGTTAACAAAGTTCTCAGAAGGCAGCGTCTGATGTGGAAGTGAGAGATTTTTTTTTGAGGTTCATAATTTGCTTTGAGGAAGAAAGGCCCAATTTAATATGGTGTGCAAAATCGTTTAAACAAACCAAAGCCACTAAAAAGTTACAGTTTCAACTAGTTTATAGATGGACCAAGTGTATAAAGTCGTAAGCGGTACAGAGGCTAGCTGAACTGTATATAAATAAATATATATATGTTTTTTAAATCTTTTATTGAACATTTATTAAATGCAACATACAGTGTTCTGGTTACAGGAGTATGGTATTGATCCAAACAGGTTTGCAGTATGAATTTGTTGTCAAATATTACATCTTTCATTCCAAAGCTTACCCTTATGGGTTGTTTATTAGGTGGTATTTGACTTATTTACCCCTGCTAATCCCTCCCGCTCGCCCCGATCAGGTTCCCCAGGCCTCTATATTCAGCCCAGCGGTTCCATACTTTCCTCCATTTCCGTAGGCAGCCTCTGCTTTCATAGACGACTTTTTCGGCAGCACTACACCAGTCTAAGTCTGTCTTCCATTGCCCTATCCTTGGGGGAGGTTTGCCC
Source organism: Lissotriton helveticus (assembly GCF_964261635.1). Classification (NCBI taxonomy): domain Eukaryota; kingdom Metazoa; phylum Chordata; class Amphibia; order Caudata; family Salamandridae; genus Lissotriton; species Lissotriton helveticus. The sequence goes on from NC_136067.1 coordinate 1,400,599,686, forward strand.
CCCACGCTCTAGCTTTATTTCTTTTAGCTACCATTGCCGCTATCATCAGCCATTTTTTTTTATATTTGTGCCAGGCTTGGTCATCTGTCACACACAGTACGTGTCACCTGGCCTCCATTGGAATTTCCTGTCCCAGGACCTCAGTCATAACCTGTGTCACCCTTTCCCAGTATTTAAGTATAACTGGGCACTCCCAAATAGTATGGAAGAATGTGCTTCTTTGGTTGCAACCCTTTACACACAAGTCTGTGCGAGCCCTTTCCAGTTTACATAACAGTACTCCTCTAGAGTAGGACCGATGTAGAATCCGTAATTGGACCAGTCTAAATCTCGCTCTAATCGCCACCTCCCTCTGTCTTTGTATTGCTTCAGACTAATCATTGTCTTCCAATAACCCAATATCTGTTTCCCAGGCTTCTCGCAGGGTCCTCAGTGGATCAGGTGCATTATTGATTATCTTTCTATATATTAAGGATGTCGCTTTTCCCAGGATCGGGTCCAGCAGAAGCTGGTCCTCAAAGGGGCTATAATCCAGCAGCTGTTCTCCTTCTTTAATGTGCAGTTGAAGTGCGTGTCCCAACTGAATGGAGTTATATCTCTCAGAGTCTGCTAATTTGAATTCTTTCTGAAGGTCTTCAAATGGGCTTATTGCCGTCCCTCTCCATACATCTCCCAGGTGGACTATATCTCTGAGTTTCCATTTCTGAAACCCCTGTAGTGTACTTACTTTGTGTAGTATATCGCTGTCCCATAGAGGGGTTCTTTGTGTCAATCTATTTTCCATCCCTGGAAGTTATTTGCATTCCGCCAAGCGCTGAGCACTGCTTGTGTATGCAGGGGCATGTGTTTGTTCAGGACTTTACGGTATAGTGCCCCAGGGTAGCCCTTCTGCCCCATTCCCAGATGGTCCACTCTATACGCCAGGTCATCCCTATCTACGTAGATCCACTTGTTGATTGGCACTAACTGGGACGCCCAATAGTATTTCTTTATATCTGGGATGGCGAGGCCTCCCTCGTATACACTTTTCTGCAGTTTGAATAGGGATTTTCTGGAGCTTCCCCCATCCCATAGGATTTTCCTTAGTTCGCTATCTACTTCTGTAAAGAACTTGTCTGGCATCTTGTATGGGGTATTTTGTAGGACATACAACATGCGCAGCAGTGTCATAATTTTGAGGAGCACGCCCTTTCCATCAGCGAGATTGGCAGGGACGTCCAATGTGCCACGTCCCTTTTAAGGCGTTCCAGTGGGGGTGTTAGGTTGTCTTCCCGGAACTCTGTTTCGATGTCCCAATCATAATACCCAAGTATTTGAATTTATCTTTAATTTGCAGCTTGACTTCCTCCACCAGTAGTGTCATTGGCCCTCCGGCAAGCGTAAATAGAAGGGACTTGTCCCAGTTGATTTGATATCCTGAGTAGCCACCAAATAGTCTAAATATTTGCTACAGTCTGCTTACTGTGAAATGGGACCTGGTATCGTAGACCAAGAGATCATCTGCGTATACCGAAATATGCTCTTCCAGTTCCCATCTCTGGGTATCTCCGTTGTCACTGGGTCTCCTCTTACCCAAGCCGCAAGTGGCTGCAGTGCCAGAACAAATAGGATGGGGGATAGTGGGCACCCTTGCAAAGTCCCTCTATGGAGGGTAAAGGAACGAGAAACCAAGCCATTTACCCTTAGCCTGGCAAAAGGTTTCGCATATAATAGTTAGATCCACGATTGATATCAGGGGCCAAATCCAAATCTCCCCAAGACTGCAAATAAACAGTGCCATTGGATGCAGTCAAATGCCATACGTGCTTCTAATGAAAGCAGTACTGCATCATCATCTGGATGGGACCAGGTGCACTACTCCATACAGTCGCTTAAGGTTTAATCTTGTACTGCAGTGCGGCATAAAGCCCGACTGATCCGGGTGCATCAGTGTCGTAATGACCCCTAAGATACGGTCCATCAAGACTTTGGCTAGGATTTTAGCCTCGGAGTTTAACAAGGATATGGGCCTGTACAAATTAAATTGTTCCGAGGGCTTGCCCAGCTTCGCAATCACAACTATCGTGGCTGTTCGCTGGTCCCCTGTCCTCCGCCTCCTCAAACATCTTCAATAAGTATGGCTCCACTACCCCCGCTGTGTTCTTATAGAATTCAGCTGGCAGGCCATTAGGTCCCAATGCCTTCCCGTCCAGCAAATCACATATGGCCCCCTCAATTTCTTTTATTGTGATGTCTTTTTTCATGTCATCCCTGTCACTGTCAGGCAGCGTAGGGAGCCGGACATCCACACGTAGTTCTCTGCAGTCAACTTTTGTTCTAAGGGGCTTATAGGTATATATCTCCTTGTAGTAATCGGCAAAGGACTTCGCTATTCCCTCCTCAGTCGTCTGTGTTACCCCCTTGGGGTCTTGTATTTCCACCCCATTTCTTTCTCCGTCCCTCTTTTCCAGCCATGCGATCATTTTATTAGCTTTGTCTCAGAGGTTGTATAGCCTTCTTTGAGATGCTAATGCCAGGGACCTAGCCGCATCATCCGCCAGGTCTCTTATTTCCTGTTGTTTGAGCCTAATTTGGTGTATCAGTGGCGGGTCGTTTTTAGGACTCGACTAGTCTATTCCGCAGGGATAAATAGACGAGAATATAGTAGTTGAAACAAACTCTTTGACCAAGCGGATTCCAAGCGGATTCCTCCCAATGCATGTGATCTATTGAAGTGTGACACTTCGCCAGCGCATGCTTGGCCTCACTCACATCCCATATGCTGGTTCCCTCCCACTCGCTCGCTCATCCGCCTCGCACACCAGCAGAGCTCCTTCTCTCCCACTCGTCACACCCCATATGCTGGTTCCCTCCCACTCGCTCGCTCCCCTGCTCCCCATCGCACACCAGCAGAGCTCGCTACTCTGCTCCCCCGCCCCCCACCCTCATCCGCCTCGGACACCAGCAGAGCTTGCTCCCCTGCTCCCCCGCCCCCCACCCCCATCCGCCTCGCACACCAGCAGAGCTCCCCGCCATCTGCTGCTTTTTATTACACTCTCCCCTTGAACCTCTTTCCACAATCACATAAATCAAGCACATCTCACGGGTTTCCCAATTCTGTTCACAAGCAGCTCATGAACTTTCGGTTTTCCGCCGGTCTAAATGCCTAACACAGAAAGTATGCTGCAACGTGGCTTAATTTCTGCATCACGTGAATCAAGCACATCTCACAGGTTTTCCGATTCTGTGCACAAGCAGCTCATAAACTTTCGGTTTTTCGCCGGTCTGAATGCCTACCATAGAAAGTACCGTAACCTATACTGGGTCTGGGCTTACGGGCAATAAGGACAAGCCTCACTAAATGCAAAAACCAAAAACAAGCACCAATATTGCCAATCACTTAGAATGGGGGCCTGGAAGTGACCAAACAACCTACTCAATTAAACAGTAAGTTTTCAGACAACTCTTTTAGTCTAGAATAAATCAATTATTTTAATTTTCAATTTTTTTCAGAGACATATTTAGAAAACATTCAAAAGTTTATATACAAAAATTATTACACTCCACATTTATTTACAATTACACTCATTCCCAACAATTACAAACATTCACACATGCATACACATTATGACACACACAGAATCAATTAACATTAATTTATACCAAACATATTCATAAGGTGAATTTTAGCAAAACAACACAGGAAATCAGATCAATTGTTATGAAAATTTCTTGTTTTAAAGAAACGTCCTAGTGCTGTACACAAAAGGTCATAGAAAGTATGCTGCAACGTGACTTAATTTCTGCATCACGTAAATCAAGCACATCTCACAGGTTTCCCGATTCTGTGCACAAGCAGCTCATAAACTTTCGTTTTTTTCCGTCTGAAATTATAGTCCTGTTAACCCGGTTTTAAAATCAAGAGTTTTCGAGTCTCTGTAGGCGCAAGGACACAGATTATCCCAAACTCAGGACCTACTCCATCAGTTAACAATTTCAATCCTTCTAAAGCTAGTCCAAGAACTTTCTTAAAAACAGTAAAGTGTTATCAACTAACAGTAGTGTGACATGTATGTAAACGTAATCTCAAGATATCCTATGTTAGCAAACCAAACGCTCTCGCTCCCCTACTCCTCCGCCCCCCCACCCCATCCTCCTCGCACACCAGCAGAGCTCCCCACCATCTGCTGCTTTTTATTACACTCTCCCCCTGAACCTCTTTCCACAATCACGTAAATCATGAACATCTCACAGGTTTCCCGATTCTGTGCACAAGCAGCTCATAAACTTTCGGTTTTCCGCCGGTCTGAATGCCTACCACAGAAAGTATGCTGCAACGTGACTTAATTTCTGCATCACGTAAATCAAGCACATCTCACAGGTTTCCCGATTCTGTGCACAAGCAGCTCATAAACTTTCGTTTTTTTCCGTCTGAAATTATAGTCCTGTTAACCCGGTTTTAAAATGAAGAGTTTTCGAGTCTCTGTAGGCGCAAGGACACGGATTATCCTAAACTCAGGACCAACTCCATCAGTTAACGATTTCAATACTTCTAAAGCTAGTCCAAGAGCTTTCTTAAAAACAGTAAAGTGTTATCTACTAACAGTAGAGTGACATGTATGTAAACGTAATCTCAAGGTATCCTATGTTAGGAAACCAAACGGACTGCTCACCATATATGTATTTGGCAAACTGTGCAATGTGGGTTAAAACATTTTTATCTGCTTTCAGTGCCACAGCATTACTCAATGCCACAGCATCACTCAACGCCACAGCATCACTCAGCAGCACTCAATGCCACAGCACCACTCAATGCCACAGCACCACTCAACCCCACAGCATCACTCAACGCCACAGCATCACTCAACGACACAGCATCACTCAACGACACAGCATCACTCAACGACACAGCATCACTCAGTACCACTGAATGCCACAGCACCACGACACCACAGCACCACTCAACACCACAGCACCACTCAACGCCACAGCATCACTCAACGCAACAGCATCACTCAACGCAACAGCATCACTCAGCACCACTGAATGCCACAGCACCCCTCAATGCCACAGCACCACTCAATGCCACAGCACCACTCAATGCCACAGCACCAATCAACTCCAAAGCACCACACAGCGCACAGCATCACTCAGCGCCACAGCATTACTCAATGCCACAGCAACACTCAGCATCACTCAACGCCACAGCACCACTCAACGCCATAGCACCACTCAATGCCACAACACCACTCAACGTCACAGCACCACTCAGCGCACAGCATCCCTCAACGCCACAGCATCACTCAACGCAACAGCATTCCTTAAACGCCACGGCATCACTCAATGCCAGAGTACCACTCTACACCACAGCACCACTCAACACCACAGCACCACTCAATGCCACAGCATCACTCAACGCCACAGCATCACTCAGATTCACAGAATCACTCAGCACCACTGAATGCCACAGGACCCGTCAACGTCACAGCACCCCTCAACACCACAGCACCCCTCAATGCCACAGCACCCCTCAATGCCACATCACCACTCAATGCCAAAGCACCACTCAACGCCACAGCACCACTCAACGCCACAGCACCACTCAACACACAGCAGCCCTCAACACCACAGCAGCCCTCAACGCCACAGCATCACTCAACGTCACAGCATTACTCAACGTCACAGCATTACTCAACGTCACAGCATTACTCAACGTCACAGCATTACTCAAAGCCACAGCATTACTCAACGCCACAGCATCACTCAACGCCTCAGCACCACTCAACGCGACAGCACCACTGAATGCCACAGCATCACTCAGCACCACTGAATGCCACAGCATCTCTCAGCACCACTGAATGCCACAGCATCACTCAGCACCACCGAAGGCCACAGCACCACTGAAGGCCACAGCATCACTCTGTGCAACCATTCAACAACAACTGGTTCTAATATGTTCTTTCAATGTTTCAAGCTTTATTACAAATGTCACAAAAAGATGTTAATACTTCACTTCAGTTATTGGAATTTAATCACAATAAAATACACTGAACATAATCTTTCCAAAAGTTATTTACAAAAGTTTAAGCTATTGCCATTACAAATTACAATAACTTTTATTTCAGTATTAATTATAAAAAAAAAAAAAATCCAATGTTATTTGTAACAATATACATCTAAGTCATGTAAATAGAACACATATTGCATTACAAATGCTATAGGTGTCACGTTTGCAAAAGTTAAAACTATTGGCATTGTAAATGACAAAGCTATTAATTTTGCTATTTTCAAAAACAACAAATAAATAAAAAATGTGTCATTTACAATACCAATAGCTCAAACTTTCCTAATGCGAGACCTATTGCATTGCAAATGCTTGTTTCCCTTGTCAGTGCTCTCGATTCCAACTTAATCATCGCTGCCTCCAAAGTGTCTGATTTGATCTTTTTTTCTCCCCCCCCCCACTCCTCCAAGCAGTGCTCGTATGTATCCCCGTATCACTGGTTTGAATGCTTCCCCTAAACTGCAAGCAGAGTCTACCTTCATTTTCCTGAAAGTAAAGTTGTGTCATTTCCCTTATTTGCTCAACTAAGTTGTTATTCTTAAAGACCCACGGCCCTATTCTAGGTTGTAATGCCATCTGTCTTGGTGGACTCTGAAGGGTCACCTTCACTGGGGAGTGGTCCGAAATCTCATGTGCTTTGATAGTTGTATTTCGGAACAGCCTGTGTGTTCTGTGTGCGTCAGCATATAATCAAGGCAAGAGTAGCTGCCATGTACCGTCGAATAAAAGGTATATTGCCTTTCCTGCCGGTTATGCATTCGCCACAGGCCTGTCAGCCCCATGGCCCTGGCAAATGCCTGCAGAGGTTCTTCCCCTCTTTTCCTGGTCGCTTTCGATTCCCTGTCTTTCTCAGGTTCCATGATCGCCGCCAAATATTAAGACTCCCTGCTATCAACGAGCAGGGCACCCAATACCGACAGTGTATCTGTGTGAATGGCTGGTGGTATGTAAGTCAACACTATGTTCAGTACCCTTCCTGCCCAAGCCCTGTGAATGCTACGTATCTCCCAAGTGGATCATGCTTGATCTCCTTTATTGCCAAGGGGAGAGTGGTCCTCATCAACATTCCCACCCCCCTCGACCCTAATGTGTAACCAGCATATGCTACCAGTTTATATCCGTATCTATCCAGTGCTTTATATTGGTTTCCCTTCAAGTGCGTTTCCTGCAGCAGCACCAGGTCCGGGGAATGCCTATGTAGGTATTGTAGTACTATTGATCACTTGTTCCTATTACCCAACCCACTGACATTCCAGGTTTGTATTTTTAACTTACCAGCACCCTGGCACCCCACTTTCTGTGGCCTATGGTGGGAAACTCCCAGTTGGAGTCAAAGTCTGTAGTGGTCATCGTGCTGGCAAGAATACAATCTCATGCATTAAATACTGAAGTTGTCTTACATCGTGACAATTTTGTAAAAACAACAAACTGTTTCATCATGGCTACAACAATGCCATGTTCCCCAACTGTGCAACTCCCCCCCTGCTACCCTGCTAGGTGGGCTTAACTGAACACCCACTCCCAAACATGCAGAGTGCCTGTCGCCCCTTTAACCTAATTGTCTAGTATGGAGTAGGCCAGTGCCTGATGGTGTAGGTTAACATCCTCGTTTACACCCACCCCTTCAGTCTTATGGTCTCATTATTGTTTCTGCTGATAGCAATATAGTCTGTTGAGTGTTTCCCTTCACCATATATGTTTTTCACCCCCACGTTTTTTAACCTTTCCCCTTATTCACAAAGGATACGACTGACAATAGTGTTTAAGCATGTCGGCCGTCTTCTGTTCATATGTGATAGTTTTGGCCACACTCCTTCCATGAAGTTCCCATCTGTCCTGCCGTATCAGTTTCATTCACCTGTGTCTGTTCTTTCTTCCATTAGGCTGGGTGACTGATCTTTCTGCCATCCTCGCCGTTGGTCGCGCCGAGGGTTGTGCCCCACTGTTCGCCAGCCCTCCAGCCATTCCCAGGCTTCATCCACTGTGTTGAAGTGCCAGGTCTTGCCCTCTGCGATGACTGAGTTTTACTGAAAACAACATCATGTACTTGACCTTTTTGCTGCGTAGTTCCCTCTTGACCGCCTCGAAGGTCCGCCTTTGTCTTTGAACTTGCAATGTGAAGTCTGGGAAGAGCCTAATTATTGCATTTTTATAGTGCAGGTCGCCGTGAGCACACATCCTTTGTAATATGGCATCTCTGTCACGAAAGTTGAGTATCCGTGCTATCATCGTTCTTGGTGGTGCTCCCAGTTTTGGCTTGGGGAGTAGGGCTCTATGGGCCCGCTTTATAGTGAAATAGTTGGAGATTCTCGTTGGCTTTAGGTGGCGTAGTATCAAGTCTTCCAAGAATAAATCCACGATTGGCCCCTCTGCTCCTTCTGGGACCCTACCGCCCTGATGTTGTTTTTTCGCGCCCTCCCTTCTTGGTCTTCGAGCCTCGCCGCCATGACCTCTTGTTGTTTCGTGATAGTTAGTACCAGTTCTTCAAGGGGCTTCATGCTGGTCTGTAGGCTCGCCACCTTTTTCTCTGCTGTGGTGACTTTATCAGAGATGGTATGCAGGTCTGCCTGCAGGAGGTTTACATCTAGGGTCACCGCATCGAGCTTGGGTTCAATCAACCCTTTCAGATCTGCAATGGCTGCCATTATCATACTTAGGAAGGGTTCTGCAGAGTAGTCCGTCCATTGCTCCTGGGTATTTGTTGCTTGTTTTGTCCATTTTATTAGTCTGGGTCCCTGCCTGCCCTTTGGGCTTCATCCGGGAGTCCTTCACTGTATTATCACCTCTATTCCTCGTCACGGTGCTTCAGAGTCCAAGTGAGCTTTCCACCCCCATCGGTGGTATGATTATGGTGCTTTTTGCAACCTTGATCTGGGTCCTTCCTAGTGGTTTCAGCAGGGTAGTCTGCTCTGTCCAGCACTCAGTGTGCCCCTTATTGGAGGGGAGCGCTCTAATGTGGCTCGTCTCTAATGCTGGATGCCGCTTGCGGCTCCGCCTGGTCTCTCCTCAAGGCTAGTATGGCCCAAAACTTGTTTAATGAACGGCTTAATGAATGACTGGGTGCTTCGAGCTAAGCTTGAGGCTCCTCTCCACCCACTCCATGCAATGGGGTTGTCTTTATATGTTGTGCAGTAATTGCAATCTAAACTTCGAACCCTGGGGGGGGAGGTTTCGTTTTCTCTGTGGCGCAGGGCCTTCTTTGTATTCATTACCATCGCCAAGATTCACCCCTAGCTTGGCCCGGCAATGGAGTCACTAGGTGGGCACCAGGAATCTTACCTTTCAATTTGTTTAATGCCCCCACCCACTTTCAGACTTTTCTCAAGCTAATCTCTGTGCTCGCCAGCTGGTGCAACTGTCTCTCCCCCCACGTCGGATCTGGAGCCCCACTGAGTGCGCCTGCCCTTTCCCTTGGGCTTGCCTTCAGAGCAGTAATTCCCCATCTCTTGTATTATTTTGTATCGGGGGCTGATGTGAGCTGTCGGACTCCACTGGCTCTTGATGGACGCAACGGACCGGATCCCGGCCTCATGCGCTTGTCTACTGCTCTCAATGGCCTAGCCCCTCCCCCTGGACTCATGACGGCAAACCCCGTCCGAGGCTGCAACTTTTTAATTACAGGAGCAGGGGGTCAATACGGGAGGAGGCACACGCCGCCGCCGATTTGCCGCTGTCTCACCGTTCATCTTCAATGGCGGGGAGAGGGTCCAGCGCAGCCGCTCCGGGCACCCTCGCCGCCTCAGGCCAAGCACTACGCAAAGGCCGGCGCCTGTAGGCCCTCCCCATTCAGCATCTCTGTCTGTAGGTTCAGTCATGCTCCGGATTGTCACCATAGCTCATCATTGACATTGGAGCTTTCTTTTGCGTTACACCGCTATTTCAGCTTCAGTGGGTTCGGAGATTGTAACGTATGTTAGGGTGCTTCGCAAACGAGAGCCGGAGCTCCTCTAGCAAGCTGCCATCTTGGTAGGCTCCGAAGCCATGCCCCATATGTTTTAATAAACAAGTCATCAAAGCAATGGTACCTATACTTCAACTCATCCTCTTCCTTGCTTCAGCATCCCAAAAAATCAGCAACTGTAACCAGAAACTTGACAAAACCTTTTTGGTTGTACCATGACCAAAAAGATGCCACCTTTTTTGTAGTATTGGCTACTCCTCAATCACAAGCTTCACAATATTCACGTGTCCATCCTAGATGTGGATATTAAAGAAGGAATTCTGTGAATTCTTTCAACAAAACTGGCCCTCTCTTGAATGGGTGATAATAGCAATGATGCATGAACTGCTTAAACAAGTGTTATAGCTGCTTCTGACTTTTTGTAACTGTGAAAACAATGTCAATTGAATCCCTCATCTTCGCAGTACTGGACAGGGTCTACTCTATTCTATGCGAATTTGCAAAGCACATAGCTACCCTAAGGCATCCCAACTAACATCCGCAACACGGGCTGACAATGTGCAACATGGGAAGGAAAAGTTAGAAAGGCTAATTACTAAAAAGACAAGTTTTCAGGTGCTTCCTAAACAAAAGTTAATTCTCAATGAGACGTACAGTATTAGAAAGAGAGTTCCACAGTTTGGAAACAGTGTAAGCAAAGGAGCGCCCTCCACTTATTATTCTCCGGATATGGAGAACTCTCACAGGTTGAGCTTTGGTTGACCTTAGAGTCCCATAAGGGGTGTAAGGTGAAATTAACAATTATAATAAAAGTGGACCTTTTGCCTGAAGCGCTCTGTGTGCAATACATAGAGCTTGAAATTCTGCCACTGGTCTACTTCAAGTCAATGAAGAGTGACCAAGGGCCTTTTGAGCTGCCTGACATCTTGGAATATTGCACAGGAGGTGGGCAGCCGCGTTCTGCATGAATTGTAGTCTCTTGGTTAAAAATCAAGGCATTCCCAGGTTCAGCAAGTTCTCGTAGCCCAGCTCAAACTTCTAGATGAAGGAGGAAGCAGGTGCATCTAAGATGATCATAGCAGCTGGCCGATAACTTTGTTGCCTGGTTATCCATTGAAAGGGACTTTTCAAGTCATACCCCAAACGGTTCATAGATATCTTTTGGGTGGGGGCAGTGCCTAAGCACTTAGGCCAACTTAATATTGTCTGGATATTAGCGTTGTTCCCTAGTATCATCAATCCAGTTTTGTTCCTGTTTAGCTTAAGGCAGCAGCAGCTTTCCATCCATCTAGCTACCTTCTCCATGCAAGGCCCCAGAGATGTAGATTGAGGCCCAAGTTCAGGAACAAGAGAGAATACTAATTGCATGTTGTCAGAATATGAAACTATTAATATCCCAGAAGAGAGCACAGTTTCCGTGAGTGGGCACATATAAAAATTAAAAACCATAGGGCTGAGTGACGACCCCGCGGCACTCCACCAGTGGCGCAATGAAACTTGAGGGGGCCTCCCAGCAAAGCACAATGAGGGGGGCCCCTAAAGCGGCCCGGCCCACCACCCACCACTTTGCCCCACCGACAAAAATAAGCAGTCACCTAACGCCGTATTTTCAGCACTTATCTGTGCATACTTCGAACAGCAATATATAAATAGAACTCACTTTGATTGTGTTGTAGGGCTGCCTCAATGATGAGATCCATGACTGATAATTAAAGGGAACAAAGACAGAAGTGTCACATTACAAATGAATACATACTTTTTTTATTTATAACCCTATTTAGTGCCAAGACGAGGTCCTTCCAGGCTCTTTAAACACATGGCTGGCATTTTTCTTTTGGCAACCCTACTTTATATTCCTTTTCATTAAATGCATTCTCACACTACAGCAGTAAATGTAAATTTCAAATGCAAGGAATAGGCAGAGTGGGGGCCCCGGGAGTACTGGAACCATATAAAAACGAAGCCTCAGTAACCTGTTTACAAAGGTATGTTGACTGTGCACCTCATATAGAGCGTACAGCTGACCGTTGTGGTGCACTGTAGCACCCAACAACACTTTTCAATAATGTACATCACACGCTACCATGAAATAGCACTCACTGGGTAGAGCTTATATGGCACATAGCTCAGAAATACCATATAGATGGATGGCACACAGCTCCTAAGAGCATTGTATGTAGTTTAAAACACACGCAAGCATCGAACAGAACGCTTTGGACAGACCTAGCATACACCCAACATAGCGCAGATATACTATACAGCTGGCTGCAATGTGGCCCCGAAGAGCACTTTTCAATAGCAAGGAACACACACAAACTTCCAACACAATATATTAAATAGAACATTTTGCTTTCATCTAACGAAGCACAGACATGGCATTTGGGCCGTCGCCATATTTTCCATAGGATGCATTATATAAACATAAATAGCGTACCATAACATGTAATTGCTGCCCCTATAGTTGTGTAGCTCTATCTATAACTTGGTCATCAGAATGCGCTACAACAAAGACGATGATGCTGGGATGGTGAACAGGAGAGAGGGCCAACCCATCTTTATTATTGAGAGGCTCAGAAGCGCACCATTTAATTTATGAGGCAGGCCGCCTGGCCGCAGTACTGATGTGAGGCAACTGGCGCACCCATGCTGCAGCTGTGCGCTACAACTACTGCGCTGATGGCCCGAACTCTACGCCACTCTACTCTATGCCACAGCACTTTTGGGTAGAGGTGCATCAGTGAGTGAGGTGCCCAGTACTGGGCTAGAAGTGCCAGCTGCAGATCAGAAATGATTGGGCACATATGCAACTCTGAGTGTATCTCTGTACTGGAATTGCAGAAAGGTGCTGTCCTACAGGCCAAACACATGCTGGGAGAGTGGCCAACTAGACGCTGAGCACAGAAGTCATCCCCAGAGTGCAAGTGTCACGGCCCACTCCAAACATATCCCAGAGTGCTATGCAAAGCTGAGACTCCCCCAACATACCTTGGGTGCTTTCCCTCTGATGGCCCAACGCTTGCATCAGGGGTCAGGCACACTAAGGCTCCTCTACAACACAAGACCCAAGGGAATGCTGGAAATGAGCCCAAGCTAACAAATACGTCCATGCAAGTCTTCCTGCTCAGTCGGAGGCTGTGCAGATATTTTACAGCATCTATTTACAGGCCTCAAAGCAGGTTGAGCAAACAACTGGCAGGTTCCATTTACAGTCTCAGATGAGGGCGCGCACACATCCAACTGCATCCAATTACAAGCCTCAAAGCAAGCTGAATAAACACCTGGCAGGATCCATTTAGTCTTAGAGGAGGCTGTGCACACATCTGGAAGAATACATTTACAGGCCTCAAACCTCAAATGAGGCTGCTTAAACACCTGGCAGGATCCATTTACTCGCTTAGAGGAGGCTGTGAACACATCTGGTAACATTCATGTAAAGGCCTGAAAGGAAGCTGCGTACGCAGCTGGTAGGGCCCATTAGGAACTCAGAGGAGGCTGTGCACACAGCTGTCAACATCCATTTACTAGTCTCAGAAGTGGCTGACTACAGCTAGCAGGATTAATTTACATGCTTCAGACGAGACTTTGCACAGTTAGCTGGCAGGATCCACTATGACCTCTGAACAGCCGGTGTGCGCAGCTGGCAGGATCCATTTACATGCCTCAGAGTAGACTGCACAGCTGGCTGGCAGGATCCATTTACATGCCTCAGAGTAGACTGCACAGCTGGCTGGCAGGATCCATTTACATGCCTCAGAGTAGACTGCACAGCTGGCTGGCAGGACCCACTATGACCACTGAACAGCCTGTGTACACAGCGGGCTGGATCCATCTGCAGCCTTCAGAGGACAGTATGTACAGTTGGCAAGGCCTGTTAAGAACCTTAGAGGAGGCTGTGAACACATCTAGCAGGGAGCACTTCAGGCCTCAGAGGAGGCTGTGAGCAGAGCTGGCAGAATCCATGTTCATGCATCAGTGGAGGCTGTGCACGGCTGGTTGGACTTCTTTACAGGCTACAGAGGATATGCCGTTTTGGCACCTGTATAAGTGACCATAAAACAATACACTGTCTGTTGTAGGTATTTAGCATGGGGTGTGGATAAGATTTTGAAACAGATCAAAAAGGGGTCCATTCACAAACTGCATTTTGTAGTACATAAAGTAGTACTAGGTAGTACTTCTCATGTACTATAAAATGCTATTCACAAACCTACAAGCAGAGCCCTCCATTCCGCCTATCTTTTCTATGTCGAGAAATCTTTAAAAGTGTTCAAGGTCTCCGCACACATAAACCTACGATTTAGCTGTAAATGTCGGAGGGACAATGGAAAGCTGCTGGCGGATGAGCCATAGTTACTACTAAATAGGAGGGGTTCAATGCACAATGTTTTGACTTTGGTCCTCACAGTGCTGGATTGTGTGCGTGAGTTGACAATATATCAGTGGGCTTCCATGACAGGTCCTCATACCAGTAAAAAACTGTTTTTAGTGTTTAAAAGTGCTGGGTTTTTCCCGAAATGTTTTAGTCCTCAAATATTCACTTTGGTCCTATGTATGACATTCAAGACTTCCCAAGTGGACTAGCAGTCTGGAACAGAAAATACACAATTGATAGAAGCCATAGCATGAAAGAGGAGTTAGAGGCAAAGGAACAGAGCGATGAAGGGAACCCTCGGCTGCAGAGGGAGTGAAGTGTGGAATCACTTGAATGCTGCAAAGGCGTGGGATCCCAGGCTTGTCAAAAGATATTGTGGGACCCAGGTAGGTAAAAAGAAAAACTAGATATAGGGCCCCCTTTCCTTCATTTATGCCAGGTGGCACAGGAATCAGATTCAAAGTATTGAAAAAAAAAGGTGCTCAACGGAAATAGAACAGGTATTGCTGATTGTTATACATGATCTGATGCCATCTATTGCCAATTCGATGTAAGCTGCCTCATCATTAATATTAAAAGAAATGTCAGGCTTGCTTTATAAATCTATAAATTGATTTAGAATAAGGAGAGTGTGGCCCTGCAAAAATGCTGGACCTGGGGCATAATGGGGCAGTGGAATGCTTGGTTCTCAAGAATATGGAAGTGTGGGGTCCCTGTGGGGAGGAAGACCGTGAATGTTGTGATAGCTACATGATGGGGCAGAAGAGTGTGAAACATAGAAGCATGTGGGTTCTGTGGAGTCTGGGCCCACTGAAGGGGCAGTACACTTAAGGAGCCTGGTGGGATAGATGGTACAGTTGAGCACTGGGTGCCATTGGGGCTAAATCCCTGCGGTCAGTGGTGCATAAAACTCTAGATCTCCATGCATAGGGCTGCGAAGCATATAGGATTTAATATGATACTATACTCATGGATAACTTGTCTCCAGTCCTAAGCATTCATTGACTCCATTAGTGGATTCTGGGAATTGCAGTCATGAAGACAGTGAGTTTTTAAGAGAAAGCTCACGCTGGAAAAGAGGTATTCTCATGACATTGAGTCACATAACAGAACCTGGAGGATGAGCAGTGGTGTTTGCGATCCCTTGGGTAGAGGAGCGATCAGTGGAGTGGAGGCCACTTGACTCGGGGAGAGGCACTGGTGAGTAGATTACAAAGTGAGTGTATGATCCCTGCAGGTCGGATCTAGGGGAGGGATGTAAATGATTTCCGTGGGTCATGACCTTACTCTGCAGGACGCTGAGAAACCGAAGGCGGGGGCACTGTCATTTTGAGAATCAGTTTAGCCATTTAACACTTTTAGGGACAGGTATGGAAAGTCTTCCAAGGGCCGTTTTAATAGCAGCTTTGTGTACATCGGACTGGGACATGTCACTCCAGCGCCCTCCTCCTGCACACATTTTAGAATGTTTAGAAATCTAAAAGGCCTCCAGAGGTCACATTGAAATCAGTTGTCTGATGTAAAGCTGTTTATGGTGAGTCACTACGGGTGCGTTCCTCTTCAAACAGCCTCAGGCGTGCTACACCTCAGCCTCACAAGGAGAGTGGCCAGATCTGGAAACGGGCGTCAGATTGGACTGTCTCTCTATACTTTATCCTGTACCATGTGTTTCTTCGCCAGTATTGGCACAGGTGAGACTGCTCTGCAGTTACTTGGGGTTTATTATACTGTGTCCCCTACCGTTGCGAGTTTGTAGGGAGCCCCCCATAAATCACAGTTCTCAAAAACGTGTAAATTGCCAAATGCGATGGCGATTACATTTGGTAAGTTACAGCAGAAGTGCTATCTAAACCATGTATTTATGTATACAAACTTAAATGTAGACGTAGCACTTAACAGGAAACCTAACTGAAAAAGAAAGAAATGCCCCCTCACCACTTGACGCAGAGGGTCGGAGCTGTTCGCACCAGCAGCGGTTAAGAGGGAGTACAGCCTCTTGTGTTGTAGATTAATAGGGTTACACTGAAAGTTTTAAAATATTTCAATAACAATGGGCCCTGGGGTGCCCTCCCTTCACTGCAGGTACCAATGCGGCTATTATAGCAATGCTCACTTGTGTACATCATTAGGTCTCGCACTGCGATTTGCAGGCCAAAGGCCTGCAGTCGCAGAGCGAGTCTTTTGTAATCGTTTCACGCGTTTTACTTTCAAGGAGTAGGCAGAGCGGACAAGAGGCTGTTACGCGCACGCAGCCGGCCGCAATGGGATCAGGTCGCGCGCTCACCCTCTCCTGTCTCTTCTTTCTCTCCTTGGACGCCTCATGCATACACACACACAGCCCCTGCTTTTCGCACAAGCACACACACAGACACACACACGGGCACACGAGCGCACATACACACACACACACATGCACACATACAGACACCAACTCCCCCCCCCGCCGCCGCCTCCACCCCCCAAGGGTGAGATGTCCCCCCCTCTTTCCTCGCACTCACCTGAGAGGTCGGCGCGGGCCCCACCGAGCAGCAGGAGGCAGGCGGCGAGCAGCAGCGGCGGCTCCATGGCGCTTGGTCCGTCCGTCTGTCTGACTGCCGGCGCGTGCCCCCTTTCGGCCTCCTATACAGATGCGTGAGAGAACAAGGCCCAGTGCGCCCCTCTTACGCACTGAGCGAGCGCGCGCGTGCCCGCCCGCCACAGAAAGAGAGCACGGACAAGGACCCGGGTCTAATATCAGCTGCGCACGACCCGAGCCCGAGGACAGGGGGCAGACCAGGGCCATGGAAGTAGAAGGACAAGGGCCGCGAGCCCGCCTGCGCTCGTGTATCGCTTTGTGTGAGCACAGAGGCAGTCTACGCTGCCAGGTAACAGTGAGTATTCCCAATATTCGGCATTGCTTTGGGGGTGACCAGACACTCGTTTGTTTTACTTTTAGCGCCCACGCACGCACCACTCACGTGCTTGTTTTACCTTGTGTTCCAGAGCTCTCACCAGTCTCCTTTCATCATTCAAGCCTGTAGACAACTGAGAGCATTTATTTCTGTTTTCTCTCTTTTCGATAGTATTGGTGGAGTTTATCGCTGTAATTAGATGTTCTCTACGTTTTTTGGTAGTGAGGTCTGTTGAGCTGCTGGGTTTCCCCAGAGAATCCTCATTGATATTGTCCGGGTCTCTGCATGTGGTCAGAGAGCGCCTGGGTAATCCTCTAACCACTGTTTGACTGACAGGTCACCCTTGGAGTTCAGTCACATGATAAAATGTGCAGGAGTAGACCCTGCCAGCCTTATACGTGTAACTCTTATATGTGCCTGTGCTCATGGGGTGGGGCTGGACATACAGTGAAGCTCTAAGGCGCGCACGCGCAAGCACTGTGAGGCCCTGACCTGAATCTATTTTAGGGACTTCAGTTTTATTTAAGACTATTAGTAATGTTCTTTCTATACATTTTCCCTTCTCTCCCATTCACTCATTATCTCTCTCTCCCTTTCACTCGTAATCTCGTTTTCTGACTATATCTGTCTGTCAGCCCTCTTTCTTTCTATAGTTCACCCTCGTTCTCTCTCGCTCTCATATTTATACAACTTACTAGCTGCTCTGATTCTTCCCCCACTCTGTCCCTTCTTTTTTCTCTCCCTCAAGATTCCCCTCTTCTCTCCTCGTATGTCGGTCTCTCTCCTTCTGTCCGTCTTCTCCCCCCCCCCCCCCCCCACCACCTCTCTCGTCCTGCCCTCGGTTATGTAAGAAGCTCTCCTTCAGATTTCTAGCAAGTACACACACAAGGGCCCTTACTTAATACACGTTCCGTAGGATAAATCTGTTTCTGGCAACTCCTTGGAAACAAGAATGGCGCAGATCTTTCTATCCCTGGAGTTGAATTTGTAATTTTCAGAACCTCGCTGTCTCGAGCAGAATTCTTGAATATAATTCTTTATTTTTACTAACGTTTACCTGGCAGATAATTTATTGCGACGCTCTTAGCATTTGGAACAGTTCCAGTCTCCCAAGCTGTCCGAGGAATCCACAGAACTAAGGGGCATATTTACAAACAAGAATTTGCAATGCAATAGGTGCCCTCATTTACGTGAGTTTGAGCTATTCACATTGCAAATAACAATGCCTTTTAGTTTTGTTTTCGTTTTTAAAACTTAAATAATAGGCATTGTCATTTATAATGCCAATAGCTTAAACTCACGTAAATGCGAGACCTATTGCATTGCAAATGCTTGTTTTTAAATTGTGACCACCTCCAAAGTCGCTGGTCAGGACTTCTGACACAGTCAGTAGTTTAGAGTTCAATGTCATGCAAATGAAACTAAACTATAGGCAATTTACTGCATATCGCAAATAACAGATAACAAAGGGATAGGCGCATTGAGTTTCATAAATCAAATTGAATCTCCTGATCTCACATCCTCAGAAGCACCAGCATAACACCGTCTCACAGCGAGAACTATACCTTTGCGACTTTCCACCAAAGTGTTAACGCTTTCCTCATCTGAAAATATTGTACACTAACAAAACCCAAGAATGACGTGCAAATTTCTCTTCAGTAAAAGTAGAGAACTTAATTGCTCACCCTCTTTTTCGCCTCGTGCTCTGCTTTCTGTAAGGACGTGACCGGGCGAGCGTAACGTAAGTTATGTAACTCCCAGCATCCGAGAAGGATCGGATGTGTGGAGTTCTAAGTGGTTGCTGGCTGCACAGCCGGGCGCGGAGGGTGTCCCCCCGCACTTTGGGGGCTGCGGGGGCCTATGTTATGCCCCTGAACACAGATGACCCCTTTGATTGCTGTCTGGGTAGTAAATACAAAGCTAACACAAGGCGATGATGGACGGAGCGCTGAATCTTTTCAGACACTCACCCCCAATCACAGATCTGGGTTGAATCCATCATCATCTTTTAGCTCACTTCGCCACCTCAGTTCAGACCCAGCTATACGCAAGTCAGTCTTGACCCTGTGCCTCAAGGGAACAGTCCAGCCCAAACTGCCAAGCCAGGTATTTTGTGAACCGGAAACAAGCATCCTGGGATCGGTTTCTGGGTAACACCCTTCATCAGCCAGGCTAGCTTGAATCCAGTGGCAAAGTGAGCAAGGTACCCACATCTGGCATACCCTGCCAACTTAGGGCGAACAAAGCATACACAAGAAGATGATGGACGGATCGCTGAAACTTTTCAGATACTCACCCCCAGTCATAGATCTGGGTTGAATCCATCATCATTCTTTAGCTCACTTCGCCACCTAAGTTCAGACTGGTCCCAGGATGCTTGTTTCTAGTTCAGGGAAAACCTGGCTTGGCAGTTCGGGCTGGACTGTTCCCAGGCAATGCTGAATTATAAACAAGGCAACCTCCAATTAAAATACCTATATAAGATAAATGTACAGGCTATGAAACTAAATAGAAATCTTAAGTGGTATTCCTAAATATCCGGCATGGATATAGCTCTCCTGGACCTGCACTGGGCACCCGACACCCGTAGGTAAAGGCTTGAAGACAGATTGTCCTTCTTGGCCTACTGTGAATAATGTACCAATGATGCTACATGATGCCTCCATTGCACTCTGTTTCTTGGAGATGGGCCTGGGTGTACCACTGCCAGTAACTGACGCTTTGTTCATGGTTGTGATGCTTGCTTTGAGAAGCTCACAGATGTTAGCTCTTCATCTGCAGAAGACGCCAAATCAAACTACAAACAATCCAGGTGTCATTATTGCAACTGGGGAGGCTGGTTTCATTTACAGCGCATGATGCATGAGAAATTGCCTTTCTGTGAGCAATAGAAACTATAGCAACAGAAAAGAAGATAAGATATATCCGACCCATTGGTAGGTCTAAGTTGGGAAAGCTTGACCTGGGTTTGCGGTCAGTGGGTATGAAGCTTGCCCTCCTTCATGCTTCTTTTGGGAATTTGCAACTACTGACACCTATGCTGGCTCTGGATACACAAATCTCATTACTTTTTCTAACACCTACAATTAAATTTGCATATTCCATGAGAATAGTCCATATGGGATGAGAGAACTTTGGCCATCCTGCAGCAATCTGCACCAGACTGTGTTCCACATACATCTGGCAACCAGACGTTTTATGAGCAGAGGGAGAAGGCGGTGAAAGTATAAACAAGTTGGTGGTGAAGAGGGATCAATAGAGTGTGAAGGCAAGAGTGGGAGAAAGAGACAAGCGAATGAAAGACAGAAAGGGGTGAAAGGGAGAGTAGCGGATAATGGGAGATATTGAGGAATCAACGAGGGGACAATGAAATGAAAAGAATGGCGAATGAAAACGATTGAGGGGTGAGGCAAACCTGAGAAATAATATGATGTGAAAAGATGTGGACGGGGGATTAAAAAGAGATTTCAGGATACGGTGAAGGAAAGAGATAATAAAATTTCGAAGCACACAGCTAATGTTACCTTTCCCAGTGGGAGAATACAAACAAAACAAGACGGAGGGCATTGCTGTGGGGAGGAGAAATGCGACACGGCGGGCAGGGGAGGGGGCTGAGCGGGGAGAGCGGCATGAGGGTGTGAAGCAGCAGGGGCCTGAGACGCGCCGCCTTTGATGTGGTAATGCGAGGCAGGCAGGCAGGCGGCATTGTGCACGCGCTTTTTAGGGCTTGCGCAATGACCTAAAAAGCACATGCACTGCAACAAATCGCCAGTGGAATCGCCAGTTAGGTAAACTCTCGATAAGCCCCTATATATCGAGCTCCCGCTCAATGCGCATGCGCATTGAGATAGGTCGCTCGACCTAAAAAGGAGGAGGCAGAAAACGTTTTCATGGATAAAGAAAAAACTGCTGTAATAAACATTAGTACATTTCAAAGGCACTTCTAATTTGGGTTCATTTAGTACCATTTGCATAAGTGATTGGGCTATGTCCAAACAAAAGACAGAAAACCTTGAAAAGCAGTCGTGGCTAACACTGTAAATGAATACCTGACAGGACCTACTGTAAGCTCAACGATGGCCAGTTAAAGAAAAAAGATTGGAAATTTTAGGAAAGTGCTAGTTGAGAGAGAAGGGTAAAGAGCATCAAACGTCACAAAATTCGGCGATTAAGGCACCAAATAAACTTATACTACCTGTAAATCCACCAGACTCTTCTTCACAAATGTCATCTCCTGGGTAAGACAATAGTAGGTACCTCAACAGGCAATGTTTGCACCTTTTGTGGATAGGTAGCCTTCCACATCTCCATGGTGTAAGCGTTGTCTTGGATGTATAAATACACATGGAACTTAACCATATATTCACCGCGTTGCCATGCTGTATGCTGTCAATTGTACATCACTTTGTTTACCACAATATGAAGCTAGTTTTACCTCCACGCAATACATACTTCTCTTTGATCAACACAATGTTGAAACATTTTTGATGCACAACCTGGGTAGATGCCTCCGAATGCAAAGAGGAGAAGTTTTGACTAATTTTGCCAATTATATGTTAAATATGGAAAATCTATAATTCTATGGTAATTGCCCCAGCCCACGTCATTCTCCATTGTTTTAGCAACAGTTTGTTCATGGAAGGTAAACTAAATATAAAGATTCTAATGTCAATCAGTGCCAATTGTTAACTGTCCTTCGAAGAAAACAGCGTTTTCAATGGAAACGACCCCAAAATAAACGAGTATGAACATACATAACAGGGAACATGTGAAATATGACTTATATGGTGGTTTGTGATTTCATCATATTACAAGGTCACACCATTAAAGAATTGGAATGAAATTTGACACACACTGCTCAGGTTTTTCGTTGAAATGTAATGCAGCCCTCACGGGAGGACCTTGTTTTCAGGGACGAAGTAAAATAGACTTCTAGATTACAAGTTCGATATGAATTTTTGCTCAACTGGAGCAGAAACTATAAATATTGAGGAACATCGCAACGCACGCCGTTCTACAAAGGGAAGCGCTCTACGTCACAGGAGACATTGCAACATAAATATACGGCAGAGGTGAACAATAAAATCTACCTGCACAGTACTGGGACCTTCACAGTGGCCACCAGTGCCGACATCAGGCCGGACTGAATCTTGAAATCCACACTGCATCAGCTGAGCGGCACCAGGGTACTGGCTTCCCGTTTCGGAGTCGGCCCTCTACTCCTGACCTGCCTCCGTGCCTCGGACATACTCATTCACCTAAGGCCTGTCCTGCATCGTCGGAGGCGAGCGGGCAGCAGAAGACAGGGCAAGGCTAGCCACCAGCCAGCCAGCAGGGTCTACTACTCTAGTTAGTATAATTAAATTATCCTGGCACGGCGGATGCACGGTCCGCACCCTTCTCAGTAGTATAAGTAACGCACACTTTTAATTACAGTGAGCAGGACAACGGCAGGCATTACTCACCAGTCCCACCCTGAAGACCGCGGTACCGCGCAGATGCATAGACAACTGCGCACCACGCCCACACACACCATTTCATTATGAAGAGCCAGCCCGGGCATACTTCGCACCAACTATTTAATTAATTTATTAAGAGGCCGGTCGGCAGGGCGTGTGCCAAAGACCATCATTAATGAAGAGAGGTTTAGACTAGAGGCCGTCACATTGGCGTGTGCGCATCATTTTAATTTATGGGGACTTGGGGAGGGAGGACCTTCGCAGTTGAGCACCATTTTATTCTTGAATGCTTGAAGAGGCTTGCTTGTAGCCGGCTCCGCTGAGTGAGGGGGCCCCTGGAGCGTGGCGCCCCTGGAGCGTGGAGCCCCCCGCACCACGGGGGCTGCGGGGGCCTGTGTTACGCACCTGCACTCCACATTTCAGTGAGAAGGTGTCTGAAAAACAAGATTTAACGAACTCCTGAAAAGGACGGTCCTGCCTTTAAGAAATGAGGTAAGCCATTTCAAGGCATAACCAGTAACTCCTGCATTTTTTATTCTTTCAATAAAACCTTGTACAGAAATGCTAATGTCTTGGCTTATAAAATTAATAAAATACTTTGAAATAAAAAAAATTAAAAAAAAAGAATTCAGTGGTCCACTGTGTTGGGTGCAGCACTGAGATCAAGGAGTGTGATGGCAGCTATGCCTCCTTGATCTAATAGATTTAAAGTTCAATGGCTCACAGGACTAGAAGGTTCTGAAACTCGGAAATAAGAGTTCTTTCTGATGGGTATGTGACAGAGGCAGAAGTAAAAGAAAAATGTGGATGAGTGTTGGGGTCAGTACACAAGCCCAAGAAATGAACAATAAGGTAACTAAGTGATGCAGACTCCTTAAACAGAAGGGACAAATGAAGAATTGATTTGTGTATCCTTTTTTTCACTGTGGCCTGTAGGAATCTTTGTGACTTTTGGATTCATTCAAAAATCCAAAGAAAAGCGACAGTCGGTTGATAAATAATTGACTTGGAATTTTGAATTCATAGGTGTAAGTAAGCTCTTCTAAATACTAACTTCTTGGATGAGGACTGCTAACATCATATGCATATTTGGACTTATTTTGAATGTTTTACTTATCTGAGCTACCAGTGCCGTAGTCCTTTCCTCTCCCTTCCCTAGACCTGTTGATGTCCAGGCCGGCAGGCTGCAATACATTTATTGCAAGCACAAATCGGTTTACAAAAGTCTTAAAGTGTGACCCTGCTGCACTCAGGCAATGCACCCTAGCTTCTAGTACTAAATTCTCACTTTATGCCCAAAGTGATACAAGACGCCCCTCAGCCTGGGGTACGTCTGGAGGAATAGGCAAAAATAACCAAGGTAAGAAACTTGCATTTTCTGGTATTGACAGGGGCCCTCCTGCCATAGTCATGGGAAGATCACAAAACATCCACATCTTTAGCGGTGGAGCACCACTCCTTGCATAGTGAGCACAACAGAAGGAATCCTCATAAACCAGGAAAACCTCTAACCTAAAACTACCAGTCCAAACAGAAGCTCAATAAGAGCAATGACTTTAAGGAGCGCTGAAACTTTTTAGGCACTCGCCCCCAGTCACAGATCTGGGTTGAATCCATCAACGATCTTTAGCTCACTTTGCCACCCCAGTTCAGACTCAGATATATGAAAATCAGCCTTGACCCTGTTCCTTATGGGAACAGTCCAGCCCGAACTGTTAACACTGATTTGCATATGACTGGGTCTGAACTGGGGTGGAAAAGTGAGCTAAAGAACGATGATGGATTCAACCCAGATCTGTGACTGGGGGGGGAGTGCCTGAAAAGTTTCAGCACCATGTCCATCATCTCCTTGTGTTTGGTTTGTTCGCCCTTAGTTGGCAGAGTATGCCCAGATGTGGGTCCCTTGCTCACTTTGCCATTGGATTCAAGCTAGCCTGGCTGATGAGGGGTGTTATCCCAAAACCAGTCCCAGGATGCTGGTTTCCGGTCCAGGGAAGACCTGGCTTGGTAGTTCAGGCTAGACTGTTCCCATAAGGAACAGGGTCAATACTGGTTTGCATATTGCTGGGTCTGAACTGGGGTGGCAAAGTGAGCCAAAGAACGATGATGGATTCAACCCAGATCTGTGACGGGGGGGTGATTGTCTGAAACGTTTCAGCGCTCCATCCATCATCTCCTTGTGTTTACTTAACATACATGTCAGCCCCATCAGAACCCATCATTTTACCCTTATCAACTACTAGACTGAGCCTTTGCCCAACTTTGGGCAGGTGCCTTGTTAGTTACCAGTATAGCCCCTTACGCTCTCAAAGCTTCATCTTTCATTCTATTGGGTGATTTTAAATTCAGGACAGAGGCAGAGAACCCATTGAAGTGCCCCTTCTAATGGGCGGGTGTGCCATCTAGGTTTATCTTAACTGTTGCAGAGATCAGATACACTGTGATGGGTATATGATGGACAGCAGCTAGTCGTTTGAAAATACCATGGCTATTAGAACTAAGACCTTCATCACTTGGTCTAATCACACATTTATTACCTTCACAGTGAGCAGCACTAAACCTTGTTTCTCTGCTGCTACTACAGGTCTCACTGAGGTTAGAAATTGGTGAAAACAAAGCTAACCATGGCGATAGCCTCACCTCTGGTACTCTCAGTCAGTCCAACGGAAACCTCATCGACCTTTCAGCCTTATTCTGTGAGGCAGAGACAATATAGCACTCTTTATATCTGTTAAGTAACATACACAATGATGCAATGCTCCATGGTACAATGAAGAACCTAGAGAAATAAAACACGCTTGTAAAAACGTTGAACACAACCAGCACAAATCTTAGTGAGAAAGTTAGAGATTTAGCATGAATGTCTGTAAACTTGCTATTTTTAGAACTTGTTTTGCAAATTTTAAGGTTTCAGGGTCATTGAATGTCTTAAGGTAAGCTTTTACGATAAAAAAAATCATAAATCCAAGCTGCTGCTCCACAGGTGTCTCAATTTCAAATGTCTCTGTGAAGTACCAGGCATTCTCTTTTACAGCCCTTCAACCACCTATTAAATTCACGAAAGGGCTCCTTGTCGTCCAACGAATATGCTCTTCTACTCCTATTTGCTCAATACCTCAAATTTTGTGATCACCAAAATTGCCATCTCAATTTTTTGATCTCCTCTGGATACCCATCTCATCAAAATCATTTAGCTGGCTTCTCCTACCATCATGACAACTGCTCTGGCAGACACCACTGTTCCCGGTTTGTGGAAAAGAGCATACTTTTAAAACAACTAAAGCATCCTTGCCCCCTTTTTATGTTATTCACCAGTATATCCGTGTTGAAATTTATTTTGAAAAATGTGGTGAGTACAGTTAACGTTCACCTTTTGTCAATAGCTAGAACATGATCTTTTCTGTATCCAGACCAGGTTAGGTTCCGCACCACTCATGAAAACCTAGTCAGCTCTGGTAGCCCCTTTAAATGAATTAAGTGTCTATTTGGCTTCTGGAATGCCAGTTTTGCTCTTGCTTTACCTGTCTGTGGCATTCGATATGGTCTCTCACTTGCTACTGATAACACACCTACATGAAAGTGGAGTAAGAGGGAGAGTTTTAAGGAGGGTACCTTTTTCCTTTCCAAAAGACAGCTAATATTTTCTCTGCAACGTTACTAGAAGAAGAAGAAAAACTACTCTCTGGCACTAGAGTGATCTTTCCTTTGTCCCACCTTGTTTATTGTTTACATGGCACCCCTAACTAATTTGAGTAGAAAATATGGCTATTTGTTTTTCTGCTATGTAGTCAATACACAACTGATCATACAGCTTAGCGTTAAGGCCAACATGACAAACCTCCAGACTAATTTTCACAATTTGTCTCATGATATCTCTAAGTGGATGCACTACAACACCTTAAAACTCCAAATCGATAAGACTGAATTGATTACATTTAGGGACAAATCTGGTCTGACACTCGGTGGGTTATCTCTATTAAAACTACGCCTGGCTGTTGCTTGGAGTTATTTTTGATGGCAAACAGTCCTTTGAACCACAGAGCGATACTCTTGCACTCACCTGCATTTGAATACATAAACCTTTTCACACAGTCTTCCATTTCCTACCCAATCAGTTTAATGCAATTTACCTGGGGCTTCCAGACTACTGTTCTCAACAACATTAGATTATTCAGGACTCTGTGGCTTGAGTAGTATCGGACTTCTCGGAGACGGTAAATATCTCTGCTCACCCGAAAAATCTGCAATGGCTTCCTATACATGAAAGATGGAATTCAAGGATCTTTGTATTTGTCTTGGGGCTATATCTGTACCAGCTTTTATAGATTTGCTCTGTCTAACACTTTGCAGTCCACTTCCAACAATCCGCTTGTTCTAATATCATTAAGAAAATGAGGTTCAGAGGTAGAGCTTTTTCTTCCCAGAATGAGAAGCCCATTAACCCATTGCCAGAAAAGGGGGTGTACCTTTCGCAACTTCTTTGAACCACCCTATAGGAAGAAAGTGTTAGGGAGGGAGAATAGGGGGTTCTTGAAGAACTCTAGATAATTAACCAACAAGGATGCAAGCGAAGTTATGATCAGTAACACCTTCAAATCAAGTACATTTCAATGTAGCAGACAAAATGAAAATACTGGATTCTCATCAGGAGGATCCTGTGGGGGACAGCAATATGGGGTAGTTAGGCTGAAGTCCTCGGATGAGGTTAAGGAATCCCACCAGCAGGAGAAGCATTACCCCCAGCATCTCATTATCCAACAAGAGTTACGTGGGTCGGAACTGGCAGCATTTTTAGCGGGTGGAGGATGAGTTAATGGGGTGTGAAGGGACAAAAGCAGTACAGAACCATTTCCAAAATGTGTCTGCTACTGGAAACAATGTTGAGTTTTTAGGAACTTATAAGATGTCCCTACCTAAAGAGACATGCAAGCCGGCCTGTGCGAATGTCAGAACAAAAAGCATGTAGATCAAGGCAGAAGAGTAGCCTGGCTGGAGGAGACAAAAAATCAGGGACAAGATTATAGAAGTAGCCCATGGTCCTAGTCTGTGCCAGGTGTACCTTTTAAAAGGTGCGTCTGGCGCAGACCAGGAAAGTGCACCCTATTATCATGAATACAATTACCCAGGAGAAGCCACAAACTCACGGCTGCCCTGGGGGCAGTGCATTCAGTGAAAGACAGAGTGCTGCTACCAAGCTGCTCAGAAGTTCACAAACGATTGCCACCTGTATTTGAAAGAGGGTACAGAGATCCCCCTGCATACAGGGGAAGTGAGTGTTTGCCCCTGCCTGGACTGGGACGTATGAGGGGTCCACGGACCCCCTTCGCGCACCCAGAAAGCTGCCTCATGTGGTGTACTAACAAAACGCCACCTTTCAGGGGTTTCGATTCTTAATTGGGTGCGGGAGCAGAGGCAAAATGATTCCCTCATTTGAATGCACCACCCCTCATGCAAAAGAGGGAATGCATCCTCAAGATAGCAACATGTGAACCAGCACTATCGGTATTACAGAAGGGGCTGCACAAGTGTCTACAGTCCCTTCTGTAATAGCATAGTGCCCCTTGCGTACACGAATGAAACACACACATCCAGTGCACCCCGAGGTCCTATGCATAAAACAGCCCCAGCAGCGCAAAGGTCTCTGACCAACTTCGCAGGGTCTCTGACCAACTTCGCAACAAAAAAGTGATAGAAGGAATGCTTGATTTTATCCCAGTGGAGGGCCCGCATTATAGCCCATTGTTTTTCCCCCAACTATGGGCACAGACAAGCCATATGTAAATCAGTGTTGTTCCTGCTCCAACAGGAATAGTAGAGCCCGAACTGCCATGTTAGGTCCTTTACAGACGGGAACACAAAATGTTCCAAGACCGGGCTATTGCTAATTCCAATGATCAATTCAAGCATTCTTTCCATTACTTTGTTGTTTATTGCAGTAGATACCGTAATTGTGATGGATATGCCCAGACATGGGTCCCATGCTTAGAGTGTCATGAGATTCAAGTGATACCTGACTGGGGAGGCCCAGCCAGGCGTAAACCTTCCTGAGTCTGCTTGTGCTCTTGCTCCTGGCAGCTGTGGCTGAAATGTTCTTACAAGAGCAGAGCAAAGGCAGACTTTCTTATGGCTCGTCTGTGTGTCAAGTGGAATAGTGAGAGAAAAATGACTGGAATGCAGCCCGTGGTGACAGCCAGTTGCTGAAACCTTTGCAAGCATTCCACCCATCACCTCTGTGTTTTCCCTAGGATTGTCTGGAGGTGGAACCCTATTCGGCCTGTGTGGCTTGCCTAATCCTTCTTCTAAAAACTATGCTGAACATTGAAGCGATTCTTTGGACAGGATGTCACAGAACAGGACATACTATTATGAGAGTACCGAAGGAATGAGGAATTTGGAAACGGAAGGTATTGGTGTTGGAACACTACATACATTTTCCTTTTAATATTAAAAAGCTACCAGTATGTCCTCTTAATGGGGACTGCTAAAGAGTTTGAAATGCATTGCCAATGTCCACACTTATCGAAATGAGTAAAAACTATTTTCAATTGATGTAAGAAATTTATTTTTCTGATATCATAAATAATGTAAACATTATGGCTTTGCACTAAAGAATGCAGGTCTCTGTTCTAGAAGTCCATTCCCATTCCACCCCCTCCCACCTCAGCTTCACCCAGATAAAGCTCAATCTGCAGTTCACTTGTATCAGGAGATGGTTCAAGCCATGAGGCCCATTATGCAGAAGAGCAAAAAGAGCAAAAGCAGCCTTTACCTATTCGGATACGAAGAGGAGCTGGCTGAATTACAATTAAAACAGGGAGAAACGTCTGCTCTCAGACTCAACACACAATTAGGGCAACTGAGCAGAGGTATAAAGTAATGAAAAGGAAGGTATCCCACATAGCAATCCTTTTGTGGCCCAAGCTTATGTTGCAGGTCCAGCTAGAGGTCGACCTGAAGAGACCAATGAAAAATCATTTGTCCCAAAGAGACAGGGCAGGGAGACAGAGGAGAAAGCTTCTTACTATGGAAGGAGCTGAACAATTGCAATTTGGACTAAAGAAGGGTTACCTTCCTTGGTTTCTCCTTATCATACAAACCTAAAAATCAAGGCTACAACCAAAGTTGCAAACCTTGCATTCTTTTAATGCTTCTCAATACGCTCTTAATTTCTTCACATAGCCTGCACACCCCTGCTGCCCTTAGTGTCCTCTTTTTTAAATCCTAAGTGGCACATGTCTGTTTGTGGAGCAATGTACCGCTAACGCTGACATTTATTTCAGAGATGCTTCTCTCACTTTAGTGTTTAGCTACATGTGACAATCATGACGCAATGTGGCATAATTACTCCAGTCTGTGCACTAGTAAGGAAAGTGTTGGATGCCAGAGGGGTAGAATTTACTATTCCCTCTCCAGTCCGTGCAACTGCAGGGAAGGCGTTGGACTCTGGAGGGGTCAAATTTACTATACCCACTCCAGACTCTGCAACAGTAGAGAAAACGTTGGACTCCGGATGGGTCAAATTTACTATTCACACTCCACTCTCTGCAGCAGTAGAGAAAGTAATTCACTTCAAATACCGAACATATTTTAATAACTCTATTATTTGAGCAGAAAGATAAAACTCTCAATATACAAAATATGTATATATATATAGTATATGTATATTAAACTATTAATTAACATTTTTGTATATCAAATAAAAAAAATATTAATATATCATCTAATAAATTCCCACAGTTTACTCCCACAAACCTAGCACACACTATTAAAATAGAATCAAAATAAAAAAATATAACATGATTAACATATTAAGTAATCAATCAAATAATTATCAATAATGAATAATTCATTGTTAATGAATTATTACCTCAATAACTTCCCATCCTTTTCCCCTACAAACACAACCTGCATCTAATATACAACATGAAAAATATAATTATTAAACAATGTACACAACTATAAATCTATCAAATATTTTAATAAAAAGTAATAATTTGAAATGTAATTGATTTTTACTTAACTTCCTACCTTATACCCCTACAAACCAACAACCTGCACCTAAAATATAACCTTCAAAAATATAACTGCACAATTTACATAATTATCAATTAAACTTAATTATGAATTAATTATTAACCAATTATTACTTCCACCTTGTACCCCTGCAAACCTCACAACCCGCTACAATACTAATAATTACTATTAACAATTAAATGCAAAATTGTAAATAACATAACATTTTAAAATATATTTAAAAATAATAATTATACAAACAATAAATAACATATAAAATTAAAATATTAACTTAAACACACAGATAATTAAAAAACAATATTTTTACAACTATATTATTGAAAACGATATTAAAAACAGCTATTCTTTAAAAAACGATATCAAAAAGACAGATATTCTTATAAATTATATTACTTACCTAAAAACCCGATATTTTTGTCCACGATATTTTTGCAGCACGATATTAATGTGTCACGATATAAAAAACTTGATATATGACTAGCTTCATATTAACAATCTAATATTATGTCCCAATACCGGCTGAGGGAGTGGAATTTACAAGCTCATCTCCCGCTGTGACAAAATACTGCAACTCAAGAAACAATGTGTCGTTCCTGAGGCTTAAGCGAGAAAACCATCTCACACATACTCTGCATCTGCCCTTCTTTGTTACAGCTAAGAAAATATCTTCTTTGAAGAGGGTATACCTGCTTGGGAATTCGGACCTGCCGTCAGGCTGGAAGCGCCAGCCTGAACCCCGACAATACCACACTAAAGCCCCGATTATGATGTCAGTCGGAGTTGCCTCAGACCAACATCATCGTGGATTGTGGACTGACCGACTTCGGGTCGGCGGTGCAAACGGCAGTATTACAATGCGACAACACATGGTACAGTCGCATACTCCTATTTCTCTATGGAAGTCTGTGCTGCGGTGGTAAACCAGCCGTAGTACATGCTCCCATAGAGAAATGGGAGATTTTGTAAATCCCTTCACAGCATGCGAGGCACCTCAAGCAGCCTGCCACACGGTGAAGGGATTAGCAGGGGTGCCCCCTCTGGCCCCAACCGGAGGCCGTGAAGGAATGGGGGCCCTGCTAGGGACCCCCAAAATCGTTTTCCATGTCAGAAAGCCCGACATGGAAAGCATGTCGTAAACCAACATCGTAATCCCGACGGCTGAAACGCCGTCCCCAAGGATTGCGGAGGAGACACCGACTGGCCGATGGGCTCCTTGAGCCTGCCAGAGTCCAGCCGCAAAGACTGTCCGGTTCCACTTTTGACCGCCGGCATTGTAATGCAGGGGACGAAAGTGAAACCTATGATGTGAGTCAGAAATTCTTTGACCTGCGGTCGGAGGCTTTCCGACTCACATCATAATCAGGCCCTTAATGTCAAAACAGTTACATTTCTTCAGTTGGCTGTGGTGAAATCAATACCCACAAATACCTCTCTTGCTGTAAAATGTTGTCTTAAAATCAGCCCGGCTTATTGATCAAATCACTATTGATCATTTGAAATAACACAGGGTTAATCCACTGCTTCAATGCACTTGCACTTACCACTGCACAAGTCCCCATAAGGAATGTTATGAAAATATCCACTGCTACTAAACCTTCAACATCGAAAGCAATTTGGGGACTTCTCGAGCCACCTTCATATTTGCACCTTTCATGTGACCTTGGCTATGGAAATGACTTAATTGACTACCTGTTCATGGCTCAGAATGAACACCAGTGGTAACTACGGATCAACTGTTTTATATATTTCTTTCTATGATGCACCTGGCACTTTATACTACACAGGTCTCCAGGAGGAATGTAGTGAACATTGCGGTAGCACTGCTGTCATTATACTTTAAACATCAGCAGCTATCCTGGGAGAATCTGTGCCGACTCTCACTTGCACTTTTCATGTTGGTTCTCGCCATGAAAATTATTGCCTAAGGGCTGCTAAAAGCTTGTACATGCCAAAATAGTCGTCTTTACTCTTCGCACCATCCTGCCCTTTCCGGCACTTTGCTTTACTCCCTTCTCATCCACTCTGACCCAAACATCTGTTCTATATATATTCACTTTTCTAATGCACCTGCCCCTTTTTAACGCATGAGTAAACAAAGAGGTATACTATGAATCTCAATGCTGAACCGCTTGTATTATATCACAAATAACAGCAGCAACCTTGGGATAACTGGCGCTGGCTGTTACCTGCCCTTTCTATACTGGCCACAGCCATGAATATGATGGCTCAATGATTCTTTGGAGCCATCTTCCTCAGTAACTCTGGATCACCTGCTATAAATATCTCAAAATGATTATGGGGGTAGATCAGGCCTTTCCCAGTAAGTTTGCACAGACCATAAAATCGCTTGTGCACTCTGCACTTTTCATGCATTCTTCGGTACTTAGCACTGCTCTCCTATATCTACTGTGATGCTAAGTATCTGCTCAACAACGACCACTACTCTTGCTAAGCTGCTGAGCCAATGTCCATAAACCTCTTGCCTTGTTCTGTATTTTATCCGCTTAACTACCGCAATCAATCCACTCTGGATTCATGGGGTCCTCGCTATTTTATGTGCTCTAACAGCGGTTTAAGTTCTGTTTTAACTGTGTTCGAATTTGCGACATGAGATAATTATTTGTAAAGGTTTGAATTACCTGCACAATAAAATTGGTACTACGGCTAGATCCTTTTTCTAACTATGGTAGCACCCTCGTCTTTTGTCACAGAATTTGATTCTCCGTGTTTTTATTTCCTTCTCCATCTTAGGAACAGAAAAACCTATGGCACACACTAGCTTCCCATAATGTCCTTTTCAATTATCTGAAATAAACTTCATCTTTCAGATAGAGTTATTCTCCTATTTTTACTTTTGGACTATCTTGTAAAGCATAGGTCTTCAAACTGTGGGGCATGCCCCCCTGGAGGGCGCAGCATCCCCTCAGGAGGCGGTGCGCACTCCACCCCACCACTTCACCTTCCATTGTTGCTTCCAGGTGCGCAAAGCCCATTAGGCTGAAAGGGCGTCAGCCCAGGCCACCCTGTGTCCCAGCCCGGGCTGCTGCTGCAGCTTGTGCTGCTGGGGCTCGGCTGGGAAGTGTCTGGAGTCTTGTCTACGGCACGGCCAAATTTATCACAGGTCTGTAAAGACCATGTGCATATTTACATACTTTTGTAAACTGATTGCGGAGGCTGTTGGTTTTCTGATTCCAGTACCCCCTGGGCCCCCACTCTGCCTATTCCTTACATTTGGATTTTACTTTGTACTGCCTTTGTGTGAGAATGCATTTCATTAAAAGGAATATAAAGTAGGGTTACTAAAAAGATAAATGCCAGCCATGTGTTGTTTAAAGAGCCTGCAAATGCCTTGTCTTGACACTAAACAGGGTTATAAATAAAATATTATGTATTCATTTGTAATGTGACTTTCAATCTTTATTCCCTTTAATTATCAGTCATGGATCATTCAGGCAGCCCTAGAACACAATTAAAAATGCTTTCTATTTATTTTTGCTGTTCCAAGCATGCAAAGATAAGTGCTGAAAATAGGCTTTAGCTTACTGCTTATTGCTGTACCGTCTGGGACATCAATATAATGAGCTGGCAACTGTAATCGCGATACTGGAAGTTTGTTGCAGGATGACCACAATATTTATTTCCTTCACCCTCGATCCCTGGACCCTGAATAATGCATAAAAGAAATAGTTTAACTTATATCTGAAACCCTATGCCAGCCCTCAATAACATGCTGAGTAACTTTAATTGTGTCTGGGAATGCACCCTAAATTCAGACAACTAACTCCTCATTCTCGCCCTTTCACACTCACCCCGCACTCACAGGGATTACAATGTACTCACACTGATCACCATACACTCACACCACCCGCTCACCCTGCACTCACAGTGACCTCACTGCACTTATTTCACTCGCCATGAACTCACACCGTTCTCCCTCCACTTACCCTGCGTTCACATGAGTACACTGCTCACTCTGCACTCACAGTGATCACTCTGCACTCAGAATGCTCTTGCGCTGTTTACCCAGTACCTCACCCTGCAGTCACAAGAGCACACTACTCACCCTGCTCATGTGACACTTCACTCACCTGTCCCCCTCACTGCTCACTCTGCAATCTCACTCAAACAAGCCCATCACTAACCATACATTAATTCGTCCGACTCTGCACTTACATCCGCACCCTAATTCATATGATCACCTCACTCACCCTGCAGTCACTCCTCTCACCATACTCTCACACTGTTGCATCGCTCACTGTGCACTCACATGGGCATTCCTGTCACTCACACAGTGCAGAGGGCTAGTGTGCCTGCTACAAAGAACGTATACCATGCAGATCACAGAACTGACTGTTAGTAAACTACAGGTAGCCCTATAAAAAAGTGAAATGTTGGTCAGAAAGAGGCTATAGAGAGAGATGAGGTGCATTGTTGGCGAGTGGTAGTGAGGGAATTCGTGGAGAAGGAGGAAATGGGAGAGGGGGCGCACAAAAAGACTGTTGCACCTTGTGCGACCAGTGTTAGGGCCAGCCCTAGCTGGGATTCTTAGCCCCCCCCGAAGTTCGGGTCTAGTTGTGCCCTGGTTGCTTCCCATGTCGGAAGTAAGTTTTCTGCCTGTTATTCATACCTCCAACTCGAGTTAGGCCTCTTTGATTGTGTAGTCATTCAGAACCGCCAATCAGCATGTAGTTCCTGCAGCAGAGCACTGCTTTGACGTCAGCACTGATGTTCCTCCAATGAACGGGACAGCAGGAGAGATGCCAGGGAGTGGCGCAAATTTTGTATACTTAAAGCTGCAAAATACTTCAACTTTGCTGATGAAACAGCACTTCTTCACTGTTGCCTTTTGCCTCGTGGTTGCTGAATTTAACATCTGGTTGCTGCTGTTCACTTTGCTCTTGAACCCTTCCCCCTCAAGGTTATCCTGATGTGTACCCTCGCAGCTACTGCATTTCACTGCAAGGAATTTACAATAGTTGTATCCTTCCTGAAGATTCTATTCTCTGGGAGGTTAGAGTGAAGAGCTTTTTTATTATGTTTTTTAAAGCCTCGCTCCTTTCCTCTTCGTCCCACTACTAGTGGGAACGTTGGATGTTTCAAGGAGAAGCGTATTTGGCATTAATGCCAAAGGTGCTGACTTTGGTTCTGGTGAACCAGGTTTGAGTCCTGGCATCGGCTCAACATCATGTGATCCTGGGCAAAATCACTTAACTTACCAGTGACTTACTAAAAATGAGTTTGACCTTGATTAAAGTCGCTGGTGCTTGTTTAACATGTTCCAATCCTACAGCTGAGTCCACAAGCCTGATATAACAAATATTGTGAAGTATGCCTACCATCTGTCCTCACTTCTTTCGTAGACCAAATTTAAATGCTTTCTTGTGCAGCTATTTCTGAAGCTTTGGAAGGCGATCTTCTTTATAAACCAACTAAGCTAACAAATTGACTCTTGATGCTGCTAGAGAATAAAGATGTATATATCCTCTTGAATCACTTATCACAAGTGTGTGATGTAAATATCCCCTAGGCCTTTTTGGAAAACTGTGGCTGGCCAACAACTGGCATGACAACACCTGGTCATATTCCACATAATCATGGATTTTTCAATTGTGTCAGAAAGCATGTTTTGTGGAACCTCTTTTCTGATATCTTGTTTAGGGGCAATGATGTGGCGCAACAGACAGAGCTGGGAAACCAGGTTCAATTCTTGGTGTCTGCTCAACATCCGGTGATTCTGGGCAAATCACTTAATCTCCCTGTGCTTACAACAAATTAATGTGTGCTTGTGTAATGTAAAAGATGCTTCTATAAAGCACACCAATTCCTTTGGGTCATGTATGTGCTATTTAAAACTGCAAAAAATATATAACAAAATTTTGCGAGCACTCCAGTTTCCAGGTACTGCTCAAGACTGGAAGTGGAGCACAACAAAAGGATGGCAGAGCAAGAATCCATCCATACACTGACTGTCTCTGTGGAGAAAAACGGCCCACGCCCCTCACCTGTGTTTTGGGAGTGTTTTTACTAATCTATCCTAAATTTTGTGTTTTATGTGAAAAATAAAGCACCAATGTTATTTTTTCTGCTATTTCTTTCTTGGAGACTTTTTATTTGAACTTTATAATAAGCACAAGCACTACAAAAACTTCATTTTACTAAACACTCTCACTTTATTTAATATTATTTGCCCTATACGACCTGGGCTCTGCAGGAGGGAATGGCCATCAATGATGGAGAGAACCAACTTCCAGAACTTTTTTGTCAGGTGGTGGTGGGGGAGCTCGATGTCTAAAAAGGTTTAGCTGACAAAAGTTTGAAGACCTCTGTTGTAGAGATCATAAGCCCTATACCTCTTCTTTCAGCAGGTGGATACAAAAACACTATTTCTCTTGGAACGCTAAAGCGGGTGTTCTCTTGCAGTCTAATGTGCAGGACAGATCTATCAGGGGTATTTACTCGAACTGGGCTGCTTTCAAAGGGGCTTCACTAGTGGACAGCTGTGATTTGGGATTCGCCAAATATTTGTATTTAACATTTTAGAACTCGAATGGGGAAGTGATTTCCTCTTCATTGATGGGACTGTGTTATCAGCAGTCATGCCATTTTGCTTTTCTTGAATTTAATAAATATCACTAGGTGCTGCAGTAACTTGTGTGGAGAAAATAAAGGGGGGATCCCTTGTGACACCACTTCTCAAGGGCCAATAAGTAGGAAAAGAAAACAGATGAGAAACCGGGACAGCTAAAAAAAAATTCTTTAGTTCTAATGATTACATCAATTAATCATTGACACAGCTTGAATATTTCGAGATCTTTCTTATATTAGATCTCTCAGGTATTCATATTTCATCCAGAATAAAATAGAGTTATCGTGATGCATTCAACATAGAACATACAATTTTACTATATACAAAGACTCAACAAAGTAGGGCAAAACATTACAAAACTCAAAATAGAACCAAATCTCATTGTTATAGAGAAAACTGTCTTCAACGTATCTATTTGTGGGAGGTTGTGCATAAAATTCCTGTACAATCACTCTGAATGATATTCTCTGGGGTCAGTGTATTTACAAGCAAAATCTTTAGATCTTAACAAGACACACAGTGTGTTTAGTACATTCAACAATCCTGGCCCTCCAGAGACTTCAGAAGTGAGTAGGCTGTAACTTGTGTGAACAAGGTTATTCAATTTCTGAAGCAATTGATTTAGCTTGGGCGTACACTCAAGTGGTTAAGACTGGGACGAGGAAGGCTGATGAAGAGGCGCTAGTTGGATTACTTACAAGTATGCTTCATTACTCCAAACGATAATCTTCCTTGGCACAGTCCTGCACTCCTGCCCTCCCGCTTGGGTTAGGTGAGAATAAAATTGTTTGTGTTAGGTTTATAGACTTTTGTACTTTGGTATTTCAGGAAACATAATGGTTCACCTTGTCTTTTTGGAGTCTGACATAGGAAGAGCTTGTATTGGCCATACTGGTATGTGTGTATAATTGTTTTATTAGTACAGGTTAATAAAACGTTTGGGTAACTGTAGGACTTGGCCCTTTTTGGCTAAAGTCCCTAAACTTTCTGCTTTTCCCTACACCTTTTTCTGACATAGTGTTGCCAACTTAGATGCTTTGGACACTTTGCCACTGCTAAACAGTGTCAAAGTGTGAGTGTTCCCTGCATAAAGTAATGGTAATTGGTTGTCCATGATTGGTATGTTTGCCTTACTAAATGAAGTCCCTAGTAAAGTGCACTATGTGTGACAGGGCTGATAATGTAACTGCTACTAGTGGGCCTGCAGCACTATTTGTGCTACCCACACAAGTAGCCTTAAAAAGGGAGCTCAGGCCTGCCATTGCAAGGCCTGCGCGCAGTTTGTTAAACTGCCATGTTGTTCTGTCAAGTGCATTCATGTGCCAGACCTTACCCTTCCCTTTCCGTGCACAACAGACACCCCTATGGTAGGTCTAGAGTACCCCCTTGACATGGTGCAGTGCATGTGAAAGGTAGGACATGTACTAAGGAATGTGTGTCATGCCCTGACAATGAAATAATCTCCATTTTCGTTTTTTCACCGTTGAAAGGCCATCTTGCCCATAGGATAAAATGGGAAGTTTGTGTAATATGTTTTCCAGCCTATCTTCCCAAGGGCTTAAGGTGAAGTTTAGTATGCCTGAACTCACAGTGCCATAACACATCTTTTTATGAAGGTGTTTTTTTCATTGCGTGTTCAAAAGCCACTCTTTTAGAAGTGGCTGAGTTTTGTGCTCTAGCATTTCTGTGTGTCTCTGCCTGGCTGTGGATTGACTGTCTGGATTTGAAATCAATACGATCTAGGGAATGTCTTGACCCAGGGGAGGAGGAGACAGCAACAGGCTGACCTGCATCTGGAGTGTAGGGGGAGGAGAAGCCCTTAGAGGTGAAGAGGCCTGGGTTGCTGCAATAAAACAATTGGCTCATCTCCTGCCGAGTGATTGAGAATCCAGACCCCCACTAATCAAAGGAAGAAATGTGTCACTGGCAGGGAGGCACCCAGAACTGGTTTGAACAGGGGTCAGTGCCCCCTGAAGCACAAAGACTTCAAAGCCATTGAGGGGTATATGTATGAGAGCTGAAGCCCCTGGACTTTGGGAATGGCTTGATCAAGTGTGAATTAGACTGGAGCTACTTCGTGGTCAAGAGGACCTTTGCCAAGGAAGAAACAACTGAAGAGGCTCAAGGATAGGACTGACTCTTGCTGTGTGATCTGGGGCTGGCCTGCAGTTTGCTGTTTCAACCAAGGAAGGCTAAAGGGACTTTGCTGTGTGCTGTGTCCCCCTGCTTGAAGGACTTTGCTGTGTGCTCAAGTAACTATTCCCAAGGGCCTGAGGTGAGCTGGCTCCGTTTGGAAACACAGGAACATAAATGTTTCCAGGAGAATCTCAGCAACGCTGTGGGAGGAGCCTGTTGCAGGCTGAGATCCTCATGAGTCTTAGTGATGCTGTGTGCGTGTGCTTTGTGCAGCACTGAGACCTTCAGGAGGATCGGCCTGTGATCAGGGGCACCTGGAATCCAAGCAAGGATCAGCGACGCTGTGTGAGTGTGCTTTGTGCAACCTGAACACCGTTGTGAGGATTGTCCAGTGATCGTGTGCACCGGAATCCAAGTGAGTCCCATCGACGCTTTGTGCGTGTGCGTAGCACACTGTGAGACCTTTGTGAGGATTTGCCTTGTTATCGTGTGCACCGGAATGCAAGTAAGTCTCATCGACCCTGTGAGCGTTGTGCACTGTGAAACCTTCATGAGGATTTGTCTTGTTATCGTGTGCACCGGAATCCATGTGAGTCTCATCGCCGCTGTGTGCGGGTGCGTTGTGCGTTGTGCACCAGGAGACTTTCGTGAGGATTTGCTGTGCTGTCATGTTCACCAGAGTAAAGGGAGTCTCAGCGACGCTGTGCGTGTGATCTTCGTGCAGCCGGAGACCTGAGTGTGGAGTGCCCAGTGACTGTGCACCCGGAGGGAAGGAAGACACAGTGATGCTGTGTGCGTGTGCTTTGTGGCAGCCTGAGATCTTCGTAAGTAAAGCGTCCCGGACCGGCAATCCCGGAGGAGTTGTGTTGCCGACCCGAGCCACCGTTGCCATTTCACAAAGCTGCTTGGAGGCCCAGCCACTAGATGAGGAGAGGATAGTGGGTTTGCGCCCCCCCAGGTAACGTATGTCCACTCCTGGGGCGCGGGCTCGGAGGGAGATGCTCTCGGCCTCTCTCTCGTGTTGGCAGCGCAAACCTCTGCTTCGGCTCGTGTCGTGGCCCAAATTGCCAGGAGTGGCGGTACAGGGGCTGGAGTGCGAAGCTGCACTTTGGAATTACATCGTACCGTGTTGGGGGCAACTGTGAGAGGCTGACTGAAGGTCAGAAGAGGAGGCGGAGAGACCGGCTAAGGCCCGGTGATCGGGACCTGAGTGTACTATGTAGTATTCCATTTCTGTATAACAAACTACTTGATTGTCATATGACGCATTGCCTTGTTCCATAAAGAACTACCTGATTAGCGTATTGTGCCTTCCATTATTCCTGCATAACGAATTACCTGATTAGAGTATACGCATTGCCTTATTATTGCAGCACAACATATCTGGTGGTTGGATTATGCATTGTTTTATCTTGCAAAGTGCCTGTTTGTTGCATTACAGATTGCATTCTTTTCATTGCAGAGTGTCTGACTGCTCCGTTACGCATTACAGTATTTTTATGTTGCAAAAGTACCTGATTCTAGCATTACGAACTGTATGACGTGATTAGAAATACAGGAGAATGTTTACAAGTGCTCATTGACATCGCCAGAATTTACAAGGACTCGCTTGTCTAAAAACCGGCCAGGAGAAATATTACACAACCCCATAGCTTGGTTTTATATTGTGTGGTCTTATCATATATCTTTTTACATAAAGTTTATACTCGTTTTATAAAACTTGTGTGGAGTCTATTTGTGGTGTCATCATTGGATTATTGTGAGCGTGGTTGTGAATACTTTCCACATTTGCCTTGAAGATACACCTGGCAGCTCGAGCCAAGCTACCGAGGGGGTTAGCGGGGCTATCTAAGAAGGTGAACTTCCTTTCCCTGACTTGGAATGCAGGTCCTTATTTGGCCTGAGGTACCTACCTCAGCCACCCAGGGATCCCAGGTCTAACAGAAACCAATCTGTACAATTCTGTGTGACTGCAGCAAAGAAGTTGCATTTAACCTGCAAGGGCTTAAGTACAGGTTTTAACTGAAAATGTCCTTCAGCTATGGTTAGCGGGAAGAATATTGTTGAGGGCAAAGGAATTAAGTCCATTCAAGCAATTTATAGTTTGAGTACTATATAAATTACAATCAGAATAATTACAAGCAAATGTGTGTATAAGAAGCTACGGCCTGTACTTTAAATGTGCCAATACTGTTGGACACTGAGTACCCGCACTTCACTATTCGGAAGAAGAGTACCTGCCTTTCTAAGCACTGCAGAGGTGCAATACTTTTAATTGGAGAGTATCGGCACTTCTCAGGAGTGAGCAGGTACTCTGGTATAAGTTACATGCACTTCTATTTTTTCATTTAATTGCAAAAAAACGACTTCTTATATAAATATGTTCATGTCTCTGGCAAATTGGTAAGTGGTGTAGAGAGTACATTTGCATTCCCCGCCATTCAGCTAAATCAGTAAATTAATGAGGTGTCAAGATTCCCCATGTTTTGATCTCTGGCACTTTCCCCCACACATAACAAAGCACAGCCAAATGTAATATTCGAAGTGAGTACTGGGAAAAGCCCTCGGCAGATGTCAGCAGACAGTTAACTTAGTTGTGGCGCTGTATGACGGAGTCAGCGAAGAGCAACTGTCGCCCATAGTTTCCCAGGTTCATGATGCAGTAGGTTAGGTTTGCCAGGCCATGTACTTTCTTTGTATCTGGGAGTTGTAGTCCTGATTTTATTATGGGATACACAGGACTACAAATCCCACAATACAAGCAAAAAAAATGCAGTGGATGTGATCTGCTGTTGGGCTCAAGGAACCAAGGTAGACAAACTTAGCTACCAGCAATCCTGACGCTCCTCTACCGACGGTGACAGCGCCTACGTATCTACGCTGAAGGATGCAGTGACCGCAAAAAACACGCGCCAGCTGCGGGTACACACGTGCGCAAGCAGACTGGGTTCATGCACGCGCACAGTGGTACCGCTGCAAGGATTAGTTCTCCTCGTCCGTGCTCCCTAAAAGAATGACTTAGTTGCTGCGTGGTTTGGAAACAACATGTGCCTTTACCTGAAGACGGCGACCTTGTTCCGTATTTTCAGTTTTCCGTCTTCACTTGTGTTCGCTGGGCAGTGTGGACTCTGATTGGCTAGAAATACGCTGTCTCCCATTGGTTAAAGGTAAAGCTGGTTTCGCTCTAAGAGGCTGGCTTGGATTGGCTTAATGTATGACAGTTCGAATTGTTTAAAGGCTAGTATATTGGCGAATTATTTACTTATTATTATTTTTATTGAATACAATGCATTTAACCGAGCCAGCTAAGTGTCTTACTCATTCCAACACCCGCCCTCCTAATGCAAACAAGTAAACCCGACTGCCGACATTCTGAGCCCAAATCAAAATACTGGTGTGGGGGTGTCGAGCGGAGTAGCAAGGAGGACACATACATGTATCGGGTGACAAACTCAGAGTACTGCTATGGCTTTGTGCCCAGAGTTGCTGACTTTGGAACTGGGGAGCCAAGTTCCAATCTCCGTTTCAGCCTTGGTGTTTCTGGGCAGACCACGTCACCTACCCGTGCTTAAAAAACCCATGATGCCACTAGCTCACCACCAGAACGAGATTGCATTGCAGCAATTCGTCTACGTTTTATCGCACTCTAATTTAGACAAAAATGACACCACAATAACAAATTTTCATGACTACTGTTTTCATAGGGTAGCTCCCCATCACATTATGATACTAACTGCACACGTCGTTAGTGTTAACATTCTTTAAACTACTGCTCACAAAGAATCACTGTCAGATATTCATTTCAAAGTCCATAATCCAATGCACCCGATGCCACTTCGACATTGCCTTTGGATGGATTTGTAGTTTAATTATCCCATGTAAGAATTAGCACTTGGCATAGAGCTGTAGCATTGAAAGCACATACCCGCCTTAAGACTCCCTTATGTAGTGTGCGCTCTAGCTTTCCGTCGTGGTACGTGTGACGCAACACGTCCCGACGGAAAGCGGCAGATACTGCGATGCGCGAGCAGCGATTCGCGCCGGAGAGTGACCAGAGCGGCAACGCTGATGCACGCTCGGCGCTCTTTCTATAAACAGGATTTACACATAATAAACCAGCCTGTAACACAACCATTCTGGGTCCTAGTCATTATTGATGTGGACCACCAATCTCACAGTGGTGACGAGGAGTGGGACCTCCCACAGGCAACCCCCTCAACAGGAAAAGTCAAGGAGAGAGGGAAGGTAGACCAGAGGACACCAAGCGATTCAGAAAAGGGGGTGGTGATGGACAGAGCATCTGAATTAAACAGAACACTCATACCCAGTCAAAAGATCAGGGCTTGATCCATCACCGTTTTTTAGCTCACTGCACCACCCCAGTTCAGAACCTGGCTACATGTAAATTAGTCTGTCCCTGGCCCAGTGCATCATGGGAACAGGGCAGACCAAACTACCAAGCCAATTCTTTACTGGAAAGGAAACAAGCTTCCGGGGACCGGTTTCTGGCATTGCAGCCGTCTTCGGCCCGGCTTGCTTGAATCCTGATGGTGCAGTGAGCAAGGGACTCA
This sequence comes from Lissotriton helveticus, assembly GCF_964261635.1. NCBI lineage: Eukaryota > Metazoa > Chordata > Amphibia > Caudata > Salamandridae > Lissotriton > Lissotriton helveticus. The sequence goes on from NC_136067.1 coordinate 1,400,643,679, forward strand.
TGTCTGAGCATACCCTGCCACTCCTATAGTGGCCAAAACGATTCAGAAAAGGGGGTGGTGATGGGCAGAGCATCTGAATTAAACAGAACACTCATACCCAGTCAAAAGATCAGGGCTTGATCATCACCGTTTTTTAGCTCACTGCACCATCCCAGTTCAGAACCTGGCTACATGCAAATTAGTCTGTCCCTGGCCCAGTGCATCATGGGAACAGGGCAGACCAAACTACCAAGCCAATTCTTTACTGGAAAGGAAACAAGCTTCCGGGGACCGGTTTCTGGCATTCCAGCCGTCTTCGGCCCGGCTTGCTTGAATCCTGATGGTGCAGTGAGCAAGGGACTCATGTCTGAGCATACCCTGCCACTCCTATAGTGGCCAAAACGATTCAGAAAAGGGGGTGGTGATGGACAGAGCATCTGAATTAAACAGAACACTCATACCCAGTCAAAAGATCAGTGCTTGATCAATCACAGTTTTTTAGCTCACTGCACCATCCCAGTTCAGAACCTGGCTACATGCAAATTAGTCTGTCCCTGGCCCAGTGCATCATGGGAACAGGGCAGACCAAACTACCAAGCCAATTCTTTACTGGAAAGGAAACAAGCTTCCGGGGACCGGTTTCTGGCATTGCAGCCGTCTTCGGCCCGGCTTGCTTGAATCCTGATGGTGCAGTGAGCAAGGGACTCATGTCTGAGCATACCCTGCCACTCCTATAGTGGCCAAAACGATTCAGAAAAGGGGGTGGTGATGGGCAGAGCATCTGAATTAAACAGAACACTCATACCCAGTCAAAAGATCAGGGCTTGATCCATCACCGTTTTTTAGCTCACTGCACCATCCCAGTTCAGAACCTGGCTACATGCAAATTAGTCTGTCCCTGGCCCGGTGCATCATGGGAACAGGGCAGACCAAACTACCAAGCCAATTCTTTACTGGAAAGGAAACAAGCTTCCGGGGACCGGTTTCTGGCATTGCAGCCGTCTTTGGCCCGGCTTGCTTGAATCCTGATGGTGCAGTGAGCAAGGGACTCATGTCTGAGCATACCCTGCCACTCCTATAGTGGCCAAAACGATCCGGAAAAGGGGGTGGTGATGGACAGGGCATCTGAATTACACAGAACACTCATACCCAGTCAAAAGATCAGGGCTTGATCCATCACAGTTTTTTAGCTCACTGCACCATCCCAGTTCAGAACCTGGCTACATGCAAATTAGTCTGTCCCTGGCCCAGTGCATCATGGGAACAGGGCAGACCAAACTATCAAGCCAATTCTTTACTGGAAAGGAAACAAGCTTCCGGGGACCGGTTTCTGGCATTGCAGCCATCTTCGGCCCGGCTTGCTTGAATCCTGATGGTGCAGTGAGCAAGGGACTCATGTCTGAGCATACCCTGACACTCCTATAGTGGCCAAAACGATTCAGAAAAGGGGGTGGTGATGGACAGAGCATCTGAATTAAACAGAACACTCATACCCAGTCAAAAGATCAGGGCTTGATCCATCACCGTTTTTTTAGCTCACTGCACCATCCCAGTTCAGAACCTGGCTACATGCAAATTAGTCTGTCCCTGGCCCAGTGCATCATGGGAACAGGGCAGACCAAACTACCAAGCCAATTCTTTACTGGAAAGGAAACAAGCTTCCGGGGACCGGTTTCTGGCATTGCAGCCGTCTTCGGCCCGGCTTGCTTGAATCCTGATGGTGCAGTGAGCAAGGGACTCATGTCTGAGCATACCCTGCCACTCCTATAGTGGCCAAAACGATTCAGAAAAGGGGGTGGTGATGGGCAGAGCATCTGAATTAAACAGAACACTCATACCCAGTCAAAAGATCAGGGCTTGATCCATCACCGTTTTTTAGCTCACTGCACCATCCCAGTTCAGAACCTGGCTACATGCAAAATAGTCTGTCCCTGGCCCAGTGCATCATGGGAACAGGGCAGACCAAACTACCAAGCCAATTCTTTACTGGAAAGGAAACAAGCTTCCGGGGACCGGTTTCTGGCATTGCAGCCGTCTTCGGCCCGGCTTGCTTGAATCCTGATGGTGCAGTGAGCAAGGGACTCATGTCTGAGCATACCCTGTCACTCCTATAGTGGCCAAAACGATTCAGAAAAGGGGGTGGTGATGGACAGAGCATCTGAATTAAACAGAACACTCATACCCAGTCAAAAGATCAGGGCTTGATCCATCCACGTTTTTTATCTCACTGCACCATCCCAGTTTGGAACCTGGCTACATGCAAATTAGTCTGTCCCTGGCCCAGTGCATCATGGGAACAGGGCAGACCAAACTACCAAGCCAATTCTTTACTTGAAAGGAAACAAGCTTCCGGGGACCGGTTTCTGGCATTGCAGCCGTCTTCGGCCCGGCTTTCTTGAATCCTGATGGTGCAGTGAGCAAGGGACTCATGTCTGAGCATACCCTGCCACTCCTATAGTGGCCAAAACGATTCAGAAAAGGGGGTGGTGATGGACAGAGCATCTGAATTAAACAGAACACTCATACCCAGTCAAAAGATCAGGGCTTGATCCATCACCGTTTTTTAGCTCACTGCACCATCCCAGTTCAGAACCTGGCTACATGCAAATTAGTCTGTCCCTGGCCCAGTGCATCATGGGAACAGGGCAGACCAAACTACCAAGCCAATTCTTTACTGGAAAGGAAACAAGCTTCCGGGGACCGGTTTCTGGCATTGCAGCCGTCTTCGGCCCGGCTTGCTTGAATCCTGATGGTGCAGTGAGCAAGGGACTCATGTCTGAGCATACCCTGCCACTCCCCCTAGTGGCCAAAATGATTCAGAAAAGGACACCAAGGACACGAGCTGTAACCTTGTCCCAGGCAAACCTAAGGCTGGAGGAACAGAAAGAGCGTGGCAGAAGCGTGCAAGAGAGAGCCACACCCAACCAGTGCCCTTGAGCCAGAAGGCAGGAGAAAAGGGCACATAAGGCAAGGTAGGAAGGCAGCATCAAACCGATAAGGCCTTGGCGGAAGGGGGAGACAGTGGATTAAGGGGAGGAACAGTACCCCGTCCTAACACGGAACAAGAGGAGAGTACCAGTGCGCCAGGCAGTCCCAGGAACAGGGTAGAAATCGTCAGCGCGCCGGGCAGCCCCAGAAATCAAAGAGAAGAACCAGAGCGACAGGCAAAAATGAGCACCCAGGCGACCTCGCTCTCAGCACTGATCCCATTTCTGCCCAAACCAGGTGAACCCCAGATGAAGTGGGAGGACTGGAAGGAGTACTTTAAAAACTACCTTGAAGCATTAGAAGATGAAAGCGGTGAAGAGTTCTCGAGTGCTAGGAGAAAACGAATACTGCTACATAACCTGGGCCCTGAAGGAATCAGAGTGTTCAAGAACATAGAGCCAGCGCCCCGGCAAGCGCCTGACGACGACGTGTTCAAACATGCCCTGGAAGACCTGGACACGCATTTTCGCCCTGCGGTATGTGTCTCCGTCGATCGCTTCAACTTTCAACAGAGAAAACAAGGTGAAGGAGAGCCCATCGAGGACTATGTCACAGCTCTAAGGCGGCTAGCTGTAACATGCAAATATGGGACACTCCAAGATGACTTTATAAAGGATGAAATCGTGATGCACACTACCAATAAAGCCGTACAGGACAAGTTGTGGGCGCACGGCGAAGCTACCCTTAAGGAGGTAATTGCGATGGTGAAGAAAGCGGAGCTTTCGAAACGTTGCGCCGAGGCGGCGAAAGGTGAGAATGTGCAGAGGGTGATGGTCAACAAGGTGGATGAAGCCAAAGCGTCAGGAAGAAACAAAATGGCGCCGGGGGAGAGCAGAGGAACCAGCAAATGGGCGGGAAAACCGGGGCAAGCAGGGAAACAAGCAGGGGACAGTAAAACCGCATGCTACAGGTGTGGCAGTACAAACCACACGGCCCAAGACAAGCGCTGCCCGGCTTTCTGCGCCAAATGTATGTCCTGCGGCCTGGTGGGCCATTACGAAAAGGTGTGTCGGCGGAAAGGGAAGAAGTCGAGAGTGAACTTCATTGCACAGCCTCGCCCATAAGAGGAAACAGAGGAAGTATCGGATGAAGACGATCGAGTACTATGCATCGAAGAACAAGTCATGGGAATTGACAACAAGCGCTCAGATAAACTGCGGGCAGACATGCTGATTGGAGGAGTGAAGATAAGGATAGCAATAGACTCGGGGTCTCCGTACACCATAGTCCAGAGGTCGGTATGGGAAGAAGAGTTTATGCCCATTCTGGGTCCCAAACTGGAACCACCAGACATACGTCCGATCTCGTACACGGAAAACCCCATCCCCATGGTGGGCTACCGGAGCCTGAAATTCGAATTCAGGGGGAGATCTGCAGTGTGCAAACTGTACACAGCTGAGAAAGGCCCCTCTGTACTAGGATGGTGAGATCAGGGAGATCTTGGTGTCAAACTGGATCCGGGAGGGGCGGAACAGGTGTTGCTGACGGACCGCAGTACATGGCCGGACGTGGAGAAAGTGAGGGGAGACTTTCCCGAAGTGTTCGGGGGGAAGGTAGGAAAATTGGAGAAGTGCATGCACAAGATAGTGCTGAAGGAGAACTCCCAGCCGGTGTCCCACAAGGTTCGTAACATACCCATAGCGGTAAAAGAAGCGGTACGTCTCCAACTGCACAGACTCGAGGAACAAGGGATCATTGAACCTATCGACAGTTCGGAGTGGTTGGCGCCCCTGGTGGTAGCCAGAAAACCTAACGGCAGGGTGCGTTTGTGTGTGGACCTGCGCGAATTGAACAAGTGCCTCGTGGCAGAAAAATTTCCCTTACCAAGGATCGAAGAAATGTTTGCCAAAACGCGAGGAGTCAAATGGTTCTCCACGGTGGACCTCACGTCCGCCTATCATCAAATAGACTTGCACCCATCCAGCCGGAGACTCACGTCATTCATCACGCCCTATGGATGCTATAGGTTCCGCAGGATGCCCTTTGGGCTAGCATCCGCCGCAGCGGTGTTCCAGAAACTGATGCACCGTCTGTTTAAGGATGTCGATGGCATCCAGTACTTCCAAGATGACATCCTGGTCATGGGGATGGACCAGGAGGACCACGACAAGAAACTATACAAGGTACTGAGTGTGCTACAGGAGAAAGGCCTGACGGCAGAATGGGAAAAGTGTAAACTGGGCATGACAACCGTCACGTACCTGGGGCACGAAATAGGTGGTCAAGGGATCACCCCCAAGAAAGGAAACGTAAAGGCCATTTGCGATGCTAGAGCTCTCATCAACAAAGAGGAGGTGTAGTCATTCCTCGGCATGGCGGAGTACTATAGCAGGTTCGTCCAACATTTTGCCACAAAAACCACAAACTGAGGCAACTGATCAGAGAGAAGACAGCGTTCCAGTGGGACGAGGATGCGCAAAAGGAATTTGAAGAGTTGAAAATGAACATCAGCCTGGCTGTGCCACTACACGGACACGACCCCGCAGGGCAAACGATCTTGACCACGGATGCCAGCGAGAAGGGGCTAGGAGCGGTACTGGCGCAGGAGAGAGAAGATCACACAGTGGAAACCCTGAGTTTTGCGTCCAGAGCACTGTCCACCACGGAGCAAAAGTATAGCGTAATTGAAAAAGAAATGCTAGCTGCAACATGGGCCATGGGGAAGTTCCGACAGTTCCTATGGGGGACGAGATTCCGTTTGCAGACCGACCACAAGCCTCTGGTCAAAGTGCTGACTTCGAGTGGACATGACACGGCCACTCCGCGCACAGCCAAGATGACCCTGAAGCTCTTAGACTACAGGTATGACGTAGTGTACATTCCTGGCACACGCAATAAAGTGGTGGATTATCTCAGCAGGGCCGCTGCCATGGAAGAAGCACCTGCTTCTGAACTAGAGAATGAGGAGATGGTAGCGGTGATGGAGGACACGGAAAAGACTATCAGCAGACAGGAGTGGGCACAAGCTTATGAAGTTGATGAAGATTTGCAAGAAGTCAAAGACTGCCTCATTAAAGGGTGGCCAGAAAAGAAGAGACTGAGTGAAATGATCAGAAAATGTTATGAGGTGCGAGAAGAATTATCAGTGAGTGATTCCAGCATCTTCCTGTATCGAGGGGACAAGGTGGTTCCCCCAAAGTCTTTGGTCGCAACCCTTCTGTGTCAGTTGCATGAAGGTCACTTGGGCATCGTCAAAACCAAAGGGAGAGTTAAACAAATGTACTGGTGGCTGGGAATGGATATTCAGGTGGAGAGACATGTGAGAGATTGCGCCCAGTGCCAATGCGCTGACAAGACATTGAAACCATTAAGGCCAGCGCTGGGTAGATTTGAACGACCGTGTAATCCATGGGAAGATGTGTCAGTCGACATTTTGGGTCCAGTGTTGGATAACCAAGGGACAGCGAAGTACTTGTGTGTCATGGTGGACAAATATTCAAAATGGCCGTAAGTTCATGTGCAAGAGGAAATGGAGTCAGACACCGTTATAAAATTCCTCACCTCGGTGTTCCTAAGTGAGGGGATTCCGAGAACCATTCTGACAGACAATGGCCCACAGTTCACATCAGAGAAATGGACCAGATACACCGAGAGAAATGGAATCAAATCCAAGCATACCTCAGTGTACCACCCAGCGAGCAATGGACAGGTAGAAAGGTTCAACCGGGTCCTCATGGGTTCCATCCAAGCGGCTATAATGAAGGGCAAAGACTGGGAGGCCGAAATCCAAAGCATGATGTGGGCGTACAGGATCACTCCCACCTCTACCGGTTACAGCCCCTTCCAAATCCTAAGGGGTAGGCACCCCTTTACCAAGGACAATGTGATTTGGAGAGAAAAAACTGTCACCAGCAAATGGTCCCCGGCGGTAGTCCAGCACAACCTGGAGAAGGCGCAGAGAGTGTACACTGAACACTACAACCGGAGAAGGAATGTGAGAGAAGCGGATCTGGAAAAGGGGAATGGGTGAGAGTAATGTTGGCAGTGCTAAAAAGGAAAGGAGAAAGTAAGTATAGCCCACCCCTCCAAGGGGAAGAAGTGTATAATCGAGCTGCGTTACTCAGTGATGGGAAAGTGTGGTCCCAAGATTGCATGGCAAAGATAAACAAGATCGTAAGATGGCCAACAGAAGAAAGAAGCAATCACTCCGCCCTGACACAAGAGGATGGGTTGGAAGGTGCAACTGCAGGAAACAATAGCCAAGAAAACGGAGGCGAGCAAGTAGAGAGAGAAGAGCCAGAAACACGGGGTGAAAGAGAGACAATTGCCGAAAAGGGTGTCACACCCCAGAGAAACGAACCAGGTATGCAGAGAAGTGCAGTGGAGAGTCACGCACCTGAAGGAGCCCGTGATACCGCCTCCCCGGTAAGGTGCACACGTACAGGAAGAAGAGTGGTCAGACCCACATGCTTTAGAGACTATGTATTGAAAGACTGTTGAACTTTAAGACTTGTTATTGTGTATGTGAAAAAAGGGAGATATGTAGTGTGCGCTCTAGCTTTCCGTCGTGGTACGTGTGACGCAACACGTCCCGACGGGAAGCGGCAGATACTGCGATGCGCGAGCAGCGAGCAGCGCCGGAGAGGCAACGCTGATGCACGCTCGGCGCTCTTTCTATAAACAGGATTTACATATAATAAACCAGCCTGTAACACAACCATTCTGGGTCCTGGTCATTATTGGTGTGGACCACCAATCTCACACCTTAATGTTATATTAAGCCAGTCCTCGCTTTTTAGCCATTCCGGGGCTCGTAGTTTTTTTTTACTTTCTAAGAGTGGAACTGTGGGATTAGAAATCATTGTTTTCACTGCAATTTTAGATAGATTGTGGGCCACACAATGCCAAACAATAATAAAAATCCTCAACTGGCTGGAGATGTCACACACAACATGAATACTACTTTGCAGCTGTGCACAGTAATCCTCTATTGTGCCAATTCTCCACACGTTTTGTTTACTTTTACTGATGTCATACTCTACCTGCTTCCGTAAGACCGGCTTGCACAGGCATGGGTGGACTGTGAAGCATCAACGTCCCCCATATGTTCTGGCTGACTGATCCTTTGAGCAGCCCAAACACTGTGAACAAGATGTATGCCCAGCTGCTGGCCATGCTATCTGTGGGCTCACACTGCTGATATTTGCTTCCAGTGCTACATCTGATTTTATGAGAGAGGCTTGTGCAGCTGTGGCTTTTGCCATCAATGTTCTGCGAGGAAGGTTTGCACTGCTTCTGTGTCCCATTTGCGTCTCATTTGCAATTGGCGGTTCAACAGCTCCTTGCTTCCTGTGTTGGATCTATTTTGTTATAGAGGCTTGCTCTGCTTCTTCCGTCCCTGGCTGTATTTGTCTTTGTGAGGGAAGTTTGCATTGCTGCTTGCTTTTCATAGTTGTAAGAAATTGGGTTGTTGGTTGACAGGGGTGTGAGCCCTGGTCAAACAACCACTGCAGCCCTTGATAGGGTGAGGCCCAAGCCAACCCTAAATTAATCTGTGCTCAACCCTCTGGTAGCTTGGTACAGAGCAGTCAGGCTTAACTTAGAGGCAATGTGTAAAGTATTTCTGCAACACTTCAAACATCAATCAAATGAAAAATACTGCATAAAAAGGATCTCTCACCAGATTAGGAAATTAGAGAATTCTTTAATAAATAAAACGAGGCCAAAACGAAAAAATCCAATCAGTAGAACTGGAGATATGCAATCATAAAGATGTTAGTGAAAATAGCACCAAAAAGCACAAAGCATCAACTGTGGATATCTGGTTGTGCCAGACAGGGACAAAGTCATCAGATCAGGCTGACCGTGATGGAGCGTGGGCCATCTACAGGGACCCAGTTAGGCCAACTGAACAAACTACCTTAAATTCTGGTTTGTTGAGCCTTGCGATGATACTCCTTAATGGAGCATTGCACAGCCAAATTGATGCGTTAGTTTCAATGTGAGGCTTGGCTGCAATGTGAGGTCCTGTGTTATCATCGGGGATCCTGTCGACGAGGGCTTGGAATGCGAAGTCCAGCATCAAGGATGTGTCGCGCAGTCAGGGCAGTGCATTGGTTCTGAGGAGCCGCGAGGCTTCGGCGTTGTTATCAAGGCTGCTGTTGACGAGGGATGTGCGGGTCTGCACAGAAGATATCTCACATAGTGGTGGTTTCGATTGGGCGACGAGCTGCGATGCGATGTGGATCTTTGCCGCAGCTCTGATTCACTATGCAGCAGTGATGTGTTGGTTCTGCTCGGGGTTACACCACGCAGCAGATGAGACGCGTTGGTTCTGCTGGATCCACAGAGGCCGACAAAGTACCTTGAGCCTACTTCCAAGGGTCCAGGACTGTGGTGGCACTACTTGGCAGGGTAGACTCACAAAGGGCATAGTCCAGGGTCAGAGCCGTTGGAAGCCTGCTGTGTGCTTGAAGCTTCAATCAGGCCAGCCAACTAGCACTTGGAGTCACTCAGGGGTTCTGGATTCATAAGATGCAGGTCCATTCCTTCTCACCTAGGCATGAGGGCAGCAGGCAGCAGGGCAGCACAGCAGGCAGCAGTCCTTCAGAGCAGCAGTCCAGCAGAGTGGAAGTCCTTTCAGCAGCACAGCAGTTCTTCTTCCAGGCAGAGTATCCACAGGTCCATAATTGTACTCAAGAGTTGGTGTCTGAGGTCCAATATTTATATCCAGTTGTGCCTTTAAAGTGTGGAGAAGCTTCTAAAAATGTCCACTCCCCTGAAATGTCAGGCATCCCATTCCTCCCTCCCTGTCCTGGGCCCAGCTTGTCTCGGGTCACAGTAGCCTAGTGACAATCTCTTTATGAGATTGTTCAGACATAACCTTTGTGATGTTCAAGTGAGTTAGGTGACAGTTCCTCCACCTCGTTAACTCAGAGTGGCCTATCCTACCAACACCTTTCTTTCATTTGTCTCACTATCTCGGAGCAATACACAAAGACCAACTGGCAGCTATATCTAGCCATGTGGCCCACAATCAGGCTCAGAATCATGCCCAGGCACCAAATGGTTAAAACAAGAAAATGTCAACTTTCTAAAAGTGACAACAATAACAATGCACTAACCGTCACGTTTGAACTGCTGTTAACATTATTTAACAGACTATGGCCATTCAATGAATTATATGGTTTCAAGTATTTATTTACTATATCCATTTCATCTTTTTGAGATATAGTTCATTTACTTTGTGAGTCAGACCAAGGGAGAAACTTCCAAACGTGACGGTTAGTGCATTGTTGTTGTTGTATAATGTGAGGCCCTTTCTAGCCGTCTTGGACCTAACCTCTTTTGCTATCGCAACTTTCTAAAAGTGGCATTTTCAGAATTGTTATTAAAAATCTGACTTTACCCTTAAAAAGGGCTTTTAATTACAGTTCTTTAGACTTTAAACTCGACCTGTCCAATTGGAAGTTACAGCTTATTACATGTATTAATATAACTCCAATGCTATCCAATGGGAGAGGTATGCCTTGCAGTTTTAAAAAACAACTTTAGGAGATTTTCACTACCGGACATGTAAAACCTAAAAGTGCATGTCCAACTTTTTAAATACAGAGCACCCTTCTCTCCCGGCTGTCCAGGGCCTACCTTAGGGGTGACTTATATGTATTGAAAAGGAAGGTTTGTGCCTGGTAAAAGGTTTATTTTGCCCAGTCAAATTGGCAGTTTTAAACTGCATACACCGTAGCAATGGCAGACCTGAGACGTTTAAAGTTCTGCTTAAGTGGGTGACACAGTCAGAGCTTCAGGCCCATCAGTAGCATTTAATTTACAGGCTGTGGGCACAATTAGTAGTGTAATAGGGACTTTTAAGTACATTAAATATGCCAAGTGGGTTGAAGTCCATTCTACCATGTTTTATGGAGGGAGTACAATAACTTTAGCAGTGGTTAACAGTGGTAAAGTGCACAGAGTCCTAAAAGCCCCAAAAACTGTTTTGGAAAACAGGAGGGTGAAGGCAGAAAGTAAGGAGATGCCCCCCCAGAAAGGGCCAAGTCCAACAGTACTACATCTATTTTGCATTGGAGGCTTACACCTCTCCTTGCTTCCTGTGCATTGTCTGTTGTGTGCGGGAGGTGTGTGCTGAACAATTAAGATCATTTACAATGAGGCTTGCCTTCTGTTTTTTTCCTTCTGTTTCTTAGTTTTCAGCCTCTTGATAGCTTGGCTTGTCATGTGGTGCTGTGGGCCAAAAGCGGTTCTTGAAGATGAAGTGGACATGGAAGAGGAATCAAAAGGGCGATCTTCGATAGTGGTGGGGTGTAATACATGCCGTTGAATTTCATCAAACAGGTGAAGCGACTTGACGCAACGTCTGCTAGAGGGCTTAAAGTGGGGTGCTCTCCTCCTGAAAAGTCTGGTAAAAATTTGGCCTGTAAGTGTATTTTAAAGCACCCTTATACATTTTCTCAAACTCATGGGCTCTAACTGGGCAGTAATTAAATATCAAAGTACTTTCATTGTGTGCGAAGTCAATGAAGCCCAAAGCTGTTAACCCATTTTTTGCAAAATCTGCGTCCCTTTAGGTGAAATATTATTCTCAATTATATTAGGGCCAGCATTAGGGCCCTCATTATGATGTTGGGCGGACCGTACAGACAGGCCGTTTGGAGCGCCCAACATCTAGGGCAATGTCCGACCAATTACAATACCTGCATTTGGAGCGCAGAGGGTGGGTGTAAAAAAGCCCGCTGCCTCAGATAGGCTCAAGGAACCCCTCGGGGCTGCAGTTGGACACTAATCCCTACAATGAAGGCGGTGCCTATGCAGGCACAGCCGTAGGGATTATAATGACAATTTCCAACAACCTTTTCAGGGCGGTCTCACCCCCATGGAAAGGCTGACAGAAATGGACTTTAAGGGCCCCTAGCCCTTAAAGTCCCCTAGGACCCTTCCCTTGTGGGCCACCACTATGTGGCTAGGTGAGGCCCATGTAGTGCACCCCCAATACATCCATGCCCGTGTGCCAGGTACTACTTGGAGCCGGTACACGGTGCATGTATGTTTGCAAACATGCCTTTTTCAACTGCGGCTTGTGATACAGCCCTTTAGCAGGCTGCAGCACAACCCTCAATAGAAAAATGCATGTTTGCAACCGCCTACATGGTGGCCTTATCATAATATGGTGGGTGAAACTGCAGACTACTTGTCGGGCGGTCTCCATCCTGCTGTGATGGCGGTCAGATTCCATCTCAAATTATATCCTTGATGACAACACTTATGACATCCACAGAACCACTCACATACCCACTTATACCCCCATACAACCACTCGTACACCCACACCCACACAACCACTTACATATCCATCCACAGACTTATACCAGTACTCACCCACTCACTCCTCCATTGAGGCACTTATTCACCCACTCCCTCACTCTTACAGCCACTCACACAACCATCTAATCACCCATACAGCCACTCATATAACCGGTCACTCACCCATACAGCTACTCACATAGGCACACACTCACCCATACAGCTACTCACACACCCACTTATTTACCTACACAGTCACTCACACACCCACTCACCCAGTCAACCTCTCAACACAGCCACTCAGTCACCCATACAAGCACTCACACATGCACTCCCACATCCACACAACCACTTACATATCCATTCACACATCCATACATGCACACACATCTGCGAACTCACCCATACAGCCTTTCACACACACTTACTCTCCAATACAGCCACTCACACACCAACTCACTTTTTTTATACAGAGTTTTATATAGCGAGAACTTAACCCGCATAGGGTATCAGAGCGTTTTACATAGCACCAGTTGCATTACATGAGGACACATTCATTTTTGTTAGGCACGGGGAGATTAAGTTATTTGACCAGAATCGTGGATGTCAGCGTCATTGCCGAGACTCGAACCCGGTTCCCCAGATTCGAGGTCGACCGTTCTAGCCGTTAGGCCAACTCCTCTCCCCAAAACTCCACTTAACCAAACACCCACTCAGCCACTTACTCACCCATACAGCCACTTACACACCAAGTCACTCTCTCATACAGCTATTGAGACACCCACTCACTCACCCATACAGTCACTACATACCCACTTACCCATATTGCCACTCAAGTTGCCACTCACTCACCTATACAACCACTGACACACCCACTCATTCACCCACATAGCTGTTCAAACACCAACTTATACACCCATACAGGCACTTACACATCCATACACACAAGGATAGTTACACAACCACTCACATAATATCTGTTAGAAGTAGTATCAGTCAGTAGTAGTGCACTTATAATACTCATTTTACTTTTGTAGCAGGTTAGTATATATGTTTAACTCCCATAAGCTCTTAAAACACACTCACTTGATGATGTCATCAGTAATGTCATCAGTGATGTTATTTGAGATGTCATCCGTGATGTCACTGACCATGTCATGAGTGATGTAATATGTGAGGTCTTAAGCAGAGCATTGCGGGGGTGTAAGATATAGTTATCTCAGGTAACTATAAATGCTGAATTTAACTGGTTTTGTACGAGTGAAATCTTAGCCTAACTATAATATACCCGTAACCCTTGTTTTTTTCCAGCAAAAAATAAATATATATATATATATGTGTGTGTATATATAAATATACGTGTGTTCAATCCTTTACCACCACTTTGTTTATCTTTCATACCTTCATATACCAGTATATGGACCTCATATGTGTGCTAGAATTCAACTCGGTGCTTAATTTGAGCTGGTGGTTTCCGCACCTGCACTTAATTGTCAACACCAGCACTTGTGACAGTATGCCACAAGGTGGTGCTGTCTGGCTAATATAGAGATGACCACAACAACTGTTAATTATTATTTCAATATACGTTAAAAATCACCATTACCTGTCACCCATGCCATGCTTATAGCTTTAGGGGCCTGAAATAGTCCGAATTGTCACACTTGAAGGAGTGAGAGGGTTAGTAGATGGCAGCATGGAAGGGGCAATGTGTGGTGCAAGCTGCAGTGGCATCCTGACAAGAGCCCTGGTACTTATTTTCCTTTTACGAATCAAGCACTGCTTCAACTACGCTCCGACTCCCTCTTAGGTTCGGTCCACATTTCATGAAACACCTGTTGTTAGAAATGTGGTTTCTATTCTAATGGCTTGGGTATGCACCTAAGCCAGGCAGGCCCCACCACTCTAGTCATAGTAAGGGAGTTACACACCGAAGATAACCCCTGCTCACCCCCTTGGTAGCTTCGCACAAGCAGTCAGGCTTATCCCAGAAGCAATATGTAAAGTATTTGCGACACACAGCACTTATATAAAATATTTCATATATTGTATATACCACAATCACATAAATCCCTTTGCCAACTAAGCAATTTTCATAACATCACAGTTGGTGCAATAAAGTGAATACTTATATATTGCACACATCATGAAAACACCATCACTGTACATACTATGCAGGTCCTGAAATGATACTTATTATCCTATCATTGAAAGGTATAAACGACATAAATCACAATATTAGGGCATGAAAATGCAGCAGTGTAGATTAGGGAGAGCAGACACATGAATCAAAAACAGAACACCATAAGCACCTCAGAAGCTTGTAGTGATACTTAGGTCATGGAATGCCAGTTCCGAAAAACAGGAACCACGTAAATCACCATGTGTCCCCTGTGGTGCTGAAATCATGAACTCATGCCATAAAAATACAAGGAGGTGCAACCTTCCCCTCCTAATACATGGTATACAGTACTTCTGTTCCCCGAACGTAGGCTACCGGGCCACCTGCCCACCTACAACAGTGAATACAGTCATTTCTGCTTCTGATCGTGGACCTCCGTTGAGGACTCACCGGTCATGTGGAATCATGAATAAGTGTCCCCAGGTATGTGCCCAACAAAAAGATTGGGGGGGCACCCAAACTGCCCAAGTCAGTGTGGAGGCCTTAGTGGGTCCCCTGCATGCAGAGTCTGCAAGTGGGGCCACCCGCAACGCGCTCTGTAGCTTCACGCAATAGAACTAGCTTAGGGCAGCAAAACTCCTTTCAGTGTGGACTCCTGAAGCAGTATGCCAACGGACACTAAAGAGGCAGACTCCAGTCGGCCCATCTGGGTCAAGGAGAGCTGCTGATGTTGGAGATCCGAGATTGCGATCTCTGTCTTCCGGCCGCGTTCGGGCTCACAGCTGGCCCCGCCCTCCAGAGCGTGGCTTCAGTGGGCGCCACCTCTTGAAGAGAAGCTCCGGTTGCTAAGGTAATGTGGCTTTGAGGAGGTGGCCCGCACTGCCTGTGCGTGTCTTGGAGTCTGAAGCCAACAGGGCAATCGTCGGTGCTGCAGTAGCAATTATGCCTGTCGGGAGCGTAGGAGTACAGCACCTAATCACACATCGGGGCTTCCCTTCTGTTGGTCGTAAAGCGCTTCCTTCCACAAGCGAAGTTTTCATTACCCCGCGATTAGCCCTTACCAGCCCTAATTGAGAAAGTGCAGAATGGTCGGACTCACAAGTCCCACGGCAGTGGGGCAGTATTAGGGCTTCCTCCAAGCAGAACCCCCCACCAGAACCGTGGAAAGGGGGAGGTAAGCCCACGAGCCCATGGAGATCACTGGGGGCACCAAAACAGGAATGTAGGCAGCAGGCCAGCACAACAGGCCATTTAAAGTAGTAGTCCCTCCTGCAGACCAGCATGCATCACACAACAAGCCAGGCAGTCCAAATGGTGGTTCCTACTGGCAGCACAACATTGCCATGACAAGGTGCAGTCTTGTAGAGCCAAAAGCATCTGGTTACAAGTCCCACGCAGTGTCTCCAACCACGGGGTAAGAGCCCCTGTACTTATACTCAAAACGTCTTTGTTCTGGACGTAACTTCAAACAATTTTAGAAGTGCACAACCCCTCCATTCAATCCCAGTCCTGGCTCCAGACACACTATAGGGGGGTGGAGACAGCATTGTGAAAGGCAGGCACATCCATATTTTGGTGCAGGTGACAACTCCTCCCAGCACTCTAACCCAGGAAGACTCATCGGGATATGCGGGGCACACCTCAGCTCCCTTTGTGACTGTCTAGAGTGAAAGCAGACATTGATTGGAGTCAGGCTGCAAAGCACAAACAGTCATAAGCACACAGAAATGCCCACTTCTAAAACTGGGACGGGTATGCCCAGTCATGGGTCCCGTGCACTCCATGCCACTGGAGTCAAGCTATCCTGGCTGATAAGGGGTGAAACCCAAAAACCGGTCCTGGGCAGGTTGGGCTGAATTGTTCCCATTGGGCACAGGGTCAAGACTGATTTGCATATGGCTAGGTTCAAACTGGAATGACACGGTGAGCAAAAAACAATGGATTTGGCTCAGATCTCTGTACAGGGGTGAATGTATGACATTGTTCTGCATTTGGTCCATCAATTGTTGTTTTTGCATTTTTCACCCCGAGTGGGATGGGTATGCCCAGACGCAGGTCCCGTGCTCTCCATGCCACTGGAGTCAAGCTATCCTGGCTGGTGAGGGGTGAAACCCTGAAACCGGTCCTAGGATGCTTCTTTCCAGTCTAGGTAGGACCTGGCCTGGCAGTACGGGCTGGACTGTTCCCATTGGGCACAGGGTCAATCAAGACTGATTTGGATATGGCTGAGTTCAAACTGGAGTAGCATGGTGAGCAAAAAAACAAGGACCAGATCTCTGTACTGGGGTGAATGTATGACATTGTTCTGCATTCTCTCCATCAATTGTTGTTTTTGCACTTCTAAAAGTGGCATTTCTAAAATAGTAATAAGAAATCCGCTTTCACTAATAAGCAGGATTTATCACCACTATTCCCAACAAACTAAACATGGAAACGCTACCCCTTTCATATCAGAAATCACCACTAAAACACATATCAGGGAATTCCCAATGTAAACTAGGCCTGGGCGATGAACTCTGCTCTGTTCATGGAGTTTCTGGAGTTTTTCACACTCTGCACTCTGTGGAGCACATGGAGTTCTGAAAAAGTCTGCAGAGGGGATCTTTTTGCCTCGCTTGCCAGTGTTAATTTGGCGAGTGTGAACAAAGAAAATCCTACTCCAGACCACCTCCTAGCAAGATATGTCAACGCAGGCAGTCGCAGATGGCCGTGACTGCTCATGTTGAGAAACCTTCTGTTCGCATTGGGGAAGTTGTTGCTGGAGTAGAATATCTACTCGAGTGGCAGAAAGAAGCAGCGCCCTCTTGCGCTGTGCATAGTGCCGCTCGCGCTGATTTTCCAGCAAAGGACAAACACCTGCCGCTAAAAATCAGTGTGAAAGGCATGACCTAACACACTCTGCCGCTTGCCGAACTGCAAGTAGTGCAGTGGACTTTTTTGGTCACTTTGTGGAGTTCGACATAGCGGAACCCCGCAAACTTTGCCCAGGCCTCATGCAAACCTATTGGAGAAGCAGCCTCACAGCAGTGAGAAAACAAATAGGCTCTTTACCACTACAAGGACATGCCACACAACAAAGGTACATGTTCTATCTTGTAGCTCCACAGCACCCTGCTCACTGAGCTACCTAGGACCTACCTTAGAGCTGACCGATATGTAGTACAAGGGGAGTTTCAGACTTGGCAAGCACTTTAAATGCCATATCCCTGTGGCAGTAAACTGTGCACGCAGGCCCTGCAGTGGCAGAGGCCTGAGACAGGTTTGAAAGGCTACTTCAGTGGGTGGCACAAGCAGCTCTGCAGGCCTACTCGTAGTATTTAATTTACAGGCCCTGGGTATATTGGATACCACTGTACAATGGACTTACAGGTAAATTGTATATGCCTAACGGGTGTAGACCAATCTTACCAAGTTTACAGAAGAGAGCACATGCATTTTATCACTGAACAGCATTGCTAAAGTGTCCAGAGCCATAAAAGCAACAGATAGAGGTCAGAAAAATACAGGAGGAAGGCAAAAAATTTTGGGATAACCCTACAAAAAGGACCAGGTCCAACACCTTCAAATAACATAATAACTATGCTTGTGGTTTGATTGTTTTTATAGATGATATATTTGCTGCCTGAATCGCTCTCACACACCCTGAAATGACAATGGGTTGAATAATGTATCACACCATGTATAATGTGAGGAGGCCCATATGCATTTCTAGACATTTTGCATTATATTTACAAAGCCAATGATATTTACTGGTGATTGCATCTCCTAAAACCCAGGTCTGTAGTGGACAAGTTACCCATTATGAAACCAGGATATGTTCGCTCAAATTCCTGCTCCCAACTTGGCGAGCACTTGTAATCTTTGGCAAATAATATTAGTCTTTTCTGCTTTCGTTTAATTGACTGCAAAGCGTCATTTTTCAATTAACTGAGCACCATTGTTAAGCGCTACAGCTACGAATGTAACATTTTGACGTGGAAGTGCCTAGAGGCGCACCAATTTTTCACAAGCCCTCTCAGCAACACCCACTTTGGCTTTTCTGTCATCCATTTCCTCATTATTGGTGGCCTAAATGATATTGTGTTGATTGTTGCAATGATTAAAATGTGCTTAGTTAGAGGTGATGGGAGAAGCGAGTTTTGATGGAGACGTGTCAGTAAGCCGGGGGATAACTCAAGCCCCGGAAGTGAGCATTTTTTAGCCATAAAAGGACGAACTGTTGGACAAGGACCGAGAGTAGCATTATGAAAGTGTCCTTCACAAAAATGATTGTGAACATGAGGAATAGTTTACTAACAGTAACAAAGACAGCAAACGATGCAAGAACATTGGCAATGCCAATCTTTCTGTCTCTTTTTTATTATGGGTTTTTGTATAGCGCCTTCTGCCATTGGTATGGCACAGTGGTGCTTGTTTATTCTGAGAGGCCTTTTGCACAGTATTGGATATTGCACTATTTGGTTGTGTATGTTGTGTGTAGTATTTCATAGTATATGATTAGAAGAGGATTGTTTTCTTTTTCGTTTAGAAGTGGTCTGTGGATGTTCATTTGA
Organism: Lissotriton helveticus; assembly: GCF_964261635.1. Classification (NCBI taxonomy): domain Eukaryota; kingdom Metazoa; phylum Chordata; class Amphibia; order Caudata; family Salamandridae; genus Lissotriton; species Lissotriton helveticus. The sequence goes on from NC_136067.1 coordinate 1,400,662,578, forward strand.
AAGTAAAATGAGTTTAGATACAGATCTTTCTAGTGCCTTGTGTATATAGATTTGTGTGCCAGATAACTTTTCGTTCTTTTCTTTTTAGTGAAAAAGATTCTATCAATTCCTAACACAGGCACAGCATGAACACCAGCAGTGCAAACTTCCCCAAAATTAAACCCAGAAACAGGGTGTATGGCAATAGTAATACACCTTTACCAACACCAGGGGGATTACACAGAGATAGGCAGTGTCCTGCCTTAACACAAAGGATTTCATACCCCCTGTAGTTAGTCTGGAGCCACTGCGGTTGAGCTCAAACATTTCAATAAGGAAAGGGGACTCCCAGCAAAAAAGGTACCACAAAGTCGGAGCTTCAGAAAGCTCTGAGGTCCTGGTGGGAGGTTCATTAGTAGCTTACAGCAACACAGGAACAGGACGGAGAGGTGGATATGCATGAGCAAGATCAGGACCTGGATGTCAGCCCTGAAATACAGCCTTCAGGGGAGGGGAATGACTCATCTCCTGAAGTAAAATTTCCTGCCAGAGCAGGAAGCAGTGTATCGTCACATGGCCTGTCCTCAGAAGAGGTGGCAGACAGGAAGACAAGAGGGAGTTTCAACTGCAGATGGGCAAGCTAAAAATGAAGAAAGAACTAACACTGGAGGAAAAGAAACTGCCCACGGAGGAAAGGAGAATAGCCCATGAGCGTAGTCTCAGAGATCTGGAACTTAAGGCAAAGCAGAGTCCAGCAGCAATGGTGGCAACACACACAGTGTTTGTGAGACCAAACGATCTGCATCCTTAAAGATCTGGTATCCAGTTATGTGGTGGGAGATGACATAGACACAAGTTGTTCTGCTTATGAGGTAACCCAGAGGGTACAGAAAATTCCAGTGGAGCATTAGGGGGTAGGAGCTTGTGGAAACAAATGCTTCCAGTGGGGAGGGACATACTATTTGAAAAGACCCTCAGTTGACCCCAAGCTTGTAAGCTGTCCCCTTAGGTTCATCACAACATCAGGGAATGGTGGAGATTAGTTACTTAATTAAAATACTGTTTACACTATTTTCATTTGGTTTGTGGGACTTGGGCTTAACTTTTCTGCTATCTCACCTACAAAAAAGAAACCCCTATATGTTTTATTTTTGGTGCCATATTGTAGAAAAGGCAAATATATATGTTGTATGGCTCCCTGTGCCTCTCCCCATGTGATATGGTATAGGCACTTCATTACTTTTATCAAGTCTTGGTTTTGTAATTTGCATTTGTCACTTTCGGCTCTTTGTGTACCTTTTATAGGTCCTAGAATGCCAACAGGCTCAATGATCTACTCATAAGGCCACTTGCAACGTTTTTAGTGTTTTCTTTTAGCTAGGTGAATCTTAACAAAATGATTTATGGGATCTGCCAGTGTAGTCCTTCCATGGCGATAAGTGAAGTCATTACAGTTCGCGTGACCTGACGTCCTGGATTTGCTGAGGTAGGTCTGTTTTCTCATACAATTTCTCTGCAAGTTCCAACGCATGTCCTGGTTTTCGAAGAGGGTAGCTAGTACAAAGGGAGGAAAGTTTTCATGCATTTTGGTGCTGAATTCATTATTAGCCCTGAACAGAAAGCAATTTTGGGGGATATTCTCAAGAACCTGTGATAATCACCTCAAAATTAGCTTAACGCTACTCTCCTTAACGCATCTATAGCGGGAAAATAACTCAGTGTTAACATAGCATTCACAACACAGCGGTACCACGCGATAGGCTCACGATAACAAATCAAATGTCAGCGATAAAGTCAACGTGCGCCACAAAAATGCAAATCACTAGCGCAAAAAAAGTTGCTATGAGGCCAATCGCGATACAAAAATCAGCGAAAACCAGCGACAGGCCTGTAATTCACACTCGTCAGTCGGGAAAAATCACCATAAAAGCAGAATTTTTTTTACAAACAATTGCCAAAGAACAGCGAAGCACAATGGATGTTGCCGGAGCAAGTATGGAGGCCAACCAGAACCCCACAAGCCCCCAGGAGGACCAGCCAGGAACCTCTGGATCAGGGAAGGGCAAGTAGAAAAAGAGTAGGAAAGCGGTTCAGTCCGCAGGAAAACAGGATCCTGTTAACAGAGGTGGTAGAACACCATCAACAACTGTTCGTCACCTCCACTGTGTCATTGGCAACAAAAAATTGACTATGGCAGTCCATCGTGGACAAGGTGAATGCAGTCGGAGTGCTGAAGAGCACAATGGAAGAGGTCATGAGGCGCTGGAATGATGTGAAGCGCAAAACCAAGCTGAAACTCACCTACAACCGGAAGGCAGCAATGCAGACTGGAGGTGGGAGTCCTGCGCCACGGGAGGACCTAGACGAAATGGAGGAAATGGAGTCCACAGTCATCAGTGGGGAGACGGTGGCAGGAGTTGGGGGGGACTGGACACTGCTCAACATGACCGGACACAATGGCACCAGGGTGAGTAACGACCAGGGACTGGGGGGACGGGGAATATGGGCACAATGGCACACATGTACAATTAAGTAGAGCACATCTGTGGACAAACCATGCCCCATTCACCAACTCCCACCAAGAGACCAATGTACCCAAGTATGCAACCTCTCAGCACTGTATAAGCACAGAAGTCAAAGGCACACTGCATGAAAGGAATAAGGGGCATCAAAATAAGAGCTGCAGGGGCAACTCCCCCGAAATGCAGCACACACGCACATAACATGCAGAGAACATCAACGTTGACAACAATGTGGTACAAACCTCAACACGTCCACAACAGAACATAGGACACAACTGGTGCCGCTTGTGTGTAGAAACTGGCCAATCACATTAGGCATTGCAGGGAAATGTGAGTTGATAATGTACAGGTACAAACATACATCCATTATGTTGTCGAAATGTCCACTGTCCCCCATCAAATAGGCAGCTCCTCCCAAACAGCCACAATGTACACAGTCATGCCGTCTGTATGAACACATGTACAACGCAACAACATACATGTGAACACATTGATAAACTGCACCTCCCCTTCACATTGCAGAGGGAATATCAACACCTCCTGCAGAGCACCCGAACCTCTCTTCCTGATGACGAAGAGGACTACCACAGCTTTGACTCTGACGCCCTCCAACAGCTCGTGGAGAGCCTCCGCAGCCCACCTCCAGGAGCAGGGCAGCCGAGCCGCTACGAGGAGATCCCACCCCCTGTACAGACCGCACAGCAGGCAGCACCCACCATCACAGCTGCCTCCCAGGAACCCCACAAAGAACACATGGCCTTCCAACGCCATGTGTTGGGGCCAGGAGAATCTGGCTGAACAGGTGCGGGTGGGCTTCAACCGCATGGCAACCAAACTAGAAGCCATACGTGGGTGTCTAAGTCCCATCAGGGACCACTTATGGTCCCTAACGGACACCCACAGTCTGCTCCATACTCTCCAATGGACCATGGCTGACATCGCTGGAGCCCTGACTCAGAGACTAGAACAACTGTCCAGTCAGAGTGGCTCTAGCGATGTCACCCGGGAGTTAGGATACATGCAGAGGTTAATGGAGACCATGGAGCAGACGAGGGCGAAAAGAGCGTCTGCCACGGCTGCAGACCAGTGAGAGGTAGCTGGGTTTCTCAATGACCTCAGGACCATCCTCATGGCATTGCTGCCACAAGGACTGGTGGTGATGCATGCTGCTGCTACCACTACATCCACATCTCCGCCCCCTGATGTGTCAGTGCCACACAGTGCAGCAGACATTCCACCTCCGGCCTCTGAGGTATCACTGCCACACAGTGCTGGAGACAGAACACCACCACCCACACGTGAGGCACATGAAACAGTAGAGGACGAGGATGCAGATGAAACTGCCTACTGGTAAGAAGAAAACTGTACCATTCATCTCCGCCATATGGCCTGTTTCTGCTTGGTTCTTCCCTCTGCATCATCACCTTTCACTGTTTCCTGATACACTCTGCGACACTCACCTTGGACATCGACATGGACTGCCATATTCTGTTTGACCGCCAATGACACAGCAATCCATCTGCGGACTGAACTCTTCCTCTTCCTTTGGACTTGTCATTCCCTGAAGGACTCTGGCTGGCCCTCCACGGGCCAACATTGTAAAGTGGGGTTTGCATGGCCCTGTACTGCCCAAGCTGCAACATTCCACTAACTGTGCATTAAACATTCATAATCACACAGATGTGTCATGTCTATGATCTTTCAAGTGTGGAAGTATGGATGAATGTAGGCTCAGTGATTCCTCCTTATGTCCATGTTGCTCCTGTCCTTGGACTTGGGTCACAGGGTGACACATTGCCGAAAGCGATCCGGGTGGTGCCGACTCAACAACAGGGACACATGCATTAGTTACTTCCTTGTCCAGCCCAATACGGAACCATGCCCAGAGCCCCAGGGTCATTGTTCAAACCCTTACGCTGCACTGGCATACGCCAGGCCAACCTACTGATCCAGCGGGCAACCAACCTGAGGACAGCTGCCACTAAATACTCATTTGGGCCCATAAACACACTCACACAATATAGCCCAGTCAATTTATAGGGCTAAATTCATTCGTCCTTTGCTATTGTGACTAAAACTTTATTGAATGACCACGCCCTTTCTTTACAAATGAATCTATTTTAGTTGATTAGATTTGATGACCAATTACTTTGGTCTCATTTGTCTGATTTCTTATTAAATAACCACAGACTCAGGAAAATTTAAATGTTTATCTAAATTAATCATAAAGAGCAAAACATTTACAGTGTTAACTCCATCTGTGCCTCAGGAAAAAGAGAGAGAGAGAGAACACACATGGATACAATTCAAAGATTTATATTTACCTAGGATGATGCGAAAATCGGACCCCACTAACCGAGGGTAAGGGCGCCTTAAGGAAATTCAGGTGATAGGTTCTTCAGGACAGGAAAGGATAGGACAGATAACCTCTACTGGATTCAACGCCTGCATCTCACCACTCTCTGATACTAACTTCCTCCTCGGTTCATCCGCGACCTTCTTCTAAACCTACTACCTCCTCGATTCTTCCACAATCTTCTTCTAAATCTATTACCTCCTCGATTCTTCCGCAATCTTCTTCTAATCTAAATTATTTGTAAAATTCTAAGTTTGCTTCATTAGGTATTCGATCAGCATTCAGACAGCATCTCTGGCAGCAACCCACCTTTCTAAGCTGACTTACTACCCCAATTTTGACTGACTACCCAATTATACTTTCTTAATGGCATGTTCTTCCCCTAAATGATTCAACCTTATGAAATTCCAAATTCTGATTGGACAAGCTGAGGGGATAAACCTCACACCATGCTAAGTTTAATACTTTTCTAAGCAGCTTATTGTTTTAAGTTACCGCCCATTAATTTGTTCTCCCAAGCTTTATTTCCCACCCATATTTGAAAACTTAATTTTACAACAATGTATACGATTTCACAGTTGTTCATTGAATCTTCAGGATGTTCAGCTGGTTCCCAGGGTACGTCTACTAGATGTCCTTGGACAAGTTCCAAGACTTGAGCTCATTGCTCCAGAGCGGTGTCTCTTGCGCATGCCCCGCCATTTACGTGTTTATCAAACCTTAGCGTTCTAAGAGGCCCAAATACAAACTAACAGAGAGGTCAAAAAGACAAAGTATTAGAGTCAAATAAAATGATTTCACTGTATACCACCTATCTCTACTCTAATCCCATTTACTTATAAAGTCAAGTCAAGGACATTTGTATCGTGCACAAATCACATCCAAGGAGTCTCATGGCGCTTGCAGACGGCTCTGACAGGAGGTCGGAAGATTTAATTTACAAAAAGCCAAGTCATCAGCTTCTTGCGGAAGAGGCTGTGCTCAGGGATGTTGCGAAGATGGAGAGGCATTTTATTCCATGAGGCAGGGGCGAGAAAGGAGAAAGCTCGACCGCCATTCCTGGAAGTATGTATTCTCAGGGATGTTAACAAAGACTCATTGCGAGATCTAAATTCTCTTTGGGGTTGATACCATCTTAGCTTTTGGGACCAGTATTTCGACTATTTATGCATTAGCATTTAGTATATAACACAAATTAGTTTCAGCAAAGCAGATGCTTAGCATGTGAGTTCTCAAGCTGCCATTTTAAATGCTATTGCGCAGAAGCACAGTTTTCCCTCCAAGCGCTAGGATGTCATGCAGCTGACGCATGCGCAGTTTATTTTCCCGCGTTAGCAGCCATCTTTAGTTGCATTCGGGTTACTTGTTAGTAAAACACATAGGCAGGCTTCCACCTTTTCTAGAAATATTAAATCTCATGTAAAATTAGTATTACAAACATTAATACTTTATTACGAGATTATATGAGAGGATCACATCCGAGCAAGTCTTATTCACGAGTCCTTGCTCCATCACCACTCCGCTCATGCTCACAGGTGGGGACGACAATACTATATGTGCCAGGTCTTCCCTGTATTGATCTGCAGATCACAGTTCTAGTTGTCAGCATGCCACAGCCACTCCTTCGCGGCTGGTATACAACCACACCACACCCATCCAGCACACGCGTCACAGGACATGTGACCCTGCCAATAAAAAGGGCCAGGAGCACGTGCTTGTCGCCATTTCCACTCTCTGGGTGTATCCGTGTGGTGTTAATGTAGGCACGGGGGCCTAGGGCCCCGCAACATCACATTCCTCAGGGCCGGAGGTGACATGCTGTCATCCGCACCACAATACTGAATCATAGAGGGTCCATGACTTGCAGGGCACAGACTTGGTGGCACCGGATACACTGCGGCCGGTACAGGCACAATGTCACGGGATGGTGACTTTCTGTGCACTAAGGTAGGGGCACCTTAAGTTCTGAGCGGGAGTGCAGCCTACGATGATGCCCCGTCCTGTCGGTCCGGACTGGTGACGATCGTTGTTAGCCCTTCTAGACCGCAGTGTAGGCCTGAGCCAGTGTGCAGTGCGTGCCTACCGCCACGTGGCGTTGCCTCATAGGTCACAGAGTTAGTGGCATCTCAAGGGCTGAGCAGGTGTGCAGCCTGCAATGATGCCATGACACTGGTAGGTCGTTTCTCTGCCATAGCGAAATCAAGACCCAGAATCAAATGTGAGACTTGGTGGCATGTGGAGCGGGACTGCATGATGTGGAGGGTTCAATGTTCGTGGGCCCCGGGCTTGGGGCTTGCACTGGCACATGGTGGGCCCTCTTTGTGACACGCCGGTGGTTGAAGGTGAGCAGTGAGGGCTGGGTGCGCAGGGGCGGCCTTGCACCGCTGGGCGGCGGGAGGGGCTGGGGCACAGCTCCCTGGGTGCACAGGGGCGGACATGCACCGCTGGGTGCAGGAGGGGCTGGGGTGCAGCGGCGGACAGGTGATGATGGCATGTGCAATTGTATGTACTTTATCATTCATGTATCTGGACTCTGTTTCAGATGAGGGATCTGTTTCAGATGAGAGACCTGGTGAACTGCACTACATACCGGCACGTGGTTGGAGACACACCAGTGGCAGCAGATGAGCAGTGAGGCCTGGGTGCGCAGTGTCGGCACTCTCTCTCCCTGTCCCTCTCTTCTTTTCTCTGTGTCTCTCTCCCCATCTCTTTCCGTCTTCCTCTCTCTCCCTCTCTTTTTGTCTTTCTCTCTCCCTCCCTCTCATTCCGTCTTTCTCTCTACCTCCCTCTCTTTCCATCTTTCTCTCTCTCTCCCTCTCTTTCCGTCTTCCTCTCTTTCTCTCTCTCTTTCTCTCTCTCTCTCCTTCGCTCTCTCTCTGTCCTTTGATGAGCGCATGACACACCTTTTTCTCTGGATTTTTGTAGGTCACATACAGATTTTCCCGAGGAGAGCCGCCATGTGTCTTCATTATTGTTCTTCCAAGTTTTTTTAAATACATTTTTGTGACGACATATGCATAGTACCTGTAGGATTGTGCAACATCAGGCGGATTCTTTGGTACATAATTTTGTGAAGTTGATGTGACATGTCTTTGCCTGAGGGGGAGTGCCGGGGTGGTGGTTGTGGGTGTTGTGGCCCTGTTGGGGCTCGAGCTGCATGATCAGTGGCTCCATGGCTTCTGTTGTTCTTCAGGTGTGGTTCTGGGCTGGGCTCCCTTTTCTGGTGCAGGCTGTCGTCCGACTGTACACCAGGTCGGAGCAGGTGTTTATTTCCTGCTGCTAACGGGCCTTATTGCCTGTTTTGGGTTCTTTTTACCGATCTGGCTGGTCGTAGAGAATGTTGCGGAGTGGTGTTGTCGCGGCTTTTTGCACAGGAACGCCTACTCTGCATATCATTAGCAATAGTTAACAGGGTCATCTGTGGTGATGTTTTTTGCAGCTGCTATCACAGGTAAACTGGTGCTATGGGCTGTTAGCACCAGCTTGTGAATGGGGCAGTACATTTATCAACACTTTGGCTGCAATAAAGTACTGTTAACTCGGCGATAAATCCTTGAGAATATGCCCCTTAGTTAGCACAGATAATACTGTGTGTAAAAGTTGCTTTTAATTCACTGTATTACCTATTGTCTATCTTTCCTATGTTTGTCTGTACTGTCAATTCTGTCTGTAAGTCGATGAAAAATTATAGTCCTACTTCTGTGTCTGCGGCCGTCCCGGTTTTTGGTTTACAAAATCTCGGTCACCCTAATGAGGGGGGGGGGGGGTGGCTTCACTGTTCCTTGCACGGAGACCCCCTATGGTGTGTTGCGCCACAGTCGGAAGGGCAGTCAGTTTACAGCTTTATGATTGCAGAGTGAGCTGCGGCCCTGCTGAAGGAAACCCAGAATTTCCGGTGACTCTAACAGTCAATTTTGTGAGATGGGATCCCTCCAACTCTGTCGAACTCTAAATAACACCCACAGCTTTCAGGAATAATGCTTTTCTCTGCATGCATAACAATCCTGGGGAACACAAATGTTTCTTTACTTCACAAAACATTCCACTTCTGTTCTTTGTACATTATTCACACTACCGAGGTCGCTGGCTGTTCGAACAATAGAGACAGCACCCAAATAGCCCCCCAGACTGCTAAAAAAACAAGCCCACAGCAGAACTCAGACACCGGCCCCTCAGGCATTGCCCGAATGCCCGCGTTACCAATCCGACGCTGCTAATATGTTATTGTGTTTGTTGTTGTTAAATGTGGTAACTGTACAGATACAGCCACGTTTATCAAGAAAGACTAAGCATTGTAGACTGTTTCGCAGCATAAGAAGGACTAAATTGCTTCAGTGACCACCCTAAGTTAACAAGCACATCTAGACCATACAATCAAATGTAAAGCAAAAAGTGCAAAAAAAGTATTTGAGTTAAAGTGCATGTAATACGAGGACCTTAAAAACAACTTTAGGACAGATAGAGTACATAGGCTCTCCTTTGCTTGGAAGTTTTGTAGAACTAGTCTTTGCGAAATCATGTAAACCATTCAATAAACAGCAATATCTAATAACTCATGTATTGCACTGTCGATATAATCCTCAGTAGGAGTTCATCCTCTACAGTATCGTATATATGAGAGGTATAGCAGCTTAAGAACAAGTGAAGTGTGAAAGCGCTGAAGTGCATATAGCATAAATACCGTAGACAGCAGCTTTAAAACAAGTAAAGTGCCTATGTGCTAAGAAGAGCTAAAGTCCATACATTTTTATATGGCGCATTACACATTAATTCATAGCACACCTGCAACTACTAACTCATTAATTGCACTGTTGATCACTTGGACCTTAGTAGGCATTAATCCTATATAAAATCATACATAGATAAAGACTCCCAGGCATAAAATCAACTAAAGCACGGAAGTCCAAAAAGTGCTATTCAAATTGAGGAACATACAGTGCAAAAAGAGGATCATATATTATGTATAGCCATATCCAGCATAATAGACTCAGTGAAGTGCATATCTTAATCATGTTATTCTCTAGAGCCGCTAACGGTGCCCAAACAGCTGTAGACCTTTTGGTATTTTTGATCCGCCGAGCATAAGCCTCCTCAAAGGATCTGGTCCTTTTTAATTTATCAAGCCAGATTTTGACCATTGGAACAATAATTGACAGCCAATATTGTAAAGATCATGCTACAGATAGGGCTGCTGATATAAAATATTGCATAGGTTTGCTTGGTTTCCGAGTTGCACAAGATGCCCCAAAGAACAGTACTATCGCTTCGGGTGTAATTGTGATCTGTAAACATTCACTCAAAATTCGAAATACATCCTTCCAGAATTGGAGCAATTTGGGACAAAGAAAACACATGTGACCAGTCCCATTTGTCATATTGTGCACATCTAATATATTGGTTTGGGATAGTCTGGAACATTTTATGTATTGCTTGGATGGTGTAGTATGCCATCCATCTTGAGAGGAATCCCATTCTTTGAAAATTGTCTGCTCTAAGAGACTTATACCCCAACATACAGATATGCTCCCATTCTCCAATGGTCACCCGATACCCTGTAACCTCCTCTAATTTATTTATAGTATCACAGATCAGGGACGAATCTGAATACTTCCTAAGAGCCCTAAACCAGTTACTCATCTCCGTTAGATCAGTTTTTCCTTATAACTCAATAGGAGCCTGAGTCAATTTGCTCATTTTTTGATAATTACTGGTCAAGAATCCTGAAATCTGCAAAAAACTGTGCCATTAGTGATAACACCCTGTCACCCTGTCCATAGGCGCTATCTGTTTCCAACATAAAAGTCACCCAATGCTCGATACCCTTGAGAATTCCAGAAACTAGGCACTGATTTAGAAACGGATAAACCTAAGACTTTACAATTCTGAAACCATACGAACCAATGACAGGTGTACACCTGTCTTGCTTTAAAAAACACTTTAAACCATTTTCTATTTCAACCAGCACCTTGTTCCTTGTCCTTTTTTTGGCAGTCTAGCCATCTTTAAAAAAAACTGGTAAGTCACTGTCCGATTCTTGCACTATTCTGGTTAACAGAAAATTGTCAAGTCCACCAGAGTCCTTACCTCTATGAATTATAATATCCAGCCGCGTGACCTGATAATAGGAAAAAAGGTCAGGTAAGGCCAATCCACCCTGGTCCCTGTCTAGCTCATGGATGAAATATCTTACCCTCGAGATTTTACCATTCAAACAAATCTAATTATACAGGAATCTAATTCTCTCAAAAATACCTTATCGACTTTAATGGGGAGATTAGAGAACAGAAATAAAGATAAGGGCAAAGTAGACATTTTAATTAGGGAAACCCTGCCAATTAACATCAGTGGAAGAAAAACCCACCTGGAGAGTAGAGATTTTATCTTATCTAAAATGGTTTTATAATTCAACTGGAACAGTTAGCAATTTTTGCTTGTTACATACACCTGAGATAATGAATTGGGCATTGCATGTTCTACTGGCACTGCAGATCTAGGTGCAATACTGTAGATTGGACATTAAATAAAAGGGACTCAGTTCTCCTTTGATTGGACTTGTATCCCCCTACCCTCGTATAATCCTGAATTACATTGATGGTCCCTTCAATATTTGCCCTATCCGCTTTCAAATAACGGATCATATCATCCACTAACAATTTGACCTTTGGCATTCCTTCTATCAGGGGGACAATGGATTCTGCACTATGGATTCTGACCACCAATAAACAAGGACAAGAGGATAGGTGACATTGGGCACCACTGACGGGTGCACCTATTGATTTTGATAGATCTATAGAATTTGTGCCTCTGCACCCTGATATAAATTCTGAAGCATTTTGACAATGACATCTCTAAATCCAAACCTGCCCAGAGCAAAAATCAAGGCATCCCAATTGACCAGATCAAATGCCTTTTCGGCTTCAAACATTACAATTGCTGCTTCTTTTTGGTGGTTGGAAAAAAACACCAGTTACCTGTAACAATAAATGAGTATTCGCCGCCATCAATCTATCAGATAAAAAACCAATCTGGTCTTTGTGAACCAGGGTTTGCCCTGTAGTAATGATACACAATGCTCATACCTTTGCAAACAACTTATAGTAGGCATTAAGCAGACTTATTGGGCAATAATAACTCACGTTCAGAAGTGATTTATCCTTTTTTTTAATACTTTCTACCACTGACTCTTCAAAGGTAGATGGTATAGGAACTCCTCTAATTAAACCAAATCATTCCGTCATGAATGGGACCAGTTCTTTCGAAAATACCTTATACATCTCAGTTCGTATTCCATTGCTGTCAGGGTGGAGGGCAGCGGTGGATCCCACATGATCTGCTGCTAAGCACACTCTTGGGACCTTCCCCTCCTTACATTGTGTTTGTTTCCAGGTTATAGATGCCAGGAGCAGCGTGGACTTGGACAATGAGAGTCCCTAGAATGCAGAGGCATAGGATGCAATAATGATGTCCGATGCCTGGTGTATTCAGCATTTTCAGCACTCTTGACTGAGCCTGCAATTAGCAGCTAAATAGCCATTTAATTTCAGTATGGCAGAAGAATTGTACCGGGGCCCGCACGGGGTGCACACTGCCTTTTGCTGTAGTTGTACTAGCCACAGACCGCTTTGAAATGTGCTGCTGTACGAAGCAAAGTGGAGGAGCCGCCAGATTTCTCGTTGGGCATAAGTGCAGCGCTCTGCTAGTAGTTGCGGCCGGGCACCGTCCCGGCTGGGGGTTACTGTGCAGATTCCTCCCTATCGTAGCCCCATTGGCTGAATTTTGTTGCTTGGTGCAATCTCCAGGAACGTAGATCTTCTATCCCACCGATTGTAGATAAGACACATTGACCTGGCCCTGAAATTTTTTTTTTGCACTGGTCTAACATGTGGCAGCTAACTTCTAGGGTGGGTAATAATAAAACGACGGGGTCGACGCCTCAGTTCCGGAAAGCTAAGAGACGTAACGCTCAGCCACGCCTCACAGCATCTAGGAGAGAAAAGATTTCAATCCAGACAGAGTGCCATTGTGTCAAAAACTGCTTTAGGTGCAGAGTCCCTAAACCAATTAGCAGAGGTCAATGAAGAGGTTCTAAGTTCCTCCCCTGATTCGGACTCAAGGCAGAAGGAAAAAACTCATTGAGATCAACTAAAGGGCTAAGGGACTACAAGTTTTTTGCAAGGTATTTGAAGGAAGTGACAGTTACTTCTAAGCCTCGCCCAGGGTCTCTAATCTCAGTGGAGACAGGTTGTGGAGAGGTAAGCAGAGACACCCATGACCAATCACCAATTTGGCCCATAACAGTGGATCTTTTAAGTGGCCCAAGCCAAGTTTCAGACCAGCCATTGGCAATGCAACTGCCTAACCTGCAAGGGGGGGGAAGGAAATTCAGCCCTCAGAACGGGTAGAAGCAGCGGATGACCAATATTCTCCGCGGTATCATGGCAACCTTAATCTGGTTAAGGGGCTTAAAAGCATGAGCATGCTGAGTGAAACAGATCCGTCTCAGCCCCTTTTAGAGACTGTCCTGCTAGAAATCTGTGAACTTGTCTATTAAGACTCAGGAATTAGCCCCACTTCATTAAAGGCTCAATAAAATAGAGTAAATTGTACTCTAAATACCAGTGCGACTGCAAGAGGTAGAACAAAGGGTACCCGACTTAGAAGACCGCTCTCTTATCTGGGAAAATGGGAATGAGTAACATGCAAAGAAAGTTGCTTGATTCACAAAATAAAATCGATGAAATGGAAAACTAATCCGGAAGATCCAACCTTTGCTTTGTAGGAATACCAGAAGGGGCAGAAAGTATGTGCTATTATCAGAATATGCTTCAACTTATAGAATCACTGATTAAATCACATTCTGGATGATGTCCCAGCAGATCTTTCCATCATGAGGGTCCATTGGATCCCTGATCAGCCCCTTACAAATTCTAAGTTTCCCCACATCGTCATTGTAAACTTTGTAGACTATCGCAGAAAAGAAGCTATTCCTACAAAGACTATCCAAAAGAAAACATTCACGATTGCTGATAAAGTGAAGATCCACATGTTTTTGAATATGTACATCCTTAAATAAGGCGCAGGGACTATTGCAGAAACTTCAGTTGAAGAGTTTGCTCTGGATGTGCTCAATATTTCTCTTCTTTTTCTCCAGTTTCCGCATTTCCTGTATGTAGCTAGCGGGAAGGGAGGTTTCTTCCTTTCGGAGTGTTGCCTGGTGCAATAACATGGCACCACAACGAAGTGGGGCATGTCAGGGATATGGTGGACAATTCACCCTCTTGGGGTGAGTGGTAACCCCAAGTGTGTGTTGTATACTTATGGCCAGAGATCGTCGAGGTGGGGAAGAAGGTCACAGGGGTAGCAACTTGGAAGGGTGGGGTGATGCAGGGTAGAGGGACACGAGGGGTTGTATTTAAAAACAAAAGAGCAAACACATCAGGAAGAGATTAGTTCTAGGCATATGGAAGGCAGAAAGGCTATATTAGCTTGCGTGGCCGGAGCAGTTTGCTATGTCTTTCATTTAGCTGGAGCAGTGGGGGAGTTCAGGCAATATATATTGCAATTGTGTAACGGTCTGTAATGTTAGGGCGATTTCAGGTAATGTTAATTGAATTTTAAATAGGCAGAACAATTGGGCCATAATGAACTGGTTGTCCTCATTAAACTTGGAAATAATCTTCATACAAGAGACCCATCTCAAAGATAATAGTCCCTAGCTTGCTATCCCACAGAAATACTCGAATGTATATTTTGCATCAGCCAGAATAGTGATGCGTGTAGTGCAATATATCTGGCTAGATCGATAGATTGGGAGTGAAAGAAGTGATAAGGGATTAGCAGGGGAGATGGATTTGGCTGAAGGTACAAGTGCAAACTGTTCCCTTCAATCTAGTAAATTATTGTGGGCTAATACTAGATGACGTAAGCCCCCTGAGGGATTTATAGGACATAGCTGTGGGGGCTGAAGGGCCCATGATTTGTGGAGGTGACTTAATTTTTATTCAGGATCTCCAGCTCGATACCTCGAACAAGATGAAAAAGCAATTAAAACCCTAAACTGCATTGATTCTTGCTTCAATTAAACAGGATTTCAATCTGGTTGATCCTTGGCGAGTAGACCATCAAGGTATGGCACAACCCACGTCTATCTCTCCAATTTAATACTGCATCACAAATTGATTTCTTGTTAGTGACGCAGCCTCTTGTCTAGAGTGTTTCTCCAACACTATGAGAATGTATACGAAAGAGCTCATGCATTCTCTCCATCAATTTTGAAGGATATTTTTAGTTCATTTAGGGCCAGATATAGGTGGCCAAATACCGATCGCTAATGCTGAAATTCGCAGAATTTCAGCGTTTGCGATCGGTATTTGGCTGAGAGCAATGTAGGTGAGTTTTAACCTACTAGCAAAATAAGGAATTGCAAAATTGCAATTCCTTTGTTTGCTCTTGCATTTAAGGAATCGTAAATTGCGATTCCTTAAATGCAATGTAAGTAGCACTAAAGAAAGTGCACCTTAGCCTTAAGGAATCGCTGATTACCACCAACTTCAAGTTGGTGGTAATTAGCGATTTCCTTTAAAAAAACACTTTTTTGCTTTTATTAAAGTGCCATGTGGCACACATTAATGCCCTTAGTATGTGTGCCACATGTGCACACATGCACATTTCAGGGGAGCAACAGGGTGTCCTTTTGACACCCTGGCACCCTTGAAATAACTCCCGCTATTTGCGATTCTTTAATACCGAATCGCAAATAGTGAATATCTTCCCATTCATTCCTATGGGCCTCCTAGCCCATAGAAATGAATGGGTAGTTATTCCTTTTTAACGAATCCCAATTTGCGATTCGTTATTAAGGAATATAAAGGAATCTATAATATTTTAGCGATTCCTACCTACATTTAATTTTGAGAGTCCTTAATAGCGATTCGGTAAAATTCGCTATAAAGGACTCAAAAATTTGATTTTAACTACATCTGGCCCTTAGGCTTTCACATTTGTAGGCCGATCAGATGGAAAATCGAGTACAGTGCGGTGTTACCAGCTTTGCAAAAAAAAAAAGTCGAATGCCAAACTAATCCGTTGTCACAGAGTTGCAAACAAGAGCAGACAAAAATTTGAGGAAAGATTTCCTATAAATACACTCAACGTATTTAATTCGAGATTCCACAGGATGGCGATGTTGGACCATATATGGGAAATATTCCAGGCTTCGCAATTACTCTATATAACTTTTAGTCCTGGCACGCGCACCATGCAGTCAGTTACAAATATTTGCAGCCGGAAGCAAGCACAAAGGGATGCATCACAGATGCTCATTCTTTCAAGGTTCTCTTGTCTTCAGTTGTTATTGCCAGCTCCTTTAGTGTTTGTTGTTCACTAGTGGTGGATTTCAACACAATGGCCACAATCGAAAAAACCAGAATACCGAGCACTCAGTGTTATGGGGACCTTCTTGCTGTCAAAATTGCTGACATGCTAAAACAGGGGTCTCCAACAAGTCCATTAAAGCTACCAGAAGCTCGCTGCCTGCCTCTCAGTAGCTCGCACATTATTGCCTAGTCAGTGGTTTGAAAACATGCAGTTGCCCTTTTGCAAAAGCAGCCCTATAAAATATTGTGTACCCCGTTCTGTGAGGCCTGGAAAGTTCGCAGTGCAGAGTGCCCTCTTCTGAAAATGTTCTAATTTTCTCTTTTCTTTTTCTACTTCTTTTTTTTTCTCCTTTCTTTCTCTACTCCCCTTTCCCGGATCTTTCTCTTTCTTTTCCTTCTAGACTTTTTCCATCCCAATTCAGTTTCTTCCCTCTTTCTTGCTTTCTCTCCTTTCTCATGTTTGCTCTATTTCTTCCTATGCCTTTCTTTCGTAACTTTATTCATTCTGCCTTTCTTTTTCTTTCTCTTTCATGCAATTTGTTTGCTTTCTCTACTCGTTTATTTCTTCTCTTTTCATCCTCTACAGTTCTCATTTCTCTTTATCCCCTATTTCAGTTTCTTTCTAATTTATTTTTTCTTTTCCATGCTCGTTCCTTTTTTCCTTACTTATTTTTCTTTGTTTTCTTTTCTTCTTCCTCACCTTTCATTCACTCCATTTTGTGTTTCTCTGATTCTTTTTTCTTTTTCTGCTGTTTTCTTTTTCTTCTTCTTTATTCCTTTCCTGCTTTTTTCTTCCTTTTCCTTTAATTCCCCCTTTCTTTCTTGTTGGCTTCTTTATCTTTCTTGATTTATTCCTTCCTTTTTCTGCTGCTTTCAGCTTCTTTCTTTTTTCCACTTTCTACATTTCTCTTTCTATCTACTCACTTCTTTATAAATTCCTTTTTTTTGCTACCGTTTGCTCCATGATAGGGCTATTGTGACAATGCTGTAATGTTCACTGGTGCACGACTGGGGTATTCAAATCACGGTGTTGGAGCTGTGTACCTTTTCGGAATTTTTGTGCTGGGAAATGTCTCAGGAAACCTTTCAATTATCAAAAATAGCTCTCACTATAGAAGAGGTTGGCTTGTGCTAAGAATTCTTGGACTTGAATTGTATCCCCCAACTAAAACAAATTTAGGCCCAGATTACAACGGGTTTGCGTTGGCCTGGCCCTAGCATGACGCAGAGTAACGCTAGCTGCACAAAACGGATTATGCTATTTACTATCCAGTGCCAGTGATGTTTTGTGCTCGATGGGTGCACTTTTTGCAGCACAATAATGGTTGGTGTTGCTGTGTGCTTTACAGGGTGCACATCAATTCAAAGGCTCAAAGGTTTTGGCACAAAACTCTGTCAATATGATAGCCAGACTGGGCTGTGCCTCAAAAACTAAAATCAACTTGAAGCAATCTACCATCAGAAGCTGAAGCATTGCATGTGCACAGCACACTTCTAATGTGCCTGAATTATGTCTGCGCATAGCAAACTACTGAAAGGGTAGGCTTCCAGCAGAAATTCTATACTATGTGCACACTCACTACTGCTCCATGCTGCGAGGCTGTGTGGCACACAAGGCAGCCTGTTTGTGTGCCAATTCGAGAGGAGATACCAGCAGCAGATCTTAGTAGAATGGATCTGCTGTGTGTTTTCTTCTTTGCTCAAAGAAGCAAAAGGTGATGCTGTGCTTTGTTGGTAAACACTTAAGGGCTGATTATGAGTCTGGCGGTCCGAGGGCTGCCAGACTCGCAGGGGCACGGCGGTGAGAGTCTCCCCATGTCGGATTACCAGATGGGCTGTGTCACCGCCACAGCCTCGCCGCAGCGCTGCCGCACCCGCCGGGGAGCCGCCGTTCTCTTGCAGTGTTGTGGCAGTGTAGAGGCATCCATATGTTTCGCGGCCCCCTGTGTGCATGCACACCAGTTCCTGCACCGCATGGAGTTTTCAGTCTAAGCTGTGCAGGAACTGATTTTGGCGTTCCCATTGCGGTATCCGTTTTTAGGGGGACCACCGTGGGAGCGGCAAAAACAGGCATGCCAAACAGGAGGAAACTCCTAACCTGGTGGGCAGCCTCACCATGGCTTTGGAGTGCGATGGTGGGGTGGACCAGAAGCCGCTCCTCCAAACTCGCAATCGAGCCCTTAGTCAATCTGGCCTTTACTCTGGTATAATTTAGTGGATCATTCAGGGGCAAACCTTACCATGATGCTTGTGCATGGTACAGAGCCTTCGCTGTTGTCCTGACTCTACCCCATGGCTGTGAACAAAATAGGTGGTGGCATGTTTCATTTAGCAAATACCAGTGAATTCGTTATTGTGCTATCTGTAAGGGGAGAGGATGTGGCATAACAGCAAGAGCTGCCAACTGTTTTGGTAGGGAGCCAGGTTTGAGTCTCGGCATGGGCTCGACATTCTGTAATTGTGGGCAAATCACTTAATCTCCCCGTGGCTACAAGAAATGAATGTGTCATTGTGTAATGTAACTGGTGCTCATGTAAAGTGTTCCAATACTTTTGGGTCGAGTTTGCGTAATATAACAAATCTGTAAACCCCTTCATATGAAAACTGTACTTTGTTCAAACTCCCCATTCACAAACATCTCGTAGGTTAGCGTATCAAGGCTGTGGAGCAGCGTAATTTTGGCTCCACGTTTTATGTTTGAACTGGCCGTACACAATATATATATTTTTTTTTAACACCTGACCTAATGTACTCGTGTGATGTAACATTATAAATGTGATGTGGTGCACTAGCAGTACAGGAAGTGCATTCACTGTGTAATCTCGACATAGACATGTGAATGCATAACTAATATTGTCATTACAGTAACATCGAATTGCAGTTCTCATATATAGCTGCATTTGTGTGGTTTAAATAATATTGTTTATTCTCATGTATTCGCATATTCATTTACATAATATTTTGCATTTATTTGATAACTGAAAACGCATTCCGTTGAATAGTATATATTTTACTATATACGTACTTATAATCATGCAATTAAACATGTATTGAGATGCTTTCCACAATAAATTGACCAAAGGCCCTAAGCTTTTGGATTATTCAATTTTTAGCCTTCAACATGAACTTTACCTGTGCAAAAAATGTTTTTCTCTCCTCTGCAGGTGATCTTACAAATAAAACAAGCATTTGCAATGCAATAGGTCTCGCATTAGGAAAGTTTGAGCTATTGGTATTGTAAATGACACATTTTTGTTTATGTGTTGGTTTTGAAAATAGCGAAATTAATAGCTTTGTCACTTACAATGCCAATAGTTTGAACTTTGGCAAATGTGACACCTATAGCATTTGTAATGCAATATGTGTTGTATTTACGTGACTTAGATGTATTGATATCACAAATAACAATAGCTTTTACATTTTTTTAATAATTAAGACTTAAATAAAAGTTATTGTAATGTAAAATGGCAATAGCTTAAACTTTTGTAAATAACTTTTGTGAAGATTATGTTCAGTGTATTTTATTGTGACGAAAATCCAAGAACAGAAGTGAAATATTAACATCTTTTTGTGACATTTGTAATAAAGTTTGAAACATAGAAAGAACATATTTGAACCAGTTGTTGTTGAATGTTGAATGGTTGCACAGATTGATGCAGTGGTGATGCCGAGTGATGTTTTGGTGGCGACGAGTGATGCTGTGGTGGTGCGATAGATAGATAGAGTGAGGGCGATAGATAGATTGAGTGAGGGCGATAGATAGATAGATAGAGTGAGTGAGGGCGATAGAGTGAGGGCGATAGATAGATTGAGTGAAGGCGATAGATAGATAGAGATAGAGTGAGGGCGATAGATTGAGGGCGATAGATAGAGTAAGGGCGATACATAGATAGAGGGAGTGAGATAGACAGATAGAGTGAGGGCGATAGACAGATAGAGTGAGGGCGATAGACAGATAGAGTGAGGGCGATAGACAGATAGAGTGAGGGCGATAGACAGATTGAGTGAGGGCGATAGATAGATAGATAGAGATAGACTGAGGGCGATAGATAGATAGATAGATAGATAGATAGATAGATAGATAGATAGATAGATAGATAGATAGATAGATAGATAGATAGATAGAGTGAGGGCGATAGAGGGAGGGCGATAGAGTGAGGGCGATAGACAGATAGAGTGAGGGCGATAGACAGATAGAGTGAGGGCGATAGACAGATAGAGTGAGGGCGATAGACAGATAGAGAGTGGGATAGACAGAGTGAGTGGGATAGACAGATAGAGTGAAGGCGATAGATAGATAGAGTGAAGGCGATAGACAGATAGAGTGAGGGCGATAGATAGAGGGCAATAGATAGATAGATAGATAGAGAAATATAAACCCCAATAACCTGAGTCCCTTGTTGCAGCTCAATCATTTCAACATGTGCCACTGATTCAGATAACTGAGCAATAGCATGCACAATGTCAGATTTACCTCTGCTTGTTAAATAAAACTGGGAACCAAATCATGTTCACGCAGTGTTTAAGCTACTTCTATCTGCAAGACAGCTTCCTGTGAACCAGGCACACAACAATGTCAATAAGAGCAGAATCAATCCACCTTTTGGCTTCCAGCCTCCTGAGCCGCTCCAACTCAATACACTGTGTAAAAAACCTGGGAAGGCTGGGTGGTAGTACTTATATGGTTCCTGGCGGTTTTCAGAACTTTCCCTGCACTGAAATGTGAGGAAACTGTGAGATATTGGCCAAAATGTGTAGTTTGCAGGTCATTCTGCATACGAAAACCTAATGGGATACACGTAGATGAATGAGCCCTTACACAACGTGATCTTACGTCACCTTTCTGATGAGCAAAAGGTTCATTAATGTATCATATTTTCTCGCTCTAAATTGTTTGCAAAGAGGAAGCTATTATTCCAGAGTTGAACCAGCATAATTAAGTAGGATTTTTTAACAGGAAATTATGCAGTTTCATGAATTTAGGATATATCAAAGAAAGAGCACAGATAATTTTATGAATGAGGTCAATCGTAGTAAAATTAAAACTTTCCCTTTCAATAGATAGCATGTATTCTGATTTACTAAGTTGAGACGCTTCTGCGTGTTTAAGCAAGTGATTTCATTGCATTTAGAAGGCACCTTATTTTTTCCTAACATGTTCTTTGCAGCCCTGCTAAGTGCCAAACATCGAAGGTTAGACAGACTCATTTCGGTGCATATTCCCACATCACTGGACTGAAATGCAATGTCCCGCAAATGTAGTAGTGCCCCTCTCCCTCCACGTTTCCTCTAGGTGCTTTACAGGCGCGATGCCGGTGTCTATGCTGGAGGAGAGATTCAATGCTTGCAGCATCTCGCTGTTTAGTGTCTCTCTGCCCTCCACTGTCTTCAGTCTGGTTCAACTTAGACCAGTACTGCTCCAGCAGGTCATCAAGAACAGTTTCTCTTCAGTCTGGGACTTTCACCTGACAACCAAATGCATCCTGGGCGATGTAACCTTTGTTTCTATTTAATAATTAAAGTAATCAAACTTGATATCAATGGCCTTTGGGTGAAAATTCCAGCACATGAAACTGTCAGAGGCCACTGAGTGAGGTGACCGTCTTAACAAACACACAAAATGTATGCAACCGAAACCCCCTCTACAGAAAACCCTCACGTTGTGGAGTGCGAGAAGCCCATGTTTGATCTGGCAGCACTCAAGTTTCCCAGACCCATTCCTCTGTTGAAGGCTACAGGACCCAGAATTCAACTTTAAAAAATGGGTTTGGTAGTGCTGTTTTATACTGGGGCTACAAGACTCAGAAGGCAAAAAAAATAATCACAGATACCATGTAAAATTGGGAACTCTTATTTTGTTGTTATTTAGCCGTTTTATTCTGGTACGTGTAGCCCCGTGTTTATCGTGAACAAATGAAACTACGAGGATCAGAATGGAGAGCAAAACAGGAATGGGCTTGAAATTAAACATTTTGAGTTGTGTTTCACAACACATCGCCTGTTCCATTTAAGGGTACTGATAGACCTCTCTTGTAGCCAACACATGCAACCGTGCATCCACTTTCCCGACACCAACCCTGCGACGCCCACAGCTTTCTGAAAGGCGAAGAGTGAGCATGCCTCTCGTTTGAACCCAAACACGCCCCCCTCACGTCGTGCAGCTGTGCTGTCACTTAAACAACTTCTAGTGTCTGGACCCAACCAAGGAGCCGTGTCACTGAGGAGAAACAACAACACGCCTTTCTCCCTCGGTACATTTGCAAGTCAAGTAGATAGATGAACGTCAACAGGTCCCGGGAATTGACGTGTCATAAAACTCTGCCCAGGCGGCTCGATCGCCTCATGCTTAGCCAGCAAGAACAGCTCGTCTAATCGAAAGCATTAAACAGGGGGGGGGATTAAGCATGCAGGAGGCATCGTGCGGATCAATGCCCAGGAATCCCAACTAGAGG
Source organism: Lissotriton helveticus (assembly GCF_964261635.1). NCBI lineage: Eukaryota > Metazoa > Chordata > Amphibia > Caudata > Salamandridae > Lissotriton > Lissotriton helveticus. The sequence goes on from NC_136067.1 coordinate 1,400,685,262, forward strand.
CTCCCAATCCGGAAGCGGCTTTCACAGCCCGCAGGAATGCACGGGCGCACATTGTCGCAGTATCCCTCATTCTCAGGGTCTGCCCCTCCTTAAGCAGCCACGAGTACACTCTGGCTCTCAACTTTCTGTTTTGGGGGGAGAGATGGCAAATGCTGATGTAGGACTGCGAAGCCTCTAAGCAGCTGTCAAGGGGCCAAGAAAGGGATGGTTGTGAGCTCAAAACAACAACTGCACCAGAAGTTATGGAGCCGCTGCAAATCGCGCACACAATCAGAGATACACACGAAGCATGCACAACACCAGAAGGAAAACTTGTCCTCTGCTTACCTTGCTTCCTGACGGGCATGTTTGCAGATCCCACAGGTCCGAATAGGAGTACAGAGGCACTTAATGAAAAAATGTCTGTAATAATATCCGGAGGGTTGACAGAGGCTCTATATAATGGACGTGGCCAGCAGTATAAAAAATGCAACGTTGCTTATTTTCGGGGAAACTGATTTTTATACGTAACACATACACATATAATGAGCGACCATAACAGACACATAATAGGGTGTAAGGTTGCAAATGCCGAGGACCGCAATACCAAGTGCGCAGAACGACTGCCGATATTATATACACTGTTGCGGGACAGTTCAATTTCGAAAACGAGGCCTGACACGCAAAAAGGATTTCCGGCTGGGAGAAAGGAGAGGCGTGACACGCACTGAAGGGGCGGAGAAACAACGGAGCGGGCTGCGGAGTCTGGTCTGACACGGAGGGACAGGACGAGAGGAGCCGGTGAGGGGGGGCGTCGGGGCACATTGACGGTGCCCGCCCCCCCAGTGATGGAAGCCCTGCGTGTGCCCGGTGAGCGGGGTTGGGAGTGTGTGTGTGCGCGTTTGTAAGAGGGGGGAGGGGGGGTGCGCGCGCTTGTATGTGCCTGCGTGTGTTGTGCCTGTCTGCGTGTATGTGTGTGTGTGTGTGGGGGGGGGGGCGTGGCGCGTGTGCCTGTGCCTGTGCGTACGGGTGCCTGTGTGGTGTATGCGCACTGGAATGTGAGACACGAGAGGGGCACGGCGCCGTGCGCGCCCACGAGGTCAAATCTGCGCTCGTGCACCCTCTCGTGTCCACATTCCCAGAAACGGGTGACAATAGATGTCTTCGCAGACTAAGCAATGCATCGCATTGCTTACGTCTAGCTCGACCTAAAAAGGGCACTGTGCAACAGAGAAAGTGAGGCTCAGAAAGGAAGTCTTTTGGCAAGAATGGTGAGCCTTAACGAATAGAGGGAGGACTACTGTTTGTATGGAATTGGGAGACCGGAGGAATCTAAGGACATTTTGATATGCAGACTAAAGGAAAGGAGTCCCCAAGGATAGCTGCCAAGTTTTACCGTTTGAAGATAGAAATTAATGAGACAAATGATATTGAATTCTCAAAGGTCCTTATGGGGGTTTAATTGGAGATCACCTTTCAGCTAGATTCAGATTCCCTTAGACTTGGAGAGGTACAGACCTCTTTATGACATTTCTGTTGTGTGACTTCCAGGCCCGGACTGGCCGTTGCGGCCACCGGGTAATCCCCCGGTCGGCCGCATGGGTGGGGGCCGGTTTTGGGCCCCAGGGGGCCATTTTTGTTACAGGGCCGGCCCTGTAACAAAATCTGCCGAAAACCGGCCCTGGCAAGGAGCGCGGTCGCCCTCCCCCTCCTCCCCCCGGGGGAGGGGGGGCTGGCCGAGCACTTTGCCAGGGCCGGTTTCGGTTCCCAGTCCGGCCCTGCAAGCTATAAAATACTCCTTTACTCATTTAGTATTATTTAGAGGAGATTTAGATTAGGAGATGTAGGTTCTCTTCACGCATAACTGGCAAGAGGAACGCAAATCAGTCATATCCTTATTCTAATACCATGCATTGTGATTTCTGAATTTCTGGTATGTTATCTGTTTCTAAGGATAAACTTAATTTGCCGTTTTGGTCTGCATATGGTAACCCTATACTGTTACACTATATTCCTGAGACTTGTGTATATCAGCCTGGCTTTGAATTTGTATTAAATCCATACTTAATCCCATCTTGCGACCCAGAGTTTTACTGTGTGGTCAAATGAGTTACACTGTAAAAGTTAAACTGTAGTTGATGCTAACTCTTTTTAATTCTCAGGCACTTAGAAAGTTCTATTGCAGAGAGCAAAGAAGAAGGGGACACATTCTATGCGTTCTCAACTGCAGTATACATGCTTCACTTGAGGATCTCTGCCTTCATAACCACAGCACCACCTTTGTCAGGTCAATGTAAGAAATGTAAAATAAGGCACAAGTCTCATTACTCTAGTTCCTAGTAATCAGAAACGCAGGGCGGAGCTGTGTTTGGGAAACTCTTCTTTGCTCTGCCCCCAACATTCTCGACTTGTCCATTCTCATTAAGAAAGAGGCTCTCTGGTCACTTTTCCGCCTAGATAAGGCAACCTCAACTAGACGGATGCTGGGATGGTTTCTCTGGGACTGACCCTTTGAGAAGTCAGCAGGCTCTTGTTAGAGCAGTTAGTGACAGCAATCAAAAACAAGTCGCCTTGTAACCTCTTTTACATATTCAGTACCTTTAAGGATTAGGGATGTATGACGTTACAACGCATGCTTTTACCACGCATGCCGTCACAACGCAGTTTTTACAACGCATACCATTACAACGCATAGCGCTTTGGGGTGTTGGATAGTGAATAGTTTAATTCACTATTCCAACTCCAGTCCCCGTGGACACTAGGGAAGGTGTTGGATAGTAAATTAAATCTATTCCCTATCCTAGAGCGCTCCCCAGCGCAATGCGTTGTAATGGTTTTCGTTGTAAAACCTGCGTTGTAATAGCACTGCATGGTAAAAGTTGCGTTGTAAAGGATGTTTCCCAAGGATAAGTACAGGATATTTACCAATGTTCGATTGCTTGTGAATGGTCTCTTTTTGAAACCAGAAGCCGTGGCAAGGCTGTGCTCGCTGTGAATTGCTATAAAGTGTTTTTTTTTTTAGCCTAATACTAATTACAATACACTCTCCTATATAGACTATAGGGATCGCACAGACCGGTCTCTGACCAAATGACACCATTGCATTTGGAACAGGCTGTCTTGACCTCATGATTGTTCGGAAGCAGAGTCATTCTCAAACGAGCCACCTTCAGTCATTTTGGACTATGCTTTGCATTAAAACTAGAGAGGGTTGGAGTGGCCGCAAGTGCGGAAAGGTATTAAGGACAGGACCAGCAAGAACAGACATTTGAAACCGCAGAACTAGACTGATTAAGTCAAGTTATATCCATACACCTATACTAACCACATTACTGGTAACCTAAAATCACCTCAAGCCTTTCTTCCAACACCAGGCTTTTGGTGTATGAAGGCTCCATGTTAACCCTGTGAGCTTCGGTCACTGTAAAAGGCATGCATGCAAACCAAGAATTAAGTTGTCATAATTCAAATTTAAGAGATGAGATGTATAATAATTAGACTTGAAAGTAACAATGTGCAACAACACTTTCAGCTGTCTCAAAAGAACTAGCTACAAAGGGCCTTATTTAGAATACTGTGGGTAGACTGTGCACCCACCTTCTTGCCAGGCCATCGAAGGCTACTCCCTCCCCTCTCCTTTCCTAGATGCCACCTGCCATATTTGAGGCCCTCGCCAGGCAGGTGGAGATCTCTGTGCCTTCAGTGCTACCCGTTTGGCAGCTCCAATGAAGGCAATCAAGCTTTGTCCATATTAGGCGCTCATGTTCCACAAAGTGTTTGATTTTCTGACAATAAAACCCCAAAGCAGAAGTTTGTTTTCATAAACAAAAAATGGGTCCTCACACGCAGGATGTTTCCCACCACTAGTGGGAACCAATTTGTATTTTCCCTACATGGGACCAACATGTGAGGTGTGGTGTTTCCCTTAAAGGAAAAACGAGTGATGGCTGTCCCTAAGTTAAAAGGCCAGAGCAACTATGCCTTTGCCCCGAGGGCCCTGTGGCTGCACGGCAGTCAGCCCAGAGGTATCTGACAGCACCTGCAGCTGAGCCTCTTGCAAGTGGGAAATAAACTACAAATTCCCTTCCTCCTAATAGGAATCTCCAACAGGTCGATCGTGAGCTATCAGTAGCTACCTGCCTGCCTCTCAGTAGCTCACACACCGTTGCCTGATCAGTGGTTTGAAAACATGCAGCTTCCCGTTTGCAAATGCAGTACTTTTAAGCATTGTGTACCGCGTTCTGTGAGGCTCACAGTGCAGAGTGCCCTCTTCTGAGAATGTTATTTATTCCTCTTTTCTGTTTTGACTTCTTTCTTTTCCTCCTTTCTTTCTCTTCTTCCCTTTCTTGGATCTTTCCCTTCTTCCTAGACTTTTTTTCATCTTGATTCACTTTTTCTCCAATCTTTCTTGCTTTCTCTCCTTTCTCATTCTTCTGTTCTTTCTTCCTATGCCTTTCTTTCTTTACTTCAGTCCTTCTCGCTTGTCTTTCATGCTACTGTTTTAATTTCTCTATTTTTTTCTGGCTTCTCTTTTCATCCTCCACAGTTCATTTTTCTTTTTATTCCCTATTTCAGTTTCTTTCAACTTTATTTTTTTGTTTTTTCATGCTTGTTCCTTTTTTCTTTACTTATTTTTCTTTGTTTTCTTTTCTTCCTCACATTTCATTCACTCCATTTTGTTTTTCTTTACTTCTTTCTTTTCTTTCTCTTTTTCTAATGTTTTCTTTTCTCCCCTATTTATTCCTTTACTGTTTTTTCTTCCTTTTCCTTTGTCATTTTCTTTCTTTTTGACTTCTTTTATCTTGCTTTTTTCTCCTTTCTTCCTTTTATTTTTCTGCTACTCTCTTTTTTCCACTTATTTCATTTTTCTTTCTATATTACTTTGTATTTCTTGCATTTGTTATCTACTCTTTTCCTTTTATTCCTTTATTTTTTGCTCCCGTCTGACCTTTTGTAATACGGCTAGTGCAACAATGCTGTAATGGTCACTGGAGCACATCTAGGGTACTGAAGTCACTGTGTTTTTTTTTAGCTGTGTAACCTTTCGGAATCCTTATGTTCGGAAGTGGCTCAGAAAAGCTTTTAATGATCAAAAGTAGTTCACACTATAGAAAAGGTTGGAGACCCTTGCTCTGAGTTTGGTGAGTGTCGTGCCCACAAGACAACACTAGGACCCTGGGGCTCAGTGTCAGGGGGACAGGGACACCGGACACCACATCCGGTCAAGGGGCGGGGGTCAGGGATCACTTGCCTGGAGGACCTCGGGGCGAGAGGTCAGGGGACCACGAGCGCGCCGTGCAGCTGCGCACCCATGTACAAGAATAAAGAAATACTGAACACCCTACCGTCTCCTGTGCTTTCCTGGTCCACAACATAACGACGCGACAACTGGCGACGAAGGCGGCGACATCGACCTGCGTAGAGTCATCTCGTCGGAAAAGGCTCAGGTCGGTCGGCGTCAGGAGACTGGTGGCCAGGGTCAGGAGGAAACGGAAACGGCAAGACGAGAGAGCGCAGCGACGCGGGAGCCCACCCAGGCCGCTGCGAGTTAAGACTACCTGCCCCCGGTAAGCGCTGTGTGTGTACGCGTGAAGATTGAAGATTTGCTGCGAGCTCTCGCGAGAGTCTCGGCGGCCATCTTAGGGTCAGGCGGGAGGACCAATAGGCGAGCGGCAAAGGCGTGGTGGCCATTTTAGGATCAGGCAGCACGTCCATTGGGCGCAAAAGACCGCGTGACCATCGGCGACCATCTTGGAAGCAGGCGAACAAGCCAATAAGAAGGGAGATTGGCTCGGCGGCCATTTTTAAGGCCAGGCAAATCGATCTGCACAAAAGAAGTGCCGATTTTCAAAAAAAAAAGGCAAAAGTGCAAAATAAAGCACAGGAAAATAAAGGAAAGACACAAATGAAGAAATAAATACAGGCAAAACAAAAAAAATAAAAGAGAGAAAGAAGGAAAATAAAGGCAACACAGAAGAGAAAGAAGGAAAGAAAAGGGGCACAAAGAAAAGAGAATCAAGGGCACACACAAGGAGAAGACAAAGAACAAAAAGGAGAACAAGGGAAAAGACAAAGAAAGACGAGAATAAAGGCAAAAAGACAGAAATAAAGAGAATACAATAAAGGCAACAGAACATAGGAAACAAGGAGAAATGACAGACCCGAAACCAAGTGCGCAATACAGAAGACCACTGCCATTCAGCCTGTCTGAACCGCAAACGGGGATAAGATGGGAGAAATGGCTCCGGCGTTTCGAAAACTACGCGGACGCAACAGATGTCACAGCAGCCAAGAAACGAGGGATGTTCCTAAATTACGTGGGCGATGAGGTCGAGGATCTGCTGGTGACACTGCCAGCTGTGGACATTAACACTTATGACAAGTTAACCAAGTGCCTGACAGACAAGTTTGATCCACAAAGAAATGTCGATTTTGAGAGGTACAGTTTCATGATCGCCTTCCAACAGGCGGAGGAATCACTAGACGATTTCGCAACGAGGTTGAGGAAACTAGTGACTCACTGTGCATTCGACAAGTTTGATAACGAGCAGGCCATAAGGCTACTGATCATCGCAGGCTGTCGGGACATAGATTTCCGAACAAGGATACTAAAAGAACCGATAACGTTGGAGAATATCCTCGCCCTCGGGAGGGCAGAAGCGCGAGCAACAGCACACGCGAAAGAAATGGAAAGTGGCAAAGGAAGAGGTGGAGAACAAATTAATAGGATAGCGAATAACAACAACAAAACAGGAAACTGGAGACAAGACAAGGGCGGCCAGGCAGGGAGGAAGCAACAAGAAGGAACGTGCTACAGATGCGGACTAGAGTTCCCACACCGAGGCGGCCCATGCCCAGCATTTGGCCAGACGTGCCGAAAATGCAACGGCCGATACCACTACGCAAGTGTGTGTCAAGGGACACAGTTCAGAAATGACCGTGGAAGAACGAGTAGAGGAAGGATGCCGACGCGCAGACACATCAGGCATGTCGAGACAGGAGTGAGGAGTTCGTCCGCAGAATCAGGGGAAGAAGAAGAAGAAGAAAAAACGGAGCGGCTATACCTCATGACAGAGGTTAACACAGACTCAGAAGAAGAGGAAGAAGAATGCAACGAAACAATATGCCTGGTGGACAAAAAGAAAATAAAGAAAACGGAGTCAGTAAATGGGACCACATGATACCACGTTTGTGTTAGACAGTGGCGCGACGTGCAACATCATGTGCGTCTCTGAATATGAGAAGATGAAAGTGAAGCCGGCTCTGAAGTCATCCCGAGTGAAAGTATTCACATGGGGGGCAAAGCGTCCAGTGATCAACTTAGGGAAGTTCAAAGAGGAACTACGATACAAGGATCAAAGGCTAACGGAGCAGATACATGTGCTCAAAGGCGACATCCCAGCACCATGTTTGCTGAGCAACGTCACGGTGCAAATGATGGGACTAATGGAAATGACATATCAGATGTCAGAAAAAAAATGAACATTCTAAAAGAATACCCCAAATTGATAGAGGGTTTAGGAAAGCTGAAAGGACGGCAGATAACGTTGCACATAGACGAGACAATAAGACCAGTTGCGCAACATCACAGAAGGGTGCCCATACACCTACAGCCACAAGTCGAGGAAGAGCTGGAGGCCCTACTAAAACAGGCATCATAGAACGAGCGGATGGACCGACACCATGGGTGTCACCCATCGTGGCCGTCCCAAAGAAGGACAAATCGAAGATAAGAATATGTGTGGACATGAGGATCCCGAACAAGGCAATTGAACGTGAGCGACACCCCGGCCCACACCTAGACGACATGATTAGCTGTCTCACAGGCACGAGAAGGTTCTCGAAACTGGATCTGTGCAAGGGGTACCACCAACTTGAATTAGACCCTCAGTTGCGATACATCACGACGTTCTCCACCCACCTCGGACTATTCAGGTACAAACGTTTGAGTTTCGGATCTCGTCGGCTGCAGAAATATTTCAGGAGACAATTCGTCAAGTCATCAGGCCGGTCAAGAACAGCCTGAACTACAGTGACGATATCCTGGTGTTCGGGAAGTCGGACGAAGAACATGACACGGCCTTAAGGGAGGTATGCTCACATCTAGAAGAAGCAGGGCTAACGCTAAACGAAGAAAAATGCGAACTGGGGCGAAACGAGCTAGTGTTCTTCGGTCACATATTTTCCAAAAAAGGAATGCGGCCAGACTGCAGCAAGGTAGAGACATTGGAAAAAGCAAAGAAACCCACAGACGTGGCGGAAGTGAGATCGTTTCTGGGGCTAGCAAGTTACTGTGCACGCTACATTAAAGACTTCGCCACCGTCAGCGCGCCACTGAGAGAACTGACGAAACAAGGCCAGAAATTTCAGTGGACCAGCGAGTGTGACAAAGGGTTCGAAGAGATAAGAAGGGCAGTGACCGCAGTCGATCATTTGGCATATTTCGACCCGAAGCTATGCACAGAGCTGACAGTGGATGCCAGCCCCGTGGGGCTGGGAGCAATATTAGCACAACATCAGCCCGGGAGAGACTCCCCTAGACACATCGTTGCATACGGGAGCAAGAGTCTGACAGACGTCGAGAAAGGATATTCACAACCCGAAAAAGAGAGTCTGGCAGTGGTGTGGGCCTGTGAACATTACCACATGTTCGTATACGGAAAACCGTTCACGATCGTGACTGACCATCAGGCGTTGATAACAATCTATGGCAACCCGAACGCAAAGATACCGCCAAGAATAGAAAGGTGGGGAATCAGGCTCAAGGACTACAATTTTAAAATTATTCACAAGCCAGGAAAAGAACAAAACCCAGCAGACTATGTGTCAAGGCACCCCCTGCCGCAGAATTCACAAGCGACCACGATGGCAGAAGAGTACCTGAACTTCGCACTGAAACTCAGTACACCGGCGACAATAACAGAGAGTGAACTAAATAAAGAAACGAAAGAGGACGCGACTATGCAGGAGGCGATGAGGATCACCAGGGCGCAGCGATGGAGACACATAAACAGCAACACCGGCATAGGAAAAGGAATAGACAAAGAGGAACTGCTGGCATTCAAAAGAATAAATGAGGAGCTGTCAGAATGCGAAAATGGAACAATAATGAGAGGCACGAGGATTGTGATGCCCCAAACGCTAAGAAGAAGAACGGTGGATTTGGCACACGAGTCACAGCGGGGCATGGTAGCCACCAAAAAGATGCTGCGGGAAAAAGTGTGGTTCCCGGGACTTGACAGCATGGTGGAAGAGATGGTGACAAAGTGCCATGTATGTCAGATAACAGGACCACCGTCAAAACCAGAACCCCTGCAAATGTCCCCGCTACCACAGGCGGTGTGGACCGAGCTGGCCGCAGACTTCTACGGGCCACTAGAAACAGGAAGCTATTTCCTGGTTGTGATAGACGAGTACTCAAGATTTCCTCTAGTAAAGCCAGTGTCATCAACATCGGCGAACGCCACGCTACCAGTGTTAGATGACATCTTTGCAGCATGGGGCTCGCCGCAGACATTAAAAACAGACAATGGCCCACCCTTCTCAGGAGAAGAATTCAAAAGATTCATGGCGTACCTAGGCATACGTCACAGACGAATAACGCCACTGTGGCCACAAGCAAATGGGATGGCTGAGCGGTTCATGGGGACCATCAAAAAGGCGGTGCAAAGAGCAAAACTGACTCAAATTTCGATCGGACAAGCCCTGTGCCAGGTACTAAGGGATTATCGGAACACACCACATAGTTCCACGGGGAAGTGCCCCGCTGAACTGGTACTAGGGCGGGTGAGCAGAACGAGATTGCCGCAGATGAAGGAAGGAGAAAAAGCGGAACAGAAAGACGTCGCCATCAGAGACAAGGGACAGATAGCAAAAATGAAAGAGTATGCCGATCAAAAAAGGCATGCCACGCCTCATAAGTTAGAGGAAGGAGACATGGTGCTCGTGAAACAGCGGCAGGTGAGAAAGTCAGACAGCGCGTTCGCAAAGGATCCACTGAAAGTGGTGAAAGTGAAGGGGCCCCTGATCACCGTTGCTGCTGGCCGACACCAGATCACAAGAAACAGCTCCCACTTCAAGGAGGTGAAAACAGAAGAAGAAGGAGACATGCCAAAGGAGGAACCGACTAGAGAGACCTGGCAGGAAGATCCACCACCCGTTGTTGGAGAACAGCGACCAAAGCGAGAATGTAAAAAGACGAAGAGACTGATCGAAGAGATGTGAGGGGACTCTCTCTCTCTCTCGCTCTCTCTCTCTCTCTCTCTCTCACTCTCTCTCTCTCTCTCTGTCTGTATGATAATGAGCATGAGTCAAAAAGGACAAGTGGTAAGAAACGTTGTTTCGCAACAAGGGGGAAGATGTCGTGCCCACAAGACGACACTAGTACCCTGGGGCTCAGGGTCAGGGGGACAGGGACACCGGACACCACATCCGGTCAAGGGGCGGGGGTCAGGGATCACTTGCCTGGAGGACCTCGGGGCGAGAGGTCAGGGGACCACGAGCGCGCCGTGCAGCTGCGCACCCATGTACAAGAATAAAGAAATACTGAACACCCTACCATCTCCTGTGCTTTCCTGGTCCACAACATAACGACGCGACAGTGAGAAGGGATAACTGCTGATTCACGCCAGTGCTCCTTCTGTGCCACCTTCTAAATGACCATTAAAGCACTTATGAATAATGTTCTTCTTTGTATGCTTTCACCATAACAGTCTATGCGGAAAGAAAGTATTTTCATTGGTTCACAACAATTTCTACTTCTGATATTTTTCACAGCATTAACAATATTTTCTACTTCTGATCTTGGACAAAATCATACCATCAATGTGTTATTCTTGTATTGTCACATTCTCAAATCCCACTACAGAAAATGTTGTCGAACAATTTCCCATAAATATATCAAATGTCTTTGGCTCTTGATTCCACAAGATGGCGAACTCGCACCATGTACATGAAATAATCCAGGTTTCTCAATTCTCCAAAATAAAAGATTTCTTTCTAGCACCTACAAAATGCATTCGTCTTGAAAGTTTGTAGCTGAAACAAACTGATCACAAAGGAAAGCATTCGAGACGCTGCTGTCACCGAGGAGCTGTTGTCTTCAATTGTCGTTGACTGTTTTTTCTAGTCTTTGCTTCTCACTGGTTGTGGGTGACAATAAGTAGGAACCTAAATGCCACTTGTGAAAGCTGACCTGCCACAACGGAACACTCCAGGATACCCAGCACGTGGTGTTGGGTGATTTTCCATCTATAGCTGTGCTGTGAAGATAGGCAACATACAAAATAATTCTGGGACTTTTAGTCCCCTACCAAAAAAGACCAAAGGGTCTGATTTAGCTGATGGCAGAATCAGTCCTACCGTCGCTTTTTCAGCGTTCTTCCCACCTGCATACTTGGCGGCCTACCCGCCTTATTTAGATGTTAGTGGGTCCATAAACAAAAGACAGCCATGGTCCCGCTGTCACTTCCAGGATATCTCAACCGCGTCGATGGTGGGATAGGCTGCGGCTGTCGGAGGGAGGATCACCTGTTTCTCTCCGAGGCCAATCACAATGTGCCTTCCCCGCTGACACACTGTGGTGGGGAAACCTCAACACCTGAGTTGGCAGAATGGAACAAATATAAGTCACAAACTCACCTTTACTCATCTCCCCACTTTCTGTACCGCCACGGACTCGATCCTACACATCCTGCCGATGCTGCTGTTGGCTGATCACAATGCATATCAACACCATCGTCGTCGGAACAGAAGGTAACCTCCCAGACTACCTGTTACCCTTTCACTTGGATGTCCGCATTTGCTCAGTGCTCAGGACTTGTGAATATTTAAAGTACTCACACATGCAATAATATATATAATATATCAAAGTGCAATGCATATGTCTCTAATGTTTACATCTATGAAATTTCTAGTACCACACCTGTATCACCATATTGTGTCAATACATTTTGTGCCAGCTGCCTTTAACCCGTTCCGTGCTTGTGACGGAACCACTCCGTCACGAGCCACGGGCGCGCTGTGCTAATGATGGTGTGGTTCCGTCACGCCGCGGCTGCTCCGCCCACGCTGCATCAATTCCGCGCATGCGCGGCTGAATTAATACGCGGGCGGGCCGTGACAGAACCACTCCGTCATGAGCACAGCACGCCCGTGGCGCGTGACAGAGTGGTTCCGTCACAAGCAAGGCGCCGCCGCGCGAGCACCAGCGCCGCGGCGGAATTACCGCCGCGGCCAGGGGTTAAAAGGAGGACTCTTCTACAAAAACGTCAATACCAAAAAATAACCATACAGGTGTGTGTAAAGACAGTAAGAAAATTGTCATAATAAAACATATGCATTACACTTCATTGTGGGAAGAGCAAAGTAACATTGTGTAGAAATTGCAATAGAGAAGCTGTAACCCACACCTCACAGATTACCTGGGAAATCAATGGCAGTCACAAATTTGAAGCACTCTACATTGTCATCCATTTAACAATTCCTCTTGAGTAGTGCAAGCCCTGTATTGTAAACAATTGCAATTTGCACATCATATTACAAAGTACAATACATATGTGAACATACTTAGCAGTAATCTAGGTGAAACAAATACACCTGTAGTAATATATACTGCAATATTGTTGCAACATCTATTTGTTGGTGCAAGTGCCCACCACTATGTTGAATGGCTGCACCTCAATTCTAATCGCCATCACTCACCATGTGAACCAGTGTATGCACTTAACATAGGAGACTCAAAAAGTATGTAGTAGTTCCTGCCATTATGCTAAAGAATTATAAGTACTTCACATGTTACACTGAAACATTGGTTGGAATAAAACAAATTGCAAAGCAAAAATTAAAAATATGCCTGGACAAACTTGGTGAAAAGAAAATATGTGATTTATCCACAATGAGATAACTCTCTCGACAAGTATAGGCCAAGGCAAATTTCAGTCCAAATGGTGTCTTGTGTACAGGTGTACGTCAGCTTGCCTCCAGTTGCAACTGCCAGGGGAACTTCCTCAGGAAGGGGCATCTAGTGGGCAGAGCAGGCACCTCAAACATCTTACATGGGAGGCGGTGGTTAGGGTTTGAGAGGAGTGTCCTTGGGTTTGGGGGGTGGTGGTTTTGGGAGTGATGCTCTTGGATTTGGGGGGCGGTGTTTTTGGGATGGTGCTCTTGGGTTTTTTAGGGCTAGGTTGGGACATTGAAGGTGGAGATTGATGTTTGGTAGGGGTGGAATTGTTGAACCTAGCTGAAATCGCTGTTAGCATCATGCGAAGCCATTTTGTTTTTGGCAGCCATTTTAGTTAGCCATGTGCTCGCCATGTGCTTCTCCCTCTTCACTGCTGCCTGACCTTGTATTCTGCTTGAGTCATCAGTTACAGTTAACTCCTTCAGCATTGAGCCAGAGCACTGCACATGCTCATAAAGGCCTGTAGCTGCCAGAATGCACCTGCTCTTAGAATAACTATCAGGCTATTTTAACTAATGTCAGCAATATTGTAACTCCTCCCACTCTGTTGACTAAGCAATTCTTATCTATCCTTATATGTATTTGTGTGCACACTTGTACTGCCTCTTTTTTGAGTCTTCATGCTAACTCAGCAATAAGCTGGCCATAAAAGGCCCTTTGTGTCTGTACTCTTTGGACTGCCTCATACAGTGGCCCGAGGTTAAAACATTTATTCTCTTTGATATTACAGCTTCCGTGTCAATCTCTTCCTTGTTGGTTTAAGGACTGGTGTATCAGTGAACCCCTAAAAAGGTTTTCTATTCTACAGAATGGGGTGAGGGAGGCTTGGGTTTTGGTCTGGGAGGAGCCAGGGCATGGTCAAAACTGGGATTGTCTTTGGGAAAGTTAGTAGGCTGTTTGGTAGGAAGTGGGGTTTGGGAGGGAGAAGGAGTGGAAGTGTCTGATGTCTCTGTTGAGGGTACAAGCGTGTATGTCTGTGCATTCTACAGTGTCTGTGTGTGCATGTGAGTGCTGTGAAGGTGTTGGTGTAGTGTATGTGGTGGTGCATGTGTGTGTGTGTTGGTGGGTTCAATGTCTGTGGGTGTGCTGGTGTTGGGATGGTGCATGTGTGTGTAGGGATGGGTGTTGTGTCTGTGTGTGTTTGTGCTGGGATGGTCCATGTGGGTGAGGTGATGGGTGCAATGTCTGTGGGTTTTCTGTTGGTGGGGGTGGTGCATGTGGATGGGGTGGTGGGTGTAATGTCTGTGGGTGTGATGGTGGTGCATGTGGGTGAGGTGGTGACTGCAATGTCTGTTGCTGGGCTTGTGTTAGCAGAGGTGCATGTGTGTATGTGGGTGGGTGTGATGTCTGGGTGTGTGCTGGGGGTGGTGAATGTGGATGTGTTGATGGGTGCAATATCTGTACGTTTGGATGTGTCCCTGCATTTGTTTGGCGTTTGTGTGTTTGTGTGAGCGTGCTGCTTTTGTCTTTTAGGGTGTGTGCGTGAAAAGGTGTGAGTGTGCTTTGAACAGGTTTGGAAATAGGGAATTGGGATGGGGAAAGGGCAGGGGGTGTGCCAGAATGATGGGATGCCTGGGAGGCTGCTGTTAATGAGGAGGCAAGAGCTTGAAATGACTACTGTAAGGCAGACATACCACTGTGAAAGCCTTCCAGGTAAGCTACCATATGTTGCATATGGCAGCTAAGCCCCTGGATGGCATTCAGCAGGGTAGTCTGGCCTACAGCGATGCTGTTGAGGAGGGTAATCGCCTCCTCATTCAGGGCAGCTGGGCGCACAGGGGCAGGGGTTGAGGTGCCTGGGGCAACGGAGACCACAGGCTTTTTAGCGGGCCTGGGTAGGCCAATTGGGGGGAGCTAGAGGGAGGATGGAGAATGAGTTCAGGGTGAGTTCAGCTTCAGCACTCAACCGACGCACGCCACGACCGAACCACCGCCCCCCACCACCACCCTCCGCGCCTGGACCCCGATCAGCACCGAAGACACCATCCGCACGATGAACTCCATCCACTCCGGATCTCCGACAGACCCCTGCCCTCACCACGTCTACAACAAGGCCGACGCTGTCATCGCACCCCACCTGCGGGACATCATCAACACCTCCTTCGACACCGCCACCTTCCCGGAGAGCTGGAAGCACGCCGAACTCAGCTCTCTACTCAAGAAACCATCAGCAGACCGAACCGACCTCAAGAACTACCGCCCCATCTCGCTGCTCCCGTTTCCAGCCAAAGTCATCGAGAAGACCGTCAACAAGCAACTGGCCGCCTTCCTCGAGACGAACGGATCCCTCGACCTTCGCAGTCCGGCTTCCGGGCCAACCACAGCACCGAGACCGCCCTGATCGCAGCCACCAATGACATCCGAGCCCTGCTCGACAATGGAGAAACAGCGGCCCTCATCCTCCTGGACCTCTCCGCGGCCTTCGACACTGTCTGCCACCGTACCCTAGTACAGCGCCTCAGCAACGTTGGAGTCCAGGAGAAGGCACTGGAGTGGATCACCTCCTTCCTCGCCGGAAGGACACAGAGAGTCCGCCTCCCCCCGTTCAGATCGGAAGCCACCGAAGTCATCTGCGGCGTCCCTCAAGGCTCCTCGCTCAGCCCAACACTCTTCAACGTCTACATGAGCCCCCTCGCAGCCATCGCACGCCAACACAACCTGAACATCATCTCCTACGCCGACGACACCCAGCTGATCCTCTCCCTCACTAACGACCCCGCCACCGCCAGAGCCAACCTGCACGAAGGGATGACAGACGTAGCCAAATGGATGTCGGAAAGCCGCCTGAAACTGAACTCGGACAAGACGGAAGTCCTCATCCTGGGATCCTCACCCTCCGCCTGGGACGACTCCTGGTGGCCCCCCGCCCTGGGCAGCGCACCCAAACCCACAGACCACGCACGCAACCTGGGCTTCATCCTGGACTCCTCCCTCTCCATGACCAGACAAGTCAACGCCGTCTCCTCGTCATGCTTCAACATCCTGCGCATGCTACGAAAGATCTTCCGATGGATCCCCACCGAGACCAGGAAGACGGTCACCCAGGCCCTCGTCACCAGCCGTCTGGACTACGGCAACTCCCTCTACGCTGGAACCACCGCCAAACTCCAGAAAAGACTCCAGCGGATCCAGAACACCTCAGCACGACTCATCCTGGACATCCCCCGCCGCAGCCACATCTCCGGACACCTGAGAGACCTGCACTGGCTCCCGGTCAACAAGAGAATCACCTTCCGGCTCCTCACCCACGCACACAAAGCCCTACACAACCAAGGACCAGGATACCTCAACAGCCGCCTCAACTTCTACGCTCCCAAACGCCAGCTTCGATCGACCAGCCACGCCCTTGCCACCGTCCCCCGCATCCGAAGAGCCACCACAGGAGGAAGGTCCTTCTCCTACCTGGCTGCCAAGACTTGGAACTCCCTTCCGACCCACCTCCGCCTGACCCAGGACCACCTCGCCTTCAGGAAGCAGCTCAAGACCTGGCTGTTCGAGCAGTAGCGGACCCCCGACCCCCCCCAGCGCCTTGAGACCCTCCGGGTGAGTAGTGCGCTATATAAATGCTATGATTGATTGATTGATTGAGGGTGGCGCACAAGGATGCGGGTGACACAGGAGCAGAATGGTCCACCACCACTAGGGAGTACTGGCTGAAGGAGACCTGCGAAGATTGTTTTGAGTCACAGGTGACCTCACTCTCCAGTACACTAGCTCCATCAGTGTCAGTCCCGGTACTACTATGGCCAGCTGCTTCCCCGCCAATGTTGTCGCATTCTTCTTCGACCTGTCCAGATGATGCTGAAATGACATATGGAATAGTTTTATTTAATCTGTGTAAACAGTACTGATTATGAGCTTTGATCACAAAACAGTTTTCATGCATTCAGATATGACTTGGTTCAATGTTCTCAAACTTTGCTTCAACATCAGTCTTACCGCATGCATGTAGGCAACGTTTCCCCTAAAAAATGTGGTCACAGTTATGTCATTCCACATCGCCACTATAGCTCCCATATCATGTACGATGTTGTCTCTTATCCATTAACATGTCTCTCCAGGAAAAGTTTCACATCTTGGAACGATTCCCCTTTGTTGTTGTGAATAATGCACTGATGTCAGCTAAAGTATATAGACACCAAATATACCTTTATACTGTGTATGTATGTATGCTCCTCATAATCAATAAGTGAAATATGAATCAGTGATTGTCAACATATACTGCAAGGTAGTACCAATATTAGCATAACTTGAAAGCACATAACCTTTGTTTGGACGTTTGCCAATGCTAACACATGCATTATGTACTGAAGTAGCTTAGCAATGTATCACATACTATGTACATATCTATGCTGTTGAAGACAGTCTGAAACTAATAGTTGTGTGGATGGATAAATTACTTCTACAACAGAAGTAAATACATAGCCATGGAAACATTTCTAAGACACTTCAGAACAGCGCTAAAGCATCTTCACATTTGACTCCTAAATATGTCAACTTATTTGAACATTGTTTTAAGTTTGTGAAATAGTTGCACTACATATGCTGGCTTTCAATGTAGTCAAAACTTTTTATACCATTACTCTAATCTTTACATACGATCATTCATATATGATATATACTTCAAAGATGGAAGTGTAAATCACAGTGGGCAACATATTACTGCTTGATGTGTTTCAACATTTGCCTACTGAGTCATGAGTTTGGCCTGATTCTGAGTTGTCCTGACAAGCAACTCATACATATATGTGGTGGAACATTCCCGCTTTCAAAATCCCTTCACGTTTCCCTTTTAACTCCATCCTAGATTTCTCATCTGGACATGACAATAGACATTGAGGAATGGTTAAGGGTAATTGGTACTCTGTCAACAATGTGTATACATTCCTGTCTGTGTTGGATCCACAATTCGTATGACCAGGCCAGTCATTTGGGCAAAAGCAGACTGCCTTACACACACATTGGTGAAGCATTAACACATCATGCCAATCTGTCACTCTTTAGCATGTATGGCACAGCACGTCTCATGCTGAACACAATTTGGATATGAAGTGGTAACAAAATGTACCCACCAATTTTTAGGTCACTAGTCATTTAGGATCACATACTCACAACATACCAATGTGGCGTTTTGTACATCCACTGTATCATAATTGCCCAATATGATATGAAACCTGCAATAGGCCTAACATTGTGCCACCCACAACAGTGAAGAGTACACCACCTGAAACAATAAACACTAATGGCCTGTTTGGTACAACTGTCCCTCATTACAACACACTACATGATGGATATGTGAAGTTTAGGCGGCCATGTGTCAGCTCAGAATAGTCTGTAGGTTGTGATCAGGAATAAGGTGGTATCCTTTCCAAAACAATTGCTAGATAAAGCACTTCATCATAGACACTGTGCAAAACCTATCCCTTCAGGAATTTTCCTATGCATTTGACAGGGGTCTCCCTTAATGTTAATGGTAAAAATCCTGGCTGTAATAAAAAATGAGTCATTTAACGTGAAACTCTGACAATAACTCAGCCCCTTGTTGCTGCTGTTGGGCTCTGAAATGTCCCTCAAGTTCAGGATTGGCCATAGCCAGAGGACTGACTGAGCTGGACCTTAGCTGACTTTCGGGTCCAATGTAGTAGGTCCTCCCACCTCCTATAGCAATGGATGCTGAGGCGCTTGTAGACCCCCAGGGACACCACCTTCCTGGCGAAACCCTTCCACATATCACGCTTATTTTGGGCGTTGACCTGTATGGATACAAGATATAAGAACAAAAAATAAGGTTTAGTGACTTTTTGTTTGTCTGCATTGATGTCACACATTTTTTGTACATCTATCACTAGCATGACTCATAAGTAAGGCTCCCAGTTTTCCATTTCTACTGATTTTTACAGAGAAATACAGACAGAAAACCATATATTTTCCTATCTGCATTTATTTTTAAATTTGACGGTAATTGGTTTCTTGTTTGAGTGATTCTAAATGTTGTTATTCATGACGTGCCAAGCCAATAGTTTACGGATTGACAGGTGAGGGATTAAAAAAACAAATGAATTTTATTAAAGAGGTTGAAACAGCAGTAGTATGCACAACCTTGATACTAAAATGTTAATGTTTTTATATAAGTGCATTCATTTATCATCTGTGAGTGTTCATGTCAATGGAAGCCTATCAGGCATTCAAGCAAGACTGCACATTTATCAGTTACATAAATGTAGAAATATACTAGTTTCAACTTCATTTTCTCACAAAACATAAAATAAATATGGCTAAATGCAGATAACATTAGCAAAAAATAAATATGGATAAATACAGACGGAAATGTCAAAAAAATAAATACCATTAAAGCGGGAGCCCGATTTATAAGTTACCATGCAAAATGTGTCTTCAAACATGCTGAGCAAAACCTATAGTTCAAGACACACTTTAGTGCACTGTGCACTACCCTCATCCCATGTCATGGCATACATTCACTAATCCAGCCATTTAGACATCAGCTAGGCCAGGGGGTTTACACATATTCTGTGATGTGACCTACTTATGATCAGTGCTAAAAATTGTGAACTACTGAAGGGTAAACATCAATACTTATGCCACAGTGAATCTTGGCAACTGTGTGTAAGGGGCCTTCAGTTTCGTACTGAAGCACTTTGAAATGAGTGTGAAATGAACCGAAGTGTTAGATCAAATGTTAAGCAACTCTTCCTTTCAGCTGTTGTCCATGTAAAGGCATTCTGGGACATAATCGTAAGCACACCTCACATTTGGACTTGGAAAAGATATATGTATATGACAACTATACCACAGTGCTTCACCTGTTTGTCCCTGGGAGTCTGGCCCATTATTCTGACTGAGCAATGCTCGTTGTCAATCCATGCCATGTTTAGGCTGATGATCATGATGCCACAAGCACACAGCCTCCCACTAGATTTGAAATTAAGAAATTACCTTGTGACCAATTTATAAATTAGCTCATGACTCTGTGCTACTCTGAAGGTTGCTGGTAGATAGGGATAGCTCCCATACACGGTTTGGGGTGCTCTGATGTAGGCTGAGTAGGCTGAGTGGCTAGTGGGACGATACACATAGCTACCCTCATTGGCCTTTGGTTTGTACAGAAAACATTTTGATGTACAGTTGTAAATACTGCCGACCAATTATTCTCTAGTCCTTTCAATACAGAACACATACTAATGTAGTTGTATTTTAACCTCTTCCATGCTCATGACGAGCTGAGATCGTCATGAGCCACGGCGCTCCGGTGCTCATGACGAGCTCAGCTCGTCATGAGCCGTGGAATGCTCACATGCGGGGATAATTCCCCTCCTGTGCTGAGCGTTCCACGGCAGGTAATGCACCTGTGACGAGCTGAGCTCGTCATGAGCACAGAAGCGCCGTGCCTCAGGATGAGCTCAGCTCGTCATGAGCATGCGGGCCCCGTGCGCGCCCCCCTCCCCCCAGCACAGCGGGAAATTAACCCCCGCAGCGAAGGGGTTAACATTATCAAGCACTTACAAATCCCAAACAGTATTGACCTGCACATGTTAAATGCTATATTACACTTCTCCTTTATTGCTTCACTTTACTCAGGAACTCACAGGTGTACTGCATTTGCCATTTTACACGTGCTAAATTACATGTTGACCTCGATTCCATGCAATGCTCTGATTTTCCATTTTGTTGCATCGCACTTCCATTTTGTGCTGCCTTGCCCTGTAGTTACACTTCAGCAGTAACATAAACATGTTTTTCACGTAAACCAGTACAAGCTGGTGCAAGGCATCTTGTAAGGTTATGTTGTGCCTTCAGCTTGTTTTCGTGCATTCTATGCTTATCTCTAGGACAGAGGGAGGATGCGCCGTGCAAAGCTCCAAGGCCGGAGATAGGGAAAGGAATGTCTTTTGCCTCAGCACACCCAAACCGAATCTGGCCAGGTCTGTGCGGGTGGATCTGATGCAGAGATGGGGCCAGCACCTGTGAATAGATGGGCGAGAGCGCCTGCTAGAGGCTTCTCGAACATGTTGATTTAAACTATAAAAAGCGGTGTCTGTGGGGTGGAGCTCAGGAACTCAGTCTTGAAGTGGATGCACTCGCGGGACAACTTTGGAGGCAGGAGAGATTACTTCCTGTGCCCCGGTCTCTACAGGGTTCCCGACTTGGTGTTTTCAGTGCTTGGCCAGGGATGTTGAAGTCTCTGGTGCAGACGCATCTAGTGAGGTGCTTTGTACATTAACTGTTTATATACCTGTATTCGCAGTTTCATATTTATATATATAGTGTGGTGTATTCATTGTTTATTGACTTTCAATCGGTGCCTAAGAATTTACTAGCTTCAGTGACTTATTGCCTTTGCCTACGATATTAATAAAGCTTATTTTTTACCTCCAGAGGAGTGTTGGAGTTTCTGTGTGAGTAAGTGGTGTGCGTAAGTTCAGATTACGCAAGTGGGCAAAGCAATACAATAGGGACATTGTAGCCTGTGTGATTGGTATAAACAAGATCGACAGATTCACATGTACCAGTAGTGGCGGTGTTGTGGACGAGTGGGGGGGGGGAGGATAGGGGTCGAGTTGTGGCAAACCCCCCCCAAAAAACTTACCTGCAGCCGACTGCGTCACACTCTTCTGCTCTTCTTCTCTTAGGCACAGGTTCTCAGACTGCCCTGAGGCCAATCCTGAAGCTTCTCTCATGCATGAGAGCAGCTTCAGGATTGGCCTGAGCATCCTAGATTTGTGCTCCCAGACAGACTGGGATCCTGTGCCTGCTCTCTCCAACCCAGCAACGCAGCTAGGTTGAAGTAAACCTCAATGTGCATGATGGTTTGGCCAGCCAAACCATAATGAGAACTAAATGCAGTGAGCTACCACTCCTCCTGTCATCCCCAAGGCCCCGCCCCAAGACATTGCAGGAAAGGAAAAAAAACGTAATAAAACGTGTTTATTATTGTTTTATTTTTTCTTTCCCGACATTTTTGGGAGGAGGCAACACTCCTCCGCCATAGCGTTGGAGCCGCCGCTAACATGTATATTTGTAACATGCTCCACCTCTAACAGGTTTTCCTGTGAGCCAAGATATGACAGGCATACACAGTATGTGTTAAAATACCCCTCACACACCAAAAGGTCCCTTGGTGTCATGCTTCATCATCGGGGTCTTCCCGCCCTGCTGCGGGACGGGGCGTGCTACGACTAGCGACTACGCTGTAGCACTCAGATATTGTAAGTGCTATGTGAGGTGTATTGTTGTGAGTGTAAGTAGGGTCAAAAAGTGATAGGAAAAGTGAGGTTAAAAGAATACCTGGCCTTTTGAAAACAAAAAAATTCTTTATTACTCATAGGCTGGTATTGTTAAAAATTGGTGTGGCGGAGAAAAACACAGCTTGTCAATGAGCTAGTTCTCCTGATGGTGTCAACATGTTTCGAGGCTACCTGCCTCTTCGTCGGGAGACCATTGACTGGAGGAGGGTGCATCCACCCAAGTGCTTTTTAAGCACTACCTCTTCACTCTCTACTTTGATTTTTGTTTATTTGTAACATGCACCTGTTCCTCTGGTAAGCCATGGAGCTGCCGGTACGTTGTGGGGACTTCCTGTACCAGCAAGTCCAGCTCCTCTGGCAAGAAGGCAGGGGCCCTCCCACCTTGTTGACTGCTATTATTGCTCCCAGAGGTCATTAACAGCAGCAAAAGTGGAGGAGATCTTGTTGGTTTAAGTGTTAGGAGGCAAGTGAGCTTTTAACAAACCGATGTGTACATGGACGTGACATATGCAGGCTTAAGTGTGGACGGACGCAGACATTGGCCTTCGTATGTTGCTTCCACCAACGTTAGCCCATTGCTGAGTCCGTCGTGGAGTTTAACGACCAGTCCATGGTCAACTTCCGCCACACCTGTATGCATCCAAATGTCCGTTGGGCGAGGTCAGGCATGCGCCATTTTAGATGTCTAAAATAGTGTGTTTGTGACTGTGATAGTCTGTCACCACCACTCAAAATGTTGGCTACTTAGTGTACAGATACAAACTTCAATGTGAAGTCAACCTTTTATATGAAATACACATTTATATGTAGTGCGTTATTGTGCAGAATGCAATTTTACTGCGGTATTGTGTGGACCTCATTTGGCTTTTTTCTGCAGAAATTGTAAAATTGTTTTGTAAAATATACATTTCAAATGTATAATTTACACATTACCTTTTTAAATTATTCCATTTTAGGCACAAAACGTTTTTGGCCAAGAATGATAGTCAGAAAACAAATGTAAGATTAACCTTCGTAGTGATACCAAACATATTTGCGGTCGTACATGACTTCCATGTCAAATTCTCACTTATGTTGCTGTGAAAACAATTAACAGTGTTGTAATGTTTTCCAATGCAGATATATGAACCCTGGGAGAGGGCTTAGACGGCAGCCTCAGGCGTACCGCCCTTTTCCAGACCTTGCCACCATGGAGGAAAGGGATATAATCAAGAAGTTTAGATTCAACAGGCAAACTATACTGGATTTATGTCATCAGCTAGAGCCAGATCTGCCTCACAACAGAAATCCCATATCTATTACACCTAGTGTCAAAATCATGCCTGTGATTCATTTTGTGGCCACAGGATCCTCCCAATACACTGTGGCAGTATCTGGTGGCATATCATAACCAACTTTCAGTGGTGTGCTATAAGAAGTTCTATCTTCAATGATCAGACAAATCAACAGGAATCAAACGAACTCCCATTCATCAATGTACAAGTTACCGGATTTGTACATCACAAGCATCTGTGCCCGTTTCCCCATCTCTGTCCATGACTCCTTTGTATTGCGTATCAGCCACATACCCCTGCAAATGTCTCAACTTGGAACTAAGAGGGCCTGGCTTGTTGGTCAGTACAATTAGTCATAACTTTGTTTGGGGTATTGCTAGTTGCATGATCTGGAGCTGTGTTATATTATTTTTGGCCTTTTTTTTTTCCATCTTGGAGACTCAGCTTATCCCAAATGACCATGGTTGTTGGCGCTGCTGTGGAATCCAACAATGCCAATGGAAGTCACCTTCAATGAGGCACATGGACGAACTCGACGGCCTTTGCAGTGGGCCATTGGGTTTCTAAAAGCCAGATTTTGATGTCTGGACAAAACTGGTGGAGCCCTCACTCGCAAAGGTGTGCCAAATCAACATGGCCTGCTGCATGCTCCACAACATTGCCCTGCGAAAGAACATCCTTTACATCGCAGAAGATCGAGACCATGAAGAAACTCCAATTGAGGATACTAATAAGCCAAATGAAGATGATAGTGGTGAAAAGGAATGAGTTGACTTACGTCTAGATGTCATTGACAACTTCTCATGAGTATAAATATATATTTCCATGTTATGTCTTTCACCATTACACCAACTATTGATGTGGTGATGAGAGGAGTATGTGGTGGTACTTTTTTGGGGAAGGCCCAGTTCAGGGACAATCTGGCCAAAGGTGTTTGTAGATCAAAGTGTGGACACATTGACTGCTGTTACACTAATCTCAAATACCCTACCACTCCAAGTTAGACAAGTCGGGCAACTGCACACCCATTTCCAGATACTAGAATTGGACATTAGGAAACAGAATATTTATACATTTGTCATCTTCTATAACAATGAATTTGGGAGAAACTCTAGGGCCATAGTGGATGCCTTAGCGGTGAAGATTGACAAACTGTACAAAGGGAAGAAAGGGGGAAATGCGAATCTCATATGGGCAGGGGATTTCAATACCCATCTATGTAACCTTACTGGGACAAGAGTCTGTGGTGTAGAAGCCACCGACGGTAATCCCCTCCTGCATTTTTTGATCAATATGTATGGAGAGGCCTTCAACAACTTGTTATCCCAATGGAATCTGTTGATATTAAGCGAGTCTAATGAAAAAGGGCAAGGGTCAACTTTTAGAGGAATGCAAAAACAACAATTAATGGACAGAAGCCAGAAAAATGTCATACAGAGATCTGGGCCTAGATCCATTGTTTTTTTTTGCACTCCACACCACCCCAGGTCAGACATGGCCATATGCAAATCAGCCCTGACCCTGTGCCTCATGGGAACAATCCAGCCCGAACTGCCAAGCCATGTCTTTCCTGGACCGGAATCAAGCATCCAAGGACCGGTTTCTGGCTATCAGCCGTCATCAGCCTGGATAGCTTGACTCCAGTGGTGTGGAGAGCATGGGACTCACGTCTGAGCATACCCATCCCACTCGGGGTGACAAATGCAAAAACAACAATTGATGGACAGAATGCAGAACAATGTCATACATTCACCCCAGTACAGAGATCTGGGCCTAAATCCATCGTTTTTTTGCACTCCACACCACCCCAGGTCAGACATGGCCATATGCAAATCAGCCTTGACCCTGTGCCTCATGGGAACAGTCCAGCCTGAACTGCCAAGCCATGTCTTTCCTGGACCGGAATCAAGCATCTAAGGACCGGTTTCTGGCTATCAGCCGTCATCAGCCTGGATAGCTTGACTCCAGTGGTGTGGAGAGCATGGGACTCACATCTGAGCATACCCATCCCACTCGGGGGGAAAAATGCAAAAACAACATTTGATGGACAGAATGCAGAACAATGTCATACATTCACCCCAGTACAGAGATCTGAGCCTAAATCCATCGTTTTTTTGCACTCCACACCACCCCAGGTCAGACATGGCCATATGCAAATCAGCCTTGACCCTGTGCCTCATGGGAACAGTCTAGCCCGAACTGCCAAGCCATGTCTTTCCTGGACCGGAATCAAGCATCCAAGGACCGGTTTCTGGCTATCAGCTGTCATCAGCCTGGATAGCTTGACTCCAGTGGTGTGGAGAGCATGGGACTCACGCCTGAGCATACCCATCCCACTCGGGGTGACAAATGCAAAAACAACAATTGATGGACAGAATGCAGAACAATGTCATACATTCACCCCAGTACAGAGATCTGGGCCTAAATCCATCGTTTTTTTTGCACTCCACACCACCCCAGGTCAGACATGGCCATATGCAAATCAGCCTTGACCCTGTGCCTCATGGGAACAGTCCAGCCCGAACTGCCAAGCCATGTCTTTCCTGGACCGGAATCAAGCATCCAAGGACCGGTTTCTGGCTACCAGCCGTCATCAGCCTGGATAGCTTGATCCAGTGGTGTGGAGAGCATGGGACTCACGTCTGAGCATACCCATCCCACTCGGGGTGACAAATGCAAAAACAACAATTGATGGACAGAATGCAGAACAATGTCATACATTCACCCCAGTACAAAGATCTGGGCCTAAACCCATCGTTTTTTTGCACTCCACACCACCCCAGGTCAGACATGGCCATATGCAAATCAGCCTTGACCCTGTGCCTCATGGGAACAGTCCAGCCCGAACTGCCAAGCCATGTCTTTCCTGGACCGGAATCAAGCATCCAAGGACCGGTTTCTGGCTATCAGCCGTCATCAGCCTGGATAGCTTGACTCCAGTGGTGTGGAGAGCATGGGACTCACGTCTGAGCATACCCATCCCACTCGGGGTGACAAATGCAAAAACAACAATTGATGGACAGAATGCAGAACAATGTCATACATTCACCCCAGTACAGAGATCTGGGCCTAAATCCATCGTTTTTTTGCACTCCACACCACCCCAGGTCAGACATGGCCATATGCAAATCAGCCTTGACCCTGTGCCTCATGGGAACAGTCCAGCCCGAACTGCCAAGCCATGTCTTTCCTGGACCGGAATCAAGCATCCAAGGACCGGTTTCTGGCTATCAGCCGTCATCAGCCTGGATAGCTTGACTCCAGTGGTGTGGAGAGCATGGGACTCATGTCTGAGCATACCCATCCCACTCGGGGTGACAAATGCACAAACAACAATTGATGGACAGAATGCAGAACAATGTCATACATTCACCCCAGTACAGAGATCTGGGCCTAAATCCATTGTTTTTTTGCACTCCACACCACCCCAGGTCAGACATGGCCATATGCAAATCAGCCTTGACCCTGTGCCTCATGGAAAGAGTCTAGCCCGAACTGCCAAGCCATGTCTTTCCTGGACCGGAATCAAGCATCCAAGGACCGGTTTATGGCTATCAGCCGTCATCAGCCTGGATAGCTTGACTCCAGTGATGTGGAGAGCATGGGACTCACATCTGAGCATACCCATCCCACTCGGGGGGACAAATGCAAAAACAACAATTGATGGACAGAATGCAGAACAATGTCATACATTCACCCCAGTACAGAGATCTGAGCCTAAATCCATCGTTTTTTGCACTCCACACCACCCCAGGTCAGACATGGCCATATGCAAATCAGCCTTGACCCTGTGCCTCATGGGAACAGTCCAACCCGAACTGCCAAGCCATGTCTTTCCTGGACCGGAATCGAGCATCCAAGGACCGGTTTCTGGCTATCAGCCGTCATCAGCCTGGATAGCTTGACTCCAGTGGTGTGGAGAGCATGGGACTCACGTCTGAGCATACCCATCCCACTCGGGGTGACAAATGCAAAAACAACACTTGATGGACAGAATGCAGAACAATGTCATACATTCACCCCAGTACAGAGATCTGGGCCTAAATTCATCGTTTTTTTGCACTCCACACCACCCCAGGTCAGACATGGCCATATGCAAATCAGCCTTGACCCTGTGCCTCATGGGAACAGTCCAGCCCGAACTGCCAAGCCATGTCTTTCCTGGACCGGAATCAAGCATCCAAGGACCGGTTTCTGGCTATCAGCCGTCATCAGCCTGGATAGCTTGACTCCAGTGGTGTGGAGAGCATGGGACTCACGTCTGAGCATACCCATCCCACTCGGGGTGACAAATGCAAAAACAACAATTGATGCTTGATTCCGGTCCAGGAAAGACATGGCTTGGCAGTTCGGGCTAGACTGTTCCCATGAGGCACAGGGTCAAGGCTGATTTGCATATGGCCATGTCTGAACTGGGGTGGTGTGGAGTGCAAAAAAACGATGGATTTAGGCCCAGATCTCTGTACTGGGGTGAATGTATGAAATTGTTCTGCATTCTGTCCATCAACTGTTGTTTTGCATTTGTCACCCCGAGTGGGATGGGTATGCTCAGATGTGAGTCCCATGCTCTCCACATCACTGGAGTCAAGCTATCCAGGCTGATGACGGTTGATAGCCAGAAACCGGTCCTTGGATGCTTGATTCCGGTCCAGGAAAGACATGGCTTGGCAGTTCGGGCTGGACTGTTCCCATGAGGCACAGGGTCAAGGCTGATTTGCATATGGCCTGTCTGACCTGGGGTGGTGTGGAGTGCAAAAAAACGATGGATTTAGGCCCAGATCTCTGTACTGGAGTGAATGTATGACATTGTTCTGCATTCTGTCCATCAAGTTTTGTTTTGCATTTGTCAACTTTTAGAAGAGCCACTCAGGAAACCACCATCGATTTTGTTTTAGTGTTGGGACATCTACTACAGATGGTAGACCTTAAGAGCGTTAGGTTTTCACCCTATAGTGACCACGCTATCCTATTGACTCAGCTAACTGTCCTTCCTACACCCAAAGAACATAATCTGGTTCTTGCGGATGTGAACCTGTCCAGAAAAAAATGGTTACCAACTGAAATGGACAGTGGTAAAAAAATCAAAGTTTGTCCCCGAAATTCTGGCAGATATTATAAAATGCATGGGAGAAGACCTAACCCCCGCAGACATGGTCAGCAGATTCATTGCCCTTCTGGCTAAAATAAAAATTGCAATTACGCGGACAAAGTCATCAAATTCAGTAGCAAAAAATGGGTGGTTCAACTTAACCTGAACTAAAGCCAAAACAGATCTTGTAAACGCTTTAGAAAATCTCCCCAGGGACTACCCCAAGATCCGTTCACTACGCTTAGAATATAAAATAGCCAGGAGGGTGAGAGAGAATGACTTAAAAACACAGGCGTGGGATGATCTTGAACAAGCAGCCAGCACGGGCAGTAGCAAAGCTTTCTGGGAAGTTGTAAACTCTCCTTATTTTAAAGATATTAATGACCCTGCACTAGATGTTCAGCTACAAAAAGAGTCTTGGATGAGACATTTCGAAGAGATCTTTAGGTTAACCCCTGTTCCATTCACACAAACACCCTCCCCACCTAATACTACTCAAGAAGGGCTAGTCTTCACCACACCCGAGCTCCAAAGGGCACTAAAAGCTTGTATCTCCGGTAAGGCACCAGGGCCGGACGGTGTTTTCCGATTGACCTCTTCCAAATTGATTGTGATATGTTGGTCCCCTTACTTACAAACACATTTAACAGCATTGTGTTAGCAGGCGCACCACCTTCATAGAACTATAGTATAATAGTCCCGATTTATAAAAAAGGGGATAGGGACTCACCAAAGAATTACCGCCCTATATCCCTTCTCGATACCACCGCCAAACTAATAGGGAGGGTCCTATTGGCCAGACTGGAGGAGTGGGCAGAAAGACATAATATAGTCATGAAGGCACAATATGGGTTTCGGAGAGGTATGGGGACAGTCGACCAGTGCCTAAACCTTTACTCGAAGGCCAGAAATGGGAAACTATACATGGCCTTCATGGACCTAACAACAGCATTTGACTATGTGTCACATTCTAGGCTATGGTCCATGACAGAGGACATAGGTATAGACCCACCGGTTATGGGTTCATCCGCCAGCTGTATGCCAATGCCACTGCCTGTGTAAGGTATGGTAGAAAGGGGGAGCGCACACGTTGATTTAAAATTGAAAAGGGAGTTAGACAGGGGTGTGTGCTTGCCCCGTTCCTTTTTTCAATCTATACGAACGGAGTTGAGTTCCCCCTGTCAGCTCTCTTTCTGGACGTGCCCAAATTTGATTAAAAAAACCCTCCTGATTTTGGCATACGCCGATGATGCTGCGCTGATGGCAAGAACGGGCCTGGGCCTGGCCCTGCAAAAACTAATTAAAGCTTAAGACATCTTTATGACTTCCCTTGACCTAAAAGTAAACAAAACAAAATCTTTCATAATCGTGGCCGGAGCGACCAGAGGAGAGAAACTGCCACAATTCCAGATGGCCGGCAATGAAATTAAGGTGGTGGACTCCCTCTTTCATACCTAGGAGTGCTCTTTGATAAGGATCATTCTTGGTCCAAACTAGTGAAAACAAGAGCCCAGGGTATGCAAAGGAGCCTAAATGCATTAAAAAGATTTACAAAAAAATTGAGTGGAAGCTCACTGGACGTAACTAAAAATATTTACCAAGCCAAAATAAAATCAGCCGCAACATATGGAGCAGGTGTGTGGGGGATGGCCAATACTGGCCTGTTACAGTAAATGGAAGACTCCTTTTTTAAAAACCGTGTGTCCTCACCCCAATCGACTTCAAATTATATTCTACATCTCGAATTAGGGCTCCCCTTTCTGAGCGACACCATAAGAATGGCTCCTCTTGTGGCTATCTATTTGACAAAGAACTACGGTAGACTTGACACAAACCATTATAAGAGAATGCTGCAACCTAGATTATTACAAAAGAATTGGGTGGCTAAATCATGTAGAAACTGTATTGAAGGCAATAGGGATGGAAAAACTCTTTCAGGACCCTGACTCGTGTTAGGGGGTCATGAAGAAACGATTAAAAGATCTAAATTCCCAAAGAGCAGAATACGCCTGCAGTGAAAAAAACACAGATACATCACTCTACTATTGCGTATGACTTGGTCCCAGGAGAAGGTTTCCATTACTTAGCACGGATAAAAAACGCCCAGCACAAATGTATTCTAGTGCGCTTCAGATTAAACATGATCCCGTTACTCCTGGGCTATCCACAAAAGAAGTACAGGCTAGCAGATCTCGATCGCTGCCCCTGTAAAAACCTTGAGGCGCAGACAGATCTGCATATCCTACTATTGTGTCAAAAATATTCTGAGGAAAGGAAATTGTTTATACTGCCAATTCTGTGGCATCATAATTGTAGGCAATGCCCGGTCGCAATGCATTTCTTAAAAGCCCTACGTGACCCATTCGTCTGTTTCTGTGTTGCCTCATATCTAAGGGCTGCCTCAGGAAGAGGCAAAGGGTGGGTATAGTTTCTAGAAGCACCCTGTAACCATATTATGAACTGTTTTATAACTGATTTTAAAGGTTTTAATTGAACCACAGTAAAATTTGTTTAATAATGTTGTACCTAATGTATATATGAATATTTATTGATCTGGATATTTTTCATATGTATTCTTTTGCTTTTATGATCTGTTCACAATGATCGAATAAAGCTGTGTGAAACGAAACGACTGCTGTGTTTAGTTACCTTGCCTATGTCTTATTGTATTGTGAAACTATGTCCTTCAAAAGTTGTCTTTGTAATGTGGCTATCATGTTCTGTGTGATTGGTAATTGTATTGGATGTGTTTTAGGTTCTTTCACCATGTCATCTTTATTTGGAGATTTCAGAGTGGTGACATGTGCAGCTAGATGGTGCTGTTGCCAAGTGCAAAGGGAACATGGCTTGATCCTGGAAAAGACAGACACAGACTTTGGATGTACAACTCTTGTACCAAGGCGACTAGTACTGTGATTGGATAGGCGATTTGAAGATTACATTGGACTTTTTCTCTTTTGTGTATTAGGACTAAACCTATATGTGTGTCATCGTTTGCGCAAAACACATATAGCAGTGGAGCCAAATAATGCTAATATCCCTTCATATTGGCTAAATCCTCACTGTTTGTAAAGTGTATGTAGCTATTGATGTTTCTCATCATTGGAGGACATACTTCTTGTGGCGCACCACTGAAACTTGCTTATGACATTCCTTACCAGATACTGGAACAGTGTTTTGTAAGGATCCTGTAGCTACAAAATGTAGTGCTGCCATGGTTTTGTCTCTTGCTGTTATTGATGTGGGCTTCCTAATAAGAGGCAGAATATCTGGCTCCAGTTTATGACATGAATCAATGAATGTTTGCTTATTCCATCTTATTTTTTGGATATATCCATGTTGGTAAGGTCTGGAACTGGAAAGATGAACACAAGCACTGAGTATTAGTCGAAAGCATGTATTGTTATGTAAGTGCAAATCTTGACAGACCAGTATTGGTCAAATGGGGAAAACATAGTAGACCATGATTAAATGGTCTGACATATTTGGGGATCCCTATTGTGGAACTTTAAAAAACAATACCTACTTGTAAGTTATCTATATCAGTTATATTAAAGTTGCACCACTTTCCAATTATATACAATCAAATTATTTCATATCAAGTCCATATTGAAAAGATGACTGAAATTCCTTCTTTATTGCTTTTTCTCCCTCTCTTTTTAAATGAGCCACAGCCAACGCGTTTCGTTCTGCGAAAACAACTTCTTCAGGGTATTTGTAAATTCAGCAAGATGAATATGCAATATAGTACTTGAAGCGATGGCATCCCTCTTCAGATTAAATTCTAGTGTTGTGCTCCTATCTCTTTCAAGATGACCTTGACGTCTTCAAGCAAGAATCAGTGTCATTCCCAGGTATGATGTCATGATATAATAATCAGTTGTAATTCTCCAGTCCGTATCTTATATTGGACCCAACACACACCGTACCTTACAAAGGGGCCTGTACTCCCAAATCAGCCTCTTGGCATCTCAAATCCCACCCTTGATCACGGCCGGGAAACTGATTCTTGCTTGAAGATGTCAAGGAAGAGGTAGATGGTGCCGAGAAAGCCCTGCACATGTGGGTGTAAATGACCTGCAGCACCCCAATCAGGGAGCCCTTTTTAGAATTATGGGCCTCCATCTGTTAGTTGTACTCCCTCTGTAGCTGCTTCATCTCCTGGAGCTCAGTGAGTACCTGGCCCATCATGTCTTGGACTAATGATAGACTCCCAAGACTTGGTCAATGGGGATCTGGGTGTCAGTGACCCCAGTGGACTCTGTATGCTGGCCTAGAAACACCCTCCCACGGACCTTCACTGCACTACATTGGACTACATTTGAAATATAGGTCTTACCTGCATTTAAATTGTGTCCTCACCCACTCTTTGTGGGATTAGAGCGCTTCGGGGCTCTTACTCTCGGGACATCGCGCTAAGGTGAGTAACACCGCCATCTTAGGTGAGGTACCAGGGAGCGCCGAACAGCAGGCGCCATCTTGGTTGGGGGGCTAGTTGTTAGATCTGCAGGGTTCCCGCGTCTGGAGGGATTAAAAAGCGGAACCTTCGTGGCGACAGGTCAGATTACATGACCATCGTGTGCTGAAGGAACCGCTGCTGCATTGTTCTTGCTTTTAAACCTATTTCACTATTTTTAAAATTACCGGCTCCCTTGCGCGTTTGCGCTGTAGATTGTGGTGCTAGGCGCTATATTCTCCTTGGCCTCACTCTGGGGGACTACATTTGAAATATAGGTCTTACCTGCATTTAAATTGTGTCCTCACCCACTCTTTGTGGGATTAGAGAGCTTCAGGGCTCTTACTCTCGGGACATCGCGCTAAGGTGAGTAACACCGCCATCTTAGGTGAGGTACCAGGGAGCGCCGAACAGCAGGCGCCATCTTGGTTGGGGGGCTAGTTGTTAGCTCTGCAGGGTTCCCGCGTCTACGGCCATAAAAAATGGCCGCTTCCAGGGCGCGCAGCGTCAGCACGCAGCGGGCGCGCCGGCGGAGCGCCGGAGGTGCGCAAGAGGTAAGCCCGTTTGCGCCCGTTCGCGCACAGGACGCGCCGGGCGCTGGAACCTCTGTCTCTCGTCACGGAGTTGCACTCTCCTACTCCCGTGACGACCTGTTACGTGTGAATCCCGGCACCTCTTTGCCTGGTGGGCGTAATTCCCCTAACAGACCATCTGATGTTTTGACCTGTGGCCTGCTGAATGTAAGGTCTCTTGTCAAGCACTGCGAGGAGATCGCGCTGCTGATAGAATGCCACGGTCTTGATATACTTTTTATGACCGAGACGTGGACTACTTCAACCAGTGTGGTGGAACTAGGAATAGCCTGCCCACCCGGCTTTAAATGTATCCACAATCCACGGGTGGGAGC